>NC_137775.1:144049564-146749796 GCF_963455305.1 Plecotus auritus
TAACATACCTTATATTGAAGATGGCAAAGGCAAAATAAAATTGCCTAACAAAGGGAAGGTACAAAAGCCTTTCAAATTAAACTTAAATATAATAAAATAATTTAAAACTAAAACAAATAGAAAAGAACAAAATGTGTAAACAGTAAATTAAACATTTTCTTTAGTGCAACTTCCAAATTATGCCCGGGACGTAGATGTAGATGGCAATGTAGACTGGGTTGAAAGGTTTTTGGTCTTTAAAACATCAACTTCAGTGGGAACAGTGTTGTTGGTCTCCTTTTTAGCTAATGCTCTGATACTGTGCTCTCCAGGGGCGTGTCTCCCTACATCACCACGATAACGTGTCTACGCATTTCCAGGGTGATGTCGGGGGACGTGTCCGCGGGCATTACAAGGAGCCTCTGGAAGATTGAGAGGTTGTTCCTTCTACTGAATGGGCGGATATAAATCTGCCCACTCAGAAGAAGGAGCTGCGGCTGTGTTTCCCGACGTTGCCATGTTAACACTGCTGCTGGTGAAGGAGCGGAGGGGAGAGCAAGAGAACCCTCCGCTCTTTCGGCTTCGCGGGCTGGATAGAACAGCCGAACGGGCCGGATCTGGCCCGCAGGCTGTAGTTTGCCCACGGCTGGCTAGTTCTTCACAAGGCGGGTACTTGGGTTGGAGCAATCACCATAACTGGCCATCACTCCAAGAGTAAGCATCGTCCACATGTTAATTTTGTGCAGGTCGGACTCTGCCAATTGGAAATAATTTTTAAAATAACAACAGAAGCAAGCTAAGCCCCAGCAGTCAACTTAGTGAAGGAAGAGAATGTTGTCATATGGGCCACCTTATGACAGCATGGGGATAAGCATGTGCTGTAAGCTTTAAACTTCTGCAAGGGATTGTTTTGTTGTGTGTTTATGTTGGTTGCAGTGTACTCAGGTATCAAAGGGAAAACCACCCCCCAAGACAGTGTTTTCTTGAGGTTGATTTTCTTCCTCTGACAAGTGAGTGTTTAATGGAAGGTGAGACAGTGGGAAGAAGTGGTTTGGGGGTTACACAGAGAATGATGACTTTTGGCTCAGCACCTTGCCTTTGAGGGTGACTCCTGAAACTGTAGCATCAGAACTAACCATGTGGTGCTTGTTTGGCTATGTAGAATCCTGGCCTTCACCCCAGACCTCCTGAATTAGAAATTTTGGGAACTGAGTTTGGGATGCTGTGTTTTTAACAAGTTTTTGTACAATACAGTGTGAGAACACTGCTTTAAAAATTAAAGGTCAGATGTCGATCTCAATTTCTTTAAATTTCCAATTGGTAAACCCTCAGATTTTTTTTTTTTTGGTCTCAAAATGATCCTGTAAATCTGCTCACCTGATTGTTATACATTATATTCCTATTTGAATTACACTTTATTGTTGATAGTTGTTTAAGTAGAAATTCGAATACTTATGAAGTCAACTTCCTTTCCTTATAAGGTAAGGAAGGTCAGATAAATTATTTGATACCAACAGAGAATTTTTATTTATTCTTCTGTATTGTGTCTAAACTGAATTAGCAATAGGCAGTAAGGATAATTTGTACAATCATGTGTTGTATATCTAAATTTCTGTTTAGGGAATAGAAATACACACGCTTGTATGTATTTTAATGTATATGTAGTTGAATGTATTTTGTCAACAAAAATACAGACCTTCTGAAATATGAAAATACTGTCATTTGCTAGAATATCCACCAAATTTATGAATTATTTTTCTGTTGTTTCTTTTTTGATCAAGTCTTGCATTTGTTTTAAAGAAAGTTCTTAATTCTGAGATTACCAGATTCAGGATGTAGAAATGTTGATTGACTTGATTATTTCCAGAAATGGGAAAATATAGGCATGGTTGTTGAAAAAAGTTGGTCTGGTCTCTCCCGTGAGCCCATCAAAATGGAAGCTGTTAATTGAAGAGCTGATTAATGCACACTCCAGACATTCATATTTAAAATAAATGCCACAATGGATTTTCCAGTAGATTTTCCTACATAAAAATCAGGGGTGGGAAACCTTTTTTTCTGCCAGGGACCATTTGGATATTTATAGCAATTTGGGGGCCACACAAAATTATTCCTAAAAATTAGCCTGCTATATTTAGTAAAACATTTAATTAACTCACCCCTAATGCCTTGGCAGGGCCAGACCAAATGATTTCTCAGGCCTTATATGGTCTCTGGGCTGGATGTTCCCCACCCCTGATAAACGCTAACATTTCGTTAACATTTGTAATAAACACGTCTGAACAGTAGAGGCGTGAAATAAGAAGTTTGGAATAGTACAAGTTTAGTGTTTAATATCCAAATCTATCCATTTGCTCATTTTGGTTGTAAAGTCTTGGTTGTTCCTAGTACAAATATTTTCTATTCAGTCATTTCTCTCCCTGCTGCATGTTTCTGCTAAAGGAAATATGGGTGCTGTTGATACGGTGGCTTGGAGGAAAAGAAGGTCTGATTTTGGGATCAGAAAGAACAGGATTCAGCTTTCAGCTATTTGCTTGTTGGGGTATCTTGTGTAAGTCACTTAATATCTCAGTTTTCTAACTGAGATCAGGTGCCTACTTCAGAGGCTTGTGGGAAGGATGGAGCAGGTCTGCAAGACCTTATTGGTATGGAGCACCTACCATTCCTAAGTGATTTAAATTTGTAGGTGACAACTACAGTTAATACTGCTATATGGTGTATGAGAGTAAATCCGGAAAGTTTTCATCATAAGAAAAAAATTGTTTTGTAACTATATGCATAGATAGATATTAATAATCATTTTATAATATATGTATGGCAAGTCATTATGCAGTACACCTTAAACTTATATAGAACCGTATGTCTATTATCTTAGTAAACCTTAAAAAAAAAAAAAAAAAAAAGAGCAGGTTAGTTTCCTGTCCCAGCAGTATTTCTTTTGGCCAGTTTGATCAGATGTACAGACCTTACTGTTTTTCTCTAATAAAAATCATAGAAAACCTGATTTTATGTGATTGGAAAAAGTATGTAAAAGCCAGGACTTTCTCTATAAAATATTTTAAGTTACAAAAAAGACACTAGTGGTATTTTTATGTGGCTTATTTTCATCTAATAGCATTTTCATTTTGACTGTTTTTTGATGGTCACTAATTTCTTGTCTTTGTGTCATGACATTGGAGAGAACTTGCGTGCAGGAAACACAGCCACATCAGCGGGCAGCGGGCTTGCTTGCCCCTCTCTGTTACTGGCCTCACCAACCATCCACCCGATGTGAGTGCTCAGGACCTTTTTATTTGAAGATATGGGCCATATCTCAATTACAAATGCTAAAATTCAGTAAATCCAAGTTGCCCTGCTGAGTTTTCAGCCTCCGGGAAAAGAAGAGGCACCCACTGCCTCTGTGGTTGTGTTCTGATTTGACTGTAATGATGAGAATTTTAACAGGGCCACAGCTAGTATTCAGTGAGTGCCGCCCTATGTGCTCCCAGGTGTTCACGCCCACCTAGGTGTGGGTGACGGTTGGCACAGGAGGAAGAAGTGGAAATGTGAGGTTAGTGCAGCCCTTCTTGGAAACCAGAAGCTCTCAGGAAGTTCCCCTTCTTGGATCTGTGTGCCCATCCAAACCCTTCAGATGGAAGGGAAGGCAGGAGGGGCCGTGGAGATCTATGGAGGCTGTGTCATCAACCATGCATGTAAGTGGGTGGCAGTTGACATTTGTTGGCTAAAACAACAGACACTGGTATTTTTTATTTCTGTATGAGGAGAGAGGAAAAATGCAATCTGGTTGTCCATTATTTTCTGTATTTTTTTGTGTGTGCTTCCTACCTTTACTGCTCTGAACTTGTGCCCATCTACCTGCTAGGTCAGTGGTTCTCAGTGTGTGGTCCCTGGGACCAGCCTCTGCATCCTGGGTAACTTGCTAGAAATACAGATTCTGGGGCCCACGGATCCATTTTACCAAGTTCTCTAAGTGAGACTGATGCAGCTGAAGTTTGAGAACCACTGTGTTTGAGTACCTTGTGGAATGATTTGGGTCCGTCATAAGATTGGGATCCCAGAAGCAGGGAAAGGGCTGTGATCAGCTTGGGAGGGGGAGGAGTATCACTTCTCTGGTTTCGTCTGACTTCCTCAGGTCAGATTAAAACCTGCAGTAACTGGTGGGAGGGTAATTCAGAGATGGGAGCCAGTGTTTGCTTTAGTCCCTCCCTTATTAATCGATGACTTTCTGATCTGGAGTTGTATATCTTTTGAAATGGGCCTGTTTAGCACTCAAGTTTGCAAGCTGTAATGCAAGAACACTAGCAGAAAGTCCTTAGGAGAAATTGGTAATTGTTTATCCTCCAATTATGGATTCATGGAACCTTATGAATTGAAAAATAAAGTAAGTATTTGCAGGATTAAATTAGAACAGCAGATGTAGAGACTGTGCTTGAACTCCGAGTTAAGTAAAGGACAATAGCCACTAAGCCTATGTATCCAATTTCAGTTCTTCCTTATATTCTTCGAAATACAGTTTCGGCCTCTTAATTTAAAGAAATGAAAGAATCCAGACACTTTGTTTTTCTACAAGGCATCAAGGAGAGAGGGTAATAAACAGTACCTGGCCGATGTATTTTAATAAATACCGGTTTACTGCATGCCGCAACAGAGAGCAAACACATGCAATTACTTGCAAATTTCTTCAGTGTTTGTGCTTATAAATCTCTGCCTAAACCTTCCCAGCTGGGAGCTCAGTTAGTCTTTCTGCTGTGGAACCAGGGCTTTGTTCTGCTGTTCAGCCTCAGCACGGTCTGGAATAATTCAGAAACATATTAGAGAGATTGCTGCTCCCAAAAGGCATAAGGAAATAACCTTCCCTCTCGGCCGTAGGGAAATCAGCCCAATCAGAGTTCGGGCAGATTTCTCGATTAAACAAAGAACTAACTGTGCACAAATTGCACCTTAACAATTTGTAAGGAGTCCACCTTAGAAATGTCTTGCAGATGGAGAGCTGATATTTTTTAATCAGGGCAGTGGGGCTGCTAAATTCAAAATGTCACCCGCATTTTCCCTCCGCTCAACAATTAGCATCCCCCCAAATTAAATTGAAAGTTGCATTCATAAGCAGTCTTCAGCTTTGGACCCAGTGCCCTGGGTTGTGGAGCACAGATGGAAACCACTCTCTCTGTCCGTGCGAAGGCTCAGGGTGCGCGTGTGTGCGTGTCTGTTAGTGTGTCTGTGTGTCTGTGAGTGTGTATGGATGACTCAATTCATCTGGAACACATCCCAGGGAGCTTTGGGCTGTCAATTTCTATTTCAGCAAATTTTGTATTGGGAACCAAAAGGGGGTAGAAAGTTATTGCACTTAATGTTGTTGTGACTTTTTGTGCTCCTAGTCAAATTATTCAGAAATCAAAATCAGGCCGCTGTAGTGTTGTGGAATATTGTTTAGACTGGGTCTTTTTGGAAATATTTAGAAGATTTCTGTTGATTATAAGAGATGCTTGTGCCAAACCACCACCCTTATAACATTTTTAGGAAAATGACTGTTTTGGGATCGGAAATCTGGGCATATTGGAAGCTGTGTCATTTCTATATTCATCCTACTTGCAGTTTTTTTGTGCCTTAATACAGCGAAGAGACCCATTTTTAGCTAAAAACTAACAGTCACTCCTAAGCCATAATGCTTATAGTAAGGACCTCCCCAACCCCTGTACTGAATTTCAGAAGAGGGCAAACATTAGGTTTGGTTTGGTGACCTCATCCAGACCCTAAGTAGACAGCCCCACCTCCTTAGCCCGGCAGAACCACCAGGGATGCTAATCGGTGTGGTTCACCTGACTCCGAGTTCTTCTGAGTTCTATTTTTGTGAAAAGAAACTCTACAGCCCATTGATTCCTTGGAAACTTGAGATTCCTCATGTGAATCAAAAGGCAGTCTGGGAAAAACACTTCAAGTTCGGAATTTTCCTGATTTAAAAACGGTTTTCCTCAAATGTTCCTTTTGTTTTTCTTTCATTTACACAGAAGTGCAGGCATTGGGCAGATTCATCAATAAGGCCCCTTTCCTTAATAAAAGTCTGAAGGAAAGAAGCCTGCACAGAAGCCTGAATACCTGGGTGCAGGCTAGCACATGTGGCTGGTCCCTGCCTCCTGTCTGAGCCTCTCTGCCTCCCGGAGAGAAGCTGAGAGCAATCCCGCCTACCTCGTGCCTGTAGGGGTCTAGCTGACGGGGCTGATTGGAAGGCCCTTGCTACCCTGTGAAAGGGGGTTGGCCACAGTTGGTTTTGGATGCCAGTTTTCTTTTCAGAGCTGTGGGGCACTTTCAGAATGTTGATTTTGCAGTTTTTATTTCAAAGCAGTGGTCAGTTTGGTTTGGATGCATGTCTACCCCACCCATTGTCAGGGCCCTGAAACAGTGACGACAGCCTGTCGGTCCATGCCCACAATATCAAACTGGGTAGGTCAAACTGGTGGGAACTTCACTGTGGAACTCAGCAGTGTTGGGACCAGGGGTTAGTTTGGGGAGTAGCCGCAGGCGAAGGGGCAGGGATATTTGGCCTGTGCATATTTAAGCCTCGGTAGAATTACCAGGCCCATTTTGAGTCATGTCTCTGTCAGTTCCTGGCTTTGTCATCATGGATGATGGATTGGTTTCCTGTAAACTTCAGGTTCATCACCTGGAAATGGGGAAGAAGGTGTGTATTGTCCTCCAGGCCTTCTGTGAGGAGTCAGATCCCTGCAGGAGGAATTAATGGGCCAGATTTCCCAGACACAAGTGGGAATGAGGTTCTTGGGGTAATGCTGAAACAAGCATTTCAGAAGCCCCATGAGAGAGGATGGGATGTGGGAAAGGCTTTATTTGTGTGAAGTTACAGTCCTCGGGTTGCAGTGTCCCATTTCCCCCAAGCCAGTCCTGGAAAAGGAGCAGCTGGGTGGCTCAGCAAAGCCAGAGGCAAGGCCAGTGCCCAGAGCTTCTCTTCCATGTTGCAGCCGGGTATAGTCCAGCGTCCAAGCTCATTAAAGTCCATTAGTCTATTGTGGGTGTCCCACATAGCCAGGAGCCATGTGGGCGCAGAGGAGCGTGCCCTTGCAACAGGAGTCAACGGAGCCAGTGCCCTGGATCCAAGAGAGCTCGCTTTCTTTGTTTAAAAGTTTGCATATTTAGGTTTCGAGCACTTGGCAGTGGCCATACCCATTCTGATCACTGACTTGCTTCAAGGTGTGATTGATGGGGCAAACCGGTAGGCACCTTCTCACATCACTTAGACCTTATCGGGCATGCATCTAAATCTCCTTGTCCAGTCCCTCCCCCCGTCAATCAGCGGGGAACAGACTTGTTTGTTAAATGCAGTGTTTTGGCAAAGCTGTATAAATGGCATGCCTATATTATTTGGTCTCCCCTTTACTCCTTTCCTCTTAAATAATAGCCAGGTTATTACAATGGCATCAAAATGAGATGATGAATAGAAAAGACTTAACACTATTGGCAGTGGAAGCTATTTTGGGAAAAAAGCTTACACATTAAAAAAAAAAAACTAAGAAAAAAAGGTAAACAAAACCTTTGGATGAACATCATTAAGAATATTAAACTTTAGGGGGAATGAGACTCTCTGGTCTCAGGTTATACACTTTACCAGAATTACTTTTATATAACTGGCAGCTTCAGCCTGAAACATCACTGGCTTCCCTCTCCAGCAAAAACGGGCATCCAACAAGTCAAAACTCTTTTCTGTAATGAGTCCTGGTGTTTTTTAAAGCACGAGATTCAGATGCCTTCTTTCCTGCACCCATTTCATTGCGTCCGCTCGCACCTCCAGATGGGAAAGCATTCTCATATTTTTCTTAAAACTGAGTTGCAACTATTAGCGGTCAAGTGGCTTGTTGCTCTCAGAACGTTACTAAAAGGCATTTGGTACTCGGTACTGCAACATGTAAAACTCTACCTGTCAGAGGGCTGACGGCGGTGTTATAAATAAAGGACTCAGCCATATAAGGGTGCACCTATGTGCTGGGAGAGAAAACATTGCTTAAAAAGGCATTCCTGGATCAGAAGGCCCTTCCTCTGGCCGTCCTCTCTCTTTCCTATGCTAGTTGCCTCTCTTCTCTCTCCTCCCTCCTGTCCTTCTGACCACCATATTGAGTGCAATCTGGGCAACCCATGTTCCTAGCCACAGTCATTTTTAAATGCCAACACCAAAATCTGGTATTGCATGGAAGACCTGGAGATCTCTCCAAAATAGGGAACTCTGGTTGGTTAGTTGAGCATCACCCACAATTGAAAATGTGTATCTGCATGTTGGAGCCTTTCTCTTCCCCCTAGAGGAAAACCACTTTTTCGTTCACAGTGACATCTGTCTGCGGGTGGCCTACCATCTCTCAGGGGGAGCGCCTTGGTAACTTGATAGACTGGTGAGAATTTCTGTCCATTGATGGAAGAGACTTCAACACAGCACAGTCCCTGTTGTGAGACCGTGGGCGGAACTCTTACTAAATTTGGGGATGTTGAAAGGGATGTTTAACTACCTGTGGTTATGGATTCTGTTAGTGTTTTGATATGTTTTGTATTAATATTCCTGAAGACATATGGCAGGATAACCTACATAACAGACAAGAAACCCAATTCGGTTTGAAGAATGCGTGGGCCAGTCAGGTAGCCGGTGCAGCCTCCCCTTCCTTTCAAGAGACCTGTCTAGCATTTTTAGAAGTGTTCATATAATAATGAAAGCAAGCCGGTACATTCTATGAATAGGTTAAAAAAGTTTCTGACATATTTGGAAAGAGGAAGAAAAACTTCAGTTTAATTCAGTTCTTTGCAAAGCTAAAACTTGGGCCAGGTCCCCTGGGTTTTAATGAAGATGTTACATTTATTTATTTATTCATCTAGTTTCAAAGGCTCAGAATTTCTTAGTATCAGTGTGGTTTACAAGTTGTTCATCTTACACTTCCCCCATTTCCTTCATGCGTATTAGCCAACACCCACATTTCATCACATCAAGTTAATCCCCGAAAGCTTGCGTGTTGCTTTTTAACCTAGTCTGAGAGATTTTAATAGTGCACTTCAATAGGGACCTGTACCTGAAGGTGGATCATGCAGAAGCAGCTCTTCTCATTCAAACCTGAGTTCTTTGTGCCTGTGACATTTTTGAGAACTGGTGGTTTCTGTGAAGGCAGGTTTTACAGAAATTTCTGTTAAAGAAAAGGATTTCTTTCTTTCTTTTTTTTTTTAAATAAGGTAGGTTTATTGGGGAAACAGTTAATATGGAAAGGATTTTTTTATTTTTCTACCTTGTTGCTTTAGAAAAATTTCAAAACAACTCTTAGGTGTTGGGAAAGTATAACGGTGGTCCCCTCTGTGCTGGGCTGTGCCATCAGCAGGAGACTCTTCATTGATAGTGCTTTCTTCCTCAGAATTTTGAGGGAAAACCCCAAACAGCCCACAGCCATCTTTATTTCAGTCCTGTGTTTAATGTAGTCGTGGGTAGGTGTGACAGATGTTAGTACTTGCTGCCAACCCAAAATTATATAATGTGATGTAAGTAAGAACCTCTGTGCCACGTTCTTTCCACTCTCAGGTGGGATAAGAAATAATTCAGGGCACAAAACTTCTTAACGTATAACTGGGACCACCATAAAATGACCTCACTTAGAAATTTTGTTTTCTTACCCAGGCAACTTAACTGTGCATTTGCGAGGTTGGTTCCCTGGGACACTCTGCAGGGAGCTGGGGGGCACCTCCACCACACGTGCTTAGTAGCCGTCGGAGGTCTGATTGAGTTCATGCACCATCTCCATCGCCTTCCTTGAACCAGCAGGCACGTGGTGGAAAAAGAGAGAAGCTGTATATATGGTATTCCCTTTGGAGGAATGAAAATGCAGGATAGTTTGAAGTTTATAAAATGTAGGAAAATTATTTGGGGCCCATTGGAGAAAAGGGGCTTTTATCCAATTCATCTTAAGCACTTTTTTTTCCCCATTCTCTCCTATGTATTTCATCATTTAAAACCCTATGTTGTTTTCTTAAATTATGCCTCTCTCTAGCACATGTATGTACATCTATATCGATAGATCTCTGAAAAGAGTTAATGCCTTTCAGGCAAGAGCCCCTGGCTGAAACATGACTGTAGGGTCCTTGGGCCTTCACTTCACAGTACAGGTGTGTCTCCTAGAGATGGCTGAAGGACACCTTTCTTCTTCCTTAGACCTCTTTGCCCTAATTATCAACTCACTGCTACACACATCCTTGCAATTAAGAAAGCACTTCCGTATTTCTTATTCATCAAACTGCATACCCATCATTCCTCGGACTCCTTTTTTTTACTGAATATCTCTTCTCTCCTGTCCAGGCTGGGGTGCATGTGCTCAGTTTCTTCATCTGTAAAGTGGGGATGACAACAGTACCCTCTTTCATAGGCTTAACATGTCTCTAGCCCTTAGACTCTTCTGGCATTCAGGAAATGTCAGGCATCATTCTTCTTCATTGTTATTGGTTGAAAGAATGTTAGACGGTTAGAATGGTCAGGTCATATAACTAATAATGCTAACTAGGTCACTAAGGAATTGAACCCAAGGCTTTTTGTTCCTGAACTGCTGAGGTTCCCTGGTTGGCTTTTTTGCCTATGACAGTAGCAGGCACCGTTTTCTGATGCTCAGTTATACCTGGTGAGGCATAGTCCATTTGGAGAACAAAGGCTTGGTTTCCAGAAAAGGTTCATCTCTTCATAGAGGACAGATGAATGATCGGGCATGCCGGAGGTAGTGGGGTAAAGTTTCTTCAGTCAGTGTTTGTGGCGCTGTCAGGCTCTGGCGCACCTTCTCCTCTGCTGTCATCCATGGTGGCTTCACTTTCCCTTGTTCTCCTCAGGCTCATATTTCCTGCTCTCCAAGGCATTACGCACCAGAGCCAGTACTAGGATGGCCATGCTGTGCATCTTACCATTACATTCTCTGTGCCGGTATATGCCTGTGGTTTACCCAGTTTGCCCATAATGCTGGCAATCGCATTGTGCGCTGTACTCAAACCTGAAACCCAGACCACCTGCTGCCTGCTCTTTTCCCTGGACTCCAGAGTGTGAGCTGCTGAAGGGGCACAGCGTGGGGGCTTGGGCCAGTGGAGATGCTCCTTAATCCCATGGATACTCACAGGTGCTCTTGAACTCTGTTTGTTCTTGCTGGGTCTCATGCACCTGACATTGACTTCTAAACATTTTCTACCTTCCTCAGGCCTTCCCTCCTCCCACCGTTAGAAAAACAGAAAATGTCTTAAAGTCCTCATTTCCATCCTATTTTTGCTTGCATTATTGTAACTGTCTTTGGGCTTTCTATCTCCAGTCTGTCTGTCCTTATGGTGCTGCCTTATTAATCTTCTCTAAGTGCCCCGCGGAGCATATTATCCTCCTGCTTCATGGCTGTGGCTCCCCGTTGACCCATCGTCCCGGCCCGTGATCTCATCTTTGACTGCCTGCCATTGGCCCCTGTGGAAACCCTCTGCCTTAATCAGACTTTCAGCTTGTTCTAGGTCAGCTTCCCCACACTGGTGTGCCCTCTGGTCCTGATGCCTCTGGTGCACGCCCTGTCCATGTTGGGCCTCAGGCCAATATTCCTCCCAGAGCTTTTCCTGCAAAGCTTAGTTAGGAGAATAGTCGATGGGCCACTAAAGTCATTACTTATTCATTATGTATTCAAGCCAACTATGAGGTGAGTCCTCAGTAATTTTTAATAATCCTTTTCCTACTATGAATAATAGAAAGTATAGAGGAAAATTGAGGCTTAGAGGTGATAAATTACGTTCCAAAGTTTGCATAATTGGTGGCAGAGCTGAGATTAAAACCCAAGTCTGACTGATTTCCAAAGTTTGTGTTGATCTATCCCCCCTCCACCCCAGTCTCACTTGTTACCAGCCAGAACCATGATCTGTCTGGTGAGGAAAATGCTAAGTAAAGCATTCATTGAGTAAACTGATATCACTCTTTAGGAACTAATCTATTAAAACAAACAAAACCTGCCTGTGCAATTATTTATTTATTTAACTGCAAGCCTCCTCTCTTCTGTCTAATCACTTAAAGCTGGTAAATGGCTTACTTCTCTTTAAATAAAAATATGTTTTGATTATAGTTTTAATAATATCCTAAGATAATTGGCAACACTAGCATTCACAAAGCTGATGATTTAGTTTTATGTGTTTTGTAGATACCATGAAGGCAAGCATGTTTGACATGAGTTTGTTCTGAATTACCTGCTTTACTCTGGCTTTCTCTTCCTACCTTCACTGGACGTCACACTTTTTAATTATGTAATTAATTATCTTATGTGATGACTTGATGTCTATCTGTCTTCTGCTACTGCACGAGGCCAGGGGCCATGTCCGTGCCGAGGCTGTGTCATGAGCACCCAGCACAATGCCCGGCACACAGTAGGCATTCAATGTATATTTGTTGACATCTGAATGAATGTATGAATGAGTGGGAATGCACCTTTATTCAGGTGTCCTTGCAGAAAAGTTGGTTGTAAGAGGAATTTTTAAATCACATTGTATTATAAAACTGAACACTGATTTATGAGGAGAAACTTCCAATAAGCTTTGGAAATGTTTGAAGAAAGAGTTAAGACAGAGGTTGTTTCCTCTTTTTGTTATAACCTTTTTTTGTGAGATTCTCCCACTTGCCTCTTTATATTTCCTTGGCCGCCTTCCGGCATCAAATATGGTTCTTGCTGTTCTGAGTAAAACAAGACCATTCATAAGAAAGATATACATATTCCTCACATTTAATTCCATCAATAGGAAAGTAATACAACTTGGTTTCCAATAATAAAGTGTCCAAAATAGGAATATCCAGTATCCTGCAACAAAGTATCCTTAATTTTTTCTTTTCTCACTTAATGCTCCTGCATGTCCAGGTGACCTTAAAGTCTTTTATTCAAGTGGAAAAGCTGTTCAGAATGACTGCTAATTTTGCTAATTTTAGAGCACTGTTTCTGCTCAACAACAAGCCACCTAGATCCAGGATATGGGGTTTGCATCTTTATCGCTAGGCATCTCTTCATCGTATTTGTTGATTCTTTATTGTTCTGAAACCTCTTATTCAACAGTGTTAGCTTCAGTTCCAGGAAACAGGTTACTCTGGATGAAATCCATTTCCACTCTGCTGTGTTTTGTTCATTATTTTCACTGTCAGCTCAGAAAGCTCAACTGGAAAACTCCAATGCCCTGTTGGTTTTTCTCTCGTCATCTCAGTTTCTAATTTTGTGGATTCAGATGCAGCACATTATGCTGTTATTCATTACAGTCTCTAGGCCATTTTCCTCTTGTGGCTCTCTGGTGTATATCAGCCAGAACATCAGCTATATCTTGTTACAGCTCATGGGGTCTGTGTGCTTCTTAAATTTCCCAAGGTGCCAGACTTCCAGAAATTCTGCTTTCCAAGACATGGGAGCAGGTTGTTCCTCGTCTAGCTCTCAGGTGCTCTGCAGTTGCTGTGACAAACCACAGATGTGCTCATGGACACTATCAGTTACCTTAGATTTGTCCCATGGATGAGATTAAAGCAAGGTGTTTCTTTTATGCTTGGAAAAGAATAGGTTGTGGGTGGGGTGGGGGTGGAGGCATGATTAGGTGTCTTCAAATACCTAAGGAGCCATCACAAAGAAAATCAGAAGCATTTAATGTAGGTGGTTTCAGGATATTGAGCTAGGACTAGATGATGGGTAAAGTTGGAGGGAGGCAGCCTTGCCATCATGGAGGGGTGTGAATGGGTTCTTCAGCCACGAGGGTGGGGTGGGTGGCAGGTACTGTGTGAGGGATTCTTGTAAGGCGAGGTTGCAGTAAATACTTAGATAACTCTTAAAAATTTTTTAAAAATTCTTTATTGTTTAAAGTATTACATAAGTCTCCTTTTTCCCCCATTGACCTTTTCCCGGCCACTCCCACCCCTGAGCACATACCCTCACCCCGCTACTGTCTGTGTCCATTGGTTATGCTCATATGCATGCATACAAGTCCTTTGGTTGATCTCTTACACTCCTTCCCCCCCCCCCCCCCCCTTAGGTTGGATGGTCTGTTCAATGCTTCTCTGTCTCTGGCTCTATTTTTGTTCAGCAGTTTATGTTGTTCATTATATTCCACAAATGAGTGAGATCATGTGATATTTATCTTTTTCTGACTGGCTTATTTTGCTTGGCATAATGCTCTCCAGTTCCATCCATGCTGTTGCAAATGGTAAGAGTTCCTTCTTTTTTACAGCAGCGTAGTATTCCATTGTGTAGATGTACCACAGTTTTGTTTTGTTTTTTTAACTCTTAAGGTACCTTCCATCTCTGAAATCCCATGGTTTTATTACAGGGGTGGGCAAAAGTAGGTTTACAGTTGTATGTGAAAGACAGTTTATTCTTGTATTATTATTTATCAATTGTATCATTTTTTTCATAGAAACAACTATAAACCTACTTTTCCCCACCCTGTATACTAAGGGAAGTCACTTTAGGACCCTCCCTCCCTCCCTCCCTCCCTCCCTCCCTCCCTCCCTCCCGTCCTTCCTTCCTTCCCTTCTTTTTTATTTTGTGGAGCAGAGATTGTGGATTATTTTTTGTGGTTCAAATTAAAAGAGAAGTCTTATCATGGACCATTTCTAATCAGACTTGTAAGTGTGTGCGTGATGAAGAAAGAACATTTCAGAATTCAATGCACTGTAGGCCAGGTTGGTTATTTTTAAAAACAGCAAACAAAATGAAAACAAACCCCCCCTCGGGTTGCTAACACAGAGGAGCAGTTCATTGAACAGGCGTCCAGAGATGCCACGTGTCCCCAGAGACCAGTGCCCGCAGCAGTTCTCCGCCCTCAGCAGTGGTGACAGTTCCTTGCTCCTCTGGAATGTACAGGAAATGAAAGCTCCACACCCTCCCATTCACAAAAACCCTGGACGAGAGCCGCCTGCCCTCCTCTGCCCTCCTTGGCCCTCCACTTCTCTGCTCCCACCTCCCACCCCCCGTGCCGCCCTCAGGCTGCAAACTGTGAGGAGCTCCAGGGACTGCTCTGCCTGCTGCTTCAGCCCTGTGACTGTCGTTCCGTGACCCATTTCTTATGCCAGACTCATTCTCCTGAAGGTAATACACTCTGTGTTCGTGCTCACGTTCACTCAGGACGTGGTGCCATTGCTTTTTAGTTATCCTGATGCTTTTGTGTTTCCTTTGTCTCTTAAGGACGCCTTACTATTTATTAATCACTACGAATCAGTGGTTCTCAGATTTTTGGCAGTACGTTAAAAAAAATACTGTGGGAGAGTCGGATATAGGGATGCCAGATACTTGTCCAAATAAGGACGTGGGGGCTAGGGTGATTTGGGACGCTGGAAAAATAAAACAATAACAAAATCATCATCTGTTATTGCCATCAGTTCAAAACAAAAGCAGCTTTCACTCTATGAAGAACATATTATTGAACAGAAAATATTCTTTTAAAGAGAACAACTTTAGCTGTGTGGAACATTTGCCACTTTTATTCTAATTAATCTCATTTAGCTTCTGTTCATTGAACATAAATTTACTTTTCCAACCAGTATTTAGAGGCCACTGCTGCAGAGGATTCTAAAAGAATGAGGTCTTCCTTCTAGCAGCAAAACAAATACAAAGCCAACAGGGTAGCCCATCTTCCCGGGCAGGAAGCCGCCAGATGGATGCCTTGGCCAGGGCCTGTGCCTGCTCGTGTGGCCATAAAACCAGAAGTGATTGGGGTCCTGTTGCTTTCTACCCCTAACCTAACCTTAACCGTAACCACTAACCCCAGCCCCTTACCTCAGCCCTTTAAACTGGTTGTGGCCTGGCCAGGGTGGTTGAGCATTGACCTATGGACCAGGAGGTCAGGGTTCAATTTTCAGTCAGGGCACATGCCTGGGTTGCACAGTTGATCAATGATTCTCTCTCATCGTTGATGCTTCTGTCTCTCTCTCTCCCACTTCTTTCCTCTCTGAAATAAATAAAAATATGTTAAACACACACACACACACACACACACACACACACACACACTCTGATTGTGACTGGGGGTCCTGTTGCTCTGCTGCTGTGGCCTTAGTGGTAGCAGCTCCAGGGACACAGAGGTTTTGGGACACTGTGTTGTAGCTTTTTGCTGGAGCTGGTCGGGGTTCCTGAGGCCTTAAGGGGCAAGCAGCCCAGTTCTGAGGGTCAGTCCACATACCCAGCCTCTGGGTTTTTCTCTCTTAGAGAAGAAGGTCCAGATAAACATGTATAGTTAATAGAGGCGCACTGCAGGCTGTGAGAGGAAGGTGCTTGCTTGCTGGGCGGTGAGGGAAGCCTGCTCCGTTGCGGAACACACTGGGTCTGCTGGAAGGGGGGGCCGTGCTTCCCCTGCCTGCCCAGCTGCTCCTGCCCCGGCCTCCTTTGGCTGTTGAACAATTCAGCCAGTTTGGCCAAAAACCAAATGTATAAAGGATAAGAGAAACCTTTAGGGACTAAAAGGAAGGCTCAAAGTTTAGGTTTGCACTGAGAAATTTGATTTCCTGCTGGGATGTCTGGGCTGCTCGTATGAGCTGATGCACCTTGGGTGTCAGCTCACACCTTGCTCATTAAAATCACTCTTCTATGACCATGGCCAGTGAGGTGCTCATATATGAGGAGGCAGAGCTTCCTGGAAAATTCATTTCCAGTCAGCAGATGTGGATTGAGAGCTGGTCACTGCCAAGGTAGCTCTGGGCTGGGCAGGCCGGGCCTCCTGGAAGGATTCCAGCTTACAAATCCTCCTGTTGGGTTGGTGAGAGGAACTGAGGAATGCCGCTGGAATAAAGTTGTAATCCAGTTCCACATGTAGATGTAAAATATGGAGCAGAGAAAGAAACGACCATTTAGAGACTGATTATCCATTTGCAGAATCAGGTTGCCCTCCTGAATTTGCCCACCCGAATTCAGGGTCTGTAGGCAGCAGAAACATGGCAGATTTAGAGTAAAAATACATAGCTTAAGAGTTAAAAATACATAGTTTCAGGCCTGGCTCTGTAAGACCTGGGGCAATTGTTTAGCCTATCTCAATCTGTTTCCTCACCTGTAAAATGAAGACAGAATTTTACTGTCTGATTTTTTTGATAAATACAGATCATAATTATTAAAGTTCTTGGCTGTTTCGGTCAGTTCAGGCTGCTAAAACAAATTACCATAGAGCAGGTGGCTTATAACAATAGAAATTCACTTCTCACAGTTCGGGACGCTGGGGAGTCCAAGATCAGGGAACTGGTAGATCTGGTGTCTGGTGAGGGCCCACTTCCTGGTTCGTAGATGGTCATCTTTTCATTGTATCCTAACATGGCAGAAACAAAGGACTAGCTAGCTCTCTAGCCTCTTATAAGGGCACTAAATTTCATTCACAAGGACTCCACTCTCCTCAGCAAATTACCTCCCAAAGGCCCAACGCCTAATAATATCACATTGGGATTTTGTGGGGACACAAGCATTCAGTCCATAACACTGGCAATATCTTATAACTTTAACTTTTTCTCTGAATCCATTCATCTGTAAACATAAGGAATCCAGGAATTTGAACCTCAGAAAAATGGGTGTTTAATAAATGATGATTTCATAATCTCACACCATTACACATGATAACCTCAGGGATGGTTAATTCAGTAAATATTTGGAAATGCCTACTATATGCTAGAATCCCTACTGGGATTCAAAGCTTAGTATGACCTCTTTTCCTCCCTGTTCTGTCTTTTTACCCATTGTAAAAATGAAAAGTGGGAAGAGCTAGAACTGATGTATGAATAAATCAGGACAGTGGGAATGTCAGGGCAAGCTTCAGAGAACAAGGGACCATTTTAGTTGGATATTAAAGGATGTTGGGTATTGAGTATCTCTAGGTAAGTTCTATGTGATGCCCTGTTGTCTTTTCTACTATCTCTTTGGTTTGTACATAATATTGACCGTCAAGTTAAGTTCAAGATTTTACTGAGTACGATGGAATCTCAACCAGTGGTCTAACTGCCAGGCACCATTTTAGTACGTAATGCTTTCATCCTCTACAAGTGGAGGAAATCAGCATCCTCACACACATGGCATACTGGGCCCTCACAGATATGATGGTGTAAGAAAAGAATGCACAGTAAATACCAACCGTTTAGTCACCCACACCCCTGACTTCATCTGTCATCATTGCAGCATCATTACTATGATCTATTTATTAATAACTTTGCTCTTACTTCTGGGCAATGGTAATGCTTTATCAAGGTGTGGTGCTTTTCTTTCTACTTTTGACTTTTTCCTGAATCTTTTCATGTGTCATTTTATCTTTGAAGAGGCAGATTTACAGTCTCAGCCTGGTTGGTTCTGGTGTAACTTTGGGCAAGTTATTTAACCTCTTTGAGGCTTAGTGTCCAAAGTTGAAAAAATGAGAATCCAAATATCTACTTCATTGGAATGCCCAAAAGATCTGGTGAGACCATGTACATAGAGCACTTAGCACAGTGCTTGGCCAAACTGTAGCAGCTGAAAAAATGGAGTCACAGGAAAGTTCGCCAATTATCTTGGGTCATATGGAGCTGCCATCATAACTCAGATCAAAGCCACAGCTTTTGGCTTCTAGCCCTGCTTCCTTTTTAATAGGATACATTTGATCTTTGAGTCATTTCACTAGATAAATTGGAGACTAGATAAAGTGCAGCTATTTATGGCACTGTGTGGGTTTACAGACATGTCCACACGCTTTTGATTCTCCTGCCTGAAGAAGTGGGGTTTATTCATTCCTCTTCCCTTAAGTAGGGGCTGGACTTAGTGACAGTGCTAGCAAATAGAGGATGGCAGAGGGGATGGATGTCACTTCTGACACTGGGTTTTGAAAGGATTGCAGCCTCCTTGGTGGTGGCTCTCTTGCTGCCTCTTGGATCACTCACCTGGGAGGAAGAGCACTGCCCTGCCTGAGGTCATGCAGGCTGCCGGTGCAGAGGCCTGTGAGGAGCGGCACTCAGCTCGCCAGAAGCTCTGCCAGTGAGCTCGGGGCACCTCCTCTTCAGGCAGGACTTGAAAGGTCTGGGCTCACAGCTTGACTGCAACCTCATGAGAGTCCTTGAGTCTGAACCACCCAACGAAGCTGCTCCCATATTCCAGATGCACAGAACTTGGGAGACGTGTGTGTTGAGTTAAACTGGTAAATGTGAGATGATTTGTTGTCAGCAGTGGATAACCAATGCAGGACCTGCTCTGCAGAATGGACTTTGAAGCCTTTGGAGTTTTGGGTGTGCTGTATGTTGTAATATACCTAAGCACCCCTGCACTGGTATTGTTCACACTGAGTCGCCACTCCCGGTAATAGATTCAGGTGGATTTTGGGACTCCCGGTAAATAGATTCAGGTGGATTTTAGGACTAACTTTCTTCTTCTTCTTCTTTTTTTTTTGATCTTTGTTGTTGAAAGTATTACAGATGTCCCCTTTGTTTGTTTGTGTTTTTTTTATCCCATTGACCCCCTCCATCCTATACCTGCCCCTCCCAGGCCTTCACTACTCTGTTGTCTGTACCGATGGGTTATGCATATGTGCATATAAGTTCCCTGGTTAATCACTCCTCTCCCACACCCTCACCCTGCCTTCTCTCTGAAATTCTATTCCATGCTTCTATGTCTCTGGTTCTATTTCATTCATCAGTTTATTTAGTTCATTAGATTCCACATATGAGTGAGATCATGTGAAATATATGCGCCCGTATGCTCATAGCAGCGCAATTTACAACAGCTGAGATTTGGAAACAGCCCAGGTGCCCATCAGCAGACAAATGGATAAAAAAATCTGTGGTACATTTACTCCATGGAATACCACGCAGCTGTAAAAAAGAAGGAACTCTTACATTTGCAACAGCATGCACGGACCTGGAGAGCACTATGCTAAGCGAAATAAGCCAGTGAGAGAAAGATAGGACTAACTTTTAAAAGACACCCTGCTCAACATTGGGGCAAGCCAGGCAGGAATGCTCTATCTGCAGTTGAAATCCCCATTTCCAAACCTTCCATAATCCACTTCCTAAGCAGAAACATTCAGAGTCATAAATAACCTAATTGTAGGCATAGAAAGAGAATCTGGGGTTGCCTGACCCAGAGACTCTGTCAGCTGGCAAAGGCATTATCTTGATGGGGCTCTGAAGTGATTCCCCCAAGCTGCTGGTCAGCAGCCCTGTGTGGTTTTCTTCTCGAGTCAGTCAGGGCTATTTAATTACAGGCAAGGAAAACTGATTCCAATTCTGGCACGAGCAGGAGCTGCAGGGATGACTTTAGGAGCTCGAAACTGTCCAAAAATCTAGAGAAGCAGGTTGCTGCAGAGACCGGGAGGGGGAGGAAGGGCTCCCGAAAGGGACAGTCTCTTCTGGGGAAATGAACTCCAGCAGGTTCTCCTTTTTCCCTCCTTTTCTCGCCTAAGACTCCATTTCCCAGAAGACATCTCAGCTGTCAGAGCCGGGTGCCCTGCTGTCCGTATGGCGAGGCTCATGGCTTTTTTATGTCACTTCCTACAAGGCCTAGATACCGTAGAGAAGGAGTAATTTCCCAAAGGAAGTCAGAGTTCTTTGGGAAGAAGGAATGAATGCTTCACAGCCAGAAAATTGACAGAGGCCACCTGCACATGCTTTTCTGAGAATTTTGATATTCTTTGTTTCTTGTAAATATTCATCACTGCTCCTGCCCAACAGGAGAGCGGCATGTGGACTTCTCTCCAGAAGTGGCTGATGTGCTGTGGCCTTCCCAGGGCTCCCAGAACAAGTACCACAGACGCCGTGTCTTAAAAGGACAGAAGATTATTCTCTCGCAGCTCTGGGGGCTTGAAGTCTGAAATCAAAGTGTTGGCAAGGCTGTGCTCCCTCTGACACCTTGAGGGCAAGGTCCTAATTGCCTCTTCCAGCTTCTGGTGGCCCCAGGTGTTCAGCTCTCCGGTCTCTGCCTTCCCATGGCTTTCTTCTTATGCCTCTCTGTTGTCCTGATCTCTTCTCCTTAGAAGGACACTTGTCATAGTGATTGAGGACCCACCCTACTGACCTCATCAAACCCGATGACTTCTGCAGACTGTTTTCACATGAGCTCACCTTCTAGGGGTTAGAGCTTCAACGTACCTTTTCAGGGGACATAGTTCAGTCCACACCAGGTGGCTCATTATACCCTCGTTCCACAGCATAGAAGGTGGGCACAGGTTGCTGGTTTTCCATAATCATCACGGGCCTTTATTTTTGCTTTGGATGCACTGGATATCTCCCACAGCAGTGCCCTGCGCTTCGTGAGAAAACGCTTGGAGGTCCACTGGTTTTGATGGACTTGGCATGCTAGCTACTTACTTGCTCTTAGAAAGCTGCCCGTGTTTACGCTGGGTGGTATAGCGTGTGAGGATGACACAGACTTTAAACACAGAATCAGATGAGAAGTTCTTCATTACCAAGACATGTGGATACCGGTTACAAAGGAAGACCGTGTATGAGCACTAAAGTGGATGTCATGCTTGTGGAGAGAAAGTATTCTGGCATGAGCCTGCCTTGCCCAGATGATTCTAGAATGTCGGATTCTGTTTTGAAAGCGCATTTTGTTTTAAATTTTAAAAAATATTAAAGTGTTTATTGTAGAAAAATTTGAAGTTACAAAGGAAAAGGAACTTAGTAAATAACAACTATTGTTACTGCTAACTTTAAAAACGATTCCGTGTGACCTGTTTTCTGTATTGATTAAGTAGTGGATTGATTGTTGGACTGATTTTCTGTTATAAAACAACATGGGAGATGGTGTTGAATTCAAAGGACGTAATCATTCCAAGTTAGCATCATGGGGAGAATGCGAAATCTTGACTTGCATTTGTATTTTCTACCCCTGATTGTAGGCACTTACTTAGTTCATCAAATGTGAACTTACTATCAATATGCAGTAACTGGTTTCTCTAAAAATGGCCTCTCCTGTGAGTTCCCTGTGAGGGTAACATGAAAGTTGGTGAAGGTTGAAGCCTTTCCTGGCCTGACATCACCACCCTGTCCGGGGCACAGGGGTGGGAGGACCCCAGGGCATCTTTTTCATGCATGTCTGGCTATTAGGTCCCAGGACTACCTAGCTGTCACCCTATCTATTCACCCAACCGTAGGTGTTCCAGCCTCAAAACATGTGACAAGATGAGTAGGAATTGGGATCCATCCTCTTTAGAGCCAGGCAGAATAAAGAAAACTCTGTACTGTCCTCACCTTCAGCATGGTGTTAGTTTCTGTTTCTCTTGGGGTAGCTGAGCAATCAGACCCATTAGGGAATAAGAGCCATTTAAAATTTTTGAATAAAAAGCACTATTAGAAAAAAGGCTTTTATCATAGTTCCAGATGATGGAATGGAAGCTACCCTACTAAATTGACATAGCACTTCCCAGCGTATACAACACTTTTATGTACATTATCTCATTTTTATTTGGATTTCTGGAGTGACCTGGGGGTGGAGGTAGGGGTGGAAGGGTTTATACCTGAGAGGATGGATGTTCTGAAAAATAGGGTAATCTGTACAAGGTTGTCCCAGGGGACTTTTATGGCTCTTTGCTGCCTGGTGTAGCAGTATATCATAGAGCAAGGATGGATCGCCTCCCCAGTTCTGTAGGTGAGGAAATTGGGACTCACAAATCTCAACAGGAGGCTCCAAAATGTTATTAACCAGTAAGTGGGTAAAATGGGGCTAAAACTTAGATCTTTTCCCATTGTATGGATCTCTTTTTTAATACATTGCACAGAGACAAATAAGCGGCAGTGGGCGGTGGGGGGGGGATGAATTTTTTTTGGGTCTACACATTTGGACTGGTTAAGCATCTTTCTGATGGGCATTCAGCATACTTCTTCATTTCTCTTTGGATAGCACCAGGGTGCCATGGAAAACAGATATGCTTTAGGGCCCTGAATTCTGGGTTTAAAACCTTACTCTTCCACTTAGGAGCGCTGAGACTTGGGGCCTATTGTTCACCCTCTCAGAGCACTAATCTCCTTATCTCTGAGAAGAAGAAGATAATATCACATGCTTCCTGGTATTGTGGGAATTGAATAAGGTAAATAAAGTTCTCAGAAATGTGCTAGGCACACAGTAAACACTCCTTAGATGATTTTCCTTCCCTTGGGTGTCTGGTATAGGGCATCCTGGGTGAACAGGGCAGGAGCAGAACCGAGATCTTGACTCAAAGCATGTCCTGGAAAAGAATTTAGGGCCATAAACACCAGCTCTGTGCAATCATATCATTACTCATTTTAGGGTGGAGAAAATGACACAGGCAGAAGGCTTGGGAGAGATATTTTGTTAAAATCTTAATCAATAAACAGAGCTTGCCAAATAATCTTGCCAAGTATCCTCTAAGAAGGGAGATCCCGTCCTTGTCCTCGGACATGGAAGTCCCCCGTGGGCTGGGCCCGTGCTCCTGGCTGTGGAGGGGAAGGAGGGCTGGCTGCCTGTGTCCAGGGGACAGCCAAGCTCTGGGCTCAGCGCCAGCTCTGGGTCTCACCTGCCTCTCCCTGAAGCAGTTCCCCTCCTGTTTAATGGGAGCTGGGGCCAGGGCCGGTGGGGCTGAGAATGCCCGGGGTCTGTTGCCTGCTGCTTGGTGTCTCACATCTTCCACCCATGCCTCTCCATCTTCTAAGGGAAATGACTGTCTCTAATAGGGTGTCTGTGACAGATGCTGTGGGAATTCTGAGTTTGGGATAATGAGCTGTCATATGTCATTTCACTTAAACACAATAATACAAATATTTTGATCAAACATTTTCTCCAGCTGTTGAGCGAAAGCAATAAAAGCAGCAGGGAGTGCCAGTAAATTCACTGTTTCAGAAACGCTTTACCCTCTAAAAGCTGTTGCCTGTTAACTCTTTCTGTCTCTGTCTCCCTTCCTGCACTCTCTCCTGGCCCCTCGGATTCCCCATAGCTTGTCCAGGGTCAGAAATAAAGAGACTGAATTCAGGGTTGAGAAGGGGGTGAAATTGACCACAGGTTTTATTGCACCTCCCTTTTGCTGGCCTCAGCTCAGCTGCAGCTGCCGCCCCCTTGTAAAATCACCCGGCCACGGCAGCCACCCCCCAGAGCCCTTGTGTGCCTCCAACCCTCCCCTCGGTACAATCCTGAGCCTAAGGACTCTGGGCTCATGTAGACTTTTAGGCACCCGTTTTTGGGGGCACGTGGGTGGAATCTGGTTTGATGATGGATCTCCATTGCTGATTTCTCTGTTCCATCCTGTTTGCTCCCCGCTGCTCTAACCTGGCTCCTGGGATCTCTTCCTTCTTTCTGTCTAGGTGCCAAGGAAGGTGTCCCCACAGCAAGTATCTCCAGGTGAAAGGAGGTGCAGTCCTGGGAGAGGGATCTGGAAGGGCCCCGGGAGCATTAGTTTTTAGCTGATTGAAGCAGTTCTCTTTGCCAGTAGGAAGTAGGAGTGTGTTCTGAATCCATCCTTCAAGCTGAAACTCCTAAAAGCAATCGCCTACACCCCACTTTTTTATTTTTTTTAACCTGTGGTCTCAATTTTAAAAGAGCCACCTCTGACTCAGCAGTGCCACCTGGTTAGACATTTTTCACTGGAGCCTGTCTGTTAGGGATTGAAACAGATCAGCCCCTTCCCTTTCTCTTCCATCTCTCTGATTGCGGGGGCGATGGATGGGCTAACCTGCTTCCTATTCTGGGTTCTAGGAAACCTGACCCACCAGTTCTCTCCTTTCACTCTGTCTTCTAACCCCTGCTGTATGTGACTGGTGCCATCCCTTCTACTTGTGATGTGCTCAGATGCCTCCCATCCATAAAAAAGTAAAGAGACCACATAGCACTCCTCCCTGATCTTGGATTTTCTCTAGCTGCTGCCTGTCTTCTCTTTCTGCAGCCAAACTCCTTGGGTTGGGGGTGGGGTGGGGCATGTCAAAGTCTTCACCTCCCCAGTCTTCTCCACTGCACCTTCCACAGCAGTACATGCGCCCCGAGGCTGTCTGGGAGGTGCCTGTGGCCTCTGTGCTGTCTGCCTGAAGCCACCTCCTCCTCCCTTGGGCTCCTCCACGGGTCTCTGATATTTCCTCCTCGCTCAGCTTTGCTTTCACCTCTTCCTCTGCTCATCTTTTAACTGTTGGCCGCCCTCCAGGCATCCTCTTGTTACTCTGTACCCTGACCCAGGCTGATTTTACTCACTCAGATGGCATCGGCTGCCCCTGTGATTTCATCTCCCATCTCCAGGCCAGACTTGGCTCTGGAATTCCAGACTTGACCCCCTTCTCTTCAGACATCTACCAGGAGCCTTGATGCCACAGTCTCCAAACCTCACCCATCCCAGGGTGAACCCATTCTCTGCCTGTTCCCTGGTCCCAGACCCCTGCCTACCTTCCCTTTGTGTTCCCAGAGCTAAGATGAGGCTAACATAGTGCCCGATCAACATACTCTAGCAGTCAGACCAATATCCTTTCTCTCTCTTTTCACTAGTAATTCTTTCATCCTTCTCCACCCAGAGTCTCTCCTCCACCTCTTTATTTCCATTCTCACTGCCCTGCCTGATTTTTGAGCTTTTACATCTCATCCTCCCCACCTAATTTCAGCCTTCTCCAACCCATTCTCCCTGTTACTGCAAAGAAATATTTCCAAAATGCATGCCTGATCATTTCAGTCCCTTGAGTACAATCCTTTCAGCTTTTCTCCCACTTGGAGCTGAAGCTCCTAGAACTGAAACACTAGGAGCAGTGGCTCTCCAAGTGCAGTGCCCCAGACCAGCGGCGCCAGTCTCACCTGGGACCGGTTCACGTGGAAGTTTTAGCACCAGTGCTGTACAGCTATCCTGGGCCCTCATGCATCACCAGACATACCTGCTTCCTCATGCCCTCCCTCTGCACGTCTTCTCCCCAGGCTCCCCGCTCCTCTTTCTGACCCATTTCCCCTCTCCCCGCCCCCGCCCCCGCCCCCGACCCCCCATCTGAGTCTTTCACTGAGACTGGAGCTGTGTCCTTGTTAGTGGCTTTACAACCCATGAGCCCAGTGCTCCTCTAGGGCAGTATAGCGCGTTGGGCTCCCTGTGTTCCCACAGCCCTCACGATGCCTGGGAGTCCGCAGTACTGGTGAGGTTTGTACCAGGAATCGATTTTTGCTTATTTCGTCCTGAGGTATGTGACTGCCATAGCCCAGGAAGTAATTCCTGGTTCCAATCATCCTAGCTAAAATGGAAAGATCAGGGTACGTGAAGAGGCAAGAACAACAAATTATTTAGCAATGAAGCAGTCATTTGAAGGGCAAGTACAGTAGTAATGTTACCCCAATTACTGTCTCCCTCCTAGACTTTCTTTCAATCCCAAAGCGCCTCTTGGACAGGATCTCTTCCTGTCTCCTACTTTACTTCTTCATTCCTTTGTTTTCCTTAATAGGATGATGCAAACAGAGGTATTATGTCTTTGGCCCTCAGTCCTGAATTTGGAAATGGGGACCTTTAATGATTTTTTTTACCCCTCCTTTGAGGACCATTGGTTTTGAATAGGAAAACAGAAGCTTTTCTTTGGGAACAAATATTTGTCTTAAAGCTCTAGTATATGAGCATTCTCTTACTCTTATGATTTTGCATTATCACGTGTGCTTTTCTTTTGTAGATTTATTACATTAGCACTTAATTACTCTTCATGGCGGTGTTACATTTCATGAGTGATTTAGAGTTTTAATAGAGATTTGTATGATTTATTGCAGTTGGCATTTGAGGTTTACCAACTTTGTAAAAGCCATGAGTATTAGAATTGCTTAATCTGACCCTGTCCAGCACAACCACAATATGGGTGAAACCCCAAATTCAAGTATAATAGGGAAGTCTTCACCACCCAGGCCATTTTTGTCTGATGTGACTGTTGTAACATGTATATGTGTGGGGCAGTGTGTTCTTTTTTTTTAAATATATATTTTATTGATTTTTTTTTACAGAGAGGAAGGGAGAGGGATAGAGAGTTAGAAACATGGATGAGAGAGAAATATCGATCAGCTGCCTCCTCCACACCCCCTACTGGGGATGTGCCCGCAACCAAGGTACATGCCCTTGACCGGAATTGAACCTGGGACCCTTCAGTCTGCAGGCCGACGCTCTATCCACTGAGCCAAACCGGTTAGGGCGGGGCAGTGTGTTCTTAAATATGAGCCCCAAATTGTTTCCTGTGCCCTGGATGGATAGGTGAGATGAGGTCCTGAGATAAAGTGAGGAACTGGTGACGGGATAGAGCTCTCCATCTGCAAAGGGGTTCCGGGTCCAGGCCTTGAAGCTCCTGGCTGCATGAGGCTGGCTGTCCCACAGATGGCTTCAGGCTTCAGCGGACCACTGACATGCTTGACCACTGATACGCTTCTCTTTCAGCAGCTGGAGAAGCATTGACTGTAACCTGCTCTCTATCTGTCCCCCAGTTTTTTCAGTGTATCCCGGTCTTGACTCCTGAGTTGGAATCCTGACGACACACCGCAGTCTTCATTCCTGTCCAGGTCCCTGTCCTGAGCTTTCCTTTTGTGCGCCTACTTGCTGCTTCCTCCCGCGTGTTTTTTCCCAGGCAGGACTTGGTAGCTGTTACTAATATGAATATCATTTAAATGAGATGTTGCTTTGCTGTTTTGCACTGGGGGTAGCTGCACACTTGGGTGTTTTCCCAGATAACTTTATTGACTTGTTTTTTTTTTGTTTTTTTTAGAAAAAGGTGTGCCCTCCCAGCTCTGCCTTGTCCAGAGTGGCCCAGTAGATAATCCTAGGGCCCTCAGCCTCCAGGCAGATAATCTCTTTGGGGTTATCTGTTAATTACCAGTGAATGTGTGAAGTATTTGTTAAGAGGGTTTTGAAGTGATTTCCCAGAGCTATTGCCTGGGCTGGAGCACCAGGCCCCCTTTCCCCACAGAGGGTTTCAGGCCCAGCCTGGTCCCCTCAAGGGCTGGTATTCTCTTGCTGAGTTGTTTGCCTTTCTAATGGAGTGAACTGTTTGTTTGACTCTGCAGAGGAAGGCATTGAACTGGGCACTAAAGTAAACTTGGGAGACAGACATTCAAAAAAGCCATGCGGATCTGCTTTGTGAAGGGAAGGAAAACAGTTTGGCCTTGCTAACCTCCAGGAAGAGTCCTTAAGGAACTGTTTAAATAATAAACGAGCCCAGGGAGCGGATATTGCCTGGCCAGTTGGGAGCTTTTGTGCAAGCCCATGGGCCTGGGAATTCCTGTGCTGGGCCGCGGGGGAGGAGATTGCCTCTCCAGTCTTGCAGTTAGTAATTGTGATTTATTTATGTGTAGAGGGACTTCGGCTTCATTCAGTTTTGATTAAAACAAGCCAGTTAGCTCTCAGGATGGCTGGCGGATGGCAGGGCAATGTTGTTAGCAATGGCAAAGGTAGGCAAGAGAGTGGGATAATGGGGTCCAGCTCCTGTCCTCCCTGTTCGGGCACACGGTGGACCTGCTATGTGACAGCTGGGCTCCTTATGCCTAGGAGGACTGTTGAAGGTGCTGGGGTGTCATGAGCAAGGGAGCATCCTCGAAAGGAGAGGAGTCGCCCACATTTGAGTCTTTCCACAATGCCAGGCTTATTAGAGAAGACCTCCCTGATAAGCCAATGGTCACAGGCAGCTTAGCTTACACACAAAGAGGGGGAGCTTGTGTGATAGAAGCGATCAGAGCAAGCATTCCTTGCAAGGTCCTGGATCATTGGTGGTGTCCACGGATGGAGAGGCAGGGAGTCCTGCTAAAGCCAGGCGGCATGCGTCTGGTGAAGTGCAAGTCCGGCAGGGCTCAAAGGGGGACCCGTGGCACAGCCAAGCTTGAGTGTGGAAGGTTAGAGCTCTGAGTTCATATAGCCCGTAAGAGGTGGTGGTCCCACTCATATCAGTGTCCAGATGGAGTTCTTATCTCAGTGTTCAGACTTGTGGTTTTGGGCATTCCGGGCCCCTCCCAAGGATGTTCCCATTACACCCTATTACTTCATTTCTGGGCTTCATGCTACTTGACATAGCTGTCACTGCTGACAGGGACTCCATATTGGATTGTCAAAAGGTGTCCAGAAAGTCCGCTCTGCTCTTGCTCTAGACGTGGGGCGATTGGACCAGAGGATGTGCAGCTGAGGTTGGGGGAGGGGGCAGGGTGTAAGGCAGGCTCTGTTCCTGCCTCAGGCCCTCAGGGTGCAGGAGGGGAATGAAGGATCAATGGGTGGATGGATGTCAGTGCCTTTTAGATGCTCCTAGCTTTGGTTGTTGAGAAGGGTGAAGCAGGGAGAATGCATGTGAGGAGAAGGATAGCTGTATGCAGGAATGGCTTTGTGATGGTTATTTGTGGGACTCACTGTCAAAAGAAAATTTGGAGCCTCTGCTTAAAAATTATTAAGAATTTCAAGATGGCAACAGCAGAATATGAAACCTTCTGAGTGGGGGCCTGGGTTGCTGTAGCTTCCGGGGCTCTGCAGGCAGGCTGATCCAGACCTGAGGCCAAGCTCTGTCAGTCCTTCCCTGAGTGACTTCTTGTCTGCTTTGATCCATTTTCTCATCTGTGAAATAAGGATAATAACACCTACTTTACTGAGTTTTCACATAGCATAAATAAAAAACTATACGAAAAATGTTTAGGGCAATCCTTGGCACATAGTGAATACTCCATAAACGATAGCTATTTATTATTTGAAAGTATCTATGGCTCTAATTTTCATCCCCCTGCCCCCCAATGGATGAACTGACACAGTGTATGGTTAATTTGGAATTCAGAGGACGGAGTTGGGTCTTTGCCACAGATTTTACATAGAAGCAAAGGTATAGAGAACCTTTCTTGGGCCTCATGATCAGTTGAGTGCAAGGAGAAACATGGGCAGAGCAATTAGATTAGGTACAAAGCTGAAGATACTCAGGTAAAGATGTTGACTTGTCAGTGTAAGAAACATCCTGTAGAGAATTTTTATGAGTTTATTTGAGCCCAACTGACAACATATGCTAGGGAGATCAAGATCTCAAATGCTTCAGAGACTGTCAGTGTGGGAGAGGATCAAACTTTCCTCTACATTCAAGGAAATTTCCTGGCTGGTCTAATAATCAAATAGACATGAGACAGATTAGCTAGAGAAAATAATTAAATTTAATACATACATATGCATGTGAGAGTCAGAGACCCCAGATGCAGGAGCGGTTCAGAGATAGGAAGGGGGACTGAAGTATACAAGATTTTTCTGAGCTAGGGTTGAGGTAATGCACTGGGGGTAGGGGTGCGGGTGGGGAAGGGCTTCAAAGGATGACAAGAAAAACCTTAATTTTAATACCGTAAATAGAAGATAATTTCCAAAGAAGTTTATCTCTGATAATAGCTTATTATTGGTAAAGCCCCTAATTCAAGTTCTTCCTGGGAGTGAGGTTGGGGGAAGCAGAAGTTCCTCTCCAGCCTGCAGCTAAAGTTGTCTTTAGTTCAAAGTAATCTGTACACCACTGAGGCACATCTTGGGGGCGAATCATTCTGGACCTCCACAGCAGTTTTGTAGCTTATTTTATACATTAGAATCAAAGGAGAAGACAGAAGGAAGGCACATGAAAGCCATTGGTGGTAGATTAAAGAGGTGGGAGAAAGTACGGTGGAGAAATCTGTAGGATTGGATAAAAGGCAAAGTGGAGAAACAAATACATTTTTTACATTGATATTTAATAATTAACATTTACAGCACATGGAGATGGAATGTGGGGGGGAAGATAACAACGAGGGGTTCTGTGCTCTCCTGCTCTGGTGGGCTTGTGTTCTGGTGCTGGCTGGCGGTTGTGCCTTTGAGCGGTAGGAAAAGAAAATTACTCTGACATTTCAAAAGTATGTTAACACTGGACAGAGCTCACTTGAGGTCAAGGTTGACCTTTGTTAGGGAAGCTATAAGCCCGGGAGGTGACTATCCACTGTGACTTGCCCAGTTAGGAATTTGTGACCAGACCATCCTGTGTGGTTACTTTTGGTCACAGAGTTTGTCAGGTTTATTGCATAGCCCTCTTTCTTGTTTACACTATCGATGGACATCAGTTTTGAGAAAGACGCACTTAGAATTTGCAATAATCCCTTAAATGCAAGTCCTTTAAATTTATGAATCGCCTTCACCTATGTCACTTGGCCCCTTGGTTTTATTGACCTTAAAAATGTTATATTATGATTATAGTCATTATTGACATTTCTTTCTATGTAATCTGTAAAATATGGTTTAAAATGGGAAGCATTTTCGGCTGCATGGATGACGGAGAGGAGATGATTGCTGTGGGAAGGGCGTACCCAGTAGGTATCGTCCTATAAGGGCAGCAACATGCATTATTTAGTGTGCTAAATATTTGGCCTTCTCCTGACTTCAGAAAAGTGGAAACTGATTGGAAAGGATGTGTTTTCTAAGGTTTTATGCTGGGAGTATTATAAATTTTGGGCAAATACTACATACTGGCTGCAAGATGACCAGGAGGTCACCATCAATTTGATCTACTGCATGGTATCATTTATTAAACCTAGCTTTGTTTTATTTATTTTTATTATTTTATTAATATGATTTTATTTATGTTAAGAGAGGGAGAGAGAGAGAGAGAGAGAGAGAGAGAGCGAGAGAGAGAGAGAGAGAGAGAGAGAGAGAAACATCAATGATGAGATCGCTGCCTCTTGCACACCCCCTACTGGGGATCTAGCTGCAGCTTGGGCATTTGCCCTGACCAGGATTCGAACTGTGGCCACCTGATTCATGGGCCAGTGCTCAAACACTGAGCCATGCTGGCCGGACCCTATGCTTTGTTTTAAATACCCTGAGGTTCTCACATTATCACTCTTCAAGTCTTTGTTAACACAAACAGCCAAGTGTTAGAAGTAGCTTTACTTTTTAGAAATGTGTCTGGACTTCATTCTCTGACAAGTGGAAGCTCACTGAGAAAGTGCAGCATGGGGTTATCTCGGTAAGGGTGTGTCTGCTATTACCTGGGTATGCACATCCATGTATTGAGGCCATAGTTTCTAGAGTTATCGGTGGACCCAGGTGGACCAGGTGGAGATATGGACTCCAGAAGTACACCACGTTTTCTGTCCTCAGGGGTCTGTGGGAGCAAAGGGACGTCACAGAGTTTAGACATCTACCAAGTGTAGTTTGTAAAGACTGGGTCCCATGCAGTTGGTCTAGAAACCAGGGTCACTTTGGGGAGAGGGAGAAGAAGATCCAGGTTGTTGGTCCCTCTTTAGGGCGTCATAATTGTTGGGGTTCTTTTCCCATCCTTACAAAGGGTTCAGCATTCTGGAAAAAGGGGCTGCGCATAGATGATTAAAAAGGAGTCCAAAGATGAAAGATATTTTTGAAAGGCTGGGGGTCAGAGGAGCTTCAGCTAAAAGGAACTGAAGATTCTCCTTGTCTCAGGACCCCATGATTTTATTAAACACAATTTGTCCCAAGGCAAGGTGGAAATATACACTTCAAAGGGTATGGTATCAAAGGGTAGAATACAGAAGCATTATCAGTTTGGGGAATAGCCTACAGCTGTTCAGGTGTTTGGCCAACAGGAGGCAATAAAATGCCCTGAGCTGTCTGGCAGCTAACGATTATCCTAGTCAGGTTTGAGGGGAGTGCTGTTTAGCCGTTTCCAACAGGTAAATTACATATGTGTGGCTCACCCTTGTTGAGCCACCCAAGTCCAATCAACCTTTTGATGGAACTCTTGTAATTATTACATGCTGGAATTGGTTCTCGGCACAGGTGATGATCACACTGAGATTAGGTAGAGTCTGGGCCTTTTTAGACAAGGTGGGTAGCTGCCGAGTGCTGGTGGAAAGTTTTGGGAAGAACCCGCCATGTGGTCACACTCTGATGCTTATCTGTCAAGGGTCACTGCAGAAATAGGATAGAAGCAGATGGGGCACAGGCCATCTCAGAGGCACAGGGGAGTGGATAGGAGAGCCTGGTCCTCTGGAAGCATGGCTGGAAGACTCAAAGCCCCTCCTCGGTGGAAGTAGCTTCAGGATCATTGGCCTCTCCGGAAGAAGTGTCCCCAGCAGTGCCCAGATGAATAGGCTAGGGTTGATGACCCCCAAAGCCATCATCCCTCCCTATCCTGAAGGAGAATGCTGGCAATTTGAATTCCTTTTGGATATTTCTGAGCAGTTGAGCTTGTCTGAGTTGTAGGAAACATGGACGGGTAGAGAGAATGGGTTGGCCTCTGTCCTCTGTGGGTAGAGTGGGTTGTTGTGCCAATAGCTTGAGGGCCCAGGGCGAGGTTCCCTGGCCTGCAGTTTAGTTTAGAGACATCCAAGGGCATTACCATGAGAACAGATGTTCTAAGGCACTGCAGATTAGAGATAATCTGAAAGTCATTCAGCATTCCAAAAGGAATTGGGCTAAGAATCAAGATAGGAAGTCAGATGAGATAGTGGCAAAGGGAAGCGTGGCCCATAAGAGAGGAATCACAGTGTGAACTTTTGAGGCATGGAGCTTGGAGTAGTTCTGGACCAACATGTGGGCCGCTGTGGGCTTTTTATCTGCATAACAAGGAACATGTGGGGCAGCAGCAGGATGGAGGACAGGTGTGAGGCTTGCAGCCTGGGGGCTGTGTATGGACAGTGGGGAGGGAGGTGGTCAAGTAAGTTGGAAGACACTGAATGTCAGGGGCTGACAGGTGGCACAGCCAGATGGGCCCCACATTCCAGTATGGGGGGCAAAGTTTAGATGTGATATTATGACAAACTTAAACAGGTTTTAGTTATTTTCTTTGAATTCTATCCTTTCTGGGTCCATGCTATCAGGGTAATAATTTGCTAAACTGAACTTTTTTGATGGACCAGAGGAAGTCTCAGGCAATGAGTTTCCCCACTTCCGTCGTCTCACACATTAATGGTGGGGAGTCCATAGGTGCAAAGGCCACACCTGGCCATTAAAGCACCATTCTGAAGCAGAAATCTATTTCCCTCAAATGATAACATGTGATACACACTCAGGTGGCTAATATCTTGGCGGGTGTGTATAACATGTGTGTCTAGTGGCTAATGCAGGATTGCAAAAAAAGGGAAGTCTAAGAAAAACGGGGAATGTTTAGGTACTTGCATTCTTCCTGAGCCAAGAAATGTAAAGGAAATTTCTGCCCCCCTTAGCAATGGCAGGTTCTCTCCTTTCTCTCTGATTTCCTTGCTCATCCTTGTGAGGGAATCACTTCGTGTGCTTTATTACTTTACAATCATGGTGAAAGGATCGCTTAAAATACACTTTGCTTAAAAGCTTTGTATTTTCCTGCTTCATGATGCTTCGTAGACAGTGAGAATTCAGAGTTTAAGGGACAGGAAAATGGAGCCTTTCAGTGCTCCCAGTGTGTAATAAATGTGCTGGAATTTCAATGGATTCTAAAGGCGTCACAATAATAGCATTAAGAACAGGCCAGGGCCTTTGATGTTATTGACAAAAAAAGGGGAGTGGAGGCGAAGGGGCCCCTGTCATTTCTGTCATGAGCTTTGAAACTCTTGACCTTCAACCTTTGGTGTCAAAGAGCCTTTTCCATATGGGTGTTAGCAGCCTGCTTAAGCATCCTGAATTGACTGGAGCATCAACATTGCCTTGGTGGGAAAGGACATTCATTGTCCTGGAAAAGGCCCAAGGTGGGGAGCTTATTGCTGAGTGTCCACCACTGTCTGCCCTGTCTTAGGGGTGGCGGGGTGGGCTGCGGTGGTGACTTAGCATGCCTACCTGAAATGTTTTGTGGCCCAGCAGGAAGTAGGCAGCCTTGCAAGGCTAGAAAATGAACTTCAGAGCTAAGATTTAGCTCAGGCATCTGCTAGGAGTTGGCCCTTGTGTGCCCTGGAAACCTGCACAGGGACAATTCTGAGGAGAAGGTTGGGCCTCCCTTTGGTGCCCTGGTTTTGCCTGTTGTTGGAGGCCCATTAGATATATGGAAGTCCTGCAGTCTCTAGGAGCGAGGCTGGCCTGGTCCACTTTTGCCATTGCATGGCCTGTTTCCTTTCTTGTTATTCTTCCTCTTCCACCTTTCTTATGGCAAACATTGATTGAGTTCCTAGAGGGTGTTCAGGGATAACTGAGCCTCTTCTGCCTTCATACCCCAGGTAGTATGGGAGGGAAGGGAGACAGTTCTGATCTGACCATGTGCCAGGCCAGGGGTTTGTCACCACATTGCCTGGCATCTTAGTGGAACATGGTGAGAATTCGTTTTTCATGTGTGTTATCTGCTTACAGCTCAGTGCATATGCTACTTGTCTTATGATGGGATTATACCTTTCTAAACCCATTGTAAGTTGAAAATATTATAACTTTAAAATGCATTTAATACACTTAACCTGCCAAACCACCATAGCTTAGCCTAGCCATTTTCTACTGTATCACTTTTGCACCATCATAAAATTGGAAATGTTAAGTCAAACCATCGTAAGTCAAGTTGGGCACCATCTGTATTGTGTAAACAGGTATTTGTGTGAGGGAACAGGGCCCTCAGTAAACTTAGTCTAGTGAGAGAGGAGATGGTGAGGACACAGTGTGGTTGCAAATAGAGTTCCACAAGTTGTCCATGGCGGGCCTCCATAACCCAAATGATGGACAGGGGAGGAAGGAGCAAGTATTCCCCCAGGGCCTTAGGGAACCTTGGCTTATGGGATGGCATTTTCTGAGTCTTGAAGACAGAGTTGCACTTGGATAAGAGGGACTTTGTTTTCACTGAGGGGTCAACCTAAGCCATAATAACGAATGGCTGCCTAAGGGAGCCCTGATTCTCCGACAGCAGCATCCCGGATGCAGCTAGGTTGTTGGGGGCCTTGAATGCCATGATAAATTGTTGGGCTGGACAGGGAAGACTGTCCTGGGCCACTGCACATTTGAGAGCAGGGAGGGCCATGGTTGAGTCTAGATTTTAGGGATGTAAGTCTAGAGAGTGTAGTTTAGATAAGAAATGATAAAATGCCGGTATTTGACAGCGTCATGGTAAGAAGTAGAGTGTCTTAAGAGTGCTTGCTTTGAAGAGAAAAAGACACCAGCTTGCCACTCTCCCCACATTTCATTGAACAGGGCCCTTAATCAGTTCCCTTGTCCAGAACAATGGGCATACTCTTAGTGCGCTTGCTCCCTACCGTTGTAGGAAGAAATAAATTATCCCAGGAAGGTTTAAAGGATTCAGCAGTAAAGTATTCAGTGAATGGTACAGTAGGCCCCCTTTAACCGAGGTTTTGCTTTCCACAGTTTTAGTTACCCACCGTTGTAAAATATTAAATGGGAAATTCCCCAAATAAACAATAGATAAATTTTAAATTGCACCCTGTCCTGAGGAGCGTGATGAAATCTCACGCCATTGGGCTCCATCTCAGTGGCAATGTAAGCCGCTCTTTGCCTTGCGTATCCATGCTTTCTGTATGCACAAAGCTGTAAGATAGTGTAAGAGAGAGACCACATTCGCATAACATTTTTCTAACGTTATAGTTGTCCTATTTTATTATCAGTTATCCTTGTTCATCTCTTATTGTACCTCATTTGTAAATTAAATGTTATTTGTATGTATGTATAGGAAAAAACACAATAGACTGTGTATACGGTTCTGTACGATCTGTTGTTTCAGGCATTCACTGGGGGTCTTGGGATATAACCACTGAAGATAAAGGGGATACTGTAGTTATATTCGTGATTGTTTTTTTAAAAAAATATTAATTACTACGAATGGGGAAAACCTTGGAAGACGTTTAGTTGTTGATGGGCAGGAACTAGAAATAGGGTAGATGGTGGAGATGGAAGGGGAGAGACTTAATAACCTACTCTCTAACAGCTTCTCATCAGATTTTGAGTGGAGTGAATATGTGCCTTATTCATTACTGATTGGCTATAAAAATACGCCAACAAGCACACTTAATGATCGCTGCTGGTTTTCTAGTGCCTTTGAAATATTTTCCAAGGTGTACTTGAATGAGTGGCTCTCTGATTCTCTGCTGAGGAACTCAAGACAAAAGTGAATTCCCCTGTTGCTCTGAGCCTCAGCCCCGTCAGTCTCCATCATGTGGCCTGTGTGCGTGCTACTGCCCCTGACAGGGATTGCATTAGGAGTGCCACCTGGTTTATACAACTGTGGATAGATTACTTAGCTTTTCCGAACAGATGATAGAATTTTCCCTTCTTAGTTCTCAGGATTGTTGTAATATAGGAAATAAAGAGAAATAAGACTTAGGAGAATAATAATAAGTCTTTGAAAATGATGATTTTTGGGTGGTCAAGAAGATCCCATGAGGTAATGTACATGAGCTTTATAAAACGTAAAGCTTTGTATCCTTTTGCTTTCACATTGCACTATCTAATTTTGCAAAATTAAAAAAAAATTGGAGGCTCTTTGAATAGATTTATTTTGGATAGCATACAATTTCTAGACTTCATCTTTGTTGATTAATGGTTAGTTTACTAACTAAACCATGCAACTTCTGAGTCTGATGTGTCTCCCAGGCTTTTGTAGTTAAATGTGAGATACTTTAAATCTGAACTGTGCTTTTTCTGGAAACATTTCATGCTCTGCTTTCATTTAATCAACATTGCGGACCCTAAAGTATAGTTTTGGAACGATGAATTTAGATTTTGAATTGTGATGTACAAAAATATGATTATAGGTACAAGAATTTGTTAACCAATAACCTAGTTCCACCTTTTTAATTTCCAAGGTTACTTATTATCACAGAAAATACACCATTAGTATATTTAAAGTAATGGATTTGTGTTGCTCATGTGATGTCCCTTGGAGAGTTCTGCAGTTCAGGTATAATGGCTGTAAACATCTTGTTTCTTCTTTCCCCCTGTTGTTTTTTTCCTCTCTTATCCTGGCAGGAAAGCCAGAAAGAACAAAGATGTCATGGGTGCATATATTTGTGATCATAAGCGAGATATATTCCACAGACTGTGGATGGAAGGATTTCGTAGTCAGTCAGTGGGTAGATGTGGTCTATTTCTGCCACCGGGAACTCAATGGCTGTGATTTTTCACTGAGAAACATGCAAAGACTTCTGATAAAAGAAGTTAGAAGGGACCAGAAAAGGGAGCCATCAATTGTTTGTTCACTACCCAGGACACATTTGAGGTGGTAAAGACAGAGATTTGTTTTGTCAATTCATTTGCAAAGGGCTGTTTGCCATTTTCTTGTGGAAACACATATTTATGTTTGTTAAGGAGCATAACGTAGATGAGTTGTGGTATGACAAAACTATTGTGCTGGGTTAGCATTTAGGTCTAAAATATTAATTAAATGAATTTAATATGCCTACAGACTCGCACAGAAGAAATGACAGCAAGATGGCTCTTTGAGTAGTGGGGAATGCCCACAGAGTCAGGAATGTCAGGCAGTTGCCAGAAGTAAAAATTTATTGTGTTTTTAGAAATAGCATAGTTTTTGTTGGTAATTAGCTTGCTATTTAACTTTGTGTATGTGTTACTTAAGTTATAAGGAAACTAAAACTTGCAAATGTTAATTGATTATTGCCATTATTTGCTAGATTCATAGTCAATTTCAACTATTATCACTCTTATCTTAGAATTTATTTAGGATGTGTTTTGCTAAAATCACAGAATAAATGTCTCTTTTCTGAATAATTACTAATACGGATATTTCTATAATGATATTCTTAAGTCACACAAAATGGCATATAAATTTTCTACCCACATAGTGTTATCACTAAAAAGTTACATATTGATAAGGAAAAATTGATATGTGGTTTTTCTGAAATGTGAAAATTTCAGAAAAATCATTGTACTGTAGTATGCTAGGACAGGGTCTATCAAATAGCTTTCTGTAAAGGGCAGAGAGTAAACGTGGGTTTTGTTTTCTGTTGCAACTGGCCTATTTTGCTAGTGCAGTGCAAAAGCAGCCAGAGTCAGCCGGTGAACAAAAGACCACACGTGTGTTCCAATAAAAACTTACTTGCCAAAACAGACCTGTGCACAGTAGTTTGTGGATGCTCCCATAACATACGCTCTCCAAGTTAAGGCTCTGCCATGGTTATAAAGTGACAAACAATAGATTTTTAAGAAACGTTTTTTTATTGATTTTTAGAGAGAGAGGAAGGGAGAGGGATAGAGAGATAGAAACATCTGTGAGAGAGAAATTTCATTGATCCTGGACACCCCCTATTGGGGATCAAGCCCGCAACCCTGGCATGTGCCCTGACCGAGAAACGAACCAGTGACCTCTTGGTTCTTGGGTCCATGCTCAAGTACTGAGCCACACTGGACGGGCCAATAGATTTTTTTAAAACTGAATTTATTGGAGTGACATTGGTTCACAAAACCAAACTGGTTTCAAGTGTACAACTTAATAAAACATCATCTGCATACCGCATTGTACCCCCATCACCCCAAACAAAATCTCTTTCCACCCCACTATTCCCCCACTTCGACCACCTCCCCCTAGTCTCTACCCGCCTTGCCTTCTGGCTCTCACGATACTGCTGTCTGTGTCTGTGTTATGTATATATATGTTTTTTGGCTAACCACCTCACCTTCCTTCATCCACTCCCCCCAACCTGATAGCTGTCAGTCTATTTCATGTATTAATGCATCCGTTTCTGTTTTTTATTTATTATTTTAAAAATATGTTTTTATTGATTTTAGAGAGAGAGAAAGGGAGGGGGGAGAGAGAGAGAGAGAGAGAGAGAGAGAGAGAGAGAGAGAGAGAGAGAGACATTGATGTGAGAGAAACATTGATCAACTGCCTCCTGCAAGGGACTGGGGATTGAGCCTGTAACGTGGGCATGTGCCCTAACTGGGAATCAAACCAGCGACCTCTTGGTGCATGGGACGACGCTCAACCAGGGCCTCTGTTTCTATTTTGTTCATCAGTTTATTTTGTTCACTTGATTCTACACATAAGTGAGATTATATGGTATTTGCCTTTCTCTGATTGGCTTGTTTCACTGAGCATCATAATCTGGTCCATCCATGCTGTTTTTTTCTTCAGTTAATCCTCACCCATGGATATTTTTTCCATAGTATTTTTTTTTTCCCCAACTCTATACAACATGCCTGTAAGAACGGTAGGAGAATTCCTGTTCTTCCATGAGGTGTTCCATGGGGTGATTCCACCAGGGTGCCCAGCAAGTCCATATAGCTGGTCCCTGTGAGGTGCCACTCCTCAGTGTCTGCTAGGAACCGACCAGGAGGGCCACAGACTGCCTTGTTGCTGTAGACACTCTGGGTCAGTCAGTCCTGGGCTAGATCAGCTCTTTTCTGGCTCAGTGCTGTCCATAGGCATATTCCTGTCTGTAGACAGGATGTGTGAGGTAGGTAGGTAGGTAGGTAGTCTGGGTGTTGGAGTCAGTCCACATGGTGATAACTCCCTTAAGCCACTGAACCCTGGAAAAAGTCTTGCAGGTGCCAAGGTGATGACTAGAAATGCCCAAGGCCGGAAGAGGCCTGGGGTACCACTCCACCCTTTCATTGGGGTGATGATGGTCTCACTCTTTGTACCCCTCCTCTACCACTTGAGGCCTCTCATTTGATAGATTTTGGATAATAATTTTGGTTTTAGTGTAGTGGATGTTGACCACAAGGGGTTTTAATGTTTCTAGTGATGACAGGCAAGTAAGTGAATTTGTGAGAACTGGACATTATTACAGGCAGGGCTGACCCTGATGACAGGAAAAATAATCTCTAGTTCTGGTCTAGAATAAACTCCAAAGTCAGTGTATAGATAACTTCAGTATTTAAATAAGCCAGAGGACTTGTGCACGCCAGGCAGTTTACTCTTGTGGCTTCTCCTGTGTTATTTCCTGTGCACTTGAAGGCCACTCAAGTATCATTTCGTGCATTACTCCTTCAGGGCACTTACTTAGCCGACTTTGATCTCTCTTTTTTAATCTACAATATTTGTATGTAAATTTCAAACCTTAAAAGACTGTCCCAGAGTGGCATCCAACAGATCTTACAGCCTGAGGAACTAAAACTATTTCTTGAGAGAATGATGCAACTGAAGATAAATCTCCAAGTGTCTTCCTCTGGCTACAGGTTTTATGATCAACCCAGGCTGTTGTGAAGAGACCTAAAAATCAATGCCTCTGATTCCTAACGAGATCCTTAATGCTCAGCATGATGACAGGCAGCATGAAATCGAACACTGACAACTGGACACAGCACAAATATTTTTACTATGCATTTCAATTTAAACAGGTATCAAGCCAATTACGGATTTATAGGGTTTAGACTATTCTGCTCAAGCCTTGGATAATATGCACTCTTCAAAATCTCAGTTTAGTACAGAGAAACTTGGTCCAATAGTCAAGCCTCTTGCAAGACTGTAATAAATCATCTTTGCAACCATAAGCATGTACAGTTGACTGGTTACCACTGCTCCACAGACTCACCCCCACCTGGTAGAATTTTAATTCCCTCAGTAAAATTGATTTCACCAGTTCTGCACATTATTCTCCCTGTCTTCCATTTAGCACGTTAGTTTGCTGACAGTAGAGTACACAGCACTTAGCAGCTGGTTTGTGGAACCATCAGTCAGGAAATTGTATGATAAATAGGAGGTAGCTAGGTTTAGTGGCACTTCCTTCTGCTTCAGCAGTTTTAACTGGAGTTTGGAAAAGTCATCATGTGGTGTTTTGTCAAGGGCCAGAACAGGAGATGGCTGCGGTGCCGTGACTTATTACACATACACTTGAGTTATGATGCGCCACAGCTGCGCTGCTCATGTGTAAATAATAAACCATGAGGTGGATAATTATGGTGGCTGCTGGCGACGTGGGCCTGCTCTTGTCATATGGGTTTTTTTGGACAGTTTCTTGGGCCTGTGATGGAGTATGCGGCTGATCTTCCAGATAGAAACGACAAACCAAGATGCAAGGGAAGCATTCGGGGTGTGAGGATCAGGCTTTTTTCTGTCTCTCTTCTTTTCCTTAGGCTTATTGTTATGTGATATGGAAGGACGTCCCCATTCTGCGTCTTACTCTTTGTTTATCCTGTTAAGTTATGGCCAAGCATGTCTTTAATTGGATGAGGTGTTCCATTGCATTTTTGCAGAAAGTGGCTTAAGAGGTGTCATTCCCACCGATAAATGACATAAAGTAAATGGTTTGAGTAGATTTTATCAGTCCAGGAGAAGTTATTTTAAACTAAATCAAGATGGAAATAAATAGAAACAGTAAAATTCTTAAACCTAAAACCAGAGGCCTTTGGCCAAGTCAGATCATAACCGTAACTTTTTGTTGTTTACTGAACCTAATTCCAGAATGCAGAATTCATAAATTTCCTTGGGACATAAGTAAAGATTGGGCAAACAGTGCTATAAGATGCACCACAGACGTTCATTAGAATTAGCTTTTACACTCACAAAACACACTCAACAGTGAGAAGTGACTGCAGTAATTGTTTTATATTTTCCTCTCAGGTGTTTTTACAGTGCTTGGTCATTTTCTCTTTCATCCTGAAAAAAAGAAAGAGGGTAGGACAGAGATGTTGAAATAAAATCCCATTAGAATACTTTCTCAAAATTAAAAGACGGAAATGCCTTTTAAATATCCATGATAGTATTGTAAGATTTCCTTGGGGTATACTCTCTTGATTTTATAGGAATAACAGGTTTGTCTTCACTCCTATGCACATAATCCCTGTAACTTTATTCTAAATACTCATAGATAATGACTGTAAGTTCCTGCATCTATGAGGCATATATTGAATGTGGAACTAATTCACAGATTTTGAGCCCTGTGTGTATGAAAAATGTGGCCCTAGCTGGTTTGGTTTAGTGGATAGAGCGTCGGCCTGCCGACTGAAGGGTCCCGTGTTCCATTCTGGTCAAGGGCACATGCCCAGGTTGCAGGCTCAATCCCCAGTTGGGGGTGTGCAGGAGGTAGCCGATCAATGATTCTCTTTCATCATTGATGTTTCTGTCTTTCTCTGCCTCTCCCTTCCTCTCTGAAGTCAATAAAAATGTATTTTAAAAACAAGAGAAAAATGTGGATTTGTGCTTTGTCATAATGCACATAGAGAAAGTCAAGTACAGTTAATACCCACTTATTTGTTGGAGAGAATTTAATCAAGCAGAACACAGCCAAGAGCGAAGAAACAAGGAAGTAAAAATATGTTCTAACTCTTGACATAGTTGTCACAGTTTATCTCAAAATGGCCATATAAAATGGTACAGGGGAGAAGCCTTTCGGAGGTGGGTTAGACCTTATGAATGCTTACTTTACACACAGTTCTAGCAGGTATTCCCTGATTTCCAAGAGCAGATGGCATGTGTTAAGTTTGAAGTCTGCTGGAGGCAAGCGTGTCCTCATCAGCGGCTGCTGAAAAGAAAGGAAGAGGAAGAACCGTCTCCTGGCCATCCACCTGACCCCAGACTGGAATCGGATTCACTTGGGCCTGTTTACAAATTTAAAACCAGGAAACATTCACTGAGTGGGATGTGTCAGACTTTCCAACTAGTGGTAAAGATTGCTCCACTTCATATTACATTGTTTTCAGAAGGATGAATGATTTTTATTGAAAATGGTTAAATAAAGTAGGACATTCTGCCCTGAGTTATATGGAGCACGGCCTGTGACAACCGTGGTGGATAAACTTTAAAACTTGGCTGACCAACTATCCAGATTTCCCTTACAAAACACCCAACTCCAACACCTGTTAATAGTAAGTCCTCAGTGGTGCATGTAAAATAGGATTGCTTTTTTTCATATGCACTCTATAAAACACGTAACGTGTGGGATATGTGATCGGGTGGTTAGCATAGCCCGCACCATTGAATCCCAGCATTGTTTCACATCCTAATATCACAGTGACAATGATAGCACCACACCAAGACGGTTCCTTTCCTTCCTCTGAATCACCCCTTTATCTGGCAAGAAGCACAAAATACTGCGAGTAATTGACATTTTCAGTACAATGGTCTTTATCCAACCACAGAAGTTTCCTAGGTTCTAAACCTGGTGGAATCTCCCACATTGAATTCTGTCTATGCTATGTTAATAGTTTTTCACTCTTATTTTTTTTTTCTCTCATAATCATACTGTTAGATTTCCAAAGGAAGGGCAAAGTCCAAAACAAGGGAAATAAGACATAATTTTATTTACTTATTTTTGTAAACTTTATCTTTCAGTGACAGTTTATATTTAGTATTATTTTGTATTAGATTCAGGTGTCTAGCATAGCTATTAGATAATCATATCCTTTATGAAGTGATCTCCCCAATATTTCAAGTACCCACCTGGCACCATACATAGCTATTACAATATTATTGACTATATTTCTTCTCTATGCTGTGCTTGACATCCCTATGAGCATCCTGTAACTACCAATTTGTAGTTCTTAATCCCTTCACCTTTTTCACCTAGTCCCCCAAACCCTCTCCCCTCTGGTAACCATCAGTCTGTTCTCTGCATTTATGAGTCTGTTTCTGTTTTATTTGTTGATTTCATATGAAGGTATTTTAATGTCATAAAAAAAGAAGAAAAAAGAAATAGGCCAGACAGAGAATGTCAGATCTCACATGATTTTACTTACTTGTGGAATCTAAAGAACAAAATAAATAAACAAAATAGAAAATAAATAGTTTTAAAAAGTTTGTTAGGTTTATATTCTAAAAGATGCTTATTGAAGATTTAGAAAAGAGAAATGTATGGGGAGGAAAATGAGAACCGCCTGAATTCACCACACAGGCACTCATACTAGCCCTCCACTGGGACTTAAGGAGCTCCTTGGGGGTGGAGGGAGAGGGGTGAGGTACTGGTTACACCCTTTTCTGCGTTTGGCACAGCACCATCACCCAACACACACACTCTGCCCTCAGGGTTCTGTGCTGCTTCTTGCAACCATCATTTGGAATTGCCTGTACCACCTGCTACCCTCAGGTCTAGGCAGATCTTCAGACGTGTAGAAGTGGCTCAAAGCCCTTTGGAGGCACATTGAGGTACACATCAGTTCCTGGGCGTGTTGCCAGTTCACGGGCAGCAGCAGCATGATGGCTGTGTGCAGGCCCCACTGCGTGTGGAAGGCACTACTGAAGAACAAGTTGGGCTTGTTTGCTGGAACATCAGGCTTATATAAAGCCCAGGAGGCACACTTCCAGGTTTTGAAGTTCTTTACTTTGCTTCTTGAAACTTGGTAAAAACTGGAGTGTCCGTTACAAAATACCCCCCATGGTTCTAATGATAAAATGTAGCAAAACTCCAGTTTTTGCAGTGAATCACTATTTAGGGGGAAAAAGTACTTCCAGATTTGTCAGACATTAGCATAGATTACTACAAGTAAGTGGGAGTAGTGTACCTATTGTTAAGTGTGCACACAGGAACCCAGGAAACGGTGAATCCCAAGCCTGAGCAGAACAAGATGGGAGGCTGGTCTGCAGCCAAGGTGAAAGTTAGGGCTGAAACGTAGGAAGCCCTCAGTTTGCCCCAAACCACCCATTCTAAGTCTGAGGGGGTCAGCTCCTCTCCTGCAGCAAGGCCAGGTAGCATTTCTGCCACCAACCTATGGATTTGCTGCCCCAGTGTCAGGACTGTGGAGGCATAACCCAGGCCAAGAAAGGAAGCATGCATTTAAATTACAAAAATGTGTGTTTCTTGTGTGTAGTGTGTGTATGGTATGTGGTGATTGTGTGGTGGGGGGGTGTGGATATGTGTTGTGTATGGGGTGTATCTGTGGTGTGTGTGGAAGTGGGATGGATGGGGGGCATGTATTGTGTGTGGTGTGGAGTGTGGGGTTTGTGTGGGGGTATGTGTTGTGTATGTAGTGTGTTGTATGTGTATATGAGATGTGTCTGTGTGGTATGCATGCATTGTGTTTGTGTGGTATGTGCGGTTTGTGTGGGGGTATGTTGTGTGTGATATATGTATGTGGGGTGTTGTGTGTATGCCACGGATTCCAGCAGGGACTTTAGAATAGACTCCTTCCCTTAAAAAGCACCATGGGTATAGGATAAATGAAACTAATATTTATATTTTGTTTTGGCCTAAAATTCAATCGACAATGTAATTTAAAATAAATAAGTGTCTCATAATCTGTTTCCTTTGATTCTGTGGCCCAGTCTTTCCATTCTGGCCAGCCTTCCTCCAGGGTAGGTTCGGGTGCTTTTCCTTCCTGCTTTCCTCTGTAGGCTTTGGTTCATTCATAGGCTCTGCTTTCTCAGCTGCAGGTGGTAGTGACTTGGTCATACTTCTGCATTATGGAGCCTCATAATGCACTTTAAAGAGTTCTCCCACAAATCCTTAAAGGAGGCTCAGCATACGTCATGAAGACAGCACAGCAGCGTTGCATCATGGGTTGGAATTCTGTTCCAAAGTGTTCTTTTCATATAGGTCGGACTTTCTTTTTCAGACCCTCCTCACCTGTTTCCTGCATTCCACCCTCCTGTGCCAATCGATGCCAGACATCATGAGGGGCGTTACCATTATGATCCGTCTCCGATTCCTCCACTGCATGTGTAAGTATTAAAACCGTACTCAGTAATGAAACAGAACAAAATACCAGCTTCTACAATCTCTGGACCTTTCGTTTTCAGCATGGCTATTGGGCGTTAAAGATGTGATAGACGTATAGGGTTTACTTTTGAAATATAGCAAGCCTATTATCTATTCCTGGACCCACTGAAACAAATCCCAATGCTTCCTGAAAAATGCCCGTCGTACTACATACTAGGTAGCGGGCAAGTAATTCCTATTTAGTTTGGTGATGTGTGTTCTGTGGGCTGTAAATACTAAATTAAAACATAGAGGACTAATGGAGGATACCACACAGGATGTGTATTTGGTTGAGAATGCCTTTGAAGTTTTTCATGCTAAACTTTCTGTTATGTGAAAGTCTTGTCCCAGGGATCACATGAATCGTAATGAAATTTCTATGGTAAATTTCATAGCCCCTGTGGTGTGTACACCAATAGTCACTTGATTGATGGGAATGTCACCCAAACAAAATGGCAAATGTGATTGAGCACATGGTTTACACAAAGATAAAAGGAAAGAATGGTGGTGATAACATACATTAGAAAAGGAAGAAGAAAATCTTGTGGAATTAAATATTATCTTACTCAGTTTGGGGGAAAAGAAATAGTAGACTTACAAACTAAAATGTATGTGTGTATGTGTGTGTGTTGTATGTATTTGTGTACGTATGTGTTTTTAGTACTGTCCAGATAACTAGAACCATGTTCTAGGAAGGGCTGCCCTTTAGAAATGAATACATACGCGCAGACATACACACACATTTAGTTATATGTAATCACCCTTCATTCTGAGACAGTAAAGTTAGAAAAGCACAAATAATACTTTGAAGAATAATGCTGGTTATTTAGATGGTAGATTGCATCTCCCTGGCTATTAGTTACAGCTGTGTAATTACATATATGCCAAAGAAAAATGAGGTTGTTTTAAAACAAGTCCTCCTCTGTGAACAGAATTAATTGATATTAACAACCCTAACTATGTGCCCAAGTACACATATAATATTTTACCAACTGCTTTTTGGATCTGTCCTCCATTGCTAAATTGTAATTTCAGAGCAGATTTGCCTGGAGGTAAGTAATAAATCTGTGTTGTAGACTTCTATAAGCATTATAGGAGAAGTGAGTATTTATAGAGAGAAAACACAGAAACTTGTGACTTTTTTTTCACTTTTCACTGGAACATAAGCATTTCCACAGTTCTGAAGCTTGCTAGAAATACACTCAAATAAAACCAAGAAGCCAATTTAAAATGCCCTTACAAAGGGAAGGAAATTCCAAATTCAGGCTTAAACCTGCAGTGTAATTCACCCGTTACACAGAGGTTTTGCATGGCTGATTCTCCCAGACTCTACAGTCTCTGCAGTGATGTAGTAATTTAAATCAGATTTTCTGTGGAATTTCAGAGTTTTTTTCACTCTTTCAAAATCATGTTATAGAAAAATTTCAAAACACGAGTCTATGTGATTGAATGAACTGGTTCCTCTGGGTTCATTATAGCTTGCCTTGTAATTAAATCCAAATATGAATTTATCAATAAAATCCCAGGTATTGGTTCTTTGGCCGAATATAACAATAGCAAGCCCCCATATAGTCCATACTCTGTGCCCTAGGCCCCGATTGCTGTGCCCACAGTGTTAGCTCACTAGGGATAAAAACACCACACGATAACTTAGGTTGAGTTTGGAGAATCCTGGGGGAAGGGGTTGCATTTCAGATATGACTGGTGAACTGGGATTTTTGCAGATGTTAGTACTTCCTTCTTTTCCAGCCAAGCTTTAGGATACTTTAGCAGCAGTTGACTAAATTGTCCTCCAAAGGTTCATAACATAAGGCTGATAAATAATACTGAGCCTCAAAGGAGAAGCCCCGGGAGGTTCTGAGAGAAAATGTCAGCGCTGTGAGCGAAGCGCGTGAGGGGAGCCTGGGTCTCTGGCCTCCTGGCCGGGTCCTGGGTGGAGACAGTGAGTTTATGAAGTAGGCTCTAGGATGCTAGTGCAAACCACACCTCTGTGCCTCTATAATAGGACATTGTCTCTGCTTGGCCCTCAGTGGCCTCCTGGCTCTGCATGGCAAGGGCCTGCTTAAACTCCCCACCCTTTGCTGGCTGTTCCTCAGAGCACCTCGTGTGTGCCTTTCTTGGAGCGCGGAGCCTCTTGCCTGGTCAGTTATTGTGTAGTGGTCACTGTCCCTGTTAGTTTTGTGGGCTCTGCCAGGTGCTTTGTAAAAGGTGCTCAGGAGACACCCACGCTGTCCATTCAGGGAAACAGCGGACGAGCAGTCGCAGAGCTTGAATCTGATTCTGGAAGTTCAAAATGCGTGCTGTAGAATTATCCTATATAATAAAAGGGTAATATTCAAGTCGATCGAACAGCGGAACAACCGTTTGCTATGATGCGCACTGACCATCAGGGGGCAGCTCCTGCGTTGAGCGCCTGCCCCCTGGTGGTCAGTGCGCTCCCACAGGGGGAGTGCCGCCCATGGGGAACGGGCCTAAGCTGTCAGTCGGACATCCCCCGAGGGCTCCCGAACTGCAAAAGGGCGCAGGCTGGGCTGAGGGACCCTCCCCCACCTCAAGTGCACGAATGTCGTGCACCGGGCCTCTAGTATTATAGAAAACGAGACCAAGTGAGCTTACTATAAGCTGTTAGAATAAATATTTGTAATTATAAGAAGACAAAATTTGCGGGTATTCTCATTATTTTGTACACAGAATTGTTCTTCTGGTGCCAACTTTAAAATGTCAATTATGTGTCTTGAAGACAGGGTTTGTGTTGCTGATGGAAATGCTCACAGACTTCTGTTAGGAGGGATGGCAGGCCCTGCAATAATTATGCTATCATATATTATCATTAAAGATTCTATTGAAAGAGGTTTATAAATTGCTCTTATTTTTAGATAAACCACCCTATATTAAGGCATCAGCGATACTGTGCAGAATTAAATTAAAATCTCATAAAGTGAAATATGTTCTGTATTAGCTGTTTGACACTTAATTTGCCTCTGAATGAGTCGAGGAAATCACAAATTAACCTGCCTTTGTTTTTTCAACCATGGCTTATTAGGTGTTAGAACAACTGCAGTTACAGCCTAATAATGGCCATCAAGCCTTATAAATATGTGCAGAAATATGTCAGTTTGTATTAAAGAACCCAGTGTGTTAAATGGAATGTCTTTAGATTACTTACTCTCAATGTTATTTCACCATTTATGGTGAGGCAGTGTAGATAAGTGTATAGAATCTTAATTTTTTTTCAAATACAGTACTGATAATAATATTAGAATTTATTGGTTTTTCCTTTCTCGACTAAAATCATGAATTTAGACTAAGAATTTATAAGTAGGACATGGAGTATTATCTTTTCCCTGAGTTGTTACATAAAGATTGTCACATAAAATGTACAATTCCTGCATTATGTTTTTTTAATTCAAGTGGTTTGAAAATTAGGATACACTGGATATGAAGAACTTTCTCTCTCTCTCTCTTTTTTTTTTTTTTTTTTATAAAATTCTCTACTGAATTCACCAGGACTTATGCTCTCTCAAATTACTTGCTTTGACCACAGATTTGATGCTTTATTAAGCTACATAGAAAATAACACCAGTGTTTTAGAAAAAATCTTAGTGAATACATTTTATTATATTACTGAGACTATTTGGAGCATAGACAGAAAATGAATCAAATTCACATAGTCAAGGCAGTAACTTCATGTGAATATTTGCTTCTTCGCCTGCTCTGTATACCATACTTTGTTTATACCAGGGCTTCTCCTTGCATAATTCCAGGAGGCAGCATTGTATTCTATGGGAATGGATGATGCTGTGGGCTAAAAATTACTATTTGTTTTAAAAAATTATTTGGAAATTTAGGCAGTTGGAATATTATATCCCCTCCCCCAGAATACAGATTTATTTTCAAATGACTACTTTCACACTAATAAAGTGTTCTTTCTTTTGCATTTTGAGTGTGTGTTTTTTAAAACGTAGTGTTAGTACTCATGTAAGCATGCTTCTTTTAATGCATTTGTAGAAACACCAAAATAAAGTTTTAAATTTGACATTCATTTGGGATTTTTTCTTGGGGGGAAATATTTTATCTACAGCCTTTTTGACCTAAACTTTTCTTATTTATGGACCAATATGAATTGAATTTCAGACTGTCCATTTTCTTCATCTGAGCTCTGCAATTCATTTTCCAAAGCAGATTCCTTAGTTATTGATCCATTATAGTCATTCAAGCCCACAGGCCTCACCAGTTGAGCTGAGGGCTGCCCTCGTCTCAGGCTGTGGATGTGAAGGGCACTGCACCCCAAGTTGCATCCAAAGCCAGCACTCACAGGCGCCTGTCACCATCCACTCTACTAATTCATTGTAGAAAACCAGCCTCGTCGTTTCTCTCTTGGAGGAATGAGCACTCGTATTCTGTTCTACTTGGCGGCTCCTTTTTCTCTTAGTTGAGTCCATGTGGCTCTTTCCAAGGCTGCCTGACTCACTGAAATTATTCCACCTAAGTAAGAGCTGTTCTCCCTACTAAAAGCAGTTCACTTCCTGGCGCCTGGGGAGAGGGCTCAGTACACGGTAGGTCATTAATATTAGCCGTGAAATAGAGCACATTGGAACTGGTAAGGCTTCTCCCCCATGATTATGGCTGCCTTTTAGAAATGAGAGCAGGGAGATGAGTGGCAATTTTGGAGCATGAATAAATACATTTTTTTTCCAGAGAGAAAAAGCTCTAAGAAAAGATGTATCATTATGGTAAAAGCTTAGAGAGAAAAAGGGTAAGTAGATAGCCAGGGCTACTACTCGGTTCTCACCCTCTCTTTTTTCCCTCCCTCCCTGAATTCAGCTTCTTGCATGTACTAGGTACTGTGATTTTGGGAGCTCATATAATATATATTAAAAAATAGCCTTCAATCTAGGCCCTTATTTAAAACTTTGTGATGGTCCCATAATGCATAATAGTGATTTCATTCTTTCCATTCCCAAGAAAGCCTCCAGTAACATGCAGAGGTGAGGAAAACCTTTTATGTGTATTTGGGGGCATAACTAGTTTGACATATTTTAATAGTGCAACTTAAAATTAACAAAGGAAATTTCTTTTTTCCCCTCCAGTGTTTGTGCTCTGCCATAAACATTATTAAGGCTGGTAGAGTGTAATGACGTATCAGATTACATCAAATACTGTAACCTAACACTGTGTAAACCTATCTCCCTCAACCCCCTCCTCAAAAAGAAAAGAATGAACTAGGTTATAATTATATCTCTTGAGGGCAATGACAAGACTGTATTTCTTTGCATTTACTAGGCCAAGTCCATATCTTACACATAGTAGTTCCTAAATAAATATTATTTTCAGTGATGATAATGGGCTATTGTTTCTTAGGCTACTGCAGGAGGACCGTCGTCATCTCATTTATTGCTTACTTTTGTTAGAATGTGTCCTCTCATGCCAACAAAGCTGGCAGGCATAATACTCAAAATCAAAAGCTTGATTACTACTTAAAATAATACTAAAGGTCAGATACAATCCACTGGCAAATATTAAATCAGTTACTGGATGTAAAGTAGGATACTGTTTAATGTACATCTATTGCTGCTCTCCATGCCCTTCACATGGAAACAAAATAGATGAAAATAGCAATCTCGAATGGACAATTTAAGAATAACAAAATTTCAAAGATAAGGGAAAGTAAAAATGAACAGACAATTCACCCGAAAAAAGAATAAGGACCATAACTGTAATGTGATGTTTCTGAGTACTTAACCATGGTCTAGGTAGGCACAGTTTTAGAGACTTGACATAATTATGTAGTAGTTTCAGCAACTCTGTGATGGAGTGGTTATTACTACCTCATTTTAAAGACATGGAGATCCTGATACAGAGAGGTTCCAAAGCTTAGGGGTAGATGGAGCATTATTTTAACCCAGACATCAGGTGCTTTACTTCTTGCTCTTGGCTTTCCAGTTCTGGTCGTGAAAATGAACATTGCAGACTTTGCTGCTCTGGTTTCTACTTCCTGGGTGAGCACAAAGGATCCTAACAACACACTATAGGAAGCTTTCTGTGTTGGTGGCTGTCATTATCTTCTGCCAATTTCTAAGGTGTGTATGGGTATGGCAGTGTGAAGAGCTGTAAAAAGCCTTTTGAATGAATAAACCTTTCTGTAGCCAAGCAATCCGACATACAACAATGTTTGCTGCTGTAGAATTTGTGACACCGAATGACTGGACAATTTACGTAACCATTTGTTACAGGGAATGGTTTGATAACTTGTGATTTGTCGACTTGGTAGAATATTCAGCAATACTTAATCACATTTGAGACGACCATGTTAAAACATGGGTAAATAGAGATCAGTGATTATAGCCGTTTACTCAGTAGATTGCAAGCCGTGTTGGACTAGATCACAGCATGCAGCTGCCTGGAACCTTCTTCCTTCAGATACCCATGGCTTGCTCCCTTACAGAATACATTTCTCTACACTCAGGTCTCCTTACCTGAGAGGTCTTCTATGAAGAACCATCTAACGAACATAGGTTGGCAAACTATGGCCTATGCACCAAACCCCCCCCCCCATGGCCTGTTTTTGTTAGTGAAGTTTTATTGGAACACAGTGATGGCCACTTGTTCACTACTGTCCACAGCAGCCTTAGCAATCAAGGGCAGCGTTGCTGACACACAGAGAATATGGCCCCCAACGCCTAAAATGTTTGCCATCCCCTGATCTAAGGTAACACCCCCTTTCCAGCCTGCTCTTTATTGCCCTTAGTCTGCTTTATTTTTCTTTTTTATAAGCAATTGCCGTTTTATTTTTATTATACTTTCTACTTTTAAGCTCTCTTACTATTATTTCCCAGCATTTTCATTGCATATTATATCAGCTCGAAAAAAGAACATGTCTTATTTTGGTTATTGCTTCTCATGACAAACTGAAAAAAGTGTAAGTCCTGCTTACTTTTTAAGAACTACCTTATATGATTTACATCCCTAGTTTGCCATGCAAGTATGCAAATGTGGGTGAGTTACAATTTCTAAACTTCAAACATTGTAATGAGCTGGCCACATTGATCCGGATCAATCTATACACACTTTATTTTGCAAAAAGAAACATGCAATAAATCAGACTCAAAGGACATAATGCTTATTTCTGTTTTGCAATATTTCTAATGACTGAAATACTGAATTTGGTCACCGGTTGCAGATAAAGAAGGCCCTAATTACAGTGCGCACTCAGAGTCTGAGCGCCAGTTTCTTGGCTAAAATTTCAGTGTTCTTTGTGCAGCGCTCAGAGTCCGGCTGGGAGCAGATAGTGACTGAAGGTATTCAGGGGCACTGAGCCGGAAGCCGCGGGCTCTATAGAGCCTGCTGTCAAACCTGTTGCGGTACTGGGGGGTACTGGCCTGTAACAGACTTTTTTCTTTGAGTACAATGCTTCCACTCATGGTAAGCCTGGCTTCAGAGAAAACAGGAATTTACTGCCATCATTTTTATTTATTTTTCAAAATATGTGTTTGAAAAAATTGAACTTTAACAGAATTTGCCCCAACGGGGAGATACTTTCAGGTTGGTTTATGTGATGACTGCCACCCAAGCGAAGCTGCCTGCAGCTCATCTTATGTGGCCAGCTCTCCTTCGCTTAGGTAACAGAGCCCGCTTTTTCCACCTAAACAAAGACATGCCATTTCCTATAGCCGCACAGCATGCCGAGTTCATTTCAGACCTTTCCCCAGGGGAACAAAGGCCAGGGACTCAGGCCTGCCTGTCATTCATTCCTGTTTGTTGTTGCATCCCCACCCCTGCCCACAGTGAAATTCATACATCAAAAAATAAAATCCCAGCAGATTTGTTTCTAGGAAACTGCCTGCTTACTTTTTGAATCCTAAGTAACATATTAGCTAGAGTTTTGCATCTCTGGTGATCCAGAAACTAAGTACAATAAAAGGAAATAGCAGGAGGAAGGTCGGTTTTGAAAGCCATCCTCTCAGTCCTAAGGTAGGGATGTTTTTGCAGAATGTTTCTCGGTAACTGTATTGAAAGGATATTTGGAAAAAAATCTTGACCATTTTTCGTTTTGTTGTGATCTTTGCAAAAGAAATACCAGAACAATAATGGGCATCAGTATATTGCAGTTGGATAAAATTTAACAAGTTCAATGGTTTATGGGTCCTATATTTATCTCCTGTAATTCCTAGTGGAATTGGTGGCATTGCATCAATTTTCTTATAGCTCTGATGCTCAAAAACATCATGTATAATGCTGTATCTGTATACTGTACTTCTGCCTCTCCTCTTTCTCTTTACATCACACACACACACACACACACACACACACACACACACACACTGCATACACACAAAGTAGGGAGAAAAGAATACAGAGAAAAGTAAGAAGTGGCAGGTCAGGAACTGCCTTAAGGCATGAGAGAGCATTTCCAGTAATGAGCAAAATAAATATGGGTCTGTAACCTAAAGCTGTAGATTTTTCTAAAAGCCGATCACCTAATACTGTGAGTCATGCCTCATCTCACATGTTTATAAGTTATAGATATTTAAAACCTTCTCGTACAGCTACAGAGAGATTATAGATCCATTAAAAAGTGCTCAGTTGGGACCACTATATGCAATAGGAAGCTTAGACTCTGTCAAAAAATCTAAATTAATCCCAGAATGAGTTATGTGTACAGTTGTGATCTTTTAAAGGTTTGCCAGTGAGAGTCCTTCAGTGCTGGACATACCTGCAAACTGTTCCCGGAGAGCCTAATCCTCCTCAGGCCCCAGTCTCCCCCAGGTAATAAGAACTCTGCCTAAGGTCAGTTATCTTAATTCAGAGCATTAAGAGATCACTGGGTTTAGAGTATGTATGCTACCACCTGGGAATGAGTTAGGCCCGTGGTCGGCAAACTGTGGCTCGCGAGCCACATGCGGCTCTTTGGCCCCTTGAGTGTGGCTCTTCCACAAAATATCACGGCCTGGGCGAGTCTATTTTGAAGAAGTGGCGTTAGAAGAAGTTTAAGTTTAAAAAATTTGGCTCTCAAAAGAAATTTCAATCGTTGTACTGTTGATATTTGGCTCTGTTGACTAATGAGTTTGCCGACCACTGAGTTAAGCTAATGACTTTCAACTCATATGCCACATGAAATATGCAATACCTGACTATTTAGTCAGGGGCACTGACTTCTCTTAGATTGTCAAATAAAAAAAAATGACAACAGCTTGGCTGGTATATCTCAGTGGTTGAGCATTGACCCATGAACCAAGAGGTCCTGGTTTGATACCTGGTCAGGGCACATGCCCAGGTTGCAGGCTGGATCCCCAGTAGGGGGCATGTGGAGGTAGCCAGTGAATGATTCTCTCAGCATTGATGTTTCTGTCCCTATCTCCCTCTCCCTGAAATTAATTTTTAAAAAATTTACCCAATCTTTCTTAAAAAAGACTACAGCCAACACAATAGTAGTCCGGTGTGAATGAATCAAAATTAGACCTATTTTTTGTCAGATCGGCAAAAAATAGAATATATTTATTTGTTGGTGTGCCGCAGAATTTTAGTAATCAATTTATGTGTCATAAAATGAGAAAGATTGAAAATCGCTGAGTTAGCCTCTAACTGGAGAACACCAATACTCTTATAAGTACATTCAGATAATATCCAAATATTGCCTAGTTCATCTGAAGTGAACAGTGTCCCTTTTGTATGGGGGAGTGGGGGAGAGAGAGGCACTGGCAGTTTAAAGATTTGCCTCATTTGCAAAACAAATCACCACACCCTGTTGCTTGGATATGATTTACATTTTTAAAACAGAATCCCAAGAAAGCATTCCTAGTTTACTAAAATGCTTCTTGCCTCTATTCAAAGCAGTCTCTGGCTCCTCTACAGAACAGAATCCCTATATTCCGGGTCTGCGTTGCTTTCAACTTAAACTACGCACACCGGTGAAAGTTTTCAGAAACAAATTAAAAATTGTAAATCATTAGCAAAGGCAATCAGACCTGTAAAGGGGACTCTGATTTTAAAAGGTTTTTCATATTGTAGTAGCCTGGGATACAACAGATTAATATTAGAATTATATTGAATTATATTAATGTTTGTATTACCTAACATGTTGGGGTTTTTAATTTAAATTAAATATTTGATGTCTTCATTATTATTAATACTAGTGGCCCGGTGCACGGATTCGTGCACATTGAAAGGAAATTAATTAGAAGAAATATTTTAATATCGCTATTTGCCCTTTCTCTATAATAGAAGTGTCAACCAAATTCACAACTGACAATGACAGATCGAAACACATGTGTGCAATTAGCGCCAGCGAGAGCTTTATATGTATCATGCATGCGCAAGTCAATGTTTATTTTTAAATTGCAGTGTGCTTCATATGTACCGGCTGGTTGATCAGTCACATGGGTGGATGGACAGTTGGTCACTTAGCCTTTTATATATATAGATATAACATTAAAATGTATGCACATACACTACTCACTTCTGTCCATGTTCCTTGTGGTAATCTCAGCCTGCCCTTGGATGGGTTAGTAAAAGTTTGCATAATCTTCTTTCTTAACTGAACTGAGGGGAAAAGAAGGTCAGCATAAAGCATTGTAATCTTGTTTGAATGCTCAAAATATGGTGACCTCAGATTTTGGATTTCAGGACTGCGGGATAAATGTAGATACTGGATTGAGAGAAGAGTCCAAGTCAGTATTCCACTGGGAATCGGGCAATTGTGATGTGAGGGTTGAAAGCAGATGTCCCACCTCTTGCATTAAGCTCTATGGAGGGATTCCCTCCTTGTTGAGAATGTCACATGATAGTTATGAGAGAGAATTTGCAGAGTGTAAGTGATTGAGCATTCCACAAGTCTTAGGTGGATGGCAGGCTGTGTGCATCTGACTTGAGCATTTGTTTCTTGTACTTGCAACAGATCTGAAGAACACTGAGCAGATACATTATCCCTTATTTAGTTTGGTTAACTTCTGCACCTTTCCCCACCTCTTCATCTGGGCAGACAGAGCACTTTTTAGTTATTTTGGTTATTGTTTGTTGTTTCTCTGTTTGTTGGGAGGCGGGAGGTGTGTGGAAGTTGAATTGGGAGGAATGAAAAGCAGAAGGTGGCCTCCCTCCCCCCAGTGCATGGAGAGAAACATCCTTTCAGGTCTTTTGGATTTGCAAGGGTGTCCTTTGATGAGGCCTTTGTCTGAGGCCCCATGAAGTCTCTCTGTACTCAATTTTCAAAAAGGCTATTGGTCCTTCTTTGTTTTCTTTGTTGAACTGTTTATTTTGCTTTCTTCCCACGAGGTTCCCTGGCCTTCCTCTGACAACACTTTTCTGCATGAATTACATTCCTCAGAGGCAAGGTCTCCAGATTCTTGCAGTCCATCTGATTCCGGCCTGTCTTATTAGTCCCAAGATTCAACCTGCTGTGGGTCTCTGCCAAGCCACGTGCTTGCTAAGTTTCCCTAGCATGGAGACCTAAAGACTGTTTGTAACCTCATTAGTGAGAGGGCAGTGCTTCATTCCAGGTGAATAACTTAGCTGCTGTTGAATCATCACTACCTTTAAAATCACTGAAGGACACTACCAGTCATTTAGTTTCCTTTTGACGTGAGTAAGGCTAGTGAAGGAGGGGAGTTCAGGTTATTATACCTATGCCCACTTCACTGACATAACCACCTGTGCAGGGTGGGGCAGGAAACCATTAGCTCTATTTAAGTTGAATTCACATTCAGAAGGAATTCCATAATAGTTTGCACAAAATGCATTCCCATCGGTGAGGAATCATCAACAGCAATAATGAAAAGTATTCAGATATCTTAATCATAGCCATTCCATTTTCTTATAAATATGTTTTTATCTATAGTACTGTTTATGACTGAGACAGAGATGAACAATTAAACTCGGAAACCTATTAAATAAAGATGAAATATTTGGTTCTTTGATAAATTACACCTTCATTATAGGTATTGGTAAAACATGTGAGGCCACTAGACAAAAAGGTAGTTGTTTTAAGGGCAAAATTCTGTAAGGGATCTGTTCATCTGTTTGTACCCATTTTTTTATACATGAGGACCAGCAGGTGGGGTGTACTGTGCTCACTGGGTGCCTACATCTATTGATAGTGTGCCTGGAAGTAGTTTTGACATGGAACTTCCCAAAAGAGGACCAAAGAGTTTGTTAGAAATGATTGAACACGAAATCAGTGGTGAAAATTACGTGCTGATGAAATACCTTTTTCTACATGGAAACTTTTCCTAAAAGAAGTGATAAGGCCCAAGCAGTGATGATTGTTTCTTGAGATCCTCCTGTTCTCTTGCTGGACCTAGTTTGAACTGGCCTCTTGGCATCCGATTGTTGTGAGCCTGGGGCCACAGACCTCCTGTGAGGGTCTCCTGGCCAGTGTTCCCTTGGGCAAATAAATGCATTCCCTCTTTGGGGTCAAGGTGCTTTCTCACACAAGAAGGATTTGCCTAGAAGATGGGAGTTAAGCCTCCTTTGGCCAGAAGAGACACTTCCTTCTTGGAGTGGGCTCTGAAGCACAGGATACTTCCTGTGAACAGAATGGACCATCCTCAGGAGTAGGACTGGTTTGCAGCTTTACTGAATAATCACCCCTGAGCATACCCCATTTCCACTCAAGATAGTAGTTACGTTAGCCAATGTTAATGCTTCTTCCCCCGGGTTTCAACGTGTTATTCCAGAAAATTCAAACCTAAGTCTATTGGCACATCGTTTCTGATGAGCCTCTTACAGCCACTTCCTACCAAAGCTGTTTTTATCACAGATGTGGGCCTCGGACAGTTCCATTCTCAGCTCTGCCACAAATTAACTGGATCCTAACACTTTTCCCTGGCCTCTCTGGACCTCCTTGTTTTCATCTGTGAAATGAAGTAGTCAGATTAAATGATCTGACTTTAAGATTTCGTAACATTGCACGGGTATGGGAAAGTTTAGGTTTGCCCTTTGTATTTTCCTCCTGTGTATGGATACTTAGAAGAGGAGTCCGTGAAACACTGTGGCCTACTACATGCATGCCCATGTGCCATTTCCTGTTCTGTCCCCTCTTTCCTTATATGAAGATGTGCATCCCTCCCTCATTCTTCCTCAGACTTCCCAAGTCAGACTTTGCACATCCCTCCTTAGCCACGGGTGCAGGGAGCTGCCGGGCACTATCCCTGCCACTTCAATGTCGCTCACATAGGTTCTCACTGGAGTGGAAGGATAACTGGAAAACCAGATCATCTGTTCTATTAACAGCATCAAGAATGCTAAAATACATTATTTAAGCATATGCAGATTTTTGTATTTTGTTCAAGATAATTTTCCTTTGTGTTTAAAATTACAAGCTGAGTTTGAATCCGCTTAGGTATTTCCTATCAGATGACTTACTCTGTCCAAGCCTATTTCATTATTCAATCCCATTTTATATCATGAATTCAAAGAATGAGCATATAGATAGCACTTAGCACAATCTGTCATATCATAGGTATTTGATAAATGGCCGAATTACCTAATATGTATTTATTATATTACCATATTTAAGTCATCTGTTTTAAGTTGTGTATCTCTTTTCACCTTTTAACATCTCTGAAATTGGAATGTATCTCACCATCTGTAGTGTTTTATGATTACTGTTGGTGAAGTGGCAGCTATGGGGAAGTTTCAGGTATCTCTCAATAAAATTATTTTGCTGATATTTCCCTTTGTGTGCAAGTACTTTGGTGATAATATGAGATAACCTATGTCTGAATAAGTCTAAGAGAGTTTTAAAAATGAGTATAAAGTAAAAATTGAAAGCGATAAGGAAGTATTGTCATTCTTAGTGGTACCTGAAATAATGGTGCATTTTTTTAGGTCAGTAGCATCTTAGCTTTGATGAAATACAGTATATAACATATGGATTGTGTAGGTGTAGGTATGTAATCAGCAAAAAAAAAAAAAAAAAAAATGTTTCACTGTCAAGTTTTTCTCCCAAGGGTCAACCCAATTTTTTCTAAATATTATAGTAATGGACCTAGTTGCAGGACTGTAAAGTTAAAAGGTATAACGAATGTTTTCAAAAATGCTGTTTTTGCCTAAATCATAAAAAATAGAAAAGGAGGACAACTTCAGTCTGGAACAGTATAAAGAAGGGAAGCATGTGTTGTGTGCTGGCTCGATTGGTGTATTTGTGCAGATGCATAGCACAGGCTCTCAGAGGGTAAGACTTCATGATTAATGGTGTTTATTCTTGACAGAAGCCTCCTTTATTTATCTGCAATACAGTTTAGCGATTTTATCAGGCACCTGAATGAAAAATATTCAGTCATACCAATATTGCAGTGTAAATTGAGTAGAGTCACTTTTTATTATATCTTTCCGCCTTATCATCTGCACAGTAATTTTCTAGCTGAGGTTTGATATGGAAAGGCTGGATTTAGCTGTACTTGACACAAAGCCTCTTCAATTTCCCCTAAAAGTTCAGGCTGCTCTTAGAAGTGTGTGTGTGTGTGTGTGTGTGTGTGTGCGCGCGTGTGCGCACGTGCATGTGTGTGCATGTCTGTGTGTGTATATAATATATAAACCCTCTCTCTTATCCAAGCAATTTCGGGATTTGAAAAAATGAAGATAAAATGCACAAACCTGGATGGGAGAAATGTTGTTAATATAAAAACGTCTAATAGCTCTGAACTCACTGGTCAAAGCTTCTTTAGTGCTTAAGCTGTAGCTTAGTACTGAGCCTTTTGCATGGCTACATAGCCCCACTTTCTTCTAAACAATTGCCATCCAAATCTAGTCAGCATAAAGCCAGACACTTTTCTTTCTTCTGCCAGTAATATAAAAGCTGGAGTTCAGATGGCCTGGGGGATCATCAGTCGCTGTAATGATGGCAATGCCATTTAAGAAAGAGGGGAAAAAGAGATCTCATTTGTAGGATACTCAAGTAAGGTGTCACTACATTTTAAGCAAACTTTATTCAAGTAACAGACTTTATAACATTAATTGTCAAAATGAACCAGTGAAAAATAGAGCTAAGTGGTTTGAATCGTGGAAAACATTGGATTTTAGGCCCAAAAGGCCTTTAAACCTAGTTGGTGAAAAGGAGATCATCTTGTCCAAATCCTTACATTTTACAGATGAGAAATGTGAAACCCAAAAAAGTGCTTCCAGTAAGTCTGCGGTCTCATGCGCAGGCGCTCCGATGGTAATATGAACAAGTAGTTCCCTGGTCCGTCATTTAGATGTTTCCCGTCTGTGAACTCTGTCCTTAGTGGGGATCAGGAGACTCGCTTTCTCTATGAAGGAGGGGTGCAGTAGGAGACTGTGTGGCTCCTTTCCACGTGGCCAGACTCCGTCAATCTTCCAGGGTGCTCTTCTCTGGGCTCAGGGCAAAGTTCTCTGAAGCCATGATAACAAGAACTGTAAGAAAATGATCTCATTTCTTGGAAGTTAATGCTTCTTTTCTATTGAATAATGTTGACAACTTTTTCCTCAGTGCATTAGATATACTCCTTTTTCATAGTTAATTTATTTTTGAAAAGTTTGACACCCTCAAAGGGGTTTAAATTCTGGAATATTGATAAGTGTGTCTCGGATAGAGAGTCTTCGTTAACATGTAGGGGAGACCTATAAGGTCTACTTCCACTTGAATCTAAAGAGACTGCTACTTAGAAAGGGCCACTATTTTCACCTTTACTAGGAATGGGCCCCTAGCAAACCTTGGTGATTTTATTCTAGAGGAGAGCTATTTAGATAATTGATAATAGCTAGATAGGTAATAATGGTTCCTTGATGGACACCATTATTATCACTTTTTTAAAATTTGATTTAAAGAATGAGGGAAAATATGAGTCAGATGTTTCTTGCCAAGGATCACAAGAGACAACCCAGAAAAGCAGTCTAGTGGATAGAACTAGTAATAATAATAATAATTATGAGGATTATAAGGATTATGAGGATAGTGAAAAAGTCCCCATCAGCTCCTGGAAGACTGCTGTTGATAAAGGATTTGTTCTATCTAGTTGGTTCTTGAAGTAACATTTACAAAATATTGAAATAGGAGCCTTGTACTCTCTCTGGCTCAGAATTCCAGAAGCACCCTGTCTTTGAAATAAATAATCTCCATACCACCTGTAAGAGGACTCAATCTGAAGCGAGGATTAAACTGTTGGAACCTAACTTACTATTTCTCAGTACACGAAACTTGTGCACTGGTAGGGTCCCTAGCGGCTGCCAGCTGGGGCCTCCCTCCCTTCCCCGGCCCGCCCCGCCCCCTGGTCGAACTCCCGGATGAACTCACAGTCGAGGGGACAATTTGCATACTACCCTTTTATTATATAGGATTATTTCCACCCAGTATCTGAATCTTCTTTCTGGGAGATTTCTCATTTAAATAACAGATCCTGGCGTGGGGCTTTCAAGATTTTAAAAATAACTGTTTACCTTAAATTGTTGAGATTTCCAGGTAAATGATACAAGCACAGGCTTGTTTAGTTAATTAAATCAGCAATTTGAATCCACTCTTGTATATGATTTAGGGTGTCCTTTCTTTTTTTCAAAAAAATATATTTTATTGATTTTTACAGAGAGGAAAGGAGAGGGATAGAAAGTTAGAAACATCGATGAGAGAGTAACATCGATCAGCTGCCTCTTGCACACCCCCTACTGGGGATGTGTCCGCAACCAAGGTACATGCGCTTGACCGGAATCGAACCTGGGACCTTTCAGTCCACAGGCCGACGCTCTATCTACTGAGCCAAACCGGTTAGGGCTAGGGTGTCCTTTCTTTGCCTCATGGATATTATGGTGCAAATCCCAAAGTTCTTACCAAAGGATGCCATGCTGATAGGATTCTACGTTATTAAAGAACATAACACCCAGACAAACAGATGCCACACTTCCCAGGAGTTTTCTAAATATCATTAGTTCGTGGGACTTTGTCATTTGCCGAGTTATTTGACACTATCGTGTTTCAACGTCTTTCTATTTTTCTCTGTGTTTTCTTTTTGGAAAAGTTCATTATTTTGCTATTTTGAATTCTGCTTTTGGGGGGGTGGGGAATTGGTAATTCATCAAATTCTGAAAAATAGGATCTATCAGTATGAGTGGAAAATCGGTGGGAATATCAGCAAAATCAGACTTTTAAATGTTTGCCCCTTCCATTTTTTCTTTTCGCGTGGCAATGAGGTTTTGAACTAAAAGTACAGAATGACCATGCCCACGAATTTACTTGTAGGAAAAAAAGTCCCACTCGTTTTACTAAAGGTCAAGTAAAGTTACTAATCTATTTGCTTTGTTAGAAGAGGTGGTGTGGGTGCTCCTAGATGTCAAATAGCTCCAGAACACTCGTATGGGGGGTCCTGAGAACATGAATACACAAGGAGTTGGTGAAAGCAGGGTGACTTTGGCCTTAACCAGTCCAGAGCTCTAGCAGTAATAGCATCAGCAAGAATGAGCGAGTTGGTCAAAGGGGCCAGTGTGCTGAGAACTTACCACCTGATTGTCCAAAATTAAATAGTACAGCACTGCTGCTTTTCCATCTAAGTCTAAATAGCCTTGGAGCAAAGCAGACTTTGAAGATCTGGTTTACCCAATACCACATCTAAATGTGAGATCTTGTGACTCTGATGTGTAGAACAGCTGATTAAGTGCACACTTCCTGCCACTGGGAGACTTGGAGGAGGAGAGTGAGGCAGGAGAGCATACCCCACCTCCACCCCCTGTCCTCTGGGCCTCTCTGGATTGAACAAACTCCCTTGAGGAAGAGAGCATCCAAAGGAAAATAGTGGCTGTTCAAAGGGAACCGTTTATACTATCTCAGGGAAGGAAGAGAGAAAGGACTGTTTCTGTCTGCTTTGTTACCACAAACCATTTGGGGAGCTCTCTAGAAAACAGGACCCCACCAAGTGTCCAGAATCGGACCATTGAGGGCAGCTCTCTGGCTGTTCATCTGCAAGGTGGTGGGTTAGGGGAAGATTAGCAGCTGGATACCTGAATTTCTCTCCCAGGCAACCACAGTTGTTTTCTCTTCAAGGTGGTATCTCTGTGGACTTTGTAAAGGAAGACACAACACAATAGTTCTTCTAATAGTCCTTATATTTATCATATATATATATATATATATATATATATATATATATATATAAACATGATACATAATGATTTATATTAATTATATTTTAAAAATTAACATTACCAATTTTATGACTTTTGTATTTCTCACAAACTCTAGTAATTGGAGGAAGAAGAAAAATATGGTTTATCTTCTTTATTTTACATTGCAAAAAGAAGGGTACCTTTGTATGGAATATTTGGATTCCATTTGAACAACCAAAGAGGCTGTCAGGACAATAATTTTAAATATACTATGCACCTAGGTAACTAAAATGTTCAAAACTGATGACAGGTTATTTAAAAACTGGCTTGTTAACTGCCATTTGGATCATGAATACTCTCTTCCCAACTGGTGCACTCTCTCTGCCTTGTTTCTGAAATGTTAGAGGCACACAGCAGGCTTCTTTATACAAGTGTGAGTTGGGGCAGAAAGAAGATGCATAATGTGAAAAGTCATTTAGTGCAAAGTGCTTACTTGAATCAATAGTAAATTTAAGAATTCTTTTTTCTTTAAATACGTTTTTATTGATTTTGGAGAGAGAGGAAGAGAGAGAGAGAGAGAGAGAGAGAGAGAGAGAGAGAGAGAGAGAGAGAGAGATTTGCTGCTGCACTTATTTATGCACTCATTAGTTGAGTCTTGTATGTGCCCTGACCAGGGATCGAACCTGCAACCTTGGTATGTTGGGGATGATGCTCTAATCAACTGTACTACCTGGCCAGGGCCTGTGTTATCCCTTTTTAAAAATTGATAATGTATATAGTACATATGCAGAAAAGTACACAAAATATGCACTTATAGCTCCACAAATTATAATTAATTATCAGAGTGAAAACCTGTAACCACTAACCGAGTCTAGAAAATAGAACAGTCACTAACACCCTGAAAGTTTACCAGCTCAAAGTTAAACATTATCATGTCTGTTCTAACACTAAAGTTTAGATGTGTCTCTTAATTGAACTTATGAGATTATATATTATATTCTTTTCTGCAAGGCCTTTTGTCACTCAATATTATGTTCTTCAGGTTTTTCACATTTAGTTTGTTCATTTTCACAGGTGTTTCCTATTTCATTGTATGAATTATTTGCCTATTCTACTGTTAATAGATATTTGATTGTTTCCAATTTTAATGTGAATGAATAACAGTGCTCTGAATATGTTTGACATTGTGGCACATGTTTACATATTATTGTTAGGTATGTAACAGGGAAAGGAATAGTTGGAACGTAGGGTGTGCATCTGTTCAAGTAGATAATGACCGACTGTTTTCTAAAGAGTTTGTGCCAGCTTATACTCACATTGTTTGAGAGTTCCTATTGCTGCAAATCATCATCAATACTTAGCATCGTCAGTATTTCTAGTTTTAGCCATTCCAGTGGGTGTTTAATAATAACTCATTATGGCTTTAATTCGTACTGCAATTATAAATGATGTTTATGTACAGTTTGTTAAGATATATTAGAAAAACCTTTTAATGTTAAAAGTATAATTCAAAACATAATTTTATTTTGAAGTGCATAATGCCTGAAAAAGTACGGGGACTAAATAAGTTAAAATACTGACAGTGGTTCAATCTGTAGAGCTTGGATATAGGGAATTAACTTTTTAAAAAAATTCTTAACTTTTCCATTTATGGGTATAAACTCTTTTATATTCAGACATAATTAGAAAATAAAAAGAAGGAAGTCATTATGAAAAATCTCTTGAAATGATGTTTCATCATTAAAAGAAATACCCACTGCCCTTCCCCCATTTTCTTTTTGTTGAAGAATGCAACCATAGCTCTTAAATTCTCTGTATAAGAAAATATTCACACTAACTCAGTGTTAATGTGTAGATTAAGTAATGTTTTCCTTCATCTTTATTGGTTACTTCTTACCAAATCTTGTCTACATTTTGTAGCAGGGTTTACATTCCATAGTTTTCATAACTAAGATGCATCCTGGAAGCCCCCTTTGGTACTTTTGGACTGTGCTGCTTGCTCATTGGATAACATTTGCTCTAATGCATTCCTTATATACTGGCTGCCTCCTGCAAGTCCCACAGTGGGGATCGAGCCCGCAACCCAAGCATGTGCCCTGACTGGGAATTGAACCCTGACCTTCTGGTTCATAGGTCCACGCTCAACCACCAAGCCACACTGACTGGGCTACATGCATACTTTTCACCCGATTTGACTATAAACTCTTTGAGATTAGAGACTGAATGACCATATATTATATTTATTGAAATCCTCCTCCCAAGTGCTGAAGTCATAATGGATTCTTAGTAAATGGATTTTCAATAAATGTCGGTGTAGTTATACATGTAGTTTTTAAAAATTGAAATCCAACACGGTAAATTTGTAAAAAGCCTAAGTCAATTCAAAATTCATGGGAAATATAATTTAGCCACAAAGATGATAAAAATGCGATTTGAAACTGAACCATCTTATTAGTTAGGGTCCTGGCAGTTTAAAAGAGTGGATATTTACAGAGATGTGAACAAGGTTAAAGGCCCCCAAAGTGACCCTAAAGCAGCCCCCAGGAGTAGCAAAAGTTGGAAGAAGTTCCTACCACTAACCTGAAGGTGCAAACAAACTGATTCATTGAGGGCTGGAGCCCAGGAAGAGGGGTCACACTTCTAGAGGGGTGGCCATGTGGTGGCCTGCAGATCTCAAGCTAAGGAGAGGAAGTGACTGGAATAAATACCCCTGATCCCTCTTCCCTCCACTGCGTCTTGTTAGGAGAATACAGAGGAAAAATGAGCCAGCTGATTCAGACCCTAAAGACCAGCCTTCCTGGGCATGCAGGGGTTTCCAGGTGAACGAAAAGTAACTGGCAGAACCCTCTGTGCACGTAAGGGTCCCATGATAACACCGGGCAGAGACTATCTGGGAGCCCACCTTGAATAGAAGAAAACATGAAGTTTAGGATTGTGCAGGTTTCCGGCAGTGTTTAGTATACTAGCCGTGGACATTTTAATGGTTTCCTTCATTGTATGGAAAGCAAATTTTTTATTACAAATTTTGGTTTATTAAAACTGCGACTATTGAATAATTAATTAGTTGGTTAAAAATACATTAGAAGGGATAACTCCCTTTGTTCTCTGTTAGGCCACTGCTTGAATATAAAGAGTGTTTACTTGTTATGGGAAGAACAAAGTTAAACAAAAAAATAAATTTGTTATATTAAAAACCCCACTTCATTCTTCTGGTAGTTGGAGCCCTCATACAAAGATGCAAGGGGTATTATGTACATTTCCAGTGTTCCAGGCAACATGAAAGCAAATTGTAATAATCCAGCATACAAACCTTGTTTAATGCTCTCATAATAAGTCATGCAAGTGATTAAATACTGTGATTTTAATCTTGGCATTTTAGTAACCCAATAAGATAGATGAAAAGGCAGTAACAAATTAGATTATTTAATCATATTTCATTCTAACTAAGAAGGTATTCTCTGCAATGTGTTTTTGTTTTGAAGGTTATCATACATAGTATAATGTTTAAAACATTCTAATAACAATCTTCTACTCTTTTTATTGTAATCTATTTTCATGACCTTTTAAAAAATTTAACCCAAAGTCAAATCATCTCCACAAACAAACACAATTTCATATTGCTTTCTTGCTTTTGGGGGAACATAAAAGTAATCCCCACCTTCTTTCTTGTCTAAAACTGTACATTATATGGCCATTGGAAAGAAATGACAGCCACTCATTAGGTCTCTACGGCCTTGGACGGACAAATGGGTGAGAGCAATGTAAGGGACACTGTCCCTGATTAGGCATGCTGGGCCTGCATTCCTGAGCCAAGATGCAGAGGTAATGGAACAGCAGTTGTGCCCTGGCAGCCCAGACAGCCCTCTACAGCTGGGGCATCTCTGGTCCCCAGGCTAAAGTTAGTATGACTTAGTTCAGAGGGTCACAGTCATATTTCTGCACTCTTTGGCGACAACATAAAAGGCCTGGAATCTCTGTACTTGGAACCGTTCTAAGTTTCAGTGTCCTTTCAAGAATGTTTCTTGTTTTGGTTTTTCTCTCCTTGGTTTGTGCTGTCCTTCAATTATTGAGTCTTGTCCAGCCCCAGAACAGAGAGGGAAGGGAAAGCTACCGTCAGGGGAAGTCATGGGAAGCCAACAGCAATCTTCAAATTGTGTATCTACTAAAAATATAAACCAAGAAAGAGACACCCATAATTTTTTTCCTGGTGCTACTGTAATCTTCAAATGAAGATTTTTAGAAAGTTTGACAAATATTTACCAGGTCAAGTTTATGATAGTTTGTGAAATAATATGTCATTTACATGGGAAATTTTGTGGCTGCCTTCTTCACAACTCCCACCGCCTTTCCTTACAGTAGAATTCCCCTCTCTGGACATAATCTTGAATGGCTCTTGCACACAGCAATACACATACATCTGCCTATTAAATGTAAGGAGGTTACTTTTCCCTCTCAATCTGCTTTACAAAACAAAACAAAACAAAAACCCTGACAAATGATCTAGCTTCTGGGAATTTGGAAGTGACTTTGGTTAGGTAATGTTAAAAGCAGCTCTCTTGAAAAATGATAATTTATATATCTTCACATCTGTGTCCAGTGGCACTGGAGCCATTGGAGTTCAAGGTTGAGTGCTCAGCCTTGGTGGCTTAGAAATTAATTTATGTTAGGCTTCAGCTCTAGAAGCATGTCATGCTAGCCAACTCCCGGGAGCCTGATGTGGAAACAATTAATCAGTGATCAACTTCCAGGGAGAAACTGAGCAGCAAGGAAACCAGAACACCATGCAGACATCTCTTCGCTGAGTTTAGAACATGAGAGTTCTGTGGGGTGCTTCTGACAACCCCCAGAGACATCAGCACTCTCTCTGTTTACTGAGTGTCAGTGCCGGTCATTGGCAGCAGCCCTGTGCAGGAGCTATTATTGTTCCATTTTTGTGTTTATCGGGGAACTTCTGCTCAGTGACACAGTCAGTGATGCCTGAATTCAAATCCAGTTCTCTCAGAACTCTTGTATCTAATTACTGAGCCCTTGTTCTTAACCACCTTATGTGGTCTTATGATTTTACTAAGAGGGGCCCAGGGAATCCAAGAAGATGCTTCAGGAACACTGTCAGGCCGGAGAGCAAAGCATAAGATTCGCATTGGAAAAAGGGTTCCAATATTTCAGTGTTTGAAAATCATATAATATGCTGCTTATGCCATCCCTAATATGCATGTGTGTGTATGAGTACATATGGCTGTATTGTATATGTATGTAGATTAGGAGTGGAGTATATTAGCATAGTGTATTATATATATATAGCATTATTAGATACCAGCTCACTACATCAGGCTTTACTCATATGCACTTGCCAAGGCCCCTACAAGGTAGGTATCTTCCCTGTGGGATCCTTAAGGACAAGGAGAGGGTAGGTATGGTGGCTGAGGTTGCACCTGAGCCCTTCCATGTGCCACTGCTCTAGGGGTCTGTCTCACCTGTCTCCAGAATTCCTAATGACCCCTCCCTGGGTGACCCATACTGAATATTTTGCTATTCATATTCTGGGGATGGCCAGTTTCTTTCTTTAGGGCAGTGATGAACTTAACAGTTTTCTTATTGGTACTCCAGTCTGAAGGCATGTCCCACCTCTGTGTTTAGAACTAGATGACCCAGTATCTCCTCAGCATCATCTCTGGAAGTGACGAGTGATTATGACATTCCCAGAGTGGGTGAAGTTGCCTGGCTTCACCTCCAGGAGGAATCAGCCCTCTTCTCTGTGTTGCTGCTTCCTGGTGTTCCTGCCAGGGATGATGTGAGCAGGCCTGGATTCCTTCTCACGGCAGTGCTTCTAACAGTTCTCTTCGGTCTTCTTGTGGGAACGGGTCACATGAAAGTGAAGGCCTGGGTGCAGACGTCAGACGTCCAGACTTGATAAAACTGCCAGCCCCGCCTGGCTTCCTTGCATCTTTGGGTGGTGACTGCCCAACTCCCACCTCTGTAATTTTCATGCCATTCTAGCTGTGGATCCCCGCCCCCCTCCATGTGTGCTTCTTCAGAGTGGAATCTAGCCTCTAAAATATTCTTACTACTCTTCTTAATTCTGGAATTTCATGAAAATAACAAGTTTTAATTTTCATCTACACTAAAAAACAACAACAACACAAGTTAAGAGGTGCTTTTGCCTTCACTGATCTTTGGTTCAGATAGTTCAGACCCAGTTTGTAGTGGGTCACAAAAGCTGACCTAGGAGATGTCACTTCATGGATTTCTTGAAATGTCTACTTTTCTACATTTCTGCTGCACCAGTCTCATTATATGTCTACAAATAATTATACTTCGTAATAATTATTTTGAACCAGTTTGGAAGGCTGATTTTCCTTTCTGGTAGGAAATGAATTATGGGATGGGAGCATCTCCTGAGCTCTAAAGTAACAACATGTCTAAATGTAGGTTAGAATGTAGCACAGAGCGAACTTGCTTTGTGGTAAAGAGCTAAAATAGGATATACTAATAAGGTTACACCGATTTTTATTTAAAGTAGAAGTAATTTTACTAATTTCTAAGTGGGTATGAACAACCTCAAGTTGTTTTGAAAAGAAAGCTTTTTTTTTTTTTTTTCCTGGTGGGGAGTTTTCACTCTTCTTTCATGTAAATTTAGAGAACTGGATTTTTATTTTACTTCACCAAAAGTGGCGTCTGAATAACTATAAAAAGCCTCTTTTTTTAGTTCAAAATGAAAAAAAGAATAACAAGGAGCAAGCGAGAGAAAATCCCGCCCCATATTTCAGCCTCTTTTATTTTCTACGGAGAGCAAATTCATTATCTGATCTTCGGTTTCATTTATTTCAGTGCCTGTGCTGTGCACTTGGTGCAGCCGGCTTCTCCCGAGATTGTGTTCTGACAGGGTGATAGGGGCCAGAGCTCTGCCGTCAATATACACTTGCTTTGAGAGGCGTGATGAGAAAACACGTTTCCCCTCCCTTTCATTTTACACTTAAAGCCAGTGGCGTAAGAGGAATTGGCTGTTCTCCGTAGAGCTGTCTCTATCTTGGCTTCTCCTTTTTGTGGCCAGGCCCTCCGTCAATGGGAGAACGGAGAGTGCAAGTGTTTAGCCTGTCGTGGCCAGTTCACTGGATTATCCACACAAAATGTTTCCTATTGAGGAAGGAACAAGGCAGGGAGGGTGTTGCACAGTCTGGCTATTCTTTAGCAATGCCTCTTACAGGGGCTTCAGGGATGGCTGTGGGGAAAGGAGGGCCAGGAGGAGATTGGGGTATGGTGGCAGCAAGGTGTGTTCGGAAATTTATTTCCATCAGCCCAAGTGTACAACCTGCTTTTGCGCCCAAAAACCAAAGCATGAGCTTGATCAAAATCTCATTTTTTCCCGACTTTCCAACCCCAGGAGCACTTAATTACTGATTGTTCCCTGAATGTGGATAATCAGGATGCCTTGGGAAACATGAGTGTGAGAGGAAGCCGGCTCTCACCCCTGCCTTTCAGAGAGGAGGAGCAGCCCTCAGCAAAGTGAAGTCCAGATCTGTGAAACTGGTTTCATTCATACGCAGGACTTCCCAGTAAAGCTCGAGCAGGGATATGTGGAGTGTCTGATTTCACATTTTTCAGACTTTTGCAGTTAGTCACCTTTCTTATTGGTGGGCAACTCTGCCATGTGCGTGCTCAGATTTCCAGTCTAGACACATTTGCTTTCTTCTCAATGCAACACCATGATGGTGAGAGGTAAGTTTTCAGTGGTGAAATTAATGATCAGGTCAAATTGAAAATACGGTCTGAGAAGCTACTTTAAGCTCAGATGCCCGTTGTTTAGAATTTCTTTCTCTTCATGAAAGCCAAAGGCAGACCTTTACTTTTCTATATTCATAGTGTCATAAAACTTTTCAAAGGTCAATTTTCTTTGCCCAAATAATCGTGTATACTACCTGCATTATGTCACCATGACTTTAAGGTAAAAGAAATATGTGTTCCTGATATTTTTTCCCCCCGAAGACACCTTGAGTTCACTTAAAATCTTGTGTCCTCTCACAGACAGCCTCTGCCTGTGGCGACACTTGTTTTATGCGTAATTCTTGTACCCGGTTTTCTTTTTCCCCAGGCCTTCTGCCTTATCAAGTAGCCCAACATATTCGGACCTGCCCTTCATTAGGATCTCCCCGCACCGGAACCCTGCTGCTGCCTCTGAGTCCCCCTTCAGCCCTCCACATCCCTACATCAACCCGTACATGGACTACATCCGCTCTCTGCACAGCAGCCCGTCCCTCTCCATGATCTCCGCAGCCCGGGGACTGAGTCCCACAGATGGTAAGTCTCAGACCGACCCATTTTGTCTCTACGCATCATGCCACCTTCTCCTCCCGCCTCCCCTGGGACATGGTGTTGAGTAGCTTTGTTTATTGAGTGTTTCCCACATGCCAGACTCTAGGCTAAGTGCTTTAAGTTCATGCTTTCATGTCAACGTAGAGACACCTCCATCAGGGTGGGGTTATTATCTCCTTTTTCAGGTAAAGATAGCAATGTGCAGAGGGGCCAAATAGTTTGCAGCCTGGTCCATTGGCCTAGTAGGTGACAGAGGTGCAAAATCCTTGCTCTTTTCCACCTTTCTGTTTTGCGTCTTGACAGAAGTTTAGACTGGCCCTGTAAGCATTCGTACAGAGAGCATGTGTAATAACTGGAGCCTTTTGCTCACTATCCAGTGTTTACTTTTCTGTTCTGCAGTACATTTATACAGATGTGTCTACTACAGCAGCTCTTCTCAAACTCCAGTGTGCATATGGGTCACCTGGGGATGGTGATAAAATGTGATTCTTTGTTGGGTGGGTCCAGGAGTGGCCGGAGATTCTGCACGTCTGAAAAGCTCTCAGGTGATGTCAGTGCTGCTGGCCCGTGGACCACGCTCTGAGCAGCAAGGTCTTAGAGAACTTGATGGTTCAGAACTGATGCTGCCCTCTATCCTTGATGGTGCCAAACAGAAACTGAAAGAGGGATGTGGTGGGAACAGAAAAGAACTTTGACCTTAATTCAGTAATACGTGATGCTCATGTTAAGCTCTCAAGGATCAAATTCTGGTTGGTTCTGTTAGCCTCCAAATTAATTATGTTGACATGACTCTTTTTAATTGGACTTGTGTATTCTGCACCTGTCAAGTTCTAAACCATTTCTTTGATTCAGGAAGAACATTTTCCATCGCATACACACGTATACAAACTCACTTGCCCACAATTGCCAGAACCTGAATTAAGGTCCAGAATTGCATACGCCTTATTGATTGTAGGTGGTAGGTTGTGAGTTCTCTGCAGCAGGTCACAAATCCCTGCTGCTTGATGGGGAGCTCAGAGAAACACCATGCACTCCAATACACTGAGCAGCATTTGAAGGGACCCGGCAGGATCCCCACCTCTATGCAGACCACTCTCTGAGGCTGGCTGTGTGTGGTGGGAATAGTGTGTGGGAAAGCCACACGAGGTTCCTCAGTAAACATCTACTCAGTTGTGCTTCCAGGAGTAGCAGTGCTCCAGGAACAGCTGCTGGCTCCTTGTAAGGCACCTAAAGAGAATGAGTTTTGCCACTTGGACGAGATTGACCTTTTTTTTTTTTTTCAGTTTTATTGAAATACTAGGGTGGGGGGTGGTGTGTCCCTCAGCCCAGCCTGTACCCTCTCCAATCTGGGACTGCTGGCTCCCAACCGCTCACCTGCCTGCCTGAATGCCCCTAACCGCTTCTGCCTGCCAGGCTGTTTACCCCCTAACGACTCCCCTGCCAGCCTCATCAATGCCTAAGTGCTCCCCTGCTGGCCCGATTGCCCCTAACTGTCCTCCCCTGCAGGCCTGGTCATCCCCAACTGCCCTCCCCTGCAGGCCTGGCCACCCCCAACTGTCCTCCCCTGCTGGCCTGGTCATCCCCAACTGTCCTCCCCTGCTGGCCTGGTTATCCCCATCTGCCCTCCCCTGCTGGCCCGATTGCCCCTAACTGCCCTCCCCTGCAGGCCTGGCCACCCCCAACTATCCTCCCCTGCAGGCCTGGTCCCCCCCAACTGTCCTCCCCTGCTGGCCTGGTCGCCCCCAATTCCCCTCCTCTGCCAGCCTGATCGCCCCCAACTGCCCTCCCTTGCAGGCCTGGTAGTTCCCAACTGCCCTCCCCTGCTGTCCCAGTCACCCCTAACTTCCCTCCCCTGCAGGTTTGGTCCCCCCCAACTGCCCTCCCCTACTGGCCCGGTCTCCCCTAACTTCCCTCCCCTGCTGGCCTGATCGCCCTCAACTGCCCTCCCCTGCTGGCCATCTTGTGGCGGCCATCTTGTGTCCACATGGGGGCAGCCATCTTGTGTGTTGGAGTGATGGTTAATTTGCATATTACCTCTTTATTATATAGGATAATTGACAAAAGCACTGTATAAGTTTAAGGTGTATAGCATAATGACTTACGTATACTGTGAAGTGATTGCCTCAGTAAGTTTAGTTAACATACATTTTCTCATATAGATAGAAAAAGGGAAAAGGAAAAAAAATACTATCTCTCCTGTGATGAGACAGTTTAGGATTTAATGTCTTAGCAACTTTCAAATACACCATACAGCAGTGTTAATTATGTGCATCATATTGCACTTCTCCAGTTCTTATTTCTCTTATAATTGGAAGTTTGTAAGATTTACATTTTAAAAATAAAACCATCAGAGAGTCAAACGCAATCTTCTGGTTGGGATTTGCTTTTAAAATGGGAAAAATGGAAAGTTACCTCCATGGAGTACTTGGGAATTTTTGGAAATGACTACCAAGGAGACCAGAGGCTGAGAAGGGGAAGGGAGGTCAGCTCACAGTGGACTTGAAGTTGTGCCTGACTTGTGGAAATTTAGTTGAGTCACGAGAAATTGGACCTCCAGTTAAAGGATCTTATCCTCTGCTACCCATAGTATTTCATGGTGAGTGTGAATAAGACATTTTTGATTGGTTGTTCTACCTAACTCTTCTTGCCTCAAGAGTCCAATAATATCCAATAAAATAAAGTCAAGTCACTAATATTTCCTGTGGTCTAAGAATTTTTAATATATATCATGTATAAAAAGTCTGTGGGCACACCATCAGTAGATGAGTGGATAAAGAAGCTGTGGTACATTTATACCATGGAATACTATGCAGCAGTGAAAAAGAAGGACTCTTACTCTCTTACCTTTTGCAACAGCATGGAAGAATCTCTTAGCCTTTGGGACAGCATGTGGGGACCTGGAGAGTATCACGCTAAGTGAAATAAGTCAGTCAGAGAAAGTCAATTATCACATGATCTCACACATGTGGAATCTAATTAATAAAATAAATTGATGAACAGAGTGGGTCCAGAGACATGGAAGCATGAAACAGAGTATGAAATCTCGGAGGGAAGGCGGGGCAGGGAGGCTGGATAGGAGGTGATCAACCAAAGACCTTGTATGCATATATGCATAACCCATGGACACAGACAGTGGGGTGTGAGGGTCTGGGGAGGGGGGTGGATGGGAGTGGGCTGGAGGGGGTCGATGGGGCAAAAAGGGGATATATGTAATACTTTCAGCAATAAAGATTTTAAAAGAAAGTCTGTGGGCACAAATGTGAAACAAAGCTATTTATAGAATGCCAGTTTTTCTACATAATAATTGCAAAACTAACTTTTAGTGATGGAATGCTATGTGCCAATAGGCACTTACATGCATCACTGCATTCATGCTCCCAACAACCTCATGGAGCAGCAAGAGGCAGAGCTGGCATTTGTATCCAGATCTTCACGAATCTGGAGACCACCCTCAGAACCTCTGCAATATACGTCAGTTTTTCCATAAATTGGCAGGTGGACACTGATTATTATCCCACTCTTACAGAGCTGACTCTTGCCAGTAAATTGCTCCAGATTGGTAGGTATATTTTCTTTTTGATTTTGTAATGAAAAAAGAGCTTTTAAATTATAGAACACAAAATTGCAGCTTATCATTCAGTCGTGTGTTACTAAAGCTGTGCGGCCTTTCTCCTTGTAAGTGCTGGATCCTCCAGGTAGTGGGAGCTGACTCAGACCGCCTGTCAGAAAGCTTAGAGAAGTATGTTAAGTATGTCTGGAAAGAAATCATAGATGTCTACGTTGTCAACTACTGTAAGGAATGTGAACACATTGGGATTTTATATAAGAAACAGTTTTATTTTGTAAGGCAGAGGTGGGAATGAATTATGTACATACATACATTTTAATCATTTAAAATTCTTGAAGATTTCCTTAAACTGTGGGAGTACGAGAAATAATTTTTCTCCCATCTTCTAAGTTCTTCTGGCTGGCTGGTAATTAATAAGAGACAGATTAACAGGAGAAAATACACCAAATTTATTACGGATATACAGGGACAGCAGGCAATGTATAGCAGGTAGATGAGAAAGGGCAAATGTGCTAAACAAATTCTTTTTTTTTTTTAATATATTTTATTGATTTTTTACAGAGAGGGAGGGAGAGGGATAGAGAGCTAGAAACATCGATGAGAGAGAAACATCAACCAGCTGCCTCCTGCACACCTCCCACTGGGGATGTGCCCGCAACCAAGGTACATGCCCTTGACCGGAATCGAACCCAGGACCCTTCAGTCCGCAGGCCGAGGCTCTATCCACCAAGCCAAACCGGTTTCGGCAACTAAACAAATTCTTGCTGGGTCACGGAAACAACTGGACACAGAGGGATGTCCAAAAAAAAAAAAAAAAAAAAAAAGAGGCTTTTTTAGATTTCACTCTGTCTGCCACACTTAGTTTATATTATGATATTAAATGATGCTCTCTTCTTTTGTTATGTTTCAGATACAGTTGACCTTCAATATTATTTTATGTTAATTTCAGATGTACAGCACATTGGTCAGACAGTTGAATAATTTACAAAGTGATCCCCTGATAATTCTGGTACCCAGATGTTCCTTTCTTGTAAACAGGGTTTTTTTGTGTGTCTGAATTCCTGTAGGTGTGTAAGGAAGAGGGTCAGAAGTTCTTTCTGAGTCTTTCATGTCTTAAAATCAGTACCCCAACATACATCTTTTTGGGGTGGCAGAACTTTGGTCTCTTCAACACTAACCTCAAATATTTTATAATGTATTTTATTTTCTCTATTCTTTTCCTTCAGTTTTCTTCCCAAATAAAAGATATCTGGTAGACTTAAGTGAAAGCACAATTTGAGTCAAAGGAATTTTACTAGACTGAGCCATAAAAGGAATTGTTGATGTGAGCTGCATAACAAATGGACTGTTGACCTTCTTTCAACAAGTCCCCATCCTTTTCTCCTCTTCCCTTCCAGCGCCCCACGCGGGAGTCAGCCCAGCAGAATACTACCATCAGATGGCTCTGTTAGCTGGCCAGCGCAGCCCCTACGCAGACATCCTTCCCACGGCTGCCACCACTGGTGCTGGGGCCATCCACATGGAATATTTTCATGCCATGGACAGTAAGTGATGGGGCCATTTTCTGTAGTTGGGGGGCAGATGCTAACTCATGCACTGGAGAGGAAGACACAAAGATTAGGTAATTGTCTAACTCAGTGGTCGGCAAACTGCGGCTCACGAGCCACATGCGGCTCGCGAGCCGCGGTTTGCTGCTCTGTTGACTAATGAGTTTGCCAACCACTGACCTAGACTCTAGATTCCAGTAATTACAGGCTGTTGTTGTTTCTTGTGATTAAGCCCCTATCCCAGTGGTCGGCAAACTCATCAGTCAAGTGGCTCGCGAGCCGCAGTTTGCTGACCACTAGACAAACCAGAGAAAGGAGGAGCCACCAATACTTGGTGCTCTGGTTCTGTTGGTGTTTTAGGAAGCTGCCAGATATTGGGCCATCCCAGGTCTCCCTGTTTAACTCGGAACGAACTGGAAGGTGCAGGCGATTGTAATTCAGCAGATAAACAAAAAACTGCTCCGCCTCGTCTTGATAACGAAATAAGGAAACCTGTTTGATTACATGAGTGTACTTAGCCTAGTCATTTCTTGGTTTTATAGATTTTATGCCTTAAAAGTTAATTTTTAAAAAGACCTGTACTTGATTTGACATTTTTTTCATTTGATTTGCCTCATATGTTTTCTTTACATTAAAACTTATATTTCACTAAAACCTTTTATCTAGGAAAAATAAAAAGCATTTCCAAATTAGAAGCCTATTTTTGGTACATAGCAGTGGAAGAAAATGGGATCATTTGATGCATTTTATATCAGTTATTTTGGGGTCTTACGATGATTTCTCTGGGTTACTTACCAGGATGTGTAGAAAAAGGAGGCTATGGTTGTGACTTTTCAGAACATCCAGGAGTTCTCAGTTATGCAGATTCTTTTAGTCCACATCCATTTGTCAGGTGGCAGGAAGTGACTTGGAAGCATCATCCAGGGGGTCATCAGTGAAAGCTACTACCCTTTGAATATGACACTATTATGACTTTGAGGAGAGCATATGCTTGAGATTTTGTTTATACTCCCTAGTAGCAGTGATTAACTTGTTTTTATATATATTTTATTGATTTCAGTGAGGAAGGGAGAGGGAAAGAGAGATAGAAACATGGATGATGAGAATCATTGATTGGCTGCCCTCCTGTGTGCCCCCTACTGGGGATCGAGCCCACAACCTGGGCATGTGCCCTGGGACCCTTCAGTCCTCAGGCCAATGCTCTATCCACTGAGCCAAACCATCTAAGACAACTTGTGTTTTTCCATCACAGTCTATTTGTATTCTTTTGTGAAAAGGGTATACATTTGTCAACTCTGGCACTAGTTAGTAATTCAGTCCTTAGGTCTGGAGAAGGTCTGGGTAAAATCTGTACCTCAGTCTTACCATGATGAACTAACTTGGCTATGTTACATAGTAACCTACGCTTGCACAAGTTTCCCTTGGAGAGTTTATTACTTCACACAAAGTGGAAGAACTGTATTACATGTTCTGCGGGGCCTTTGTTGTTCTGCTCTGTAGAGTGGAGATCTTCAATTTCAGATTCATCATAACCACTTTTCAATTAGGGACTGTTGAAAAAAAGTTCGGTGTTATTATGCAAATTCGTTATTTTAAATCTGCAAATAATTAAAATAATACAGAATCCTTGGAAGGTCAGCCCATATATTACCTTCCTTATTTGATGAGAATCTGTTTAGTCAGACAGTGGTGGTTTTTATCTAAATAAAGGATGAAGCTATCCTTTTACTTTGTAAAAACTAATTAAGGGAATTTTAATTTGCCAAGTATATAGTAAATTGATTGTCATTAAGTAGGAATTTAGATGTCCTATCATTCATCATATAAAAAGAAAACTCCTTTTTCTTTGTCAGAATATTTTATTAGAATGGAGAAACAAAACAATTAACAGAAAGCCAAATCGAAGATACCCGTGTTGGAACAATAAGAATGCTCAAGCTTATATTTAAGAAGGAAATGGTTTGGCCAGTGAAGACCTTGGCCTGTTCTCTTTCAGCTGTTTTGAAAGTGCTCACCTTGTCTCCTCTTCCCTTCAACAGAGGATCCCAGATCACTGCCTCACAGTGCTGACTTTATCTTGCTTTGCTTGGTTATTAGGGGGTTGGGAAAAGCATAATGAAAGGGTTCGGAAGTGCATAAAGTACTATATTCTTTATCTCTAAAATACTTGAAATAGCATTTGGTTAAACAGAGCATAAGAAGTGTACCCAGGATTTAGCGGACTTTTCCAATAACAAAGTGAAACCATTAAAATTTTTTTAAAAATATATTTCTTTATTGATTTCAGAGAGAAAGGAAGAGGGAGAGAGAGAGAGAAACATCAGTGATGAGAGAGAATCACCGATCAGCTGCCTCCTGCACGCCCCCCACTGGGGATCGATCCCGCAACCCAGGCACATGCCCTTGGTCAGAATCGAACCCGGGACCCCTCAGTCTGCAGGCTGACACTCTATCCACTGAGCCAGACTGGCCAGGGCCCATTTAAAATTTTTGCAATGAAAGCACAGCTGTAGTAGCAAAGCCAAACTGGGATCCAGCAGGTCACTCAGGTCCATTGTCACAGATCTGGACTCCTCGGTTGGCAAAAATCACAAGACTGTTTTCAGATGAGCAGCTGATTTTTAAAAAATATATTCTTATTTATTTCAGAGAGGGAGAGGGTGAGAGGTAGAAACATCAATGATAAGAGAGAATCATTGATTGGCTGCCTCCTGCATTGCCTCCTACTGGGGATCGAGCCTGCAACCTAGGCATGTGCCCTTGATTGGAATCGAACCTCAGTCCACAGGCCGACGCTCTGTCCACTGAGCCAAACCCGCTAGGGCAGCACCTGATTTTTAAATGTGCCAATAGTGGGCATAGCTGGGTTCCAGCCAGCTTCAGTATAGAGCATTTTTGTGTTGCATGCTAGAAGGAAGTCTGTTTTATGGCTCTCGTTCTACCTTTTGAGATTCGAGTGACCTTAAAGGACAGGAGAGCGAGAGGTATCCCTACAAGGAACATGCTAGAGATGAAGACACTTGAAAAACAACACTGTTGATATTGGCGAAAACCGACTTACATTCCATCTTGGAGGGAAAAACGGATTTGCTGGACCAGCCAGGCCGAGAGCAAGGGTCCTTGGAGGGATGAAGTCAGGCTCCGCCTGTGTCTGTCTGGCTTTGGAAGGTGTGAAGGGAATATAAGGTCACTTGAGTTTTATAGCATCAGATGGTCTCCTTAGCTAGTTATTGATTTAAATAATTAAAGGTGTTTCAAAGATCAGCTCTTTCCAGAATGTCCTGTTACTTCTAACTGTGCCATTGATCCCTGAGTCCCAGTGAGTCCAAGTGAGAAGGGTTATCGTTGAGGATTGTCTGGAAGTCGACCATAAGTCTAGTTTGTCCTTGGAAATTTTTTGGAAGTGGAATTTATTTCTTCATTGAAAAATTTCTATAGGATGAAATTAGCCTCTCGTAGTAAATGTCAAACATCTATGTGTAAGGCAGATGCCATAATAACACACTAAAAGGTGTGTACATAGTTGGGATTACTATTTTTGTACTGACGTGCCCTGAGTCAGATAATGAATCTATTCTAAATGAAGAAACTCAATTTTAAATGTGCCTGAAAGAAAAATTTGAGTAGGTACCACATTTGTCATTTGAGTTGGTTTTCCAGTTTTATACATGGGTGGTACTAACTTATTAAGTTCCAGTTTGCGATTTATTTTTTTATTAACTATAGAACATATCTCTATTTATTTCTATAATATTATCTGTAGGGTCTTTATATTCATCTATTCTATGTTATTGCATTAACGCATGTTGGATTGTGGTCTTGTGTCAAGGTCCATCTCTGATGAGGAAAATATTCCCAATGGGTTTCCCAGAGACCAAGTGCCTAGACTTCTTTTATATAAAGAAGACTTAGCTTTTACTTCTGTTTTCTGGGTACCATAAAATTGCCTTGCCCATCTAACCAGGCATATCCTTGCCATGACATAGAAACCCTCCATTGGTAGTTCAAAGTAATCATGTTTTATTTGCCACTATCTCCTGGGATTATGTTTTCATTCTTTCATTAAACTTTATTTTGATGACATTGTACTATAAATGTAACCTTAGAAAAGGCAGGAGTGGGCCTGTGAGCCACATGCATAGCTATGCCCTAAAATTCAGATCTCTAATATCTACCAAGTTGAAGGTAAATGGGCATTTATTTTTTAACTCTCCAGTTAAGAAGGGTTAATACAAGTTGTCATGCCTTTAAGTTGTGACTTGTTAACCTCCAGATTGGTGGGATCTTTTTGAAGGTGAAACATTCTAATAAATGTAGATTATTAATAAATCCAGAGAATTAAAATAGACGTATCAAATCTCATTATAATGCTTGCTGGGATTGTATAAACAAACTACATCCCCAAATTTTAAATGTTTCTTGGGACTTATGTTGTTGTTAGGCTATGGAGAATTTAGGGCAGGGTTCCTCAATTTGAGCACTCTTGAGGCCAGACATTTCATTGTGGGGAGCTGTCCCACACATCACAGGGTGTTCAGCAGCATCTCTGGCCTCTCCCCACTAGATGAAAGTAGCACCCCATGAGTTGTGATAAGCAAAATGTCTCCAGATGTTGTCATTTGACCCCTGGGGACAATATTGCCCCCCAATTGAGAACCATTAATTTGGGTAATATATTTAGCAGTTTTTTTAAGAAATGAATCAGATAACTACAGGCATTGTGGGGAAATGAGTGTATAACCAAACTGAATCTTTTATCTTAGGATACTTTAACTCATTTTTCCTTTGGCTCATTGCCTTAAAGTGGTGCGTGTTGGGAGGGTGGTGTGTGTTGTGTAGCTGTGGGAACCACTGTCTTTGTTGCTTGTGGTGAATTAATGACGGGAATATCTAAGCAGCCATCACATTCATAAATCACTAGAAATGAGAGGGATAACACATAAAAGTCTTTCCCTTTTGTTTAGCAATTTATCATTTTGCCTACACATTAATAAACAGAGCTCCCCTGAGGTAAGCCCTTGGAAGATAAATATTTCTCCCTAATTTCCTCAATTGTAGCCAGTAGATCACAAGTGGGAGGAGAGGTACTTGTCATCGGAAGTTGCCACTTCTTATCCTTCATTTCTTCCACACAGGCGAGTAGCAATAAATAACAGGTACGGCAGGTAATCAGGTTCTGTTTTGTTTATTAACAGGCACCAGATTCCCCAGCCCCAGGCTGTCAGCCAGGCCAAACCGAAAACGTACACTGTCTATATCACCACTGTCCGATCATAGCTTTGACCTTCAGACCATGATAAGGACGTCTCCCAACTCCTTGGTCACAATTCTCAATAATTCCCGCAGCAGCTCTTCAGCAAGTGGCTCCTATGGTCACTTATCTGCAAGTGCAATCAGGTATGTATTTTCCCGAAGCTGTTATGTGTTTCTTTAATAAAACATCAGCTCTGGACTGCACCTGGATTTGCAGTCCTGACTACCTTGAGGACGGATACAGCAGCATGACATGAGGCCTGACCCAGGAAGCAGATCAAATGTCACTGTACTGAATTCCAGATCCAATTATTGGGCCCAAAATATTTTTTTCTGTAGACTTTTAGTCAGTAGCCCATATATAGAAATAGTAGTTATTCAGTTATGATGAAATTCATTTCATAAAGACAGTGAATAGGGCAAATCTTTTTATCCCAGCCCCTGTTATTGATTATAGTTCTGTAGTGGAAAAACTGACTTCATACCTGGTTGTGGGACACATGCAAGAATGAGAGCGAAAATCAAAAGATCAGGCATGGTGTAATTTACATGTTACTACTGGGGAAAGGCATGCACGAAGACCTGCACTTTCCCCAGTAGTGGCATGTAGGTAGGTAGGTAGGAAGGAAGGAAGGAAGGAAGGAAGGAAGGAAGGAAGGAAGGAAGGAAGGAAGGGAGGAAGGAAGAAAAGGTGGCATCACGGTCTTTAGTCTAATGGAAAATAAGTGGATAAATGAGAAGGCATATCTATCACAGGAAATCCAGGGGGAAAAAAGTTTTAGCTGTAGTAATATACCATATTTACTAGAAATGATGAATACTATTGTTTGTTCCATTATGTTCTCAATTACCATTTTATTTATTTTCTTGTTTCATTAGCAGCAATACTCATTGACAAGCAAGTTAGTGTTTAAATACTGTAAATCCCCATTTTGATACCATATCATTTTCCACAGTGAAAATGATATGGTCAATTTATTTATGGTCAATAAAGTGTGGAAACTTGGAGCAAAGCAAATAACTCTGCTTACTTGATAGAAGTCAGGAGATAGAAAGGGGGCCTAGGTGTTTTCAAGATTAACCACTTCAGTCACAAATGTAGCTTTGGAATTGGGGATTTCTGTAGGCAGATTCCATATTTGCCACCAACCACGTGTGCAAACCTGGCTCGCTGGTCAGCTCTCTGAAGTTGTCTTCACACTTGTAAACTAAAGACAAGACACCCACTGTATGGGAAAGGGGCACATTTAGTTAAAGCTGGTGTGGACCTGCAATTCCAGGATGAAGACCCCTACCTGTGGGCAAAGCCTCAGGGGAACTGACCCTGGATGGTCTGTCCAGGAGCTGAGCTATCACGGCCTGGCTGTGCTGCCCTATGCTTATCCCAGTCTGGCTCCGAGGCAGTACTCTCATCTCAGAACTGTGACCTGGCTGTTCTGTACTCCTAGGAGATACTCCGGTGTCATAGATTGCCGTTGACCATGTAATTATTATGTGGCTGGACTAGAAGTCATAGTATCACAGTAGTAGAAATGTGGCACATGATGATATTCATATAGAATCACTCTGTGAGCATTCCTTTCTCTTGTTACTTGTTCATTTTTCTTCCCCCTTGCTCTCTGCCCAGCTGTCTTGACTTTTTACAGCATTCAAAGCACTTAGATTAAAATATGGTGTGCAAATGGTCACGGTGTTGTGTTTATTCTCACCCAGCCTCTCGCTGGCTTCTTGATCTCCTTACTTTTGCCCAGGTAACCTAGTAACAGTACTTGGAAGACCTGAAATTATCAAGCACAGTGATTTGAAATTATCATTATCCCCTGCCTCCGAGGACCTACAGTAGACCTTGTTATTGTCATGAGAACTGGAAGAAGACTCCCTGGGGACCTTGTTGCAGTCGGGAGAGCCGGGCCATCACACACTCCTATTCTTCTCTGTCTTCGGCTCTTTCCACTCTATATTTTCTCTTGCAACGTGACCTCTCATTCATTAGTACAAATCTATGTGTTAGGTTAATATGTAGCTTTTAATGCATATGAGGTAATACACATAACCGAAGATGAGGTGAGTTTGCCATATAATACAATCATGAGAGTCATTGTCATCGGCATTGCTTGCCAGTCCTTCAGCTGGAGAAATGTTAGTGCTTTTCTTGCCCTCTTCTAAGTGTCATTTTGTGAAATCTAAAAACTGACCTGAGAAATAATTGGTGAGTAGTAGGACCAGGGGATGACAGGGAAAGGGAGGAAGCATGAAGAAATCTGAAAAGAGGTGCTAACTTTCTCAAGAGTGAAAGTTACAAGAGCAGATGTGTGCTCAGGATGCACTTAAGCTCTGCCTCATACCAAGGAACACGGCAGGCGCTAGTAACCCAGCGATTTTGGAAAGCATAGTGTTATTCTTGTTCTGCACATCAGCACAGTGGGTCTTTGCAAGAGGAAATTGACAAAGGTCATGTCTGGTGGGCATCAGTGTCAGCACGCCAATCCCTTGCGTTTTAACTCACCCCAAACACATTTGCCTTTCACACATACATGTTTGCTAATATCTAGTCTGCTTCTGGTATTAGAGTGCATAGAGTACTGATGTCGGTTAAATAAATGTCTAAAGATGTTAATAAATGTTTAAAGACACACATTGAGTTTTCTAAAAAATGCCGTAGCCATTTCCTTCACATTTGTGTCCCAGTTCAAATGTTACTCTCCAAGAGGCTGATAATACTATTTACCACAATTGGAAATCCCATGTGTATTTGCTCATTGTGCAACTTACTGCATGCTTCCTCCTCTAAACATAAGGCCGAAGGCCGAAGGCTGTGTATGTCTTGTTCATGGCCACAGTCCCCACCCCATAAATCTGCGCTGTCACCTTGACACATGAGTCAACACATATTTCTTTTTTAAAAATTTTTATTTTATTTTATTTTATTTATCACCATTTATCCCCTCTATACCCTCTTCCACCTCCACCCAACCCCCTCTACCTCCACAATCATCAAACTGTTGTCCCTGTCAATGAGTTTTTTCTTTTTTGCTCAACCCTTCCCCCTCAACCCCCACACTCAGATGTCTGCCTGCTCTCCATGAATATGTCTCTATTTTGCTTACTAGTTCAGTTTGTTCGTTAAATTCCACATATGAATGAAATCATATGGTACTTGTCTTTCTCTGACTGGCTTATTTCACCTAGCGCAAGGTTCTCTAGATCAGTCCATGCTGTCGCAAAGGGTAAAATTGTCTCCCTTTTTATGGCAGAGTAGAAATCAATTGTATAATTGTACCACAACTTTTTATCCATTCATCTGCTGATGGGCACTTGGGCTGTTTCCAGATCTTAGCTATTGTAAACGACACTGCAATGAACATAGGTGTACATAAATTCTTTTGAATTAGTATTACAGGTTTCTTCAGATAAATTCCCAGAAAAGGAATCACTAGGTCATAAGGCAGTTCCATTTTTTATACTTTGAGATAGCTCCATACTGCTTTCCACAGTGGCTGTACCATTCTGCATTCCCACCATCAATGCATGAAGGTTCCCTTTTCTCCACATCCTCACCAACGCTTGTTTGTGATTTTTTTTTATGATAGCCATTCTGACAGGTGTGAGGTTTTACCTCATTGTGTTTTTAATTTGCATTTCTTTGGCAATTAGTGATATTGAGAGTCTTTTCATATGTCTGTTGGCCATTTGTCTTTGGAGAAGTGTCTATTCAGGTCTTTTGTCCATTTTAAAAAATTGGATTGTTTGTTTCTTTGGTGTTGAGTTTTATAAGTTCTTTATAAATTTTGGATATTAACCTCTCATCAGAAGTATCATTGGTGAATAAATTCTCCCATTCAGTGGTTTGTCTTTTCATTTTGTTGATGGTTTTCTTTGCTGTGCAAAAACTCTTTTGTGTGTTTTTTTCTTCTTTAGTTTCCTTTGCCTGCGGAGATATAGCAGAAAAAAATATTGCTACAAGAAATATTTAAAATATGACTGCCTATGTTTTCTTCTAGGATTTTTATGGTTTCTGGTCTAATATTTAAGTCTTTAAGCCATTTTGAGTTTATTCATGTATGATGTGTAAGATAGTGGTCTGGTTTCATTTTTTTTTTTTTTTAATATATTTTATTGATTTTTTACAGCGAGGAAGGAAGAGGGATAGAGAGTTAGAAACATCGATGAGAGAGAAACATCGATCAGCTGCCTCTTGCACACCTCCTACTGGGGATGTGCCCGCAACCAAGTTACGTGCCCTCGACCGGAATCGAACCTGGGACCTTTCAGTCCGCAGGCCGACGCTCTATCCACTGAGCCAAACCGGTTTTGGCTGGTTTCATTTTTTTGACATATATGTCCAATTTTCCCAACCCCATTTATCGAATAGACTATCATTAGTCTATTGTATGTTTTTGCTTTCTTTGTCAAATATTAATTGACTATAAAGGCATGGATTTATTTCTGGGCTCTCTATTCTGTTTCATTGATCCATGTCTGTTTTTATACCAGTACCATGCTGTTTTGATTATTGTGGCCTTGTAGTATCAACAAATATTTCATAAGTGAATAAATCAAGGAGCTCTTTAGTAAGTAATTAAAATTGTAATCACCTTTATTAAAGGAAGTTTTATGTGATAGATGAATAATTGTGGTTTTCAGAGACTTATAGTCTATCTAAATGGTGTATTAATATGTCCATATGTTGATAGTTATATAGATATAGAGACAGAGACAGAGGGATGGATGCACAATAAAGGGATAAAAAGATCAATGTCTATTGCTCAAGTTTTAATTTCTCCATCACCCTGAAGACACCCATCTAAGATGAGATGATTCACATTTATCAGATACAGCATATAATCCCCATTCTGTATGGATAAGGCTAGTGTTATAAATACCCAATTAATGACATTATATTAGAAATAGTTTTTTCTCTGCTAATACCTGTCCTTAGAAATTGAACTGCCATTGGAAGAGGTGTTTCAAATGGCCCTCATCTTCCTGCAAGGGCAAACATAAATAGAATAAAGAAATTAGTAACACACTCATTTCTCACTTTCAGTTTAGTGGCTAAAATGAAGATGGTTTCATATCCTTAGTAGTTTTAGGTCTGGCATGGCCAGGATAGAGACCTCAGTGCAAGTGAGAGCTATGTGCCCAGAGCTTCGTCAGAAGCCGGTGTGGGTTTCTGTTTTCAGACTGACCAGCTCTGCCTGGTAAGCAGAGGGCAGGTTGTGTTTTCTGCTTCATGTAGCATCAGCCCTTTGCAACAACAGGAGTAAGCACATACCTGGCAGGTCCATTGCCACTTCCTGAGGCAGAATAGGAACGAGCTTGGCCTCCATAGCAAGGTGGTTCTGCACCCTTGCTGGAGTCAACACCTTGTTGTATGTTGAAGAGACAATGCAAAAGTGAGTTGGGAAAATATTGAGTAATAGAGGGACACAGCGCCAAATTACCAGTGTCCTCAAAGCTCTCTGAGTGCATCTTCTAAGGATCATGAGACAACCTTCTCTCCCCCTAGTATCAGTGAAGGTGATTGATCTTAACTAAAAAAGGTAGTTTTCATTTATTCCCAGATGTGGTCATTAGTTTCATATATTACTTCATTTAATCAGTTATTTATTCCCCAAATACTTAACTGCATATTCATCTATGTGCTTGTCACTGGGCTGGTCATGGAGGCTACAAAAATAAATGAGAGACATGACCGATGCCCTCACAGAACCCACAGAAGGGAAGAGCTTCTGGTCAAACATTAATGAGTGAGTGGAGCAGGTGAGGCCCTGAATGGGAAGTGTGATTGTTGAGGGGCTATCAGCAGCCCAGGGCTTCAGATGGCAGTAAACACAGGGAAGGTTTTACTTACACCAAAACACGAGGTTGGAGGTGGGCAAGGGCCAGGCTATACACTGTGTCCTGGACCACGGATCCAGGAACAGGAGGCTGCATTGTTTTAGGGGTGAGGGAGCTGATGTTCAGGGAGGTTAGTGGGCTGAAGCAAAGGCACTCAACTACTTATGGGGCAGAATCTAGCGGATCTAACTTTGAACTTCCTCTTTATTTTTTTTATTATTGACACTGTTGCAGATGTCTCCCATCCTCCCCTCCACCCCTGCCCTTTGCTCATCTCTACCCAGCCCTCCACCTTTCCCCCCATCTGGCCATCACCACACTGTTGTCTGTGCCCATGGGCTATGCATATATGTTCTCTGGCTAATCTCTTCACCTTCTTTCTTTCTGTTCCCCAGGCCATACTTCCTTCTCTCTTGACTGAAAGGATTGGCAGGAAACACCATTTACAATAGAGAAATAGTATCTGATGATGTTTTTAAAAATTATCTTATGCCTGTACTAATATGGTTTTCCTAACCAGTGCTTCGAGGCAGATCTCATTGGAGAGAGTGTCACTGCTCTTTGTAGTCCTGGAGGGTTTGTCTGCTGGGCTGTTTAGTGGCAAGTAGCTTTTAAAGCCTTTAGAACACTTTGCTCATATAAAACCTAATAATTTTTGTCTAAAGCATTATTCAAAAAGTATGTTTCTCAATGAAACGTTGGGGTCGTCCTTGTTTTGTGAGTACACAGGCCTTTGTGTGCTCATTACGTCTGTTGAGACTGCTGGGTTTTCTAGTAAATGTCGTGCCTGGTAACTTTCGTGGATGGAAGTGGAAGCCTTATTTATTTATTTTTCTTTTCAGGTACCAGCACATGCACGTTAAGTGTGTCCCTAACCTACCCATACCCAAATAATAATAGCTGTTGGCCCATTCTCTGAAAAACTGTAAAGAACTGTTCTTACTTTGAATGGCAGTGGTTGTGTAATAAATTCCACAGCTGTAACCAGAAAGTGGATGGCCTCATTAGTACACAGCCACAGAGTTGGTTTAGATTAGAACTTCTCCTCCTCGTCCCCTCCCCCCCCTTCCTCTCTCTCCTCTTGAAGTCAGTTTCTCAGATTATGGGGTCCTTATGTTCTCCCTGTTGCCTGATTTCACCTCCGAAGCTGGTTTCATGAGCAACCATTGGAAGAGAGATGAGATACTGAAAAGTAAATGTTGGCATTGGATTCTTCAGCTACAGAAAATGGGCTTTTTCTGCAGCATGAAGCTTCTTATCCCATGCTCTGACCTACAGTGTGATACATCATAAAAGGGTCACACGAGTTTCTTTTAAGGGTGTTTTAAAAATTCACATCTGAATGAAATTTAACAACCAGGGCTATTGAAAAAATATTTTTTATAGGTAGAGTTGATTTTACATTTAAAACAAGACATTTTTTAAGACTCCAGAGGGGCCACATATTCTTTACGCTTCCCATTGGGTAGGAGATGGCGCCTCTGTGATGGGGGCCTTCCCAGTACTGCCTACTTCTGGCTCTGCTGTGGCTTAGCTCTTGGACCTGGCCAGCTTGGTCGGGCCCACCATGTCACGATGGGGTTCCAGAGATGAACCAGCAAACCGATGATCCTCTCTGATGAAACAAATATAAAAAAAATGTGGGAGTATTACTCAGTTACCACAGCCTCCCTCATCCTTTCTCCACATGTATTGCACATTAATGCAAAGGAACCCTAGCACTTCGATTCTGTGGAAGTGAGATTTCCATGGCAACTCTAAGGGAAAACTATTATCTTAAAGAAGCGTTAAAAATGCCATGTGGATTGAAGTCATTAAACAATAAAATCGAGCCTTTCACCTTTAAGTGTGCAGTGGCTGGGTGATCCAGCCTCTTGCCATCTTTCTTATAGTTCCTCTGTTTGTTTTTAATTTGTATTTGAAAACAGATCTCTTCAGTATTGTAATCAACTCTCTTTACCCTTCCCACATAAAGGGCTACAGCAGGCCAAATTATGCTGCTGCGTTTATTGTGCATTAAGTTACCCAGCATAGTCCCTACCTTCATACCCCCCTCCACATATAGAATTCCTAAAGTGATTTTTAAACACGTTATGGGCTTGTCCCATATGCTATTTTAACTAGGTTTTATCTCTTTAAATCTGAATGACTTTGAAATGCCTATGTACATAGTAGGGCTGAATAAATGTTTAATTATTTTCTAATATATGAACTGTTAAGTGTCCCCATTTAGATATCATTCTAGGAATTAAATAGGGATTTTATTTACAGATTGATCACAAGGGTTTCTGTACTAATGTTGAACTCACATCACTTCCTTGGTTGGGAAAAAAATAAAGTTTCTTGTCAAAGTCAAACATGATTATAGACTTAAAAGTTTTATGTATTGATATCAATTAATATGTAACTTTCCAGATACAAATAATTATTTTATTCTTTGGAAATTTAAATGAGATGTATGGAAAGTACTGAATTAAAACTTGCTGAATTAATGAATGATGCAGTATGTGGATTTTATGACATTTATTGTAGTTGCATAGCATCCTTACTTTCTACTTATACTCCAGATTTTAACCTAATTGGGGATAATTGTTGAGATTCCAAGACTGAAATCATCTAGGCAAGTGAGGTGTTACTGTGCTATTAACTGTGCTATTAAGAAACAAGACCCAGTTTGCCACATTTGACCACACTTTATAAAAGGGTATTGATAAAACTTTACCTCTGGTTTTTGATAGGAAATAAAAAAATATATCAAAACTTTCTTAAAGATTCAGAGTTTGGGAATTTGAATTTTAAATCTTTGGAAGTAGAGGAACTGGCTCCCACTCACTTGTAACTAAACTCTGAGCTAAATTTGAAGGGGGAGGTGACTGTGAGTAGTTATCTTGACTTAGATGTGCTCAGAAAGAACTCTGTGCTGTGACGCCACGGACAGTGGAATGCCTCTTTAAAGTATTTTATCAAACAAAAATCAGTAACCATACATCTGTTCTGAGGGATACAAATTATATTTGGTGATGAGGCTACCACACACATAGTCAGGGATCTGAAATCCACTGTTTTTTCTTCTTCTCTACAAAAAATAAAGGGCAAATTCACATTTGGGTTAATTTGGGTTAATTTATACTGGCTTTATAAATGTTGTCTCTGAAGAGTGTTTTTCAGAATGTTTTACAAGGAACACTAGTCTCTAGAAGCTCCTCCAATTTCGGCTGCTCAACATATCTGGGTGGGACGTTGGGGGCGTGTGCACATTAACGCTCCACACTCAGGACTGTTGAACCCTAGTTCCTCAGGCCTTTTGGAACTTGCCACTTCTTTTTCTTTTTCTCCGTAACACTTGCTCTTGGATTGTTATCTCCGGAGGCCTGGGACCATCTTAGTGCATTATTAGGAATGTCTGGGCCTCCCGACACTTTCTTTCTAGAGATTTTACCGACTAGACATAGATTAACAGTCTTAAGTCACATTCTTACAAATGTTTGTGTTTTTTAAGTTATCCCACCTTTCATGTAGTCATGTAGAAAAGAAGTGAAAGCAATAAAAATAGTTTTCTGAATTATACTTTATAGAATGTTGAGTGAAAAGAATTTAGAAGCCAGAATATAAAGTCAATCTGTATTTAAGTGATCCATAAGGAAGAATAGGGTGAGCAGAAGTGCAAAGGCTTGGGGTCATAAAGCTCTGATAGACCCACCTGTAGACTAGACTCGGTCCTTCTTTAAAGGAGACAGAGATTTTGACAAATTTTCAACAGTATCAATACTTTATAAATCTAGGAAGTTATGGAATAAATGCATGAACCCTTTAGGAAGATTTTTTAGGGCTTCTAAAGGTACTATTTACTTTTTAAAAATTCTGACCTCTGTAATCAACAAAATCTATTATCAGCTGCTGAAGTTCTGTAGAAAGAAGTGAATCTAGACACAAGCTTTGTTTATGTAATACTGTTTTACAGACATATTGTCAAATTGTAGTTTTCAGAGAAAAACATGTTTTTCTTTGAAACACAATTCTGAGTGTGGTAGACAAAATAATGGCTTCCAAAGATGTGCACATCTTTTTAAAAAATATGTATTTTTTATTGACTTCAGAGAGGAAGGAAGAAGGAGAGAGAGAGAGAAACATCAGTGATGAGAGAGAATCATTGATTGGCTGCTTCTTAGACGCCCCACACTGGGGATCGAGCCCGCAATCCAGGCATGTGTCCTGACTGGGAATTGAACTATGACCTCCTGGTTCATAGGTCGACGCTCAACCACTGAGCCACGTCGGCTGGGCAAGATGTGCTTGTCTTAATCACTGGAACCCATAAATAAATGTTACCTTTGGTGGTAAAAGGAATTTTTAGCCTGCGATTAAGTTAAGGATTTTGAGATAAGGAGGTTATCCTGGAGTGTTCAGGTTGCCCTAATGAAACCATAAGGCTCCTTATAATAGGGAGACAGAAGGTGAAGGTCAGAGTGAGAGGAGAAGGTCAAAGTGATGTGGGGCTACGAGCCCAGGTTGCCAACAGCCTGTGGAAGCTGGAAGAGGCAAGGTGCCTAGAGACTCCAGAGGAATGCAGCCTTGCCAACCTGTCTGAGACTCTGACCCCAAAGCTGTGAGATAATAAGCGTGTGTAGTTTTAAGCCACTAAGTTTGCGGAAATTTGTTTTAGCAGCAACTGGATGTTAATACATTGTGGAAGCAGTTTAGTCATTCCTCTCACCTGCTATGTGCCAGGCAGTGTTCCAGGCACCAGGGGTCAGCAGGGAGCAAGACAGACCAGCCGCGGGGCCTTCTCTCCGCGCCCCCACCCCCCTCGCCTCACCTAGACCTTACATTACTATGAGAGTGCCTTGTGCTGCTGTGAGAATAAAAGTGTCAAACAATAGAAAATGATTGGGCCACGTGCTGCAGAGGGGCTCATTTCGATGTGTGCGTGGGAGGGGGGCACTGGTCTCAGGGGGCCTCTCTGAGGAGGTGACATTTAAGCTAAGACCAGAGTGATGAAAAGGAAGCAGCCATGCTGACTTACGGAAGGACAGACACAGCAAGTACTGTGTGCAGAGAGACTCAGGAGGCGGAGCTTCTTAGGATGACAGCTCACCACCACTTAGGGCCACAGAGCAGGAAGTCCTCGAGGTTCGTTGCATACACATGGGAGGGCGGACCTCCTTGCCCAGTCACTGCCCGTCCTCTGCTGCTTCCTAACAAAACTTGGTCCAGAACCCACAGTCTGCTCTGAGAGCAAGAGGAGCCTTGGCTTTCAAAACCATGCCCTGATGCTGTGACAGAGTCAACAATTTCTCTTCGATGATCACATTCTCGATAGGCTTTGTAATCTGCAGCACCTTGAGGAGCCAAGGGCAGCACCGGCCCTTCTGGGCTGAGCCCTGGCCTCCGTATGCGTCTCACGGAGAAGTTTTCTGTTGCTGGCTTCTTATGAATAAGCAGCAAGAGCTGAAAATCACCCGTTCCTTCTGTACGTTCTCTAGCTCTTGGAATCTTAACAGTTGACATGGGTTTTAGAGAATGTTTATTCCTGTCGCCTGGTTTTACCAGCAAAATAGCAGCCCAGAAAGGGAACGTTGCCCAAATGTGTTGTAAGCTTTTGCATCCCCTTCCTGTGTCTTCGGGAGTCCGAGAGGGTGCAGCTCAGAACAGGACTGCAGCTGGGTGCTGGGGCTGGCTTTCGTCTTCTCTCCTGCATCTTTTAAAAAGTAAAACTACTCACCCTGTTCAGCTACTCACATTTTAAAACGAAACTGAGTGCAGTTTCTGCCTTGTGAAATGTATTCTTTAATGGTCTTGATTCTTAATTAGGTCCTGACTTTTTGAGCCCCCAAATATTCTGCCTTCTAGAATTAGAATGTAAGTGATCGTAGGGGCCCCATCCCAAGGCCCCCCCCCCCCCCCCCGATCGCATGGGCTCAGGAAACTCTGGACAGGTGTATGGAGGTTCCTGCAAAGTCTGTGTTGAATTGGAAATGTATGTGTGGAGGGGTCTTTTGTTTTTTGTTTTTTTTAATGAATAGAGTAAGGTAGTTACACTTAGTAATACCCATTCACCAAAAGGAAAGGGTGTGTGTTAAATCATTGTGTTTTTTGATGAATGGCTTGTACACTGAAAAATAAATTGGACAAACTGGCATAGAGCTCAGTGAACATGAAATCAGCTATTAGAAGAAAGCTTGTGAACAAATTCTGAGGCAGATATGCATCTTTTGATTAACGCCCTATCAATCATCCGCACAGCTACCTTCGCTAAGTCTTGCTGTAATCATTCATGGTTGCTTTCGGAAACACTGGCAGAAACTATAGTGCTGCAGAAACGGAATATTATTACTGATTTCTCCCTAACTTACTGTGAACAATGACTGTTTTCACCATGTTTCTGCTTCCCTTTATTACAGAAATACAATACAGAATGAAAGGAGAATTCCTCCCAGCCTGGTGAAATTCTCCTAGGGTATTCTTAATGATATTCGGTCTTAAATGGGCAAGCTATTGTAATGTGAGGTTCTCCGAAGGAATAATAGTAATGTAATCCCATTGAAGTCGCCTTTTATAGATTGTAATCAAATAGGCAAAATGTGGAGTCACATTAATGAACAGGGTATATCTTCGGAATTATTGCTTAAAGTTGTTGAAATGGTTTGAATTTTATTGTAATTATTATATTCTCAGTTAATGTGCTTAACAGCAATAGTAATTAACCCACCAGGTTGTACATTTGCATGAATTCTACCTCTGACATTACAAGAAATCCTGATTCTTTCTGAGTATTACACAGCAGGATGGGGGAAATATATATAGATACATATTTTTTTCACTGATTATTTTTCAAGAAAGACATTTTCATGAATGCACTTATAATTTTTCATGTACTTTTAAGCCATTGACAAATTCCTCAAGGGCACTTCATTCTTTTAAGAGGATTTGATTTTTAAACTATGCTGGCATGGAAGATAATTTGGCACTGGCTACTAGTCTTTAGGAAATAGTGCAGTTTCTGAACCTACTGTAGCCTGGGAAATCCTGTGGCATAATAAAGCAGTGACAGGCATTAGCATATATAATGGGCTTTAATAGACATTTAATGCTGTTTAACTGGGAGAGGGAGCTGTTCTCTCCCATTGGAATATTCCTCCATCAAAGCCCATTGATCACCGATTGCGCCCAGGAGAGGTTAATCCATCAGTTTCTGTAACCAGACGGCACTGATGGAAATTCTTTAGGTGGCATTCTGGATGAACCAAGCTCTCCATCTTTACAAACAAATGAGTGATATGACAAGCATGGTGTTCAAAACACATTTAACCAATTGATTTTCTTTCCTCTTGTAATAAGATCTGGAGACATATGAAAGTGCACAGTGTGAGCCAAGATTAAAGGAGTTGCTCCATGCACAGGAACATATGGGATTGAGAGCCAATAAAAGTACTATAAAGCTTGTAGTCACCCATTCTCTTTTTTTATATAAAGTTTGTTATTGCAATAAATAGCTGTTATTGAGCCCATGCCTTTTGTTTCGTTTTACTGAATCTTATTTCAGGTCTGTCTGTGTCTGTGCACACATGTGTGTCCTGTCATCTTTCTCTTGGAAGTTCTCAAGATGTTTGTCAGCCATTGTTTTTACCTTCTAATTTAAATAGACCGACCTGATATGATTTGGGATGGCACAGCCAGCTGTAAAGGTGTACACACGGGCTGCTGCACCAGTCCCCATGCTCCATGTAATGATGGTCTCCTGCTCTTTATTTCTCCCATGCAGCCCTGCCTTGAGTTTCACCTACCCTTCTGCGCCTGTGTCTCTCCACGTGCATCAGCAAATCTTAAGCCGACAACAGAGCTTAGGCTCAGCCTTTGGACACAGCCCTCCGCTCATCCATCCTGCCCCAACATTTCCAACACAGAGGCCTATTCCTGGGATCCCTACGGTTCTGAACCCTGTCCAGGTCAGCTCTGGCCCTTCGGAGTCCTCACAGGTGAGAGAGACAGCTCGATGAGCTGGTCGGTCTTGGTAATCGTAGAGGAGAGCTGTGCCACCGTGCCAGCTCTTCATGGGCACAGTGCCCTGGCATTCTCAGCACTTCCATACTATATGCAGCCTGTCTTGCAAACTCAGGGCTGTGGTCTTCAGTCTTAATGAATATGCTGTGTATGTGCTCCTCAAGAAACAGCAGCTTCTTCCACCAGAGTCGGTTGATCCTCGGGGGAAATGTGGCTGCTTGATGAGGCGTCACTCTGAGCCGGTGCTGTCTGTACCCCCCAGAAATGCATTCAGGAGTGTGTGGCTCTCATTTGGTCACTGTCCACTGCACGTAGAATTGTGTGATACTCCAGAGCACGAATAAAATTGTTCTTTTCTCCACACGGGTTGTGCCGAGAGAAGCAGCTGATGCTCTAACTGAAGAACTTGGCAAACAGTTCATATTGGTTTCCTACCCTCCTCACAGCTTTGTTCTTTTGGAACTTGTTAAAGTCTAGGCCCCAGTTCTATTCTTCTAGCTTTTTTACTATTTTTTATTATTATTTTCTTTATATGGTAAGACATCATCAATTTATTTTTTTAATATATTTTTATTAATTTCAAAGAGGAAGGAAGAGGGCGAGAGAGATAGAAATATCAGTGAAGATAGAGAATCATTGATTGGCTGCCTCCTGCATGCCCCCCATTGGGGATTGAGCCTGCAACCAGGGCATGTACCCTTGACTGGAATCGAACCACAGGTTGATGCTCTATCCACTGAGCCCAACTGGCCAGGGCTACTCTTCCAGCGTTTAAAAGCCGAGGGAGTTCATACTCGGGAGGGAAAACTAGGAGCTGCCTCATGAATGTATTTTCTGCTACCACGGTGTTGGAACATTATCAGAGTCGTCGTTCCAGGGCCAAACAAGCCTGCTTCCCTCAAGTTGCAGGTTTCAGCAATAGTCCTGCTCATGGATTACAACCTAATTTTTGTCTCTGTTTCTACCATGGTGACCGACAGAACAAGCCCACGAGCGAGTCTGCAGTGAGCAGCACTGGCGACCTGATGCACAACAAACGATCCAAGATCAAACCGGATGAGGATCTCCCCAGCCCGGGGCCACGGGGCCAGCAGGTGAGGCGCCTGGGCTCTGCACTTGGCAGAAGGCCAGCTACAGAGTTGGACTCAGTTTATTTTTCTGGCTCAGAAGCAAACACAACACGTGCAGGAAGCTGTGTGAGGTATAAACTATGGTTCGTTGAGTAAGTGGTTGGGTTTATGTGTTGCTGACCATTGATGTGACCGGGGCTTCAGTCCCTAATCCCGATCTTGGCCTGAATTGTGAGCTCCTGGTCCTAAGCCTGAGCTGGGCAGAGCTAGCGATGTTCTCTATATCAGCCTTTTTTTATTCTTATTTTGCCACTTCCCACTTGCCAAGAGACCCTGGGGAACAGGGAGGGATCGGCACAACTAACCTATTCTAAGGCTACTTAGATTCCAGTCCTTTCCTCCAAGTCCTGAAAGGACGAGGTCCTCTGAGCCTCAGTTTTAAGATTTGTTTCTTACCTCCTCAGGTCCCCAGGCCTGACACAGGAAAGAGGTCAAGGGATATTAATTCCCAGAAATAGGGGTTGGACAAGAATCTGGACATCCACAGAACCTGGATCTCGCTATGGCCAGGCTGCTTCAGCCCAAACCTCAGACCACTTTAGCCCAAATTTTTGTTTTAGTAACAAGCTCTTTGAAGATGGAATGAATGGGTGTCATTGGTTCTGAAATTCATCCTTTTGCATTTTGCTAGTCAACATCCTTTCTGGTCATACCTCAATGCTTGTATAGTTTTTCTCATCTAGCCCCAAATTAGAACTCAAATCTACACACCTAATTGTCTCCCAGAATTTTAGAAATTCTTTGTATTTAAATTGCTACAAAGCTGTTTAGAAGACTAGGAAAGGCTATACCCTTTCCCTCCCCCCTCCAACCCCCCAAGCTTTAGATGCCATGGTTCTGGGGCACAGAGTGCATCATTGGACATCAGAAGTTGAACCAAGAAGACATTATCCCTATAAAATCCACAAAGTGCCTCTTAAGAGCAACCCCCAAGGGCAAGGAAAGCAGAATTAGAATTACTGGTAATCATTTCCCTGGATTCCAAAATATGAGAATAAACGAATTAATATACTGAAAAGAATTTAACCAAAAGAGAAAGACCAATCTTTTGGGTAAAGATGACATCACCTAGTTTAATTACTTCTCTTATGGGATGACATTTTTAGTTGTTTTTTTCACCGTTGTATTCAAGGATAGCGGAGTTTGCCTCAACTTCTTATCATCATTATGGTTTGGACTATTATCCTTACTCAAAGTGAATAATCTCTGAAGGTGTATTTGGTAACTCTGAAAAAATACACATAAATGATTCCATATGTTTGACTTCTTCCATTCACAAAACCTAGTTAACAGACCTGAGACTGTTTTATTTTCACTGAAAAATTTGCATCAGGAGGAAAACATCTAAATCAAGTTTTTGTCTTTTTCTTCTTTCATTGTCTGATTTTTTCTCTTCCTTCCCCTCGCCTATCAGGAACAGCCGGAAGTAACCACCCTGGTGAAGGAGGAAGGGGACAAAGATGAAAGCAAGCAGGAGCCTGAAGTCATCTATGAGACCAACTGCCACTGGGAAGGCTGCACACGGGAGTTTGACACCCAGGAGCAGCTGGTGCACGTAAGTGAGAGAGACTTGCCAACGGGGCTTTCCAACTACATGACCTTTCTGCGGGATCAGCTTCCCTGACCCTGCACTGCGTTGAGTTTCTTAGCTAACAGTGTTCCGAACTGGAGAGCCTTTTATGACTTTCTGAGAATAAAGAGAACTCGGAGCCCTGGTGCTTGACCTGTGCAGTCAGCTAAAGCTTAGTGTAAAATTCAATAAAGTCTTCAATAGAGAGTGTAATGACTCTGATCCTGTAAGTCAGAGAACACTATTTTGAGTTAGTGACTTGGATGATTATTGAGTAATAGTAAGCTGGACATGAATTATTATTAACCTTTAACCAAGTTTGAGTCTCCTCTCCAAGAGTAACAACAGAAAAAATTGTAGAAGTGGGGGATTCCTTTTATTTTTTTCTCTATTCTACTTTCCTCTCCCAACCCCTCAACACTTCAGGAATCTCCCATTGTTTTATGCAGCAATTAGTACTGTATGTGAGATAGGTGGATGCTTGGGGCAAGCCATTAGCAATTTCTTGACTTGAGGCCAACCCTTGTAAGCCTAATAGTTTCATGGAAAAAGAGATGTGTATTGTGCAGTGATGTGAATTGTGTTTAATGATGTCTGCTTTTGAAAGCTGTGGCATGGTCAGATTGAGAACTACACCCTCTCTTGCCATCCCATGCTCCAAAATCTTTCCCCCTTATTCCCCTGTGTATTGTTTCAAATACTGCAGCGCTCCTCACTCAATGCTCATACCTGATTAGCCGCGTGTCCTTTGCCAGTGTTTCATTTTATTTGGCACTTTCTCTCAGGCCTGTGGAGTCTCCTGGCAAACGTGACCAGGAGCAACTGAGATGGAAGGGCATTTAGAAAATCGAGAAAAAAAGAAGAGGTAGCTCACATACTCAGTGCAGAAAGACAGGGTCCCGTGGAGGCATTGAGGATGGTTTGCTAAGTGTAGCAGTTTCATAAGCTTTTAATCTGATGGGAAATCTGACAGAACAGCTTTTGTTTCGACTCCCTAACCTACATATGCACACTCACCCTCTTTTCTTTTCTAGTAACTTTTTATTTTTAAATGATCCATGGTTCTTGATAACTCTCCTCCATTTAACCACTGAAATTATAAAATTCCTCACACATCCCACATGTCTTATAGGCGGCATGAGCCTTTGAAGTGTGTCTTCTGCACCGTGGCCCATCCTGGGGAATATGTTTCACACATTGCAGTTACATTATCGTGTTAAATGTATGATTTGCCGGTTTTGAGATTGGTTATATACAGATTGTTTTTAGGATTTAACATGACCTAGCAGGGTTGTTTCCCCCCACCCCCCGGTTTCTTTTTCAATCCTGTCTCCTTGTAATGGTATAGGAAGAATTATAGATTTCTCAGCACAGCAAGAAACCAGAAAATCAGATGGTTTTAATTAAGGTATATTTCCAAATTTTTCCATGAACTTAATTTATTTTTTTTCTCTTTAATTTGATGCAAGTGTTATTTTTAAGCCAAGCCTGATTTAATGGCCCTTTATTCTTGCTGACTGTTTTTAATGGAAACCACAGACATTGTCATACTAAAGGGGGGAAAGAGGTTTTGAATTTTTATTTTAATGTGGAGAAATATTCCCCAAAATGAGAGTGTGCCAAGAATACTCTGAGCGGTATAATGAGTGCCCGACGTAAATGAGGGAATTGTTCAGGTAACAACTGCCATCAGAACCTAGACGCTGGCAGTGTTTGTTAAAATGTCCTTGTGAGCGACGCCGCCGTCTCCTGGGCTCCTTGTCTGTGGACAAGTCGCTGGAGTTTCAAGGAGTGCTGTGACTGTGGGTCAGCCATTGTCAAATGCGGAATGAAATAAGAGCCTACATTCCAATAGGAGGCGTACATTTAAAGCGAATTGTGGTGGCCCAGCCAGCGTGGCTCAATGGTTGAGGGTCAACCTATGAACCAGGAGGTCATGGTTCAATTCCTGGACATGGCACATACCTAGAGGTTGCAGGCTCGATTCCCAATGTGGGGTGTGCAGGAGTCACCTGATCAATGATTCTCTCATCATTGCTGTTTCTATCTCTCGCTCTTCCCCCTTCATCTCTGAAATCAATAAAAATATATTAATAAGATGAAATAAAGGGAATTTGTGCTGACTAGAGGCCAGGTGTGAGGTAATAACTTAAACTTTGTGCTGCCTACTGAACATGAAGGCTATTTCAAACCAGTGAATACTGCAGGTTTTTGTATTTTATCTCAGTGGTGGAAGGTTTTAGGCAGTGATGCTGTTTCTAATAGAAAGATCTGAGAAGTTTTAAGGGAAGGCTGCTTGAACTACCAATTAAATGACCACCATGTTTTCTGTTTTATTATTAACATATGAATGAATACAGTAATTTTTTGAAAAATTCCAAAAAGCTGGAAGAAATTCATGTCAGAATTAGAAGGAAAGTTAATATATTATCTGCATGACATTAATTTTAGTCTGATAAATTATATGATTAAATAAACTTTGTTGAGTGAATTAAAATTGGTAACTTACAACAGCATAAATAAAGATACTAGTTTATATCACTTATTTTGCTATGTTTTTACTTGTTACGTGAAGTGTGAAGATTCCAAATCTGTGCCTTTAAACTGATTTTACTTTGCATGACATAAAAGCACCTTCATACTCCTGGGTGTATCTGGTAGCATTTGCAGTGGCCTGGTGTATAGAATAGGTGCTTTATTTTTTGTTGAATGAGTAGGTACTTCAAGTCCGCCTAATTATGGTACTTTGATGGTAGATGGAAATAATATCACTTGCAAAAGCCACTTTTTTTTAGGGATAACAGGAAACATTAACAGCTTCTTTTCTTATGGCTTCCCTTGGCGAGAGGACATTCTCTGAATTAGTTGAATTTTCATGGTAGATACAACCAAGAGGCAAGGTGTTAAACCATTCTGATGCTCTGCCATATTTATAGCCATGGCCCATTCTTTTTCCCCCTCGTACAGTTAATAGAAAGATTCATGATTCTTCATGGTTGTCTATCTAGTGTCTGACAGTCCCGACTGCCTGCTAAAGCAAGTCACTATCTATAATTGATATCCTTCTGTGGAATAGGGTGCTGGCTGCAATTGAAGGGCTTTGCTGAAAGCTCTTAAATCCTGACAAGTTCTCCCCTTGTTCTGGTTCAGTCGCTGAGCTGCACTGTTGGAATTCCAGAGTCATTTGAACTTAGTGCAAAAGGGAGACATGTGTTTCACATTAGCAAATCACAAAGTTGAAGGAGAATTAGGGAATTGGCTGACTCTGCCCGCCAGGTAGTCTCATTTCCAGGGTAATGCACTCCATGTTCTCTTGAAAAGATTACCTTGTCCCATTACTGTCCGAACAGATGGGCTAAATATTGCCTTTCCCTTCTCCTCCTCTTTATTTCAAGGCCCTGTCCCTCTCCAATTGTGTGTTTATGCTACTTTTGCTGGGGGGTCTTTATCTCTGGATGGTTAATTAATTTCTCTTCCCAGCAAGATAATTATAATTGGATTTAGTTACTCTCAAACTAGTATTAAAACTGTCATAAATTTACTTCTATGCCCAGAAGCTACAAAGATAGATATATATTTTTGTTAACTAGGTTTGTGTTGTACTTTGTTCTTCTCTTGGTATCAGTTAAAATAGGAGGCAACAAGAGCGTAAGAGAGATATATAGAACAAAAGTTAATTAATTTCAAGTACCTTTAGTTAAGACTGCATTTATTATTGATTTGTTAAGATGCAGGCGCTGTCTCTTCCCTTGACACCTGAAAGCACATATTCTAACATTCCCAAATAAATGGAAAATCCACATTTTTACGTCAATTCTAAGTTACTTAGACCCTCTTTTTGCTGTTGTGCATTATATATTACAAAAGTCACGAATCTTACATTTACATTTGTTGAATAGCCGCTCTCAAAGTGTTATTTCTATTTTGTGTGGTTGGGTTGAGCTTTCGTTATTCAGCAAATCTGTCTTCTGGCCTGGCTTCTCACAGGTGCGAGGGCTTTCTGATTCTTGCCTGTCCCTCTTGCGTTAATCCTGTCCTACCAGTCAGTGCATCTTTGGCACTTGGGTGAAGGAGAGTCTGAATTGCTCACAGCATGCACACACATTAGTCTCAGGTTCTTGGAAACTGGCCTGCTTTGTTTCTGAATGATACTGTGTATATACCACAGGTGTTTTGAGAGGCTTTTTAAAAAGGAGAAAGGGAATAAATGTGAAGAATGTGCACCTTATTGTGGGTCTCCACTGCTGAGCGGCTAGTTATACTTGAAAACATGGCTGCTGGGATCTGAAAGACTAAGAATTGTATAATCACTATGCCAAATGCCACCTGTTTGATGCATCGCTGCAATTCCTTACCCTCTATTTCTAACCCTCTCTATCAGTTTAAGAAATAACAAATTATCCTATCTAAGAGAGTAATATGCAAATTGACTGTCACACCAAGACACAAGATGGCCGCCCCCATGTGGTCAAAGATGGCTGCCCCCATGTGGACACAAGATGGCCACCACAAGATGGCCTGCAGGGGAGGGCAGTTGTGGGAAGTTAGGGGTGACCAGGCTGGCAAAGGAGGGTAGTTGGGGTGGGGGGACAAGGCCTGCAGGGGAGGGCAGTTGGGGGTGACCAGGCCTGCAGGGGAGGGCAGTTGTGGGTGATCGGGCCAGCAGGGAGGGCAGTTAGGGGTGACTGGGCCAGCAGAGGAGGGCAGTTGGGGGAGACCAGGTCAGCAGGAGAGGGCAGTTAGGGGGGACCAGGCCTGTAGGGGAGGGCAGTTGGGGGGGACCAGGCCTGCAGGGGAGGGCAGTTGGGAGCCAGCAGTCCTGGATTGTGAGAGGGATGTCCGACCACCCATTTAGGCCTGATCCAATGAAATCAGGCCTAAACGGGTGGTTGGACATCCCTCAAGGGGTCCCAGATTGGAGAGGGTGCAGGCTGGGCTGAGGGACACCCCCCCCCCTCTGTGCACGAATTTTGTGCACCAGGCCTCTAGTAAATAAAAATTTCTTCCCAAAGGTCTTTAAAAGGTCAAATTATTTTTTAATAGTTTTATTCACTGCACCATCCCCAGCAGAATGGCTGTGGCTGTTGCATTGTGGAGGTTTGTGTCTCCCGGGAGTAGGGCTGGACAGCAAAGAACGTGAGTTGTGGGTACATCAGCCCCAGCTTGAGCTGGATGGCATTTCAGTCTCTGAATTCCTTCCTCCACTTTTAAGCATGGTGTCAGAATTCACCTTTTTGTACACCGATTAACCACCTACTTGGATTTTAAATGCTTTCATGTGCTGTGAATTTTGACCTCTAAAACCATGCTGAAGTTGCCTTTATTGAAAGAATACAGTTATAATCACCATTGCTACCATTTGAAAGCAAATTCTATACATTGGCAGCATGAAAATTAAGGGCTTTCTTTTTAATAGCGTAGAGATTCAGATAAAAAGAGAGCACATCTAATCTGTGAAGAATTGATGCATCCTGACAAACATGGTGAAAAGTTAAGATGTGGTGAAGACATTATTTTCGTATTAATATCATGATCCTTGATCCTAAATTTGCATTTTAAATATTTTCCATCTAATTTTGATCCCTTTGTTAAAGTTGCATTGTATATCTTTACCTAAGAGAAAATTGAGTCTAAGATGTGATAGGGGTCTCAGATACGAGGCTGAAATTAGTTTTGTGTGCACATAAAATGTAAAACGAATGAGTGGAGATTTTGATCTTATTTTCCCTACATGGAGTTAATAGTTAATTTACTTTAATTATTTGGAAATACTGCATGTAAAATATAGACTAAGAACTACCAACTTCAAAGCCGTTCTTTGACAATTGTGCCTCAAGGGTCACTTTTTTAAAAAAAATCTTACTGACTAAATTGCACCTGCAGAAATTGTTCCCATAAAGACACTCGGGAGATTAGACTGAGTGGGGGCCTTGGAGGGCTGTGTGGTCCACCATTGAAAGCTTCCCAGGGCCACGGGAATTCTGAGTGGCAGCTCCCTCTCTGCTCTGACCCTCAGGATGACCTCCTTGGAACTGTTTGACCCTTTAGAATGTTATTTTCTCACTTATCATACTGTGAAACAGCCGTGAAAATAAATGCCGTCCCCAACATCCAAGGCCAAACGGAGATCACATGCGGCCGGCCTAATGAGAAACAGACAGAGGGCCTAAGAGACTTCATCTCTTTGTTTTATGTATTTGTGTTTTGCAGGGTTGGGTGAGGGAGCCGGGGGGGAGTGGTACTGTTCGGTTTTGTGGCTTCATCTTGTTAGTTCTAAGGTTTATTTAATAGTCATTGTTGCTGGACTGGGACATGCTCTTAACTGAAGCAGAGGCCCCATTCTGCTCCCCAGTCTGTGTCTGTCTGATGGGTTTTGGCCAAGGCATTTCGCCTCCTTGATCCTCGGTTTTAGTAAAAGCTAGTGAAGGATTTGAATTGGATAGTCCTCAGGATAGGGATGGTAAACCGGTTTCATCTTAAGGGCCATCTTATTGGCTGGCAGTCACTTGGAGTTCTGTGATGAGCTGCCCACCCCCCTCCATTTCAGTCATGGAGCTGGGGTGGGGATGTGCAGCCAGTAATTGATGGATGCCTCCAGATAGGGTTTTGAAGAGGTAGATACTTGCCATCTCTTTCCCAGGGTCTAGTCCAGCTGTGGGCAAACTACGGCCCTCGGGCCAGATCCAGCCCGTTCGGCTGTTCTATCCGGCCCGCGGAGCTGAAAGAGCGGACGGTTCTCTTGCTCTCCCCTCCGCTCCTTTACTTTGAATTTATATTAGTTCACACAAACACTCCATCCATGCTTTTGTTCCGGCCCTCCGGTCCAGTTTAAGAACCCATTGTGGCCCTCGAGTCAAAAAGTTTGCCCACCCCTGGTCTAGTCCAACCCTGCAGATTAAGTGCCCTCCAGAATAATTGTAGTTAATTTATCTGGGGTGGGGGGGTGGTATATTAATTACTTGGGTGTAATTATTGAATTATTAAAATGTTCCCTTTATAGTGTGCCTTAACACCCTGAATGAAGAGTAACAAATCAATATTTTGAATAAGATATATCTAGTACAGAGTAATTAATGACTTAGTTACTTCCTTAAATTTGCTGAGCTGTTTTATACCCCCTGAAATGTTTCATGGTATGTGCCCCCTGAAATATTTAATCAAACTCTTCATCCAAGTAACTGTTTCTGCTATTTGGGGAGGATTTTTCTATCAAAAGCTTATTGATTGGTTCTGAGTGGTACTTTAGGTGAACTTTAAGAATCTGCCAATAATTATTTCCCTGGGATGGTCTCTATGGACACACTTTATACAAAAGGGTTTGGGCTGCATACTTCGTTGACATGTAGCTGCCTATAGCAGATCTGACCGGCATGATGTGCCCTCTTATTTATCAGGAAAAGTATGAGCTGACATTAGTAGATCAGCATTCCCTCAACAACTGCTCACCAGAAGTGAGCCTAGGAGCAGCCTGCATGCTGCCCTCTGCCCCAGCTCAAAGGTGGACACATTGCCAGCAGGACTTAGACAAGGCGCTCCAGGACTGGACATTCGTATTGAGAGGGGTGAGAAGGAAAGATAAAAGTGTAATGAACAGTAGGAGGCAGGATATAATGAAGACAGAATTGTGTAGTTGAGATGCTAGGGGCTCAGAAGAGAGAGAAGTGCATGAGGGTTACCCAAGAAAACTTCTGAGAAACAGGTGGGAAATATGGTATGGTCAAAGCAAAGCCTGGAGGTCAACTTTTGAAGCATGATGATGGTGATGATGGTGGTGGTGGTGATGATGATGGTGATTGTGATGGTGATGGTTTTGTAAGAAAAAATAGTGCCCAATCTGAAAGAATTCCATGGCTTACCACTGTTCTCCTACAGCAACAGTACAATGTGTTTCAAAGGTGACAGACCTGAGGGCAAGGCCTACTCCTTCACCCTAGACACTGCACATTCCCTCCCTGTGAAATAGGGTATTAATAGTACATACTAGAATAGTGATTATTCTTATAAAAGTGAAAACTGTAAGGATATTTACCAGTTGCCAGGTTGGTATTTGGGCAGTGTATGGGTTGGCATGTCACCATGAAATTAATAATTACATCAAGATGCTGATTATCTCCCCCCCCCCGCCTCCCCCGGTTCATGAAGCCATGAGAGAGAAGGACTGGAGAGGTTTCTGGGTTTGTTCCTTGGGCTTGAGATTGCTCCTTACACTCCTTGTGCTATGCTGAGCATTAGAGCCTCATCCTGTTATGTATTCTGTTGTCCTGACATCCTTCTGAGACTTTTGCTTGATAATCAATCTACACCAAGGCTTCCCAACCTGGGCACATGGGGGCAGGAAATCTTTGTTGTGGGGCCTGTCCATTGTGGGACTATTAGCAGCATTGCTGACATCTGTTCACTGGATGCAAGAGTGCCCTCCCCCATCATGACAACCCAAAATGTCTCCAGACATTGTCAAATGTCCCCTGAGGGGCAAAATTGCCCCCAGTACTGCCCATACCTTTCCTCTTACCGTGTGAAAAACAAACAAACAAAAATGTATATTTGTGATTAAAGATAAGTTTTCTCTTGCTTAAATATACTTTCGACTGATCAGATTTAAGAGAAAAAATAGCCTCATTAAATAGTCCTAGCAAAAGGCTATTTAATATATATATATGTAGGTGGTGTGCTTTTATGCATGTGTGTGTATGAATATGGTACATACTTGTGTGGGCATGCATGTGTGTGTGAGAGTGTGTGTGTAAATTGGCAGAGCTTAAATTTAAAACCACATTTGCTAAGGTTAGGCACTTAGTAGTTTTCAATGAGGCCTAACACCAACCAGGCCCTCGGTCTTGGTGGAGAAATTCCACCATTGTTTTTTTTTCCACAGACCAAGGGAAGTCATTCAGATGTCAGCTTCTGAGATCATGGCCAGCAGGATTGGAGATCAGACTCCTGCTTTGACATAAAACAGAGCGCCAGGAACAGAAAGCAGTTTTCTATGCAAGGACTTTTTGAAGATTCAGGGACATTTAGGCTTTTCTGAGATTAGCTAAATACTGCCAGAGATGGTTTTTATTTTCATTTCTAGAACAATTAATGTTGGCATGAGAATAGAACTATCAGTGGCATATCCTCAAAAGACAAAACTACTTACCCCGACACCCACCCAATTACTGGTAAAACTAGCATTAATCAGTGATCGTGGTGTGAAGAGAGCATTGGATGGTGTGTTAGAGGTTTATCTTCTATTCCTGTATCTGCCAATAGCTGTTCCTGACCTTGAGTAAGTTACCCTACAACTTCTGTTTTTAAATTTGTTGTGTTTATGAGGACAGAATGAGATCATGTCATAGAAGTGCTGTGTAAAGCTACAGCATTATCTATATATATATAAAAGCCTGAGTGACCAAATGACCGAATGACCAGTTGCTATGATGTGCACTGACCACCAGGGGGCAGATGCTCAATGCAGGAGCTGCCCCCTGGGGGTCAGTGCGCTCCCACAGCCAACCTCCCGCAACTGGCCAACCTCCCATGGCCTCTCCCCTGTGCCAGTCGGCCAACCTCCTGCGTGCCCCCCCCCACCCCTGCCCACTGGCCAACTGGCCAGGCCGAGGGACCCCACCCATGCACGAATTCATGCAACAGGCCTCTAGTTCAAATATAAGGACGAATGGACTCCAGAGGAAGTTGTACTAGTAAACTTAATTAATTGAAGAACATAGAGATTAAGAAGACTTAAAAAGGAGTATATAAGTATGTTTTTCATTCAGTTGTACCCTCTCATCTATAGGCTTATTGATCTTACATACTGATACAACATCACCACCTGTTGGCCACTATGAAAATTGCAGGCATAGTGCTGGGAAGGAAAAACATCATGAATATCAGGTCTATGGACTTGGGTTGAGATTGGGGCTGATGGGGAGAATAAAACCTGACACATAGATACTTTGTGTGTGTCCCTTTGAGTTAAGGGGAACATACTAGTACAGGATAGGCTGTTCAGTGAGATAAAGGGTGGGCTGTTGTGAGGACTAAAGATGTACAGGCAGAGCTGTGGGAAAACAGGCAAGCTGAAGTTGCAAAAGAAGGAATGAGAGAAAGTTCTTGTAGAGATTGCATTTGAACATGGTCTTTAAAGAACAGGTGGATTTAAATAGGGAAAGACCACTGCAGGGAGGTGTCGGGGCTGACATATGGAAGTTAAAAGTTAATTGATGCAGAAAGTATAGGAGAATTTTATCTATGATAGTGGCTAATATAGTAAAAGGTTGGTGTTTTTGATACTTTTTTTGGCTTAGAAATATAAGTGCAAAATGACCTATTCTAATCTTTTGGGTTGAAGAGTGGTAAATAATGGAGTTACGGTAAACAGAAGTGTTTTGGAAGGCAGAGCGTAGTGGAAAGTAATATTAAAGGGTAGCGTAGCACTGTTTCCTGGGTGACCTGAGTGATAGATTAGGAGTCTGGCTTATGTTCAGATGGAGTAAGGGGAATCACTTGTTCTTGATGGAGGAACATTGAGGCAACATGCGTGTTAGAGAGATGGAAGTGGGCTCTTTGCAATGCCCTGGAAGCTGTAAGTACCATGGGTTGGAGAGGGGCAGGGATAGAGTGAAGTGAGGCAAGATGTGAGACTCCAGTAGAAATTATTTTTAAAAATAATTGGGAGCATAATTTGGAGATGTTTCACAATTACAGTTTTCACAGCCAATGTGGATGTTGTAGATGTTGTTCAGAGAGCAGTCAGGAGGCTCCCCGTGGCTGGCTGAGGTGGTTTTGCCCCCCGGAGCCCTTGTTTCTTGTGTGCGTGGCCCAGGCTCCTTACTTAAGGGTCCTACAATTCTATTGTTTCTCTTTAAAGTGGAGTGATCTCTGATGACATGGAAGATACCTGCTGCAGTGCTAGTCAAGTTTTCAGGGCCCAGTTAGAGATGATTTTATTGTGGTGATCATTTTGTGTGTGTGTGTTGTGTGTGTGTGCCTATTCTCTAGTTACGAATACACAATCTCAAGCTCCTAAAATGTCTTCCTAATCAGGAAAACAAAACGGTGCAGCGCCTTCTGTTGGTGAGGTGGTTGGTCTCTTTCCATCCCTGGCTCGGTCTTGTCTCCTCTGCTCCTCCACTTCACCTGCACAGACATGTGCTTCTTTGGGTGCTGCCTCTGTGCCTAGCACACGTGGTGTGTACCAAGGAGCCGAAAGCTCACTTCACGACAGGTCCATGGAGAGTAGGTCATTCCGGTGGCTTATCCTGGAGGAAGCAAACGTTTTCGAACCTTCCTCCCTGTGCCACTTGGTGAGAGATGGCGCAGTTTCCAGCACAAGATAAAGCAGTCACACCGCAAATGAAACACTGCACTCACTGTGTTCTGCTTGTGTTTAGCGGAGATAAACTTTATTGTAGTCTTAGGACTGAGCCATTTGACTTCTGGCAGCAGCTTTTAATTGCTAAAATGCTGATTTTTTTTTTTTTTTTTTTGATCAAGAGGGGATTATTCTTGTTATCAGTCTAGAGCATCTTACTTCAAGATGAAAGCCTTTACCGAGTTAAAGATGCCAGTGTTTGTATAAGGCTTTTTGGCGACTGACAACTCAAAGAGGAAGTTTGATTAATTAGCCTATAATGGCTAACCCTGAGTGATGGTCTAGGTCAGTGGTCGGCAAACCGCGGCTCGCGAGCCACATGCGGCTCTTTGGCCCCTTGAGTGTGGCTCTTCCACAAAATACCATGGCCTGGGCAAGTCTATTTTGAAGAAGTGGCGTTAGAAGAAGTTTAAGTTTAAAAAATTTGGCTCTCAAAATCCTTGTACTGTTGATATTTGGCTGTGTTGACTAATGAGTTTGCCGACCACTGGTCTAGGTCCTACTGATTTGTGAAATTGCTTAATGTGAACTGCCTTTTTATGCCACTCAAGCCCCAAATTACTCAAATAAATGTAGAGTCTACGTTATGTGATATGTTATGGGAGAGGGAAAAAGGAAAGGAGGGGAAAGGAGAAAGGTGACTTCTAAAATCCATCTTGGTGGTGCCTTGTGGTGCCTTGTACAGTAGTTTGGCTGATAAGCCAGGGGAGGAAAGATTAATAACAAGGCTTGTAGCTATCAGTACCTACTTGTCGATTCTCTGTAACAGGGCTGTCTGTTCAGCATGGAAATTATTGATTAAATAAAAATTGCTATTAGATTGTGATGTGATCCATAATCACAAACAATGGTAGACATTCCTCTTTTAGATCCTCGGCCATGCATCAAGTTGTTTCTCTTTTTTTCTCCGTGGCGGTAATTTATATTGCGCTGACACTTGAGCTCATTAGGTTTATTCTTTCTGCTTGGCGGCTGGGAAGCATGGGCAAGAGCAGTGCAGACCGGCTGGAGGGGGCAGGAGGATAAAGGTCAGGTGCCTGGCCGGTTCACTCACTGGACTGCAGCTGATTTTTTTTTTTTTTAGTGGTAAAATACACATAACAAAATTTCAATTTTATTTTATTTTTTCAGCTTTATTGATGAATAAAATTCTGTGTATTTAAAGTGTGCAATGTGATGATTCCATCATACATTGTGAAATGATTAATACCATCAAGAGAATTAACATATCCATTACCTTACCTTTTTTGGTGTGTGTGGTGAGAACACATAAGAACTCTTAGCAAATTTCAAGGATATAATTGATACAGAATTATTAATCACAGTCAGTATGTTGTACACTGATCCTCAGAACTTACTCAACTTAAAACTGAACCCTTTGTTGTAGCCGGTTTGGCTCAGTAGATAGAGCGTCAGCCTGCGGACCGAAAGGTCCCAGGTTCGATTCTGGTTCAATACTTTGGTTGCAGAGTCCTCTCCAGCTGGGGTCCTGTGCAGGAGGCAACCAATCGATGGGAAAATATCTTTAGGTAAGGATTAACCATAAAAATCTATATATATAAAAGCCTAAGTGATTATTCGACCATTCCACTGGTAGCTATGACGCCCACTGACCACCAGGGGGCAGGTGCTCTGACTGGTAGGTTAGCTTGCTGCTGGGGTCTGGCTGATTGGGACTGGGCTATACAGGCCAGACACACCCTGGAGCCCTCCCATGGTCCCTCCCTGTCCTCGATTGTGCACTGGTGGGGTCCCTCAGCCTGGTCTGCACCCTCTCACAATCCAGGACCCCTCGAGGGATATCCATAGGCCAGGCTGAGGGACCCCACTGGTGCATAAATTCGTGCACCGGGCCTCTAGTAAACAAATAAAATTAAAGAACTGAACCCTTTAACCAACATTACCCTGCTTCCCTCACCCCTCAGCACCTGGCAACCACTGCTTTACTTGCTGTTTCTATGAGTTCAACAGTTTTTCTTCCCTTTTTAAAGATTCCACATATAGGTAATACCATATAATTTTTTGTCTTTCTCTGAATTATCTCACTTAGCATAATACCCTCCAGATTCATTCATATTGTCACAAAGGCAGGATTTCCTTCTTTTTTTTTATGTCTATTTATCTATTATCTATCTCTCACATTTTCTTTATCCATTCATCTGTTGATGGACACCTAGGTGGTTTCCACATCTCGGCTATTATGAATAATGCTGCAGTGAACATGGGAGTTCAGATACCTCTTTGAGATTCGTTTCATTTCTTTCAGACATATATCTAGAAGTGGGATTGCTGGATCATATAGTAGGTCTATTTTTAATTTTTAGAGGAATGTCCAGATTGCTTTCCACAATAGCTACACCAATTTACATTCTCACCAACAGTACACAAGGGTTCCTTTTTCTCTATATCCTAGCCAACATTTATTACCTCTTGTCTTTTTTATAATCTTTGTAGGTGTGAGATGATATCTCATGGTGATTTTGACTTGCATTGCCCTGTTGATAAGTGATAGTGAGACCTTTTCATGTACCTGTTGGCCATTTGTATGGCTTCTTTGAAAAATAACTATTCAGATCCTTTGCCTATTTTAAAATCAGATTTTTTTTTTGCTACTGACTTGTATGAGTTCCCTTTATATTTTGTATATTAACCCCTTATCAGATGTGTGATTTGCAAATAATTTCTCCCATTCTGTAGCTGCCTTTTAATTTTGTTGATGACTTCCTTTGCTGTGCAGAAGCTTTTATTTTGATATAGTCCCACTTGCTTATTTTTGCTTTTGTTGTCTGTGCTTTTGTTATCACATAAAAAAAAATTATTGCCAAGTCCAATGTCAAGAGCTTTTTCTCTTTGTTTAGTTTGAGGAGTTTTACAGTTTCATGTCTTTAATTCATTTTGAGTTAATGTTTTCTATATCTGTGGGAAATGCAATGGAATTTTGACAAGGATTGCTTTGAATATATAGGTCCTTTTGAGAAATATGGGTGTTTTAATAATTTTTTTTCCTACCTAAGATCATGGACTATGTTTTAGTTTATTTGTGTCTTCAACTTTTTTTCATCAATATCATACAGTTTTCAGTGTACAGATCCCTAACCTCCTTGGTTAAATTTATTTTTATGTATTTTGTTTCTGATACTTTTGTAAATCAGATTGCTTTTTTTATTTCTCTTTCAGATAGTTCATTCTCAGTGTATCAAAGCAGCTAATTTTTGTATGTATGTTGATTTTGTATTCCGAAAGTTTATTGAATTTACTAGTTCGAACAGTTTTTTGGTGGAGTCTTTAGGGTTTTCTATATATATAAAATCATGTCATCTCCAAACAGATAATTTTCCTTCTCCCCTTTCAATTTGAATGCCTTTTATTTCTTTTTCTTACCTAACTGCTCTGGCTACGACTTGCAGTATTGAATAGAAATGGTGAGAGTGGGCATACTGATCTGACCATTTTAAAGTGTGCAAGTCAGTGCCATTTAGCACAGTCACAATTTTGTGTAGCAATCACCACTCCAAAAGGAGACCATACACTGTTAAGCAATCACTTCACTATTTTCCTGTCTGTGGAAACTACTAATCTGCTTTCTCCTTCTATGGATTATTTGCCCTTTTTGAACATTTCATATAAATGGAATCATAAGATAAACGACCTTTTGTGTCTGGCTTTTTTCACTTAGCACAGTGTTTTCAAGGTTCATTCATGTTGTAGCATGTCAGTGTTTCATTCCTTTTAATGGCCAAATATATAATGTTTTATTTTATGACTATTCCACATTTTGTTTATTTCTTGATCTGTTGATGGGCATTTGGATTGTTTCTACCTGTTGGCTATTGTCTTGTTAGGAACTTTTGTGTGCAATTTTTTGTTTGAGCCCTTATTTTTAATTTTTGTGTGTATATTTCTAGGAGTGGGATTTCTGGGTCATTCTGGGTAATTCTACATGTAACTTATTTGAGAAACTGCCAAACCTCTGGCAGGTTTTAAGCTGTCTTGTACAGGGTCCGCCTTCTCTGGTGGCCTTATCTCTAACTCATTAACCCCTTTGAAGTACTCCATCTGCCTCCCCAAGAACCTCACTTCCTTCCCTGGAATGTAGCACAGGCTGGCTCTCTGGGTACTTCTCTACAGAGAGCCTTGTGGCGCTGCCATCTGTGTGCATCACTCAGCAAGTAGTTCCATACATCCATCGTTAGCACTATTTTCTCAAATGTGGTAGCACTGTTTTGGACAAATGCTTTAGGTCAGGAGCGCTTAGACTAATAAAGGAGACAGATAGATTGACCAAATTTCATTTCTGAATGGTGAATCAGATGAATGGGGGTGCAGTTCAGCATGCATGAACATAATCCCCCAGTATTGAGTTTGTGGATATTAGTTGTGATCACTTCTAATTGTAGAATCTTAAAAATAACCTAACCTGTCTTTTTTGTAAACCAAGTACAATGTGGTCAGGAAAGATTAAGAAACTTATTTAAGGCCACTAAACTCATTAATGAGTGGCTTTGCTATTTACTAATAATTATTTCAGTCATACACAAATCATCTTGCTTTAAATGGCTTGATGCATATGAGGAAGGTTTGGTCTTTGGTCTTACTTAACTATTAAATTTATGCATTCTACCATTCCCGACTTCACCTACCTCACTCCTTTCCCCAACAGAGTCTTTTTACCTCACAAAGGGAAACTGCTTCAGGTTTGATTTTTCCCCACATTTTTTGGAAGTTAGATACTCTTGAAAATAAATGTAACCCTTCATTACAACCTTCAAACCTCTTCATCAAAATCAGATGAGAGTCAGACGCCCATGTAGGACTCAAGCTAACATTCATCCAGAACATGTGTTTGTCTTTTGCATTGAAGGACGTCTAGTACTGATTACATTAAACATATGGTGAAAGCAGCACTAGGAGAAGGCAAAACTTTGGAAGCTTGAAACTCCAAGGCTGGGTGCTTCCATCCCCCACCCTGCTGTTACTTTCTAGTTTTACTTTAAGCTGTAGCCCTTCAAATGGAGAGAGGCAAAAATGAGACGTCTCCAGGATGGGAATAGCCAGCAGGCCAGCCCTCGATGCCTTACATTGGCAAGAGTATCAGCTACAGAGGCACGGTCAAAGCGAGGATCCACATTTCCTGGTGGGCCTGGTTAAAGAGCAGAAAACTCTGCAGGGGAAACTACTGCAAGAGAATGAGCAGTCACTAAAGAAAGCCATTCTGATTGAGCAAGCACAGCTTCCCTGAGAAAGCACAAAGTGTGAGCAAGACAGGTCCCAATGGAATTCTTTGCTTCAGTTAGATTTTTAAATCGTAAGTGTAGACTATGGAAAGAAAGTACACCATGTGGAGATAAGAAAGGGGTGTGACATAGACTTATGATCTGATCCCCATTCAGTGCGTGGGCTGGTGAACGTGCTGATGCCCGCCGAGGGCCACAGTAGGAGCTGGGAAAGGGGAGGCACCTTCCCTGGAACTAACGTTTCAGAGGTGACTCGCAACAGTAAAAGCAAAACAGTTCACTTCCAAGTGTGCTTCTCTATTTTGTGTTTATTTGAATGAACCTTCATCTGGGACATGGAACTGAGAGTGCAGCAATGACTCAGACGAGGCATCCAGGACAGGGAGAGAGCAGGCAAAGGAAGAAGAGTGCCTGTCAACCAGTACGGGGATGAAGATCACAATTGGCAAAGGAGGTCAGAGGCCAATTGAGTGGCAGCATCTTTCCAGTAGATAGGTTTCTCCTATCCCAGAGGACTGAGGTTCCTTACAAATGTAGCCATGAACCAATATCAGACGTTTTTGAGAATCATAAAACATGGGTGAGGTACTGGGAGACTGAAGATGGTAAATGTCATTCTGCACTTTCAAAGGGGACAAGAAAATGAATTCTGAAAATTAACAAGTGAAGAAGGTGGAGTCAATTCTTCAGAAAAGTCTATTTGTGTTCTTATGATGAGATGAAATAGTACTTACTAAGACCCTCTGGGCTCACCAGGAAGAATGTCATGCTAGATCAGGCCAATGTTTTCTTTGAAATATCGTTAGATTGGTTGATCAGGAAAATGTCGTAAATATGTGTTGGGACCTCAGCAAAACATTTAATGAGCAACGTTGGCCAAGACAGAAGGTGATGGTTGTGTTAAATAGCACTTAGGAGATGTAGTCATTGGATAGAAGATAAGAGATGGCTGTACATCAGTCAGGGGAGCTATTTCTAGAAGCTGCTGAGCTTGGCCCCAGGCACTGTTTTGCTTAACAATTTAGTGTTTGTTTCCTGGATAAAGTCACTGGATGCAATTATCATCAAAGTTGTTTATGAGGAATTTTCAAATCCAGTTGAAATGGGGTCCTTAAAAGATCTTGAGAAATCAAAACACTGAAATAGCTCCAAGGAGATTAAAAAATTATGATAGTAACACAGGGCCTTTAATTAACTTTTACTAGGCCCTGAGATTTGCCATCAAAACTAGCTAATGGGATTCTCAGCTACAAAAATAGAAATGTACTCTAGTAGATTCATGCTCAAACTATTTCTGGAAAATCTCTCTTAGCCCTGCACTCCCTATTGTAAAGATAGACGGATTTATTAGCCTTGGATTGAGTAGAAGGAGATCCAAAAGTGACTTAAGAATGGTGGCTAGAAGCAGGGAAGAGAGATGTGGGGGTTCCTGGCAGGCATAGAGAGCTGGGGGCATGATATCTGCCTTCAAATATGTGTGGGTGGCTCAGCTGCCTTGTGGAAGGTGGATCTGACTTGTTCTTAGTGTCAGGGTATAGGCCCAGTACAAGGGAACCCTAGGGAGACAGATTTAGGCTTGATAGAAGGAAAACTGATTAGACGATGAGAGCTGGCTAAGATGCTACCCCAGGAAAGAGGAGTCCCTGAATTGGACTGTTAGGTGTTTAAATTGGACACCGCTGGCTGTGGGGTATTAGAGGTAATTCAGAGCTTCCCTTGGGTTTGGAACTAGATGGACTCGAAGTACTTCTCAAATGTGAGAGACATTCTTTTATACTACAGACTAGAGGCCCGATGCATGAAATTCATGCACAGGGCAGGGGGATGTCCCTCAGCCCAGCCTACACCCTCACCAATCTGGTACATCCCTCTCACAATCCAGGACTGCTGGCTCCCAACTGCTCGTCTGCCTGCCAGCCTGATCACCCCCTAACCACTCCCTGCCAACCTGATCGATGCCTAACTGCTCCCCTGCTGGCCCGATTGCCCCTAATTGCCCTCTACTGCCAGCCTGGTCGCCCCTAACTGCCCTCCCCTGCCGGCCTGATTGCCCCCAACTGCCCTTCCTTTCAGGTCTGGTCCCTCCCAACGGCCCTCCCCTGCTGGCCTGATCGCCCACAACTGCCCTACCCTGCCGGCCATCTTGTGGTGACCATCTTGTGTCCTCATTGGGGTGGCCATCTTTGACCACATGGGGGTGGCCATCTTGTGTGTTGGAGTGATGGTCAATTTGCATATTACCTCTTTATTAGGCTGTTTCTTGAAGCCAGTTATGTGCTATATTCAGAGCAGAGACAGATCGGCATTTGTTCTTAAGTAAGAATAATTAATGAAATAATCTCAGTTTTATCATTTTATAACATTTCTAACAGTCTAGTCCAAGCTTTTTCTTTTCTTATTTAAATTTTTTTTTTATTATAGCCCTAGCCAGTTTGGCTCAGTGCATAGAACGTCAGCCTGTTGGACTGAAGAGTCCTGCGTTTGATTCCAGTCAAGGGCAGGTACCTCGGTTGCAGGTTCGATCCCCAGCCCTGCTTAGAGAGCAAGTGGGAGGCAACCACTTATGTGTCTTTCACATCGATGTTTCTCTCTTTCTCTGTTTCTCCCCCTTCCTTCCACTTTCTTTAAAAACCAATGGGAAAATATCCTTGGGTGAGGATTAACAAAAACTTTTTTTTATTATAATACATTACTAATGAGTTAATTGAATTAGACTGACACACCATTTGAAAGTGATCCTCTGAGTTGCCCAGATAACAAACCCCGGATAAGAATTCGGGTGCTGTGAGGCCAGAGTGCCCTTGTTTGCCAGAGCTAACTATTAATCCAGAAACTTCTTGGATTTTTGTTTTTTCCTCTCATTTCATTTTGGTGTGACTAGTCCTGCTGTGGTTATTACATATGAAAATTTCCCCTTAGAATTTTCTTTAGAAATTAACCTGTGTGCTGAGTAGTTTCCAATCACATACCTTTTTTCTGAGATAATTTCAGATAAAAGTGTTAGTGCTAAGCTGATTGAGAAGTAAATAATCAAATACTTTTTGAATACTAGGAAAGGAATTTTTTCCTCAAAAAATACTTCCGTTCTCTCTGGGTTTGGACTGTGGATATGTGGTCAAAGTCTTTTGTAATATGAAGGACATAAAACAGTCTGATTATTCGGTGTTTACATCACTTTTTTTTTCAGACTGAAGTCGTTATCAGAGTAGTCCCCATCTTGTTTTTGTGTTTATTTCAAACACATGAGAGATTACATAATAAACTTTTAACTTGTCTGCTCTTTCTCATCCTCTCCGTTGCATAGCAACATATGGCTCTTGTTGGGTTCTCCTTTCTTTCATTTTTCTTTTTTTTAAATTTCCTTCATTAGCCTTATTATGTTGAAAATTCATTTTACTCCACTCCCTGTGTTCTGAGTAGAGCGAAGACATATGTGGTGATGTTGGTCGTTCCTTAATGGCCCTTCATTCTCCCCTTTTGTGACCCACGGGATAAGAATGACATCTCCTTTGAAGGAATGTTGTGCCTTAGGCCCCGCCTGAGCTCAGAACATTTGGTGGATCCTCATCTGCCACATGTGGGACCAGTAACACCTCTGTGCCCTGAGAAATGACCTGACAGCATGACTAGTTCTACCTTCAGTGTCCTTTTCTCATCAGAAATTTTTGAAATATATTAAGAAATTGAGATGAGTGAAAAGAACCAATTAAAAATGAACTTTAAAAAAATACTTTTTATTGATTGATTTCAGAGAGGAAGGGAGAGGGAGCGAGAGATAGAAACATCAGTGATGAGAGAGAATCATTGATTGGCTGCCTCCTGCATCCCCGTACTGGGGATTGAGCCTGTAACCCGGGTTATGTGCCCTTGGACTGGAATCAAACCTGGGATCCTTCAGTCCACAGGCCGACACTCTATCCACTGAGCCAAACCGGCTAGGGGAAAAAAAAAACCAAAAACTTTTTTTAAACCTTAAGTACTAAGAAATTACTTTATAAAATGCACTTACCATTATTTCCTGAACCTCACCCTTTAGAGATCTGTTGGGTGTCAGTAATTTTTCCCCTGAGGAACTTGGAGGCTGTCTGCCTGGTCCATGTGAACGAATGGATGGATGTCTCTTTGGAATAATAGCACATTCCCAACTTGGAAATAAATCTACTGACCCTAGTCCTCAAAATCTGGACATTTAGTCCCTAGTGGGGATTTTAGGCCTGCCCCCTAATCACTACAAGAGAACAAATAGCTCACATACTATTTATCTAAATATTTAGAAACTGTAAGTCAAACTAACACACTGTTAAATAAAATACTTTATACTCGACCTTGTCTAAATACCTTTTTAACAAGTGGGACGGCCAGGTTTGATAGAGAATTCTTAGTTCTCTGCCAGAATGTGGCGACCCAGGGACCCTTTTTTCCATGTTCGCTCCCTTTTCCTCCTTCCTACTCTGACACTGGAGTGGCCTGGAGATACCCGCCTGCAGGGCCAGGTCCCACCTCCTCCCAACTGCTAGTCATTGGCCTGGGGAGACACACTAGGGACAGTGGCATGGTTTGTCTTGAGAATGAGGAACCCCAAAAAGGGTCCTGTCCAGGCACGGGAGCTGGCTCAGAGTCTATGTGGCCCAGGAATTCCAAACTCCAGGATCTAGAGCAGCTGTGGGCAAACTACGACCCGCCGGCCCACGGAGCCGAAAGAGCGGAGGGTTCTCTTGCTCTCCCCTCCGCTCCTTCACCAGCAGCAGTGTTAACATGGCAACTTCGGGAAACAGGGCCGCAGCTCCTTCTTCTGAGTGGGCAGATTTATATCCGCCCATTCAGTAGAAGGAACAACCTCTCAATCTTCCAGAGGCTCCTTGTAATGCCCGCGGACGCGTCCCCCGACATCACCCTGGGAATGCGTAGACACGTTATCGTGGTGATGTAGGGAGACACGCCCCTGGAGAGCACAGTATCAGAGCATTAGCTAAAAAGGAGACCAACAACACTGTTCCCACTGAAGTTGATGTTTTAAAGACCAAAAACCTTTCAACCCAGTCTACATTGCCATCTACATCTACGTCCCGGGCATAATTTGGAATTTGCACTAAAGAAAATGTTTAATTTACTGTTTACACATTTTGTTCTTTTCTATTTGTTTTAGTTTTAAATTATTTTATTATATTTCAGTTTAATTTGAAAGGCTTTTGTACCTTTCCTTTGTTAGGCAATTTTATTTTGCCTTTGCCATCTTCAATATAAGGTATGTTATTGTGCTATGATTCCTCCATTTTTTGAAGTTTCAAATTATAATAATTAGTGTTTACATTCTTCTTGTTAAAATGTTTGAAATGAATAAAACTATTGAAATAAAAAAAAAGACCGTACCCTTTTATGTAATGATGTTTACTTTGAATTTATATTAGTTCACACAAACACTCCATCCATGCTTTTGTTCCGGCCCTCCGGTCCAGTTTAAGACCCCATTGTGGCCCTCGAGTCAAAAAGTTTGCCCACCCCTGATCTAGAGTGTGGTCCAGAAGGGGGGGTTGGCGCCCAAGTCTCTGACTCCTCCTCCTGTGAGGCAGGTGTGCTGCTGGAAGATGCTAGAACAAGACCCTCTAGAGTATTACCAAGTTTGATCTTCAGACCAGCTGCCAGTTCACAAACTGTCACTGGTATGCAATGAGATGAGAAGGCTGTGTCAAATGCATCAAAGCAACTTGTCCTCCAAAGTCTTGCTTCCAAAAAAGAAAAACAAAAAAGTATGTCAGCTAAACTGAACACTGTGCTTAGTGGGTTGACTATCAGAAACAAATGCTTTCTTGTCAGTGACCGGTGCTTGGGGCAGCACTCCTAGAAGCCTGGGCCCAGGCATGGCCTTTCCTGGCAGAGGCTAATGACAGAACTGCTCAGTGATCTTGGCTTCTGCTGGCCCCTCGGGTCCTTTCTGGGGTAAGGGTGTATGACATATCCTGTATTTTTCCCTTATTGGGTGCCTTACATCTTCCCTTCCCTGGTAAGATTCTGTAAAAAGGCTGAATTGTTTTCTTTCCCTCATTGGAGTCTTCCCTGAGGCCCCTTCATCGTTGCTTACTGGTGATGAGACCAGGTGTCATCACTGTGAGCATGAAGACCCACCTGCATCACTCACTGCCTGTCCTGAGCCTCCCCCTAGAGCTGATGGGGGACTTGAGAACCTGCATGTCTAACAAGCTTCAGGTAACTCCTGTGCTTGCAGAGAGGTGAGAATCCCTGTCCTGCTGGCTCCCTGGAGCAGGTGCCTGGGGGCGGGAGAACCTTATCCCAGGCTGTGTGGCCTAGAGCTCCCGTGCGTTACACATTTTCTTAAGTACAGGGGACTCTGTATTCTAGTTTAAAATCTGTTCCTGTGTAATTTGCTAAACTTATTTTGGGGGTGACACATTCAAATGAGATATAAGTGGTAAAACAACTACAATTGATCCTTGACAATGGAGGTGGGGGTAGGGGTGTCAAACCTTACGTAGTTGAAAATTCATGTATAACTTTGACTCTCCCAAAACTTAACTACCCTTAGTATCCGTGGGGTATTGGTTCCAGGACCCAGGACCCCACTCAGATACTAAAATTCTGAATACCTAAGTCCTCTATAGAAAGAGCTAGAACAATGCATACAGTAAGCCCTCTGCTTCCATGAACTCCCAACCGCAGGTCTAAAGCAGTGCAGTTATTTATTGGGGGGAACAAAATCTGTGTAAAAGTGGACTCTCACAGTTCAAACCCGTGTTCAAGGTCAACTGTAGATACATAGTGGCAGAAATATGCATGTGGTTTGGTTCTATTATCATTTCACGTAGAGGCCATGCTGAACTCTGGGCTTTGAGAAGAAAAGTGATATGAGTTACCTACCCCTCCTCCCCAAATTGCCTAATTCCTCACCCTTCCTCCCTTTCTTTCCTCAATTCTTCTCACCAACTGGAGCTCCAGCGAAATTTGGACTTCAGAGACCAGAGATGAGCAAAAGAAGAAAGAGAAATGGAACAGGAAGCTGGGGAGGTAGTAAAATAAATGTCCTTTGCCTTCAACCCCTCTCCGCTTCCCCTCCCTGCACTGAGTTTAGTTAGGTTGTGGCAGAGCCCAGGTGAAAGGTGTCTGAATAACAGACAAAAGGAGGCCCAAGGTGGAGAGTAAATGGGCTTTTTCTAGGGCCAGGAGTTAGCTGCTCTGGCCAAGTGTGCAATAGGGCCAGCGCATGGCTCCTGGAATGGCTTCTTGACCCCTGTGTGTATGTCCCAGAAATACTCAGGGCAGTGCGGGCACATGAAGGCGCCCCGCTAAAGGCTTGTTAATACAGTGCATAATTACAGAGGATGATGAGGGCTTAGGTCTCCAGCATTTTATTAGGTTTTCAAAGCTCCTTCACTACACTCTTCCTTCCCTCACATGCATGACTTTTTCAGACCTGTAATTTGGCTCTTGGGATTAAGTGCTTTGTCTGTACTCATAAAATGCTATAAAGCTGCTGGACCCTGTAGATGCACGTAAACTCAAAGAATAAGTTGGTTCCAACATGCTGGAAGTCTGCTTCCAAAATTTTTAATTGCAATACAGTGTAAAATTTAAGAGGGGTTTGGGAGAGTAATTAAATATATGCAATTAATGTAGTGTATAATGGCTCTTCCTATTAATTTTTACAGCTCAAATACGGTTTTCCTGCCATATCCTTTCCAGTCCCATGGGCCTCTTTACTTTCACTTAGACACCGAGGCCCGCCCACCCCAGGACCTTTACACTTGCCATTTTTACTGCTCTGATTGATCTGACAGAATCCACAGGCTTCCCTCCAGGTCTCGGCAAAAGTTTCCACTGTATACAAGGTTCTCACTGTATCTGAGTGGCTTCCCCTGACCTGCCTGTAGAAAATGACACATGAGCCCCCTTCATCACTCTGTTTATCCTGCTTTTAAACAGATCTTATAGTCTAAAACATTATTTAAAATTTTTTTATCATTGTATTCTTTTCCTTCCATCACAAGGCTATCAACACCATGAAATTGAAAACTTAGTTTAATTGAAAACTTTGTTAATTATTGCTGCACTCCCAGACCTGTCATGTACATAATGTTGAATGAATGAATGAATGAATGAATGGACATTGACTTTCTCCTTAACACAATGGCTAGAAAGTGTGTGTGTGTGTATTTGAATTCAGGGTAAAAGAATACTTTTTAATCAGTAAAGTACTTTGCTATCTATTTCTTCATCTATCCATCCATTCATTTTAAAAATAGATTTCAAAGTTCTAAAATATGGTGAATGTTATATTGATGCGCAGAGAGAGCCCTTAAATATTAAATGGGGAATAGTATTGAACACAGAAATATTAAAGTTTATTAACTACTAAAAAATCTACAATGCCTTTGCAGTAAAAAAACACATGAAAGGCAACTTTTATGAACACTTTTAAGGATTTCTCTCTTCTTTAAGTTTTTTTTTAAATGGAGAATATACTGAGTCTATTTGGTATGCAAATTTGTATTTTTTATCCTTCTTTCATCATATGGATGCACCATAATCACCTCATCATATTGTTGGGCATTTAGGGTTTTTCACAACATTTTTTTACTATCAGAAATAATAATCTTTGTCTAAAATTCTCTGTTCCTAATTTGGGTTGTTCCCTTCAGATATAATCTTTAAAACAAAGGAACTAACTTAAACAGATTAATTTTAGGAGGATTTTAACTAAGTGTAAAAGAATATACTGTTGGGGTTTTACCTAGATTTTGTTAAAACCTTAAATTGAAAAGAATCTGTATCTTCTGGCTATCACCACACTGTTGTCTGTCTTCATGTGGTATGTATATGTTTTTCACTTTCTTTCAGCCAGTCCTCCCACACCCCTCTCCTCCTACAGCTGTTAGTCTGTTTCTCTTTTGTTCGTCAGAATATTTTCTTCATTAGATTCCACATATAAGTGAGATCATATAGTATTTGTCTTTCTCTAACTGGCTCATTTCACTTAGCCAAATGACCATTTATTGAATTAATACTCTTCAGGCCCATCATGCTGTTGCAAAAAGATTTCCTTCTTTTTACAGCTGTGTGGTATTCCCCTGTGTAAATGTTTCACAGCTTTTTTATCCACTCATCTACTGATGGGTACTTGGTCTGTTTCCAGATCTTGGCTATCCTATATAATAAAAGGCTAATATGCAAATCGACCAAATGGAGGAGCGACCGGTCACTATGATGCGCATTGACCCCAGAGGGCAGACGCTCAACGCAGGAGCTGCCCCCTGGTGGTCAGTGTGCTCCCACAGGGGGAGTGCCACTCAGCCAGAAGCCAGTCTCATCGCAAGTGCAGCATGGTGGCGGGAGCCTTTCCCACCTCCGTAGCAGTGTTAAGGATGTCTGACTGCCAGCTTAGGCGGGAAGCAGGCCTAATCCGTCAGATGGACATCCCCCCCCCCCCCCGAGTGCACAAATTTTGTGCACCCGGCCTCTATTTGTAAATAATGCTACAATAAACATGGGTGCATATATTCTTTCAAAATAGTGTTTCCGGTTTTTTCAGATATATCCACAGGAGTGAGATGGCTGGGTCAAAAGGCAGTTCCATTTTTAATTTTTTAAGGAAACTCCATACTGTTTTCCACAGTGGCTGCACCAGAGTGCATTCCCACAAACTAGGGCTCCCTTTTCTCCACATCTTCGACAGCACTTGTTGGTTGATTTATTGATGGTAGCCATTCTGACAGGAGTGAGGCGATATGTCATTGTGATTTTAATTTGCATCTCTCTGATGATTAGTGATGTTGAGCATTTTTTTTATGTCTATTGGCCATCTGTATGTCCTCTTTGGAGAAGTGTCTGTTCAGGTCCTTTGCCCATTTTTTAATTGGATTGTTTGTCTTCCTGGCATTGAGTTGTATAAGTTATTTATTTTGAAAATTAACTCCTTATCAGATGTATCATGGCAAATATGTTCTCCCATTCAGTGGGTTTCATTTTCATTTTTTTTTTTAATATATTTTATTGACTTTTTACAGAGAGGAAGGGAGAGGGAGAGAGAGTTAGAAACATCAATGAGAGAGAAACACCAATCAGCTGCCTCCTGCACATCCCCTACTGGGGATGTGCCCGCAACCAAGGTACATGCCCTTGACCAGAATCGAACCCGGGACCCTTGAGTCCACAGGCAGACGCTCTATCCACTGAGCCAAACCAGCCAGGGCTCATTTTCATTTTGTTGATGGTTTCTTTTGCTGTTCAAAAGCTTTTGTTTGGTGTAGTCCATTTGTTTATTTTTCCCTTTGTTTCTCTTGCCCTAGGAGATATATCAGTGAAATTTATGCTACATGAGATGTCTGAGATTTTAATGCTTGCGTTTTCCTTTAGATTTTTATAGTTTTGCATCTTACACTTAAAAATCATTTTTCCATTTTGAGTTTACTCTTGTGTGTGGTGTAAGTTGGTGGTCTAGTTTCATTTTTTTGCATGTACCTGTCCAATTTTCCCATCGCCATTTATTGAACTAATATTTTGTCAAATATTAATTGGCCATAAAGGTCTGGGTTGATTTCTGGGCTCTCTGTTCTCTTCCACTGATCTTATGCCAGTTACAGGCTGTTTTGATTACAATGGCTGTATTGTGTTCCCCTGGACATGGGATTTTGTTTGTTTATTAATACATTTAAGCTTATATTATTATTTTATAATTTAATCTAGTCAGTAGAGATTTTGGTGTGTGCAATCTGTACTTGTAATATTTTATTGAGGTCATTTCCAAGGTGTGATGTATATTCATTTTTTAAATGTTCAATTGATAAGTAAAAATAAAGAGTTTGAGGCAATATTCATTTATTTAACTTTTCTGTTGATGTTATGTCAAATCCTTTTTTCCTTACTTTTTTTGTTTGTTTGTTTGTTTGCTCATTTTGGTAGTAACAGAAAAGGTTTATTAGAAAATTCCCACTTTGAACTGATGTAGCATCTACTTATTTCTTTGTCCACTTATTCTATCATAAACTGGTACTCATGTACTAAATCTAATGTAGCTATGTTTCTAGCTATATCCTTCATAATTTTAACAGGTTTTGCTTTACATATTTGATGCTCTGTAATTTGGTAGAGAAAGAGGTTGCTTTCCTTTAATAATATACCTATATCGAGAAAATAACTCTCTTTATACTCCATTTGAATACTTTTGTCTTAAAGTCTAATTTGTTTAATATGCCGATTACTATATCTAATATATATATTATGTCTAATACATCTACCTATTTATTTTTTTAACCATTCTCTATAATTTTGTTTGTAATGACTCCTTTCTAAGGTTTATAGTCATGTTTATCACCATCTGAGAGATTTTGCCTAGAGTGGATAGATTTGAGTCATTTATTTTGAATGTGAATTTTTTGTTTTTTAAATTCTCCCCATTATTTATATAAATATTTTCCTTATTTCTACCATAGTCAATTTAAAAGTAAATTTAGTGTTTTAAATGTTAATGTGTTCGCATATATATTTATTAAATACATAATTAAATGTATAATTTCTAATTGCTAAAAAAATAGATACCAAAAGAAACCCTCTTCACAATCACATTATTTTTTCAGGACAATTCATTTATCATTTTAAAACTTATTTCCCTCCTCTTTCTTTACTTCCTGCTTTTTTCAATTTAATTAAGGTTTATAGACTCATTTATTATTATTAAACATCTACGGATTTTACCATTTAATTCCCCTTGCTTATGGTTATACATATTTAATTTTGTAAGTCTTTTCCATAATCTTTTATACTTGGCTCTGTGTGTCCAGTTGATTTCAATGCTTTGTCCTCCCATGCAATGGCTTTTCCTTGAGATTTTTCCCCCTTATTTTTGTCAACAGGAAAAACTTTAAAAACTATCTTCCTACATTAGTAGTAATTTAAATGAGTCAAATAGTTTGGAGAGAAAGTTTTATTTTCTCTTAACATCCATATAATTCAACATTTTCTAAAATATATCCTGCAAAATACTGGTACGGCAGGATATTGATAGGTGCGCAGTGAAAAGCTATTTCTTGCTGCAGGACCTATCCAAGCCTTTAATATGCTAGTATGCCATGTGGCCCTTCACCTTGAATCCTATTTCTGATTACTGTGTAGTACAGTAACCCGTGTTTTCTTCTTTGGAATGATACTTACATTTTGCTTCTTTTTTTTTTTCTGAAAAATTTTAAATGACGCCAAATATATGTAGGTCTTTTTCATTAAGTTCAGGTCCGCTTTATGCTAAGAATGTTTAGTTTGCTATGGGTCAGTTTTCCTGTACTTTCTTAATCTAAGCGCTTTTTATTTTGGAACATGTGTTTGTGCTGCACACCGTGATGGGACCTGGTTTGGTTTATATGGTTTCTGTAGATTCTGCTTTTAGGGCCGCCTCCTTTCCCCTCAGCCTACTTGTTTCTGCCCCACTCCCGCTGCCCCCCCCCACCCCACCCGTGCTTTGGGTGCAGGCATCATGGCTTCTTTTATCCCATTTGGGAGCAGCAAGCAGATCTTTCTAGTTTTTCCCCTGTTGTATTTTAGTTCAGAATTTGCAAACTGTTTTCACTCTTGAGTCTCTAGCAGTCCTCCCCGTTTTCCTCAGCAAGAGAAAAAAATGTTCACGGCCCTCCTGCGAGGGAGGCTGGTTTTGGCAGTGGTCTGGACCGAAAGTGGGCTGCTGCTCTGCTGTGGTGGTGGCAGGTTTCCCATCTCAGCCCACATCGTTTCTTAAGTTAATTTTTCACCAGCTTCTTTTTTTCTGGTTTATTTTATATAACTTTAGAGTTTTAAAATAGAATACATTCATGTACTTTAAAAAAACAGAGGTTATAAAAGATAAGGTTTGAAAAGTCTTCTTTGTCTCCTGATTCTCAGCTCCCTCTAAAAGTCACAACTGTTCTTAATTTCTGTATTTTGTACTATGGGAATATAAGCAAACACAAATACAAATTCTTATTCTCCTCCCTGCTCTTCCTCTCTAATAGTATAAACAGAGTGTGCTTGGCGCAGCCCTAACCAGTTTTCGTGCTTGGCAGGCATTCATCTCTGTGGGGATAAGGTGGAATGTCCCCCCTGCCCGCTTAGGTGGGAGACCACTGTTAGTTCTTCTCTACGGGTGTAGCATGGCATGGTTCTTGTGCCCATCCGCAGTGAGACACAGCCCAGGATGCACTCCGTGTGTCGGTGACCCGCTTCTTCTGATTCTGTAGAGCCAAGTGACCCACAGTGTGTCTTGGGACAGAATAGACAATGGTCACTTGTTTAGAGACTCATGGCATTTTGGCATCCAAGTGTGTAATCAGTGGTTCCTCTCATTGACAGAGTGTAGACCAATATGGGTGTAAAACTAGGGGTCCAGTATCCTAATAATAAAACCCTAATATGCAAATCGACTGAACTGAACAACCAGTCGCTATGATGCACACTGACCACTAGGGGGTAGACGCTCAATGCAGGAGCTGCCCCCTGGTGGTCCGTGCACTCCCACAGGGAGATTGCTGCTCAACCAGAAACCAGAAGCTGGGCTCATGGCTGGCGAGCTCAGCGGAGGTGGCGGGAGCCTCTCCCGCCTCCGAGGCAGGCAGACATCCCCCGAAGGGTCCCGGACTGCGAGAGGGCACAGTCCGGGCAGAGGGACCCCCCCTCCCCGCCCCCTGCACGAATGTCGTTCACCGGTCCTCTAGTGCTAGTATAATAGGACCTGGGGCCCCATGTCATCAGCAACAGATGAGGTGGGGGACGCAATGGTTCTTCAACATAGAGCATTGAGAACCACTGCCTTAGAATGTAAAGACAGGAGTTAATAAGGTCAGCAAGAACCACTCTGGATGACTTGAAAGTAATGTGGTTTATGGGAGGAACATTTTCCTAATTTTATTGTCAGTGCCAGAGGCAAAGGAAGACAGTAAAATTAATCAAAAACGTTTTGTTTTTTCCTTTTCAAACAGTGGTGAGTTTTGGTTCAGAAGATGAATTAAAATGGCCACATTACTTATTTCAAGTCAGTAACACATCAGGCCATGGTCTGAGTTTTTATTGCTGTGGTTAGTTGTTCTCTGTACAATGATGGAAGCAGGTATTCTGGGTCATTTTTGTGTGTCTCACATGTTAATTCAGATGGTTCCATTTTTTTTCCTTAATAGTTTTGCCGTTGGAAGTTAGACTTGTATTGATATTGATTTCCTATCATAAAATTATGTTCTATGGAAAGCGAAGAGAACTGTACCCTACGTATTTTCAACAACAAAACTTGTCTGAGTAATCTAATTTACGTAGTAAGTCAAATTCCAACTTTTTAAGTAACTGCCTACTAAATGTAAAATACTTCGGATATATTTGAGTAAGATTTAATTCCATGGGCCCATCATACTCCATAGAGGCTGAAAAGCCATATGGAAGGAAATTCAGAAAAATAAATGGACATTGAAGTAGATTGGGGTGAAAACAATACTTTTAGGCCAAAGAGAAGCAAAATAATTGAAGATTTAGTTCATATTCACCTCAAAGCTTTATTAAACAAAAAAGTGATTTGACTGTTGTTGTTCAAAATTGACGGATAATTGAGTGAGTAATGTAGAGGTGAAAATATCTATGGCTTGAACATTAGGTTGGATCTGTCAGTGTAATTGGTATGAAGCCAATATTATGTTCACACCGTTCACAGCCTCTACCAATAAAATTAAGTACTCTATTGAAATGCTATAATTCATTATTTTACATTTTTTGCTAAGAGTAATTCCTAGTCTGATGAGAGGTGTTAAATGTTAGAAATGGACTTTATTTTTGAGGCGTTAAAAGAGGGAAAATTATATAACTGATGGCTGTGCAATAGGCCCATTAATGCTTCATTGCTTGACGTAACCCACATCCTGCCATAGTGAAAAGCAGTTGGTTGCAGCACATTTTGAGCATCCTTCGAATGTTTTGTTTTTTTCTCAAGTTTTCTGGACACTTCAGTTAAGAAGCAGTAAAGGAATTATTTTTAAAAATATGTGTAAAGAAAATACAGTATTCTCTGTCACATGCTTGGCATTTGAGCCTGTGGTATGAACACCTCAGAAGAGGTGCCATGTACTGATTACTTCAACCTTCTCAGTTTACTTATAAAATAAATCAAGTCAGCTCTTGGCCCCTCTAAGTCCCTGATGACCACTCCCATCATTTACCACCTCTTTCCAAGCATTACCATAGGATGACCTGGTGGAGCCAGCTTAATGACAACATCAGAAAGAAAAAGAACTCCTGATCCTTGTCTCTTGCCAAAAAAAGGGGGGGAGCGGAGAGTCTGCAGCAGGCAAATAGGAGATGTCCTCAGCCCTAGAGCATACCTTTTCTCTGAAGTACGGCAAGAAAAACAGTCTGAATGTTAGATTGAAAGAACCTTTTAATGCATCGCCGGATGAACAGCCTACTCCAGCTACCATGAAATATGAGGGAACTGAGATGATTGGATCACATTATGGCTTCACATTTCCCTGGCACCATTTCCTGAGCCCCCACTGTGTGGAGGTCATGGTGAAGGACTGTGGGGCACCATGATGAATGAGATACAGTCCCTCTACTGGGGAAGCAGTCTGGAAGGGACAGGATCTGTGCTCAAGCAAAATAAACTTCTCTAAGAATGCCAAGTGGAAGGTATCACTCAAGGAAGCTTAGTTTCAGGAGAGTTAGGGCACACTTCATGTCCAGACAAGGTACCCATTCTTCCCTTCTCTCCTTTTTGTTACAATTTCTATTGTGTTAGCACTCTCTTCTCTTTTGCTCATCTAAGCATATGGATGCAGAGGGCACCAGTGGCTCTGATACTCTGTGATCTGGAATAATGGTCGGTTCTGCCAGGAATTGTCAATAGCATTTGCTTTCATAAAATGTGAACATCGACAACTCATTGGTCACAGGCAAGCCCGGTATACTAGTAAACGTGTAAGCCTGCAGGGTCGGCAGTTCAGCCACCACATAGCAGCTTTTAAGGATGTTGTAAAATTCTTTCCATAAATAATGTTAAAGGTGGGGGAAGAGGGAGCTGAACTTCTCAGAATTTCAGGTTTCTTTATCAACTTCTAACCAGTGAGGCAGGATGCAATTATTTCCTGGGAACTGGCACCTGAGGCTTGGATTATATAGCGTATGGAAACATCAGTGGGGGGAAACAAAACTTAAACCCCTGTTTTTTAACAATATTTTTATGTAGCTGTAAAAGGGAAATGATCAACGCCCACACCACTCACCCCTGAGATGAAGGGAGTGTCCCTCCCAGCAGCTTTCCGACATGAAGAAATAAAAACCCCTGTCCTGCTGCCCATCGTTTCATGGCCCCGTGCACTTGCACAGGAAATCAAGGGAGATTGTAAAACTGCATTCCCAGAGCCCGGAGTTTCACTTCGCCACACTTAGCACATACAGATGCATCCACTCAAATCGGAACAAGATGTGATCTTACTGAGAAAGAATCCTTATAATATTATGTTACCTCCCCCCTGAAAATTCCCTCATGCATGTATAAAACCCAGAAGGCCGAATACTGAAGAAAGTCTTTAAGGCTTGAAAGCAAGCTGCACTGACTTTCCCTGTATCGTATTATGTATACATATTACAGTTATGTCAATGATTAAAAGTGCTGTTATGCTGCATTATGAACTGATTTTGTGTTAAGGATTAGATAACTCTCCCCCAGCCCCCCATGACTTCCTTTTATGTCCTAAAGGCAAATCTTTTCTCTTGGGTCAGGAATGTAATAAGGTAAGTTTTCCTCTCTCTGGGATATTGTGTCTGTCTCACTGTGTTTAAATTGATACAGAAAGCTTTTCAGAGCAAAATACAGTATTTTCTTTGTGTATGAGCCAGCAGTTGACTAACCCAGGGGGAACTCTCTGTGTTGAACATTTTAAAGGTACAGATTGGGTGTGTTTGAACTGGTGATGCTCAGTGAAATCCACTGGGAACATGGATTGGCCATGGCTCTCTCATGTGGTCTTGAGGGGAAAATCATTGTTCTGACCAATGATTTCTTAAATGATAAATTCATTCAGAAAATTTACCCAGCTCATTTTAATAATAGCTCAAGGCAGAAATAAAGAGTAATTTTGCAGTATGTGTAAATGTGCTTACATATAATTGAAAGAAATTTACCTACTCAAAACAACTTTCTTACATTTCCATCAAATGTATGAAATGTGAACACATACCTTCTGGGAATTGAGCCACAGACCCTGGTATCCAAAAAATAGCAAATTTACTATTTGAAGTAAAGGTGAATTTCTCTCCTTCCAGACCACTAGTTGCCAGAGGTCAAGGCTGTTTCTAACCAAGGATAACTTATTTAGCGTTTCAAACTTTGGTTAATGGTTTTGATAGTAGTGGGTCTTGGAATGCTTACAAAGCATAAGCAGTACCTCTGCCTGAGTGTGTGCATGTGTCCCCGCAGGAATGCATGTGTTTCCTTCCCTCCCTTCCCTCCCTCCCTCCCTTCCTCCCTCCCTTCCTCCCTCCCTCCCTCCCTCCCTTCTTTAGGGTGCAGTTCACCCTGTCTTTTCTGTACACTTTCTGTATTTAATTAAAGAAACTGAGAAATTCTCTCCCTTCTCGTTAGCCCTTGGGCTCTTTATTTCTGACAAAAGTGCTTTTTTAAAAAAAAAAATTATTTTGGCTCTTAGTCTTGAATTTATCACTTTTTCCTTAGTTCCATCTATGTGTAGGTAGAAGGTTTAGCTCTGAATTCTGTTCTTAGCTATGCCATGAACTCACAGTGTACTGTGAGATAAGTTTCTGCACCTCTCTGCGCATCAGGAAAACCTCCTCTAGGAGTTAAAGAATGAGAAGGAATTCGACAAGTGGAAAGACGTCACACAAGCAGGCCAGGTGCAAGAGCTGACATGAGCAAAGATACAGTGCATACAGCCTGCACGTCAGATCCCTGGAAACAGACGAGAGAAAACAAAGCAAGAATGATTGTGAATGCTGGCCACCACCCTCCCATGACCCTGTACAATGGATTTATATTTCTTCATGGGAAGCTCCTAGGTGAAGACAGCCTGGAACCATGATGCCCACCTTGACTCTTTCTCAAAATACTGTGTTGATACTTGTGTTGTGGTTGAGTGACCTAAAAAATAAAATGCACAGCCCAGCCAGCATAGCTCAGCGGTTGACCATCGACCCAGCAACCAAGAGGTCACTGTTTCGATTCCCAGTCAGGGCACATGCCCGGGTTGCGGGCTCAATCCCTCGTAAAGGTGCATGCAGGAAGCAGCTAATCAGTGATGTTCCTCTCTCTTCTATGTTTCTATCTCTCTATCCCTCTCCCTTCTTCCATCGATAAAAATCAATAAAAATATATTTAAAAAAATAAAATGCACGAAGGTCATTTTGCAGATAACGTGGATAACAAGCAAATAGTAGCTTTACTTTAAATATCCAGGTGTCAAAATTTGGACCTAACATTGAGTTTTAGTTAGCTTCGGTCTCTGGTGTGTTGTGTTCTTTTTTGTTGTTTTTTTTTTTTTTTTTTTTTGGCAAGTGCATTCATTGTTTTTTCCCAATGGAATGTTGACATTCATAAACTTTTAGCCAGTTTCTGTGCTATTATCATTACATGATATTAATACTATATTCATAGCAATGTGGAGACAATTAAGAGAGCCACCTATATGTTGGCATATGCTTAAAGAATGAAATGAAACTTTTTTAAAAGTTGCATGATTACTCGGTATATACTGGCCACATTTTTCTAGGAAATTGTGCTTATAAAATATGTTTTATAGAATTAAGTCCCCAAATTAAAAGCATTTTTAGGAATAAATTAACACTTCTTGAGAAATAAAATTCTTACTTCGGTGGAGAGGTGAAAGGCAAAGGGGGGGGGCAGAAATGGCTCAAATTCAAGAAAAGTCACCCTCCCCCAGAGTGATTTCACCATGTGAGGAATGGCACTTAGCGTGAGGTGGGCTGGCTTCCCAGTTCACTTTTGGTTTCTTTTAAAAAAAAAATTATGTATTTTTTGCTTTGTTTTTCCAGTTCACTTTGGAAGGATCACAGATCATTTTGTGCACATAGACCCCCTTATTTTTATTTATTTCTTTAATTGTCAGCTTTAAACCTGTGTCTCTTTGTAAAGTGCCTTCCTTATTTATTTCTCCAGTTGAAACTCTATAGGAACAACCTTACATCATGGCTTCTGTCTGAACAAACACTTTAGTCATGGTAGGGGGCAAAATTTCCATTACATTAATGAGATTTCCACAAGCAGATTAGAGAGGAAATATGGCCCTCAGTCTTCTGTTACTTAACACTCTCACATTAGGAAGAAATCTGGATAAACTATTGACAAAAATAGTAGCCAGGGGGCAAAATTTCAGTGCGACAGAATATAGTTTAAGCACAAGAGAAACTTGGCCATTTCACCCCTCCCCCCCCTATCTGAAGCTTTATTGAATTACTTCAGGAGAAACCTATAGTAAAGTACAAGATTACTTGCTTTCTATAGACAACGCAACATGAAAGTTAGGATAATCACTGAAATCCCAGAGTTCTTACCCCAAAGTTAATGTCAGCTCAGCGTTGTCATGGGAGGCAAAAATAAATTTTAGAATTTATTCAAAAATAAATTTATGAATAGGCCCGGCCGGCATGGCTCAGTGGTTGAGCATCGACCTATGAACCAGAAGGTCACAGTTCAATTCCCTAATTGTGGGCTAGATCCCCAGTGTGTGGCATTCAGGAGGCAGCCAATCAATGATTCTCTCTCATCATTGATGTTTCTATTTCTCCTTCCCTCTCCCTTTCTCTCTGAAATCAATAAAAATATATTTAAAAAAAATAATAGGAGCCAGCTAAGATAACTCTGAATTATGTCATTATTAGCTCAAAATATCAGTCTACAGTTGAAAGATAAAAAGGTAGTTCTACTTGGTTGACCCTAAAGGCATATGTGATGCTGAGGTTTATCCAGTTGTTGGGAATGGAGGTATCACAGGAAATTGCTTCTGTTTCTTATGCCTTCTGGTTCTCATAGCACAAACGTAAGGCAAGTGGCAGATTGGGAGTATATTGAGACCTAGGATCACATTAGCTCTAAATGTAGTCTTTCCGATAACACATTCCTCCAATAAAAATTTTCTGAACACCTACTCTACTGGGTATTGTTCCAGGCACTTGGGATATATCATTGAACAAACCCGATAAAAATCCCTGCCTGTGTGGAGTTCACATTCTTATGGAGGAGAGCAGACAGCAAATCATAAACAGTCTCTGGATGTAAATTAAAGCATGTTAGACGTGATCCGAGCCCAGCAAGGTAAAGGGGTGGTGGGGGTGGAGCTTCCAGGGACCAGGAGGTTGGACTGTAAGTGGGTGAACAGTCTTATTAAGGAGGCCACATTGGAAGGAGATTAAATAATCTTGACTTAGTAGCCCCATCCTAGATGTAACCCAAGTGTCTCCAGCTGCGTACCCAGTTGTCCTGCCTCTGGAGTGGCATTTTTCTTTAAGGCACTGGCCCCGCTCTTCATCTAGTATCCTGGGGGAAGTCAGGTGTGCCCAGGTCTCTGTGGTCCTTGAGACCCCTCGAATTTTATCCCATCTTGCTGGGCACTCAGTCCCTGGTGACTGCTCTGTTTCCTTCATGCTGTTGCCCAGACCGAGAGAGGCAGGTAGCAGTCTTCTCAACCTCTGCTGCTGTTCTCCATAAAAAGGCTTAAGCACAGGACTGAATGTTACAGACATTGTGGAGGAAACAAAGAGGATTCAAGCAGAAAACACCTTAAAAATGATTACTTTTTATTTTTGTTACCTGTTCATTAGCCCCTTCCAGCATGGGAACTAGAAATGGGACAGTTTCCCTTCTTAAGATCCCATTCTCTGCCATGGTACTAGACATTGTCTCTCTTTCCCAGCTGATCCCCCAGAACTTGCTGGAACTGGGAGCTGTCACTGGCAGAGAACTTAGCTTTTACTGACTTCTGTAGATGTTCTGCCCAGGAGTCCTGCAGATACATCCAACAGGATTGATGTGCCCCAGTCCCTGACATCTTATTTTTCTCCTTTGTTCTCTCCTTTACTTCCTTTTTTATTTATGTATTTTCTTAAACATTGGTTTTCCTTCATTTCCAATTGCTGTTCTTCATCCTCTTTACCATCTCCATAGACTAGGGGTTTTCAAATTGGGCTTTGTGCAATCCTTAAAATTCTGTATATTGAGATCACCAAAGGTAGCATGGAGTAGGGCAGGAGCTGCCCTCCTTTATTAGCCATGGCCTTCCTTACATTCTTAAATCTTCATGTTCAGACTTGTCTTTTCCCTTTATGGAGATGCTCTGGGACACTTCCAATATGTCATACCCCAAACAGAAACATAATCTCTCCCAAATCTCCAATGCTGTTATTTCAGATTCTGTCAAGCTAGAAACTTCAGTATCATCTATTACTCCTTTCTTTATTTACCATCCACAAATTATATCAAAATGTCTCCCAAATCTAGCTCCTTCTCGCTATCCTCATGAGAGAATACTGCCTTAGTTCAAGACCACAGCTCTCACTACTGCCTTAGTTCCAGATCACAGCTCTCTTGGATGATTATAGCAGCTCCCTGAATGGGCTTCCCACTCAGTCTTACTCAGTTACACTACTCAGCTACCTTTTATCATCACACATCTGATCAATGTCCTGTTCAAAACTTTGCTTGCTTGCCTGCGGTCTGGGTGCCTTAGGGCATTCAACACCCCTCATGGTTTTGCCCCACCCAACCTCTGGAGCACTCATCCTCCTGACAGCTCCCTCACCTCTCGTAGAGCATGGCTCACACACACACTTCCTCCCCTGCACTTGGTGTTATTTACCAACAAACCACGCTCTTTCTTGACCTTGGACCCTCCCTCTGGGGTACACTTCCGTTTGTTTCTGGATCCCTCTCCCTTCTGGATTCAGCTCATTTACCTGCTCCTAAAGGCTTTCCTGACTTCTGTCTTTATTGCTACCCCCTCCATTTAATTTTAACCACTTGTTTCTCATTTGCCCCATTTAGAGTATCATCTCAGGCACAGTGTCTATGTTTTACTTATATTTGTTTTGCCACAGTAAACGAATGAATCATATACCCTAACTAGAGGCCTGTTGCACAAAGATTAGTGCAATAGGCCTTCCTTCCCCTGGCTGCCAGCACCAGTTTTCCGGCACCCATGACCCAGGCCTTTGCTCCGGCCGCAGCGGAGAAGCCAAGCCTCTTCAGTCTTCGCTTGGGCCTGAGCCTTCAGTCTTCACTCCATGCTTATGTATGCAAATTAACCCACCATCTTTGTTGGGTTAATTTGCATACTCGCTCCTGATTGGCTGGTGGGTGTCACGGAGGTACAGTCAATTTGCATCTTTCTCTTTTATTAGTGTAGATGTCTGGTCAATGTTCTTTCTATAAACTCTGTGTTATCTACTAACAAAGAAAACTACAGGCTAGATATGGAAAAGTTAGTGTATGTCCATCCTACCTAATAAAAGAGTAATATGCAAATTAACCATCACTCCGCTACACCCACAAGCCACGCCCACCAGCCAATCAGGAGTGAATATGCAAATAAACCCAACCAAGATGGCTCCGGCCACAGAGAGCAGAAAAGAGGCCTGGGTTTCCCTGGCAATGGAGGAAGCCAAGCTTTCCGCCTGCCCTTGCCAGCCTAGGCCTCCACTCAAGACTACAAAGTTTCAATGATAGAAGATACATAAACCCAAACAGAAATGGCAGCAGCCACGGAGCTAGAAAGAGCAGGAGGAGCAGGAGGCTAGGGTTGCCCCCGGCAATGGAGGAAGCCAAGCTTTCCGCACACCCTGGCCCGCCCAGGCCTCTGCTTAAGGCTACAAAGTTTCAATTATAGAGGATACATACATCCCAATAGAAATGGCTGCCACCACGGAGCAAGCAGAAGGCTTGGCTCCGCTCCAGGCTACAAAGTTTCAATTGTAGAAGATAAATAAATCCCAGATACCAGGGCCTCCGATTGGGTCGCCGGGGGGTGTGGCCAGCCTACAGACCACCACAGGCCCCTCGCCCAGGCCACCCCACGCCCCAAGGGAACCCCCACCCTGATCCGGGACACCCTTCAGGGCAAACCAGCTTGCCCCCACCCGTGCACCAGGCCTATATTCTATCTAATAAAAGAGTAATATGCAGATTGACCATCACTCCAACACACAAGATGGCTGCCCCCATGTGGTCAAAGATCCTGCCCCCGTGTGGACACAAGATGGCCACTACAAGATGGCCAGCAGGGGAGGGCAGTTGGGAGGGACCAGGCCTGCAAGGGAGGGCAGTTGGGGGCGATCAAGCCTGCAGGGGAGGGCAGTTAGGGGTGACCAAGCAGGCAGAGGAGGGAAGTTGGGGGCTACCAGGCCTGCAGGGAAAGGCAGTTGGGAGGGACCCAGGCCTGCAGGGGAGAGCAGTTGGGGGGACCAGGCCTGCAGGGGAGCAGTTAGGCATCAATCAGGCTGGCAGGGGAGTGGTTAGGGGGTGATCAGGCTGGCAGGTAGAAGCAGTTAGGGGCAATCAGGAAGGCAGGCAGGCGAGCAGTTGGGAGCCAGCAGTCCTGGATTGTGAGAGGGATGTCCGACTGCCTGTTTAGGCCCGATCCCACTGGGATTGGGCTTAAACAGGCAGTCGGACATCCCTCGAGGGGTTCCAGATTGGAGAGGGTGCAGGCTGGGCTGAGGGAGGACCCCCCGCCCCCCATGCACGAATTTCATGCACCGGTCCTCTAGTCTATAATAATAAAAGGGTAATATGCTAATTAGACCAGACGTCCTTCCCACGTCGTTCCAGACATACTTTCTGATGAAGCCGGGCTGGAGGGAAGCCAGCCCGGGTCCCGGGTGCCTGCCAGCGGCCAGAGGGGAGAAGCAGCCCAGGTCCCAGGAGCCGGAGGGAAGCCGGTGCCGGCAGCCTGGGGAAGGAAGGCCTACTCTTGTGTGACTTTTCATGCATCAGGCCTCTAGTATCATATAAGAACTTTTATTTTTATATCCTTATACTCGTATATACCAGCAATAAGGGATTACAATGTATAGAAGGGGAGGATAACATGTGAATAAGTTAAGAGTTGATCAAAAAATGGTAGTTATTTATTCTACATGTTGAAAAGCTTGCTAAAGCATCGACATGCAAGGGTTTCCTTCCCATGTTTTTGGTGAGACAAACCTGAAAAGGCCATGGGCCATGGGCATGCTAGTTTTCCATGATATGGGATGTGAGGGAAGGAAGAGACTCCTGTGTTCTTTTGGGTAGTTAATTTACTTTTTAGTTGCAAAGGTATCCATGATGTGAAACTAATTTTTAAACAGTATTCCTTTCTGTATTTCAACAGCCAAATTTGGATAAGATCCAATGGCTATGTCTTATTCAGCCTTGGATCTTCAGTGTTTAGGACAGTAACTGTCATATCATAAATGAGCACTGAGTTAATAGTGATTGAATAAGTCAGCTCAGTGGGATTGTGGGCAGATTTCCAAATGGATAATTTTGCCTGCTTGCCTGCCGCTGTCTTTTCTTCCAATATTTCTTGAGATTTGCCTGTGTTTCCAACAGCAGTAGACCCCACCCCCTTTGCATGCTCACATGCACACATGTGCTCACTAATCTCTTTCTGACTGCTGAAGGCTCCCGGCACCTCCTGCAGCACCCTCCCTTCGCAATGTGATGGGCAGAAAACGTCCAGGCAAAGTCATGCTCTGGGTTGGGACTGGGCAGGCACCACAATAAATTGTTTTTTCTTTTTTAAAAAATATATTTTTACTGATTTCAGATAGGAAGGGAGAGGGTGAGAAAGATAGAAACATCAATGATGTGAGAGAATTATTAATTGGCTGCCTCCTACATGCCCCCCACTGGAGATGGAGCCCAGTGACGGGGAATCAAACCGTGAACTCCAGGTTCAAAGGTCAGTGCTGAACCACTGAGCCACACCAATAAATTTTCTATTCCATATCTCAGGAGTTAATTTTAAAAAAAGTTGACTTCTCTCCAAAAATAAAAAATAGATTATCATTTGAAATCCAAATACATTTTTGTTATTTTCTTAACAAGTATTATAGTCATCAGAATTATAGTATCAAAACCTGTGAAACAGTACGTAGTTTTTAGGGTTGATTAATTGTAATGTTCAGAATTATTGCTGCATAATGTGGAGAACATGAGGGTGCTTTTATAAGGGCTATGTATTAGAAGTGCAAGATGTGCTGTTATATTATTATACCTATTCACCCAAATGTTCAAGTTTTATAACAAAAGAAAGCATGATTTTTTAAAATCCTTACCCGAGGATATGTTTTCATTGATTTTTAGAGGCGGGGGGAGGGGGGGGTGCTTGATGTGAGAGAGAAACATCAATTTGTTGCCTCCTGAATGTGCCTGACCAGGGATCAGGGATCAAACCGACAACCTAGGCATGTGCCTTGACTGGGAATCAAACCTTTTGGTGTACAGGATGATGCTCAACCATCTGTGCCATGGGGCCAGGGCAACATGTTTTTGAAGAGTGTGACTGCTGTACAGATACAAGGTGGAAATAGTATACATTAATCCTCCTTTCTCTTCATGGCAGAAATCCAAACCCCCAAGGTAGGATGCAATTTGGCTTCTGAAATATTTGACTTGGCAACAAATGCCATTCCTTTGGATGGCAATGCTTTCCAGATATACTGGATACATAGAAATGATCCATACATGTGAGTGACCAATTCGTTTCGTCCTTGGGAGAGGTAGCATTTTATGGCCACCTTTCCTGGATCCTCTGACCTCACTCTTCTTCTCCGTCCAGGAGCCGGTGAGGTGCAGAAATGTGGGGCTTTGCCTTCTTCTCCTTGGGAGCTAGAGCTAGGAATGCAAAGCTGGCTCTCACTGTGCTTGGTGGATTAGTTCACTGTAGAAATGAAATAGAAGATGGCTTTCTGAAGACTGGTTTCCTAAATTATTTCGTTCTGTGATTACACAGTTTTTATCTTGTCTGTCCAAGTTTAGTATTCTTATTCTTATTTCTAAAATGGATACTAATAAATTCTTACTTGTTTAAACTATTAATAGTTTTCTTTGTGATCACTAGGTCCCCAATCAGTTTGCTTTAAGAAGAGTTTGTATTTTCATTTTGGCTACTTATTTTGATTGATTTAGTTATTTTGGCTAAAGCAAAAGTTGGTATTTTAAAAGCATAAGATAAAAAATTAAATATGTCCACATACTTGTAGATACGATGTAAGCAGAATCTTGGAATGTTTGGGGGGTATGATTCAACTGCTTTATATCTATATTTAAAATATCAATGGGATTTAAATATTGGCCTTTTCAGAAAAGAAATTCTGAGAAGTTCTTTAACAAGTCACCTTAATACACTGTAAAAGAACCTTCTGAAAAGAGAAAGGTTACATTTATGTTTTAGTAAAGTTAGAATCCAGAGAATAAAACTGTGAGAGAGCAGTTTTACAGTTCTTACAAGGAATTATGGGCCCTTAACCCATTTTCAGTGATGAGGATGACTTCTTTTTATCTAAGAAACGTAAATCACATTAATTGATGTTATTCATTTTTATATTTTGCTTTTAAAATATTATTTTCAAAGACTAGAATTTAAGTTTTGGGTCATCTTAATATTAAGCAGTAGTATACTGCTCTGTGTTCATAAATTTGAACCAATAACACATGCCCTTCTTTGGGGGAGAGAGTGTCAGCTAAATAAATTATATCACAAATTACATAATGTTTACATCTAGTTATTTTGTAATTCAGGGTAACAATAAAACCAAAAATGCAGAGATTCTGAATTAACTGGCCTTGAATTTTTTATGAGTTTTTAGTGAACGTTAGAATGTATAATTCGTTAGAAAATAACCAGTTTTTCCAAGTCATGTGCTATTTTGTATTAACTTACTTGAATTAATATTAGTGTATAATGTTTTAGGTGTGTTTCCAACTCTGTACAAAGTTGAGTTTTCTCCATCTTCCCACTCATCTGTACATCTTGAAAGATGAGGAAGGAATATACAGAGAAGTTGTCATTTATGTGCAGTTCCCAGATTGTTAACTCTGAGTTCAGTGTGAAATCCACCAGGAAATATTGTGCCATAAAAGTATGTTCTGCTTTAACTCAATCTGTCTGGATATTGTGGTGTGTGTGTGTGCGTACAGAAGTTCTGATAAAGATGCATATAGCCTTCTGCTTCTGTGGGAAGTCATTTGATATGCCCAACCCCTAGTTTGTCTGAAGGCTATATACAGTCCTGGGGACTGTTGGATTTTTTTCCTATTTCTCCCCACAGTCTCCATTGTCACCAGAGTTCATCACCAAGTACATTGTTGTGGTTTCCTTCTTTTGGAGGGGTGGAAGGACATCTTTATTGAGATACAGTTCCTATACCCATTTGAAGTATACAACAATTCAGTGTGTTTTACTTATTCACAGAGTTGTGCAACATCATCCCAATCCACTTTATAATATGTTTCATTATCCATCTCCCAGTCTCTCCTCAGCCATTGGCAATCACTAATCTGCTTTCTTTCTGTACGGATTTGCCGATTCTGGGCATTCATATGAATGGAATTGTGCAATAATTGTTCATTTTGTGTGACTGGTTTCTTTTAATTATCATGATGTTGTCAAAGTTCGTGCAAGTTTTATTTTTTTATTTTTTTTAATATATTTTATTGATATTTTACAGAGAGGAAGGGAGAGGGATAGAGAGCTAGAAACATCGATGAGAGAGAAACATCGATCAGCTGCCTCATGCACACCTCCCACTGGGGATGTGCCCGCAACCAAGGTACATGCCCTTGCCCGGAATCGAACCCGGGACCCCTCAGTCCGCAGGCCGACGCTCTATCCACCGAGCCAAACCGGTTTCGGTGGTTCATGCAAGTTTTAGCACATGCCACTACGTGAGTCCTTTCTGTACACTCTTGTTTTTAAATGTGAATGCTGGAGTTCCATTGCAGTGGAACATATATGTTCGGTTGACTCTGGTGGGGGTGGGGTGGGGTGAGGGAGGTTCTGTGAATCCCATTGTTTGGACAAAACATTTACCCTCTTAAGGAACTTTGCCTTTCTCCCACATGAAAGAAAATAATTTTGTTACAGATTTGCACCTAGAAACAAAATTTAAATAACTGTCGACAAGAAGTATATTTTGTTTGATCTCACCCCAATTCTTAATATTTACAAGTTAGAAATAGGAAAATATTTTATTTTTTTGAAGAGAATGCAGTTTTGTAACCTGTGTCCTTTTATTTACTGTATAATTTAACAGAAAACTGAAAGAAATGTAGATATTTTTATTAGGTCGTGTGAATTGAAACAGTTGTTTATTGAGTCTGCTTCTGAATGAAGATCCCTCTCAAAGCAAGCTGTTACAGCTTTTTAAACACTCTGGCAGGAAGATTGATGGGTGACACTGAAACCATTTAAATTATTTTATTTATCTAAAATTAAAGTGCATATTGAGATATAGGGCCTTTTGCAGCCCTGGTAGTCTGTGATTCCTGCTTATTTCTGCTCCTGCCTCGTGAAGCCTTTAGGAATCCAATCACAGCCTGTCTCTAATAGAATCCATGTCATGACAGTTGTAAAACTTCAAAAATGGTCCATGTATCAAATAATAGATAAAACAAGAAGGTATGTGCCTCATTTCAGATGGAACGTTTTGAGGGATTCTTGTAGAGAGCTTTCATTTTAGACAAAGCATTTTAATCTATCAAATTATTTTTAATATAAATTAAATTGATTCTAAATTATTTTTCCTTCTCTCTCCTTTTCAGAAATATCTCTGGACTACTAAGTGAAGAGATAGTAATAGGTTTATTGAAAATTGAGCTTTCTTAAAGTTGTTTACTTGTTCATATTCCATCCTCTGCCAAAATAGAAGGGTTTCTTAACGTACTCCCCTAAGTTTCAAATTACTGAATTCTGTTAAACATATTCATTAACTCAACTTGGTTTATGAGCTAATGACCTGGTAGCTATGTGAAAATATTTATAAAGTATCAAACATTTCCATTTTGATATTCTGAGAAGGAAATGTGTGTTTTCTTCTTTCCTTTTAAAAAACAATCATGATGCCGTAACCGGTTTGGCTCAGTGGATAGAGCGTCAGCCTGCGGACTGAAGGGTCCCAAGTTCGATTCTGTTCAATTGCATGTACCTTGGTTGCGGGTACATCCCCAGTGGGGGGTGTGCAGGAGGCATCTGATCGATGTTTCTCTCTCATCGATGTTTCTAACTCTCTATTCCTCTCCCGTCCTCTCTGTAAAAATCAATAAAATATATTTAAAAAATAAATAAATAAAAATAAATAAAAAACAATCATGGCATCAAATAGAGGCATGTTAGTGGGTCCAGATGCAGAGAAATGTAGCAAAGGGATGAATCAGAAATAAAACTGAGCGTCCAACAAGCAGCTCTAGGCTTCAGCAGACCTGCAAGCCCATAATGCAGTGCCATTGTCTTGGGTATCCCATCTAATAAAGAGTGGGATTTGACTGTCACTCCAACACACAAGATGGCTGCCCCCATGTGGACACAAGATGGCCACCACAAGAAATGGTGGCAGAGAAGGGCAATTGGGGGCGACCAGGCCTGCAGGGGAGAACAGTTGAGGGTGACCAGGCCTGCATGGGAGGGCAGTTGGCGGGGGGGGGACCAGGCCTGCAGGGGAGGGCAGTTAGGGGCAACCAGGTTGGCAAGGGAGGGAAGTTAGGGGTGACCAGACTGGCAGGGGAGGGCACTTAGGGGTGACCAGGCCGGCAGGGGAGCAGTTAGGCATCGATCAGGCTGGCAGGCAGAAGCAGTTAGGGGCAATCAGGCAGGAAGGCAGGCGAGCGGTTGGGAGTCAGCAGACCTGGATTGTGAGAGGGATGTCCGACTGCCCTCAAGGGATCCCAGATTGGGGAGCGTGCAGACTGGGCTGAGGGACACCCCCCCCCCCCATGCACGAATTTTGTGCACCAGGCCTCTAGTTCCTATATGAAATGCACCGCTTTCTAAGTCTTTATTTCCTTTCCTAGTAAAGCAGTTACACTATGTGTACCTGGGTGTTTGTGTGTGGAGAGAGATTATATTTACCTGAGCGCTTTATGCTCTTTGCTTTTATAGTTACCTTGTATTGTGGAAAAGACTGGTGTGCACAGGGAGCCATATGGAAATCGAAGTTGTATGTCTCCTGTCCTCACTGTTTTTGGATGTGCTCAGCAGTAATATTTTCATTACAACTGCGGAAGGAATTTACCTTCTTGACATTAAGCAGCTGACTAATTTAAAGAGTGAACCACTTGAAACAGCAAGGCATTTGTTGATTAGTGTGTCACCTGGCTGAATGAGTCGAATGGGAATGTGCAAATCTTTCACACATGTCTTTGAACCATGCTGTTGCTTCCCCTCTGACACATCACCTAAAATGGGGGATGCATCTAGAAAACTGTGCCTTTTTTTTTTAATCCTCAACGGAGGAGTGAGGACATTTTTTCCATTGATTTTAGGGAGCGTGGAGGGAAGGGGAGAGGGGAAGGAGAGCGAGAGAAACATAGATGTGACAGAGACACATCTATTGGTTGCCTCCCACACTTGTCCCTACCAGGGGCCAGGATTGGACCTGCAACCCAGGTACGTGCCCTTGACCAGGAATCGAACCCACAACCCTCCTGTGTGCAGGCTGGTACTCTAACCACTGAGCACCATGGTGCTTTCTGAGTGGGAATCTGCGGGGAGTCTGGCTGAAGGAGAGGGAGACAGAAGAAGGCAGAGGCTTCCAAGGGTCACAACCTGCATGAACAGCAGCTGTATTTGGAGAGCTGGGAACATTTGGGATCTATGGGCTGCAAGCATACCCTTCATCTGAACAAAGGGTTAGGGACCAGACTGAGGGAAAACCGGCAGCTCTGAGCTCAGAGTGAAATGACGAAGCAAGAAGAGAGCACCCGACTAGCTCAGTGACGTCCATTGAGGGCTTCCTTTGCGCTGCTGGTGGAGGGAAGGCTTCCCTGTCCCGTTTTCCTTCAGGTCTTTCTTCCGGCAGCGCCTCAGTCTCTGTGGTGCCACTGAGGACTGGGCTTCCCAGAGAGAACCCTTTAAAGAAAGTAGCCCCTTCAGCTGCCTCAATTGCCAGGCCAGCAGAGTGATTTCCCCCACCTTTCTCTGCTCCTGCGGCCCCGTGGGTAGTGGAAGAGTCAGGAACACTGGGTCTCAGCTCATCCAGCCACTAACAAAGTCGCAGTTGTGAAATCTCAATTTTGTTGGTTTGCTGTGGGCTCCTGAGATATTTGTTTGTTTGTTTGTTTCATCAGCCAACAGTTTCCTAAGGCAAAAGCCTATAATCCCTGTTGGAAGACTGGCGAACTGGATCCATCGGGAAGTTCAGTGGTGGGACTCAGTCTTTCCCAGGTATTGCCTGGTCCTGGCCCCCCTGACCTGTTTATTCAGACAGGGCGCGTTCAGAGCGGTCCTGCTGAGAGAGTTGGCATACAACACCGTAATTTACTCCATCTATCTCTTTCTGGCGCTTGGGCCTCTGGCAAATTGCAAGACTTTGTGTTGGATTCATTTGGAATTTAATCATGCATTTATTTTCCCTCCAATTAAATTATTTATATATTTGATTAACGTTTTCACTGCTAGAAAGTCAAATTTTCAAAGAAAACATGCCCGTTGAATTTCAGGGCAGTTTCTTGGGATCTTTAGGTCTGTTGAATATTAAGAACTTACTGTGTATTAGTCTCCTTAGCTACCTGGGATTTCGGTGAGCAAAGAATGTGTGCTTTGTCCACCCGGCCCCAGGAACACGATGCAAAAAGGGGTAAGTCTGTCTGGACTAACCCCTCCCCTTGTGTTAGCTCAGGATTCTGACTTTCATCCCTTCCTACTGCCTTTCCTTTTCTCTGGCACTGAGACGTATTTCCTTCGAATTTTACTTTCTCGGGCTAGAAAGCCACCTTGACCGAGAAAGTCACGGGCTATGCAACTCCACAAAGGAAGCTTCGAAGTCATCCAGTGGAGGGGGAGCAAGCCCGTGGCCCTCAGGCCCCCAGCTTGGTTTTGCACGGCCTGTGAGCTAAGGATGGTTTTCACAGTTTTAAACAATTGGAAAAGAAGAGTGTGTGCTTTTTTGAAGAGTATTTCATGACACAGGAAACTTTTGGTGTCCATAGGTAACAGCTGTGCGGCTACTCCCCTGAAACAGTGGCGTAAGTAAAAAGTTGCAACAGAGACCTTTTGGCCCAAAAAGCCTGAAATATTTACTACCTGGCTTTTTACGGAAAACGTTGGCTGACACCTGATCTAGTTTATCATCCTAATTCAGCTATTTTCAGCTTTTTTCATCTCATGGCACACAAACTAATTACTAAAATTCTGCAGCACACCAAAAAATGTTTTTGCAAATATCTCACAAAAATAAATAGGTATAATTTTGATTTATTCACACCGGACAGCTGTTGTTTTGTTGGCTGTTGTCATTTTTTTAGTTGGCAAGCTAAGGGAAAAGAGGTCAGTGCCCCCAACTAGTCAGGTATTGCATGCTTTAAAAATTCTTGCAGCCAGCCAGCATGGCTCAGTGGTTGAGCATCGACCTATGAACCAGGAAGTCACGGTCAGGTCACATGCCTGGGTTGCAGGCTCAATCCCCAGTGTGGGGAGTGCAGGAGGCAGCCGATAAGTGATTCTCATCATTGATGTTTCTATCTCCCTCTCCCTTCCTCTCTGAAATCAATAAAAATACATTTTTTTTTAAATTCTGGTATCACATCAGGTGAAAATTTCTGTCCTAATTCTACAGATGAGAAAATAAAGTCCCAAATAGGTGGATTGAACTGTCCAAATGTACACAGCTCCTCAGGAATTGGGTGGATGCACCTTCTGTTGCCCACCATGCTCTTCCCACGGCAGCGGAAGGTCTGCCCTGAGATGAGCCCGCATGCGCGCTCCTTGCAGAGGCCAAAGCAGCTTTGCAAAAAAAAGTAAATATTTAGGACCCGTGGCCGTGTAAAGTCTGTGGTTTCTTAGAATTTTAATTTTCACTTGAAATCCAGCTCCAGGAAATGTTTGAAGCTTAAAATAACGTACATTTGAACAACCTGGAGAGACAGAAAGATGTCTCTGTATTTCTTTGTAGTAACTGATAACATCCTAGGCTCAGCATTTGGACCGTAAACACAAGCAAGATGGACCTGGTCCCTGCTGGCTGAGATCATAGAACTCATTTCAAGAACAAGAACTTGTGGTCTCCATCCAAACTTGAACAGTTTCAAAAAATTACAAAAAGCATGTTAGGTGGAACTCAGGCTCCTCTACGGGGGCAGAAAGCAAAATTTCCAAGATGCTAATGGTTCTGAAAGTGAGGTTGCCTCCGCTGTCCAGTGCAGGACCTACCCTGTCCCGGTCATGTGGAGATAACACTGGGAGTGTGCTTGCTGATTGGCACGGGATTCCCATCACATATTGTCTCAGCTTGGTACCAGTACCCTTCTAGGCATCTTCTACAGTTTGTCACATTGTATTCCTTGTATTCTACTCAGCAAAATAGGGCTCACATTTGGATATCTTTCTAATTCTTTTGAATTCTTGATAGTATGTTATTTTACATAATATAATACCTTGTATTAAAATATTATTGTGTGGATACTAGGTAAAATGAGGTTGAAAAGATAAGCAAAAGCATCAACAGTACAATTTGTTTTGTCCAACAACAGTTTTAGTTTACTGAGGCTCTACCAAATACCAGGAACACTTGTCAATTACTGAGAATTTGAAGCTAAAAGACATGGGTTCTGACCTCAAAGAGTCACTCAGCCCAAATTCTAATTCAGTTTCCAGTTTTAACTTTACCTGCCTCCCCTCCTCCTTTCTTCTTTCCTTTTCATGTATATCAATCTAAGGAGCTTTATTTCTAGAACTTGGAAAAAAAACTGAACCGAGAATAATTTTTATGGAGTGATTTTGTGTGACCATTAATTTTTTGCTCCCTGGAAAGGAGAATTCATTGAACCCCTCTGTGTTACGTGGACTTCAAGGCTGGATTGTCAGCACACATTTGGGACGATCCTGGGTGACGTGAATGGTCTGCAAAAGTGTACTTGAAGCACAAGTTTAAAGATTGCCCCGCACATCTGATCTCTTCATATACTTATGTAGACCGGCATGACTTTTAACAAACACGAATACCTAGGACAGTTGGCTTTTTATAGGAAATTCACACCTGTTTGCCCTGGGGTTGCTACACCGCGTGAACCTGAGTGATTCTGTGCAGCCTCCTTGTTGTCTTCAGAGCCTTTGAAAGGATGCTGGCTGTCTCCCTGTGCGCTGTGCTGTATTACCCACACCCTTTGTTCCTCAGGATTTCTGAGGGCTGCTCAAGGAGAGGAGAATGAATGGTTAATTGCTTTTCTCTCCCCTCATTCCGTTTTCAGCTCAAGAGATAGCCCGGCTCACTTCCTTGTTTCCTTGCAGCAGCCGGCCGCCTAGTGGAGTAACTGGGAAAGGCAGGCTGTGATGGGGGAGTCTGAGGCTCCAGCCCCCAGAGACCACTCACTGAGGAGCCGAGGCGGCAAAGTAATTAAACGTTCTGTCACTGCTGTGCAGCTCATGGGACCCGAGGGGAGCTTTCCTTCATCACACCGTGTTTCAGTGATTGTATTTCTATGTATGTTTGAGAAGGTGTTTGCAAAAACCTTACGTTAAGGCCAATAAAACTGTGGGGTGTCCGGAGAATAAAATCCACAGATCAAATTAGTACACAAATTTCCCCAGTAATCCATAATTGACATGTTAATTATATTGTAATTAACTTAACTTTGATCCAAATTAAGAACCTTCTCTTCCTCTGGTGCTGCCGTTAAGTTTCTTGTGTCTCCCAGTTGTAGGGCACATGATGTTAGACTTTGAATTGTTGGGGAACTCAGGGAAATTCATCTTCGTTTTAGAAAACTGGTTAATAGGACTATGGAACTGGAAAGAACGTTTTAGAACTAGGTCATCCATTTCTTTATTTTATGCATGCGACCACCAAGATCCTGAGAACCTGTAGCATTTTGTGGACGATCACCTGGTTTTCCAGTATCTCAGTTTACTTCTCTGTGATTCTTATTCTAGAAGAAATCCCACTAGTTGGAAATAAAGTGTAGCTTGGAGAAGTGCTTTTGTTGGTGTGTTGTTGTTGTTTTGGGGAGGGGGAGTCCTTATTACAGATTGTGTGTGTTTGTGTGCATGCATGCGTGTGTGTCCTTCTTCTGCAGCCAGCTATGGCCCTGACCCAGGGCCTGGGTGTGTGAGAGCTGGAGAGTGCCTCTGTGGGCAGTGAGCCTTGACCCCCACTTGGTAGATGAACAATAACAGAGACCCAGAGAGCACGTGTATGGCTCACCCTGTTTCACAACTCTGCTCTGCAGATGCCCTGGGACATCAGGCTCCCTCCAAATAGTGTCCCTTCTGTTAGTTAGGAAGTATACACATACAGTTAATATGAGCAAATTTAAGTAAGACGTATACTCACTAGAGCAAAATAACCTGTAATTGGATAAAGTTATCATATAGTCTTTAGAGCATTTTTTGCATTGCTGTTTTTTGCCTTTAGAAATAAGTAATAGATTTTTATTTAATCTCTCTCTTTCTTTTTTTCAACCCCCAGCATATAAATAACGACCATATTCATGGAGAGAAGAAGGAATTTGTGTGCCGGTGGCTAGATTGCTCAAGAGAGCAGAAGCCCTTCAAAGCCCAGTATATGCTGGTGGTGCATATGAGACGACACACGGGAGAGAAACCTCACAAATGCACTGTGAGTACACGGGTGGTGCAGGCTGCCAGCTTGGGGGTCACCTCACACCTGTGGGTGTCTGGATTCATACCATGCATCCTTTGCCATACTCTCAGGGTTGTGCATGATGACTCCAGCTCAGGGGTGGCATGTCTGGGTGGCGGGTGCTGTCTGTGATGAATACAGTGTTTTGTCGAAGTGATTTTTGAAATGGAAGGGAAGCAAGAAATGGAGAAAGAATGCTGACTGAGCTTTGGGGGATGGTGGACAGATTCTAGATGGTCGTGTACTGTCCAACACGGTAGCCACAAGCCACATGTACCTCTTGTGCACTTTCTAAAAAATGTATTTTTTTTACAGATTTCAGAGAGGAAGGGAGAGATAAGAAACATCAGTGATGAGATAGAATCATTGATCAGCTGCCTCCTGCACTCCCCCTTTTGGGGATCAAGCCCATAAACTGTGGGCTTGTGCCGTGACTGGGAATCAAATCGTGATACTGGCTGGGCTCTTGTGTGCTTTTGATATTTGGCTAGAACTACGAAACTAATGTTTAAAATTTGCTTTTGGGAAATTTAAATATAAATATTCCCCTGTGGCTAGCAGGGGGGACAGCACAGCTCTGCAGAGTGGCAGGTGGGCAGGTGGTGGCTGGGACATACTGGCGGGCACTGGAATGAGCACACAGACACAGGGCCTGCCCCAGTGCCCATATCCATTGTGTCAGAGGACTTGGAGGGCAAAAGCCGGTGCCAGCTATGATTTTAAAAACTTAAGTTGACTTTAGAAAAATATAATCTATATGGTGGTAGAGTATTTCCTCTCCCTCTTAGTCTGTTCTCATGGCCCAGTATAAACCTACCCACAAGTAGACTGGGACTCCTAGGAGGCTAAGCCTTTTTTCACTGAGGTGCCCGCCAGGCACACTGGGCACCGCTCAGCCCTGATGCTTTACATTTTAAAGGCCCTTTATAAACACACAAAGCCATATAATGAACTTGGTGCTGAATCTGAAATCAGTGGGAATTCAAGGAGATCAATGAGCAGATAATGAAGCCCATTGTCTGCACTGAGTGGTCTCTTAAGAAAAGATCTCCATGACTTTCACGAGCACTGAAATGCTTTCTCTCGAGCTGCACTAAATCCCAATAAATGCAGAGTTTAGTGGACTTTTGTTACTTCGTTTTGAAAAGCTGCTGACCCTCAAAACGTCAGTCTTCTGTCAATTGGAGGGAATGGTAAGCATAAGCTGTTATTCTGTGGAGTAATCCAGATTTACCTGTTGTCTTCAGTTTGAAGGTTGCACAAAGGCCTACTCGAGACTCGAAAACTTGAAAACACACTTGAGATCTCACACTGGAGAGAAACCATATGTCTGTGAGCATGAAGGTTGCAACAAGGCTTTCTCGAATGCTTCCGATCGTGCCAAGCACCAAAACAGAACACATTCCAATGAGGTAAGGCTCCCCATGAGACACACTTGGGGCCTAGAGGATATGGGTAGAAACAGTGAACCTTCATGGAGACCATATGTGGAGGGAGAGGTGAGCCTGTTCCATTCTGTTTCCTCGTGACCATTCCCAGCATGACTGAGCACCGATGCTGCCAGTGAAGGCCTGGGGCCTTGAGCTAGGGCTGAAAATTGGGCCTGGTTTGGAGAGGAATTCTAATGAAGAGGGAACTTCTTAAAACCACTGGCAAACAAGTTCTACTTTTTTTCAGAACTGCCACCTACTGGTCAAACAGTAGGAGCATTTAACTTGGAATTCCATCCACTTGTTAGGCCAGGAATAGCATGAATCCATGAAAAGGATGACCCTGTGAGCACCAGGCATAGGGTCCAAAGCCACATGTTAACAGCTGGTGGCAGCTTTCCATTGAACAGCCATTTTTATTTGCTTTCTCCAGGTGTAGTATCTTCCACTGCATTATATTTAAAAAAGACTTTTACAGCGCAACCAGCCTTGGCTAAATATGATTTCCAGACATCTTATATTCCAACAGGTCTTGGAAGTTATTCTAAGAAACTCAGAATGGCTTCTAGTTAGTTAAGATAACATATTGAGTATAGCTTCATGGTTGGTGAGTGGGTGGGTGCTGTTGTGTTGCTGTTATTTTTAGGTAGTTATCCCCTCAAAATTTCAGGGAAGCATAAGAAGAAAATGATTTCAGATTCATTTTGTGTACATGTTAATGCATGCCTGCTTGCACACTCCAGCTTCTTAAAGATCTAGCTCATTCTGGCTCCTCTGTGAACCTTCTCTTGAATGAATCCAGAGATGAACAAAAAGGCTTCCATAGTTTGGGTAGAAATAGGAGAGTTACCTAGAATTTGTTAATATGGAACATAGCTCTGCCCCACAAGTATGTCAGCAGTTTGCTTGAAATGTGTGAGAGAAGGAGCATTTTGACCTTGGCATGGCTGTCATCTGACCTCCCAAGGTGCTGTGAAGCCCATCCATGATCTTCCGGATGGAGAGTTGAGAGAGGGAATATGGCTAAAAACAGAATGTGCCATCAGCTCGCTGGCCATGGGCTTTGGTGGCAAAAATGGTCCTCGCTGAGTTTCCTTTCAGCTGAACTGGGCGAGCAAAAAACATCTCTGCCCTAGTCAGTTTGGCTCAGTGGATAGAGCATCAGCCTGGGGACTGAAGGGTCTCGGGTTTGATTCCAGTCAAGGGCACATGCCTCAGTTGCAGGCTCCATCCCCAGCCCAGGTCGGGGCCCATGTGGGAGGCAACCAATCGATGTGTCTCTCTCACATCAATATTTCTCTCTCTATCGCTCCCCCTCCCTTCCACTCTGTCTAAAATATCAATGGAAAAATATCCTCGGGTGAGGATCAACAAAAACAGTAGAAACAAAAATACCCCATCTCTAATGAGATCAACCACACTCCCTAAAAAGCACTCACATAAACTCACACATGCAGGTTCACATACTTACTCTTTGAAAGGTCGCGGTGGAATAAGGAAACATCATTTGGAATATCTTATTATTGACCAACTGTTTGAGGATGTTTTAGGAAAGATGCTTCACCTCCTTTTTATATGTCAACATGCTTTTACCATGTGCAGTGGTGAGTGTAATCTGCTGTACTAGATTAGTGGTTGCCAGACGCTAGCAGGTACAGGGTTTCTTTTTAGGATGGTGAAAATATTCTATAATTTGATAGTAGTGATGTTTACACAACATTGTGAATGTACTAAGTGACACCGAATTGTGCATCTTTTAAAAGGTGTTTTTTTTAGTAGTATGTGAATTATGTCCCTGTTTAAAATGTTTTAGGGGATTTGATTAACTGAACTTAGTATTTAATTAATGTATTTAACTACATTTAATATATTTAAGTATCATTTTGACTAGAAACTTGAGGGTATTTATTCCTATGGATTTTAGGCCAAGGTTCTCTCCTGTTATTGTGGAGAAATTTAAGTAGTGGGTATGTTAGGATTAGCAGTGCATACACGTAAACATACTCTTCAGCTTTTTATCTTTTCATGGACTTTAAAACATGTACACATGTATGTTTGCTGTAATTAAGTGTATTATAGTTGAGCTTCTATTCTTTTGTTAGGTAGAAAGAGCCATGCCCAATAAGAGTTTAATATGCATAATAATATTAAAAGATATCTTGGTTAATAATACTTTTTACCAAGGTTGAGTAGTTTTTTAAATAACTAAAAAATTGTTCATTACAGTTGACATACTTTGTTATATTAGGTTCATGTATACAACATAGTGATTAGACATTACAAAGTGATTACCCTGATAAGTCTAGTATCCATCTGACACCAAAGTTGAGTCATTTACATAAGATAAATTATTAACATTGACCATAAACAGAAATAAAATTTCATTCACAAACATGTAAATTATTTTTCTCTTTTCTTTATATAAGGCTTGTCCTTGCATATGAATGATGGACAGTTTCAGATACACCAAAATTAAGTTTGTCTAGGAAATCCAGTGTTGTATAATCTCACAATCCTAAATAAATCTAGATGCCATCTTTCATTTGTTTGCTTTCTTATAATACCTTCATTGATTTACTAAACAAATATCAATAGCTAATGTGCAAAGCACTTTGCTGTTGTAGGTGCAGCAAGGAGCACGGTGGACTAGGCTACAGGCAGTAATTCCCACTCGAGGAAGCTAGTTCCTCCCAAAGCCACACTAAGCACATTTCCTAAGCTCCGATTTGTTTGTATCTCCCTCTCCATGAAGTTCCAATGGCTCCTCTTTCCTCTAGGGAATGTTAAACTCCTCAGGCTTGTACCTGCGCTCACCCAGCCCACGCCTGCTCTTGCAGTCTTGACCTTTTGTCATCATGACCATGAATGGACCCTCCCAGACAGCCTCAGCTTGATCAGCCATGCCCACACGCATGAAGTGGTCCCGCTGCTGAATCTTTGCTCAGGGATACTTCTTTTCTTCCATCTTCTTGCCCTCATTTTTATCCCTCAGAATCTTGTTCTTCTTTCCTGGTTGAACTACAAGGCCTCCCCCTAATAAAAGCTCTGTTTATTAAGAACTTACTATGTGCAACACATTGTGGTAACCACTTTGTATACATTATCTTTTTTTAAATATATTTTTATTGATTTCAGAGAAGAAGGGAGAGAGAGAGATAGAAACATCAATGATGAGAGAGAGAATCATTGATCTGCTGCCTCCTGCATGCCCCGTACTGGGGATTGAGCCCACAACTTGGGCATATGCCCTGAGCAGAATTGCACCTCCTGGTTCATAGGTTGACACTCAACCACTGAGCCACACCGGCCGAGCTACATTATCTTATCTAACCCTTACCATGACCCTTACCGTTTCTTTTATACCCAATATAGACATTTAATGCTTCCCACGATCATCCTAACTAAAATATGATTCCCTTCTGCCCACATCCTTCTGTAGCATGCACACTTTCTATTGTAGATAATTACATGCTGTTATATTTTTCTTACCATATTTTATAATCCTTGAGATTAACTCCTGTTGTATATAACTTTGTGTTTAGAGTCTTGCCTATAGCAGAGATCATTCAATGTGTATTGAAAAAGTTCTTTGGGTAAATTTTACAAAGTCAAGTATAAACAGTACCAATTGCTTTACAAAGTACCTTTCAGTGCAGTGCGTCAAAAAGGTACTGGCCACGCCAAAAGTGGAGCATGCAGGGCAGGAAATACAGGTACCTCAGCTGAGAAAGTCTGAGAACATTTACCTTCGCCTACAGTTATATTTCATTTTACTCATGGGTGAAAACAAAATTTGAGTGCCAAGCTACATAATTGAACTAATGTGTTTTGTTGTGAAGCCTAAGTTTCCAGAACCTGTGTCTTTTTGGATTTTTGAAGGTGGAAAGTCTATATGTTTACACGCAGGACACCTGGGCACACACGTATGTGCTCTTTGTTTCTGAAATGCGAGAGTTGACAAACATTTGTAGACTCATTCCACTTATAGCTGTGTCCCCATTTCCAGGCGAACCCATAGTGTCCACATGCATATATTTATAGGAGGAATAGCTCTTCAAACATGTCACACTGACCTGGCTTTGTCTCCCACCTTCCTCCAATCCCCCACACACCTGCCCCATGCAGCCCAGGCTGTCTGCTGATGGAGCAGCATGTCATAGCCGGGCAGTGAGCATGCATAGGGCCCATGTCAGAGGACTATAAGGTAATAGCACTAATCATCGGAGCCATTCTTCTGTCCCTAATGCAAAGAGTTTGATGTGCTTATTTCATCATATATATATATATATATATATGCTGCAAATCACAGGAGCTCCTGAATAGAAGTCATTCGTAGTTAATGGGAATCAGTTCCACCCAAAAGAATCTCAAATTTGGAGATGAAGTCTCTCAGGATGATTTTCATAATCCTTGCTTCACTACATTAGGACCTTTCATCATTATTTTAAGCAGCACTCCATCTGTTCTTGGGCTTTTAGTGGAAAAGCATCTTTTAGACATATACACTCTATAAGATAGGGTATCTTTTTTTTATATAATGGATGCATCATGCTTTTTATGATTATTTCTTAGCTAATAGCTCATCTTCTGGTATGTAGATATAGATATAAGTATATATTCATATAAGCATGCGTGAATATATTTCAAGTCAAGTAAACAAATTCATAATTCAAATATTGGTTATGAATACAATGCCAGCAACACTGTAATTTGAGTAATATTCAGCTATATGCATCCATGTAATTTCTGTGACTGTAGCTGTAGACTTGATCACTAGCCCCCATAGAAAATGAAATTAGCCCTAACCGGTTTGGCTCAGTGGATAGAGCGTCGGCCTGCAGACTCAAGGGTCCCACGTTCGATTCTGGTCAAGGGCATGTACCTTGGTTGCGGGCACATCCCCCGTGGGGAATGTGCAGGATGCAGCTGATCGATGTTTCTCTCTCATCGATGTTTCTAACTCTCTATCCCTCTCCCTTCCTCTCTGTAAAAAATCAATAAAATATATTTAAAAAGAAAAGAAAGTGAAATTAACATGAAATAACTTATAGACCTTAGTACTCAGGAGCGGAGCCCAGGCCAGGAATCTTCATCTCCAGGACACCAGCCCTTAGCCCTTTTCAGTTTATGAGTAAGCTTTCATGGAAAGTCTAATAGGGCTTTACAACTCTCAGGATCAGAAAGGTTCTGGATATTCTGAGCCCTGACCATCCCCACAGAATTGTAATGCTACCCAACGGACAGTATTTTAATGATACCTAACACGGAAGAATCTGTAGGCATTTTTTTTTTCTGCCTAAGTGTAAAAAGCACATTTTCAAGGGGGTAGAGTGATATTAGAGCTGAGAACTAGGACATCCATATTTTTTCACACGAGCTCTCCCAAAAGGTATATAGCATTCTTCTGATTAAATGATGGGTATCTTTTATGCTTTCCTTTGTCATCATCATCATGTGTCATCATCAAATAGCTATTCAGAACCTACTGTGACACTACAATACTTTTTCCTACTCAAAGGATAAATGTTTCCAAGATTATAAATGCAGTTTGTATGTTCTTCGCTCTCCCTGACCACTCTCTAAAGCATTAATGTCTTAAAGCTAGATTCTTTAGACCTTGGACAATGTTCAAATGGCCTTTATTAAACCTCTGTATCATTTAGAGGTATTTGAATACCTCAAAGCTTTGTGGAAGTGCTTTTAAAGAATTAAAAATATAATGAGCAACCACAGAAGACTGTTGTTCTTGGGCATAATCACTTTAATAACAATCTGTTATCTCCTTCTCGTGGCATTTGGCAGAAACCATATGTGTGTAAAATCCCAGGCTGCACTAAGCGCTACACAGACCCCAGCTCTCTCCGGAAACACGTGAAGACAGTGCATGGCCCAGAGGCTCATGTCACCAAGAAGCAGCGTGGGGACATCCATCCTCGGCCCCCCCCACCACGGGATTCCGGCAGCCATTCCCAGTCCAGGTCACCTGGGCGGCAGACTCAGGGAGCCCTTGGTGAGCAGAAGGACCTCAGCAACACTACCTCAAAGCGGGAGGAATGCCTCCAAGTGAAAACGGTCAAGGCGGAGAAGCCCATGGTATGTCATTCACTTTCCTTCTGATTGTCCCAAAGCCATCGTAGGTCATTTACAAGAGCTGGAGAGAGCTCCGAGTGAGAATAGACTGCCCGCATCCTCACAGCATCGAGCTTTCTGATTGAAGGAGGTCAAAGCTCAGTGACCTCCGTGACCTGGATTACTTATTGAAAGTCGCTCCACGAAGAAGAACTCAGTTCAAAAAAAGAGTTTCTAGGTTTCCTAAATGGTTTTTAAAGTATATCTGCAGCTGTACTACCTTGTGGCAGATAGAAAGACACGATTGTCTACATTTTCACTGTAATGTAGAAAATCATTCATTGGGTCTTTCTGTTAACATGTGTTCTGTCTTCTTTGCCCTGGCGATTCCAAGTTAAATAAGCCATTGTCTCTATTTTTCAGGGGCTTATAATCCAGTGGGATATGCAGACCAGAGAAACAAATATAACTCCGTGTGGTGGGGCTTTAACACACATCTGTATAAGAACATTTGAGAGGGGAGCTAACCACCAGTGCAGCTCGAGGACGTGATGGGGGAGGCAGAGAAAGAGGTGCTGCCAAGTTCAGCACTCAGACAGGAAAAGGAGCAGACAGATCCTGGCATAGCCAAGCCCCAGCCGTGGGACCTCAGGGCAGTGCACAGTAGGCATGAGGATATAAGGGATTATGTTTTTCTGCTGAGTTTTTAGAAACGGCAGCTTTAGTGCCATGCTGGAGACTGGTTTGGTAGACTGGAGACCATTTCACAGAGGTGTCTGAACCAAGGAGGCGGAGAGCAAGGGAGGGGTTGAAAGGCCACCAGCAAATACCTTTATGGTTTAGTGATGAATGGGATATGTGGATTATGCTACCGTTACAGCTTCTTTCTAACTTCATTTTGCTTTATATAGTTATGTGCCTTAATAAAACAGCCAAGAGTTCCCAAAAGACAAGAAAACTGAAAAGGGTAGCTATCAGAGGAGAGGCAGTACATATTGGCATTTGGCCACGTGTTTAAGGGAGTGAGCTCTGCGAATGTGTTGGATTGTAGTATGTCCCTGTGGAGGCAGAGGAAAGGTGCCAGATAGAAGTCACAGGCTTAGACTTCCAGACACGTGGAAATGCCCCTGCAGGCAACTCTATACTCAGCTCAAGGAAGCATTTCCTTAAGATTAGAAAAGTCCAGCAATTAGATAGACACCTATGAATTCCTGAATGATGTCACGGTGTAGCAGTCCGTATGGGCAGGAAATGATGCACATACAATTCCAGAATTAATGGAGTAGAACTCAATGACTTTTACTGAATTTTAATGACTTAGTGAGTTTGTCTTTGAAGGCTTACGAGTCTTAATGACAGTAACTCTGGTCACACATATTGCAGATAATGCAGGTTTATCATCATTTCCCACTGGGTGGGTAGCTATACATTGCTTTTAAAAAGCACCTTAGTAAAAAGTTTACATCTGTATTAGGACTGATCACTGTACTTTAACCAGGTCATAAACTGTGTTTTATATACTTTTTCTTGGGAGCACATATCAACTTCCTAAAATAAAGTCCGCCTGTGTACTAATTGTGCAGAACATTCCACAGTTTATCCTCAAGTGTTCAATGAAACAAGGAATGTGAATTTGTGGTCTCTTAGATTATGTCACTGAAAGACAATGACTTGTGTTGTTAGGACATCCTAAGAACCCAGAGTCTCTTGTACCTTTAATGTGTATTTCTGGCTCAAGAAAACTCATCATCTCCTCTCCACACACCCATTATTTGAAAAGAAGATAAATAGGAATAAAATTTTACAGCAGTTTGGTCAAGTGACATCGAGGTATTACAAGATGTAAAATATTTTATAAAGTAACTAAATCTTAGAAACATAGGACCAGAAGAGATCACAGAAGCTGATATGAGGCCCCATGTTTTATAGGTCAGGGAACCGAGGCTCCTTGTTGTCAATGAATCAGTCAGTTCCCACAGGAGACTGTTATGTGTGTATATGCACACATACTTAGGGATATCAGTAGACATCTTCATAGACATTTACTAATGCACATGAGATTTGCATTTGTAATAGTCTTTCTGTAAAAGCCTGTCTTTGATTTGATCACCATGCTAAAAATTAAATTCTTTCTTCTTTTTTCTTATCGATCCAACACCCCTTCTGTGTAATGCTCCTAAATGTCTTGTTCTTACTTCCTAAGGACAGTGGGTAATAAGGTGAGGGAATTTCGGCTTCTCTGCTCTTTTTTGTTCTGTTTTCATTTTAACATTTAATTTTTATTCATTTCCTTTTCCTTTAGTGTTTGTGCTTTGTGATTTCTTTGATAGAGAACATCACTCAGATATGTTTCAAACCTAGAAGCACTGTGTTTTGAACATTTAGCTTGTGGACATGTGGAGTTAGATGGTAAAATTCATTGTTTCATTTGTCTAGGTTTTCATAATAAATCACACTGGGGCCGACCAAGCAGATGTTCTAAAAGACTATTTAATTACCATATCGAGGAGTGTAAATCCAGACCAGACATGCACCACCTTCTTTGAGGAAGGTCTGGATACATTTTTTTGCTAACAATTTAATCTATATTTAACTGTTTGAGCCTCTTTAATTGGTTTTCTAATTATAAGTGCGCTTGTGCCTTCTTCCATGCCCTGTGGCAGCGTGTGTCTGCACGTGCTTGTGTGCATTTGCCCAGTTTCGCGTACACACACACTCTGACCTGCCAATCCAGAGAAAAGGGCACCCCAAGCCCGGGCTGCTCGGAGAACCTTGGAGCAGGATCAGGTGGTCTGGCACCCCAAGACTGCGGAAGCAAAACCGTAAGCAAGTCTTACTTGTGACCAGATTTGTGTTTCGCACTTTGATCTGCTTGGTTGCCCAGCACAGACTCAGTGGATCATGTGGCACTCACTTGATAAGTGTTCGTCTGCTCGGGTGTGTGTACTGTGGTTGTGGGAAAAGTGTAACCTGTGTCTGAAACCCCCTCCTTACAGCACTGTGCATTCCACCTGGGACGACAGTGGTCGGTAGCTGAGTGCGTGCAGTGTAGTTATCTCTCCCCAGAGATCTTTTGCTCTTTGGGAACGTGTAGAAGGAAGGGGAGAGATTACAAATTGCTTGGGAAACCCTCCCTGAATAGCTTGGTGGGGCTCTAGATGGGGAGGAGGTAGTTTGTGCTTGTAGAGTATGTCTTCCAGGTATATATTAGCCCAGGTATATAGGAACCCAAGGACTGACACCAACTAGGACAGTGGTCGGCAAACTGCGGCTCGCGAGCCACATGCGGCTCACGAGCTGCAGTTTGCCGCTCTGTTGACTAATGAGTTTGCCGACACTGAACTAGGATAATTATCACTAATGCTCTCTGAGCCAATCAGTTCCTGTTACCCAGGCTTTTTTCTTTTTACACACTTAGTGTGCTCTCAGGGCTTCACACTTAATTCTCACAACAATCTCTACGATAAATAACATGTCTTTATGTTATAGACTAGAGGCCCGATGCACAAAATTCGTGCAAGAGTAGGCCTTCCTTCCCCGGGCTGCTGGCACCGGCTTCCCTCTGGCATCCGGGACCCGGGCTTCCCTCGCAGCCCCGGCTTTGTCCAGAAGGTTGTCTGAAGGACGTCTGGTCTAATTAGTATATTACGCTTTTATTATTATAGATAAGGAAACGGGGGTTTAGAGTGGCTAAGTCATTTGCCCAAAGAATAAAGTCACGGAAGTGGGACTGGAACCCAGGAGGTGTGTTTGCAGAGTTGGCATTTGGACAGGGTTCCATGGTTGTTATGTCAGTCACACCACTTCTAGCCCTCCCTTCCATCTGTTGCCCCTCACTGCATCTCCACTGGGTGGTTCATCAGCCATTGTGGGTGAGGAAGGCTACCCCCATTTGCCAGAACATAGTTCTCCTTCAACCCATTGAGTGTCTTGCACGCCTTGATCTGCATCATCTCTCATTATTGGCTCCCTTTCCCTTTTCCTTTCCAGTAACATTTCTTTCCTTTTCTCTTGACCCCGACAGACATCTCAGCCAAGCCCTGGTGGTCAGTCTTCATGCAGCAGCCAACAGTCCCCCGTCAGCAACTATTCCAACAGTGGGCTCGACCTTCCTCTGAGCGAAGGAGGTGGTGTGGGAGACCTCGGTGCCATCGACGAAACCCCAATCATGGACTCGACCATTTCCACTGCAACCACAGCCCTTGCTCTGCAAGCCAGGAGAAACCCAGCAGGGACCAAATGGATGGAGCACGTCAAACTAGAAAGGCTCAAACAAGTGAATGGAATGCTCCCGCGACTGAACCCCATCCTACCCCCCAAAGCCCCTGCGGTCTCTCCTCTCATAGGAAACGGTGAGTTCCGTGTCAGACCGTGTTTCTGCTCAGGGGTTTTCGGTTCTTTTAAACGCAGCCACGATAATGTGAGAGGTACCGGCCCTGGGTTTTATGTTTGCTAACTTTTCCACCAGACTTAAAATTCTGCTGCAGTCAGACATATTAATGTATGGAGAGTCCATATTTTAAAAGGATAATGCTGACACAAAAGTAAGCCTGTGCATGACTCATACTCTGATGTTGACATGGTAACGATTAGACCAGGTGAAGAAATGCCAGCAGCAGAGGCATCTGTGGTCAGTGCCTGTCCCTTGTTTCTAAAAGTATGAGGTTAGCAGCCACCTTCCTGATGTTTGTCCAGTTCAGGGAAAGGCAGGCAACAATTTGCACTGTCCGCCCAAGTCAGTTTTTGCGTCTGAGATAACACTGGGTGCCTGGGGCACCCCCAAGGGTGAAGATTGTGTGTTTCGGTTTCATAGGGTGTCACAGGGAGCCCTGAGTGCGGACGTGACGTCCTGTAATGCCTTTGGCCTATAGCCGTGCCTGTAACTTCAGTGCTGTGTACATGCCTGAGCTTTGCATTCTGTCCTTGCATTAGGCCTGTGAGGAATGGAACTGATCCAGGCAGTCCTTACTGTTTGGTCTAACCAAGGGTCCCAGAACTTGCCCGTGAGCTTGTAAATAAAGTTTTATCAGCCTCCAGCCACACCCACTCCTTCGGGTGCCTGTGGCTCTTGGTGCTGCAAGGCAGAGGTGGTGGCTGTGACAGAGGCTGCCTGGAGTGGGGAACTGACAGCCTGGCCCTTTCCCCCTCTGCTGAGGCCTGGATCAAGTCATCCTGAAATGAAGTCACCTCTCCCACACTTTCTCTGCAGGCACCCAGCCCAGTAACAGCTGCAGTTTGGGCGGGCCCCTGACCCTCCTCCCCAACAGAAGCGACCTTTCCGGGGTGGATGTCACCATGCTGAACATGCTCAACAGGAGGGACAGCAGCACCAGCACCATCAGCTCGGCGTACCTGAGCAGCCGCCGCTCCTCGGGCATCTCCCCCTGCTTCTCCAGCCGGAGGTCCAGCGAGGCATCCCAGGCCGAGGGCCGGCCCCAGAATGTGAGCGTGGCCGACTCCTACGACCCCATCTCCACCGACGCCTCCCGCAGGTCCAGCGAGGCCAGCCAGTGCGACGGGCTGCCCAGCCTGCTCAGCCTCACGCCGGCCCAGCAGTACCGCCTGAAAGCCAAGTACGCGGCTGCCACCGGCGGGCCCCCACCCACGCCGCTGCCCAACATGGAAAGGATGAGCCTGAAGACCAGGATGGCCCTGCTCGGGGACGGCAGGGAGTCCGCGGGGACCCTGCCGCCTGTCCACCCTCCCCGGAGGTGTAGCGACGGGGGAGCCCACAGTTACAGTCGGCGGCCCCTGCTGCCCCAGGACGCGCTGGGCCACGGTGTGAGAAGAGCCAGCGACCCGGTGAGGACGGTCTCAGAGAGCCTCTCCCTGCCCAGGGTACAGCGTTTCAATAGCCTCAACAGCTTCAACCCTCCGGCTTTGCCTCCATCCCTGGAAAAGCGTAACTTAGTGCTGCAGAACTACACGCGGCCGGAGGGTGGTCCGTCCCGCCACTTCCGCACGTCCCCTTGTCCTCCGAGCATCGCCGAGAACGTCACCCTGGAGTCCCTGACCATGGACACCGACGTGAGCCTGAACGATGAGGACTTCCTGCCTGACGACGTGGTGCAGTATTTAAATTCCCAGAACCAAGCTGGCTACGAGCAGCACTTCCAGAGCGCCCTCTCTGATGACAGCAAAGCGCCCCAGGGGCCCAGCTTGGGGGGCGGGCATGGCGACTTCGACCAGCCCGGGCTGCCCGCCAGCCACGCCAGCCAGCAGTACCGTGAGCTGGAGCAGCCCTGCCCCGAAGCCAGCAAAGCCGACCTGCCCATTCAGTGGAACGAGGTCAGCTCCGGCAGCGCTGACCTGTCCTCCTCCAGGCTCAAGTGTGGCCAGCGGTCCACAGCACAGCCAGCGCGGGCCTATGGGTTGTATAACAACATGAGCGCCCACCCGCAGAACCCCTTGGGGAGCGGGGCCGGCCCAGCGGGGGTCTACCAGAGCCTCGGGGAGCACTGCAGCGCCTATGGTGGGCCCGAGCACCTGGCGGTCCACAGTGGCGGGACCAGCACCAACAGAACTGTCTTCCATGAACAGCCCTATAAGGTCCAGCAGTACGGGAACTGCCTCAGCAGGCAGCCTGGTGCCCCGGGCTTGCTCGACGGTGCCAGTGGTGCTGGGATTCAAGCGGCAAAGCTGAGAGGCACCACTCTGCAGGGGAATGGGAGCCAGCCAGATTTTAGCCTGTCCATGATGCCCAGTGAATCAGCTGGCAGCACGGTGAATGGTGTGCCAACCCGATACCCGGTGGGACAGGGGTACTTGGCCCATCCGATGCTCAGCGACAGCGTGCACCACCAGGGGGCAGGCCGCCCCGGGCTGCCGACGCTGGGGCAGGTTAGCGCTACCTCACATATCAATGTATATCAAGGGCCAGAGAGCAGCCTGCCAGGGCCTCCCAGCCTAGGGGGCCAGCCGTCCAGCATGGCAGCCGTCAGGGACTACCAGCCGTGCGCAGGCTACGGAGGCAGCAGGCGCCAGGCTGTGCCGAGAGGCAGCCTCGCTCTGCAGCCGGGACAGCACAGTGACGCCAGTCAGACCTGCAGGGTCAACGGCATCAAGATGGAGACACAAGGGCAGCCCCATCAACTCTGCTCCAACGTGCAGAGTTACTCTGGTCAGTTCTATGACCAAACCATTGGCTTCAGTCAGCAAGACCTGAAAACTGGCTCGTTCTGTCTCTCAGAAGCCAGCTGCCTGCTGCAGGGGGCTGGCACCGAGAACTCCGAGCTACTGTCCCCGGGCGCTAACCAGGTGACAAGCACAGTCGACAGCCTCGACAGCCACGACCTGGAAGGGGTGCAGATTGATTTTGACGCCATCATAGATGACGGGGACCACGCCAGCTTGATGTCAGGAGCCCTGAGCCCAAGCATCATTCAGAACCTTTCCCATAGCTCCTCCCGCCTCACGACGCCGCGAACGTCCGTGCCGTTGCCAGCGCTGTCTGTGAGCACCACCAACATGGCCATCGGGGACATGAGTTCTTTGCTGACCTCCCTCGCGGAAGAAAGCAAATTCCTTGCAGTTATGCAATAGGCGCTGGGGAAAGGACTGCCAACGGACGTGAAACTTTAGGAGTTTAAACGGTTACATTGAGTCATTTTTTTGCTGGGTTTTTGTTTTTGTTTTTTTTTTTTTAGTTTTGTATGTATTTTAGCAATCTCATCTCACATCTTGGGATGTGTTTCAAGTATATTCCTTTTATGGAAAAGGACTCTGAAAAACCCTAAAGTATTCTAGGGAGACTGTCTTCCATTTCAGTTTGAATCAGTATTGTTACACGCGAAACATCCCCCCTTTTTTAAAAAAAACACAAACCCTGTAAGTCTGCCCCCGTTATTAGGAAACCAGTATAAATGTGTGATGTGCATGTTCTTCTTTCTTTTCGAAGAGAGGTCAGACGAAAGGGTGTGACATGTTCCTCTGTACTCACAGGAAGCAGGAGTGGTAAGCCTCTGGCCAAAGGCTTGACTCCACCTTGTAAACTGTCCTTTCCATATGCCCAGTGTTCGTTTTGCTTCTTGTTTGTTTGTTTTTTAAATTCCCACATTGGGCACAAGAATGGACAGTGAGTTTAAGAATCTTTTGTGGGTGAATTGTTGCTTAGATCACAGATGTTTTGACATGCCCCCCGCCTCTAATTCAGTTCAGGGCATACTTTTGACAGGTGCCACAAGTGGAAACTTGGGGCTCTTGAACGTCAGTCATTTGCTCACAGTTTGGGTTTAAAATTCTTCCTGTCCATCGGGTGCTTTGGGGGGCAGGTCTGTAGGGTCAGTTCTCAGTTATCTACTTTGCCTCTTTCTCTGTGAGCGCGCAGTGCCATGCAGCCTCCCAGGAGGAGCAGGAGAGCCGGTGGATGGCACGCAGGCACGCTGCTTCTTTCTTCTGTTCCGGTGAGAAGCGAGGTGGGTGTAGGTTGAAGCTGTTGTGTAGAATTAACTAGTTTGGGGAATATTTGTAGGTTTGCCGTATTTGTTGATCAGTTCCATCTCTTTACCATTATCCTAGATAACTGAGAATCGATTGTATGTAGTGCTAAGTACAATCCCACAGCTGGCTGTCACTAACATAGGGAAGGACTGCTTCTATTCTAAGCGCCCTATTTTCAGGGATTTATAAAATTTAGTTGTAACAGGAATAGCTCATGCACAATGATAATTGGAATAAATTGCTTCGACCATTTTTGGTATTTGAGAGACTAGGTAAAATATCTGTATGGATGCCTTTTTATACCCTGCCGGTTAAATGCTGCGTCCATTTAAGAAATTAAATGTTCTATGCAGTTAACCCTTCCTGTGGGCTCAGTCTGTCCTTTTGCTTTGGATTAAACGATTAGAAGAGCGTAGCTTCTTCCCATGTGCAGTGGAGACACATAAAGAACATACTGTGTGTGCACAGGGTACATGGATGATGCAGCGTTTTACTTTTAAAAATAGGTCAACTATTAAAATTTTAACACCTGAGACTATCTGCTGTGTTCTTCCCATTGATCCTGGAGTTGGATTTATCCAAAGTGACTCATGGTTCCGTTGTGGCTTTCTCCCTGTATTCCTGACATTTAAATTAGCTTCAGAAAGGCAACATCAGATACAATAATATATTGGATAATAGAAAGAATGTGAGGACCAGCCCGTTTTTCTCATGTTTACATTCTCTAGTTTGGACCAAGAACCTCAGCGTGGAGGTAAATAAGACAGGGGGTTTGCCTCCCCCTGGATGTCCCCGAGACCAGCAGAGGGATGCTGGGATTTCTCCTCCACATCCCGCCATCCTCCCATGTGCAGCGCCTTCTTTTAAATCAAAGGATGCATCTGCTTTGGAACAGAGCCCAGCAGCAAAAAACAGCTCCTTAATCTGAGCTCAGTACAGTTGAGTCTCTCCCACGTTCAAAGGGAAAGTGAGGCTTTTTCTGCCTTCATCAGATAGGTCCTCCCGATCTGGTCACAAAATCAGTGATCCATTCCCAGTGTCTCCTTTTTCCAGGAACCTCCAAATCCCCAGGTCCTGGCCTTACCTTCCGCTCTTGTGGTTTCGCCCAATCTCTGTTCTCCTCTGCCTGAGTACTTTCCTCAGGAGTTGCTGGATGGGACCCCAGTTTCTCAGTTCCCCTACTTCCCCTATCATCTGTGCCTCTGCTTTTTCTTCTGGCTTCCGGTGACTCTCCGGGTTGCCCAGTTTCTGAAAACATGTTTTCCTTGCTCCTGCCTTTAGATGTGCAGGAGACTCATTCCAGTGCAGCATGTGGCTCCTCTCCATCTGGAAATCTCAGAGCGACGGATCTGTTGTGACCGTCAGTGGCAGGAAGGTCTTCGGGGCCATTGAGAAGTGTCCTGTCGGGATGTGGATCTCTGTAGACTTGGCACCTCCTGTGGTGGGAGGCACCCCCAAGCCTCCAGCCTTCTCTCCACCGTGTCACTGTTGTCACATCCTCCTTGGTTATGTAGGCTCCTGCATGGTGTTCCTGTCTGACATCTTCGTTAAACTGTTTTTACATGTCAAACCATCTTTGTTTTATTTTCTACAGAATGAATTAGAGACTAGTTCAATGTGCCCTGCTCCTCACACGTGGGCTCATCCTCCCGAGCCACAGAGTTTTGATTCTTGCGATGTATGTGCCTTATTTTGTGTTAATCGTGTCGATGCAAGGGACCATTTGGTGTTGCCCAATCAGAATTCAAGGCTGCATGCGCCCCAGCCAGCGGAGAGCACACGCCTGTAGCGACAGTAGCGGAGTCTGAGCTGTCTTGTAACCTGGTTTCCCGTGTTGTTTTGAACCGATAGGAGGATGTTCTCTTCGGACAAGTTACTGTTGTGTATCCTGCAAACGTGTAAGATAAAGTACAAGTTCATTTTTTTCACCTTTTTTAGATTTTTTAAAAAATGTGTAATCCTTTTTTAAAAGAAAGACATGTAAATACATTTAAGTATTGTAGGCATAGCGTCCAGACGTGGCCGGCCCGGGCCTCCCTGGCATCTGCCTGCCTCCAGAGCGATGCCCCGCGCCCGCCTCCAGCCCAGAGTGCAGCCGCCACAGATGGACTCGACTTTTGCTTTCAGAACCACTTAGTCCTTTTGTAACAAAGAGAAAGAACAATGTTTCTTACAATGTCAATAAAAAAACTCTTTGTACTGAAAGTTTTAGTGTGTTGCCTATTTAATGCATGGATGAATGGAAAGAATGCTTTCCTTGGAAAAATCCAGAGCCTGTGTTTGGAACAGACCCCCACACACCGCAAGCCAGGTGCCCTGGTGCTCGGAGACCCAGATCCTTCATCTCTAAGGTGGAGGAGATGCTGACATTCCTGCTAGTGAGAGTGAGGTGTGTGCTTGGACACACTACTTGTAACCAGGATCGGTTTTTCTTAATGTTATGGTTTGCCAAACTCTATGCGGAAGGACCTACATAGGTTTCAAAGGCCAACAGCTTAACTTGTCCCTCGTTTATATATTATCCTCTCATTTCGGAGGGTCTAAGGTAGGACACATATCAACAGAAAATCTGACACGGTATAAGGCCACTTTTATGTGGCTTTTAATAACTGACTTCAGATGAAGGTTAAACAGCTTACCTCATTTGCCTGCTATTTTCTTGTCAATATTCCCCAGATTTCTGTAACAGACTCCAAACGGGCCCCTCCCTCTGTCTGAACAGCAGCAGGTGTCCTTGCAGCCAGCAACCAAGGGCACTGGTCTCAGGGCTACAACGATGGGCAGGGCCTCATGCACTCACCTGCACAGGCGACCTGCACGAGGCCAGGGAACTGGTGTGGGATGAAGTCCCTGTCCTCTCCCTGTCATAGGGATGCTTCATGTTGTTTTAATCACATTGTTTTAATCGCAAGTCAAAATAAATAAGAAATGAGACTAATAGAATGGGGAATGGGGTGCATGACACAGCCTCCTTAGTCTGAGCAGGCACGCAGGTACAAGTCAGCTTTGCTTATAAGATCTCCTGTGAAGGACAGGAAGGAGGCAGAGTCTGAGGCAAAGTGGTGCAGCTGCAATGCAAATGGTATCTCCTAAGGATGTATTTTAGCTCAGCTGATTGGGCTCAGTGCTTGAGCAGTGACCCATGAACCAAGAGGTCACTGGTTCGATTCCCAGTCAGGGCACATGCCCCAATTGCGGACTCTATCCCCAGTAGGGGGCGTGCAAGAAGCAGCTGATAGATGATGTTTACCTCTCATCGATGTTTCTGTCTCTATACCTCTCCCTTCCTTTCTCTCTAAAAGCAATAAAGACACATTATTAAAAAATAAAGATGTATTTTAATTAATTTTTGGAATTCAGAGGTACTATTATCTACTGCCCAAATGAGAATATAATAGAAGAAAAGAGGGAAAATTTTAACCCACTGCCAAATTGTCATACTTATCCCTTTTTCTGCCAGGGTCTTCTCTTCATTTCCATGGTAGTGTTTCCCCTTTGGTTTTACTTTATATTGTATTGACTATTCCAAATACAACCTAGGCTTGACCCCACTGATTATCTAACAGGAAAGAGGAGAAGACAGGAGGCAGCTGATATTAAGGAAAATGGAGCAAGCATTGAAACTAACTGGACTGTGGGACAGATCACCTGTCCAGGGACAAGAGAGAGGGAGGTAAGCATGAGAGCAGGTTTAGCCAGATGTGTGGTATGGGTACAGGAGGTCAGAAGCTGAGGGGATCCAAAGGTGACACCAGCCTCTGACGATGCAGTGGGGTCTGGCAGGTGTCAGGAAGGCCAGTGAACAGAATGAGCAAAGAGTGAGGAAAGGAGTGGGTGATAGGATGGAACAGCATGGAGCAGAGAGTAAATACTCATTGCTATTTCACTAGGGGATCCAGATTGGACTTACTGGGCATTAGACTCAGGTAGAAGGTTATTTTTATTTTTTTCAGGGAAAATAACTTTAAAAGATGCCTTTGGCAGTGGTTGTGGGTGGCACGTGGAGAGAAGGGGGTGTGGGGGGTTGCCCTTGGAGTGGCACAGGCTGCCCTGCCCCTGGGGAGCAGGAGAGTGAGCCAGCAAGGGCCCCGGTGGGCTCTGCCCCAGCTTCTTCCAGGCCCCAGGAGGCAGGCTCCCGCCAGTCAGCAAAGCCCCAAGGTAGTGGGGTGCTGGGTCACACCAGGTCCCATCGTCCGGGCTTTCTGTCACTAGCTCTTCGCCAAGTAGGCAAGAAACTTCATTGGATTTCCCAGTGAGTAGTGCTTCAGGGTTATTTTGCTTTATGTTACATGACTATTTAATGAAGTAACAGGGCCCTAGCTGGTTTAGCACAGTGGGTAGAGCGTGGGCCTGCGGATTGAAGGGTCTCAGGTTCGATTCCGGTCAAGGGCACATAACTCATTTGCAGGCTCGATCCCCGGCCCTGGTCGGGGCTCATGTAAGAGACACCCAGTCGATGTGTCTCTCTCATCATTGATGTTTCTGTCTCTCTCTCTCTCCCTCCCCCTTCCTCTCTGAAATCAATAAAAATACGTATATTTTTTAAAGTAACCGGTTAATGCCTCAGTCTTACCTCTGCAGGCTCTGGTCATACCTCCCTTCTGCCCCAGGTTCTCTTCTGCGGGCGCCTTCTCAGCCTGGCTGAGCGAGCAGTGACAGGTGGCCTGGCAGGTCTGTGACCAAGCGGCAAGGAGCACCAGCAGCACTAAGGGGCCGGCGTGGCTGGGGCCCTCCGGGGAGAGAGGAGGCCGTGGACTGGCTGAGCCTTGCCAAGCAGGGCGAGACGCTGCCTGGTTGGCTGTACGTTTTCTCCTGCTCTGCTGTGTCTCACAGGCTTCTTGCTGAAGCTCCATCTGCAGAAACACTCCCAGTCACTCCAACGAGAGAAGCCGCCCAGGACCCTGCCCTTGTCTAGTCTTGGAGTGTGTGCTTCACCTGCCAGTGGCGAGCGGGACATCGCAGCAGGCACCCCTCCCCTGGCTCTCTGTGCTTGAACGTTGGAATAACTCCCCCAGTGTGTGTCTGGGGATGTTTGTGACCCCGTGTGTCACTCCTGTGTTGTGCTGAAGCCCTGAGTACCAGCTGGAGTGCTTATGAGGTAGAGGTTTGCCTTCTCTGAGGCCAGGGCGAGAGGAGGCAGGACGAGAACCAAGCTCCTGCACTCCTTGGCTGGGCTGCTCTGAGAACCTCAGGCCCTGCGAAGGCCCGGGGAGGGACAGGGAAGGCTGCCCCTGCGAGCAGCCCGGTGGGCTGTGAATCCGGCGGCCCCAGGGCCGTGTTCTTCCCCTGCAGCTGTGAAGGGCCCAATGATCCCCGCTCGGAAGGCTGGCTGCAGCTCTGAGCTGGCAGATGCAGGCCTGGGGCTGCAAGGGCCAAGTGTGCGGAGGTGAGATTCACGGCATTCCCAGAGGAGAGGGAGGCAGCCAGCTGGCAGGGGTTACTGAACAGTCAAGCCAAGGAATGTTGTTGCTGTTTGGAAGGAGACAAGCAGCTCGCTACCTCCCTTCTCCTCCGCCTCCGCCCAGGCGTGGAGACGGAGGTGCGCCAGGCTCTTAGGTGGAGCAGAAGGCACAGAGCTGCTTCGCTCACCACCAGGATGAGGGGCTGTGTCTCCAGTGCGTCGACTGCATTTTCATTTGAAGATGACTTTGACACCCCCAGATGTTTTACCCAAAACACACCTCCAGGCAGTTCCCAGAGGTACTTTTTAAACACACAGCGAACTTGGTGGGCAAGGAAAATAAAATTGGCTAACAAACAAAACAGCCCAGTGGCTATGCCCCACGCGGGGGACGTCTACCGTCTCCTGCATCAGGGATTTCTTCCCGGCCCCGGGAGTAACAGGCGCTCTGCGTGACTGACCAGCAGTTACGGATTCATGGCACAGCCATTCTTTTTTCTGTGTTTTTAAAAGTTGTTTAGTTACAGTTGATATTAGTTTCAGGTGAACAACACAGTGATTAGACATTTCTATAACTTACAAAGTGATCACCCCGCTAAGTCTGGGACCCCTCAGACACCATGTAGTTATTACAATGTTATTGACTCTATTCCCTATGCTGGGCTTTACCTCCCCGTGACCATGGTTATAACTGGCAGTTTACACTTTGTAATCCTTTTCACCCAATCCCCAACCCCCTTCCCATCTGGCAAGCATCACTTCATTCTCTCTATATAAGACTTCGTTTCTGTTTTATTTGCTCATTTACTTTGTTTTTAAGATTCCACACATAAATGATATATCATATGGTATTGGCCTTTCTCTGTCTGACTTATTTTACTCAGTATCATACTCTCTAGGTCCATTCATGTTGTCACAAATGGCAAGATTTCATTATTTTTTATGGATGAGTCATATCCCAGTTAAAAAAAAATTACATATATATATATATATATATATATATATATATACACACACACACACACACACACACACACACACTGAGTGGCCAGATTATTATGATCTCTGAATGCATAATAATCTAGCATATATATATATATATATATATATATATATATATATATATATATATTAGAGGCCTGGTGCATGAATTCGTTAATGGGTGGGGTCCGGCCAGCCTGGCCAGGGGGAGGGGACATGGGCTGTTGGCCGGCCTGCCTGCTGGTTGAACTCCTGGTCAAGGGGACAATTTACATATTAGCCTTTTATTATATAGGATATACACTGAGTGGCCAGATTATTATGTGTTCAGAGATCTTAATAATCTGGCCACTCAGTGTGTGTGTGTGTGTATAAATAATCTTATTTATTCATTCGTGTATTGATGGACACTTAGGTTGCTATTAAAAATAATTGCACAGCCATTCTCAAGAAACTCGCTGCTCCATGTACAAACCCCACCCGCTCCCCCAGCACCTCCCATGTGACCTACATCCTTTCAAAGATGAGGTCATGAAACATCATGATGAAAATATTTTCCCCGCAGTTCATGCAAAGAACAAAGCCCAACGATCCCATCCGAACCCCCTCCCCCTCGAGTGGAGATAAATGTGTCACTGGAGTGAGGTAACAGCTGACCCTTTCTCACCCATCTCTGCTCCATGCTCCATCCGCGGGGCAGTGACACGCACACTCCCCTGGTCTCCAAGGCATGTGGGGAAAGAACAGAACGTTCCATTGACCGCAGACAGGAGGCCGGGGAACAGCCTTTCCTTGGGTTGCCTTGACCCGGAGTGTCTTCACTTGCTGTGCAGTTTGAGACGATTTAGTGTCACTTCCCACTGTTCCAGCTGAACACCCAGCAGCTTCCAACGTGGCCACGGCCCAGCTTGTTTGAAACGCTTCCCGAGACTATCCCAAATCAAGTGGACTTACTGTTCGGCCAAAAGGAAGGGTTTTGAAAATAAGCTGCTTTAATCCATCTTTGCCGGCCATGCACACCAGGATCCCAGCTTCATGCAGACACAGGGTTTCCCCTGCAGAGTAGGGTGCCCAAAGGGTAAAGGAGAGGGGTGCCTGACACCATCCCCAGCTGCTATCCTGCCATTCAGTTTTGGCATTCACCCAGCCAACGGTGGTGCTGGCAGACTCCGAGTTAAGAGCTCAGTCTTCCATGAGACCGCCCCCACTTCAGAAGCCAACCTCAAGTTCAAGGGGCCCAGGCCACTCGCACTTCTGACTGACCTGCTACAAATTCAGGGGTTCCCTCAGGTTGATAATTCTCTAGAAGGACTCACAGAACTCCTCAAAGTGCTATATGTGTGTGCACAGTTTTTTGTTTGTTTGTTTTAAATATATTTTTATTGATTTCAGAGAGGAAGGGAGAGGAAGAGAGAGATAGAAACAGCAATGATGAGAGAGAATCATTGATTGGCTGCCTCCTGCACACCCCCTACTGGGGATTGAGTCCAAAACCCAAGCATGTGCCCTTGATCAGTATTGAACCTGGGACCCTTCAGTCCGCAGGCCGACACTCCATCCACTGAGCCAAACCAGCCAGGGCTCACAGTTTTATGATAAAGGATGCAACTCAGGGACAACCATGTGGAGGATGCGGAGGGCCCTGCCCCTAGAGCTTCTGTGCACCCCCCACTCCTTGTGGATCCTGTCACCTGCCAGACACATCAATGTGTTCCCCAACCAGATGGCTCCACTGAGTCTCAGTGCCAGAGGTCTCACTGGCCTTTCCTATGTGGGCAAATCGACAAAATTGCCTTGACCGGTTTGGCTCAGTGGATAGAGTGTGGGCCTGTAGACTGAAGGGTCCCAGGTTCGATTTCGGTCAAGGGCATGTACCTTGGTTGTGGGCACATCCCCAGTGGGGAGTGTGCAGAAGGCAGCTGATCGATGTTCCTCTCTCGTCGATGTTTCTAACTCTCTATCTCTCTCCCTTCCTCTCTGTAAAAAAATCAATAAAATATATTTTTAAAAATCGACAAAATCACTGTCCAGGTGACTGAATGAAAACTTCAGCCCCCTCCCTTCCCAGAAGCCAGGCTGGCTCAACCTCTACCCTCTAGTCGTATGGTGGGTTCCTCTGGTGACCAGCCCCCATTCTGGAGCCACCACATAAACTCAGGTGTGATCCAAAGGGCTCATGTATCACAAAGATCCCCCTATCCCGGGAGTTTCCAAGGGTTGTTAAACGTCCCCCTAATGTTTATTATATTACACGGGCTTCTCCTTGGAAACGTCCAGACTGAGAACAGAGAGTGGATGGGGGCGAGATGTGCCTGGAGCTACAGGTGCCGCCTTACGGAGAAGAGCTGGCCCCCCTGGCATCTGGCCCGGGCCAGCACCTCCTCCGCTCCTGTGTGCAGCTCCCACAGGCCTCTGGCCTTGGAGTGCTCATCCTCAAAAGTGGCTTCAGTAGTGGCTACACAGAGCTGTCATAGGAGGGTTTGGGACTGTGGATGTAAGATGCCGGCACCAGCAGCACCCAGCCAGTACTCACCGAGCATTTACTTCTCTTGCGAGTGTTTCTCCCTTCCCCAGGTGTGGTTCCACATGGCGGGAGAGCAGGGGCGAAGCCCCCGTGTGCAGGAAGAGGGCTGGGAGCCAGAGCCCCTTACACAGGAGGCATGTAGGCCGGGCCCGCCCGCCGCGAGCCCTTCAGCTCTGACTCACAAAGCACACCGGCTGTGCACCTGGGTCACATTCTAGAGGTGAGAACAGAACACCACCAAGATATCTTCATTCGGACCTCAGGGGTCAAAAAGTCCAACAGAGCAAAAACTGCAGCTGTTTCCTGAGAAAGATTCATGCTAGAATTTAGAATTCTAACCCCTAAAGAGTAAATGAGTTTTTAAAAAGACATTTTATATTATCATGTACACACACACACACACACACACACACACACATTTGCACAACCCAAGCCCATCCCGCAGGCACAGCATGTCAGCAGCAGCCAAACCTCCTGGTACTGTGGTGAGAACTGAGCTCAGAGACCCCCTGAGCAGCCTCACAGAGCCTCTCCCTATCCCCCATTCCTCCTCAGTTATTTTATCGGCATGGTTTTAAAAGTGGATGATCACTTCTTAGCAATTATTTTATCACAAATTTTGTCCTTTGGGTGTTTCAAGTATTTAGTGTTTAAGATAAATGACCATCTATTGAATTTAAGAACATGGCCCAGGGGTGAGTCTCATGATTAGAAATACACTGTAGTTCTGTGCACAAACCGTCTTTTTAAAAATATACATATTTTTATTGATTTCAGAGAGGAAGAGAGAGACAGAAACATCAATGATAACAGAGAATCACTGATCGGCTGCCTTCTGCACATACACACACACACTAGGGATCAAGCCCGTAACCTAGGCATGTGCCCTGACCGGGAATCAAACTGTGACCTCCTGGTTCATAGGTCAATGCCCAATCACTGAGCCATGCCAGCCAGGCTGCAAATACACTCTTAATATTTTGATGTGCTTATTTATTCCCAGTCTTTTTGGTAATGCAGTTTATTCAAATAAAATTTATTTTCTTATAAAATGAGTACATATTTCTTGTGGGAAATACAGAAAAACATCAGAAGAAAGTAGACATTATCTGTCATTCAATCGCCCAGAAATAATTGCTGTTAATATTTTGTGTTCTAGCCCAGCCAATGTGCCTCAGTGGTTAAACATCAACCTAAGAACCAGGAGGTCATGGTTTGATTCACAGTCAGGGCACATGCCCAGGATGTAGGCTCAATCCCCAGTGTGGGGCATGCGGGAGGCAGTCAATCAGTGATTCTCTCTCATCATTGATGTTTCTCTCTCTCTCTCGCCCTCTCCCTTCCTTTCTGAAATCAATAAAAATATATTTTAAAAAATATTTTGTGTTCTATTTCTGGATCTTTCTTTTACACATATCATTTAATGACGGCTATTTTTCCATGTTATTAAGAATCCTTTAACAACATGTGGGTGTGGGCAAGCGCATGAAAGACCAGTGACAGGGCAAGGAGATGGGACTCCCGCTTATCTTCCTACCTCAGCTCAGGCTGCCAGGTTCTTCCTGTACAATCATAACGATTTTCACACACAGCATGAAGAGCAGAAGAGATAGGTGGAGGCCACTAAATGTATGGTGGCCACAGGTAAGATGGGTGATAATGGAAACATGTGATGAGTGAAACACACTCATTCAAGGAGTCAAATGGACACAGGCTCTGGAGCTGAGACCAGGCCAGCTCATCCCTACGCCTCCCTGGGACCGACCAGGGTGGTTCTGAGGATGAATGAATGTGCATTGTAAGCTGGTGAGGATGGGATGGGTAACTGTGTCTGCACTGATCCGAGAGCACACAGGAGCTCGGGAATGCCCGCTGATATTCCTGCAACTTGCCACTTCCCCCCATCGCTCAGGACCTCAGCTCAAGCTGGCAGGCCCTGGAGGCTGAGTGAAAACCAGGTGAAATGGAGCGGCTCTGCAGGGTTAGCTGGGGAGCACCAGCAGGAAGGGCTGGGGGTGCACCTGGCCAAGGTGGACACAACCATGTGCAGGTCTCACCACGCTGCCTGCTCTGCTGTCACTGTCACAGCCACCCACACTGGCTTCCACAGCCACTAGTGGGGAGCGTAGGAGGGTGCCCACCTCTGCAGTGGTGGAGTGTCCATGCCTCGTCCGTGCTGCTCAGCGGTCACTTTGTGAGGTTCCAGAAGTTATCTGCCCCGATGACAGTGCTTCCTGGTTGCCTGTGTTTGTTTGCCGGTTCTAGCAGGTCTGCGCCCCTGGGCTTGGCAGTGGTAGAGGGAAGGAGTGTACGGACCAGCGGACGGAGGGCCTGGGGAACAGCAGGCTGCTGGCGGGCAGCGTGGTCACAGGCAGGCTTGGCCACAGTCTCCCTCTCTGAGTTCAGAGGCAGGGAGTGTGTTTACCTACACAGAGGTGGTAATTTATGGCCCCCCACCTGCTCACTTTAACTGTGGAAACGTGGGTGAGTCAGCATCACTGTGCCTCAGTGTCCCCATCTGTAAAACCAGACCACACGGGACAGAGCTTACTGTGGCAGTGAGGATGGGGTGAGCTAACCTTTGTGCGATGCTGGTGGTACCAGGCAAATGGTGAGTATTATTCCTAATATTTCTGACATCAGGGAAGGGTCCCAAGGACACGAGTGAGATGCCGAGACCAGGCAGGTCGCCTTTCAGATGAGGAGGGGGCAGAGGAATGCACAGGCAATAGCATGAGAAAGGAACATAGATCCTGGGTGGGTTCCGGGGAAGGGATGGGGGAAGCAAAGAGACAAGTTTGGCTAGAGAAGGTTATAGGGCAAAGACTGGTAGGAGTGAAAACAGGCTGAGAGGGACCAGGCCTCAGACACCGATGCACACATTTTGGCGTGGTCCCAAGCCCAGCACCTGAGAAGAGACAGCAAGAAAGGGGGAAGTGTGTGCTTTCGGAGAGCATTTCAGGAGAGAAAGGAGGCCCAACCAAGTCAACAATGCTGTTAGACGTCATAACTCTGTGACCCTGGAAGCCCCATCTACAATGAGAACAGGCCTGGCCTTAGGGGATTTAGGGCCCGAAGGTAGGGTCTGGTGCACAATGTTGGCAAGAGAAAAATTCCTGACCCTTTGCTGCTCTCCCTAGTTCCCTACGCCTATGAGAACGGTGCGGTGTGTTTCCAGAAGGCTGAGCTATCAGATCCATCTCCTAAGACGTGACTGCCACTTTCCTCCCTCCTCACACATTCCCTTCACCACAGGCTTGGAGGGCCCGGCGCAACAGCTTGGCTGGATGTCATTGAACAGCGGCTTCTCAGAGGGCTCAGCTCCTTCATCCCGTGCTGCTACTGCCACCCCGTGGTCGAGGCGGGAATAGCATGCCTGTCAGCCTCTGCCCTCTGGGCAGGTGGGGAAAGAATCTGTGGAAACGCGAGAAATGTTTCCCTTTCAGGAAGTGCAGTGCAGAGGTTGGAAACTAGGGGGAAAGAAAAATAGTGTCTTTGGAAGTGAGAGTCTTCATTGAAACATTTTTGATGTTCTAAGTTTTAGAAACAATATGAAACTTAAAGAAACATCTCCGCTGCTGCAGCTGTGGCTTCCTTTGATCTGAACCAAAGACACTCTCATTGCTTTTTACTAAATACAAACAAGAGGGGTTCCCTGGGCTGCCAGGGATGGGGAGGTGGGGGTGGTGCCCACCCTCACTCCTGAGCACACCTGCCTGTACAGTCTCCAACAGCACCAGGGCAGCGCTCTCTCTATTGGGTCTTGGAGGGATCCGCCTCAGCGTTTCCCAGGGTGTCCTCGTGCATTTACAACTCCCTTTTTCTTTTTAAAGCTGTGGTTCCCTTTATTGTGGAAGGCACACACGGAGCAGCACACCTGTCAGCCCCTCCGTGCGCAGGGCTGTGAGCAGTTCGCGGGACGCCTGGAAGCAGGACCTTTGTGTGTGAGTGGGTGCCCAGGGGGGCTCCGCACAGGTTGTTTAACAATCTGTGAACCCCTGTTTCCTCGCTGTAGAACGGGGATGATCTCTACTAAGCAGAGGGTTCTAAGGATAAAGTGAGGTGAGTCTGCTTTTGATTCCATCCACCTAGACCTCTGAGCAAGGTCCTCTCCCCGCTTACTCCACTGACGGTTTAAACTGCTGGGGCTGCGACCCTTCTGTTCGTGCCAGGTCATCTTTCCCAACATGGATACCGGTGAGTCTGCACCACCAGAAGCGTGCAACTCTGCCCGCAGCGAGGAAAGGGTGGGGGTAGCTCGGAGTGATGATCACGGTGCCCCAGAAGTCCAGAGATGAGAAAATGAGGGCATTTGAAGAGCGGAAAACAGGAGTGATTAAGGCCAATGTCTTTGGCTCCCCTACCTGGTCACGACAGAGTTAGGACAGATGCTCAGCATCTGGGGTGAAGGTGGAGAGGTGAGGGGGGAGGGCAGAGCCCATAGAGCTGCCAGGTCATGGGGTTGTCTCCCCAGGGACAGCAGGTCAGGCCAGGGGCTTCAGGACTCAGAGGGAGCAGGGCTCCTTGAACTGAGCCCAGCCTTCCCCACAGGTGCGCTGGACCTGCGGGTGAGGGAGGTGCAGCGGGAGGCGCAGGGAGAGGAGCTGAGAGTGAGCGCAAGGGCTCAGCATCTGGGCGCGAGGGAGGCTCCCAGACCCAGGCGTCGGGAGGGGCGCCAGGAGGGGCCGCTGCGGTGAAGCGCACATCCAGGTACCGATGTGCACGTGGTCAGGGGACCGGACTCCGATGAGAAGACATCTCCCACTCGGGTTCATCTCTGCTGACCTTGATCCGTTTCTCAAAACACGAATGATGTGCTTGTGGGTGAAAGGAAGGAGGAAGACAGCAAAGCAGTGTGACAGGGTCCCAGTGCTAGAGAGACGGAAGGCGGCATCGCCTTTCCATGGATGGTTAGCAATCCGCGGTTCTTTGATTCTGGAACCCTCTACGCCAAGTCCCCGCCGGGAAGGGAACATCCTGCCGCCGAGAATGGCTCAGACTGCAGCTGCTGCGGGCGTTTTTGTCACCACGTTCAGTTTCATCAGGGACGTCCGGTGGAGAGGGGGCAAAGGCCGGGGCTGGAACCACGCAAGGCGAGACCTGCGTCGTGGGGAAAAGCTGCCTTAGGCGCTGGAGGAAGCCGACCGGGAAGCGGCTGGCACGCACTGCCCCCTGGTGTCCTCGGCGTTAATTGCACGTCGGCTGCCTCCGAAGGCTGGGAAGGGCCACAGGACAGCTCTGCTGCGGCTCCTCTTCCTCACAAACCTCCTTCCATGGGGGGCTGCGTTTCTTCCGGGTGTCCTTTCCCACAGTCAACAATGACGACCAGTTTCCGTGTTTGCCAACCTATTTTTACACTTGTGGGTCATACAATCCCCCAGAGGAAATGACCACAGGGACAGCATGGAAGTGGGGTCTCCTCCCTGCACACCCCCTTCCACTGCAGCCCGCAGGGAGTTGGTTTTGTCCTTACAGAGAGACCCAGAATCAAGCCCTGGCACAGCCACCTAGAAACCGTGTGACCCACAGAGTGAACAAGTCACGCAGTCTAGCTACACCTTTTTCTTTTTAAAAAAATATTTTTATTGAATTCAGAGAAGAAGGGAGAGGGAGAGAGAGATAGAAACAGATCCAGAGACAGAGAAGCATCGATCAGATGCTCAAACCCCAAAGGGAAGGTAGGGGAGGGTGGGGGTCAGGGGGAGAGATCAATCAAAGGACCTGTATGCATGCATATAAGCCTAACCAGTGGACACAGACAACAGGGGGGTGAGGGCATTACTGGGGGTGGGGTGGGAGCAATGGGGGGATAAGGACACATATATAATACCTTAATCAATAAAAAATATTTGTATTGAATTCAGTGAAGAAGGAAGAGGGAAAGAGAGATAGAAATATCAATGATGAGAGAGAATCATTGATTGGCTGCCTCCTGGGGAATGAGACTCTCACTTCAAACCTACTGGGGATCTAGCCCACAACCAGGGCATGTGACTTTGACTGGAATCGAACCTGGAAGCCCTCAGTCCGCAGGCCAACGCTCTCTCCACTGAGCCAAACCAGCTAGGACCTTGCTACCCCTTACTTACCCAGTCAGCTGAGCTCTGCACTCCACCTTCCACTGTGCTGGGACGTCAGAGTTGAAAAAGAAATGGATTCCAATTTTCAGGCGCATATAGAGGGTGGAGCACTTTGACGGCAGGGTGGCATGTTTAATACTGCACCCGAAGCTTCGGGGCAGGTCGGTTTGGGGGACACTGTATCAGAGGACTGCAAACAGTGACACCTGTCTCATGAGGGTGGCGCGACGGTTAAATCGGATAGCATGGGTGGGCAATCAGTGCGGTGTCTGGCACACAAGTAGCAATAAATGATGGTCATCGGATTCCAAAGGGAACTTATCAAGTGGGGGCAGCAGTAGGTGTGGGGGCAGGGTGGAGGTGGGAAGGGTTGTTTAGACCACCACCATGCATAACTATAGACTGTGAACCCCAAATGCAAGCCGCAATGTAGTTCTAAATGTTCTAGTGATCTCATGAAAAAAGTTCCACTAGAGTGAAATTAACTTTATAATAAACTTAAACTCAGTATATCCAAAATATTGTCAATTCAACATATAATAAAAGATTGTTAACGAGCTCTTTCACATGTTTTTGTTCACAGCAAGTCTTCACCATCCCGCGTCTGTGCTACACTCGCAGCACATTTCACTTAGGAGCCACCGCATTGCAAACACCCGATCGTCGCCACGGCTGTGGCTTCCGTGTGGGACGGTGCAGCTCAGTGTAGCATTGCTGGGCCTGCGGGGCCACTTTGGGCCAGGAGAGGACGAGACACTGCATTGGCTCATGACCCTGTGGCTGAGCTGGAGCTGCTGCTGCCTGTTTGGCTCTGGGACACACGTCATCAGCCACAGGGGGGCTGGGAGGCCATCTGCATCCGAATCCCCTGGGCTGCTGCTTACACAGAAAACCTGGTTCCTGGCCCCATCCCGTCTGAATGGCCTGAGACCAGGAGCCTGCACTTCCAAGTGACTTGGGGGTTCAGCCTCCCCTCTCCTTCCCAGTGCAGAGAATTGTGTCCTCAGAAAGACTGGTCATGGGATGCAGGCTGCCCTCAAGGAGGGGGCATAACCTTGGGAGAGGCAGTTTTCTCTGGCTGTGGGCTATTGGAGAACAGCGCTTATCTGAGAGCCATTACTCCCCACCTCAGTCCCTAAAACTCCCAGCAGCTGGGGGAGTGGGTGTCTGCTGCTACAAAAGGGATCTTGGCAGCACATCATCGCGTCTCCTATTGTCTTTCCCTCATGCTGTTCAGATTCATTCACTTCATCTAGTGTGTCCATCCCCATGGAGAAACATATGCTCCAGGACTGTGGTTGGTCTCCTTTCCTAAGGAAACTTAAATGAGGAAGAAATAGAGCTACAACACACCATAGCAGTCTTCAGGTTGCGAGACGTACCCATCATCTCCTTCCTGTAACACCTGTTCTTCCTGATTCTCTTCCTCGGCTAGCACCTTTGCTGGTTTTGTAGCTCACTGGTGTGCAACTCAGGCCCCTGTCTTGAAGAGGTTTGAGGCCCTAGTACCATGACATTCTCAATCCATGCCTTCTACATTTGTCAGTTTTTTGTCAGACGTGGGCTGGAGAGTACCAAGAGACATCTTACCAGATCTCTTTCTTGCACCCATTGTATAACGCAGCCGTATCTCCTCTTAAAGATTATGGTCAAGGTTCCAAAATGGCAGCGGATTAAGTGGAAACGTGAAATAAGCCAGTCAGAGAAAGACAAGTATCACATGATCTCACTCATATGTGGAATCTAAAGAACAAAGTAAACTGATGAACAAAATAGATCCAGAGACATAGAAGCATGGAACAGACTGTGGAATCTGAGAGGGAAGGCTGGAGTGGGTGGGTGGGGTGGGAAGAGATTAACCAAAGAATTTATATGCATACATGCATAACGTATGGACACAGACAATAGTGTGGTGAAGTCCTAGGGTGGGGGCGGGTGGGGATTAGAAGGGGTCAATGGGGAAAAGAGGGGGACATCTGTAATATTTTTAAGAATAAAGATTAAAAAAAGATTATGGTCAATTATACCTACAGGTCTGGTGATTCCTTCCTCCGTTGCTGTACTCCTAAAACCAGAGCCAAAGTTGCCAGGCTTCAGACATAGTTTAATATTTCATGGGACCCTTGCAATGTTCCTCATGATCTCCCTCTGGGAATCAGGACTTCTAGTTATGTTGAGCCTAGAATTTCATGGATTCTAGGGAAGCACAGATTCCCAAAGTGGATCTTTGAGAATAATGGTAAGCAAGAGCATGCCTATTTTAACCTCTTGGTTCTTGGACTCTGAAAGAAGAGAACGCATGCATGAGCTAGAGACACAGGGCTATGAGGTAAGCAACTTCCTGTGTCCCTGGTGAATGCTCTGGGTTCTTGAACTCATATATGACTTAGTGTGTATGTTGCACCTGAAAGCAGTGGTACCATGCTCACAGGGCATCACCACCAAGATGACACCACAGCTAGTCATGCCATTATTCTGTCAGGCTGACAGCTTCTGGGGATATGATATATCACAGGAGCAATGGCCCCCATGGGGCTGTGACCTCCTGACACAGCTCCTTTTGTCACAACTCCTTGGTCTGAAGCAATGTTACGTGGAAGACTATGTCAGTGGATTAAATACTTTGCAAGCCTTTGGAGAGTGGCTGAGGCAAGAAAAACAAGCCTGTACCTTGAATATCTATTTCTTCCAGTCAATATGAATCTCTAATTCTTCAAAGATAGAAATGGTCTAAGTCATCAACTTGCTACCAAGTAGGCAGTTGGTCCCTTTGAGAAATGGTGCCATGTGTGATGGGCATTGGTGTCTATTGCTGGCAGATTGGAAGTGTGGTAGCAGTAGCTAGTCAGCCTTGGGGAGTGGGAACCTAGCAGTGGGACCCATGCACAGCCTCCTTCTCTGCTACCATGTAGACACTGGACCTGAGTCCATTGCACCAGATAGGAAGTGGCCAATGACAGAGGTTGGCTGTTGTCAATTCCTAGGGTCATTTGGTCTACTTAGTTGCTCACTGGCTCGTCAGTGTGGTTGCTTTCTGGTGGGCATTAAAATGTGATGCAAAATCTTCGTGCACTGAGCCTGCTCCATGGGCTTGTTGACAGGCCCCTTCCACAGACAACTGTATTCCTGATCTTCCAATGTTTCTCCTTTCTGGGCCATGACCACCAGCCAGGCCATTCACTGTTGCCCATGAGTCTGTACATATTCTCCCCTCAGATCACTTTTCATTATACACAATGTGACTGACCTTGGGTGCTACCCAAGCTCTGCCCACTGGGGGGACTTAACCTTACCACTGACTCCCAAGACCATCACCTGAGTCGAGTTGTATCTCAGGATAGTTCATTTCTGGCTTGAACCCACATTCATAGCCAGCTTATTTGTGAAACAAACTTGGCTTCCTTCCCCTTCTGTCAATTATTCAAGAGCCGAGGAAGAAGTTCCAGTGCAGCAGCAGTGGTTGATATGATGGTCTGGGTCACGTGCTCATGCAATTTATCTGTGCTGACCATCCCTCTTTGTGCTAATGCTGTATATACCACGTCTAACTTAAAATGGATTGTTGATGAGCCCACCTGACCATATAGCCTGATAGATCTGACAGAACCCAGCTCAGGATGGACCGTTCTGGCTGCATGGTGATCCCTGGATGTGCTATGGTCCAGTACTCCAAGAAATGTGAGCAACGTGAGCCATTTTTTCACCTAGGTTATAAATTTGTACTTCAGAAGCCTTGTTTCAGAACTTTAGGATGTACATTGTGATTTCCCTATCAGTGGTTGCCAGAAACTCTATACTATGTCTTTCCCACCACAGGTACCACTACAGCCACGGGGTCGTTGATGTCAGACAGCCCACATGGAAAGACTGCTTGCACTGCAACCTGTTATAGACTGAGCTGCTCTTGACCTCACTCAAAGAACAATGTTATACTCTACAGAATTGTTACATACGTGAGCCAAAGATGTCTCGGTATGTGAGTCTCTAGGTTGTTTACTCCTCACAGCAGGCTGAGACCAATTAGCTCAAAAGCCCACTGATGTCAAAGTCAAATTTTTACATATACAAATGTATTATACATAGCTCAAATAATTTTAGCTACAGAGAGTCTGCCTGATTTGTGCACCCTGCCAAACTACATTCAACATCTGATAGCATAGGTAAGCCTGGAGGTATAAAAACCCCGAGCCTGCTCTCCTTTGGCGCTCCTGACCCAGAGCCTCTCTGCTGTACTGATGAGAGACATCAGCTAGACCCGCAAATCCCTTCTCCCTCTGCAATTCCCTGGCCTTTCTCCCTCCTGCCCATGCAACATAGTTAGATGGTAGATTTTCAGATCTTTTGTAGTACAGTTATTGTAGTATGCACTTCTGTGGGTATTTTGATCCCTTTCTCCACCATTTGACCCAGAAAGTTCTGGCATCTCTACTCTAGTTAGTGTGCCCAAGATTCCAAGAACTAACCTCTTAGCATGTTAGTATGATCTGCCAAGGGCCTTGCCACAGTATTAAATTTTGTATCATAGGAGAGGGCTCTCAGATAGACAAACTCCTTCGTTCCCTTGATCAAGCAACCCCAGAATCCAGACCCACACATCCTTTCTGGCTCCTGCTAGGACATATTGATTAGATTCTGCAGTCTTTCAGGGCTGTTCCAGCTGTCTATTGCTTTCATTATCGCTCCATAGTTCTGGGAATTGACTGGGCTTAGCTAAGAAGTTCTTGCGCTGGGTTGCTCATGTGGTTAGAGTCACACAATGGCTGGGCTGGAGTCATCAGGTCATTCTATTATTTCACTTGCAGGAAATAATCAGACTAGGAAAAGAAAGAAGCAGAAAATGGACTAGGGGCTGCTTAGAACTAGGGAAAGAGCAGATTGGAGGTGATAGTTAAGGGATACAGGGTTTCTTTTTGAGGTGATGAAATTTTTTAAAATTGATGTGATTGTTGTACTGAAGCATCCATCTTGTATAAAAACTGCTGTTTGAAATTTTAACCCTGCTATTTGGCTTCTGCAAATGCTTGCTTGCTTAAATAATAAGGAAAATGACACTACTCCCACTTCTGAGTTCAGTTGATTTGCATATTAGGCTTTTATTATATAGGATAAAGCTGTTACAAAGGTAATACAAAGAAAGTGGGGTCAATTCTATGTTTGAGTATCTAAATAAATCTTAACTATAGAGAGGGAAGACTACAGAAAGGATGGAGCTATAATTGATAAAGCAGTAATTGGCAAAGCCGCTTATATTTTCCAAGAGGGAGAAGTGCAGTAATTTGTCAGTTACATAGTGACCTTGCTTTTGTTTCACTTTATCATGGTCTCAGAGTGACCTTGTCTGATGCTGGTGGCGTTGGCTTTCTATGAGACGTTCACCAGGAGAATAACGGAGCAGCTGTGACTGCCAGCAAGCCGCTGCCGGGCCAGTTGTTGGGTGTCAGGGTCTGCATTTGTCCTTTCTCACATGTATTCATTCAGGAGAGGTTATGGGTGCCATCCAGTGGGCTTGTGAACCCCTGAAATTGTGTGCCACATTTCAGAATGTGAGTGAATAATACAGAGAGAAAGTCCATAGAATTTATTAGATTCTTTAAAGTGGTTTGTAACCAGAAAAATTAAGGAACACTCATCCAACTTAAAAAGTAAAACAAAAACAAAAAAACAAAAAAAGCCCTGAAACTCCAGACATCTCGGAAGCAGGATGCAGTAGGCACTGGAAGCCGTGGTGAGAGAAAGAGGAAAGTGGCCCAAAGATACTAGTGCGTGACGTGGGAGGGCAGCTTGGAGATGGAGCCTAAGCCTGCATTTTCCAGACAGGCCAGAAGCAGACTGCTTGAGTTCATGAAACATCTTCAGGGTGAGTCATCAGCCCGGGATACTATACCAGGAGATATTTTTATTTAAAAAAAAAAAAAAAAAAAGGCATTCATTTTCCCTTTTCCCTGAATGGTTTAGTCATTGACCTACACAAAATACCTTGCGGTTTTCGGGTGCTTTGGATTTGTGCGTGTGAAGAGTCATATGTCCTTACCCAAAGGCAGGGTCAGGATACAAAGGCCAGTGGTCTCTGTGAGCGACTGAGAAAGCCAGGCAGAGTCTGAGAGCCTCCTCCCAGCCGGTATCCCAGCCCAGCTGCCTGACTCACCCCTTTCATCCTTCAGTGAGTTCGGGAGCGTGACAATAAATGGAAATTTTAGAAACTCACGACCAAATGTGTTCTGAAGCATTCCTCAGGGGAACAGGAAGTTGCACACCTCATAGGTCTGTGTCTCCAGCTTATGAATGTGTTTCCTGCTTTCAGCCAGGAAGAATTTGCTCACAGATCTGCTTGACCCGAAAAAAGCAAGAGGTGGGATTTCCTGAAACAGAGCCATCTCTCCCCACTCCTCTTCATTGACAATGTGGTCCTCTGTGCCTCTATGCATTCCCTTTGGGAAAAGGGAGGGGGCAAGGTTAGTACTCTTGTGAATGACTGTATTTGGGTTATTTCCAACACAACTCAGGGGCCCTGATTATGATTAGTGACCAAGATTCCCAGTGGGAATATGTTACTTGACACTGAATTTTGTTCCTCCGAAACCCAGAACATTAGAAAGATTCTGTAGAAATAGAGTAATAGCTAATATTTACCGAATACTTACTATTTGCTAAATAGTAAACATCAGCTCAAACTGAAGCATGGATAATTCAATTACTATTTCCTATTCCATATGTAGTGTATAACTATATACTATTATATAGCATTTTACTCACTTGCCCAAAATCACACAGCTAAAGCTCTAAGGAGGAGATAGCTGTTGCATTTTGGGGTCTATGCCTTACTTCTCATTAGCACCGCACAGTTGACCAATATTAGCCATTGTGTTGAATATAAGAGGCTCAAGATAGCTCTCGTGACTATGGTGGTGTGCTCTGTCATTTCTGCTTGTCTCTCCAGCCACCAGCACATTTTTGTTTGCGGCTGGATAGAGAAAGGGGACAATCCATGACTTCAGCAGAGTTCTTTGATGTTTAAGGACCTGGAAAAAATTGTTCTCATGGCAGAAGGTGTGTGGTGGGGGAGGTTCCTAGGGTGGAAGGGCCTGGAGGGAGACTGAATTTGCCAAGAATTTCTGATCTGATTCATGGACATACACAGATGCTTCAAAAACGAAGCATTCAGTGAAGGATGGCATTGCCTCCTGGAGCCCACAATCCCAGGATATACAGAACTGGACTCAGGGTCAGTGATGAGTAAAGGCATGAGGGCCTTTGGCTCTTTGGCCTCTCCCCTTCTCTGATCTCTCCTTCATCCAAGGCCTCAAGATCATCAGCCCCATCTTGAGTCCCACGGGGGCTCATCCTTTTCTCTGCCCCTTTGCAATTCTGTTGATTGTGTGTCCTCTTCTGGGGAAATATGCTCAGTTGCTCTCAAACTGGAAAGGAATAGATGGCAAACCTGCCCAGGCCCCAGTGGCTTGATTGTTAACGTCTGTCATCCATGAGATTGGCTCTCAATATTTCACGTGCCCTAGTTCATTCTCTTCTACAAATCCTCAAAAATAGTAGTGGTGGTGGTGGGATTCACCAAGGCACATGGGGCCAGGGGGAATTAGTGACCTGGGGATAGTGATGGAGAAGAGACTCAATGAGGAGAACAATTGCCATGACTGCAGTGTCTGGGAACATGGCAGCTCTGTGAAGAACATGTATGCCTGTCCAAAGCTTTGATCTATGTAAACCCACCCCGGCCTTTATTGTTACACAATCTCCTCAGTGCCATCAACGCAGAAAGTCTTTTTCTTTGTCTAAGCTAACCCTCTATCAGGACATGTCTGGCGTGTGTAGGTCACAGCAATTAAACACTGAACTCATTGCTTGAGTCAAGCAGCAACATCAGTAACAACAGCATCAATAACCAATCACAACATCACAGCAGCAAATGCTTAAAAAGCACTTGTTACCTGCCAGGCACTACTCCATGCACTTTGAATGCATTATGACCTTATTGAATCCTGCAACAACCTTAGGAGGCAGGAAAATTCATGCGCCCATTTTATAGTTGAAGAAACTGAAGTTCAGAGAGGTTAAGAAACTTGCCCCAAGTCACATGCTTAGATTGTGTGCTGAAGTCAGAATTTGAGCCTAAGTCGTCTGGCCCTTGAGCGCATGTTTTTAAGCAAATGTGTGATTTGAGTAGATTTAGGCGTTGTCCAGCCACTTGGCAGAATATAATGTTTCTGGGCAGCAGCGCACCCTGCACTGTCCCCCAGGAAGCCAGCTCACAATTTTTGGCAGAGGCCAAGAAGAATGTGAGAGCCAATACACTCTGAATTATAAAATGGAGGTTTTAATCCTCTGCTCTCCATAAAGTCATATGAAATTCTGGATGTCATTTTTAATTCTCTTCGTCTCAAAGTCCACAAATGGAGATAATAATACCTTTCTTGCCTACATCATCAGATTTTGGGAAATAGATGAAACCAGCTTAGGAAAGGGCTTGGCAAATTGTGAAGGAGTGTGGGGATGTACTGTTAAGTGGTTGTTATGGCTCTGTGGAAACCTCCTATCATGGCATAATGAATGACCAGCAGAGAGTAAGAACATAGTATCATTGTCACTTACGAAGGGCAGCATATTAATTTTTCTACGTCACTGAGAAAATAAAATCAGGATACATCCCAGCCCTGCAATGGAAGCCTGGAATAACGGGCTTAGTTCAGAGGACACATTTACCCTGTCCCATTGTAATAACTTAATTAAGTTCTCTTTGGGAAAAGACCATAAAAGGCTAATGTACTTGGGGTAGTGACGACACTACACGGCATGGTGAATGTCCATCATCTTCGTGTTTATTCTACTACATTCCTGGCGCTATATCTCAGGAAGCTTCCAAAGTGCACAGATAACAGTTGGACTTGTGAGATTTTACTCCCATGACAGGCAGGGTCCCAGACAAAGCTTTCTTCTTCCAGAAACCAACATGAGTACCTCAGAACTCAAGGCCACAAGTTTAATTTCAATTCACATCAGTGTGACTAAATCTTCTCCTAATGACTGTTCAAAGGCTGCAGAGGAAGACATTGGTCAAGCTGGGAAGCTCCCAGGAGACACATCAGCTTCAAATCACAGCCACAGCAGACACCATCTAACTGGCTTGATGATTTTTCAGGAGACACATGGAAGACATAAGTCATACAGAGTAAATCTGAGTGAAAAGTAGGAGAAAACATCTTCAGAAGGAAAAAAAAACAAAAAACCCTGAGAAACATTCACTTAAAGACATGTCATTAAAAAGTTCCAAGCATTGCTGGAGAAGACAAATATTCTATATTTGTTGGATAGAATGGTTCAGACTAGATCCATTAGGATCTCTACATCTCTGAGACCCATCAATGTAAATGTCCAAAGAATTGCTCTTCTTACTAGTGATTTGTAGGTTTAACCTATCAGTTTTTAATACAATTGTGTTAAATTCTTTGTTGATTTTTCCCATATTTTTAAATAATTTTGCTAATTTAGGGTTTCTTTATTTTAAGGATTTTTGCTTGGGCACATACAAATTTATACTTACTATAACTTCATGATGATTTATTATTATACTAGTGACCCTGCACGCGAATCCGTGTGCGAATAGCTCGCTGCCGTTTGCCTCAGCTGGCCGCCCTGCCCACCGCTGCTGTAGCTCTCCACTGCACGTAGCTCGCTGCCCCGCCCTCCTATAGCTCTCCCCTGTTTGTGGCTCACTGCCCTGCCCTCCTGGTGATAGGACATTAGGCATCATGGTGTAACAACCATTTGCATATTACCTCTTTATTATATAGGATATTCCTAATTATGCTTATTAAGATATTTTGCCTTAACCTGGTATCAATATTGCTATATCAGCTTATTTTGGATTATTATTTGCCTAAAATATATGTATCCATCCTTTTAATTGTAACTTTTCTGCATATTTTAGTCTTAGATGCATATCTTGTAAGTGTATTTTGGATCCTATTTTATTTTACCTAACATGCCAAGTTCTGCCTTTAAATTAAGTATAATCCATATCTCCTTATTGTGATTAATGGTATATTTGTATTAATTTCAACCATATAGTTTTATATATACCACGGAACATTTTTTTCTTTGCCTTTTTTTCTTTTTTCCTCATGTTCTGTTGAAATAAAACTTTTAAAAAAATATGCTCTTCTTATTTTGTGTATTGTATTTGAATATATGGATTATATTTTTATTTTCTTCATGGTCACTTTACATTTCTACATTTTCCCAACAAGCCTAAAATTATTCAGTATCCTCTCTTTTCCTAGCTACCACTACAAAGGCCTTCACACATGTTGTCCTCCTATTCCCCAATCTTGTTATTTTATCTAGAGTTTAATTTTGCCTTTTAAAATTTAATAAAATAGGGAGAAACCAAGATGGCGGCATAGGTAAACACCTAAACTGCTGCCTCGCACAACAATTTCAAAACTACAACTAAAAGACAGAACGGACACCATCCAGAACCACAGGAAAGCTGGCTGAGTGAAAATTCTACAACTAGAAGGAAAGAGAAGAGCTCACAGAGAATTGGAGGTACGGCAAAGGGTCTTTGTGTGTGCAGAGAGGAAGGGAGGCTGAGAGCCTGGCTGACTTTCTCTGGCAGAAGGGGGAAGGAAGCCCCCGACCGCACTGAACCCCAGTCCTGACTGCACTGAACCCCAGTTCCAGGCGAGCCCCCGGGGACCCACGCTCTTACGGGGGGAGTCTGGACTCTCGGGCGGAGACTTGGGAGCCGGGGAAGGCGGAGGACTGAAAGCGCGCGCGCGCCAGTGCGCACAAAGGCTGCGGAGGTTGCCACAGGCTTTCCCTAGTGGAAGGGAGTCAGAGGCTCCTGACTGCACTGAGCCCCAGTTCTGACTGCAGTGACCCCAGTTCCAGGTGAGCCCCTGGGGACCCACGCTCTTGTGGGGGGAGTCTGGACTCTCGGGCGGAGACTCGGGAGCCGGGAAGGCAGAGGTCTGAAGGCACGCACGTGCGCGCAAGGGCAAGGCTGATGGGAAGCCAAGACTGAGACCCCAACCTATCCAAGCCGAGCACAGAGGCTATTGCAATTTGGCAAGTCTAATCCTATAAGGCTGTCTCCAGCACTGAACTTCTCCCAGCATAGACACAGCTGATCCTTACAGCCAACTGGCCTGGAGGTCAATTCTTCCCAGTGATACCAACAACAATAAAGACTTAATTATAACAAGGCTGTACACACAGTCCACAAAGGGGTGCACCAAGAGTGTCCACCTCAGGTTAACTGGGGAGGCAGACCCACTGGGCCATATTGGAAACCTAGCACACAAATCTACCTTACCAACTCAGGGAAGCAATGAAAATGCGGCGTCAAAGAATCAGATCACAAACGAAAGAAATGGAGGAAAACAAACGACTGGATATAGAATTCAAAACCACGGTTATAAGGCTTTTTAAGAATATCCTAGAAAAGGCCAATAAATATAATGAGACCCTCGAAGATATGAAAAAGGACCAACTAGAAATTAAACATACACTGACTGAAATAAAAAATATTATACAGAGACCCAAAAACAGACAAGAGGAACACAAAAATCAAGTCAAAGAATTGAAATACAAAGAAGCAAAAAACACTCAACCGAAAAAGCAAAAAGCAAAAAGAAAAAAAAATCCAAAAAGTTGAAGATACTGTAAGAAGACTCTGGGACAACTTCAAGTGTACCAACATCAGAATTATGGGGGTGCCAGAAGAAGAGAGAGAGCAAGATACTGAAAACCTATTTGAAGAAATAATGACCGAAAACTTCCCCCACCTGGTGAAAGAAATAGACTTACAAGTCCAGGAAGCCCACAGAACCCCAAACAAAAGGAACCCAAAGAGGACTACACCAAGACACATCATAATTAAAATGCCAAGAGCAAAAGACGAAGAGAGAATATTAAAAGCAGCAAGAGAAAAACAGTTAATTACCTACAAGGGAGCACCCATACGACTGTCAGCTGATTTCTCAACAGAAACTATGCAGGCCAGACGGGAGTGGCAAGAAATTTTCAATGTGATGAATAGCAAGAACCTACAACCAAGATTACTCTACCCAGCAAAGCTATCATTCAGAATTGAAGGGCAGATAAAGAGTTTCACAGACAAGAAAAAGCTAAAGGAGTTCATCACCACCAAACCAGTATTATATGAAATGCTGAAAGGTATTCTTAAAGAAGAGGAAGAAGAAAAAAGTAAAGATAAAAATTATGAACAACAAATACATATCTATCAACAAGTGAACCTAAAAATCAAGTGAATTAAAAACCTGAGGGACAGAATAATCTGGTGAATATAATAGAATCAGGGGCATAGAAAGGGAGTGGACTGATAATTCTCAGGGGGACAGGGGTCTGGGGGGTTCATGAAGAGACTGGACAAAAATCATATACCTATGGATGAGGACAGTGGGGGGGAGGTAAGGGCAGAAGGTGGGGTGGGAAATGGGTGGAGGGGAGCTATGGGGGGAAAAAGGAGAAATAATTGTAATAATCTGAATAAAGATTTATTTTAAAAAAATAAAATTTAATAAAATAAATTAAATTTAGTACTTTTTAAATTAGAAGGTAATAATCATAATAAATTAATATGAATAATGAAATAAAGCAACAAAAATAAAAAATAGTAAACACAAAAAATTAAAACAAAAGAGTTTTAAGAAAATATATGATCACTTTTATTTGTTAAATTGCATTCCATACTGCTATTCTTTTTAAAATATTTTTTATAGAGAGAGGGGAAGGGAGAGGGAGAGAGATAGAAACATCAGTTGGTTGCCTCCTGCTCACTCCCTACTGAGAATCGAGCCCAAAACCAGGCATGTGCCCTGACCAGGTATTGAACAGGTGACCAGCCTCTTGGTGCATGGTCCGACGCTCAACCATCTGAGCCACACCGGCAGGGCACCATATCTCCATTCTTGCTTTTCTTCTTTCAGAGACACATTCCTCAAAAGTGTTTTTTAGGGAATTTTGTGGATGATACACTTCCACAGTTTTTACAAGTGTGAAAATGCCATTATTTTTCTCCCACTCTTTAATAATAGTTTAGCTGGGTATAAACTCCAAACCTGATGGCTGTTTTCCCTTTACTCTTGGAAGACATCTTTGAGCAGACTACCATCTAATTTTTACTCCTTTCTAGGTAATTTCTTTTATCAGCCTCAAAATCTTTATGATTTTATTTTTATTTGATTTTATTTCCTTTATCTGTTTTATCTTTATATGTTACAATACTTATCTTTCTTGGTGTGAATTCATCTCTATTCTTGGTATTTGAAATCCTTTTTAAAACTAAAGACTTTATGTTTCTTCATTTATGTCAAAATTTTTTCTAATGCTGCTGCTTTCCTACCATTTATTCTATCCTTTTTATGGAACTCCTTTTAGACATATGCTGAGTATTTAAATTATCCCCTATGCCACTGAACTGGACTTCCTTTCCCTATTATTTTTTAAAAATCTGTGTGTCTTTCTAGCATGTGTCCTTGTTTAAATCCTGTTAGATGCAGAGGGCAGTGCTCTTGTCCCCTTATAAATATGGCATCAGTGTCCAAAGACTGTGGTGTTTTTCACATGAAAATAAAGCAGACGTCTCCACTGAACAACTAAAGTCATAAGGTGAAGATCAAAATCCCTTATTTAAGCAAACATTGCATTACATTTGGGGCTCAAGTGACTCTTTAGCATGCCACACAGCCACCATTCCAATATGACCTAAGGACTCCAGCCACACTTTTACAACTTGCACGCACTTCCCCTTTTTTAGTGTAAAACAGGCAATGTTTTTTTATGACTTCAAGTCTTTTCATTTGCTATTTCTTTCCTCCTGGGGTGCCTGAGCATCTTCTGAGGCCCACTTTAAAACCGACAATTCTGTGAAAACTTTCCCAGTTTCATCAGAATAAACAGTTCTCTCCTTGCCCCCATGAATTCTATAAAATTACAATATATTGTAATTTTCTGCTTATAAATTTATTTTCCCAGGTAGATTTTAAGAGCTATTTGAGGGCAAGAAATAACCATTTCTGTATATCTAGCTTTTAGATCATTGCCAGTCAAAAGCTGTCATGGAAATTTTTTTAGATGAGTTTTCAATGACAGAGAATTCATTCTGGTTTAAAACTAATCTCTCTCTTTTTTTAAAAAGTGTATTCTGGACCACCCTCCACAGACAAGTTGAAGCTGCTTTTGATTTTTTACTGCTAATTTTTTTTCCTCCCAGGAGATTGCAGTCACATCCTGCAAAGAGCAACCAGCAAACCCAGTTCTTCCCTCTCATTATTTGGGCTCTGACACTCTTTTGCAAATGACTGGGTTCAGCAAGTTCCCAGCCCTATTCAGCAATGGCACTTCCCCCTGCCCCATTTTGATGCAAACATGAGGAGCACAGCCGGTCTGGTTTTGATTGGTTAACACTTAACTCGTCAAAAATGTGTTGTGCAACACAGAGTCCATGTCCAAGAGGTCTTGCGAGATTTCCAAAGCTTTTCCCACACACTTTTTCTTCTCACCCTCAAAAAAAGAAACAGTGTTTGGCAAAAAAAAAAAAAAAAAAAAAAAAACCAACCCCAAATTATCCCAATTCTCAAAAAGGACTGTTCTTGCACAGGAATCTTCAACCCACAAGAGTTCATTTTGGGCCTAATCTTGGTCAACACTTGCTTCCATGAAGCCTGTGCCTCTGGCTCTAACTAACCAAACTGAGCAGCATCACCACGTCCTCATCCCTCCAGGATGCTGGCCCGGAGTCAGGATGGAGACAGCCAGGGCCCTGAGTGGGAAAGTGGCTCCGGGAAATGTCATAGGATGTACATACTGTAAATGCTTCCCAAATGGCTGGTGGGGGTCAAAACCTCCATTTGCCACAGGGCAGGGAAAGATTGTTTTCTTTTTTAAGCAAAATGGAAACTGGTTGGACTTTATCCTAAATTTTATCTTGCATGGAGGAAAAGACAGAAACAAAATTCCAGAATAAGGAACTCTGTTTATCAACTACTGGAACAATTTCATATAAAACCTAAGGTGTTCAATCAGTAAAATGCCTTTAAAATGGTTTTGTAGAAAGAAAACAAAACAAAACAAAAAGTAAAATTATTTCAAAGAAAAAAACATTTGGAAATGTGTATGACTTACAGAAATAGAAAAAGTAACTTAGTTATGATATGAGCTAGTTATGTTTTAAGTGTTATAATTAGGATGCTAAAGGCTTCTTTTTCTTGAGGAAGGTCAAACTGAGGGAAATGTAAAGTGTCTTCCCCATCATGCCAGCATCTGTGACGCTTCCAGAGATCGGTCTTTTCTGGAACATTATAAGGGCCTTGCAGAATCTGATATGTGCCTTCTCAGAGGCATCATGCCTGCCATTGTCAGAGAACTTTATATAAAGCGCAGACCTGCTCATGCCAGTCTGTTACCAAAACTTTTTAATAGGGTCCCACTTAAAGTATTTCACCTTGACCTTAAGAGCCCATGATGACCTGCTACAGACAGCACAACACTCCACACCCAGCCAACCTACACTCCTTAAAATCCAGGCTAAGGGAAATAGCTTATATACAAGATTATTAACAAGTCAGTAAATATTATTAAAGAACAAAGGAAGGACTATAAATATATGTTAAAAACTGACCATTAAAAATAGACAGGTATTTATAGTACCAGAAATGAAAATAATAGTGATTGAAATTAAGCCCCCAATAGGCAGTTTAAATGGCAGAGATTAGTGAATTGAAGATAAAGCAGGGGAAATCACCCAGAGAGCATCACAAAGAGGTGAATAACTGAGATGCTGAGAGATGTGGGAAACAGAAAATTAAACATTTGTCTCATCATAATTCTCAAAGGAAATAGTATAGTCAGAGAGAGACAAGTTTGAAGAGATTATGATGGGTAGTTTTCCTGAATTGAAGGAATACATAAATCCTGAGTTTGATCAACTGCAGCTTGAAAAACATAAACCCAAACAAATTTAAAAAAAGTTTAAACGTACACCACTGTAACACAACTGTAGAATTACCAAAGAAAAAATCCTAACAACAATCAGAAAGAGAAAACAGATGATCTTGAAAGGAACAAAAATTAGACTAACAGAAAGCTTCCCATCAACAAATTAAAGGGAAAATGTCTTTAAAGTATGGAGGGAAAATAATTGTCATTTTAGAATTATGATTTAATGGTAACGGTAAAAAATGTTATTTTTGGACAAAGGGGAATTTACTACTCACAAGTCTATTATTGGATTACTACAGTAAGAAGTAAAATTAATTTTTGCCAAGGGATGAAAAGTAGAGATGAACTGGAATGTTATTTTAGAGATAGGTATCAGATTAGGGCTCCTGCTGAAGAGGAAATACGTTGTTGGGGGAGTTTATTAGAAGTTCTGGCTTCAGTTTTCTCCTATCATTTCAACATTTTCTCAGACAGAAGAAAATATTTATCTAGCTTTTGCCACACTAAGTTACTGATTTCTAGAAGCTAGGTGCCTTCAATAACATTTTGGAATTTAACTAAACAGACACTTTTTTTCAAGGTAGAAGTTGGAGGAACTTTGATTAAATTCTAGAAATACCATAGCAGAATCAATTTATGGCAAAAACACTGGTTCTTCATTTTCAGTTCTGTATTCCTAATTTATAATCCACTCCTAAGTTTCATAAGAATTACTTTAGGGACCATTTTTATCATTTGACAGGAATGTAGAAAGAGCATGACACAGCATAAGCAAGGCTATTTTTAAGTCCCCACATGTTAGCAAGTTTATAAACTTGGCAAATTACTTAATTTCTATGAACTTAATTTTTCTCATTTGTAATATGGAGACAATAATCATTTCCTCTCAGAATTATGATAATGATTAAGGGGCCTATTGTATGTGTACTTTTCCTAGCTACATGTCATATGAGAGAACCCAACACTGCCTCCCAGGGGAATTGCTCCCTGGGACACAGAAGCTCTACCTCACCATGACACTTGTGTGAGTGCACAGCAATCCCCGGTCATCCCCCAGCACCCTGCCCATTCCCTCCATCTCTTTCAGAAGCCTGAGACGTCAGGTCATGGGAAATGTGTCTCAGACCACTCTCCTTGACTCGATGCAATCTAGGTCAGAAGATGTGGTTACTGAGTGTATCAGAAGGAAGTCCTCATCTAGGATGAGTATTGTCAGACAATTTCTCCTCATGAACATCATTCATTCTAAGCTACTGAGTTTCCCAACAGGAATGTATCATAGAAGTGTGGCTTTCCTCCCCTTTCTAGTCCGTTTCCACCATAGTGTCTGTGACTCATATAAATAACACAAATGTTCCTCTCATGAGAACTAATGTTTTTCTCACAACCCTCACCTATACTTTGCCTAATGATGTATGGATTTAGCTTTCTGAAGAGAAGCAACTTACATACTAGTTTAGTGTAGGAGAAAGAAATTCTGTGGCATCGTCTTGCAGTGAAGTGCCCTGTACAATGGGTTCTGTGGCTGATGTATGAATGAGAACTGGGCAGTCCATTAGCCTCTCCAGTTTACTGGCAAGATAAGAGTATTTGTTTATATATTCTTATGATATAAAATGACATGGAGGAAAGAGAGGGAGAAAGAATAAAGTGAAGAAACCTTGCATACAGCCTGTGTTAGGTACAGTGGAGATTCTGTGCAGGTGTTATCTTATCGGGCTCCCATTTCACAGATGACGAATCAGCCACTCAAAGAGGAGATCACTCTAATGCTATAAATCCAGTGCTTTTTCTACTACACCATATTGGGATATTATAATTCATTCAGCTCTCAGTTTCTGTTGTAGAAGAAGCTCTGTGAGTCACAGTTTGGATATTCAAAGTACATAATCCCTGTCCTTTAGGCACTTATAGCCTAGTAGGAGTCAAATATTATAAGTGCTGACTGGTGAATGGATAACAAGACCAGTGGTTCTCAAAGGTGGGCAGCCTGGCCTTGCTAGAGCACATTTAGAAATCTTCTCCTTCTGCTTTCTGCTATGGGGCAGGAATGGCCCTCTTTCAGAACAGAATCTACTGCTCCCCTGCAGCTGGATGCTTCTCACCATCTCAGTGGCTCTGCCTCTTTGAGTCTTCCCCACTATCTCTGGTTTTGTCAGGGATCATCCTCGCATCAAACAAATATTCTTCACTATCTCTCATCTTAGAAAAACAACACCTGATCCCAAATTCCTGAAGGTATAGCCCTACTACACTGAAATGCTTTGGTTAAGTTCTTCCTCAGCGTAAATGTTATAAAACTACAGGCCGCCTTTTAAAAACATTTAATTTGAGAGAAAAAAGAAGAAGGAGAAAAAGGAGGAGGAGGAGGAGGAGGAGGAGGAGGAGGAGGAGGAGGAGGAGGAGGAGGAGGAGAGAGGTAGAGAGACACATCTATTTGTTGTTTCATTTATTTTTCATTCATTGGTTGATTCTTGTATGTGCCCTTACCAGGGATCGAATCCATAACTTAGGTGTATCAGGACAATACTCTAACCAACTGAGCTACCCAGCCAGGGCTCCACAGGCCTTCCTTGTGTCCTTATATAATCGACCTCTCAGTTCAGGCTGCAGGCATCCTTAGCATACCACAGAAACAGTAGTCTCATTTTCTAAATGGGCCATGATATAACAAGTGTTGGGAAGCATCCATCAAGGTGAACAACATGCTTCTCTAACAGCACACAAAGTCATCCAAGAAAGATATAAAGTGTAGTGTTATCTGGGATTCCATCACCAACAGATACCTGGTAACAGGGAGCCCTCAGGGAAACCCCAAGATCCCTTTAGTACCCTTCCACTTCAGACAATAGTCTCATCTCTCCACATGTGCACTCATCATGATTGACGCAATAATCACCATGCACTAGTTGGTGTGCTGATTGAAAAGCTATACTAGTCCATAAAAGGAAGTGAAAGTGCAGGATGATATGGAAATGTCTGGCAGCCTGGGTTCTGGTGAAAGAGCATGGAGGAGAAGGCCAGTAGTTTGGTTCTGGCAAAGTCGAGTTTGGGCTCTGAGAAGGAAAAAGTGAATCAGAGCTTTAGAATTTAGAGCTGGAAGGGAACTTGGTTGTTATCTAGCCCTATATTTCTAAATGTTTCTCAGAATTTCTGTCTCCAGATGCTCAATTACAAAAAAAAACTCTTTAATCAATCATGTTTGGAAAATATAGAAAAACCACATTCCCCTGAGATTTCCCAAACATAACTTGGCCATTAAATGCTAATTGTCATCCAACAGATCTAATATTATGGAGAATTCATTCTGAGAATCAATGATCTAGTCTTATCTCTACATATCACAAAGAGCAAACCGAGGTTCATGAAAACCAGTTTACCCAAGGAGAGAGGCAGAGCTAAAGACCTGACTCCCAATTTCAGTGGGTTTTATAAAGTGACCTATATCACAATATAAATTAAAAAATACTAATAATGATCATGCATAATAGAATTAAAAGTATATATCTAATTATTATTTACTTATCAAAGCATTAAACCTATATACACTTGAGAAAACTATTCAACAAAAGAATTTTTGAAAACGCTCAGTCAAGTAGCAACTCCCATTACTGATCACATTCTGGGTATTGGTGCTTACTTTTTCTCTCAACCTATACTTTTAGCATATTTAGTTTTCCATTTGCTTGCTTGTGATATAACAATTAATAATAATTTAGGACATATGATATTCTAGGCACTGTGTGAAGGGCTTTGTATGCATTTTCTCCATTAATTTTAATAATAATTCTCTAAATTAATTGACATTATCACTCCATTTGAAGCTGAAGATGCTGAAAATCAGAGAAGTAAGGAGTGTGGCCAAAGTTACAGCTCATAGGTGAAGGAGCTGAGTTTCTGACCCAGGTCTGGCTGATTCCAAAGCTTATAGTCTTGACCAGTATCTTTTAATAATATTCAGGAAGCTATGTGGATTTGGAAGTTTCCACACTGACATCTTGTGTGCTCCAAATCATCCACCTCCAGTAGAAAAAGCAAGTGATTCAATGGCTAAAGAATTCATACTAAGGCACTGACACGTTGAGCAAGGCTCCAGACTGTTATTTATTCTATAAATCATGAAGCCTTAAGAAAGAGGTAGAACTTTATATAGTCAACGTTGAAAAAGACCACAGAGGCCAGAGTTGCATCATCAGGTTAGGTCTGTGACCGACCACCTACTTTGTCATCACTTGACCCACTGAGTAACAGGCGATGAGAGAAAACATCAAGGACTTACATGCAAACATAAAAGCATGCTATTCTTTGCTTCCCCTTTCTTGGTGAGTTTTTAATGGAATGCTGTGGGAAAACACTCAATTCCTGAAGCTCCATGGACTACTGAGACAAATATAGATATTTGAACTAACTCTTGTTAAGAAATCATAATTCAGAAAGACACAAACCCTAATATAATTGTACTTGTGAATTTAATTTTGTTTTCCTTTAATTTTTTTCTAAGTGAAATTGCCTCAGAAAATTGGAGAGCCATCTCATTTTCCATGTGTAGAATTTATTAGGTATGAAAATAATTCCTCTAGTTATAGGCAGAAATGTGTGGCTAACCTTTAAGGGGAACTAATATCAGAGTAATTAAATCTTCTATTTGCAGAGTGCTCCATCACTGAAAAATCATGATCGCATCCATTTCCTCTTCCTGATCATCACAAGAGCCTTTGAAAACTGGCAGGGCAGCTAGTATGAGTCCTTTTCATATTCATTCACTCATTCATTCATTCATTCACTCATTCATCCATTCACCAACTACTATGTATTGATTGTCTATTTTGTTCCCCCTCACAACTGAACCTCGCAGGACAGGGCCAGCTGGGCTTTCCCTATTCCCTTCTCCGCTGCAGGACTTGGAGCAATAGATCATGGCAGCCCTCTGCTTGGGCTGGCACAGACCCTTGGGAGGGGAGACAGCTGCTCACCTCCTTCTATCTCTGCAGCGCACTGCCAGAGACCCTGTGGAGGGCTCCAAAGGGGATGCATCAAATGTCCTAGTGCTGAGTTGTGCCCCTTTGCTGCCACAGACATGAGATCGGCAGGATGGGGCTAGCAGGATTTGGGAATGGAATCCAATCCGCCCTTTGATTGGGTTGGTGTGGGCCCTCGGATCTTGGATCTTGGGAGGGGAGCTAGCTGCTTGCCTTCTTGCTCAATGCACCCCCCACCCCCACCCTAAAGGGAGGCTCTGAGGGGGTTGTGCCAGATGTCCCAGTTCTGAGTTGTGTGCCTTTTCTCTTGAGGGGCTGCACCAACAGGAAGGTTTCAGTGGGGCTTGGAGGAATAGATCAAGCCTGCCTCCACCACATGGCTTGGTGCTAGCCCTTCGGAGAAGAGAGAGCTGCTTGCCTCTGATCTCTGCAGCGCACTGCCAGAGGCCCTGATGGAGGGATCTGAGGGGTTCGCTCCAAATGTCCCAGTTCTGAGTTGCACTTCTTTCTCCATGTGGAATTGCGCTTGGCAGGCTGGTGGGAAAAGATTTTAGGAATGCGAATCCAGGCAGCCCTTTTTTGGGGGTGGTGCAGTGCCACAGAAGGGGTGCAAGTGCATGCCTCCCCCTAGCTCTGCAGCTGTCTTCTGTCTGAGACCCTGACAAGGGAGCCTTCCACTGGGGGTGGTGCCTGCCTAACCTGTGGGAAGGACTGAAAGACTGGCCCTTGTTCTCAAGCCACTCAGTTCAATGATTGCCTGTCTGAGTATAGTTTCTCCAGGAAAAACACATAACTCAGGTCCCTGTTGGGTGCAGCCAATAGTCCTTTATGTCACACTTGAGCTTGGCTGGGTGGTGTCACCAATATTTGGAGGACAGTGTTAGTGCGCTTTCTCCAGCTGGTGCTGTAAGAATAGACGTGCTGGGCCCTGGGAGATGGCACCTGAGGGTGGTGTGGGATATTGGGTCAGGACCAGGACCTTAGAAGCCTACCTTCCAGATCTCCGAAGCTAAGCCACCCAGATCTTCTGTTTATAGCTTCTGATACCCTGAGTCTCCTTCCCTCTACCAGAGCCTCAGGTGAGTGCCCAAGAGTGAGACCCTGTGCATTAGCCCTTAGGAGATCACCTGGGATTCAAGCAGACTCCTTCTTCTTTCCAGTGGACACAGTCCGCACGTATTTTTGCTGCCAAATGCTATGCAAGCTCTTCCTCATCGCCCTGGTGCTCTGGGTTTGGGGTCCCAGCATGGGGTTGAGACCACTTTCCTCCAGGAGGGACATTCACAGCTGCCATATTTCTCCACTGTCACAGCCAGTGCCCCTGAGTGCAGGGACCGGCCCTTTCCAGCCTCCATCCTTCTTATCAGTCTCTGTGTGGCTTCCTTTATTCCCAATCCTTGGATATAATACTCCTGTTCAGGTGTAGTTCTGTTGTTAATTCAGGTTTACCGCGGTATATTTTAGTTTAACTCTGGTTCCTCTAACCTACTGCTTATTCCTTCCAGTGTATATTTTATTTCAGCCATGCCATTTTTCATTTCTGACTGGTTGTTTTTCATAATTTCTATGTCCTTTTTCATGCCATTGAGAGTTTTTAAAACCATTACTTTATACTGTTTCTGTTCAATTGTTTGCCTCCATTTTATTTATCTCTTTTCTGGAGATTCTTCCTTTTCTTTTATTTGGGTTCTGTTTCTTTGTTTCATCATTTTTGCTGTCTCATTGTGTTTGTTTCTGTGTACTGACTAGGACTGCTATGACTTCCTGTCTTGGTGGGGTGGCCTTCTGTAGTTGGTGTCTCGTGGGACCCAGTGGTGTAGACTCTTTAATCTTCTGAGCTGGGTGCTCTGGGAATGTCCCTTGTGTGGGTTATGTGGGCCCTCCTGTTGTATTTGGGTCTTGATTGCTCTTGTCCCCTCCGTGGGTGGGCTCAGCCGTTGGGCTGGCTGACTCTGAAGCTCAACCCTGACCATATTGTGCCAATTGTTATACAGGTGCTTGCAGAATGAAACAGGACAAAACAGAAAACAACACAGAAACAAATAAACCAACAACAAAGAAGTCTAAAACAACCAAAAGAAGCCCTCCCCCCCCCCCAAAAAAAGACAAGAGACCAAAATATTTTGAGACAAAAACAAAAAAGAGTATATGAAAGAAAAGAAGGAAGAGAAAAAAAAAGACTAAAAAGAAAATAATAGCAAATGAAACAATAATTTAAACAAGTAGTAATCTATCTATATAAAACCCTAATATGCAAGTAGACCAAACGGCAGAACAACTGAACAACCGGTCGCTATGACATGCACTGACCACCAGGGGGTGCGCGTGGAACATGGCGGGTGTTGGCTGTGGCAGGATGGTGGAGCAGGTGAGCGGGGGCGCCAGACCACGGCGGAGCACCAGTCGCTGTCATTGGGGTGAGCCTCGTGGTTACTGAGAATTCTTTGCTCCCATGTGCCATGGTCCTGTGCCACAGTCCCACCCAGCACTCGCACCTGCTGCCAGCACTGGAGCCTCTGCTTGCACCTGATGCTGGTGCCCAGCGCTCAGCGCCGGTCCCGATCGCTCAGCGCTGTCAGTGGGTGTGAGCGGCGGCTGTCAGCCCCAATTGCCCCTGAGGGCTTCCCCACCTCCCCCTGCTCCTGAGGGGCAATCGGGGTCAGCAGCTGCCTCTCACACCTGCTGATGGTACCAGCCCTGCTCACACCTGCAGCCGGCGCTGGAGCCACCACTCATACCCACTGCCGGTGCCTGGCAACAGTCCTGATCGTTTGGTGCCATCAGCAGGTGTGAGCGGCAGCTGCCAGCCCTGATCGCCCCTGAGGGCCTCTCCACCTCCCCCTGCTCCTGAGGGGTGATCGGGACAGCAGCTGCTGCTCGCACCCACTGATGGCACAGGCCCCACTCACACCCGCTGCTGGTGCTGGTCCCAATTGCTCCGTGCCATCAGCGGGTGCAAGCAGGGCTGGCACCGTCAGTGTGTGGGAGTGGAGGTGGCGGGAGTGGGGCTGCCAGCAGACAGGGACTGGGGGCTGCAGTGGGAGGGGCTGGGCAGGGGCGTGGAGGATGGGCCAAGACCCACCCCTGTGCCCACCGCAGCCTCGTGGCCCACAGTTCCTTTCAAGATGCATGAATTCATGCACTGGGCCCCTAGTAATGAAAAAATACCATGAAATGGGAATAGGAAAACATAAAGAAAAAAAAGATAAAGAGAAAAAATAGAATAAAAAGAGAGAAGAGTTATGAAATTAAAAAAAAGAAAGAAAAAACCCCACAAAAAATACGAAGGAAAAAATAAAGAAATGGTTTTAAAAAATAGACAGGGTGTCCCCCCAAAAATGTATAACCACTTTGAATGATTATAAAGTCAGTGTTTATTAACATACAATTCATTTTCAAAATTTAACTGAATCTACAGAAATGAATACTTTTTTTTTTTTTTTTGTCATTGCCTGTTTTCAAACTAGTGAGCATTCTGGTCCAGGCACCACAGATAACTCAAACCAATAAAGTCACCCTCAATTCACTGCCTGCTGCTGGCTTTATACTGTAAACTTTATCTTTTAAGTATCCCCATAAAAAATGTCTAGTGGTACTTTAGGATAAATTTTCTTTGTTCAAAGATCAGTCTGGCTTCACCCATTATTTCAAATCAGTTAAACCTGAAAAGGAGTGAAAATGAAGTGAGTTATCAGCTGTTAAAGTGTATATAGTAACTGGAGTTCCCCTCTCCATAGTTTGTGCCTGCTGCTTTGGAGATGCTATTTATGGCGCTCCTAGAATTTTGCTTTGATGCTGTTTGAATCTGGCCACTTGCTTGCCAGTCCTGGGCCTTCCAGAAGGTTCTCTGGTGCAAGCCAATGTCAGTTGCTGTCCCTGCCTGGCCTGCAGCAACCAGAATGAAGCTGGCAGGGCAGAGCCTCAAGGAGTTCAGTGGGTGGGGCCCCGGAGCCCAGAGGCTGGTTCTGTTTCAGGTCTTGCAGCTTGAATGTCCCTTCTCTCAGCTGCTCTCTCTTCACCTAAGGAACTGGACTCCTTGGGGATACCTGGGGCCTGGCTGGAGTGTTTGGGTGGTTCCTATCGCTTGTAATAGTGGGCACAGGCACTTCCTCTCCTCCCCAGGGGTGCACTGGCTGAACTCACAGGAAGTTTGGCTTGGTTCCCCATATGTAGCCAAATGGCCAAGGACATGACTGTCTCTCCCCTGGACAGAAGCCCACCCCAGAGACACGTTCGCAATGCCTCAACTCTGCCTGGCTCCCTGGCAGCCCGCCCCCCCGCCACACTAAGTAGGAGGGGTTAAAAAAATATTAGCCCTGCTTGGCACTCAAATATTTCAGAACAGTCAGCCCCCGCTGGGCAGGGCCTCCGTCCAGGCTCCAACCTTGTCAAATGGCCAGCTTCTCTGCACCATTAGGCCTAGCCATACAGGTGCCATTTCCAGCCCAGAGCCGCTCCCCTTTGTCTGGGGTTGCAGCGGGACGGGCAGACCCAGTGTTCTGCATGTGGCAGGAGGGATGCTGCCCAGGCACTCCAGGTGGGCAAGACCGATCCTCTTTCCCAAGCCACACTGTCCCGCCCCCTTCCGGCTCTCTGCCCAAAGTTCGTCCAGTGAATAATGGGCTCCTCACATTCATGGCTGGGTGTACCAATCAGACCCCCACACCAGTCCTGAGCTTTGCCGCGTGGCCCCTCCCACAGACAGATTGGAGCAAACTTCCCAGGCTTATGTTGTAACAAAGAAATCCAAAACTTACTGAGGTTTTCAGTATATTAGTGCTTCATCACTTTAAGGCTGAATGATATATGGACATACTACACTTATTTATCCATCTATCAATTGATGACATTTTGTTTGTTTCTATTTTTTATCTATAAAGAATACTACTGCTGTGAACAATTGTGTAGTTTCTGTGTGGATACATGGTTTCACTTCTCTTGGGTAGTGAGTGGAAGTACTGGGCCATATGGTAACTCTGTTAACTTTTTGAAAGATGGCCAACTTGTCTTGCACAACTGCACTATTTTACATTCGCACAACGGAGTATGAAGATTCCTATTTCTTCATTTCCTCACCAGCACTTATATTTTCTTTATTTCTTTTTTAGTTCTTCCTTGAATGTTTGGTAAAACTCTCCTGTGAAGCCGTCTGGCCCCGGGCTTTTGTTTGCCGGAAGCTCTTTGATGACTGCTTCAATTTCTTCCATAGTTACTGGCATATTGAGCTGTTTAGATTCTTCTTGATTGAGTTTTGGAAGGTTATATTTTTCTAGGAATATGTCCATTTCCTCCATGTTGTCCAGTTTGTTGGAATAGAGTTGTTCTTAGTATTTTTTAACAATCCTTTGTATTTCGGCGGGATTATTTCTTTTTTAAAAAATTGCAGCTATCCTTGTGGGTATCTCGTTGTGCTATCTCATGAGTGGTAGCTCGTTGTTTTGATTTTCATTTTCCCAGTGACTAATGATACTGAGAATCCTTTCATGTGCTTACTGGTCATTTTATATCTTTTTTGGGATGAATGAATAAGTCTTTTGCCCATTTTAAAATTGGGTTGTCTTTCTTTTCAGTTGTAAGATTTCTCTATATTCTGGATACTATACCCTAAGCAGATGTACATGTTGCAAATATTTTCCCCAATTTTGTTCCTTGTTATATGTAAAATTATAAATCTGAACTAACAGTAGAATATATATATATATATATATATATATATATATATATATATATCTGCACATCGCTTCTTCTTCCTCTTTCTTTATCTGACAGCACTCTCCTCTTCTCTTGAATCTATCATTTTCTAGCTAATCATCCTTCATTCCCCCCCCCCCCAATGCCCTATGCCCTCATGTCCAGAATGAGCATGTGATCCAAGGTAGGCCAATCAAAATCCATTACATAATTTTTCACTCTGGTTGGAAGTTAAAGATCCTTTTCCTCTTCCCTGGCAAACCTGTGAGTATATAACAACAGAACTGCTTTCTTCGTGTTCCCCACATGACAAAATCCTTCTGACAGAAGAGAATGAAATCCATAAGCAGAGAAGCAAAGCAAAGAGGAACAGGATTGTGGCTGTGTCAAGATCTCCATTGCATTTGTCCTCAGCTATAGCCCTACCCTTCCTTGTTATGTGAACAAATAAAGTTCTTTTAAATTTTGATTGAATTGGAGTTACATTTCTGTCACTTTAAATTTAATGCTTCCTGACTAATGCAGTTGTATATGACTTACAAAAGACATTACCAGTAAGTCTTGCATAGGAAGGGTTTGTAATACTTAGTCTGTGGGAACAAATGCAAGGAAAATACAACAGGACCAAAATTGAAAAAATACAGACTAACCCACAGGAGAAATGGGATGAAAATGATTGAGTTTGTGGGAAAGAGGCTTGTAGGAAAAAGAGTCATTGCAAATAGTTGCAATGAATAGTAGATGGCAATGAATCATACCATATGAATTGATTATATGAAATGACAAATAAAACAATCCAAAGGTATGGAATACATGGAGTCATAGGCATTCATTTAAACACTAGAGCCCTGGTGCATGAAATTTGTGCATGGGGGGGTGTGTCCCTCAGCCCAGTCTGCACCCTCTCCAATCTGGGACATCCTCTCACAATCCAGGACTGCTGGCTCCCAACTGCTCGCCTGCCTGCCTTCCTGATTGCCCCTAACCGCTTCTGCCTGTCAGCCTGATTGATGTCTAACTTCTCCCTTACCAGCCTGATTGCCCCTAACTGCCCTCCCCTGCAGGCCTGGTCACCCCTAACTGCCCTCCCCTGCAGGCCTGGTCACCCCTAACTGCCCTCCCCTGCAGGCCTGGTCACCCCTAACTGCCCTTCCCTGCAGGTCTGGTCACCCCCAACTTCCCTCCTCTGCTGGCCTGGTCACCCCTAACTGCCCTCCTTTGCAGGCTTGATCGCCCCCAACTGCCCTCCCTTGCACGCCTGGTCCCTCCCAATTGCCCTCCCCTGCTGGCCTGATCACCCACAACTGCCCTCCCTTGCAGACCCGGTCCCTCACAACTGCCCTCCCCTGCTGGCCATCTTGTGGTGGCCATCTTGTGTCCACATGGGGGCAGCCATCTTGTGTGTTGGAGTGACAGTCAATTTGCATATTACTCTTTTATTAGATAGGATAGAGGCCTGGTGCATGGGTGGGGGCTGGCTGCTTTGCCCTGAAGGGTGTCCTGGATCAGGTGGGGGTTACCTTGGGGCATGGGGTGGCCTGGGTGAAGGGCCTATGTTGGTTTGCAGGCTGACCACACCCCCAGCGACCCAAGCAGAGGCCCTGGTATCTGGGATTTATTTATCTTCTATAATTGAAACTTTGTAGCCTTGAGCGGAGGCCAGGGCCGGCTGAAAGCTTGGCTTCCTCCATTGCCGGGGAAACCCAAGCCTCCTGCTCGCTCCGTGGCCACATCCATCTTGGTTGGGTTAATTTGCATACTCATTCCTGATTGGCTGGTGGACGTAGAGGAGGTACAGTCAATTTGCATATTACTGTTTTATTAGATAGGATATTTTGCAGAGCCTTCCATGGAGGCCAGTTGTCAGAAACAGTTGACATGTCTCACCCATGAATGTGGCCAGTCTTTGTCTCCCTTCTGTGTCATCTCTCTGTACCTTTATCCATCTTTCATCCTCTCTCAGCAGTCTATTCCTTGGTCTTTTTGTTTTAAAGATTGAAAAGATCATGTAGATATTAGGGATCCCTATAAGTGAGATTTGGAATTTTAGAGAACCAAAAAATAGTAGCATTTATAAGTTATACAGACAGTAAACAGCGAGTTCTGCCTTGGTACTGCTCTCTGTGCTATGACCTGAGGACCATTTCTGACCCATAGCCTTGCTTCCTCTTAGAGTTCCTTATGTTTCCTTCTAGAGGTTATAGTTCAGGTGTAAGGAAGATCTTGATTAATAATCTGGGAGATTAGGTAAGTGACTGATTAAAAAAATAATGGAGAATAGGAAATTTTAAAAACACTAGCAGTTAAGATGTTATATTTTTAACTTGAAAATGACAAGTAAATATTCTATGGCTAAATAAACAAATCTTATATAAGTTTTAAGTGTTCTTACAGCGTGTTTTCTATATGCTGAGCTTCTGGGTGACCTTCATTCCAATCTGAGAGGAACTTCTATTTTCTCTCCTCAATCAAAAGTGTTAATTAATATTTCCTGAACTGGAGTACTTCTTGAGAAAAGGCCAGATGGACCATATCTATGTTGTTTTCATGATGTTAGTTACTTACTGCTGTGTAAGAAATTACCCCAAAGTGGCTTAGAACAGCAAACATTTATCTCACAGTTTCTGTGGGTCATGGATTTGGGTGTGGTTTAGCTAGTTCAGGGTTTTCCATGAGGTTGCAATCAAGATGTCTCCAAGGCTGCAGTCATCTGAAGACTTGAATGTGGCTGGGGGATCTGCTTCCAAACTCCCTCATGTACTATTGTCAGGAGGTCTCAGTTCCTCACCTGGGACTCTTCGTAGGTCTACTGGAATGTCCTCCCAGTATGATGCCTGGATTTCTCTAGAGAGATCAAGATGAAATATCTTTTATGATCTATCATCACAAGTCACACTCGTTTATTTCTGCCACACTGTATTTGTCAGCATGACCCCATTTTTAATAGGGGGAGGAGAATTAAGGTCCCCAACTCTTGAAAGGATTAGTATAAAAAAATTGTGGAACTATTTCAAGACCATGACAGGTAGTAAATATTAAAAGACTAGTGACCCGGTGCACATATTTGTGCACATTGAAAGGAAATTAATTAGAAGGTGGCCGGTGGGACTGGGTGAGATGGTCCAGACATGCCCTGGAGCCAACCTCCTGTGGTTCCTCCCTGGCAGTGGAGTGAGCAGGGTCCCTCCAGCAGGTGGGGTCCCTCAGCCTGGCCTGCGGGGATCAGGCCAAAACTGGCTTTCTGACATCTCCCGAGGGGTCCTGGAGTATGAGAGGGCACTCTGCAAAGTTGCTGACGTACAGGGTGTGGAATGCAAATGCAAGTATGCAATAAACCAGATTTGGGGCCAACAGTGTCCCAGCAACAACATAACCCATGGCCGAAGGTGGAATCACGCAGCCCCATGAGGAATCAGGCTCCCTCCTCTCTGGTTTCAGGGTGCATCACCCAAGAACTACCGCTGCCAAGTCACTGCAGCTTGGCAGCTCCTGCATTGAGCGTCTGCCCCCTGGTGGTCAGTGTGCGTCATAGTGACCGGTAGGAAAGTAGAACACTTAGCATATTAGCCTTTTATATATATAGATAGTTATAATGAGAATACAGAGATGACAAACAATATTTAATGGAATGTAAGAATTAAAAGGAGCCCTAATCGGTTTGGCTCAGTGGATAGAGCGTCGGCCTGCGGACTGAAAGGTCCCAGGTTCGATTCCGGTCAAGGGCATGTACCTTGGTTGCGGGCACATCCCCAGTAGGGGGTGTGCAGAAGGCAGCTGATCGATGTTTCTCTCTCATCGATGTTTCTAACTCTCTATCCCTCTCCCTTCCTCTCTGTAAAAAATCAATAAAATATATTTAAAAAAAAAGAATTAAAAGGAGCAGGATTTTATTGGTGGTAATAGAGAAAAAATTATATCTTTAATTATTTAAAAATGTAAGGATTGGTGTACTTTACACAAGCTGTCTTCACAGCTTCTTTTTTCAATCACCATAAATAGTTATTTTACTAAAGAATTATTTGTTTTGTTTTTTATTAAATATTAGGGGCCTGGTGCACGAAATTCGTGCACTGGGGGGGGGGGATTCCCTCAGCCCAGCCTGCCCCCTCTCACATACTGGGAGCCCTCAGGGGATGTCCTACTGAGGCCACCGGGCTGATCAGAGGAAGGCACCAGCCCCATCACCCCACTGCTGCAGCCACTGCCAGTCACCGCAGCCACGAATGTGTTTTCATCAACACGGACTCCAGTCCCTTCACCATGAAAAAATGACAACTTTCTTTAGGCATTTTCAAGATGTGTCTTTCATAGGATATGACATTTCTTTCTTTCTTTCTTTCTTTCTTTCTTTCTTTCTTTCTTTCTTTCTTTCTTTCTTTCTTTCTTTCTTTCTTTCTTTCTTTCTTTCTTTCTTTCTTTCTTTATCCTCACCTGAGAATGTTTCCATTGACTTTTAGAGAATGTGGAAGAGAAAGGGAAAGACAGAGAGAAACATCAAAGTGAGAGGAACACTTTGATTGGTTGCCTCCTGCATGAGCCCTGGCCTGGGCCCCAGTCAGGGCAGAGCCTGCAACCTAGGTACGTGCCCTTGATCAGAATCGAACCAATTGGTTGGCAAGCCTAGGCATTATCCACTGAGCCAAACCGGCTAGGGCAGGATATGACATTTCTTAGCCCTCTAGCAGTGGACCTTGCTTTTTTTTCTCCAGGAGTGTGGTGGAAAAACCCTAGATCACCTTTTTGGATTCTTATACCCAAGTTACTAAGAGTATTACCAGTGGCAAACAGGGAGCTTAGCCAATGAGCGGTCAGAAAAGGTGTTTCCTCTGTAGTTCACACCTATCGCCTCCCATCTCTGGCTCCACCCCTGCCAAGGCCTAAAGCCTCCAGGCCTGGGCAGGGATCCCCCAGTTCCCTCTGATGGACAGCTCTCCCCCGGCCAAGGCCAAAAGCCTCGGGGACTGGGCAGGGGCCCCCCAGCTCCCTCTGATCGCCCAGCTCCGCCCATGCCCAGGCCCCGAGACTCTGGTTGGGGCTTGGGGCCTGGACAGGGGACGCCCAGCTCCCTCCGATTGCCCAGCTCCGCCCCTGCCCAAGTCCCAAGCCTCTGGCCAGAGCTTGGGGCCTGGGCAGGGGACCCCCAGCTCCCTCTGATCACCCAATCGCCCAGCTCTGCCCCTGCTCAGGCCCGCAGCTCCCTCCCATCGCCCGGCTCTGCCCCTGCCCAGGCCCCAAGATTCTGGCTGAGGCTTGGGGCCTGGGCAGGGGACCCCCAGCTCCCTCTGATCACTGGCTTCGCCCCTGCCCAGGAGCCCTCTGGCTCAGGCTCTTCCCTGGTTGCTCAGGACCCACGGGGGGCCTACCTCGGAGTGACCTGGGTGCTGAGAAAGTTCCCGGGAGGCAGGCTGCTGGGCGCCTACGTATGCAAATTAACCTCCATCTTTGTTGGGTTAATTTGCATACTCACTCTGATTGGCTGTGAGTGTAGTGGAGGTATGGTTAATTTACATGTTTGTCTATTATTAGGTATGATGATATGCACATTTAAAATAATTAAATAGTGCAAAAGTCTCATAATGAAAACAAAAGCCCCCAGCTCCAAGCTTCCAGCTAGTACTCTTGCACTCTAGAGGTAAAGACTCTAGTTCTTGTGTTTATTTCTTATAAAACTTAACTCCACTTTCAGTTTTTGGCTCAGTGGAGGCCAAGGTGAAATTTTCTTCAGTCATCTGAAATCCAGGTTCATCTGACACTATCCCCCTCCACCATGACATCTAAATTCAATCACAACAAGATCAAAGTTGTATACCTGAGGTAAACTGGTGGGAAAGTTGGTGCCAAGTCTGCCCTGGCCCCCACTCATTAGCACCCTGGGTCTGTCTCCAAAAGAGGTTGGTGATGACATCACCAAAGCAATTGGTGATTGGGAGGTTCTGAGGATTACAGTTAAACTGACCATTCAAAACAGACAGGCCCAGATGGAGGCATTACTGTCTTTCCTCTGATCATCAAAGCCCTCAAAGAACCACCAAGAGACAGAAAGAAGCAAAACAAAACAAAACAAACAAAACCCAACAGTAGAAATATCACTTTTGATAAGATTGTCAATGCTGCCTGATAGACGTGGCACTGATCTTTTGCTAGGAAACTCTCTGGAACCATTAAAAAGATCCTAGGCACTGCCCAGTCATGGTTTGAAATGTTGATGGCTGTCACCTTCATGACCTCTAGAATCATAGATGACATCAACAGTAATGCAATGGAATACCCAGCTGATTAAGAACTACTAAGGAAAATATTTCGGTAAGCACCTAAACTGCTGCCCTGCACAACAATTTCAAAACTACAGCTAAAAGACAGAACAGACACCATCCAGAACCACAGGAAAGCTGGCTGAGTGGAAATTCTACAACTAGAAGGAAAGAGGAAAGCTCACGGATAAGGAGCGGCAAAGGGCTGAGGTACAGAGACACGTGCGTGCAGAGAGGAAGGGCGGCGAAGTGCCTGGCTGGCTTTCTCTGGCAGGAGGGGGAAGGAAGCGCCCGACTGCACTGAACCCCAGTTCCAACTGCACTGAACCCCAGTTCCGGGCAAAACCCTGTGGACCCAGGCTCATACAGGGGGAGTTTGGACTGTCAGGTAGAGAGACAGGCACACAGAGACTCAGAGACTCAGGGGAGCCGTGGTGGCAGGGGTCTGGAGGTGCGAGTGCGCACAAAGACTGACTGCGGAGGTTACCACAGGCTATCCCTAGCAGAAGGGAGTCGGAAGCTCCTGACTGCACTGAACACCAGTTCCGACTGCACTGAACCACAGTTCCGGGTGAGCCCCTGGGGACCCACGCTCTTACGGGGGAAATCTGGACTGTAAGGCGGAAACTCGGGAACCAAGGAAGGCAGAGGTCTGGAGACTCACGTGCAAGGGCAGGGCTGACGGGAAGCCAAGACTGTCTGCTCCGCCCTGAGACTCCACCCCTTCCAAGCTGAGCACAGAGGCTTTGCAATCTGGCAAGGCTAATCCTATAAGGCTGTTTCCAGCACCAAAAATCTCCCAGTGTAGACACAGCTGATCCTCACAGCCAACTGGCCTGCAGGTCAATTCCTCCCAGTGATACCAACAACAATTAAGACTTAACTACAACAAGGCTGTACACACAGTCCAAAAAGGGGTGCACCAAGAGTGTCCACCTCAGGTTAACTGGGGAGGCTGACCCACTGGGCCATATAGGAAACCTAGCACACAAATTTACCCTACCAACTCAGGGAAGCAGTGAAAAATGGGGAGACAAAGAAACAGATCACAAACGAAAGAAATGGAGGAAAACAAATGACTGGATATAGAATTCAAAACCACAGTTATAAGGCTTTTCAAGAATATCCTAGAAAAGGCCAATAAATATAACGAGACCCTTGAAGATATGAAAAAGGACCAACTAGAAATTAAGCACACACTGACTGAAATAAAAAATATTATACAGAGACCCAACAGCAGACTAGAGGAATGCAAGAATCAAGTCAAAGATTTGAAATACAAAGAAGCAAAAACCACTCAACCGGAAAAGCAAAAAGAAAAAAAAATCCAAAAAGTTGAAGATAGTGTTAAGAAGCCTCTGGGACAACTTCAAGCATACCAACATCAGAATTATGGGGGTGCCAGAAGAAGAGAGAAAGCAAGGTACTGAAAACCTATTGGAAGAAATAATGACAGAAAATTTCCCCCACCTGGTGAAAGAAATAAACTTACAAGTCCAGGAAGCGCACAGAACCCCAAACAAAAGGAATCCAAAGAGGACCACACCAAGACACATCATAATTAAAATGCCAAGAGCAAAAGACAAAGAGAGAATATTAAAAGCAGCAAGAGAAAAACAGTTAATTACCTACAAAGGAGCACCCATATGATTGTCAGCTGATTTCTCAACAGAAACTATGCAGGCCAGATGGGAGTGGCAAGAAATATTCAAAGTGATGAATAGCAAGAACCTACAACCAAGATTACTCTACCCAGCAAAGCTATTATTCAGAATGGAAGGTCAGATAAAGAGCTTCACAGATAAGAAAAAGCTAAAGGAGTTCATCACCACCAAACCAGTATTATATGAAATGCTGAAAGGTATTCTTAAAGAAGGGGAAGAAGAAAAAAGTAAAGAGAAAAATTATGAACAACAAATACATATCTATCAACAAGTGAACCTAAAAATCAAGTGAATTAAAAACCTGAGAAACAGAATAATCTGGTGAATATAATAGAATCAGGGGCATAGAAAGGGAGTGGACTGATAATTCTCAGGGGAAAGGGGTATGGGGGCATTCAGGAAGAGACTGGACAAAAATCGTACACCTATGGATGAGGACAGTGTCGGGGGAGGTAAGGGCAAAGGGTGGGGTGGGAACTGGGTGGAAGGGAGCTATGGGGGGAAAAAGGAGAAACAATTGTAATAATCTGAACAATAAAGATTTATTAAATTAAAAAAAAAGATTATTTGACAACCAAAAAAAAAAAAAAGACCTTAACTCCTTGTTTCTAAGCGATAGGTCTCTATGATATTTGGTTTATCAGTCTGAGACATTTTCCATTTCCTAATCGCTACAATAGATGAGGATCTAGCTCGCTTACACTTCAGCCTTACTTGATTGCTCTGAAATGTCTATGTATTGTAGAAACTTTATTACCAGCATAAGCAGGATTGGCAGTTGATATTTTAACTGAAAAACTGGGTTAAAGCATGTAAAAATTACAGGTAAAATTTCTTAAACATTTTATGTTAACTGAAAGCATCTGATCTTTTGATGTAAGCCCAAACACTTCTCCTTGAGTATGGATGGCTCTTGAAGAAACAATCCCGGAACATGTCTATTATGATTAATTTCCAGTTTGGTTTCTTTAAAGTTGTACAAAAAATTAAAAACATTTGCAAGACAAACTGAATAAAAAATGCTTCTAGAGTTTAGATTTTTCTCCCTAGACATTAATAATTTTTCTTTCATATTTTTTACAATATTTTTAGTGATCTGTCATGATCAAATCTTTCAACTTTGCTTCATTAAAAAAGAACTCTTTGCCACATTCTTATTGGATTAGTTTTTGTAATATGAAGCAAAACCAAAGAATCATCATAACAAATATGACTAAACAGATGATAAAAAACCTTTTGGGTTTTGGAGAGCATTGACCTCACCAGAGGGAACCTCAGTGCACAGCATTAGATTCGGGCTCCTGGTTCTGCTCCTGTTCTCCTGTTCTCCTAGTGCCAGGTCCTGCTCTCATGTTCATACGTAGTAACTTATTTATAACTCATAACAGTCTTAGGACATAAGTTCTAGTATTATCCCTTTAAGAAAAAGCGTCTGAAATTTGGAAATACCCAGAAAAGAGAGATTACTGAGTGTTCTTTCAGTACATCATTGAGATTTGATGTTCTGTTAATGAGGCTCTTTTACAACCATGTAGGAGGAAGAGATTAATTTATAGATTTTTGTCTGATAGGGATGCAAATAATTTATTTTTGAAAGAATAAATAACCCCAAAGTTTATGGTTTATGACTATGTTGAACATTACCAATTTGTGTTTAATCCAGTGCTCTTATTCTAATCTTATTCTAATATTCTAATCATTAAATATCTAGGTATCTATAAATTTACATGTAAATATCTTCAAATGCACTTTGAACTGTTTAAATATCTTAGTGCTTTATTCATTACTTAATGAGTTCAATAAAATTTTTGATATACGCTTATTTTATACTTTTATGAGAGTCATGATTTTGTCTTTTTGAAAATTACTGGTATACTTTAACATCTCCATTTTCCAGATAAAGATAGTGAGGCAGATAGAATGGTTAATGTTTGTCCAAGGAAACACAGTGTTAGAAAATGATACACTAGGGCTTGTATTCAATGTCTATGGGAATCAGTCAGTATAATTTGGAATGGAGAACGCAATTAATATGGCAAGTCAAGTATATTGAGGCCAGTTAAGAGAATATCTATTATAGCTAAATTACTTTGTTAGTTGAATCCATAAATGGTATTTATAGTAATATGAGCATAAAATACTACTTGCTCCAAATTTAATTATATACCTTTGTAATATACAGTTTATTTGCTCTTCTTGGAATTTCTAATTATTTTTCTTTTCTTTTTACATTGACTTCTATTATTATGTCAATTTATGAACAAATCGTTCTAAGTACTTATTGGGTGCCAGACAGGCAGTAGGAATGTCTCAGTAACCAAAATAAGCAACTATCTGACTTTGTGGAGCTTATACCCAAATGAGGGGAAAGCAGACAAAATCATAACAACTAAGTATAGTTTGTTTAAAAGTAGAAGTCCTTTAGAGCAGAATGATAGATTTGCCATTAGCTGTGATGAGAAGACTGCAGATAGAGCAGACCTCAACATCAGAAGATTGGCTTTGGACATATTAAGAAATATATTAGGAAGTTGTGCTTCTATTAATAGTGCAATAAATAATTCAAACCAACCTATCATCGAAGATATTTTTTAAAAGCTCGACAAAATATTAAAATATGTGTGAAGGCACCAGAGGGAAAATGAGATAATGAAGAATTATTGGGTCAGGAGAAGGAAAACATAAACCCCCCCCCCCCCAAAAAAAAATGAGCCTGACTTGGGAGCATTTCCTGAGGACATTTGCTAATTCCAGAATGGGCAACTGGAAGCTGAGAAATTTTGGATCCTCGCAGAGTTAGTGGGACAGGGATAGAGCCCAGAACCCAATGGAGAATCCTGAAGACAGAACGCATAGTTACTTCAAGAGCAAAAAACTTTCATAAGTAGTCATCCTGCCTCAACAAACTTTTAGAGAGGGAAATACATATTATAACATGATTTTTCTTTCATTTTATTTTCTAAACATCTTTATTGAGATATAATTCACATGTCATACAATTCACCAATTTAATTGGTACAGTTGAATGATTTTTGTTATTCACTGAGTTGTATATCCATCATAACATCTATTTTAAAACCTATTCATAATCTAAAAATAAAAAAAGCCATACCTATTACTCCCTATTTCCCTCAAGAAGCTTTGTGTGTTTCTGCTTGCTCTCCTGTACCCAAGCTAGCATACTAGTTCAAGAAGAATAAGAGACATGTAGAGAAAACACAAAACCAACCTGCAGCTACAGCCATGTAACTAACTGAGCACAGCCCAGATCAGCCAACTCTCAGCCTGCTCACAGGCATCAGAGAGAATAACTACCCGTGTTTTCCCGAAAATAAAACATCCTCCGAAAATAAGACCTACTTACAGGTTTCCTTCTGAGTGAAATATAAGGCATCCCCCGAAAATAAGGCCCCCAGACTCTGTCTCAGAATGAAAATTAATTTACCGTAAACTGGTCGCTAGGGCTGCCCCGACTGGCGTCTAGCAACCAGTGACGTTACGCGGAGTCCTGACGTCACTGCTGTGTGGAGGCGGAGCGGAATTCGGAGTGAGCGGTGAGCGCGAGGCAGGAGAGAGGAGGAGACTTTCGCAGATGCGTGTAGAAGAACAGGAGGATTAGAGCGGACGGGACGCAGCGAAGGTGGTGAGTGCTGGTCTGTTTCTGGTGACACTACCTGATGCTCGCGGCCGCCTTCATGATGACTGAAGGTTCTCAGTCAGTGGCAGACCCTGCTCCAGCCCAGATCCAGGCCCCAGCAAGCCCAGTGACAGTCCCCAGGCAGGCCCCAGGGGGTAAATGTCTGATAAAGGGGTAGGGGGGATGTCTGGTGAAGGTGTTCAGTGGCACAGGGGTGGGGGGAGGGGGATCACTTAAAATGACACAGGAGGATCAGAGGGGGCAATCAAAATGACACAGGAGGATCAAAAGGGGTTACTAAAATGGTAATCCCCCCTCTGATTTTCCTGTGCCATTTTGATTCCCCCCTCTGATCCCCCCTGTGTCATTTTGAGTGATCCCCATCCCCCCACCTTGATACCCCAATTCCTTTTTTTTTTACCCCTAGAAATGAGCGCAAAAAGAAAAAGCTACTCCGTGGAGTACAAGAAAGGAATCGTGGAAGACTTTTGGGGCCAAAATCTTACTGCTTTCTGCAAAGAGAAGATGTTGAGTATTCGATTGGTCCGAAAATGGCGAGCAGAGTATGGTAACCTCATTGAACAAGTGGACAAGGGAAATGCTAAAAAGCGCAAGTGTGGATCAGGTCGGCAACCATTATTTTCTAAGCTGGAAGACCTGATCTGTGAATGGGTTGTTGACAGGAGAGCAAAGGCTTTGGTTGTGAATAGGGCTCAGATTCAAGAATTTGCCCTTGCAATGGCACCACAGTTTGACATAGCCCCCGAAGACTTCAAAGCATCACAACACTGGCTGGATAATTTCCTTCAGCGAAGTGAACTGTCTTTAAGAAGATCTACAACATTGTTTAGGTTGGAAGATACTCAAGTTATTAAGTGAGCACTTGCATTCAAGTCCTTTATTGATGATGCTGACTTCTCTAAATACAATCTTTCCAACATGATTGCTATGGATGAAACTGCAGTGTTTATGGGCCAATCATCTCAAACAACAATTGAACAGGGGGGTGCCTCCTTAGCGTACATTCCCTCCACTGCTTACGAAAGTGCACGTGTTTCCTGTATTTTGGCAATTCGTCTGGATGGCACTACAATCCCACCTTTAATCATTTCTAAGGGCAAGAAGGAAAAGATTGAACGTGTTTTGGGTGTTTTTATTCTTGAAACTGAAAAAGCCTGGGCCACACAAGCAGTTATAAGGAAGTGGGTCGATTTAATGCTTCCGCTTGTTATGCGAGGGAGCCAAAGAGGTCTGCTAGTCTGGGATGCAGCTAGCACTAAAGACATGAAGACATTTCTTTACGAAAGAAAAATAGATCAGATAATGATTCCCGCAGGAATGACGGCCTATCTCCAGACTCTTGATATTGCAATAAACAAGCCATTCAAAGACAATTTGCGCATGGAAATTAATGACTACATTGAAAATAGAATGGAGAGAAATCAGCGTGGAAACTTTGTGAAACCTAAACTGCAAGAAGTTGTGACTTGGGTGAAGAATTCATGGGAGAAAATCACTGACAGTTGCATTGCAAATGCACTGTGAGCAGGCTACCTTGACAAGAAGTACTCATTTAAAGACAGTGCTATTGCTAAACATGAGAGATTTGGTCCACTGATTCTGAAAGAAATGGAGTCACAAGAAATTCACCAGGAAATTCAGGAATTGGATTGTTATGATGATGTTCCAGAAGATGACATGATTGTCATTGAATAAATGAGTAAATTCTTGATACTGTAGGATTCACAGTTTGTCTGGTTTGTGTTGACAACTACCATACTACCGTACAGTATACAGGTAATAAATTTCCTTTATTTTCATTTAACAATAAATGTGTACCGTATTCTTCTTCATGGAAAAATAAGACATCCCCTGAAAATAAGACCTAGCATGTCTTTGGGGGCAAAAATTAATATAAGACACTGTCTTATTTTCGGGGAAACAGGGTATTGTTCCGGACTACCCACATTTATAGGGTTTGTTATGTAGCAACAGCTGACTGATACAGGTAAGCAACAGACTGAAAATATTTACAAAACAGATTAGAAAAGTTTTATTAACACAGATAATAAAGTTTTAAAGCTCACATTGGTACACAGCTTAACTGCTCCCATGCACACAGGCCTGCAGAAGCAGCCACAAACTGCAGACTGCTTGGCAGCTCCAGACAGGTAGTCCATGGCCAATTACAGACAGCATCTGATTTAACATTGACCTGTCCTGGAATCCCTTCCAAGGGGCCCCAGAACCAACACAACCACTGGCAGGCTTTAGACCACACCAAAGCAAAACCCAAGTAGCCATGCAAGTGGTACAACCCAAGGGAGATCTCAGCAGGCACCAGACCCTGCTGGGGCCAATTTCACTTCTGGGGTCAGCCCTCAGCACAGCAGCTCATACACTGTGCCTGGGGTTGATTCCCAAAGTCAGTGTGCGGGAGGCAACCAATCAATGATTCTCTCTTATCATTGATGTTTCTATCTCTCTTTCTGAAATCAATAAAAACATAATTAAACAAACAAATAAAAACACACCAAGGCTATAAGAAGAGACAAAGAAGGTCACGACATAATGATAAATAGATTAATTAAACAATAGGGAATAACCCTTGCACACATTTATAGACCCAGTGGAGGAGCACTTAAATATGTAAGACAAATATTAATAGTTATAAAAGGAGAGATCAACAGTAATACAATCATGGTAGGAGACTTTAATACCCATTGCCAAAAATTCCAGACAAAAATCAACAAAGAATCATGGGGCTTAAGTGACAAATTACACCAGATGGATTTAATTGATATTATTCAAATATTACTCTCTAACACCACAGTATATAACATTTTTTCAAGTGCAGATAAAACATTTTCCAGGATAGACCACATGTTAGGCCATAAAGCCAGCCTTAATAAATTTTAGAAGATTGAAATACTTTTTCTTTATTTTTATTGTTGACAATATTATATCATCCCTCCATCCCCGTTTTCATGCTTCCACCCAGACCAGGTGCAGAAGGCCACCAGGGCAGAAAAGCCCCAGGTGCCTAGCAAAGGACAATTGTAGGGCGGGACCTCACCCCCAGGGTGACCTTTCTTTCCCTAGCATATCGCTAGTCCTGGGTTTGGATCCCCTGACCTTTCCTCCCTAGAGACATATCTAGACCTCAGTTGTATTTCAGCCCTTGGCCCAGAAAAACAATAAAACCAGGCCAGGAACCCTGTGGGTGACCTCAGGACCAGCTGCATAGGATAATGACCCCTGCCTGGCATCAACCAATCAATCAGTGGAGACCTGGACCCTAAAAAGACACACGTGGAAAGCTTCTGAATATTCTATTGAGATCTTCCCCTGGGACCTCCCCTAAAATCTCCACCCTTAAAACCCTTAGGAAGGAGGACCAGAAGCACTAAGCACTTCACCATTACTTCCTCACTCCCAAAATCCAAGGGCCCTTCCTTTACCTCTACTTAGTACAATTTGTTTCCTAAGCCCATTTCTTTTAGGAATTACTTTTTCTACCTCTGATTTTCCAAATAACTGTTCTCTTATAGTTTGGGTCTTGGCTCTGAATATTTTCCTAGCCAGAACTCAAGTTTCAGGGTTGCTGAACCCAGATCCAGTCGAACCCTGTTGGCCTAACACCTGGTGTAGTTCCTGCCGCCTACCACATTAGGACGAACTGCTGCTGCCCTGATGGGGGTCCCTTAGAGTTTAGGAGATGCATGCCTGTGGGGAAACAAGGTGAGGGGGAAGGCATGGGAGTGCTCCTGGGAGGAAGATCGTGCTCTGAGACCTTCATTTGGAGGGGTTTTAGAGGCTGGGATTTTAGGGGGGATCTTAGGAAAGGATTCAATAGAATATTCATCATTTTTATGCTGCCATGCAAAAATGAGATTTTTTTTCTCAACGTCATCTGCCCAAATAGCACTAATTGGATTTCCTGAGTAGGGTGATTTAAGCTATTTACCCTCTGGTTTGGAAGGAGAAGTGAAAACCATTTACTCTTAAGTGTCTTTGGATTGGGAAGATAAGATTTACTAGATGGCTGCAAACTGCTGTTTAACTATCTGTTTCTCTATTCTGACTTGTCCTGGCTTACCAGCCTATCTCACTGTGACCCCCTTCCCTTTCCCCAAATCCATGTTTCTAATCCAATCACCAGGTCTGATGAGTCTACTCACCTGCACCCACTGCACCTCCAATTTCTGACTCCTGTTTGGTGTCTTCCCTCCTCCCCCCGACCCATTTGTATTCACCTTCAGCCATAGTTAACTCTTAACTGTGACTCTAGAGAAAGTGCTTCCATGCTTCCTTTGGTCTTAGGGTGAAGTCAAAGCTTAACAGGCCGTAACAGCTCACAAAGGAGAGCTGGCTCTGCTTGCTCCAGCCCAGCTCTGCTTCTCAACCCATGGCACTCACACCACCAGCTTCCTGAAGCCTACTCAGTTTCCCTACCCCTAAATCTTAGCACACACCGTCCTTCTGGCCAAACAATCCTCCCCTTTATTATTTGGTTCATTCAAATTCATTCTCCAGCTCTCCATTTAAATATCTAACTTCCTCTAAAAGGCCTTTCTGAATCCCTTATCGATCTTTGACCTTTCCCCCTACTCCTTTGGATCCCTCACCTCCTGCTGCCTCTTCTAATTGCACAGTTGCTTGGCAGTCATTCCCAAACTCTGAGAGGGCAGGGGCCATGCTTATATCGTTCTGTGGGATTTCTAGACTTGAATACAGCGATAAACACATGGTAGGTGTTTTATAAGTATGTCCTGAAAAATGAGGGAGTGGATTACATGCAGTGTCTATAAATCTTCCAGTGACCGGGTGCCATGAGAAAAGCCAGAGCCCTGGTACTTGAACCCTGAGTGCAGCAGTAGAGGGATGTAGTAGTAGTCAGGCTTCTGCAGAGAAACAGAAGTCCCTGGCGAGAGAGGGAGCGGGAAAGACTGAGATTTATTTTTATTTTATTTTATTTTATTTTATTTTTTTAATTTCTTTTTTTTTATTTTAATAAATCTTTATTCAGATTATTACAATTGTTTCTCCTTTTTCCCCCCGTAGCTCCCCTCCACCCAGTTCCTACCCCACCTTCTGCCCTTACCTCCCCCCCACTGTCCTTATCCATAGGTGTATGATTTTTGTACAGTCTCTTCATGAACCCCCCCATACCCCTTTCCCCTGAGAATTATCAGTCCACTCCCTTTCTATGCCCCTGATTCTATTATATTCACCGGATTATTCTGTTCCTCAGGTTTTTAATTCACTTGATTTTTAGGTTCACTTGTTGATAGATATGTATTTGTTGTTCATAATTTTTCTCTTTACTTTTTTCTTCTTCCCCTTCTTTAAGAATACCTTTCAGCATTTCATATAATACTGGTTTGGTGGTGATGAACTCCTTTAGCTTTTTCTTATCTGTGAAGCTCTTTATCTGCCCTTCAATTCTGAATGATAGCTTTGCTGGGTAGAGTAATCTTGGTTGTAGGTTCTTGCTATTCATCACTTTGAATATTTCTTGCCACTCCCGTCTGGCCTGCACAGTTTCTGTTGAGAAATCAGCTGACAGTCCTATGGGTGCTCCCTTGTAGGTAACTAACTGTTTTTCTCTTGCTGCTTTTAATATTCTCTCTTTGTCTTTTGCTCTTGGCATTTTAATTATGATGTGTCTTGGTGTGGTCCTCTTTGGATTCCTTTTGTTTGGGGTTCTGTGTGCTTCCTGGACTTGTAAGTCTATTTCTTTCACCAGGTGGGGGAAGTTTTCTGTCATTATTTCTTCAAATAGGTTTTCAGTATCTTGCTCTCTCTCTTCTTCTGGCACCCCCATAATTCTGATGTTGGTACGCTTGAAGTTGTCCCAGAGTCTTCTTACACTATCTTCAACTTTTTGGATTTTTTTTTCTTTTTGCTTTTCCAGTTGAGTGTTTTTTGCTTCTTTGTATTTCAATTCTTTGACTTGATTCTTGTGTTCCTCTAGTCTGTTTTTGGGTCTCTGTATAATATTTTTTATTTCAGTCAGTGTATGTTTAATTTCTAGTTGGTCCTTTTTCATATCTTCAAGGGTCTCGTTATATTTATCGGCCTTTTCTAGGATATTCTTGAAAAGCCTTATAACCGTGGTTTTGAATTCTATATCCAGTCATTTGTTTTCCTCCATTTCTTTCGTTTGTGATCTGTTTCTATGACGCCGCATTTTCATTGCTTCCCTGAGTTGGTAGGGTAAATTTGTGTGCTAGGTTTCCTATATGGCCCAGTGGGTCGGCCTCCCCAGTTAACCTGAGGTGGACACTCTTGGTGCACCCCTTTGTGGACTGTGTGTACAGCCTTGTTGTAGTTAAGTTTTGATTGTTGTTGGTATCACTGGGAGGAATTGACCTTCAGGCCAGTTGGCTGTAAGGATCAGCTGCGTCTATGCTGGGAGAAGTTCGGTGCTGGAGACAGCCTTATAGGATTAGACTTGCCAAATTGCAACAGCCTCTGTGCTCGGCTTGGATGGGGTGGAGTCTCAGGGTGGAGCAGACAGTCTTGGCTTCCCGGCAGCCTTGCCCTTGCACGCACGCGCAGACCTCTGCCTTCCCCGGCTCCCGAGTCTCCGCCCGAGAGTCCAGACTCCCCCCACAAGAGCGTGGGTCCCCAGGGGCTCGCCTGGAACTGAGGTTCAGTGCAGTCAGAACTGGGGCTCAGTGCAGTAAGGAGCCTCTGACTCCCTTCCACTAGGGAAAGCCTGTGGCAACCTCCACAGCCTATGTGCGCACTGGCACGCGTGCGCCTTCAGTCCTCCGCCTTCCCCGGCTCCCGAGTCTCCGCCCGAGAGTCCAGATTCCCCCCACAAGAGCGTGGGTCCCCAGGGGCTCGCCTGGAACTGGGGTCCAGTGCAGTCAGAACTGGGGCTCAGTGCAGTCAGGAGCCTCCGACTCCCTTCCACTAGGGAAAGCCTGTGGCAACCTCCGCAGCCTTTGTTCGCAATGGCACGCCGCGCCTTCAGACTTCTGCCTTCCCCAGCTCCCGAGTCTCCGCCCGAGAGTCCAGACTTCCCCCGTAACAGCGTGGGTCCCCAGGGGCTCGCCCGGAACTGGGGTTCAGTGCAGTCAGAACTGGGGTTCAGTGCGGTCGGGGGCTTCCTTCCCCCTTCCGTCAGAGAAAGTCAGCCAGGCTCTCAGCCACCCTTCCTCTCTGCGCGCACAAAGACCCTTTGCCGTACCTCCAATTCTCTGTGAGCTTTTCTCTTTCCTTCTAGTTGTAGAATTTTCACTCAGCCAGCTTTCCTGTGGTTCTGGATGGTGTCCGTTCTGTCTTTTAGTTGTAGTTTTGAAATTGTTGTGCGAGGCAGCAGTTTAGGTGTTTACCTATGCCACCATCTTGGTTTCTCTCAAGACTGAGATTTATTATAAGGAGTTGGCTCACATGATTGTGGTGGCTGGCACATCTGAATTCTGCAGGGCAGGCTGGAGACTCAGGGAGGAGCTGCTATTGCAGCACGTGTTTGAAGAAGTCTTCTACAGCATGTGTAGGAGAAATTGGCTTAGGAAACAAGTTATGGAGGTAAAGGAAAGACGCTTGGAGCCTGAGAGTGAGAATTTCCCTTCCCTCTGGAATTTCAGTCTGCTTTCTCTTAAGACCTTCAACTGGTTAGATGAGGCCCACCCACATTCTGGGGTTACTCTGCTTTACTCAAAAGTCTATTGATTTACATGTTCATCACATCTAACAAACACCTTCACAGCAATATCCCGGCTGGTGTTGGACCAAATATCTGGGTCATGTGGCCTAACCAAATTGATGCATAAAATGATCGATCACTTGAGTGATTTAAGTGAATTATTTAATGTCTGCTAACCACTGGTTACTTAACATTGATAGGGATAATGTAGAGCCTCCCTTGCAGGGTTATGGTGAGAATGAGAGGAGACCTTGTCTGATAAATAGCCATGACACAGCATGGTTCATAGTAGACAACAGTTTCACCTTCTTGCCTCACTCTTATTCCAACCACACTCTGCAACAAAGGGAGGCCCAAGTGTAGCAGAGACCCTAAGTGCTGTGCATTTTCTGCTCCTTCCTCATCTCTCAGTGGAGGGGCGGATCCTGAGGAGGAGGACACTTTTTCCCTGTTCCTAGAGGCTGGCTACCCATGGCTCCTTCATTCCACTTGCATACCCTGTGGAAAAGGGGGATTCAAATTGCTGAGGTCAAGTTATATTTGGATGCCTGTGTGGAAGGAGGGGTGAAACCTAGATTGGAACTGGAATTCTGTGCTCCTAGTAGAGAAAGGAGTTTTAGGGGTGAAATAGGCAGGTTTAGGATATTTAAGAAATTAAGGGGTCCATGGAAAAAGCACAGGAATACAGAGCTGCAAAGGGTACGTTTCCATAAGACAAGGGAGCTAGGAGCGACAGAAGTTACGTTCCATAAGATAAGGGAGCTGAGGGTAGCAGAAGGTACACATTTACAGAATAAAAGGAAGGAAGCCCTTCATTGAAAGAAGGGGGGAAGAAAAGTCCAGAGGGAATAGGAGAACAATAAGGGAGAAGAAGGAGGGAACCTCAGGTACTTCAGGTGAGACTTGAGCTCCGGAGTTGCTATAGTGACCAAATCAAAGGGGAATAGTGGCCAAATCAAAGGGGAATAGTGACCAATCAGAGGGGATATTGAGGCACAAAAAAAATGCAGCCTTTATAAGCTGTGGAAAAAAGAGACTCAGTGGGACTCTTTCCCCCTCTCCATGTGGGAGTTGGTGCTGTTTCTCAATAAATTTCCACCTTTTGCTATACCATTTTCCTTCTGTGGTTTCATTCTTCAACTTCACTGGACAAAGAGCCCCAGGAACCATCCTGCCCAGGGGATCACCATGTGTTCCAACCCAAATTTCCTGTATCAGTAGATTTTGTTGCCACCTCTGGAATCCTGAAGGCCAGGACAGAAAATTTGATTTTCACCAAGGGCCCCTGAGCAACTTCTCTTTGTTCACAAACATTGCTAGTGTATGTGCACATATGCTGTTGTGTGCTTGGCCTTTGTTCTCATTACCTTGAGATAAAGATAATTTTGTGTGATTAAAAAATGCTTACATGCAAGACCCATAGACCTCCTTCTATTTTAAGTAAAATTTGCTTTTTTTCTTGTAAAAAAAGGAAGAAAAAATATTGCCCATCATGTGTGTGGCCTGAACATAACCCTCAAAACATCTTAAAGGTTATCCATCAAGGTTTTTTAAAAGGAAATATATTATTCTTAATTGTTCTTATCTTATTATTATAAAATACTTTTTGGATTTATTTTATAACCTATAATCTTATGCCAGAAAGGGCCATTATTTAGGTTTATTTTTATTTGTAGCCTGAAAAAAAAATCAGTACTCTGTTAACTATTTTAAATTTTATTCTCTTTCCTTATTCATTTTCCTTTCAACTTGAAAAGGAATTTTGTGTCCATGGTGCTCCTTTCAGGCCAATGGGGAATGCCTGTGAGAAGTCTAGGCCAGCAGGCGGCCATATATTTCCTCCTTAATCCAGTGTGCATGGGCAAAGGTATAAATAAAATGTTCAGACTCCACATATGGTATTTTGGGTTTAAAAATCCTCCGTAAGATTTTTCCATTCCTATCAGCAGTTTTATTCATTATAGGATATCCAGCAACTCTCCTTTTGGGATTATTTGAGAAGCAGCAAATGCTTCTTGTGGAAAGAGCATGTTTGCTGTCAGATTCGTGCAAAGATTTAGTGCCTGTGAGAGAGTGAGACCTATATTGCCTATCTGAAATGCTTGGTGGGGTTTCCACTGTCGCTGGCTTTCATGTTCTCAGGTCTACAGACCCTTTAGTAGTGTAACCCTAATGATGGAAAAATGTGGTCCCCTTTCAGTCTAGTGTACCAGGATAACATCCATGGAGCAATGAGTGGGTTTGCTCCTTCCTGCCTGCATTCAGCAGTACTTTTACTAATTTGAGGGTCCAGAGCAGGAGATCAAGACAAAAAGCTGAAATTTCTAAATTTTCTGAGACTGACGTGCTGCCCACTGTGCTAAGAGGACAGCTTATAATTTCTAAATCTTAAAACTGCATCCTGCTCAGTTTGTCCCAGAACTGAAGTAATGCCTATCTTCCTGCCTCTGAGTAAGACTGGACTTGGGCCAGGTGGTGGACAAAATATACCTTGGATCAAAGAGAGCCAAAAAAATATGTGTGTCCTTAGAAGCAGAGTATCTAGACACATCCTCCTGTGTGGCCTCATTCATAAGAACAAAAAGATCCCATACTTGTTAAGTTACCACAGGAGCAGTCATCATAGTGGCTGAGGTTGGCAAAAGTGGTGAATGAAACTTTAAAATCATGTCCCACACTCTCCCCTCTGCTTGACAGTAAGCCCTGCCTGGCACATCCTAACTGGATGTGTTGTGGGCGGTGGGAAGGACACCAGCTGTCTGACCAGTTGGGGTCAGACTAAATCTGGGTTCAGCCACCTCGGTACTTGGGTTCTGGCTAGGAAAGAATTTAGATCCAAGACCCAAACTATAAAAGAAGATCTATTTGGCAAATCACAGAGGTAGAATAAGTAATTCCTAGAGGAAATGGGCTCAGGAAATGAGTTATGGAGATAAAGGAAGGGTCCTTGGAGCTCGGGAGTGAGGAAGCTAAGGAAAATGTGCCTGGGGCAGGGAGGGGGAAGGGGAAGGGAAAGACAAAGGCATAGGCTTGCTCTCGGGAGGGAGACTCTGGTCCTCCTTCCTAAGGGTTTTAAGGGTGGAGATTTTAGGGGAAGTCCTAGGGCAGTGGTCGGCAAACTCATTAGTCAACAGAGCCAAATATCAACAGTACAACGATTGAAATTTCTTTTGAGAGTCAAATTTTTTAAACTTAAACTTCTTCTAATGCCACTTCTTCAAAATAGACTCACCCAGGCCATGGTATTTTGTGGAAGAGCCACACTCAAGGGGCCAAAGAGCCGCATGTGGCTCGAGAGCCGCAGTTTCCCGACCACGGTCCTAGGGGAAGATCTCAGTCGAACATTCAGCAGCTTTCCATGTGTGTCCATTCAGAGTTGTGGTCTCCACTGACTGACTGGCCAGCACCAGGGCAGGGGGTCATTATTTTATGCAGCTGGTCCTGACATCAGCTGTGGCTGGTTTTGTTGCTTATCTGGGCCTGGAGCTGAAACACAACTGAGGCCTAGATGTTATCTCTAGGGAGGAAAGGTCAGGGGGTCCAAACCTCCTGACCAGTGATATGCTAGGGGAGGAAAAGTCACTCTGGGGGCAAGGTCCCACCCTACAATTGATTGTTGATAGGTGCCTGAGGCTTCCACCCTGGTGACCTTCTCTACCTGGCCCATGGTCCTTGCTCTGCTTATGTCTGTCTGACTGCCTATCACAAATACTGAATGGTTAGAGAAATCAAGATGGGCAAGCACCAGATCAGATGATACCACACTTTTTTCTCTGTTATATTTCATCTTTAATGATCACCAAATCACCCTGGTTCTACCTATTTTTGTTGTTGTTTTGTTTTGTAAGTCCTCACCCAAGGATATTTTTTCCCATTTATTTTTAGAGAGAGTGGAAGGAAAGGAATGGGGAGAGGGAGAGAGAGAGAGAAACATCGATGTGAGAATGACACACCAATCAGTTGCTTCCTACGCACACCCTGAAATGGGCAACCCAGTTATCTGCCCTTGAACAGGAATTGAACCTGGACCCTTTGGTCTGTAGGTGATGCTCTAACCACTGAGCAACCGACCAGGGCTGATTCTACCTGTTAATTGCCATTCACATCTGTCTTTTTTCTACAACTGTGCTGCCTCTGCATAGATCATTCGCTCGTACTCCAGATGGGTGTCTTCAGCTACAGTCAGAGTGTTGTGGTAGTCAGGGAGGCCAAGATGGTGCAAGGGGAGGTTCTTACACCCAGGCACCAAAAGCTAGAAAAATAATTGAATAGAAAGAAAGAAAGAAAAAAAGCCTACCCCTTCCTACCTCTTTAAAAACCACAGCTTGAGCAGGATGGGCGGATGGTCTTTGCAGTCATTTCCAAATGCAGTTAAGTTATTGCTAGCTGCTATCCTGACGCAGCAATGACTTCTAGCAGCTCTCCTCTGGCCCACTGTGTTGAGGCACCCAGCTCTGGGATTCGAAGTAGATACAAATGAGTCCTATGAGATATGACACCAGCTGTTTGTGCAGAGTAAAGGAGAAGCAAAGTTTAAAATGTACAAAGTAGGAAGCTGGTCTGTGGAAGTTTCTTCCAAACGTTTGATATTTAAACTGTAAGCAGGACTTTGTTTTCAAGAACAACTGGTCAAACTATAAGTTCTCTGTTTTGGGGAATCTAATATGTCATGCTATGTGTACCATTATAAAGGCATCATGCCATCTTTTTCTCTCCCAATGAGAATTCTGAAAAACAGATTAATTGGAAATTTCATGTTTTAATCTGTGTTTGTGGTGTTTTCTTTTTACCATTTTCCAATTTGTATTTTGTTGTAGTTTATTTTATGATTCTAAACAGGTGTTCACTTTCGTAACCAATTACATGTATTTTAAATTTTAAATTTATTTGCTTAATGAGGGCTTCCAGAAGTCTGGATAAGCTACTGACCATCCTCTACATTGCAAGTCAGGTTGGTCTTCTTAAAGCCAAAGTCCGCCCAGGTAATGGCTCTCTAATTTGAACCCTTCGATGACTCTCATCACTTCAACTATACATCATGCCCCTCTCATCTGCCCTCCTGCCTAGAACTCCCTGCCTTATGTGCTCCTCACCTCCTTTGACAATGTGGTCCCCTCTAATCATAATGGCTACTTCCATATTTTTGTTTGTTTGTTGGGTAAACTCCTATTCATTCTTCACAGTGCAGCGAGGCAGGAAATCATGCAGGCGATTTGGAAACCTTCCAGGACTACAGTTGGGAGGGTGGCCTAATGGCTGTCTGGTCTGGATATGGGGCTCATTCAGTTCCTCTCCCCGTCACTCACATCTACGCTTCTTGACATTCCTGTTTTGTCACTTCTTCCAAGGTCAGAGCTATGGAAATAACCTGAAGTCACTTGTTTCTCCGTTATTCTTCATTTATAAACATTGTCTCACCATTTTTAAATAGTTTGCCAAGAAAATGGTGTCTATAAATAGGTTTCATCTTATATTTGTGACTAAAAGGTCCAAACTGCATGTGGCAAAATGGAGCAGGAAGTGTAGTTATAGATATTCTTTAATTTTAATTGTTCTTTAATGTTAATGATAATAAAGCAAAGGCTGTTGACAATGACTGAAAGCCTTTTTAGTCAAGCTCTTATTCCAGTGGTTCTCAATCTTTCTAATGCCGCGACCCTTTAATACAGTTCCTCATGTTGTGGTGACCCCCTACCATAAAATTATTTTCGTTGCGACTTCATAACTGTAATTTTGCTACTGTTAATGAATCGTAATATCAATATCTGTGTTTTCTGATGGTCTTAGGCTCTACAGCTGTGGTTTGAGAACCACTAGCAGGGTTGCCTAAGACCATCAGAAAACACAGATATTGACATTATGATTCATAACAGTAGCAAAATTACAGTTATGAAGTAGCAACGAAAATAATTTTATGGTTGGGGGTCACCACAACATGAGGAACTGTATTAAAGGGTTGCGGCATTAGAAAGGTTGAGAACCGCTGTGACTTATTCATTATTGTGTACTTGAATTAGTCACAGAACTGTTAAACTAAAATAAGCCAGAGTTTTTATTAAGGTTTACAGATTATTCTCTGCTCTTTATTTCTTTTCCAGTCATCTGTCTGTGTGAGTGTGTCATCCAACCTTTCCTTTAGTTTAGGGATTTACACGTAAGGAAGATTGTGCCAAGTTAATTCTACCCCCACCCCAACACCCCCCAGTGCACACTATGTATCCAGAAAAGCTACAAGGAGACTGGGAAACTTCCAGGCCAAAGAAAGCAAATATTAAATTTATCATTCTTTAAGCATGCCCTTGGAAAACTTTTCAAAGCTCTTTTGTTTTGTGATTAGCTTTTTGGGGAACAATGAAAGCATTTTCCTTTGCATCCCCAAATTCATGTACTTCATTTCTTCTTCTGGGTATTCAAGTGGCCAGTATGAAGCCCTCACCCCCTTACCCCTGACCTGGTCAGGAAAACAAACCTCTGTGCCTCTCCTAAATCCCAAGAACTGAAAATCTATGTAGATAAATCTGTTCTAATTTGCTGTCTCTGATGCTACTTTATTTAGATAAGTGAGGAAAGGAGTCATAAGAACAGAGTCCTTAAGGAAAGCAGAAGTTCACCATCGTTCTGTCAATTTGACCATGAGGAGAGAGAATTAGATAGGAATACTGTCCCCATACTCCCACTCTTCCACCCTGCCCTTCCTCTCCAGATTCAGAGCTTTACAAATGAGATCAGGCTGGAAGCTGAGCCACTTGTTAGGGCTAAGAAGTCCCAAGGACTTGTTGGCATTCGTTAAATGCCTATCAGGTGATAGGGGCTTTGGAGCCCCTGGGACTAACTAAGATGGATGACAATTTCACAAATGTAAGTTCACTCAGCTGGACCTGATCCCAAATGTCAAATACCAGAGAATCATAATAACCCAGGCAGTCATCAAAAGTAAAATGCTTTCAAGGACATTTACTGTTATTCCAACAAAAATTCAGTCCAATTTTCAGCTCTACAAAATTCTGATCTTGCTTTCATCTCTTATAAGTAATAAGGGTTACCGTAGGAGCAAGAATGCAGGCTGGGAGTGTAAGATAAATGACAACTCACCACGCCTTCTGGGGAATACAGAAAAAAGACTATTTGTTTTATTCAAAAATTGTTATAACTCCTATATGTGCTCAGCAGATCTATTTTGCCCCAACTGGTAAATAACCTTCCCCTCTCCTTTCTGGCAGATAATTAATAGTTTTTTATCTATCTCTCCCTTGTCCAACCTTTACTGACAGAATCGAAGAAAAGCATGAGCATGTTAATTATAGGGTTATAACATTATAAATTGTAACCCAAATACAGTGGCATCAAAAATTTTGAACTCTGTGCCCAAAATGAATCATAGAAGGATAATGGCTGCAAAAGGTTCAAGACATGACCATTTCTATTTGTTTTTTATTTACCCATCATTTCTGTGAATAGAGCTGGTGTTATTCTTTTACTTTCTCCTACTTACCTACTATTTCAATTTATATCTCAATTGCCTATTCTCTGTGAGACGAAGGGAGTGGGCACATAACCATGGCATGGATATTGTGAGGCTAAGATGTATGTGGTGCTTTAAAAAAAGCAATGAAGCCCTAGCTGATTTGGCTCAGTGGATAGAGCGTCTGCCTGAGGACTGAGGGTCCCAGGTTCGATTCCGGTCAAGGGCACATGCCCAGGTTGCGGGCTTGATCCCCAGTGGGGGGCGTACAGGAGGCAGCCAATCAATGATTCTCTCTCATCATTGATGTTTCTAACTGTCTTTCCCTCTCCCTTCCTCTCTGAAATCAATAAAAATATATTTAAAAAAGTAAAAAAAAGCAATAAATATGCCAAACACATAAATGTACTTGTTGGCACATGGTTTTAGCGGGTCCCCGTAAGCCTGCATTGGTTGTTTAGTCACTGTCCTGGACTCGGAGGCACAGAGAGCCAATGACCAGCCTGAGAAAAAGCTGCCAAGAGAAGCAGGCAGAACACCTTAGCCTGCGGATTTTTTACTATCTTACCTCTGAGGGAAGGAAGGCCCGATGAAGAGGCATAGGGAGAGTTTTCCTACTTCCAAGTTTTCCAGTAACTTAGCTTTGCTTTAAGCCACTTCCTCCTACAGGTGGAGTAAGCTCTTCTTGTTTTTCTTTCTTTTGGGTTAAACACCTGCCAATGTCTTCAATCAAATCTAATGATTTCATTTTCCCAGTAAGTCTTGTTGCTTCCAACAAATTGTCTTTTTTTTTTTTCTATTTTGAAAAAGAGAAGTTTGAAACAAAGTTTGTATTTGATATTTATTTATCTATTTATTTTTATTGCAAATGAATAAACTAAATAAAAATAGGCACTCTTCTGCCCACTTTCCAGAGCAAGTTTCCCAATCATGCGTCTTAGAATCAGGCACTGCATGTACACACAAACTTGCAAGCCCTTTCCAGCTCTAGGCCAGTGGCTCTTTCAAAGAACAAGCTGGCACTTGCTCACACCGGGCGGGAGGGGTGCTGTGGGCTTCGGGTGCAGGTGCAGACTTCTTTCCCAATGTGGCCACAGTGTCAGCTGCCTTTGCTGCACATTTACATTTCTCCTTTGGAGCCTTCTCTAAAGCTTTTCTCTGCTCTACTTCACCCTCTCTGCCTCTTTCCTCCCCATCCTCCCTTCTTAGTTTACAACTGTGTTCCAGAATCTTTCTACCATGGGCTCAAGTCCCACCTGTATCTGCTACCCAGACCTGGCCTTGCGCAGAGCATCCTGCCTTCCACAGAGCACCCTGCTAGCTGACCTGGCTGCACATTGGGTGTGGCACAATAAATACTACATATGATTTTTCCAAATGACTGACATTTGGCAAGCTCTAAATTGTTTTTTTGTCAATCGCTTTTTTTCTCTAAATTTTTAATTCCTGTGTCTTTTAAGAGGAAATTTAATCTGCATGTTTCTGGTTCATTTGCAAATTACAGTAACTCCTCAGAACCTTGTGTTGTAAGACTTTTTTGATGTTCGTGAAGTCTTATGAACTTTTTCATAGTTCTTTAAAAAACATTTTTCCTTGAACCTGGAAGTGGCCTTTGGCCAGCTAGCTATAAACTAACTTCAGCGTGACACTGTGGTTTCCGTTCAAGGCCTAGATTAGCCAAAAGGTGTTCATCACCCCCATTAAACGATCCTTGAAGTGGACCTGGTTATTGCATCCCCACAGGAAGATATTTAATTAGCATTGCTTGTGCCTCGCGGGGGAGGGGGCAGTCTTTCAGTGTGTCCACAGTTACCCATGGGCTGGGGTAAGGTGGGGAGGGAAGCCTTGAGAAGGTGGCTTTCGAGTTTTACCCCTTAGTGGTAAATCCTGAACATTAACATAAATATGAACATAAACGTGAAGAATCTCAGATCCAATCATTCCTATTCCTGACAGGAAGTCCAACCTTAGGGAAGTTCTTAGACACACACATACACATCAGTAGAACTGGATGGTGGCACAAATGAGGAATGTATATAAAGCAGGTCTTTGGGGACAGAAGTCACTGTAAGTGGAGCCACCTGTGTAGAAATGATGTGTAGAAATTCAAGTGAGGGCTGGAGTTTCCATTTAAGAGATGTGAGAATAGTTTTAACAGCTTCTGCTGAGCTTCAGAAGGGAAACTGCACACAGACTAAAGTGTACACTGGGCTTTGAGGAGTCTAGACTCACTGGAAGGGCACAGAAAGGGAACTGCTACAGAGGAAGAGTTGGTAGGAAATGTCCTTCTGAGTGTGGTCAGGATATTGTTTCTACTGGTGCTAATGCGGCACACAGCCATGCACCCCAAACAACCAGGACAAGGAATGGAAACTGGAGCTTGGCTGTTCTGCCCTGACAGCTCTGCTAAGCAGCCAGCATGTCTCAATACTAGCTGGGGTCCATTCTGATTGGGCAATGATCATGCCGTCTCAGTGGTTAATTATTTTTTGGCTTGCTTTCTTGATTTAAACTTTGTAATCTCATTTTATATATAAGTATGTAAGAGCATAGTTTGAGCTCCAGAGCAGTGACAAGCAGATGGTTCTTTTGATTACAAGGTGTGTCCAATATGAGGTATATCTTCCACCAGACAAAGTTATACAGAGGACATGGCAGGAATCACACCAGAAGTTAGGAGAAAAACACCACCACAACATATTAATAGAGGAGAGATATCCAGTTTTATCCTGGTTAGGAGAGCCACTCTTCATGTACCCCATCTTATTCCACAGCGTTGAGATTTGGATCTCCTGTGGTCAAGCATGATCCTTCTCTCCAGGGAATAAAGGTTGCTGTGTGTGGCCAACATGATGAAGAAAGAGGATGTTTGGAAAGTTGTGGACTCCCTCCCAAAGGAAGCAGCTCAGCCCATGTCATCATCTGAGCTTTCTCCTTCCTCACCATGTTTCTAAATCCTACACACCCCTCGAAGTCCAGTGTAAGCCCCATCTTTCCATGAAGCCTTCCTTGATCTTTTCAGTCCATTTGGTGTCCCTGTTCATCTCTCTGCCCTGGACACCCACAGTCCATACCATTTTATTAACATTTCCTTGTTTCACTATTCTCCTATTTATAGATGTCTGTCTGGTGTCCCCCAGTTGCCTTCTCCAGGACTAGGGTTGTATCTGTACCACTTAGGTTTGCTCAGAACACCTAATATAGAACCTCCCTAAACCGACTGTATGGAAAGCTGTGAGGCTCCCTGACAAATCTAGATGCTGTTCTTGTATTTGTAGCTGTAGATCTTCAATTCTGTCCCATGGATCTGTCTATTCTAGTATCAGGGGAAAATATTACTACTAAAATTTTTCATTACATATTTTAGATCAAATTTCTCCTACTTCTTTTCCCCCCAGTATTTTGTTTGCTATCCTTGCCAACTTGTTCTTTCAAATTGATTTTAGAATTCATTTGTCAAATTATAAGAAAACACATTCTATTTTTTATTTTATTTAAATTGAATTCAATTTATAGCTCATTTGGGACAAAATTGACAAATAGATGCAAATATCACACTACTAGTTTAACTAATATTACACAACTCCTTAATTCCTATAATTAAATCTCCTAGCTTACTTTGCATTCTTTTACTATACTGTCGAAATTAAAATGCAGACTATTTGATTCAGAATTTTTACATGTAATTGGCAAATGGGATTGGCATCTAGTTTTAGTTCTTTTTCTCTCCTTCCCTTCCCCTCCCTCTTTACATCATTGTCAGATTTTACTATTACCTTGAGAAAATGAATTGAGAATAGTCTCGTCCTTTTCTATGCATTATAACAGTTCAAATAGCCTGGGCATTATCTGTTCCTTGACACTATCTGACATTGTTTGTCAACTTTTAAAAGATATTCCATTTTGGTTTATTTAGTTTTTCTAGTTCTTTATGAATCACTTATTTAAGTAATTATAGTCTTAGAAAATTATTTCTTTAAGATTTTCAAAATTATTAGCATAAGATTGAACAGAATTATCCTAGGAGTTGGGGAATGAGTAATTGACTGGAAAGTGGCATTTTTGGAGATCATAAAAATGTGTCAAAACTCATTGAAATTTGCACTTAAAATTAGTGCATTTTATTGTATATAAACTTATATGTCAATAAAGTCGATGTCTTTAAATTTATTTTCAATATGCCAGTCATATAAAACATATAGTTGTATTTTTCAGTCTTACATTTGTGGTAAGAATGCTTTATCTTCTTTCATTTTACTTCTATTTTTTTTCTTTCTGGCTATGGTTCCTATTCTGCTTCTTTTGTTTCTAGCTCTTACTATACATGTTTTTATAATTTTTATTAGATAATTAGAAGGTATAAACACAGTTTTCAGCTCTACTAATGGATACATGTTGGGGAGTGCATGAGATTTGGTTGGAAAGTTTGTAAGGAGGACATTCTGAGAAAAGTGAAGTGTGTGGAAGGCCACCTGCCCTGTTTATCGGAATTCCGACTTAGGAGAGATTTAGGGGAGCTTCGAAGGCAGAGCCCCTGATTATTCCTTGACCTCTCCAAACAAGTCTGTGTATGTGCAGACCCCGGGTGTTTACTGGAATCCTTATGCTTAATCCCTGGATACCCTTGCCTAGAGGACAATACAAACACATGTGTCCTCCCAAGATTACTTACCCTACTGATTGTTTCTAAAAGATAAACTTTATCTCAAACTGCTGTTATAATAAAAGGCTAATGAGGCAGGCAATCGCTGCCTGGCTCCTTCGTCCAGGCCGTCCCTTAGCCTTCTCTTTCACAGTGAAACTGTGTTGGAGTAATATGTTCATCCATTGTTCAGGGGCTGCTGGTCAGTCCCGGAATATACATTCAAGTTAAGGAAAACAAAACAAAACAAAACACCTGATTTCCTTAATTACCAATGTCAAGGATTAAGCAGTATCATCTGTTCTCCCTGATAAAGATAATAGCTTCTTTCTACCACACCATCATCACTCTCTTGATTTAATGTATAGCTTGCTCAGAGCCAGGAAATATTTGCATAAATAAATAGTTAGAAAAGAGACAGATGTAATTAACTAATCCTCAAATACAACCATATAAAGTACATATTCATAAAGCATCACCTTTGGGTGGATGATGGGTTTCTTCTCAAGCAAATGGCAAGTCCACTGATGCAATGCACTGTATAGTGCCAGCACTCAGAGTGTTGCATGCGTGCTTATGTAGTGAATACAAATTTTTAATGGGAAAAGAACTCTTCCATTTAGTTAGCAGGACATCTGGGCATTTTTCTGAAGAAAACAAAAACACTAATTTGAAAAGCTAAATGCACCCCTATGTTCATTGTAGCATCATTTGCAATAACCAAGATATGGGAGCAACCCTGCTATCCATTGTTAGATGAATGGATGTGTGTGTGTGTGTGTGTGTGTGTGTGTGTGTGTGTGTGTGTGTGTATACACACACAATGGAATATTATTCAGCAATTTAAAAAATGAAATCTTACTATTTGTGACTACATAGATAAACCTAGAGGATATAATGCTAAGTGAAATAAGTCAGACGAAGAAAGTGTGATTTTACTTATATGTGGAATTTAAAACAAAACAAAGCAAAATAAAACAAACAACAAGCAAAACAGAAGCAGACTCATAGATACAGAGAACAAACTAATGGTTGCCAGCGGGGGAAGAATGGGGATGGGTAAAAAAAGTGATGGGTACTAGATATCCTGCGATTGCATTGAAATGTATGTAAATGTAGAAGCACTATGCTGTACACCTGGAACTAATGTAATATTGTATGCCAATCATACTTTAACAAAACAATAGAAAAAGAAATCTGTTGCGTGTTGTGCAGTACAAACAGCGAACGGAAACTTTTAGCCAGCCTGACATTGACTAGATAGTGTCTGTTTTACAAAGTGTGCAGATTAGGAGACACAAAATAATTGTTATATTTAAGGTAAAAGAGGAATTACATTCAGTCTATTGCCAGGAACTGAGGGATTTCCCAGGATGAGGGGCTTTCAATGCTAAAACCGGGAGGTCTTAGGCAAACCAGGGAAGTCCCAGACAAACTGAAATGAGCTGGTTATTCTGTAGAGCTGAACACATGTAGCATGTTTATAACAAATAGTAAACAACTTATTCCATAGCAGTGAAGAAGTAATGAGACCCAGCATTAACTTGAAATTTTAGAGACCCACGTTATGAACTTACTATAGCATAGTCTCCACAGCAGATAAAATTTACACATTAAATGATTTCTTAAAAAATGGCGCAGCAGTGTTTTGACAAATGGTCTAATTCTGCCTCACTGGTAATATTTATAGACTTGGAGGACAGGGTGCCCACGTTGCTCAGTTTGCCATAGTGATTACCCATCATCACTCAGGCTTATGAGACCATGTTGGAACCTACAGACTCTGTGAGACTCTGCTTTGCTGTCATCAGAAACACCAAACATTTACCAAAAGTGCCAAGTCATTGCGCCCATGGGGTTAGTTCATTGTGAAAACGGAACTGGACTTTCTACCAAGAACCAGAAAAACATTGAAAACATAAAACAACAAGAAAATCTGTGGTGTGTTTGCAAAAACCGAAGACTCAAACCCTGATCTAAACCAGACTGTTTTCCTCCTGGCTCCCTCCACTTTTTCCTTAATTAAGCTAATTGTAAAAGAAAGGATTTCATCAGACCAAAACGGCAATCTTTTTACCCTAATCTCTAGGACAAAACAGAGAACCTGGTCTGGAATTAAATTTGAAATATAAAAGAAAAATGACTACCAGCTTAATGCTGTCATTGTTGGTGTTTATTTTTCTTTCTTTTATGTCTGATGTGAAGGAGAAAATAATGTCATCTGCTGGAAATTTAAGCATGTTTGCATTCTGATATAATTAGAATTAATGTTGGAGGGCCAAACTAACACCAAACAATCCCCGTGCTTCCCATGTGTGTAAAACATTTTGTAATGACTTTCACTTAATCTGGGGGCCTGGCAGACTGCCGCAAACCACCTAGATCCAGGCGCCAGAGTTTCTTTTTCAAAAAGAAAAATTTATACGTTGGATGTTAGAAATTAGGGCCTGGGGAAAATGGTTAGAGCGCTGCAAATTGCTTTATCTGTTTGGATCTTTCTTCCATCTCTGTTTCTTCTTTTCCAGCTTGGAGGGCAATGCTTCTAGCACGCGCAGTGGTGCTCCTTCACCTTGCAGCTATTGTAAAGGCAAGGCTTCCAGGGGAAGGGGAGAAATGAGTTTTCCTGAAGGAGCTGTAACCTCGGGGAACTTGGTGCTGAGCCATCATCTGTGAGATTCATTCAGTGAGAGGCCCAGACACAAAGGTCATTTGTTGTGGGGCAGACAGTAGTTGACAGAGTGTTTGACTTTTCAATAGACTGTTTTGCCAACTGTACACAGACTCAATGTGATTTGTGCATAAGAATCCCTTGCATAAAATCTTTCAGTAGCCTCTCAACACCCACAGGGTAAATTCCAAATCCCTAAGCCCCTTGATGACAGGAGGCTCAAGACTTTTCTTGCAATGGGTCATTGTTCCCCCTCTAGTTTCGTTTTCTTGCTGCCCATCCCACATACAACAGGTCACAGATATCAAATTCCTGGCAATTTCCTGAACACATTGTGCTGTTCTAGGTACACATGCCTCCCTCTATTTAGGAAACGTCTATTTAACTTCATGCATAACTGAGCACTTAGCATGTACTAGGTGCTCAATAGATGTGCTGAAGGAATGCATTTCAAAACTCAACTCCAACATCATTTCCTCTGATGCCCAAGATGGAATAAAAACTCCATTCCCTGTGCTTTCAGAATTCCTTGAATGTGCTTTCGGCACAGTGGTTCACAATCAAGCACAATTTTGTCTCCCAGTTGACAATGTCTGGAGACTGTTTTAGTTGGTAGGTACATTGGCAGGATGCTACCGGCATTCACCGGGTGGAGGTCAGGGATGTTGCTAAACCTTTCACACTACTCAGGACAGTCTCTCATAGAAAGGACACATCTGCCCCAAATATCAATAGTGCTGAGGTTGAGAAACCCTGTTTAGCAGAACTCGTAGTTTGGACAAGTCATCATGGGGACATCTTTCTATTCCATTAGATAGGAAGCTCCCTGCTGTCAGGGCCTATACTTAATTATCTTTGTATCCTGCACAATGCCTGGCATGTACGAGATGCTCAAGGAATGCTGGGTGAAATAAGAAAGGAATGACGCAGAAGTGGTAAGTAGTGATCAGTCTCTAAGGATTTATAAAAAATAAAGATAGGGCTGTTCCCACTAAAACGTAAGCTCAAAGAAGTTGCCCAATTTTGAGGAAATCACATCTCTCCACTTTTTTCCACTCCAAAGGCATTTCTTTTCAATGGTGCATCACCACACCAGCAGTGCCCTGTTGGAAAGTATCTTCTGTCTCAGGAGAAGTAGCTGCTACTAAAAATATCACACTGAGGCTAATGTTATATTTCTATGCCAACTCTCAAAAGCAAGGTCTCTTTGTAGTTGGTGTCAGCTACAGCACTTCAGAATGATTCATAGTGAGCCCCGTTGGGGAGCTTTCTGGAAGTGCTCTTTTGATACCTCTTCCATGCGTATTCACTTGGACTCCAACCATTTGTCAGAGAAACCATTTGAAAACACAATTTGGAAGCTCACCCACATGATTCTGGCACCTCTCTCTTCATGTTGATGGTAGTAGACTAAAATTGGTCTGGTTATGACTTGACCTACCCCTCTGACTAAATAACTAGATGGTTTAGAATAAGAACTTAAAGCAAAATGGTCTAACTGCGAAGTCTGTGTTCTTCAGGAGCCCTTGCAGGAACATCCTCTTTGCATCGCCACTTCTCTGTAGTTGTGTTTTGTTTGGAAGCACTGCAAGCAAATTATGGTTACAACTGGTGTTTGCCATAATGAAAATGTGAGGGTATGATTTTCACTTAAGGTTTGTCTCCCCAGGAGTGTTTTCCCAGCAGAATCACCCTGCTTTAACAAACATTTAAGTTGGGGTTATTCTTACCAACCAAATAAAATCATAAACAATTCTGTTTAGAGTCCCACAGAATTAAGTTCACTCCACATGGGAAAAATTTTTCCATTTTTTCTCTCAGAGAACTCTACCCAATATTCTTCTTGAAATGTGAATTTATTACATTGAAGACTATGCATTTAACTTCACAAAACAATGTATGACACTTAATATGTTTCACAATAGCCCTCTTCTTTATTAAAAAAATTAACAAAAAATGATTACATTTTATGATGTGCAGGCAATAGTTAGCGATTCAAAGAAATTGACATTCTGGCTAAGAGGCTTTTATCAAGACCAGTAGGCATAGATGCAAAAGGCCTACACATGAAACCCGGTGGTGAATGGTTGATAGATGTTATGTAAGTGGTAGAGAAATGAAGAGTTCAGAAAATGAAGAAAATATGTATAAGTGTGAATTAAAATTCTTAAAGAATCTCCATCAAAGAGGTAGAATAGATACTTTTTTCATACTCTCCTCCAGGCCTCATGCTGTTCCTCTGTTTTGTGCTCTCAGACCTGTCTTGTGCTAGAGTTGTTTGTTGAGTGTCTTCTCTGTTCTCTGACATGATCACCTTGCGGGAGGCAGAAGACATGGCTAGTTGTTTGCTACAGAGATTCCAGCAGACATTTGTTGAAGAGAATGTGACAACTCTTCTGATGTTACTTTCTTATGCACCCTGGGGAAAAGTGCCGATGCGCTGACATAACAAAGAAAACCAGGCCGCACACAATGCGCTGTGCTCCACAGTGTCAAAGAGGAGGCACATTGACCGAGGAACTGCAGGTGTGACTCAACAGTGTCTAGTTCTTTTCTTCACTGTACCAAAGTCCATTGCTTTTGCCCCTTCTGAGGTTATAGAGGATGAAAATTTGACTTGTGTTCCCGCTTAAAATAGTTTAGTTCCCACTTAAAATAGTTTATTCTCCAATTGCAATTTCTAACATGACTAAGTTCAAAGTAATTTAAAAGCCACATTAAAAATAAAATCAAAATCCACAAGTCAATTCCTTCATCTCTTTCTTCATGGCCTAATTCACAATTTCTTTAGAGTCTGGAATTTATTCCAGGGCAACGCTGCAAATATTCTGTATTCAATTGCAGTCTGTAGTTTAAAATCATTATTCATGCTCATGAATTGTATTGAATTTACACATAAATTTTACTTGTCTAATTTACTAATTACTGAGAAGGAGTAATGTGGCGGCATCATAATCTACGAAAAACATCTCAAACGCTTCTGCACACGTTTTACATTTGGCATAACCTAAAACACATTTTCCCACAAAACTTTTTCCCTTAACTCTTAAACCCCTGAGTATTTTAATGGAAACACAATACTTTTTATCTGGATTCATTTACACTCTCATTTACTCATCAGCATGGTGTTTTGTAAGAGATATTTAATATTCTCCAAGAGCCCTTTTTTCTTCTGCACATTTCAAAGTTTTCCTGTAGGAAACACTGTGTTCCAAGCCATAAATTGAGTCTGAATTCAGAGAACAGGAGTTGGGGGAAGCCATAAATTCCAAATGAGTTCCAAGTGGTACTGATCTTAACTGCCTGTTATCCATATAATGTGGTTACCAAAATGAGAACCGAGTACCCCGAGCAAGGACGACTTTTTACGTCTGGCGGCACTGACTTCGAATCAGTGCTCCTGCTTCGGAAAGACAAACTTGTACTCTCATTCTCACTTGTTGATTCTGGGATAGCTTCCTTTTCAGAAAACAGGTGTCACAACGGATGAGTCCTCTCTGGGAGCAATCAGCTTTCTAGAGTGACTTTCTCCTCCTGGAAGTGAAGGGCCAGCACCATGAGCAAGTTGCCTGTCACAGTGTCCAAAGGACACTCCCACCCATGACCTAACCATTCCTGCAGCTGACGCAGGCTGAGCGCGAATGTTCCTGTCGAATTTCTTTTTATAGAAAATATTAGAAACCTAATCTACTGAGCTATTTAAAAAATACATTTATTGGAAGGTTATCATGGCATTCCCTATGCAAGGAAAAGTTCAAAATCCACCTCCTTAAGACATATGGCCAAAAGGACAGTGTAAAGAGGCTGCTGGGAGTCCAGTACTATGAGTGGATCAGATAAATCACAGAACACAAAATACCACCGAGCAGATGCCCAGATGGTGTCTAGCAGTACTAACTGTTACAAAGTAATAATTCCCCAAGTGACTACCCTTCAGCCTAACTAGTCCCTGGGTTGTTCTTTTTATTCTTCTTTTCTTCAATATGAGGATTTTTGGCTCCATATTGTCTTTGGTTTTAAAAATTACTTTATTCTTATAATTGATTATTTTTCTGTAGAATTGGCTATATTATTAGAACTTTCAGATTTCACATTAAAAATTCACTGTAACTTGCAGTACATAATCTGTTCATGACATCTCTGAGACTTTGGGTTCCTAAAATGATGAAACAATTTCTATAAGTGACTCAACACATTCATGAGGAACAAGCCTCAGTGTATCACAATATGATCCATAAATTTCTTTCAATCTGAATGCTTATAATCATTGGACTTTTTCTCCATGACAAGCACGTTGTAACACCTGAGAAACCTGGTTCAAAACGGATCAGATAGTTTCTGTCTTTCAAATATTTAGTTTTCAATGAAGAACAGTTTTTGAAGTAATTGAGCACTATACTTTCTCAAATGAAGCCAGCACATAATTATTAGATAATTCGGTGGTCATAAATTTATATTTTAATAAAAATTAATGGCATGTATTTAAAAATTGCCTATAGTTTATTTAGAGTTACTTAAATTCATGTATTTTAAGTATGGTAAAACTTTTGCTGGGATTTTCAGATGGCCAGTGATGCTGAAGGCTCAGATTCAAGGTTTGTAATGAGTGAACGCAGAGGTTTTAATGCTACTTGACAATCTTAAGGCAAGGCAAGGATACCCACACATCTGCTTGTCAGTGTACCATGCTTCTCAGCCTCTGTGTGTAAAGCTCACTCCTTGCATTCTCAGCCCTGGTCAGAATTTTATCCTACATCTAAAAAGCAGATCTATTCAAGGGCTGCAAATAAAAGACAGCCTTGGTGAAGGTATAGCCTCCAGTTTGCTGTTTATTAGTCCAAAGTGCTCCTTTTTGAGAGTCCTCATGTCCATGTTCTTAAGGTTGAAAAATTCTTGCAGAGACAAAAGTCGCTAGTGTGTTCTTTCTCTTTTCTCTCATTTTATGTGGTCAAGAGCAAAACCGGCAAACAGGGCTCACTCTGATTACCTGCCAAATGCATGGACCTATGTTTTCCTTTAAGAGGAGATCTTATGGGCAGTCCAAAGGGATAACTTCACCCACAAGGAGCAAAATATACACTTCAGCAAGCACCTTCTTCTTAGTTGTACACAGTTTCAAAAATTTAAACACCTTGGAAGACAATATTCGGAAGGAAACAAACAGTAAATGTTTTGGTGGAGGGCATTGAGGCAATAGAATATTGAATCTATTCTCAATATGAGGCTACCCATTCCCACAAAGTAACGTGGGTCTGAACGATCAGACTTTGGTCACATAAGAATTTGAATTTAAAGTGCCTTAAAATATGTTTCTCACCAATTATGGCTTTTTTGCATAGAATCTTAAGAAAGATATGATTTGAAAATGCTTACTATCATAAAACAGTAAGATGAAAGGGACCTTAGAGATACAGCAGTGCAACCCTCATTTTACAAAGAAGTTGAGAACTAGAAAATTGAGTGTCTCAAAATGGCATAATCTGTCCATAGCAGATTTCAGACCAGAATTGGATTTTATGACTTTTAATAGTCTTACAGTTTGGGATCAAAGTGTGAATTGAGGTTTCACTGATTTGAGGATTTATAACAATAATTGACAATTCCAATGTCAGATGCTGTCTGTGTTCTCTGTGTACTGAGATTTCATGGAGTTTATGAGGAAGAGTAGGAGAATTTCTGCCTTAAGTTATATGTGACCTAAATAATAATATAACTATCAGGACTCATCACCCATAGAAAGTGTGACATTAGATACTATAAAAGGTTGTAAATGAATTTTAACAGTTTTATATTTATTTGTATTTGAATACAAAGAATAATTAAATACTTGCATGACTAACCTTGGAAAAAGGAAACCGTTTGTTCAGTCTCAGTTTCTTTACATTTGTTATAAAGAAAACAACCCCTACTTGATATGACTAATGTGGGAATTTAATAAGATAACCTGTGCAGGGCATTTAGAACTGTGTCAGGAGCATAGTATCTACTTAGTGAATGCTGGTTTCCTTGAGGAATATTAAAATCCTTCTCATCTTTATGACTTGGCTACTTCAAATACTTTTGAATGAAACAGAACATAACCTCACTGATACATAAAGAGTCCAGGAATGAATTCTAGGACTGGTTGAAAATACGCATTCAGTTATTTTTACTTTTCTTTGACCTTGTGACTTCAGATCTCCCCCTTTTTCTGTTCTCTCCTTTATGAGCCCGGTTTTCGTTTTCAATTTCGCTGGGTAACAAAGAACCCAACATTCACCTCTCTGTACTTCGATTCTTCCTTCAAATACCCATTTGAATGGTGTCCCCCAAAATGCACAACTACCTGAAACTTGTGAATGCAACCTTATTTGGAAAGAGTCTTTGCAGATGGTTATCAAATTAAGATGAGGTCATACTGCATTAGGGTGGGTCCTAAATCCAGTATGACTATTGTCCATGTAAGAAGAGAAAACAGACACAGAAAACACAGAGGGAAGATGGGGCATGTGAAGATGGAGACAGAGATTGGAGGTATTCTGCAACAAACTAAGGAATAAATGACCATTCTGAGTTCTTGATTTCAGAGTAGTTTTTAGACCAGTGAGCCATCCAGTTTCAGTAATTTGTTTCAGCAACCCCAGGAAACCAATAAAGTAGTTCCCCATTATCTGTGGGGGATATGTTTTGAGACCTCAATTGGATGCCTAAAACTACAGATAATACTGAACCCTATATATATTATGGTTTCTTCTATACATACATAGCTATGACAAAATTTAATTTATGCATTGAGCAGAATAAATAATTCACAACCACAACTAACAGTAAAATAGAACATATACTGTAATAGAAGTTATGTGAATGTGGTTTCTTTTTCCAAATATCTTATTGTACTATAGTAACCCTTCCTCTTGTGATGATGTGAGATGAAAGTTGAGAACTTCCACCTTTTCACTTACAGGAAGCACTTCTTTGGTATATCTGAATTGCCAGCATCACTACTCTTGCACTTTGGGGCCTTTATTAAGTAAAATAAGGGTTACTGGAACACACACACTGCAATGCTACAATAGTTAATCTGATAACTGAGATGGCTACTAAGGGACTATAGGTTGGGAAGTGTATACAGAGTGGACATGGTGGACAAAGGGATAGGACTCAATGGGAGTGCATGAGATTTTATCATGCTATTCAGAATGGTATACAAGTTAACATTTATGAATTCTTTATTTCTGGAATTTCCCATTTAATATTTTTAGATCACACATGACCACAGGTATCTGAAACCACAGGTACGGTGGGACTACTGTACATCTGTTCATACAAAGGTCACAGGCATTTATCATGGATTATGTAGGCCATCCTCTGCATCGTACCAGTTAGACTACAATTCCCTTAGTACAGCAAATCCTTGATTTTACGGACCTTGATTTAACAAACGTCGGATTTAACGGACAAAATTTCTGGTACATATGTCATATGTGAAAATTAACACCCTGTTAATTTTAAAATGCTTTTAACCAAGATTTTCTTATAATTAAATTAACAGGTTATTCTTTTGTTATTTAATCACTGTTATTATTATTTTAAAAATATATTTATATTGATTTCAGAGAGGAAGGAAGAGAGAGAGAGAGAGAGAGAGAGAGAGAGAGAGAGAGAGAACATCAATGATGGGAGAGAATCATTGATTGGCTGCCTCCTGCAAGTCCCACACTGGGGATCGAGCCCGCAACCTGGGCATGTGCCCTGACTGAGAATCAAGCCATGACCTTCTGGTTCATAGGTTGATGCTCAACTACTGAGCCACACTGGCTGGGCATCACTGTTATTTTTAACAAATTTTAGCAAATAGGCCAGATGTTGGGAATAAACACTGTAGTAATTTTGCTGACATAAATAAATATTACATATCCACAATATAGTCTACATATTTAAATCCAAGAGTCACCACTTGTAAACAATGTTTTGAGAATGCTTAGCATGTGATACACCCCATCGTGCACAGTAATTGGTTCTGTTGTCATGTGGAGTGACTTTCTGCAGCAATTATTTTTAAAAACTTATCTGTATTTTTGAAAATATTTCATATGTCCTCCTCTTTCCCCCCATCAACTCCACTCCATCCCACTTCTGTTCCCCACCTCAGGCCTTCACCACACTATTGTCTGCAGCTGTTTAACTCATGCAGGCTGATGTTTCTACCTGCGCTAAGCCACGCCCCACCCGTGTGCATTTCAACTCATAGTGACAGGTGAATACATTCATTTACTAGACCTATTCAGTATCAATTTAAAATTACTGTAATACATATAGAAAACTTTTCTGTGAAATTAAACTTTTCATACTTACTTAATTTTAATTATACAAGTGTCTATATAAGTAAAAACAGGTAAACTAACTATTTGTCAATTTTTTAAACATACCTATTCGAAAAACTTACCTTATTATGTAATGGACTTTCTGCTTTAAGGCGCACCTCCTTTTCCGAATTAGTTCATTATAGTGAGGTTTTACTGTAACCCTCATTTTGGCCTAGACACAGGCATTGGATTTCTGTAATACAAACCATTCTTGTTATTTCCTTCAGAAAAAGAATATGGAAAAATGAGATCACCTCTAGTGTTCTTCCCCGGGAGTCCAGACTTATTTTCTGCCATTGCACCTCACCACTCTCTCTGAGTCAGATAGGTTTTCCATCCTAATGAAGCAGAGAACTGCAAAATCCAGAAGGCCTTGGAGAAATGTCATTAGTGAGCAACCTCTGACAACTGGGAATTTCAGGCAAAAAAATATTTATGGTTAATTGACCTTGTAGGCAGTAAAGAGGATTTTAGGATTTGGAACTTCCCTATTTAAGCCTCCCCATTGACCCTATTTTATAGCTGTTGCAAATAGAACATGATGTGTGAAATGGGTTTCTACTCATGGAAGCATTTTATTCCCATAGGATTTTTCAGTAAATGTCGGACCAAGCACATGTGTTCAGATATAGGTAAGAGTCTGCCTTCATTCACATAGTGTTACATTGGAATACCAAGGACAATATATTACAATATAAATAAATCTCCTCAGAATTTATTGGAAGTAAAACAGCATACATACATAATATGAAAATACTAATTAATATATTTCATTTGACTCTTCCTTTACAACTTCCACTCTAGACTATTGCAATAATCTTCACATTGGGCTTCTATATCTTTCTCATTCAAACTATCCTTTCAACAAATTGATCTGTTCCAGCCCTGAACTGGAATGGACGATACAAAGGTGAAGAAAGTAAGACTTCTATTTTTGACAACTCATGTTTCTTTAGGGACACACACACACACACAATTTTAAGATAAACTGTAAAAAGGACTATGGTTATAAATAAAAAGATAAATTAATTTTCTTGAGAGGGTCAGATTAGTCTTCAGGGACAAATGAGTAGAGATTAGAAAGAGAGCAGGTGTGAAAAAGAGAGAGAAAGGAAGATAGAACAAAACTAAGGGTCTTAAATCCATGTCCTGTCCTAGAATCATTGTGTTCAGACCACTTTGATCTACCTGCAGCACTGCTCTAACCATGTCACACCTGTTTATAAAACATTACTGTCTGCATTGACTCCCTGCTCATTGTTTCTGCAGTTAAGTCCTAAAGCCTCAGCTGGAATGTAAGCCCTCCCACTATCATATTTCAGTCTTATTCCGATTACTTCTCTACCTCATCCTCTGTTCCTTTTGTATAGCATTTCCTAGGACTTTGCCTTAATGGCTCCAGACTTTCCCAGTCCTACTCCCTTCACCCTTCTCATCCCCTTGCCAATGTTCCAAGTCTATGGGACACAGCAAAAGCAGTCCTGAGAAGGACGTTCATAGCTTTAGAGGCCTACCTCAAGAAACAAACAAAAATTTCTCATAAACTATCTAACCCTACAACTAAAAGAACTAGAAAAAGAAAAACAAGAAAATCCCAGAGTAAGTAGAAGGAAAGAAACAAGAAAAAAAATCAGAGCACAAATAAATGAAATAAAGGCTAACACACATACACACACACACACACACACACACACAATACAAAAGATCAATGAAACTAGGAGCTAGTTCTTTGAAAAGATAAACAAGATTGATGAACCTTTAGCTATATTCATCAAGAAACAAAACGTGAGAGGACACAAATAAATAAAATAAAAAATGAAAGAGGTGAAGTAACAACTGACACCACAGAAGTACAAAGGATTTTAAGAAAATACTATAAACAACTATATGCCAAAAAATTGGACAACCTTGGCAAAATGAACAAATTCCTAGAAACATACAATTTTTCAAAGCTCAATCAGGGAGAATCAGAAAACCAGAATGCATCAATATCAACTAATGAAATTGAAGCAGTGATAAAAAAAAACAAAAACCTCTAAGCAAACAAAAGTTTGGACTGGACAGCTTCACAGGGAAGTTTTACCAAGCATACAAAGAAGAATTGACACCTATCCTCCTCAAACTATTCCAAAAAGTTCAAGAGGGAGGAAAACTTCCAAGCTCTTTTTATGAGGCCAGCATTATCATAATTCTAAAACCAAATAAAGACAGTACAAAGAAAAATAATTACAGGCCAATATCCCTGATGAATATGGATGCAAAAAGCCCCAAATAAACATTAGCAAATGAGATTCAGTGATATATTAAAAAGATCATACACCACAACCAAGTGAGATTTATTCCAGGATTCAAGCCTGGTATAATATTCGCAAATCAATAAATGTGATACATTACATAAAAAAGATGAAAGATAAAAATGGCATGATAATGTCAAAAGACACAGAAATATCATTTGACAAAATCCAGAGCCCATTTTGATAAAAATTCTTAGCAAAGTGGAAATAGAGGGACCATACGTCAACTTAATAAAGGCCATATTTGACAAACCTACATACTCATTGGGAAAATACTAAAAGTGCTTCCCTTAACAACTGGAACAAGACAGGGATGTCCGCTTTCACCACTCTTATTCAACTTAGTACTGGAAATCGTATCCACAGCAATCAGACAAGAACAAAAAATAAAAGACATCCAAATTGGAAAGGAGGAAGTAAAACTGTCATTATTCACAGATGACATAATATTGTGCATAGAAAACCCTAAAGACTCCACCAAAAAACTAGAAGACTTAAGTGGATTCATCAAAGTAGCAGAATACAAAATTAACATTTAGAAATCAATGGCACTTTTATACACCAATTATGAACTCTCAGAAAAAGAAACAAAAAAATAATCCCATTTACCATTGCAACAAAAAATAAGATAACCAGTGATAAACTTAACCAAAGAGGTAATAGACTTGTACTCGGAAAAGTATAGGTCATTGAAATAAAAAAGAGGAAAATACAAATAAGTGGAAGCATGTACTGTGTTTGTAGATTGGAAGAATTAACTTCATTAAAATGTTCACGCTTTCCAAAGCAATGTACAGATTCAATGCAATCCCTATTGAAATATCAATGGCATATTTCACAGATCTAAAACAAATACTCCAAAAATTTATCTGGAGGGAAAAAAAAAGGCCCTGAATAGCCTCAGAATTTGTGAGAAAGAAGAACAAAGTTGGAGGAATCTCAATACTGGATATTAACCTATACTACAATGCCATTGTAATCAAAGCAGCCTGGTACTGGCACAAGAACAGGCATATATATCAATGGGACAGAACAGAGAACCCAGAAATCAACCTAAGCCATTATGCTCAATTAATATTAGACAAAGAGGCAAGAGCATACACTGTACTTGCCTCTTTGTCCAATAAATGGTGTTGGGAAAATTGGACAAATACATACAAAAAAAATGAATGTAACTAGTGAAACCATAAAAATCTTAGGAGAAAACATAGGCAGCAAAATCTCAGACATTTCATGTAGCAGAATTTTCACCTATACATCTCCTAAGGTAAAGGAAACAAAGAAGAAAAGATACAAATGAGACTACATTAAATTAAAAAGCATCTGCACAACAAAAGAAATCATTAAGCAAATGAAAAGGGAACCTACAGTATGCAAGAACATATTTATCAATGATACACCTGATAAGGGATTAATTTCCAAAATATATAAAAATCTCATATAACTCAACACCAGGAAGACAAACAATCCAATTAAAAAATGGGGAAAGGATCTGAATAGACACTTCTCCAAAGAGGACATATAGATTGCCTAGAGACATCTGAAAAAATGCTCACATCACAAATCATCAGGGAGATGCAAATTAATACTACAATGAGTTATCACCTCACACCTGTCAGAATTGCTACCATCAATAAACCAATGAACAACAAGTTTTGGCGAGGATGTGGTGAAAAGGGAACCCTATTACACTGGGAATGCAGACTGGTGCATTCTATGGAAAACATTATGAAGTTTCCTCAAAAAATTAAAAATGAAACTGCTGTTTGACCCAGACACCTCACTTCTTGGAATGTATCCTAAGAATCCTGAATACCAATCAGAAAGGATATATACATTCCTATGTTCATAGCAGCATTATTTACAATAGCTAATATCTGGAAACAGCCCAAGTGCCCATCAGTAGATGAGTGGATAAAAAAAAGCTGTGGTACCTTTATACAATGGAATACTATGCAGCTTTAAAAAAGGATCTCTTACCCTTTATACAACATGGAGAGAACTGGAGAATGTCATGCTAAATGAAATAATCCATTCAGAGCAAGACAAATATCACATGATCTCACTTATCTGTGGAATCTAATGAACAAAATCCTAATATAGAAAAACCCTGGGTCTGTCACAACTGGAGGCTCAACCAACTGGAAGTCAGTACTGTAGTCAGTGCTGACCCAGCACCAACTGCTGCGGTGCAGGCGAGGTGACCCAGCACTGACTGAGGGGGCTGCAAATCAGGCTTAGAGAGAGGCCTAAAGAGAAAAGCAGGATCCGTAGCCTGTGTGGCAGCTGTTGATCAGCACTTGCCTCTCTCTTTCTCTCTGGGCTGGGCCAGCAGCCATGCCTCCATTTCTCTCCAGGCCTCCACTGGGGCTGCATCAGCCCCGCCTTTCTGATCAGGCCCCGTTGATAGGCCCAGAAATGCTGACTGGCATAGAAACCGACCAATCAGAACAAAATCTGGGTGAACTGTGAGGAGCCAATGGCTGACCAGGAGGCGGAGCTTTTGACACTGACTGGCATAGAAACCGACCAATCAGAATTAAATTGGCTGGCAGAGGAGGGCAGTAGGGGGTGAGATCAGGCCTGCAAGGGAAGGCAGTTGGGGGCGAGATCAGGTTGGCAGGGGAGGGCAGTTGGGGGCAACCAGGCTGGCAGGGGAGGGCCATTGGGGGCAAGATCAGGCTGGCAAGGGAGGGCAGTTGGGGGCAACCAGGTTGGCAGGGGAGGGCAGTTGGTGGTGAGATCAGGCCGGCAGGGGAGGGCAGTTAGGGGTGATCAGGCAGGCAAGCAGAGGCAGTTAGGGGTGATCAGGCAAGCAGGCAGGTAAGCAGTTAGGAGCCAGTGGTCCCAGATTGCAAGAGGGATGTCCGACTGCCGGTTTTGGCCCGATCCTTATGGACATCCCCCAAGGGGTCCTCGATTGGAGAGGGTGCAGGCTGGGCTGAGGGAACCCCTCCCCCCATGCATGAATTTCATGCACCGGGCCATTAGTAAGTTGATAAACAAAATAGGTCCAGAGACATTGAAACATGGAACAGACTGACGAATCTCAGAGGGAAGGGTCAGGGGAGTGGGAAGAGATTAACCAATGATTTTATATGCATTTGTACATAATACATGGACACAGACAATAGAGTGGGGGAAGACTTGGGGTGGGGCTGGAGTCGGGTAGAGGGGGGCAATGGGGAAAAATGGGGGACTTCTGTAATATTCTCAACAATAAAGATAAATAAATAAAAACATATCCTCAGAAGAGGATTAAATATTTTTTCTGAATTCCAAATTGATTATGCTATTTCACTAGATATTAGTTTTAATATCTAATTCAGGTTAACACAAGGCAAGTCACAAATGAAATGACTGAGATACAGAACCACTATTTCCTGAGTTACTTGGAAAGTCATCTGCATTCCTTCATCCTTCAATTTTGCTCATAGTGACAGGAATGAAGCCAGTTTTCCTTCCTAAGTCCCTTCCTCACCTCTTGCTACCCATCATCTCCATAAATCTGCTCAATTCTGATCTTATTTATTTTGTGGTTCTACTCTCCTCAGATAACCTTTATTATTGTTTTTATTATTGTTATTATTATTATTATTACTTATATTCAAGAGAAAAAAGGAGTAGAGGTTTTAGGGGGCCAACAATGAAGGAAGCTCTGTTATATATTTGACTTGATACAAGAGAAAATAAATTGGATGAAGCTGCTAAGAGTAAGACACTTCAGATTCTATCTCACTCTTCCTGACCACGGAAAATGTTGCAGGCTCTTATACATTAAAATGCATGACTATTGCAAATCCATTGCATCTCTGGGCCACAGCACCAGCACCAGCGTGTCATGGAGTAGCCTTGCTCCCTGACAGAGCACACTGGGGTAGAAAGAGCACAGCTTTGGGACTGGACACACTCATGCTTGAATTCCAGTTCTGACACCTGTTAGACTTTGTACATTCATGCACTCAGCCATTTATTATACTTTCCTAAAGTACCTGCTACATGTGAAGTGCTGTGGGATGCTGGATCCACATTGCTACAGGAGATAAATGCCTGCCCTTAAGCAACTCTTAGCATAGTAGGGGAGATGAACATTGAGACAAATAAATAGAGTGCAGTGTGACTAGCCCAAAGATGGAGATATATAGGATCTTATTACCCACAGGGGGAAGGAATGCTCTTCACTGAGGCAGAAGTAGAGGATGAATGTGAGATTACTGGTTGGACATTGGCTGAATGGAGGACACTGGATGTGTGCTAACTCACAGAGGAGAGGAAAGGCAAGGTGCATATTAAGCATATAGTAACCACAAACAAAAAATCTATAGGACATATACAAGAAAAAAAAGAGAGAGAGAAAGAAATCCAAACACAACACTACAGAAAGTCATTAACATACAACAGAAGAGAGCAACTGAGTCAGAGAGAAACAAAGTAGAACTACAAGAACTATCAGAAAGTAATTAATAAAATGGCAATAACTACATATCTATCAGTAATTACTTTAAATGTAAATGGATTAAATGCTCCAATCAAAAGACAAATGGATAGTGAAGATATACTACATATATATAATGGAATATCACTTGGCTATTATGCTGTTATAAAAAAGAACAAATTCTTACCATTTACAATAGCATGGATGGAACTGGAGAGCATTATGGTAAATGAAATAAACCAGTCAGTGAAAGAAAAATACCACATGATCTCACTCATTTATGGATAATAAAGACCTTATAAACTGATGAACAAAAATAGATACAGAGGCAGAGAAGCATCAAACAGACTGTCAAACAACAGCGGGAAGGCTGGGGAGGGTTGGGGGCAGGAGGTAAGAGATCAACTGAAGGACTTGTATGCATGAATATAAGCATAACCAATGGACACAAGACACTGGGAGGGGGTGAGGGCATGTGCCGGGGGGTAGGGGAGGCTAGGGGAAGGTCATTTGGGGGGGGGGGAGAGACATATGTACTACTATTTGTAATACTTTAAACAATAAAAAAATAAAAAATAATAAAATAAATTCTTACCTTTTGCGACAACATGGATAGACCTAGAGGGTATTAGAGTAAGTGAAATAAGTCAGACAGAGAAAGAAAAATACTATGTGTTTTTTAAATATGTGGAATCTAAAGAACAAAATAAATGAACAAGCAAAACAGAAACAAACTCATAGGTACAGAGAACAAACTGATGAATGCAGATGGAGTTGGGGTTGGAAGAATGGGTGGAAGACATGAAAGGATTAAGAGGTACAAACTGGCAGTTATAAAATAGTCATGAGGATGTCAATATTAGAATAACTATATGTGGTATCAGGTGGCTGCAAAACTTATTGCGAGAATCACTTTATAAGTGAAATAAATGTGTAACTACTATGATACTATGATGTAAGCCTGAAACAAATTTAATATTGAATGTCAACTAAATTGAAAAATGGAAAGGTTTTTTTTTTTTTTAATAAAAAGAAATTCTTCCCCTGCCACAACATGGATGCATCTTGAAGACAGTGTGCTAAGTGAAATAAGCCAGTTACAAAAGACAAATATTGTGTAATCCTACTTATATGATGTACCTGGGGCAGTCAAATTCATAGAAACAAAAAGTAGAATGGTGGTTTCGAAGGATTGGGGAGGGGAGAAATGGGAAACATTAGTGTTTAATGGGTACAGATTTTCAGTTTGGGATGATTAGAAAGTTCTAGAGATGAATATTAGTGATGGTTGTACAATAGTATAAATCTGCTTAATGCTACAGGACTATGCATTTAAAATAATAAATGTTATGTTGTGTATATTTTACTACAATAGGAAAATAGGATGGGAGGCTTTTCTATTCAGAGACAAAGGAAGCAAGAAAAATGGCATCTAGACACACACACACAGACACAGACACACACAATCACTACTTGAAGCCAATGGCTTAAAAAATACTAGAAATGTTTAGTTTACAAATCTGAAGATATAGTCATATCTTCATGTCCTGGAATAAAAGACGAGAGTATTATAAATGCCAGTTCTTTTTTTTTTTTCTTTCCTGTAATAACTTTTGTGTTTAATGAAATTCTATTTTATTTATTTATTTTTTATTATTATTTTTTTTAATGTTCATATTTTAACTTTATTTATTTTTATTTTTTTTAAATAAATCTTTATTCAGATTATTACAATTATTTCTCCTTTTTCCCCCCATAGCTCCCCTCCACCCCTTTCCCACCCCACCTTCTGCCCTTACCTCCCCCCCACTGTCCTCATCCATAGGTGTATGATTTTTGTCCATTCTCTTCATGAACCCCCCCATACCCCTTTCCCCCTGAGAATTATCAGCCCACTCCCTTTCTATGCCCCTGATTCTATTATATTCACCAGATTATTCTGCTCCTCAGGTTTTTAATTCACTTGATTTTTAGGTTGGCTTGTTGATAGATATGTATTTGTTGTTCATAATTTTTTCTCTTTACTTTTTTCTTCTTCCTCTTCTTTAAGAATACCTTTCAGCATTTCATATAGTACTGGTTTGGTGGTGATGAACTCCTTCAGCTTTTTCTTATCTGTGAAGCTCTTTATCTGCCCTTCAATTCTGAATGATAGCTTTGCTGGGTAGAGTAATCTTGGTTGTAGGTTCTTGCTATTCATCACATTGAAAATTTCTTGCCACTCCCGTCTGGCCTGCATAGTTTCTGTTGAGAAGTCAGCTGACAGTCGTATGGGTGCTCCCTTGTAGGTAATTAACTGTTTTTCTCTTGCTGCTTTTAATATTCTCTCTTTGTCTTTTGCTCTTGGCATTTTAATTATGATGTGTCTTGGTGTGGTCCTCTTTGGATTCCTTTTGTTTGGGGTTCTGTGTGCTTCCTGGACTTGTAAGTCTATTTCTTTCACCAGGTGGGGGAAGTTTTCAGTCATTATTTCTTCAAATAGGTTTTCAGTATCTTGCTCTCTCTCTTCTTCTGGCACCCCCATAATTCTGATGTTGGTACCCTTGAAGTTGTCCCAGAGTCTTCTTACATTATCTTCAACTTTTTGGATTTTTTTTTTTGCTTTTTGCTTTTTCGGTTGAGTGTTTTTTGCTTCTTTGTATTTCAATTCTTTGACTTGATTCTTGTGTTCCTCTATTCTGTTTCTGGGTCTCTGTATAATATTTTTTATTTCAGTCAGTGTATGTTTAATTTCTAGTTGGTCCTTTTTCATATCTTCGAGGGTCTCGTTATATTTATCGGCCTTTTCTAGGATATTCTTAAAAAGTCTTATAACGGTGGTTTTGAATTCTATATCCAGTCGTTTGTTTTCCTCCATTTCTTTCGTTTGTGATCTGATTCTTTGACCCCGCATTTTCACTGAATCCCTGAGTTCGTAAGGTAGATATTTGTGCTAGGTTTCCAATATGGCCCAGTGGGTCTGCTTCCCCAGTTAACCTGAGGTGGACACTCTTGGTGCACCCCTTTGTGGACTGTGTGCACAGCCTTGTTGTAATTAAGTCTTTATTGTTGTTGGTATCACTGGGAAGAATTGACCTCCGGGCCAGTTGGCTGTAAGGATCAGCTGTGTCTATGCTGGGAGAAGCCCGGTGCTGGAGACAGCCTTATAGGATTAGACTTGCCAAATTGCAATAGCCTCTGTGCTCAGCTTGGATGGGGTGGAGTCTCAGTCTTGGCTTCCTGTCAGCCCCGCCCCTGCGCGCAGGTGCGCTTTCAGTCCTCCGCCTTCCCCAGCTCGAGTCTCCGCCTGAGAGTCCAGACTCCCCCCACAAGAGCGTGGGTCCCCAGGGGCTCGCCTGGAACTGGGGTTCACTGCAGTCAGAACTGGGGCTCGGTGCAGTCAGAATCCTCTGACCCCCCTCCACTAGGGAAAGCCTGTGGCAACCCCTGCAGCCTTTGTGCGCACCGGCGCGGCGCGTGTGCGCACTTTCAGTCCTCCGCCTTCCCCGGCTCCCGAGTCTCCGCCCGAGAGTCCAGACTCCCCCTACAAGAGCGTGGGTCCCCAGGGGCTCGCCTGGAACCGGGGTTCACTGCAGTCAGAACTGGGGCTCAGTCAGGATCCTCTGACTCCCTTTCACTAGGGAAAGCCTATGGCTACCTCCGCAGCCTTTGTGCGCACTGGCCCGTGTGCGCCTTCAGACTTCTGCCTTTCCCAGCTCGCGGTCCGAGGCTTCCTTCCCCCTTCCGCCAGAGGAAGTCAGCCAAGCTCTCAGCCGCCCTTCCTCTCTGCGCGCACAAAGCCCCTTTTCCGTACCTCCAATTCTCTGTGAGCTTTTCTCCTTCCTTCTAGTTGTAGAATTTTCACTCAGCCTGCTTTCCTGTGGTTCTGGATGGTGTCCGTTCTGTCTTTTAGTTGTAGTTTTGAAATTGTTGTGCGAGGCAGCAGTTTAGGTGTTTACCTATGCCGCCATCTTGGTTTCAGCAATGAAATTCTATTTTAAATGCTAGCAAAGTGAACCCACCATTCATCTAGAAATAAAAAAATAAATAAAATACCAGTCAAGAAAGTGTTGAGAAAAAAAGAGAAATTATAGATTTACTCACCTTACTAGTTAGAGTTTGCACTGTTTTTAAAACTACAGTAATGAACATAGTGTGATTCTGAGGCATGAGGGGATGATTGGAAGAACGAATAGAAACATGGAAGATAACAACATGGAAAAAGATCCTTAATATACTGTAGAATTACATCTAATTAAAAATCCTATATAATAAAAGGGTAATATGCAAATTGACCCTAACGATGGAATGACCAGAACGACTGCTCGACCAGTCACTATGAGGCCCACTGACCACCTCTCAGTCCCTTCCCCCGGCCGGCAGGCTCCCATTGCCCAATGGCGAACGGGGAATGGGGGGCGGGGGGCGTGGCGGCGGGGGCCGGGGCCGGCTGCCAGCAGCCGGGGAAGATGGCCCTGATCACAGGTCAGGCCTAGGGACCGTACTCATGCACGAATTTCGTGTGCCGGGCCTCTAGTTTATATATAAAAGAAAGCATAAAGATATTAACAGAAATTACGTGTAGATTGTGGATTGCTCATGAGTTTCATATTCTTCTGCATATTTGCATTTTGTAAATGTTCAGCTACGATCAGTATGGGTTTTAAAATAAAGAAAAGGCATCATTTCCAAAAAAGAAAAGAAAGACAGAATTTTGCCAGCCTAAGAACATGAGTCTGTTTTATGGGAACACCCTTCCATCAGCCTGTCCTGCCCCAAGATCTTTCTGTGCCTTTCTTTCCACTTTTGCTCCCACGGTCAACTTGATGTGTGGGCAGAAACAGAATAAAATGCTGCTTTTGAGGAAATGCTATGAGATACTATCGGGGAGATATGAAGAAGTAATTTTGAATGAGGATAGGAGAACTTGTCAACAAACTGGAGGGAATCCAGAGAAGAACCAAGGAATGACTGAAGACCTGGGGCTGAAGGCTGGACTTATGAGTAGAGATGAAAAGGAAGTGTGTTTAACTTGGCTGGGCTCTAAGTAGAGACTAAGTAGAGATTGGAGCACAATCAAACTGCCATTAACAACTGCCAGGCAGATCCCCATCCTAAGTGACCCAGTAAGGTCAAAACAACTTCTTAAAATTTCCAGTGCTTTATAGTTCAACCTGAGGTTAGAGACCATATCTTCCACACAGCACAGATTGCTTTTACATTATGCCTTGTGTTTGATGTGCATTAAAGATGCAAATATTGCGGAGGGGAAGTGGGCCCCTAAGGGCAGCTAAAAAGGGCCCCTGTGACAGCAGATGCTGACAGGGGCAAAGTGGACCAGGGGTTTTCCACAGGTTTGCATGGCACAGTGCTCTAATAAAATGCTTTTATCCTTTCTGTGGTTTACTCTCCTGCTTGTTTGTGTTTATTTGGGGGAATAGACTCTTAGAAAGTGTGATGGCAAAAGGGAGAAACAGAAAAGTGAGGCCAAGAGAATTCCTGAGAGAGATCCAGGGAGGCACTGAGAGGGAGAGAGTGGCTGATATGCAGCCAGAAAATTGGAAATTAGATTAGGATAAAAGACAGAGCAGAGAGACTAGAACAGGCAGCTAGAAAGCAGAAGAAGGACTGAGTGCACCCAGTGGTCTTTCCTGGGGTGGGGAGCAGGTGGAGATCTTAATTCATCCGTTTTTGTCAGACCATTTAAAAGAAAGCAAAGATGTAGGCCAAGGCGGCACTATTTGTTTGTTTGTCTGTTTATTTATTATTGTCTAAAGGGCAGTATTTATTTTTAATATGAAATTGTATTTTGGCCACAGAAAGGAAAAAAGTAAAAGGGACTATAGATGAAGCTCACAAACTCTGCATAGACTCTTGAGTGTCTCTGTGAAAGACATAATTTGCTGTAGCTCGTTTGGCTCAGTGAATAGAGCACCGACTCACAGACTGAAGGGTCTTTTGAGGGTTCAATTCTGGTCAAGGGCATGCACCTCAGTTGCAGGCTTGATCCCTGGCCCTGGTCTGGGCACATACTGGAGGCAACCAATCGATGTGTTTCTCTCATATCGATGCTTCTCTTTCTCTGTCTCTCCCCCTCCCTTCCACTCTCTCCAGAAATCAATGGAAAACATCTCCTTGAGTGAGGATTAGCAACAACAACAAAAATACCTCATTGCATCATTGCAAAACATAGGGGTGTGTCTATATGTTTATGCTAAGTGAAACAAGACAGACAGAGAAAGACAAATACCACATGACTTCACTTATATGTGGAATCTAAAAAGACAAAGCAAATAAACAAACAAAACAAAACAGAAACAGATTCATAGAAACAGAGAACAAACTGATTGCCCGAGGAGAGAGGTGGGTGTGTGTGTAAAAAGGTGAAGGGAAATAAGAGGTACAAACTTCCAGTTATAATTAATAAGCCACAGGATGTAATGCACAGTACAGGGAATACAGGGAATAATATTGTGATAACTTTGCCCATCGACAGATGGTTACTTGACTTATTGTGCTCACATTGTAAGATATATACATGTCAAGTCACTACATTGTGTACCTGAAACTAATGTAATAGTGTACATCATCTATCTATCTATAATAAAAGTGTAATATGCTAATTAGACTGGACATCCTTCCAGACAACCTTCTGGATGAAGCTGGGGCTGCCAGGGAAGCCTGGGTCCTTGGTGCCGGCCAGCGGCCTGAGGGAAGCCGGTGCCGGCAGCTGGGGGAAGGAAGGCCTACTCTTGCATGAATTTCGTGCATCGGGCCTCTAGTACTGTAATAATAAAAGGGAAATGCAAAACCAAAGGCCCGTGGCTGAGCTGGGGCTGCTCTTTCCTGTTCCTATGGATAACCCTTTACAGTGGGGAAAGACATTGTTAGGCTTTACCAATCAAATTTGGGGAATTATTTCTCTGGTTGCTCCACTCTGAGGCACTCTAACTGTGCTACAAGGGTACATACTTAGGAGGCTTTAAATTTAGATGAAAACTCCTCAACCTTACCTCACACTTACAGATAGTGCAAGACTCCCAGTCTGATGGGCAGATGATCTGATTTCTCCAGCATTGCACAATATAGTTTGCAATGCATGCATTCATAGTTTGTCTTGCTTAATTCTTGTCTTGCTTGTTTAAGAACATTCACTAAGTAATAAAAATAAAGTAAATATTTTTACTTATCTTTCTATGGTTTGATTATAAAATTTTATCTCTTGAGGAAGGTTAAAAATTCCCAAACTTACCTTGGTTGATTTTTTCATTTAAATAGCAATATTTATATTCCTCTCAGAAATAATACCATGTCAAAATGACAGAGATGCACTGCACAAGAAAACAATGTGTCATGTCATAGAAAAATACAGATCTGTGATGCTGACTCTAAGCATGGTATACCCATTCTCTTTATTGGAGATGCCCAGATCTGAAGATCTGCTGATGGGGGTAAATTCGTATGGATTAAAACATTCTTTCAAAATATGATACAAATATACATAATTTCAATAAAATAAATATACCCACACTAGAGGTGTGCACTCAGTGATAGGGGTGAAAGACCCCAAATATTGAGTACTGCTCTTGTAGACTGCAGTATATGACAGGGGTTCTTTGAGCACAGCATTTGGGAAGAGGAGAGTCAGAGAGGCCAAGGCTAGACCAAACGGGTATGCACATCAGAATCATGGGAACACTTAAAAGAATGCAGACTTTTGGGATTGACACCAGGACCAATGAGTAGAAACTGCAGAGTGGGACCCAGGCTAGCATTGTGAAGAGTGGGCTGGAGCCTCTAGATGCTGAATATGTTTTAAGTGCGATTACGGATTTAGTATAAAGAGCTATGCTAGTCAGAGCTAATCACGACTTTTAGTGGCAACTAAATTGATTTCTCCCACACTGAGATGATTTCTCTTGACATTTGGATCACCAATTCTATCTAATAACTCTAGAATTTATGCAGCTTGTAATTTACACAATAGATTCAATTTAGGGTTCTGTTTGAAAGAAAAATATGCCACATGGATTCTACTGGTGTTTTTCACCTTGTCAAGTTTAGTAGGATAAGTTAATATGCAAATATATCTCATTTTTCAGATGAACATTATTCTAAACATTTATAAAACATGGCACTTCAGCAGCTCTCTTGAGGCCACAAGCTAGTCAGGTTTCATGGCAATTGCTATTGCATAAAAACATATTTGCTAAATTTTCCTTAGTACATTTATTTTAGGGTATTATTAGGTGTTCTGTGACAGGGCAGGGATATGGAAGAAATGAAGAAAAAGAATGGGGGAGATGTTCTGGGGGTGGAAAATTTTCTAAATAATGCTCCTAGTCAGTGGGCCTAAGTGGGGGTTAGTGCTCAGACTAGGGGTTGGGAGCAAAGGAAAGACAGCAATTGACTCATTGTCACCAACTGTGAGTAAGACTCTTGACCTTTTGTGTCTTGGTGAATAAACCTACATGGAAAGAAGCAGTGAGAAAAAGAAACATGGTCAAAATGGCCATGAGGTCTCCTAGGTAAATACATGATGATATTGCAGTTAAAGTTCCTGTGACCTTCTGTGGTTCCTTAGTCTGGGGAGTTATTATATTTGCAGCAGACAGCCCTGTCATTGTTGCTTTGTGGTGAGGAGGAGCAAGCCTTTGATGTGTAACTTTGGGGTTACTGTGGGAGCTAAGAAAAGAGTAGTCATTCTCACTCACCCACCAGGTCCCGTTTTTTCTAGAACAAGCAGCAGAGAAGCTTCCATGCAGGCAATTTAAAAAATCAATTTTATTGTACCCATTTAAAATATGCAATTAGAAAAAAATTTGACAAATGTACATACCTATGTAATCACCACCGCAATCAAGATACAGAATCTTCACCTCCAAAAATTCCCTTGTGCCACTTCCCAGGAAATCTCCCTCTGTTCCCAGCCCCAGGCAACCCCTGATCTGCTTTCCATCACCATAATTTAGATTTGCATTAAGTATAAGATGCAACCACACAGTATGTATTCTTTTATGTCTGATTTTAAAACTCAGCTTAATGATTTTGAAATTCATCATGTATGTGGAGAGGTACAAGATGGCAGAGTTGGAGGAAGCTGCACTATACAACTTCTCCCATGATCACATCAAAATTCCAACTAAATTATAGAAAAATCAACCCGTATATTGTCTGAGACTAGCTAAACAGGAGACTTATAACTCAGGATATACAGAAGACGCTACATTGAGACTGGTAGGAGGGGTGGAGACATGAAATGAGCTGGCCCTACACCCATGCGCAGCAGTTGAGAGTGGAGGGATATGTCACCTGCAGAGGTTCTCTCTGAGGAGCAAGGGATCTCAACCTGACACCAGGCTCCCCAGCCCAGAGCACCAGTGTCCGGAAAGGAGTCCACATAATATCGGACTGTGAAAATCAGCAGGGATTCTGTCTGCCTTGGGGGAGACAGAAGGCAGCTGGAAACTCAGGCGTCCTCTCAAAGGGACAGCACACAAAATCTTGTTTGCAGGCACTCACCCTGGGCTCTGGAGGAGGAACAGCAGCTTGGAGGGTGCCAGAGTCATACAGGGAGAGACTGAGTTGTGTGGCTTTTGGGAGAGAGCTGGAGGGACATCTCCCAATATACCCATTCATAGGCACCATTTTTCCTGGGTTGAGCACTCCCCTCCCTCACGCCCCTCCTCTCCCCCCAGTATTAGCCTGAGGAGCTACACTAGCCCGACCTTGACAACTCCCAGAGGACCTGCCCTACCCAGCTTGCTCATGACGGTGGACTCCACTGGGCCCTCATAGCAGTCTTTCTCAAAAAAACTTACAAGAAATCCTAGGGAAGCTTGGGGGATGCTGGAGATATACAGGGGAAGACATGGTTGTATTGTGTTAGGGCGAGGGCTGTTTTCCATATGTGCCTGATGGGTGCCATGGTTTCTGTGTGGGGCTCCCCACCCAAGGGTATTAGGCTGGGGAGCTACACTAGCTCCATTCTGATAACTCCCCTTGGCCCCACTCTACCCAACTCGTGCACAGCTATAAGGATTGCCAGCAGCAACCGCCCTAGGCTCACTTACAGTCTTTCTTAAAAAACTCTTAGGGAGCTCTGGGCAGGCTTGGGGGTGCTGGAGACACATAAGGAGAGATTGAGTTGTGTGGCTTTAGAGCAAGGGCTGTCTTTCTGCATGCCTGATGGGCACCACGGTTCCTGTGCTGAGCCCTCCTTCCACGTGGCCAAATCTGAATCTGCTTTAGCTTGGTGAACTCTACTGGCTCCACCCGAATGGCTCTCTGAGACCCCAATCCACCGCAAAGGTCTGCAGGCCCCCGGTGGGCGGTTGCTAGCCTCGGTATACCTGAAGACTTTTGCTGAGTGGCCTTAGACTCAGCACTGGACTGAGTTTAAATCTGTATTAACCTGGTAAACACTACTTACCTTTTCCTGTGAATCCCTGAGGACCTACCTCATGCAACTTGCATACCACCAGAGACTTTTTCAGTGGCTGAGTCTGAAGGACAACCAGTAGGTGATAGTAAGTCTCAGTATGGTGATTACAAGACAGGAAGGGGGTAAGGGAGGTAGAAGTGTAAAGGAAGGAAAACGGTAATGGAGGGAGATTTAACTTGGGGTGGTATACACACAATACAAATACAGATGATATATTATAGAATTGTATACCTGACACCAATATAATTTTATTAACTGATGTCACCCCAATAAATTCAATTTAAAAATTACATGGGGTAGCTTAATGGGTAAGAAACCATGACCCATATATATGTTGTCTACAAGAGACGCACTTCAGTTTGAAAGACAGACATTTCATTGACTAAAAGTAAAGGAATGGAAAAAGATATTTCATGCAAATGGAAAAAAAAGGTTGGCGTAGCAATACTTATATTAGACAAAATAAGCATTAAAATGAAGTCTATAATAAGTGATAAAGAAGGTTATTACATAACGATAAATGAATCAATCTTATAAGAGGATATAATTCTTATAAACATTTATGCACCCGGCATAGGAGCACCTAAATATATAAAGCAAATTTTGATGGACATAAAGGGAGATATTGACAGTAATATAGTCATAGTATGGAACTTTAAACACCATATTGACCTCAATGAATACATCTTCCCAACAGAAAATCAACAAGGATACAGCAGCCTTAAATGATACATTAGCCAGGTAATTGGTATTTTTAGAGCATTTCACTCCAAAGCAGCAGAATATACATTTCAACTGCACATGGAACATTTTCCAGGATAGACCACAAGTTAGGCCATAAAACAAATTTCCATACATTTAAGAAGATTGAAATTATACTAAGCATCTTCCCCAAACACGATGTTATGAAACTAGAAATCAATCACAAGAAAAAAACTGAAAAGTACATAAACACATGGAAGCTCAATAATGTTACTAAACAATGAATGGGTTAACAATGAGATCAAGGTAAAAAATCAGAAGGCACCTGCCACAAATGAAAATTAAACACAACAATAATTTATGGGACACAGCAAAGCAGTCCTAAGAAGAAAATTCATAGCAAGACAGGCCTACCTCAAGAAACAAGAAAAATCTCAAATAAAAATATCTACAATTACCCCTAACGGGCTAGGAAAAGAACAACAAACAAAACCCGGAGTGATTAGAGGAATAGAAATAATAAAAATCAGAGCAGAAATATAGAAAATGGAGTCTACAAAAACAATAGAAAAGATCAATAAAACCAAGAGCTGGTTCTTTGGAAAAATAAACAAGATTGATAAACTTTTAACCAGGCTCATCAAGAAAAAAAGAGAGAGAATCCAAATAAATAAAATCGGAAATGCAAGAGGAGACGTGACAACTGACATGACAGAAATACAAAGGATTTTAAGACAATACAACAAATAATTATATGTCAACAAATTGGACAATCTGAAAGAAATGAATGAGTTCGTAGAAACATACAATCTTCCACTACTGAATCAAGAAGAAACAGAAAATCTGAACAGACCAATTAACAACCAATGAAATTGACACAGTTGTCAAAAAACTCCAAACAAATAACTGTCCTGGATTGAATGGCTTACAGGTGAATTTTATCAAACATTCAAACAAGAAATAATCCCTACTTTTCTCAAATTATTTCCAAAAATTCAAGAGGAGGGAAGACCCCCCTCCAGCTCATTTTATAAGGCCAGTATTTTACTGTTGCCAAAACCAGAAAAACACATTAATTAAAAAGAACAAAAATTATATCCCTGATGAACAGAGATGCGAAAGTCCTCAACAAAATATTCACAAACTGAATTAAGCAATACATTATAAAGTTCATATACCATGGTCAAGTGGGATTCATTCTGGGGATGCAAGGTTAGTTCACTATTCACAAATCAGTTAAGGTGATATACCACATAAATAAAATGAAGGATAAAAATTATATAAGCATATCAATAGATGCAGATAAAGCACTTGACAAAATCTAGCACCCATTTATAATAAAAACTCTCAGCCAAGTGGGAATAGAGGGAAAATACTTGAAATTAATAAAGGCCACATAAGACAAAGCCACAGCTAACATCATATTTAACGGGGACAAACTAAAATTGTTTTACTTACCATCATGAACTTTCACCATGCGTATTCAACACAGTATTGGAAGTTTTCCACTAGTAGTGTATGCGGGTTTCAATTTCTTAATATCTCTTCCAGCATTTGTTATTACATGTTTTTTTTATTATAGCCATCTATCATGTTTGTAGTGGTATCTCTCATAGATGTACTTTGTATTTCTCTGATAACTAAGGATGTTGAGCATCTTTTCACATGCTTCTTGGCCCTTTGACTACTCAGCCTGTCAGTTTTAGAAACAGAAGCATTTTATTAACAAGGGAAGAACTGCTCAGTGGTTGATTGTCGACCTATGAACCAGGAGGTCACAGTTCGATTTCCGGTCAGGGCACATGCCAGGTTGTGGGCTTGATCCCCCAGTGGGGGTTTTGGAGGAGGCAGCTGATCAATGATTCTCTCTCATAACTGATGTTTCTATCTCTCTCTTCCTCTCCCTTCCTTCCTGAAAAAAAAAAAAAAAAAAGTGTCCTGGAGTGAAGTCACCTACATTTAAAAAAACAAAACAAGGGAAGAACTGCATACTGTGTGATGCCTGTGGCCCCTTCCATGTCAGCAGAGGAAAACAAAGTTCTGCTAACTGTGTTGCTGAAAATTACCTGGGGCTTACCTTGTGGAACCAGGACATAATGCTGCCACCCCATCCTCCTTGTGCCCTCACCTCCGCTACATCCTTTGCTCACAAATTCACTTTTTCTTCTCAGATCACGTGTGGCCTTTTAGCAACCTCTTTTCTTCTTCAGTCCTTCCTTTAGTGTTTTGCCTTGAATTCAACTGATAAAAACATTTATTTTTCTCAAAGCAATTCAATAAGATCTGCTTTGGTTGATCCCTCCTCACAGTCCTCATCTTTGAGATGGTTCCTGCTCTGGTGACATAATCTTGGCCTCCTATGATAGCTGCTGAGAAGCACCGCACGATTTCTCTCTCGGATTGAGGCCTTCACCTCCTCAGCTGCCAGGCACCTTGCCTGATGAAAGCTGACAATTAAGTTCATGCCCTAGAGTTGTCCTCCCATGAAAGGAGCGGTCTTGAGGGTGTCTGCTTGCAGTGCAGGGAATGGAAGGTTGGTACAGGGAATAAAAGGTTATGGCCCTTTTCCTCAATTCAGGAAATATTTGAAGGGTTATTTCTGCTTTAAGCTTCCTTTGGGATCAATGGATTGCAAATGCATTGGAATTCCCCTTTTCCCTCTGTCCCATCCTGCTTCCACCTGTATGCAAAGCTCTGTATGAGTGTGTCTTCCTATGGCTGCAATAATAAATTACCACACAGTGGGTTGCTTAAAGCAACAGCAATTTATTCTCTCACAGTTCAGAGGGCCAAAAATCTAAAGTCAAGATGTCAGTAGGGTAGGCTCCTTCTGGAAGTTCTGAGGCCAAAATCCTTCCATGCCCCTCTCCCACCTTCTGGAATTGCCAGCAATCCTTGGCCACCCTAGGCTTATAGGTGCATCACTCCAATCTCTGCCTCTGTGCTCACATCACCTTCTCTTCTGGGTGACCTGAAACATGTATAATTTTGTTAACCAGTGTCACCCCAATAAATTTAATAAAAAGGAAAAATATTTAAAGGATACTTGTCATTGGATTTAAAGGACACTTGTCATTGGATTTAGGGCCCACACAGGTAATCCAGGATTATCTTATTTCAAACCTCTTAACTTATATCTGCAAAGACCCTTCTTCCAAATACTGCCGCATTCACTGAAGATAAGTCCTAGGATTTCATTAAAAGGGTAGCAGAGCCCTGGCTGGGTGGCTCAGTTGGTTGGAGTGTCCTCCTATACACCAAAAGGTTGTGGGTTCAGTTTCTGGTTTGGGCACATACCTAGCTTGTGGGTTGGATCTCCTGCCAGGGGTGTGTCAGGGGGAGGCAACTGATGGATGTTTCACTCTCTCACAATCAATAAAAAAACAAAACAAACAAACAGAAAAACATATCCTTAGGTTATGATTAAAAAAAAAAAAAGAGAGAGCAAGAGTCGTGCCCTGGGGCAGAGTTCTGTTTGGAAGGAGTGTAACTCTGAAGTTTGGTCTGGCACATCCAAGTTAACGCATTCAAAATCTTGAATTACCCTAGATTCCCCTGGCACTTAGGGCTTACAGAAATGGCCACTTCTGCCTGTAAATGTCTATACCTTCTTCCCTTGTTTGAAGGTAACATAGAGTGCTCTGTCTAAAAGATAACACTCCCTTCATTTAGGATCCGTGGAATCTCCCTTCCTGGCTGCCAGACCAATCACTGGGCTAACATCACAACATGAGGCTGAGGAAGTGCTGGGTACCCTAAAGGAAGAGAGAGACTGTACCTCTATGGAGCTGTAGGACTAGCCTACATGTACTGGCAAGATGCTGGAGGGTGTGTTTGGGCTGGATGCTGAGGGTATTGACTCAAAGCGGGCAGAGTATAAATTTGAGTAAGGTGAGAGTTTCTCAACACAGAAACACTCTCCTGTGACTGGGAGCTTTGTCCCAGCGAAGAATCTAAGAGACAGTGCTAATCTGTTGCTGCAGTGACTCCTGAGGCTTAAAGAAAGCAACGGCCACACCAAGTAAAGTAGTCCTTTAAAAAAAAAAAAAAAAAAAAAAAAAAATATATATATATATATATATATATATATATATATATATATATATATATATATATATATTGATTTCAGAGAGGAAAGGAGAGGGAGAGAGATAGAAACATCAAGATGAGAGAGAATAATTGATCGGCTGCCTCCTGCATGCCCCTCACTGGGGATTGGTTCTGCAACATGGGTATGTGCCCTGACTTGGAATTGAACCATGACTTCTTGGTTCATAGGTCAAAGCTCAACCACTGAACCACGCTGGTCGGGCGAGTAGATTCTTTTTTCACACACATGGACAAAAGAATCAAAGAGCTCAGAGAAATGGACATGCTGAAGTAAGGCCAGAAAACCCAGCCATCCACTCTGTTCCTTAGGACAATTTGATGAGAGATAAGGAACGTGCTGGTGAGAGCAGTACAACATCATTAACAAGCAACAGTGGATGCTGTTATACAACTGATAGCAATAGTGATGGCAGAATCTTGAAATAATAGAGGACAGGTAGTGAAACTTGATGGTTAGAAGCAAAGTGGTTACCTGAGTGTCATGACATGGCACCTGGCTTATCAGAGAGCCTGTGAGAAAGCATGCCAAGGGGAAGCTACCTTTGTAATGATCTAGCCACAGACATCACTTCTGCAACATTCCATTTGTTAGGAGGGAGTCACCAAGTCTGCTATACATTCAAGGGGAGGGGAATTTTGGATTGCCTTTTGAAGGGATGGATATAAAAATATTTGCAAACATTTTTTAAAACAAGCGAAGGAAAATTCCTAAGAAAATTTGGGTTTGCTATCACTGCAACTCAAGTATTTGTGGGTTTAGGAGTCATGGTTCTCAAACGGCAGCATTTTCACCAAGAGACATTAACCTTCTGTCTGTCCTTGTGTTACCATAGACAAGGGAAAGCATCAGCAACTTGGCCAGGCACAGAGAGCCCAGTTATGAGGTGGAGAAAGGACTGCTGTTACCAAATAGAAGTAGGATGAGCATAGGACCCACGGGTGGGATGTCTTGATAGTCTGCCCAGTTTTGCCATTCAATGAACAAGTGTAGCAACTGTGGCCTGGGAGCCTAGGTAATACCACTTAGTTAAGTCACCTGGAGTGGGAGGGTTCTAGCCATGAGTAAAAGGAATCTAGAATGGGTATATAGGAGGGACATGATGAATACCAGGATAGGCTGAGACCAGAGACCAGATACTGAAGTAGGGTTGTCTTCCATCGCACTGACATTCCTGTGTCATTTTTCCTGGAAAAGCAGCCATCCAGGATTCTTAAAGAGCTTTGCCCAGTCAGAGAAAACTTATCACATGAAGGGAGTTTATCCAGGTCACATAGTGGTGGATTGTAGTGGATGCTGGGAACACCCAGTCATGTAGCTTCTTGGGACTGAGCACGCCTTCCTCCAGCTGCTGGAGTGTTGCCTGCTGTGGCCCACAGCCAAGGCTCTCTCTAGGAACACCCTCTGGCTATTACCTTCTCACTGGGGACAGCCTACATGTAATGACTGGTCTTATGTGTTGGTAGAAATCCTGGACCCCTGGCCTCCGTTTGAGGCCTCTTTGAAGGGCTGTCCCAGCTCCAGAGCTCACGCTGGTATCATCTGAGGCCCTGCTGAATCTCCACTGCAGTTCCTGTCCCCTCTGCACAGCCCTTTATCCCCACTCGCTTAGAGCGATTGCTCTCAAGTGCATTCCCCAACATATCCCCTGCTTGCTACTACTGATCTCATTGCCTGCTTCTCAGAGAACTTCCTCAACCACTGTTTATGGGATGGTTACTGTGCTATGCTTTACATATATCATTCCCCTAAACCTGCTCAAGAAGTCTATAATGTAGCTACTATTAATATCCACATTGTACAGATCAGAAATTAGAAATCATCTGTCAAAGTTCACAAATACAGTAAATAACAGTCAGATCTGTCTTTAAGCCTAAACTCTTGGACTCTACTTTTGAACGTTTAAAATTTTTATTTTGTGGTCTTGAGACTATGGTATTTATTTAACACCAATATTTTATTATATTCTAGGTTGTAGCTCCTAAATGATAGTAAGATGTAACAGGTGTGTGGTTTAGCTTTGCTGCAGTGACAAACAACCCTGAAATCTCAATGGTTAACAAAAACAAATATTGATTTCTTGTTCACATTACATGTCAGTAGCTCTGAGTGGTCTGCTGTGGCTTTCTTCTGCACATCTTCTCATTCTAGGACCAATGCTAAAGGTTCAACCCTTATTTGGGTATGTCCTTTTTATGGCAGAAGGAAAATAGCAAGAGAGCTCATGAAAATTTGTGATGGGATATGTTATATGTGATCACATAAGCACATTTCTCTGCAAGCCCAGATAAAGTGGTGGTGATGTGTGACTCTCTTACAGGGGGGAGGGGAGTGAATGACTATGAACAATAATCCAATCTTTACCAGCAGATATCCATGTCAGGGCTATAGCAATTAACAATTCATTCTCATCAGTTCAACAATTCAAATTCAGGAATTACTTATGTAATCATAATGAGGGGACATTCCAAGTGCAGAGAAGAGGTTGAGTAAGACCAAGAGGAGGCCCTCTGGTGGAGAGGGAACATGGCAAAGGGAAATGCTTTGGAGTTCTTTGTGAGTTTGCAGGATTTATGTCCTGTAGGTGGGAACCCTTTTTATGGCCACCAAGAAAGACCTTTCTCCCCCCAGCCAGGATTTGACAGGTGTAAGTGAAGGCAGGATGCCTGGGTTTGCCATCATAAAAGAATGCAAAGAAGCGTAGTCAAGCTTTTCATTTTGCAAGGGAGTTTTTTACTTATATTTTTGATGCAAAAAAAAAAAAAAAGGTTATTTGAAAATATCCTTTCTCCCCTGTGCTTTGCTTTCTGTCAAATTTGGTACTACCAAGACCCAACGAACATTATTTGGCAAGCTGCCAAACTAAACACATCCCAGCCAAGTGCCCAAGAATAAAAAGGAACATGTGGTGGGAAAGCGTCTTACGGATGTTTTGTGGAAATAAGCTCCTGATGAGGCTGCAAAAACAATCATTTCTTCCTTGCTCCTTAAATCTCAATAAATTAGATTAAATCCACCAGCTTTCTTTTGTTGTGGAGTTGGAAATTTTAATTCCAAATGGTTGGCTCCGACTACTAACATTTTAAGGAGTTTTTAAAAAAAGTTTTTCTTTTGCAGGGAAGCTCCTGTATTATAAGAAAGTCCCAAAAGACAGGATTTTCTAAAAAACAAACAAAAAAACACCTAATAACTAGTTTCATATTTTTAATTGAGTTTATAAGATATCTAGGTGCTATTGTATAGAAAGTATGAATAATTTAAATATTATTCACTTGTCTATTTAAAAAATAAATCCATCCATGTCAGAGACTTGGAGTAAGGCTAGTGACATTCGCAAATTCTCTATTCATTTGACTTAAATAGATACTGTCATCAGTCTGCAGAAATGAGTGTTTCCAATTCTATATGCACACCCAATATCCCTCTGTACAAAGCATATATGTATTTTGCCTCAGACAAATCTTCCTTAGAAATTAGCGATTATTTACATGGATATCATTTGCATTTAGGTTCTGACAGAATAAGGAGTATGATCCATGCCAATCAATGCCTTGTTCTCACTGTAGATACGTGTCTGTTTTATCACCCTGTACGAACTGGCTAGAAATGCATATATTTTGAAATTAAAGATAAGTAATTACTTTCAGAAACCTGACATATAGGACAAAATATTTTAGCCTGAGTTAAAAATAAATACAAAAATTGACTTTAAAAAGTACATTTTCCGAAGACTATTTTTAAAAAGGTTATGGTCAGAAGACACCAAGTTTTGTAAGCTTGGTAACTGGCAAGGAGGAAATTCTCTCTACTGTACAGACTTCTCTTTTCATCTATCTGCTATCGATGAGACAATAGCTCCATTCAAAGGGTGGTGAGGCCAGCTCTTTGGAGCTGCGTGGAACTTTCACTCATGCACCATGTTGTGTTCAAGAAGGAAAGTCATGAGGCTGACTCATATTCATGATGACCTCATTGTTCAGACAGGCCTACCTGGGAAGTCATCAGACATTTCCTGGTGAAAATATTGCTTAGGTCAATAGTGATATTAGAGGGAGGAAGAGGTGTTAGTAGTTGCAGTAGTCACATGAAAAGTTCATAGACAAAGCAGTTCAAATCTGGGTAGATATAGTCAAATTGAGAACTAAGAAACTGGTAATTTGTGGGTTTCTAAAGAAATATTATGAACTAAAAACAGCCGAGTGACAAGGAAGTATCACCATGATTTTTTTTTCTAGGATTTCATATGATACCTCTTTTTAAATATTCCAAACTTCATAATGATTGAATGATACTTTTACTCATTGGTTTTATTTCAGTCAGCTTTATCCTTGCTTTTCCCTATGGCCATACCAACCTAATGATATACTTTTTTTTTTTTTTAGTCCTCATTTATCACTTACATATTCAAGAAATATTTTTTTGACTTTCCACTATGTATCAGGCAATGAGATTCAGTAATAAACCCTTCAGATTTAAGAACTTAATAAGATATTTTTTGGTTGCAAGAAGTGCCATTGAGGAAGTAAATAGTGATATTAGAGGGAGGCAGAGGTGTTAGCAGTTGCAGTAGGGGAGGCTTTTGTTATAGGGTGACAGGGATGGCTATAACTGAAGCACAGGAAGAAACCAGCATACAGACAGCCCAGAGGAAAGCATGCAAGTAGAAAGAAGCAGGTGGGAAGGCTCTGAGATGGTTAAAGCTTGGCATGTTTTGGGAACATGAGCAATCCAGTTTGGCTTAAGTGTAGTGAGTAGTAGGAGATTGGTAAGAAGGTTAGATTCTCCTCTAAGTGCCATGGACACCCCTGAAAGGATTTAGGTAGGGGAGTAAAGAAATCTGAGTTTCATTAAATCAGGATCTTAATAACATTAAAAGACAGCTAACTAACTAACTAACTAAATATAGTTTTTCCAAAAAAATTCACTAGAATAAATATAAAAATTATCAAGTTCACAATGAATAAAAATAGTATATAATTTGAAAAAAGACAATAGTTGCTGGCTTTATCTATACCCCTGAAATCATTGTTTTTCCACTCCTTACATTGTCTCTTCTGTATCAAAGACTCCTAGAGATCCCTGTATGTGCTCCTACATTTCCTGGTTTTGCTATTCTACATTTTAACATTCTCAACACTCACAGAAACCTCCCTGATCATACTGGCTTCATTTTTCCTGGCTCAAGATGCTCTTATTCCTGGGTTAATGGTATACTTCCTACTTCCTGAGAGAAGCTGTTACATTATCATTTTTTTCATGGCATCACCTCTTTAACTGGCTTGATCAATGTTCCTTTGCTACCTTTCATCAGTTCTCACAAGCAAGAAAAGGACATACAGTCCTTTCACTTGTGCTCAAATGAGTTAGGATACAGGGGACAGGTAGGACTGGCTTGCCTGAGAGCCAGTCATGGATGGGGAAATATGATGGAATACTATGGCACCAAGGGTTGAAGCAATCCATAAGCACACACTTCTTAGACTGGAAGTGAGGTAGAATCCAAGAGCACCAGTTTGAGTTCTTGTAATTCTAAGACTGCACTTGAGGATACTCTCAATCTAACTCTTAATATTTCTGAATCAAAAAATATATCTGAGAAACTGTTTATATTCCTAGAGTATATTGGAAGAGGGATTTGCAGGTGGTGCTAATAAATGTGCTTAGAGATGTCACACAGAATATAGGCAGTCAATGATAGTGATGTCATGGGTTCTATCCAGGAAGGTGGAAGTCCCAGGAGAAAGCTTCAGTTGTATTTGATGAAAGTTCTGGGAGTCTATTGCATGTTGGAGGGTGGGGAGAAATCTCATGGCCCACCATCCCTCTCAGCAGAGGGAACCTGTCTATAGTTTCCATCCACACACCATGAATTTAGTCCTGGGCTTGATTAGACTAGGGCTGCCATGCTTGGCAATCTTTTCCACCCTTCTGAAAAAGGATCTAATTGTAGCAGGAAGAAACTTTGTCACTGCAGACTTAAAAAAACCTAAACAGAATGAAAAGGGAATATTTTGGTTAGAGTTGCCTTAAAAATTATTACAGGGGATTCATGGAAAAATTGCTTTCCAATTTTAGAACTCTTCAAGATATCAGGTAGCTATATATAGAACACTGTTCATAATGTTGCAGGTCCTAGGATCTGGCTAAAAGTGATTTCTGGGGGTAATGCCTTCTCTCCCTCTCTTTCTTTCTCTCTTTTTAAATTTTCTTCCACAGTCAGCCTGGTAAACTTCACCAAGGATGATTATTAAACGAGAATCTTAATTGTTGTCCTAGCACAAGTTGTTACTTAATTGGGAAAACATCCTTGGTGTTAATGAAATTTTCCTCTGAAAAACAATAGCTGAGATGAAAAAGGTAATGTTTTGCAAACTCAAAGAGCTCACAAAAACATCTTTTAGAAAATGTTTTATAAAGTTTGTGAAAATGAAAGGAACACCACAATCACCCAATGTTCTTGACATCAATTATAAAGTAAATATTTCAAGGATTTTGTGTTTTGGACCGAAAGATCTTTGTACCCCTAGAAGGGAATTGAGGTTACAGTAAAGTAAAACTTCTCAACTGTAAGAGGTCTGAGGCTTGAAATTCACTTCTTTTTAAAAATCTTTATTGTTGAAAGTATTATATTTTTTCCCTCATTGACCTCTTCTAGCTTGCCCCCCCGCCCCCCCACTTCCCGCCCTAGGCCTAAATACAATCATTAAAAAGTATTACTTGGTAATGGAACTTAAAATTTTTTTTTAACCTTTTCTCCTTAAGACAATTAAAAACAATACAAATTTGAAGGAAAAAAGGTGGGGAGGAAGAGTTGTAATTGTTCAATCATTCTCTCTCTTCCTCTATTACTTTGTACGTATGGATAGTTGAGTCTCCTTATTTCTACAAGTTATGTTTTACAAAGACACTGAAAACATTGAATGGCCAAATATTGAGCCATTGTTTCTAGGAGAAATGAAAGGTTAGGTTCTGCAGTCCTCTGGTCACAATATTTTCATCAAAATTAATATATAACTTGGTATTAAATGTTATTCTGTTTATAAACTTTTAAAAATATGTTTTTATTGATTTCAGAGAGAAAAGGAGGGGGAGAGAGAGATAGAAACATCAATGATGAGAGAGAATCATAGATCGGCTGCCTCCTGAACACCCCCCCCCCCCCGCCCCCTGGGGATCGAGCCCACACCCTGGGCATGTGCCCTGACCGGGAATCGAACTGTGACTTCCTGGTTCATAGGTCAATGCTCAACCACTGAGCCACACTAGCTGGGCAAGTATGTTTCTGTTTAAAGATACTTTATTTAATATTATTTATTCATTAACATTGAACTTATGGCCAACACCACCATAACTCATGAGTGAATGTAGCTTATCTAACACACATATTACTGCAATTTGGAAAAAAAATTCAGAATCTGGTCACATAAATTTTATGAAATATACTGGCACTTGGCATAAGTGCATCCTCATAATTATCTTCTGTGTAAACCCTGTATTCATAACAAATGTATTCCCATCCTTTTTCTGTTTGTTTGTCTTTGTTGAACTTTCCAAAGTAGATGGAGGAAAAGGCATGAGGCAGAAATCTTAATTTTTTTTAAAATGGGATATTTGCTGAGATTCTGGAGAAGGGAAGATGAGAAGGAGGAGGTGGGATGCAGAGTCAGTATCAGGAGGTAGTAAGCTGAGTTCCCTTTGATTTAAGTTCCTTCCTGCATGGGTTCATTTGCTGATTGTTTTAGAATGGTTGTGCCTCTCCTGTGGCCCCTAAGCCCAGAGGTATCCAGACTAGACGTTACTCTGTTGCACATACCAGGCCACTTACAAGGCTGACAGCAAATAATTTTAACCCAAGGAATCCCCTTCATGACCAGAACTGCCTCTTCTTTTTCCCCCACTTTGAATAAATAGAAGTCAGAGGGACTTCTGTACCCCCTCTCTTCTGTTCAGTTCAAGTTCTTGTCTGACATGTGTGCACATATCATTTGGAGGCAAACAGAAAGGCTGGGTTAGATGAGCTACCACTCTAGAGCATCTCTTCATGTCCTAGTTGGGCAGTGGTTCAAAGTTGAGTCAGGTACTGGTTAGCATTTTCAAAGCATTTTCATTTGTACTTAAGCATCGTTCCCTCTAGCTTCATCTACAGTGTGTCCTTACCCCACCCCTTGTTAGCCCTACCCTGCCATTGTTGTGTGGCTCCTAGCTTCAGCCTGGGCTCTAACTGTTGAACTGACTGTTACTGTAAAGACAAGCAATATAGGAAAGCCCAGGGTTGTGCTCATGTGATGCTGTGATGGTTCACTCATTTTCTTACTTTCTCATTACACATCCATACACTTCCAGCTTTTGCATCTGTTCTAAATACACACACACACACACACACACACACACACACACACGACACACATATCAGATTTTCCCATTTCTTCTGAAATCATATTGCACAAGTGTGAAAGCTGAAAAATATCCCACTTCCTTACCAGCTGGTTGAAACTTTTCTGATGGCTGTCCAAAGTGACCACAATAGGCAATGAGTTAAAATTTCAGTTGGGAGGATTTCCCCATTCTCCTCTGTTGTCAATGAAACATAAACTTCCCAGCTCATTTCTCTATCTGGTCCTACGATTCCTGGAAACCTGCTTCCAAAGAAGTTGATGAGAAGATGTGAAAGAGAAGTGTGCCTGGGCATGGGAGGTGGGGATAGGATCCCGCTGTGGTCTAGTGGCTCTCAGGGGACCAACAGTGGGAGTCTGCTGTCTATATTTGAACTCTGCCACATAGTATATTATAGGGGTGCAACCCCCGAGTTCTCAAAATAAAAATAAAATTACAGAGGAGTTACAGTTCCTCATTAGAAACATTTTGAGCATGAAAATTCCAAGGATTAGCCAAATATGTAAAAAATCTCAGCTGATGATAGATTAAGATATAAGCCACTATTTCAATAGAAATGGCTTTTGTAAACTCATTATAATATACTAGAGGCCCGGTGCACAAATTTGTGCATGGGTGGGGTCCCTCGGTGTGGCCTGCAGGGATTGGGCCAAAACTGGCAGTCCAATGCCCCCTGCCACTCCTGCCTGCTGCACCCACTCATCCGGCCCTGCTGCGCCTCCTGCGAGCTCACACCCAGTCAGTCCTGATCAGGAGAGGCTTGTGCCTCCGCAGTGGCGCTTGCCAGCCGTGAGCCCTGCATCCGGCACCCGTCTCGACGGGGGTGTGGGGGGGCCCAGACATATTCGACCCTCTGGGCGGGCAGTGGGATGCCCTTGCCCGCCTGGGATCCAGATCTATCCTACTGATGTTCGCGCTGGTTGTCGGGAGCCACCTGGTGGCCGCTTTTATATTGTTTCTTCCTTGTGGAGCGTCTAGGGAGGGGAAGCAGCCATGGTGCCCAAGGCCAACGACCAGGAGGCCAGTAGCGCTGTCAGGATTGTGCCAGTGGCACCAGTCCGTCGGTGCCTGGCCCGTTCTCCAGAGATTGGACCTGCAGGACTACTGGGGGAGTGAGTGGCTGCTGCAGGGCTGGTGGGCCACTGGGATGGGTCAGTCAGCTGAGCGGCACTCCCGCTGTGGGAGCGCACTGACCACCTGCATTGAGCATCTGCCCCTTGGTGGTCAGTGCGTGTCATAGTGACTGGTTGACCGGTTGACCCGACTTTCGGTCATTCTTTCGGTCATTCAGTCATTCGGTTGTTCAGTCACTTAGGCTTTTATATATATAGATACAATGTAGAGAGAAAAATTCCTATGTAGGTACTTTCCTAGAAGAAATATGAACAAAAATGAACAAACTGCAATTTTTAAAAATAAAGTAGTATCTTCTTTAAGTCCAAAGTATTATTTTATGTCATGAGAAATAAGGTAGCATTGTTTCAAAGTTCACAAATCTGATATTAGATAAGTTTCCTGAAATAACACAGAATCTTTTCTTTCCCTTATTTATTTACAGAATATATCTATATATCTATGTTTCTATATATCTATATATATTCTGATATGTTCTTTGCTGATGATGTTTTATAAATATGGTTTTTAAGTTTATGGTGTTATTTGATAAAGAGAAGCTCTCAATTTTAAATGTAGTTAAATTTAACAATATTTTATTTTGTAGTTATGCTTTTGTGATTGCTTAAGAAAGAATTTCTACCTTAAAGTCTAAAATATATTTACTTAAATATTTTTTAAAGAATTACAAAATTTTACTTTTGATATTTAGGCATTCAATTTATCTGGAGTTGATTTTTGCTTATAGTTAAGGTAGGAACTTAATTTACTTTTATTTTTCATCCATGTGCAGACAATTTTTTCCATATTCATTTATGAAGATCCCTTCATTCCCTAATGATTTTTCATGGCACAGCCTATTATATGTCAAAAGTCCATAAGCACCAGTGCATCTGTGTCTGTATTCTATATTCTGTTTTACTGGTTAATTCTAGACACATTCTACATTACCTACCTAGTTACAATAGTTTTACAGTGAGTCTTAGTATGCTGAGTCCTTTGTTCTTTTATTTACATTTTAAAATCAACCTATCTAAGTTCCATGATATTTTAATCATGGTTATAAGAAATGTACAGATCAGTTAGGACCAAATAAACTTCTTTAGGACATTTGCTCTTCCTGACCATGATCATAGTGTTTTCCCCAGCTTAGATATTCTTGACTAAGGCTTATTTTGTGTACAGGTCTCATATATATTTGACCACATTTATTCCTAGAGGCTTTATAAATTTTTCTACTGAAATTTTCTATTGTAAATGTTATCTTTTTTAAAGTATTAATGTTATCTTTTTCCAAGTATTAATGCAGAACTGTTGGTAGGGAATCATTCTCTTTAATACTAGGTAGAAGACAAGGCTGCAAAATACTTGAGATCTTAACTATCACAATAATACAAGAAAAGATTAAAGGAATTAGGTCTGGAGAAGAGGATCATTATCATTGTACACATAGAAAACACAAATGTATTTCTGTCTAAATTACTTAGGAATAATAAAGGAATCATCAACTTGACCAGATATGAGATCAATTTATAATAATAAAAACATGATATGCTAATTAGAGTGAACAGCCGAACAACCTTCCAGATATCCTTCCAGATGTCCTTCTGGATGACCTTCCAGACAAAGCTGAGGCTGCAAGGGCTGAGGCCCTTGCATAAATTTCATGCATTGGGCCTCTAGTATATACATAAATGTCAATTTTACCTCTTATTAGTCCTTAGGTTCATATGATGAAAGCATAATATTTAGCAGATATAGGGAGAAATATGTCCTAGTACAACATCATTCCATAAAAGGACATTCTTTCTGATGGGTATGGTTTACCATCTAATCAATCACTATGAAAGCCAGAATTCTTAAATTAATTAGCAGTTGAAATTCAAACAAGTTAGTATCTGTACATGCCAATATACACAGAGGATTCTTTAATGCAGAACTTTATGAAGACAACAAAAAATTGATTGAAGATGACTAAATTAATACTATGGAATGAGGCTATATGAAAATTACCCAATTATGGGATACTACTCAGCCATAAAAAAGGATGAAACAACATGGATGGCCCTTGAGAACATTATGCTAAGTGAAATATGTCAGTCAGAAAAAGCTAAGAGCTATATGTTTTCACTCATATGTGGGATATAAAACTGAAACTCATGAACACAATCAGCAGTGTGGTAGTTGCCAGAGGGAAGGGAGGCGGGGTGAAGGGGATCCTAATATATGGTGACGGGAGATGATTTGACTGGGTGGTGGGCACATAGTGCAATATACAGATCTTGAAACATAGAAACCCACACCTGAAACCTATATGATCATATTAACCAATGTCACCCCAATAAATTTAACAAAAAAGGGGAAAAATAAATGTGATTAAGTTAGAAGATTAACCAATTATAATAAGAACAGTCTTATTAATACAATACACTACAAGTCACATAAAATATTATTCTGACTACTTCTAATTCCTTCTGGTGGAACTGGTGGAACATGTAGGGATAGTGGAGTTAAAGGTCTCTGTCTAAATTCCATTCATTTTGTTGTCATTGTCCAAATTCTAGATTCTCTGTTGATCCCTTCCTGGGTGTCTAGTGCACTGCAATGGTTACCTCTTTACATCACGCTAGATAAAGATGTTAGATTTTTTGTTTGTTTGCAATTGCTTAGCATACATTATTTCAGTAAAGAGTCTGTATCATGCTCTATCCTAGGTCCATGCACTTATAGATTTAAAACACTGCTCTCCTTCATTTCCTCCTGAAAAATGTCAGCAGCTGCTATTTATTATAAGGAAAATAGTCTGTCTCTTTGTGTAGGACTTCATTCATTTGTCCTGACTTGTTTTTCCCTCTTCCCATTTTAGTGGGATAAAAGCAGCTTTCAGATTCCTACTAGTTTTGATTCTCCATAGACACTTCTCCCCTCCCCCCACCCCCAATTCATAGTGACCTTGGGCAGCCATGGCCTTTCTTTATCCCAGTCACAATGACTTTATCTCACCATTTTACATTTTAACATTTCTATGCCCATTGTAGGTGAGATGTTTCTAAACTAACATAATTGCATATATTTGAGTGACTGGTTGATATCTTTTTGGTTGTTAATAGATATCCAACTAACTTTACAAAGATAATTCAAATGTATTTCCTAGATTCTGATACCTTTTCTCAGCAGCGTCTTCTCCTTGAAGCTTTAAAGTGCCCTAATAAGTGGTTCAAAGTTGAGTCAGGTACCGGGTAGCCTTTTCAAAGCAGAATGCTAGCCTGGTTATGTGTTCTGATAACCCATACAAATAAATCAACCATAGATCATAAAACTCAACCTGTAATAACAATCACTAATATTTAATAAATTGCCAACTAGTTTGAAAACTTGTTCAAATATTTTGTACCACTCACAAAAGCAGTTTTATAAACTGCTTGGTTATAAAAATCACATAACATAATTATTAGCATTATCATGTTCCTCTGTTCTCTTTCTCTCTTTTTGGAAACAAAATTCTTGGTTTAAAAAACAACTTTCCAGTGGCATTTCCTATTCTGAATTGTGATGTTAATTTTAAGTAAAAAATAAACTTGGGGTAGTGATAAAAATTGGACCTTTTTAAAAATAAGAGATCATAAACTATAATTTTAAATGAGTCACTGTTGATTAATATAATAATTTTCATAGGGCATTTTATTGCAATGTGTATAGAAAAGCCACTATGGAAAGCCATAAAAGTGCTGTGGTTTGTCAAAGTTTTAGATTAACATTTTATAGGAGAAATGCCTTGAAAATATGTGGGGAGAATTTGGATTTTAAAAGAAGCCAATGTTCTGACTTATTTATACTGACCAAAACTAGCTTCTGATGGCCTAGAAATATTGAGTTCATGTGCTTCAAATGTTGTTAGAAAAGGATATTCTAACACCGCCAAGACTCTTGTCATTGTCCCTGTCTATGTAGTGGGGGTTTTATTTCAAAAGTTACCCAAAGGTAGTAGGTTATATATTCAATGGGAATTCTGTTGCATAAAAGGGGCTTTGCCCTTCTGATAACCACTGATCTCAGGAAGACAACTGCCAGTGACCGGTAATTGTCAAGATTGTAATCATACCCTGGTCTCACTATCTCACCATCTGGGAATAATAAGTAAGTTATATTGTTGACTCTTTCCTATATGAACTAGATTAAAATCTCAGGCCACTTATGGATAGGATGAAGGTTAGGATTAGGCCAGTGGCAACAGAGTGCTCATGATGAAGTGGGACGGTGGATTGCCTCTTAACATCTATGTAAAACTCATCAAACAAGGGCCACATGGAGATTTCAGCAAGGGGACCCAATGCCTGCCAGGTGCAGTGAAAGGTGTGAAAAACACCTCGCACCTCTTAAAGACCTTAAAATTAGTTTCAGCTGTTAAACCCTCTGAGCTCACATTATATAATTTTTTCTTGCTGTGGGGCTGCAACCATTATATATCTTAATTATGTAGAAGAAAGTTAAACCACAAAGGATGGATAACTTACCAAAGACTTGTGAGAAAATCTAATTAGAACTTCAATCAGGCTTTTCCCATAAATTCATTTTTTACTTTTCCGGCGTCACATGAACTGCTTTGGAATATCTGTTCCAGTTCTGAACAAGAGCAGGTACCAGCATTTCAGTGTAAATTACCCTATTTTCAGAAGGAGCCTCATGTGTCAGATGATGTGGGTGGCAAACACCTGCAGACAAGGTGATAGAGACAGAAGAAACACACCTGAAAGAAGACAATCATAATTGTTACAATACTTTACATAGTGGACTTTGTGGTTGACACTCCCCTATCAATTCCATCCTTCAGATGACTAGTCTAGCCCTAACCAATGAAGGTAATTTTCACCTTAGCCAGTGATTGGTTCAGGGATTGTTAGGACTAAACCAACCAGAGCCAATAAAATGTAAAGGGAGTTCAGGGAAGCTTAAAGAATCTAGCTGTGAGAGTGAAATGAGAAAGAGGGAAAGAATAGATATAATTGTTCCCTCCTATCTGTGGTTTTGCTTTCAAGGGTTTCAGTTACCCGTGGTCAACCATGATCAAAAAATATCAAGTGGAAAATTTCAGAAATAAACAATTCATAAGTTTTAAATTGTGCACTGTTCTGAGTGGAGTAATGGAATCTCCTGCCATCCTGCTCTGTCTCACCAGGATGTGACTCATCACTTTGTCCAGTATCTCCACACTGTATACACTCCTCACCCGTTAGTCACTTAGTAGCCGTATCAGTTATTAGATGGACTGTCATGGTAACCCTTGTTTTACTTAATAATGGCCCAACAGCGCACCGGTAGTGATGCTGGCAATTTGGATATATCACAGAGAAGTTGTAAAGTGTTTTCTTTAAATAAAAAGGTGAAAGTTCTCAATTTAATAAGAAAGAGGAAAAAAATCATATGCCAGGTTGCTAAGATCTACCATAAAAACAAAACTTCTATCAGTAAGATTGTGAAGAACGAAAAAGAAATTTGTGCTAGTTTTGCTCTTGCACCTCAAACTGCAAACATTAAAGCTTAGTAGGTGGTAAGTGTTTAGTTAAGATGGAAAAAGCATTGAGTTTGTGGGTGGAAGACATGAACAGAAACATGTTGAATTTGATGGCAACATATTGAGCTATAGGATGATGTCAGCAAGGGACTACCTGAAATGAGTGACACCAAGCCATTTACTGCAGGCAAGGAAGGGTTACACAGATTCAGGAATAGGTTTGAAATGAAAAATACAAAAATTATTGGAGAGGCTGCATCTGCTGATAAAGAAGCTGCTGCCACATTTCCAGCAGAAGTTGATTAGGATTTGGTACTATGAACGGTTTCAGGCAACCACTGGGCATCTTAAAATGCAGGTAAAGGGGCCTACTGTGTATCCATACAACTATCAACACAAGCACAGCATCTAAGCTGTTGGGAATGGAGAGGAAACACCTAGAACCTGTTCATTTGCCTCCTTGTCTCCTCATTCCAGGTGAACTTCAGACAAGCAAGAAGACATTTTCTTAATTGCTACTGGTAAGCCAGCCTCAGAATACTAGTAAAGTTGACCTTGTTGAGATGAGTACAGCAGGGAGATGCAAATACTTAGATCTCCTTGATGACAATCTAAAACTACTAAATCAATCTACCCCAAAGCCCTTTAACCTTGGGGCTTCCTGTAATCTGGGTTAATAAGCTTTCTCATTATATAAACTCATTTGACTTGTATTTCTGTACTTGTATTAGAAATCCTAATTAATGTAACCCAACATTTATTAATTTGATTGACATCATTTTTTTGGGGAGGGGGTCTTTGTGCTGGTGCATCTCCCTTCCCTCCACACCTCAATCCCTTATCTGTCTTTCTCTGCACCCCACTTAGGACTGTATCATCTGGGATCTAGTGCTATCTTGCTTCCAGTTAGCTTCAGCCAATGGGAGGCAGCAGCAGGATATGGGAGGACAGAGAGATATATTAGGGTGTTTTGTCAATATTTCCACCAGCTTAGAAGCTGCTTTTTTGTTGGCAGCTATGCCATTCCAAGACTGTACCTCCAATCGTTGGCCCCAGTAACTCTTTCCTGCCTTGTTTCTTCAGCCCTGGAGTGCTCACAGCTTTCCTTAGCTGCCTGCCTCTGGCTGCCCCAACATTTCTTGTTTATTCCTTTAAGTTTGTCTGCAGGAAATTCTGTTTTACTTTGACTGATGTAGTTTGCCTGAATTACAAATGAAGGTATTCATGGCAGAAATTGGGGTGCAGGGAGGAATTTGAAGGCTTTCTCCTGCTTATTGAGTGACTTTGGATGAGGGCTTGGCTATTTTTTAATGCAAATATCTTAGGTTTCATAGACTGTGCAGTCTCTGCTGCAACTATCAACTGGGCCATTTTTATTTTTATTTTTTTTAAAATATATATTTTTTGATTTCAGAGAGGAAGGGAGAGGGAGAGAGAGATAGAAACATCAGTGATGAGAGAATCCTGCCTCCTGCATGCCCCACCCTGGGGATCGAGCCCACAACCCAGGCATGTGCCCTGACCAGGAATCAAACCATGACCTCCTGGTTCATAGGTCGATGCTCAACCACTGAGCCATGCTGGCTGGGCATCAGCTCAGCCATTTTTAAGCAAATGGGTGTATATGTGTTCAGATATAGCTTTATTTACATAAACAGGTGGTGGGCCAGATTTGGTCCCCAGGCTACCGTTTGCCCACCTCTGGGTTAGTTCATGTGCTTTATGACCTTGAAGTAAAAGAGTAAGATGCTAGTCTCCCAGAAAGTTACAGAAAAAAATGCTTTGTGAGGTGTCTCTTGCATATGGTAAAGCCATTCTGGAGACATAAGTTTTATGTCAAAGACAGTGTCTGGAAGAAAACCTTGCTCCACCAGCAGAGAGCCACAGCACAGATGCAGCGATCACTAGGATGGGAGCTCCCTCGCTTGGCCTGCCCTCCTAAGGCTCCTTGGGAGTCTAAGCTAGATGGCCAGGTCCAGGGAAAGGCTGCCAGGTTTTAGAAGCTGCTTTCTACCCCTATATTATGTAAAGCAAGGACAGGGATTGGGCGTTCTCCCAGAGTGGCTCCTCAGGCTAAAGGAAAGTTTAGATTGGTAAACTATTGAAATCTCAGGCCTTCCAAGAAGCCTTCTTGGATTTTTCAAGGACAAGACTGCCCCTCCCTCAGTGGTGCTTGGTGTGTGGTAAGCCTGCAGTGCGCATCTCTGCCCTCAGCTCTAGGTAGTATGGGCCTGAGGACAGAGATAGACTCCTTCATCTTTCTCTGTGCCAATGAAATCAAGCACCGGGCCTTGCACATGTTGACTGCTTAATTGAGCTGAATTTAATTCCTAAAAAAATTGTGATAAAACTTAAAGGCACACCTTGAACATTGCTGGAGATAAGAGCATAAATGGAGGCCCATACATCACATGCCTTAGTATGTTACACATCAAACTAGGACTATGGCCTGACTTGTCTTCCCTCCCGCCCTCCCCTCCCCCCGGCCCTATAGTCTGCTCCTTGGCAATCATACCTGTGATATGGGGGCAATGCTCTCCCCCGCTCCAGCCCTACTATCCTCAGCCTGAGAGGTTGCATGGACCTCCAGGGGCAAAGCAGAGTGGAAGGTAGGCCCAAGCTCAGGATTTCTGGGCTGTCCTGGGGAAACTGGGCTGAGCACTGACCTTATTTCCTAGAGAGACAGGATGAGTGGGGTTCTTCCCTTGTGCTGCACTCGTCTGACTCAGAACTTCCAGGTCTTTTTAAGGGACTTCTAGAATCACACCATCTAAGTATAGGAGAACAAGATAATTAATATCTGGGTAATTGGTCTGCTAGACAGCCACTTTGGGCGATGGAGGACAGCCAACATAAACAAAAGCAGACATTCTCTCTGCTCTCCTGGGTTAGTGGCTGTGATCATAACCAATCCTCCCCAGTTCTATACTATCCCTCAACACACACATACATACATAAACACCACACACACACACACACACGCACACACACACAGCTGCATTCTCAACCCTGCATCATTTGACCTGAGGGTTCAGTTCAGCTCACTGAACCCAATAGTTTTTGTTTGTTCAAGTAATTACTGAACTTTCTAAATGATTTTAGCACAGACAAGGAACAATTAAGCATCTTGTGTTGTAGATTTTGTTATCTCTGGGCCTCACTAGGCATCAACCCTCTTAACCAGGGACAAGAACCTAGAAGGTACATCTGAAGGATAGTGTATGCCTTTCCCAGTGAATCTTTCCACTAAACAAGCCATTTCTGTGAAGCTTTTTGCTAAGGTTGGTGAATATCAGTGGTCAGATTCACCTGCAGGGCTCAATAAAATACAGCCTGCTGGATCCCATTTTCAGAGCTTCTCAATCAGTAGGTAGGTCTGGGATTGAAACCCACCAATTCACACATCTAACAAGTTCCCAGGAAATTCTGCTTATCTGAGCCCACACTTTGAGAACCACTGATGTATATGATAGCATAGTCAGCAAAGACCTCCAAAATAGCCATGGTTCTCATAATTCCACAGATATGCCATGGATTACCCTAGTTGGCACTGGCCCTGAGATATTGTTAGAAATTTATCTTTAGTAGCTGGGAAAAGAAGGAAAACATTTAAAGCTGCAAGCAATTTCCAGTCTCTAAGGGTAGGGACATGAATTTACTTCACAGGCAAATTGTCACTTTTGGTCTGGGAAAACAACTGAGTCTTCCATTTATTTACAAAAATGTAAGTCAAATATTCACCCACTGCTCTAGAGGGAAATGTGAGGTTAGCATTAATCTGAACACAGATGTTTGAGACTGAGAAGTGTTCCATTTGATAACATAAATTTGGGGGAAGACTGTGCCAAACTTCTGTCTGGGAGACATAGTTGTGTGGATGTGGGTGTGGGGTGTATGTTCTAACATTTCTGGGCCTTTCTCATTCTAAAGACACTGTGTGTACAGTAGTTGTTTCCAGAGCTCCAGAGCTGAGACTCAAGGAAAGAGCAGTGTCTATAGAAAAGCAACTCTACCAGGCAGCTGGTGTGTCTCATATATGGTTACTTCTGTCACCCCCATGTAATAAGGCTTAATTATGATTTTCTGATGTCATTTTTCTACTGGGGAGTTTCCTCAGGTAGAAAGGAATATAAAACTGTCAGTTTACCTGGGAATAGGATTTTCAGTCTAGCAAAATGAGGAAAGAGTAGACAGTTCTGTGAGTAATGGTAGGGATTCTCCTCTCAAGGCCAAAGGACAGCTGGGGCTGGATTCTGAGGACCAAAGGTAATAGTGGGAGGAGGAGGTGGGAACAAACTGGGAGCTTGACTGGAGAAAGCCAGAGAACTGCTTGTAAAGGTCCTTGAAGACATGGCAGGGTGTGTGGATTCTGAAACACACTACTTCTAGCCCGGGTTGGACTTTCCTTTTCTAATACCCAAGGTTTTGGTGAAATATTGTTCAAAGTTGGAATTTGATCTCTGCTGGTCCATCAGGGTTTGAAAAGTATATGCTACCATTTTGGAGCTAATTGGCCAAGGAGAGGGCAAGGCTCCTGTCTAAGGCCACTTCTCAAGGAGTGTGGGTCTTCCAAGGATTGCTGTAGGTGTACAACAGAGAAACAAGAGGGTCCCAACCATGTGTAACATGGTGGGCAGGGGAAAATTTCTTTTTCTTTTTAATTTAATTTTTTACATTTATTGTTGAAAGTATTAAAGATGTCCCCTTTGTTGTTTTTTTTCCCATTGACCCCCTCCACCCCACAACTACCTCTCATAGGCCTTCACCACTTTATTGTCTGTGTCCATGGGCTATGCATATCTATATATATGAAAGTCTAATATGCAAATTGTCCCCTCAGGAATTTGACCTGGAGACTGGGAGTTCGATTACTCGCTATGACATGCGCTGACCACCAGGGGGCGGCGCAGAATGAAGGAAGGCCTTGGCGGGCAGCTGGAAGGCCCCCCTGATCACCAGCCAGGCCTAGGGACCCCACCTGTGCACGAATTTTGTGCACCGGGCCTCTAGTATGCATATAAGTTCTCAGTTAATCACTCAACTGCACCCCAACCCCAACCCTCACCTTCCCTCTGAAATTTGTCAGTCTGTTCCATGCTTCTATGTCTCAGGATCTATTTTGTTCATCAGTTTATTTTGTTCATGAGATTCCACATATGAGTAAGATCATGTGATACTTATCTTTCTCTGACTGGTTTATTTCACTTAGCACAATACTCTCCAGGTCCATCCATGCTGTTGAAAATGGTAAGCGTTCTTTCTTTTTCATAGTCATATAGTATTCCATTGTGTAAATGTACCACAGCTTTTTTATCCACTCATCCACTAATGGGCACTTAGGCTGTTTCCAAATCTTAGCTATTGTAAATTGTGCTGCTATGAACATAGGGGTGCATATATTCTTTCTGATTAGTGTTTCTGGTTTCTTAGGATATAAGTCCTAGAAGTGGGATCACTGGGTCAAATGGGAGTTCCATTTTTATTTTTTTTAAGAAACTCCATACTGTTTTTTACAGTGGCTGCACCAGTCTGCATCCCAGCAGCAATGCATGAGAGTTCCCTTTTCTGCACATTCTTGCCAGCATTTGTTGTTTGTTGATTTGTTGATAGCCATTCTGACAGGTGTGAGGTGATACCTCATTTTCTCTCAGATGCAAATTAAAATGACAATGCTCAGTGATTTGAGCATTTTCTTTCATATGTCTCTTGGCCTTCTATATGTCCACTTTTGGAGAAGTGTCTATTTAGTTCTTTTGCCTATTTTTTTTAAATTGGATTGTTTGTCTTCCTATATATTTTGGAAATTAACCCCTTATCAGATGTATCATTAGCAAATATGTTCTCCCATGCAGTGGACTCTCTTTTCATTTTGTTGATGATTTCCTTTGCTGTGCAGAAGCTTTTTATTTTGATACAGTCCCATTTGCTTATTTTCTCCTTAGTTTCATTTACGCTAGGAGATGTATCAATAAACGTAATTTCTTTACAGGCAAGTTGGAGCTCAGATCAACCATAATTTTGAAGCTGTGATATTATAAACTTTGAGTTACAAGTAAAGCATAGTTTCTTGGTTTGGTTATTAACTAGAGGTAATTTAGGAACAGACATAATATATGAACACCCATACTAAAGATCAGATCTAAGAAGAAAGCATTCCCTTTCTTTAATAGAAAAAGGTAATTCAAGTCTTCATGACAAGTGAATAGATCCAAATAGCTATATCAGCAAGAAAGGGAACTCTTTATCTGTAAGTCTGAGTTAGGAAGTAAAGTTACATTGCATGAGCTTCACAAACTCCCTCTAGTTAGACAAGACAATTTCAATAAACTCTATTAATCTCCCCCAACACACATATAAAAACCCTAATCATAGAAAACCATGTTATAACAACATAAGGAATTAGTATGTACAGAAGCTCACTAAAACAAATCAATTTTCTTGCAATTTACTTGAGAGCTCCAAAAATAACAAACAAATATCAGTTTAGAACCAGATTCATCCACACTTCATTATGGCTCCCAGGGACCATAATGGACAAAGCCATCCAGAAGGTTGAACATCTTGACTTTAGCCAAAATAAGCATACTTATACAGAAAACCAAAACAATGTGGGAAGAAGAAGCCAACATGTAACACATGCTGACTCAGTAAAAAAGTGAATTTATATCTAGTACATCAAAGAGTTGGCTCAAGGACATCACAGTGTGGGTGCAGAAGCCTTAGAGCTGATCACCAATAACTCTCACTGGGAGCAAGAGGCTTACGCAGAAGGTGGTTGTCTAATGCTTAACAAGAGAGAGTAATTATTTTCAGTGGAAGGAGTTTTTGTATGCCCATTGGCTTCTTGATCTTAATAATCTCAAAACAAATGAGAGTGTATTACACTCTGTTTTGATGAAAATGGAAGCAATTATTTTCTTCAATATGGCTAAGTCCAGACCTATGCTCAGAACAATCTTAATGTATGCCTCAGTGTCTCCTTTCAAAAAAGATTCACATTTCATTGATACTGTGAAACACATTTTAAAAATTGCCCAATTAACATGAAAAATAGAAAGAAGTTCTGTTTTGCACTATTCTGTTATGGATTAATTGACATTAGACGGGATTTCTTGAAAACAGTCTTTTCCCTGCTTACTTACTTTCCCTGGGAAAATCTGCTGGTATATAATTATTGTTTAACCACACTTCTCTACTAGAAATTTCTGGGAATCTTACCAATATTTTCCTCTTCATCTCTTGGCCTGAAGCAGTGATTGTTCCCCTCCTTTGAACAGTGATTGTTCTCCCCCTTTGAAGAGTGATTGTTCCCCCCCTTTGAATAGTGGAGACAGTGAAGAGCACACCAGGGAAGTTTGTTCAAGGTCACATGGTAAGTCAGCTGTGTAGTCAGGCACTGACTTTTTGGGCTCCACAATCCCAACCTGGGTTTATGGCCTTGGTCAACAAGACTGTCCACCTCTGATGGTCATGGCCTTTAGTGTTGTTGAGTGTTGCTACTGTTTCTAACACAAACTGTGGCATGTAGTAGAAGAATTACAGGAATACTAAAAAACTGAGAACAGTGGAGACTGGAAGACATTCTACTTTGCTAGAATTTCTTGAACTAAGTTTTTGTTACACCCAATGGACTGCAAATATTTTCTGCTTAGATTGTTAAGATCCTGGTTTTTCAAAGGCTATCTGATTAGCTGATCTTTCACTAATCACAATAGCTGTTTTGCAGGTTCATTTTGATGCCAAAGTATTTGGGATGATTTTTAAAAGCATGTTTTGAAGGAGTTTTCCTTTGAAGTTATAAAATTGTCTTTTTGGCAAATGTGAATGGACTTTAAGTTTATGTAGACTGTTATCTTGGATAACATCATATATTTGGAAACTTTTTGTTATTGTTGTTAATCCTCATCCGGGGATATTTTTTCCATTGATTTTTAGAGAGAGTGGAAAGGAGGGGGAGAGATGAAGAGAGAGAAACATCGATAAATGAGACACTTTTTAGATAGAAATTTATAAGACTCTTTGTTAAGGATAATCTGGCTCTAAGAATATATTGTGCCTTATTAGCTAATAACAGTAGTAAGTAAATATGATTTGTAAATAAATATACACATATTGAGACATATGCTTGAAATGTTAGAGACCCTGAGAAAGAGTATCTGCTTGTCTGTATTAGGGACCTGATAAGATTAAAATAATCCTCATGAATTCTACTCACCAGATGATATCTATTCTTTCTGCCCATAACAAAACATGACCTCATGAGCCCCTTCTCTGGGTCCTTTGGAATCCCTTTTCTAGACTTTACATTGAGCATTTGCATTCAGCTGAACATTTTGTAGCTATCATAGTTACACCCTGATTGTCCTGCACTGGGCCCAGGGGAAATTGGACTGTAAATTGGACTGTAAATTGGACTGTTGTTTCTGTGGACATACTTTTATTTCATTGTATTTTGACTTTGTTGCACTCTAAGTGAGGGATCACCTTATATGCCATCTGCAAAGGGCACCTTCATTTATGTGGAACAAAATACACTTGCAGTCAAAATATTAGCCAAACTAAAATAGAGACATTGGTTCCTTCCCAAATTTGACCTTCCTATGCACTATGGGAATCCACTCATATAAGAACCAGTGGCATAAGCATGAAACAAACAAACAAACAACAACAACAACAACAAACACCCTGTGTACCTTACTGTGAGATGAAGTAGGGTGGCATATCTATAAAGTAAATAAAGGCCTAGATGTACTTTCTCATTTCCTAAAGGGAAGTGTTGGAGCAGGTGGTTATAATTAGTGACTTATCTGAAATTGAGCCAGCACAAACTCCTAAATTAGACTTGTAAAATCCATTTTTTTTTTCCTCCAGAATCCTTGGGAGGGGTAAATATGCTTAGCTTTACAGACACAAATATGTATTTTACATGCTATTGTGGACGAAATGGGGCCACATGCTAGCCTGACTAGCTCAGGAAAGGCCTGTGTGGTGGTCTTGCAAACTCAAAGACCTAAAGTAGCCACAAAGGATGGTCTGAAATTAAAACTTAAACTAAAAGCAGCTATGGTGGGTAGTCATGTCCTTTGTCCCTGACAAAGATCAACTTTGATCTTAACTAAGCCTATTGTCTTTTTGTATCAAACATAAAATACCTTTGGAATGTCAGGGTAACTTGTAACTTCCCTTTTTTCCGGACCCCTCAGGGCACAACCAACGCACCAGGGCAGAAACCACAAGTTCCCTCATTGTTACTGTTATCCTGTTAATTCTCAACTGTTAACTGTACTGTACCCACCTAAGTAAAAAAAAGCATGTGTCTATCATTTCACTTTTTATCCAATCCCAAAGGTTTCTCCGGTTTGCTTTCTCTTACCTCCCTAATCTATCATCAATGGATTTCATGTAACCCACTTTCCTCTCCTCCTTTGATGAAAATTTATGAAACTAGGTGAAAAACCGCCATTCTCCAGAGTGTTATCCCAATACATTGAGGTTCTGCTTCCCGGCAATTGTCAACAGTTTGGCTCAAATAAACTCACAAAAATTCTTTACAAGTTTGAATGTTTCTAACATAAACACCATCTACACTAATAAAAGAGTAAGATGCAAATTGACCATACCTCCGTGATGCCTGTTAGAGAGCAGAAATTTTTGAGCATGCTTCCTCCTAGTCGACTTAGCCTTGAATCCCAGCTGCACCTCACAAAATAGCCTTGCAAGATAGAACACCATCAGCTTTCTGAAGAACAGGATGACCCTGTAAATAACATGGTCATCAATAATATGACCCTGACATTACTTAAGAAAAACTGTTTTGTCTTAAATTGCTTGCTCTGCAGAAACAAGATGTGGTAAATGTGCTCAAAAGCAGTCCTGCACAAAGGGTTGGGGCTGCTCTCTGGACTCCCTGCATGGAGAAAGGCAGAGCAGTCGCCGGCCGGCTAATAAAGGCTCCCTAAATTTTATTTGGTCTGGACTCCAGTGGTCATTCACTTGCGTTTGCTCCACAACAATGCCCACCAGCCAATTAGGAGCGAGTATGCAAATTAACCCAAAAAGATGGCGGGTTAATTTGCATACGCAGGCGCCGAGTGGCCGGGGGCTGGCAACAACGCAGGCATTCTGTGCCGCCCCAGCCGCTCTGGGCCTCTGGGCAGCATGGGAAGGTGGAAAGGCGGCTCCGGGCCAGAGCGAAAAGGCAGCTCTGGCCAGAGCGAAGGTGGTGCTGGCAGCCAGGGGAAGGAAGACCCATTCTTACATGAATCTTCGTTCATCAGGCCTCTAGTAGATAGTTATAATTTTCCTAGTTACTTTTAATCTGTTCTCCCTTTTAGCTAAGGGCCCTGGGCAACTGATATAATGTTCTGCCAACTCCTGGCTTTTAACAAAGTCTTCTTATAGCTCTAATATTACTTGAAATCCATTAGTTTTGTTATGTGCTGCCTCTCCCATCCCAGTGGCATGGATCATAAAATAATAAAATAGGCTGTAGGAATTAGTTCATAGTTGCTAGGTTAGGCATGAAAGTCATATTCTAAGATAAAGTTATCAAATGAGATGGGGCACTGGCTAGGCAGGCTAGATCTGGGGCTTCTCACTTTCACTTTGGAGTGATGATTGAGCCAGACTAAAGAAAATATATATGGGAGGGGCATGGAATATACCATTTCATAATGGTGAACCTGAGCACAATCCCTGGTGAAAAAATGCAGTCATTCATTAGGTTCTCTTAGTGGATTACCCGTGAATCAATGCAAACTTAGTTTTATTGTTTCCTGCCAGGTGGTGTCAAGTGCCTGATCTGAATGAGCTAGTTTAGCTGACCAAACTCTCTATTTTCAGGGAGTCATGCATGCCCTCAGAGAGTGTGGCTCACTGTCCCTCTGCCATTTAAGTCACCTTCCACACGCTGTTAACTTCCTTTCATGTCTGTGTTATGGGAAGCTACCTTTCCCTCTGCATTTGCCATTCAAGGTCCCTGAACTCTGCTCAGGGAGGTTGGCTCATGGGCTCTCTCCTCACATCCTACTAAGGATTTCAATTAATCTTTGGCTCTTGGAGGATATAGCAAGTCCTAGTTGAAGCCCAGCAACTCCAAAACAAACTTAGAAGCCAGAGCAATGCCTCTGGCAAGTCTGGGAGGCTGAGCATCTTTGCAAATTGAATATATTTCCTTTTTATTACTGTAAGTATCAGCAGCAAGGCTAAATCAGCCCCAACCAGCTTACCTATTGGCTCTCCATTATAGGGCAAGGGGACCAGGAAAATACCCCAGCATACGTGGCTGAACCCAAGAGTCTAGACAGTTTGGCAAGATTGAGGAATTGGCTTTCTACCCCCCACTTAATGGAATTAGAATTGGTTGCCACATAATTACTGTACGCAAGATTAGTTATGAAAGACTGAGTACAACAGCATCGAACTAAAAAAAAAAAGATCAAGCATATGCCATCCCAAATAGAGGTGCTGGCAATGGCAATTAAAGTCAGTGCCAAGGGGCATTTCTTGTTATATGGTTAGTGGCCTCCACCTGCTTTAAATTGTCTTAAAACATTATAAAAATTTCATGCTTTTTTTTTTTTTCCCTCATAAGAGAATAAAGGCTAGGAGGTTAGGGGGATGAATATGTAGATGCATGTGTGCTCACAAGTACACCCTTACCTTTGCTCATGCATATTTGTCATAAAACTTGAAACAAATGCAAGTATTAGCTAGAAAAAAAAAAAGCTTTTTATTTTTTTAATTTCTTTATTGATTAAGGTGTTACATATGTGTCCTTATTCCCCCATTACCCTCCCATCCCCCCACTCATGCCCTCACCCCCCTGTTGTCTGTGTCCATTGGTTAGGCTTATATGCATGCATACAAGTCCTTTGGTTGATCTCTCCCCCTTACCCCACCCTCCCCTACCTTCCCTCTGAGGTTTGATGGCCTGATCAATGTTCCTCTGTCTCTGGATCTATTTTTGTTCATCAGGTTATGTTGTTCATTGTATTTCATAAATGAATGAGATCATGTGATATTTATCTTTCTCTGACTGGCTTGTTTCACTTAGCATAATGCTCTCCAGTTCCATCCATGCTGTTGCAAATGGTAAGAATTCCTTCTTTTTAACCGCAGCGTAGTATTCCATTGTGTAGATGTACCACAATTTTTTAATCCACTCATCTGCTGATGGGCACTTAGGCTGTTTCCAAATCTTAGCTATGGTGAATTGTGCTGCTATGAACATAGGGGTGCATATATCCTTTCTGATTGGTGTTTCTAGTTTCTTGGGATATATTCCTGGAAGTGGGATCACTGGGTCAAATGGGAGTTCCATTTTCAGTTTTTTGAGGAAACTCCATACTGTTCTCCACAGTGGCTGCACCAGTCTGCATTCCCACCAGCAGTGCATGAGGGTTCCTTTTTCTCCGCAACCTCACCAGCACTTGTCATTTGTTGATTTGTTGGCCTAAGAGCAACATCCAAGGAAAGCTTTTTAATGGCAGAGTTTTAAATCACTTCAAGGAGAGCCCTAGATGGTTTTGCTCAATGGATAGAGCATCGGCCTGTGGACTGAAGGGTCCCAGGTTCGATTCCAGTCAAGAGCACATGTCAGGGTTGGGGGCTCGATCCTCAGTAGGGGGTGTACAGGAGGCAGCCAATCAATGATTCCCTCTCATCATTGATGTTTCCCTCTCTCTCCCTCTCCCTTCCTCTCTGAAATAAATAAAAATATATATGTATTTTTAAAAATCACTTCAAGGAGTAATGTATCAGCTAAGAGTAGACAGCTCCCTTGTGAAGTGACCACACCAGGCCTGCCATTCAAAGAAGTTTGGAGACGAGTCTTGTTTGCCCTCTACAATGGTAGTAATATGTTCTTAAGGATGCCATGTGAAAAGGCAAGATGGAGTGTTCCTCTAATCAGCATTATCTTTGGATGAAACTAGAAAGCAGTATTAGGGTGCTATAATATATAATATTGAGTATGAAGTGATTAAGCAGTTGTATGCTAAGCTAATGTTTGGAGCAGAGCAAAAACAGAAATGCTGTTTATTGTTATACGAATGATGTCTGGCCATGATATTTCTGTTCAATAAAGGATCCCATTGCAGTTGTGACTCCCGGCAGTAAGTTATTGCACCTGTGTCGTGTGCTTTATAAACTTTGCGTTTCCTATAATGAGAACCCCAAGCCCAGGGAAAGAAATCAGACACAAATCTCTCAAGCTAGACTTGGAAAGTTATAGCACAGCACAGTTAAAGCTAAAGTTGATTAAATATAATAGAGATAAACAAAGAAATCCATTGAGAAAGAGTCCTCTTTAAGCAATAGATTATATCATCTAGTCTCTGAAGCAAGAAGTAGACTTCCCAGTACTCCAGGCCCACCAATCATGAATAATGATGGACACACAATGTCTAGACTAGATAAGCACTCATCTCTAGTCCCCACTTTTACCACCATTTCTTTATTGTAAAGCAGCAATTTCCAACCATTTTGCTGCAATAATTTTTAAACACGCAATGCCTTACTATTTAGTCAGGGGCATTGACCTCGTTTTCCTTAGATTGTCAAACAAACAAACAAACAAAAAACACACCCCAAAATGACAACAGTAAGCACAATAATAGCTGTCTGATGTGAATGAATCAAAATTATACCTATTATTTTTGTCAGATCAGGAAGAAATATAATAAATTTTTTGGTGTGCTGCTAAATTTTAGTAATTAATTTATGTGTGCCATGAGTTGAAAATTGCTGGTGTAAAGGAACTGGAGACTGATATCAGAAACTGCTGTATCTCTACTTACCGGACAGAACTATGAAACATTAATGGTGCAAAAGTTAGAATAAAAACAGAAAAGTTGTGGGATTATAAAAACACTTAAATAATTTTTAAAATAAAAAATGTATATTGGCTGCTAAAAATGTTTTTTCTTGCCATATCAACTATTTTATGGAAAATTGTATATTATAAAGCGCTGATTTCTAGAATAAACCTGAAAATGTCAGTTAGAGGTAGAGAAAATTCCAGTAAAAAGGATTTGGATGTTGTTTTCCATCATTAGAAATTCTTGCTGAAGAAACCTCTGTTACCTTCAGGGACAGCCAAGGCCCTTTGGTGTGACGTCACCACCATACACTGCTGTTCCAGAGCTTAAGGCCGAGGTCGCCCCTGTTCTTTGTTTTCAGTGTAGCTGAGAATCTTCATTCAACCTGGAAATGGAATACTCTCCTGTTTCTTTTCATCCGTGCTTCCTCTCAAGAATGCTATCTAGTATTTTCCTTCCTTGATTTCCCAGAAGATTAAAAAAAATAAAAAACACTGGAAAAATACATACATTCAAAAGAGCAAAATCTCAGAAACTGTTGCATTCATATTTTTGAAAAGCGTTAACTTTCTTCCTTACTTGATTCGTTTCCAGGGATCTTCAAACTACGGCCCGCGGGCCACATGCGGCCCGCCAAGGACATTTATCCGGCCCGCCGGGTGCCGCTGCCTGTCCTGCTTAGCAGCCAACTCGTCCCGGGCCCGCAGTGCACATAGGAATTTGTTCATAGTTTGTTTTTTTTTAACTATAGTCCGGCCCTCCAACAGTCTGAGGGACAGTGAACTGGCCCCCTGTTTAAAAAGTTTGAGGACCCCTGCTTTATACAGATGGATTTTAATATATAATTTATATACATAAAATTTACACATAGCTTTTATGTATTTCTATAAATCTTAAGTAGATAGATAAATGGCTATAATTCTCAGTTAGAGTTTTGGATCTATTTTCTGTTTTGTCATGTACAAACACCTGAATTTGTAGACTGATTTTCCCAGCCAAGATTCTACTACACAGAGCAGGTAAAACCAAAATGAGCAGCATCCTTTGCAACCCTCGGTTTATGAGGCTGATTTCTGTGTGGCATGCAGTGTGCTCAGTGGCTCTACTAGATGGGACACATGACTCAGTCAACACCCCTCCCACCCCAGCATGCCACCGTGTAGGAGAGAAAGCCACGCAGCAGATGAGGACAAAATGAGAAAGTGTCCTCCTTAAACTAAAATTGTAGCATCGTGACAATAAGAAGATGTTTTAGTTCAATAATTTTGAGATGGGGTGAATTTAAGTGCCTTGTTAATCACTGGAAGCAGAACCAACGGCCTATTTCTTTTCCTGGCCTAGAACAAAATGGCTTATATTCTCACCCCATGGCCCCCTTGCCACTGCCTCAAGGGAATTATTAATTTCACTAAATGACACTTTTCCAAAATTAAAAATAAAACCAAGGCTCTTGTTATTAAAGTCTCACTGCTCTAGCCTGTCATGAAAATGCCTGTGACAGTCCCCACAATCCAGAGTCCTTCCCATGTTCTCCTCTATCTGACAAGGAATCTTGAATCTGTAAATTGACGAAAGAAGGCATTCATTCAGCCTGGGCCTAGTCTCCTTCTGTTAGCATTTAGCAACATGGAACTTAAAATGCTTGTTGGTAGCAAGGACTGCAAAAAGGCCTGCCTTGTTCCTATTATGCATGCATTCCCACCATCTAATGTTTCTGCCTCAATAAGTGGTTTCCTTTTTCTTTTTGTTATCAGGAACTGGTCAAAATGAGGGCTGGAGCTATGCAGGGGCACCAGTCATATGTTCAACACATGTAGAGGCTGCAAAATACATTTCCTCAATGCACTTCCTTTATGTTAACACACTTAAAATTTTAATAATATTTCATTTAGGGAAAAAGTAAGTTGTTCTCTCTCAGTGAGGCAGATCATGACTTTTCCATTTGCTAACGTGGGCATGCATGCTGTCTTTCATAACTCAGATGCTGCAAACACCCCAATCAGCAAGATATGATGTGAGTTATTCTTCTAATAAACAGCACACAGTATAGTGCTGATCCAGGCATGGTACGTCATCCAGACTCCTAGTGACCAAGAGTGCATATTTGTAAAGTTCCTGGCTTGTTTAGAAATATGGTTTATCTCATTTCTTTCCGTTCGTTAAGCTAAATTATTTATTTTAGTCAAACTCCTGGGCATTTCATGTTGACACCCTCTATGAAGGAGCAGCAAACATTGTGGTTAAGAGTTTGGGCTTTGGAGTTAGAAAGATCTAGATAAGAGGACAATCTCTCAGTGACTTTCTGCAACGTGTATGCTCTCGAAGCCTCATTTTCCTGCTATGAAAGTGGGATCAACAGTCAGAACTGCCTGAAGAGGTGCTTGTCTTTTAGAATACTGGATTCTGTGATGCAGGTTCCTGGCACCTAACTAGGATTCCTTAAAAGGTAAGCTGTTGCTATATTCAGCTGATCTCATCTTAAGGAATGGTGTTGAGACACCACCCACAGAGTATTCAGGAAGTTTTCAGCTTTTAATATCATTATAACCTCCCTGGAGAATATTCCATTTCTGTCCTTGGACTTGCATGGCACCATGCCTGTGGCTGTTCCCCTATATCTTTGGCCTCTCAGTGCCACAATTTTTCTCTCCCAGACATTAAATGTCATCCCTGACCCTGTCTTCTCTCTCTTCCTCTGATCCAAGCTATCCTCAAGCCCTATGGGCCTGTCCTGTCAAATTCGCTCACTTCTCTCCACATGCACACCAGCTGCCATAGCCCAGGGCCACTTCTTGCCCAGGTGACTGCGGGAGCCTCCCGACTGGTCTTCCTGTGCTCAGCCTCCCTCCTCAGCTCCTTCTCCACACAACAGTGATCACTTGAAAATGCAATTGGAGCTTCAGGTCTGTGCCCAGGTCACCTTTGGTCATGGTTCCCAGGCTCTGGCATCCATTGGGCAAGGATGCTCTGGTCCAGAGCTGGCTCCTTGGGGAGAAGGATTTGCGAGGTGCAGAGGTGGGGACCTCGGGAGCGAAGCACCGAGGAGCAGCCTAGTTCCGGAGCCTCAGGAACCTTGGGGCAGATCAGCAACTCCCGATGGGGTCCACCCACTGTTAATAATCTCTACACTTTTCTAAGAGCAGCAGAAAATGCATGGATGCCAGACACTCTGTGGAGAAGACTCGCCCTTGGCCTGAATTTGTGCTTCTCCTGAGCTCATCCAAGGGCCTGTCAGGTATTATAGCTCAGTCTCTGGGGAGGAGAGGCCACTGGAGACTTCATTCAACCTCCTGGCCAGTGATTGACAGGATTGTGCCTACATATCGAAATCCCAAGAAAAACTGAGGTCACGAAAGCTTAGAATCCTGGAAGTGCTCCTAGGAACAGACAGACATAATTAGTGAACTTGTTCAAGAATGTTCTGGGCTCTTTTAAATGATCTTTCCCTTCCTCCTTTCTGTCATGAGCATCTGGATTGACTTCCTGCTGAAAAGTGGAGTCTCCCATGGGCTCAGCGATCTAGAGAAAAGACGCCAGAGAGATGCCTCTCCCCTTCCACTGTGTAAGGCCATGGCTACAAGTTGGCTGTCTGCAGCACAGAAGACGGGCCTCACAAGAACCCGACCGTGCCAGCACCTGATCTCAGCCTTCCAGCCTCCAGAATTCTGAGAAATAAATGTCTGTTGTTGATAAGCAAAAAAAAAAAAAAAAAAAAAAAAAAAGGAAGAAGAAGCAATTTGAATAAATTATCCTCAGCCAAACCTCTGCCTAAATCCCTTCCTTAGCCTTGTTCTAAGAGCTAGGTTGCTAACCCGATCCTCCAGGACCTGTGAGGTCCAGCTCTGCCTACTATCTGGCTTCATCCTGTATCACCCTCTTTTTCATTCAGCCACACTGGTCTCCTGCTCCCAGCAACCAGAGAGCCTTGACCACACTTCTTTTCTCTTCTTGCATCTACATTTATATTTATAATCAGGAGAGAAGAATTCAGAGCTTCCTTTTTCTTCCTAAGGGCATGGAGATGTTCAATAACTTCAGATTTTCCATAGACTTTTGGAGAGTCTCAGGTAAAATGTCAGAAACAAGCCCAACGTATTATTATGACTTGAACTAGGCCCAAACAACATTTTTATTTCTAGTAGCACTGAAATTATTAAACTAACAGCCATTCCCTGAGCATGTGTGAACTTCAATTTCAAGGCCAAAGGCTAGCTAGAAAAGTGCTGACATTTTGAAATTTTATATAGCAGAAAAAAGTAATGGAATATTCTGTAACTTCAAAAAAATATTTAGTTTGGGACTTAGTCCCAGATGTCATGGCAAGTTTGTCAGGTATCCAATGTTGGATCAGGAACTAACCAGGAAGCCAGGAGGTTCAAACCCCACTTAGAAGTGAGGATTTCAGGGTCTAGAGCAGAAAGCTGTTCTTTAGTCATTTCTGGGTGACATCTGACCCGAGCCCACCTCCTCTCTCCCTGCTGCTGTTCTGTTACCTCCACTTCATTTTCCTTCATGCTGGAAAGTGCCCAGAGATAACCTCACAGTGGCCTGGGATTCTATAATGAGAGTTTGGAATGGAATTAGATGTAGAGGGTCCTGAAAACAGATACTGGAGGGCATCCATCTTCTCACAAAAGTCTCTATACTTGATAGCCACCCAGAATGGGAATTCCTGGTTTTACTGATGCTTATAGGCATCTCCTAGAATATATGTGCAATACTGCAGTTGTCACATCCCTGCCACCTCATGAATGGAAAGTTGGGGAAACATGGCCAGGGGTGGTTGACGTGTCATGGTGGAGCCTGGGCTCTCATTTATTTCTTCTCTATCCCCATCTAAATTTTTAAAAATATATTTTTATTGATTTCAGAGAGAAAGGGAGAGGGAAAGAGAGATAGAAACATCAATTATGAGAGAAAATTATTGATCGGCTGCTTCCTGCACACCCCACACTGGGGATCAAGTCTGTAATGGGGCATATGCCCTGACTGGGAATTGAACTGTGACCTCTGGTTCATAGGTTGATGCTCAACACTGGCCAGGCTAACTTCATCTAAATTTTACTGACAAGAGTGAACAAGTTGTAGGAATTTGCCGGGGCTGACCAGGAGACTTTGAACAGCAGATGAATGATTACTTTGACACATGTTTCTGTGAAAGAGAGGCTATGGGGCTGGTTGGCATAAGGAGCCAAAAAAGCCCCATTGCCTGCCTTCTTAGGCTTTTGTTGTAACAATAATTTGAATTAAAATTAACCTTTATATACAATTAGCAGGGTAAGCATCCTTGAGAAAACACCTGCATTTATAGTATCTTTTAAAAAAGGAAGTTTTGAAATCTAAACATAAAGATTCTAGTAAAATACCCAGCGGCTCAGACTTGTTTGGAAAAGTCAGGGCAGGGTCTGCCACCTCCAGCAAGGTCCTCCAGAGGCCTTTGACCTTTCAGAGAATTCTTCTTACAGACTTTCCAACCAAGTCCCATGCTTCCCCACAAGAATTGTTACTATTTTCAATTTTGGTCAATTTATTTCAAACTGAAGAATTCAAGTTTCAAAGGTGAGCTTTTCAACTAATATCCATTGATCATTTATTGTTATGAAAATTCTATGATGATTTTTGAAGGATAAGGGTTAAAGCCAGACCCTCTCTGTTATGCTCTTCATAACAGTTGGTGTTTCTCTGAAGTCATTGCACCTGTAATAATTGATTTAATATCCTTATTCCCTGCCAGACTGAACATGCCTTATATGCATAGAGACCTGCTCATCCTATATGTTATTCACTGTGTTTTCCCCACATGTTGGTAGGTGATTATCTATAATAATAAAAGGGTAATATGTTAATTAGACTGGATGTCTTCTGGACGTCATTCCAGATGTCCTTCCTGAGGAAGCGAGGGTGAAGGGAAGCCAGTCTGAGTATCGGGTGCAGGAGGGAAGCCGCTGCCAGCAGCCAGGGGGAAGGAAGGCCTACCCTTGCACAAATTTGCATGCATCGGGCCTCTAGTGTATGTATGTGTGTATAAACACTGAGTGGCCAGATTATTATGACCACCCATCAGTACTTCATTGGGCCACCTTTTGCCTTCAATACTGTGGCAGTTCTTCTTGGCATTGACTCCACGAGATGTTGAAAGGTGATGCGAGGAATCTGACACCATGCCTGATGAATAGCACTATCCAGTTCTGTGAGATTTGATGGTTGTGGAACCAGCTGCCATATGGCTCTTTTAACTTCGTCCCACAAATGCTCAATTGGATTGAGATCTGGTGATTGTGGGGGCCACCTAAGCAAGGGAAAGCCTCCCTCATGTTCTTGAAACCACTCCTGCACAATACGAGCACCATGGCATGGCGCATTGTCTTGTTAGAAGAAGCCATCTCCATGGGGATATGCCATCAACATGATAGGATGAACTTGATCAGCAACAATACTTAGGTATGTTGTGCTATTCAGACATTGTTCCACACGAATTAAAGGACCCAAATCATGCCAGGAAAACATGCCCTAAACCATAACACTGCCCCCATCAGCTTGAAGGGTTGTACTCATGCAAGTGGGGTGCATGCTTTCATGCTGTTTCCACGAAATTCTCACTGCCATCTGCATGATGCAACTGGAAACATGATTCATCGGACCTCATGACTTTTTTCCAATGCTCGACTGTCCAATCCTTGTGTTCCTGTGAGAATTGGAGACGTTTTATTTTGGTAACTGCAGACAGCAAAGGTGTTCGAACAGGCCTTTGGCTTCCATATCCCATATGATGCAGTATATAACTAATTTGCCTACAAACATCAGGCAATATATATACTGAGTGGCCAGATTATTATGATCTCTGAACGCATAATAATCTGGTCACTCAGTGTATATCCTATATAATAAAAGGCTAATATACAAATTGTCCCCTCAACCAGGAGTTTGACCAGCAGGCAGGCCGGCCAACCACTCATGTCCCCTCCCCCTGGCCAGGCTGGCCAGACTCCACCCATGCAAGAATTCATGCACCTGGCCACTTAGTGTGTGTGTGTGTGTGTGTGTGTGTGTGTGTGTGTGTACACACACACACACACACACACACACACACACACACTAAGTGGCCAGATTATTATGTGTTCAGAGATCATAATTATCTGGCCACTCAGTATATATATCAGGCCCAGAGATAGGCTTGGAGACGCTGACTGGCATAGAAACTGACCAATCAGAACCAAATCTGGGTCAACTGTGAGGAGCCAATCTGCTTAGGAGGCAGAGCTTTTGACGCTGACTGGCATAGAAACCCATCAATCAGAATCAAATTGGCCAGCAGGGGAGGGCAGTTGGGGGTGAGATCAGGCCAACAGGGGAGAGCAGTTAGGGGAGAGATCAGGCCAGCAGGGGAGAGCAGTTAGGGACAATCAGGCCAGCAGGGGAGAGCAGTTAGGGGAGAGATCAGGCTGGCAGGGGAGAGCAGTTAGGGGTGAGATCAGGCCGGCAGGGGAGGGCCATTGGGGGTGAGATCAGGCCAGCAGGGGAGAGCAGTTAGGGACAATCAGGCCAGCAGGGGAGAGCAGTTAGGGGAGAGATCAGGCCAGCAGGGGAGGGCCATTGGGGGCGAGATCAGGCCGGCAGGGAGAGCAGTTAGGGACAATCAGGCCAGCAGGGGAGAGCAGTTAGGGGAGAGATCAGGCTGGCAGGGGAGGGCTGTTGGGGGCGAGATCAGGCCAGCAGGGGAGAGCAGTTAGGGACAATCAGGCCAGCAGGGGAGAGCAGTTAGGGACAATCAGGCCAGCAGGGGAGAGCAGTTAGGGGCGAGATCAGGCTGGCAGGGGAGGGCCGTTTGGGGCGAGATCAGGCCGGCAGGGGAGGGCAGTTGGGGGCAACCAGGCTGGCAGGGAAGGGCAGTTGGGGGCAAGTTCAGGCTGGCAAGGGAGGGCTGTTGGGGGCGAGATCAGGCCGGCAGGGGAGGGCAGTTGGGGGCAACCAGGCTGGCAGGAGACGGCAGTTTGGGGCGATCAGGTAGGCAGGCAGAGGCAGTTAGGGGCGATCAGGCAGGCAGGCAGGTGATCGATTAGGAGCCAGTGGTCCCAGATTGTGAGAGGGATGTCCGACTGCCGGTTTAGGCCCGATCCCTGTGGGTGCCCGATGCTGGCAGTCGGACATCCTCCAAGGGGTCCCTGATTGGAGAGGGTGCAGGCTGGGTTGAGGGAATTTTCCTTTCGTGCACGAATTTTGTGCACCGGCCCACTAGTATATATATGTCTGAATAAAAGTAAGCTAAAACCAGTCATCAAATGAGATATCCCACAATGTTCTTACAGGATCTAAAATGATAAAATTTACTACTGTATTTCAATAAGGGCACCTTTGAACCTCCTTATACTGATGTAATAATAATAATTTATATAAAAAAGAAAAGCAGCTAATATAGATAATGCTCATAGGGTGCAAGCACTTTACCTACATTCAATCATATCATCCTTATAAACAGCCGGAGGAGGTAGGTACTACTTTCCCCAACTTACAGCTGAGGAAACTGAGGCTCAGAGAAGTTGGAGACTTCTCAACTGAGAAGGGGCAGAGCTGGGGTTCATACTCATCTCTGTTCCCTTTGCTCTTGTTTTAGAGAACTGAAAGTCAATGAAAAAATGAAGAAATAAATAAAAGAAGTCTGTTCTGAGGCCTGCTCTGCCCAAGGCCTGAAGGGAGTTACCAGGATTTAAGTAACATTTCAAAAGCCAAATAAAAACACAAGGCAATAAGGTCTCTGTGGAGACAGGGCATGACTAATTAGCATGTGAATTGTACTCATCCTAAATGCCATGGTGTAGAGGAAGGAGGGAGGGATGGCCAAGGCCTGAAGCAGACCAGAAAGGTTCCATGGAAAGCAACTGACCCTGAACTTTGCCAAGAAGAATAGGCACAACATGGATGGGTGAAGGGGATCTGAAAGTCACACGGGATAATGAGGGCAAATATCCCACATCAAAAGTTGTGTTTTTTTTAAAAATATGGATTCAAAATAATGAACAAAGTACTGTCCTGAAGCCCAGGTTGTTCTTCAGCTCTGAGAAGAATGTGGGATTTTGGGTCAAGTCAGTAGCTCTCCCCCCAACCCCCACTTGTTTCTCCAGGTGTAAAATGAAAATATTCCCTGCCATATCCCTACCCCATAGAGATATTGGAAGATTTAAAGGATTCTGTAAAGCTTTGGGAGTCTCTCTTTTTTTTTTAATATATTTTCTTGATTTTCTTACAGAGAGGAAGGAAGAGGAATAGAGAGTTTGAAATATCAATGAGAGAGAAACATCGATCAGCTGCCTCCTGCACATCCCCTCCTGAGGATGTGCCCGCAACCAAGGTACATGCCCTTGCCCGGAATCGAACCTGGGACCCTTGAGTCCACTGGCCGACGTTCTATCCACTGTACTAAACCAGTTAGGGCTTGTGAGTCTCTTTAAAGTAGTTACACAAAGTCACATTATAATTATCACTACTGTTTTTGCTGTTGGTTTTTATTATCATTATTGTCAAACTGCCACTGAAGCATACCTTTTAGTGCAGTCATAGCCTGCTCACACAATTCACTCTGTTGTGACCCACCTCACTGGAAAAGGTCGGGCAGGACCTGGCCTGGCAGATACCTCCTCCAGTGGTTCCCGCTGCTCCAGAAGGTTTTCTGTGGCTGGAACCTGCTTCCCAACTCCCTTTCAGATACCCCTCCCCCACCCCTGGAACACACAATGTTTAAAAAAAATGAATTGATGTTTACATATCAGAAACTTTCAGATAAAAGGGCACTGACAGGTCTAGGGCGAGCTGCTTGTAGGGCCATACAAGAGGAGGAGGGTGCCAGGGCTGGGTCAAGCTGAACATTAGTGGCATTACTGACTGCCAGTCCATGGAGACTGAGCCAAAGAGAAAAAGAAGGGTCTGAATTTAGAGCGTGGAGCCAAAGAACAGAGCCAGGAAGTCAGGTACTAGGCGTCTGATTGGAGAATGGGAGCTAACAGCAGCAGCTCTGGAGCAGATTCCAGGAGCCCAAGTGTCTGCCAAAGCATGCCCTTTAATGACACTGTTTATGTCGAGTAGATAGCTTATACTTGTATATTATAAACAGCGGGAAATTACATACCTACATGTCCTTGCACACATGCACACGTACAGCCATACTCAAGCCCACGTCCACTGATTCTGATTTTATTGTTGGAGTAGGTGTGGTTCAACAGTATCATCTGAAAGCTCCCTGGCACTTCCAGCATGCAATGTGCAGCCAGAGGCAGTTAAAAATGACCACTCTAAGTGAGTTGATCTCCTTGGGACACCCTTTTCCTATTCAGTGATCTCAGTCTGACCCCATCAATTGAACATTCTCTAAATAACTTAGTTCCTTTTTGCAAAAACTCCTTCTTTTGAGGTCATACCTTCCTCTTTCAGTTCCTGAGATGGTTGTCTGGGTGGATGAAGGCAGCCTACTGTGTCTCAGGTCTGGGTGGTTTCTCTTTGGCTCTTCTCAATGACATCTTTTGTTCTCCTGGTCACTTGCAGCTCAAACTCATTTCTGATGGAACATGATCTGGCCACCTTCCATGTGGTCAGAGTCTGACAGCCTTCCTGCTAACCTAGCCCCAGTCTGCCTATGTGAGTGCCATGAACCCCTCAGGGCCTATGCCATGTCCTATGGTAGTCCTCCTCCTCCAGCCCAAGCCATCAGCCCAGGCAATCATCCCAGAGGACTCTGCAATGCTGCACATTGCCTCATGGCAGGGACCCACTGCAGTCCTGCTAACCTTGGAGTACCCCTCAGAGCCTGTGCCAACCTGGGCTCTGACCATACCATGAGAAATGTAATTTATATTACACATTACCAAAGTGTAATGGAGCACACAATGTTGGATTGTCACTTTACTTTAATGGGGTCTGACTTGGGTGGGTGCAGAAGCAGCTGTCAAGAGGATATACTCCCAGAGCTCTAATAAAATTGAAACAAATACACCCTGCCCTCAGTTTTTCCCATGATCTGCACAGCTCCCCTCTGGTTTCCCAACTTCTGCCTCACCTGCCTTTTTCTCTGTTTCTCTTCCTGGAATTTTTGTGGCTATCAGGGGCAAATTTACCTATTCTTCCTCTCCAGTCTGTCTAGGATTCTCATGTCACAGCTTCTTTCCTGACTCCAGCCTCACTGAGGCTTCACCAATGGGAATCGCTGATAAGGAGACCTAACTCAGGAAGACTTCACATGACGGTCCTTGTTACAAATGAATTTTTACTAATTTTTTTTTCAAATATCCTGGGTTATTCTTATTCATTTAATCCTTCAGATGAAGGACCAGAAGATTTATAATCATGGGGAACAGTTTCTTATATCTGTTACCCTTTGTGGGCAAGAGGTCTCTTAGAGTGACCCAACTCTGTGAGACAAACTCCCCTGCAGTGGCATTGAAGACACAAGAGTTCCTTGAAGGTCATAGCTGCTATCATAGAATTTCATATGTTGGTTAGAAGAAAATGATTCAATATTCTGACTCTCCTTCTAGATGGAAGAAATCTCCTTCAAATGGTGAAAATTAGGTGTGGCCATGAGATTTGCTTTAGCTGGTAATGTGACGGCCAATTGTAACACCCCTTGGTCTTGTTGTTCTCTGCCAGTATGCTGGGCTCCATTCCAGGTGGTGGCCGCCCCATAAATTCAGGTCCTAAGTTGAGAACATGGTGCAGCAGAACCTCACACAACCCTCCGTGGACATGTGGCTTGAGTGAGAAACAAACTTTTGTTGTTTTAAGCTTCTGAGGGTTGAGGAAGTTTGTTATCACATCATAACAGACCATCTTGAGTAAAGTGAAGAAGCAGCGAGTGTTTGTGCATATGTAATCAGAAACACAGACCACACCTCCACCCAGCTCAAACACTGTTTTTCTCTGCTCTCTCCTTCTCTCTTTTAATGATCTTATTTATACTGAATGATAAATTCATCCTTTTAGAAAACAGATTGCAGGTCCAGATTCACTCTTCTCTATTGAAGAAGCCCAGATTAATGGTCTGTGCTAAGATTGATGGGGATGTGTTGTTTGCCAACATGTTACCTAAGAAACATGGAGTGAGGGCTGCTCTGGGAACAGACACACTTTTCCTTGAGTGGCACCTCTTGATACCCTGCCTTCCCTTCCTGCTCCTCATCCTGCCTGGCCTCTTCTCAGACGCCCAGTGAACAATGTAAACCACCACCCAAGGGACTCTAATTGCTCTGTCTTTGGGAATATGGACTTTAGAGCAATCAGGTTTCTGTCACTTCTCACTTGGGTTTTCCAACTGAGAGGCTTAGAGGTATTTTTAAGATGCTGCTTTCCCATCACAAAGCTTATGCTTTCTTTAACTAATGTAGCAAAGCAAAGCTACTCATCTTTCCAGTTAAAAAGTCCCAAGCTGAAGTGTTATAGCATCTAAATGTCTTTAATTATTCTAAATTAATATTCCCCTTTCTTCCAGACCCCACCCATCTGCTTCTAAATCTAGAAGGAGGAAGTCTGCTACCGTGGCCACACTTTTCTTATTTTTAATGAATTGACTCTTCTGCCACTTTGAATTATTTAAATAATATTATTTACAAACTTAAAAGGGAACTCAAGGACGAAAAGAAAGATGTGTTTATATTTCTTTTTTTTTCCTTTCTCTTTTTTTCTTCTCAATCCCTCCCCCGACCCCAAGAGCTGTCAGCCTGCTCTCTATCTATGAGTCTATCTCTATTTTGCTTGTTAGTTCATTTTTGTCATTAGATTCCACATATGAGTGAAATCATATGGAGCTTGTCTTTCTCTGACTGGCTTATTTCACCTAGCAGTGTTCTCCAGGTCCATTCATGCTGTGGCAAAGAGTAAAATTTCATTCTTTTTATTGGCTGAGTAGTATTCTATTGTGTAAACGTACCATAGTTGTTTTGTCCACTCATCTACTGAGGGACACTTGGGCTGCCTCCAAATCTTGGCTATTGCAAACAATGCTACAATGCACACAAGGTGCATATATTCTTTGGAATTAGTGTTTCAATTTTCTTCAGATAAATTTCCCAAAGTGGGATCACTGGGTCATAAGGCAGTTCCATTTAAAATTGTTTGAGGTAACTCCATACTGCTTTCCACAGTGGCTGCACCAATCTGCATTTTCACCAACAGTGCATGTGGTTACCCTTTTTTCCACATCCTCACCAATACTGTTGTTTGTTGATTTATTGATGTTAGCTAGCCATTCTGACAGGTGTGAGGTGATATCTCATTGTGGTTTTAATTTGCATTTCTCTGATAATTAGTGATGTTGAGCATCTTTTCATACATCTGTTGGTCATCTGTATGTCCTCTTTGGAGAAGTCTTTATTCAGGTCTTTTGCCCATTTTTTAAATTGGATTGTTTGTCTTCCTGGTGTTGAGTTGTGTAAGTGCTTAAAAAATTTAGGACATTAAGCCTTTATCCGATGTATCAGTGAATATATTATTCCATTAAATTGGTTGTATTTTCATTTTGTTGTTGGTATTCTTTACTGTGCAAAAAAATCAATTTGTTTATTTTTCTTTGGTTTTCCTTGCTCGAAGAGATGTATCAGAAAAAATATTGCTATGAAAAATTAAAGTTCTGGTTGAAGCTTTTCCCTCTAACTTTGAATAAGTCCTGGAGGGGAGACGGGGTAAATTGTGAAGGTATTTTCTAATTATAACACATACATATATATTTATTCTGGTTTATTTATTTTTTCACAGGGTAAATAAATCTAAAAACAGATAAAAATCACCTCTCTTAAAATTCTACATATACTTACTTAGTTGAACAAATGGAAAAGAAGTGCTGTGGAGAAACTGGAATTCTCATGCATTGCTGATATCTTAAATTTTCCTTCAATCTTTCTTGAAAAAATGACATTCTGGGTATATAATTCTAGTTGGACCTCCCCTCTCCACCTGCCAACACTTTGGAGATATTATTCCACTGGCTTCATTATTACTGATAAGAAGCCTGCTGAAAATTTAATTATTGTTCCTTAGTTGATTAACTATTTTTTCTCTCTGGCTTCTACTGCTGTTTTTTTTTTATTATTAATTATTATGATGATTAACCAGTCTTTGATGTTTTATTGTTTCACTGTAAAGTATCTAGGTATTTATTATTTTTAATTTTACTGCTTGCGATTCCTTGTGCTTTTTCTCAGTGTGAATTCTTTTTTTTTTCCACCTTCTCTAGAAAATTTCTCTCAATATATTTTCCATATAACCTTTCCTCCATTTCCTCTATTTTTGGTTTCTGTGCTCTAACATGATATTTGTTTGAACATCTATTTTTTCCTCCAAACCTCTTAATGTTGACCTTTGTTTCTGTGTGCTATCATTTGAATAATTTCTTCACATCTGCTTTCCAGTTCAACAATTCTCCTTAATTTTTAAAGCATCTTGTCCAATTAATGTATGCACCTTGTGTTAAACTCCATAAGCATTTAAACTTTTTAGCGTTGTATATTATTTCTGTTGGTTTCACACCTGAATTTTTCTTTTCACTTGTGTGTTTGGTTGATCTTAGTTTGTGGAAAATGTGGACGTCTAAATTGAGGATTCTTACTTCCTGAGAGGGTTTGTGCTGTATTCATCTGGGCACTCCTTCTCTGGGACGACTTTCATCCCTTTGTGGGTTCTAGGCTTCATCAAAGCGCTTCAGAGCCAAAGGCTAATTTTCATATGAGGCTGTTCTGTTTTTCTTTTAGAGGTATCTTTACAATCTGTCAGCCCCACAATGCCAATTTTTTAAAATATAGAATTTGTAGTATGAGAGTCACTTAGAGTTCATGTCCACTGTATTTCTGGTGATAGAAATCTGTACTTTATTTCAGTTTACATTATGCCAACTTTACTTAATCAAGTAAAGGGCCAGACACCAAATAATAGGAAAGATTAGATTCTTTAATTCATTTTCCATAAACTGAAGTCATTTTAATAGCATAAAGAAACAATTGTATCCAGAGACTAACATTAAACTAATTTCTCTATGAAAATTCCTTTAATGTAGTCACAGAACTGAGGCTGGAGTCATTTTCTAAAGCAGGAGCTAAAGTGTTTGCTTTGGAGTTAATAACACCCCATCCTATTTATTTGTGTTAAAAGATACATTTTTAAATGGGGTAGAATCTTCACTCTAAGTAAGATATAAAATAACCCCCATCAATGAATTTATTTAATTCATTGATTAATGAGGGAACAGTAAGATGTTGCAAGCTCTCTAAGGAAATAACTGGAGAATCTGAAAAATCTACTAGTCTATTTCCTGCTATTCATCCTTCTGTTACTATGACTCAGTATCATTCTTAAACACAAATAGTTCTGCTCAGTCTGATGTGACTCTTTGCTAACATTGCTGGTTTTGTAGTAATTGCTCAGTGTGTAGTGAGAGTAAGGGAGAACAGGTCCTGGATCTTGGTAGTGCAGTTCCTCAAACACAGTACACATGTAGACCATTATCTAAATGGGCCACAATGGTTCCGGAAGTGATGACTGTTCCACTCCCTGCATACTGGACTCCAAAAGAAAACATTTGTCAAGGAAGAATGGGAATTCTAGCTCCTTAATAGAGAGGAGTATTGAGCCTGTTCCTAAGTAGATCTTCTGGAAGTAGGTCAGTGTTCTGGGTAAGTAGCTGCGGAAATCTAAGACGCAGCAAGTTGGATGTCCAGAACACTTCTCTCTTAATGACATCTTTAATAAGGAGGAGTGCTAATGGCTGCATTATTTATTCATAATTCTATCTGGATATTTATGACATGTCAACATCTGTCTTCATTGTCCATCCTTCTCAATTCAAGTTGGTTTTCCCCATGAGGATAAAGTGCTTAGATACATTTGATGTTCACATGTGAGTTAAGCACTTTCATCCTACACAAGATTTCAATGTGCTCTTCAACAATCACAGTCAATGGCAGGGAATTCCCGACTTCATTAAAAAACCTCTTTACTGTTTTTCTAATTCTTTAAAAAATATTTTTAAGGAAGCAAATCTTAGAATGAGAATTGCCTATTCACTTGATTACTTATATTTCCCTTATTTATATCTCATCTAATGTCATAACTGAGCTTGTTTTCCTTTTCTGGTGCCTTTCCCCCCTCCTACTTCTTTATTGCTCTCATTCCCATTGCCAGCGTTCCATTTTCTCAACAGTGCCCTTCAATGAAAGGACACTTTTATAATTTTTCTCTAAATAACTGCTCTGACCATAGCCCCCATGAGACTTTCTTCGTGTTCTCTACAATTGACCTTTTTCTACTTCAGCAGCTGTATACACCCTTAAAAGAACTCTTCAGAACATCTCTTTTTTGAGATCATTTTCTGCTAATTGATGTCAATCTTCTCTACTATATCAGGTATACATTTTATGGTCATATTTATAAGCTCCTGATCATCTGGGCAATAAGAAACTACAGCCTCCCATTATCCTTTAAGCTGCATATTTCCTCTTACAAAGGAAGAAATGTTAAATGGATGCATTCTATGCTTTTCTGGTTTACTATATTTACTACTTGACTGTTTATTGAAAAACATTTGAGTGTGTATGTCAGGCACTGTTCTAGGCACTTGGGATAAAAAATGGAGATGATACCACCATTGGCTGCTGGGAGATCCTGGTCTAGTGGGTGCTATAAATACATACACAAATGTAATATAGTGGGAATTACTAATAAAGTCAGTAGAAAGTTCTCTGACACATAAACTGCTTTCTATTGGGAGACTAGATGTGAGGGAGAAGCACAGGAGGGGTGAGAGAGTCATATATATATCCCTCAAGATATTTGAGCAGTGTTTTGAAAATAGAATATAGGTTCTCTGGGAAGGGCACACAGGTAGGGGGAAAATGCAAGGGAAGAAAAAAGCAGCAAGTGGGAAGGTAAGGAGACGTGGAGAACCATGGTATTTTGAGAGAAAGCCATAGCTGGCTATAGTAGGGACTGTGCCTTGGGGCCTAAGGAGTGAGACAAGGGTGAAACTCCTCATATGTGATGCTATTCTTTTCCATTCACTCCGCAGGTAATAAATGCTATGATATTGAAGACATTAAAGTCGCAATTGTCTTGAGGACTGAAAGCAGCTTGAAGATTTATTACAGGAAAGAAATTCTCAGCACAGGAAAACCATTTAGGTAGTTTAGGTAAGAGATTAAAGGTCAGTAGGTGTGTCGATGAGAGTGCAAAACTTTTTAAATTAAATTTATTGGGTGGACATTGGTTAATAGGATCATATAGGTTTCAAGTGTACATTTCTATGATACACAATATTGTATACCCACCACCCAGAGTCAAATCATCTTCTGTCATCATATATTTGGTCCCTTGAATTCTACAAAGCCTTGTTGAGCCCAATCAGCCAGTCTCCATACATTTGAAGAAAACAAAGTGGAGTCTGGAGACAGATTAGGTGTATTGAGGGAAGGGCAGAGAACAGTTAAGGATCATTGAGAAAGTTTTAACTTGGGGCATCTATGTAAACTATGTAAATTTCAGTGCTGCAAATCAAGATGTGAATTCAGAAGAAGGAAAAATATGGGTGGTGGCAATGTAGGAACTTAGTTCAGTTTTGAACATGATAGAATATGAGTTTATGGATTGTTATCAGAGTAGATTGGGAATGCAAGAGAGAAGACAGTGCAGGAAAGGAAATGGGAAGAGAGAATTAGTTTTTACCTGAGATGCTAAGGTCTGTGCTAGGTGTTTCACCCTGTAAAGGGGTCTCAATAAAAAGGGATTTCAATCCGGCCACTGTGGCTCAGTGGTTAGGTTAGCCCATGAATCAGGGAGTCACAGTTCAATTCCCGGCAGGGCACATGCCTGGATTGTAGGCTCAATCCCCAGTAGAAGGTAGCAGATCAATGATTCTCATCATTGCTGTTTCTATCTCCCTCTCCCTTCCTCTCTCTAAAATCAATAAAAATATATTTTTTAAAAAAGGGATTTCAACAATTTAAAAAGGTATTGCCATTCAGGGTTCTGGTAGTTTCCTTTATTGAAGATTCATTCCTCTTGACTTACAAAATTCACACTGGGCCCTCTGATTATATAGAAGCAATGCAAAATTCACTCCATGATTCTTGGCAAACAATTTAAAGTTGTTATAAATATAAATGTAAACGTTGTAACCTGAGATGTTAAGTGGTCTGTTTAATCATGTAAATTGGATCGCTCCAGTGCTGAACTATGGCCTTGAAAGGTTAGAGACAAGTTTTCCATGATACCAATTTAGACTGAACCATTGGTATTTTCCACATGGTATTTTTCTAAGACTGACAAATCAAGACTTTGGCAAATTCACAATTGACAATTATGGGCTGTGGAAGACAAGTGAGCACACAGCTGTGGGTGGAATTGGGGTGAAGTTGCTCCTGAAAGAACCTGGGAAACAAGTGAGACTCAATCTTGTCTCTCAGTAGCATCTGGTAGAAGCAGACACAAAAATAAAATCCACAGGAAGCTGGTGATTTTAGTGAAAGAAACAGAGATTTGATCAGGGTACATGGGAGCCTTATAGGCAATAACCACCCCGTAACAGTTGGAGGGAGGCAGGGTTAGGGTGGAGACCAGGGAAATGCATAAAGGAGTGATGCCTGCTCTGAGTCTCTGATGGTGAGTAATAGTTAGCTAGATGAAAGAGTTTATGAAAGGCAGTGAAGGAAGAGAAAATGGTGGAATGGTGGAGGGAGGTTCAGGGGTAAGGCAGTAACATGAGTGTGTCAAGGGCTTCATACTTCATTGTCTTGAAGTCTAAAGTGTTAAAAGGAGAGGGGTGAGAAACAAGCTGGAGCAGGAGCAATATGGAGTCTGGAGTGGTGTGGGGAGGGTGTTAAGAAAATTGGGCTATACCTGCAGATGGTGATAGAAAGACACTGTATGAATTGAATCAGGGACCAACATGCATTCACAAAAGCAGTGTGGAGGACAGGTTAAAGAAGAGCCTGGAAAGGGAAAACTTAACTCTCACAGTAGGTCAGGTGAAAAATCTTGAATGTCTAACTCAAAACAGGAGTAAGACAGCTGGAGAAGAGGACAGAGCCAAAATATATATACCAGGGCAGTAGAACTGATGTTCAGTTGAGACTTTAGTGCTATGGACCAAGGTGCATGAAAAAACAAAAAAAGGGAATATGAGAGGTAAAGAAATGGGATGAATGTAGGTTCATATATACTAAATTTGAGGTCTCTATGGATATCAAGAGAGATGTCTAGGCTGAAAACAGAGATTTGGGTGATGGTGATGATGATGGAAATGATGGTGGTAAACCTTTTCTGAGCACCTCTTCAATGAGGCATTATACTAACTGTTTCATGTTTATTAGGTTATTAATTCTTGCCCTGCTTTATTCTTCAATCACTGTATCATACCAAGTGATTCATTTTTTCAATATCTGTCTCACACTGTAATAGAACTGCCACAGGATGAAGAATTTTTATGTTTTGTTTATCTATAGCCAGTGCACAGGTACTCAAAAAATCTTGGTAAATGAATGAATCTTCACAATAACTGTAACAGGTAGGAGTAACCCCCCAATTTTATAGGTGTAAAAACAGGCTTGTGAGGTTATGTATATTGTCCCAGATCACATCTAGTTGGTAGAAGGTCCAGGATTCTAATCTTAGTCCCCATGATTCCCAAAAGCTAGGCTCTTTACAACTCTTCATACCACTATGAGAATAAATGACCATTGAAACTACAGAAAGGAATTGATCCCACTCCCCAGGAATAAGGTGTAGAGTGTAAAAAGAAAGAGGCTATCCTTGGTAACCCCAATCATTGTGGAACAAAGAAGAATCTCCAAAGGAGACCAACAGAAATACCAAATAAGCAAGAGGAAACCCTGAAAAGAACTGTGTTCTAGAAAACAAAGGAGAGCCTGACCACATAGGCAGTGGTCAGCAGTGCCAAACTCAACTAAGGGGTTAGGCAGGGAATGTTCTGGAAAGGGTCTGTGAAATGGGTATCTCCATGGCTGGAGTATGGCCTTGAGGAGTGAGGCAAGTTTCCTTAATAGCCATAGAGACAATGAGTATGCCTTGTCAATGTGATGATGGTGAGAGGAGATAGCATGGGATCAGTGCAAAAGGGAAGATAGTGGAGACCTGGGATAGAAAATAGCTGCTATTAGTTGTCTGTGAAAGAAAAAAGGAAAACTAGACAGTGACTAGTAAGAAAGAGGCAAGGAAAGATTTCTTAAAAATAAAACACAAAAACATTTTATTGATTTCAGAGAGGAAAGAAGAGGGAGAGAGATAGAAACATCAATGACGAAGAGAATCATTGATCGGCTGCCTCCTGCACTCCCCACACCAGGGATCAAGCTGGCAACCTGGGCACGTGCCCTGACTTGGAATCAAACTGTGTTCTCCCGGTTCATAGGTCGATGCTCAACCACTGAGCCACGGTGAAAATTCAGCTCTTTGACTTGCACTTGATGTTGAACAAAAATGTGTGTGTGCACATGTGTGTGTGGTATACATGCGTGTGTTATATATGTATGTGGTACATATGTACGTGTGTGTGTGTGTGTGTGTGTGTGTGTATAGGGGGATGTGTATCTGAAAGGGTATGTGTGTGTATGTAGTATATGTGTGTGAGTTATATAGTGTGTGATATTTATGTAGAGGTGTGTGTTTGTATGAAGGATGTATATATGAAGAGGTATATGAGTGTATGGGGTGTATGTGGGTATGTATATGGAAGAGTGTATGGGTGTGTGTGTATGGGGGGTATCTGTATACATAGAAAGGATGTGTATATGGAGGGGTATATGCAAGGGTGTATGTGTATTTAATGAGTCACTGAATCAGTGAAATCTGAGAATGTCTATAAACTTACTTTGTAAATTATAGACTGTAAAACAAAGGTAAAGTGTTATTACTCTTTTCTTGGGATAACTGTGCCTTTAAAATTTCCACCTTATGCTGTGCTACCAAAGGTACTCGTCATGACTATGATGCCCGTCACTCCTTCTTTCTCAGGGAACTGTGCATCCTGCCCCATGCCATCGCTTCAAGGGAATTTATAGGAAGAAAATTGCCGCCCCCTCTTAAGGAGAGGAAAGACATTGTGCATCATTTATCTGCAAGTTTTTGTGCAAGTTGCATGCACCAGGAGGAAACCTGAGAGTAACCAGAGAGCAGGCACTCACCCCTCAATGAGCCTAATTTCTCCTGGAGCACCAGCCAGTTCTTCCACTCAGGCAACAAGAAAAAGCAGAGATTGTCCTCCACTCCATTCCAAGGACAAGACTGCTGTGGACAGCACTGGCCACATTACATACGGGGCCAGTGTAAAATGAAAATGGAGGATCCCTGCCCTGGCTGTTTTTTTTCAGTGGTTAGAGCGTTGGCCTGTGAACTAAAGGGTGCATGTGGGAGGCAACCAGTGGATGTCCTCCCCCTCCCCTGTCTTCCTCTCCCTCTCCATCCTCCCTTCCACACTCTCTCTAAAGATCAATGGAAAAATATCCTCAGATGAGGATTAAAAAATATAAACAAATAAAATGGAGGATCCCTGTTCAACAATGGTTAGGAATCCAAGATGGTGACAGCAGAGCATTAACCAAGGGCAGGTTCTCCCAAGTTCAGGCCTGTGTAATATGCCTGATGGACTTTTATAGTTTTGTAGTTAATTAGTGAGTGAAAACTAACTGTACCTATAAATTGGGCACAAATATAAATTTCTACTAAGTGAGCTCAATTTGAGTTGTTACTCCTCTTTATCAGTAAGTGACTGAGGCACAGAAGTAAATAAAATAACCTTCTTTGACCTTTAAGTTTACTGTTGGTCCAGAGAGTAACATATTAGTTTTTTTTTTTAATATATTTTATTGATTTTTATACAGAGAGGAAGGGAGAAAGATAGAGAGTTAGAAACATCGATGAGAGAGAAACATCGATCAGCTGCCTCTTGCACACCCCCTACTGGGGATGTGCCTGCAACCAAGGTACATGCCCTTGACCGGAATCGAACCTGGGACCCTTGAGTCCGCAGGCCGACGCTTTATCCACTGAGCCAAACCGGTTTCGGCACATATTAGTTTTTGTTCTTCCTCCTCTTCCTCCTCTTTCTTCTGCTATTCAATGCCATAGGTTTATTCTTTTTTTTTAACTTAGCATTTCTATTATCTTTATTGGCACTAAGTATGTTTGAGTTCCATGTGAGACATACACAATGTCTTTGGAATAAAGGATTATCTTTTTGGAGACAGAATTAAAGTCTGTAACATTGATATGAATCTAAGAAACCCATTACTTGGCAGAGCCATTGAGGTTTAATAAAATTAATTCTGAGAAAGGTTTAGTGGCCATAATTATAAACTACTAAAAATGAGCAAGATTGAAAAACATTGCTGCAATTATGTTTAGGCAATCCTCAATTTATAAAACGTTCACAAAGCATAAGGGGGCTGATGCTGAGCAAGTTAGAGAATGACATAAATTTTGACTTCACAAAAGACTTCACAATATAAGTTGGTGTTCCTTATAATTTGGTGAGGTGAGTCAGAGTTGAACATCATCTTCTAGGAGCCATATGCCTGGCAACATTTATAGTTTACCTATTGCAGAAATGAAGTCAGTGGCAGAGCCAGAATTAAAACTTAGGGCATTAAAGGATCTTAGATAATGCTCTTATCCATTTAGCCACCAAAGGGCGAATTGAGTCACCGGTGCAAAACCTGGAGGAGGGGCCCTAAAATAATTTCTTCTGACTATGCTACACTTTATCTTGCCACATTGTGGGTCCTTGTAGTCTTATACCCAACCATGAGCACTTGTGCAGGAGAAGTGAGGAAAATGAAGTCTGTGGTATGATTTTGATTGTAATTTGGATGAGGATGTGAGCAGTTCTCTCCTCGTGGCCTGAGGATCTGAATGAGCAGACCTTTCAGGGTGCATCCCAGCACAAGCACACTTTTCTCTGCCTGACAGCTGAGAGTACATCTCCTACTTCCTTGGCCATAAGCACACATTTTTAATAAGGTATCAGTTGAGCAGCAGCATATTGGATATAGCTTTTAATAGTATTCTGTTTTCAGTAAGCTCTACCTCTTTGCTGCTAAAAAAAAAAGATCACCACCTTTAGGGAAACGAGGTAACTTTTCTTTTTACAGAAAAATTCTTCACCAACCTGTGTTGCAAAAGTAAGTCTCATGTCTCCTCATATCCAAATCATACTGACTCCAACTCTTTGTCCTACTGAGGCTCTCCCTTTGGAAGTACCTGACAAATGCTTTCTCACTGGAAGGGAGTCAATAGTAATTAATAGCTTTTTAGAAAATATGTATTTGTATTGATTTCAGAGAGGAAGGGAGAGGGAAAGAGAGACAGAAACATCAATGATGAGAGAGAATCATTGACCAGTTCTCTCTTGCACGCCCCCTACTGGGCATTAAGCCTGCAATCCAGGCATGTGCCCTGACCAGGAATTGAACCGTGACCTCCTTGTTCATAGGTAGATGCTCAACCACTGAGCCATGCTGGTCGAGCTATATGTTCATAAGACATTTAGAACACATATTAGAACTAAAAATTTTAAAAATTTCCAAACAATAGATATTATACAAAATGGATCAAAGTTCATACAGTTATAAAAATGTATTTTATGGCATTTTAAACCCTAATCTCATCAGGTTTTGGTGTGTGTGTGCACAAGCATGTGTGTGAATGCATGTGTGCATATGTGCCTTGGGTTAACATTTAATACACAGAATTTAAAATACTCAAATATTAGTTTTTCCTTCTTCCTTAGTAAGGGAAACTCCACTGTTAGCTGAATATTTAGCCAAACAGAATAAAGATATTTTTTTTACCTTCCCTGTGGCTAGCTCTAGATATGTGATTGCATTCAAGCCATCCAATGTGTGCACAACTTCTGATAACTGTGCTTTAGCGGAAGAAAAAGGTCTCTCCATACCACTTCCTTCTTCCTATTGGTTGGACAGTGGCTGGGAGTGTAAGCAACTGTATTGGGCTCTGGAGCTAAGGATGGCTGAGCAAGATGGACTTTCTTCAGCGGTGCTCCGCAGCTTAGAATTAGAGTCCTCAGGATGTTGTAGAAGAGGCTGCTTGCAGATAATCAAAAGGTTGGTAAGAATGAATGTGTTGATAACAATGTGGTTGAAATAATAAACCATGAAGTCCAGACAAGTTAGGAAATCAATTGAAGTAAGGAAGGATAAAGAACCTCTTTAAATAGAGACATGGGAGAGATGAGGCCTATGTGCATTGACAGTGAGGACTGCAGGGGTGAAAATGGAAAAAGGAAACTTGCTGGTCCACAGGGGGCATACAGCAGGTCAGAAGTGGAGCAGAGGCCCAGGCTAAAGCAGAGAGAGGGGGAGATAAGAGCATAGGGGGTCAAACTGAGATACGAAATGTGACGTCCAAATGAAAGTTAAAGTCATGCATGGTTTTGAAAGAAGAAAATTGAGGCCAACTTTATTTCAGAGGTCATGGCTATACACCAAAAATGAATAAGAAGACATGCCATCAAGGAGCAGGCCAACCAGCTAAAAAACCTGCAAGATAGGCACCATTAGGTCCATCATATAAGTAATTTTTAGAAAAAGTTTTGACCACTGGTAGGTCATCGTGAATGAGACATGTTGAGTTTGTGCAGTTACTATTATTTTCCCAATAATAACATTGTAGTAAGGAAGGAGCCTCTGTGCTATTTATATTTTACTCTTTTTTTGCTCCAGTAGAGGGCACTCAAAGCTCAAATAAATGCATGTAATCATTTTACAGCAATTACTGTTTTATATAATTAAAGCTCATATTGAAATGAAAAAGAGAAAATCTGATTTAATAAGACAATGATTAGTCATGTGTGTAAATTTCACTAAAATGGAATGAGATCTTACAAGTGACTAAATGAGGACATGTTTCTTTCATTTTCAGTCAGTGCACACTAAAAGTAGAAAGGAAATCCTCTTGTCTGAGGAACAAATTGGCTTCCTAAATGCACATCTGCAATGGACACCTGATTCGCTGATTTCATTTCCAGTCCCATCTGACTTTTCTGAGAGGGCTTTTAAATAATTTGGAAATAACCCTGTGGGCTAATGGACAGATATCCTTCAGTGAAAAAAATCTGAGATAGAGCTAGTAAGATAGAAGCGACTTTGGAACCTGAGGAGCCTCTCATTGGCAAATCTGTGCAATAAATGCATGAGATCACTAAGAGTGAGGTTGCCGCCCACAAGAGGTTCCTGGGGGACATTTCAAGAAGACCTTGTGTTTTAGAGAGCTGTGAATATGCAAATGTTAGCATTTGAGGGAAGACTATTTTCCAGGCACAAGATTAACGTTGTGTGACTTTGGTTGCCAATTTGGCAGAATTATAGTGGATGATGTAAACAGTGGTAACTTGGCTGTCAGCATTTCATCAAAGATTTTCCTGAAGGAGTTAGAACCTGGGTCAAATGATTCTATAGCTATAGTCTTTGCCACAGTGGGGCTGCCAGGCCCCAAACATAGCAGCTTTCCCCAACATAGTGGAGTTTTTGGTTTGGCTTGACATCTTCTGTCAGAGTAAAGGCTATGTGCAGGAAGTGAATGGGAATCACTCCCATTATCTTGTAATAAGGGATCTATCAATATGAATTAGCTTCTTAGATAGAGTGAAGGCTGGTAAAGAGAAAAGAGGATTCTCTCCAAAAGAGTAGTGTTTTTGGCAGAGATGGTGTAGTTGGCATTATAAAGGGTATGTTAAAATTTTATGAATTACTTACAGGAGATTTTTTAAAGCACTTGTTGCAAGACTCTGAAACTTTATGATTTAAACAACTCTCCTATCTTTCCCCTTACCAGATGCACAGCCCTCCCAGTACTCAAAAACTCAGTCCCATCTCCTCTAGCATACCTTGGTGCTGTGGTTCTTCAGTCAGTACAGATGTGTTCATTCCCTTCTGCTCAGAATGCAAATACCATTTAGGCAAGGTCTGAGGAGCAATGCAAATGGATTTTTTTAAAAATATATATTTTATTGATTTTTTTACAGAGTGGAAGGGAGAGGAATAGAGAGTTAGAAACATCGATGAGAGAGAAACATCGATCAGCTGCCTCTTGCACACCCCCTACTGGGGATGTGCCCGCAACCAAGGTACATGCCCTTGACTGGAATCGAACCTGGGACCATTCAGTCTGCAGGCCGATGCTCTATCCACTGAGCCAAACCGGTTAGGGCACAAATGGATTTTTTTTTAAAAAAAGCACTTTTCCTAATACAATGACATTACAACATAAAGGATTTAGAATTTAATACCCTGAGGGCATGCAAGCATCAATAATGAAACTCAAACAACTTTATTATTGTTGAGTTAAATATAGAATACATATTTATGGCTTGGGTGTAATTGCTGAGCATGTCTAGCCTCGCCATATATTATTGACAGATCAGGCGACAGCTGTCTCATTGTTTATTCTTTTTCTCAGCTTTCTGACATTGGCCTGATTTATAGTTGTAGGCAATAAATTATAAGGTTGAGTGTAGTTTCTAACCCTTTGGCTCAAGAGTTCCCATTACCTGGTTAGGCAAGCTAAATAGTTTATTTAAAATGACATCAAAATCATAATAAGAAAATTATTCAAATAAAAGCGAATGCCAGTGGACTTAAAATTAACAAGCAACTCCCTAGATGACAGCATGGTGGGGTAGAAAACACATGAGTCCCGTCAGCAAGTCTAGCGTCTATAATCTAAGCAAGACTTGTCTCTGTGACTGTGTGAGTTACTCCTCCGACCCAACCAAACAATCTCAAGATTCTGTGCCTCTGTGGATGACTTTTGTACCACTTAGGATACACTCTGCTGCAAGTAACAAAAGACCTAAAACTAAAAGTAGCTTAAAAAATAAAGGCATGTATGACTTTACCCAAGTGGGAGTCTGGGTACTGGGTAGTTCCAGGGAAGTTTGTTTAACAGCTCAGTGACGTCAGTCGTCTTGCAATAATCTTGGCTTTTCCTTCTTCAAGGTCACAGAATGACTGCTCCCAGTATCACATCCTCACACAGTGACATTCAGAGACAGGGAAATAGGTGTTTTTCTTTCATTTTCTTAAGGGCAAGGAAAACTTTTCCAGAAGTTACAGACTTTATTCACTGGCCAGAATTGGGCAATGTGTCCATCCGTAGAGCAGGTGTGGGGAACCTTTTTTCTGCCAAGGGCCATTTGGATATTTATAACATCATTTGCGGGACATACAAAATTATCAACTTAAGAATTAGCCTGCTATATTTGGTCAAAGAGAAAATTAACCCACCCCTAATGCATTGGCAGGGCCAGACCAAATGATTTCGCTGGTCTTATGCAGCCAGCGGGCCAGACATGCCCCCCCCCCCCCCCCCGCGCCCGCCACCCCTTAGAGAGTCACCAATCCAGGAATGAGAATGACCATAGTTAGCTTCAACCAATTAGCTTCATCCCCTACAGCTGCATAGAGTGTCTCAGCCTGCCCTGGAATACTAGGTGAACAAACTCAGTGAGATGAAGGTGATGGTGGGTGGAGCTTGGGTAGATGAGGATCAGCGTCTGTCTATCCTCTCAAGCTCTATTTGAGTATAAACATGCACACATGGCTAGCTTGTAGGTCTTAGAGTGGTTCTAAAAGCACAGTAAATACCCTAAACAATAAATATTTCTATCAAACTAACACAATTCCACTGTGTTCTCTTTACTCCACAGTTTGAAAATTATCTTCGTTGGAACATATTCGTAACTTGTTCAAAGCACTTAGGAGTACATATTAAATTCCTCAAGGAGGATCTCCTAAATCTACTGGATTTAATTGAATCCTGATTCCTGTAGCCAGTGACTGAGAAAGCAGGACACCCACCCGTGTTATAAATTATGGAGGAAAACTGCTCTGTGGTGAGTGCTTCAGCCTTACTAAGCAGTGATGGTTGGGGAAGGAGAAGAGTGTTGCTGCTAGAACTCATCATGGCCAAATTGTACACTTCATATCATCGGTTTTTACTGTTTTGTGGTTGGATAATTTCCTTCCCAAATGATCTAGAATCCTCTCTTTACCAGGTGTACCCCCCTGTTTTTATTTCAGAAATTCTTCGATTCAAGATGGTTTTGCCCATTGACCAACACGATGCCCTGTCTTCCCTTCTCTTTATGTGACACAGGTACAAATGTAAAGTAGCTTCTGCTCATTATCCTTTCTTCTCCAGCTTCACTACATTTGTCTGAAACTGTCCTGTTAGGGCAGTAGTCGGCAAACTCATTAGTCAACAGAGGGGCAAACCGCGGCTCGCGAGCCGCAGTTTGCCGACCACTGTGTTAGGGGGATGCAGGGAATAGAGCTTTTCTGGTGGAGCGGAATTGGAGTTCCTTCTCATCTAAGTCCACCTGAGCTGGGCGGGCTGCAGTGTGGAGTACTAGGAGATAGAACTTCTGTTAGAAGAGCAACTTTGTTCATAGGTCCCAAATACCAGAAAGCGGATCAGGATGTTTTCAACATTCGGAGGAGCAGGACAGAGGCTGATGTCAATTGGGAAATGGATCAAAAAATTCAGAGTCAGGACAGCATGAGTGAGAAAGCACATCAGGATAGAGAGCACAGACAGAGAGAATGGGACTGAACAATTGATGCATATTCCGGTCAGTTAGCCTGGCTTAACCAGAAGCAGTATGGGTAAAAATTGTCTCCCAAATGGTGGTGATGAAAATAAGAATTCATTTCTAATTTTTAAAAAATGTTTTAGAGTGATGGCTTTGGGATTCAAAGCTATTTACTATTGGCCTGATCTGAGGTTCTGTCAACTCCCTTTTTTCTCATATTTTAACCTCATCTTCCTTGATTCCTTCTAGATTTGGAGTTAATTATTTGCATGCCATTAAACTTTATCTTCATGAACAATAAGTTGATGTGGGGTTTGTTGTGTCTGCCTCCCTATTACTGCTATAGATTTAGATGTACTATTTTTTAGAGTATCACAACGAAATAGCCTACTGACACAATGCATATGTTTGGGTTCAGATTATACTAGTAATTTAGCCTACAGAGTCACATAGTATCAAGCAATTAAGCTGTATTTTCTTATGTGTGACAATACTGAAAATGTGATAGTTTATAATTATATTTAATAACGACATATTTTACAATTTAAAAATTAATATATTATTTTTATAAATATATTTTATGTTTATTATATATAAGTATTTATATATGTATATATACTTATTTACTTATAAATTAAAAAGTTTTGTGGCTTCATGTAATAGAAATTGACTAATAGTGATCTAACCAAGTAGAGGCTTGATTTTTTAGTTAACGATACCTCTGGAAGCAAACAGTCCAAGAACTGCCTTTTTTATCTTTTTATTCTTTGCATGATGTCTTATTGTCTCAATATCAAAAGATGGTTGCTCCAGCTCTAACCATCTCATCTGTGTTCAAGACAGGAAGAAAAGGAAAGCCTAGAGGTTCATAGACTGAATTTACAAACAGTCTGAGGGATGGCAAATATGAGTGATTAAAAACAATTTTTAAAATCTAATTTATCTAATTGCTTCTTATTTTTCTTTATCTATACCTATAGTTTCATAAAATAATTTCAGGAGTCTTTAAAAAATTTTTAAAATATGTTTTATTGATTTCAGAGAGAGAAAGGGAGAGGGAGAAACATCAATGATGAGAAAATCATTGATCTACTGCCTCCTGTATGCCCCCTACTGGGGATTTGCCTGCAACTTGGGCATGTGCCCGAACTGGGAATCGAACTGATGACCTCTTGGTTCATGAGTTGATGCTCAACCACTGAACAACACTATCCAGGCTCAGGAATGGAATCTTTTAAAGGTACACAAATTATGACAAAATCATACAAGTTAAAATTGGAGCAAAGGAAAAGGTGGGAAGCAGGAATTTCACTGAAAATGCACTCTGTTGAGGTAAACATGTACTATGGGTAGGTCCAAAATTTGCCTTTAATCTTTCTCTATAAGTCAAAAAGGAAAATTATGGCAGTTACATACATAGTTCAATTTTGGGGGATAAGGTCTCTACAACTGGTTGTCCACTTGGAATGTTTTTTTCAGTGCTTCTCCTGTTAAGGGATATTATTATTATTATTATTATTATTATTATTATTATAAAATTAATAAATAATTTTTATTGCGTTCCTTCTTAGGAGAAAAGAGATTTATTTACTGAGAACTTATAAGGTGTCAGGTACTGGCTCTGTGTCATCTGTAGGTCATTCAATATTCCTTCTGTGTTGAAAGGAGCCACATATTGCAGGGGGAAAGACTGAGGTTCAACAAGGTTAAATCATGTGCCCACAGTGAGGACTAGTCAATGGCAGAGCTTGCTTCTAGCTTGGATCACACTCGGAGGCCCAGTTCCACCAATTATACAACTTAAAAGGAACTGCATTTATTCATGAAACCAAATCCACTGTCAGAGTTGGACATCTCAGATTATGTCGTTCTCCTCTCTTCTCTCTGCAACCCCCAATCAACTTCTCTAAAGACTTCTAGGGAGATTCTTAAATTTGGAATTAAAAGACTTGCTTACTACTTCCTGTTCTTTTCCTTAATAGCTGTGTGACCTTGAGTAATTCACTGAAGCCTCCTAAAGCCTGGTTACTCATGCATGGGGTGAGGACAGTGATAGTATCCCACTCACTTCAAGACAGTGGTGGTGGGAGGGGGAAGGATTGGTGTAAAACTCAAACTAGATCCTCTTTTTTGTACATGCTTTGGAAAAATTATAAACTTTAATCACATTTGATGCATTGTTTTTTATTTATTACTATGATCTTAAGATGTTGTTATAGAGAAAAATTCTACTTCTTAGTTTTTTAGGCTTTGGGTCACTTATTTGGGAAAATGTTGACTATTCATGGCACCAGCCACAACTATAACCAATTAATCAGCTGTTTAATGTCTACTTCTTCCTACATGAAAGGGGAAGTTGCTTATTTTACTTGGAGCTCTATAATTAGCGCCTGAATTTTAATGTCAGGGCTATTGTCATGTTGAGAGTTACTTGGGCAATTCCTAAAACCTAAAGAGTGTATTTCTCTTAGTCTATATTACTTGTCACTGGAGTAGTTACTTTGGAAAGGGAGGTTTTTTCAGGTCACATAAAAGGTAAACATTTTTAAAAATTAAATTTATTGGAGTAACATTGGTTAATAACATTAAATAATTTTCAGGTGTAGAACATTTTAATTTGACATCTGTACTCTATTGTATGCTCACCACCCAAAGTCTATTTTCTTTCTGTTAACATATATTTGACCCCCTTTACCCTCTTCATCCTCCCCCTACGCCTTCCCTCTCTGGCACCATTGTTCTGTTGTATGTATCTATGCATTTGTTATGTTAAGTTCATTTATTGCTTTTTGTTTTATGCTCCAAACAGAGTGGAATCATACTATTTTTGTCCTTTCCATCCAACTTATTTCACTTAGCATAATACCCTTAATATCTACTCATGTTGTCACAAATGACAATATTTTATTTTTCATGGCTGAGAAGTATTCCATATTGTGTGTGTGTGTGTGTGTGTGTGTGTATGTGTAACATCTTCTTTATCTAATCATCTGTTGATGAGCCCTTAGGTTGTTTCCATGTCTCGGCTATTGTAAATAATGCTGCAGTGAACATATGGGTACATATGTCTTTACAAATAAATGTTCATATTTTTTTGAGTAAATAGTCAGAAGAGGAATTGCTGGATCACACTGTAGTTCTGTTCTTGAGTTTTTGAGGAACCTCCATACTGTTCTTTAGAGCAGCTGCAATAATCACCTCACACCTGTTAGAATGGCTACTATAAAAAAGAGATAAAATAACAAGTGTTGGGCAGGATGGGAAGAAAAGGGAACTCTTGGACACTGTTGGTGGGTATATCAATTAATGCAGGCACTATGGTAATTGGTTTCTGACTCAGACATCTCATAAGGTTGATTCTACTCAGCTATAAGAGGAAAAACTAACTCTACAGAAGTAAGCACAGGAATGCTGGATAAAATAGATCCTGCTTGATGGGCATTTTAGTGCTTCCCTAAAACACCCACTACCTGTATACTGCATTTACTCACACACAAGGACATGCTTACTTATCCCCTCTATGTGGACTCATGTGCACAAACACATGCCATTGCAGTGGGAACCTTTGAAGAACATGCCCTGGGAAGAGGGTCACCTTTGCAAACCCAGCTAATTCTCCTGGAGACCAGTTTGTTATTAGCAGTGATGGTAGCAACCATGCAATCACAGCATCAACAATCCCTGCCTCAGCATAGCTTCAAATATTTAGAAAAAATAAGTGGAAAAATTTTTTCCTAGTAATAAATGACACATACCAAACTCAGCTTATACCTAGTATACAGGAACATCTTCTTGGACTTGGCTGCTTGTCAAATAAGACATTTGAAACATGGTCCTACTACCTTGACTTCCTACCCACCAGTGCAGTTCAGGGCAGTATACATGTACAAGACAAGCACCGGGCTGAGACTTGAAAAGAAAATGGGAACATTGAAGGAGATGGTAGGAAAATAATTTTTGATTAGGCAGCCAATTGAGCAATGGGATAAATTACTTGGGAAAATATTTATGGGTCCCTAAATAAAGGTTTTAGGATAAAAGGGCGATAGAATACATATTCCCATTGTCATTATTAAGCAGCATTGAGTGTGGACAGGGTACAAGGTAGCTTTCCAAATGCAGAGGCATCCCCAGTTCCTGTGAAAAGTGTGGGGAAGAGCTGCAGCAGCTCTGGTTATGTTGGAACTCATGACTCATGAAGATGCTGCTGACTAGCTGAATCTGGGGTTCTGTGGCAAGTTTACAAACTCCGAGATGCCTCCTGTTCAGAAAACCATGCTCACGCTAGTTATAAACATGGAAACATTAATTGTTATAGTGATCATTAAGGGTAACTCTAATTATTAATACACTTAGAATTCTGTGATATTTTACTTGTTACTATATTTTCAAACATTACTAATCAGACATATCTTTTCTCCTGAGTATTTGGTAGAGGAAATTATACTTGGGAAAATAGCAACTAAGTCACTATGTGTACTGACTACCTCGTTTTAAATAGAAAAAGGCTGGTTAACAGAAAATCGTATGAATACAGGGAGAAAGGTGTATCTGCAATAGACAGAAAGTAGAGAGAGAGAGAAACATCATTGATCAGCTGCCTCCCGCATGCACCTGACTGGGGATGGAGCCCGAAACTTGGGCATGCCCTGACTGGGAACTTAAGGGGTGACCTTTCGGTGCACAGGATGATGCTCAACCCACTGAATCACAGCGGCCAGGCTGGGGGATATTTTTTATTAGCTCTAATTTTACTGGGTCCTGATTGGCCAATCTGTGCATTGATCCATGAAATAAAGCAGTGATTTTCATCAGAAAGAAGAAAGGAGAACATCTCATCCCTCTCCAACTCTGGACTCCTGGCTTGCCAACTGTGCACCCCTTGTTTTACTGCATAAGCAAGGCTTTCCAAAGGGTCTAAGATATTGTCCTTTTTTTCTCTTTGTTTTTTTTGCTACCCTTTCACCTTTTTGCATTAATTGTGGGGCTGTCACTTCCAGGAAAAAAGAGGACAGATATTGACACATTGAATCCTAGAAATACCATCCCATTGGTAAAACTGTCTTTCATATTAAGAAGGACACTTGGCAGAGTCAAGAAATTACTAATAACATTTCTTTCAAGGTATTTCACCATGTCATTGGAGTCAAAGAACAGAGCCAAAGAATCCACACACTCTAAATGCAACCATCAAAGACGAATAGCTGTCTTTGTAACTGAAGATGAAAATGAAAAGGCCAACATAAGAACTATGCCAACATAAGAAAAAGAAAACTGTCCATGGTATATGACATTCAATGGAAAAGTATTCTTCTATGATTATTTACTAACTAGAGGCCTATGCACAAAATTTGTACACTCGGGGTGGGGGGGGGGGCGGTGTCCCTCAGCCTGGCTTGTGCCCTCTCACAGTCCCTTGGAGGATGTCCGTCTGTTGCAGAGGCAGGAGAGGCCCCTGCCTCCACCGCTGTGCTCGCCAGCCGTGAACCTGACTTCTGGCTGAGTGGTGCCCGCCCCGTGGGAGTGCACTGACCACCAAGGGGAAGCTCTTGTGTTGAGCGTCTGCCTCCTGGTGGTTAGTGATCATCATAGTGACCGGTTGTTCTGCTGTTGGGCCGAAACCAGCTCTCCGACATCCCCCGAGGGGTTCCAGATTGCCAGAGGGCACAGGCCAGGCCGAGGGACCCCACCGGTGTACGATTAGGGCCGGGGAGGGTCATGGGAGGTTGGCCAGCTGGGGAGGGACTGCGGGAGGGCTCCAGGGCATGTCCAGCCCATCTCACTTGGTCCCGATGGGCCAGACTCCAGCAGCAAGCTAACCTACTGGTCACAGCGTCTGCTCCCTCATGGTCAGTGCATGTCATAGCAACTGGTGGACTGGTCGACTGTCTGCCCCCTGGTGGTCAGTGCACATCATAGTGAGTGGTTGAGCAGCCTTAGCATATCATTAGCATATTACGCTTTGATTGGTTGAACAGCAGACCAGATGACCGAACACTTAGCATATTAGCTTTTATTATATAGGATAGAAGAACATTTTAGAAATCTGGTAACCTAAAGCAGACTAAGAAAAAGAGTCCTGAAAAGAAAGGGTGATGTGATAAAAACCAATAGAATAATTTAAAAAGAAATAAAAGATGAAAAAAGAGCTAAATGAGATTGATTAGGGATAATAAAGAAACTAAAATTGTAATGGAAGAATTAAAATTGGTACTAGGCAAGATTTATATTAAATAAAATAACAACACTGATTAGAGTGACTCACTTTAGTAGCTCTTCCAGCAAAAAGAAACATACCAAGAGATGCATACTGAGAGAAGAAAGGTATGGTATTCATAAAATGGAAAGCCAATTATAGAAGTCCCTAGAAAGGAAACCAAACTAATTGCAAGAAAACTTTCTTTAGCCAAAAACAAAACAAAACAAAAACACCAGAGTGTGCAGATTAAAAAAGGCTAAACAGGTTTCAGGAAATGTTAATATTAAGAATCACATGTAATTCCATCATGATGAGTTTTTGAATTATAAAGATAAAGAAAAACAAAATAAAACAGAGCTTATAAGCATGCATGAAGAAAAAGAAAAGATAGTAACAACCTAACTGTGAGAACAACAACCAAAAAAATCAAGTTGTCTTCAGACTTCTCCAGAAGCAAACAGAGGCCATGGAGAGATAACATCAACTGTGTTAAGATTAAGAAATTACTGCCTAAGATTCATTTACAATATGGTGTTGGAGGGGAGCTCTATGGATACCCTAAAACACTAGAAAGACAAACAAATGGATCCTGGAGCAGATTAAGCCTGAAACATAGCAGAAGGCAAACAAAAAATACCAACCAAACAAACAAAGAACCGGAGATGTCCTACTTTGGGCATATCATAAGAAGGCAGGGTTCTTTGGAAACAACAATAATGCTAGGAAAAATAGAAGGCAGCAAGAAAAGAGAAAGACAGAATAAAAATGGATTGACTCCACAAAAGAAGCTCTAGGCATGAGTCTACAGGAGCTGAGCAGGGCTGTTGAGCACAGGACATTGTTAACATCACTCGTTCATAGGGTCCACAAGATTCGGAGCTGACTCAACGTATACAACATGCACACTTCAATGTAACTCTAGCTCTAATAGTTGCTTTTAGAGTATATTCTGCCACATTTCCCTAAATAAATATAAAAACTGAGCTGGACATCAACTTGAATTTCAATTTAAATTCATACAAGATAGAAAAAAAAAAAGGCCAGCATAAGCAAAGTTAACTGACACATTGGGAGAAAAAATTGCCACGTATCACAAAGAAAAAAAGTAATTGGCTTATTTGAAGAGTTAAACATTCGAAGACCAATTTTCCTCCACCTACTCCCCCAAATGGGCAAATGACATAGAGCCAGGTTGCCAAAAACAGAAAAAGGCAAGTAGCTTATAAATATATAAAAAGATGCTCAATAGTTGTGATTAGCTTGGAGCTTTAGCAAATCTCTATTTTTTTTTGGGGGGGGGTCTCTGAAGAAGGAATTTTTAAAAGGAGGACTAAAAATTAAATATTTGATAATTGACCTTTTTTAGAATTCAAATTCTCCATCAGAAAAAAAAAAGGTGTTTTTCTTCCAGAATTGAATAGGTCAATGAGCAATATGATTAACAAATATCTGATGCCTGTGATGTTTAATAATAAATTCATGAGATTTTATTCTATTACCTCAGTTATCTATTATAGCTGTATAAACTGTATAATATATTACCATGATAAAATACCTATTGCCTAAATTAGCTTGTTTTATTGTGCAATTCTGTTAACCTCAGGTTTTACATTTTTCATCTGAAAATAAAGGGCTGAACAATTTGTTGTTTAAAACTATTCTTTCTTTAAAATTAAATTTATTGAGGTGACATTGGTTAACATTAATATTCTAACTTTGTGTTGTTTTGTTTTATTTTTTTTGTACACTTAAGTATCAAATGTAAGTTATTTTAAGTCTATGAGATTTAAAGAAAATTTTGTCTCCACCATTATAATGAAAACTAAATAAAATTTTTTATCTTTCATAAAAAAGAGAAATTACTGCTTGAGAAATTGATTCAATCAAATTCTGATATATGTAAGTTAATAAAACATGTTATTACACATATTTTAAAGCATTACCTATAGACATATGGTATGGTACAATTATGAGTTATGATACAATTATGGTACAATTATGAATGAAGGCTGGTGATGAGAGTATTTGTAAAACATATTGTTTCTAAGGTAACTGAAATAATTTTATGACACATTTACTTAAATTCCAAGAAAACCCAAGCAGTTGAAATTTATGGCCTCTATATTTAGAGAAACTAGGATTTAGCTAGATTAAGTTTTGTGAATCAAAATCTCACTAATAAAAATAGAATCAGAATTTGTATGTTTGGATTCTTAATACAGAGGGCACTAGTTATCAAATTAGCATTGCCTCTTGTTCCTTTGAGTTAATTTTAGGTAGTTTCTATAATAAAAATAAGAGAAAAAAGAAAATTGGCCTGAGAGTTGACCATGCTTAAATAAACTCATCTTCTCTTTCCCAGGGTTAGGTTAGTGTCTATGTTTCATTAGAAGCTTCCTTTAAATTCCACTTGTTGGGGTTCTTGTTCCAGCCTTATAAAGGGTTCAGCAATCTGGAGAAAGGAGCTGCGCGTAGATTCGAGAAGGAGTCCAAAGACGAAAGATAATTTTGAAAGGCATTGGGGGTCAGAGGAGCTTCAGCTAAAGGAACTGAAAGACTACCCCTTGTCTAAGGACCCCATGCTATTTATTAACAAAATTTGTCCTAAGGCAAGATGGAGATAATACACTTCAAAGGGTAGGGTACAGAAGCATTGTCAGTTTGGGGAATAGACTACAGCTGTTCAGGTGTTTGGCCAACAGGAGGCAATAATATGAGATTTAAGATACCCTAAGATGTCTGGCAGCAAATGATTATCCTATTCAGGTTTGGGGAAATGCCTTTTAGCCATCCCAGATGATTCAGCCCTGCTGACATGCTGGAATTGGCTTCTGGCATCCACTAACAGTCTTGTCAAGTACAGTATGGAAACAACAACAATGGGGTCTTACTGTTTAGATCCTTAATATGTGTCAAGCATTATTCTAGGCATTAGGGTTTAAGATAGAGAATGAAACCAAACAAAATCATGTGCTCATGTCTCCTAGAGTTAGAGGAGAAGCTTTTTTTTTGGGAAAACAGACCTACCTAGACTACTGCAAAGGCCATCCATTCCAGCTCTGGTGACTAACATGCCAGGTATGGTAATTGACATACTTCATCTTAAACATGAAGGGACAACCTAGGATTATCAGGCAGGAGGAAAACCAAGTGTATGGAAGATGAACAAACAGAAAAAACTGTTGATGGAGAAAACAAACTATTCAGGTCACTGAAGGAGTCATTTCTAAGGGTACTTCAAAATGTGTCCTTAGAACTATTTTAGAAGAAATTAAATTCAAAGATACAAAAGAAATAGAGACACTACAAAAACTTTTACAAATTAAGAATATAAGTTAAAATAAAAGTAAAGGAAGGGCCGGAAGGCAAAGCATGAGGAAGTCTCTCAGAACAAAGAGCAAATATATGGAAAATATAAAATAAAAAGAGAAGGAAAGAATAGGAACATTAATCCAAAATATCCCACATCTATAGATATAAAAGCCTAAGCGACTGAACGACCGAAACGACTAGAATGACCAATCACTATGACATGCACTGAGCACCAGGGGTCAGACGCTCAATGCAAGAGCTGCCCCCTGGTGGTCAGTGCGCTCCCACAGTGGGAACACCACTCCTCAGCTGAGACCCTTCCCAACCGCCCACCAGCCCGCCGGTAGCCACTCACTCCCTAAGTAGTCCTGCAGGTCCAATCTCTGGAGAATGGGACAGGCACCGGAGGACCAGTGCCACCAGCACAATCCTGACAGTGCTGCCAGCAGCCTGGAAGTTGGCCTGGAGCACCATAGCCACTTCCCCTCTCTAGTTGCTCTGCAAGGAAGAAACAATATAAAAGCAGCTGCCAGGTGGCTCCCGACAACCGACAACTGGCATGAATGTCAGCGGGACATATATGGATCTCAGGCCGAAAAAGGCATCCCATCACGTGCCCGGAGGGCCGGTCACATCTCCCCCCACCTCCCATCGCCCTGGGGACCTCACCATGCACAAATTCATGCACTGGGCCTCTAGTCTGATTAATAAACATTCATGGGTGTGGAGGCACAGTTTGCTTATGTTGTGGTGGTTGTTATTGTTTATGTATTAGTAAATATAATAGCTAACATTTGTTGAGAGTTATTATTGTGCTGGAACCTGGGCTAAGGTCCTAACTCACAATGTTTTGTTTTATTATCCTACCACTTTTAAATAGAGCTGTGAAGCTAGACCAGAGAAATATTTATAACATAAATGATTATGATGGGTAATTGATTCTATTTAGTTTTGCGGAAGAGAAAACAGTGAAGGAGTAACTCTTGTGTGCTTGGACACCAATGATTGAGATCAGAAATGCAAAAGTAGGAGCTGCTTTTTGTGGAAAAGAAGATGTATTCAATTTTAATAGGTTGAATTGAAGTGCTTAAAGGATAGCCTAATGGATACAATCAATCAATAGATAGATTGGCTGCATGAGTCTGAAGCTCAGAGAAAAGGTTGGGTCAAAAGAGAGATTTAGTAATTACCCACAGATCAGTTAAAGCCAGATTGGATACAATTACTTAAAGAGAATCTGAGTGTAGACAGAGTAAATCAGAAGGCCAAGGAGAAGGGAGACGAGGGAGAGGCCGAGAAGGAGCATGCGGTGAATTGGGGACAAGTCAGGTGGGGATGGAGTTGCCAAGGATGTGAACAGATGCTCTGTAATTTTCGATGCAGAGGATTAGTAGGCAATATTTGTCAGAACAATTTTAATGACCTTCTGGGAACAAGCCAAATCATAGCTGAAGAATGAATGAGAAATGGATCCAAGTTCTTCATCTGCTTCATGAGTGAAATGGATGAATAATGCCTATGTCAGCAGATATTAGTGCGTGTAGAGTATTTAGCAAAGTGTCTGACACACAGTAGGTGCTCAACAAATGCAGGATACATAGTGATTGACTGGTTGCATGGCTTTTGGACCTGATTAGATTTGGGTTTTTAGTTTAGCTCTGCCACTGTATAATTGTGTAAACTTGGACCTGTCACTTTGTTTCCGCCATTTTCTTTTCTTTTATATATAAAATGGGAGATAAAGAAGCATGTACCCTCTAAAATGATTTCTAGGTATTAGTCATTTTTCATTATGAATGGTATATTATTTTATGAGTATTTGTGTTCTGTCATCAGGCTGAACTTGATAAGTTAAGATTGTCTGGTTATATAATGGTGTGTGACTTGATATTAGTATGTGACTTGATAAGTTAAGATTGTCTGGTTATATAATGGTGAATACAATTTGCTTTAATATTGGCTTGGGTTTGTTCTGCCTAGCTTCCTCTTTTCCCCATATGATAGGTAGACTTCTTCAGGTCAGACTTCCTAAATCTGGAAAGGCAATAGTGGGTATCAGGAATAGGACAGGGTGGGTGGACATGACCATGGGAAGAGAAGGAAAGGTGGGTAAAAGGCAGTACCCACCTCCCAGGAGCAATGGAGGCTTGCAGAAGACTGGACAGTGTCTGACAAAGCAGCAAAGTCTCAGTCCTTCTGGGACCTGTGGCCAAGACACTGGTGTCCCAGCACTAGCCAGTGAGGACCCATGAACAGAGGGTCTTTCTTTTGGTTAAGACCTAGAAAATGTTGGAATGGGGAAAGGCCAAAATTGTAACAGAGATGTTTGATTTTCCACTGATACCCACAGCACATGTACCATCTACCAAGAAATAAATGTAATTTTGTTTCCATTTTTCTGAGTTTTGCTCATTATTTTTTAAAAATATATTTTATTGATTTTTTACAGAAAGGAAGGGAGAGGGATAGAGAGTTAGAAACATCGATGAGAGAGAGACATCGATCAGCTGCCTCCTGCACACCCCCCACTGGGGATGTGCCCGTAACCAAGGTACATGCCCTTGACCGGAATCGAACCTGGGACCTTTCAGTCCTCAGGCCGATGCTCTATCCACTGATCCAAACCGGTTAGGGCTTTGCTCATTATTTTTATTTCTTCTCTTATTACACTGACCAGAAGTTGCAAAAACAATTAAGAGGTCTTACAGTTAAGAATGAGGAACCATTTAGCCATGATCTTCATAGACCAAGATATGTGGGTGGACATAGGCAAGATATAATCTGATCATACCTTCTGCTCTCCAGCCCACCCAAACTGCGGAATTAGGTGAGCTCTCTAACTCCCTCATCACCCTTGCCGTACCAGAATTGAGGTGCTGGGGAAAATTGGGAGACTCTAAATGGAGTATGGTTCATTTGCTAGCATATTGAAGACTCATATAGAAGTAATATAATTATAGTCCTAGCTGGTTTGGCTCAGTGGATAGAGCATCGCCCTACAGACTGAAGGGTCCCAGGTTCAATACTGATCAAGGGCACATGCCTGGGATTTCAGGCTCGATCCCCAGTAGGGGGCGTGCAGGAGGCAGCCAATCAATGATTTTTCTCTAATCATTGCTGTTTCTATCTTTCTCTCCTCCCTTCCTCTCTGAAATCAATAAAAAATATATTTTAAAAAAGAAGTAATGTAATTATAGAAAAACAAAGTAAGTCACCTATTCTTACCACCTGTGTGTAGATTAAGATTCATACCCACTCTCTTCAAGCCTTCTGAAATTTTTATTTTCTGTAAAATCCTCATGAGAGCAAGTGTAGCAAGAACCAGTTAAATTCTATTATGTAAAGGAGGCACTCCAAAATTTAAAATTTTTAAATCTTTAGTGCTCTTATAACATCTACAATACATGTAATCATTATACTTAAAAGTTTTCTTATGGTATTAGAAATGAGTATATATATGCCATATATATTGTATTTTAAGTATAAAAGTTCAAGGTCAATTAATGTTTGCTTGTCAGCCTTTTGCAATATCCCCAACCAAGGCCTTCTAAGAATATGTCTTTTCCAGTAAATCCCTCCAGTGGGTTCTGTGACATCATTCTTTTTCCTCTGGCTGCACCCCTTCCTAATATTCCACTTGCTTCACCATAAATAAGCTACCACTCAGTCTCAGTTTTCACCCTCAATGCTTGTTCCACCATCTAATCTTCTCTGACATTGAGTCCTCCATGGGCTCAACCAAGCATGCATGTTTTCCTGCAGCTCTCAGATCCTGGAGAGGATGGAGGTGGACAGGAGCCTCTAAAGAGTCTTATTGCTTCTGACTGCTGCTCTAAATAAGAAAGCAATAGAGTTTAGAGCTAAAGTGTTTGAGCTTTAGTGCAAACCTATTTAAATTAAAATCCTAGCTCAATTGCACCTTCAGTATAAATATTTGGACAAGTTATTTGGTCTTTCAAAGCTTCAGTGGCTTCATCCTAGATAAGAAACCAACTTCAAAAGGTTGCTCAAAGATTAAATAAGATTATACCAAGCACTTGTTGCATGCCTAGAAGAGATGAGTGCTTGTTAATTGATAAATAACAATGGCATCATCTTCATCACATTGTCTCTCTCATATAAAGACAAGGCTTTGAGGCCTTGGCTATCTAATTGTACATGTTGTATGCCTTATACTGCCTCAGCTTTTTTTATTTATCTAACCCTCTCTTATAGGCATTTGAATTCCTTAACACCAAGGACTTTCACACCCACTCCACATAACAAATTTATCCATGGGCCATACCTTGCATTTTTCACCATTTACAACTGTTTGCCTTTTGAAAGCTTAACCCTCAATTATTTCACTCTCTGAGAATCACTTCCTGTCAGCTCTCTGTGTCTCATTCCAAACACAGCATTTTACATCATTAATGTTTCTAATTCCTGGAGGATTATATTTCACACAAACTATCAGTTGTTTCCTGGATTCACTTCTTTCTTCACCAAGTTCACCGGCCATGTCTTTATTGACTTTTCTCTTACTCCTATTCTTTGTTGCCCTTTTGTGGCTTTGGCTTTGCCAGAACCTGACTCTGGATTGCTCCGCACCCACTGTCCATTATGGTGGCCAGTTAGAATAGCCACTTTTCAAATGTCCAAATATTATACAGCACAGATTATAGAACATTTACATTATCACAGAAAGTTCTACTGGACAGCAATGCTTTATCTAAACAATTAACTTTTTCTCTTCTACACTTTGGGGTGAAGAACACTGCTGGCTAAGACAAAACAACTATGTGTTGGTGAAATTTCGGTGTGGTCAACCTCAATAGTCCTTAAGGCTGCCTGGAGCTGTTCTGAATGAGCTTCATCTCCTACCTCCTTCCAGCATTTCAAAGTTTCAACTATCTTCTCAAACTTATCATCCCACCATGCCCACCACATAAAGGTTCATCACTATTAGTAGATGACCTTACCTTCTTTTTCATTGGGAAAATAAATTATAATAGAGGAGAATACAACTGACAAGAAAGTCAGGAAGTTTGCTGAGAGACTTTCTGGCAAAAGTAGTAAGAGCAAAGATTCTGGGGCAGGTGGAGGTTCAGTGTATCAGAGGGATCCCAACCAAGGGGGCCTATGTGGGTGGGTTACAGAGTGCAAAAGGTAACGGAGAAGATGTGATCAGGGACAGAGGCAGACTCTACAGCTTCTTTCTTACCACACTAAGGATTTTGAGTGAGTTGAGAAGCCATAGGAGTGCTTAAGAGAAAGGACCTCAACTGACTTACATTTTTTAAAGGGTCACTTTGAATATTGAGTTCTCATCTCCATGGGGGCAAGGATGAAAGTAGGAAGATCTGCTAGAAAGTAACTACAATAATTCAGGTGTGGTGGCACATTTAGATCAATGGGAGGGTGGGTTGGCCAAAGTAGCAGTGGTGGAGGTGACAAGACATGTTCTGAATATGGGTCTGTTTTGAAATCAATCTATACTTTCTTATTATTGCAGACACTTGCTTCTGTCTCTTCTCTTGTATTTTCCAGTTCTCTTTGTTTTTGCTGAATCTCCTTAGTCCTCCCACTGAAGTTTGCCCAGAATCATGACGCTAACCTGCTTGGGCTAGAACCAGCACCAATTTGAATTGTCAGAGGTACTGGAGGTTACTGTGTTGTACTTGATTGTCCTGCATAATTTGACACTTCAAAACTCTCACTTCGCTTGGCTTTCTTGAAATTCTCTCCCTTGTTTTTCCCTTGCACATCTGGCTCCTCCTCGGAGTTCTTCACAGGCATCTCTTTCTCCACTCACCTCTAAAATATAAAGCTTCCTAAGACTCTGACCTTAAGTTTCTGTTTCTCGTCTGCTCTGTTTTCTCCTCAGAAGGTAATTTCAGTAAGAAATATATATCCAAATATTATATGATGCCTCAAAATCAATAGAATTTTATTTTTTACTCAAGCAATATTATAAAACAACTGTTCCTAGTTAATTGTTGTTGTTATTTTTAATTGAAATTCTAACTCGGGGGCCAAGATACAAGATTACTATCAGATGCCAGAGTGAGGGTGACACAGACCTCTGTGGAATAATTTTTAAAGCTGGTATCTGGGAACAGAGTCTATGATTCTTAAAACCTTTTCCCTAGATTGACCTCTGCCTCCCCACTCCCTCCCCCTCCCCAGGCCTTCACAGCACTATTATCTGTGTCCATGGGTTTTGCATATGTGTATATAAGTTCTTTGGTTAATCTTTTACCAAAACCTATATAATTTAATTGGCCAATGTCACCCCAATAAATTTAATTGTTTTTAATATATATATATTTTAAATATTTTTATTGATTTCAGAGAGGAAGGGAAAGGGAGAGAGAGATAGAAACATCAATGATGAGAGAGATTCACTGATCGGTTGCCTCCTGCACTGCCCCCTTACTGGGGATTGAGCCCACAACCCAGACATGTGCCCTGACTAGGAATCGAACTGTGACCTTCTGGTTCATAGGTCAATGTTCAATCACTAAGCCACGCTGGCTGGGCAAAATATGTTTTTATTGATTTCAAAGAGGAAGGGTGAGGGAGACAGAGATAAAAACATCAATGATGAGAATCATTGATTAGCTGCCTCCTGCACACCCCCACTGGGGATCGAGCCCATAACCTGGGCATGTGCCCTGCAGGAATCGAACTGTGACCTCCTGGTTCATAGGCCGATGCTCAACCACTGAGCAACACCGGTTAGGCTAAATTTAATTTTATGAAACCACAATAAGATAGCTTTCACACCTGTTAGAATGGTTTTTATATAGAAAAAAAACCACAAGAGATAACATTTCTGGGAGAAATGATTATATTTGATTTATATTTTTTAAAATAACAATATTAATACTTTCTTTTAAATTTTGTATATTTGCAACAATACTGTATAAGTCAAAATTACAATCCTTTCACAATAAATTCATCCTATTGCCAATTTTTATTTAGAAAATCATTTTTTAAATATATTTTTAATTAAATTTATTGGAGTGACATTGTTTAATTAAGTTATACTAATTTCAGTGTACATTTCTATGGTACATTATCTATATATTATATTTTGTGTCTGCCACCCAAAGTCAAATTTTTTTTGTCACCATATATTTGACTTTCTTTATCATTTACTACTTCCCCATTCCTCTTCCCTCTAGTAACCACCATACTATTGTCAGAGTTTTTGTTTGTTTGCTTTTCTTATTTGTTCATTTGTTGCTTTCAGTTTTATATCCCACATGTGAATGAAATCATATGATTCTTGACTTTTTCTGTTTGACTTATTTTACTTAGCATAATATTCTCAAGATTTATCCATATTGTTGCAAATGGCAGTATTTTATCTTTTTTATGGGTGAGTAGTATTCCATTGTACATATGTACCACATCTTCTTTCTCCAATCATCTATCAAAGGCCATTTTAGTTGGCCACCATGAATAATGCTACAATGAACATAACGGTGCATATATTTTTGTGAATAAATGTTTTCAAATTTTTTCCTGTAGATACCCAGAAGAGGGGTTGCTTGGTCATATGGTAACTCTATTCTTCATTTTTTTGAGGAACCTCCATAATGATTTCCATGGTGGCTATGCCCATTTACTATTCATTTATACTTTCTACATTTTATTTAAAAACTGTGCGTTAGTTTTAAAATTAGAATGGATGCCATTCAGAAGGCAATAATTATGGTAGGGCAAGAATTCCCCTTATTGCTGCCTTTTTCTTTCTGTGCTGATGCACCCCAACCTCTTCCTACTTGCATAATAGCTTGTTCACCTTGGTCATGAATGCTCCGTAAGTCAATAGCATTCTAACTTGAGGTGTCTCACTTTCTCTAATGGTCATATTACTTTCCTGAGTCCCCCAGACATTTGTATAGAAGTAGGATATCTAGTTTTAAATGCCCAAGTACTAATTTCCTTTGGACACACTCTTAACCAACAGCTAGTGTTGATGTCTTTTGCTTGGTCATTCCTTGCCCTGGTTCCACCTAGGCAGCTGCTAGATATCAGGATTCCCCTTCACTGGAGAAGAGTGGGGCAAAACATCACTCAATTCAGTAACTTGGCTTTACTGACAACAAACAGGTTGATGGAAGTGGTCAAATTTACACCTACAACCTACTACAACCACCAATTCTACCTGAATCCCTACATTGCTTCTTTAAAGTACATGCTATTCTTCTGGCGTCTGTTAGGGGGCAGCAGATATCCTGGCATCTTTTGCTGTCTAAAGTAAGCTTCCAGTTTGGAGATCCTGAAGTTGATATGCATTGTATTAATATTTTACTTACCATGTCACATGGTCTGGCAGTTCCTTCCTGCACTAGCCGATCATTTTGGGGAGCCAAGCCACTCACCTGCTAGAGTGTTTATAATTCAATACTGAGTAAAGGTGAACCCAAGTAATAAATTACCCTGTGTAATTACTGCACTGTGCCTTAGCTGAGCCAGTTTCATTACTATCCAAATATTACAAAACCCAGCCTTCTCTTTTGGTCTGCCATTCAGTCTCTCACACACACCCAAGTAAGCTTTATTTTGACTCCTTAAAGTACCCTCAGAATGGGACTGCACGTAAAGGGATGAGTGAAAACATCTATAAAATTGCTTTTGCAAGGACTGCAAGCTGCTAATTTAAGAGGATGAAAGATAGCTCGGCCTGTGGTAAAAACAAGTCTTTCTCCTGATACATAAACATTATGGAGATGCTACTTTTTCAGCTATTTATCTGATATTGAAAAGCATAAATGCTGAGTTTGAATCCAGGTAGTCGAGCTGCAGAATCACACACTTTAAGCACAGCTTCAAATGGACTTCTTCCTATTTCAGACCCCTGGGATGCAGAGCCTGCGCCCTTAGTAACCACGAGGCCATAGGTAGCTGTGCCCACCCACGTTATTCAGGGAGTCTTGACGACAGGCTGTCCTCTTCAGCTAGAAGCCACCAGGGCCAGAGTAAAGCAGGAGTCATTTGGGATGAGGCAGTTCTAAAGACTGCCTTCATTTTAAGTCCAGGAGGAAGCTGTTCTGAGGAGGACCTGTCTTCTTGGGACAAGGACCCTTGGTGAAGTTTGGCCTTTGTACGCCTCCATCTGAAAACTTAGTTTTTTTTTAATGAGAATTTGGATTGAAGGTTAGAGATGATTGCTCAGAGAGGGAAAGTGTGAAATGGTAATCGCTTTCATATGACACTTGAGAAATGTTATAATAAAGCTGAGTAAGTTGGAGCATGAGTTAGCCAGTCCTTTGCCTAATGATGTCACCCACTTTCTGCTTCCTCCAGTCTATGATTAATGAAAGGGGGATTATTACAGTAACTCACTCCAAGTGGGCAGCAGTGACATCATCAGCAGCTGAGCAAACTGACTACATTTAGTCGTGCGTGTGGATGTGGGCATTTTTTTCCCCCTGTGACTAACATGAAGCTAACAGCATCTAATGAAACAAAAGCTCCTTGAAATTTGGGGAACTTATTGAGTGGACTTTTTTTTTCTACAGGGAGCACCATTTTAATTATTCTTATTTTATAGTTAAATGATGTTAGAATTGGCCAAAATTACATGATTGGCTTTCTGCCCCTCTTCATGTAGTCATCACAAATTAACTCTTGATCTTTGGGAAGGAGGTTTTTCTGAAGCTTTTGCTTTCTAATAGAATGGCTCTTCCTACATTCATCATTCTATCTCATCTTTTAAAAGGAAATCAGTGAGTATTAAGATAAGGGACGGTGGCCATAAGTGTTTTTTTGGTGGTGGTGGTGGTGTGTGTGTGTGTGTGTGTGTGTGTGTGTGTGTGTGTGTTTGAAAGTTCAAGACTAGTTATAGAATCCAGTGGTTCCAGTTCAACGTTTAGAATATTGGGCTTAATTAGTTTGCTTTGCAAGCTGATAAAAATGAACAGAAGTCCTGCTTGCTATTTCACCTTTACAAACTTGACCGTCCTAAAATTAGAGTGGGGCACCTAGACATATTTACTCACTGAGCTGAGCCACTGCCAGAGCGCACTGTCATGTACATGAAAGTACACAGAGTCTGGAACAACGGCGCTCCGCCGTGCGGGCCTGGACATGCCTCAGAGGCGCTTCGACAGAGGGCAGAACCTTTGGACTCTCTATCAGCACACAAGGGAGACAGCAATTCACTGATAAAAAAATACACATAGGACTGCCCCCAGCCTATTCTGTCTTCTCCTCTGAAGCTACAATTTGGGAACAGGTCGTGGGATATCTTTGTGGATAGACAAACCTGGATTTCTGCTCTAAGTCCAATGGAATCTAGATGCTAAACCTATATGTCCTCGAGTCAGCAACATGGAACTTATTACCCGAGAGGATCCAGGTGAGAATAACGCTTACAATAGCTGTTATATGTTCTTTTGTGAGTACCTCTCATAATTGTCTGGGGCAATATACGGTCAACTGCTGTGGCAGATGTTTGTTGATTGCATTAGAACTGAACTATGATAATCAATTTCGAAATGTATGTTGGTCAGGAAAAACTTTGAGGACATAGTTATCCTTTTGAGTTAGTGTTAGTATTGGCTCCCCACTCCCCCCCCCCCCCCACACACACACAATATATGTTCTTTTGCAGAGGTTATTTGTGACTATTTCTCTCCACATATTGAGTTTTTTTACAAGTACTAAATAGTTCTTGGGAAGAAATCCAGGTGTCTCTGAATCATTGGGAGGTTGATTGAAGTGTCTGGTTCCAAAATGACCATTTACCTGAGGAGTCTGATTCACATGCCAGAGTTAATGAGATGGCCTTGGAGTGTCTAATACATTCTCCCCATGGCTCTCTTCATCTTGCAACAGTCTCTGACCGGCTGTCTCCTTCTGGATGATCCAAATCACTCAGGGACTAAGTGATGAGTCAGGGAAGTTGGCCTAATCATGCAGGGGATGGCATTTCACATCTAAGCACGTTGGATCCAGGCAAATTCCTTTTTGTGTGTTTCACCAACATTTGTTGATTATTATCATTATTTCCCATGATATGGGATCCTTCATAATAGCTCCCCCAGTCCTCACAATAGGACAACACCTGCAAGGGCATGGCCTTCCTTCAATAGGCACCCCACCTCCTTTTAAAGAGGAAGTTTGGAGAATACCATCTTGCTTGGAAGATGCATTAGGATTTAGCAAAGCTCTCTGTCTTCTCTCCTTGGACATGGTGTGTCATTCCCCTAATGTATTAAACAAATAAAATCAAGCGACATCATATTTGTTTGCTCTGGGAGAAAGGCATGGCAATCTCACCTTTGTGAATTTTACTTCTGAGAATTCTCTATTGCATGGATTTATCTGCTACTGAATTGCTGAAGTGAATAACTCAACTCCTCATTCACTTACTCTTTTCCATAAGCCTGTTGCTTCCTAACAACTTGGCGTTGACCAGCTCATCTAATTTTGTTGCTGGTCACCAAGATTCTTCTTTTTGTTAGAACCCAAAGCCAGCAGGAAATGTACCAAGGCCATGCTGGAAAATTGGTCGCGGGGGTGGGGGGGGTGGGGGATGGGGGGGGGGAGGAGACAACAATGTTGCCAAAGAAGTATGCTTACAGTGTAGTATCTGCTGTGTGGTGTGGGTCTTCATTAATCAGGAAGCACAAAACACAGGAGGAGGCAGAATTGCTTGAATTATTTTTCATGATTGCCAAGGCTCTCTGGGGCATGGATAGGAAAGGAATTATGTGAAACTTTAAAATCATAACTCAAAATCAGGGTTTCTCAACTCTGAGGCACCCAACATTTAGCCAGCGAATTTCTCTGTTGTGCAGGCTGGTCTGTGCATATAGGATATTTAGTAGCATCCCTGGTCTCCGCCCACTAGATGCCAGGAGCCTCACCATCTTGTTAGGCCCAGTTAAAATGTCTTCATTGTCAGATGAATTCTGGGAAGCAAAATTACCCCGGATGAGAACCACTGCTCTAGACTGAAGGATAACAGTTTACATTTTTTTCTCTCCCTAATCATTTTAGTTCTAGCATCTGGGTTCCCTCTGTTCCGATAAGGCATTTCCAAATACTCTGAACACAGAGCACTTAGAGTCTAAGTTTTAGACAGAGCACAAGACCTTGTGGAATATCCCAGTGATTCTCAGGGAAATGTGAAGTTAGGAAGACAATTTTGATTAATTATTTCTGACTCTTGTTTTCTACTAAATTCTGGGGGAATTTCCATCTTTCTCTCTCTCTCGATCTGTCTCACTCTCTAGCTTTATTCATTCACTGTTTTAACTTAAAAGCAAACAGATTCCCAGTTCACTTTTGAATGTGAAATACTGACCCTTCTTTGTCCCCAAACTCTCTATATACAGCCGGCTGCACAGGAAACAGGCAGGGTTTGCCAATCCCATATTCAACCTAAAGCATTTGATGAGACTCCCCAAATCTCCCTGCAGCAAATATCACTCTGGCTCTGCCCACGTTTTCTTGATTCTTAGCTTCCCCTCGAGGGAGTCACCGCTGCCCACCTAGGTAAGGTTTTCCCTCCTTGAGCCTAGAATAACACGTCAACTGCTGTGAACACCTCGAGTCCTTTTTATTTCTCTCCATAGTCACGTATCATGTTCTGTCTCCCAGAAAGGATGAACCAGAAATCATGCTTTTTTGGAAACAGATTTTTCATGGGAAGGAACTAAAACACCCTGAGTTGTCAGCAGCCTAGTCCGTGCTCTGAACCCCCAGCCTCGTGCTATTTCAGCTGAATCAGAGGACAACTTCCCAGTCACCTGCCAGGGATGTTCACGTCTCCTGGCGTGTATATTTCACTGAATAACAGCACTGCGTGTGCTACAGCTAAAATAACAGCCCCCTTTTCTAGGGCCGTTTCCTTGTTGCAGAAGTAGTGAGCAAAGAGACCAATTAATAAATAGCATGGGTGGAAACGGAAGGACATAAGGTTTGCTTGGGAAGAAAAATGAACATTCTTGCTTCTTGCTCGATGCTAACTTCACATGGGGACAGCGGCTGCCACAGGTAAACACCGCTACAGGTTACCTGGGCCCTAAGGTGTGTGTCACCACAGACCACAGGGAGGACCACAGGGATACTGGTCTCTCCCCTGGCTGCACCATTGAGCCCTTATCCTTAAAGGAACTGTGTTTTTGACCAACTCTCTCATTGTGATTGAACACACCAGCTCCCCAGCAAGGCACAAGTCCTTGGAGTTAGCAGCAGCAAGACAAGCCCTAATTGCTCCATTTACATAAAAGTAGAAACATACAACTTCTAAATATAAATCTCTGGCACATCCTGCCTTTTGCAATTACAGTGAAATAAGGTACCACCGTTTCCCTCCCAGCTCCTTGTCTCAGCAAGCTGCTCAGCCGGTTCTCCAGGGGCAGCTCCCCTAGGCCAGAACGGAGCCTTGCAAATGCTCCCGGGAGGAGCTGGGCGCTTTGTGGAGCGGCCAATCAGGCCGGCTGCCCTAGGTGGGCCCCGCAGTGGCAGCGGGCCACGGGCTAGCACAGGAGCTGCTAGGGCCCAACGCCACAGGAGGCGTCAAAGCTCCTGGCGCGCCTCTCTCTGCCCAGCAGCCAGCCTGCGGGTCCCCAGCCTGGACCCTGACACTGGCTGTGCTTTCGGCCCTGGCGCTGAGCACTGATTCAGACATTCCCAGCTGCGATCACTGAACACTTATTCCACCCCTCCTCTCCCCGAATTCTTTAGCTGCCAAAAGGGGGCAAAAATCAAGAGCTGCTCTGAAAAGAGCTTGCCCTTGCTGGTGCTCCGGGTAAAAATAGAGGCGGCCGCTCTGCAGGGCTTGGCGGTCGCGTCGCAGCGTGATCCCCGGGAGCTGCCAGCAGGTGTTGCTCAAGGTACAGTAGCAGCGAGCCGCCGGCAGCAGGGCCGGGGGTGGGGAGCTGCTGGGGGAGGGGGCAGGAAGTGAAAGAGAAACCAAAGCGAGGAAGGAAGAGGAGATGCTTGACAGAAGCTGGGCTGACCCGCTTACTTTGGACCCTGGAGTTTGGAAGGAAAAAGATCACTCCCAGCCTGGAATATTCCAGAGAAGTTATTTTAACATGCCCGCTTCCCCTACCACCCCCACCTTAATTTCCACGGAGTGAGGAGGCATTTCCAGTGTGTCTCAGCTCTGAGTTTGGGGGATTCAGGTAGAGAATTACATCACAGCTGGTGGGCATCTGATAGCCTACCCGGTCTGAGTCACACATGTGGGGTGGCTCCTCGAGGCAGGGCGCTGTAGATTCCTGTGACACCAATGTTTACAAAGGCATCTCAGGAATGGATCCCACTTTATGGATGAGAACACTGCGGCCTTAGTTAGTGGTCAGTATGCAGTGGGACCTGGGTCTCATCCAGGTTGGTTGTGTGCCCCCAAACTCAAAATCATGGGTTATTTCTGGGACAGGCAGGTTCTCCCATGGGGGAGGAGGTGAGTTCAGATGCCTTGCAGGCCATTGCTCTCCATGAGGGGCTCATGCAATAGGGTGGGGAAGTTCCTTTCTTAGGAAGAGTCTGAGTCCATGCAATTCCAAACTGATGGTCAGGTGTGGAGTTAGCCAACACTGCTCCTGTTTCTATCTTTCCTTCTCAGATTCCCTCTGTTCCTGTACAACCTAATGATTTAATTTCCTACTTTATTTCTGCATATGCAGTTCTTAGAATACTCCCCACCCCCACATACAGTTCAGCATCCACACTTTCTCTGTGTTTGGCCAAGGCGGATCCTCTTACACAGAAAACTGATGGTGTCCTAAAGGAACCAGCTTCAGTTATACATCAGGAGGCCAGAGCCTCTAGATTTTGCTGGTGGGCACAGTGAAAAGTTTATTTTATGCATGTTAAATCCTGCATACAAAACAACATATCTGGTCATATGGCTTTCATTAGCTCCCAATTTTGCACATTTTATTCAACTTATGATGAGGACCCAGCTTATGCTTCAGCTATACTCCAAACTACCCTTCTCCACCATCCTTGTCTGAAAATTCCTTCCTCCTACGTTATTTCCGACTTGCTAACACCGCCACTCCCACCCCCCCACCCCCCGAAAAGACAATCCCAACCAACTTAATCCCTATAGGAGAAATGTTCATTTCTTTTCATTAATCTCTTGTTATGTTTGTAACAATTTAGAAATCATAAGACTTCAAGATCTGATAAAGAAGGATAATATACGAGATTATTTTGGGGGGAGGGAGGAGGATTTTAAAGATTGGGAAGGTTACTTAAAATGTTTACCTGCAGAGAAAGACTATTTCCAAAGTTCTTGGTGATAAATGATTTATGAAGCAGGCATTCAATTTCATGATGTAAAATAATAGGGTTGACAGGTCAGGGGAGACCATCATCATATAAGTATACATATTTTCTTTTTTTTTTTTCCAATGGAATATCTTATTTAAAAAAGTAAAATTAGAATCCCTATAAAGGGCACTGTGAATTTTCTTGCCTGTAAGAAACAATAAAATACTTTGTAAATAGAGGTAACTTCATGAAGTAATAGATGTTTTATGTGAAGACATAAAACTGAACCTGAATATAATGAGAAGTGTGTGTGTGTGTGTGTGTGTGTGTGTGTGTGCAAATAGTAAAAGAAAAGTTGGAAGTTGATACTCAGTGAGATATAACTGTTTGATTCCAGTAGTTTTCTTTAAGGTAGTCTAGTCAGCCAGAGGTTTCCTGCCTCAGGGATCACCCAAAAGCAGCTAAGAAAGACTTTCCATTAGATAATGATTATGAAATATGCCTCACACTGGAAAACTAGTCATCTGCTGATGTCATGCTGATTCTAACCAATCCCAAACAAAGCCCCAGCCCTCCTGTTTGAGTGGTACCAATGTGTGAGTGTACAAGTAAGTAGTACAGTATAAAAGTTCACAGAGCCAATACCATGAAGAGGAACTCAGACAGCTCTAACCACATGATACAAGAGGCTGCTGGTGAAAGAGAGAGCACCGGAAAGGTAATGCTTTTTAACTCTTACTTGTGAGCTGCTTACACAGTCATAGTCAGGATGGTTAGAAGGAATTTTACAACTGACTGGCACTTCATGCACATTATGGTTTGTGCCTTCTTATATTATTCAGGCAGGTTGACACAGCTTTTAATAGGACAGCATGCAAATAGATTATGTGTTTATACAACCTATTTAGCACATGCATAGGAATACACACGCCAAAGAGAAAGCTATTTGTTAAGAGTTACATTCACAAGCAGCAAATGTAGGGAACACACACATCCCCGCAGAGAGAATCCTGATGCTGATAAATTGCACTATCTAAATGCTACTATTAGGATTCTTGTGTTGTTTGGAGTCATTCAACTTTTAGTTCTATGTCAGACTCTCTTGTAAAACTTAATTGGACTACAAAATGCTTTGGATACTGTATCTGTAATGCCAAATAGCTAGATTATATTATGTATTATATTGCAAAGCTATTTTATTAAACAATTATAATGCAAATGTCCCCTTCCCCATTTTTTCACCACCCCTCACTAAAAAATTAGGCTGTTGAGGGAATGTTGACAGTCTTAACAATATTAGCAGAGTAACTGATGTTCCTGGAGGTGAAACTCCAAAGGTGATAAAGGGCTTGTAACACAGAAAGTCTTGCAAGTAATTGTTTTTGGAAAGGGGGACAGTGTATGCAATTCAGGAAAACGTTGTTACTTGTGCAAACTGTCATTTTAACTTAGTGCCACAACTTTCTCACCCTCCTCCCCTGCCCTCCGATCTTAAGCATATAGTAATGGCATTTATTAACTTTCTCCTCCCCTTTCCCAAATTGTCATGCTTGACTATACTGCTCTGAACACGCTAGGTGTCAGATATAAGCTGACTGTATCTACAGAAACTGAGAGGGCTTATGTGTGGGAAAGAAACCCAGAGGGAAGGAAAGCTTTAACAGATGGACCTCTTAAAGATACTTCTGCAAGATAAAAGCATTAAGACAGAAAATGAAAAAAGGGGCTGGGCGGGGGCAGGGAGGAGAATAAAAAAAACAACAACAACCTCAGAGAGGCATTGTTTAAAAATTCACATTTTTCTTTGACTGTGAACGCTGAAATCCATGATGATTTCATCTGTGCTGCTCCTTTGAGAGAAAAAGAAGCCGCGGGGGCCAGTCCACGCACACACTGGTCCAGGATGGGGTGGGGTGGGGGTGGGGGCTGCAAAAAACCCCACATGACAGAAAAAAATAACTTGCCAATGTATTTTAGAGATTTTTTTCCCCCCATAGGACCAGTAATTCAAGTTGTAAGAGCGTACTATTTGTGTGACATAATGTGGGAAAGGCCAAGTGAATCGTGCATTTTCTCTATGAAGTCAGGGCAAGTGGTGGTGGGCTGCAGTGTGTGTGTGTGTGTGTGTGTGTGTGTGTGTGTGTGCAGGGCAGGAGGGGGTGGCTGCTGAGGAGAGGGGAAAGTGCCTCAGATGACAGGAGCACATAAAATGCTGCCTGCCTGCCTGCCTGCCTGCCCGTGGATCTGCAAAGTGCCCAGCCGCATTTTGCAGTTGGGAAAAGTAGAGTGTATTATATGACCCCAAACAAAAGTTCTGCTGCGCTCGCTCCTGTCAGATCGCTTGCCAGTGTTGACGATCCTGAACGTTTAACTATGAATGAATGGGGAACCGGGAAGATCTCTGGGATTCCCTCAGGCTGGAACTCCTGACTGGCCCTGTGCCCTGTAGTCCCCTACCCCTCTTCCCGACCTTCCCCGCCTGCCCCCTGACCTCCGGCACCCTGAGCCCACTCTGGAGGCCAGTGAGCCGGGAGTCGTCCAAGGCTGTGGCTAGGAGAGTGCAGGGCGGTGGGGGCAGCCTGTTCAATGAAGTCATCCCTGCTGATTGAGACAGTGCCTTTACTTGGGGTATTTTTTCCTCTCCAAAAGAGGAAGAAGGTGAAGCAAGGGGACTGGGCAGAGAAAAAAACAACAGTAGAACCCAATTAGGAGAATGTCTTTCAGAAGGGAAAGTGGAACTCCCGAGAATGGAGATATTTGAAGAGAGGTGTGTGTGAGGGAGCAGTGAGCAGCAGGGAAGCAGCCTGTCAGAAAACGGGCTTTCCCTCCCCTTCCTAATCACAGCCTCTACTCACAAACTCCCTCCCTCTCCCATTCACTCACTCACTTAGGGCCAATCGTTCTCTCTCTCCCTCTCTCCCTCTCTCCTTCTCTCTCTCCCTCCTGCCCTCCCTCCCTCTCTCTCCCTCTCCCCTCTTCTCTCCCTCTCTCTTCTGTCCCCTTCTCTCCGCTCTCCCTGTCTCTCCCTCCCCCCCATCCTCTCTGTCTCTGTCTCCCCCCCACCCTGTCTCTCCCTCCCTCCCTCTCTCCCTCCCTCCCTTTTTTTCTCTCTCCCTCCCTCTCTCCCTCCCTCCCTCCCTCCTTCTCTTACTCGGAGACAGTCAGAACTCTCCTCCCTGACAGCCACAAACCTACAGCACTGACTGCATTCAGAGAGGGAACCTGCAAAGAAAACTTCACAGAAAACTTTTTGTTCTCGTTCCAGAGAATTTGCTGAAGAGGAGAAGGAAAAAAACCAAACCAAACCAAACCAAACAAAAAACCTGTGCGTGAGGGGGGAGGAAAAGCAGGGCCTTTAAAAAGGCAACCACAACAACTTTTGCTGCCAGGATGCCCTTGCTTTGGCTGCGAGGATTTCTGTTGGCGAGTTGCTGGATTATAGTGAGGAGTTCCCCTACCCCGGGATCCGAGGGGCACAGTGCGGACCCTGCCTGTCCGTCCTGTGCACTGACCACCCTGCCCAAGGATGTACCCAGCGCTCAGCCGGAGATGGTGGAGGCCGTCAAAAAGCACATTTTAAACATGCTGCACTTGAAGAAGAGACCCGAGGTCACCCAGCCGGTGCCCAAGGCGGCGCTTCTGAACGCGATCAAAAAGCTCCATGTGGGCAAAGTGGGGGAGAACGGGTACGTGGAGATAGAGGATGACATCGGAAGGAGGGCAGAAATGAATGAACTGATGGAGCAGACCTCAGAGATCATCACGTTCGCGGAATCAGGTGGGTGCTGGCACGGGGGCCGGGGGTGGGGGTGGGGGTGTATTTCCCTCACAGTCCTAGGAGCAACTTCTTTTCCCTCCAGCTGTACACTGCCTGGGAGGGTCATTCGTTATTAGGTGGAGGTGGCAGGCAGGCGGACGGGGGCGCGTGAGGGGGAGAGGACTTCAGAGAAATGGAATTCTGGAGCCTGGCTCCTGATGGCGAGCTTACACTTGCTGTCTTCATCGGGTCACCCGGAGGAAGCTCCGGGGCCAATCTGAGGCTTGAAGCTGGTCTGGGAGAGGCTCCCTTGCCTGGTCTGGGAAACCAGGTCTGAGCAGCCTGATGGAAGGAAGCTGGGGCACGTCAGGGTGCTGGAGGAACTCAGGAGGCTTCGGGGGACCCCATCCAAAGTTTGTGTGGGGGCAGGGGCGGGGTGGGGAGTGTAGGATTGGGGTGGTCCGGCACAGATGAAGTCACTGTCTTAAAACAAATCTTCCCTTTAAAAGTCCAGTCAGGGGCCACCTCAGAGAAGCAGGGCAAACCTATGAGTGACATTCATTTTTACCTTCAGAAAGTCTGTCTATAAGAGTACAGGCGTCTCATTCTAGGCAGCCAAGAGCAACTTCAGGGGACAGTTGCCACTGACCCGGCAGTCACTTTTAAAACACTGACTTTTGCTTTCTGAGCTGAGAAAGAAAGGAAAAAAAAGAGTTTTGTTCTCTGTAAAGTTACTAAGCGCTCTCTGCCAAGGAATGCAACCTTGACAGAGTGCTCTCAGATACTACACTGAACTCTCACTCAGTCCTGAAGAGGAAGAACTTTAATAATAGATTCTAATCTTTGGCTCAGGACCACACTAACCTGTAGCTGAATAGAAAATACCTGTCAAAAGTGGAGGCGGAGATCCGGAGCCAGGTCACTTTTAGTTCTGTGACACAGATCCTTTTGCATGCCTACCAGCCCATGCATGCCGGGGCACATGGATATGTTCATGCCATGTTACCTTCATGGTAAGGCCAGGCTAAGGAATCATATCTCTTGGCAAACCTATTTGAAAGGAATGCCATTGTTTTGTTTGGTAGCGCATATGGCCAGTAAAGTATGTGCAGGGGCTCCCAGCATTTCTGTTGGAAAGTTTGCCGCAGCAGTGTAAACATTAAAGGCAACACTCAGAATTTCCAATCCTGAAAACCTGTTGACTCAGATGTTCTGTTTTCAAGAAAACCTTCCAAGACCTGGGCATCCTTTTGGGGGAGCAGACAGCCTGTTGGCTTCCTGGCTTCCCCCGTTGGAGAAGCCCTGGTGTCCTGCAAGCTTCCCAGCAGGGTAGTTTAGCTCTCTCATCAGAGCAAAATTCTTTTAAAGGTCTTACTTTCTTTCCCTAAAACTCTTTCTGGATAGAGCCCCCAAGGACATGGTGATTAGGACTTTATTTTTTGAGGCTTTCTGAGGAAAGTCAGTCAGGTTGGAGTTTTCAAGTTGCCACCCAATTTTCCTCAACCTTTCCTGTGGCAAGCAAGGTAGGAAAGAAAGTGTTTGATGGCTTTGGGTCCTGCGCAGGGAATGGATTCCAGCAGTCCAGAGGTCTGCTCCCTGTCCTGACTCAGAGGGACCCTGTGTGTTTTTATATGCCAGTTGCCACACATGATAGCCTTAATTGCAGCTCCTCCTCAATTGCCTTTACCACATCGTATGGCTAACTATACCTATGCCCTTGACCACTTTTAATATACACCTGGTGCTAGCAAGATGTCCTGCTTTCTCACTTAGCTGACTTGTATAGCAAACCGCTCTCTTGGCATTGGGAAATTGTGCAGTGAGAGAAATTGACCTTATATATATATATTTTTATTGACTTCATCTCAGTGCCACTCTTTTTCTAAGTTATATGAAATCTTGTCATTTTTTAAAACTTTTCTTTTTTTTAAGTGTTTTGTAAATTGAGAGAGAGGAACAGAGAGGGAGAGAGAGAGAAACATTGATGTGAGAGAAAAACATTGATCCATTGCCTCCCTTATGCACCCCACAACCTGGGTATGTGCCCTGACATGGAATCGAATCAGTGACCTTTTGGTGCATGGGGTGATTGATGCTCAACCAACTGAGCCACACTGGCCAGGGCTTAAAACTTTTCTATTAGGTGTTTAGTTAGAAAGAAATTGAGCTATTTTTTAAAAAAGGTGATTCATTTGGCTCACAAGTTGACTAAAGTTTAAGTTTAGTAATGGAAAACTACTCCTGGTTGAGTTTACAACTCAATTTTGGGTGAGCTACTGGATTCTAGACAAGGTTTATTGCACTTGCTTATTTTTCCCATATGAGAAGTTTCACACACCAACTTCAAGTTGTATTAGTCTGATTTCACAGATTTGATGATTGCTATATGAACATCTATTCTCCAAAGAGAGCACCATGTGAGTATTTTGCTGCTGTTTTCCTGGGAAAGAGATTTACCATCTGAATGATTGTAGTGAATATCTGAAAACGTTTTATTGCTTTTGGAATAATTCAACTTTAATAAAATCCAAAGTATGTCAAATGTCCAGGTTTTTGGAGAATAGCAAGGGACATTTATTTTTCTTTCCCTTATAAACTATTTTGTATAGCATAGACTCCAGTCAATAAGTGTCACCTGCACACATGCCTCAGATGCATACCATAGATGCACCTTTCAACTACCAGATTCCTCATAGTTAGTTTTTGCTTCTAGTCTCTTTGATGGTTGAATAAAGCCAAGACATGGCCACAGCAGTGGAAGAACTGCAAAAGTTCAAGTGCTTAGAACTCTTTGAACTGATTCTGTCCCACTGTGCTTAGGGAGAAAGTGCCCCATTTCTGTAAAACTGATGTGAGTTGTTATTGAGTAAGTGGCTGGGAATCACTCTCAAGCTCTCTGAAATGTATTCCAACCAACAAAAATGATGTTATTTTTATTTATGTCACCCAAGATTGCTCAGCCATTCTTTGCATGGCCGGCACAGAACCCTCGGTGTTTACGTTAAAACCTTAAAGGAAAGGAAGATATCAAGCCAACACTCACTACGATTGTCATTGAAACTAAAGTCAGTGGCCTTCTTGACTGCTATATCTTAGTATCATATTTTGATTTGTGACAAAAGCTTGTCAGTCAATGTATAATGACAATATATCGCTGAGTCTCCATATGCTGCCAAATTGATAGGCTGGTTCTGGTAATTAAGTTGGCAATTGATAGCATTTATCAAAGAAAGACAAATGAAACATTAAAAACTAGAAAATGCTTACATAGTCAGGTATGGTTGAAAGCAACACTAATTCTTCCCCTTTGGAGAGTCTAGTTACAGAAGATGAGTTTGAAATGTACACTTCCCAAACAGGGGTCAAACAAGGCTTGCTGGGGTGACTATTTCCCCCACCCCAAGAAAGCTATCTTAAGGTAGAGTTGACTTCCACCATCCTATTCCAGTCTTCTGAACTTTTCTTCGAAAACCCCTCACTGAAGAGTGTTTTTACACTTTCTTCTCTGAATAATGGGAAATAATGGGCCACAAGAGGGCGCATTCCAAAGACTTTTGCTTCTTACCAGTTAATCTTTTAGGGAAACACAATTTCACCTCCTGGAAGGCCCAGTCTGTAGCACGCTAATCTTAGTGATTATCAGTTACTGCTTTCTTCCTCTCATCCAGGAAATGTTAGGATTTTATAAGAAGGGAGGAACATGGCTACCTGTAATACATTAAATGAGACAGAAGGAAAAGGAATGGGAATTCTAGTGGTGCATGTGAACTTTCCCAAGCTCTATGGAAGACAGTGGGATGATAAATTTCAGAAGCAAACAAAACAGTGCGTGGAGAAATGTGACCATGAATCATCAGCCATACTGATTTGCTCACATATCTCCCCATAATACGGCTGCCTGGGCTCTTGCAAAAAACATCTTCCTTGTCCCCTGATTTTGTTGCCTCATTTGCCTGTCTTATCAATGCTTTTCACACACGACAAATGACAAGTGGATGTGAACAAGGGGGATAAAGCCTATTTATTTAACACCTTGTGGGAACATAGTGTGCAGTTTCAGAGGATGTGTTTGTTTGCAAACTGAGAGTGTGGAGAGAATGGTGGAGGAAAGAGGCGAGAGAGAACAGAGGTTGGGCCTGTGAAGGAGGTGTATTAGAGAGGGGGAGGATGTCAGGGTAGAAACTCAATTTTAACATTCCGAGAACTGGGAGTAATACCTTCCCAGGCACTTCTCACGAACACACCTATTTGTCTTGGCCCTTTTTGCTAAAATATACTTGATTTGCTCTATGAGTTGTAGTTTAGAATTCTTTATCCCGAACTGGGTCCTAGATCTCAAATCAAGAGTAAAAGTTCCCAGCATCTTTGGAAGGAGTTTCCGAAAGTCTGCGAGTTGAACCTTAACAAATTCTTCTCCTTCTTTTAGGAACCCCAAACCCCTTTCTCTCTAAATATTTAACTGGTTTATTTTTCATCCCTATTTAAATTAAAGTGCAGGAATGTGGGTGATCATTGACAATTCCATAGCATGTCCTTAGCAAATATATTAAGGCTGAAAAATCAATCAAGACCATTTATGACCAAACGTGCAGTTTTGCTATGGACAGGACTCTTGACGGCAGGTGAAAGGAGGCATAAGCGCTCTGTCCTCACTGGCTGCTTATGCAGAAACCCCTGGAGGCAGTCCCAATGCAAAGTTAGTGCTTCAGAAAACACACAGGCGGTCACTGGTGGCTCTGTCTGCCCCCACCAGTGACTATACCATACCTAGGCACAGTGAAACCCTGGTGAAGAATGGAACATTAAATTAACAGTCATATTTTACAGTGAGGCTCTTGCCCACAAGATGAGTTTAAATCCTCTATAAACAACAAGGCTTTCCACATTAACACTGGACATAATGCCCACAGATAGAAGGGCATCATACTTTATACAGGACCCTGGTGAGGAAAACAAAACAAAAAGGAAACACTGAGTGTATTGCTTAATTCATTGGAAATGTTCTTATGCCCTCCACCCACAGATTTGAGTTACTGGATTTGGGGGATGAGCGTCATCCCGGTGTGGGGGAAGGGAATAACGAGGGGCTGGGCAGTGAACCCTTTTGTGATGGGGATACTACAAACATTTGAAAAATCCTGAAAGCAGAGGACAGTCTGTTTTCAGGTGTCCTTACTTCCAGCTCCCACAGTCTTCCCTTTTTCTAATCCCTCCCACCGGCAACATTTCAAAGGTGTTCCCTGTAAGATGCAAAATTTAGCTCTCCTACCCATTTTTAGGCATTTTTTAAAGATCTCCCTTTGGTATATGTCCATTGAGGTTTAAGTGATGAAATATTATCACCCACATGGATTTGTGTGGGACTCTCTTAGTGAATTACTCAGGCAGAGCAGGCTGTGATATAAGCCTTGCTCACAAGCGTCAGGGAGGAAAAAAATAGCACAGAGGCTGAAAAGAATATTATCAGAGTAGGTAATGAAAGGTTAGCAAAGCCACTAGCGGTATCTTATTAAATAGGTGATAGTGGAGGAACCCAGTGTGCACCTGTAGAAACTAAAATGCTGTACCTGCTCACAAAGCATCATGGGAAGGCTTCCATTTCAGGATCTTACAGCAGGAGATATTTAAGTCAATCCTGAAACTGATTAGTAATTGATCCTAAACACCTAAGCCTTAGGTAACCTCCTTCTATTTTTCAAATTGTTACGCACACAGATTTGAAGAGTGAACCATTCTGAAAGCATCGCTGCAGTATAGCAATCTCTCCCAGGTAACATACACATAAAGGGAATAGAATCAAGAAGCTAGTTATATTTTTCATACCTAAGAAATAGGAAGGCTGTAATTCCTTTCTGAAACCTACAATCTTGACAAATGTTATTTTCATCTCAGCTTCTAGCTGTCTCATTCTCCCCACCCCCTTCTGCAATGAAAGCTAAATGTAAAAGAAAAAAATGCACTGTTTAATAAGTCAGAACACAATAGAACTTTTAAAATGTACCTGCATATAAGGTAGATTTTAAGAAGACTTGATTCTCTCTCTTCCCCCTGTTCTCCTGAGCATTATGGCAACAGCATTTTCACGAAATGGGATCTCAGTTTTATTTTATTCCTGACAAAATATCATGCAATATACAAATAGCAGTTCCAGAAATGGACACCAGGAGAAGGAGGCGACAGGCATGTCAATTAGTGAGGGGAAAATCCAAATGTCAGAAATATGGGGGAGAGATACAGCATGCAGGCAATGGATGGGAATACAGGGAACGGTCTACAGCTCAGTTAATGAAACCAGTGCATAAATCAGCGCTGCTGTTCTCCGCAGTACCAGGGGATGCCATGCAGTTACTTATCCGCCAGGACCAGGATGAAAGTCATTTTCTGATGACTCTCTGATCCTAATATAACAGCACCTGACAGATCGAGTCCCCTCTAATGAGTACTCTCTTTGTACAATCCTCTCTCAGGAACACAAAATCATTTGCTTCTAAGTACAGCAGCCTGTGAAGAAGGGGTGGGGCTATCTCATGCATTAGAAACCTGATCTTGTGAAATGAGAAGCTGTCCTGTGGGCTGCTGCTGGAAGTAAGCAGCATGGGGCTCTATAAATCTATTTGCATACACTGTCACTGGTTCACCTCCAAGGAGCCCTCCCTCTACCCCTCTCCCTCTAACCCCCACCCCCCAGCATCCTTAAAAATTTCTGCATTTTATTCATGGAAAGTCCAATGTGTTGGTTCAAATTGCCACCTGTCCCCTCTCTTACCTGAGGGCCATCTACCTCCACCCTCAGCCCCTCCAGGCAAGCATGGGTCAGAGCAGAGCAGAACCTGTGGGAATGAGTTATCTGAAACCCAGTGCTCTCATCCTGGGAACAGGTCAGATGCTTCAGTTTCAAACTCATTCCTAGAAACACACACACACACACACACACACACACACACACACACACACACACAGAGAGAGAGAGAGAGAGAGAGAGAGAGAGAGAGAGAGAGAGAGAAGAAAAACACACAAGCGTGTGCCCTCTGGCTCCTCTATTTTAGCAGCTACTATCTCTCTGTCTTTGGAGTGGCATCCTACACAGCTTAGGGTTTCAGAAGCTGGCTTGCTTAGAGCAGAAGGGAGAGCAGTAGGGGCTTGTTAACATCCTCCAATAGCAGGACCTGTGGCCTCAGTGTGGGGAGCCTGCCACTCCCGTGGGCTGGTCTTTAGAGGGTGGGAGGCTTTGGCAGCCTATACCTCTGGTCTTGGGAAAACCCTACCCACCACCTTAAAGTCAGCTGCTGATTTTCCTCTTAAATTTAACTGACTATGCTCTCCTTCCTGGAATCTTCTCTTTGCTTTCTTAAAATAACAAAACAAAACTGAACAACAACAACAACAAAAACCCACCAATTTTTAGCAAAGGGGAATACTGGATTCACTTTTTTAAAAAGTCATCATGCTTCCTAAAAAAAAGACAGCTTTCCCCTCTAACTGCTCCTCGCTCTGGTAATCTAACCATAAACCCAGCTTTCTATTCATTTCAACTTCTGCCAGCGACCTGAGGTCAAAAGAGCGCTCCTCACCACGCCATCAAGGCCAGGGTCCTAGCAAGTTTATACAAAGATGCCTGAGAACCTTTCATATGCAGCCCTCCTTGGCCCTGACCTCAGGGAATTTACCACTATCATAATCACCGTGTGCTGAGTGTGTTAAATTAAGAACAGAATCTGCAGTGCACAATGCACAGAAAAGCTGCCTTCTGCTGCAGGGAACTTGAAACTGTGCCTAGAATTTATGGAGCCGTAAACATCTCAGGGTGGAGAGTGATAAGTACGGCCGGATTTCCGTTAGCTATAGAAATCCAGGCAGAGGACCCTCCTCGGGAATCGTAAGTTCTGAGATGAACTTATTTAAAGCTGTTCTCTGATTTGTACACGGAATGCATGTATGTCAGACAGCTATAAGCAGGTACATGCAGGAGGGGGTTGTGAAAAGAGGGCATGTTTCATATACTACCCAATGGTAAAGTGGAAGTGAGGAAAAACACGTCATCAATCAATAATTCTAGTCTGAACACCTGTCCCTTAGAGTACCGGTTGCCCATGAATAAATAGACAGGTGCTAGTGGAAAGAGAAGAAAACAGGTGACTTTCTTATGTTTGAGTTAGGCAAGAACTGAGTGGTTGCAGAATCCAATCATTCCACCTATGTAGGGATTTTTCCTCTGTTAGAGCAGTTGTTATAACTGGTGCTTATTAAGCTGCATTAAAGGAAGGAGACAAAAATGGGGGATTCAGAGGTAGCAGGTAGATCTCTTAATATAAAATACTCAATGCTAAGGATGCTGCCACCCGTTAAAAGAAATAAATGAATTGCCTACTTTCTGCTAAACACTGCGCACAATAGATAGGACCTCAGACCCAGGCATCCTAGATTAGACTGGCAGGAGATGTTAGAGAAGGCATGATCAGTAAGTGGTGTTGTCTCTTCTGCAATCTGTTCTCATTAAGAGCATCCACTGAGGGTTGTGTGTTGGGAGGAGTATTCTAGGCAGAAAGAACTGCAGGCGTGTCACTGCCTAGGGGTAAAAGGATGCATGGGATGCTCACAACTTCAAACAAACACAGTGGGCTGGACTGCAGAGGATGGGACACAGAGAGAGCTGAGGACGAGGGCAGAAGCAGTTCAGCCAGAGTGCAGTGTCCTGGGCAGTTCCTGTTTTAAACTGAGGGAAATAGAAACTCAGAAAAGGACTGTAAAGAATGAGTGGCATGATCAGACCCACCCTTGGAAAAGATTATTCTCCCCATTTCATGGAGAAAAGATTGCAGAAGGGCTTGGTTCCCCACTGGAGAGGCAGATTAAAGAGCAAGCAGATGCTGTGACCCAGCAAAGAAGAGATGGGGAGTGAAGCAGGTTGTGACTAGGGAGTAGGAGGCTAGATGCCACACAGACTTCTGGGGCTGGGGTTGGGGTTAAGGGGTTCTTTGCATATTTGTGTAGGAATAATATATCCACAGCTTGCTAGAGCTTACAGTGTGTTTTTATTTGTGTTATTCCATTGGATCCTCCCAAACCTATCGGAGAGTGGGTCAAATGTCATATGTGATCCCCACTTGATAGAAGATGAAACTGAGATTAAGCAATTAATCAACAGATGCAGACCCCTTCAGCCCCCAGATACACTCAGTTCTAGGCCATGCTCTTTCTAGAGCAAGAGTTGAGCAGCTTCTCCTGTAAAGGGCCAGAGAATACATATTTTAGCTTTGTGGGCCAGTCTCTGTTGTAGCTACTGAACTTCATATTAAAGTGCAAAAGTAGCTGCAGACAAACCTATAAAGAAATAAGCATAGCTGTGGTCCAATAAAACTTTATTTATTGGCACTGACGTTTAAATTTCATATATTTTTCACGTGTCACAAAATACAATTTTTCTTCAATCATTTAAAAGTGTCAAAACCTGTGGGCCTTAATTTGCCTGTGGGCCATACTTTGTTGATCCCTGTTCCAGATGGTCTGTAACAGAGGCCCCATGGGGGCCTGAAATTAGTGAGTAGCCGAAAACACAGGAACTAACAATGTCCTCTCTCTCTCTCTCTCTCTCTCTCTCTCTCTCTCTCTCTCTCTCTCTCGCTGTGTTTCATTCTCAGGCACTACCAGGAAGACCCTGCACTTTGAGATTTCCAAAGAGGGCAGTGACCTGTCAGTGGTGGAGCGTGCAGAAGTCTGGCTCTTCCTAAAAGTCCCCAAGGCCAACAGGAACAGGACCAAAGTCACTATCCGCCTCTTTCAGCAGCTGAAGCATCCGCAGGGCAGCTTGGACACAGGGGATGAGCCTGAGGCCGTTGGATTAATGGAGGAGAGGAGTGAACTGTTGATATCGGAAAAGGCAGTGGATGCTCGAAAGAGCACCTGGCACATCTTTCCTGTCTCCGGCAGCATCCAGCGGTTGCTGGACCAGGGCAAGAGCTCCCTGGACATTCGGATTGCCTGTGAGCAGTGCCATGAGACTGGTGCCAGCCTCGTGCTCCTGGGCAAGAAGAAGAAGAAAGAAGAGGAAGGGGAAGGAAAGAAAAAGGCCGGAGGAGAAGGAGCGGTGGGAGGAGACGAGGAGAAGGAGCAGTCCCATAGACCTTTCCTCATGCTGCAGGCCCGGCAATCCGAAGACCACCCCCATCGGAGACGGCGGCGGGGCTTGGAGTGTGATGGCAAGGTCAACATCTGCTGTAAGAAACAGTTCTTTGTTAGTTTCAAGGACATTGGCTGGAATGACTGGATCATCGCTCCCTCTGGCTATCATGCCAACTACTGCGAGGGTGAGTGCCCAAGCCATATAGCAGGCACGTCGGGGTCATCGCTTTCCTTTCATTCAACCGTCATCAACCACTACCGCATGCGGGGGTACAGCCCCTTCTCCAACCTCAAGTCGTGCTGTGTGCCCACCAAGCTGAGACCCATGTCCATGTTGTACTATGATGATGGGCAAAACATCATCAAGAAGGACATTCAGAACATGATAGTGGAGGAGTGTGGGTGCTCGTAGAGTGCCCAGCCCAGGGGGAATGGGAACAAGAGTTGTCCAGAGAGGACAGTGGCAAAATGAAGAAATGTTTAAGGTTTCTGAGAAAAACCAGAAAAATAAGAAATTTTAAAAATAATAAACTAAAAACAAAACCTGAAACAGATAAAGGAAGATGTGGAGACATTCCCTATCCAGGGCTCAGAGATGCAGCAGTGAAAGAGATGGGAATTGAGAAGGAAAGGCAGAACGGAGTATCCTTCATTTCTTCTGATATCAAAGTGATGATACCAGTCCTTTGAACAGGAGCATTGTCCTCTCCTTTTCAGTTCCCTTTCAGGGTGAGCCCGGAAGTCAACTTGTCTAGTCTGCAATAATGTGGGCTAGCACAACCCAAATAGCATCTATAGAAAGCCATGAATTTGAAAGGGCCGGTTACAGGCACTTTCCCACCCAGTTACCCAGGTTGTAAGGTATGTCTGCGTGACCCTCTCTCTGTGTATAGCAGTGTGCTACCCTCCCCCCCCACACACATGCACACATGCCACAGACCCCGCACACTCAGACACCCTCCCCAGACACACACACAGAGGCATTTCTACACACCAACATACATCCATGTACCGGTAAAAGAACAATAGTGTGCAGGTGGTCACACTTCCTTTTTCTGCAACAAAACAAAACAAAACAAAAGCCAACAAAAAAATTGAGAACAAGACTAGAAGAGTAAAAGATCAAGGAAAAAAGAATACCAAGTTATATTTCGTTAAGGTGCTTATGATCCTAGAACTATGCAACCTAATAGGTTTGAAACTGTTTACCTGAGAGAGAACAAAAAGAGAGACTTTTTTGTATTGGAAGTAACCTGATTAATTTTTATTTTCTTCAAGGAGAGATACTTGAAAGGAATATGTTTGTCCATGTGTTGGATCCAAACATTTCTATATTTTGTAAATGTTGTGTTTTTTTTTTTTTTTTTATCGTTTACTATTTGCACTACAATGGTGTTTGACCTGTCCAATCCTTATTTAACAAGTATTTTCTTTGGGTGGGGGTGGGAGGGTTAAAAGCTGCACTTAATGTGAGCTATAAAAGAACTGCTACAGCACACAAAATAGCTATTTTTATTATTATAATTATTATTATTATTTTGTACCTTAAAAATAGACACATACACCAAAGACATTTGTGTGAGCCTTTAAACAGTCTGTCTGTGGTTGGTTATCATTCACCATCAATGAGTCAGGGGTTGAGATTCAAGGTTGAGTAGGGTAGATTGTGTTCAGGCCTAAAAGACCTGAGAAGTTTGATTTTTGACTCCTTTTATATCCATGAAACAGGACATTTCATACTGGATGTACAGTAGTTGTACACTGTTGGATATCAAGTTTAATCAAATTCATGAAATGCTACATGCTTGTATATGTATATATACATTGCTTGTGCATATGCATATCTGTGTGTATATATACATGTATTACATCATGTCCATACACATTTTAAGCACTTCAGGCTGTCATTTTTAAATGTTTTTAAAGAAATGAATGTTTGTGTGCAAAACACAGTATTTTTAAGAAGGAGAGGTTATAGTTTTTGCTTTTACTCTGAACTAGGTGGGCACATTTCAAAAAATTTGATGGGAAAAAGCCTGGAAATTCCAGTGAATATTCAGCAAGGCCCTCTTTCAATGTATAGAGATCCAATCCCCTCCTCTTCCTTGTCCCCCATTCCCATCCTACAAGTTATTCCCTGCTGGAAAAACAGGAAACTCCTGTTCATCAAAGCTCTAGGCTGATTTTATTTTTTGCAGCTTATATTTATTATCTATTGGAATCAATCTTAAATCAGAAGCTTTTTCAGAAAAAATATTTAAATTTTAGTCCAGAATAAAAGAGTTAAGTGCAATTTTTTAAAATGCTTAAGGCCTGATTGTAAGAAATATTTGGGCTAAGTAATGTTGTCACTAGTTAAAAGATAAATAATTTGGTAAAGGGTGTTAAGAGAGTAGAATTAAGGAAGAGAATAGTTAAGAGGAGGCAGGAATGAGAGCAGGAGTAAAAATCCCTAGTATTTTAATTTGTAGCCCAAATTTTTGATGTATAAGTTGATATGTATTAATTCAGATGCAAATATCAAAGTACATGCTTAAAGCTAAATTGTTATTTATTTAACAGTATTTAGTTTGCCTAAAACATCTCCAAGTTAATCATTTATGTGCTTTTAAAAAAAATACAGAGCCTTATTTTTACTGATTTGTTTGCCAAAATTTAAAAATTCTAATAATTGGGGAAAACTACAGTCATTAATGTTTTGTATAATATTGAAACCTCAGCCCTCTGTCAGTTCATAGGTTTAAAAAATAATTAGCTGTAGGAAAATAAAATATTAGTGAGAAACCAAATGTTACCAAAGGTGGTTTAGCTGTTGTATTAAATCAGTGTATGGTAACACTAGGCTGTATGTAGGCAAATCACTTTAATGTCATTACTTGGCAGATATACTTACTACACTGTAGACATTTACTATTTCTTATGCAGGAAACAACATGTACTGCACGAGAGTGGATTCTAATTACGAGAGGGAGAGCATGCACAATTGGTACTTACTTCCTCCCTCTTAACCACTCACCAGGAAATCAGTCAGGTGGGGAAGGTGGGTGTGGTGAGGAAAGTTTTAAGGAGGGGAGTAGGTGTCAATGTTCATATCTTACAAATTTTTTTAAAAAAGTTGAACGTTGAGGGCCTTTTGAACTGCCTCTTATTTGGTACTGGACCAAAAATAGAGTGGGGAATCAAATGCTAGTTCACTATGCAATAGCAAAGATGACCAAGGCCATGGATAAAGCAAGAGGTGACAAAAACAGTTGACATATATGCCATATCAAATATATATGCCATCTTTTTAAGCCCTTTAAGTCCTCAACATATTGGGGGTGAGAGGGAGTTTTGATTGGTGGCCACAGTAGTTATAAGCAGAGCAAAATGAAATTCCATATGAGAATATTTTAATGGGATGATTTATTTTAATTAATTAGGTTATCACACACTTGTAAACTTTAACCTATTTCATTAAATTTATATGGCCTTGAAATAGAATTATAAATTGCTAATACCTTTAATAATCTTGGAAGATATGCAGCCTTGTGAACCACCATACTTTTCATGTAGCAGCATGAGACCAAAAAAAACTTTTAAAATTCTACCGTATTGGGTTTTTCATAGTATGTTTTCCTCGATCTAATCTTAGCATCTCTCCATTCTTTCTCTAGAGCTAATTTCTAGGCTCTTAAAAAATCTACCCACACCAACTTTAAAAGCTCTGAAAAGCATTTGTCACCAAATATCTTTGAAGAATGGTAACTATTTTGTACATTGTATTGAAACTTTTGTTCTTTTGCTAAAAAGTAAGACAAGTTTCAGCACACTGAGTTGGAATTTTCTTGTCCCTGAAGACCAATCAATTTCTTATTTATTTAAGATTGATTCCACACTCTGTTTTCAAGGAGAGTGCCTGCATTCTCCTCTTATGTAGAGCAAGGGAATTTTTATTTCACCCCCATGGGATTGGACCTTGAGGTGACTCTAAAAAAAATGAGAACTAAAATGCCTCAGTTGTACTGAGCTTAGATTCAAATTATCATGTTCACTTGAAAAAAATATTTCCTGTGGGCCTTTTGGCAACTTCCCTTTGCAATGTAAAGAAAAACTTAGTCACCCTGAAAACCTACACAATAAATGAAACTTGTAGATGTGGGCAGAAGGTTTGGGGGTGGACATTGTATGTGTTTAAATTAAACCCTTTGTCACTGAGAAGCTGTTGTATGGGTCAGAGAAAATGAATGCTTAGAAGCTGTTCACATCTTCAAGAACAGAAACAAACCACATGTCTCAGCTATATTATTTATTTTTATGCATAGAGTGAATCATTTCTTCTGTATTATTTCCAATGGGTTTTACCCTCTATTTAAATGTTTTGAAAAAACAGTGCATTGACAATGGGTTGATATTTTTCTTTAAAAGAAAAATATAATTATGAAAGCCAAGATAACCTGAAGCCTGTTTTGTTATAAAAGTTTTTATGTTCTGTGGTTGATGTTGTTTGTTTGTTTGTTTTTATTTTGTTTATTTTTTTGACATACTACATGCAGTTCTTTAACCAATGTCTGTTTGGCTAATGTAATTAAAGTTGTTAATTTATATGAGTGCATTTCAACTATGTCAATGGTTTCTTAATATTTATTGTGTAGAAGTACTGGTAATTTTTTATTTACAATATGTTTAAAGAGATAACAGTTTGATATGTTTTCATGTGTTTATAGCAGAAGTTATTTATTTCTATGGCATTCCAGCGGATATTTTGGTGTTTGCAAGGCATGCAGTCAATATTTTGTACAGTTAGTGGACAGTATTCAGCAACGCCTGATAGCTTCTTTGGCCTTATGTTAAATAAAAAAGACCTGTTTGGGATTTATTTTTTATTTTATGTCTTATTGGTTTTCCAAGATCAACTCTGCACACATATTGCTACATCCTTTTCTGGGTTATAATTTTGTTTCTACTGTAATTATATGGAAAGAGTATGAGAAACAGATTGAATGGGAGAGAAAGGACAAAAACCAGAATGAGAGCTCATATAGAAAAAGAATACATATTGCTATGCAGAGATTTGTAATGGGCTGCAGATGCTTGACCAGCAATATTTATATTCATTTTGTTAATTTCCCATTTCTCAAACTGGAGTGGCAAGTAACATGAAATAGACTTCCTCCCTCCCTCCCTCCCTCCCTCCCTCCCTCCCTCTTTCCTCCACCTCTTTCTCCCTCCTTCTTCCTTCCTTCTCTTATTTCTTCCTCATTTCCTTTCTGGCTAGAAATCTGGAATTATACAAGAGAGCAACTAAAGCTAGAGAACTAGATGCATAGGGAAAAAAGTACTGGGACCAACAGAACCAATTTGAAATCACAGTACAGCCTATAATGAATTGATTGGTCAACTTTCTCTTCTATAGGTTTTTCTCTAGAATTTGTGCCTATCCCAGAGATTTTTACTGAAAAACTAAATTTATAAATGCTCAGATGAACCAAACATGTGCCCAGTTTTTTCTTTTTTCATATATCATCGTTTTAACTACTCTGAACAGTAGATATTGTTATTCCTCCTTTTACTGATGTATCTGAGGCATGAAGTAACATTAATAGGAACTAGGATTCTAAGTCAGCTCTATATTCAATTCTGAAGTTAATTTTCTTTTTGCTGTTTCATGCTTCCATTTTGTGATAATATTCATTTCTACTGAGAAAAAAAGGAGGGGAGGGAAGAGTTGAGTGTTGAACATACTGCTAACTTTTTAACACAAACAGTTTATATTCACCAGATAGTTCACTTGTACTTATCTCAAGTGAACTGCCAAATTCATGTAAATTCATACTAAATCCCTTTTATTTGTTTTAGGTAGAAAAGTTCCAGATTTAAAAAAGAAGAAAATGGAGTTGTTATAGTTTTGCTTTATATTTATTAACTTGTCTTATTTTTCTGTTCTTATATTTTTCTAGAGGATACCTGTTGTCCAAAATATTTTACTTTATGGGCCCACTGTGTGTGTGTGTGTGTGTATGTGTGTGTGTGTGTGTGTGTGTGTGTGTTGCATGAACACATGAATTAAACATCATTTCCTGCTAAGTTTAAAAATGAATGCATTTTAGGAACTAAGTAAAAATTCCACTGAATCACAAATGAGTAATATTATTAGGAAATTTATATGGATGTTATTGTAATTAAGGCAAAAATAACAAAACAGTTGAGGTCAGGTACAGAAAAATTTATGACTATCTATTTATAATACACAATGTGTATATGTTATATATGTTACATGCCTAACATATATGACATAGAGAGAGAATATGTCATCATTTAAAAGAAAATATAAATCCTCATATAGAAGTTTAATCCTTTCCAAGAACACATTTGTCTGGGGATGTGCCCAAACAAAAGGACTAGAGCAGTGCAAAAATTCCTGCTTGCATAAATCAAGTACCAGCTTCTTTAAAAGAATTCTGGTGTTTCTGCATTGATCCAATTTTGAGTCTTCTCTTGGTCCATGAAAAGGCAGAATTCATTAGAAATTCGTCATTACACCCTTTCAGGCTTTAAATGTCATCTAATTAGTGCCTACAGTAATTAAAATAAGAAAGGCAAATTGTTTATCCACCAGCAAAGAACCAAGAGCTGTTTCAAGACTTCTTAGAGCTGTTTCAAGACCTTTTAGAGCTGTTTCAAGACTTCTTAGATCTGTTTCAAAACTTCTTAGAAATAGACCATCTGCTCCACTTAACTATGCCCACTTTCAAGAAGAGCCTGTACTCCTAGGAGTTCCACCATGACTTTGATTCACTGGAGGGACAACAGAAAAATACTTTTCTTGCCCAAAACTTGGCAGTTAAAATCTGAAAATGGTTCTGGAAAATATTAGACCAACTAAATAAAAATGATGAATTTTTAAAAAACTGATTTCTGGTGGGGGAGAAGTTAGAGGAAATGTTGAGAGAAGGGCCAGTCACTGTCAGAAAAGAACATTGACAAAGCCACCCAGGGTAAGAGTTAGTTTGTTGCTGTAATTCCTGCTGCCATGGTTGTGGAAGTGCCTGCATCACTGTCATGTGGGAGGACATACTGTAAGACAAATACTGTAATGTGGCAACAAAGACCCCATCTAATATGTCTTTCATTAATGAGGTTGTCCCAACACAGTTCAGGACCACAGCCTAGGCCATTTGAAAGCTTAGTACTCACATGGGATAAAGGCAGTCACTATGGAGAAATTCTTCTATTGTGAAAGAAAGAAGAAAAGAAAACTGAACACTGCTAATCTATGCCAGAAACAGCAGGCCTAGGGCAGGAGGATGACAAAGCACTGGGCTTCAAAGTGTTTATTGTGCTAGAGCTTCCAAGCACTTTGAAGACAATCATCAAACCCTTCTAAATGGAACCAGGGAGCCTTCTCACCATTGATCTCAGTAACAAATGTTTGTGTTTCATGGTCAATTTATTTATCCCTCAAAGATTCTAAGTAAAATTGTTATTAAATAGGATATTTTTAAAGATAAAGCTAATTTTTCATTTGAATAATCATATCCCAAACATGATTAAATTGCCAACTACATGAAATACCTTGATATGGTATGCCATAATACATTTAGTAGCTATTATTATGCCAAATATTATGGGGTTTACAATTCTGAAATCAACTAACCCTTATGGTCTCATAGACTGGCCCATGTTGCCATGAAGTTACAGATTGAAACATGGAGCAAGCAAATATAGTTCCTTCTTTTTGGACTGGGGTAATAAGATATGAATTACATCGAAAACTCTAGTTAATTGGACTTACCTAATCATTTATTTAGCCACTATATGAAAGCAGAGGACTCAAGAGTTTTCTCCAAGCTCAACCCTGCCTAGTAGGTAGGATAGCCCTGTGACTCCTTGAAAGATGAGTAAACAGCAAATGCTAGATGGCCCCATCAATGCCCTAGCTAGCAAGTCAAATGTCATCAGGTACAGAGAAGTGAGATAAGCATGCATTTCTTTTCCTAAGAGAGCCAGCTCGCACCCCAGTACCTGGGGCTACCCCAGCTTACTCCTGCAACCAGACATTGTAGGGTGATCGTACACAGCTTTTATCTTTGCACTTTAAACATTTCACAAAACAGTAAATGCAATCTTAAATCCATTTTATATTGAACAAGCCCCCAGTAACAATTCTGACTAGATCCTTTCATTATCAGGAAAATTGATTTTCAAAGTACATGGTAAGACCAGAATTGGAAGTACATGGATTAAGCACTGAAATTAAATTGTATGGAAAAGGAATCACTGTAAAATAAAACAAACACCTTCCAGGTGATAAAAAATGAGGAAAATGTAGATTAAACCCAGGTGTGGCAAGGGTAAGGTCAGGTGCTTCTCTCTAGCTTCAGCTGTGACTTAGATTTAGCAGGAAGTAATCTGATAAATGCATGTACTGGCCTCTGGGAATCAAATTGCTAGAAGCTTCTTTTTGTTGCTTTCCTAAAGGAAGAACAGGTGCCTAGGGGAATCAAGGTAGGAAAAGCTGCACCCTCCACCTGTCAGAAGAACTTGGATCTATATCAGTGAAGAAAACAGCCACAGGCAGAAGCGAAAGAAACCTTTACTATATAAAGGACTCTGTGCAGAGAGAGCACTCCTTTGGTTCCCAAGTAACACACTGTCATAGTATATGGGAGAAAAAATCATTATCCACAATTATGACTTGAAAACAGCATCATGGGTACTGCATAAAAATGGGTCAACTGTTTTGGGAGCCATGAAAAAATAGGACCCTCACCAGATGTTGGCATTTGCAAGGTGATCTCTGGAGGCAGCGGCAGTGTGATGGATCCCCATTGGAGGCTTGGAAGAACCTAGAGAGGCCTTGGAGGAACTGAAGCTGACTAGGCACTTTATGGGCATGTGTGAAATGCCTGAGTTCCCAGCACAACTGAATGAAGTTTAGGGATGGGCGATGGAGTCTACCACTACGTTTCATCTTTGAGAAGATGGGGCAAGAGCTAATGAAAGTTGGCTTATTTCACTTAGTACAGCCCTCTCTGATCTTACAGCTTTGTAAGGGTGGAGAAAACACAATTTACATTAGAATTGTGTATGGAGACACAGAAAAGTGTCCACAGGAAATATTTGAATCCAAATTCAAACAAGTCACAAAAGTATTTATCTTACTAATGAAAAATCTCTAAAAGCAACTTACTTTTGACAAACTGGGACAGATTTTTAAATAAAAAAAATGAAGCCTATGAAATAATATCTATGAATAACTAGAAGGAAATACTTAGAAAAAGCAAGAGGCAGACTTGGAAACAGTCCTTCCTATGCAAGGGTGAGAGAAACTACCTACAATATGAATGGTTTACAGCACATTTAACAAACTCCTAGAAAGGTATTATTTCTGGGTACAATTCTGAATGGTGTACACCTTATAAGAAGTCTATGAGGTAGAGCTTTTGCTTCTACCTTTTAGAAGATGGACCACATCCACTCTTTCACAGGTAAGAAAACTATGGCACAGAGCAGTTAAGTAACTCATCCAAGGTGAGATGCCTAGGATGCAATAGAGGTAGGGCTCCAACCCAGGAAAGTTCTGCATCAGCCATTGCACCCTCATCTATATGTTCTACTACGTTTCCACCAAGAGCACGATTGCTGTTTCCTCATAATTCTACTGGTACCCCACAACTGTCTTCTTTCACCTCTACATATAAATTGCATATTTATAACTGATACAACCAACTACTTTTTTAGCTGGAATCCTGCAGAGCAGGTAGTGGAAAGGAAAAGAACTCAGGACCATGAGTCCGGAAATCCAAGCTTTAGCCTGCCTCAGTCACTAAGTAATTTTGTCATATTAAGTTACATTTACATCTTTGGGTTTCATTGTGTTAGTCTGTAAAAAGAAATGCATTAGAATCTCTTATGTGCTTTTCAATTTCAATATTCTAAAATTCAAACTGGCCAAATAGGTTAGACAAGTATCTTCTGACCAAAGTACCTTCATCTCCCTTTGTAACAGATGTTACCACAAGGACCTACCTAATCATGAGACATACTTATTCAATTGATTGTCATTCTGTTTTAGATGCTCTAATAAGTGCTTTTGTTATGCAAGCAACAACAGTAAAACATGACTTAATTACTTCTTGTGGAAAAAATAATTGTCAAAACCACTCAAACTGGCTAGAAGAATTACTTCAGAATTATTGATGTTGCTTTTTAAAGAAGTGGTCATGCCTGGCCTGTGTGGCTCAGTGCTTGAGCATCATCAACCCGTGCACCAAGAGGTTGCTGGTTCAATTTCCAGTCAGGGCACATGCCTGGGTTGTGGGCTTGATCAATAAAACATATTTTTTAAAAAGTCTTTAAAAAATAAACATTAAAAATAAAAGATCTAACCAAAGAGATGAGTTTTGGCTACATGACATATATTTTTATGCATCTCATGTCTTTAGCCTACCTGGCTACATTTTGCTTATATTTTTACTAGAGACCTGGTGCATGAAAATTCATGCACTGGAGGGGGAGTCCCTCAGCCCAGTCTGCACCCTCTCACAGTCCGGGAGCCCTCAGGGGATGTCCGACTGATGGCTTAGGACTGCTCCTCACAAAAGCAGACTTAAGGCATCAGTCGGGCATCCTTAGAGCTGCTGCGGAGGCAGGAGAGGCTCCCACCACTGGCCACTGCTGCTGTGCTCGCCAGCTGGGAGCCTGGCTTCTGGCTGAGCAGTGCTCCCTCTGTGGGAGCACACTGACCACCAGGTGGCAGCTCCTGCGTTTAGTGTCTGCCCCCTGGTGGTCAGTGTACATCATAGTGACTGGTCATTCTGTCATTTGGTCGATTTGCATATTAGCCTTTTATTATAGAGGATATTTTTAATTGTGTTTCACTCTGCATACCGTTGGATTTCTACCTTTTTAAAAATATGTATTTTTTTTATTAATTTCACAGAGGAAGGGAGAGGAAGAGAGAGATAGAAACATCAATGATGAGAGAGAATCATTGATTGGCTGCTACCTGCAGATCAAGCTCGCAACCCAGGCATGTGCCCTTGACCGGAATTGAACCTGGGATCCTTCAGTCCACAGCTCCATCCACTGAGCCAAACTGACTAGAGCCTACCTCTTTTTTATTTCACTCTCTACCAAGAGAGTTTGTTTTTTGCTATTTTTATTTTTATTATTCTTTATTTCTGTAGAGTGTTCTTCTTCTGGCTGTTGCCTCCTTGGTCAAATATTAATTGACTATAGAGACATGGGTTGATTTCTGGGCTCTCTGTTCTTTCCAATGGTCTATATGCCTGCTCTTATTCCAGTACCAGGCTATTTTGAATACCAAGGCTTTGTAGTATAGTTTGATATCAGGTATTGTGATACCTCCAACTTTGTTCTTCTTTCTCAAGATTACTGAGGCTGTTAGGGGTCTTTTTTGAGTCCATATCAATGTTTGGAATATGTGTTCTAGATCTGTGAATTATACCATTGGTATTTTAATAGGAATTGCATTGAATCTAGATTAATTTGGGTAGTATGGACAAGTTTAATGTTAATTCTTCCAATCCATGAACACAGTATATGCTTCTACTTATTTGTATCTTCCTGAGTTTCTTTCTTCAATGTCCTGTAGTTATCTAAGTACAAGTCTTTTACCTCCTTGGTTAAGTTTATCCCTAGGTGCCTTATTATTTTTTTTGTTTTGTTATTGCAATAGTAAATAGGATTGCTTTCTTAGTTTCTCTTTCTGATAGTTTATTATTTGTGTATGGAAAAGCCACTGATTTCAGAATACTAATTTTGTGCCCTGCTACTCTTTTGAATTTGTTTATTGATTCTAATACCTGTTTGGTGGAATATTTAGTGTTTTTTTTATGTACAGTATCATGTCATCTGCAAAAATGACAGTTTTACTTTTTCCTTTCTTTTTTAATTTTTTTATATATTTTTTTTATTGATATTTTACAGAGAGGAAGGGAGAGGGATAGAGAGTCAGAAACATCGATGAGAGAGAAACATCGATCAGCTGCCTCCTGCACACCTCCCACTGGGGACGCGCCCTCAACCAAGGCACATGCCCTTGACCGGAATCGAACCCGGGACCCTTCAGTCCGCAGGCCGACGCTCTATCCACTGAGCCAAACCGGTTTCGGCTACTTTTTCCTTTCTAATTTGAATACCATTTATTGTGTCTACTTGTCTGATTACTGTGGCTAGGTCTTACAGTATTGTGTTGAATAAGAGTGGTGAAAGTAGACGTCTCTCTCTTATTCGTGATCTTAAGGGGACACTTAATTTTTGCCCTTTGAGTATGACAGTGGCTGTAGGTTTGTTTGTCATATATGGCCTTTATTACTTTGAGTTATGTTCCCTGTCTTTTCACTTTGTTGAGAGTTTTTATGCCAAACGAGTACTGGATTTTATTAAATGCTTTTTCTGCATCTATTGGTATGCTCATGTGATTTTTATTTTTGTTTATATGGTGTATTACATTTATTGATTGGAAGTTATTGCATCCCCAGAATAAATCCCACTTGATCATGGTGTACGTTCTTTTTAATGTATTTCTGGATCTGGTTTGCTAATATTTTGCTGAGGATTTGAGCATTTATGTCCATTTTTTATTTCTTTGTAATGTCTTTATCTGGTTTTAGAATTAGGATAATACTAGCCTCATAAAATGAGCTTGGGAGTTTTCCCTGCTCTTGAATTTTTTGGAATAGTTTGAGAAGGATAGGTGTTAGTTCTTGGAATGTTTTGTAAAATGATCTGTGAAGTCATCTGGTCCAGAACTTTCCTTTTTGGGAGTATTATTATTATTATTGCTTTAATTTCACTAGTTGTAATCTATCTATTCAGATTTTTTGATTCTTCCACATTCAGTTTTCAAAGATTGTATGTTTCTAGGAATTTGCCCATTTCACCAAAGTTGTTCAATTTGTTGGCATATATACTATGTTCATAGTGTTTTCTTATAATTCTTTGTGTTTCTTTGGTGCCAGTTGTTAGGTTTCTTCTTTCATTATTCATTTTGTTTATTTGGGTCCTTTCTCTTTCTTTTGTGATGAATCTGGTTAAAAGATTGTCAATCTTGTTTGTCTTTTCAAAGAACCAGCTTTTGTTTCATTGATCTTTTCTATTGGGTTTTAGTTTCTATTTGGTTTATTTCTGCTTTGATCTTTTTTTTTTTAATCCTGACCCGAGAATATTTTTCATTAATTTTTAGAGAGAGTGGAAGGGAGGGGGAGAGAAACAGAGAGAAACATTGATATGCGAGAGAGTTCCTGGTTTTCTTGAATTTTGTAACTACTCTTCCAAATGCTTTATCTCTTCAGTTGTTGTGATGCTAATATCTCCCGGTGCTGTGGTACACAGACATCCAGTGCCCAACTCTGCTATGAGAGGAAATATTGCAGAATATCTCTTAATGGATCACACATAACTGATTTTGGGATTAATGGATGATCATTATTTCCTGATTTATTGTCTGATGCTCTCAGAATATTAAATACACATAGGTAAGTAGGTCACTCTGTACAATAACTATACATTTTTGCTCTCACTGGTCAAGTTATATACTTATTAAGACTCAAGTGTTTTTGTTCCCAAACCTGCTTATGCCAGTTGTATTTGTGTTTGTATTACATAAACACTTAAAATCTGAGGGAAAAACACACAAAGCTAACAAACAAACTGTTTCCATAGAGTTCAAGGAAAATCACTAAAAACATTTGTGGCTAAATTAGCCATGAGAGAGAACTGCAAAAGAGTGAAGAAAAATTATAAAATGTAGGAAGATTCCACATTTATGAAATTTTACAGCAATCAAATTCTTGTTCTACTTTAAACAATCTCAAACTGAAAATTGTAAAAGATACATTATAAATTTGGTTCATAACAGAAAATTATGTCAACCTCCAATCAGGAGACCTACTCTCAAAGAAAAGGCCTTGGCCCTATATAAAAAGCCTGGTGAACGAATGTATAACAATGCACCTTAAGTTAAAACCTAGTTAAAAATATATATCCTTTTGCATAATTACCCTCTTTAGCCAACTTCTGTTATTAAACATCTACCCACACATCAAGCAAAAAGGCTTTTCTGGTCTATTAGAAGGATGAGATAGTAATGGTGTGTACATGTACATAATGGAAGGCAGTTTCTAGATTACAGGAGTAAGAATTCTAAATCCTCATCCATAGTAGCAAGACAATGACCAAAGTTAATGAAAACTCATTAAAATGTACATTGCTTAGCACTTTAGAATAACTACTCAAAAAAATAAAAACTAAAGTGTTAAAAAGCACATATATTTGGAAAGTGGAAGTGTTACGAGTGGCAAGCACATATAGGAAGGACATTATGGTTTGCTTTATACGCTTATTACTTCTGATTTTTTAAATGCCATGCAATTTTACTCTTATAAATATTAAACTATTAACCAGTAACATCTAGCAGTGATTTTGCTCATATGATAGCCAGGCTCCAACATAGCCTTTAACGAACCTTGCTTCCTGGTATTCACACCCTTGTGTAATCCCCTCTCCCATTCCACATTGTATTAGTGTGGTCTGGTTGGCCAATAGAATACTACTGAGGTGACAGTATGTCACTTCTGAGATAAGTTATAAAAAGTCTTTGGCTCTCTCTCTTCTCTCTCTCTCTCTCTTTTGCATCATTGGCTCTGGAGGAAGCCAGCTGCTCTCTCATAAAAAGCACATGTGGTAAGGAACTGAAGTTCCTTTAAGTCTCATTCTTTATTTATAAATTTTAGATAGTAACACATTCCTTGCAAGTTATTGTGGAGTTTATATATTAAATATATAAAGATCAAGACAAGAAATAGTCCTCAATCATAACTGATATCATTATTGCTATTGATATAATTATTAAACTTGCCAGAGCCATTCAGCTTATATATGGCACAGATAGGATTCAAAAACAGATCTATCTACATCCTATACCATTGCCCACAAGTGTAAACAGATGCCCATAGGAAATTTGGGTAAATTTTTCTTCTTTTTGCTATACATTTGTGTGGATTGTAGGAATCTGTAATTCTCCTCCTCTGTAAGGAAGGAATCCCCAATGGGGCCAAATGGATGCATTATAACTTAAGACAGAGTACTAAAGGACAAAGCAAGCTCTATGGAATTGTATACTTATATAAAAAGAGAGAGAGAGGGGAAGAGAAATATGGTGCATATCAACTCAGAGTGAAATGAATGGAAAAAATGCCATGCTAGAAAGGCTTTTGAATAAAGAAGAGGGTAGAGTGATGGGAGGCAGGAGGATGGTTGCAAGAAGAGAGATACCATATGTGGTGACATGAGTGAGTGGTTCTGATTAACAACATGGTTAAAGATCTTGATATATATCACTAGGAGAAAGGCCAATCAGGACCTTCTTGTGGATTTGAACCCAGAGTCTGGGGGGTTACCAGATTTACAGTGAGGTAAGTTAGGGCTAGGAAAGTTGTTCAAATTGAGCCAAAACACATGATAGGGTTTGGTAGAAAGTTTTATAGGCCCATCTTGACTGTGAGGTGGAAATTAAGTGAGGCAGTAAGACATGTAGTGACCAAAACAGTCAGATAGTAGAGAAAAGGCTGAAAGAAGGGAAGGGACTGGGATGACATGGGAAGCCCAAGGGAAGCTGCTAAATGATTACTTGATCTTGTAAGCTGAGTATCAGGAGATTGATGGTTTATTTCAGGGTTGCTTTTTTTAAAATATCCTCTAAAATATGACAAAAGTTAGTTGTGCACTTAAAGTATTGGATGGGCTGATAAACTCTTCAAGACTTGGGACAGAGGCATCTGATGTCAGAGGTACAGAATTTGGGAGAGGACTTTTCCTCCCCTGCACTAGGTCAGCAACCAAGGTTCACTCTGTAATACCAAGGGTGAGGATAGCTGTGCTTGGAGGAGATAGTTCTCTCTGGGAGGGCCTGACAGGGCAGCACCTTAATGAGGTATCAAGGAAGAAGAGGGAGAGCAAGCACTTTTATATATCCAAGTGAGAAGCAGAAATGACATGCAATAAGTGCCCTGTTCCCTCTAGAGTATGACCGTCCTGAAGGCAGAGGCTCTGTTTAGCTGGTGTAGAGCACTGGCCCTAATACCAAAGACTGACCCAAAAAGCCCAACCAATACTTGAGTAAATGAATGAATAAATAAGTTACTAAATGGCACATCTTAGGAAGATGTCCAGTATTGCGTTGGATATATTGGTCTGAACCTATAGATATAGGTCTTGGCCCAATGTAGAAGTGGGAGTAATTAAATCAAGGATTTGGATAAAATTCCAAGGAGAAAAATGAGAGATAAAGAACTTGAAAATTGAAGGAGTGAGCAGAAAAGAAGAGGACATAAAATCTAAGGATGCGGCTATTGATGTGGGAATAATGCTGGTAAAGAATGATAGAGAAGTTATGAAAGGAAAGTATATAGAAAGGAGTGCTCAAAAGTGGCAATTGCTGGCAAAAATAAAAGACCATGAAAAATATTGACTGAAAAATACCTGTTGGATTTAGCTAGAAGGAGGTCATCTGTAAATTTGGGGAGAGTCATTTCACTGGAGTAGTGGAGGCAGAAATCAGACTATTCTGATGTAAACAGTTCATGGAAAATGAAGGGGAGAATACAGCGGATGTGTCATTTCAATGAGGTTGACTATAAAGGGGAGGGAAAGACAGTTATAAAAGCAGAGCAGAAAATGAGGGATGGCCTTTTAAAAGACATTTTAGCAATTTGAAGTTTTAACCCGGATTTCAGCTTGAACTTCCCTGCCTCTTGAGAGCAAAATAAGATAAACATGAAAACCGTTTTCATGTGATTGTGGCGATTAATGTGGGGAGTGTGTGGTGCTGATCACTTATATTCCATGCTCTTCTCTGGCTCTGATCTCATTCTTTCTCCACTCCCTTGGTTATCATTGAATTGACCAGACTGGAAACTCGGCCCATTTGACTTAGTTAAACATCTGTACACATTGGCAATTTGGGGACATTTGAGGGGTATTGCTGAATGTAAGCTATTGACCATTTTATACTTCCAATATAAGCTTAAGTTCCACTTTCTAAGAGCCTCTCTCTTTGGCTGTTTCTTAGCTGTGCACATTAGAGAGACATTTTTGTTCAGTCACCTTTGGGATCCTCTTCTAGTTGCCTCTGGAAAGTTGGGGTTTCTCAGGATTCTGCACATAAGTGTCTTCTCTTTTACACTCCTTACCAGAGACTTGTAACCATCACACAATGAGTCATATCCAGGTAACACACAACTTTGTTTCCTGATTTGCAGATTGTTTTTTCATTTAAAGTTTTGAATTTGTGATATTTGGAAATTCACATACTGTTTTAAGAAATAATACAAAGATCTCATGTACCCTTTACCCAGTTTTCTCTCAAGGGTATTGGAAAGCTATGTGCACTATCACAATGATGATATGGATATGGGTATAGTCAAGACACAGAACATTTTTATCATTAGATCCCTCCTGTTGCTTTTTTAAGTGAAACCTACTTCCTTTCCACTCCTACTCCTCCTTATCCTGGAAACCATTACTCTTTTCCATTTTCACAGTTTTGTCGTTTCAAGAATGTCATATGAATGAAATTGTATGTATGCATGTATAATCATAGCACATATGTAAACTTTTGGATTAGCTTTTTTTCACTCAGCCTCATACTCTGGTGATTTATCCAGGTTATTGTGTGGTCAACAGTTCATTCATTTTTATTTCTGAAGACTGTTCCATTGTGTAGATATACCACCGTGTTTTAATCATTTACCCATTGAAGCACATTGAGTTATTACTGAGTTTTTTGCTGTTGTGAATAAAGCTGCTATAAATGGTAATGCATAGCCTTTTGTGGGAAGATAAATCTCTTGAATAAATTCCTAAGAGAGCAATTGTTGTATGATTGTCACATGTTTAGTTTTCTAAGAAACTGCCAAACTATTTTCCTGAAGTAGCTATCCATTTTACATTCCTACTAGCAATATATGAGTGACCTAGGTTCTCTGCATCCTCACAAGTATTTGTTATTATTATATTTTATTACAGCCATTCTGATAGGTTTGCAGTTTTAATTTGCATTTTTCTTATGGCTATTTCAAAGAAATTTTCAATATCTTCCAATGTGTCTATCAATGTGTATATCTGCTCCAATGAAATTTTTCTTCATGTATGTTGTCGAATTGTATTGTAGCTTTTTTTACTTTTGAGTTTGGAGGTCCTTTGTCAGATATGTGTAGTGTAAATGTTTTTTTTTTCTACACTGTAGCTTGTCTTTTCATCCTCTTCATAGGATCTTTACAGAACAAAAGATTTTAATTTGGGTAAAGCCCAATAATAATTTTTTCCTTTTATGGATCATGCTTTTAGTGCCAAGTCTAGGAACTCTTTCCCTAGCTCTAGATCCTGAAGATCTTCTCATATTTGTTTCTAAAAGTTTTCTAATTTTGTGTTATACATTGAAGTCCGTGATCCATTTTGGTATAATAGGTGTAAAGCTTAGGTTGAATAGTACCTATAGATAGCCTCCAGCACCATTTGTTGAAAATTTTATCTTCTATTGAATTGCTTTTGCACTTTTGTTAAAAACCAGTTGGGTTAATTTTTGTGGGTCTATTTCTGCGTTCTCTGTTATGTTTCATTTGTCCGTGTATCTTTCCCTCTGCACAAGTCCTGTGCAGGTTTTATGATATTTAATACCAAAGCATTTCATTTTTTTGAGAGACTGTAAATAGTTTTGTATTTTTAATTTCATTATCTATGTATTCATTGCTACTATATATAAACACAATTGACTTTTGAATGTTTATCTTGTATCCTGTGACCTTGCTGAACACACTTATTAGTTCTAGAACTATTTTGGTAGATTCTTTGGGATTTTCTGCATACACAACCATGTCATCTGCAAATAAAGATAATTTTTTTGTTTGTTTGTTTTTTTGTTGTTTGAACTCCCTTAGGATCTGTATGCATTTTTCTTTTCTTTACTTGCCTATTTCATTAAGTTGGAACTTCCAGCTCTATGTAGAATTAGAGGTGAATAAAATCAAACATTCTTGTGTTGTTACTGATGTTAGGGGAAAGTATTCAGTCACCATTAAATATAATGTTAGCTGTAGGTTGTTTAGATAATGCTTGACTGAATTCAGTAAGTTCCCACTCTTTTCAGATTTTTAGAGGGTTTTATCAAGATAGGTGGTGAATTTTGTCAGACGCTTATTTGACATGGCTACGTTAAAATTTTTGTCAGGTGATTCTAACATCTCTGCCATCTTGGTGCTTGCCTCTGTTGATTGTCTTTTTCATTTAGTTTGAAATCTTTCTGATCCTTAGTTTGATGGATGGTTTTCAATTACAATGTGGACACTTTTATATTATGTTATAAGGCTCTGGATCTTATTTAAACCTTTTGCTTTTTCTGGCTTCCGCTGACACCAATTCCGGAGGAGAGGAAGGGGAGCTACCTACTGATCCTGCAGTGGGGGTGGTCTTGTTACCATAGGTGATGGAGACAGTCCTCACTCTCCACTAGGGTTCCTCTGACACGACTGCCTGGTGGGGTTGAATGTCCAGGCTCCCCATGCAATGTCCACTGACACCACAAGCCCGGATGAAAGCTCTTCACTGGCTGTTGGGGATGAGAGTTCTGGCTCCCTCTTTGGCCTTCTCCTACCCCACCCTGTCAGGCGTATTGAGGCACCTTGTTACAGCCTCATAAAGGTAAAAACCTAGGTGCCTCACTTGGTCTTACATGGATGGGGCAGTTTCTTCTGTGGTGATTTATTGGGTGGATTAGAGCAGTGATTGTCTGAAACAGGGGTCCTCAAACTTTTTAAACAGGGGGCCAGTTCACTGTCCTTCAGACTGTTGGAGGGCTGGACTATAGTTTAAAAAAAAAAACTATGAACAAATTCCTATGCGCACTGTGGGCCCTGGACGAGTTGGCTGCTAAGCAGGACAGGCAGCGGCACCCGGCGGGCCGGATAAATGTCCTTGGTGGGCCGCATGTGGCCTGCGAGCTGTAGTTTGAGGACGCCTGGTCTGAAAAGTTCCCAGCTTTCTAGGCTGCCCTTTTCCTGGTTCCTTGACTAGAAAGAGCAGGCTTTTTTGTCTGTTTGTGGTTTCCAGGTTGCCAGGTTCTCCTGCTCCAAGTCTGAGATATAGGAGGAAACAAAAACCTAGTAACTCACCACCATGCTATTTCTTTCATCCTAAGGTCCTAATAAATCTGTCTTCTTTTTCTTACCTCTAAGAATAAGTGTCTAGGATTTTTAGTGCTACTTAGTGAGAAGAATAGGGCAAGATATGTCTATTCCATTTTCCCAGAAGTGGAACTTTGCTCTCCCAAACAATGTTTTAAATTTTGTTTTTGTTATTCCTAAATCTAGATTGCTCAAGTAGACTATCCCACCAAGCCCTAAGCAGGTGAGTTCACCTTTCTGAATGTTTTCATCTGGATAGCCCACAGAAACCTAAATTCTACATGAATGTATAAGCTTCCTCCCCTTTTCTTCAACATCCCTTCTTCTTTCATTCTATCCTGGTTATCCAATCCAAAACCCAGAAACTATTCCTATATGCCTTTCTTTCCCTCACCTGCCATGTCTCAGCTACCCAAATACATAACTCACGCCTGCCTTTCTCACTCCTTGCCTCTGTGGATGTCTCTTTATGTGAGCTGCAGTAACACTTGAATTTTATAATGTTCAAAAATAAACAATACATGTCATCTTCTGTTCTAATCATATTTCTCTTCCTTATTAGAATTTTAGTTAATGTCACCCTCATTTTCCTATTCCCTATAGCAGTGGTTCTCAACCTTTCTAATGCCGTGACCCTTTAATACAGTTCCTCATGTTGTGGTGACCCCCAATCATCAAATTATTTTCGTTGCTACTTCATAACTGTAATTTTGCTACTGTTATGAATCTTAATGTAAATATCTGTGTTTTCCGATGGTCTTAGGCCACCCTGCTAGCGGTTCTCAACCTGTGGGTCGCAACCACTGCGAAAATAATTTGATGATTGGGGGTCACCACAACATGAAGAACTGTATTAAAGGATCACTGCATTAGAAAGGTTGAGAACCATTGCCCTATAGTCAATTTTTTACTATATTTTATACTCACCTTTGCCCTGTATCTAATAAACCCAAATTTAACAATTGAATGACACTGATATCTCTCTCGTCAACACCTTCCTATCGATTTTCACTGTCATAATCCATTGCCTAAATATTAGTGGAACTATATTTTCATTCAGGTCTTCGTCTCCTCTCATATTATAACAGTTGTCTCCTAATGGTTTCTCCTCAGTGCATGGCAATCCTTCATGTACACTGTTTGGTTAATTTTCTTGAAGCCCTGTTTCTTAACTTGGTTCTTCTGTTTCAACAGTTTCAATAACTCTCTGTGGCTACTGGGATCATGTTCAATATCCTCCATGCTCACCTCTTTTATTCTGAGTTTCTTCTCTGAGTTTTGTTTATTTCTTTATCCTGGGCCTGGTAGGTTATGAATGGTCACCTCAGCCTATACCACTGCTTTAATTCAACAGCAGCACAAATCATGTTATTCGTTTATTAGTTCTGGACTTCACTACATGAGATGTGAGGTGAAGGAGGGAAAGAAAATATAACAAAGCAAAGATGAGTGATGTGAGAAGATGTAAATTAAAAAAATTAACTTGTTGTTGAAGCAATCCTCGTGTAAACAAAGTGCTGGGCAGTTATGCTCCACAGGCAGAGGGGGGACACACAGGCTCACAGTGAGCCATTCACATGACTTCAAAGAAAGGAACACATCAGTTGGCAATAAATATTTATAAAATGAGACTTAAGGTATTTAGGCCATTAGCCTGCCACATACTCCTTCCACACAATGAAATATGAAGCTTAAATCATGATAAAGACAGGCAAGAACAAATAATAGAGGACCTAAATTTAGGCTTGGGTAAATGTTCAGATTTATTTTAAAATATGGGTTTTATAGAATAGGCACTAGAGATAAACCAAATTTTCAAATGGCCACAACTGCTTTTTATTCCTTTTCCTTTGTTTCCTCTGTAATTTTTATGAAAGGAAAAATTTTTATCTCAACTCATAGTATTTTTTCTTTTGTCTCATCACACTTAAGCATATCCAGTATGACTAGAGACCCTATACTTGTTAAGTCATGTAACTCATTTGTTTAAATAAAGGAAAGAGAGACTTGAAGCTGATTTCATCCAAACCAACTTTTAAAGTTTCTTCAATGTCTATACTAAATGACTCTCAGTAAGTGTCCAATGTAGTCTTCTTTCTCCATGGGTTTTCCTATGCATTCATCTCTCACAATCATGAATTAATAAGATTAGGAGTAAACACAGGCTCTTGTGTAACAGAAAAGGTTGGATGAGGTTCAGAGTTGATTGCAAATTCTGGCCTTTCTGAACTTCTTGCTAGTTAAAAATTAAATATGCCATTTTCTATCCTTAAAGACAGTGGTAAGCAAGATAAACTGATTTCAGTTAAGTAGCTAAGGCCTGAGATTTGATGTGCTGTCTCTTCCAAATGAAAAGAATTTCTTTTACAGGACCCTTGGGATCTCTACCTTTGATGCATGACTGCTCTGGAGGGTGGTCTCCCATCTGGGTCTCTCTCCAAACCCTGAAATTTAGGTGAGGCTATCTACACATAGATGGGTGGAATAAACCCCTGTACTCTCCAGAGACACAGGATATATGGAAAAATAAGCATATAGTTTAGAATTTAGGTGATACAAAGTTGAATCTAATCTTAATGATCTTGAACCAGTCATTTGAAATTTCTGGCCTTTAGATCTCTCACCTAGAAAATGGGAATGGTACTGGATTCTCAATGATTTTGTGCAGGTTGATGGAGGAAGTCCTATGCTCACTTATGACCACTGTCTTACTGCAGGAAGTAAGTAATAAGGGACTTGCTGATAGAGCTAGTCCACTGAAGAGAAGGACAAGTTCAAAACACTGATTTTTGTCTTCCATCACATCTTACTATTATATCATTCAATAAACTTATTATCAGGTATTTGAATACATGTTCTTCTTGCCTACCTCATTATATCCTTTTAATTGCCTAGTGAGGCCAGGTTAAAAAAAAAAAAAAACATTACCCTGTGACTGAAGTATAATATTAAACATGACAGAAAAGTGTTGCCCAAGGCCACATTGTTGTTTTCTTTAGAGTCAAGAACCTTCTTTATACAGTGGTTAAGTTCAATAGAATTGCAAATTCCTCTTTTCCATTGAAAAGGAGGAATTAAGAAATCCTCAGGCAGGAAACCTTTGATTATGGCACCCATTAAACACTTCATAGCTCTAGTCTGAAGTTCACCTTATACCATTTCTACACATCTACACTGGATCATTTTTAAATACTCTAAAATACATATTTTAATTATGAATATTGTATTTTAACTGTGAATATGATTAAAACTTGTCCTTCATGTAATTCTTCCTGCACTATTTTAAGCCTCACTACTAACTTACAAACACAGATTAAAGCAGAAAAGAGTTAAATAACTTGAGCTGTAGTCTGCCTGCTGCAGTGAAATAATGGACTGGAAACAGGAGTCACCTGGTTCTGAATCCTGCCTTTGTTACTCCCCAGTTCTGTGACCTTGGCCAAGATATTTAAGTCTCAACTTCATAATAGTAAAGATGGTGATGAGATGGAGGAGGAGGATGATAATTATATCATAGGAATATTGTGAAAATAAAATGAAATAGTGTTTGAAATTGCTATGTAAGGGACATAATAAACACTCAATAAACATATGTTTGTTTCTTTTCTTTCCTCCCACTTATTGTCTTCAGTATATCTTTCTTGGAATTAATGTGCCAATTTCTAGTTTTGGTAGAGTCTTAGAAAGCTCAGATTTCCTTCATTTATTTTTATTCCTTTAGATCTTTTATTCCCAGTTCTTTTTTTCCTGCTTTCTCTCTCTCTCTTTTTTAAATAAATCTTTATTGTTCAGATTATTACAATTGTTCCTCTTTCCCTCCCCCCATAGCTCCCCACCACGCGGTTCCCACCCCACCCTCTGCCCTTACCTCCCCCCCACTGTCATCCATAGGTGTACGATTTTTGTCCAGTCTCTTCCCGCACCCCCCACACCCTTTCCCCCCCGAGAATTGTCAGTCCACAACCTTTCTATGCCCCTGATTCTATTGTATTCACCAGTTTATTCTGTTCATCAGATTTTTTATTCACTTGATTTTTATTTTTATTTTTATTTTTTTTAAAATATATTTTATTGATTCCTTACAGAGAGGAAGGGAGAGGGATAGAGAGTCAGAAACATTGATGAGAGAGAAACATCGATCAGCTGCCTCCTGCACACCTTCCACTGGAGATGTGCCCGCAACCAAGGTACATGCCCTTGACCAGAATCGAACCCGGGACCCTTCAGTCCGCAGGCCGACGCTCTATCCACTGAGCCAAACCGATCTCGGCTCACTTGATTTTTAGATTCACTTGTTGATAGATATGTATTTGTTGTTCATAATTATTATCTTTACCTTTTTCTTCTTCTTCCTCTTCTTAAAGAATACCTTTCAGCATTTCATATAATACTGGTTTGTCAGTGATGAACTCCTTTAGCTTTTTCTTATCTGTGAAGCTCTTTATCTGACCTTCAATTTTGAATGATAGCTTTGCTGGGTAGAGTAATCTTGGTTGTAGGTTCTTGCTATTCATCACTTTGAATATTTCTTGCCACTCCGGTCTGCATAGTTTCTGTTGAGAAATCAGCTGACAATCATATGGGTGCTCCCTTGTAGGTAATTAACTGTTTTTCTCTTGCTGCTTTTAATATTCTCTCTTTGTCTTTTGTTCTTGGCATTTTAATTATGATGTGTCTTGTTGTGGTCCTCTTTGGATTCCTTTTGTTTGGGGTTCTGTGTGCTTCCTGAACTTGTAAGTCTATTTCTTTCACCAGGTGGGGGAAGTTTTCAGTCATTATTTCTTCAAATAGGTTTTCAGTATCTTGCTCTCTCTCTTCTTCTGGCACCCCCATAATTTGGATGTTGGTACGCTTGAAGTTGTTCCAGAGGCTCCTTACACTATCTTCATATTTTTGGATTCTTTTTTCTTTTTGCTTTTCTGGTTGGGTGTTTTTTGCTTCTTTGTATTTCAATCTTTGACTTGATTCTTGTGATCCTCTAGTCTGCTGTTGGATCTCTGTATATTATTTTTTATTTCAGTCAGTGTGTGCTTAATTTCTAGTTGGTCCTTTTTCATATCATTGAAGATCTCACTAAATTTATCAGCCTTTTCTAGAAAATTCTTGAAAAACCTTATAAGTGTGGTTTTGAACTCTATATCCAGTAATTTGCTTTCCTCCATTTCTTTCATTTGTGACCTGTTTCTATGTCTCTGCATTTTGGCTGCTTCCCTGAGTTGATAGAGTGGCTTTGTGTGCTAGGGGTCCTATAGGGCCCAGTGGCTCAGCCTCCCCAGTTACCTGAGGTGGACACTCTTGGTGCACCCCTTTGTGGACTGTGTGCACAGTCTTGTTGTAGTTAAGCCTTGATTGTTGTTGGTATCACTGGGAGGAATTGACCTGCAGGCCAATTGGCTGTGAGGATCAGCTGTGTCTACGATGGGAGAACCTCTGTGCTGGAGACACCCTTATGAGACAAGACTTGCTTCACTGGGGTCTGGTGCTCACTGAGTCTGCCCCTGAGTGTGTCCCTTATGGATCTGAGGAGTTGTAATCAGGATGGTCCTACTCTGACCCCTGGGTACACTGGCTCTTGGGTCTCCAAGGAGGTGCAAAGTCAGCCACTGCCTGAGGCCACCCAGCAGGAGCTATGGAGAGATCTGCAGATTCCTCTTCTTTGTTTGGGTTTTGGAGGTGCCCAGATGAGGTGCAGCTGTGAAGCAATGCAAGCTGCTTCAGAGCCTTGGGCCTTCTTTTGGATGTTCTGGTCTCACTGACTCAGCTGCAGTTTGTTAGGTAAGTTTAGAATTCAAAGGACCAGGCCATTCATACGCAAAAGCCTCTGTACTCAGCTTGGATGGGGCGGAGTCTCAGGATGGAGCAAACAGCAATGGCTTCCCGTCAGCCCTGCCCTAAGAGGCCCCTGGGTCTCAGTGTCCCTCGGTAATCACTGCAAGCACTTCTAAGAGAGAGCCGACCTCGAGTTTCGCCCGCTGCCAGACAGTCCAGTTTCTCCCCGAATGAGTCTGGGTCCCCAGAGTCTTGCCCGGAACTGGAGTTCAGAGCTTTTGTCGCCCTCCTGATTGAGAAAGCCAGCCGAGTACTCATTGCCAGCCCTCTCCATGTGCGTGCCTCCATACCTCTGCCTTCTGCAGCTCATGTGAGTCTCAGTGTGTTTTTCTCTTTCCTTCTAGTTGTAGAATTTCCACTCAGCCAGCCTTCCTGTGGTTCTGGATAATGTCCGTTTTGTCTTTTAGCTGTAGTTTTGAAATTGTTGTGTGAGGCAGCAGTTCAGGTGTTTACCTATGCCGCCATCTTGGTTTCTCCCCAGATTTCCTTCTTTTAAAGTAGTATTTTAACTAACTAGATCTCTAAGTGTAGCACCCAATGAATGAACAAGCAATTTGGTTGAATGAAGAATTTGCTGTCACCATTTCTTTTAGGAATGATTTTAAAATTTGTGAGGTTTTTAGAGCATTGACAAGCTTTTGGAAGCAGGGCTTAGTTTGTTGCTTTCTTTATAAAAAATACTAATGAGATTTGTAAAGAAAATTTGTATATCTTAGAGACAACCCAAGCATTGGGGAAAAAGATCTGTTGAAAGTCTGACCAGGAAAAGTAATTGAACTGAAGAGCCCTTCTCATAAGAAATAAAATATGTGAAAAACTAGAATTGTGTGTTTTTTTAAATCATCTTTTTAGAGAGGAAAAAATGGGTCCTACCTCCGGAATAGCCAACAATGTGTAGGATGGTAGCTGCAGGAAAAAAACAAAAAGTGTCTTTATGGAAAATATTCTGTGTCCCTAAATTCCACCAAAGTTTGTAAAAAGCATATATGTAATTAGGCACTTAAACCATCTAAATCCCAAGATATTTGAAGATGCGGGAGAAAAAACTAAGCCAGCAGTTTTTGTTTCCAATGGGTGCAAATTTAAATTTACCTTTGGGAGGCCATATATCTATAGGGTGGGGAAAAAGTAGGTTTACAGTTGTGCTTACAGAAAATATAATTTATTTTTGTATTATTATTTATTAATTAGTATAATTTTCCATATGAGCAACTGTAAACCTACTTTTGCCCAACCACGCATATATGGTCAAACAACACTAGGGTATATGTATTAAGCAAACATAATGTAAACAAAATGCAACTGCAGTCTTGAAGAAGGCTGCAAAATGCAGGTAAGCATTCTACTTAATAATATAAACTGAGGGCAAATATGTAAACCACATCTCTGCAAACTGTATTACTTTTATGGGCTAACCATTGTTTTTCTCTATGTAAATTTAGACTCCTCTATGCTTATACAGTTATTGCATGTATTAGTGTAGTTGTGTCTTCAACAAAAATTCAATAAATACATTGGACTAACCATTATTCTAGATACAAGAGATTCATCAGTGAAAGAAAGTGTAAAACTCTTTGCCTTCAAGGAACTTAATAACATAGTAAGAAAATATAGTCATATATGAACATATACTATGTAGTTAGTATATTAATATGGAATATAAGTATATAGTTATTGGCAGGATTAAATGTGTTTAAGACTTGAAAATGGGGAAAAGAGATCACACTGGGTGTCCTTTTAGTGGAATATCTTGTGTAAAAGAGGCTCAAGAGATAATCTGAATCTATAAATTGTGCATCTGATTGTTTTTCATTGACTAGACTATATTACAACTCTGCAGGAATAAATTTAAGTTGTAGAAGCTGATAAGAATGCTAAAGTCTCCTACCCATAGCAATGCAAATGCTTCCTATATATGGCATTGCAAATGAATTTTGTTAAGTAAAGAATAGAAATCTTTGCAAAATAAATTCTCAGTGATTCCATTTTAACATCTTACTCATTTACCAGTTAATGAACTAAGTAAAATCTTTGGCTAGTTTTTATTTTATATTTGTATTAGAGTCATGATTTTATTTTTCAAAATTGCATATTAGCGTTATCGGTATATTGGCATTATCTGTATATTTCTTATAAAATATTATGGTTGTATATTATAAGGGGATATGTGCTGTAAAGAAAAATCATGTAGGAAAAGAGATGGAAAAAAGAGACTTACAGTCAGAGGGAATTACCAGTGCAAAGGCCCAGAGATACAAGGTCATCTAAGTGTGCCAGGAACCATAAAGTGGCTGAAGGACCTGAAACAGATGAACTTGGAGAGACAAAGGAGGAGGCAGCTGCCATATGGTATTGAAGGACTTTGAAAGACTTTGGCTTTTCTCTGAGTGACATAGGAAGCACAGGCCAGTCTCTAATAGTTCTGGGTCCAGGGCAAGAGGACAAATAGAAACTCATAGCCACATCCTTAACCCTACCTCTTGTCCATCCCTCAAGCTTGCTAGGGGTGTGTGCAAGTCCTACACATTTTATTTTAGAGATAATAGACAGAGAAGAGTCTCTCACTGAGGGAGAAGTAATCTGGGACCATTGGGTCAGAGAATTACTGGTCAAGGTACTCAAATTGCAGTGGATAAGGAGATGAGGTAAAAGAAGAACACTCTGGCTTTTTTTTTTCTGCCCCTGAAGATAGCTGTAAACTAGAGCTGAGGAGCTTGAAAATGTAGGACCTAACCCAGAGCCTGGGCTCTAAGGCTGGTACTGGGGAAGACTTAGAAGGTTCTGAGCAGAGTTGTGAAATAATAGTATCTAAATGTTAAAAGAATCCCTTTAACTAGTAAGTAAAAAATGTACTATTAGTGGTGAGGAAAGCAAGGTATAAAAATGGTGAAAAATCAGGAAGCTTTTTCATTAATCCAGGCCAAAGATAATAGATGCTTGATGCAAGTGGTAATAGTGTAGTTTGGGAGAAGATATACTGAAAATATATTAAAAATAGATCTAACAAGATTTGTAAGTGCATTGGATGTGGTCTCTGAAAGAAAGGGAGCATTCAGAGGTGAATCCAGAATTCTAGCCTGATAACCTGTAAAGAGGGAGGAGTTGCCATATAAGGAGGTTAACTTGAAGTAAACTTTAGCTTCTCTTTCAACATGTTTTTGTTTTTGGTTCAAGAGAAGCTATGTCATGGCCAGTGTGACTCAGTTGGCTGAACATTGTCCAATGCACCAAAACTTGCCAGTTTGATCCCTGGTGGGGGCACATGTCCAGCCTGTGGGTTCAATCCTCAGTCAGGGTTCATATGGTAGGCAGTCAATCAGTGTTTCTCTCTCACATTGATGTTTCTCTCTATTATAGCTCTCCATTTCTCTTTCTCTCTCTAAAAAAAAAATCAATAAAACATTAAAAAAAAATAAGAGAGCCAGGATGGTATGGCTCAGTGGTTGAACGTTGATCTATAAACCAGGATGTCTTGGGTTCTTGGTTTAATTCCTGGTCAGGGCACATTCCTGGGTTGTGAGCTTGATCCCCAGTAGGGGGCATGTAGGAGGCAGCCAATCAATAATTCTTTCTCATCATTGATGTTTCTATATCTCTCTCCCTCTTTGAAATCAATAAAAATATATTTAATAAAATAAGAGAAGCTGGGCTGGAATAGAGAGAACTAGAAGGAATTGGCTGGTGTTATTCTTCCTGGTTTTGGAGCCTGGTTTTTGAGATTGGACTTCAGGAGAAATTCTCATTTGGGAGAGGTACATAGCCTAATCAAAATGATAGGCATCTGTGAGCAGGGTAGTAATGTCACCATTCTTAGTCCAGGAGCCACTGGTCATAGTTACAAGTTGTTTGTTGAGTCTTTCTTCTGCTTATTTGTTCCCCAAATTTCAGTAAAGTCCCAAGAGGTTGGAATCCAGTCTTTACCATCATTCTGGGGAATTGAAGCAAGGGACTATGCTCAAACTCAAGACAAAGCAATATAGAAAAAAATAACAACATCTTGAAGGAAGAAATCCAGGCTCAAGGCATCAGGAGGTGACCTGTCCTGACCTTCTCATGAGAAGACCAGAACACCTATTTGAAGCAAGATACCTCCTCAGATAAAAATGACAACAGGATGGAGCCACAGCTCATTCTTGGAGAGAGTAACCCAGGTAGAGTCTAGAAATCCCATAGTCAATTTGAATGGAAGCTGGTACTCTTGTACCTTGAGTGATGAATTCTCATAAACCAGTGTGCACAGACTAGTCAAGAGGACAGCTGACCTATTTCACAACTAAAGCAAAATAATGGTACGTGACCAAAAATGGAATTGCTTGAACTAAAAAAAAAAAAATCAATATTTCTAAAAAATAAACAGGAACAATATGAGCAAAAAAACATATGGTGAAATTTGGATTTCCATGCTGACATTGGTAGACCACCCAGAATGCAGTCTATGAACAGATGCACACAGGATCAGCTATGAAGAGTGTGTGTCTATCTCAGGAAACTCTATCTGAAGAAAAAATCAAGACACCATGGCTATAGCATGCAAGGGCATGGTGACCATAAGTTGTAATTGATTCAGACTGAAACTTTCAAGGGACAGAAAGCCACAACTTGAATTGAGGAAGAGTAAATGACTTTATGAGTTAACATATAGTTACTGTAAGTAAATATAGCAATATGAGCCTGCCATTTTGAATAAGCTTTATTAATTATGTGAATTAGTATAGCTATCCAACAATTGTACATTTATAACTTTCATTGGCCAGATGTGTTATAATTTCTTTAGCAGATTTTGACTCAAAGTATGTTCATGTGTGTGTCTGTGTGCTAACATATGCTCATCATTTAGATATCTACAGTGCATCCTTTTCCTGCAAGAAATAACTTTGAGTGGCCAAAATTTGAAGCATATGCTGTTGCCATAATAAGATAGGGTACCAAGAAAGAATTTACTAATGTGATTAGCAAAGATCTAGAGGTGCCTAAGAAGTTTGATTATACGTAGATATTTTGGTACAAGAAAATTGATAAATGTTTTTTTATTTAGAACTATAATTTTCTAATTATGGAATAGAAATAAGTTATAAATCTATGAAGAAGTAGAATTGGCAGAATTCATAGGATTTTGAGACATTTCAATCACACTTAAGTATAGTGGATTAGGAATGTACTACAAGGGACTATAAAGCTATTTAGTTCAAGACACAAGGTTTGTGCTACTCCCCTCGCATCCACTTGACTTAATTCTGAACAATATTATTGACATACTCTGTATATCGTACTAACTTAGGTCTGAGTTAAACTTGTCATTTAAACCAAGTTTAGTAACTGAATCTTTGTTTCATTGCCTGAAATTTACAATGTAAGTAAAAATGAAAGATACTACCAGTTTTTCTTTTATTTTAGAACTAGAGGCACGGTGGATGAAAATTCATGGACTGCGGGTGGTGGTGGGGGTGGGCGGTCCTCAGCCCTGCCTGCCCCCTCTCACAGTCCGGGTGCCCTCAGGGGTGGGAGGCGACCCGGTGCTCAGGGGAAGGCGATGCCCCATCACATCTCTGCTGCTGCCACTGCTGGCAGCGCAAGCCTCGACCAGCCCTGGTTGCCTGAGCCTCGGGCGGCCCTGGCTGACTGGGCAGCCACCATTTGAGGCTTGCCTGCACCTCGGGCTGGCCCTGGGTGGCTGGGCAGCCACCATCCGAGGCTTGCCTGCACCTTGGGCCGGCCCTGGGCGGCTGGGGCGCTGAGGGAACTGGGGGACTCTGGAGGCAGACGCGTGGAACGGCTGAGAGGTTGAGGGGCTGAGGGGACTGGGCGCTGCCATCTTGTGGCTGTGGGAGCAGCCATCTTTGAGGTCATGGCAGTCAATTAGCATATTCCCTCCTTATTGGCTGTGGGTGCTGCCATCTTTGCGATGGTGTGAGGGTCAATTAGTATATTCCCTCTTTATTAGACAGGATGTAGACAACAAGTGGTTGCAAAGCTCCCAAAGAGATTGCAAAGATGCAAAATTGGTGGTGGTGTCAGGATTCCTTTAGGAACCAGGCCTATAAAAGTGACCCATAGATTGTGTCTTGAGGGAGCAAGTTGAAGACTGAGGCAGGGTAGAACTCTAGGGTTTAAATTTACTGGTTCTTATACTTTTCTCTGTGAAACTGGCATAACTAGAAAGAAGAGAAGATGGTGGTGGACTAGGCAAAACTTCCTTGTACCTCCTCCCAGGGCCAGACTGGAAACAAACTAAATTGGGGAACATTTACCTGGAATTACCAACTGAGAGCCAGCTGAGGAGAAGACTTATAACAAGGAATGGCAGAAATCATCTGGAGACTGGTAGGAAAAGCGAGGTTCGTTAGCAGGGCTTCCATTTGCTGGGGAGACCAGAGCTGGTCCAGATAAAGCCACAGATTATTATTTTTTCTTTAAACCCAGAACACAGGATTTTTGTTTGCAGCTACTCTCCTGAGGCTTTGGTGGAGAGTGGACAGTGTGGACTGGAGTTGCCTGAGGAGAGTCTGGAGTTGGAAACATTGGGGAAAGATGTGGAAAAGTGGGGGCTGGGAGACCTCAATAAGTTGTATTTCCCAAAACCAAAGTGGCCATTTTTTTTCCTGAGAGGCACAGGCCCCTCTCAGCTAGAGATATGGCCAATACTCTACGCCAGGTAATACAGCTCCCCCTACCCTCAGGAATCCCACCTGCCACACCCTGCATCCTAACTCCTACAGAGGAGACAGCAGTAGAAGCCGAGCCTATAGGTTTGAACAGCTTCAGGGAGCCCCAGTGAGTGGCTTGAAGGTGGGGCCATCTGCTCCACTATCCTGAGAACCTGACTGGTGCTTTCCCCTCAGAGAAAATAGGAGAGCCAATAGAAACTCCCAGTTTCCAGCAGGTCCCACTAGACTGCATACAAGGATCTCTGCCCAGTGAGGACAGGGAAATATTCCGGGACATTCTAGAGGAGGAGCTGTGGGATGGTGAAACACAGCCAACATTGTCCCTGAAATCTGAATGGCATCTCCCTGTCACAGGAGATCCAGAAGTCTTATACTCCTGATTCCACCAAAAGCCCTTTCAGAAGCAGCCTTTTCTGTGATTAATACTGACAGCTGTCCAGCAGGTGAAGGTGGGTGAGGGCAGAGTCCAGGGAACCTGGGGACGTTTTCTGACCTGTCCCTGGGCCCCGTGCTGCTAACAAACTGAATATCGAGTGCAGCTTGGCCCCTCCCATGCACAGTCAAGTCCTGTGGAGACAGACACAAACTATGGATCACTTGACGCTTCTAATGGGTTGCTGAGAATCAAATGTGGTTAGCTTCTGACAGCGGCTAACATCAAAGTACCCCACGGGAGGCCCAGAAATGGCAGACAAAACAGTCAGGCTCTCCCTGGAAGCTGAACCATGGGTTATTACCATGCTGTATCTCATTGTTGTGTCAGTCTCTACAGAGGGAGAAAACACATCCTTCCTATTTGAAGAGAACCTCGGCATCCTTTTCCTTCTGGATAGCTTTGTCATCCTCAATTTACATGAATATATTCATAAATTAAAACTGACCAAGCACTCCTTTCTTCTCATCACATAACTTGAGTTTGGTTACTCTGCTGAGTAAGCACCAGGAGAAAGCAGTCACTCCCAGGATTTTAGCCTGGAAGTTAGACCTCTTCATCAGGCATCCATTGGGCAGGATTGTGTCTGCCTGTGTGACTTTGTCTTCCAACCTGTGCTCCCCTTAGGAAAGGAATGCAATACTATGCAGCAGTAAAAAAGAAGGATCTCTTACCATTTGAGACAGTATGGAGGGACCTGGAGAGTATTATGCTAAACGAAATAAGCCAGTCAGAGAAAAATAAGTATCACATGATCTCATGCATATGTGAAATCTAATGAACAACAACAACAACAAAAAACTGATGAACAAAATAGATCCAGAGACATAGAAGCATGGAATAGACAGACGAGTCTCAGAGGGAAGACGGGATGGGTGGGAAGAGATTAACCAGGGAATCTATATGCATATATTCATAGTCCATAGACACAGACTATAGTGTGGTGAAGGCCTGGGAAGGGTGGGTGTGGGGTGAAGGGGGTCAATGGGGGAGGGAAAGGAGTCATCTTATAATACTTTCAACAATAAAGATAAATTTAAAAAACACTAAACAACAACAACAAACAAAAAAGGAATGCAATGCTGGCCCTTCACTGTGGTTTGACATGCATGTTCTAGCTGAATGGGGACTGTCTACATTTCTACTTGTCTGTCTATGTTTAAGTCTGGAAGAACTAAAATACATCCAAGGAAAAATCTTCTTTAAATTTATTAGATTCATGGCTAGTGGCCTACTGAAATAATAATGGAGAAATTGTTCTTTAAGTGTCTAGTAGACTCCTAGGAACTGGCTCTGGTTCTATGGAATGGGAGTGGGGGTAGGGAAAAAACCAGTCCTTTCTGCCAAGGAACAGACATGGGTGAACTTTGCAGTGGGCAGATGTACTAACTGCCACCATCTCTGCCCAACTGCCAGCACCAGTTTCATAAATGGCACTATTAGAGTTTAATTCTTTTGGTCCTGGAAATCTTCTTAATCTGCAAATACTCCATATTATCTCTTCCCACAATAAAATGTAAATATGTAGATACCCTCTGGATGATCAGTTCAGTGATAGCAAAACTAATAGAAATGGAATTTGGGCTTCCTAAATTATGGATGGATCATTGTTTGTTTTTTTTTCTAGTAAAGGTTCTGAATTTATCAAGTTAAGTATGGATTTTAAAATACAATCTTCTATAAGACAGGGTACTAATTTATTTTTGTTTTGTTTTTACAATGGCCATGATAGAAATGTTCAGGAGATATTATAAAACTATAAGTAACTCTTGGAATTCTAGAGATATAAACTTCTATGACAAGTACTTGAACATTTTTAATAATTATCTACATATGGAGTACACTGAAATTCATTCCAAAGTACAGAAGTTTTTCTGGCTTAAAAAACTATTTTGACAATTTTGTTTTATATGGTGAATTTAATTTCAAATTAAAATTGAAATGTGTGTGCTCCTATTCATATGTCACAAGTATTGTCAAAACCCATACACACATTGGAAAGCCATCTCAGATAGAGCAGAAACAGAAAGAAACCAACACAAATGATGAATAGTTGGAGTAAAATTGAGGCCTCTTTTTGTTGAGTCAATGCTAGAGTGGTGAAGACAAAAACAAAACAAAACAAAACAAAAAAACCAGCTTTGCAAAAATACAGAAATGCAGTGTACAGCTTATTCTTTGGTTTGATTTATGTTTGGTGTTTGAAGCCTACTTTTCACATTATTGATATTTGAAATGTGAAGTTCAATGCTACATTGAACTTGGGCAAGAGAGCCTGGATATGGAGACAAAGCAGCACCAATCAGGTGTCTACCCTCTCACTTTTCTTCTTTAGTAAATTATTTGTGCCTGTATCCATGAGGGAACACTTCTGGGGACTTACTTACACATTTGGATGTGGTATGGAATGAAGGCTAATTGCCCTCCTTACCAAGCCGGGGGATTGATAAACCCAGAAGCCTCCATAGTAGTACTGGGCATATGAATTATGTCTCATGGAAGTGTGCCTGTCAGAAGAGAGGACATTGGTGCCTGTTCTCTGACTATCAGGCATGGTCTTTCTTGAATATGTGTACAGTTCAGAGAAAACGCAGCTACAACTGGAACCCTGAATTCATTCAGAAAATGTGGCAGGGATATCTAAGACATATTCCTGATCCTGAGCCAGCATTGTAGGCACACTAACACCAGGGACATAAAAGTTGGAAATGTGGATTCAATAAGAGTGCTCTCAAGGAAATGTGTGTGTTGGAGGTTACTTCAAATCTAAGTGGAGGCTTGAACAGAAATCTACAAAGCCCTAAGATGAATATCCGGGATCTGCATAATGTGAAAGCAATGAATTTAGAAAAAAGCTCATCTTTCTTCATAAACCATTTTCTTTACTCAGTATCACATGTTGCCAGATATCACAGTTTCTCTGGGAAATCTTGTTTTTACTAAGGGTTTTCCTAGGACAAATTAAAATACAGATATGAAAAAATATTGAACCATGAAAAATTTAACTATAAGTAGCTTTGGATTATATGTAGATCATAAGTTAAAGTTATTTTACACAGGCAAACACACACACACACACACACACACACAAAATACAAGTCAATACATAATCTCATTCATTGGAAATAATAATCTAAATCTTCTAGGGAAAAAGTAGAAAATTTTTACATTCAAAAAAAATAAATCAGTCCTAGCTGGTTGAGCTAAGTAGTTAGAGCATTGGCCCATGGACCAAAGGGTTACGGGTTCAAGTATGGTCAAGGGCATGTACCTCAGTTGCAGGTTCCATCCCAGCCCTGGTCTGGGCATGTGCAGGAGGCAACCAATCCCTGTGTCTCTTTCACATCAATGTTTCTCTCTGTCTCTCTCCCTCCCTTCCACTCTTTCTAAAAATCAATGGAAAAAATATCTTTGAGTGAGGATTAACAACAACAAAAAGGATATATTTTATAGAGGCCATTTTCAGTTGGCATAGCTCTAATAGCTGTAAAAACAGAAAAACAAAAACAGACAAACAAAAGCCTCCAGATGTTTTTTAGAGATGTATGCCCGCAAGGCAGAGCAAGTAATAACAATTTCAATGCAATTGAGATACAGGCACATACTCTATCAGATTTCTTGCCATTTTCTGTGAATTTAGGCTTGGCATATACAATCAGAGCGCAATGCCTTTGTGTGTGTGTGTGTGTGTGTGTGTGTGTGTGTGTGTGTGTGTGTGGTGTGGAGAGAGGCTGGTCATAGCTAGGACAGAGGAGCTGGATGTGCTAAACCTTAAAAAAGTTTAGACAGTGAGATTAGTTCCTCTACAAGTATTCAAAGGTTTATGGACACAAAGCTCATCTGAACCCTCTAAACCTATAGAGTCAGCCAAGTTGGCTAGAAGCACTGACAGCATTGGGCTTTCTCCCAAGCCTTCCATCACTTCCACTCTGATCCCTGCCAGAAATCAAATAAGAAAAAGCCTTTCTTGTCGTGTTTTGACACTCCTCGCTTTAGTCCCTGCTATAAACTCTGCATCCAAATATTTCAGCATATCAACTGAAGGTTGATAATATACACGGGCAAAGGTTCAAAGGGTGGCTAAAAGCCTGGAAAAGGGTCACTCAATGTTACATAAATAACGGACTCCTAGAATAAATGAGAAAGGGCCTGATTATAGGTCCAGTCATGTAAGCTGCAACTTTTCCTGTTGCCCGAGTGTCTCCAGGAGCACAGCTCTGGGTGTAGTGTCCAGTTCAACAGACATGTGCTAAGGCTACCAAAAATGGGACCTGTAATTGAAAATGTTCCTTCTAGGATAAAGGAAAAAGAACAAAAAAAGAAAAAGGAAAACAGTATCCAGTAACTTGGTTGAGCACAAATATTTATCTAGCTGGGCATGGTCATAGGAAAAGCTAAAATGTCATTGCTTCATTCCACTTTTAATCCAATCTATTCACACACATGATTTCTAGTGTGTTCCACTGATATGTTATTTTATTTTCCACTTCATGCTCAACATCAGTTTATCTAATCTGGTAGTTTAACACATGGTTTGGGACTCTACATCTGTGAATTACCTGAAGTAAATAATTGTCATCAGTTGCCTCCATCACAAGAATATCAGACTTAACTTTAATATTATTTTACTTATGAAATAATTATTAAGTATTATTAAAAGTAATGGGCCTCAGCTTTACCCAAGGTATTATGCACTAAGACTGAATATTCTTAACCATATTGAAATATATAATACATTTTGTGTAAAAATCCCTTTTCAAGTGTTTTTGAAACTACATTTGTAACTGATATACTCCTAAGAAAATTTATTGAGTGACAACCAGAACATTAAAAAAATGAAATAGAAAAAACTGAACTACAATTGAAAATATCAGATCAATCTTATATAGCATGAGTAATAGTATAATCACATAATTGTTTTTTAGTTAGAATGTATTTTTACCCTGGATCACAGTCATAAAGTTTGGGAGCCATTGATTTAGACATCATCCAGCTATTCCTGCTGTAAATGTTTACTTGTGTCTATTCTCATCATAGCAATCAGAGTGGGACCTTTTCAAAACTAAATCAGATCCTGCCACTCATTTGCTCAAAACCATTCAAAGGCCCCATGCCATTCCACTCTCTCCATCATTCATTCTATCCAGGAAGACTCACTTCCTTTCTGGCCCTCAAATACTGCAGGTGTGTGCTTGCCTCAAGCCTTGCACAGTTTGTTCTCTGCCTGAAATTGTCTTTTTCCAGGTATTCCTCATCCCCACATCCTTCAAATATCTCCTTTTCAGTGAGCCCCCCCTCCCCCGCAACCTCCGCAATCGCAGGCCCATTTAAAATTGGAAAAGCTCCCCCTCTGGCCCTATGCTCTCCACCTACTCTACTGTATTTTTCTTCTGTGGCACTTAGAACCATCCTACATGATTTACTTATTTGTGACATTGGGTCTCTGTCTCTCCACTAAAATATGAGCCCCAGGAAGACAGACATTGGTTTGTTCTCTTTATGCATTTAAACCCATGCATGCCGTGCAGTAAGTGCTGAGTAACCACTTGTGGAATTGACTGCATTTATGAAATAATTACATTCAAATCCACAAACTGGAGCACTTTTATTTGCCTCTGGGGCAAATGTTGGTGTTTGAGATCTTCAGAAGACTCAGAAGTCTCTCCAACTATAGACTTCCCTCTCTTCTACGATAAAGTGAAATCCACTGAGTGCTTGCCCATGGGTTATGCTAAATCAAGGAGATAACTAGGTGAAAGGCACATATCCGAACAAATAAACCCAAATTTCCTAAACACCTACTGTGTCCTTTTGTGACCTGTTCCCCACTGACATTCCTAGTCCCATTACTCATTTCTGCTAGCTCCTCACAGACCTCCACCTGCACACCCAGGTCCTGTTTTCTAGACCTAATGGAACTGTAGTCCCCTGGTTATTTCATTTCAGATGTTCATACTTTTAGCGTATGAAATTCCCATTGTCTGGAGTTTTCCTGCCCTTTACTCATACAGAGAACTCTGACTTATTCTTCTAGAATAAAGATTTGTACATTGCTTGTGAAACATTCTGATTCCTCTTGCCATCCTCTGCCACTCTGGCACTCTTGGTTCTTAGAAGGCAGTGTGGTGGAGTAGGGAGAAGACAAGGTAAGACAAACTAAACTTTGCCATTTTCTTCCTACGCAAATATGGGCAAATTACTTTTGCCTCACTCTTTTACTTACTAAGTGAGGAAAAACGTGGCTGTCTCATGCAGCTGTGTTAAACTTAAAAGATGGCATTATCGAGCCTAATGCCCAGGGCAGCAATGGTAGGTGGGTGTGAATGACACTCTCCTCAGTCCTCTCCTGAAGCACTGTGTACATGCAGATCCCTCAAATTATCAGCCTTGAAAGTAAGAAGATTTTGGGAGCCATTGATTTAGACATCATCCAGCTATTCCTGCTGTAAATGTTTACTTGTGTCTATTCTCATCATAGCAATCAGAGTGGGACCTTTTCAAAACTAAATCAGATCCTGCCACTCATTTGCTCAAAACCATTCAAAGGCCCCATTAGGTAAGCTTTGGCAATTGCTTATTTACTCTGGCCAATGACTTATTCACTCACCTGACTCCCATAAATGACTGACTTTCCAGAAGGCCAAAATGATGTTCTAGCATTTTTTTTTTTTTGTATCTTAAGCACCCTGTGCAGTCCTAAGCAAGGAACAGGTGCTCAATCAATTTGTAGAAAGATCATGATATTGATATTCATAATTATAAATGGCTAGCATTTAGCCCAGCCAGTGTGGCTCAGTGGTTGAGCATTGACCTATGAACCAGGAGGTCACAGTTCGATTCCTGGTCAGGGCATATGCCTGGGTTGCATCTTGATCCCCAGTGTGGGGCATGGAGGAGGCAGCCAATCAATGATTCTCTCTCATCATTGATGTTTCTATCTCTCTCTCCCTCTCCCTTCCACTCTGAAATAAAGAAAAAAATATATTTTAAAAAAATGGCTAGCATTTTTAAGTGCTATTGAGTGAGCCTGTAACATAAATCATTTCTTGCATTCCTCACAACACTGTTATGAAGCAGTTTTCCCCATCTTACAAATGAGTTAATTAATTCTCAGAGAGTTTGAACAACTTGCCCAAAGGCACAGAACTCTGATGAGATAGAGCTGGAGTTTGAAGCCAGTCAGTGCACTGAATATGCTTCAAGCTATAGACCACACCTCTGACTGGAATTTTCTGATTTCAGTGGTAAGCCCTTGGTCAATCCCGATGCTATTTCCATGGTTCCCCACTCTACATACAAAACAATCCTGCCGGACAGGCCCAAACATCTGGCCAATGGGAACTGGACACAGCTCCATCTGGAAGCCATCAGCACCTCTCATGGGTCAGCTGCAGGGGATTTAATTTCAAATGACCCAATACATTTCCTCTGCTTCCCCCTAACAGACAAATTTGTTGGCTGCACAATTTTGATAGCTGAGAGGTAAAGGGTCCATTTAAATGGCAACTTAGTCTCAAATCAGTGAGTCCCCAAATGCAATTTGCTATTGTTGAAGCAATGCTCCCATTTCCAACCAACTCTACATCAGAAACATTCTAACGGCATCCGTAGATTCCAGGTATGTGTGAGAGCTCAGACAGGTCCTAATTCTATAAATATATATATATATATTTATTCATTTAAACAATCCTAAGGTGCATTGTCTCATTTCAAAACAATCTTCTTACTTTCAAGGCTGATAATTTGAGGGTACATGTTCTCTCTGCTTCCTACAATCTGATCATGAGCCTGAAAGTTGGAGAGTCAGATGGCCACAAATCCCTTAGACAAGATGGGTCACATCCTCACACTTTACAGAGAGGCAAAATTCTAGTGGTGGGGCAATTGGAGCCATAACAAGGTTTTTTTTGATTCCTGTTCATTGCCACCACTCACAGTTATCAGCCCTGCCAGATAATCTCAACTGGGTTATTAATAAAACATTTTCAGGTTCTTTCCCCTCAAGATTCAGAGACTTAAAAATCATCAAAGTAGACATATTCCTTTCCCCAATCTTTATAGTAACATTTGTCTTGAAGCTTATCTTTCAATATTCAGGAACAAACACATTTTATTTCAGAAAACAAAACAACAGAAGAATTATCTAAGCAGCCAGGGAAGCATCTTCAGAAGTTTCCAAAAACTTGCTGATATAATCAGGAAGAAGAAATGTTTAAGAACCAAATACTCTGCTCTGCCTATGTAACAACGTGCTGTTACATTTTTAAATTCATGCTCATGTTTCACATAATTGTTTTTTCTACTAAAACCATGTAATTCCTAAAGTCATGTTAATAAAGAGATGCTGTGCCTTCTGTTTTCCTGGTAAAATTCTTAGGTGTTCTGTAAAAATTAAAATTGTTATATACGGTGTACATAAATGTAACATGTTTTTCACTTAATTACATGGTGTTTCCATGTCAATACATATCCTTCTAGAGCATCAGTCACAGATGTTAAAGACATTCAGTTAGAAAGGTGAATTAATATTTATTTTATTAATCTATTATTGGAATTAGAGCTTATTTCTAATTTTCTTTTTAAAAAATAATATAACAACAAACATGTTTATATATATATATATTGTCCACATACACACAATTCTTGGTTTATCTCCCAAAATTCAAGTCCTGAAAGTGGATTTATCAGTGGATATATATATAGTGAAATCACCTTCCAGAATATTGTACTAATCTATACAATCAACAGCAAGTAAACTCCAATTATTAAAATGAGAGAAATAGTTGCATGATAGATTATTTTATACAAAAATTTATATAAAATAAAATTTAGCAACTGTCTATCATTTATGTGCACTTGCAACACATAAGGTGATAGTATCTAGTTATCTTGGTTTACCACTTTAGAACTTAATGATACAGGGTAGTCTGTATTCTCTTGTGTCCTGGAAGCAGGCACATGTGTGGTGGGGTCAATAGGTGTAAGTGCAGGTATGGGCTGGGACTGAACCTTCTATCTTCATTGAGTTGCACTCTTTAGTGCCTTATACACCTTGATTTTCTAAGGCAGGATACTTAATGATTCCTGGATAATGTGCCTCAACATTATTAAGCAAGTTTAATTAGAAAATGTCATTACTGGGAAATTTCAGGCTACATAAATTCAGAAGTGTTATTAACAAGTAAAATGTCTTGTTATATCAGCTCTTTAGGCTTAGAAAGAAAAGTAACTATCATTTCACTCATTCATTCATTCATTCATTCACTCATTCAATAGATATTTGTTGAGTGTCTGTTGGGTAGTCAGTGGTGAACTAAATAGATATTATGCCTGCCCTTATAGAGCTCACATCCAAGTAACTATGATATCAGAAATTTAACAACTGCTATGAAGTACTGTGTACTATTCCAGGGTAAAACAGGGATACTTCTTAGAGTGTCTTTTGAAAGATAGGGAATTAACCAGATCAAAAAATGCAACTCTGGCATCTCCTCCAGAACTTAAGCATACAGTTAGTATATGACTCAATTCTACTCCTAGGTATATCCCCAAGAGAAAGGAAAGTATAAGTCCACACAAAGTCTTAACCCATATGTTCATAGCAGCATCTACACTAATAAAAGAGAAACATGCAAATTGACCATCACTCTGCTATGCCCACCAGCCAATCAGAGCGAGTATGTAAATTAACCCAACAAAGATGGAGGTTAATTTGCATACGCAGATGCGGAGTGAAGACTGAAGATAGCATAGAAGGAAGAAGGAGGGAGAGCGGAAAGTGGGGCGGTGGTGGCAGCGGGAGGGAAAGCACGGGACAGCAGCAGTGGCGGCAGCGGCTGCGGGAGGGGATGTGGGGGGGGGGCGGCAGGGGTGGGAGGAAAAGCGCTGGGCGGTGGCAGCGGTGGTGGGAGAAAAAGTGTGGGGTGGGGGGCAGCGATGGCAGAAGGGAAGGGAAAGCACAGGGCGGCAGCGGCAGGAGGGAAGCCCGCCTGGGCAGGCTTCGCTCAGGTCACAGGAAGCCCTGTTCTTGCAGGAATCTTCCTGCAACAGGCCTCTAGTTATTTATAATAGCGAAAAAGTAGAAATAACTGAAATGTACATCAACTGATGAGTGGATAAATAAAATATAGTACGTCATACAATGTAATACAGTATAATTGATACCTGTTGCACCTTGAATGAACATTGAGAATAGTATGCCAAGTGAAAGAAGCCAGACCCAGGAAGTCCTGTATTGCATAATTCCTTTAATATTAAACTAGAGGTTTGGTGCATGAAATTCGTACATGGGTAGGGTTCCTTGGCCTGACCGGCGATCAGGGCCGATCAAGGCCTTCCAGCTGCTAGCCAGAGCCTTCCTTCTGGCTGCTGGCTGGGGCCTCCCTTCCCTGGCTGCCTGCTGCCGGCTGGAGCCTCCCTTCCCCAGTTGCTGGCTGCTGGCTGGGGCCTTCCTTCATTCCGCACCGCCCCCTGGTGGTCAATGCATGTCATAGTAAGTGGTAGGTCTCCCGATCGAACTCCTGTGGGGACAATTTGCACATTAGGCATATATGCATATATATATATATATATATATATACACACACATACATATATATATATATATATATATATATACATATATATATACACACATATATATATATATATTCCAGAATAGGCAAATCTTTAAACAGAAAGTAAATTAGTGATTTCTGGATTTGGGGGATGGAAATAGGGATTACTTCTTAGAATATAGAGCTTCTTTTTTGAGTAATGAAAATATCCCAAATATGATTCTAGTGATACTTTCCACAACTCCATGAATATAGTAAAAGCCATTGCATTGTCCATTTTGAATGAGTGAACTGTATGGTATATGAATTATATCTCAATAAAGCTGTTATATTAAAAAAATAAAAAAAAATAGAAACTCGGGGAGATTCGTTAATTAAACTTAAATTTATTAGTTAAGAAAGACTTGTGGAAAAGGCAGAGGTTGGTTTTCTCTGCCTTGGGTTCCCTGAAAACTCATTTTCCTGTGGAAAAATGAGAATAAAGTTTGTAAAAGTTTACATTAGTCAGGTCACTTTATTACATGTGAAAAAAACAAGTCAGACCAACATGAAACAATTGATCAGTGGGCCTTAGTTTTTACACGCCTTTCCCTTATTTTATGCCTATGTTATATCATAGAGGAGATTAAGGTGGAGTTTCATCATTTTAAAATGTATAAAGCCATTACAATATACAGTAATCTACATTAAACTTCTAGAAGAACAAAATAGATCCAGAGACATGGAAACATGGAACAGACTGACAAATGTCAGAAGGAAGGAGAAAAGGGAAGGTAGGAGAGATTAACCAAAGAACTTATATGCATGTAATGCATAACCCATGTGCACAGATAATAGTGCCTTGAAGGCTTGGGTCGGGGGTGGGAGCAGGATACAGGGGGTCAATGGGGGACATCTGTAATACTTTCACCAATAAAGAAAAATTTTACAAAAACTTCCAGAAGATGTTCAGGAGCCTCAGTTGTCAGTGCACCTTCTAGCACATGACAGAGGCCTGAATTTCCCTTTGGGTTTGTGTTAAGTTAGTGACTGCCATATACTAAGTAATGACCAACAAGTAATAGCGGCTGCTTTTATATTTCAATTGAATACTGAATCAGGATTCTTCTAAAGTAGAAAAAGTTTCCCAAATCTCTGTTTAGTTCTTTAAGATAGAATTTATTAAGCAGGTAAGTATGATGCTGTAGGTGCAACGGTACTACAAATTAGGTCCTGTTAGAGGAGATCGCCTCCAAAACACAAAACATGGACTATAGATATACAATTGGTATGGTCTTAGAACCCTGGGAAGAATCAGAAGGTCCTCCTAACATTAGACAAACATTTTTGGTTCTTTTAAAATTTTTTGTACTGTTATAAGACATTGATCTTAAATGACTTCTTCAATCACTAGCATGAGGTAGGACCTTTGAGCTGGATATTTTCCTTGTCAAGACCTCAGTGGGATATGGCTCTGAATTTGAGGCTGAAGTGAGATTCCCTTGAACTATTCTAGAATTTTTCTTTTTTTTTTATGCTGTTCTTTGAAGAGGAAAAAAAATGTAAATTGATTTTCTTTATGCCTTAAAAATGTATACAAATACACAGGAAGAAAATATACTATAGTATAGTAAAATAGTGGTCGTCTATAGTTTACAATAACATGTTTTCAAAATGTTCTGCAATGAAGTTTGGTTACATTCAAGTCAGAGAAATAAAATATGTGCCCTTAAATTTATCTAGGAAAGTCAATTGCTTATTTGTTTCTCATTTCAAGATAGCATCTGGAATTCTAGCTGTTCTAATGCCCTGAGTCCTTTTTCATTTATTACAACACAGAGCATGGGTTTTGGAGTCAAACAAACTAAGGTTTAAATCTCTACTTTGGCTGCCAAGAAAAGAACTAATATAAGATGCTGGCTCTTGATGCCAAAACCAACTCTGGAGATGAAGCAAAAACAAGTCAGGAGTTGATTGCTCTCAGATCTTAAAAACTGCGAAAAACTCATGGAGAGTCAAATATGGAAGGGAAAAGAAGCAGCAGGCAGGAGCAGATGGGGACCAAGTACCTGAGGGGAGGAAAATGAATAGGAATTCTACTTCTGAGGGAAGCAAAACAATAGCTCTGCTCTGGGGTAAGTCTCAGTATACCACTATAGGTTTCCCACTTGAACTACACCCCACAGTGAGACTACTCTACATAGACTACAATGGTAGCTTTATATTACTAGAGGCCCAGTGCATGAAATTTGTGCATGGTGGGTGGGGGTATCCCTCAGCCTGGCCTGCACCCTCTCCAATCTGGGATCCCTGCCTGCCTGATCGCCCCTAACCACCTCTGCCTGCTAGCCGGATCCCCTTAATTTCTCTTCCCTGCTGGCCTGATCCCCCCTAACTGCTCTCCCCTGCTGGCCTGATCGCCCCTAACCGCCTCTTCCTCGCCGCCCTCGCCACTGTGGTTTTATCTGGAAGGATGTCCAAAGATGTCCTGTCTAATTAGCATATTTCCCTTTTTTAGTATAGATTACATGCTTATCAAAAGCTATGGAATATATAATACCAAGAGTGAAACCGAATGCAAACTATGGACTTTGGGTGATAATGATGGGTCAGTGTAGGGTCATTGATTGTAACAAATATACTAGTATGGTGCAGGGTGTCCATGCTTAGGGAGATTGTGGGTGTGTAGAGATGGGGCTATATGGGGACTCTGTATTTTTCACTCAATTTTGCTATATACCTAAACCTGCTATTAAAAAAATAAAGTTTATTAACTAAAAAAGAAAGGTTTATCACAATAATTTAAAATAATTTAGTACCAGAAAATCTATCAATTTGCCCTAACTGGTTTGGCTCAGTGGATAGAGCATCGGCTTCTGGACTGAGGGGTCCCAGGTTTGAATCCAGTCAAGGGCATGTACCTTGGTTGCGGGCACATTCCCAGTAGGGAGTGTGCAGGAGGCAGCTGATCGATGTTTCTCATCAATGTTTCTAAATCTCCCTCTCCCTTCCTCTCTGTAAGAAATCAATAAAATACATATATTTTTTAAATAAAATAAAAAAGAAAATCTATCAATTTAATTCATTTTTCATAGAAAAAATGGCCAATGGAGAAAAATCACTTTATTATATGAATAATTATAGAAAAATATCAGCTTTCAAAGCCTATTTATGATAAAATTCTCAAAAAAGGACTGAAAGGTTATTTTTATGTCTGATAAGATCTATTTTAAAAAGTTATAATAAACATCAATTTAAATTAATAAATATTAGATATATTTGTTAATGTAGGGAACCACTTCCTAAAGTTTCTGACCAAAACAATAAGACATAAAGAAAAAGTAAGAGGCTTAAGGATTGAAAAAAAAAGAGACAGGAATATTTTCTTACAATATAATTATTTAAATAGAAACCCCAGAAGAATTAAAACACTTATTGGATATTATGAATATAAATCAAGTTACCAAATATAAGGTCAATTTATAAAAATTAATAACCCCTTTTATACTAATAATAATTGAGTAGAAAACTTGACAGAAAATACTATTTGCTTTACAAAAATAACAGCAACTATGAAACACCTAGGAATTAACTTATTAAGAAAGTGTGGGAGAAATTTTAAAAAATGAAGAAAAATATAAAGCCTTATTAAAAGACCTAAAAGAAGACCTGAATAAATAGATAACTAACGACCATGTCAATGGATAGGACAATTTAACATTTATTGATATCAATTATTCTCAAATTAATCTGTGCATTCAATGCAATTTTAGGGAAATTTTAAGCAGAATTTGTTTAAGAAACTTGGAAAAGAAATTTCAAAGTTGATGTAAAAATAAGTGTGCTGTTATATTATCTGCATTTTGAAAAAGAAAACCAAAATGGTCCCAGGTTTGGAGATGGTATGCGCAGCATACTTGTTCTACAAGTTATTAAAAACTACTAGAAAATCAAAATTATTAAAAAATGATGTGTTATTGGCACAAGAATAAACAGAACCCATGCAATAAAATAGAGGACCTGCTATATATGGAAACTGGCATAAAAGTGATACCACAAGTCAGTAAATAAAATATGAATTACTAAGTGAAAATTCTTGGGAAAACTGGCTCACTATATGAAGAAAAGTAGAATTCATCACATAGTGAAATCCTGATGATTAAATAAAAGGAAAACTAGAAAACTTAGTAGAATAAAATTCAGAAGAATATCTTTATGTCTTTGGGATGAAAATTTATAACCCAGATCCAAAATTCATGAATTTTTCATCATAAAAAATTGATGAATTCCAGTATAGTACAGTACATTTAAAGTAAAGATTAATTTTTAAGGAAAGAATCCTAGACAAAGGTAACAAATGGATAGCAGACTAAGAGAAAATGTTTGATATAAATAAAATATTAATATTGTAATATAAAGTAACACTTGGAAATCAACAAGAAAAAAAAAAGAAAACTTCATAAAGAAATGGGTACAATTTAAATGTAGGCAATACAAAGAAGGAGAAATCCTGGTGGCTATCAAGTGGATGAAGATATGGTTAATAAATATAATAATTAGCAAAGCACAAGTTAATACACTAATTAAATAAAACCTTACATCCATCACAATGGCAAAAATGAGAAAGTTTTTGATACCAAGTGTTGTGAAGAAATGAGGAAAATGTTAATTCTCATGCTCTACTAGTGGGAGTCTATATTTTTGTACCATTCTGGAAAACTCTCTAGCAGTAGTTAATCTACACTAATAAAAGAGAAATATGCAAATTGACTATACCTCCGCAATGACCACCAGCCAATCAGGAGTGAGTATGCAAATCAACCCAACAAAGATGGTGGGTTAATTTGCATACACAGTCATGGAGCAGCCGGGGGGGGCAGGATGCCTGCTATGAATGGGAGGGCGGGGGGCGGAGGGAGCACTCTGCCCAGGAGCAAAGACTTGCAAAGGCTCCTGGGCAGCTGGGAACGAAGCCAGGAGAAGGAAGGCCTATTCTTGCACGAATCTTCATGCAACAGGCCTCTAGTACATTAATAATGTTGTAACTTATGATTCAGAAATCTTTTCCTAAAAATAGATCTTTACAAAACCGTGGTTATAATATGCTACATACAGGGTTGTTTGTGATGTAAGAGCAGTGATTTGAAGAAATCTAGGGATATCTAGTAAAGAGTAGCTGACAAGTATGATGAGATAAATTGCAGCAAAAAAGACCAATAAATTATAGCTTCATGATCATGAAAACAGTGTGTGATTAATAAAGTAAGACAGTGTGGGATTATATATATATCATGATAGCATTTAGACAAATTAGAAACATACATTAGAAAACTATTTTTTGAGGGAATATGCAGATCTAAGGAGCTATATAAAACACATTAAAATGGTGGCTTTATAAAGAGATTAATGGCAGTGGGGTATTGGGAAATGTTAAGATAATGAAATAAAGCACAAGGGAGGCCTTGTTAAACTGATAATTAGTGTACCACAAACCGAGCAGTAATATGAACTCAAATCTTTGCTGTACTTAAGGTACAAAAAAAATAAAAAAAATCCAAATTATTGCTCCACCCTTTGTGGCTATGCTCCTTGTTGCTAAGTCACTTAACCCTTCACAGCTTTAGTTTTCTGATCTGAAAAAGGTGATAAAAAATAGCTACCTCATTCTTTAAAATTAGTATCAAATGAGATAAAGTGCAGTGAGCTCTTAGCACAGTACTGAAACATGGTAATTGTCAGTGTATATCAACCATTGGGAGGCTGTGAATCTGTCTTACTGGTTTAGGACAGAGTCCTTGGTGCCAGGTAGGCCTGCTCTTTTCAGAACCAGTGGTGCCACCAGCCAGCTATGAACTGATCAAGTGATTTATACTCAAGGCACAGGTCTATTCTCTGTACAATGTGCATATAATAAATGTTGTGATGATCACTGACTTAGTGAGTTCAGGCTGCTGTAACAAAAATATCATAGGCTTCACTTATAAAGAGTAGAAGTTTATTTTTCACAGTCCTGGAGACTGGGAAGTCCAAGATCAAAGCACCAACAGATCTGGTGTCTGGCGAAAACCTGCTTCCCAGTTCATAGATGATGGTCTTCTCACTGTGGCCTCATGTGAAGAAAAGGCATTAGGGAACTCTCTGAGGTCTGTTTTATAAGGACACTAATTCCATTCATGAGGGCTCCACTCTCATGCTATAATCACCTCCCAAAGGCCATCACATTAGGGATTAAGATTTAACATATGAATTTGAGGGCAGGGGAAAACAAATATTTAGTCTGTAGGAAGCATCCTATATAATAAAAGGCTAATATTCATATCAACTGAACGGCGGAACAACAGGCTGCTATGATGCACACTGACCACCATGGGGCAGACGCTCAATGCAGGAGCTGCCCCTGAGGGGCATTGAGCATCTGCCCCCTGAAAGGGAGGTGATCGGTGGTGGCAATCAGGGGGCGGGGCTGGCCAGTGGGTGGTGCCAGACCGCAAGCCAAGGCGGGTGCCAGTGAGGGCCCCTGATCGCCCCACCCGCTAGTAGCTCCACAGATGGCCCTGATCGCTGGCCAGGCCTAGGGACCCTACCCTATATATTAGGAACAGTCTTTAAGGTCAACCCTGATTCTGATGCTTATAACTGTGTGACAAAGCCAATTACTTAACTTCTCTCTGCTTCAGTTTTTCCACCCATAAGATGGGGAAAATGGTACTACTGCCTCAGAAGGATCATGTTATGTACTACTTTTTATAATCAGGGCAAAAAAATGTAGCTGCCCATACAACAGCAAGATGCCTTTCCCCTATATAAAAAGTATGGTCACTGGTGCATGCAGCATCCTGGATTGCGAAAGGGATATCTGACTTCTGGTTTAGGCCCAACATCTCCCAAGGGTTCCTGGATTGCAAAAGGACACAGGCCGAATTTCGTGCACTGGGCCTCTAGTATACCATAAATATAAACAAAGTTCTTCACTAAGGGCTGGCACAAAGTAAGTGCCCAATGAACATTTATTATTTTTATTATTTATTATTAAAAGTTTAAAACTTGGAAATTAGATTCACCTAAGCATTTTATTCAGGTGGTAACAAATAAAAATAACAACAGATCAAGGTTTGTTTTTCACTTTTTAATCATCCAATCCAATGGTTTTCAAATGTTTGGTTCCCTTTACAGCCTTAAAAATTATCAAGGGCCCCCTAAAGAATTTTTAATGTGGGCAATATCTATCAATATGTACCAAATTAGTGATTTAAAATGAGACATTGAAAAATATTTACTTATTAATTCAGCTAATATAACAATGAGAAATCCATATCATGATAACAAAATTAATATTTTATGAAACATAATTGTATTTAATGAAACAAAAACCATAGTGAGAAGAAAGGCATTGTTTTACATTTTTGCAAACCTCTTGTGTCTGGCTTAATAGAAAACAGGTGGACTCTTATATCTGCTTCTCCATTCAGTCTGTTGTGATATGTTGTTTTGGTTGAAGTGTATAAAAAAAATCCAGCCTCACTCAGAGAAACATCACCTGAAAACCCTTTAAGTATTGGGAAGCTACCTGCCTAGCTTCCAAAATTCTAATTTTTGGTTAAAAGCTCAATTTTTTTCATTACCAAGTATTATAAGTTATTTTCCTTGAAGTGACAAGTTTATTTTTAAGAGCATGTCTACCACGTACCCAAGTCTGAATAACCAATGTTTCTCTTCCAGGCGTTCTTTTAAATAAAATGCTGTTTCATAAAAACAAGTAGCTGCTTCAGCCACCAATCCATTCACACAAGTCCTTTTTCTTAAGACAGTGGTCGGCAAACTCATTAGTCAACAGAGCCAAATATCAACAGTACAACGATTGAAATTTCTTTTGAGAGCCAAATTTTTTAAACTTAAACTTCTTCTAATGCCACTTCTTCAAAATAGACTCGCCCAGGCTGTGGTAATTTGTGGAAGAGCCACATTCAAGGGGCCAAAGAGCCGCATGTGGCTCGCGAGCTGCGGTTTGCCGACCACTGTCTTAAGACAACCTTTATACCTCAATATGCACCAAAGAGTGCATACTTCCCATTTTATCACCCAGAATATTATTTATAATATTATTAGTATTCAAATATTAAGATAGATACATTAATAAATTTATTGCATCATCAGGAACATTTTAAATTGATATATATATTTTTTATTTTATGTGGTGGTGAAGAGTACATTTTGGTGCCAATACTTTAATTCATGCCATGGTGCCAACATTCTTACTGATCACTTATTCTATGAACCACACTTTGCTTTCATTTTAAAAATAGTTGTGACCTTATGGACCATTGGACCTGATCATCAGCACTGTGCATCTACTTTGTTGAAGTTAGTATTTTCTTCTCATTTCCCAAGGTAGTGTCTCCCATCAATGACATCAAATCTGTGCCCATGGTGGCAATGTGAAGGAAAACCTAAAGAAGAAAACTATGGAAAGTAGAAAGGTGAGAGAAGAATAGTAAGAGGAAAAACATGTGTGTGTAGGCAGGTAGGTTTAAGGAGGCTCTATCATCCTTCCAAATAAGAAAACTGAGCCTGAAATTCATAAACATGAACGTGAGTTTGGCAAAGTAAGGAAGTACAACCTGTCTACAATTCCTGCTGATTTTACATGCAGTGAGCGATAGGGCCCTCAGCAGTTAAACTCTGTTTCAGGCTGCTCTGCCATGAGCATCCAAGCTGCAGAAGCATCATGATAAATCTCCAGTCCTTCTTCATGGGTAGACCATTTTTCTGTCATTTAAAGCAAAGATTCTGTTAGGTAGCAGGAGAAGGAAATACATGAACACTCCTTAGGAATTTTTTAATATTTAAATGTTTATTTCAAATATTATTTTAAAAAGAATATAAATTCAATATAATCTTAATTAAATTTATTCGGGTGACATTAGTTAATAAAATTATATCGGTTTCAAGTGTGCAATTCTACAATATAGCATCTGTATATTGCATTTTGGGTTCACCAACCGAAGTCAAATCTCCTCCTGTCACCAACCATCAATTCCCTTTCCCCTTAGTACTTTTAAATGCCCTCTTGATACTTTTCTAACTTGAGATGCCATTTAGGAAATTCTTATTGCCCACAACTATCATCACTAATTACCTTTGTTATTAATGGGTGCCCATTGTCAGGTTCAACATTCCAAATCTCCATATTTTATGAATATATATGTCAGACCTTATATTTATTTTGTTTTACCCTGCCCTTACCACTATCCCTCCCAGTCTCCGCATTCAACTCTGTCATTATTAACTGCTTTGGTAATAAGGTTACAAATCATTTTTTTATGGCTTCTTCACCATATTTCTGCAAACAGCTACCATACTACATTAATGTTACATTATACACCCCAAAGGGAGGGCTATGACCAAGTGCACACTTTCTTAGAGATTAATTGCACAGCCAGACCGCTGGGCCAATGAACCTATTTATCTTGCAGCACCAAGAGCTTAATATGTCCTCCTATCCTAAACCAGCAGTGCTTCAAGAAAATGTCAATGTAGGATATCCTCCCTGATTGTGAGTAATCAGTTAAAATGTTTGACTTTTTACCAGAGGAGATAATGTATTTACATTGTTGTTTAATTCTCAGGCAATTACAGAACACATTAAAATAAACCCTTTCTTTTACCCCACAACCCCACTTCTCTGCATATACAAGTACACAATAAGGAAAATGCCAAAAGCAGCATCAAGTTCTATCTCCTTTTCTTATCAGTGATTCATGATTTGAGATTTTGTTCCATTTTTAAATTTGACCTTGAGGTGCATCAAAGAGACACATTGGTGGGCTGAAGCAGTGATCAGAGAGGAAACTGTTATCCAACAGAAAATAAGATAAATATTATTTATCTCATTTAATGCAGCTGTTGGGAAGACAGGTATCTGGGGAGTGACTCAGGAAAATCTACACTGAAAGATGAAGGGCTGGCATTTTAGCTGAGAGAATATTCATCAAAGAGAATGTTTGGAAATGTCGATCTCAGAGCACATAGGAAAAAAAAAATGAACTTGCTCCTAGATCCAAGATCCATTCAAGAAAGGCAACTTGGCCCTCAGACAGAGAAAACTCTGGCAAGACCCTGTGCTATTTTAAATTCAAAACTTCATTTATGTGGTCCAAAGAGTGAGCTTCTGCACCTTGGAACCCTGGGTGGAAAGAGAGTCCAGAGGATAATGAAGAAGGAGTTAGACAAGTTATAGAAAGTGTCAGAGGGTTTGGGTCTCCTTCTCGCCTCTCTCCACATTGGACTCTGGGAAATGGCAGTCAACACTGTGGCTGTTGGTCTTCATTATCTTTATAATATGTTTTGTAGCTCTTAGAATAAGATCTTCAATATTGGTTTCGTTCATTGTTTTAATGACTCTCACCTGTGAAATTTCCCAGGTGAATTTGAAGCTAATTTAGAAAAAAAATCCCAATGAGGTTTTTATTTATTGATTTGAGAGAGAGAGAGAGAGAGAGAGAGAGAGAGAGATTTGTTGTTTCACTTTTTTATGCATTCATTGGTTGATTCTTGTATAACCTGGGATTGGACCACAGCCTTGGTGTATCAGGTCCGCACTGTAACCAGCTGAGGTACCCGGCCAGAGCTGAGATCTTGATTACAATTGCATTAAGCCTGTAGAACAACTGGAAAGATTTAGTCTTTCTAATCTAGGCACATGTGATGCCTCTCTCTTTATTCAGATCTCCTCAGTAATTTTGCTGTCTCCTCACTGTGCTGTAGATCCACTCCTTACCCTGCGGATTCTAAGGTCAACCTGGCAACAGGATCTCAGCTCTGGAGGAGCTGAAGGTTTCCTGGCTCCCATAGTTAGCACAGGGCCCCAGTGTCCTTTGTCCTCTCTCAGCAGTCTCCTTTCCCTTCCTTCTGGCACCTGCTCCCTTCTTCAGTCACCACTCCCAGAAATCTCTACATGAGCACCTTACTGCCATGTCATTTCCACTAAACTCAGTTGAAAAGTTTTATATGCTTCAGACCAAACTCCTCTCTGGGATATTTGCATTGTGATCAGGTAGTTAGAGATGAAAGAGCATTTCAAATGATGATAGCACAATTCCGTACTGGGAGTCCAAACAAAGACAAGAAGCCTGGGCCAGAGGAAAAGGCTTTGGCCTGTGAGTCAATAAGCCCAATCCTGTTGCTATCTTGGGGAAGTCAATTTTTGTCTCCCAATGTCAAGTTTCCTCATGTGTAAAATGAGGGGGTGGGAGTTAATTAAAATTCCCTTTGGCTCTAGTTTTATAGTGGACAAAAGTCTGAGGCCACAAAACCATAAGTTTAAGCCCCACAGCTTTATTTTTTGACAATTCAACTCAACTTCCCTTTTGTGCACTCAATGTTCTGGTGGAAATACAATTCATTTAGCCTTCCTCATCCTTTTATATCAGGAATGTGCTTATGTTGCAGAGTCTTCTGAGACTTAGGTCAGTGGGGATAAACCATCTTTGATGACTTCATTTAGTGATATGATCTTTTAGATTATTCAGCCCCCCAGGGCGAGTTTGTAAAGGGGGCAGGATACACATTATTTGTGTGCTCTTTTAAAATATCAGTTTCAACCATGTAAAAGTACCATTTTGGGGGGGGTCAAAATGGTCAAATGTTAGTAATTTTGACTTGACCCAAATAGAATTATGATACATGGCACAATAAAAACATTAGAAATATCAATCTGAAATCCTCTTTTATTTCTGCAGTCTCTTTCGCTTCCCTTATTTGATGGAGATGGTTGGTCCTAAGCTCACTGCCCCAGGGGATGGATGTGATAGGACAGAGTTCTCTCAAGGCCTTGGTGTTCCCAAGCCTAAGGCGTCCTCAAACTACGGCCCATGGGCCACATGCGGCCCGCCAAGGACATTTATCCTGCCCGCCGGGTGCCGCTGCCTGTCCTGCTTAGCAGCCAACTCGTCCCTGGCCCACAGTGCGCATAGGAATTTGTTCATAGTTTTTTTTTTAAACTATAGTCCGGCCCTCCAACGGTCTGAGGGACAGTGAACTGGCCCCCTGTTTAAAAAGTTTGAGGACCCCTAGGCAGTGGTTTTCCACTGGAGTGGAAGCAGGAGATTGGTTGTCACAACTGGGGAAGTGGAGGAAGTACTCCTAACATCTAGTGGGTAAAGGCCAGGGATGCTGCAAAACATCCTACATTGCACAGGACAGTCCCCCTACAAAGAGGTCACTAGTGCTGAAGTTGAAAATACCTCAGCTCAGAGGAATTTAGGAAACTCAGAAGTAAACAAAATATTCTGGAAAAACATCAAGGAAGGACAGATTCCCTTCTTCCCATGCATCTTTCTTTTTCCACCAAGGCTAGAAAAATATTATGTCAAACTAGGAGTGAGAGAGACAGGAGACATCCTCTCTGTGAATGTATTCAGAATTTGAGTACAGTGAGCATTAATGAAACTACAAAATCTGCTGGACATGTTTTGTAAAACATTTCAGAATAAAGTGTGAAATTAGCTTTTCAGTTTGATTCATTGACATAAGTAATTTCCCTAATGCCACTTTCTCCGGGGTTTATGTTGCGATAGACAGGAACCATGTGTCAGGAGAGAGCAAGCATCTAGAAACACTTCCAGACTTCTTAGAAGTATCTTGAATATTTCATCTCTGATTTTAACCTGCAATGTTTTCAACTGCTCCTATTTATTTTGGCATGTATTTACCTAATATAGATTTAACAAACAGCCTGTTCACTTACTAATCTCACACCTCAAACTCAGATTATGTGCAGCTCTTCCCACTAATCCTCTATCTTTTCATGGCAGCAGCTAAAATAAACTACTCTGGGGAATTGCAATTGCCTTTAAAATTTAATCACACATTAGAAAAGGATCTAAAAGATTTGTGCAAGAAAATTACACATGCAAGAATGATGTGCATACTTTATTAAAATATTCAAATTAATGTGATTTGTATCATTTGCATAAAGGTTTTCATTTTTTTAAAATTAAAAAAATTTTTTTTGAGTGCTCTTAAACTAAAACAAGTTCTTTTCTTGTGTGTGTGTGTGTGTGTGTGTGTGTGTGTGTGTGTATATGTGTGTTTAAGGGTTTATTTGGGATTGTGGGATGGAAGGAGAGAGCAGAAATGGTACAAAATTTGCCCAGAAAATTTCGGTATTTTGTGTTTTTTTTTTAGAGGACATAAAAATTTTTTCTACTTTTGAATTTATATAAAAAAATTGGAAGGGACCAATGTTCTAAATGACTATCTTTAAGGACACTTCTATTTCTGTGGAGAGATTCCAGCATAAGACACAGTAACATTAATTATGATGATTAGGCAATGGTGCATCAAATTTAATTTGTTAAACTTTATGAAATTTTGTAAGCTGTTTGTGAATTACAGCTATTATTAAAGATTAAATTATATAAACTCAGAATTAAATACATGACATTAGAGACAAATGTAATAAATATTCAAAATATATCACTAGTTATTTTATTTTATTGTTATGTATATTTTATCTGTAGGATGGATATCCTATCTAATAAAGAGGGAATATGCAAATTGACTGTCACACCATCACAAATATGGCAGTGCCCACAGCGGAGGCAGGGTTTCTGTAACACAAGATGGCTGAACCCACAGTGGAGGCTGAGTTCCTGTAACAAGCCTTAACAAGCAATCAGCATGGACCTGAGGCTGTGTGGTGCTGGGCTGGGGCAGGGGACCTCAGGCCACACCACCTGCCCTGGCACCAGGCCAGGGGACTTCAGACCACGCCCCCCAGCCTGGCACCCAGCCAAGGAACCTGAGGCCACGCCCCCCCACCCGGCAGAGCGTGACAGGGGACCTCATGGTGTGGCCCCCACCCCGGTGCTGGGCTGGAGGACCTCAGGCTGCTCCCCCCGCCCCGGGCCAGGGGACCTCAGGCTGGGACCCCCCCACCCTGGCGCTGGGGGACCTGAGTCTGTGCCCCCCACCCAGTGGGGCTTGACGTGGGGACCTGAGGCTGCGCTCCCCCCCTGGTGCCAGGCTGGGGGATCTGAGGCTGTGCCCCGCGCCTGGCGGTGCTTGACAGGGGACCTCAGGCCACATCCCCTACTCGGCAGGGCTTGGTGGGGGACCTCTGGCCACGCCCTCCACCTTGGCGCCGGGCCAGGGGACCTGAGGCTGTGCCTCCTGCTCGGCGGGGCTTGATGAGGGTGGGGTTGGCCAAGTCTGGATCTTGCCCAATGGGGTTGGGGCCAGCTGGGTCTGGGTCTCGTGCAATTTTGAGGCACGGTGGCTGGGCAGGGACTTGACTCTGGGTCCCCAGACTCTGACCGGAGGAAGATTTTTATATACATTTTACTAATTTTCTTTCATCTCTGACACTTGTATTATAGAGAAAGGGCAAATAGCAATATTAAAATATTTCCTCTAATTAATCACCTTTTAATGTGCATGAATTTTGTGTACCAGTACACTAGTATATATAATATTACTTAGCGGTGTTCCACTGCGCATCTCTTTCTAATTCCACATTTGCTGACATCATGTTGGCAACTTAAAGTTAGTCATGGTAGCAACATTTACACCATGGAAATTGGCAAATGCTATCTACCAATCAGACTTTCCTTACCCTACACCACTCTCTATCCCACTGTTAAACATCTACCAGCACACCAATGATAGTAACTGAGAAACCAAGGACTGACAGCAGTGGGCAGGGTAGGTGGGGCCAGTTTATTAATCTCAGTGTCTTTGGCTCAAGGCACACTGCCAAGAAAATAGTAGGCACTCAGTAATTACCAGTCAATAAGAGAAAGGATGGTTTAACCATGTTATTTTCTGCACTCTATAGTCCTTCAGATTTAGTATCTGTTTTGCTTCAAGGCAGTAGAATAGGCTGAATTACATCTGTATGATTCTTAACCCATTTCTCAATTTGGGTTATGGTTAGTTTTCTACAAAGTGCACTCACACATATATTGAGATAAATTTTCTTATAATAAGTGAAGAAAATGAAGTGTTATAATATAGAGCATTAGTTTTTATCTTTTAACTCAGATGCAACATAAGAAATATATTTTAAGCATAACTCAGTACATGTATGTATATAATAATTTGTGTACATAAATAAAAATGAAACATTTGAATAAAATACCATTTAGCTTTATTGTGTGTAATGCACACAGATATTTTTTATTCTATTTTATCTATACTAATAAAAGAGTAATATGTTAATTAGACCGGGAAACCTTCCGAGAGACCTCCCGGATGTCCTTCTGGACAAAGCCATGGTGGTGGGGCTGAGGCAGAGGTGGTTAGGGGCAATCAGGCCAGGAGGGGAGGGAAGTTGGGGGTGATCAGGCCGGTGTGGAAGGGGGAGCATTTGGGGGCAAGCAGGCCAGCAGGGGGGTGGAGTTGGGGCAATCAGGTTGGCAGGGGGGGGACAGTTGGGGGCGATCAGGCAGGCAGGCAGGTGAGTGGTTAGGAGTCAGCGGTCCCAGATTGCGAGAGGGATGTCTGAGGGGTCCCAGATTAGAGAGGGTGCAGGCCGGGCTGAGGGACACCCCCTCCCCCCCCGTGCACAAATTTCATGCACCGAGCCACTAGTTTCATTATAAAGTGCTGTTCAAGGCTCTGTAAATTATTGACCCAACAATGAGCCAAAACCCACAAAATAAAAAAAACACTCTTCTGTCAGGATGAGAAAATATCATTTATGTCTTTTATTCAGACATATCACATTAGTATGAACAATAAACATACAGTTTATAGAAGAAATTAAATATATAAAAACATTTATAAAACAAACAATAAAAAGAAAACATTAACAATATTCAGTCTAGTCATAAAAAATGATAGCCTACCACCAATACCAATGCAATTCTCCCTCTTTGCCAATATAGTCATTTTTGATGATAAGTCTCTGTCCTGCTCAGGGACGTCCCAAACCTGGCAGTTTTAGTCAGTAGAATAGTTAGGGCTCTGTCTCTTCATATGTGTGTAATCCACTTGCTTTTACAGTAAGAGCCAGCAGCAATTCTTCATCTAGGGAACTCCCCAAGATGGCTACAAATTTTTCCTATCATGTTTTCACCTACAACTAAACTTAAACCAAAACCAAAACCTCTTCTGGAACTCTAGGATAAGAACATGGAACAAAACCGAGACCAGTGCCCAGCACCCTGCTGTCAATACCTAGCACCAGTAGGCTGTTTCAGTGAGGCTCCATGGTTGAGCGTTGACCCATGAACCAGGAGGTCACAGTTCCATTCCCAGGCACATGCTGGGTTTTCGAGCTCCTTCCCCTGTGGGGGGCATGCAGGAGGCAGCCAACTGATGATTCTCTCACATCACTGTTGTTTCTCTCTCTCCCTCTCCCTTTCTCTCTGAAGTCAATAAAAATATATTTAAAAAAAATACCTAGCACCAGTGGTTTCTTGGCCAACCTGTAGCACTCCTGAACTACACTGCCTTGGCGAAACCTGACAGAATTTAGGGCACACTTTACACTTATGAAAATATATTAAATGAAAAAGAAAATTGGTTCATTTCTTCATTGGCTTAGGTCACATAAGTATACATTAACGATGTCGTGAAAGGTAGATATCTATCTAAGGGCAAGGTGGATTATCTATTTTCATCACATACTTGATCAATCCATTGTAACAAATTAATTGTTCAAACTCTCCACCATTAACTCCCTGTGTCTTTCTTCCCAGGTAGCACAATGCTTCCTATCGATTTCTTGGCATAGTCCCAGGCACTGCTTTGGATAAACCCATGATCCACAGAGAAAATGTTATAGATTCTGACCCATGCTTGGTGATCATCATGTAGAACTTGAGAGTTTTTTGTAAAAGGGACTCAGGATGATTCTGTCAGTAGCCAGTTCTCATCGGAGTCAAGAGAACTCCAGGAAGTCCTTCCCACTGAGACAGCCAATGACGGCAGAAACTATTGCTCTTTAGGCGTTGCTGTTAAAGACAGCTTACGGAATGACCGCTGTGCCGGGGGCTTTGAGGTTTCAATTTCTAATGAGAGAAAAATGCTTTGATTAGTTATATGATATTATGTCAGTAGGAGCTTGGGAAATGCTTCAGGTGGCTCGAAAGCAGGCCTGGAACTTTAAGTAACAAATGCTTGGATGGACTCAAGCATTCCGAGTTTTCCTGTGCTTAATATGTTACATTGCTATGTTGATACGTAATGTCACAGATGGTAATATTAGTCATGAAAGAACAAAGAAGCCAAGTTCATAGCCAAATGAAAGTTAAAAGGAGGGTACAAAAAGTGATCTTACCCCACAGACAGGTTTTTCTTATTGAAAATGTCTTGAACACCATTGAACACCTTCCCAAGATCCATATGTTGGCACAAGCAGATGGGGAAGACTGTAAATCTCCCAACTGGCTTAACTCCCACTCGAAAACTAAAGCAAGGAGTGTAGTGAAATCAAATTCAGCAATGAATGGATGATCCTAATTTAACAATGGGCAGCTTGCCCACAAATTCTCATGCAAACCAGTGGTGGCTTCCCTCTTTTTTTAATTAACTACACAGCCTTTCCAACCCGAAGATTTAAATGTTTACTTCTGTTTGCTTTGCGTCATTTGCATTTCTTTTGATTCTAAAAGGAAATTAACCCCTGAGGCCTAAGAGGGTATCCTTTTGAAGAAACAGATAGACATAATTGGGAAAAAAATATACAAAGTGAAGCCCTCCATTTACTGAACCTATTGCTGTCCAGCTAAATAAGATGGCAGATATTTTGAATGATAACAATAATGGAGTAATTATATGCAATAGCCAATGTTCCTTGGAAAGCAAGGAAGTACAGATCAAAATCTAGATTCAAATAATACTGCTATTACAAAAAATAAATAAATTTAAAAAATCTTTAAATCCCTAAGAAGGATGAGCAGTGGATTTTGAGTCACATAGAGCAACATGGAAGGTAAAAACCTTTCCCACTCGAGAAATTACACAAGAATTCTTTGCCCTCTCATCTTTCAGATAAAATGTAGGAGGTAAAGAGAAAAGAGGAGTATTTCACCTACTCAGTGTGTCTATTGTTGATTCATTTTGACAGATGCATTCTTCTCATCTTAGGCACCTGGGCTGTGACTAAGAGGGCAAGATAGCTGACTCTGACTTCAGAAGCTATATTTGGAGGCTGTAGCAACAGAGAAGGAGAGGGCTGGCTTTGGTACTCTAAATGGTTGTAGTACAGGATAATTAGATGGAATTGTACACGGAAAAATTTTGTTAGAGTTACCAAAAATAATTCCTAACGAGAAGGCTGTTGTGTTCTGAAGTAGTCAAAGGGATGCAATGAATATTTCATCTCTTAAAACATTTAACAGAGAAAAGGATGCAGGAATAGAAAGTATATCTTAGAGCTATTTTCTGTTGGATAAGAGTGGAGATTATCCATCTTTCTGGCCTTTATTTCTACCTCAACTAATAGGGTGGAGAGAGGGACAGCACAGAAACCGTAAACCACATAATTGTAAGAGATCACATCTTCAAATGTGAATGATAGAGATAAATCTTATTTGGGTGCCTTATGTAGTGGAAAAACAAATGTTCTTGACTTTTTCTGCTACTTAGTTTCCTTTATCAGATCATTCTGCCGCAAATGCTAAAGTTCTTTCTAGTTCCAGAAAAATAAGCAGTACATTTTGAGTTTATTGATATTGAGTGCAGGTAGTTTATGGACCATAAAGGAATAGCACTCATGAAGTTTTGAGAATGGAAATGATTTAGGGGTCTTTGGTCATGGGAAAGGAATACCTAAAGAGAAGGTATCACACCAGAGGAAGAAGGAGAGCATGGGCTTTGTGATATGGTTCTGTTCAACACCAAAGTCAATTAGTTAAATCAGACTTTATACACAATGATTTATTTGACTAAACGTTTTTTTTTGTTTGTTTGTTTTTGTTTTTTACTTTTTAACTGGTTGTTTGGTTTTTACTTTAATGCTCACTGATGTGACTACTTCATAAATTATCTAAGCTATCTCTCTGCATATTGCCCAGCACTTTCAAATTTGAATATGCATAAGATCACCTGTAGAGATGTTGCTAAATTGCAGATTCTGCTTCAGTAGGTATGGGGATGTAGTCTGAGATTATGCATTTCCAACAAGCTCCCATGTGATACTGATACAGCTGGTCTGTGGACCACACTTTTTAGTAGTAAGGTATTACATCACAATCCCACATTCTTCTGTGGATACAAACCAGTAAAAGGTATTCCCTTTTTTTTTAATACATGAAGTATAAATTAAATGTCATGTTACATTATTTTTCATTATGTTTCACAGTCCTTTTATATTTCCTAGAGTTATATCAAAACTCAGATGGCATATTATAAAATCATTTATATTCAGTTGTCCCCAACCCTGTCTGCACTTTAGCCTCACCTGCAGGCATTTTGAAAAATACAAATGCCCGGCTCCTATCCAAAGCCAATTCAGAATATCTGGAAATAAGATCAAGACATCATTTTTCTCCCTATCTTTTTATTAGAAACCTTTCAAATTTCCAGAGAACTGAAAGAATAGTATACTGATGACTCATATACCCACCATGTTAAAAGAGTAGCTTAATAATTACCTAGATACTCATTTACCTAGAGCCAACAACTGCTAACATTTTGCCATAATTATTTAACTATATGTTTTTGTTTTATTTAAGTCTGTGGTTCTCAACCAGGGTGTGTTTAGTAATATTTGAAAATATCCTTGGCTGTCACAACTTGGGGAGGAAGCCATTTGTGGTACTAATATCTAGAAGGTAGAGGTGAGGGAGCTGATAGTATGATAATGCACAGGACAATCCCCCAAACCCCACTGAAAAGAATTATCTAGACCAAAATATGGGTTGTGGCTAAGTTGAGAAACCTTGATCTAAATATGATTCATACCAAATCATTTGAAAATACCTTGACCACATCATTGTTTTTCACTCCTGAATACTTCAGTATCTCCAAAAATGTTCTCCCACATAAACACATATCTATATTACACTGAAGAGGATGACCATCTTAACATCTTCTAATAGTGAGTCCATATTCAACTTTTCTCAATTGTACCCTAAATCATTTTTATGGTTTTTTGAACCACAATCTAATTCAAATTTATGTGTTGCATTTATTTTATTTTTTTAGTTTTAAAAATCTAGATCAGTCCTCCAATCTTTTTTCTTTTTTTTTTTACTTTTTGAAAAGATCAACACAACTGTCCCATATTATGGGTGTGATTGGATTATCTCCTTTTGTTTCATTACTTAACTTGCTTTTTCTATCCCTTGTATTTCCTGTGAAAATGTTAGGTGTATATAAAGGCTTCATTAGATTCAAATTAAATATATTTATTAAGAATGTTTAGGGTGACACTATATAACTAATATTGCATCATGGCAGGAGCTACATAATCCCTGTCTGGTAGTATTGCTATACTGGATCATTTGGTGCAGGCAGTGACCTTTCTTATTTTAAGACCCCTTTGTGATTAGCAAATACTCTTTGGGATAAATCTTTGGCACCTGTGAATATCCTAATTGTTCTGGCACTCACTGATGTTTCTTGCCTGAATCACTGAAGGTTGCAGACAATTCACTTCTTTCATTTATTAATGTAATGAATTAGCCCAGATAATTCACTAAATTGTAATTTGTTGGATGGCAGATGAATTAAAAGCCACCAAATCGAAATCGATAGCTTCACTTATTATAAAGAAAATAATTTTTAAATTCTGTAATCTCCATTTGTTAGCTGGAATTCTCTTATGAAAAGAAGGCCTTCTTTTATCAAATGGAAATCAACTATAGTTTCTTCTAAAAAGGATAAATGTTTAATTATTTCCTTTAACTCCCAATTTTCAGGATACATTTCAGACTAAAGAGCTGATGTTATAGTCACTTCTTGATTAGTTGTTCATAACATTGACTTTTATGAACCACAAGATATGGCCAAAAATTAGTTGGAAATAGCAGGGGATATCACAAATTTTCTCCAATCAAAAAAAGTTATAAATTTTATTTTCTTTAAAATCACCATGCATGTTAATATAGATTTTGATGCTTTTAGATGTGCATCTCTTTTGAATGTTAGAAAAGGAATATATCTTTCGCAAAGAATTCTTGTGGAATATCAACTGTTAGATGAAAGATGGACAGAAAGTCACCCAATTGAAATCTAGTTCTTCATAACTTGGACTATGTTTGAATAGCCTGTTTAGTCTCTCCTGAATCCATGGGTGGTAAGTGATGTGTGAAAGCCAAACTCTTTTCAGACAACAGTTGAACAAATATTCAGGCAGGTTCTTGGATTAAAAGATTGTTGTGTTTGGAAATCATCATTTTCCACGAGAAAAAAATGAACATATTACAGGAAGCAACTGGAGCCAGTTTCACCCCTTTGTTTCAAAGTTCTTTATTTCTGAGCCTTGAGTCTCATATTGGTTGCTTTTCTTTGGGGATAGCAATGTGTAATCAATTAAAACAGCAATTTTTTATTCACTTTGACATGCTACACCAGATTCTTAGACCAGACTCCAAAACTATACCTGGTGAGGTAAAAGTTAGTTCCTTTAATTCATTGTCTTAGGTGGGCCCGTAATGAAGAAATCTGCCTTCAGTATATAACATGGTCAATTTGTTTTTATGATGAATTAAATAGGCTCTTAGCACCAAAAACGTTCAGGCATCATCCAGATGTCGCCAAAGTTGAATGAGCACATGGAACTGGTCACATGGAGGCTTCTGTTAACCGAATGCACAATCTGGAAAGAAGATGCATTTTTTTCAAGGTCTGGAAATTTTAACAGTATCTGGCAGCTACTTCATTTTCAAGATAATCCTGTCACTGTTTCTGGTTATATGCAGGGGTGGGGGTCGGGTACCAAATGCAAGAATTTGGTGGCTTGCTGAAACTGGGTGGAGATGCTGTCATGTTGGCGCCTGAAGCGTGAGCACAAATAAGCTTTAGAGGAATAAACCTGTGATTGTGCTACTTTCGGTCACGGAAGGACCTAAGTGGTGTGGGTGTGATGAAAGAGGGGAGGGAGAAAGAAAAAGAGAACGAGAAAATGAATTCTGTGGACACAAAAGCAATTGGTTAATTCAGTCAGACTTTCACTTTTAAGTACTGGTTTGATCAGTACTTAATCCTTAGCCAAATGACTCCCTAAGGACCCATTAACTCATTGTTTTATCCTTTAAAGATGCGCCATCAAAACATCCATTTCTAAAGTCACAAAACCATCCTCTGAGCCAGCCTGGGCTTGGACTGGAAGGGTTGGTAAACTGACCAGATTGTTGTTCTGACTTGGCCAGGGCAGTGTTCTGCCTCTCCTGCCACTAGCCACTGGTAGCGGAGAAGTAGACTGTCACCAAATATTCCTTGTTCATGCTCTAAGAAAGCAAAAACCAAACCCAAACAAAACAATAAAACACTCCTGAGCAAATGAGTTTTCAGCTTTATTTTCTTTGAACTGAGAGATTCCCTTCATTCCCCTTTACAGAACAGGCAGAAGCCGAAATAAAGAGGCTACTTCCAGATGGGTTTAACTCCATGACCATTTTGATCATGGTGTTAGCCCCCATCAAAGTCATCCTGTGTTTTAACCATTTGAAACCTATTTATAAAAGACATGAAAGTATTTTGCCTATAGAAGAGCTGGCACACAGCACTTCCTATGTCAAACATTTCCAACAAGCCCCACTCTCGCAGCAACCTTGTGTCGGCGGACCTTCTGAGATTTTCACTTACAAGCAGTCATGCCTAAGGGAGCACAGAGAGCAATAATTACAATCACCTCCAGTCAAAGAAACCCCAAGTCTCCCTGAAGTCCTCTCTGTGTTTCAGGAGGTTACACGTTAAAAAAACAGCAAAGGCCCTAGCCAGTTTGGCTCAGTGGATAGAGGGTCTGAGAAGGCTAAAAAGGGCTAATTCCAATGTAACCCTGATATTTGGGGGATAGTGATCTGAATCCATGCAAGCTCAGTATACATTCTTAATAACCTATAATTAAGTCACTACCTCCTTCCCAGATACTGGTCTTGCAGAACCTGTTACTGTGAACAGTGCACTGCCCCGGAGGGAGGGTTATTAACCCTGGCACCAGGTCAGACCATCAGATATGGCCTGGAGACCCCCCAACACCTGGTTGCCTTCTTGCAAGGCCCGCGAAAAGGACCGGAAGCATAATCCATATTTGTGGGACAAAGACCACAGGGAGATATAAAAAGAAGCCCCATGCATGTTTCAGCACTCAGATTTGGAAAGCTATTCCCTGTGTCCGCCGGTGTATTAAACAGTGTCACTCCTCTTCTTTAAAAGCATCGCTTGGTTTTTCTTTGGTCTTCTGCAACAGGTCAACTTGTGGACTGAAGGGTCCCAGGTTGGATTCTGGTCAAGAGCACTTACCTCGGTTGCAGGCTCCTTGCCAGCCTGGGTTGGGGGTGCTGGGCACGTGCAGGAGGCAACCAATCAATGTGTTTCTCTCACATTGATACTTTCCTCTCTCTCTCTCTCTCTCTCTCTCTCTCTCTCTCTCTCTCTCTCTTCTCTCTCTCTCTCCCCCTCTCCCTTCCACTCTCTCTAAAAATCAATGGAAAAATATGTTGGGTGAGGATTAAAAACAAACAAACAAATAAGTAAATAATTTAAAAAATAGCAAAGAACTTCTTAGTTTAACCTAGACAGGACAACAGTCCACTTCCACTTTAGAGTTGGACATCTTAATTTGTAATGGCTCCTCTGACTGCAAACTGCAAGGGAAGGAAGGAAGGAAGGAAGGAAGGAAGGAAGGAAAAAAGGGAGGGAGGGAGGAAGGAAAAAAGGGAGGGAGGGAGGGAGGGAGGGAGGGAGGGAGGGAAGGAGGGAGGAAAGAAAAAAGGATGAGAGAGACTGAGAACAGACTTATCAAAGATCACAGCACTACTAAATGGCAGAGCTGAGGTCAAATCAGACTCTCTTACCACAACTTCATTCTTTTCATATTTTCAGAGACATTTATCAGTTCTCACTCTCTCTATAATGCTCTCATATACATTTATTCTGAGGAGACAATGCTCTAATGTTTGGAAGATTCGGGAAAGCCATGTGACTCTACACTTAGATGATTATGGGAATCTCTTTCAGTGTCCCTAGCAGAGAAAATAGGTTACTAATATCTGGTCTCTCATTCACATGAGAAACTTATATTCCATTGCTTGCTTTCCTGCCCTATCTCCTTGTGGATGTCTTAATAGGCACTTCAAAGTCAACTCATTTAAGCATTACGTTGACTGTACCTGAAACATATACAAAAAACCTCCTACTTCCCTCTTACCCTAATTCAGGACACAGCTCTCCTTGCCTGAATATTGCAATTGCCTCCCAATGCCTCCTACCCCCACACTTGCCCCCCCCCTCACCCCCAAGTCCCAGGAAATTCTTTACACAGAGGCAGAATGACCTTTGTAAGCCTAGGTCAGACTCTGCTGTCTCTTCTCCATGAAGCCTTCCCTGGCCAGTCCTTACCAAGCCTGCTTTATTTTCTCCACATCACTGTTACTATCCAGTAGCCTGTATATTTGACTCATTTATTTATTTGTTTCATATATTCCTGTTTTACTAGGACATAAGCATGTCAGTTCGGACCAGTGCCTAGCACAAAGTCATCATTATATTTGTTGAACAAATGAAAACATATTTTCGATCCAGAAGCCTCCAAATGTATTGTACTTCATTCAAAATAAAAACTAAAGTCGTTTAAATGGCCACATTTTAAATCAAAGTCTTCATAGTATCATTTTGGAAACTTGCTATCATAATTCTAGAATTAGCCTTAAAATTAAGAGGAAACAAATACGATTTAAATAAAAAGAGCTCTACGTAATCTACTTCACCACCCCAAGCCACCCGTACTTCTCACTCCCTTGCTCACTCAGTCCTGACACTGAGCTCCTTGCAAGTCCTAGGCACGCCAGGCATTTCTCACCCTGGACTTCGCCCCTCCCTTCTCCTTGCTCCTGGTGCTTGGAAGCCCCTTTTGCAGACATCTCTCTGGCTTCCTCCCTCACGTTCTTCAGGTCTCTATTCAAACACAGATGGTATCAGAGCCTTCCCGGAATACCTGGCACAAAATAATTTTGACCCCACTCTGCACATCTCTCCCTCATAGCCAGTGTTCTCATTCTTTACGGTACTACCAAGATGATACATATTTTCTAATTATTGGCTTATTGCTTATGCCCCATCTCCAACCTGCCCCACTAGACTGTACGCTTCATATAGGGAGCAGTCTGGTTTGTTTGCTACTGTATTCTAGTTGGTATAGAGGAGTTGCTCAATATATATATTTTGAATGAATAAATGTATAGATAAATGAATAAATAATTTTCATAGTTGTTTTATAGTAATTCCTCTTTACTCAACACGTATTGCTAAAATTTCCCCAGTTTCATATTTGACATATTTATGGTATTTTAAATGGAGCAGTAATTACTTTTTCTGCAATTATTTCTCTCATTTTCTTTGTAAATTCACTTGCCTGAAAAGCCCTTAGTGACCCAAACAGGTTTAGACACACCTATGTTTTCTTGAAATATTTTATGATTTTATTATTATTTTTTATTTTTTTTTATTTTAAATATATTTTATTGATTTTTTACAGAGAGGAAGGGAGAGGGATAGAGAGTTAGAAACATCGATGAGAGAGAAACATCGATCAGCTGCCTCCTGAACACCCCCTACTGGGGATGTGCCCGCAGCCAAGGTACATGCCTTTGACTGGAATCGAACCTGGGACCTTTCAGTCCGCAGGCCAGTGCTCTATCCACTGAGCCAAACCGGTCAGGGCTATGATTTTATTTTTTGCCTTTTATCTTTTAGTATATCTGGAATTAGTATATCATTGCTTATTGACTTACTAGTAATCTAAATAGATTATTTTCTAAAGAAAAAATTATCTGTGTATTATGTATTTAATAGGATTATTGACTAATTTTTATCTACCTCTATCATTCTGTTCATAGATGATTCCAGGTTATTTACTCCATTTCATGTGTCCTTAGGATACTCTTTTACTTATTAGAATTTTAAGAGATGGACTGGGAATGTGGCAAATCCTGCTATCTATGAAAGGCAGCATCAGCTGGACCTACTTCCTGAATGCGGGGAGACTCTTCTGTTATTTAAGGATGTAAAACAAAACCAAACCAAACCAAACCTGGAGACCTGAGAAAAAAGGCTATGGAAGGAGCCATTGATGCTTCATTAATAAACTCTACAGTGATCATCGATCCATTTTAGATACCTCTGGCAGCAAACAAAGCAGTTCTCCTCTATAAACTGGGAAAAATGAAGATGAGGACTCCATTGAAATGATTTCTGGCCTTTCCCCAAATGATAATCTTTCAGAGGCTTTGAAACAATTGGTATCTCAGCAAATGGCAGTTCAATTCTAAATGTTTACATTGAAAATGGAGAAAATAAATTAAGAAGACCTAATATTTCAGATAAAAAGTTTCTCTGAAAAATCTTCCTGAATAATAAATTACAGAAGTCAAAAAGATATACAAACTATCCTCACAAGAGGAAAATACTGGGAAATTATCGAATGGTATCATTTGTAGAATGTAAACAACAAATGTTTTGTGAAATGACAAACACTTAAAAATTTCAGCATATAAAAATTATTACAGTTTTATGATGTGGTTAATAATGCTCTTTTTATTTAAATCATATGTTTCCTCTTAATTTTAAGGCTAATTTTAGAATTATGATAGCAAGTTTCTAAAATGATACTATGAAGACTTTGATTTAAAATGTGGGGAGGGGGAAGGAGGGACTGGGTGAAAGAAGGTAAAGGATTAGCCAAAGAACATATATCCATATAAATGGTTACTTGGTGAAGGTGTTGTTTGCCAGATTTCTCCACTGTTAATTTACAATTTCCCCTTGTAATTTTAGCATCCATTAGTGGATTTTGATTGCAACAGTTATTACTGTGGTGCCCTTGTGGCCATTTCCCTCATTCCTTCTACATTTACTGATTACAATTCTTCTCTAAAAAGGAATTGTCTCTATCCTGGCAGGTGTGGCACACTGGTTGGAGCCTTGTCCTTGCACCGAAGGGTCTTGGGTTCAATTCCTGGTCAAGGGCATGTAACTGGGTTGCAGGTTCGATTCCCATCCCAGTCGAAGCATGTGCAGGAGGTAACCAATGGATATCTCTCTCACACATCTATGTTTTTCTCCTTCTCTTTCCCTTCTCCCCTCCCTTCCACTCTTTCTAAAAAAATTAAAAAAAAAATATCCTCGTGTGAGGACTGATAATAACAACAACAAAAGTTGTCTCATCTCTCCCATTTATTTATACTATTATTTATTTATGACAGTAAGGGCTCGTGGATATTTATTATAATATTGGATTACAATCCATACTGTTTTTATTTATTTTGTTTCTCATTTTGTTCCAGCTCTGGATTCTGGGACTTCCTCTAGGTTGGCTCCTTGGCTCCTTGCCATGCCTTCTTCTTTTTGAGCATGTCCTTACTCTCTGATACCACAGGTACTCCACATTCATCTTGTCTTTTTTCATGACCTAGCCTTGGAATTGACCATTTATACAAAGAAAGATATAGCTAATTCTTAATTGTTTAACATTTGCTAAATAGTTTACAGATTATAATTTATTTTATTATTTTAATTTTCATTATTTTTTTAAATCCTCACACGAGGATATTTTCCCATTAATTTTTAGGAAGAGTGGAAGAGAGAGGGAAAGACAGAGAGAAACATCGATGTGAGAGAAACACATTGATTGGTTGCCTCCTACATGAGCCCCAACCAGGGCCCTGGCCAGGGAGGAACCTGAAACCAAGTACGTGCCCTTGACTGGAATCAAACCCAGGACCCTTTGGTCCACAGGCCGACGCTCTATACACTGAACCAAACCAGCTAGGGTTATTTTTTTCTTCATTTGCAATATTATTTAGGGTACAGGAAATGCTAATTAACCTACGATGACAGAGATAAATAGTTCGGGAGCCAAAAAGAATACCAATTTTCATAATGTCTTTACATGCCTATTTTAAAAACTTGTTTTATTTAATGACAACTTTGGTAAAATCTAACAATGCTTAGAGATTATTTATAATACCAATGATCTAAGTTGCCAATTTCTATGAACAATCATAAAAATATTCAGTGCACAATTTCCTGAGATGTTAATAGCGCAAGGTTTAGTGTTAAACTGACATACTTGCTCATTCTCTCCTTTGTTTGTCTCCTTAGAGATGTGTGACTGATCATACAGATAACAGCATGAAAAGGGTTGTTGGGTCGAGAACCTGAGTTGGGTTCAACAACCAAGCCATTTTTTCATGAACATTTTGGTTGAGAACCTAACTGTTTGAGATGAGAGATATTCAAGAACGAAGGTTTGACTGTACTGGTCTGCATCTCAAACTCTGAAAACCAGGAGTACTGATGATGAGGGGCAGGAGAAAATAGATGTGTCTGTTCAAACGAAGATAGTGAATGGGCCCATGCTCTGCCTTTTTGTCTTATTCAGGCCCTCAATAGATTGGATGATGACAGTCCATATTAGAGAGGGTGATCTTCTTTAGTAGTAAACCATTTCTAATGCTAATCTCTGCTGGACACACCATCACAAAAATAATATTTACCAATATATGGAAATCCCTTAGCCTAGTTAAGTTGGCATTAAGCATCACAGTTAGAGACTAATGGAATGAATGTATTTTGAGAACCTGTCATCTGAGAATGTGTGACATCCAAAGAAGGAAAGAATAGATTCTAAAGTTTAGAAAGTAGAACTTCTAAAAGTTAGTGAAAAGTTTTTATTACTCTATAACATTAAGTTTTGAAAGAAAATATAACTTTAGAAGGTTGGAAAGTTCTCAAAAGATGTAATTATGACTGTATAATCCTATAGATTGAATTGTATGAAGCTACAGAAGGCATGCTTATCAAATATGTAGATGACATGAAGCCTGGCAAGAGAATGAACACATTGTATGTCAGAACCAGAATTGAAATAACAAAAAAATCTTGTCAGTCTGTAGCAATGGGATGAATCTCTAAAAAAGGTAGAAGTACAGGGATTAACATAAGATCCCACATTGGATCCAAAAACCCAACTGCCCAATGAAATTGGAAGTAATGTATGTAACACAGCACCATGTGATAAAATGACTGTCAAGTTTTAATAAACCAAAAAGTTAAAGAGATACCTATTATAATCGAATAATAGAAATGCTAAACATTTCAAAAAGTTTTTTCTAGCATTATCTGTCAGTCAGGTCATATAAGGTAATTGTTTAGTTTTGTATCTGTTATAGGAAAGGAATCGTAAAAAAAAAAAACAAATAAACTATGCTTTACATTTAGTAATAAAGCATAGTTAAAATAGGGGGTGGGTGCTTTGAAAAAGAGACAACTCCAAATTAAGGGTGAGGAGGGAATAATAGTTTTTTTCAGCTATTTTAGTGAGTTATGAGTCAAAGATGTTAGTTTTATTCTAATGGGGTTGAAAGAGTAGAACTAGAATCAGGGAGGAGAAGTCACAGGAAGATAAATTCCAGCTCAATATAAAGAAATTGCAGTCAAAGTTTTCTAAAATTCAGAGGGGCTGCTTGAAGAGTAGGCTCTTCACAATGAAAACATTTGAAGGCAAGTTAAACCACAATTTGATAGATAATGTTGTAAAACTCATTCAAACAGTGAAAGAAAATGTAGGTCAGATTACCTAACAGTTTTTGATACTATGTCTAAAAACCATTGTGAGAAATAATTACTATATCAGACTAATTTTAATTCATTCTTTACAGGGACAGGATTCATTTGCCAGACAGTATGTCTATGTCATGGTAACAACAAACTATATTATATAAACATGAGAAACCTTCCTAGAAAAGAATTAAAAACATTACCTTTCAGGGAATTTTGGAAGATTTACTTAGTCTTATTATAGCTCTTACTGTTGTTGATACTTACAAAAATGAAAACATTGAATTCATTAGGATCTGGCTCCTTAGAAGACCTGACTAAAATCTTACTATCTAATTATAAAGGAAAAGAAGCTGACTAGATGGCAAATATTCTCTACTCATATTGTAATAGTAAATGATTCTCTGACATGCCAAATCCTCCTTTCAGAATCCCCAGCACTGCCCCTTCTATCAAACTATCAAAAGTTCCCAGCTGTGAACTTCCCAGTTGCCAGTGTGCACTGAGGCACCCCAGGCTTTCGAAGCATTTCCTTACTAGTACAGCCCAGGAAAGACTTTGTTGGCATTCTTAGATCTATAAATCTTTTTTCACCTTTGAAATACACTGTTAGTTCTTCTCTGAGTTACCACTTTCATCTCTTTCTTTCTACTCTACTTGTTTCATTCCATTGCTCTTCACTTCTATTGCTAAATAAAAACCTCTTACATTCCAAGATAATATATAGAACTTTTTTTTGTCCAAGATCAAAAGAAAAATAAGAAAGGAAAAGGTTAGAGAAAGGGGAAAGAGATGCTTTGAATTTTGGTTCAGGATTTTTCAGGAAAAGGCTAAGTTAAGCTATCTCAGAGCGTACTGATGAGATATTAGAGATTCAGTTTACAGACTGTATGTAGGAAGAGTGAGATTGGGGAAAGAACATATTTATATGAAAGAAGAGAGAAATAATTCAAGAGATTGACTTTGTGAGTTTGTACATTTTCTTTTAACCAATGTGATGGTTAATTTCATGTGTCAACTTAGCGAGGCCATGGTACATAGTTTTTGGTCAAACACCAGTCTAGATGTTGCTGTGAAGGTATTATTAAAGGTATAATTAGCATTTAAATCAGTAGGATTTGAGTAAAGCAGATCACTGTTTACAATGTGATTGGATCTCAGCAGTAAGATTATAGAAGCCTTTAGAGGTCCTCCCAGGTGGGAGGCATCCTGCCTTCAGACTGCCTTCAGGCTCAACACTGCAGCATTAACCCTTCCCTGGGTCTTCAGACTGCTGGTTTGCTCTGTAGATTTCAGACTTGCCAGTCTCCAAAACCACATGGGCCATTTTATAAAATAAACTTTTCCCTTCAGAGAGAGATAGAGAAATGGAGATAAACATAGAGATATAGGTAAATATATCTCTATGGATTATATATATATATATATATATATATATATATATATGTTTATATTTATTATATTTGTTGTTTCTCTGAGAACCATTGATAGCAATGAATGTCTTTAATCTCTTGCCCTACTCATTACACTTTTCCCCTTCTATTTTTATCCTTGAAATTTACCTTCTTCTGGGGTAAAACTTAGTATTCTTCTTCCCAAATTTTCTGTATCAAGCCACTTCTGCCTCTCTTCTCACTTCAAAATGATATTTGTGTGATAATATCAGAAAATCTGTATTTTAGCACATTTTGATAAACCATTAACTCATGGATATGTATATCTTCGTATCAAAAAATGGAAATTATGATAACTTCATGAAAACCTCACCTTGGATTTATTGTAAGGATCATTAGGAACAATATATATGAAATAGCTTTTTAGCCTAAAACTATATCCCATTTTTCTTTCTGCCTTTCTTCATTTTCTTTTTAAAAATATTGTAAATATATTTTTTATTGATTTCAGAGAGGAAGGGAGAGGGAAAGAGAGATAAAAACATAAACAATTAGAGAATCATTGCAGGCCCCACACCAGGGATTGAGCCCACAATCTTGGTCTGAGCCCTGACCCGGAATCAAACCATTACCTCCTGGTTCATAGATCGACACTCAACCACTCAGCCATGCTGGCCAGCCCTTCCTTCATTTTCAAACTCAAATGTATGCCACCTACCTCATCAAAGAACTCTTCTGGAGTATAGGATATAGATCAATTCAGTGAAATTTGACATATATTCCCTGTGATAATCCTTTTACTACAGAAGCTCACAAACTGTTAGAAGGAGTCATGTAAATACATAACTCTAGGACAGCTAGATCTGAGAAAGTTGCTCTAAGAGGTTAATAAACAATGGACATGCTATGGGAGTATAAAATAAAAACATTTTAATGATTTCTAGAGAAATTTGAATGGATTTTTGAAGGAAGTAGAATATGTTGGCCTCAATGGAGAATAAGGATTCAATAACAAATGTTTAAGGAAAGGACATATTAAACAATTATAATTAACATTAATTTATTTTTTTATGTAACTAACATTAATTTATTTTTTATTATGTTTGCCTCTAGGATGCTTATACATACAGTGTGTGAGATGTTGTATTAACACTTTACACACATTATCTCATTAAGTTGTTGTAACTCTCAATTAATACACCCATGTTATAGGTGCAGAAACTGAGGCCTTGAAAGGTAAGTAAATGGCCCAAGGTCACATACTTAGAGAGTGGCAGAGTAAATACTTGAATTCAGAGTATCTAATTCCAAAGGCCAAGTTCTCAAGTGTCATATATCAATGCCTCTTATATCAAGAAGAATGAAACAATTAGTAGAGTGGCAAAATGGCTGCAGAGTAGCTAGAGGCTGCATGTACTTGCTCCCAGCCACAGACTGGATTTACAGCTAAAATACAGAGCAATCAACTTGAAAACTTTATTGACATGTAGCTGACCTGAAATATATATGAGGGGCATGGAAAAAGCCATGCAGAGCTGGTAAGAGGAGTGGAGACATGGAAAGGGAAAGCCCTCCGCAAGCAGGAGTGGTGGCTGAGAGGCCAGAGGAATATCATGGCTGAGGCTGCCAAACTCCCTCCCTCTGGGAGTGTGGAATCCCAACCTCAAGCAGGGATCCCCAAGCCAGAGAAACAGAGACAGGAAGAAGAGCCCTGGGAGCATTGGACAGAGGGAATCGGGGGATACTGTCTGTCCAGGAGACTGGATCACACCTTCCCAGTGAAGGATCCCCAAGCCAGAGCAACAGAGAAAGGAAGAAGAAGAGCCCTGGGAGCATCGGACAGAGGGAATCGGGGGATGCTGTCTGTCCAGGAGACTGGATCACACCTTCCCAGTGAAGGAGTGCCCCTATTTTCAGCAGACCAGCTTGAGAAGGTCACTCTGGACTCCAATTGCTGGAGAGGCTGTGCAACTGTGTTTGGGTCTAGTGGAGGTGTCTGCAAGCTGTGGCCAGCAGTGACTTGGAGGGACCTGCTATGTAGAGACTCAGTCAATGACTAAACTGTGGCTTAGGGCGAAAGGAGTGGTCTCTCCCACCTTGAAAAGGGAGGCAAGAACATACATGGATTAAAAGTAGTCTCTTCAATAAATGGTTTTGGGAAAATTGAACAGTTACATGCAAAAAAAAAAATGAAACTAGACCACCAACTTACACCATACACAAGAATAAACTCAATATGAATAAAAAACTTTTGTAAGGTGCTAAACTGTGAAAATCCTAGAAGAAAACATAGGCAGCAAAATCTCAGACATCTCTTGCAGTGATATTTTTGCTGATATGTCTCTGAGGGCAAGGGAAACTCAAGAAAAAATAAACAAATGGGACTATGGTATATCAAAGTAAAAAAAAAAAAAGTCTGCACAGCAAAAGAAACCGTCAACAAAATGAAAAGAGAACACACTGTATGGGATAACATATTTGCCAATGATACATCTGATAAGGGGTTAATTTCCAAAATATATGGACACAGACAATAGTGTAGTAAAGACAAAGGGGAAGGGAGGTTGGGGCTGGGTGAAGGGCAAAGCAGGGGGTGGGGAGGTAAAATGGGGGACATCTGCGATAGTGTCAACAATAAAAACTGTAAATAAAGTAAGTAAATAAAAAAGAAGGATTAGTGGAATCAATGCCTGAAAATGGAAAGGTGTCAGATGTATTTTCTGTGTGACTGAGAAACAGCATGATTAGATTTTTATTTAAGGCAGCATGGTAAACCAAATATTCAGAAATATACCTCCTGATGCAATATACCTAAAATGGTAAACATTTTTTAAAAATGCAAATAAGTGACTAAGGCGATAAAAATATTTAAGGGATTCAACTAGAGGATAGAAATAATTAATCTGGAAATGTCAGCAATTTGCAGCTTTATTGGTCTACACATTTTGGGGATAAGAAGTGAAGCCTTAGGCTGGAGAAGGACAGATAATAGACAAGAGACCTCTGCGTGAAAGTAAAACACCTGAAGGATGATGATCAAAATGATACAACAACAACAAAAATCGTTGAAAAAATTGAAAGTAAGAATGTGTGTTTGTCTTAGACTTGTGTTTGGATGAAATAGGATGCAAAAAAAGCAAAAGTCTCTCTTGAGAATTCTTCATCAGAAGTATATACTCACAGTTTAAAGCTAGAATTCATTCATCTATGAAGGCTAGAAAAGCCCAAGAGCTGGTGGATAAATAGTGGCTATGAGGCTGAGAAGCTGAGCAAAGCTTTTAGCAGTTTTGGGAGGCTTACCAATAAATTGGGGAACCCAGAAACATCCAGATTTTGAATTCAGAAACCTAAAACTGGCTTCTAGTCATGATGGCAGAGTAGCTAAATACTGTACTCACCTCCTCCGATGACCACATCAAAATTATAACTAAACTGCAGAATAACCAATCATTAAGAACTGCCTAATGTCTAGCTGAACAAAAGTCCTATAACTAAGGATATAACTAAGGAAGAAGCCATGATGAGACTGGTAGGAGGGGTGGAAATGCAGAATGGGCTGGTCCCACATACACATGTGGCGGTAAAAATCAGGAGGGACATCTTGGGTGTGGAGGTGCCCCCTGAGGAAGGAGGTGTTCCAGTTCCACACCAGGCTCCCCAGCACAAGGTTCTAGTGCCAAGAAGAGAAGCAACCCTCCCTCCCCCTCCACACCTCAGCATCTGACTATGAAACCAGCAAGGATTTCACTGAGACAAATGGCTGTTGGAATCATAGGATTCCTCTTAAAGAATCTGAGTATGGACTTATTAACTGATGAACTCACAGGCTTTGAGCTCTGGCATTTACTCAGCAGTTCAAAAGGCACCTGAGACATACAAGAAGTAACTGAATTGTCTGGGTTCAGGGCAAGGTCTGGAGGGGCAGCTTTCTCTAAATAGAAGTGCTGGCAGAAGCCATTGTTCCTCTGCTGACTCTCCCCCTGCAGGCACAGGCTGGCAACTATTTTAATCTCCATCAACCTGGCTAACACTGTTTGCCTGCCTGGTAACTCTCTGAGACCCTGCCCCACCCAATTTACAGGCCCACCCAAGCCATTTCCATCAGCTTTTCCATATAAACTGCATATTTTGGCTCATGCTGTGGAGTTTCCTAAAATCTCTCAGTGGCTCATAAATCCCAAACAAGCAGCATCTGGTCTCTTCAAACTCAGTAGCTCTTGCTAAGCAGGCCGAAGTTCAAAACTAGTGACAGATAGCCTTAGTTCACAGCTTTACCTCTCTCAGGTACTTCCAAGCCTTGCATAAATGGCAACAATCTACAGATAACATTGTAGCTCATACCAAGTGGCCCCAGGCAGAGCACAGTGCAATACCTGCCAAGAGCACCCAGAACCAACACACCTAATGGCCAGTTTCATACAAGACCAGAGCATCACCAACCACCTCCACAAATGACGCACTCAAAGGGCTGATTCTGCAGGCAACAGAGCTTGACTAAGACAAATCCTACTCTGTAGAGAAGTCCATGCACAACACCTCTTCCACTGTAGTCATAGCCAGTCCTTATAACCAATCAGCCTCAGGGTCAACCCCTCCATGGAAGTGCCAACAGTAATCAATGTTCAACTACAACAAGAGAGAACATACAACCTATACAGGTGATACACCTAGGGCACTACCTCAGGTGAGCAGAGAGATTGTGTCACGAGGCTCCACAGGACACCTCCTAGATAAGGCCACTCTACCAAGACCAGGAGATATGGCTGTAGCCAAAATGAGGACACAAAAAACATGTCCCAAATGAAAGAAGAAAACAAAACTCCAGAAAAACAACTAAACAAAATGGAGACAAGCAATCTACCAGATGCAGAGTTCAAAATACTATTTATGAAGATGCTCAGTTGTATCAGTGAGAATTTCATCAAAGAGATTAGAGACATAAAAATGGACATAGAAAACATTAAAAAGAATCAGTCAGAAATGAAGAATACAATAACTGAAATGAAGAATATATTACATGAAATCAGCAGTGGAATAGATAGAGCAGAGGATCAAATCAGTGATTTGGAAGATAAGGAAGCAAAAAACATTCAATTAGGACAGGAAAAATAAAAAATAGACTTAAGATAGTTTAAGAAGTCTCGGGAACAACCTCAAGTGTACCAACATTCTCATCATGGAGATGAAAAACCAAGAAGAGAAAGAACAACAAATTGAAAATGCATTTGAAAAATTAAAGACCCAGGATTGAAAAAACCAAGATGGCAGCATAGGTAAACACCTGAACTTGCTGCCGCGCACAACCACTTCAAAACGGATATCATCCGGAACCATGGGAAGTCTGGCTGAGTGGAAATTATACAACTAGAAGGAAAGAGAAAAGCACACTGAGACTCGGAGGAGGTGTGGAGGTGTAGAAGTGAAGTGCGGAGGTACGGAGGCACGCGAAGAAAGGGGCTGGCAACTGAGTACACTGTTATCTTTTTCAATCAGGAGGGAGACACAAGCTCTCGACTGCTCTGAACTCCAGTTCCGGGTGAGACTCTGGGGACCCAGACTTATACAGGGAGAAACTAGACTGTCTGGCATCAGGCCGGAACATGAGGGCGGCTTTCTCTCAGAGGTGCTTGCAGTGATCATTGTTCCTGCACGGTGCCGTGGGACACAGAGACTCTGGGACCTCTTCAGGGAAGAGCTGATGGGCAGCCATTGCTGTTTTCTCCACCCTGGTGATTCCCTGAGACCCCACCTCACCCAATTTACAACCCCACCCAAGCAGTGCACAGAGGCTTTTGCATATGAATGGCCTGGCCCTTTGCAATCTAAAACCTAACATACTGTAGCTGGGTCAGAGAGCACCAGAGCCTCCAAAAGAAGGCCCAAGGCTCCACAGCAGCTTGCATTGCTTCACAGCTGGGCCTCATCTGGGCACCTCCAAACCCCAAACAAAGAGGAGGAATCTGCAGATCTCTCTGTAGCTCCTGCTGGGTGTCCTCAGGCAGTGGCTGACTTTGCACCTCCTTGGAGATCCAAGAGCCAGTGTACCCAGTGGTCAGAGTGAGACCATCCAGATTACAACTGTTCAGATCCATAAGAGACACACTCAGATGGCAGACTCAGTCAGTGCCAAAGTCCTACTGAAGCAAGTCTTGTCTCATAAGGGTGTCTCCAGCGCAGAAGTTCTCCCATTGTGTAGACACAACTGATCCTCACAGCCAATTGCCCTGGAGGTCAATTCTTCCCAGTGATACCAACAACAATCAAGGCTTAACTACAACAAGACTGTGCACACAGGCCACAAAGGGGTGCACCAAGAGTGCCCACCTCAGGTAATTAGGGAAGCTGAGCCACTGGGCCCTATAGGACACCTAGCACACAAAAGCACTCTATCAACACAGGGAAGCAGCCAAAATGCAGAGACAAAGAAACAGGTCACAAATGAAAGAAATAGAGGAAATCAAACTACTGGATATAGAGTTCAAAACCACGGTTATAAGGTTACTCAAGAATCTTCTAGAAACCGCCAAGAAATTTAGTGAGAGCCTCAAGGATATGAAAAAGGACCAACTAGAAATTAAGCATACACTTACTGAAATAAAAAATAATATACAGAGATCCAACATTAGACTAGAAGATCCCAAGAATCAAGTCAAAGATTTGAAATAGGAAGAAGCAAAAAACACCCAACCAGAAAAGCAAAATGAAAAAAGAATCCAAAAATTTGAAGATAGTGTAAGGAGCCTCTGGAACAACTTCAAGCGTACCAACATCTGAATTATGGGGGTGCCAGAAGAAGAGAGAGACCAAGATATTGAAAACCTATTTGAAGAAATAATGACAGAAAACTTCCCCTGCCTGGTGAAAGAAATAGACTTATAAGTCCAGGAAGCGCAGAGAACCCCAAACAAAAGGAATCCGAAGAGGACCACACCAAGACACATCATAATTAAAATGCCAAGGGCAAAAGACAAAGAGAGAATATTAAAAGCAACAAGAGAAAAACAGTTACTTACCTACAAGGGAGTACCCATAGGACTGTCAGCTGATTTTTCAACAGAAACTATGCAGGCAAGATGGGCGTGGCAAGAAATATTCAAAGTGATGAATAGCAAGAACCTACAATGAAGGTTACTCTACCCAGCAAAGCTATCATTCAGACTTGAAGGTCAGATAAAGAACTTCACAGATAGGAAAAAGCTAAAGGAGTTCATCACTGACAAAACCAGTATTATATGAAATGCTGAAGGGTAGTCTTTAAGAAGAGGAAGAAGAAGAAAAAGGTAAAGATAATAATTATGAACAACAAAGTGACAACAAATACATATCTATGAACAAGTGAATCTAAAAATCAAGTGAATAAAAAATATGATGAACAGAATAACTGGTGAATATAATAGGATCAGGGGCATAGAAAGGGAGTGGACTGACAATTTTTGGGGGGAAAAGGGTGTGGGAGATCTGGGAAGAGACTGGACAAAAATTTACACCTATGGATGAGGACAGTTGGGGGGGTGAGGTAAGGGCAGAGGGTGGGATGGGAACCAGGTGGAGGGGAGCTATGGGGGAAAAAAGAGAAACAACTGTAATAATCTGAACAATAAATATTTATTTAAAAAAAATAAGGACCCAAAACTTTCTTAACCTGGTGAAGCAAATAGACACACAAATCCAGGGAGTACAGAGTGCCACAAACAAGATAAGCCCAAAGAGGCCCACATCAAGACACATCATAATTAAAATGGCCAATGTTAAAGACAAAGATAGAATCTTAAGAGTAGCAACAGAAAAGCAGTTAGTTACCTGCAAGGAAGTTCCAATAAGACTGTCCGCTGATTTCTCAACAGAAACTTTATAGGTCAGAAGGGCATGACATGAAATATTTAAAAAGATGAAAAACAAGGACCTACAACCAAGATTCTACCCAGCAAAACTATCATTTAGAATAAAAGGACAGATAAAGAGTTTCCCAGATGAGAAAAAGCTAAAGAAGTTCATCACCACCAAACCAGTATTATAAGAAACTAGGGGCCCGGTGCACGAAATTTGTGCACTGGGGGTGGGGGGTCCCTCAGCCCAACCTGCCCCCTCTCACATACTGGGAGCCCTCAGGGGGAGCAGGCCTAAGCCACAGTCTGGCCTCCCTTTGTGGGAGGCAACCAGGCTGATCAGGGGAAGGCACCAGCCCCATCACCCCGCTGCTGCAGCCACTGCCAGTCACCACAGCCACCAAGGTGTTTTCATCAACACGGACTCCAGTCCCTTCACCATGAAAAAATGACAACTTTCTTTAGGCATTTTCAAGATATGTCTTTCATAGGATATGACATTTCTTTCTTTCTTTTTTTTAATCCTCGCCTGAGGATATGTTTCCATTGACTTTTAGAGAATGTGGAAGAGAAAGGGAAAAACAGAGAAACATCAAAGTGAGAGGAACACTTTGATTGGTTGCCTCCTGCATGAGCCCTGACCTGGGCCCCGGCCAGGGCAGAGCCTGCAACCTAGGTACATGCCCTTGATCAGAATCGAACCCAGACCCTGCGGTCCGAAGGCCGAGGCATTATCCACTGAGCCAAACCTGCTAAAGCAGGATATGACTTTTCTTAGCCCTCCAGCAGCAGACCTTTGTTTTTTTCTCCAGAAGTGTGGTGGAAAAACCCTAGATCACCTTTTTGGATTCTTATTATCCAAGTTACTAAGAATATTACCAGTGGCACACAGGAAGCTTAGCCAATGAGCAGTCAGAAAAGGTGTTTCCTCTGTAGTTCACACCAATCGCCAACTGGGCCTTGCCCAGGCCTAAAGCCTCTGGCAGAAGCTTTAGGCCTGGGCAGGGGACCCCCAGCTCCCTCCCATCGCCGGCTCCTTCCCTGCCCAGGCTTAAAGCCTCAGGCCCTGGGCAGGGGACCCCCAGCTCCCTCTGATCACCAGCTCCGCCCCTGCCCAGGCCTACCCAGGCTGAAAGGGGACCCCCAGCTCCCTCTGATGGCCGGCTCCGCCCCTGCCTAGGCCTGCCCAGTCTGAAAGCCTCTGGCTGAGGCTTTCGGCCTGGGCAGGGGAGCCCCAGCTCCCTCCTATCACTGGCTCCGCCCCTGCCCCCTCGGCTCTGATAGCAGGCTTGGCACTGCCCAGGAGCCTCCTGGCTCAGGTCCTTCCCAGGCTGCTTAGGGCCCAAGTGGGGCTTACCTCAGAGTGACCTCGGTGCCAGGATGCTCACGGGACTCAGGTGCTGGGTGCCTATGTATGCAAATTAGCTGCCATCTTTGTTGGGTTAATTTGCATACTCACTCTGATTGGCTATGAGTGTAGTGGAGGTACAGTCAATTTACATGTTTGTCTATTATTAAGTAAGATGTTAAAGGGACTTATTTAAGAAGAAAAATAGAGATTAAAATATGAATAATAAAATGGCAATAAAGACATACCTATCAATAATTTCTTTAGATGCAAATGGATTAAGTGCTTCAACCAAAAACATAAGATGGCTGAATGGATAAGAAAACAAGAACCTTACCTATGTTGTCTATAAGAGACTTACTTCAGATCAATAGCTCGGATGCAATACTTATACCAGACAAAATAGACTTTAAAACAAAGACTATAGCAAGAGACAGAGAATGACCCAGCAATTCCACTTCTGGGTATTTATCTGAAGAAACCCAAAATGCAAAATAAAAAAGACGTAAACATCCATATGTTCATCGTTGTAGCATTATTTACAATAACCAAGATATGGAAGCAATCTGTGTCCATCAATAAGTGAATAGATAAAGCAGTGGTACATATAACCAATGGAATATGACTCAGCCTCAAAAATGAATGAAATTTTGACCTCTGTAATAACATGTATGGACCTAGAGGGTATTGTGCTGAGTGAAATAAATCAGACAGAGAAAGAGAGACAAATGCCATATGATTTCATTTACATGCAGAATCTAAAAAGCAAAATAAACAAACAAGCAGAACAGAAACAGACTCATAGATACAGAGAACATTTTGAAGGTTGCCAGATAGGAGGAGGCTTGGGGGACTGTGTGAAAAGGGGAAGGATTGTAAGGTACAAATTGGTAGTTACAGAACAATGATGAAGATGAAAGCTACAGCATAAGGAATATAGTCAATAATATTGTAATAACTGTATGGTGTCAAATGGGTACCTCATTTATTGGTGTGATTGCTTTGTAAGTTATATAAATATATGGGTTGTACACTTCAAACTAATATAATATTGTATGTCACCTGTAGTTGAAAAATTTAAAAAAATATTTCAATAAAGACATACAGTAGTTGAATGGAAAAGAAAATAAGTCCCTTGCATATGCTATTTACAAGAAACTCACTTCAGATAAAAAGAATCACATCACAAAGACTGAAAGTAAGGGGATAAAAAAAGATGTTTTATGAAAATGGCAATAAAAAAAAACACTTGAGTAGCAATACTTATACCAGACAAAATACAATTAAAACAAAGACTTTAATAAGAGACAAATAAGGACACAGCAATTTCACTTCTGGGGATTTATCATTGGAGATCCAGAACATTAGTTTGAAGGGACATGTGCATCCATATGTTAATTACAGCATTATTTTCAGTGGCTTGGATATGAAGGCAGCTCAGGTATTTGCTGATGGATGAATTGATGCAGAGGAGGTGATGATGTATGCAGTGGAGTGTGACTCAGCCATGGAAGCGAATGGGTTCTTGCTGCCTGCAGTGGTGTGGGTGGACCTAGAGGGTGTTGTGCTGGGTGAGGTGAGTCAGAGAGAGAGATAGGTATCGTGTAATTTCACTTATGTATGGAATCTGGAAGGCAGGAAAAACTGTCAAAGAATTTGTGGAGAGATTTAAAAACTGCCATACTATGTTTCCAACTGAAGAAGCTAAAAAAATGCAACAAGGTAAACACAAAACAGGTGCAATAAAGAAGTTGACAAAGATGGGTAGGAATTAACAAGAGCAAAGCTATTATTGCCTAGACCCTAGATCATAAGAAAGGCAAAAGAAGGAAGTCAGATGACCTAAATAAATGAAGTGACATATTGTGTTCATGGGTTGGAAATTTCAACATAATAAAGGTGTCAATGCTCTTTAAATTGGTTTTACAGATTAACATAATTCTAATAAAAATATCAGCAGAAATTGTGATAGCCATATACAGCTCATTCAAAAATTTATGTGGAAAGGCAAAGGAAGTAGAATAGCCAAAACCATTTGAAAAAGAAGAACAATGAAGAAAGCACAGTACCCAATTTTAATACAGATGGTCCCCAACTGATGATGGATTTTTTAATTTTATGATGGCACAAAACTACTACACATTCAATACACACCAAGCTTCAGATTTTGAATTCTGATCTTTTCTCAGGCTAGCAGTGTGTGATACGATACTCTCATATACTAGGCAGTAGCAGTGAGATTGTTTGCCCAACTGTAAGCTGATATAAGTGTTCTGAGCACATTTAAGGTAGGCTAGGCTAAGCTAGGATGTTCAGTAGGTTAGATGTATTAAATACATTTTTACTTATAATATTTTAAACTTACGATGAGTTTATCGAATTGAGGAGCTTCTGAACTTGATATAAAGCTACAATAATCAGGACAGCCTGGCCTTAGTAAAGGGATAGGCACATAGATCAGTGAAACAGAATAGAGATTCCAGAAATATCCACACAAATATGGCCAATAGATTTTAGTCAAAGGTGCAGAGGTAATCCAAGGGAGAAAATAATAGTCTTTTTAAAACTGGTATTGGAATAATTTGGATACTCCTTTTAAAAGTATAAGCCTTGGTCTATTCCTCATCTATATATATGAAAGCTAGTGACCAGAATGCTGTAATGACCGGAATGACCAGTCACTATGATGCCCACTGAGGCCAGCGAACTGGCCCGATCAGGGGGTGGGGCCAGCCAGCCAACCTCCTGCAGCCCCTCCCTCCAGCCAGCCCAGCTCCTGATTGGCCTCTCCCACCCTGATCAAGGGCAGGGTGGCAGGCCAACCCCCCCATGGCCCTTCCCCCCAGCAGGCCCTACCCCCAATCGGCCTGCCCCATCCCGATTGGCCCATGGTTCCTCCCCCAAGCCAGCTCCACCCCCAATCACCCCCTCCCACACCAATTGGGGGTGGGGCTGGCTGGCCCACTGCCCACAGCCCCTCCCCACAGCTGCCCCCCCCCCATTGGCCCCTCCACCCAAATCAGGGGCAGGGCCCACTGGCCAATCACCCTCGGCCCCTCCCCACAGCCGGCCTGGCCCTGATTGAGCCCAGATAAGGGCGGGCCGGCCAACAACCTCCCACCATCTCCTCTTCCTGCCAGGCCCTGCCCTGATCCACCTCGATTGGGGACAGACCCCACCTGTGCAAGAATTCGTGCACTGGGCCTCTAGTAACTTATAAAAAATCAACTCAAAATGAGTAAGTGTAAAACAAAACTACACAAATTTTAGAAGAAAACATGAAAAAAATTTCTATCCTCTTGAAATAGGCAAAGAATTTTTAGACATGACCCCAAACACATAATCAACAAAAGAAAAAAAAAGGTAAATTATTAGGTTTCATCAATATAAAAACAAGTTTGCTTTCTGAAAGACATTATTAAGAAACTAAAAGATAAGCTACAGACTTGAAGAAAATGTTTAAAAATCACATATCCAACAAAGACTTGTATTCAGAATATATAAAGAACGTTTAAGGCTCAAGAGTAAGAGTTGGCAAAGTACTGGAACAGACACTTTACCAAAGAGAATATAAGGATGGTAAATAAGTATGTCAGCCATTAGGGAAATTCAAATTAAAATCACTATGAGATGCCACTCTATACCCATTACAGTGGCCACAATAAAAACTACTGAAAAATGCCAAGTGCTGTCAAATGTGGAGCAACTGGAACTCTTGATTGCTAGTGGGAATGCAAAATAAGAATGCAATATGTGACAGCAATTCCATCTCTGGGTTTTTATTTTAGAGGCATGAATACTTACGTTGTCACAAAAATCTATGCATAAATGTTTATAGCAACTCTATTTACTATCCTATCTAATAAAAGAGTAATATGCAAATTGACCGCACCACCACTACACCCACAAGCCATGCCCACCAGCCAATCAGGAGCGAGTATGCAAATTAACCCAACCAAGATGGTTGCAGCCACAGAGTGAGCAGGAGGCTTAAGTTTCCCTGGCAATGGAGGAAGCCAAGCTTCCCGCACACCCTGGCTGGCCCTGGACTCCACTCAAGGTTACAAAGTTTCAATTATAGAAGATAAATAAATTTCAACAAAAATGGCGGCAGCCACAGAGCTGAAGAGAGCAGTAGGCTTGCGTTGCCCCTGGTGATGGAGGAAGCCAAGCTTCCTGGCCTGCCTTGGCCTCCGCTCAAGGCTACAAAGTTTCAATTATAGAAGATAAATAAATCCCAGATACCAAGGCCTCCACTTGGGTCGCCAGGGGGCGTGGCCGGCCTGCAAACCACCACAGGCTTCCCCACACCCCAAGGGAAACCCCACCCTGATCCAGGACACCCTTCAGGGCAAACCAGCCGGCCCCCACCCATGCACCAGGCCTCTATCCTATCTAATAAAAGAGTAATATGCAAATTGACCATCACTCCAACACACAAGATGGCTGACCCCATGTGGACACAAGATGGCCACCACAAGATGGCCAGCAGGGGAGGGCAGTTAGGAAGGACCAGGTCTGCAAGGGAGGGCAGTTGGGGGTGATCAAGCCTGCAGGGGAGGGCAGTTAGGGGGAACCAGGCCTGCAGAGGAGGGAAGTTTGGGGTGACCGGGCCTGCAGGGAAGAGCAGTTGGGGGGGACCAGGCCTGCAAGGGAGGGCAGTTGGGGGCTATCAAGCCTGCAGGGGAGGGCAGTTGGGGGGAACCAGGCCTGCAGGGGAGGGCAGTTAGGGGCAAACAGGCTGGCAGGGGAGCAGTTAGGCATAAATCAGGCTGGCAGGGGAGTGGTTAGGGGGTGATCAGACTGGCAGGCAGAAGTGGTTAGGGGCAATCAGGAAGGCAGGCAGGCAAGCATTTGGGAGCCAGCAGTCCTGGATTGTGAGAGGGATGCCTGACTGGATCGGGCCTAAACGGGCAGTCGGACATTCTTCAAGGGGTCCCAGATTGGGGAGGTTGCAGGCTGGGCTGAGGGACAGCCCCCCCCCCCCACCCCCCGTGCCTGAATTTCGTGCACCGGGCCTCTAGTTATTGAATAATGAAAGCAACCTAAATGTTCTGTAATGGGTAAATAGTTTAACAAACTGTAGTACATTCATACTGTGAAATACTACTTAATAATAAAATAGAATAAATGATTGATCCACACAATAATGTGGATGAATCTCAAATACATTATGTTGAGAGAAAGAAAACTAGCTTCAAAAAATTACATAGTGAAAAGGTAAAACTATACTAACGTAGGAGAACAGATCAATAGTTGCTAGGGGCTTGGGTGGTGAGAAAGTACAAAGAATTGGCAAGAGAGATTTTGGAGATATGGTACTGTTTTGTATCTTAATTGTGTTTCTGGCTATACAAATCTATCAACATGTCAAAATTCATAGAGCTTTCTACTAGAAAAAGAAGTCAATTTTACTGTATGTTAATTTTAAAGTAACATTGAAAACAAAGTAAGGGAAAAGTTAATTCTTTAACAAGACAAATGAAATAAATTGATTGAATCTCAGAAGGAAAGTGGTGGGGGGAGTGGTGGGAGGCGGAAGAGATCAACCAAAGAACTTGTATGCATATATGCATAACCCATGGACTCAGACAATAGGGTGGTGAAGGCCTGGGGCAGGGGGTAGATAGTGATAGGAATATATTAATATCTTGACTCTTCTTTTAAAATAACTTTGCTTTGGGTATTTATATACTTATTTTTCTGTACAATAAATTCATTAATTGCAAAAACCAATAGCAAAGTATGATAAAAACAATAAAAACAATGAAAACGATAAAATATTAGGATCATATACAAAAATATTCAAGACATATATATATATATATATATATATATATATATATATATATAAACTTGCAAGGTCATAAAGGACATTTTAAAGAAGTGGAAATTTAGTCCATATTTCTTAATCCTTCTGAATATAAAGATGCAAAACTCCCCCTCAACAATTTGTAAGTTTAATATAATGAAATAAAAAACTGCAACAGGATTTTAAAAAACAATGTGACAACTTTGTTTTATGCTAATATCATCTGAAAAGATACCAGTAGTCAATAGATGAGACAAGTTTCAAAAGGAGGCACAGAAGTTTTACCTTTTTTCAAAATACAAAGATTAGCTTTGTCTCATTCAATCTTGTCAATTATATCTTTCACATTCTTTACATTCTCGTTTATTTTGGTTGATTTGATATGCCAAAAGCTTAGAGAGGAGCATTAAAAATCTTTGTCTGCATTTGGGCTTCTGTCAGTTCTTCCTTTTATAGCTCACAGATTGTGCTTTCTATACCTTGACTCTTTCACTAAGCACATAAAGATTCAGGAATTATGCTTTCATTATGAATTTGTGTGTATGTCCTATTTAACGTGCCCTTGCTTTGCTGGGATAAAAATTACTTAATGCATTATATTTTATAGATTTTTATTTTAGATTTGCTAGTCCAGACTTGTCAACTTGGCATTTCTTTTCCTAGGTTTTTTTTTTTTTAATTTTTCAAGTTTGAATAGATTGTAACAGTTCATAATCTTCAATGCAGTGTCTCCAGTGTCTTCAGTAGTAGGTCTCTCCAGTTTTGTGCTACTTATTTGTAATATTTGTCTTTTTACTGACATGAGTTCACAACTAAAAAAAGTTTGAAGATCACTGTTCGACACAGGGGATAAACTTTTAGAAACACATCCTGGTAATACTACTACTACTACTACTACATTAAATACTGCATTACCGAATAGGACTGGGAAAAGTTCATATTTCTTCTTTTTTAAAAAATCGTGTTCTTGAGATATCATTGACATACCATGGACTTCATCTACCTAATGTTTTTTAGTATATTCACAGATGTATGCAACCACACCACAATCAATTTTACAATTGTTGCATCATCTCAAAAACAATTCTATGTCCATTTCTCTCACCTCCCTGTCTTCCACTTCCTCCTTTGAGTCCTAAGCAACCACTAATCTCCTTTCTGTCATATATAGTTCCCTATTTTGGACATTTCATAGGAGTAGATTCACATAAAATATGGATTTTTATGACTGTCTTTTTCATTGGTCTAATGATTTCAAAGTTCATCCAAGTTGTAGCATATATCAATTAATATTGCATTCAGGCAAGAGGCAAAATGAAAGAAAGGGCACTAGCTCCCCAATGTTCCACGTTCCCCACGAAAGAGTTAGAGTGAGATGGCGGGGGAATCCTCTTACTAACTAGGAGGCCCCAACATATGGCTCCTTCCTCTTTATGGACATGCCAAGGCAGCAGCCCGTACTGAGAGGTCTCACAGAGACCTCTGGGAAATGCCTCAACTGAGGTCTTGATAAAGAGACCACTCTGGATGGAGGCACCTGGGCCATGAGCATGGCCTGCCAGGTCCAGGGGTGGGATTGAGGGAGTAGGGGAGGGAGGCAGAGTCCAGACAAGTATGATGCACTGGCTTTGCTCTAAGTGTGGTGTGAGGCCTGGAATTTGCCTGCTGTTGGGCTTGAAAGAGCACACACAGAATTGAGGCCTAGAGCTGGACTCCTCAATGGCAATTGTTTCTTTTTCTTCTTTGCCTTAATTCCGCTGCTAGGAATGTGGCTCTAGCTGCATCCCAGATGAGGAGGATGAAAACTCTATACTAAAGATGGCAGAAAGTTGAGCCAGAAGGATCCTGGGTGTCTGGGGGCTTTGTGGAGCAGAACCACCATCCCAGTCCCGGACTGCTGCCTTAGGTCTCTCCTTGTATGTGACCAAAACACACAAAGTTCTACAAAGTTCTAACTTGCTTAAACCAGTTTTGTTTTGTTTTTCTAATTGTTGTTGAATCTGGTCCTAATGAATACAATGAATTTGAATGCATGGTTTTTGAAAGGTGGGTATATTAACTTTGAACAACTAATTGAACACATGTCCCTGGGCTTTGTGGCTGGGGGTGACAGCCATGTGTATGGCAAACATTTTACATACCTGGAAAGAATCATTCGCTTTATGCTCCCCTGCCCCCCCCCCCCTTTTTCTCACCCAGTCAGAGTACAGAGGAGCATGCCCATCACTGGTTGTCTTGTGATTTAACATTTTCTTTAACTCACAGTTTTATTTCGCAGTTTCCCATTAGTCTTCTTATAGAAAAGGTGTTCTTTCTCTGCCTATCCCAATTTGGTGTTACAGGTTTCCTCTGTCCAGATACCATTTTCTGCAACAATTTTCGTTCTCCCTGCACCCATTTTGAATTTCTACCAAAATCCTCTCTAAATTTCACCAGCTTTCTATCAGTTATGCTGGAGGGACCATTTTTCTTCTATTGACAGCTGTTTCTGGTTAAGAAAATTCATCCTGGAAGTGGATTGATTGTGCTATAAGGTTTTTGGCAGGGCATGTGCCAATTCTGTCTTGGATGCTTCCAACAAATTCTCTGTTCTGACAGTGTTTTGTTTTGTTTCCCTTCAGAAGAGGAAAGGCTGCGGGCTCCCAGCTGTATCCCACAATGCCTGTTCATAAGGGACAGTCAAGTGTCTCACATGCACTACTACTAAGGGACCCTCATTGATGCCCAGACAGAACCTGCTGCCTTAATGCCTCCTATTTGAGAAATCAGTAGTAACAGGTCTGGGCTTGGGTGGGGGATATTGGGGATAGGCCAAGTAGTTGCAATTCAACTTTCCACCCTTAGTTGTTTGCCCCATTCTGTCTACTAGTATTTAATAACCAGGGATCAGTTGATTGGCATTATTTTCCTATCTTAGGAAAATAGGTCTGATTCTTTTCCTGTTTGTAAACAGCTCCTGGATGATTCAGATTACAGTCTGGTTGCTCCCTTCAGTTGCTGAGTTTCAAGAGCAGGACTTTCATTAAAGGGACTTTTTTTTTATGGGGGAAAAACAACCATTGAAGAAAAAAGTTAAAGCAATGCTCATAAAATTAGTGATAGAGGCTTTTTCTAGCAAATTTTTGAGACATTGTTGCTATTTTATATCTTGGGAATTTGTTAGCAGACAGTAAATATTTTATGCAAAAATTCCTAGGAAACTGCTATGAGTGAGACACTGTACTAAATTCTGTCTGAGAATATTACAGCTCCTACAAGTTCAAGGTCCTCCCATGGAGACAGACAAGAAACAAGTAAGTCAGTAAAATGTGATAAGCTCTAAAAGACTCATTCAAGGTTGCTGGGGGTGGGAAGTGAAGGTCAGACATGGCTTCATAAAGGAGGTTGTTCTTTCAACTTATTAACTGAAGATATTAATGTAAAGACTATTTTCTCAAGTCCTCATTTTGTTAGTTAACAACAATACATATTCTCATATGCAGCAAATTGAACTGTTCTGTACTCTAAGTCAGGATCATTTTAGGCATTTTTGGATTTATTTGATAATTAAACAGTGCAATCAAAAGCAAATAGACTACAGCTTTTTGGAGGGGAAGAAAGAATTGTTAGTTATTTAATTTTAATTAAGTATTCTATTTGTAGAATAACCTAAATGAAATTTTGAACTGATAAGGACAAAACTTCTATTACTAATAGTTTATAGGTGGCTAGGCTGAGGATTTGGGTTATAGGTAAAGTTACCATGCAATTTAATGTTCAAGCCAGAACTCTTTGAAGAGTGAAAGGGGGCACTGTTAAAAATAATTATGCTGGGATAACAGGTGTAAAGCAGACCTGTGCTGGGAAGAAGTCCTTTTGGCCACACTTTCACTTCCTAGAGTCTTCTTACCCACTTCAAGTTTGAATGGAACTTCTTTTCTTTTAAATATATTTTTATTGATTTCAGAGAAGAGAGAGGGAGAGAGAGATGGAAACATCAATGATGAGAGAGAATCATTGATCAGCTGCCTCCTACATGCCCCACACTGGGGATCAAGCCACAACCCAGGCATGTGTCCTGACTGGGAATCGAACCGTGACCTCCTGGTTCATAGGTTGATGCTCAACCACTGAGCCACAAGGGTTGGGCCAGAACTTCTTTATATTTATTCATGTTACAACAAGAAGTATATGAGAGAGAGAGAACACCAGAAAAAAAGTGAAGAATTCTATTTTCTGTTCTTGGCATCATCTTCATTAGAAGAAAATTGTCAGTTCATGTTGAGGATCTTTCTACTCTAATGTTACTCTCCATTCTAAGTTTAGAAGCATAGAAATGAAGACCTTCCCTGCTAAGGCCTTGTAGTCACATGGCCCAGTGCCCTGAAGTGTCACAGAAATCATGATTGGTGTTTATCTCCTTACACGCATTGGAAGCTCCTTGAGGACAAGGGCAGTCTGATACTTACTTAATTCAGTATCAGCTGTACCTATTAAGACCTGGCACATAGTGTGTGCATCAACAATGGTGGTTGAATTCAGAAAGGAATTACGATGATTCCATAGGAATTAGAGGGTAGAGGGTAGAGATGTTTCTGGAGTCTTTTCACACTAAAACATGTCCTACTCCAAAAATGGTAGAAGCTATCAGGCTCCCTTGCTCTGTCTGTATGACTAGTCCCACCACATTCAAAATCTAGAACAGGAGTCAGCAAACTTTTCCAGTAATGGACCAAGTAATACATATTTTTGGTTTTGTAGACCATACTATCTCTATTGCAACTATTCAACTTTGCTGTTGTAGTGCAAGAAAAGGCATAAACATGTGAGCGTGGCTATGTTCCAGCAAACTTTATTTATAAAACTTGTTACCTGGCTGCATTTGGCCCTCGGACTGTAGTTTGCTCACCACTGATCTAGAACTAAAAGGGACAGGGTAAGTAATAACAACTTGGTGATTATTCTGCCCAATTTCCCGGAGTCTTATCTTTATGAGGGCTGTCCTGAGGACAAACCTTGAGCAAAATGCCAGAGTAAATAAATAGAGGTTTAAGTTTCCCTGCTCTGAGACATGTTCTCTAAAAAAGTTTGGAAACAGCCTAAGTGCCCATCAGTAGATGAGTGGATTAAAAAACTGTGGTACATCTACACAATGGAATACTATGCTGCAGTAAAAAAGAAGGAATTCTTACCATTTGCAACAGCATGGATGGAACTGGAGAGCATTATGCTAAGCGAAATAAGCCGGTCAGAGAAAGATAAATATCACATGGTCTCACTCATTTGTGGAATATAATGAACAACATAAACTGATGAACAAGGATAGATCCAGAGACAGAGAAGCATCAATCAGACCATCAAACCTCAGAGGGAAGGTAGGGGAGGGTGGAGGTAAGGGGGAGAGATCAACCAAAGGACTTGTATGCATGCATATAAGCATAACCAATGGACACCGACACCAGGGGGATGAGGACATTACGGGGGGCTCAGGGGGCAATGGGGGGATAAGGACACATATGTAATACCTTAATCAATAAAGAAAAAATAAAATAAAATTATCTGAATGCAAAAAAAAATAAAAAAGGAAACATATAGTCCAAATATTAAATAGACAACTTGAGCTTTCTATTCAAACACATGAATGTAAGTAAACCAAGAAAAATACTGAAAATGTCCAGGAAAAGAAAGCAATAATTCCATTATAAGAAACAGACTATGTTATTTTCAAGTCAAAAGAAAAAAGAGATGCATATGCTTAGAGATGCTAAGATACAGAAACAAAAATATTCATACCAGCATTGTTTACAACTGCCCAAATCTGGAAAGATAGATTCATCAAGAATGGAATGGCTCTTTTACTTCCTGGCTGCCTAAGAATAGACCACCATTATGAATAGCACAGTCCCTATCCAGACCAGGAAGTTCATGACCGAAGGACTACTTCCACAAGTGGTCATAATGTCCTTCACACTGGGAAGCAACAGTACTTAAGGCAGAAATACTGGAAAAGCGAGCAAAAATGTACAAGACCACACCAGCTGTCATGTTTATATGTATAGTCAGAACCCATTTTGGTAGGTGGCTTTGGCATGATGTATGAGTTCTTGGATTAATCAAATAAAAATGAACCTGACCTTAAATACAAAAAAAAGTGAACCTGAGAATGGCTATATATATACTTTATTGTTATTTTTCTCTATTGATTAAGGTATTACATATGTGTCCTTATCCTCCCATTGCCCCCCCACTCGTGCTTTCACCCCCCCCCCCCAGTGTCTGTGTCCATTGGTTATGCTTATATGCATGCATACAAGTCCTTTGGTTGATTTCTCTCCCTTACCCCCACCCTTCCCTGCCTTCCCTCTGAGGTTTGACAGTCTGATCAATGCTTGTCTATAACTGGATTTGTTTTTGTTTATCAGTTTATGTTGTTCATTATATTCCACAAATGAGTGAGATCATGTGATATTTATCTTTCTCTGACTGGCTTATTTCACTTAGCATAATTCTCCAGGTCCATCCATGCTGTTGCAAATGGTAGAAGTTCCTTCCTTTTTACAGCAGTGTAATATTCCATTGTGTGGATGTACCACAGTTTTCTAATCCACTCATCTGCTGATGGGCACTTAGGCTGTTTCCAAATCTTAGCTATTGTAAATTGTGCTGCTATACTGAAAGTGCTAGCCATAGCAATTAGACAAGAAGAAGAAATAAAAGGTATACAAATTGGAAAAGAAGAAGAAAAACTGTCATTCACAAATGACATGTTACTGTACATAAAAAACCCTAAAGACTCCATCAAAAAATTATTAGGCTTAATAAATGAATTTGGGATGTAGCAGGATACAAAATTAACACCCAGAAATCTATGGCCTTTTTATACACCTACAGTGAACTCACAGAAAGAGAAATTAAAAAAAAAACAACCCCATTTACCATTGCACCAAAAAATTAAGATACTTAGGAATAAACTTAACTAAGGAGGTAAAAGACCTGTACTCAGAAAACTACAGGACACTGAAAAAAGAGATAGAAGAAAACATAAACAGATGGAAGAACATACCGTGTTCATGCATTGGTAGAATCAACATCATTAAAATGTCCATACCACACAAAGCAATCTATAGATTCAATGCAATTGCCATTAAAATACCAAGGGCATATTTCACAGACCTAGAACAAACTCTCCAAAAATTCATCTGGAATAATAATTAAAAAAAAGGACCTTGAATGGCTATATATTTTTATCATTTTATCTTTTGGAGATTTTTGAGTTATCTTAAGAATTTTACACCATTAGCTTTCACTGTGATTTTGCTAGAACTATTTTGTCTGAGATAAGAACTTTCATTCCAGGAGAAAAGGTCTGGGCTAATGTGGCGGTGCCAGCAGACCTACTTGAGCACTTGCCATTATGTTCAGAGCAGCAGGAGGAAGTGATAGAAGGGAAGAGACAGATGAACATCTACTGAAGGCTTACCAAGTATCAGGAACTTTACACTTGTGGGACATAAACCCCTTAATCTAAAACACAGGGTGGCACAAGAAACATTGTATTTCAGGATTTTCTTTAAATCAATTGAAATTAGATTCCTAACCCTCCATCCTACCTTCTTGGTAGAGAAATGCGTTCTTAGTCATTACTATGGTTATCCTGTATGACAAAAGACATCTCCAGCCCCCTGTCTTCAGCTACATTGATTACTGCTGAGACCTCCAATTCCTGCAGCTCTGGGCTTTTGACAGTATATCTGGGACTCAGGAATATTTGGATAGGCTGACAGCCCTTCTATCTATTGTACAGCTTTCCTTCGGGCACCCTCTGAAGTCTTCCTTAAGGCACTGCCTCACAGCAGTTCATGATTTCTCTTTCACCTTTCAGCCTCCAGTTCTCTCTTTGCCTTTCGTGCTCCTCTCACTATCCTCCCCTATAGTGGTCTCTCCTCAGCAATAAAGAAGTACAGGAGTGTATTTACTGAGACAAAGAGTTCTCCTTCATGAAACAAAAAGATCTTAACCTAAGGAAATCCATATATTGGATTGTGTATGTGTGTGGGAGAGGAGATGCAGAGAGAAAATACAAATTAACATCTCAAAAATCAACCTGCCACACATTTGTTATTTTATGTAATTACTACCCCCATGAACCTGTAGATTAGAGGGGTTAAGTAACCTCCAGAGGCCACAGGACTTCTTAGTAGACTTGGCCTTGGATTTGTCTACCTTCAGACAGCTGGCTGTTTCCACTAGGCTATACTGTCTTCTCAGTAATTCTTTGGTCTATTGCTAAAGCAGCCTGGCTTCCCAAGGGAAATTTCCTTATTCTGTGTTTGAATAATCATAGCTCCTAGTAGCTTAGGCTGTCAACAGCAAAGATTTCATCTTCCTCTGCATCCAGATAGAAACCTGGTCTCAGGGGTAATTGCTGGCAGAAGAAGCTGGCTTGTATGGCCATGGATTAGACCAGGAGGGAGATACTCCAATTCTAATATGAAATTCATCAGCTGTTTAGTGTCTCCAAATTTTCCTGTAATAGTCTCATTAGGGATCTGGAACCTGTCTTTAAATAGCAGAATCATTCACCACTGGCTTTTTGAGGGATTAGAGCCTACATAGAGTAGGAATGGTAGCCAAGTGTGGTTACATTCTTAATTTAAGGAAAAAAGAAGCAAACTGAGCCCTAGTTCCATTTTTCTAAGATAAGGGGAACTATAAAATTATATTTGTGCCCAGCTACTGTGGCTTAGTGGTAGAGCATAGACCCATGAACCAGGAGGTCACCGTTTAATTCCCTGTCAGGTCATATGCTCGGGTTTTGGGTTCAATCCCCAGTAGGGGGCATACAGGAGGCAACTGATTGATGATTCTCTCTCATTGATGTTTCTCTCCCTCTCCATTCCTCTCTCTGAAATCAATAAAAATATATTTTTAAAAAGAATTGTATTTGTAATGAACAAAGTAAACTAATACACAAAATAGAAACAGACTCATAGATATGGAGATGGAGGAGAATTAGGGGCCTGGGTGAAAAAAGCTGAAGGGGTTAAGCAAAGCAAAAAAACAACAACAACAACTCATAGACACAAACAACAGTATGATGATTACCAGAGGGAAACGGGAGTGGCAGGAGGTAGAAGAGAGCAAAAAGGGGATAAACAGTGATAGAAGGAGACTTGACTAGGGGTGGTGAACACACAATACAATATACAGATAATATATCATTGTATACCTGAGACCAGTATAATTTTACTAACCAATGTCACCCCAATACATTCAATAAAAATAAAAAAAGAATTGGGTTTGTTTACAGATAAATTGCTCTAGGTTAATACACACACACACACACACACACACACAGTATATATATTTTTTGTAGAAATCTTTGCTCAATGTTTGTATTAACATAATGATTTATAGCAATGTCAAAATGCATTAAAATTACATTTTCCATATATTCCTGAAAGAGGGTGCCATATACACTAAGGCATGAAAGTAAAACAATAAGTAAAATATTCAGAGGCTATTTTGTCTGGTGTGGTTCTAGCTAAGGGTTTGTAGATGTGGAGGTATAATTGGAAAAGCAGATTGAAGTCAGATTCTGCAGGACTATAAATTTTACTCCATGAATAGTGGAAAACCATTGATGGATTCAAAATGGGAGGTGACATGATGAGTTTCGTATTTTACAAAAGAATATGTAACAAATAAAACCTCTTTAGTGAAAATATATAGGTAGGATAGAATAGAAAACTGAAACTAGGGAAACTATTTAGGAGAAGGGGCAGTAATCCAGGTGAGAGAGAAAGAGAGTGTAGTAGATATTTAGTGCTCACCATATATTCCATGTTGTCTTAATATTTTCCAGCCTTTCTTATAGTTTCATTAGGTTATGTGAGATCAAGTGATTAATTCTGGACAGTGGTCTGCCACTTCTACTTCTACTTCTACTTCTCACATGTTACTTCCTACATAAGGCACAAGGTTGTCCCTCTTTTCTCTCTTCTCTTCTATCAGAGATTACAGAGGCATTTATTGAGATGCCAGAGTCACAAATGAAAACAGAATGAATCCTGAATGACCACTTGGAGGAAAGCCACTTCAGAGATCACTGTACCAGATTTGAATTAGTCCATACCAATACTAGTAACACTGTTATTTTAAGCCATTAAGGTTTCTCTAAGTTTTTCTTTCTCTGACTGGCTCATTTCATAATGTTCTCTGGGTCTATCCATGCCATCAGAAAGGGTAAAATTTTCTTACTTTTTACCACAGAGTAGTATTCCATTATGTACATGTACCACAGCTTTTTTATCCACTCATCTACTGATGAACACTTGGGCTGCTTTCAGATCTTGGCTATTGTAAATAACACTGCAGTGAACATAGGGGTACATATATTCTTTAGAATTAGTGTTTTAGGTTTCTTCTGAGAAATTACAAGAAGTGGATTCACTGGGTCATAAGGCATTTCCATTTTTAACTTTTTGAGGTTACTTCATACTGCTTTCCACATTGGCTATACCAATTTGCATTCCCATCAGCAGTGCACAAGGGTTCCCTTTTCTCCACATCCTCCCCAATACTTGTTGTTTGTTGATTTGTTGATGATAGCTATTCTGACAGGTGTGAGGTGATATCTCATTGTGGTCTTAATTTGCATTTCTCTGTTGATTAGTGATGTTGAGCACCTTCTCATAGGTCTGTTAGCCATCTGTATCTCCTCTTTGGAGAAGTGTCTGTTCAGCTCTTTTGCCCATTTTTAAATTAGATTCTTTGGTGTGTGTGTGTGTGTGTGTGTGTGTGTGTGTGTGTGTAGGGGTGGAGGTGGAAGGGAGGTTGAGAAGGGGTGGAAAGATTGAGCAAAAAAGGAAAAAAGAGAGAGCGAACTCATGGATATGGACAACAGTGTGGTGATTGTGGGGGGAATGGGGTGTGGATGTGAAAGAGGGAATAGAGAGGATAAATGGTGATGGGAAAATAAAAATAATAAAATAATAAGATTTCTAAGTTTGACAGCAACAGCAGCTAGGGTTAATTATCCTGATGAATACAAAGGACTCAAGATATAACAGTAGGATTTGGAAAAAGAAAAAAAAATTAAGAGATGAAAACTACAGGAGCTCAAAACTGGTGTTAGGAGTAAGAAATAGAGAAAAGAGAATGGTGACCCTGAACTTTTAGCTTGAGAGGATGTTAGTGCCTTTACTGAGACAGATGCATAAGAGGGGGGTAGAATAGGTGTTGAATTTGAAGTGTCTAAAGAACATTGAAAAAGAGGTTTCCAGCTGGCAGAAGAGGATGTGTCCGGCAGTTAGAAAAGGGGTCGCTGTGAAGGTAGTCTTGGGAACCATCCTCCTTGAGCAAGTGGAATGCGAAAAGAAGAGAGCCAAAGAAAAGATCTGAATGTAAGATGCATGACAAAAAATTAAATTATTCAAACAAGAGGATGACGAGGGAGGAATGAAAAGAGAATGGGGAGAGTGTAAAGGCAATGCAAAGGGAGGAGAGAATTTTAACACAGAGAGCTACACAGCAGCACCTGCTGTAAGTAATATTTCCCACAGCCTCAAACTGTCTGGCTTATATTAACATTTGCATCATAATTTATGTGAATTAATTGATTCAAATATAAAATTAGATATTAAGAGTTGAAAAATAAAAGAGGTATATGCTTAGGTGCAATAGAGTTATCCATACTCTTTCTTCAAATCTTTCTGCGTAGGCATTAAAAAAATAATTTATTGGTTAGAACTGTGGTCTATGTGTGAGAAAAATTAGAAACTGTCATCATAAGCATCATTATCAATGAATATTGAAGCTACACATAATTTCAGAGTAGTTCCTGCTATCTAAAATTTTTTTGTCTAGTCCCAGAAATAGATAACACATGTGAAGAAGGACCAAATTGAAATAAGTGCCTGGTAGAGGGTAAGTGCCAACTAATGATTTAAGCATTAAATTGCTCCAGGTTAAAAACAGGGGCAGATGGGAAAAGCCTTTCCAGAGGAAAAAATACTGGGCTGGAATTTGACAAGATAAAGGGAAAATGAATATGAGGAAGAAGTAAAAGGAAGGGGAAGCACTGAGTAGGCAAAGGCCTGGAGGTAAAAGTTTATATGGTATGTACTGACCAGGTCCTCTGCATTGCACATCACCATGACACAGAGGGGTTCATATAATAGCAGCCTTTGGGATTTCTCAACACATGGTTCAGTCCAATATCTATATAAATACAAGACATGGGCTGGAAGTGAGGTCCGGTAGGTAAGTGGGAGCCATGTTGTAAAAGACCTTAAATGCCATTGTGAAGGCATTTGTATTGAATATGAGGAACAACTGGAGATTTTTGAACAGAGGTGTAAAGTGAAAATAATTACATTAGAAAGATTTCTCCAGGAGCAGAGTACCGGGCATCTTAGAAGGTCAAAACAATAAAGATAAAAAGAAGAATTAGAAAAAAATTGCAAGTATCCAGATTTTAGATGGTGAAGTTTTAAGTCTATGGTTGTAATATTGGGCTTGGAAAGGAAGTAGGTCTAGGCTGTAAGTAGGCTGTCCAAGGTCAAAACTTAAAAACTTGAGTCAGCAAGAAGGAAAATTCAGAGTCAGCCATTATTTGGATAGAAATATGATTTATTTTTCTTTAGAAATGCTAATTTGGGAAAGGCAGAAGTTTAATAGGAGACATCCAGTTAGAAGTTAGAGATATGGTACTGAAATATGGTGTGTTTTCTTGGGCTGTAGAGGGGTAAACGGGATACTGAGGGTTCAGAAAATGAAAAGCAGAGTGAAAGATCATCCTGTGGTGTACAATGTTTCAGTGTTTGAGAAGGAAGTGTTGCTGTGGGAGGTGGTTGCTCAAAGGGACACACAATGGTAGACTTTGAGGAAGAGAGGGTTTAGTGTAGGGGTAGGTGGTCACACTGCCCATGAGCCGGAGAAGGTCTCCTGAATTCTCTAATTCCCCTATCCTTTGAGCAGTTTCAGAACAGAAGCTTAGATAGATGAAAAAGGGTCAGGGCCACCAGGTGCTTCTTTCTGGAAATGCCTTCTGGAGATGGAAAGAAGTGACCTTCAAGCCAGCTCCCTTCAGAACACTGTTCATTATGCTGTGAAGCAGTTAAACACAACGTCCTTGGCTCAGAGCTTCCAGGGAGCTAAGCAGATGGTAGCTCTGTCAACTGCAGCTGCAAACAACTTCATCTTCAGTTTATTTCCAAGAGCCAGAGGAGCTCAGGGATAGTTAACAGCTGTCTACCTGTAGGGACTCAAATGATCTCTAGGCCATCAAATTATCATATACTGAATAGTAACTTAGCAATTTATTCCAATGCTTCCTAGGGGCCTGAAAGAGCTGGTCAAAGGCTTCCTTGATGCCCCCACCCCCAAAATAGGACTTTTTTTCTGGTTGAAAAGAGTATAGAGTAAATATTCCCTTTAATGAAGACCTTCCATGAACAAAGAGGCTCTATAAAACATAACTGTTTAGTTGTTCTCTCTGAAAGTAAATGAAATTATCATATTTTTTAGGGGGTAAGGACCAAATTGAAATAAGTGCCTGGTAGAGGGTAAGTGCCAACTAATGATTTAAGCATTAGTTGTGTGTTTTTTAATAACCTCCCAGGGAAATATTTGTCTTTTTTTTTTCTTTTAATCTATAGCCTAATTCATGGCGTTTAAAATAAGAAATATTAACCAGAAGCTAGAGTCATTGCCAAGCTCAAGTCTTGCCAGCTATTGTAGAAATTTATAAATATTTGAAGGCAAACAACTGGTTATAGAAAATATCTGGCTTGCACATGATGTCACTTCAGACAGAAGGTGCATAGACGTAGGTAGTTAGATAAAAAACATAGAGACAGCTTTACTCTTGAACTCACTCTTGAGTAGTACGTAGTATTCTGTCAGGAGCTAGATTCAAAGTCATCTCTCCTCAACCCAAAAAGACACTTCCAAAACAAAACAAAACAAAAACCAAAAAACCCCACAAAAACAAAAGCGTGATTGGCCTGACCCTGTGTACTCTGTCTCAGCTGCTGCCCTGAAACTTCTCTAAGGGTGGGAATAAGAAGTGTTAATTTAGAGAATTCAGGAGATTATCCCACAGCCTTATTTACTCTTGAACCCTTACAGTCAGCAATGAGAGTCAATATCTTTGCCAGTGGTTACTGAAAGAAATAGATATTGAATACTAGCAGAATGCAAGGCACATGTTATGTACTTGTTCCAGTAAAAGATGGGATATTTATGATTACAAACTATCCCAACACTTAGCAGCTTAAACAACAATGACTTCACACTTATTGTCATTCTTTGGTTTGGTAGGGCTCAGCTGGGTCACCCTTTTACTCCACATGGTGTCAACTGAGGGTCATATTGAACTTAGTTAGGGGCTTAGCTGAGGTCAGAGTCTAAAAATGGCTTCATTTATATATCTGACAACTCATCGGGGGTGACTGAAACAACTGGAGCCTGACTGGGTTTCTCTGTCTGTCTCTATTTCTTTCTTGATGTAGGTAGTTGCTCCTCTTGCACATTGGCTCAGGGCTACAAGAGAACAAAGAAGAATCTGCTAGTTCTTTTAAGGACTCAAACTGGCATGGTATCTAAACTCATCAAAAGGCTAGTCCAAATTCAAAGGGAGAGGAAGTAGATTCTCCCTTTTACTGGGAGGACAGGCATGGGAGAAATTATTGTTGACCATCTTTGGAAACAATCTATAAAGTACTACCTAATGGTTAAATAAATGAAAATTTTTTCTTAATATACTTTCCAAGGGCTTAAATGAAGAAAATTCTAGATTATCCCAGGATACAAACCACATCTTTATACATTTTTTTTAAATCACTAAAAACACATGAATACTTCCATGCTAACTCCTGGATAGTCTTGTTGATAAGACATGGTGATGGGCTCAATAATAAGGAATGCTGGGAAAATCATAAGTGAAAGGGAACCAGGCCTAAGTGGAGACCTGCTGCTCAGGCAATGAGCAGACTTGAGGAGAATTTTCCTACAGAGGCAATTTATGGTGAGGTCTACCTTGTGATCTTTGTGGGTTCACCCTTAAGCTCATGAAAGATTCTGGTCATTATCAATATCTGCAAGCCTACTTTGACAGCCCAATAGGAAATGGGAAGGGTGATATCACAGGCAAAGATACACTTACAAAGGCAAGTGAAGGTAGAACATTTTGTTGGGAACTCTTTCTTTTAAGCATGGCTCTTGCTAGTGTTTGAGTTGTAACGATAGATTGCAGGTGAAGGAGGATGACAGAAGCCATAGCTAGGGATCAGGGCCCAGTTGCTGCTTAAGTTCCTGGCAGGGTCCAAGACTTGGAGCATATTGGAGTTATGCTCCAATGAGTAAGAAATCATGGAATTACATAGTGCTATAGAAGATACCCAGACACCAGAAATTTCTCTTTCCCTGAATTGAGTGTTCAAGTCTTTCAGAAACTGTGTGTGTGTGTGTGTGTGGGGGGGGGGGGGGCAGTTAAAGCATGGAAGGTGGTGGGGGGGCGGCGCTGGCATACAAGTACTCAGAAGCTGTAATTAATCATGTGTGCCAGGGAAGCAAGGTGGAAGGAAGAGAACAAGATGGGTCTGGTTCACATCCTATCACCTCTACTTAATGAGGAAGTAACTTAACCTCCAAAAGTCTTAGATCATCATCAATAAAAGGGAACAACTGTAATAATAGTTTCTTAAGGGACTATTTTTAGGAGTAAGGAGCTAAAATTTATATAATACTTAATATTTTTGCTTGGCACATATTGGGTCTCAAATATATGAACTATTTTCTTTTCATTTTTCCCCCACTAACCCACCATTATCTGTGAGATTTTCCCTGAACCAAATCCCTTTTGTCCCTGTAAACATTAGCTTAGGAGCTAAGGGGAGCCCATTAGCAGACATATGGTTTTGGAGAGCTGTGTAAGACAGCTGAAAGACAGTGAAACCAAGTGGGCCAGATTACCTCTCTGCAGAAGAGTAAACCTCTGGAGGGCAAATACATGTGTTTTTGAGATCAATATTTTACTATTGGAAACTAGGAAGGAAAACCCTTTTTACTCTACTTTGTGTCATTTTTTTTGAAGAAGCTGTACTCATTTTCCTCTAACTAAATAAAAACTATGTCGTTAGTGTGTTAGATTTGACCCTTGCCCATTTGATAATTCTTGACATTTTTTTTAACAACAAAACATTTCACTTTAAAATAAAATTGGTGTTTCAGAACGCTTGCTGCTTGAAGACCGTGGTGGTTCTGGTGGCCAGCCCCTGTCCCCTATCCAAATATTATAGCTAGCTAAACTCACCAGCTTCCAAAATAGTGAACTTTTTCCATATTTACCTTTGGAGGCCAAATCAACTGTCACTTGAGTAACCTTTGTTTTCAGATGTCTGCTTAAAAATAATGGTAACTCAGCCATCTACTAAACTGTAAGGATAATTTTATTAGATTATTCTGAGAATTAAAAAACAACTCTCCCACTCTAACAATATGATTGCATAGACATGGTACTATGATTAATCTTAAATATGGAAAGAATTGAGCTTTTTGTGTGTCATATCTTCAGACATTAACTTGTAACAGAGTAGGAATTCTACAGACTAGTGAAGAGCCCATCCACAAACAAAACAAGGAACCAGAACCCCTTTCCCTAGATCTGTATAGGAAAAAGTATAGTGTGAGCAGAGTGTGTTTCCTGCCAAAACTTTGTAAATATTTTACGCCTTGTGCTCAGTAAACCCTAATCACACTGCACATCACTTTTTCAACCTCAGCTATTTATGGGGGTTGGAAAGGAAAATATGATTAACTCTGAACAGTCATTTCTGGCTTCAAACCTCTAAATGATTCCTCTATCCTCAATATTTATTCCCATTAATAAAGAACCGTTTCTATGGAGAAGACACGTACACACAGAAAAGTCTCCATCAATTACTCCACACCCAAAAGAAAAGTAATGTTTAAACAAAAGAAGTTCACCGCATAATTAAGTATAAAATTTTATCTGAGAAGTACACAATGTCCATAATGGAGTGGAAAAACACAAGTGTTGTTAAGTTATATAATGTGTACATATATTTCACTTGAACATGAGATCCTCAAAAGAAGGTTCACAGGAAACATTTCCTTAGTGTTGTTCCATGTTATCTGTAAAGCATTTAAGTACAGCAGAATATGCAATAATAAATGTCAGGTGCATTCTTACTGAAGTTAAGAAATAACTGTGCATGAGCCAGGGATGGTCTGTACTTCTTATGTAGATAGTCCCACACTATGTTCCAAAGATTACATTACTTAAGAAAACATATTATTAATAAAGTATTTTAAATCTTCATGACTTGAGAGTGGGGTGGGAGGCAAACTTGAGATATAGGCAGTACAGGTTGTCCTCCATAATGAAGAGTTTGTCCTGCTCTTCAACTCTTCTCTAACTTATCTCTCTGAAACAGCTCATTCGTTCTCAAATGTCAGGATCCTCTAGGATGGTGTGTGACTTGCCATAAATAAGACTAGTGGCCACAACAGATCACTCCTTAATTTTAGTGGTTCAGCCCAACCAAGGCTTATTCCTTGCCTACACAAAGTCCAGTGTGGGCCATGTGGGCTTGCCTCCATCTTGTAGTGACACCATCTGGCGCACATTAACCCTGAGGTTGTCATAATAGGGAAATACAAACTTGGAGGAGACAAACTGTTTTGAACTGAAATAGATATTTCTTGCTTCTCACAGTCCACCCACCAGAACTGGTTACATGGCCCTAACTTAACCACCTGGGAGGCTGGGAAGGAGAGGTGAGCATATTGATATTTGGGAGCACTATGTCTATGGTTTCACTTCCTTGCATAGTGGAAGACCCAGAGCAAAAAGTAGTGAGGACCCGGTGGTTGGCTAAGTTCAGCTAGGATGGCAGCTGAAGGAAAATAAGAGGTGGATAGGAGATTTGAAAGCAGAAATTTAAAGTAAAATAAACAGAGAAATACCTGTTTATATACACCAAAGCAAGGGGAACAAGAAGTATGGGTGCTTGGATTTAAGGACACCATTTTCAGATTAAGGTTAAAAACAAACAGACAAACAAACAAATAAACAAAGAAACAAACACTACAGCTCTTCTTCACCTCTCTCATAGACCAAACTTATCTGTCTGATGGTGTAAGGTTTAAAATTTTTCATCGGAGTCCCCTACATGGGCTATACACCTGTGTCTGCCATTGCCTAATGTGCTAATTTGTTTAAATGTCATAATGTTACCTTAAACCAGTGGTCGGCAAACTGTGGCTCGCGAGCCACATGTGGCTCTTTGGCCCCTTGAGTTTTTAGCAAAGGCCAGCTTAGGAGTACCCTAATTAAGTTAATAACAATGTACCTACCTATATAGTTTAAGTTTAAAAAATTTGGTTCTCAAAAGGAATTTCAATCGTACTGTTGATATTTGGCTCTGTTGACTAATGAGTTTGCCGACTACTGCCTTAAACTAACGTGATTAAAACAGAATTTAGTATTTCACTTTTCACAGTGACTCTTTTCCAACTGCCTTGTTTGCTGAGGACATCATGTCCTACTCATTTAGGCTTGAAGCGTAGACAGCTCTTTGACGAATTCCCCTCATCTTCCCTCGCAGCAAGTCATTCTCCAAGTCCTATTTCTGTTCTTGGTTCATTTGGTTGTTGGATTTTAAAAACTGGAACGTGTCTTGAATTTTTCCCTTTTCTCTACTCTCTTTCATCATCTTTACACCTGGCCCTCATCATCTTAGTTATAGATGTTTTTGAAACTTTGCAGAGTTCAGTTCCAGTTTCTGCTCACCATGGTCAGATTGACCTCTCTTGGCACTGCATATGTAAGGTTGTACTCATATTAAAAAACCTCTAGTGCTCCCTGTGTTTCCCCCACATTAAATCTAAATTCAAACTCTGTGATTATTTTGCTCAACACTGCATAGTGAACCTTCTTACATAACTGGTACCCTGCACACCTCTTACATTACTCTCCTTAATATATTCATCTTTGTATGTCTCACAGCAATTAGCATTATGCCTGGTATATAGGCAGCCTGCAGGGTCGAATTCATGCACCAGTGGGGTCCCTCAGCCTGGCCTATGGGAATCGGGCTGAATCAATGCACTGGACATCTGACATCCCCCGAGGGGTCCTGGATTGCTAGAGGGTGCAAGCCAGGCCAAGGGACCCACCGGTGCACAAATCTGTGTACTGGGCCTCTAGTATGGATGTAAGATCTTTGGTTAATCTCTTCCCGTCCTCCTCCCTCCCCACTTACCTCTGAGATTCATCAGTCTGTTCTATGTTTCCATGCCTGTGCATTGAGCGTCTGCCCCTGGTGGTCAGTGTGCATCACAGCTACCGGTAGAACGGTCGAACGGTCACTTAGGCTTTTAAATATATAGATTATTGGAACATTGAAAATATAAATAACAATTTCAGTAAATATTATGCTATTTAAAACTCAGGGAAAGCATAGAAAATTAGATTTCTTAAAAAACATAGTGTTAGCAACATGCTAGCTTCTGGGTTGATGGACTTAAATGTACAATAATGAGCAAATAAATATAGTAAAAACCTAGGAATATGAAGCATTATCAACATGGAGCAATGTTCTTAAAAACAATCCTGATGGTTGTACTCCAGTAAAAAAAAATTTTTAAAGGCCCTTGATAAAATAAATGTAGAGAAGGCTACAGATTTTTCTTTCTCTCTTAGATGTATACAGTATGCATTAACATATCAACAGCTCTAAGACTTTACAGGGGAGACGTAGTTCTGGATGTCTTAACATAGGGTTTCTCAAATTATTTTATCACAAATCTGAGGACTGGGATATTTGTTTGTTCATAAATATATCTGAATAACTAGCACATTGTCATCATAAAATCCATCCAAACTGTTAGAAGAATTTTATGAGTTTATTTGAGCTAAACTGATGACAATTGTCAGGAAGCAAGATTTCAAATGATCCAGAGAATGACAGCTTTGCAGTTTCTTTTATGCATTTGAAATTAAGGTTAGAATGTAAGAAGGATTACATGGAGGTGGGAGAAAGTAAGGTTGGGATTGGGTTACAGGACAGTTAAAACAACAATAAAGTATCACCTTGTTACCAGACAATGTCTGGGCTCAGAGTGGGTCTGCATTGGGTTCACCAATAGTATATGGGTTCTTGAGTTTGTGTAGGGAAGACTTCATAACAGGAGTCCAGGTGATTTTGCAAGTATGTTTATTAAAGCTGGGGACACTGAAACAAAAGAAGGGCTTAAGGTAGAAGAAGAAACAGGAGGTAGAAAGTCAGAGCAAAAGGGGGCCTTGGAGACAGGTTAAGAGAGTATTCCTTGGTTGAGCTGCTGCTGCCCACTGCTCCACTGGGGTCCCTTAGAATTTAGGAGAAAAACAGCAGACAGACAAGGCTTGGGCATGCCCTAGGGAGAGCTCATCATGAGTCCTCTGTCTTGAGGTTTCTTATCTTTCTTTCTTTGGCAGGCAGTAATCCTAGGGGATGTCTCAGGGGAGGGTCTTAACAGAATATTCATTAGCTTTTCAGATATGTCCTTCAATATGTTGATTCATCAAAATGTGTATATTGAGGGGTCAGAGTTATTTATGATTACTTTTATTTTTAAAGAACGTTATTGAAGAGGGCCCTGGACTGAGGCTGATCTGCCCAGGGACAGTCTGGAATATGTAAACCATTTGCTCCTAAGCGTCCTTGGTAATGGAAGATAAAACCTTATGATTCATTAACTGGATATAAATTGCTCAAATCATTGGCCCTGTTTAATTATTTTTATCTCAGTTTCCCTTATTTCACTTGTCAAGGCATTTCCCTAGCTTCATACTATCTTGCCACACTCTCACATCTGTTAGAAAGGCTGTCATCAATAAATAAACAGCAAGTGTTGGGAGGATGTGCAGAAAAGGGAACTTTTGTGCACTGTTGGTGGGAATGCAGACTGGTGCAGCCACTGTGGAAAGCAGTATGGAGTTACCTCAAAAATTTAAAAATGGAACTGCCTTATGACCCAGCAATTCCACTTCTGCGAATTTATCCAAGGAAACCCAAAACACTAATTTGAAATAATATATGTACCCTTATGTTCATTGCCGCATTAGTTACAATAGCCAAGATTTGGAAGCAGCCCAAGTGTCCATTTGTATATCAGCTGATAAGAAAGCTGTGGTACATTTACACAGTGGAACACTACTTGGCCATAAGAAAGAAGGAAATCTTACCCTTTGTGACAGCATGGCTGGACCTGGAGAGCATTATGTTAAGTGAAAGAAGTCATTCAGAGAAAGCCAAACACCATATGATTTCACTCATATATGGAATATAATGAACAAAATAAACTAACAAGTAAAATAGAGATAGACTTATAGGTAAAGAGCAGGCTGACAGTTTTGGGAGGGGGTTGGGTGGGCTGTGGGGGTAGAAGGATTGAGTAAAAAGGAAAAAAAAGAGAAAAAATCTCATGGATACTAACAACAATGTGATGATTATTGTCGGTGGGGAGGAGGTGAAGGGAAGTGGAGCAGGTTATAGGAGTGATCAGTGGTGCTGGAAAGAGGCTTCACTTGGGGTTTTGAACACACAATACAGTGTACGGATGACTTGTTATAGAATTGTTCACCTGAAACCTGCATAATTTTGTTAACTGGTATCACCCTAATAAATTCAATATAAAGGAAAACAATAAATTAAAATTCTCAGCAAGCCCCATATTAGTAAAATGTTTGAAAGAACATATTCAAGGTCAATAGTGATATCCTCTTATACATGGCAGGAATGGGAGTCGTTTGTTTTAGAAGCTGACTGTTTTTTGAAGATAGTTAGCATGCAGACTCTGAGAGACCAATGACTATAAGAAAAATTTCAGAAATCCCCTCTCACATTTTGCTGTTCAGAAAAAGTTTAATCCAATGTAATGAGGAATCAAAATTGAAAAACAAGGACCATCAACTGAATCAACTGGATCAACAGCTTCCCTACAAACCTCTGCCAGATGGCACCACGAGGGAGGAAAACCCCTCCAAAGACAATAAATGAGTGCCATCAAAAAACGTCAGGGCTGCACAGCAGACTTCTGCTTATGCAAAATCACATCACAACACCTACACCAGAATCCTTGCTTGTAAAAAATCACTTTGGCTGCTTCACTATGTAAAATATGAAAAGGAAACAAGTCATTTTCCTGATACATGAACTCACAGCTTATCTGAAGTCAGTTACACACTGCAAAACACCCTCTTTTACCCCCTGCCTAGTGATCCCATTAATACACAATGTAAATTCACAGCTATGGATTAGGGAACTTTCAGAAAGCATTCTAGGTTGAAATACTGAAGTAGAGGGTGGCATGAGTCTGGTTAATTTCAGAATATTGAAGTGTTGGAATTACAATGTGATGACAGGATTCATCAGAAGGATTTATTTCTTTGGGCCTGTGGCCTAATGAATTGGAAAATATTTTCCTATGTCTTCTCCTTCAACTCTAAATTAAAGTGACACATTTTATTAAAAAATGTCATTTTTACATATTAATGTATAAATTATGGTATTGTACAGATGACAATAATGTCATCTGGGTGAAACATTCTAGTGATCTCTCATATTGATTTTCATTTCACTTAGAAGTGAGAACATAGAATGAAGAAGTATCTACAGAAAGCTTTATGATGTGTGCATGTTATCCAAGTACACTGTGTAAATGTGCAGGGCTTTTATGTGATGGCTCATATATACATCTGAGCTTGGGGATGTAATTGCATGAACTCGTATTGTACTGTAGGGCAAAGAGAGAAGAGGAGGAAAATAAAATCTCTTCCATTTTCTGTTTAGAGTCATAGCAATAAAATCATACAAAATGGCACAGTTACTGGAAATTGCAAGGCAACTGACTGTGGAGACCTGAGTTAATTTTGCGTAAGTCCTAACCAAAGAATGGTGCTGAAAATGTTTTCCATGTTCCATTCTCAAATACATTTGGGGATTCTGCTATGGGTCATTTTCAGCACACCATGTCAGAATGACATTGCTGCAGTGCCTAGACACATTTGCAATTAAAATATTGTATAAATAGCATGAGTCTCTCACTGGATGAATACAGTGAGAAGTATTGGACAAATATGAACTGGAAGTTACCTGATGGTGCTAAACCAATTCTTGTTGCATTAAAAACCCAAAAATGGAAAGGTAGAAAGTAAGTCCTTAGAAGAGGCAACTCCTGAAAGATACAAACATTTAATTATATCTATATCTACATATATACCTATAATCTGCTTAAACTATATATCTATATCTATATATCTATGTCCATGTTGCTAGATTTTACTATTTCTGCCCTTAACAAATAATTTGGACAGATATTAAGAATATGACCACTATAAAAAAAGATAACTAGGTTAATATCATATTTCACTAGTATTAGTGATATTAGTTTTATTAATAATAGCGTCAAATATTAGTGGTTGCCTAAACAATAGTCCCTAAGCAAAGGTTTAGACCATTGAACTTTTATTTGTTCCAACAGTCTAATTTATGACTATAAATCAGATAGCCTAGAATTAATAACTAAAGTTCCATCCTTGGTCCTACCTTCTTCAAGTATGTTCTATTCCTTATGGGTGACCTCATTTACTATGTCACCTTCAAGTGGCATGCACACACTTTTGGCCCCTAATTCTACAACCATAATTTCTTTCTATTCCTGAATTCTCTTCATTGCAAACATCTATTGGACATATATTTTTATCATCTGAAAGCTTATGCCTTCAATCTCATCAATAACACTCCCCCACTCTGCCACCTTTTGGTTTTCCCTTAATCTGTTCTTCTTGTAGTATTTATGTAGTTAAGGGCATTCATATTTTCATGGCTGCCAAAATCCCACCCCTCCATCAACCTCCACATGAAACAGTTCATTACGACCTATAATTCTACCTCCTGAAACTATCAAATACATTCCCTCCTTCCATCCCCTTGACTACCTTGATTCAGCAAAACTTTCTATTGTTTTTAATCTAGAATATTGCAACAGACTCTTTGCCATATTATTTCTACTTGCTACTGTGTTAGTCTATACTTCAACTTTCTTCAGATTTTATCTTTCCAAAAGACAAACCTAATCTTGTCACTTCCTTGCTTAAAGTCCTTTGGTGGAAATCTGTTGCAAATCTTTTGCAGTCTGTCCACCACCTCCATTTTCAGTGCTCTCTCCTCCCTCTCCCTCACAAACACCCTATGCTCCATTCACTCTGAAATGCTTGGACCTTTAGACTTCCTGACATTTACACACACAGATTCCTTTGCTTGAATTAGTGTGTCTTTTCCCTTATTCTCTGACAGGTGAATTTCTCCTCCATCCAATTTAAATACTATTCTCTCTGTGCAATCTTCCTAGACTCTTCTACATAGAGTTAACCACTCCCTCTCCTGAGTTTTTAATAATGTGTCTATCACACCTATTGATGTATTGATGTTTCTCTCACACATCAATGTTTCTCTCTCTCTCTCTCTCTCTCTCTCTCTCTCTCTCTCTCTCTCTCTCTCTCTCTCTCAGCATGTCCTCAGATGAGGATTAAAAAAAGCTAAGGGAGGAATTTAGATAGCACCAGGTAAGAAGAAAGTCCTGCCCTGGCTGGTGTAGTGTGGATCAGTTGGTTGTAGCATCATCCATACTCCAAAAGTTTGCAGGTTTGATTCCTGGTCAGGGCACATACCCAGGTTGTGGGTTTGATCCTCAGTCCAGGCATGTGCAGGTTGCCTTCCATAAGCTCCCTGACCGGGTATTGGGTTGCAACCCAGACATGTGTCCTGACCAGGAATTGAACCAGCAACTCTTTGGTGTACAGGACAACACTCAACCAACTGAGCCACTCTGACCCTCCCTTAGCTTTTCAATGCCAATTGTGTCAGTGGCACCATCTTTTTTTTTTTTTTTAATATATTTTATTGATATTTCACAGAGAGGAAGGGAGAGAGATAGAGAGCTAGAAACATCGATGAGAGAGAAACATCGATCAGCTGCCTCCTGCACACCTCCCATTGGGGATGTGCCCGCAACCAAGGTACATGCCCTTGACCGGAATCGAACCCGGGACCCTTCAGTCCGCAGGCCGACGCTCTATCCACTGAGCCAAACCGGTTTCGGCAGTGGCACCATCTTTTATAGAGGTTTATTGGTATGTTCCTTTGAGCTGCCCTTTTCTCTACTTACACATACTCAGTGGTCAGTGACTTCTGAAGTGACTTCAGGACATTATTTATTTATTTTCCTTGTTGCAGCAAAAAGCCCTCTTGAACATTTTTTCAAGGTGAATACACCCACTCTATCCAGGGACAATCTAACATATTTGCTCACTCACTGTTCTGTGAATGGTGTAGCTCACCACTGACTCAGCTTTTATAAGAGTCCAATTTTTATCCTCTGATATAGCCCCAGTCCCTGGGGGCACACATTCATCTGTCTGTAACCTCTCAAACTCTGGTTTGGCTGGAGACCTGGCGACATTTGGCCTCAGCAAGTATCCAGCCTGCAGAGACATACAAATCTTCCCTCGCACAGAGCACCCAACAGCTGCCACAGTACCTGCAGGAGCCCCACTGGGTTAAAAATGGGAAAAACAGGGGAAGAAGCAAAAAGTTGCAATGCTTTGTATTCTTCTGGATTGTCTTAAAAATAGCTTCTCCTCTCTACTAAAACGCTACTGTTCTCTTTCATAGACTACCCTGGTGATTTTGGATGGTTTAGATATTGTGGAGTTAGCCCTCTGGGGAGTATCTGACCTAGTGCCTCCCTTTGGAGCACAGAGGTACTTAAAAAAGCCATTAGGTTAAAGTTGAGGCTTTAGTTAAAAATTCCCGACAGGAGGAAACATTGCATCCATCACCTATTGCCATGTCCAGGAGCCAGACGCCTGCTACTTTCTGCACCACCGCTTTGTGACCCACCGGCATACCAGTTGACTGAAATGGGACTAGACATCATTTGAGGAGTTGGTGTTTGCTCTCACACACCCTTTCTTCTCTCTTCCTCCTCCAAATAGCTCAGAACAGCACTGGAAGAGGACGATTGATTCCTGGTTTCAGGGAAGAAAGAGGTGAACCTGTGCCAGCACAGTAAAAAGCCACTGCAGGGGCTTTGTAGCTAATGGCCAGCTAAGAAACTCTTCCACTTTTCCTCAGATGCTAAGTGCTTGTCATTGCCATTAAAATATCCATGCTAGGCGGTTGCTAGGAAAATCTAGAGAGTGCTAACTGAGGTTTAGAACCCAGAAAAATAATAACTATCAAGAGTGTTTAGGGGGGGAAAACAATTGTCCCAACACCAGATCTCTTGGTCACATTGTAGGCTTACTTTTTAGCTCAGATACCACAGCAGAAATGAATTTGAGCTAAAAAGTAAGTCTAAGAATGTGGAGATGCAGCCCAGCCTTCGGTCCCACTGCAGGAGCAAATTGAAGAGTCTCTGGCTGCCTCCCTGACCAGAGTCTGACAATGTAGCAAAAAGTCTGATGGACACTACAACTCAGACAAGTCAGAAAAGGTTTCTGAGAGTTTGGGTTTTAAACACAACTTCAACTCTTTGAAGTTATAGTTATGGTTTGTTTTTAAATCTTGGCCAATGTTTTGGTCCAACAACCAATATTTATCCCCCCAAAGGGGGCGGGGAGGGTAATTTGAAAAGTTTAACTGACCAAAAAGACAAATAGGCCTTTTGGACCTTACTCATAATATTTGGATGAATTATTTTTAAATTAATAAAAAACACATAGATTATAATTATTTCATTTCTATCAAAATACTCATGTATCTAAAATCAAAGGAAAATTTGTTTGGTATTTGGTTTTGCCAAACCCCAAGTGTTTACATATGACTGAGAGACACATTTCCTAAACCAAAAATAATGGGCAGCCGTTCTAAATAGTCTATTATGGCAATCAGGACTAGAGTCTTGAGGCATGGCTTTTCCATCTCTGAGGAGAACTTAGATCTTCATGTGCCTCTTTCAGAAGCAAACCATGCACACACTGATGAGGAAGCCCAGAGCTTGGTGACTTACCAAGAGCTTTAATTCCATCCAGTTGGCAAAAACACTGTACTTATGAGCAGCTAAAGTAAACTAAAAAACAAAAACGGTTTTCGCAATCAAATCCAAACTCTCAATAAATAAAAATAATCCCCAAAGCTAAGAGCTACAATTTTTGACATGAAATGGGTAAAAGTTTTATTTTATTTTATTATTTTTAAAAAAGCCTTTCATTTGATATGTTGACTGGCCCATGAAAACTAAAGCATAAAGCTGTACCATAACTTACTGCTCAGGTCTCAATTTCGCTGCTCCTTCAGCCCTCCTGATCTTGGTCACCCTCTTATCAGATACTTTTCTAACATACACCATAGTTATAACATTCTATAATATTTTAAACACGATAGTATAAATGTTGATAGATAAGACAAAAATAAAATCTTAAAGGGCGAACATGCTGGGTTTAATGAGGGCAATACCAAAAAAGAACTGTGAAAAGGTGACTATAAATTGTAATGATTTGACTTTAGGATTTTTATTTTCTCACTTTTTGCTTATAGCCAGTAAAATAGAAATATGAATAATCTCAAAGCCTCTGCCTGACTGCCTGATCGCCCCTAACCACTCACTTGCCTGCCTGCCTGATCGCCCCTAACCATTCGTCTGCCTGCCTGATCACCTCTAACCTCTGCCTTGGCCCCGGCCGTGGTGGCTTCGTTCAGAAGGACGTCTGGAATAATGTCCAGAAGGTCGTTCGGCTGTCCAGTCTAACTAGCATAGTATGCTTTTATTATTATAGATTATTGGCAGTTGAATATGACCTATCTAGGTGTAAAATTTTTTGGCATTTATGTTGCTTGAGTTCTCTAACTTTTCTTCTTATTTTAGTATTCCTGGTGCATATGTTACACGTTATACCATTCATAATTGTCCTATAGTTCTTGGATATTCTCTTCTGTCTTTTTAATTTTTTTTTCCTTTTTGTATTTTTGAAAGTTTCTGTTGATCTCTCTTTAAGTTCACTGATGCTTTCCTTGGCTATGTCTATTCTATTATGTGCCCAACAAAAGCATTTTTTATTTCTGTTACAGTGTATAGTTTTCTAGCACTTCCTTATCATTCATTCTTAGAGTTTAAGTCTCTCTATTCATGTATTTTTCATGTGGCCCACTTTTTTCTATCAACCTAATTAGAATATTAATCATAGTTGTTTTAATATCCCAGTTTGACATTTCCAACATGAGTTTGGTTCTGATGCTTTTTCTGTCTCTTGAATCTGTATTTACTTTCTATTAGTGTGCCTTGTGACTTCTTGTTGTAAGTTAGACATGACATACTGGGTGAAATGAACTGAGGTAAACAGTCTTTTAGTGTGAGTTTTTATGTTTATCTGGCTGTGAATTAGTCTGTGTTTATTACTTACTGTAGATGTCAGAGACTGAAATCTCCATTGTCCAGTGTTTTCTCTCCCATATTGTTTTTGAGTTTTCCTAGAGACTTCGTAGGTAAGATCTGAGATGTGGTGTTCTTTTACTTGTTATCCCCTGATGTGGTGGTAAGGTGTGTGGGGAGGAAAAGAATTGTATAACCCTGTGACTTCGTCTCAGACTTTTACTGAGTCTGTGCCACTGGACTGTGACCTTCACAAGTGCCTTTCAGGTTTTTTTCCTCCTTAGATGAGACAGGAATTCAGAAGGGGCTGGAGTTAGGTATTCCCCTTGCATCAGGTCAGTTAATCTCTGGTAAAACCTCAGTGGATTAGGGCCCATTGAAATAGTTAAGTCCCGAGGGCAGATTTTATTAAGGAAAACAGAACACTCTGGGCATATTTTGAAAAAGCTACTTTCCCCTCTCCCAAACATTTGGAGATTTTTCTCTGATTTTCATTGTTGGAACCTGGTAGGTCTTCTGGAGCTAAAATTAGTACTGGAATGGGGGATTCCCTTAAGACTGGTTTCCTCCTTATAGTTTTTAACTTTCAAGCTTGTCCACACCAATACTCGAGCAATTTGTCAATTGCAGTTTAAGTTTTCTACTCGTATGCTAACTACAGTGGCTCCTAGGCCTCTGTCCAGGTAAACTGTGATTCTCTATAGTCATAGTTTATTCTATATGCACATATATTCTTTATGTTCTCCAAGTTTGAGGACAGCATTTTGTCCCCTGACCTCAGTCCTATGGTGGATCTAAGAAGAGCTATTAGTTTTCATTTTGTTCAGCTTTTCTCTTGTTGGGAGAATGGGAGTGGTAACTTCAAGCTTCTTATATACTAGACCAGAAACTAGCAATCTCCTGTGTGTTTTGAATATTGTCATTTTGTTTTTGCAAAAATATTTTTTTTGTTGTTTTTTTGTAAGTGCCGATATTTTCCTCTCTTCATGGAGGCAAAAAATATCTCAGATTTTTCCCTGGCTGGGTGGCTCAGTTAATTGGAGTATCATCCCATACACCAAAAGGTTGTGGGGTTGATCCCCAGTTGGGGTGTGATGGGAGGCAACTGATCAATGTTTCTCTCTCACATTGATGTTTCTCTCTCTCTCTCTCTCTCTCTCTCTCTCTCTCTCTCTCTCTCTCTTTCTCTCAAAATCAATAAAAAACATATCATCAGTGAGGATAAAAACAAGGTCTAAGATTTCTTATTAATGATTTAAAATGTATAATGTAACAAAATAAAGTGCTTGCTCTCACTGAATCATGTTCAGGCCTGCTTTGTCCAATGACTTTCAGGCTAATAGCTTCCACTTAGTCTTACATATAGACATGCTAATTGTTGCAGGAATTTGTTTGTGACTTGATTTTTTATGTATTGTTTATCAAAGATTTGAAGAAAACTTGTGACTAAACTAACATCAAATAGCACAATCTTCCTGGGGTCCAAATGTCTATGCTGGTCAATGACCTCTTGCCCCTCTTGACATAAAAGAAGCCCACATATAATAACACTAGAGGCCCGGTGCACGAAATTCAAGCATGGGTAGGGTTCCTAGGCTTGGCCAGCGATCAGGGCCCATCTGTGGGGTGACTGGCAGGGTGATCAGGGCCTCAGCTGGCACCCGCCTTGGCTAGCTTGGCGCTGCTTGCTTGACAGCCTTGCCCCCTGCTGCCTATGCTGGTCGGGGCCTGTGGGCTGGGGGCAGCTCCTGCATTGAGTGTCTGCCCCCTAGTGGTCAGTGCGCATCATAGCAACTGGTCGTTCTGCTGGTTGTTCCACCATTGGTCGATTTACATATTAGGGTTTTATATAGATAGATGCTTTACACAAATGTACTTTACACAATTTGAGTGGTGGTGTTTAGACAGGCTCTGCAATAATTCAGATAAATTGGAATTGGGCTAGTGTGTGAACTATAGGTAAGCAATTTTCCTTGATAGATGGATTAGTTTATTCAAATAGGTGGAAATCTTTGCAAACAACTTATTTGGTTAGTATTTCTAGTAAACTTATGGCATATTTGAATAAATTTGAATCTCTCAGTAGAGATGTTTTTGTGATGGTTATCAAATTTTTGCCTTTTTAAAAAAATCTTTATTGTTGAAAGTAATATCAAATTTTTTTGATAAAATAATTTTATACATGTATATGGCTATATATCTTCAACATTTCAAAATTATCCAATTTTAAGTTAGATTATTTTCATCAAGTTTCAAATTATGTAAAGGATGTAAGTTTTGGAATATTATAGATATTGTAATTTTAAAACAAAATTACCTTTAAAATTAGCTAATAAAACACTGTACAATTTGATATCCATTATCAATACTTTAAAAATAAAGAAAAGTAACTCATCTTAAATTTTGAAATTCTACATCTTTCCTTTTTCTCTCTTATTTTATATTTTTGTTCATTCCCCCATATATTTTATTTTATTATTTTATGTTTGAAAGTCTTTATTCATCACCTGTCACATAGCATTGCAAAAAAGCCTATTATTTTAAATTTTAAAATACTTTAAAGGTAAAAATATTTTATAATTATAGTTATAATGCATAGTAGAGAAATGATAAAAAAGATAACATAATCTTGATAATTATGAAATACAAAAAGCAAAATCTTATTGAAACTGCCACTATTAAGAAAATGGATGAAATTATGGGTTTATGTCTCTCTCTGTGGATAAGTAATACTAGATATTAGAATGTGACAAGGGTACACTAAAATTACTATTCCTGTTTTTTTTTGTTTGTTTGTGTGTGTGTGTGTGTGTGTGTGTGTGTGTGTGAAACTTGGTTCACAATAATAGTAATTGGGTATGGAAGGAGTTTTGTTGGGTAAATGCCACTTAATTCTTTGTATTCTTTCCAAGTTATCAACAATTACAATAGATCTTCTAAACAATTCTAAAATCAACAATTACATTAGATCTTCCTTCAATTTTGTTGAAAGCGAAGACTTGGAAGCCACCTGAGAAGCATAGGAATTTGTTACTCAGTCATAAGCATAATTAATGTTCTCAATACCCACAGCAATATTTTGACTCTTACTTAGAGATTAGATATTTGAATCTCCGTAGAGATTTCTATTCCTGGAGGCAATGCCTAGTAAGATTCCAGATGGGCCAGAGCTCTGCCTTTCTTATGCAAAGTGAGAATGGCAATTGTGAAAGGAGGTGGAAAAGAAATTAGGTTGAAGGTTGGCCTTTACCCCAGATCCGTTCTCAGATAGACCAATTTTAGGAAAGATGTCATAGAGGAGTTAAGAATGTGGCAATGAATTTCATTGAAAAGTATCGTGTCTGGGCAGCCTTTGGAAAATTGTCACACATCCTCTGCAGTATTGGTCTCTCCCAGTTTTCAAATTTTTGGCTTACTGAGAATAAAGCATTTAGTAGTCACACACACATGCAGAATTCCAAAGATGGATCTAATAATTCCAATTGCAAAAGTACTTGTAAAGTAAATGCTAGAAAATAAGAGCAAACAGCATATTAAAGAAAAAAAATAACCATTAGACTTATTCAAAGAATAATTTAAAAAGAAGAAATCTGTTACAAAATATCACAAATTAATAGGATGGCTTCTACTATAAATTACAATGGCAACATATTTTAAACTTGACAAAGCACCTGATTATTTTTATCAATTTCCAAAAAGCTTTGGTAAAGTTCATGATTCATTTCTAATTTAAAAACATGTAGTCAACACACACTGATGGATGCTAAAATGAGTGTGTGAAAATTTGAGGGAAATAGGATGTATAGTCTCATATTACCTCCCCCAAGTTATTTGTTAGCTTCAGAGGGAAAGAAAGTTTACAGTGGAGAAAACCTGTCAGAAACTATCTTAATTCTCATGAGCCCTGTGATGCCATGTGATATGATGCACAGAGAAGGACACTGAATCAATTCTGTGTTCTTCTTCCCAAATATTCATACTCTCAATCATGTAAAAATACTAGATAAACTCAAATGGAGCAACGTTTGGCAAAACAACTGATCAATACTGTTCAGTGATGTCGTGGTCAACAAGGATAGATTGAGAAACTATTACAGATTGCCTAACATTAATGCAAGACAGGATTCTGAATAGGATCACAGAACAACAACAAAGACATTGATTAAAAACCAAACTTGGTGAAATTTGAATGGGGCTTTATTTAGTTAACGGTATTGTACCAATATTAATTTCCCGGTTCTGATAAATGTACTATGGTTATGTAACATGCTAACATTGAAGGAAGCTGGGAGAAAGATACATGGACTAGCTAAGATCTGGAAACAGTCCAAGTGCCCATCAGTAGATGAGTGGATAGAAAAAGCCATTGTACATTTACATAATGGAATACTTATGCAGCTGTAAAAAAAGAAGGATCTCTTACCCTTTGAGACAGCATGGACAGACCTGGAGAGTATTATGCTAAGCGAAATAAGCCAGTCAGAGAAAGACAAGTATTACATGATCTCACTCATATGTGGGATCTAATGAACAAAATAAACTGATGAAAAAAAAATAGATCCAGAGACAGAAACATGGAACAGACTCTTGAATCTCATAAGGAAGGCAGAGGTGGATGGGTGGGTGGGAAGAGATTGACCAAAGAATTTACACTGAGTGGCCAGATTATTATGATCTCTGAACGCATAATAATCTGGCCACTCAGTGTGTGTGTGTGTGTGTGTGTGTGTGTGTGTGTGTGTGTGTGTGTGTGTATTCTAATATATATATTTATATTAGAGGCCTGGTGCATGAATTCGTGCATGGGTAGGGTCCGGCCAGCCTGGCCAGGGGGAGGGGACATGGGCAGTTGGCTGGCCTGCCTGTGGGTCAAACTCCTGGTCAAGGGGACAATTTACATATAGGATATACACTGAGTGGCCAGATTATTATGCGTTCAGAGATCATAATAATCTGGCCACTCAGTGTATAGGCATACTAGAGGCCTGATGCACAAAATTCATGCAAGAGTAGGCCTCCCTTTCCCCAGCTGCTGGCACCAGCTTCCCTCTGGCACCCAGGACCTGGGCTGGTTTCCCTCCAGCCGCCCGCAGGCACCCAGGACCTGGGCTTCCCTCTGGCCCAGGCTTTCATCTGGAAGGACGTCTGGAATGATGTCTGGTCTAATTAGCATATTACCCTTTTATTATTATAGATGTGCATAACCCATGGACATAAAACAATAGTGTGGTGAAGGCCCTGGGGGGAGGGAGGGACAGGGTAGAAGGGGTCAATGGAGTAAAAGGGGATATCTGTAATACTTTCAACAATAAAGATAAATTTTAAAACAGATATATGGAAGCTCTACTATTTTTCAACTTTTCTACAAGTCTAAAAGTAGTTAAAAATCAAGTTACAAAATAAATGCAGTGCCAGAATCACATATATAATCATTTTTTCAGTATGTAAAGATGATTTCCTTAACCAGATTTTTAAAAATACTATAGCTATTACCAACCAAAAGCCAATATCATGCTTATAGTGAAATACCAAAGGCATTAAAGTTCAGAAAATTATGCCTCTCATGGCTGGTTAGCCAGAGACAGGTAAGATTCCTCAGGGAAGGAACAACCTAAGACAGGCACAATCGCAGAGGGGCCATCAGGAGAGAACTTGGGGATCAACAGAGGTGGGGCACAGACCCTCACCCCCCCAACTTTGCAGGGGCCTGAACCCTCACCCCTTCTGAGGGAGGTCTCCTGCCCCCATGGCTGCTTTGCTTCCCATGCCCAGCTCAAATCGGGACCCAGGCAACAGACAGAGACTTGGCCGACAGCAGCTGCCCTCTCACTGCAACAAGACTTGTTTGAGTTGTCTTGTACCCATGATGTGGGGAAGTGGGTTTTTGATATCTAAATCCAACCTAGCACCAGGAATGCTCAGGGCCTACTCAAGAAGGCAAATAATCCTTTCCACTAATATTTACAGTGTAAAATAAGATTGTTGTTAGAGTATTAAATTTGACAGTAAAATAGTAGTCAAGTTCTCAGACTAATTTAAATTGGCTAAGTGAAATAAGTGAATATTCTAGAAAAATTAATTGTACTGGACAAAAAGCTGTTCCTAAAGTGTTAACTAAAATTTTTATTGGTAGTTCATCTCATGGTAAAATTGCGTAACATGCAATGAACCTAAAGCAGTCATATTTTAGTGCAAAAAATTAAAATTTAAAAGCTATCAAGACTACATTATAAAATTTCCAAAAGCCTCCTAATATTTAAATCAAAAAAGGGGGGATAGTAGAAGAATATCATGTAAGTAAAAATATCCTGTAAGTAAATTACATCTAGAAAATTTTTACTTTAGAAAATTAACTTTCATTTGTAATGCTGACAGCAAGACACCCATGAAAAACACACATGGTGTCAAAACAAGCCAAAGGAAAATCGTTTGGGCAAAAAATGAAAAAGGATCTCAAGTCAAATTTATAGAAAAGATTCCTTTATTAACTTTTGGTTGAGAATATGTTTGTATATTTTCAGAAAACACCTCCAAGACCATGTGGATTCCTGCAACAGAGAGGAATTGACAGGACTGCTCCAGCCATGAAGACAGAAGAGAAACAGTCCAGAGATGGAAGACGCTGACGACGCCTTGCCATACTAGCAGTCAGCAGCTGTGCGTCGCAGCAGGTTGCCCAGGACCAAACCAGAGAGGGTTGGACCTGCATTACCACCATTTGTCCACCATCCGGAACTGAAATATCATTGCTGACATGTACACATAAGGAAGTGTTTGACATTGAAATTGGGACTCAAAAGAACTGTTGGCCCAGAAAGAAACTCACTACAGACTGATTCATTTGCCTCTCAGCATAACCATTATTGCTTGTCTCATTTTCGGTTCTTATAAGTGTATTTCTAGTATCACATGATCTCACTCATCTAGGGGAAATAATGAACAACATAAACTGATGAACAAAAACAGACCCGGAGACAGGGAAACATCTATCAGACTGTCAAACCTCAGAGGGAAGGTAGGGGAGGGTGAGGGTAAGGGGGAGAGATCAACCAAAGGACTTGTATGCATGCATATAAGCCTAACCAGTGGTCACAGACAACAGGGGGGTGGGGGCATGCGTGGGGAGGGGTTTGGGATGGTAATGGGGGGATGAGGACAAATATGTGATACCTTAATCAATAAAGAAATTAATAACAAAAAAAAGAATACACAAAAGAAAAAAAATTATGCCTCTCATTGCCATCATTACTTATTATTTTTATAAAAGGTCTAGTCACTGAAAAAGACAAAAAAAAAAAAGTCAAAAGAAGTATAATGTTTGGATGATTTAGTTTGCAATCTATAAAACACAAAAAATCAACTGAATAGCATTAGAATTAATAATGATTTTTGAAAGGCAGTGAGTTACAAAGTAAACAAATAAAAATCAATTGTTTTTCTATTTTTCAGTTAAAATATTATTGAATAAAATAACCTCAACATCAGACAAAATATAAACCACATATCAAAAAAATTAATAAAGTACTTATGTGAGGAAAACTAAAAACTCTACTTAGTGACATAAAATGTGATTTAATTAAATGAAAACATAACATAATAAGAATACCAGTTATTAATATATATAGTTTTTCTAAACTTCTTATTTATTTAATGCAATTTCAAGTGAAATCAGAGTCAAAATACAGTTGAAACTTGAAAAGGAAATCTAAACTAAGACAATTTTGAGTAACAAAATTAATGAGTGAAGTGGTACATTTTTTAATACCAAAATGGAGCATAAAGTTACAATGGAGAAAACAATGAAAAAGACACCATTGGGAAAAAATAAGTTAGGTATTTTACCTCTTATTATACATAAAAATAGATTCCAGAATGATTATAGAATTAATCTATAGAAGAGATGAAGGGATAAAAAGTAGTATTTGACTGACAAGAGAATGTTCTAAGGAAGAAATAATGAAGACGATGTCATTTCTGATTGCATGCAATCTATACTTGTTGATATCAAAAGAAAATTAAAAGTAAAAATGAACAATACATGTTACAAAAATGTGAGAAAATGAATTGTTAAACATCTTCAACAAATATAGAGGTATTATAAATTAATTAGAACAAAGATGAACTCCTCAATAAAATCAGAGGATAAGAAAGCATATATGGTCAAGAAATACTGTATATGGAAATTATACAACCAACTAGAAAACAAAGCAATATAAATTGAAATATATAGTAAAAGTCATTATTCAGCTACTATAATGACAAATATTTTTTTATATTTTAAAGTGTAAAGAAGTTAATGAGATAGGTATTCCCACACACTGTTTAACTTATCATAGTCTCCTGGAATATGGCAAATCAGTAGCTTTAAAAATGCTTAAATCCTGGGGCCTAGTAAATCCAACAACCCTAATGTCTAGCAATAGGGAATGGGTTGAATTCTTTTTATCATCCATGGAATACTATGTTGTTGTTAGGCATTGCCTCTAGTAGTAGTTTTTAAAATGAGAAAAAGGATTGTACATCAAAATTACCTAAGGTAATCTTTAAAAATACACACCTCTTTATACCCACAACTCCTATCCTACTTTTCTGATTTTTCATTTCTGGTACAGGATTTGGGAGTTGGAGTATTTATATATGTCTCAAATGAAATCTGATGCAAACTGTCTATCACTCAACATGGTTCTAAAATAATATTCAACACTGTTGGAAATTACTCTCAGTATAATGTGAAATTTAAAATACATATTATTTGCTTGCTCTGATTCTAATTTTAGAGTACGTAGAGTATGGTATTATGTGTGTAGTTAGATAAAAAAGAGTGCTTTTTATATTTTTTTTAGTATTTCCAAGTTTTCCTCATGAACATTCCTTAGGAAAAATCACTAATGGTAATATTGCTTTTAAAAAAATTTTTTTAAAAGGAGTTACTGTAGTCTCCTTTCCCATTTCTCTTGCTGCCAGAGATACCTATCCACCCTCTACTTGTGCTTACCGAAATATGCCAGGTCCTGGGAGAGCACCTCAAATTTACCCCTAGACAACTATGGCATTATTTCCATGTGAATACTGGAGAAAGAAAGGGAGAGAGAAAAAGTAAAACATTGTGCACCAAGTGAAACGTAGAGTTTAGCTATTATCTAATGAATTTGATCACAGTAGGCAGCCAATCTTGATAATTGTTTTAAAAGATTTTTCCTAAATTTCAGCCCATGGGGGTTGAGTGGAGGTTAGGGTGGATTGTGTAGGACAAAGGTGGTGGTATCAGGGGAGCTAAAACAAAGGGAAAATCTCCCTAGACCTTAGCAACAACAACAAAACTCACATACACACAACAGAAATCCAAATGATCCTGGGCTCTGCATTCATAGTAAATAAGAGGACCTAAGACCTGTAAGAAAATTTTGGAGTATTTGATCAGTATATTTTAACCCTCTGACTGTTTCTCTATTTTATTTTATGTTCTTTTTTTTTTTTCAACCCTCACCTGAGGATATTTTCCCATTGATTTTTAGAGAGTGGAAGAGAGAGGGAAAGACAGAGAGATATATCAATGTCAGAGAAACACATCAATTGGTTGACTCCTACACAAGCCTTGACCAGGGCCTGGGCCTGGGTGGAGCCTGCAACTGAGGTACATGCCCTTGACTGGAATCAAACCCTGGACCCTTCAGTCCACAGGCCAATGCTCTATCCATTGAGCCAAACCGGCTAGGGCTTATGTTATGTTCTTAAAAAGATCCAAGGCATTTCAAAAAAGGCTTGAAATATATTTTTATAGTTGAATGAGATATGCACATTTTACCAAATGACAAATGTAACCCTCAGAAGGCCACTCTGCTGACTTAGAAAATAAATTAATTCAAAAGAATTAATGCTTTAATTAATTTTCTCCATTACCACTTTGAGGGATAGTTGAAACTTATCTGAATATTCTGGGAATATACCTGACCTATGCATATGACAGTCTTAAAATTTAATCTGGGCCCATGTGAGAATTCAAGGGAGTGCTAGTAACATTTCTACTGGATACAAACTGGAATTGTCATGGGCAAATGCAGAAATCTGCTCACTTCTTTTCTGCTTGAGCACACTAAAGGCACAGTGAAATTGGACTTTTTTGAAGCCAGAAGGTGACACATTTATCTCTAAAGTCAGTAATATGAAAAAGCTGGACAAAAAATCACAAACAATGCCATCAGTGAATGAGCACTTGACTAATTCTCCTGATGTGTAACAAGTTCAAAAATGCCCTCTTAGATAATTAGGCATTTTTTATACAACAGGAAGTAAGATAAATGTGGTCTCAGCTTATACAGAGTTCATGGTCCAGCTGGAGACACAAACAATGATGTTGGGAAAAACAGGCAATAGAGTGTGAAAAGTGGTAGGACAGGGCAAGTTAGCGTATCGCTCATAGCTGGGCTCTGGTACTTTTCTAGAATGGAAGTATCTTCTCTTGGGGTCATGGTGTTTAAGCTGAAGGTAATTAAGAGTCCATCAACTGAAGGGGAAGGTAGGTAGAGAGAGGATTATTCCAGATAGAAAATAGATCATCCAAGAATATCCACAGGAGAGGGAATATGGTTCAGTAAGGGACCTGATGGAAGTTGGATTGATTTTTTGAATATGAGGTCATAAGTGGCAAAAGATGCAAAAGCCTGGAAAGGCAAACAAGCATCTAGAAAGAGAAGGACCTTATTACACAGACTTAGATGCTTGGACTTTGTCTTGAGGGCTAATGAGGGTTTTAAGGAGGGAAGGATATGGTCAGCTTTTCCTTTCACTAGGATCACAGGCTAAAGTGTGGGCTATGGAATGTAGAGTGAAGGGAGTTATAGGAAGAATGATAATTTCAGAGAGAGAAGATAGTGGTCTATTTGGTAAAATCAGAAATCTGTGGATTATGGAGAAATTTAGGCAGTAGAACTCATCTGCCTTGTCAGATAAATGGCATTGGTAGGGAAGAAGCAGATCAAAGACTCATAATAAGGGGCTGTCTTCAGCTTGAGTATAATATGGATGGCATGGCCACAGACTTCTGAAATGTTTCCATCTCTAGGGTAACTACTGCACCAAATCAATGATGTCCTAGAGACTTCTAATAGGCTCAAGAGGTCTCATGACATTACAGAATTGAGGTAGTATAAGATTAATTGATCTATCCATCAATGTGTAGAAGTGAGGGGAATATTAAGCTGTTTGACTTATACAATTCTAAACAAATGGTTTAAACTGTGCAATCCAGTGACATGTTTACAATTGGTTTTGATGTCTCAGACTGGTTTTTAAATAATTTTTCCAGACACTAATATCTCTGCCAGAACCATAACAAAATGAATGAGATTAGACAGGCTATAAAAATATATATTTAGTAAGGGATTTGAGAAAGGGGAGCTAACTTCCTTTCTATTTATTAAAGTGGGCTAGCTAAAAAGGTATAGTTTGGTATATAAGCCAAGAAAACCTGATACAGAAGAATCCCAAATGAAATATTAATGACATGTTTGCCAGCCAGAGGGCATACACATGGTTTGCCCCGAAGTCTCCTGTAAAGCCAGAATTCACCTTCATGGCCTTTTCACAGGACTTTTTATTCCAAGTTCAACTATTTACTCTCCTGTAATTAGGATGTGTTTCAAAAAGGTTTGTAGGAAACTCTATTCTAAGTATGAGGCCCAAGAAAGAACAAAATGAAATATTCCTGCAACAACTATCTTTATAGAGAAGATACCAAGAGTGTCTGCTGACAAATTTGTCTAAAATGGACAGTGTTCCAAAATCCAATCCTAGGCTGAATGGACAATGCAACGGGGAAGAAGAGGAAGAGGAAGAGAAGGCCAAAGAAGAAAGCTCCATTGAGAAGATGGCCTTGCAGTGTTTAAAGAAAATTTAGAATATCAGGAGCATATTCAGAGTCAGTCAGGTAGTTTTCAGAACAATTGATTAGAAACCAAAGTCTCCAAAAATCTGTCTCCATTCCCTCTTTTCCTTCATCTGATTCTGCCCAAGGGAGCCCGGCAGTAAGCTGACGCTGAAGGGAACCAGCCTTGCAGAGCCGGAGCCCTTTGATTGTGTGGCCCGGCCCCTGCCCTGTCCCCACTCATATTACAGCCCTGCAGTCTGCATTGTCCAGACAAAGGAGCAGTGGCTCCCTTCTGAAGACTGCCTGGAGTGCAGCCACCTCCGCGTTGTCTGCCCCCATCCCAGCCACCTCCTGTTTCTTCCTTGGGCCCTCCCCTCTGGGTTTCTTGAGCAAAACACTTATAAACCAGCAGTCAGCCCTGCAGTGGACTTAGCAGAGCCTCCAGATCTGGATCACCCAGTTTTCCCTCCCCCTACTACAACAACTGGCGAGCAGATTTCTATTTCCCCCTCTGAGGAGGGTGTGTTCCTGCTCTCTAGAAAGAATCCTGGGGAGGCAAGAGAGAAAGAGTGGCCTTCATTCTTAAGAAGGCTCTTAGTTACCTAGTAATATCCTTGTACTTTATTATTACTATTATTTTTTTACCATTGGAACTCAGCTATTTTGCATTTCTATACAAAAGTTTGTTGAGTGGATGAAGTCAGGCAAACTTAATGAGGTTTTAAATGGTGATGCTCTTAGATCTTGGAACTAATAAATCAGTTGTGCTTACATGTTAGGCACTGTTCTAAACTTTGTATCTCTTTAAACTTTTAATCCTTGGGATGACTCCATGAGATGGTGTATTTTTCTCCTCACATCACAGATAAAGAAATATAGGCAGAGAGGTAAAATGCCTTGCTTGGTGTCACACAACTAGTAGGTGTCAGATCTAAGTTTGAACTCAGAGCTTCTGGTCCTAGAGCCTGTTTTTGTAATCACTACACTGTAATGTGGATGGGCACATGACTAGAATTTATCAACTGATTGGAAAATAAGTTTTTTCAGTTGATTTTTCCTTTTGCAGTCATTACTTATTGATTTTCTGACAATTCTAAGAATGCTTTTCCTTTTGCCAAGGCTTCCAATTTGAGCTGTAGAAGTTCTACTCATTGGGATTTGGGAAATTGTGAGTGAAGAATGAAGGGCAGGTAGGAGGGAGAGAGGGAATAAATAGAAGCTCAAATGTAATTATCTAGTCAGGAGTCCCAAAGTTGAGTGTGCAGCAGAATGACCTGGAGGCCCAGATATAGCATGGATTGCTGACCCCACCCTGAGTTGTTCCTTCAGTAGGTCTGGGGTAGGGCCCATGAATATGCACTTTTAATAAATACCAAGGTGATACTGATGCTGTTAGTTGGGGGTCTACAATTTGAGAACAACTGACACAAGAAATTGCTTGATTTGACAGTCTTAAACCTATACCAACTAGGCCCTAGAAAAAGCTCTGGGCAAATGTCCTAGATACTACTGTTTTTCTTTCTGCCTTTTTGGGGGTTTCAGGTCTTTTTGCACATTTTGAACTGATATCTGTACCCACTTGCATGATTCTGAGCCATTGGAAGCCAGATAATCCTTTGTTTTATGTATCTTAGGTCTAAGCAGGGGGACCAAATATTGAAAAAAACAACACTTGTCAACATTGTCTTTTCCCCCATGACTTCAATGCAGAATGCCATAGCAGGAAGGAAATAAAAGGGAGGAAAAAAATTCAAAGAGTGTGTGTATAAATCTTCATCATTATTTGTTCCTTATTTCACATACCTATGACTGGCCCCTGCAAAGGACCATTTCTAGTCAGTTAAACTCAGGGCTTATTGGCTGATGAATATTTACTCTTAACAAAAGATTAATCACTTTGAATTCCAGACATTAGAGAGCCTGAAAGGGGAATTATGTCTTTTGACAAATGTCCCACACAAAGGTTTAAACACTGTCTACCAGGGTCATGTATGGGAACCAAATGCTGACCACAGCTCAATGGCTAGGGTGTTCAGGAGCCACTGCTCTCTTTGATCTTGGTCCTGAATTTCCCCTAACTATAGACCTGTGAGCTTACCTGAATTTCACAGTTTAGATATGGAAGTCATTCTTGCAAAGAAAAGTTAGGGGCAATATTGCTCCCAAGACTAGCAGTAATGATGATGATTGTGGTGGTGATGGTGGTTTTGTACCATAGAGCTTTGTATGAAAATGTTTTATGTAGTGGCTACCATATTGGACAGCACAGCAGAAAAACCTTTATGACCTAAATGAATGAATCTAGAAAAGTGATATGACAGATGAGGGGGTTGGTGTTTTCCAGTGGGGTAACTTAGATCATATATTACACAGCTATCAACACATTTGACCACACCTGTGTTGGAGAGAAGTCAAAATACTCCCAGGCTACATATAAGTATCTGCTGTGTGATCCATGCTTTGCTGGGCACTATTGAAATTCAAAGAAATAAAACAGTGGTTTGTTGCCCTTAAGACTTTTGCAACTTAAGAAATAATCAGAGAGAGAGAGAGAGAGAGAGAGAGAGAGAGAGAGAGAGAGAGAGAGAGAGAGAGAGAGAGAATAGGCATTAAGGCTAAAATAGGTTCCAACCTATAACAGAATGAAACAGAGAGGCTTTATTTCAATTTCCATGTTGGTGTATTGTCTTGGCAGAGAGGAAGGAAACAAGAATTGAAAGCAGGAAAACTGGAAAAAAATGTAGGCATGATAGTCTTGTGTGGTGACAGTGAGCATCCTGGCCTGGCTCTAACAAAATATATTGAAGATGATGAAAGAGAAAGTCAGGCACATAAGATGGTGTTAATGAATGGAGTCTGGATAAATTGATGCTGAAGACCAGGCTCAACTTTTGAATTTCCATAGGCAAGAGGAAGCTACTGCAGTTTGCAGCCACAAGATGACAAGAAGCAAACAGTGGTTTAGAAAGTTTATGAGGAAGTAGTAGTCAGTATAGTCTGAAGATAGGAAAACTGGAGTCAGAGAAGCAGAGGTCTCTTGCAGTCTCTCCACTCCTGAGGCCAAGAAGAACCTCAGAGCTGGGTCTGGCAAGGAGAAAGCAGAAAGAAGACAGAACCCCCTTCGGCTGCTGCATTTCGTACTTCTGACAATTCCCTTCTTTGGTCCTCGGCCTCTGTGATGCTTTAGCTTATGCTTTTTCTTTTTTCTCCTCTCCATCTTTTCTCCTCTCCTCTTTGGCGTCCTTTGCCGGATCCTTTTCTTTGACTCACCATTAATGTAGGTGTTCTCTGAGAATTCTCCCTTGGTTTTCTTCTCACCCTACACTCTATTTGCTTCAGCCATAATCTACATAAATAAACATTTATCCCAATTGTAGGTCTCCATTCTTGATTTCTATCCAGTTATCCTCTTCTGTATTTCCAACTGCCTGTTGAAAATTCCCACCTGATCATATCACCAACACTTCAAAATTAATGTCTAAAACATTCTACATTATTGCCTAGGTACAAACATATTTCTGCCTCAGATTCCCCTCCTCTTGCTAATGGAAACAAGATCCATCTACCCACAGAAGCTCAGAATTGCAGAAGCTCATCCAAAGTAACTTTCCTTCCTCCTGGTTCTGAGGTCAGAGAGGCAGAATAACTTGGCTACCTTTCCTTTGCTCTCATTAGCTGTCTTTGCTTCCTCTCTTTCCCTGTTTTTATGTCTCCACAATGTTCTAGTTCTGACCCTTAGTCCTTCTCACCTGACTCTTTGACACTATTACCGAAGCACCCCTCTAATCACAACTCTGCTCTGCTACAGAACGCCCCCAACGAGATACGATTCCAGGACAGCCTTTTCAGATTTTTAGGCCACAATTCTCTTGCCTTTTTACTCTACTGAACCCAGGCCTGACCACCACATATGCCTCTTTATGCCCCAAATCTCCACAAACATATCCTTGCCTCATGTTTGTTTTTTTAAAAAAATCTTTAGCGTTGAAAGTATTACATATGTCCCCATTATCATGCTACTTCAACATGGAATTTCCATTTCTCCCCCACAATGTCCACTTACAGAAATTGTTTCTACCTTGTAAGATCCATTTTAAGTCCTACTTTCTTTATAAGTATTTTCCTGGGGAGACATCTTTCTGTGAACCCCATGGCAATTATATTTTTCAGCTTTATGCTGTTTACTTTTATTCTCATTATAGCTTCTCTTTTAGATTATACGTTTCTAGTGGACCAGGATGGTGTCTTAATTATTTCTATTTTTCTTGCTGCTGCCAGGATGCCTTGTACCCTACATCGATAGAAACAGAAAATAAATGAATCCCAATAATCATACAAAAATAAATTTAACAAAATGACATGAAAATTTAAAGTAGCAAAGAATTTGCAACATCATGAGACAACTGGTGCTATTGAGAAGAGGTGTTCATCTTTTGGAGCCTATTTAAAGTAGCTGTAGCACTTTTTAACCTAGTTCGGTGAGTAGGTGAGCCATGAGGACATAGATATAATTGGCATTACATCTAGAAAATATTTCTAGTTATAATCTTTGATATTATTCTGTACTTCGACACCAAATATCATAATTATTGCTTTGTCATAGATAGCTTACAAGAATTCTGCTTTCTCTCCAATAAACCAAAACAGAATATTTTACTTCATTCTATCCTCAAGACCTTTTGTTTGTTTGTTTTATTTTGTGTATGAGGAAATAATGTCAGCATGAGTGGGCATATTTCAAAACATGTGAGTTGAACAGTAATTCTCTTTCATTCATCCTAGTGTTCTTCTCCCACTGCTTTGGTTGACTGGAACCAAGGGAAATTTACTACCTCAAGCAGTTCTGTGTCTGATTTTTGTATTGGTAATGTTCCCTGTCTGCATGGGGCAAATGGAGGCAGAGCTTGTGCTCCACAGCTTTGCAAGGCCCTATATAATTGTCCAACCTGCCTGTGTTTTTAGTAATAATCTGGCAATCCAAACAATTTGGTTTAAAGGCTGTTCTAAGTTGCCCTGGCTGGTGTGGCTCAGTTGGTTGAGCATTGTCCTGTGCACCAAAAGTTCACAGGTTTGATTCCTGGTCAGGGCACATACCCAGGTTGCAAGTTCAGCCCATCAGGGTGCATGCGGGAGGCAACCAATCAGTGTTTCTTCTTCACATCCATGTTTCCCTCTTTAAAATCAATACAAATACATATACATACATATATATATATATATATATATATATATATATATATATATATATACTTTTCTAGGTCATCTTACCCCTGTCTGCCTTAGATAATAGAAACTAAGAAACTGCATCACTGTTATAAAAACCATGAAAATCTGAATGTAAATACAAAACATGTATTTTTATATAGCAGTGGCTTGAGGAATTTGCAAAATTATAAGTATTATTGTTATAGATAGAATTATTACCTCTCAGATTCTGAGTAGAGCCCTATAAAGCATAACACCAAATGCAACCAAATAGCAAGTTGGATGATTTTAAAGCATGGTGACAATAATTAGCTAAGTAATCAAGCCTCTTTCCTAAGATTAAGTCATACTTCCTTAAATTTAGCCCTGTAATCCTCACTAATTTCCTGACACTACTCTTTTCCTAGTTCCAGTAGAATTTTCAAAAAGAATATTGCTTACGACTTTATCTTAGAGTATACACACATCTTTTGTTATAAAAGTCATTGGAGTATAAGAAATACTACAGACCCCTGAGAAGAAAATAGAGTGACAATACCTTTCAAAAATTTTGTCACTTCAGGATGAGATAATGATTGGAACTTCAAAGAGAGAATAATTAGAAATAGATCAGTTTTCACTGGATCAGAATCAACCCACACAAGAGGCTTAATTGACTCCAGAGTCCCACATCTTTTGAGGATCAACTGTATATTATTATTATTGTCCATTTGGTAAGTAAATGTTGATTAATTCTTTTAAAAATATTTTTATATTGTGAAAATAAGTAAAATATCAAGTAAAGTTTCATAAATAAATGACCATAGTAACAATTCTTAAAACGAATTCAAGAGATAGAGTGGGAAATGGGTATAGATGAAAAAAACAAACAAACAAAAAACAAACAACAACAACAAAAAACTTAGCAAAAGAATATTCCTGGAGAAGAGATATTCACAAACTATGCTCAACTTAATTCTATTTGGACATAATAATATGAAATAGCTCATATGGAGCCCCTTATCTAGTCTTATATTAAAGTAGAAATTTTACTGAGTTTGATTAGCTAGAAACAAAAACTCGAGATTCTAAGGAAAGGATGATTGAACTCACATGACTCAGGAAAAAAGACTCTACTTGGTCTCTCTCTGTTTTTCTCTCTCCTGGATTCTTTTAAATTCTCTGACTCGCCATCTCCCTCCTCTAGCCTGAGTCTATTATCCTCCTTAAGCCCAGAGTGTTCTCCACACCACCTACCTCTCTCCACGCCACCTACCTATCTTGCCATCCTTCAGGTTTTAACCAAAGTGACCTCAGGAAAGCCTCCCTTGATACCCACCTTTAGGTCAGTCAACTTTTAATTATTTTATTGCATACTTTATCTCAGCACTTATCATATCTATACTTATTGCTTTTGAGATAAGTGTCATGAATTAAATGATGGTCCCCAAAATGATATGTTTATGTCCTGATCCCCAGGACCTGTAAATGGTGACCTTATTTGAAACAAGAGTCTTTGCAAACATAATTAAGTTAAAAAATCTCAAGATGAGATCATTCTGAAATTAGGGTTCCCTTAAATCTAATGACAAGTGTCTTTGTAAGAGAAAGGCACAGAGAGATTTGGGCCGCAGACACAGAGAAGAAGGTCATGTGAAGACAGAGTCAGAGATTGGAGTCAGCGCTCCCAAGCCCAGGAGTACCTGGAGCCACCAGAAGCTGGAAAGGCAAGGAAAAGGTGCAGCCCTGCTGATCCCTTGATTTTGGTCCTCTGGCCTCTAAAACGGGGAGAATAAATTTCTTTTGATTGACGTCACCAAGTGTGTGGTAATTTGTTACTGCAGCCCTAGGAAGTTATATAGCAAAAAAGATTTACCTTTCCTGTTGGACTGTAAGCATCAAAAAGCAAGAGTTATGTCTGCTCACTGATAAGCCTGCTACACACAATAACAGGCCACTTGTGAATGCCAGACTAGTCTACTTGGCTCATATAGACAAGTAGACAAACTTGAGGTCAAGAATAACCTACGTTTACTAGAGAGGTGACCCTCCAGATGCACCAGCTTGAAGAGAGAGTCACAGCAGCACCTCTCATAGCAGCTTGTATTAGCCTCTAACTATGGTGCCTCAGTGATTAGTACTATAATAATGTTTCTCAACTGTAATTGTAATTCCTAGATTATAGAGTCACAATTTATTCTTCTATTTCCCAGGTTTGCCTCAAAGTTTTTTTAAAAATGTTTTTGCCTAATAATTTATTAAATGTTTGATTACAAACAATTGACTTTCTTTTTAAATTAAATTTTATTTTTCAATTATAGTTTAAATTCAATATTATTTTGTTTTCATTTTAGGTGTAGAGAATAGTGGTTAGATAATCATATACTTCACAAAGTGGTCCTGATGTTTCAAATACCCAGCTGGCACTATCCATAGTTATTAGATTATTAGTTATTATATTCCCTATGCTGTACTTTTTCTACCCATGACTATTTTGTAACTACCAATCTGTATTTCTCAATCCCTTCACCTTTTTCACCCAGTCCCCTAAACCCCACCCCACCCCACTTACTCTGGCAAATATCTGTCAATTATCTATATCTCTGAGTCTGTTTCTATTTTGTTTGTTGGTTTATTTTGTTCTTTAGATTTCACATATAATTGAACTCATATATTTGTCTTTCTCTAACTGACTTATTTCACTTAGCATAATATCCTTTACTGGTAGGTCCATCAACACTGTTGCAAATAGTAAGATTTAATTTTTATGGTTGAATAATATTTCATTGTATATATGTACCACCACCCCTTATCCAATTGTCTATTGATGGGCACTTAGGGTGCTTCCATATCTTGGCTGTTGTAAATAATGCTGCAATGAACATATGAGTGCTTATATTGTTTCCAATTAGTGTTTTGGGTCTCTTTGGATATATAGGGATGGGCAAAAGTAGGTTTAAATATTCATTTTTCTTGGTCATTGGTTAAATTACCAGCCATCATTATCTAAAAGATAAATCATAAATCAGGATACAAAATAGTAACAATAATAATAATAAGACTAATAATACAAATAATAATGATGCAAGAATAAACTCTGTGTTTTGTGTGTTCATGACTGTAAACCTTTTGCCCACCCCTGTATATCCAGAAGTAGAATTCCTGGGTCAAAGACAGTTATATTTTTAATTTTTTGAGGAGCCACCATATTATTGTCCACAGTGGCTGCAGAAGTCTGCATTCCCACCAACAGTGCATGAGGGTTCTCTTTTCTCCACATCTTCACCAACATTTACTATTTCTTGATTTATTGATGAAAGCCATTCTTATAGGACATTGTGGTTTTAAGTTACTTGTCTCTGGTGGTTAGTGACATTGAACATCTTTTCATGTGCTTATTGGTTATCTATATGTCTTCTTTGAAGAAGACTCTATTCAGGTCCTCAGCCCAATTTTTAACTGGATTGTTTGGGTTTGTTTGTTTGGTTTTTTTTTTTTTTTTTGGTGTTTAGTTGTATGAGTTCTTTATAGATTATGTATATTAACCTCTTATTGGATGTATCAGTGAATATGTTCTCCCATTCAGTGGATTGTCTTTTCATTTTGTTGATGGTTTCCTTCATTGTGAAAAAACTTTTCAGTTTGATATAGTCCCATTTGTTTATTTTTCTTTTCTTTTCCTTGCCCAAGGAGATTTATCAGAAAAAAAATATTGCTAAAAGAAATGTTAGAGAGTTTAGTGCCTGTTTTCTTCTAAGAGTTTTATGGCTTGGGGTCTTACATTGAAATCTAATCTATTTTGAGTTTATTCTTGTACATGGTGTAAGAAAGTGTACTGAGGCTGGGTGTCACCAATACCAGACCTGGGGCAGGTCAGCAAAAAGCCCAAGGCATCCCTGTTGCCACCTAATAGGCTCAGCCACTAAAGGAGCCTCAGGCAGCACTCAAGTTGCATTAGGATAAACAACTGAGTTTTATGATTTAGTCCCTGAAATCAAAGCCAATTTTGTGAAGAGCTGTAGTTAATGGGATAGGTCATCAAAAATTTACTTATACTTGGAGTGAGGATCATTGATCAGCTGGTGTGGATTTGTAACAGTGGTTGTCGTCTGTTACAACAGAGCAACTTAGAGCTTGACCTCTAATAGAGGTTGTAACTTAATATCAGTTTCTTTCAATAATTGATATGAAATATAACTAGTATCTAGGTAGAATTCAACTTAGTAAGCACTTTCACATCTTTTTATTTATTGAGTGATTATAAAAATTATTTGAAACAATAATTCTTGAGATAAAAAAAACACAAAATTATTTGTTCAAAATTTACAAGGTATCCTTAAATTATCTCTCCAAATCTATTTGGTTCCTGAGTTTAGTGAGTGAGAGTTGGTACAGTGAGAGATAACTATTACCTACAGTACTTTGCCAATTTTACACTGTAGGATAAATAAATTTAGCCTTAGAGACAGCAGGTGACTTTCTCTAGGTCACAAATTCTTAAATGGCAGTCTCATGTTTTGAGCAATTCTTCTACCTACATATTTAGTTGTGTTACCACTTATTCCTATTGGCCTCAGTAATCACATTTTGCTCATGAGAAAATAAGCTCAAAGAGGCAATTCATAGCAGAGGGTGATAAAGCTGGAAAAATAAAGAGTGTATATGTTCTTTGCAGTTTAATTGGTCCTGTGTTTAGGCTTGTATAAAATCACTGCCAGTGATTGCCACGGAACACTGGAACCATTGGAAGGGATAGAACTCTGGGTCCTTCTCCCAACTTCATTCAAAGCTGTATTGATTTTTTCTATTTTGTATCACATGGGTCCTCCTTAAAATCTTATTTCAAGAAAAGTCCAACTCCTAAAAACACCAAATAAAACAAAACACAGTGACATAATGAAAACCACATATCCAATTCCTAATTTCAAAGGTAAAGGCACACTGCATCTGTGCAGAAGCTAGACTAAAACTCAAGTCTTTGCATTTCTAGTGCTCACTACAAGGTCTGCCAGGCCTTTTTTACCCCTTGTGCCCTCACGGAATGAGTTCCTAGGGAATGGGTTTCCTTGTTGAAGGAAAAGGCCTTACAAATCATCTCTTGCTTATCCCTTACCACAATCTAGAAGCATTAAACCTGGCTAGGAGAAACAATGTCATAGTGGCTGTATTTTTCTGGCCCAAGCTGTAATTTCAGGCTCAGCTGTGTCTTCCCCAGAAAAGTAGACAGAGGTCTGCAGGAGGATCTGCAGGGTTTTCTTCAATTGCCCTAAGCCAGGCTTTGTTTTTGATGCATTGAGTGGACCCTATTTCATTAGTAGAGGAACCTTCCAAATAAAAGCACTTCAATCTGGGCTTCTCTGTGTCCCACAGTTTATCTTTAATGCCAGCTAGTTATAGGACTAGACTAAGATATCAGGGAAGGCAGCAAACCCTTCTTCCTGCTTCCTCCTGTGGGAGGATTGTTCTGCAGCTACTTTAAGGGAAAGAAAGGCCTGACATAGAGCATGGCAGTTAAAACAAGAGGGAAAGGGGGCGGGGGAATTACCAAAGAATTTATATGCATATACACATAACCCATGGACACAGATAATAGTGTGATAGGCCTGGGGGCGGGTGTGTGTGTGTGTGGAGGGGGAGGGGTATGTGTTTGAAGGAAGTCAATGGTGCTGGGGCTGGGATATCAGTAATACTTTCAACAATAAAGATAAATTTTTAAAAGACACTAAAGTGTGTCTTCCTCAGTTCTGAAAATAACTAGGTAGGCCGCATGTATGCTGCTCAGTTAAAATTTGGATTATATGCTCCGTCTCTTCTAAGGAATGCTAGGGGACTTTTAATGACTTGATATGGGCTTGTTTGAACATCCTTAGAGCAAGCACTCTGTACTGATGATGCATGACATGTGGTCTTTTTCCATAGCTCTTGGATAATTTATGGCCAGACCCCTACTGAAATTATTTGCATATTGTCAGTAAACTCTCCACTATTTAGCAAAAATTCACACTAATTCTGAGATAGAACTTTGCTGGAAGCTAATTTCAGCATGTCATAAATGCAAGAAGTTTCATCAAAAGGTTGATGGAACCTTGAGGATTGCCTGCTGGAAATGGCTAAGGGCATTTCCCCACACCTAAAGATTTGCATAGATGATTGCTTGCTGCCAGACAGCTGAGGGCATTTTTCAATTTACATGCTATTGCCTCCTACTGGCCAAACACCTGAACAGCTGTAGGCAGTTGCCCCAATCTGATATACTAAACCTTGCCTTTGATCTGTATATCTACTTTGCCTTAGGACAATTTGTGTTAATAAAAAGCAAGGGGTCCTGAGACTAGGAGAACTTTGTTCCTACAGCCAAGCTCCTCTGGCTCCCCAAAATGCCTTCCAAATTTATGTTTCGTCTCTGGACTCTTTAATAATTTACATGCAGCACTTTTCCAGATTCCTGAACCCTTCTAGATGTTTGTGAGAATATTCTGTGATATTTCTGTTGTTGGAAATTGAAACATGCTGGCCTGAAAGACAGAAAGGACATCTGTTTATTCCAATGACAAGAGGTAAGAAGGCAAGCACAAGGTTTATAGCCAGTGGTCTTGGAAACAATACATTTTTTGATACTGAGAATACTTTCTATTAAATTTCATACTTGTTAGCATATATATATATATCAGAGTTAGATTTCATTTTAACCTTTTTTGAACTCTTTGCATGTTTATATCTGATTCCACTAAAGATCACCAGAAGTGACTCTTTGCCAATATTTAGGAATTACTGGATTGGGTAGCTAATGAGGAATCTTAGAAAACAAATGACAAGTGAAGAAACTGGAAAAGTCTGTTCCACTGGACAGAAGTAACAGAACATTTTCTTCTTCATCCTCTTATCACATATGCAGTGTTTTTTTCCTGTTGCCCGTCTCACTAAGGAGGGGCAACTATTCTTACAAAAGATCTAACATTTACTTGAAACCAATAGTTTCCAGTAAAGGGTTTTTAGGATAAATACAGCTTACTAGTAAATATTGGTTTAATCTTCAGGGAAAATTAAAAGCTTGTGGTTTGGGACTGACGGCAGAAAGCAGAGGCATAAGGACCAGGGACTAAAGGGTTGGTAAAATTCCCAAATAATGTCCTCTTTTCCAACTCCAGGCAAAAGAACCAGAGCATACCCATTCATTTTCTCTTAAAGGAAAGAATTATCCCAAACCTATGAGTGCTGAGTAAAATTCAATCAGCCTTTTCAATGCTTTGCTTAGTAGTGCTATATAGTGAGCTCTTCTCATTACTTCCCCACCCAAGGGCCTGTTAGCATAGAAATCATGGTAATCTGTGCTACTTTTTGTGGAGACTGTGTCTTATAAACTGAGCATAATAGCATGTTGTGTGACTCTGTTTATTGCCCAATTATAGCTCATGTGGGCATGTTTAGCTGAGTAGTGTTAGTTGTTTTTTTTCACATACAGCTCTGCTGGAACTTTTCAAAAACATTTGATGATCACAACTTAAGAATTGCTCATGCCTTATTCAATTCACTTATCACAAACACAGGTTACCTCATTTCCCATTAGTTCTGGTTTCTTCTGTTGTCACTTCTTTTTTTCCTTCTTTTTCTGCACAGCATTTTTTTTTCTGAGTGCAAAATAAGACACCAGCAAGCACTGAGCTCTGCCATCTGTATATGTTTTGAAATGGAATTCACCTGTGATGGACCACCGGTGAGGGACAGAAGTTAGCCCTCACAGGTCTCACCATGCCCTCTCATCTTCCCTCACTGACCTCAGAGGAGAACATCAAACACCCAAAAGATAAACCCACAGATGCACCATCTATGAATTGTAGGGGACATTGTTCAGCCAGCTACTCAGCCAGAAGAGGTTTTCTCTAACCATTCATCAGAGAGGTCTTGTGGTCAGCATAATGTGTGAGACAACAAAATTTCATAGGGAAGAATTTAATTATCACTGTTGGTGGTTCAATTCATGGTCATTTCTTCTGTGAAAGATTACACAAGCAAAATGGGTTAAAGTTCATAATGTAATCGCCCCAAAGGTCCATGAAACAATGTCAGGCAGAAATGTCCTTCCTGTGTGTGTCTTGGAGGCTGTGTATTGGTGAGCTATCTAAGGCCTGGGAATCTTGCTGTAACTTCGAGTATTTGGGGAATGCCAAAAGGTTGTGTTCTCCCACTGCCAGTGGGTGGAGGGTTCCCTCAAGGTGCAATTCCCAACTATCACCACACAAAGCAATTCCTGGCATCTGTACAATGTGGATGCATATTTCTGCCTTTTAACTTGCCATTTACCTATAGCATGAAAAAATAATATTTTGGAATAGGGAGCAGACAGAACACAATTTCCAAACAAAATAGTCTCTTTGGCTTAATTGTCCTGTGCAATACCAGACTGACGGGAGAGATTTTAGACTATAGTTAACCCAATAAATATCTTCATAGATTCAGAGAGACAGAACACACAGAATCATTCATAATTTGATAATTATATTGATATTTATTTTACTTTGTTAGCTGAATTACACACTAATTAGTTATACACTAATCTGGTATGGTTGGGTGACCAAATATTCCATTTTTGCCTATCAGAACCTGCTTTTCTCCTTGTCTGACTTCTTACTTTTTGCCTAGCCAGGACCTTCATCCTAGAAGCTAGACCTCATTCATATCTTTAAGAAAAAAACCTCAACCTCAGCAAGATAAATTAAAGAAAACTTAGCCAGTCTTTGACATCCAGTTTTTATACTGTTATTGGCCTTTTGCCTTGATCTTGAGACCTGGTCAACACTACTTTCCCAGACCTGATATTAAGTATTCTCCTTATGCTTTGTGCCAACATCATCTCTATCTTGGGTTCTGATGATGATCTTGTCCTTCCTTAGTGGGAAACACCACGGTCCTTGCCAGAGGTCTTCTTAAGAGCTGCCCCTGAGTCCCACTGCCATGCTTTGCTGTGTTCCCCTCATAGAATTTCCTAAGGCTTCCCATTTTTCTGAGTATCATTTACTCCCGCACTCTTAATTCTGTGTCCACCCCAACTGTGAGGACACCCCTTTCTTCTAATAGGCTTGACAACACTGTCATTGCCGGCCTGCTCTAGCTGCACCCTTTAGATAGTCACTTCCATCTGCTAAAGGGGACTTTCTCCCAACACCTGTGCAATGGCTTCAGCTTTAGGACCAACCTAACCCAGGGACTGTGTTCTTATCCACCCCATCCTGCTCTGTAGTTGGCAAGCCTCGTTCTGAGATGGAGTGTGAGGTAGCATCACCTGGAAAGAAACATCATTGTAAAACTGTATAAGGGTGACATCAGTGGTACTTCAGAGATAATTTGGAGGGGAGGCCAGGCATGAGATAACCGGCTGCCCCTGGGGCAGGTGACACAGAACTGAGTAGGAAGTTGGCAGAATGCTCCAAAGGAGAGTCATCAGGCGCACTCCTTGTTAGGAGAGCCCAGGGTCTCCCAGGCACATATGTATAAATAAGGTAAAGAGATTCTCCTTCTCCACTGGAAAATATACTCCCACTTCAAAGTCAAACAGTAAATCCACTGGCGCTGGTGATGAGTATTACCATATGAAAGGATGTTCATCAAACCTAAAATAAATTCTGCCCATTATCTTATTCTTATTTATGAAGGCCAGCATGAAAAATCTCTGGATAAAATTATGCTGGTCAGATTTAAAAATAATAGTTAGTTGTCATTTTTGCTACTAAGGATCTAAGCTAAATGACTTATATGTATTATGTTAGTTAATTTTCAAGGTAGATATTATTATACTCCTTGTTTTGATGAAGAAACCAAAATTCAGAGAAATAAACATCTCTCCCAGGGTCACACAGCTGGAGAATGAACATTTTGGGCTTGACCTACTCTAAATGCATTGCAAAGTTGGCACAAGATGTGTTACTAGAACTTGCTGTTTCTATCCAGGATGTTATAACAACATGTTAGCCTAGTATTTTTCAAGATAGTAAGGTGTATTGTCAAGCCAAACACTCTGAATCTTGCTGCTTCTGGATGTATGGCCAACAAAGAGAAGAATCTTAATTATACAAACAACCAGACTTAGGGGGAAGTATGGAGTGTCAGAAATGATAAATAAGAAAAGCAAAAATTAGTTGAAACAACATAGTAAGAAAACTTAATTACTAATTACCATCAAAAAGTAGATGCAGGGTTAACATTTTTTGCTACAGTGAAATAGTATTTGTGTGTTTTTTGTATACAAATTGTTTTGAATGTAGTGTGCTTCATGTTTCTATAATGTCCTTTGTTCTTTTGACATTATTTTTGTATATAAGTAAAGCCCCTTGTTTACATAACTGTTTCAGAAGCTTTGGGGCTAGAAAAAGGAATATTTTTCTTAAATTGATCTGCCCTCAAATCATGTAATAGTTAAAACAATAGAATGGAGAGAACAGGGTGGCCCACTCTATCCTGCACAATTTTGACAATAACTGAAAAAAAAGTATGAGGGTAGAAACCAAGAGCATCACAAAAAATCCTCATAGGAAAAATTTTGGTTTTGGTTAAAGTGGCATCCATGGAGAGTATGCCTGTGGGACCAGAGCCCAGAGGTAGAAAAGAGGCCACTTGATAGTTGCATTATGGGGGCATGAGCAGCTGTTTAAGTCAACTCAAAAGCTTTGGTGAGATACCTACCACGGGCTCAATATAAAGTTCTGAGTAAGGCCCTATGAGAGGTGCAATTCACCTCAAGGGCACAAACTCAAGAGAAAGAAAATGGAAGGCTTAGCTAGCCAGTGTGGCTCAGTGGTTGAGTGTTGACCTATGAACCAGGAGGTCACAGTTCAATTCCAGTCAGGGCACATGCTTGGGTTGCAGGCTCAATCCCCAGTGTGGAACAATGCAGGAGGCAGCCAATCAATGGTTTTCTCTCATCATTGATGTTTCTATCTCTCTCTCCCTCTTCCTTCTTCTCTGAAATAAATAAAAATATATTTAAAAAAGAAAGAAAATGGAATAGTAATATGGAATCAAACTGTGATGCCCAAGAAGTGGGTGAGTTTTCTGGAAGGGGGAGATTCCATAGCTTTTAGAGGGTGTGTGATAACAAAGCCAGGGGTTACTCAGCAACTGTGTGTTCCAGACTCCTGGCTCAGGGCCTTGCTTGTCTGACCTCGCACTTAAGGCCCTTTCCATGAAGGGGGTATAATTAGCATCCCCCCATTTCATAGATTATGATATAAGTTTCAAGACATAAGTAATTTACCAGATTGCAACAGACTGCAAAGGCCAATTTCAGACTGAGTATGAACCTGCAGTCTTAGCTGTTGCCCTATACTTCCTCCTATAGAGGGGGATTGGAAGAGGATGGGAGGTGCATGCTTTCAAAAGCAATCACTGTTTACTGAGCATTGCTGTGAGCTATAGATCTTTCTGTTGGCCTACACATTTGCAGTATTTTTGGAGAGAAGTTCTGTTTCAAGGTCCCATTCTTAGTAACCCTGCAGAGTGCACAGCTTGGAGCATTCTTAGCAGGAAGGCCAGCCCAGGTGAACATCACCCACTTCTCTAGAACACCTTTTTCAGAGAAGCCCTTCTGTCCTTGGTCATTTTTCTCTTTCCTTGAGCCTATGCCAGGCCTTCCCTTTCTAACTTCCTCTGCTTCTATGGCCCTGAGGGGGCATAGGATGTTTGTAATGCAATCGTAGAAGGACCTGGGTAAGACATTAAAGATCTATGCACAAACTAAAGAACCTAGTCAGAGAAGAGGGATGGATGTATAGAAATGATCTTTAACTGAGATGGGAAATCTAATGCAAATCATAGTTTTGGAGGGTGGGGAATAACCCAGTTTTGAACTTGCTGAGTTCAAATTGCTTATAAGAGACATCTCTGTCCTAGCTGGTTTGGCTCAGTGGATAGAGCATCGGACTGCGTACTGAAAGATTCAGGGTTCAATTCCTGGTCAGGGCACATGCCCAGGTTGCAAGTTTGACCCCTAGTGGGGGGCATATAGGAGGCAGCCAATCAATGATTCTCTCTCATCATTGGTGTTTTTATCTCCCTCTCCCATCCTTTCTGAATCAATCAATATATATATATTTTTAAAAAGTGACATCTTTTCCCTCCTCTGTCTAGCTTTGCTTTGCTTTCCTCACATCCCTCTTCTGAAACAGAAAATCAGGCTCTGGGGCAAACATTACTTTTAAAGGAAAGTCAAGGGGCTTTACTATAAAATCTAGTCAATTTTGTCACTACTCCAGCTTCCTTTCAGCATAAAGCTGTTCCTAAGTTTATGCATTCTCCTTTTAGACAGCAGATTCTCCCTCCATCGCTCTTTCCTCCTTCCCTCCCGCTCTAGCTCTTTCCCTCTTCTCCTCTCTTCCCCATCCTCCCACCCACCCTTCCTTTCTTCCTCTCTTCCCTGCTCATTTTTCCTCCTCCTTCCCAAATCGTTTAACCCTTCCCCTTTTTCTTATTCATGTTTTTTTTTTTTTTTTATCACACATTATAGATCGGATATTCTGCTAAGTGCTGAATTTATGGAGATGGGAAAATCTTTGGGAGTTTAGAGTTCCAAGAAGTCCCCAGCTGAGACTTCAAAAGCTCTTGGATTTCTTCTTTGCCATAAAGTTAAGAAACCTTTTTGGGAAGGTTTCTGGAGGGAAAGTGCTCACTAGAAATCTAGCAGCAAATTTTTCTGTCAGTCTCAAAGGGAACACACCATTTTCTATGGCTCTCAGGGGAGGGCCTTTATTCATGTTTGAGACAATAAAGGGGTTTGTTGGGGAGTGGGTTCCAAACCTAGACTGCATGAAGTCAAACCCTGACCACTAGCAGTAGCTGTGCCCTTGATCAGAATGTGAAGTCAGCCAGATGCCACCACAGAGTTCAGCTCTTCTCCTTTACAGGAACTCAACTGGACAAGATTCCTAAAGTCCTCCTTACCTCTCTGTTTGCCAGAGCCACTTGCAAGATAAGATTGATACAAAACAGAAGATCTGGTCTTTGAAAAGGGTTAAGCCCCACTTGGCCAGTGTGGCTCAATGGTTGACTGTCGACCTATGAACCAGGAGATCAAGGTTTGATTCCCGGTCAGGGCACATGCCCAGGTTTTGATTCCTGGTCAGGGCACATGCCCGGGGCATTGTGGGTTTGATCCCCAGGAGGGGGTGTGCAGGAGGCAGCAGATTGATGATTCTCTCTCATCATTGATGTTTCTATCTCTCTCTCCCTCTCCCTTCCTCTCTCTGAAATAAATAAATAAATAAATAAATAAATAAATAAATAAATATTTTAAAAAAGAAAAGGGCTAAGCATATATGGAAACTAATATTTATTAAGGACCAATAAACTCATATTTAATAAGTGAGAGATACCTTGTTGATTCACCCTTAAAATATTTAGATGTGGGTATTATCCTATGATAAGCAGACAAGTAAGCTACTGCACTGAGAGTCTAAATGCTCACCCAGGAGAGCACACTAATAAGGTGTAGGGCAGGGACTTGAATGTGTCTGCACTGCCCTGTCTTCTCCCAATGTTAGGCATTGTCTCGTCCAAGGTTCTGTATGTAAGTGAATGACCTTGAAACCCTGGATGGCAACGCACAGAGATGACTGATTCCTGGGTTCTTAAGTTAACCCTGTCCATGGAGGCTGAGCCCCATCAGTCCCTATTTCAAAGGGGCAGGAGGTATAAATGTTTAAAATAAGCAGCTGGCTTTAATCTGTTGTAACCAAATTGCTATGAGACTAAGTTCTTCCTTTTAATACATCATTTTTCTCTGTTTATACCTTCATTCCCTTCCTGTTTGTGTGTGTGTACATTTATATAATTGCACTCTCATGCACACTCACAATCATAATGTACAAACGCGCCCAATTCAACAATTTCCTCTGGGAATCCACACTACCTGATCTGCAGCTTGGCTGGCCCATCTAGGGACTGGCATGCCTTCCAGGGGTCCTGCAGGGGACGTCAGCTCTGCTTCTGTGCTCTGACACAGCCTGTGCAGAATTTGACAGTTGATAAGCATGAGCTTCTCTACAGGCTCTGCCATCTACTTAGACCTTTTCTTTAAGATAACACTGAAAATGATACAGCCCAATCACGAGAGAGCTCCAGATCTCAGGAGTCCGTAATATTGTGACCTGTACTATTAAAAAACCAGAAGCCATGAAGGTCATTTCACACCCAACATCTTTAAAGGTGAAAGGGAGGCAGGAGGAGGCAGCAAGATCCTTCACCAGCTCCAAGGAGGGTCTCCGGGGTGATAAGGCTGCTCCCCACCCCCAAAGCATGCGCTCTCCTTCTGCTCCCCAGAAAGAGTAATATCACTCTTGGCCTAAGAAACGTAGTACATCTGCTTTAGATGCCTGCAAGTCAATAAGTAAATTCAAAATACGATTACGGCAAAATATGAGTTTGACTTTTAGATAATCAGTAATTTGGAAACTACTCCAAAATGATTTACTTTAATCTACCAGCTCATACTAGTTCTCAGTATTCTCAAAAATGGAAAAACTGATCTTGGAGAGGGTGAAGGATTTAGATGCTTTAAAAAATAAAAAAAGAAAGTCATTAATTACATGAAATAAAAATCTTTTATGACAAAATGCTCATAAATACAGTTAAACTGAGAAAAATATTAGCAGTAAATATGGCAAGAATTGATATTTCAATTACACAAAGGTATCTTTAATAAGTAAAGTGTTTACACACATTCCACTAAAATTGAGTAAAGAACATGAGCAAGCAATATATACCAAACAAAAATATAAATGTTATACAAACAGGTAACAATTTCAAGCCCATCACTAATGACAAAAATGCAAATAGAACTACAATGCCATTTTCCCATATAATTATCTAGAATTTTTAAAGAAATTATTTTGATCTGTGCTAGCAAGAGGGTCTTGCAGTGATCATTTTCATACCAGATGGTTGGAATTTAGATTAGCATTTTTGCAATAGTTAATTATGTCTTTAAAAATTACCCTTAGACCCAGTCAATTCTTTTTTGAAAATATCTTCCAAAAAATAAGACACATAAAATTTATATGCAAAGATATTCATTAAAATTATTTATAATAGAAAAACATTGAAACAACTTAAAGCCCACCATACAGAGAATGATTAAATAAATAATGGTGCATCCTTAAGATGACACATAAAGCACCCATCAAAGATGGAATTTTTTTTTTAGTTTACATCCAATATTATTTTTTATTAGTTTAGTGGTTAGACAATCAAGTACTTTACAAAGTGTTTCCCCCAATATTTCCAGTACCCACCTGGCACCATACATAGTGGTTACAGTATCATTGACTGTATTCCTCATGCTGTACTTTACATCCCCATGACCATTTTGTAACTACCCATTTGTACTTCTTAATCCCTTCACCTTTTTAAAAAATATGTTTTTGTTTATTTCAGAAAGAAAAGAAGAGGAAGAGAGATAGAAACATCAATGATGAGAGAGAACCATTGATTAGCTGCCTCCTGCGTGCACCCCCACTGGGGATCGAGCCCACAACCGAGGCAAGTGCCCTGACTGAGAATTGAACCATGACCTTCTGGTTCATAAGTGGATGCTCAACCACTGAACCATGCCGGCCAGACGCTTCACCTTTTTTTAAAGTACATTGATTAAGATGAAAAACAACAACTGCATGATGTGTTAATAGAAAATACATATGTGTCAGTAGAAAACATAGAATGTATTTTATTTTCTATTAAAGATATACAGTTCATTAAAAATTTTAAAAAATGTTCTATGAAGTAAAAGATGACTAGAATTGCAAAATACATAGTTACATTCATATGCCAAATTTGGGAACTCACCCTCTGCAGTGACTTGAAAATAAAATCACCATATATATATGTTGGATGAATCACCAATACACTGAAAAAATGTATTTTCTCTTTTCTGGCCAGCTCAGCTCAGCTAGATCTTGGCTAAGATGACCATTGTTGCCTTTCTGTGTGCTTTCCTGCGGTTAGGCTTTTCTCTGGAGAAGAAGATTACCTGGAGAACTTGCAGCTCTTTCACCTAGAGATTCCAAGTATTCATTGCAAAATGCTCCCTCTGAAGAAGAATGTGATTGAGTGTAACCCTGTGTTCACTTAGCCTACCACAGAGCCATTGCTAGAAGCCTTCCCAATGTCACTTGTGGAGATTGATTCATTGTCCCCTTGAATCTCTCTGGTAATGGGAAGCTCTCTGGCTCACACAGTCCATTCTAATACTGACTATCTTGGGATCCACATAGGGAATATTTAGTTTCCTTTAAATTACCTTTGACAGAAAATTACTTTTGGCCATTTTCCATCTTCTCCCCCAAGTGGTCCCTTCTTCACACCTTATTCAATAGTTCCACAATTCTGCTCTACTGCCATTTCCCTTTTTCCACTTTGTAACCTCCTAGGATTAAAGGATTAGAATTATGGATCTCACACTGTTGAGCCCAATGAAACCATAGCTTCTCTATATATCTAATATACTCTGATCAGCGGCATGTAAAATCATGTATTTTTTCTCTTAGTAACATGAAACTGATAAGAAACAGGGGAAGTTGACTATTTTTGTTCCTAGACACTACTCAAACAATTTCAATGGCTGCCCCAAATAATTAGGGGTGCTTACCTTGACCTGTGAATACTAAAATAACAAATCTCTCCAATGATAGAATATAAGAGAAAATAAAAACCTTAGCCTTGAACCAACTTTCATAATTCTGTAGAAATAAATAGCTGCATTAAATGTGATTTTGAGATTCTGTGCATATTTTTCTCTTACGATGTAATTCTATGAAAAAAACAACACACCACACCTATAGAAATTCACTTTGGCATGAAAAGCGTTCTCTACAAATGCCCATAATTGCTTATTTATTTCATCATTTTCTCTCATTCCCATTGCTCTATAGTCATTCAGAAAAAAGGGGTAAACTTGGACCACAGGAAGTTTCCAGCTTCCTGGCTTTCTTCTCTGAGCAAGTCAGAGGCCAGCAGAGTCACAGTGAATCAAGGAAAACCCGCTCATTTTCTAAGAGGTGCAAAAAGAACAGTGGAAAGATGTGCATTTTCTCAAAGACAGACAATTTCCAAGAGAGAGGGACCAAGTTGAGCATGTGAGTGACATAAGCAGCATGAAATTTGGCTGGCTCACTCAAGTCCATATTTGTTGACAGGTCTGCTCCACAAAAGGACTTGAGCAATTAGAAGATGGAGTCTCTGAGAAACATTCCAGAACAGATATTTGGAATGCTGGGGGCATCTGGGTACTTTAAACATTCTGAGAAGTGACTGCCTGTGTATCAGGAATGAGTTCATAACTAAAGATATTTTGAGTAATTGCCAAGTTGATGGAATTGTCAGAGAGCCAGGAATTAGCACTCCTTGTATCGTAGGACCCAGCATTTGCTAAGCTCAGAAGGCTTTTCCTTACTCTGATCTGAAAGGCGGCTTTTTAAAATGTTAAATGCAAAAGCCACGAACATACAAGAATGTATTTAAGAACCCTGCAGTCATAGTATGATAATTGAAAGGTGAATTGATTTGGTATCTTAGGACAAAGACACCCATGAACTCTATATAATCTGGTACCAATCAAATATTTATTGATCATCCATGGTGTTTTCAGCCAGTGCTAAAATGAGCATTGGATGTAATATTTACATGGAAGATATGACCTCTAAACTCCAGCAACATAAGTTATAGGTAGGGAGTTAAGACTTGCACATTTGAGTCCCTACCTAGATTAATAAAACAGAACAATATTTAAATGTTAAGCTGTGTAATATAAATTGCCAATGTCATGAATATTTAAAGAAGGGAGTAATCAATGAGTAGGTCCTGATGCATAGCCTTTTGGGATACTTCAGAGTGCCTAGAGATGGGAAGGTATTTCAAGTAGAAAAAGGGTAAGTGAAGAAAGGCTTGAAGAATGAGAATGACCTAGATGAGCAGATATGAGATACAAGCTGGATTTTTGGTCTTTAAGTGATTTTTATCTGAAAAGAAACTTGAGCAAGAGTGTGGTGAGATCAGCAGAACTCCATCAGATCTGCATTTAGAGAGTTCTATGACACACATTAAATAATTTGAGTGCTCACCCCAGCTGGCATGGCTCAGTGTTTGAGCGTCAACCTATGAACCAGGAGGTGACAGTTTGATTCCCAGTTGGGGCACATGCCTGGGTTACAGTCTCAACCTTACTGGGGTCCGGGCCAGAGGCAGCAGATCGACAATTCTCTCTCATCATTGATGTTTCTATCTCTGTCTCCCTCTCCCTTCCTCTCTGAAGTCAATAAAAATGTATTTTTAAAAAAGGAATTTGAGTGCCTTCACAACAATCTTTAGAAGCATGATGAAGGAACGCAGCCTAATGAAGCAGGATACTGCAAACCCATAGGTTCCTTAAGCACAAGAGCAAAGTTTTGAAATAAATGTCTGGGAAAGGCTAACCTGTGAAATCCCATGAAGTGTGTACCAGAAAACGGAGGCTGGGGTCAAGCATGCCACCAGAAATCGGTATAAGTTGCTTAATGTGGACTGTGAGGGGTGATGGAGAGGAGAAGAGAGAAGTGAAAGACAAAATATTGTGAAGAAAGCAGAATTTGATGGGGGCATCTGTGAGTAGAGTTAGACAAGACTAATTTAAAGTTTGTTAAAGTTCTTAAGATTAAGGCCAGAAGCGTCTGTTAATAGGAAGTTGCAGAACAGAGAAAATGATGAATATGGCCTCATGAGTTTAAGAAAAGCCAATAAGACACAGTAAGTCATTGGAGATGTGGAGTTACAGTTGGGTAACAGTTCAAAGTGTTTCAGGTTTGCCACTACCTGCTTACAAGTATAGACAAAGAAACAGAATTCTTTTCTTGAAACTAAGGTCCCTTTATTCTGCAAACAGCTCTTACTATTTCTGTTTTCTAACACATGTGCAAACACATGTATGTATCCATCCATTTATTTTCTGGAGTGGAGATTTAAAAATGTATTGAAATGAGATAAATAGAAAAGACAGGGAAGGATTATCTAAGCAAAAAAGGTTGACATTAATAAAGATGTGAAAGTCATGAAATAAGAAGGATAAATGTAGTCTAAGAATGAAACAGGACTAGAAATCCAGCTCAATATTATTAACTTTCTCTTACGATGTCTTCCCTGATCATCTCAGTCCAAGAAGATGGCTCATTGCTCTGAGCTGTTTTACTCAAATGGCACCTATTTCCTAATTTTTGTGTTAAACATTTAATTTCCATTTTTAGATAAGGTTTTAGTAGACAAGAATGAGTCTAACCCATCCTTTTGTTTCATAGAAATACATGCTCAATAAAATATTCCTTGATTTTTTAAAAAAATATGTATTTTTATTCATTTCAAAGAAGAAGGGAGATGGAGACAGAGATAGAAACGTCAATGATGGGAGAGAATCATTGATCGGCTGCCTCCTGCATGCCCCACACTGGGGATCGAGCCAGCAACCAGGGCTTGTGCCCTGACCAGAAATCGAACCATGACCTCCTGGTTCATAGTTCGGTGCTCAACCACTGAGCAACACCGGCCAAGCTATTGCTTGATTTTTTAATGGTTTGTTTGGCTTTCCTATTTTTATGTTGTGAGGTAACATTAAAAATGTAAATAGGAAATAATGCTGCTTCTTTCACGAAGCCATTATCATATAGAAGGCAGGCTTGGGGTTCAGTGGATATTTGTCATTATTTTGGCTCCTCATGTTTGAGAGATTTCTGTTTTATGAAGCTGAACTTACCTTTCACTATAGAAGGTGCAAAGGCAGGCCGAACATTTTTCATTCCACCTTACACAATCAGAATATGGGCATGCAAACTGGACATATCTGCAGAGTTTTAATTCTGGAGCTACTGACACAATGAGGGGCTAATAGTGCAAAAATTATTCTGGTGGCAGCAGCCACTTTCCATTACCAGGAGTAGAAGTGACATATTAGGTTCGTCCAGCTGGGCTGAGCTGGACAGTGCAAGCTACAGCTTCCCATGTTTAGAGGAAGCAACGGCAGGAGACCCCGGTCTGACTCTGTGGCCAGATTTTGGCTCTGGCCCAGTGCATAGCTGTAAATAATACAAAAATAAACTCCGTGTTTTGCATAATCACAACTGTAAACCTATGTTTGTTCCACCCTGCATTCCCATTCTCCACTTGAGATTCATCAAACTTCACTCTTCTCCAGCAAGAGAAATATAGCTAAATTTGTGATCTAGGAAAGTGTTCACACTGGTCAAGTCTTTGACCTTCAGCAACTTCTCTTTAAGAAGACATAAGTCAATCCTGCTTTCTTTCTTTCTTAGGAATAGAGCGAGCTGCCACAGTCTTATGTGTCAATAGCAAGCTTAATGCCAAGATGGTCATAACACCCTGGGTTTGCTCAGGGTAGGTTTAACTGAAAACCCCTCACCAGCACTGGACCACAATAAAACACCCACCATGTGACAGAAATGAGGAAAACTGTGTACAGTGAGAGAGAAGGACTTCCCTCTGTCACTAAGAAACATCTGTTTATTCACTGGTGTGTTCATTCTTTCAATAAATATTTATTGGACACTTGCCTACTAGGTAAAGTGGCACATTCCTACACTTATACATTCCTGAGTATGTGTCCTGGCTAAGAAGATTTGAAAGCAGTCACATGAACACCATTCAATACAGTCATTAATGTAGTGGAGCTAGGAACAAAATGAAGTTGAAAGGGAAGTAAGACCAAAGTTTACCTGGAGAGGAAATCCATGCTTCCAAATAAGGTACTACTGCTTTGTATTGTCAGGTAGACAGGAATCAGTGGACCATTCTGGGCATTGTGAAAGGTATGTACAAGGGCCCTGAAGCATGAGGTGAGTCTATGTGCCACTGTGTTCAGAATGTAGGGTATCTGGGAGGGGGAAGTAGGAGATAAGAATTAGGTTTTTATCTTGGATATGATGGGGACCCAGTGAAGGATTTGAGTAGTCACCTCCAATTCCTTTCTTATTCAGATATTACTTTTTTTTTTTTAAAGGAAGCTAAGGTGTTGAATCTGATAGTGTATGCAATGTTGACCACCATCTAGCACACCAGGAACACACCACATTTAGTAGCTCTTATATTATTTATACGAAGGTCACATGAGTTGCCGAGCTGTTCTACATTTTCCTGTAGCCCATTTTTAGAAAGGCCAAATCTCTGTTCTTCTCATTGGTGTTTGTTGGCTTTAAGCCATGTTTGAGCCCATCCATCTATCCTATAGGACCTCCCTTGGGTTCAGCTTCATTGGGAACTGATGGGAATAGCAGCTCCCAAGCTGTCACTGCATCTTTCATAAGTCCTGCATTCGTACAAGACAGTAGAGCCTTGCAGATCATCGATCTTGTCAGGAGCTGGGAATCTTTCTTTTCGTGTGTTGGGAGGTTGGCTGAGGAACTCTGAGGTGGAGGGGTGGGGGTGGCTGAGTGGGCAAAGGAAGATGAGAAGATCCAGCAGAGGCAGGGAAGCTACATAGTCATTTACTAAAAATGGGGATATTGTGCAAATGAACAAAGTATTTTTAAAGGACATTCCTCATCATTGTGTACATCTTCAAATTTCTTTAAAACCTGCTTCAATGACACTGTCAGTTGTCCCTAAGCATGATCAGGCTTTAAAGGACCCAGAGGTCCAAAATAACAATGGGAAGACAAACAACAAAGCTTTTAAGGAAAAATAAAACTGCTTTGCATAAATAAATATACAAATTCATTCAGTCACTCTATAAAAAAAAATTTAAAAGCCATTCCAGACTTCAGTTTTCCCCTCCTCCTCCTCCTCTTCCTCCTCCTCCTCCTCCTCCTCCTCCTCCTCCTCCTCCTCCTCCTCCTCCTCCTCCTCTTCTTCTTCTTCTTCTTCTTCTTCTTCTTCTTCTTCTTCTTCTTCTTCTTCTGATGTCACATTCAAAGTCACAAATGGGAGAAAGATAATGAAAAGTTAGGAACTACTAGTAGCTTGTTCTGGCTGAAGCACAAGGTACAGGCCCAGTATCTCAAGTCTAGTACTCCAGAGAAAGATCCTATGTAGCCAGGTTCTCTTGAATGAGTGGAAGCAGCTAGGTCATAAGATAAGATTTCTATTCTAGAATGATTATCCCATTAAGCGAGTTGAGCATGCTTGGAGAGAGTTGATCATGGAGATATGGAGGTAATTTACAGGGGATAGATAGATAACTGGGCCCTAACCAAAGTGGCAACAGTGGAACAGATTTAAATGTAGTGACCAAATAGAGGCTGGATAGACAGAGTAAGGGTGGTGGGAGGGTGGTGGATGAAAAAACAAAGTTGTCCATGATACCTCCCAGGATAATGAGGCAAACTATATCACCAATTATCAAAGTGGGGAAAATACAGGGAGGTGAAGACTTGGCAGTAAGAGAAATAATGAATTTCTTTCTGGACAGGAACCTTTTAAGTATCCCATTTGGGAACCAAACATATTTAGGTTAACAACTGAAATCTTATATATTGAATTAAGTTACCCAGAGAGAACCTATGAAGAATAAAGACTGAAAGCACAATTACATGAGATACTATACTTTAGGTCCACTAAGAAAAGAAGAATCTACATAGATTCTAAAAAGAAGACAAGAGAGCTAGCAAATAAACCCTTAGGAGAGAGGAAGATGTTCCAGACACAAAATAGGAAAACATCTCATAAATGAAGTGGTGAGATGGGCCAGTTGCTGTGAGAGGTCAAGTAAGATAAGGACCAGAAAAATATCCTTCAGATGTGACAGATGTTCTTCAGTAAACAAATTACTCTGCTAAGAACAGCAGTAAAAGAGGGAGATGCTATTGTGGGGAGATAAAAGAGAGATAGCAAGAGCAATCTGTTCTATCAAGGAAAATAGAGAGTGCCTGCAAGAGAAAGACAAAGTGAACTTTCACACTTAGGAAAGACCAGCACATGGTTATTAGCTGATGGGAAAGGACTGAGAGAGGACTGGACAGATTCAAGATACAAGGGAAGGAAAGATATTAAAATAATAAATACATTAAGGCAGAAGAGATGAGAAGTCCAGAGCACAGATAAATGGAAGCATTTGATTGAGAGATGGAGTACTTCCTTCTTTGAGGCACCAAGAAATGTGTTAAATGGGGGTTATCTATTTGCTTATAATTTGTGAAGTGAAAACAGTAAGAATTCCATGTTTGAGTGGCAAGTTGGATGTTTTAGGACAGTGTTGCACACTTGCAAAGGGTGATGTGGAGATGAAAGGAAGCTGGTGATGGAAGAGGATTGCTGAGAAAGACTGCCAATCCAGCTGAAGTGCCCTTGTGAATCCCTAAGGCAATACATAGCAACTTCCCTATGGAAGCAAGGAAGGCAGGAATTTGAACTATTCCAGGTTAGGAGAAATTCCTTCTGTGTCTACAAATTCTGAAATTGGGGCACCAGGCACAATGACTTAAAACATAGTAAGCTCTCACCATCCATTTGTAGGGAACATAGGTTTTAATGCATGGAGATACCATGACATATAAGTGAATAACCTGAAAGTAGATACGGATGTAATGTTTAGAATGCCTTTACCTTGTATAGGTCCTATTAACCAAATTTACACTTTAAAAAAAGGAAAGAGCGATATCAGGTTCCCTAAACAAACCACCAAATAACTTTACAAAGCAAAAGGGTCTTGTTTTTCGATTTCATTGCACTTGTTAAAGTAAACAGATCACTTTGAGGATGGGCTAGATAGACAGCTAAGGAGGTGGCCAACTGCTGTCTCAATTATCCTGAGGGACAGGGGTCTGGAAAACTGATGACTCATTCTTGGTTTAGTAAACCAGCAATCTTGGGAGCCTGGCTGTAAAGTTTCAGGGCATTGATGTGTCTCTGTGTGTGCGTGCGTATGCATGTAAAAAAGCCAGAAAATTAAGTTTCTCTGAGACATATTCCTTTCATCAGTTTAAGAGATTCTTCAGGATTCAATTAAGCACTGCATGTTTTTTTTGCCAGAGATGAAAATCTGGCAAGTTATCCTATGTTTCTTTAAGGAAAAAAAAAATCCAGAGCTAAGATTCCACTTGCTAGACTTTTCTTTTAAGTTAGACACCCTCTATATGGGGTATGGGACATTATGAACCCAATTCTCCCAGAAAAAAAAGTTTTTTGTAGCCAACATGGTCCTAGCAAGCCTAAAAGAAGTTGCTAGAATGAATACACCCAAGAATGTAGGGCCAGCTCAATGGTCAGTGGTGGCTGTTTTTTTTTTCTCTTGATGGCTATCTCCTATAGAAGTCTGATAATGTGGTCCATGACTGGGTTTCTTAAAGTTGTGTTTAAGTTTTACAGATATCCTACTTATTCATGAGTTATATCTTCTCATTAGATTATCTCCTTTTCTACCTTAAAATATGACAGCAAAATCTTATTCCACAGCATTTGAATTTGAGAAATGAAAGAATCTTCATGGTGTCTCAGACACAATCATAAAATTAAGAGTGTGAAGGCAATTTTGAAATCCCCTAGACTATTGGCTTTCCACCATAGTGACAAGACTCACTGTTGACTCATGACTAAAAGAGCAAAACAATCCATTTTAAAAAAGATAAACATAGTTCTATATAAATAAATTTTAAGTGGTGCAAAAGAAACCATAAACAAAGTTAAAATACAAACTATAAGTTGAGAAAAATATTTTCAATACATATGGCAGAACATTTATGCCTCTAATATACAAAGAACTCTTACAAACAACCTAAAAATGTGCAAATAATTATGAATAGGCTCTTTACAAACAGCAAATTCAAAGGCCAATACACATAAAAAAAAGATGTTCAGCTTCATTGTAGGTCCAGATAATGAAAATTAGAATAATAATAAAATATCATTTCTTACCTACCAAACTGTCAAATACGAAAAAGAGTGGAAACCCATTCTACACAGGGATGTGGAGAAAGGAGTCCATTCATCCATTGCTGGTGGATAGGGGGACAATCTGAAAATGCCTATTAAGAGGAAAAGCACATGCATTTTTTGACACAATAATTCCAACCTTGTACGTGTGGCTGCCAATGAAAAGCCATCCCACTGAAGAGTACAACAATCAAAGAAGGGAAAATTACTCAGGGACAGTCTTTGAATGTTAAGTAAATTCAGTTGCAGTAAGTTGGCCTTCTTGGTGGCTCTTAAAGTGGTTATTAGTTTCTAGGATACCACCACTTTGAAAAATATTTCCAGTATTGTCATCTTTTTTTAAAGTTCATTTGTACAACTTTCTATTTAAAGGTCAAGGGCTAATTTTTTCATCTTTCTAATGACACATGAGAAGTAGCCACAACCTCAGGCTCCTCTGTCAGTCCTAATAAGTCCAGAGCAGAGAACTCCAGGAAGTAAACCACAGGTTCGTGGGCTTTAAGCATTATGAGTATATTAGTGACTCTGAAGGACCTCTGTGTGATGGGACATAAAGCAAGGGTTATTAATGCAAAGACTCCATCAAAGTGTAGGCCCTTGTAGAGACTTGAGATACACACATTAAATATTTAATCTATTGTTTATCAGTTAGGGTGCAAATGCTTTTGAACTCTATCTCACTAGTTTTCTCAGGAACCAAGTTATACTCCCCATTATACTGACAGAGCCAAGTGATAGGTAGAAATAAGGTTAGAAAAGATGTTTAGACCTCATGGGGACATTTACATCACTGCTTGATTGTTTCCATTCTAAAACGTGGTCAGATTCTGAAAAACAGCCAGTCACCAGCGACAACCAAGTTTTTGTTTATACTTGCAAGAAGCCTCTGAGCAGTGCAGTGCCACTTGCATTCTCTGGCTGTCCGTTTCATGGTATAAATTAATGGTTTTCTTGGTTTGGCCGAAAGCATTGAATTCCTCTTCACAGAGTCACTTTTCCATAGTGAGACAGTCATCTCCAACACATCTTCAGTCTTGGGCTAGCAAGAAATTAAGCAAAGAACGTAAAAGTTCAGAGGCTTAGAGAAGAATCTCCTTCAGAGCCTTGGCCCCACTACTCTTGGTGAGGAGTCAGGTGATAAATATGGCAAGTGTAAAACTAGTACTTGCTTCCTAGAGAGAAATTAATGCCAGGGGGTGAATGTGACAACATGGGTTTCTGGCTGGTCAGGGTCTCTCCTTCCTTTTCATGTCTCTGGAGTCTCTTTAGCTTGGGATTTTTGTGGCCACCCATCTCCCATTCCATGGAATAGTGGCCGGAGTTAGTCACATTCCATTATGCTGGCTCCTTTCATTTTATTTCAGCTTCACCCACTCACATCCTATTCGCCCAACACTAGCCTCATCCTGATGTCAAGACTCTGCCCTGGAACTCCAGTATCCCTCTCCCTCCACCATGGCATTCTCAACTGAAACATCCTTGGAGAATTTTACATCATATGCAAGCGGTACTGCTGTATCATGCAAATAGCCACGGTGCCAGATCAAAGTTCTACTCATTCTCCTTTGTTTTTTTGTGGTCACCCTCCGGCATCTTTTCCCCATTCATGTGTTGGATCTAGAAGGGATCTGAGTAATCTTTCCTGTCCATCAGTCCTTCCTCCCCACCCTTACCATGCCCCATATGTCATTTTCTCAATTTTAGTTACAACTTTTTAAAGCTAATTTCTTTTGTGAGTAAGGAATATAAACTCTAACTTGTTTCAGCTCAGATGTTAGATAACGATTTGCTACAGAGAACTGGATTCTGAAAGAAAAAGGTAGCTGAATTATTTTAATATACTTGGAATTAACTGAGGACATTAGTTTGAAAACTTACAATATATGTTTCAAAAGTTATGTCTACTTCCAGCCTGTCTTCTTGACACCCAATGTATTTTCAGTGTGTGAGGAATACAGGCTAATTGTAACATGGAAGCAAATCAAAAGAATAATCAGTAATGCATTCTGAATAAAAATAAAAGGGATTAAAAAATTATTTATTTAAACATTTGCACCATTAGTCTTTTCCATTGCCTAAAAACCCATAATTGACTCTGCTTGGCAAATCTTTAGCCATTCTAATAAATATTTTTACCCCATTTAACTGGAAACCAAATGAACTGGACTAAACATAGGCAGTTGTGACTCTGGGACATTCAGCATCGTGATTAGTGGTCTGACATGTGTTTAGTGTGGACAGAAAACTCTTTAAAAAATTTGCATGCTAAAACCTCTATATTAAATTCTTAGGGGTACTTATCTCTAACCCTCCATTTACCTATTACTTTTAGCAATACATTGACAAATTTTCAGTTATCCTAAGTAAGAAAGATACTGGACTTTGCCAAAAATGAGACAAAAATAAACTATTTATTTAATCATTTATTTTTTTTTATTTATTGAAGATACATTTATTGAGCAGTTGTCATGTTTCAGAATATTAAGTGCTCAAGACACAGAGAAAAAGCCATTGTCCTTTCCCTAAAGAAGTTCAACATCATTCACAGTTTACCGCATATTTTCAAATTCCCTCTTATGAACCCAAACAGCGAAAGGCTCCCTTTTTTAGATAGTTCTTTTCTCTATTATTTAGAGGAGGCTCTGGCTTAAAACCTTGTCCCAAAAAGTCTGTGTGAGAAATTAAAGATTTATGGTAATAGGCCAATTTCAGGAGTGAAGCTCATCTGCTTTATGAATCCATGGCTTCTCACGCCTCTTCCTTCTTCCTTTATACATGGGTATTTTAAACTTTTCTTAATTAGACTGAACTCCTTTTATATGTTGCCCAAATTAAAATCCACCAAGGTCAGCCCAGCCAGTGTATCTCAGTGGTTGAGTGTCAACCTATGAACCAGGAAGTCGCAGTTTGATTCCTGGTCAGGGCTTGCAGGAGGCAGCCGATCAATGATTCTCTTCCCATCACTGATGTTTCTCTCTCTCTCCCCCTTTCACTTCCTCTATGAAATGTATATATATATTATTTTTTTAAATCCACCAAAGTCTGCTCTAGACTCCATTTCTTTTCTTCTCTTTTAGATTGGGCTATCCTTGTCTTGTGCAAGGCCATTTACTCTACCTGAATGCTATCAATAACTTCTACTCTGTCCTGTATATCCAACTGCCCTTCTCAACTGGATTATTTCTATTGGTATGAAACATGGTCAGACTTTTCCTATACTAATTAGTTAATTAATTAACCCTCCCTTATCTATAATTGTGGGTTATATTTCCTCATCTCCCACTTATCCCACAACTCATTCTAATCTGGCTTTATCCCTAGCACTAGTGAAACAGCTCTTGCTGAGAACATCTATGATTTCCATGTTCCTAATTCCAAAAAAGATATAATTGTTTCAATTTATTTATTTAAAAATTTCTCAAATCAATTCCTGAGTCCACTTTAAATGTCAAGTTGTACTATAAAGCACCAGCTATTCCTTCAGAATTTGTAAGGCATGAGTCCAATGCCTTCTAGTTTGTGCTGTGACTGCTGACAAATCTGGCATTATTCTGGTCCCTGTTTTTATAATTTTCCTTTCCCCCCTCTGTCTGGAAGGTTTAAGTACTTCTATTAGTCTCTGGTGTTTTGAACTTTCCCAAAAGGTCTTAGTGTGATCTGCTTTTAAGCACTTTTTGGGCATATTCTGGTTCTCTAAATTTAGAAACTCATATTCATTTTCTGGGAAATTTTCTTATATCATTTCTTTGACAAATTTCTTCTGTATTTTTCTACATTATCTTTTTTTTAATTCAGATGATATACCTGTGGCCTCTGTATTAATCAGTGTTTTCTGGAGAAACAGAACAAATAGGACAATAGGATACACACACACACACACACTTAGGAATTGGCTTAAGTGGTATGGAAGCTGAGAAGTCCCAAGATCTGCAATTGGCAAGCTGAAGAATAGGAGAGCTGAGAGTCTTAGTCCAAAGACCCGAGAAACAGGAAAGCAGATGGTATGTGTTCTGGTCAAAAGCTGGCAGGCTCAACACCCAAGAAGAGGTAATGTTTCAGTTGGAAGTTGAAGTCAAGAAAACCCCAATGTCTCAGCTCAAGGTACTCAGACAGAGTGGTTCATTCTCGACTCAGCTTTTTTTGTTTTTTTAAGAATGCCACACTCAGCAGCACCCAGTGGGGAAGAGGACTCTCACTTCATCTGATATCAATAATACTAGCAGTTAACTTTATTGAATATAACAAAGTCCCTGTGCTGATAGACTTTTTTCCCCTTCTAATGTTTGCTATTAGTATTTTTAATTTTTTTCAGCTTTTAAAAATCTATTCAGGTCTTTAATTGGTTGAATGAGGTGCACCCACCTTTTAGAGAATGACCTATTTTACGCAGTTATAGATTCAAATATTAATTTCATCCAGAAACATCCTCACAGTCACAGCCAAATGATATTTGAGCAAATGTCTGGACACCCCATGGCCTACTTGACACACAAAATTATCCATCACAGCCTCTATTTTATCTTACTTTCTTATTCTCTACCTCTATCTTTTTGTTTTACTTTCTCAAAGGTTTTCTCAATTTTTATCCTCTATACTTTCTCTAAATGTTTTTATGTGTGTCATCATATTTTTAAGCTCCAAGAGCTCTGTCTTGTTTTATAGATCTTTTTTTAAAGAAATCACTTTCACAGATCTAATATCTTCTGTGATACTTCTTTCTTTTGAAGTTTTCTTTTATTAGTTGGCAACAATTTCTATTTATTTGCCTCCTGATATCTTATAAAATTCTACATAAGTTCTCTCTGTCTTCACTGCCAGCACCCTATTCCCAGCCACCATTTCCTATTACCTGGACTCCTGTAACTGCTGACCATCCTATTGACCCTTCACAATGCAGGCACAATGATCTATCGCAGTGCAAATATGATCATCTTATCCTCCTATTTCTTCTTCTTTTAAATCCTCAACCAAGGATATTTTTCCATGGATTTTTAGAGAGTGGAAAGGACGGGGAGAGACACAGAGAAACATCAATGTGAGAAAGACCCATCAATTGGTTGCTTTCTGCACACACCCCAAACAGGGTTGGGAATCGAACCAGCAACTGAGGTACATGCCCTTGACCAGAATCAAAACTGGGACCCTTCAGTCTCTGGGCTGACTCCCTATCCACTGAGCCAAACTAGCTAGGGCTATCCTCCTATTTAAAATTCCTAGAGTTTCTCCCTTTACTGCCGTACTTCTCTAGCACCTCTTCATACCAATGTCTATGACTTTACTGACCTGTTGCCACATATAAAAATAATGAAGTGTCTTGGATTCTTCCATATAAGAATTTTCCAGATACTCCTCCATTTACCTGGAAAGTTTTTCCCATATATAGATACATATACCCCACATACTTTGCCATATATTTAAAATTTACTAGTCTTTTAGATTTCAATTTATTTGCTCTTTCATAGAAACATTTCTTAATGATTCATTCAAGATGAGATTGATACATACTCATAGGACCATATTTTTTCTCTGGAAAATTTATTTCAGTATGTTATTCTGAATTCATCAATGTGCTTAGTTTTCCCTCAGGTGGTAGAAGCCTCTTGAAGATAGGGGTCATGTCTGTTTTAACTTGTCATTCTATCCACATACTCAATAAATAAAGGAATAGATCTGTCATAGATTCTCTTAGTTGCTTACTCAATATTTATTATCTCATTTTTAAGTGACAGAAACTCAATTTTATTTGGGTAGGGGATGTTCTCAGATAAATGATAACTTCTCAGAGTCTATTGTAGAGTGCTGATGTAACACAGGATTGACCAATGAGATACAGTGGAACTTCAGTTCTCAAACTTAATTCATTTCTGAAGGCTGTTCAAGAAGCAATTTGGTTGAAAACCAAATCATTTTTTTCCTATTAGAAATAATGTAAATTGGATTAATTTGTTCCAGACTCGCAAATAATTCCTTGTTTTAACCTTTCTTATATATAGTACATGTCTAATTTATTGTTTAATCTGTAAACAAACATTTTTTTCTTAAATTTATTGAACCACTCCTTACTAGACTTAAACAAATCATTTTCAGCGCTCGTTCTAAGTGACTTTCTTTCAGGAAGTCACTTTTTCAGCATCTTCACTTTTCAAGTATCACTGCCTCTGAAGTACTGTCACTAGCTAACTGCTTTTTGTCCAAATAAACAACAGTTTTTCTACCCTTTCAATTGCCTGTGATCATTGTTTTTGCATTAGTACTCTTTATAGCCTCTTTGTCTTAAAATTATGTTAATCATCCATTTTGACAGGAATAAAAGCAAAAAAAAAAAAATCACAAAAATATTCACAGCACAATTTCCTGAGATGTTAACAACACCAAGTTTAGTAGTAAACTGACTTGCATTCCCTCCTTTGTTTGTGGCCTGAGAGATGCTTTTTGTCATGCTGATGTATCAGCATGAAAGGGTTGTCCAACAACTGAGACATTTTTTTCTGTTAGCCACTTGGTCAAGAACCGAATTACTTGAGATGGGAGATGTTCAACAACTGAAATTTGGCTGTGTAAGCTAAACTCTGATACTTTGATATGGGTCCTGGGAAAGTTTTTGAGGCTGGGCATAGAGAGGTTATCATGCAAACATGGGGCAATAAGCATAAGGATGATCATTGCATGCTAAGGATGAGGTAGAACAACAGAAGAGCTGGAAATCCTGATAATGTACAGAGCTACAGTACCAGCTTTTGAAGGCCAATTCCAGATTTCTTATGTAAAGAAAATAGCACTTATTTTGTCAACCTACTTTCATTAAGTTTATGTGCCACAGAGCTGAGCCCAATCTCTGTCAGAAAAACATCAGTCTATTATGTCATATTCATATTTAAATGCATTTATAAAGCTTCTTATGTATACATAAACTCATACTACTTTGAAAAATATTGGAGAGTGAAGACCTGAATTGACCAAAGACTAAGTGGTTGTTAGAGAAAGGGGAGTGGTTCAGCTACAGAGGTTGACACTGGCCCTGCTGGCGGATGGCCTTTGTTATAATTACGTTGTACCTGTTTGGAACAATTCTGAATTCTCATCCCTTTAACACTAACCTCATTAGTCCACCAAAATCTTTGTTTAGATGATCACCTGTACTCCTTCCCTCAGGGATATTTATTGGGCACTAGCTATGTGACAGATACTCTGCTAAAGTTGACTATTGTGATTTTAAAGATCATATCTCTGATTTTCAGGTTCTTTGCAGCCATCTTAAGTCATCAGTGTTAAAATTAGCCATTTAAAGATATTACATAGGAAGGTGAACCTATAAGTCATAAAAAGAGATAGAGAATATAGTACAGAGAAAGAGGGAGAGATTTAAGTTGGAAATAAAGATTGAAGAGACATGAGTGGGTAGATAGGAGCTGAAGGGAGTTGTTCCCAAGAGGATAGTAGACCAAAGTCATTAGCATCACAACCAACTGATGTGCTTGCTTAAAAAACATGGTCCTGGGCAAGTCTCCAAAATTGTGTGGGTGTATTTACTTTTTCCAAACATACATCTGATTGTATATCTAATGCTTTGGTCCAAATCTATCCAGTAAGAGTATAAGGAAGATATGGGGAATCTTCATGTTTTTCAAGTACCCAGATAATTCTGAGGTGCACAAATGCCTGAGATCTCTGGAGAAGAAAACCCAAATCCACAGAGGAGACCGGAAAAGGGTATCTAGAAGGATGAGGTGAAAACTAGGAGAGTAAGTCACAAAATAAGACCTTCGTTAAAGGAGTGGTCAGAAGGATGATGTGCCATAAGGATGGCAACCAAGGCTAGGAATGAAAGGCTTTCCTTGGATTCAGCAAGAGGGAGATTCACAGTGTCATTGGTAATTCAGACCCAGCTGAGTAGAGGGGGTTTAGGTGATGGAGAAGCAGGGAACACATTTCATTTTCTGACTATTTCAAGAAGCATGGCTGAAGGAAAAGAAAGAGGTAAGATAAGAGCCAGAACAGCTAGAGGGTAAAGAAGGATTGAGGTCAATGATTTTGTTGTTGTTCTTCAATGAGGGGAGGTAAAGAGTGAAGGATCTAAGCAATGTGCTCCAAAAGTTTTAAGCTTTAGAATGTTGAGCACACGGAAGGAGGATTACATTGCATGGAAAAAGTAGGTCTTTCATGAAGACAAGAAAGAAGGTGGGAAGTATGACTGTCTGAAAAATGGTGGGGGAGGAATGGGGTGAGAAAAGGCACAATTTTCTCTAGTCTTCTTTTAAAACCTTTACAGAAAGGGTTTACTGTCATAAACTCAAAAGAGAAAAGAAATTGAAGATGTGCATCAATTAATGCTAATTGTTGCTATTTAAAGACAGATCCTTGTTGCTCATACAGCAGAGCTAGAAGGCCCGAGTAGTGTCTGTGGAGAAAAGAAAAAGGTTGCATTTGATTTATTTCTATAATCAAATCTGCTTTATTGAGAAGTCTCTGTTTTTTCTTTTAGTGACTCTGTAGTCCTGAGTAAAAGGGGAAAGAAATAATGGAGTGCTACAGTAAAAGGCTGCATTGGTGGTAACCACTGGAATGTCATGATACTAACCAACTTTTCATTCATCTCTGGGCCATGAAATGGTTAACAGAACTTCCAAAAGTGTCCTGCTTCTAACTTAGAAATACCTTTTACTTAGGAGACTCTGACACAAAGCTAAATTAATGGAACATGTTGATTTTCATACCACTTCAAATGGAGCCTAAATCAGCTGTCAGATATTACATAAAATTTTCCTCATTACACAGAACTTTCTGTGATTGTTATACTTGGGCAATGTTTGCACACAAGCATGTCAAGGTAGGGGAGAAGACTCCCTAGGCTGTGCCAAAAATATGTCAAGGCATTCCAGTATTACTCAAGATTGAATGGGATGAAATAGTGGGTTCTTCCCTAGAGCTTGTCCTCATCCTTGCTCAGGTACCTCAGCTTACCATTTCCCCCAACAGACTTCCCTTTACATACCCCATATTAAAAAGGCAGAATTCTGCTTGTGCTATTAAAAAAATCCATAAGGTCTTAAGACTTACCACTGGTGTATTTTCCAAGGGGCTCTGGAAATTTCTGCGATCAGGTAATAGAAATGCAAAATTAAACGAACTGAAGACACCTCCAGTCCAAACATGGGTGACCAGGAACACCAGACACATGACTAACAGCCATAGAAAGAACAGGTCCTTTGACAGGCTAGGTGAGTCCATGATAAGGTCTTGACAAATTAGTTGAATGAAAACAGAAGATGAAAATGTTTGCAACAACTCGTCTCTTATTTTATGAATTGTGAAACATGCTAGCAAAAGGGAGGGTGTGGTTACCAATCCATCTTGGCTTGAATTCATGTCTTTCTAGAGCAAAATTGATACATTTGAAGTCAATTTGAGTACAGATGCAGGACAACATAATGTAGTGAAAAAAATTTTCCAGCTTTACAGACAGACAGAAGAGAGTTAAAACTTTGGCTCTGCCACCCACCAGCTACATGACTTTGAAGGTTTTTTAACCTTTAGATCTCAACTTCTTTGTTATTGAAGATTAGCATACAATCACAGATGATTGTGAAGATTATGAGAAAATATAAGTATGATGAGTAAAAATGGACTATACTGTGGCGGCTTAATAGACTCAACTCAATAAGTGACATGAGTCACATATATTATAGTGGATGAGAGACCAGTCTCTGGGCTCACTCAGCCTGTTCCCAAAGGCCAGTGTGTTCAGCTTCTAATCTTCATAATGGGACAAGCAGTAAGGATTCAATGAGATGATACTTATAAAGTCTCAGTACAGTATTTGACATATGGTTAGCATCCAATAAGTGGAAGCTACTATTAATACCAGAAGATATCACCCTTTATCACTTTTCTTTACACTGGTTATCTACAACTCCTTCCATCTCACTAGCCCCTGGCTCATTGAGGCCTTTCATCTCTTTCATCTCTTTTTCTGCCCTATTATAAGTGCCTACCACACTGGGATTTAATGGGTCCTTAATAATATCATGTTGAATATTGATTTAATAAGTATATAAAGTGCTTGTTACTTAGGAGATAGTAACATAGTGCTTTTCCCTTTTTGAGATCAGCTTCCCTTTCAGTAATTTCAATTTGTCATACTGTATATTTTTGGAAAAAGGAAAAATGAACTATTTCTATGAATAGTAAAAAGTTTAGTGAAAGAAAACTTAAAACCAACACTCTGGATCAAATTATGGGTAAAAATTAAGCTAGTTAAACAGCCTTAATCCGGGACATTGACAAGGTAACTATCATACTCTCACCCTTTAATTTTATTTTTCTCTAAGGTTAGGACATAAAAATTTAACCCAAGACATCAGAGGTTGAAAGGCAGGAGTGAGTCGGTGGGTGGGAAGAGACCAACCAAAGAACTTGTATGCATATATGCATAGCCTGTGGACACAGACAACAGGATGGTGAAAACCGGGGGTGGGTGGCGGGGATGGGATAGAAGGGGTCAATGGAGGAAAAAAAGAGATATGTAATACTTTCAACAATAAAGATTAAAAAACAATTAAAAAGTTCCCACAAAAAACCTAGCCCAATGTTATATCCTCCTGGAATTGTTTGCAAACCTCAATAAATATATTCCATATTTAAATTAAAATATTAAAAAATAAAATAAAAGAAGCCATACTAACAGTAAAATAATTCTAAATAGTTCACTGTGGATTGGTATCCAAGAACAGAGCAATGACCGTCAGCCACCTCTAGGTCCTATTCTGCGAACAGATGGTGAACATTTACACAGCTTGGGCCTAGTTTAGGTCAGAGTGAGAATCCCTCCCTGTCACAAGAGGCTCTAATTAGTAGATAGAACATTAGACCATATTAAAGTTCCAAGCTAACATCTTATTTGTTAGTTTTAGATTGAACTTATGCCGTAGGGTGACTGATTTTGCTTATTGAAACACACATGTGCATGCACACACTAAAAGAGTAACTCCAACTTTCTGATCTATGGGGATCAAAATAAAGATTTTTCAAAGTCTTCTAGAAAAGGGCTCCAAAGATTTGTTGGATATCAAATAGCTCCTTCAAGACAACATTTTGATGAGTTAAGTGTAAATGAATCAGAAACATATGGATTAAGTTTTCCTTGAAATACACAGGGGCTTAAAAATCAAAGAGGAAACAGAGCCTGGCCCAGTGTCTTGCAGGTTGTGCCAAACCCAACACATTTGAAGAGCAGTTCAAGATATTTGAGCGATCCAAGGATGGGGCTAGCCTGACCCATGTCTAGTTCCTACCGTATTGAAATAGAGAACACAAGTCATGCCATTTATATTGCATTATTACTAAAAATCCCTCTTTCCTTGTGGTTTGAAAATTAAGCAAATCTAGACTTACAAAAGAAAGCCCTGTAAATGGTGTCTGCAGCACAGAAAGCTCTCTAAAGGCTTGAAGAGCAAGTTCAGAATGTTCTCAGACAGTGTAGCTGTTATTGTCTGACAATGCAATAAAAGTTGGACATCAGCATAGCACCAAAGACTGTCGAATAACCATGTAACTTTGGGTTTGCACTTCAGAAATTCTCCACAATATTGCCAAAAAGGATGTGTTGGAATAAAGATTATTTCTGAAAATAAGACATACGTTAATCAGCATTTCTAATCACTCTTCTTATTTGCTATAGATAGTGGATTTTAAAAATTTCTAATTGGTTAATCAATTCATGGCCATGTGGGAAAGTTATATTTGAATCTCATCACAGGAGACACATGTCCCAAATAGATTTGATCAGTTAAACACATAGATGCTAAATCTAATTTTAGTTAGCCTGCTTGTATCACTTGTGACCCACTTTGAAGATTTATTAATGTGGTGTTGACCAAAAACAACTAAATCTAAAAGTCAGCACGGAGATATAGACTTATGGGTCTACTAGGAAAATATAAACACAATTATTAATATTAAATATATGATTTTTTAAAAATTGTAAGTAATACATGTTCACAGAAAATTTAGAAAATATAGAGAAAGCAAAATGTTGGAAAAAGAATCACCAGGAATCTTGTGTTCAAGAAATAATTTTCAACATTATGGTGCCTTTGTATACAGATAGAAAAGAATGTAAACATTGTAAATACTGTTTTGTGTTCCAAGTTTTTCAGTTAATATATTGCAAACATATTTCCAACTAATTAAACATATTGCTGCTACATCACTGATTATAGCAGATAGTTTTTGTTGTTTCCAACATTTAGCTAACAAACCAAACTGAGATTAACATGTTTTATAGCTAGTTTTAAGTTTTACCTTAAGATAAATTCCTAGAAGTATAATTTCTGGGTACAGACAAGTTGTCCTCTAAGAGATGACCTGATACAGAGCCTAGAAACTGACTATTTGGTAAGTGATGAAATTACCCCCCAGAAAGGCAATAGCAATGGCTTCTCTATGGGAGGAGATACAAGTGACTCTTCATTGTCCAGCCAAAATGATGTATTATTGGTCTTTTCAATCTGTGCTCATCATAAAGTCAAAAAAACAATCTTTTTTATTTAATTTCCCCTTACTTGACACTAGTGAATTTAAACATGAATCCTCTTTATTAGCCACTTATATTTCTTCTTTTGTGATTTATATTTACATGGCTTGTGTTGAGTTCTCCATTAGTATGTTTACTTCTTATAGATCTGTAGGAGTCCTTTATATTTTAAGATATTAACTCTTTTTCACATAGTTTGCATTGTTGTTTATGGCATTTAGAGCCATTTAAGTTTTTATTTAAATTCATTTCTCTTTTTTTATTATGCATCTAATTTTGGTGTTAATTTTTGATGACCTTCCTAAACCGAAAATAATATAAACATTTTATTATATATTTATCAGTTTTTAAGTGATTTTCATGTTTAACTTTTTAAGTCATTTGTTTATTTTGCTGAATAGTATTTAAAGGAAATACTTAAAATTAATTATTTTAGCAGAAACTTATTAATGTGTTTGGCATTTAGTTAGGTACTGTTTATATAATAATAACTCCTAGGTATGGTTGACAGACTCTAAAGTTGTCCTCTGATTCCCACCTCCTGGGGTTCACATCTTATATAATTTTGTCCCCTATGATTTGCTTCTGACCAATAGACCATCTCAAAGGTGGTGGGATGTGTGGATACCTCTTTATTTGTCCTTCAATATTAAATGATGGCTTTACTGGGTAAAGTAGTCTTTGTTGCAGGCCCTTGCTTTTCATCTTCTGAATATTTTATGTCAATCCCTCTGGTCTGAAAAGTTTCTGTTAAGAAATCAGCTGACAGTCTAATGTGAACTCCCTTGTAGGTAACTATTTGCTTTGCTCTTGATGCTTTTAAGATTCTTTGTCTTAACTTTGCTATTATAATTAGGTGTCTTGGTGTGGGCCTCTTTGGGTTCATTTTGTTTGGGACTCTATGAGCTTCCTGGACTTGTGAATCTTGTTTCTTTAGCAGGCCAGGAAAGTTTGTGGTCATTATTTCTTCAAATAGGTTCTCAATTCCTTGCTCTTTCTCTTCTCCTTCTGGTACCCCTATGATGTGGAGGTTGGTTCTCTTTATATTAGCCCAAAGGTCCCTAAACTATCTTTATTCTTTTTAATTCTTTTTTTCTTTTTGCTGCTCTAACTGGTGTTTTTTCCTAACTTGTCTTCCAAATTGCTGATTTGATTCTCTGCTTCATCCAATCTACTTATTATTCCTTCAGTGTATTTTTTATATCATATATGGTATTCTTTTCCAACTGGTTCTTTTTCATGGTTTATACCATATGCCCCTTTCCATGCTGTTGTAGTTCTCACTAAGTTCCTTAAACATCCTTATAACCATTACTTTGAACTCTTTATTTGATAAATTGATTATCTCCATTTTTCTGGAGATTGCTTCTGTTTTGTCTGTTTCTTTGTCTTCCCATTTAGATTGTCTCCTTGTGTTTGTTTTTATGTATTAGAGAGATCTTCTATTATTCCTAGTCTTTGTGGGGTGGCCTTAAGTAGTAGGTGTCTTGTAGGACCCAAAGGCATAATCTCCTTTAGCACCGGAGCTGAGTGCTCCAGGAATGTCTCTTGTGTGGGTTATGTGGTAATTGAGTCTTGATTGCTATTGACCCATTTGTGTGTGTGATCAACCTTCAGGCTGGGTAACTGTGATTATGGTGTGCGAGCTGTTGTGCAGGTGCTGACCACATGAAGAGGAATTCGCTTCGGCAAGGTTTAGTGCCTGCTGAGATCTCCCTTTGGATATGCTGTTTTTGAAGCTTATTGAATCCTGTTCTAATGTTGTCTGAAGCTGGCCACTCTGTGTGTTGGTTCTGGTCCATTAGCAAGGGACTCTGGTGCAGACCAATATTGGACACTGTCTGTGCCCAGTCCTCGGCAACCTGTTTTGAGCTATGTGCAAAGCACAGTTTTTGGCTGTCTCTGCTGGGCTTGGGTGTGCACTACCAGAACCAAGCTGTGCACCAAGGCCAGCTTTTATCACTACTGGGTCTGGAGGCAGGTCAGCAAAAGTCTTAAGGCACCCCAAGTTCCACCTCCACTCTGCCTCTGCCTGATGGCTGCCTGTTAGGCTCAGTCACTTGGGAGTTCAGGTTTTATACTTTCAATTCTCTTCCACTGATTGCTTTTAGATCCCATGTTATAGGGTTATAATAATTTCAGTGCTATAATATGTTTTATTATAGTTCATAGAGTAAATGGTATCCATTCTACCAACCATCAATTCTGCTTCTTTTAAAAGAATTTCTTGGCTACTTTAGCATATTTATTTTTCCAGTTCAACTTCAGATCTCTTTGTCAAGACCCACCCTGCCCCCAAACATCTTTTTGAGATTTTCCACTTCAATTTCTTTAAATTTACCAAGTAACTTGGGAAGAATTGACATATTTACAATACTAAACCTTCATTTCAAGGAGTGTGGTATGTTTTTCTAGTTCTTTAAACATACTTTTTTCCTCATTAAATTTCTGTAAATGTGCCATGGGTAATGCATATTTCTTGAAAATTTCCTATACTTGCTTTTTATTTACAGTTGCCAAGAGGGTTTTATATATACTGTTACATAAAGATACACAAACACACATTCATGCATATAAATACATTATTGTTGCTAGTATATAAGACAGCTATTAATTTTCACATGTTTATTTGTTATGAGAAGCTACAATAAACACTCATTAGTTCTTATAGAGTTTTAGGATAATAGGATCTGTGTATTAGTAAAATAATTATATGCAAATATTTATATTTTTACTTATTCTAGCTTTTATCTTATTCTTGTTTTTCCTAATTTACTAAATTCACTCAAACTCTTACACAATTAAAAAAGCAAAGTATTAATAAAGGTCATACTTTTTATTTCAAATTTTAGTGGGAGTATGTGCTTTTTACCAATTCATGTAATGTTGGCTCCTGGGCTGATTTGAGATAAATAGTATTTATCATTTTAGGAAGTATTCTCTTTATTGAGACTATCTTCCACTTAAATTATGTATGGATGCTGAATTGCATCCAATATATTTTGAAACATAATAATAAGAATTACAATTATAATGGTTATGCTTCATTGTGGATGAACAACTTTTCCTCTTTTTTATGTATCTCTTTTTCACTTGCACACTAACCTAGACTCTGTGGCTTAAACCTGGTTAACACCAGACATTGGGACAAGGAGTTGTGAAGCTAACTGTAAAATATTGGGCCTTCACATCAGTTTGCAGGAATATGTACAATGACCAGCAAACAAGGGCTAACTAATGGAAGAGAAATTTTCATATATCTAATGTTATTCCAGGCTTTATTGGATTTTTCTTCCTTACCCCCATGTTTTCTTTCTAATTCCAGTTGATAATATAACGGAAGAAAGACCTTTATTTCTTCATACTTATTATGTGTAGAGGAGGTAATATATGTGTTTGGGGAAGGGGGGTGATGTGGAGTGGATGGCCAAGCCTGTAAGATGGTTATATGGTCACTATTCATTAAAAAAGCCTAATAAGTCGTTTCTTTAACATGTTGGTTTCTGATGCTTAGGTGAGTCAATTTAATTAAATGACTATCTCCATCTTTCTGACTACTCTTCAGTCTGTCTCTATCTCTGTTCCTTTCTTCCACGGCTTTCTCTTAGCAATGAGAAGTGGTCACATTTTTATACTGGGAGAAAAACCAGTACCTGAGCTTCACATTTTATAAAATTTTCATTTTTTCACTTAAGGTGGTGTCTATTAGGCTTCTCCACTGTAAAGTTTGCTTTTTTTTGTTTGTAATTAAAATGTTTCATGGGAAGATGCTTTGGAATTATCTAAATATCCTATTTTAACCCATTTTTATTTATTAATTATTTATTATTTCTATGGGCTCATAGTTTATTTTATTCAGTGGGTTATAATGTATTTCTACTAGAATTTATTTAAATGTTCAAATTGCATTCCTCTCCCAATTTTATAATGAGATTTCTGGCACAGTAAGAAATTTCAGACTTATCTTGTATTTCCCTTGCTCTAGTCCTGAATTAGCCATGTCTTCAAGGAGACCATTTAGTGGAGAATGGTATTTAAAAACCAAGATCTGAATGCTAGGCATGCTCATTACTATTGAGTATTGCCAATCCCAAGACTTCTTATTGGACAGAGCAAGGAAATTGTACACACACACACACACACACACACACACACACACACACACATTTTTAATCTGTATCTGATGATGATGAAGGCTTTAACAAAATTTATTTGGTAGGGGATGAGGAAAAAGAGAAGCCAAGGTTTACCTTGTTATAGTGGAGAGCATGCCTTAGAAAAGAGCCAGATAGATTTGGAGAACCACTTTTCTGGGAGGTTTGGACCTTACCAGTTGAGTCTATCTGGGAGCCCCTCTGAGTATTCATGGAAGTGTAAAATGTAATCAGTTATATGGAGGGAGGACCAAGTTGAAAAACAAATCTCTGAGGAAAAGAACAATAATTCGAGAAAAAAATCATTTAAAAGGATAAACAACAGAGATCTCATGGGAAAAAATCATAAAAAATAAAACAAATAATACAAAGGGACCAAAAAACATTCTCTTGTCCTAGAAGAACCTGAATTTGTATACTTAATAAATCCATTGATTATCAGCAAAAGAATAAACACAGACCAACACCTAAAAATCCAAGTAAAAATCTTCAACTGCTATTAGTACTACTAGCTACATACACGTATATTTCTACATATTCTCACCAGTAAGTGATCTCAATACTAGACTCTGGTCCTTAAGCTAGGAAATGTTCCTGGGGTCCACCATCTCCTCTGCTGGCTTCTGAAGAAGACACATTGTTTACTGAGGAGGTGTTTCATATCAACCCTGCTATCCTTTCAAAACTTAATCCCATCTGTAAAATGTCTAGTAGAAATTCTTGAAATTTTCCATTATTAGGAAGTCACTCTTTGCCAGCCTACAACACTGAGGAAAGTTTTATGATGATAATGATTTTACTTTCCCCTCATTATAAATGTTCTTTGGGAAATAATTTCTTTTGTAATTGGGAAGGAATGGGTTAAATTCTCTCACATCATCTGATTTCACAGATATCTATTTGATCTTTTTACAATATTTCCTTTTAACTCCTCTGATTTCATGAAGAAAATGTCATGGCCAAGCAATCTAAAAATAGATTAGTTCTAAGTTTGCTTTTGTTATACTATCTTTCTCACAACAAATTGGCACAAATTATCCCCCATTTGTAAAGAATTACTCCATGATGACCAGTGGTCACTGGTTATTTGGTTTAAGTTTCACTAAGGGTGAGCCCTGGACAATATACTAGGCCTACAAATAAAAACCCCTTGTTTTTCTCTGACCCACTTAGAATGATAGATTTCAAATATTCCCAAGGTGTCAATGGCAGTTTCACTTTACACAATGTTTCTGTTCTTCTTTTAAAAGCTCTGCAAAGTTTTGCTTTGCTTTGTTTTAGTGACAGCATTGTGGTTAATAGAACATTGTTAGGAATAAAAAACAGGACTTGATTTCAAGGCCAAAAACTGAAATTCTAAGAGCAAAAGTCCACTAGAATACCAGACCTCTTAAAAATTATAATACATCCTTGTGAAAATCCAGATTTCAGAAAGGTTTAAAAATATCTGACTTTCAAAAGCAAGAAAGAGAGGTATATGAAAAAAGTTCTAGTTTTCAGCTGTTATTACAAGATTGACTAGCTAAGGTTATATGGTTATAGAAAATTTACTATCCCAAGGCTCCAAAAAATTAGTTTGGGGGCAGATATTCATAAATTATTACTTATGTAAAATTTTACAAAATATATAATATTTTATGCCTCAGTTTATTCATTTGAGCAATAAAATTAATTTATCTGTCCTGTTTTCTTCAGAGTATTGTTCTGAGAATCAGACATAATGCAAATTAAGATTCTTTGTAAATTTTAAAAAACACTATATAAAAAGTGGTCTTGCTTTACTTCTATTATTATAATAGTATATTCCCAAGATTTATGCTGTGAACTATAGTAAATTTCAGCTTATTGGCCTAGAATTTAATTATGTAATTTTTGAACTGGCAGTTTACCCCAAAGTATTTGCTTCAATCTCAGAAATAGAAAATTATATTTAAAACAAAACGTCCTAAACTTAGTTAAGACATGATGAGATTAGAGTTTGTCATGTAACACAGAATCAGATAAAGCTAATAATTGAACCAGATTTGGAAAGTGAAGTAGTCCTGTGGTCTAAACATTTTAGCTGTGTAAAAGTTCATACAAATGAAACTCACTCAGAAGCCCACTACATGAAAGAGATTGCGTTAGTGTCTCTGATGAAGCAATGGGCTCAGAGCAGCTCTTCTTAGTTTCCTCAGCATCTGTGAAAGAGCTCAGTTTTGAAACCACCCATCTTCAAAATGCTTTACTTAGCCATGGGATCCTTGCTCAAGTATGCCTTGCATAGAAGCATAGTAACAATATATGAAGGAGTCAATGCTCTGAGGAAGCAGTTGGGGGTTCTAGAGTCTATTTGACCTGTGCTTCCCAGTGTTCAGTAGCTCTGAAGTGAGGGGTTCTGTGGAGAACAATTTGTGAACAATTTGATCTAGGTCACTCTTTCACCCAATTCCAGAATCACTTTTACAGCATCTTTGACTATCTACCATCTATTGTCTAGTGTTTTTCTCATTCCTTAAAGAGATAGTATGCTCTGATGTTCAACATCCTAGATATTAGAAAATGAATCCTTAGGTGGGGTTGAAAACTCCGTCCCTGCAGTGGAGACCTACTGTTTCTAGTTCTGTCATCAGGAACAGCTCAGACGCAGACTTCCCTCTCTTGTTCATGGCTGCTTTCCCCCGTCTGTGGAGAGCTGTCACATTCCTTCCGCAGCTCCCTTCACATGCAAACAGCTCTAGCTTCCTAGATTTTTTCCAACCTGCTCACTATCCTAGCTACCTTCTAGGGAATTAACAGTTATTTGTCACTATATTTTTTAAGATTTGGGACTCAGCCTTGAACCCAAAACTCAATATTGGTTTCCCCAGCACATATTCAGTAGGATTGCTACTCACAAAGTGGAACTTATGTATCATCTACTGAGGCAACTTCCTATAGTTTAGAGTCAGTTTCTAACTGAAAGTGGTCCAATAAACAATGCACTGGACTATGATTTGTTACTAAATGTGGGAGGCCTAATATTATTATAGCATGTTACTAGGGAATGATGTGATAATATTTCTTACCTATTAATTTATTCCCCTCTGAATTTCCTTTATTCTTTTGACTCTTCCTATTTTAATTGCTACTAAACTGACTATTTGTTCCCCTCCTGATTGATTATCAAGGTGGCCCATTAACTTTACTAGATGCTGGCATTTTTCACTCTTGATAATCAGATAAAAGACAACATTTTATCACTGAATTTTTCATTGACCAATGGGGTTTGCCTGAACCCAAATACTTGGTGGAAAAGCCTAAAACCTGTTTAAAGACATTTTATCATTTTTACAGTTATGCACTCCATCAAAAACAAACAAACAAACAAACAAATAAATAAACAAACTTTAGAATTTTCAAACTAGGGATTCTTTGCCTTCTACAATATAAGCATTCAATGTCCTTTTAGCACCCAAGATAAGGGTATTTTAAACTAATTAAACATTGGAATTACATTAAACAATGTAGAAGAGTTTATGAGTATAGTAGCAGCTGAAAGGGTATTAATTGCTTTTCCTTAAAGGCCCACATATGTAAACATATTTACATTTATTTTAAGCATTCTTTCTTGAGTCTCTGGAATTTGTGAGCTTTGACACACAAAGGAAAAAAAAAGAGAAGTAAACAGTTTATGTAGCATGTCAAAAGATGGCTATCTGTCTGGAACTGTGTTTACCCCTTAGGGTGACAATTGAAGTCTTTTACTGAAAACCTGCAACAGCTTGAACAACAGTTAAACCATCGCACTTTTGCAATTGTCTCTTATTTTCCGGATCACACCATGTGGTAATTATAAAACCTCTGAATGGAAATTGCTGCCATCATTTGAGGTCATTCTGTAATTCCTAACTCATCAGTAGCACCTTCAGCTTCCCATCTTTTCATAATTTTAAATCAACAATTATGTGAATGGCAGAGATAGATGAGATATCCCCAAATGATAAAATGCAAGAAGGGGTTACCTGTCTACAATCTTGGCTAATGTCAGAGCCTTCCTTTTCTTTTTGTTGATCCAGACATCCATCTCTCCATCTATTCCCTTTCCTGTCAGTCCAGGAACTATCCTATTGAGGCAGAAGTTACCATGTGACAAAGGGACACATCACTTTATAATCACTTTATAATGAGTAGCATAATGTGAATAATTAGAATGCACATGCAGTTTTCAGTATGCTTTTCGCCATAGCATTTCAATAAGTCAGAAGGAACAAAATCAGTGAAAAACACATTTTGGGGGTAAAATATTGAAAACATTTCTGAAGTTATGTTGACACATTTTTACTTTGTCATCATCAAGAGATGGTTGCATATGTTGTGTAACAACCAAAGCCAAACTGTACTGGTACAAGACCTTACTATTTCCTGTGTTTGTGTCCAGCATAAATGACCCTGAATTCTGCTTTCTACCTTTGCCTTTCACAAAATCAATTCTATCATCTCATCCTCAGACTTTCTTCTTTGGGAGCCAAAGCAGATGGCCCCCACTTTTGGTTGAACTAGGGGGAAAATCAATAATGCTTCTCAGGGATACTTGCAAAGATGAAGTACTTAAACTGTTGCCGTGGAAAGAAGTGTGGAGAGGAAAGTCCCCTTGTCTTACTTAACACTATCTTTCCAAACAATCCTGGAACTCTGGCTAGTGATCTGCATAAAAATTATGGGTCCAGACATTTGTTTGTATGAACAAGTGGGTTAAACTTACCAAATAGTATCTTGAATTATAGTTGCCACAGTGGAAAATTTTTAACCTAGATAAACTATTTATTTATGAGATGCTCTAGAGATAAAAAGGGTCTCAGTGTAGAACTCAGAAATGTAGAGGGAAAATTATTTTTCTACCTCTGGAGTTTCTGGCAACACAGATGGAACCTCTCTGGAGCCTGCAGATGGGATCCTGAGAAAACTGGCAGAAGCTGGTGCAGGGTGAGAATTTTTATCAGAATCAGTTCTCTCGGATCTCTACCTACAGTGGCCCGGACAATAGAGGAAGGTAAAATTTCACTTTGTCCTGTGAATTTGGTTTTGGGGTATCCATTGGTTATTGATCCTTTTCCTCTAGAGACAGATATTGATTTCTTATTTGTCTTGTGTTGTGTCTTGGTGCCTGGGGCAACCAAGCCTGTTGTCAGTTTTTGCATCTGCAGGCAGCTCAACTGTCATATGGGGGCCCTGAAAATATGACAGAAATGTGGGTCACACTCATTTTCAGCTAGCATCTACCAGCTGTTGGCAGCTTTCTTTTGTTTGTCTTGGGCATGCTTCTGGATCTTGGCAGGGCCAGATATTTTGCACCTTCCTTGGGGATGCCTCTTGCACCCAGGGTAAAGCTACAAAAGTCATATTGGTTTTGGTTTCTAGTCACTTTGCAGGGTAGTCCTTTGGTCTAAAAAAAGAGAGGAAAAAATACAGTTCAATATTGTCAGAAATATTTACTGTTTATCTAGGCTAAAACTTGGCAATAAGATATTTGAAAGGATTTTTTAAAATGATCAGAAGTTAACAAAATTGGAAGGTAATAATTCAGAACCTGATAGGAATATTCTTTTAGACCTTTCCCCCCAAGATTAAAATGGACACAGGAATCTTTTTATTTCCATTTTATTTGGAAATCTTCTCCCTGATATATAGAAGCAAATTGAGGAAAATGTAATTAAATGAGTGGGTCAGCCCCTTGATATCATTCTGGTTGCAACCCAAGTCTTCAAGGAATTAAAAACAACTGTAATTATCTTATAAATCTAGATGATACACGAATAGAAATGTGATTCTAGAAGCAATTTGAAGCCCACCTACCCTTTTAATTAATCCCACAACCTCCTCTATTCACCTCAAAATACTTGCAGATATTTTAAAGGATGGGACATTGCAAACAAAACTTGGAGAAAACTCACATCTTTTCTTTGTGCCTTTGGGATGTAAATGTTCTTTCACCTGCTCTTCTCTAAGAACACAGAGTGATCTCTTTGAAATGCAAACTTGAGGGAGATAATTCTCATCAGTAGGAAAAAAGCTATTTGGAAAATAGGGGAATTAAAAATATTAAAACTCTTCTCCATAATTATTAGTAAAAAGTTTAAGCCATCTGAGCAGGTTAACTTAATTCATCTGCCAGAGACACAATTTGGATCCCAATTGTTCTTTTATAATCTCGTGAAATTTGTAGTATGACATCTGTCTTGACTAAAAATTTAAAACAAAAGCTAGAAGACTTCTCTTTGTATCTGTCTGTATGTTTATATATGTCTATATATGTCTAACATGCTACTTTTCTACCTCCAGATAGTATTGCTGAACTCAAGTTGTAAAAGAGCTCTATTTAATTGGCTTAAAGAAAAATACATGCTTATATAAACTAAGTGTTTTCCCAAAAATATAGAAACTAACCCAAATATTTTTTAAGTTCATGTGATCTCAAATAATCTTCAGTAAATAAAAGCCAATTCAAATTTTGTTGGTTTATTTAAAACAGGCATATCTTCACAGTTATTAAAATTAAGGACAATGCAGATGTGCAAATTTCATTTTACTTGGGTTTACTAAAGTCAAATAAGCTCATGTTATATCTGTTACAGAATTTGTCAGCAAGAAAAATAACAAGATGATGATTAGCTGTTTAATGGATAGTGAAATAAATGTTCATAAGTTAGCTAAAAGTAATTAAGAACAAGTAAACTAAATAGATGTAAGTATAGTAAAAGCTTATAAGTAAACTTTTCAATAATAATTACGTTTTATGTAATGCTACCTTAAAGAGTTTCTAAAACTGTTTTCATAACTAGAAATACTAAAGTTATACTATACTAAGTTAAATGATGGATTTTTTGTTTATTTTTTTTCCCATCATCATTTATCTCCCCTATATCCTCCTCCACCTTCTCCTCCCCAAAATTATTATTGTTGGTATCCATGAGTTCTTTTCTCTTTTTTGGTCAATTTTACCACCTCCCCAGAACCCTCCCCACCAAGAGCTGTCAACCTGCTATGTATGTCTGTCTCTATTTTGCTTGTTAGTTCAGTTTGTTCAAGAGACAACCCACTGTATGGGAGAACATATTCACCATTGATATATCTGATAAGGGGCTAATATCCAAAATTTATAAAATACTGATAAAATGCAACATCAAAAGAACAAACAATCCAATTAAAAAATGGGCTAAGGGCCTGAATAGACACTTCTTCATAGAGGACATACATATGGCCAATAGACATATGAAAATATGCTCAATGTCACTAATCATCAGAGAAATGCAAATTAAAAGCATGAAATACCACCTTACATCTGTCAGAATGGCTATCATCGATAAATCAACAAACAAGTCTTGGTGAAGATGTGGAGAAAGGGGAACCCTCATGAACTATTGGTGGGAATGCAATTGGTACAGCCACTGTGGAAAGCAGTATGGCGATACCTTTAAAAATTAAAAATGGAACTGCCTTATAACTAAATGATTCCACCTCTGAGAATTTATTTGAAAAAATCCGAAACACTAATTCAACAGAATATATGCACTCCTGTGTTCATTGCAGTGTTATTTACAATAACCAAGTTTTGGAAGCAGCCTGACTGTCCTTCAGTAGATGAGTGAATAAAACAGCTATGGTACATTTACACAATGGAATACTACTTGGCCATAAAAAAAGAAAACAGTGTTACTCTTTGCGACAGCATGGATGGACCTGGAGAACATTTTGCTAAGTGAAATAAGCCAGTCAGAGAAAGAAAACTACCATATGATTTCACTCATATGTGGAATGATGAATAGTCATTGAATATTTAGATCACTTCCAAATAAAAAATACTAAAACTTTAACTACTGAACGTAGGTTTATCTATGTTTGGCTTCATATTACAAAATAATTAAATATACTTGGGTCTATTAGTATACATGTCTTATGTCACATTGAAAAATTTACTATGAGGAAGAATATACTTCTAGAAATTATGAAATGTACTTATAAATTTGCTAGCCCATAAAATAATAGTGTGACAGAAAGTCCATGATTGCTTAGTTCTCAATTTTCACTAGAAATTAAGGTTTCTGGGAGTTAGGATTCTAATAAATATATGTAATTTAAACTACTTAAAATAATATGGGTTAAGGAAATAACTGTGTAAGGTAAATATTGATATGTTTTCTAAATAAGGAAAGGTATGAGAAACATGTTTTTGTTAAGGGAAGAAAAAACAAGTAAATTTGTCCTAAAGCACAATAACTGGTTGTTCTAGTTTGAGAAAGAGTAAACTTTAGGACAAAACCTGAATGGATACTAAAAAGTTGTAGAAGGTTTGTGGAAAAGAAATCCTGGGAAAGGAATTGTATGTGTGGTCAAGCTGGCTAAGATTGGAATGAATTTATTTAAGTATTTTTACGACTGAACTTTAATTTCAAAAGTACACTGGGACAAAATTATAATTTGGTTTGCTCTCTGTTCAAAGGACAAAGTTTTCTTGGCCTAATGGTCTGCTTTTGATAAGAGATTGTGAAAGGCTTTCTTTACCTTTTGGGTAATCTGTTGGAAAGCAAAGATTCTGCTTCTTACCAAAATAATTTCCTGTGCATCATGTTGTTTTTCTCAGGTTTTAGTTGGGAGAACTGAGTCATTTCAATCTTTAAAAAAGCTCAGTTTTGTTCACAACTATATAATCTTCTGCACTTGTCTTTATAATCTTCTACTATCACTTTGGTTAAATAGATAACAGAGTATTATTATTCATATTATTATTTTAAAATATATTTTATTGATTTTTTTTACAGAGAGGAAGGGAGAGGAATAGAGAGTTAGAAACATTGATGAGAGAGAAACATTGATCAGCTGCCTCCTGCACACCCCTTACTGGAGATGTGCCTGCAACCAAGGTACATACCCTTGACCAGAATCGAACCTGGGACCCTTCAGACTGCAGGCCAATGCTCTATCCACTGAGCCAAACCAGTTAGGGTGATAACAGAGTGTCCTATCTAATAAAGAGGGAATATGCTAATTGACCATCACACCCTCACAAAGATGGCGGCACCCACAGCCAATAAGGAAGGAATATGCTAATTGACTGCTACACCCTCAAAGATGGTGGCACCCACAACCACAAGATGGCGGCGCCCAGTCCCCTCAGCCCCCCAGCTGCCCAGGGCCAGCCTGAGGCTCAGGCAAGCCTCGGATGTCAGCTGCCTAGCCACCCAGGGCTGGCCAAGGCTTGTGCTGCCGGCAGTTACAGCAGCAGAGGTGTGATGGGGGCGTCACCTTCCCCTGATCACCGGGTCGCCTGCAGCCCCTGAGGGCTCCCAGACTGTGAAAGGGGGCAGGCCGAGCTGAGGGACACCCCCCTTCCAGTGCATGAATTTTCATGTACCAGGCCTCTAGTTATTTTATAATGATGTAATTAATCAAATGTTCAAACCCTTTGACATTTTGACAAATGCCCAACATCAAATTCTAAATGGAGTCTTTTTTATCTCATACTAACTTTGAGATTTCCCAGAATGCTCCTAGGAAAATCTCAAAGAATGTGTCTTCCACCTTATAAATGAGATTTTAAACTAATAAGGTTTATTTAGCATTTTAAATTACATAGGATGCATTACCAAGTAAGAAATGATAATAAACCTTAGATTTATAGTTATAGATATAGTCACTAATATAGGTATTTCAGAAATTGAAGTTCATAGAAACTTGTCAATACCCTTAAATTGTTGTATGCCACAGAAATAACTAACTTTTCTTATCAAATGAACTTTCATCAGATCTTTAACGATGACCATTTTTAAGTCTTTGTTATTTAAGACAGTTATTATTTTACTCTGATGCTTGCAAACTGCTTTGTCTTGAGAGATTCATTGAAAGGACTCTGACAAATACTCTAGAATACAGGTTTCTGATAACTAAGATACCACTGAACTAGGTAAGAATTGTCAGAATTCTAATGGGAAAAAATGGATTCAAGTAGAACAAGAATCAATAACATGATGGCAAGGGGGGTGGGGATGAGGACATCTGTAATATGCTCAACAATATAATAAATTCAAAAAATAAAGAATTAATAACATGAAATTGAATAAACTGATTATTATAATTATAGTTTTTAATGACTTTTTGTTTGAAACATTGCTGGTTCTTTAATGTTTTGGTTTTGCAAATTTAAGAAAACTTTTTTTTTTCTTTTAAGTTATCTATGACTTATAGCAATTTGGTAAAATTTAAATTTATAAACAGAATTTAAACATTTACTTTTTCTTCCTACCTGATCCTCTCAGAATTTGGAAACTCATTGAGTATTCTTATTTTCAGTGTTCTAAGACCTACCAAGTGAGTAATAGAGGTACTTCCTGGCAGACTCAGAAACATTAGGGGAAAAAAGGGATTCAGCCAAATCTAGAGATATTCCAGGTGAAGTCTAATGGTGAATCTTTGGTTTGACTTCCTAGCCTTGAGACGTCTTTTAAATGTCCAATCTGTGATTCCTTATGAAAAATTCTAGCAAAACTAACTTAAAAAGAGCCTATATAATCAATTACCAATCTTGCTGCACTTATATAATCAGGCCAAATTTAATAAAACTATACTTATTTGCAAACCAATTAGTCTTACTTTGATTAACTTTGATAGAAATATAAGTAACTATAGAAAGAAAAAAATTGTTTCAATGGAAAACTATAGTACAGCCTTGTGGGTATTGAATTCTAGTTCTGTTTACTGTCTTTGAGGTTTTGTTATCTACTTCTAACTCAACTGGATCCAGAATTCTAGTTTTCTTAAATATCTGGCTATGGCTCTCCAAATTCCTATTTCCAATTTTCACACACCCTTCTTACTTGGAATCTCTAAGATCAAAGACTGCCCTTGTACCTCATTGAAAAGGACCAGATAGCAGCCTTGAACCTTTGGTCCATATCTCACAATTAAAAATGGCTCTTTCAGACTCTTGGAACTGCACACCAGTTGCAGATCTAAAACAAAAATTGATTAGAAGCATTCCTTTCTGGAAGCAGATGACCCTTTGAGATGGATAACATGCCCAAGATCACAATCTTGACCTCTAATATAAAACCTTTATTCCTTTTGGCTTTTGCTACTTATTTTCCCTCTCTGTTAATGCATGGGAATGCAATGCTCCTTACCCTGGCAACTGTCACTGAATGAACCGCTAAGGCTATAGCTGCACAATGAGTCCCTAGGCTGTCTTGCTAAGGTGGTTTTAGGTAATATAATTATTTTAGATTACTGATTGGCTGAACAAGAAGGGGTCTGTGCCATAGTAAGTACCTCCTGATACCTGGATTAACACCTCAGTACTGTAGGAAGTATAAGACATTAGCAAACAATCCACTTGGCTAAAACAGGCTGATGCCCCTTCAGCAAAAATCTGGCGTGGTTCATGGGGGTGCTGCTTCAGTCTCTTGTTATTATTCTCCAGATAGTCATTATTGTCATCTCCCTGGTGTGCTGTCTTCTCTCAAGGGTCTTAAACACATGTTCACAGCCATCAGCAGTGCACCAGATGATCTCACTTTACTTGAAGAAACAGAAACAAGATGAGAAAGATGAATCGAAAAAGCAGTTCTTCCACAGACTGGACATCAATGGCATAACCGGTTGGTTTCACAATGTCACAAGAACAGTTTAACTCTGATGGTGACTGAGGGTCGCACTAAGACCCCAATTTTGGTCAAACTCTCATGTTTGAGAGGAGGAACAAAAAAGGCAAATTGTTAAATTAATTAAACAAGGAGGCCATTAGACTGAGGTGGTCCTAATGCCTTAGTAGCCTAGTCAAGGAAACCAAAATCTAATCTTGAAATACCTCAAGATGAAAGAATCAAAATGAAAGAGCAATGGATCATAAACAGCTGACTAGGCTCTCCTAAAATAAGGCAACTGCTTAAGCTATAGCCAATCAGACATTTCTCTGCTTTTCTCCAGCCTCTTCTGTATAAAAGCCTCTCTCTCCCCTAGCTCCTGTCAGAGGAGTGCTCCTAACCACTTCTAGTTTTGTGCAGCCTGATTTAAATCAATTTTTGCTCAAATAAACTCTTACATTTTTAATATGACTCAGTTTGTCTTTTAACAAATCTTATCTGTGACTGACCCCAAACCCCTATATGTCTATTTTCTAAATGCTTTATTTTGAAATTATTTTTGTGAACTCTAGGTAGATGACTAGATAGTGAGATTGAATGTGAAGCATGAGATTTAAACAAAGAGTTAAGCTAAATCTCTGAAAGCAAGCAAAACACACTTTTGTTCCCCAGTGATTAGTAGATGATTGATTTGCGCTACTTGGAGGGCAGAAGTATTTGTGGTTATTGATGGAAGAGGAAAGTGGACAATAGGTTACCAGAGAGAAGCATTGGGGGAAAGAAGCTTTGGAACAATTTACTAAGAAGAAAGAGAAAATGTGGAATGCTTCAAGCAGTTTCAAGCAAGTTGGAAGCAGAACCTTAATAGAGCAAAGAAAATGAATGGGAAGGAAAGTGATCAAGTGTGTCAGAGGAAAATGAGGACAGGCAAGCCCAGGTTTCACCTGGGGACAACTCTAAATACCCACCTGGTAACATCACCCTTACTGAGTATCTCACAAAGTTTATGATCATTACTAAGAACAGAGAAGCTGGATGATTTTATAGCCACAACTGCATTGACAGTGGGTGTTATTTTAGTAGATTTATGCCATCATTTTGCAAAAACAACAGTACAGTACAGTTCAATGCTGAGAAATGGGGTTTTCCAGAAGACCCTCATTTTTAGCAGGGTCATTTTCTCTGGTATGTAGTAATTGAACAATGGAATCTTTGACTGGATTTACCTGGATAATGAATTGTGGCTACTTTCAAAAGGAAAGATGCTGACAACATGAAATGTGCATCTATTTCCTCAGTTGAGCAATTTATACCTCATCACCTTTGATACTACAAAGAGGAAATCACTAATCTCTACAGTATTGTGAAATTTTCTTAACTTCTAAATTGGTTATCTTTGCTCTTTCTGTTAAAACTCCACATAGTCACTCACTTTCCAAAGTTCACTTTGCTGGGAATTAGTTGGAGGACAAAAGTTCCCAGGACAAAGTTTTGTGCTTTATGTAAACAAAACCTCATTTCTATTATCTTCCATTTAGCCATGGGCAGTTAAGCTAGAAACACAAATACGAAGTGTATTTGTGATGACTTTGCACATCCTCTGACAGGAACCTCATTCTCTCTGGGATGAGCAGAACCTTGACTGGCATGTACAGATATCTTTGATGCACTCCTCCATGCTTGCATGATTAATTCATTTGCTAACTTGATAAAATGCAGTTTGCCAGCACAGGACTAAAGTCTCAATCCTAAATTAACTGTTTTTATCTAAAAAACCCACACACCTCTGAATGATAGTTGCTGGTGTGAGAAACATTATCTGCTCTTCTCCATGTCAAATCCTCTTTGGGATTATTACTGCACTTGTGGGTGAGAAAGGGCTTAGGGAGGGGCAAAGATTTCTTTTCCACTTCTAGTCCAAAACTGCCCTGTAGAAAACTGCGACATGAGATTTGGAAGAAGAAGGAGGGTTCCAACAGGGTATGAGAAGATAATGAAAGAAGAACAAGTGAAGACTACAAATAGATTCATTTTTATTTTCAGTACCTGAAGGTATCTACAACGTTTCTGCAGTAACTTGAAAATACCTGGATTTGAACTGCCACCAGAAAAGACAACATAGAATGCTTTAAAGATTATGTCACGCCCTCACTGGTTTGGCTCAATGGATAGAGTGTGGGCCTATGGACTGAAAGGTCCCCAGGTTTGATTCCGGTCAAGGGCATGTACCTTGGTTGCAGGCACATTCCCAGTAGGAGGTGTGCAGGAGGCAGCTGATCAATGTTTCTCTCTCATCGATGTTTCTAACTCTCTATCCCTCTCCCTTCCTCTCTGTAAAAAATCAATAAAATATATTAAAAAAAGATTATGTCACTATCTTAAAGAATGAGATATTGCCTTGTCCTCATCCTCATTAATTCTTTACCTAACTCATATTAACATGACTAAAGAGAAAATATGTCCATCTTGAGGGGGTGATGAGAGAATTGATCAGTGAAGAAAAAAATTAGTTACTAGAAAATATAGTCAATGCCCACTGGAGAAATGAGTGGGGAGATGAATTGGTAACCAGAGAACTTCAAAGATTCCAACCCATTGGCAGGATCACCCTTCTGTGTGGGGATAGATGCAGAATATCCTAACCAATGGAGTTCAAGGATTGCTGTGCCTTTGGCAAGTCCTGTGGTGAAATAGATTAGCTTGAACCTTTCAAACATTCCATTCAAATTACTCTTCTTATGTAGTTCCCTGCTCACCCCTTCCTTTCTGTGAAACAGCCTACAGAATAACTGCACTGGCCCATAGACTTTTAGCATGGAAATGCTGGTAGAGTCATTGACATTTTAAATTAGTATGCTGGCATTCTCTTCACATTGTTATGTTTTTGCAGTAATGTAAATAATACATGTACCAAGTCATAGAGATTATAAGAACACTTCTATCTGTGACATTCTGGTATACATATTGTCAGTCTTGTCAGCTTGTTTACAGTTACTCTGATCAAGAGAAGTGGATACATCACCAGAGTGTTTATAAAATCAGGTGTCTCAGTCTAGAAGGTTTGGGCTAGACCTAGAACATTGGAAAAATCCCTTAGATAATAAATGCCTGCCTGCTAGATTTCTTAGGAAGCAACCTGATGATATCTCACACTAAAAGCAGAGTTAAATTGTGCCCACAAAAGGGCTAAAGCATTGTTTCTTCTAATGGACTAGATTTCCATAAGTGTGTGGGATACTATACACCTGCAGTCCTTGGTAGAAAAACACCCATTCTTAACAAATGTTATGACTAATTATATATGTTGGTAGCTTATAACTGAAGAGCATTTGTCATATGCAAAACATTGCGCAAAGGTCTTTACGTACATAATTTTATATATTCCTCAATACAGTTATGAAAGAAGGTGGTGGCATTGCCTTACTTTACAAATGAGAAAAGCAGGACCCAGATAAGTTGAGAGCTTTCTCTAAGCTGCACAGTGGTGTGGCCAGGAATTGAACACACCAGGCTGCCTTTCTCCAGAGCCCATGTGCGTACTGACTCTCTTGATCTAATGACTCATTTATTTTCTTTAAAAAAGTATTTGCTTACAGAATGGTACCATTGAAGCCAGTGGCCTGTGGTCAACCTAACCGGCTAAACCACTCCATACCAGAAGGATGCTGTTTCCTGATCACTGAGTGTAACTGCACTTCAGTTTCCCAGTGCCTGCCAAGGCTCAGAGGAGGCTGCCTTTAAAACAGAACGTGGCTGCCCTGATTGATCCATATTTTATGTGTGGGGCAGAAAGAAAAAAGCAATCTGAGATCTACAGGTCTGTCATTTTTACCTCAATTTTAGCCCATAATTTCATTGCCATCAGGAATTTCTTACCCCTACTTTGAGCTTAACTATTCTCCTACAGAATTTCTAATTTTGTTGCTCTTTCTCTTTTCATGGAAGTTAAATATTTATCTTCACTTAACACCATAGCCCTTGTAGACACTCTGCTCTCATCTTCATATAACTCAACTCTCTGCTACATTCATTTTATAGATCCATACTGGCCTAGATCTCTGATTTTATACTATACTCTTCACATGCAATTCCAGGGCCCAGTGTGTTTCATGCACCTTCAATGAACAATGTGTAGGTTTCCAAATATTGTGTTTCTATGACACAACTCCAAGGCAGACACCTCTCAGAGCCCATGTGCATAACCATATCTCCAGCACCTGTACAAGCGCCCAGGGCATGAATCATAATAATCATTCAATTGATATATGTTGAATAAATTAATGAAACCACATTGTCTCCATGATATGATCTTTTGAGACAGTGGATTATCAATTTATAAATAAATATAAAGTATTAGTACAAAACAAAATGAGTCCACCAGATACTGAACACAGATAGATGGCCTCTTATAACTTACCAGCTTTTCAGTGAGAGATCACTTCAATTTGAAGCTATCACAAGATTTAAATCTTGGAAATGCATATTTTTCTACAACCCTGTATATTGTGGTATATAATAGCATGCATTATATGCAGAGAGTGATGACAGGTAAGTTTTCCAACTACATGCCTTTTTAAAAAATGGTGGTAAGAATACTTAAGATGAGATCTACCCTCTTAATCAAAATTTTACATGTACAATGCAGTATTGTTAACTATAGGTAGCATATCATTTGGCAGATCTCTAGAATTTATTCAGATTGTTCAACTGAAACGTTATAACAATTGAAAAACAACCCTTCATTCCCCTCCACTATTTAGGAAAACAACCATTCTAGTCTCTGTTTCTATGACTTTGACTTTGACTATTCTATGATTTTGACTATCATGTCCTACTTGTCTTACTGTAACTGGTTTATTTCACTTAGCATAATGTCCTCTGGATTCATTCACATTGTTATATATGTTAAGATTTCTTTTTATTGATGACTGAATAATATCCCATTGTATATATACACACTACATTGTCTTTATCCATTAATCTATCAAAAGACACTTAGGTTATATCCATGTCTTGGCTACTGTGAATAATGCTACAATGAACATGGGGTAAGATATCTTTTTGAGATAGGGATTTTGTTTCCTTCAGATATATATCCTGAAGAGAAATTCCTGGATCATATGTTAGTTTTATTTTTAATATTTTGAGAAATCACCATACTGTTTTCCACAGTGGCTGCACAAATGTTTATTCCCACCAACAGTTATCATGAGTTTCCTTTCCTCCACATATTTGTCAAGGCTTGTTTATCTTCTTTACAGTGGTCATTTGGACATGTATGAGGTAACATCCCATTGTGATATTGATTTGCATTTCCCTGATTTCTAGTGAGTTGAGCATCTTTTTATGTACTCATTGGTCATTTACCTCGGCTCTGCTCACCCACAGAAACTTATTTTCCATTGGTTAGAAAGAAAAATATCAATCCCATTTTCTTATAGTCATAGGACTTCTCTTACCTAGATGGCCTTGGCCCTGGTACATTTGGGGACATTTGCTTTGAATAAATTCACTTAATTGGTGTTTATTCAAACATCAATGCAAAGCCTGATCTCCCTATATATTCTACTACTCACTCAAGGATTGTATGATGAGGAAGGTACAACCTGTGCCTTTCAGAAGGGACCACATGCAAGAAAGAACAAGGCTGAGAGGAAAGTGGAATGAGGAGCAGCACACACATATGGCATGAAGCATTTTCTTTTGTTGTCCCAAGCCTCTTGTTTCATCATGTCATATTGAATTGACAATCACATGCCTGAGAACTGGCTAACAGGACAATGTTCTTTAAAAAAGGAGCCTGGTTGGAGCCAGGCAGAGAACAAGGCTGTGGCATTCTCTCCGAGACCATCATTTAGTCCTTTATTTTCCTTAAAGCACTTCTTGCATTACTCCTCTCTAGAGATCAAGAAGGGCACCTAGCCTCTAGGAAACCACATACTGTCTGGCCACTTCTAGTCAGGCCAGGTCCCTTGATGGGTGAGGGCTTCCCCCTAACCTTGCTGAACAGCTGGAGATCTGAATTTCTGCTGAGGCCTGCCCCCTGCAGTTGCAACTGGTTACTCCTTAGCCTGGAGTCAGGACCTACTCTGGGAATAACCAGTGCCCTCCCTGAAGCCATGGAGATGTTCTGATCCAAGACTTCTTTTTCTTCTTCTGTGGCTTTCCAGACAAGAACACCTTAGACTTTTTTTTTTTTGGGGGGGGGGGGGGTTTAAGGAAAACATAAAAGAAAGGAGGAAGAAAAAAAATTATGAAAAGGGAAAAAAAGAGAAGGAAGAAGAAAGACAAAATATAAGAAAATAATTATAGAGGAGAAAGCACGAGAAAAAAGAAAAAATAGAGTAAGAGAAGGAAAGAGAAAAATTGGAGATATGAAAAAAAGAAAGACAAAAATAATAATAAAGAAATAAAGAAGATAATGCAAAAAAAAAAAAAATGAAGTGGCGTTAGTCTCAGCAGAGTTTAGTGCCTCCTTGAAGTTCCCTTTGGATTTTGTTCTGTTGACTGAGGCTGACTGTTTTATCTGCCAATTCTGGGCCTCCTAGGGTACTTTGGTGCCAGCCACTGTCAGAAGCTGACCATGTTTGGCTCTCAGCAGCCTGTTAGAAGCTTCAAGTGACCCACAGTTTGTGACTATCTCCATAAGGCTTGGCTGCACACAGGAGGCGCCAAGTTACACTCTAAGGCCGATTTATTAGCAGCATGCGGTCCAGGGATGGGTCAGCAAACTTCCCCAGGCCCCCTGGGCTCTGCATTTGCCCATCTTAACCTTACAGCCAGCTGTCAGTCTTAATAACTGAAAAGGCTGTTTCTGAAAGGGTTTTGGCGAAATCAGGAGTTTTAAGACCTCTGGGTCTCTAGTAAGGGGGAGGTACAGTTCAGATTTCAGGGAAATTGGTGGGTGTGCTTTCCCATCTCAGAGCTACTCCTCTGATAGTGTCCCTGACTATTCCCTGTCCTTGGCTGGGCGGAAGTTGTCACACGCAGTCCAGTGGGATCTGCTGGAAACTGGGAGTTTCAGCTCTTCCATGCGGGGAAAGCACCAGTCAGGTTCCTGGGACAGTGGGGCAGGTGGGTCACCCCCCAAGCCCGCTACTGACTATCCCTGAGACTATTCAAACCCATAGGCTTGGCTTCTGCTGCTCTATCTTCTGCAGGGGTCAAGATTCAGGGTGTGGCAAGCAGGGTTCCTGAGGGTGGGGCAAGCTGTATCCCCTAGGATGGAGTGTTTGCCTTTTCCTGAGCTGTGGCTGCTTGGAGAGGCCTGCACATCTCAGGAAAAGTGGCCACTTTGGTTTGAGGGGATATGGCTGATTGCAGGTCAGCCAGCTGTAGCTTTTCCCATGTCTACTCCCCATGTTTTCCAATAGCTCACTATGCTATAATGTATTTTAGTGATATCGTCTTAGTTTTGTCTTACATCTTAAAAATTCTGTCTTTATCTCAGTACAGCGATCAGTTTGATGCAACTAATGACACTTCTATTTGTTTTTCTCATATATATACTTGTCCTTGTTTTCATAACCTCCCGCTTTTTTTTTTTAATGGATGATATTCTGTCTTTCATTTTTTTGAAAACATCATATTTATTTTATGAATAAAAATTGTTCTTTGATATCTATTTTTACATGTGAATTTTTGTTTGATGGATCTGTTGATCTTTTTATGATGCTAGAGTTTCTCATTTGCTTTATAATTCTCATTTTAGAGTTTATCTGTGGGAAAGTTTTCCAGTTTGATGGCTTTAATTCTGTTTCTAACTTAACCTTATATGGTATGTGGCTCTAAACTGATCCTAGACTCTCCTGCCATAAGGGTGACAAAAACTCAGTCCTCTTATTATGAATGGTGGGTCCTAGTTCCAGTGGCAAGTCTGCTTCTATTCCTGGGTATGAGAACTCCTCCAGTCCTCATTCAGAAGAGACAGCGTTGTTCCAGCTCCCAGCTTCATGTAGAATCCACACTGCATAGAATTGGTGGTCAGTCCCTGCTCTAATCTGCTTTTAAGATCCTAGCAACAAGGGCAATGACCTGGTTTAAGTTCCTTCTGATCTTTAACCCTACGTAGTTTTGCTCTCTGATCCTGGCCCACGGTGTGCCTTTTAAAATATTTAGTCAAGCCCTGGCTGGCATGGCTCAATGGTTGAGCATCGACCTATGAACCAGAAGGTAACGGTTCGATTCCCAGTCAGGACACATGCCCAGGTTGTGGGCTCAGTCCCCAGTGTGGGGTATGCAAGGCAGCTGATTAGTGACTTTCTCCCATGATCGATGTTTCTATCTCTCTCCCTCCCTCCCTTCCTCTCTGAAATCAATAAAAATATATTTGAAAAAAAAATTTAATCAATTATTTGTGTGTTTGTATTGGAAGTTTTAGGTTCCAATGAGTATTCTACCTGCCATTTTCAGCCTTCTTTTCAATATATTCCCAAAGCCCTCTTTTAGAAGAAAAATATTTTGGATGAATGATCATAATGAAAGCTGTGTGATTGGAGCTGTGATGATGTTTGTCAGGTGTTCACCACAGGGTGAAGACAAGTTGGAGGAAGAACACACAAAGCATCACTACAAGTCTTCCCTGTTCTTGTGCATTTACTCTGGGTTTGTACAAATAGAAACCTCAAATGCACCTTTGTGGTGATGAAGGAGAGCATGCATGCACTGATTCACCTCAGCCCACAGAGCTCATTGCTCTACTGTTTATCTCATGGTAAAGAAATAATTCCCTGTAGCCATGTCTTTAACAGGAGTTCAAAAAGGAAAACTAAAACTGCCTCTTGAATATGTTTAAGAACTTTCAAAAAAAGTGAGCACATGTCTGTGTAGAAGTGAAGGGGATGAATGTGTTCCATGGGCAGAGTTGTGTTTGACTGGGTCATGCCTCCTGTTATGCTCATTGCTGTTGCTGCCTGTCCTTGCAGGTTTCTATGTTTTCCATCCGTATTGTAGACTTAACCTTAGATGCACAAAGCTGCCTATCAATGTGCAGAAGCTCTGTCCCTGATGGGAGAGCTTCTTGGAGATTGAGAAATGTTAGATTTGTTTTTTAAATCATAACCTGAAAATGGGCTTTCATGTGAACATGTGTACTAGTATACATAATGATAGACCTTCTCACTAATCAACAGTCTTTGGTAACACTGCATTTGAGAATGGGATTATTTCATTATTTGTATCTTCTTTTCATTAGTTATCCTGATTTTTTTTTCTTCAAGTTTAGTTGGATCTAATTGAGACCAGTATCTAGTAAGCATCCAGGAATTACTATTAAGCAGATAGAGTGAGAAACAGAAGTGACCAAATGAAGAAACATCCAAAGGAAATGAGTTTGTATATCCCTGTTTGCACACCGTCAGTGGCCCTTTTCAAAGGCATGTTGACTGATAACCACAGGAACTCAATGGGAATTTTCTCTTGAATGGAGAAAGAACTTTGCTGGTGAGGTAGATGAATTGAGGTAACATGTTGACTCTGCCTCCTCACAACCATGTGAAGAAAAAGGTCATTTCACTTCTTTAAACTCATGTTCTCACACGTAAAATGAGAATACTGAAATTAGTTGTACAGTGTGTAGAGTACCTGACACACAGTGGGTGCTCAATGTCATCAAGATTATCACAGTGTTATTCAACAAGGTCAATTCAACTTGTCCAATTTAACAATAAAATGAAAATGGACAACAATACAGTAAATATAATTTAAAATATACAAAAAGTATATTCCCCATGGAGTGCTCGTGAATTCTTCTCCACCTGCACTGAAGCAGAATGAAAAATTAGCCTATGTGAGATGATAGATGTTAACTAAACTTATTATGATAATCATTTATTATTTAAAAAATATTTATTTTTGAAAGTATTACATATATCCCCCCTTTTCCCCCATGATAATCTCTTATATATACACTGTATATAAATTTATTATATTCTACACTCTGTGCAATGTTATATGTCAATTATATCTCTATAGAATGAGGAAAAACAATTATACTAAGACAAAAAAGAAGAAAATTCTAAAAACCAAGGCATAAGAAATGTGATGAGGTAATAAGAAAGATGGTGGACTTCTCTTTCCTAAAAATCTCTAGGAAGGTTCCAAGATTATGTGAACACTTTGGGGCCTAGGAAGGTTCCCTAAATCCCATTTTTCAATCTAACTCCTTTCTGTCTTTTCAACTTTATCACTGTTCTCAGTCCCTGAAGCTTAGATAGACTAAGTAACTTGCCATTGTTATGTGCTGGCTTATAGTAGAGTTAAAATTTGAGCATAAATTGTTTGTTCTAATTAGTCTATGCCCTATGCTTAACCCAGACATTAAACTAGTGTCTCTCACAAAATAAAAGAATAACACCCACTTATTCATGTACCCAATATTCTAATATTCTTTTGTTTATTAAATGGGTACTTTCCCCACTCTACAGATAAGGACACTCAGATCATTTAAGTAATTTACTCAAGGTCAAACAACTGGCAAAGTTAAGACTTAACCCTAGCTCTACCTTGATTATAATACTATATATTTTTTACCATATTGAAACTTAACCATCTTTGGAGGTCTAATGTTTTCTAAAAAGTTACCTGTACATTAGACCTCTTTTTCTGAAATTTCATAGTGTGTTTTATTTACACATTTTAGCCATTAAAAATAAACTGTTTAGAGTTTTCTTCAATATTTCCCTATGCTTCATAATATTGAGATTTAAAAAAAAATCTTTATTGAGACTTGGAATGACCTGAGGCACACACAGAATTTGTATCCCTTTTGTTTGTGAGGGCCACTGTGCCCAGGACTATGAGCTCAGTTTATATTTTTGCAAATCAGTTGGTTCACTGATTCATATGGCTAAATTCCAGCAACTTTGCTGATGCCCTCCTCCCAGGGAATTTGGATAAAACAAATATATTTGGGTATTAATCATTTTATATATAACAAGTATATTTCTGGATAAATGGATTTTGTATATAATAAGTATTATCTCACTAACCTAAGGAGAGGAAAGAGGTTGCTTTTATAGTTGAATCTGAAGGTACTATTACAAAAGGCTTCCTTTGGGCAGGTTAGAGGTCTATGCAGTGCCACCTAATGTCTCTGGTCAAGATGTGCCCACTGCCCATTTACACACATGATAAGGGCAGGCATTTCTTGAGCACCTCAATATGTGTGAGGCACTGGACTGAGTCCTCATAGGAATCATCTCCTTTATTCCCCACATCAAACCTTTTACATACTGGTAGCGAAAGCTTTAAGAATCAAAGGACTTACTCCAAGTCACAAATCTATTAAATAGCCAATCCAGGATTTGACTTTCTACTTGTCTGACTCGAAAACTGAATAGCCATTATATGTTTCATGTACTTGGAAAAAGTGGCAGCCGACAAAGGGTACACTGATGTTTTACTTGGATTGCATTATCAAAGAAGCAAGGAGAAGAGTGTGTATTAGGGCCAAGGCAGAGGGAGGAACAGGTTTAGAATGCCACTCTCAGAAACAGATGTGAAAGGCTCAGGCTCTGGAATCTGGGGTGGGAAGAGGATCATGAACTATAGCATGGAAACCACAACCAGTGCACATGTGTAAGTCCTCTGCAAAGCCTCCATGTTTCAGTGTCATTTCCTAGGCCTTCGACATCTACATTCCAGCTACACTAGAGCATGAGTTTTTGCACCTGTGTTTCTTCTGCTTGAAACCCTCTTTTGAATCTCTCCTACCATTTCCACACGCACGCGCGCATGCGCGTGCGCACACACACACACACACACACACACACACCTTTTTTGGTCTTTATGTCCACCACTTCACAGTATATAAAATTATAGGTGTTCAATAACTATGTATTTATTGAGTGAATACATAAATTAATGCAACTTTTAAAATCCTAAACAATCCATCTCTAGAATAGAGACGACAATTCTTAGTTCATAGAACTGTGATGAAAGTAAAATGAGATGACCAGTGAAGTACCCAGAAAGACTTGTTCAGTACATGAGACTTCCCTTTTCTTTCAATACCAGCAATCAGATCATGTAATCCAGTGCCAGCAGAGGAGGAGGCTCTCACTGCACTGGGTGATATTACAGGAGTTAACAATAGCACACAGACCTAGTTAAAGTTTCAAGTTCTATATACTCTACATAAGAGAGCATTGCCTTACCCTGTTACTCTCGGAGCTTCACTTTCTAGTTTTAAATATGGAATTAATACTCTATATAAAACTCTCAACAGTGCCTGGAAAATGAACTTGCTTTGCAGACATTCTTTTTTTTTTAAAAAAAAAATAAGTCTTTATTGTTCAGATTATTGCAGTTGTTCCTCTTTTTTCTCCCCATAGCTCCCCTCCACCTGGTTCCCACCCCACCCCACGCCCTTACTCCCTGCCCCTTATTGTCCTCATCCATAGGTGTTTGATTTTTGTCCAGTTTCTTCCCGCATGAGAATTGTCAGTCCACTCCCGTTCTACACCCCTGATTCTATTATATTCACCAGTTTATTCTGTTCATCAGATTTTTTATTCACTCGATTTTTAGATTCACTTGCTGATAGATATGTATTTGTTGTCACTTTGTTGTTCATAATTTTTATCTTTACCTTTTTCTTCTTCTTTCTCTTCTTAAAGAATACCCTTCAGCATTTCATATAATACTGGTTTAGTGGTGATGAACTCCTTTAGCTTGTTCTTATCTGTGAAGCTCTTTATCTGACCTTCAATTCTAAATGATAGCTTTCCTGGGTAGTGTAATCTTGGTTGTAGGTTCTTACTATTCATCACTTTGAATATTTCTTGCCACTCCCTTCTGGCCTGCATAGTTTCTGTTGAGAAATCAGCTGACAATCGTATAGGTACTCCCTTGTAGGTAACTAACTGTTTTTCTCTTGCTGCTTTTAATATTCTCTCTTTGTCTTTTGCCCTTGGCATTTTAATTATGATGTGTCTTGGTGTGGTCCTCTTTGGATTCCTCTTGTTTGGGGTTCTGTGCACTTCTTGGACTTGTAAGTCTATTTCTTTCACCAGGTAGAGGAAGTTTTCTGTCATTTCTTCAAATAGATTTTTAATATCTTGCTCTCTCTCTTCTTCTGGCACCCCCATAATTCAGATGTTGGTACACTTGAAGTTGTCCCAGAGGCTCCTTACACTATCTTCAAGTTCTTAGATTCTTTTTTCTTTTTGCTTTTCTGGTTGGGTGTTTTTTGCTTCTTCATATTTCAAATATTTGACTTGATTCTTGGGATTCTCTAGTCTGCTGTTGGATCTCTGTATATTATTCTTTATTTCAGTCAGTGTATGCTTAATTTATAATTGGTCCTTTTTCATATCCTTGAGGATCTCACTAAATTTCTCGGTGGTTTTTAGAAGATTCTTGAGTAACCTTATAACCGTGGCTTTGAACTCTATATCCAGTAGTTTGCTTTCCTCCATTTCTTTCATTTGTGAACTGTTTCTTTGTCTCTACATTTTGGTTGCTTCCCTGTGTTGATAGAGTGGCTTTGTGTGCTAGGTGTCCTATAGGGCCCAGTGGCTCAGCCTCCTTAGTCACCTGAGGTGGACTCTCTTGGTGGGCTATGTGCACAGTCTTGTTGTAATTAAGCCTTGATTGCTGTTGGTATCACTGGGCGGAATTGACCTCCAGACCAATTGTCTGTGAGGAGAACTGCTGTGTTGGAAATGCCCTTATGGGGCAGGACTTGCTTCAGTGGGGCTTTGGTGCTCACTGAGTCTGCCCCCTGAGTGTGTCTCTTATGGATCTGAAGAGTTGTAATCTGGATGGTCTCACTTTGACCACTGGGTGCACTGGCTCTAGGATCTCCAAGGAGTTGAAAAGTCAACCACTGCTTGAGGCCACCCAGCAGGAGCTACAGAGAGGTCTGCAGATTCCTCCTCTTAGTTTGGGGTTTAGAGGTGCCCAGATGAGGTGCAGCTGTGAAGCAATGCAGGCTGCTGACGAGCCTTAGGCCTTCTTTTGGAAGCTCTGGGGTTCTTTGACCCAGCTGCAGTTTGTTAGGTTAGGTTGCAAAAGGCCAGGCCATTCATATGCAAATGCTTCTGCGCACAACTTTAGTGGGGTTGTAAATTGGGTGGGGCATGGTCTCAGGGAATCATGGGGTGGTGCAAACATCAATGGTTGCCCTTTGGCCCTGCTCCGATAGGTCCCTGGGCCTCTGTGTCCTGCAGCTCCATGCAGGAACAATGAACACTGCGACCATCTCTGAGAGAAAGCCACCCTCAAGTTCTGGCCTGATGCCAGACAGTTCAGTTTCTCCCCGTGTGAGTCTGGGTCCCCAGAGTCTCACCCGGTACTGGAGTTCAGAGCAGTCGGGAGTTTGTATCTCCCTCCCAATTGAAAAAGACCACAGCATACCCAATTGCCAGCCCATTTCCACACGCGCCTCCGTACCTGTGCTCTTCCGCACCTCTGCACCTCCTACCAGTCTAGATGTGCTTTTCCCTTTCCTTCTTGTTGTAGAACTTCCACTCAGCCAGCCTTCCTGGATGACATCCGTTTTTTCTTTTAGTTGTAATTTTGATGTGGTTGTGCAAGATATCATGTTCAGATGTTTACCTATGCCGCCATCTTGGTTCCTTTCCACTTTGCAGACATTCTTATCATTGTTATTATTATTTCTATTTTCAGAACTATCTGGTAGCAGACTTTATACTTCCTAATCTGCATGGCTTTTTTCTTTTTCTATACCTGTTTCTCTATATTATCTTCTTTAACAATCCTTTATTTTTACCTACTGGTCTTTTCTCCCCTTTCAGCAGGGTAAGTGACAGGCTCTCAGGACAAACCACTGTGGGTCAACCCCAGGGTTATATGACACTGGGTTTAATTCTGAGCTGTGTAATCTGTTACCCCAAATAGTCAGACTCATAGGCAGCAATCATTATTGAGGGCAATACTTTTGCTCCTTCTAGACCCTATGGGCTTCTGAGACATTTATTTTAAGACTGTTTTTATATTTGAGACAGGAAGAAAAACTATAGAGTGGGATCATTTGATTTGACATCTGTGAATTATTTTAAGACTTTACAGTTGAATTCAAAGTTCCTAGCTGGGCAAGCTGAGGTAGCCACATATTAAGGGCCTGGTCTACTTATCACCCCCATCCTATTCCCATCACCTCCTCCTGTGTACACGTGTACACGCATGTACACACACACACACATACACACACACACACACACACACACACACACACTTTGTGACCCTATCTATGAATATTTGCCAGTTCTCTCTCAGTTCTAATCTTAAAAATCAGGAAGTGTCACCATCAGCTTTCAACCTGCCTCCATCTCAATTCAGGACTTCTGGGATGGCATGTTTAACCCAAAATAATTGGCATAAAAACTGAGCAAGGCTGTAAGGGTTATGGGACCAGTAATGTAAATAAATGCTGATTTAATTTGGGTATATTTTAGATTTGTAGTCAAATCTTTGAATTGGGGAATTTTAAGTTGTATAATAGAAAGGAAAGAAAAAAAAATTTAATTTCCTAGCATAGCAAAGTATGATTACCTTCCTAACATTCTAACATTTGCATTTTGGTCACTTTATTATCATTTTTTTATTCTCCAACATGGTATATTTTTCTTGACATTCTGCTTTAAAAGCCCCCCTTTTTAGTATAATACCCCCCTTTTACACATTTTTGCATACTATATTCTTACTAAAGTTTCCTTAAAGTGATTCCTGATATGTAGATTTGAGAGAGTGCTAATGGGTTGTGACAATAATATCATAACCAAAGTGGGGAATTTTAAATTTTAAAATTAGGGTTTAGTAGTAAAACTTTTTTAAATCCTACTTTATAAACTCTGATTTTTTTTCTCATTCTTGTATGAAAAAAACACACAGTTCTTTCTTGCTGTAATTTCAGTTATCAGGGCTGTGCATGAAGATCCACAGACACTGTGTTTGCTCTACCTGCCGGGCATTTCTGAAATAGTACCACTATCAGGTAAATCAGATTGTTGGCAAAAACTTTGGCACCAAAGAGACTCAACAAATACATTTCATCACACTGACCCTGTAGTAACAGCAACTTGATGTGGATAACCTCATGGGAATGGAAGTTGAGAAAGAGCTATTTCAAGGCTGCCAATGCCTTAATCTCTCCTCTGTTCAAAATGCTACTTTTTATGCTCACAGTAGTAAAACAAATTTGGAGGATTTTATAATCCTCAGCATTGGAAGGTAAAGAGAAAAGTGAACAAGAAGAGTCTCACAAAAATTATCTACAGTCATAATAGAGAGAAGAAAATGAACTAACACCTTTTTTTAAAAGAAAGGAAAATATATATTGAAAATGTGCTCAACCTCAGTTATAGGAGAGCAAAAAATAATTTTTATTTGGAGCACCAACACTCACTTCTTTGTTAAGAACAACTAGAGCAATAACCTGAAGACTTGAAGACTCCTAAGTTATCAGGGAACTATTTCCTGGAGATATGCTCACCTGTTTCTATGCAGCCTGCTTAATAAAGGCAGAATGGGCATGCAGTGCAAACAAATTCTATAAAACAGATGAGTGTCCCATACTTTGTTCTAACATCTATGATATTGATGTCATGGAAATTTCAGGATATGTATGATCAGCTCTGCCCATAGTTGGATGGCTTCCAGTTGGGGTAGGGGTTGGGGCAAGGGCTGACTAGACTTCCAACGCAAAGGATTCTTTGGGCCCTCAAGGCCTTTGAAATAACCTGCTGGGATGACTCCTCCTCCACCCAGAATGCGAAAGAGGGATATCAAAATAAGATACGGGGTAGACTAGAGCCACAAGGACAGGAGGATTGTGACTCATTTAATCTTGACACTGGTTCTCCAGAGTAGCAAAGGATGGATTTCATGGCCTTGATCTCCTGGCTATCTGTTGCATGTCTCTGTATATGTCCCTGGGATCCTTCTGTCTGTTCTTATCCATCCTCCTAATTGTTAGGGGGGCATCAGAAAAAAATAGGACTCCAAGTGGTTTATAGATCATTGAGAAGGAGGGCCCTTAATCCCCATTCTCTGTTAGTCATTACCAAATGGTTCTCAACGGACAATTTAAACAATGTGGTAGCTTTGTTATGACTATATAGAGTGATTCCAAGCCTATTGAATGATTTTTTTATTGTGATTTATTTGTGTTCCTTAATTGAAACAAAATGGTACAGCATTCTATAATAATGGTACCAAGCCCTACAACTTATAATAATGTGCAATGTTACTTTTTTTTTTCTTTTATGGAGTCTCGCTATTTAAGTTCATCCTAACTATTACTGTGTTGGAGTGTGACATTCCAGATTGGATGCAACCTAGAGAGCCCTGCAATGTTCATTTCTAAATCCAGTCCTCACAGCCTTGTTGTCTTTGTCAGAATAACCAAGTAACTGCTTCCTCAATTTTTTAATTTAGATTTTGGAGATACGCGAGGAATTTAGGTGTTATCCCCCCCTGCCCCACCTTAAAAACATGGCAGTGTCTCACTATTTCTAGGACTTGCTAAAAAGAAACAGATCGAGCAGCAACGAAGCCCTGAAATGTTATTTGAAGTAGTTTTCAGATCTCAGTCCTTCTGTACAGTAGTTGGGCCACACTCAAGGATAGACTGCTCAAGAAAATTCATGCCACGGCCCAAGGATTATGATGATGCTCCTATAATGATAAACAGGAGGTAGCTAATTGTTTCAATTGTTCCAATTCAGTAGTTGGGGCGGGGGGTTGTAAATGAAAAAGAAAAATGAGGACAATTCCTATTTTTTACAATGAATCTCGAATAAAAACTTTCTTTCAAGACCCTTGCACAATACATCTTTTCATAATTTTTTGGAGGAAATTCTATTGCTGTATGTATTTAGGTTAAAGAACCATTTGGATGGGATTAAAAAAGGAGACCAAGTCATTCTACAAGTGGAAGTTTGAAGCTTTCTGGTTGAAGAATTATTAGCTTGCCCAGATTTCTATGGCAGAAAGTCATTGTAGCAATTTCATCTGACCATGCTTAGACTCTAAAACACCTTTGCATTTCCCCCCTACTTTGTTCTTGAAAAAGTCAGGTGTCCATGGTTAGGGTATCTGGACACTAAACCAGATACCCAATCCAAATTCGAGAAAGACAAAGCACTATTGTGATAGGATAAAGGCAGCATTTGCAGTTTCACTCTCTTTCTTTCTCAGTTCACTGCTTTGGTGAGGTCTCTAGCAGCTGACAAACAAAGCCTAAAATTTAAGACAGTCTGTAAAGGTCAAGTGTGCTTTCCATGAACTTTTTGTGAAAGAAGAGCCCAGGCATCTTGCCTTGAAAAAGTAGCGAAACAAAGCAAAAGACACTTAAGCATTTATTTAGTGGAATTCTTTTGCATGCTCAACAGCATCCTTGTATTGGTGCTTTTGTCACATTAGTGAACTACGTCAATAGAATCGTGCACAGTGTTTTGGATTCTGAGAACCTAAGATATGATAAAGTAGTGTGTTTTAAATCCAGAATAGGGAGGAGGAGGAGGAGGAGGAGGAGGAGGAGGAGGGGGAGGAGGAGGAGGAGGAGGGGGAGGAGGAGGAAGGGCAGAAGTCCAAACAAGGGAGAGGGCAAAGAGAATGGGGGGTAAAAAAAGGAAAAACATGATGCTTGCTTACTAAGCCAACTTCTCAAGTGTAGATCACTCCAAATTAATTTCAAAAGCTACCTTCAGGCGTAACTATTGTGATCTTTGCAGGAAAATCCAATAAAGCTGATGAAAGTCTTCAGTATTAAGTGCTCCGTGGAGATATCAATTTGTTAGCTTTTGTATTAGTTCATGCTTTCAGTCATTTAGGTGCCTTTTTTGTGATAAGTTGGCCTCTTTTGATTAAATATAACTATTTTTTATTATTTGAGCAAAGGATATAGTTATAGTTTCTATACATTTCTGCAGATAGGATCACCTATTATCTTCCTTTAACTTTCTCCTCAGTTTATAACTGTATCCTTTCAATTTCTTCCCCCAAATACATTTTTTCAGGTTGGGAGCACAGCAACCAGTCTTCTTAAAGTAAGGTTTTCTGCCACCCTTAACTTAAGTCACTTAAGCCTTACCACACAAGTAATACATATTTACCTATGGGTTGTAGCTAGAACACCAATATGGGGAAGGTGCCAGGTCAGAATAGCAGGGATCAAATCCCATGAAGACAACAAGCAGAGAGAGAAGAGATCTCAAAATTAAAAGTCTTTCTTTTGGAACAGATTGAGGATTACAAAGAAAGAAGTCAGTCCTTTTGCAAAGAACTTTCCTTTTCTTTTTTTTTTTTTCTTATAAAAGAAGAAGATATGCCAGATCGACTGCACCTGTGGCTACAAAAGCTGACTGCTTAGAGAGGACAGCATACGTGGCCTGTTGACATCCTTACTAGGTGCCCCTGTTAGACTTGTCATTCGCTAAGGGCTTTTGTAATATCTAAAGAGAAAAAATTGTATTTTTTTATACAGTTTCTACTAATTTCTGTATGAGCTATAATTTTAAGTCTGATTTTGCTCTTGTGCTATGGACACAACTCTCTAAAACTGCTTCTAAAAATTATAATTATAGATTCCTTGTATGGTGAATAGAAAATAAGTCCTTTACTATATGAACTGGATTGATGTTAGTTTAGGTACTTAAACATGCTGCATGTGACTTATTTTTACTAGGAGCTGGAAATCACAGCCACTGGTATTACACTATGTAGCCCAATGTCACAAGCAGCCAGGCATTAATTATAATGGTGAATGGATGACAATAGTATGTGAAATAGTTTTGATTTAAGTTTAAGTATGTCAATACTTAAAGGAAAAGCAACATTCAAATACATTTTTAAAAAACCACACCTTTATTTTTCATTGTTCAGTGATTTCTTGGTTCACTACTCTAGTGGAAATATCTTATTTGCTTGCCCATTATTCATTCTTCTTCTTTTGGTAACACCGCTCATTTCTTTAGGGGGCTCTCTACCCTCACAGTTCTCCCCTCTACTCTCTCCACAGCCCCTTCTACCCCTACCCACTGTGTGTTTTGAGGGAAATGATTTCTACCTCTGGCCAACAAGATGGGCTTATGACCCAGGACTGAACAAAAAGAGTGTTTGTCCCATTAGCCATAGTCCTTGGTTCATAGATGAATATTAAGCTCAGTCATATCAAATTAAACCCAGCCTGGGCTTCTGTAGTAAAAACTAAGAGATGCTGAGAGAATCAATCATATTATGGGCTTTGAGCTGCCAGGAAGCCATCTTGCCATCAAGGAGAAAATAGAAAGACTAGAAAGAAGTGGAAAGTTTCAAAAAGGAGGTAAAGACAACAAAATTTGCTGAGTTGACAGGATATTCTTATGATTTTGATGCAGTTGATGAGAGAAGGGAGGATTCTTGAATATGTACTAAAATGATGGCTAAAAAATTGGGTAGAAGGTATTGAACAGAGGAAAGATTGAATGAGACACAAAATTGAGGGGAAACAGTCAAGTGTTCTACTCTTATCAAATTTGAAATATTTTTTAGATATTCAGCAGAGATGCAAATTTAGAAATATGGGGAAGAAGCAGATTTGAACAGATAAATTAGTAGATTAGGGGGCCATCAGCATTCGGTTGGCATTTAAAGCCATTGAATTGGATGAGATAACTAGGCTGGAGTGGGGGAACTGGTAATTTTCATTTTGAACAAGTTCTCAGGTAGTACTGAAGCTATTGGTCCAAGAACTACATATTGAGAATCATTGGAACTTTCTCTAGCACTGTTAACGGTGAGTCTTGGTTATCCACTGGTTGAAGTGGGGGATCCCTTTCCTACTGAGAGCTGGGGGTTGGGTCCTTATGATATCTCCAGAAAAAGAATTTTCTGAGACTTGCATGAGAGGATGAGTGATTTTTATTTGCATGGAATTATATTCCTGTGTTTTCAGAGTCCCATTTCCCTTAATCCAGTCCTGCAATAGGTGGAGCTAGGGATTCAGCAGAGCTAAAAGCAAAGCCATTGTCCAAAGTTTCTGCTCCATAGTGGAGCTGGGTCCAGTGTAGCATCAGGCTAATTATATAGTCCATCAGTCCACTATGTGTGGGGTCTACATGGCCATGGGCCATATAGACAAAGGCAGGAGTGTGAGAGGAGGAAGGGCAGAAGTCCAAACAAAGGAGAGGGCAAAGAGAATGGGGGGTTAAAAAAAAAAGGAAAAACATAATGCTTGCTTACTAAGCCAACTTCTCAAGTGTAGATCACTCCACTACACTTGCAAGCCAGGAGTCAGTTGCAAGCAAGCAAGAGAGATAACTCCATTGTTTAGGAGCTTAAGTATCTAAAATCTCCCTGTGTTTGCAGTGGCCACGCAATGACCAATGCCCTGTTCTCAGGTGTGACTGACAGTTGAGGAGATATAACAACTGAAGGTCTAGTGAGAGGTGAAAACCCATATGATAAAGAGAAAGATGAACTTAGAGTGTCTCCAATTAGACTGGAGAGTGGCTTCCCTGGAAGCAGGTGTGTTGCACCCATCTGAAGCCTTTTTGTCCACCATACTTAATCTAAATTAAGCTAAGGGAAATATCCTAATATTTCCCCTATGAGAAACTTTGGGCCTTTTCTGGCTAAACCATTTTGGCAGAAAAGGGAAAGCAGCTTCAAGGGAAGCCGATAAACTGTCCCTGTTTTATTGGCTCAACCATAAGTCTAAACCTGAGTTATGCAGTCATGAGTCAAGAAGCAGTCATGAAGATGGCCTCTGCCATGAGTTAAGAGGCAGTCATGCAGATGGCTTCTATACTGAGGCTTATATTGTGAACAAGCAATCAGGTAAACATGGACATAGGCATACATTTTATGGAAACAGAAGCAAGAAAATAAAACACAAAGGTTAATGCACACAGAAAATCATAAACCAGCTGTGAAGATTTCCAGATGCAAGGCTTCTGCTGGAAAGAAAGTAAGCAGTGACAATCTGATAGATTGTCTGCAGTTAGAACATCTCTGGTAATGTTATCAGGTGCTGAGGCCTGTATGACATATACAGACATAGACTTCACAAAACTTTGAAGATAGTTAACGGCACTGGAGTAAAATACTCACAATTGGGCATCATGATTTACATTGAAACACAATTTTTCTCCCTGAGTTTATGCTCATGTTCAAAGAGACTGTATTAAGTCCAGTTTTAGTTTGGCTTGGTTATTTGCATAAACAGAACAAGAGTATCAATTGATCAAATTGATTGAACAGGCTTTTTCTAATTTGCTTTGCTGGAACTTCAAAAGGAATCTTTAGATTGAGCTTTACTGAGCAGTGAGCCACACAGGGAGGAGAAGCCAATGCCGAAATTGCCTGGAATACCTGTAGGTTTGGGTCAAGTCCTCAAGTCCTTAAGGTTCCGAAAGATGTCTTGAGGTTTATTTGTTGCCATCTTTCAGGAAAGCAATGTCCATTCTTACCTGGAAAGATTATCATGAATCATGTGACCAAGCAAGGTATTAGGCCATTTCTGCAGTTGGCTTTTAATTGGCTTCAATTACCTTTGAGAATCAATCTCAACTCCGTAAGGCTTTTGGTGATATCCAGAATCCAGGTATTTATTTCTGAGACATGGCATTCCAGGCAAAGTCTTGGTTAATAAGGCCACATAATTTGGAACTGGTCTTATTGGATTTATGCAAAGCAATGTATTGCCATAACTCACGCATTTAGAATTGCCAAATTCTGGAGGGATAAGGTAGGGAGAAAACGTTAAAAGTGAGCAATTAGCATTCCCTATGTCGGCAAACACATTCTATAACTTTTAAAAACATAGGCTTCTTTACTGGCAAACAGACTGATATTTTAAGAAACATACTTTCATGGAAATAGGTATATAGCAAAACTCACTGATTTAGCAAGCTACAGGTGAAATGAATTAAACCAATTGGCTTAGATAGTTTAGGCTTAGATAAGATCTATTTTAACTTCTGATTTAGTAACCACAGGTGAACTGAATTAAACTGATTGGCTTAGATAGTTTCCAGCAGTCGCCAACCTTTCGACTTCATTGACCACCAGTTGGCGACTGCTGGCTTAGGCTCAGATAAGGACTATTTATCAGAATCTGGATTCCAACATGTGACTTACATAAGATTTCTTGGAGACCAGGTATTTGCACTACAAAGGTAGACAATTCCTCTTGACAAACAAACCCAGAATAAAGTTCCAAATCAGAATGGGTAATCTTGAGGAATGGAAATTTTATTATTGTTGATTTCAGGGAGAGAAAAATATCCTCCTGGGGGAGGGAGATTGGATAGCTGAGGAAAAGTATGAGCATCCCCAATGTATCATCAGGCTAATTGCAGTCCATTAGTCCATTCTGTGTGGGGTTCACCTGGCTATGGGCTATGTGGGCAAATGCAGGAGTGTGAGAGACCCCACAAGCCAGGAGTCAGGCAGGAGCAAGCAAGAGAGCAAGAGAGGTAACTCCTTTGTTTAGGAGCTAGTCTCTCAAATATTCCCACACTTGCAGTGGCCATGCCTACTCTGGGCAATGAGCTATTCCCAGCTGTGATTGACAGACAAATATCTTCCCTATGTTACCCAGACTTTACTGGGCATGCCCATAATATTTGTCTTCCCTTTGCTCCTTCCCTATTAATTGATAACCAGGTTATTTACAGCAGTATCAGTAGAGTAAATCACTCTCTTTGTCCATTCCACCTATACCTCATATCTCAGGTTAGCCCTAAAACTTGGAGGTGTTTTAAATGTGAACTAAATGAAGCTGTTTAAAGGTAGCTTGTCTGATTATCGATCAGTCCATCAAACCTTGGAGGGAAGGCAGGGGCGGGTGGGGGTAAGGGGGAGAGATCAACCAAAGGACTTGTATGCATGGATATAGGACTAACCAATGGACACAGACAACAGGGGGGTGAGGACATGAGTGGAGGGTAATGGGGGGATAAGGACACATATGCAATGCCTTAATCAATAAAGAAATTTAAAAAAATAAAGGTAGCTTGATCTTACAGTGTAACACCAGATATCCATATAGCTAGGCTCTTCCAAAGTGACACAGAGGTATACCTACTTTATGTAAAAGCTTTTCAAACCTGCCCTATAGAGCGTAGCATTGAATTAACCCTTTGACCAAACCTTGATAAAGACACACTTTTCCTACCTCTCAGGTTGTACAAAGAAGTACCCAGTGCTAAACTATGTGTTTTTTGAGCCAGTAAGGGAAGTTTGGTAAACACATATATCAAAGACTTCCAAAGTTCTCAGTGAATAAATGGCTGTGCATAGCTTGAATGGAATTTAATGTGTAAAAGATGCCTCATCCACCTTAAATCCTCTAACCCCCTTGTTAATCCAGTCACTGCTGCAGTGACCAGTTCTGTGCAGGCTTCAACCAACTTTGTTCAGGTGCAAACTGACAAGTTCAGGTCACTCTTGCCCTGGGGCTTTGCTGACACTGTGGTGAGGAGCCCCTGCAGGATCTATTCTGTACTTGTGACTTTACAACTTTGGAGTTCAGAGGTCCAACAAATAGACTTCTCCCACATATTTCATGAGGCTCCTTAGAAGTTCCCCTAAGACTCAGTACCAGTCTCTAGAGTGGCTAACGTGATCGTGCATCCCAGAATTGGTTTTTCCTCCTTCCGTCACACACTCCAGACCCTCACTCCCACTCCCTGGGACCACAGTCTCAAAGAAAATACTGTCAAATAAACTACTTGTATTAGCTTAGGGGGAATCCAGGCTAAGTTATAACCCAATGGAAAAAAAAAAGTTGTATTGAGACTTAAGGGTATTGCTTCTGGAGGTCTGTAAGATCCTTGTATATTTCAAAGCCAAATCATAGGTAAATGTACAATAGAAATGAATGTGATTGCTTTTCACTTAACTGCATGATTGCTATTCTGTGACTTAAATGGCTTGAAAGCTTTGGAAGTAATCCTCTGTACAAGTTTAGAGCACTGTTTAGGCAATCAGATGTTGGTTTGAGAGGACATATAACAGATGTATTGGGCAGAGAAAAAAGAAAATCATCTTTTGCCAAACTTTTGGAAATTTCAGGGCAATGAAAATATCCATGTCTAGCTAATCATGGATATTATTAACAATAATAAAAATAATATTGTTTAATGATATGTGCTTGAATAAACCTAAAGGATTTTCTCATTTAAATTGTGAGTAATAATAACTTTTTTTTCCATTTGTACAACAATTTCTACAACCTCAAACTTTTCAAAGCATGCTGAAATTTCGATTGAAATTTGGTCAGACTTTTTCAGCTAGTTGGGAGTTAGATAAGGCAGGTGATATGTGAAATAAAGTAGCAGAAGCTGAATTAGGTTAGCCCCATCCCATCCCAACAAGGTCCCTCTAGTTTATAAAATTCTATAATTTTATTTTATGGCTAAGGAAATTGAGAAATTAGTAGCTTATTTAAAATTTCAGAGCCAGTTCATGTGGAAAGAAAGGAGAATCCGGATCTTCTGTCTCCTAGGTTAGCACTCTTTTAACACTATCACTCTAGGCCAGTGGTCGGCAAACTCATTAGTCAACAGAGCCAAATATCAACAGTACAACGATTGAAATTTCTTTTGAGAGCCGAAAACCGACTTCTGAGCATGGGCCACAAAGTTTCGATCACACTGTACATGCGCGCCCACATGTGGTATTTTGTGGAAGAGCCACACTCAAGGGGCCAAAGAGCAGCATGTGGCTTGCGAGCCTCAGTTTGCCGACCACTGCTCTAGGCCAGCAATTTTCAACCTTTTTCATCTCACGGCACACATAAACTAATTAATAAAATTCAGCGGCACACCAAAAAATATATGTTTTTGCCAATCTGACACAAAAAAATAGGTGCAATTTTGATTCATCCATACTGAACAGCTATTGTTGTATTGTCTGTTCTCATTTTTGTATTTGACAATCTAAGGGAAAAGAGGTTTAGTGTCCCTGACTAAATAGTCATGTATTTCATGTTTTAAAAATTATTGCAGCACACTGGTTCAAAATCACTGCTCTAGTGAATAGATTAACAACACCCGCTTTCCCCCCACAGTGATGATTCTTGGAGCCCACCATTTTCTGCAGGGTTTCAAGGGAACATGTTTTGTCTCCCCAAAATATTGCTGCAGTAATTGTAAATCAGCACAGCAGGTTGTCCAGAATTGCTAGATCAACAAGTGCTATATTAAATTAGTAATAATAAAGCCAAAAATAAACACGGAAAAGTTTAGGTTGACTGCTTGCCTGTTTTGACAATTATTTTATATAGATTGAAGATTATTTATTTGCCTATAATTGCTTTCTAAAACAAACATAGCCTGTGAAAGAGATTTATCATTATAGTCACTTTTAATTGGCTTCATTTCTATGGCAGCTGGATCTCCTACACCAGGACATGCCCTCCTGCTTACAATGGAGGGCACACAAAATAGGGTTGCTACATGGGGTGGCCAGATGTCCTGGATTAACCAGAATGACACAGGCGCTGGAGCTACTGTCTGCCTGGCTGTGCGCAGACATTCTGGAGGGAGTGTCCCTCAAAGCAAGGTTCTTGGAACTCTTTGAAGAGAGGACACTCATGTCTTTCACCATTTTGGTCTCAGGAGGGTGAGGAATGAATCTCTCTGGGCCAGCCCTGGGAAGTAGTTGATTGCTTTGTTTGAAAGGAGATGTTTCCAGTTCTATAAAGGGCTTTCCTTTATTCTTAGGAAGAAAGGGATGATACAAGCTTACACATTTTGTAAGACTCCAAAAGGGGGCATTCCTGAAAGTTTGCCACTTCGGCTAGATTACTGAGAGATTCCATGGAGAGAGGCAGAGAAGGAGGCAGGCACAATAGGTACTGACCCAGAGGACACATCCTCTTCTGCACTTTAACACAGGACAGTGTTCTCAGAAAGCAAGGGGCGACTTGGGACTGTGGCAGAAATTCCAGCATATGGCTAGAGTTCCATCTATTTTCTGTGTTTCTACAGGGCCCAGAAGGCATGCTTGGAGTCACCATTAATCACTGCTTCTCCTTCCAGAGAAGAAATGTGCTTTCCATAAACTAGTGCTTAAGAATAGGGCTGGTTACAGAGATGTCAGTCAGACATGCGTTAGTGTACAGAGTCCCCAGAGTCCCTGAATGCCACATCAGGGCAGGACTTTGAAATTCAATTATGACTTCTGTAACCAGCACGACATGATATTCTGTATTTTCCAATCTGAGAAAGTATCTGCATGAATTTCTTATTGTATTTGCTATTTTCATACTTGCCAAATGTAAAACCTGCTTTGGCATATGTCAGAAAGACTATAAAAACCCTTTTAGAATAATGAAAGTAAAAAATGTAAAATGCAGTAAAATATTTTTGTCAAAGTCTTGATGAGGTGACACTTTTTTTTCTTTTTATTATTAGTTTATTGCTCTTAGCACAGTCCTTTCAATATACACGCAGTAAAGAGAGAAAGTGTCAATTACCCTAACTTATTAGGGAGATTCTGCTCTAATTAAATGGTAGAGCTAAAACTTTGCCTTAGCTAATCAGGTCTAGTTAAATTCCTGCTGAGTTCTGCTGGGTACTGAACCTCTTATAGAGAACCCACCCACTCCCACTGCCCATTCTCCACTCGTCCCAGGTCCTCCTGCAGCAGCCTCTGAATTGCAGTGGATAATTTTTTCTAGGTTTCATTTAATGAAGGATAATGGACTCATTTCACTTTTTTTTATTATTATTACTACAAGGACTCAGAGTTGTAGATTTGATATCTTATCATGATGGTACGACATGAGTGCTGTGGGGTAGTTGGATAGCATGGCAATTAGTTGGATTTTGATCTTCCCCTCACTTTTGAATAAGATTTCCAGACATATAAACAGTAAACTCCTTGAGAGCAGAGTGCAAGACTCTTTGTACACCCAGAAATGGTCATCAAGTAATAGCATTTAAGTGAATAACAGTAAGTAGGGTAGTAAAGTGAAGAATTAGAAAGCCCACTTTGAGAAAATGCCACTTGGGACCTTCATATTTCAGTGTGAACAGGAATCCCCAATTTGGGTTGTGGTGAAGAAGGAAATTGTATTCAGTGCAAAACAGCTCACTTGTGATGCAGCTCAGCTGTGGAACAGCTCACTTGTGATGCAGCTCAGCTGTGGACCAGCTCAGTTGTGATACAGCGTGGCTGTGGAAGAAGTACAGTTGTGCTGTGGCCCTGGGTCCAGGTTCCTCTCCAGCCAGACAAGTCTGCTCTTCTCCTGGTTGGTAAGCTCTGCTCTGATCTGATTTGCTCCATTCTATGCCACTCTACTCTGGCCTGTGCTCATCTGCAGGCTTTGCTCCAGTGAGACATCTTCCATGTTTCAGCTCCACCCGGGGAAACTCAGTCTTAGGTGGAAAGGAAAAGTATGCTCTCAGAGCCAGGGGGAGCTGATTTATATAGACACACACCCCCCTCACCTCCCCCTATCCCGTTTCTGATTGATCCATTATCATGCAAATGGGGACTCCAAATCCTTACAGTTTGATTCAGGGGTCCTCAAACTTTTTAAACAGGGGGCCAGTTCACTGTTTCTCAGACCTTTGGAGGGCCAGACTATAGTTTTAAAAAAGAACTATGAACAAATTCCTATGTCACTGCGGGCCCGGGACGAGTCGGCTGCTAAGCAGGACAGGCAGCAGCACCCGGCGGGCCGGATAAATGTCCTCAGCTAGCCGCATGTGGCCCGAGGGGCCGTAGTTTGAGGACGCCTGGATTGATACAAAAGGCACTGTCATTGGTCAGAATAGAGCTGCTCTGATTGGTTGGTGAATAAGCTTATGGGAATATGGCTGTGCAGCTCTGATTGGATGGAGAAAGCCTCAATCCTATTGGCTGAACTAGGAATCCAGGAACTCCTTTATAAGGTCTGGCTCAGATGGCAGGCAGTTCAGTGCAGTGGCAAGCAGCTCAGTGCAGGCTTCTCCCTGAAGTTAGTTTGCATGAAAGGCCTCTATGTAGAAATGACTGCTAGACTCCATTTATTTTATTATTTTTTAAATGTGAGCATAGATAGCCACTAGGAGCTTTTTTTAGTATCTGTCCTTTTCTCAGGGTCCACACTATTTACTCAGCATGTGAGTATCATATGCCTCCCATGTGCCAGACACTGCTCAGAGCACTGTGGCTCTAAAGAGGAATCAAATACAGGTCCTGTATTTGAGAAGCCAATTACCTCTTGAGGGCAAAACTCACATAAATAGCTCCTATGATAGATGTTGGAGTCAATAATGGATGAGAGGGAGAGAGTTACAGAGCAGCTCCTGTGGACCCCTGAGCTCAGCCACAAGGAGGATCTTCTCCATTAGTAGGTTCTCAGTCTGCTACCAGTAAACACTGGCCTTATCTAGGGACAGAGGATATGACTTGTAAAGCTCCTAAGCACAGAGCTTTCATAATAGGCAGGGTCAGGGTCTACTCACACTATTTTTAAAATAACCTTTCCCTTAATTACAAATGTAATGACATACACGTTCATTGTAGAAAACGAGGTCATCCAGGTGGTACTGCCTGACCCTGCTCTTCTTGCTAACATGCTTTATAAGTTTTGCCAGTTATTACTAATAGTGCCGATTGGGCAAAAAGTGTGCTCAATCTATGGACTAAGCAGTTGCCCTGTGCAGTGGTCTGGTGCCAAAGCTCTGCCCTGCAAAGATGGTTATGATTAACTGGATAGGAATTTGACCTGTAGAGAGAGTTGACTGTTGATATTGAGGGAAGAGGCTGAGACACACAGGGCAAGGCAGAGGTCAGAGGCTAGTATGTAGAAGAACATAAGGAAGAAATCAAGAATAATTAAAATGATAGCTAAAATTTATTGAGTGTTTACATGCCCGGCACTATTCTAAGTATACTTCACATCAATCATCTCACTAAATCTCACAAGAACTCTAGGGGTAGAATTATTTTCTTTAATTTCTAGATGATGAAATGGAAGACTAGAAAGGCTAATTAACTTATCAAGGTAACACTGATAGGAAATGACATAGCTGAGCTATAAACCCAAATAGTCTGGCTCTAGAGTTCAAGTTCTTATTACACCCTGCTGTCCTGGAATGTAATACATATATACACATGTATGTATGTATATGTGTGTACATACATGAATGTGTGTGAATGTATATACATTTATTGATATTGATAAATTACCAGTGGAAACTGGCTGAGAAGAAGATGACCAGATTATCTCAGTCAGTAGATCCAGAAAACTCTTCAGGTTCCTCAATCATGTCTCATGGTCTGTGTAGCACCTACTGTTTCTGACTGAGTCCTGGGTAGATGAATAAATATCCTGGTAGCCCAAAATAAATATCCTAGTTTCACCACTGAAAATCCTGTTTGGTTGGATTCTGGTCTTTCTCATTTCTCTCCATTCCTCATATAGGATCCTGCTACTTAGAAGAGCCTGGCTGTCTCTTCACTTTGTAACCCTAAGAAGCCTGATAACTATCTGTGCTTCTGGTCATTGGACTCCCTTTGAAAATCCTCTCTCCTCAGAACATCACTTTCTGTCCGGTACTTCTGATGGTATCTGCCAGGGGAACATAAGAATCCCCTCTCTCTGCCTTCTCCATCCCAGTAAGAACCCCTGAGGCTTTGTCCCCTCACTTGGTAGCAATAATAATTGACCATACATTGATAAAGTCCTTTCCTCATAGGTCATTTCACCTGATCCCCTTTGAGTCACTGAGGTAGGCAGGGGAGGGAACCTACTTGGAGAATGAACCTTAGAATGTGTTAATTCCATCTTCCTATTCAATGCAGAAATTCCCTCATCTTCTGTTCCTCCCTCCCAACTCCTGTATGCTGAATTGTTCTTTTTATTTTCCACAGCTTTACTTTCTAGAAAGTTCTCCATTCCATTAGTTGCAATATAACAAATCCCATTTTTCCTTTTTGAAGTCATTGAGAATAAACCTTGCACCAGTAGAATAACAATCTCCTTCAAAAAAGCAGAGATCACAGGGACCAGGAAGAAGGATGATTCTAGAGGCTGATGTGATCCAAAGGTTGTGTACATGTGCACAGAGGGTGTGGTTTTCAGAAGCAATGTGAGAGCCTCAGGGAACACTGTAGGTAACAGGAGAACACCTTGCAGGGGTCCTCAAACTACGGCCCGCGGGCCACATGTGGCCCACCGAGGACATTTATCCGGCCCGCCGGGTGCCACTGCCTGTCCTGCTTAGCAGCCGACTCGTCCTGGGCCCACAGTGCACATAGGAATTTGTTCATAGTTTTTTTTTTTTTTTTTTTTTTTTAACTATAGTCCGGCCTTCCAACGGTCTGAGGGACAGTGAACTGGCCCCCTGTTTAAAAAGTTTGAGGACCCCTGCAGAGGTCAACATGCTCATTTTGTAGATGGACTGTCTGAGGCCCAGAGAAAAATCGAGACTTACATCTAGGAATGATGGTCAAGATAGGAGACAATGCACACATGGCACAGGGCATGGAGCAATAAAGTGAGCTGGAGACTGGAGTCAATTTGACCAATCACAAAAATTGTTGGAAGGGACTCATGGCCAGAAGAAAGCAGTAGAGTGTACACTTTCTATTAAACCAACTGGGGCAAACCCCAACATTGATAGCATGTGCAAGAGGGTGTCCTGGGGATGAGAGAGCAGGAGACACTATGGCACATGAAGAAGAGAGCAAGAAAACTTTTTAAAGTAAAAAGAATAGCCCCAGCCAGGTGGTCAGTTGGTTGGATCATTGTCCCATACACAAAAAGGTTGCGTGTTTGATTCCTGGTCAGGGTACATACCTAGGTTGTGGTTCTATCCCTGGTTGGTGTATTGATGTTTCTCTCTCTCTCTCTTTTTCTCGCTCTCTCTCCCTTCCTCTCTCTCTAAAATCAATAAACACATCCTAGGATGAGGACTTTAAAAAAGTATACTATGCTGTACGCCCAAAACAAATATAAAATAATATTGATGTAAACTGTAATTGAAAACTAAAATGAAAAAAAACTAAATCCAGCAAAATTTTAAAAGAACAATAACCACTGGATTACACAATAAGGCGAGGGAACTTAATAATATGGTGTGATTAATTTGATTAATTATATTAGTCAATAGACAAAAGTCATATGATCTTAATTGATACTGAGAAAACATTTGGTTAAATATAACTTTTTTTGTAAATTGTCAGTTAGGAATATAAGAATACATAGGTAGCATGCTAAAGAATATATATCTCAAACCCACATCCAATTTAAAAATTAATGATAAAATATTCAAGATGCTACAATTAAAGTTAGAGGATAAAAGATGTTTATTCACCGTGCTTTGATTTGACAACAAATCCAAACAAAATCACAAGTACTAGAAAGGAGAAAACAAATGTATTATTACTCTGAGATAGTATGGTTGTTTACATAGAAAATCTAATATAATAATGTAAAAAAAATCAAACCAAACATTAGCTTGAGTAACATAGGTAAATAAGATGGACTGTTACATTGTCTGTTAAGTTTTTTGAGGAAAAGAAATAGCTTCCAATTACCTCAGCTCCAGGGTATTTTGTGAAGCTTTATCCATCTATATTGAAGAGTAACCAATCCTCACCACAACAGCACTTTGTTCAGTAACAAGAACAAAAGTCACTCTACTGACTTGATGTCTCTTCAGATGTTGCCACTGCATAGGCTGCTTGGCCAGTCTATAGATTTCTCTCTAATTCCTTGACCAATGAGCAATGAGTAGGGATGAAACAGTCTTCTTTATAATAGTAACAAAACATATACAACACCAAGGCCTACACTTAAGGTAAATGAATGACATATACTTGAAACTTTAGTAAATAAAGATATATTATATTATGTATAGGGAACTCTCTTATCTGAAGAAAAGAAATGATAGAGCTATACAGAAAATATTTTGAACATAATGTAAATAATTACATTCTCTGCAGCTTTAATCATTGTCCTTTAGTATGAGATCTGAAAATAATATTAAACTCACACGTTGTGCCAAGCCAGTAATAGCCACACCATAAAGCTATGTGGGTGGCAAGAAGAGTGGTAGATATGCTTCATTGTGGGCAAATGGAAAGAAATAAATTTAGAGAAAATTCATCCAAACTTGACTCATAAAATAATGAATACCAAACTATCAGCTATAAACTAGAGAAAAAATGTTAAGAAAAATGAACTTTTTCCTAATTCACTGACTTGTGTATTGAAGCCACATGCAAAGGTCAGCACAATGCTGGGTATCACTGGGAAGGGCACAGGGAACTAAATGGAAAGCACACATTTACTGCATAGACATTTGGCAAAACATCTAGTGACCATTACACTGTACAAGGTGGTCCTCAACTGACACAAGCCACTGTAGCAACACAGTGTAATAAAAGAAGCAAAGAACAGCTTTGGTTATGAGGAGAAACCAAAATCAATAGGACTAGTCAGGGAGAAAGTCAGAACCTAAGACAAGTATGTTATATGCTCTATGAGAAGGTAATAAGTGCTTAATAGAAAAGTAAAGCAAAAAAAGGGGAAGAAATGAGGGAGAGGAAGGTACTAAGTGGCTGGATTGTGGGCATTATTTTAAAAGCAGAATCAAATGGATGTGCTGATAGGTTTGATGTAGGTTGTGAAAGACAAGAAGCATCAAAGGTAACTAAACATTTTGGCCTAAGTCAAATGCAGTTGTCTTTTATTGAGACAAGAAGGTCTAAGGAAGAAACAGGTTTGAGAATGGATCAGGAGTTTACTTTGGGACATAGTGAGTTTGAAATGTCATTAAATAACCAAAGAAGATATCAAGTGGGTAATTGCATATATCTATCTAGAATATAAGGGAGAAGTCTGAACTAAAGATATACATTTTGGAGTAATTGACACAAAAATGAGATAATCAAGAATGCAATTATACACAGAGAAGAGAAGAGTAAAGGTCTGAGCACTCCAACATGGTGTCCCAGTGCTGACAAAGGAGATGGGGAGGAAGGGGCTAGAGAGGAATGAGGGAAACCAGGCAAATAGTGTATCTGGAGGCCAAACAAAGACAGAGTTTCAGGGAGATAGACATCAACTGAGTCAAATTCTGCTTATAGGTCATCTATGATGAGGATGAGGATGCACATTGTCTCCACAGGGCAGGGAGTATTCTATAGAAAGATTTCAATGGGTTAAGTGTCCTTCATGTAATTCGATAATTGTTTCATCTTAACATCTACCTAATAAAAGAGTAACATGCTAATTGACCGTACCTTTGTGACACCCACCAGCCAATCAGGAGCAAGTATGCAAATTAACCCAACAAAGATAGCAGGTTAATTTGCATACACAGGCGCCAAGCAGCCAGGGGCAGGGCAGGACACCCTGGCGATGATGCAGGCATTCCACACCACCCCAGTGGCTCTGGGCCTCTGGGCAGTGTGGGAAGGTGGAAAGGCAGCTCCGGGCTGGTGTGAAGGCGATGCTGGCAGCCAGGGGAAGGAAGGCCCATTCTTGCATGAACCTTCATGCATTGAGCCTCTAGTTTTTCATATAAGAACCTAATGAGTTAGGTATTATGTCCTCAATCTCCTTTTTTTATTGTTGACAAAGAGCAGGTGCAGAGACATTGAGTAACTTCATGGGCTTCTACGAATAATAAAGGTCAAGATTGGGAACTGAATGGCAACAGATCAGATCCAGAGTTCATGCTCTAATCACCAGGTTATGTTATCTTGTTTGATTTAAGCCAGATAAAGGTGATACCATTGCAACAAAGGAAAACAGAACCAGCTGAACCTATAATTTGTAGTTAATGCAGATCATCTACAAAAATATATTGACTATTATGGTATGTTACAAAGACTAAATACAACACCAGTAAATTTGGGATTTTTCTTTTGTGTTCCTTTGGAGATTGTGAGGTAATTGGGCCCATGAGATTGTATTGTGCTTTGATATCACTCTATTTAAAAGTAAGAATTTTGTTGTTAACATTCTATTTGTAAAGCCATTGAAAAAAATGTTGTTCTGTCTGCATGTTTTGATTAAGAAATAAGTATTCAAATAGGGAGTTCTGAATACTTCCCCATGAAAATTTTTGGGGTTGGATGTTCAAAATTCTTCTGGCAGCAGCTACCTAATTTTCTAAGCTTATGTTAAAAAAAGTTTTTAAAGGCAAATTAAATTATCTCATAGTTAGTTAAAATCAAAACTGCATTAAAGAAAGCCAGCATTACTTGACATTTGTACTTATCGGATTTACTTCTTGGAGAGGAGTATGCGTTTCTTAAAAGTTTTACCCAATAGCATGTCTTACAATAGTGAACATAAACTATTTGGCTTCCTTAGGCAACTTCTTAATGTATTGTCTAACGGCATTTGGCTCTGTCTGCCCAATCCCTGTGTATTTAGTACAGCAAAATCTGTATGTAGCATTAACTTGCTGTTCCCAGCTGACATATTAGTTTGTTCACCTACAAAACTGCCTTGCCTGCCAAGAGGCCACAAGTCTGCCAGTGAGTGTGTGACTGAAGTTATTGGCATCCCTATGATGTGAAACTGAAGGAATCAAAGGGCTGGCTTTAAATTTAAGCCACCAGGAGAAATAAACAAACAAATAGTAAGATGCATGAATCAATGTGCTGGCTATGTAGGGTAGGTGAGGCCCAATGCTGTCTGTTTTTAAACACCATTTATCATTTACTCCTTGCCCCCTCTTGGGCACAGAACTTTACATATATTATTCCATTTTATCTTCACATCAACAGTCAACCTCAGAGATTTTTGTTTAAGATTTTCTTTTGTATGTACTGAAAGCAAATATATCCCAACATTTTGTTCTGCACTTGAGTGGATATGAACTTCAATAAAAGGCATTCCCCATCTTCATAAAATTGACAGTCTAGAAGGGTGCAAAGGGACTTTCACTGAGTGATCTATAATAGAGAAAAGCCCTTAGGATACCAAACTGGTAGGCTACATATAAGTCTAAATACTCCTAAGGATTATAATTCAATAGGTCTTGGTGGGTTCTAGGAATCAATAATGTTCTTACCTGGACCCAATGATTGTGAATTAAGTGATCAGAAAAAGAAATCCTGTGAAACACTGTTATGCATCTCAAATAGTACCCTACACTCACATAGAACTTCAGATAATCAGTGTCTATTATATTCTAATATGGCCACAAATCTTCTCAAGAAAAATGAAAAACTTCCCATCACAGATGGCCATTCCTCTCATTTATTAACTTTGGAAGCTTATATTCCCTTGAATGTTCTCTCTGTAAGAATGTTGGCTTTAAGAACTCCTTAAACTCTGTATATATAGTCCAATTGATTTTAAAATAGATGGTATATTAGACTTCATGAATTGGCTGCTGCTGCCAATGACAGTAATGGGAATAACAACAACAAAAGAAGTGACCTAACCTCACTGAGTGCTCATTTTATCATCTTTAAAATGAGGATATCTGACTAAACCTTTTTTTTTTTAAATGGTACCCTCTCATATTTTATGGTCTCATGAGTTATTATATGAGTGCAATTCCATTTCAGGGTTAGAAAAAGTCTTAAGTGAGATCTTGCCAGTCAATCCTTCCAAATGTTAAGTCTTCCCTGCCTCTCCCGTTCCTTCCGGTGCAGGGACCGTGGTATCCCTCAGCAGCCTGTTCTTATAAAGGGCACAAGCCTCGTTTATGAAGCTGGGATGTGTGTGCGTTGACCCTCACATTTCAGCAATTGGCCACCTGAGATATTCTCCTCTGATCTTCAGGGTTTCATGATCTCAGCAAAGTTTCCCCATGGTTTACATGAACAATAATAACTTTGGGGGTGAGGACTAGGACGAGTGGCCCTGAGGGAATAATAGGTCCCTCTTTTCAGGGACAGGTGTTTAGACTTTTCAGTGATGGATCACATGAACAGAAAACAGCAATGAATGAATCATGTCAAGTATAACTTTTGTTTTATTAACAAAAGAATGAGGTAAGAGAGTTTGTGTTTAGGATATGAATATTGAATGGGTGGAGACATTGAATCATATTTATTCTTTTACTGTTACAATTATCTTTTATAATGGCCAGATTTTATGCACTTATTTCTGATTACAAGGTAATAGAAGTTCAAGGTAGAAACTTCAGAAAATTAGATTATAAAAAAGAAGAAAATTTATCTGAATTCTTCAAAACAGAACAACTGTTTGAGTATATATTCTTCTAGTCATTTCTCTTTGTCTCTATGTCTCAGTCTCTTTCTGCTTTTCTTTTTCTGCCTCTTTGTCTTTCTGTGTGTGTGATTTTATTTAGAATGGGCCAATACCATAGATGTGAAGCTGATTTTTCCCCAGGTCACTATTTTTTACTTATTTTTAATGGCAGTCTTAAATTTATTCATTCTGTTCTCTTGATTTTAGTGGAGCTAATTTTAAGTGGTGCTTATTACATAATGGCTGCTCTTTCCTTCAGTTTCAGCTGCTTCCTTCAGTTGTAGCACAGTTTAATCAGATGATTGACTTCCACTTGTTTTGCTAAATTATCTCAGGTGAGCGCCAAGGGGCCCAGAGGCCTCATGTATGCCCTGGGCTTGTATGCCCTTTTCCCTTGGAACTGAGCAAGAGTCATGCCAGCTGAGTCATATAACAAAAGCTATAGCTTTATTCAAACTGCCACTATCCCAATGGAAATGGCCTTTCTGGCATTACTTAAACTCAGGATATATGGCTATTGCAGTTTTTTGAGCTCCTAGCATAGAGTTGTTGTCCAAACCAAGCAGCTTAAACCTTACTTTTATTTATTGTGAGGCTTATGAGCACATATTTAAAACTGCGGGAAGAAACCTGTGCATTAACAGTTCCAGTTGGAGCAGTGGAAAGTTGAGTCCTTTTATTTCCAGTAAACCATTAGCAGTTTTTTCTGCATATGCATTTGTGCCTGCTGTCTTATCCAACTGAGCCAGAGATTATTACCGCCTGGACTGCTGTGAACATCTCATGACCAGTGTGAGACTCCAGCCCTTACAGAGACTCATTGCATTTAACATTTCTGAATGCATGCTTACAAACCTTTCTATTACAGCCAGGCCAAGCTTGCTGACATCTCCCTGTAGAGTACGTATATACCTGGCTGGAGACTATTTGCAATAACTTTTAGCTAAAGTATAATAATATATACACTGGCCAGATGTAAGCACCATACTGGGTGGAAAAAGATTAAGGCCAAAGTAAAGCCATCCTGGCCCTAGGCAGGATCAAACACAAGAAGCAGGTGTGCTCTGCCCATCACCCCTTATCCCATGAGCTGTGGATTCTTCCTCTAAAACCTCTCAAACTCATTATTGTCTATTAATTTTCACTGCACTGCAACAATCCAGCCCAGCTTACTATCTTACCTTGTCTATAATATTTCTAGAGCTCTCTCTGTTGATATCTCTCAAGTTCCTTCCGTCACTTTCCTACCCACTCTCTGCACAATAACCAGAGCAGTGTTTTGTTTGTTTGTTTTTATAGTAGAAAGTTTATGTCTTTCTCAGTGGATCCAAGCACCTGAACAGGACCCAGCAGGCCTTCTCCCATCTGGCCTCTGCCAAATCTCTCATATTGTGTCCCAAACCTACATACATTCAGGCCTCTCCCTCCCAACTCATAGGCTTTTATTTAAATGTCACCTACTCCATAAGACATTCCCTAGACATCTCGCCTAAAGTTGAATATACCACAGACTCCCACACACACTGCCACCACACTCCCTATTCTCCTTTTCTGCTTTACTCTGCTCCTCTGTATATTTCACCTTCTGACATACTTTACATTTTATTTCTTTATTTTGTTCATTTTCTGTCTCCCATCCCTGAATATAAGCTACAAGGGATAAGGAGTTTTGTCTATTTGGTTGATAGTTTGATCCGTAGCACCTAGATTAATTCCTGGCAAATACAAGATAATGAATAAATGGATGTTTGTTGAATAAGCTTCTTGTTTTATAATCTATACTAGAGGCCCGTTGCACAAAGAGATTCGTGCAATAGGCCTTCCTTCCCTTGGCTTCCATCATTGGTTTTCTTCGGGCACCCGGGACCCAGGCCTTCACTCCAGCTGGAGTCTGCCATCTTCGTCTTTGCTGCAGACTCTGGAGTCTCCAGTCTTGTCTTTGCTGGGGCACTCCACTCCTGTAGATCCCTTCGCCGTCCCCCCACCCTCCCTCTCATAGCAGGCATCCTGCCCCGCCTGGCCACTCTGCGCCTGGAGCAGCTGGGTGGCCACTATCTTTGGCCTTCTAATTTGCATACTCACTCTGATTGACTGTGGGCATAGCAGAGGTACGGTCAATTTACATGTTTATCTATTATTATGTAAGACTAGAGGCCCAGTGCATGAAATTCATGCAAGAGTAGGCCTTCCTTTCCCTGGCTGCTGGCACCAGCTTCCCTCTGGCACCTCGGACCCAGACTTCCCTAGCAGCCAGAAGAATTTTTTACCTTTATGTGTTCCCTGAAATTGCTATATTCCCATGGGCTCAGTCCTACTTGAATGAAAAGGGAGATGACCTTGCAAGACAGATCCATAGTCCTAAGTGGCTGTACTTTTGGGGGTAAGAGACTAAATAACTACGGGAGTCTTTACTTGTACTTTTACAAACTCTTTGGACTTGAACAACATTTAAGAAACCGATTTAAGAATTTGTATCAGAAATATCCAGAGCACTCTTTGTATGAAAATTAGACTTTGGGAGGATTTCCCACTGATCTTTGGGAGGAGGAGGGAGTTTTTCTTTTGTAATTATTCAACGTTTGCTCTAAAATTTGTTTTCATTCTACTGTACTGAATGCCAGATGGTAAAGACTTATGATGAAGAAAGTATTTGTGAATAATGATGCAGCCTTTTAATTGCCAGCTTTCATAGTTATCAACTCAACTTTTTACTTTCTTCCTCACCTACCACAACATGGCTGAAACCCTGAACAGGAGGGGCAGCTGCAAATGAACTCAGCTTCGGAAGTTTCCCTGCTCCACGGGAATTTGCCCAGTCCAGGATGGGCTCCAAAATAAAGTGCAGGATGCTTTTCGGGTGGTTAACAATGTAAAATGGATGAGCATGGTGCCTATGCAATTTTCTCAGCAAGGATTTGCCACAAACTCTTCAAGCACTTTTAGTTAGAGTGAATTATGCTGACATTTTTCTTTTCACTGTTTTCATGAGTTTTGAATGTTGAATCAGATTTTGCTGGGGATAATGAAAAGCAGATTTGGGAAACACTTTAAAAAAACCTAGATCAGATCTAGCTTTTGATGTAGGACTAACAATAGAAATATAATGAAGCAGGCAAGTTGGATTATTATACAAATTGATTTTGCTGCTAGTATCTAAAAACATTTTCACTTCAAATCAGTCCCTTAAATATATAATTTGCCTTTTGCCAAATGTTTCCCAATAAAAAGTTTGTCCATTGTTTATTTACATTATGGTTGCATTTTTATTTTCTGATCATTTGAAGAATGCTCCAAGGACATTTACATTTTATGATCCTTGTTATTTCAGTCACATACTGAAGTCAAATGAACAAGAATCACTGGAATGATAACCAGAGCTCAATAAAAAAAGTGTATTGAGGTTGCTTAAACTGAAGACATGCTCAGATTCAGAAAAGAAGGCCATGCTGAGCCAGGTATTACTTCAAGTACTCTATACCTACCAATCAACTTAATTCCAGCAACACCCTATAAAGTATGGTAATTATTGTTAACCCCATTTTAAAGATCAGGAAACAGGCCCAATGATTAAGTAACTTATCGTGGGTTATATGGCCACCAAGAGGTAGCGCTGACTTGAAACAAGTAGCTTCAGCCTGAATTCGTGCCCTAACCACTGTCCCATACTGCCTACATAATTTTCGTTTTTTATAGGATTTCTTAGATTTCTTACCTTGAAAAAATGAGGAAATGTATAACCTCCTGAGAGAGTTGGGTAAGCACTTTAAATCTAAATGTCTTTGTCTTTTCACTTATAAAATGAAATTATTGCAATAACTATTCCTTTTTTTAAAATAAGTTTTATTGATTTTTTTTTACAGAGAGGAAGGGAGAGGGATAGAGAGCTAGAAACATCGATGAGAGAGAAACATCTATCAGCTGCCTCTTGCACACCTCCTACTGGGGATGTGCCCGCAACCAAGGTACATGCCCTTGACTGGAATCGAACCCGGGAACTTTCAGTCCACAGGCTGACACTCTATCCACTGAGCCAAACCAGTTAGGGCTGCAATAACTATTTCTGAGGCTTCTTCCAACTCTGAACTTCCATTTGTTGGCTCAGTGACTTTGAGTGTATGTATATGTGACTTACAGGGAGTGCATGTTGCTTAAGAGAGGTGGGCATGCGATTAAAAAGGGGCATGAAGAAGAATGTAGTTTTTAAAGAAAGAAGAAATGGAATTAAATAATTCATTCAAATGACCATTAAGGCACATTTTTTTTTAATCCCTTGTGAACAATAGGACCTTACAAACTGACTCAAGGCTTCATTACCTGGAAGTTTTATGCCAGGTATTTTCTGGTGAAAATTAAGTACTGCAACCCTGACCATTTGCAATTGGTTCAGATACATAATTTTTTTTTTTTTTTACCTCATCAGACCTACACATGGAAGTGATTAGATTCTTCCAATTACAAGGAAATTCTGTTTGATATGATCACCTAATGTTTTTCCCAAGACAACCAGCAGATGCTAATCTGCTTTCTTTGGGAATAAAGGTATCTTGAGGAATGCAATTACCCACTCTCTTTGGAGATACTTGTAAATAACAACAGTAACAGTGCTATGTAGTACTGATATCACCCAACAGCCATACTGATAAATTATTAGTCATAATCAGTAGATTAGAAACTGATATCACCCAACAGCCATACATGATAAATTATTAGTCATGATTAGTAGATTAGAAAATGAGAAGCACTGGCCCAGCCAGTGTGGCTAAGTGGTTGAATGTCGACTTATGAACCAGGAGATCACAGTTTGATTCCTAGTCAGGGCACATGCCTGGGTTGCGGGCTCGATCCCCAGTGGGAGGTGTGCAAGAGGCAGCAATCAATGATTCTTTCTCATCATTGGTGTTTATATTTCTCTTTCCCTCTCCCTTCCTCTCTGAAATCAATAAAAATATATTTTAAAAAATTAAAAAAAGAAAGAAAAGAAAATGAGAAGCACTGGATTAGATATAGCAAAAATAGAAATCCACCCCTGGACTATATGATTCAACCACACAGCATACAACGCAAATTCACCCCAGAAACAAGTAGCAAACTGCTAACTTTGGGACACAAAATGCTATTATTTTTCTTTTAGTAATACTAACATTTTCATTCTCTGGTCCTCTCAAAATATTTTCCCTTTCCATTGTCACTACTAATCTAAGAGCATCGCGTACTCCTGACTAGATTCTGCAACAATGGCTTAATTTTAGCCACTCAGTGTGTTCATGGCCCAGCAGCAATAGACCTTACCTGGGGGCTTCTTAGAAATGTGAACTGCAGGTCCCATCAGAACTAGTGAATCAGAATCTGCACTCTAACAGAATCTGTTCTCCAGTTGATTTAAATGAACATTATTATTCAGGATCTTCAGTGTTCCTCAAACGCTGACATTTAGTAGAGCTCCTCAAGGTTAAACTGCTTCAGATTTTAGCCATGTCTTATCTTCCAACCTTTAGTATTTCCAAGGTCAATTTGTCCCGTCACTGGAGCAACCCTCTGCTCATGTGTAGACCACCTTTGGTTACGTGGCTTTTTTAATGCTGTTCTACCCTGCTTGATGCCCCTGACTCCTCTCTGTCACTTAATCAAATCCTGCTCATCAAGGACTACTTATTTCATGATTTTAAAGGAATCCTACCCCGGTATTTCTTGTGACATGTGTTGCCTAAACCACGCATCATGGAATTCCTTTATGTTATTCATTAGCAGCCTCCTTTGTGCAAACTTTGCAGAGCAAGTAGCATTGCCAGTTCACCAAGAAGAGCTCAGGACCTAAAGCACAGAGAAGCACATTTTGAAAATCATTGAATGAGTTGATCTTCATTGGTCTCTTTATGTCTAATAGCCTAGAATTTTACATTTGAAAACCAGCCACCCTACAACTACATTTCTGTGTTGTATTAATCACTGTACTATCATGTCCCATGCCTAGTGTGTGGTAGAAAACTATCAAATCAGATGTTTCTTGTGCAGGCAATATTTAATCAAGAAAAATGTAGCTCAATAAATTTGACGTTTGTTCTCCCAAAATCCATACCACTATTTTAAATGAATTCATCTTAATTGAAGGTCAACAGCAAGTCAAAGGAGATCATGAAAATTCTGAGCACTTGGAAATGTGGTTTAAAGGCAAGATGTAAAAGAAGGGGGGATTAAATTTTGTTAGTTGTTTTTCATCATTTTAAGTAATTTAATATACTTTAAACAGCCCAGCTTATTTTATCAATTGCTTGTTTATGAATTATAGCAGGAAGTTTCAAGTTCAGGAAAGAGTAGGGGTGGGGATAAAAGAATTTTGTACTTTTGATTGCTTTATTTACATTATTTTATAATTTCCCTTTATTTAAAAAAAATACAAACAGCAATTGAACACCTGCACATGAGTAAAAGGTTAACTCACAATTTTCTAATTTATATTTATTTAAGATTAATTTTTATTCTCAATAAATCTCAATCTAAAAGTTTTTTTGCAACCGACTGAACAATTTAATTTCAAATGGGTTCTAATGTTTTATTATACCAATTCAGACATTCTAAAATCATAGTTTAGATGTTGTATTTAGTTGAAATGCCTTTGGCAATGAGTGATATCCTACATAATAAAAGGCTAATATGCAAATAGACTGAACTACGGAACAACCAGAATAACCAAACAACCGGTCGCTATGATGTGCGCTGACCACCAGGGGGCGTGTGTGGAACATGGTGGGCATTGGCTGCAGCGGGATGGTGGAGCAGGTGAGCGGGGGCACCAGACCAAGGCGGGGCACTGGTTGCTGTCATCGGGGCGAGCCTCTGGTGGTTACTGAAAATTCTTTGCTCCTGTGTGCCACGGTCCTGCCTGGTGCTCGCACCTGCTGGTCCCGATCACTCGGTGCCATCAGCAGGTGGGAGCAGCGGCTTCCAGCCCTGATCACCCCTGAGGGCCCTGAGGAGCAAGGGGAGGGCTTCTCCACCTCCCCTTGCTCTTGAGGGCTGCCGCTTGCACCCACTGATGACACTGGCCCCACTCACACCCGCTGCTGGTACCAGCCCAATTGCTCTGCACCATCAGTGGGTGCTAGTGGGGCCAGCACAGTCAGCACATGGGAGTGGTGGTGGAAGTGGGGCTGCTGGCAGACAGGGGACTGGGCCGAGGTGGGAGGGGTTGGGCAGGGGCACGGAGCATAGGCTGAGACCTGCCCCTGTGCCTACCACAGCCTCGCAGCCCACAGTTCCTTTCAAGGTGCATGAGTTCGTGCACTGGGCCCCTAGTTCAATTAATAACTAATCATGACTTACAAGATATGGGATTTTTTATTTCACATGGCAAGGCATGTGGAGGTGGTTTGGTTCTAGAGTTGGCAAATGCAGAACCTCAAAAATGTCAGAATTTCAGTTTGGATTCTCTGTATTTTCCTTGTCTTTCTTTTGGTTTCATGATGGTTACCGCAATTTCAGGGACCATGTCCTCACAGGCTAAGTCCAAATGCAGGAAGAGTCCAGTGTCTGTACTGGGTCCCAGTTTAAGAGTAAAGAAAATGTTGCTAGAAATCTGACCAGTAGAATGCACTAGTCAGGGGAAGATCACATGCCTATGTTCAAAGTAATCCCTAGCAAGAGGGAAGAAGTTTATATCATTGCTTAGCCTAATAAATAGCAATTCTATAAAGTACATGATTTTCTAACCACTTTGCTTTACATCTAAAACTAATAAAGAATGGTATTGAATGTAAACTAATTAAAAATAAATTCAAAAAGTAAAAAGTATATTTTATTAAGTCAAATTATAACATTTTGCTAGGGACCAACGTTTAAGTAAGTAAGCTCATTTTAATGAGTAAGCATTATCAAGAGATACTTATAGTAGAGAGTGAAGAAATCAATATGTTTATTTGGAGAAATAGCCAAATGGCTGAGAATTATTAGATATATCTGGCTGTACCAAGTCTTACAGGCATATCAGAATTTTCCATAACTGATTGATAGGAGTAGTTAAAATGATGCTGGCCCATCAATCCATTTGAAGTTATCAGTAGAGTTTTGGCCCCATTTAAGTCAGCTGTTCTTTAATATGATGTGATTTAAAATAATCTAAGAATGGTTGCACAACAATGTTAATGCACTTAATGCCTATGAGTCCTATACTTCAGAATGATTACATTTATAATTTTTATATTATGTATATTTTATCACAATAAAAAATAGCCCTACAAGTAACAAATAAACAAAAAACAAAACAAAACAAAAAAAAAACAACCACTCACCCCACCCTACCCTCACCTCTGCTCAGCCTGGAAAGGAAGTCCCTGAACATATGCCCACCCAATATCAGAAAAGAATTGAAGTTCAATTAGGAAAGATAAATGGAGACTATTGGGTAAGCAATCTCATAGCCTGTTCCAGATATCACTGGGAAAATGCAACTGTATATGACAAAAACATATTTACACAAAAGTCTCATAATAGCTCTTACTAAAAAGCATGTTGATGATCTGTGCAAATGAACTGAGGGGCGCATGGATTAAATTTCCCTTAAAATATACATGGGTTTAAATTGTGATGGGATGTTCTTGGGAAAACATGTTCTGAGTTTCACCAAATTCAAACTTTGGCGAGGGGTGAGGGGAGGGGAATGGTTTCAGACAAATGACAACAAAAAAACATAAAGTTGTCCACCAGGAATTCAATCCTAAATGTGTGTGGTTTGTTGAAAGTTTTGAAATCCTGTGGTACGATTCCTGATGAGCTAGTGTGTCTGACCACCTACAGCTTATTGAGATTGAACCAACCTGCAACAAAACCTCAGACAGGAAAAAGTTAGGCTAAATGGGTTCAAGTGGATTAATTAATTAATCCATGTGTCCATTCATCCATACGATGATATTTTGCTCTCCTAATATGCAGCTAGCATTGTATTTATCATGTTCAAGGAATACAGAGAGAAAACAAATCCTTGCCCTTGAGATGTCTGTATCTCATAGAAGAACAGTCAACACTAAGTGATAGTTAATTGCCATAATGAAACATCTCCATGGGTAAGGGAAGCTGAGGAGTGACTGCTTATGCCTGCCTGGTGGTTTCAAACATACTTTTCTTGCCCAGTGTATTTAAAACTACAATTCAAATACATGAGAATGGATAAAACCTAAAACCCCAAACACGGGTTTCCAAGGCATTTTCCTCTTTAATATTTAAACTCATATGTATGTGAAAGGAAATTTAATCCATATGTTTCTGAATCATTCATACTTAAATCATCATACTTTTTTTTTTGGTAAGAATTGTTAAGGTCCAAGAAGCCTGTGGGGATTTTCTTTTCTTTTCTTTTCTTTTCTTTTCTTTTCTTTTCTTTTCTTTTCTTTTCTTTTCTTTTCTCTTCTTTTCTTTTCTTTTTTTTTTGGTATGTGTGTGTGTGTGTGTGTGTGTGTGTGTGTGTGTGTGTGAGAGAGAGAGAGAGAGAGAGAGAGAGAGAGAGAGAGAACAGGAAGTTGATTGAATTAAGAGAGAATGACCTCTGATAGGGGGAAAAAAGTCATCGAAGTTCCAATATTATGAATCCATATTATGAATCCATGAAATTCAAATGGCCTGTGAGCTTGGCAAACCATGCAACAAACCCAAACATGTCGACTCTGGTACAATCACATGCCTCTTTTCCAGGTTATGGCCTTTCATCAAAAATCCTGCTGGGAGGCATTTGGGTGGTATATGCCCCAGTTACATCTTCTTTGTGCACTCATATGATGCAACAGTCCAAAGACTGAGGGGACCAAAATGCTGGTTCAATCCGAACCATCAATCATGCCTTTCTGAACATTGAAAAACCAGTCTTTCCCTGCTTGTAAATATTACCCCTAATGCCCCCAAACAACTGTTACAAAGTTTTCTTTGGGATTTAACTAAGATTCCTGGGGATTTAAGATACTGGCTGCCAGATTGTTGAAATGCATTGATGTTTATAGTGATTATGATTACAAGAACTAATAATAAATACTTTCATATACCTGGAACAGAGCCCAAATCCTACTGTTTCAAAAGAAAGACTCAGTGTAAAGCCACTGCTCTTTGGAAAGCTGAACACAGGAAAATCTGAGACCAGTCTAGACCCACAGAACTGCTGCTAAATGCCAGAAGCAGGCTAATCAAATTCTCTCCAGACTCCTTCCAATACTTTAAAAAAAGAAAACAGAAAAAAATGGCTATCTTAATTGCATTTTTTCATTATTACCAATTTGGATAAGCTGACTGTGTAAAAATTGCTTTTCTGATTGCTTCAAGCACAGTACCAGTGAAAGAAACTGTTGCAGTCAGAAGTCTCCAGTAAGTGCCACTGTCAAAGACACAGTCCCTATGAGTCGTTTTAATCCAAAAGCCTGAATTGTAGCCAATCTCATCAGTCAGCCAGGATGGTCAGCTCAAGGGGTCAAAGCCTCTTGATGGTGAATGAGGATAAGGTGGGAGGGAGGTCTGATTCATTGTGGGCCTGTTATACCCTGAATGGGGTCACTCCCCAGTATGAGGTCATAGGTCCCGAGGAGCTAAGTGCTTCCTACTGCTGGGAAAGGTATGTTTACTCTAATAGCGAGGCAGTGGGATTGCTGTTATGTGCCAGCAGCCGCATGGTCACCCCTTTAATTCCCAAGTTCCTCTGTCACACTAGAATCTAATAGCACATACTAGTCCACTATAGAAGCAACAGCAAAGATTGCTGATTTCTTTGTTCCCAGCAGAAAAAATGTTTTCACACCTTCTGATAGTAATCTTAATACTCAGGTACCATTCAGGGTATCCCTTTTCCTTTCATGGTCATAGAGAAGGTTTTCATTGTAAAATAAATCTCACCAGGGAAGATGAAAAGGAGAGAAAAAATTACATAAAAATAGGAAAACGTACTTTTCACAGTCAACAGAAAGTAAAAATCAAATTTATCCTAAAGAAACATTTGCTGTACTAAAGCAAAAGAAAAGGAAAGGAAAGAACTGAGAAACTGATGAACTTTTAAAGCTATTCTAATCTCGGGAGTATTGTGTGTCTCTTTCATAGGACAAAGGGGTAACCTGTACCCCATGCATAATACCAGGAACTATATAAGGCAAGTGTTTACAAACTGTACTGGATTGTTTAATCCAAAACGTTTCCCTCCTGCCTTGGGATTGTGTGTCTACATGAAGTTTAAAAAGCTTTTAAAGATAAGGATAGCCAGCAAGCCCTGGAGAGCCAATGGGGCAGGTTTTTGCTGGTTAACCTGATATAGTCTGATCTACTGATAGCCAAGTCACAGCTTGAAAAGTGATGAAAGAAACTCCAGCGGAGTAAAAGTGTTAGTGCAACCCCCAGAAAAGATGATCAGCTTAAGCCAAAGAGTGGGACACAAAGAACAGTAGGAGAAAAAGAGCCGACTTTAGGATTTTACGCTTTATCCACCACTTCTAAATAATTTTCCAGACAGGGGCGGGGAATCCTTTTTCTGCCAAGGGCCATTTGGATATTTATAACATCATTCATGGGCCATACAAAATTATCCACTTAAAAATTAGCCTGCTAATTTGGTCAAACATTTAATTAACCCTAAGTCTGGCAGGGCCAGAGCAAATGATTTCGCAGGCCTTAGAGGGCCTCAGGGCCAGATATTCCCCACTCATGTAGAGCAACAAGTTTTTAGAGTGATCATAGAACTTGGAGATACAGGATCCCAGTCAGGGTCTGGGCACCTGGGACGAGTCTCCTTTGCTGTGTAAGAGTCATGATAGCCAAAGTGGTAGGTGTAGGCAACTGCTCTAGGGCAATATTTAATCACAGATTTTTTATCAGATTTGTCTCTTGAGCTGATAGAATATTTTTGGCCTTATTTTTATTTTTGATAGCTTTTTTATGGTATATTTGAAATGCAATAAATTACCCACATTTAAAGTATTAATTTGGTAAGTTTTAACATTTGCATACAGCTATGAAATATCCACTATCATTAGAAATATGGCCCTAGCCAGATGGCTCGGTTGGTTGGAGCATCATCTTGTACACCAAAAGGTTGTGAGTTTGATTTTCAATCAGGGCACATACCTAGATTATGGGTTTGACCCCCAGTAAAGGAGCTTACCCGAGGCAACCAATCAATGTTTCTCTCCCACATCAATGTTTATCTCTCTCCCTTCCTCTCTCTAAAAATCAAGAAACATATCCTCAGGTGAGATTCAACAAATAAAACATAAATAAAGTGATTTTTTTATTTGTCTTTTTATATGGATATGAGCAGGTAGAGTGTTTAGCCAGATGCATGCAGAGATATATAATAAAAAAATAAGAATTTTTAACTGTATTGTGAGAAGATTGAGAGCAAAAGAAAGAGTAATCTACTTGATGCTCAGAATGATGAAATTACATATATATAGTATTTCTTTCTTTAGCTGAATCTATTTAATGTGTATGCTTTTGAAGTGACTTTGGGATATATAGGTGCTTTAACTAATTGGGTATGATTTGTAAAGAAAATCAAGGACAAGTAATATCAATAATAAAAAGTTCAGCAACTCAGAATCTATTAGAAATGCTGGTTCTCATTGAATCAGAGAGTGGGCACAAATTAAGGAAAGGAAATTCTGAGAGGATAGAATAGGTTATACACCACTACCCCCCTACACTGACACCTCCCCCCACTAAAGAAAGGAAAATATTGTGTCCTATGTCAGACAGTAAGAGTATCTAAAACCTGGGTTAAGTCATCCCTTGCTGATTGTACTTATAGTTTTGACTGCTGAGTCATCATCAATGAGACATTAATCCAGCCCTTGCAAAGTGTAAGGCTTGAAAGAACAAAGGAGACTGTTGGGAACCAATCAGAGGTACCTTAACAGGCAAAACAATACTTCCCTGGCTTATCATTTGGAAACTACCCTTCCCATGGCTCTTAGAACCTGATATGCCTGGAGACACAGCTAACCAACAAGCAAAGAAAATATGAATTCATTTATATTAATGACTGTAAAGCATTATGATACGTGGTGTTTGCTCTTCTGCCTGAAGATCCCCAAAAGTTCCCCCAAATACTGTTATTTCACTCCTGTGATAGAGTAATGAAGTTTCTCTCCTTTTTTTAGTTTCAGAAAGACGGACCATTATTCATTTCTTGGGTTGCACACGGAAACATACAGAACAGTAGAGGGAAAAGGCCTCAGGCTGAATCCCCTCTTCATCCCCTCTTCCTTGTCTTCTCTGTGTTCCTGCTGCAAGGGCTGTTTTAGTGCCTACTTGTAGGCCTTGGAGAAAATTGTGTTAATTCTCAAGTTGACTGTGTGTGTGTGAGTGTGTGTGTGTGTGTGTGTGTGTGTGTGTGTGTGTGTGGAAGGGGGGGTATCTGACTACAGAAGCAAATGAGACTGGCTAATATATGATAAATTGATGAAAGCTAGAAAGCTCTTGGGATGAATCTTGCCTTTTTTTGCAATTATGACTACATAGTTTATTTCTACCAGTATTTGAAAGTCACCAACATTTATTGAGCATCTAAATAGTCCAGTATTTTTCTGTGTCTTTTATTTGTCATCTGAACTATTCTTAACAGCCTGAGAGTCAGGTAATATTAACATTCTCATTTTACAGAAAAATCCATAAAACTCCGAGAATATGAAATAATTCAATCAGGATCATCAAAATCACATATTTACAGTGACAGCAGAGACTCGAACCCAAGTTCACCTGACTCTGAAGCCTTGGTTTTCAAGTATATAAATAAGTACTGCCTCCCAGCCCAAGGCAGGCCAAATTCTACAAAAGCTCACAGTGCAGGAAATTCAAATTATTTCAGATTAAAGGAATTAAGTTTCTTTTAAAAATTAATCAAACTACTTTTTGACAAATGGAAACATATTCATTCTACGAAAGTTTACTTATTTTATTTTGTAACCATTGCAGTTTTTTAAAGAAATTAAAAAAACTTAAAAGAAAAAGAAATCCAAAAAATTCTTTCTATAATCTACCAATTTTATGACCCAAAAATAAAATTATAGTAGTACCAAAGGAATTTTACAACGTGAGAATTAGATTCATCAGTTATAGGTTAATAAAAGACATTCAAATACTTCTTGTGTCCAGGTCATTGTAAAGAACACTGAAGTATGAACCAAGAGACTGCAGTTACATTTCTTCCCTGCCCCTAACGCTGTGCAGTTTTGTGTAGGTCACTCATTATCTCTGCGATTCTATTGCCCATCTGTAACATGAGTGTTGGCCTATATGATCTCCTAGTGTGGACATTCTGTAACAAGGGACAAGCTCATTCATGATTTATTGTTTTATATTTTTACAGGAGGTAGGGCAGATTTTTCATGTTGTTTCCTAACCCCATCACCTCCAATAATCTCAAATCGAATTTAAACTCTCTAAAGAAAGTGGAAAACTCTGCCTGGAGGGTTCGCTTATTCTCATCAACAGGTGTTTGGTTTTCTAGGTTTTTCAGCTGACACTTCCAGGATTTGTGTCTTTGCCTCTTTGCTACAACAACATTTCGCACACATGGAGAAGTCAGGAAAGGGTGTGTTGAATGCAGAAACACTTGACTGTGCTGCAATCTGGAAAGAGTGGTCAATGCTTGGATCTTGGCTGGCCAATCTGAATGTAAGAATAAGATAGCTTACAACAGGCACAGTTCATTCTTTCTGCTTGTTTGACAACTTTGTTTAGCAATGCCATATTCATTTCTTTGGAGCATTGTATTGAAAGGCTTTTATGAACTTGTTTTACTTTCTACCTCTCTGCCCATTTCAGTGATAATTTTATATAAAAGGTAATTCTAAGCAACACCATTCTACAGCAGGAAACTGTGGCAGGCCACCCTGACTCAGCAGCATGTACAAGTGCTAATGGCCCAACCAGCCTTCCTAACCTCCCTAAGCATCAGGGACATGAATAGATATTTATCTTCATAGCTCCCTCAGCCCTGGTTGTATGCTTTACTTGTAAGCAAGATCTGCATGATTTAGATGTGTATGTATATGTCTAACTGAGGATAAGAGAGAATAAAGGTACACTGGGAATTAAGCAATACAACATTTACATAACAACTGTTTATGACTGGGGGATATAAGACAATGGAGAGAATTCTCAGCACAGGGCTGAGGTTTCCATTGCAGGATTCCCAGGACCATTAATGAGAATCATGTGGCTGAGTCCTGTTACATCTGCTGAGAATGTAGCCTGAAGTGTTTTCATTGTGCTAACTTTGGGAGTCCACAAACAGTGGATTGAGTTGGCATGCTCCTTTCTAGGTGTCATCTGGTTGTCCGTTTTCTTTTTGTCCCATCCATTGCAACATGCAGCTTTCCTTCTATCTTGCTTATTTCTGGGCCCCCAGGGGGAAGGGCAAAGGGAAGAAGAGGAATATAAGATAGTGGTGGATGTCAGCTTTATCAGATACACTGCCACTTGAATGATGCTGTCTTTCTTGGGAAGACCCAATTAAATTGGGCTGGATGGTATTACAGAATTAAATTGCTATCCTTTCAGCATGTGAACTAGATTTGTCATGAGACCATAGTCCCTGTCAAAGAGTTCCTCCTTAAGGAGGCATGAAGAAGAGTCCCAGGGTGTGGCTCCAGGCACAGGATAAACCACTCTGCTGACCACCTGTGAGTCTTCATCCGGAGGCGGGGGATGGAGCACTGAGTGCCCCCCTCATGCTCCTCTGCCAGGCTCTCAGAGGACCCAGAGAATGGTGCTTATGAAGTGGCTTGTCTTGTTACCATGTGCTTTGAAAACAAAGAGCACTATTTAGCTCATTCTTCTTCCCTTGAAGTTCATATCTCTCATCGTTCTGATGCCTCATGTTGCACTTCTCACATGGGCACACCCAGTCCAGCAACAATGGGGAAGGGCTCTCCTCAATAGGGCACCAAGTTTCAGAGAATTTAATCGCTTCACAAATGCTGGGACCTGGCTCCAAAACAAGTAGAAACTGCCTTCTCAGGATCTGAAGTGCTTTTCTTTTCCCCACCAAGTTCACCTCAGTTTTAGAAGTTATAGCCAAGGCTTATCTTTGGTGTGGTTTTGTTTTTAACATGAGTTAGGGAAATAGCTCATTATTCAAATGCAGAAATGCTCCATGATAGGGACCTTTTTTTATTTGTTTTAAAACTCATCATTGCAGGTGTTATTCACGAAATTTGGTAAAGAAATATAAAGTCTGATTGCTCTTTCCTTTTACCCTTTAAATTTTTCTTGAATTCTCACAAAGTCAAAAAGGACAACACATGTAGGAAAGACACAAGGTTCTGAAAAGGTATAAACAATAGGCTAAAACCTAAAACACACACACACACACACACACACACACACAAACAAAAACACACAAAAAAACCTTTTAAACTGTCCAAGGGACACAATGGCACCTGATGACTCACCCGGTGAATTGAGTATCCAGAGTGAAGCATCAGATTTAAGAACCACAGCTCCAATTTTGGGGGGCAGAAGGAGGATTTTTTAATTCCCAAAAGCTGATTCACAGTATTAAGAAATAAAATAAAATAAAAACACTCCAAATAAATAGATTTCCTAAACATTAGAAACAAAGGTCCTTATTTTTCAAGACCTACAAGAAATTATTTAAAAATATATTTTGTTAATTTGTGTTTTATTGCAGTGGAAGATAATTGAATATTAAAAATTGAGTCTTACTATAATAGAAGAATATTTGGGTATTTCTATTTTTCAAATTGATGATTCATAATAAAGAATTTAATACTTGGGATATCCTGAGCTATAGGAGATTTAATTCTGTTTTATATTAGCTCCTAACTTCCTAGCTACCTACTACTGTTTCTGCCTCCTGTTTAAGCCTTCACATTGCATCAATAGTCACTTTTCCACGATAAAAATCCCCATGATGTTGCTTTTATAGTGATCTCTACAGCTCCTTCTCCAGGAAGGAGCCCCAGCGTTCACAGGCAGGCCTCCCCCACGGCTCTCCTGTGGCTTTTTGCTCTGACTTGGATTCTTTCCCTACTCCCGGAAAACACCATGCCTTGTGCATCTTTATGTGTGCTCTTCCCTCCGACCAGAATATTCATCCTCAGTGTTGCACCTGGAAAATGCCTTTGCTCCTTCAAACTCAGCCCAGATGTAACTCCCTCCAGGAACCTTTCTTGATTCCTCCAGCAGAATTAGCCACTCTGTCCTTTACCTTGGAGAGCACTTCCTGTTTTTAATTTAAATCGTCATATTTGCTTTTCTAATTTTCTCCTTTGGAATATAAGGTCTTCCATTTAGGGGACCGTGACTTAATTTCTGTCCTAGAACATAGTGTGTGTTCAAGAAATCTGTGTTAAAATGGTAAGTTAATGGATGAACATCTGTATTTTGGAATCCTGAAGATGAAGGACAGAATCAACCCTCTATCATGCTTTAACCCTACACCTCTGCTTTGACAAACTCATGATTTTTAATAAATGTTTGCACACATGTTACAACTCTTTCTCCATCTTGCCTCAAGAGATCGTGTCATTTTCTGAAGTGAAAAGAAGGGGACAGAGAACTTCCATTTAACTGAGATTCTTGTTGACTCCGGACCTAGATGCCACTATATTCTATTATGATGGTTAATGAAATGGACCCTGGTATAAGAGTATGAACAAAGAGATTTTCTCTGCCAGATGTTAGAAAAACAAGACCATTAGAACTGTTTCTGACTATGTGATACAAAGAAGAGCTAAAACATTTTTTCCACTGATAAATGAACTGAGAACCATTTACATATAATAATAGCTCACAGAATTATTAAAGAAGTTATACTAAGGTGAATTTTAACAGAGAGAAGCCACCTACCAAGCCTATCAAGTCGTGTCACTTACAAGAATCCCATGTTTTTGGTGTTAGAACTGACGGGAGCCACTGCAAAGCTTGGTGCTTTATGCAAGTTACAGACTCAGCCACTGTTCTCTTCTTTTTGCTTCCCCTTCAGCAAAATGATGAGAACAACTTGTAGCATATGGAAGCATTTCCACACTACAAGTTATTCTGAGGGGGAAAAATGTGATTTGCAAATTCTGTCAAATGGAACAGGCATTTCCAAATGCTACTACTACGTTCAAACACATCCTTGTGTGTCAGAAGTGTCCTGCAGATGTTTGTTTTGTTTTGTGCTTTTTAAAAAATCTTCCATGACTGCAAATGAGAAGCATGAAAAAGTACAAGAAGCTTGTAAGCTTGTCCCCCAGTTATTACCCCAAACAGACAGGAAGACCTTTTTCAGTTGCTGCCTCTGTATGATTAGTCTCATCAGAAAGGGTTGCTCAATTATCCTCAAATAACCACATGTTGCAAGCAGCTGTACACCAGAAAAAAGACAGTAATAACTACAATTGTAGACAAGATGATACCTGAAGATCAAGACAAATAAACATATTTTTTTGCAAGGGCTTCCCTTGTGCATGTCTTTGTCAAGGCTGACAGGGAAAGTTCAATACTGAGGTATAGAAGCAGTATTCCCCACAGAGAATTTGGAGCAGGTTTCTCTGAGCATTTAAACATGAATGCACGGAGACCTGGGCAAAAGGAAGGATAGAAACAGCACTGCTGTAAATGTCAGATTTACGGTTAGACAGACAAGGTCACAGAGGAACAGGATTACACATTTTTATAAGTTTGGATCCTTAACTCATTATTAAATCATTTTAAAATAGATGAACAAAATGAGATAGGGAAAATTCATTACAGGGTATATCAGTCTACCAATAGAAGATAAAGAGCAAAAAAAAAAAAAAATCTGTTTGTTTATTGATAGTGGAATAGAATTCAAGTCATTTCCCAGTGGGCAGGGAGCCACACCTTTTATTGTAAAGTGATAGAATCTTCTCCAGGAGATTAAAAAGGGCTTGTTCCCAACAGATCTATGCAAGAAGAAAAAATAGTAAAAAATAGATGAAATTTGTTCTGTAAACAACTGTTTCCTTTTTGAAGCAAGAAGAATATAACACAAAGTAAAAAACTAATAAAACTGTTTCTATCATCTGAACATCAGAGAATCCCTAGGAGACTCCCTTTTTTTTTTTTTTTTTTTTTTTAGTGTTTCATGATTCCTTTTACTCCCAGCACTGAGTTTTAGGTAGTGTTAATAAAACAAACTGACCATTCTGTCTGTGTGTTTGGTTATTTCAGACAAACGATATTTTAATCTGTGAGTGAAGAAGACACTGAAACAAAATATTATATTAATAACTGGCAAGAAATTTGCTGTGAGCTATCTCGTGCTGTTAAATAGATTCAAAAGCAGAAAGGCAATGATAGATGACTTTGAAAGAAAAGCTGATAGAGGAGTAAGAAGAAAGCTTGAAGACTGCACACAAAAGGTCATTTCTATGTTACAAGACAGGGACCATCTTCAGGAGAGGAATGTAACTTGGTCTGGGTTCTCCTGAGGTTATAACTGCAGCCACATTATATGAAATTCAAATTTCAATGTTCATGAATAAAGTTTTATTAGACACCGAAAAAAAATGTCAGTTGTTGGATTAAGGACTTATGAGGATTATCTCAATTAATTCTCACAGCAACCAATGAGATATGCATCAAATATTCTTTTTATTCAACAGTTGAGGAAATTACCTCCAAGAGATAATTGAAGATCAGTTCTCACCCAGGCTGCCAGGATCCAGAGCTCCCACTTTTGACCAGCCTGCAATGTTCATCACAGGACATTCTTGCTTTTACCAGTGTAGGGTATTACTTACAACAGATTAAAGAACTTGATCAGAATCTGCAAATATTCACACCAAATTAAAAAATAAGCTAATATATAGAAGAGAATTAATATCAAATGAACTCTGACTTTCCAGAAGTTCACCTACAAATGAAACATCAGAAGAACCAGGCACTGATAATAATTACTACTAAGCAAATAAGACTCATTAGACAAAATTGCGTGTGTCCTGTGCTTTATCCAGGCTAATTCTTTTTTTTTTTCTTTTTTGCTCCCTCACCCCACCCCACTATCTCAAAGATTCTTCCTGAAATCCACTGCTTACATGGTGAACACTACACCCAGAAAACAAAATAACTTTCCTTGTATTACTAACAATGCAGATGGTTTTATTCTAATATATGTCTATTTCCCATAATTTGGTTTAGGAGAAATGGATTTAGTAGCATGAATGCCCATCTGTAAAACAATTAAAAACATATAAAAGCAAATCCAGTGAGTACATTTTAAAACAGCTTCTGAATTTTAAAAAATTGATTTAACACACGATCATTTATCAACGAAATCATGTCAAAAGCACTTTGTTTTACTGTAATAAAGGGTTGGGTTCAAATTTAAAAAACTCCTATTTTTTTTCAAATTTTCTCACTTTTTAATGTGATACTTTTTTAAAATTTCAAAATTTTTAGGAATTTCTAAATCGTTAATTAAGATCTGAAGATCTCATCTCTAGGTCATGTTAAATATTATCTTCTAATTTGATTCTCCATTTTATCTTCCCTTTTCAGTCCATATGTTACCATGCTGACAAAGAATTTTATTTTCTTTCAGTTCTCTGGAATATAAATCATGACACTCTTTCTTGAGTTTCTACAGAATTCTCTCTTATTCATGAATTTCTCAATGAGTCTGCCTATTTTAAAGGCCCTACAATTGCACCTGAAACAATCCCAAACTACTTTCTAAAAGTATTTCAACATGCTTCCTAATAACAACTTTTAACTTTAGCCAAACCAATATCCGCATGGTTGCCTAATTAGGCCATGCCTATGCATCAATTTTGGAGTTTTTTCCAGTGTCATGGCACCTTATGCATTTTTTCCTTCCCTCTGCAAATTATGCTTATTCTGTAATGTCCAAGCAATGTCTGCCTTTTCCTGGAAGGCATTTAAACAACACTGACTTACTAGCATCTCCCCTCTTCCTAAATTCCTATAATACTCTAGTGGTTGATTAACATACTAGAAGGTCAAATTTTTACTGACTCAAATTAATTGATAGCTCCATCCCTCACCCTAAGGTGAAGACAGTTATTAGGGTTTGTCTCTTCCAAACTATTTTGTCTTACTTCACACTAGGATTTCATGGTCAGGAAGTTAGATATTTTACCAATCTTATTTATGTGGGAAATGCTAATATCCCATATTTTAGTAATACAAATACACTAATTTGTTTTGATTTCATATGGATTCATAAATGATAGACACAGCATTTCAAAAGTCCTTGAAGGCTGAGGCTTAGTTTGATAGCTTAAGTATCTTGATATGTTCAAGAAGGAGATGTTGATTGCAAAAGAGAGAGCCATGTTGTCTTTCTGAGGCAACTTCTGATGTCTCTAAAGACGGCACAACCTGGCTTTTGACTTTCAAAATCTCGGTGAAATCGTCCATCCATATCTCTACTTTTAAAATGAGATAGAGTTTAGCACAGTGACATATTTATATATCTATAAATCTAGTAGTAAACCATGTAGTTCAAAATAAGAAAGGAAAACAAAATCATGGCATTTTTTTTCAATGTAGTTATCTATTATTTAATAGTTTTGCGGGTTTAGTTTCTCAATATTCCACAAATATATATTGAGCACTTGCTTTCTAGGAACTGGGGGTAGAAAAGAAACAAACAAAAATGCCTTGCCTCCTGCAGTTTACATTCTAGGGAGAAAGCTTTACAACAAACAAGTGCAGATCTATAGACAAAATGTATAGTCCAAGTAAGTGCTATTGACAAAAAGTAGGGGGATGCTGTTGAGGGAAGACAGTTTCAGTTTTATGTAGGATGGTCAGGAAAGACCTTAGTAAAAGGTAATATTGAATGAAGGCCCAAAACTGATGAAGAAGCAAAATTAGTTAATCCCTGAGAAAAGAGCATTTCAGTGGAAAGGCAAAACAAGTGCAAAGGCTGTAACACAGGTATCTGTCTACTGTAAGCAAAGGATGGCAGTGAGACTAGCATGACAAAGGTGGAGGTGGTGACAAGGAGACCAATATAAAATGAAACAGCCCAGCCAGAGTGCTTTAGCAGTTGAGTATTAACCTATGAACCAGGGGGTTATGGTTTGATTCCCCATCAGGGAACATACCCAGGTTGCAGGCTTGATCCCCAAAAGGGTGTATGCAGGAGGCAAGCAATCAATAGATGATTCTGATCATTGATGTTTCTATCCCTCTCTCCCTTTCCCTTCCTCTCTGAAATAAATAACAATCTATATATATATATAAAAGCCTTAGTGACTGTTACGACCGGTCGACCTAACAACCATTATGACTGGTCGCTATGACGTGCACTGACCACCAGGGGACAGACGCTCAATGCAGGATCTGCCTCCTGGTGGTCAGTGTGCTCCCACAACCAATCTCCCGTGGCTGGCCAACCTCCCACAGTTCCTCCCCTAGGCCAGCCCGGATCAGTGATCGGGACTGGGTGAGACAGCCCCAGTTGGCCCCTATCGCTGGCCAAGTCGAGGGACCCCACCTATGCATGAATTCATGCACCAGGCCTCTAGTGTATTTATAAAAAATAAAATGAAACAAAGTTAGAGGGAGCAGAAGGTGTAGGGCTGCATAAGGCATTGTAAGTTGTTCAGTTTTCACATGAACGAGTTGGTGCTCCACTAGGGTTTTTGGAAGAGGAAAGATATCATTGGTCTTGGGTTTTATCAACAACAATCATCTGGTTACTGTTTCAAGAATATTATGTAAAAATTCAATTTAAAAATCCAGTTAAGAGAGAAACCAAGATGGCGGCATAGGTAAGCACCTAAACTGCTGCCTCGCACAACAATTTCAAAACTACAACTAAAAGACAGAACGGACACCATCCAGAACCACAGGAAAGCTGGCTGAGTGAAAATTCTACAACTAGAAGGAAAGAGAAAAGCTCACAGAGAATTGGAGGTACGGCAAAGGGTCTTTGTGCGCGCAGAGAGGAAGGGCGGCTGAGAGCCTGGCTGACTTTCTCTGGGGGAAGGGGGAAGGAAGCCCCCGACCGCACTGAACCCCAGTTCTGACTGCACTGAACCCCAGTTCCGGGCGAACCCCTGGGGACCCACGCTCTTACGGGGGGAGTCTGGACTCTCGGGCGGAGACTCAGGAGCCGGGGAAGGCGAAGGACTGAAAGCGCGCGCATGCCAGTGCGCACAAAGGCTGCAGAGGTTGCCACAGGCTTTCCCTAGTGGAAGGGAGTCGGAGGTTCCTGACTGCACTGGGCCCCAGTTCTGACTGCACTGAATCCCGGTTCCAGGAGAGCCCCTGGGGACCCATGCTCTTGTGGGGGGAGTCTGGACTCTCGGGCGGAGACTCAGGAGCAGGGAAGGCAGAGGTCTGAAGGCGCACACTTGCGCGCAAGGGTAAGGCTGACGGGAAGCCAAGACTGAGACTCCACCCCATCCAAGCTGAGCACAGAGGCTATTGCAATTTGGCAAGTCTAATCCTATAAGGCTGTCTCCAGCACCGAACTTCTCCCAGCATAGACACAGCTGATCCTTACAGCCAACTGGCCTGGAGGTCAATTCCTCCCAGTGAAACCAACAACAATCAAGACTTAATTACAACAAGGCTGTACACACAGTCCACAAAGGGGTGCACCAAGAGTGTTCACCTCAGGTTAACTGGGGAGGCAGACCCACTGGGCCATATTGGAAACCTAGCACACAAATCTACCTTACCACCTCAGGGAAGCAGTGAAAATGCGGCGTCAAAGAATCAGATCACAAACGAAAGAAATGGAGGAAAACAAACAACTGGATATAGAATTCAAAACCACAGTTATAAGGCTTTTTAAGAATATCCTAGAAAAGGCCGATAAATATAACGAGACCCTCGAAGATATGAAAAAGGACCAACTAGAAATTAAACATACACTGACTGAAATAAAAAATATTATACAGAGACCCAAAAACAGACAAGAGGAACACAAAAATCAAGTCAAAGAATTGAAATACAAAGAAGCAAAAAACACTCAACCGAAAAAGCAAAAAGCAAAAAAAAAAAATCCAAAAAGTTGAAGATAGTGTAAGAAGACTCTGGGACAACTTCAAGCGTACCAACATCAGAATTATGGGGGTGCCAGAAGAAGAGAGAGAGCAAGATACTGAAAACCTATTTGAAGAAATAATGACAGAAAACTTCCCCCACCTGGTGAAAGAAATAGACTTACAAGTCCAGGAAGCGCACAGAACTCCAAACAAAAGGAATCCAAAGAGGACCACACCAAGACACATCATAATTAAAATGCCAAGAGCAAAAGACAAAGAGAGAATATTAAAAGCAGCAAGAGAAAAACAGTTAATTACCTACAAGGGAGCACCCATACGACTGTCAGCTGATTTCTCAACAGAAACTATGCAGGCCAGACGGGAGTGGCAAGAAATTTTCAATGTGATGAATAGCAAGAACTTACAACCAAGATTACTCTACCCAGCAAAGCTATCATTCAGAATTGAAGGGCAGATAAAGAGCTTCACAAATAAGAAAAAGCTGAAGGAGTTCATCACCACCAAACCAGTATTATATGAAATGCTGAAAGGTATTCTTAAAGAAGAGGAAGAAGAAAAAAGTAAAGAGAAAAATTATGAACAACAAATACATATCTATCAACAAGTGAACCTAAAAATCAAGTGAATTAAAAACCTGAGGAACAGAATAATCTGGTGAATATAATAGAATCAGGGGCATAGAAAGGGAGTGGACTGATAATTCTCAGGGGGAAAGGGGTATGGGGGGGTTCATGAAGTGACTGGACAAAAATCATACACCTATGGATGAGGACAGTGCGGGGGAGGTAAGGGCAGAAGGTGGGGTGGGAACTGGGAGGAGGGGAGCTATGGGGGGGAAAAGGAGAAATAATTGTAATATTCTGAATAAAGATTTATTTAAAAAAAAAAAAAACAAGAACAACTACGCCAATGCCAAGTTTGGGCAAGGCTGTAGAGCCACTAAAATTCTTGTATCAGCTGGTGGGAATGCAAAGTGGCACAGCCATCTTGGGAAAGTGTCAGTATCTAAGAAAGCTGGGCTTATGACCCATAAATAAATGTAAATGTGCATTAAAAATGAAAAAAAAAATCCAGTTAAGATTTAGAATTTTAAAGAATATACTGGATAAAACAGTGGGAGAGAGAGGGTTTGGGGCTAGAAAGCCTAGTATAAAAGATTGAGTAATAAATGAAAAGAAGGGGGTCAATAACTTGTGCCTACACCTTGATCTTACAAATGAGTATTCTCATCTACCCATTCATCTTCAACTGTTATTGTACTACCCAAACCAAGAGATAAATTGCTTAGAACTCTGAGGGTTAAAACATGAGGCAGAATGAATTTTTTTTAGTCCTGGTTTTATTCCGTGGTTGGATATAGACAGTTGGGGTACAGAGCCAACATATTTATCTCAGTTTCATAAAAGTTCTGATGACAACATTCTACCTTAAGGTACAAGTTTTGGAATGATATTTGTGTAGGTTAATATTTAAAATATAAAGAAAGTAATTTTTATTCTAGCATGTGGTGGGAGGTATTACTGCAAATTAAATGAAGATTTGACATGTCAGTAATCATTTTCTTTATAAGTGATGTGTTTTTTAAAGTTTTTGTTTCATAGGTTACTTACTTTTATTAGGCCAAGCAATTCTCTTTAATAAATTAACCAATTCTTTTAGCAGAAGCTAATAGGAATAGACTCTCAGCAGCCCAGAGTTTCCAAGGAGGAGGTTTTGGCAGAACCATTGTTAGTTCAGGCATTTACATCCTCTGAACATGTGATGGGAGTTACCAGTTAGGGCATTAAAAACTGTAAAGTTAGTTCAATGGTTTATCAAGTTAAAGAAGGGCATTTCTAGAGTTCTTATGACTTGAGGGTTGTGATGTCAACTAGCTAATTGTTCTAATTCTCACTTCATATAAATATTCATGAAACCTATAGAGAGGTAGAAATTTGCCAAAGAAGAGCCTGCAGAAGAGTTCATTTATAATTTTTACTCATCTGAAAGCAATATGAAGACTTACATGAGTGATGGATGGGATTGAGAAACTTTCTGAAGCTGCCACATGTTCCTTTGGAAAGAGAAAACATAATATAACACGATGTGAACCAGACAGAAAGGCGCTCACACCCTCATTGCTGCATCTCACAAACATAAAGCATTACATGACCAAAGAGTCCTCAGAGCCACTCCAATGGCAGAACTATTTTCTGAGACAGCCAGTGACAACTCTCTGGCCCCAGTTCATGTTCACCATTATATTTCTTTCATTACCCATTTGGAGATTACCCATGGATGCCAAATGGCAGAGTAAGGAAGGGCAGAATGAGGAATAGCACATTGCTTCATGGAATGAGATCACTGAGGTGCAGGTGGACACAGGACAGGCCACAGAGAAGCACACTTGAGAAACTGAAGTTTTATGCCTTCTTTATGCCTTTTATGTAATAACTAGGGGCCTAGTGCACAAATTTGTGCACCTTGAAAGAAACTGTGGGCCACGAGGCTAAGGTGGGCACTGGGGTGGGTCTCGGCCCATCCTCCATGCCCCCGCCAGGCCCCTCCCACCACAGCCCCCAGTCCCCTGTCTGCTAGCAGCCCCACTCCTGCCTCCACTGTTCCCAAGTGCTGATGGCACTGGCCCCACTCGTACCCACTGATGGCGCAGAGCAGAGTTTGGGGCTGATGCCAGCAGTGGGTGTGAGAAGGACCAGCATCATTAGTGGGTGTGAGCAGTGGCTGCTGCCCTGATTGCCACTCAGGACGCCTGCCATGTTCCGGGCTCTGCTGCCTGCTGCCGACGCCCGCCATGTTCTGCGCATGTCCCCTTGTGGACAGCGCACATCATAGTGACTGGTTGTTTGGTTGTTTGGTTCTTCAGGTGTTCCCCTGTTCAGTCTATTTGCATATTAGGGTTTTATATATATAGAAAGGTAGTTTTTAGAGCAAAGACTCATCCACTATCCTCTGGTATGAAGGCATAAATTGCCCAATCAAAATGATACGGTCTAGCTATAGCAGCAGAGGACTATTGTTATTTTAGAAGAGGCCCATGTACCATGACTTCACAACTTGTAAGTTGGAGGATGGCTGGAGAGAAAACAGACTCCTTAATAAGTATTAAACATCAGGTTCGCCTTGTACTGCCCACAGTGTCAACTGTCAAGAGGTTGAAGGGGAAAGGTCTGTAGAATTAGGAGGAGGAAGAGAGGACAAAGGTCTTTATTTTGTTAATTGAAATAAAATCGACATATTTAATAAAATTAATAAAATATTTAAATTCTTGAATAGAATTACTCACTATTTAGTAAACAGTTAAAATGGAATAAAAACACTGCACAAAAAACATTGGGAATGGGCCAAAGTTCTTTTTAGAGGTAAAATGAAAAACAAAACAAACACACACACACGTGTCATTTTTTAGAAATGAAAACACAAATTAACTGAGCATTACATTCAAGATGTTTAAAAATATATAACAAAATAATACTAAGCTAATTGGACCTAGGAAAGAATAAATAAAAAAACAGAAATTAGTGAAATAGGTAATGGAAAAATAGCCAAATGATACATTTAGGACCTAGTTCTTCATAAAAAAAAAAAAAAGAAAAGAAAAGAAAGAAAGAAAAAGAAGACACATGGAGTACAAAGACACTGAAGCATCCATAATAAAGGATAAAAGAAGTATATATTCTCTATATATGGATAATATTTTTAAAATAAAATAATAGAATATGAAGTTTATTGCATTTGAAAACTTTACTGAAAGAATAATTTTCTGGGAAAACATAGGTCACCAAATAGAATATGCAAAACCAGAACATCGGATGGGGCCAATAACAACGGAAAAAGAAAAAAAAAAGAGTTTGCCAAGAAGTTATCTCCAAAAACAACTCCAAGTCCAGACAGTTTGACTGGGGTATTCTTTCAGACTTTCAGGGGAGAAGTGATTCCCACAGTTTTTAACTGTTCCCATGAAAAAAATGTGTGAAAGCTTTCCAATTCTTGATAAGTATAACTTATATTGAAAGCTGAGAACACATATTTCTAAAAAAAAAAAAAGCACAACAGGACAGAAGCAACATGGATATAGATACATTGTAATTAGAAAATAATTGGAAGTAAAATTAATAATGGATTAAATAAATAGCTCCTTATGAGCAAGTGAGGTTTATGCCAGAAAACAAGAATGTGTGAGCATTATTAAATCAATTAATAAAATATATCACATCAATAGGTCAAAAGAATAAAACCTTCTAATAACAATGTTTAAAAAGGCCATCAAAATCCTGTATATACACCTCATATAGTTACAATTTTTTTGTGTGTGTGGTGAGAACATTTAAGATATTTTAAGTATATATACAGTATTGTTAACTATAGTCACCATGCTAAATATTAGATCACTAGAACTTATTCATCTTCAACTGAAAGTTTGTACCCTATGACCAACATGTCTACATTTTTTCTCATCTCCTAGCCCCTGGCAGCTATCATTTTACTTTTTGCTTCTATGAGATGACTTTCTAGATTCTACATATAAGTGAAGTCATACAGTATTTATCTTTTTCTGTCTGTCTTATTTAAATTAGCATAATGACCTCAAGGAAGTCCACTGATGTCCAAATGGTAGGATTTTTTTTTTATGGCTTAATAATATTCCAGTGTGTGTGTCTCTGTGTGTGCATGTTTGTGTGTGAATATCACATTTTCTTTATCCATTTATCTGTCACTGGACACTTAGACTGTTTTCATGTGTTGACTATTGTAAATAATATAGAAATAAACATAGGGATACAGTATATCTTCAAGATACTGACTTCATTTTCTTTGCATATATACTCAGATGTAGAATTGCTGGATCATATGGTACTTGTATTTTTAATTTTTAAGGAACTTCCCATTGCTTTCTACACCAATTTAAATTCCCACCAGCAGTGCACAAGGGTTCCCTGTTCTACACCCTCATCCTCACTGACATTTATTATCTCATGTCTTTCTTATAATAGCAATTCTAACAAGTGTGTGGTGAGATCTCACTGTGGCTTTGATTTCTGTTTCCCTAGTGATTAGTGATGTTGGACACCTTTTCATGTATATCTTATTTGGAAAAATGTTTATTCAGGTCCTCTGCCCATTTTTTAAACAGATTATATTTTTTTGGTTGATGTGTGTGTGTGTGTGTGTGTGTGTGTGTGTTTTCTCTCTCTCGCTCCCTCCCTAGTGAATTGTAAGAGTTGCCTACATATTTTGGATATTAACTTCTTATCTGAAAAATGGTTTGCCAATATTGTTTTCCCATTTTGTAAGTTGCCTCTTTATTGTGTTTTCTTCCTTTGCTGTTCAGAAGCTTTTAAATTTGAAGTAGTCCCTTCTGTTAATTTTTTTTTTTTTTTTGGTTACTTATGCTTTTTGTGTCAAGCCAAAAAATCATTGTCAAGACAATAATCAAGTAGCTTTTCCCCTATGTCTTAATCTAGGAGTTTTATGGTTTCAGGTGTTACATTTAAGTCTTTAATCTATTTTGAGTTAATTAATTTATTTTTTTATTTTCAATTTATCTTTATTATTGTTCAAAGTATTACAGATGTCTCTCCCCACCTCTAGTAACCCCATCCAGCATGCCCTCACCCTCTCCCCCAGGCCTTCACCACACTATTGTCTGTATCCAAGAGTTATGCATATATGCATATAAATTCTTTGGTTAATCCAAATCTTTCACTTCTTATAAGCTCTTTCTTTTATCTCTTTTTTATAATAAATATTTATTGTTCAGACTATTACAGTTGTTCCTCTTTCCCCCCCATAGCTCCCCTCCACCTGGTTCCCACCCCACCCTCTGCCCTTAACCCCCCCCACACACTGTCCTCATCCATAGCTGTACGATTTTTGTCCAGTCTCTTCCCGCACCCCCCACACCCCTTTCCCCCCGAGAATTGTCAGTCCACTCTCTTTCTATGCCCCTGATTCTATATTCACCAGTTTATTCTGTTCATCAGACTTTTTATTCACTTGATTTTTAGATTCACTTGTTGATAGATATGTATTTGTTGTTCATAATTTTTATCTTTACCTTTTCCTTCTTCTTCCTCTTCTTAAAGGATACCTTTCAGCATTTCATATAATACTGGTTTGGTGGTGATGAACTCCTTTAGCTTTTTCTTATCTGTGAAGCTCTTTATCTGCCCTTCAATTCTGAATGATAGCTTTGCTGGGTAGAGTAATCTTGGTTGTAGGTTCTTGCTATTCATCACTTTGAATATTTCTTGCCACTCCTGTCTGGCCTGCATAGTTTCTGTTGAGAAATAAGCTGATAATCGTATGGGTACTCTCTTGTAGGTAATTAACTGTTTTACTCTTGCTGCTTTTAATATTCTCTCTTTGTCTTTTGCTCTTGGCATTTTAATTATGATGTGTCTTGGTGTGGTCCTCTTTGGATTCCTCTTGTTTGGGGTTCTCTGCGCTTCCTGGACTTGTAAGTCTATTTCTTTCACCAGGTAGAGGAAGTTTTCTGTCATTATTTCTTCATATAGGTTTTCAATATCTTGCTCTCTCTCTTCTTCTGGCACACCAATAATTCGGATGTTGGTACACTTAAAGTTGTCCCAGAGGCTCCTTAACTATCTTCATATTTTTGGATTCTTTTTTCTTTTCCAGTTGGGTGGTTTTTGCTTCTTCATATTTCAAATCTTTGACTTGATTCTTGGGATCCTCTAGTCTGCTGTTGGATCTCTGTATATTATTCTTTATTTCAGTCAGTGTATGCTTAAGTTCTAATTGGTCCTTTTTCACATCCTCGAGAGTCTCACTAAATTTATCAGTGGTTTCTAGAAAATTCTTGAAATACCTTATAACCGTGGTTTTGAACTCTATATCCAGTAGTTTGCTTTCCTCCATTTCTGTCATTTGTGACCTGGTTCTTTGTCTCCACATTTTGCCTGCTTCCCTGAGTTGACAGAGTGGCTTTTTGTGCTATGTGTCCTACAGGGCCCAGTGGCTCAGCCTCCCCAGTTACCTGAGGTGGACACTCTTGGTGCAGCCCTTTGTGGGCTGTGTGCACAATCTTGTTGTAGTTAAGCCTTGCTTGTTGTTGGTATCACTGGGAGGAATTGGCCTCCAGGCCAATTGGCTGTGAGAATCAGCTATGTCTACGATGGGAGAACTTCTGTGCTGGAGACACCCTTATGGGGCAAGACTTGCTTCAGTGGGGCTTTGGTGCTCACTGAATCTGCTCCTTGAGTGTGTCCCTTATGGATCTGAGGAGTTGTAATCTGGATGGTCCCAATCTGACCACTGGGTACACTGGCTCTTGGATCTCTAAGGAGGTGCTAATTTAGCCTCTGCCTGAGGCCACCCAGCAGGAGCTACAGAGAGATCTGCAGATTCCTCTTCTTTGTTGGGGTTTGGAGGTGCCCAGATGAGGCCCAGATGTGAAGCAATGCAAGCTGCTGTGGGACCTTGACCCTTCTTTTGGATGTTCTGGGTTTCTCTGACCCAGCTGCAGTTTTTTAGGTAATTTTAGATTGCAAAGGGCCAGGCCATTCATATGCAAAAGCCTCTGCACACAGCTTGGGTGGGGCAGGGTCTCAGGGAATTAACAGAGCAGAGCAAACAGCTATGGCTGATCTTCAGCCCTGCCTTAAGAGGCCCCCAGATCTCAGTGTCCCTCGGTACAAGGACCTCTGAGAGAAAGCCACCCTTAAGTTCCGCCCAGTGCCAGACAGTCTAGTTTCTCCCCATATGAGTCTGGGTCCCCAGAGTCTCACCCACAACTGGAGTTCAGAGCAGTCGGGAGCTTGTGTCTCCCTCCAGATTGAAAAAGAGAACTACGTACTCAGTTGCCAGCCCTTTCCGCGCGTGTGCCTCCGTACCTCCGCACTTTACTTCTGCACCTCCTCTGAATCTCAGTGTGCTTTTCTCTTTCCTTGTAGCTGTAGAATTTCCACTCAGCCAGCCTTTCTGTGGTTCTGGATGTTTTCCGTTTTGTCTTTTAGTTGTAGTTTTGAAGTGGTTGTGTGAGGCAGCAATTTCAGGTGTTTACCTATGCCGCCATCTTGGTTTCTCCTTGAGTTAATTTTTTAACTCAAGATAGGGATATAAGATAGGGGTTTTACTCCATCAATTTGCATGTGAATTCTGTTTTCTAACAGAGCATTTTTACTAATCATTCACACTCTTTAAGTGAGGATAGAAAATAAGTAAAAATTATCATCTCTTCCTCTTCAGGCCATATGAGACTTTATTTTACTTCACCTCAACAAATACTTTAAAAGTTTTGCTAAGACATTATATTTTCTCACATTTGAAGTGTGATCATAAAGCCTTAAAAGTCTTTATTCCTATTCTGGATGTAGACTTAGAAATCTGATAAAACCAAATCCCATGTTACCAAGTTACAACTCACACTACTTTTATAACAAGGATTTCTAGTGTCCTTCTAAACCCTAATTTTATTATATTGTGGGTCTTGACCGTGATCCTGGTGGCTCACCAGGTTCAAATTTAAATAAAAACAGACAAACAACAAGAAACAGATTCTAACAGCCTTTTCTATACAGGGGCCTCTCATTCAAGCTCTACTTCAGGGAGAAGCCTGCACTGGGCTGCCTGCCTCCTGCACTGAACTGGCTTCCTGCACTGTGTTTCTGCCAAGTGAGCCACCCCTTACAAAGGAGTTCCTGGAATATTTTTTCAACCAATAGGACTGAGACTTTCCCTGTCCAATTGGAGCTACAGGACTATATCTCCAACCAATCATATTCTGACTAATCAGGATAATGGCTTTTGGACCAAACTAGGAGCAAGGTTTTGAAGTCCTCATTTGCGTGAACATGACCAATCAAGGACAAGGTTGAGGACTTCTATCAGATAAGTCAGCTCCCTTCTGGCTCTGAGAGTACTGGAGGACAGAAGGCTGCATTTCGCTGGCTGAAGCTAAAGAATTTTTTCTGGAGCAGACCAGATCAGACTAGACCAGTAGCAGAGTGAGGTAGACTGGTGCAGAGTGGAACAGACCACAAGTGGAGCAGACCAGACCAAACCAGAGCTGCTAGCTGGAGAGGGGCCTCACAATAGGGATGCCTCCCCAGAGAGCCACCTTGCTCTAGGGCCTCTTCACAGCTGTGCTGTTTCATAATCCTGCTTTTCGTAATTAAGCAGGAACACTATCAAACTCTTCCACAGCAGTGCTGTTTTCACAGCCATGCTGTGTCACAATCGAGCTATTTGCATTAAATAAAATTTCTTTCTTAACCAAATTAGGGATTCCTTTTGGCATTGAATTGGTGCCAATGACCATTGGTTGACAATATCTTCCCTGTTCTTCAATAGCCTGTTATTGTTTAAAATTACTATTTGTATTCTTCAAAGTTTATTTCTTTCTTAAGTGTATAATATAAACCATTTTACTCTGTCTTCTATTTGCTTCTTCAGTCTTTTCTTTTACTACTTCACTTCATATATTTTGTGCTCTAAATAAACTAAATCTGATAAAACCAAATCCCATGTTACCAGGTTACAACTCACACTTCTTTTATAGCACAATTTATATGTGTAATTTCCTTTATAAGTCCTGCATACTTGAGAAATCTTAGGGAAGTTTGGAATTTTCCAGCTGGAAGTGACAATGGTCAATTCACCTCACCTCCATGGAATATAAGGACCTGTACATCCCCAATACTCTGGTGAATACTTCTGGTTATATGGAGCCCACCACTTGTAAGGAAACCCATAGGCCTATCCTCTTAAAGACCAAGAATGCAGGCAGATGTAAGGTTATAAGATATTGGTGCCTCACAATTGTGTAAAAGAACTCATTTCCATGCTTGCGAAATGCAACTTTTACAAACTGGAAGTCAGGATCAAAAAGCTCTAAAAACTTTAGTAGTCAGAAAAGCTGCTAAGGGAGACCTATTATTTAGAAAGAAAATCATACTTTCCTGATAAAACTATTAATTTACCTTCAAATAATAACTTTCTGAAGCTTAATACATATAAAAATAAAAACGTAATAGATTTTTTCATTATTACATTCAAAAACCATTTGTATGTTTCCTCCTCAGTCTCAAATAGATAGGATAAAGTATTTCTTTTGAAGAGTGTAAGAAGGTAGTTGGACAGTGAGGTGAAGATTCTATAAAACAAAAAATACTGACAGATATGAGTTAAATCCCATTTTATTTTGGATCCTGACTTGGCTACATGACTTGAATTTTCTCCTTCTGGAAAGTGTGAGTAGTAACATCTTCCTGGAGCATTGTGGTGAGGGTTTGTGATGATCTATAGAATACATCTACATAATGCCTGGTTTATAGGCATCCAATAATTGATCCTCAGTACTGCAGATAATCCATCCTCTAAGCTTCCTATTTTAGAATGTTGTTTTCCTGCTTGAGAGACTCTGGTTTTCATAGCCCTCTGTAATCTGGAAATCCCTGCCTAGGCAGCATGATTTTCTACATCTTTCCCCATTGGTTCCATAGTTTCTGTCAGCTGAGGCTCACCATTGCCCGATGGTTCTCTGCCCTTTGTTCATGCCCTGTATAGAATTAAAGCACATCCATTGTGTCACTCACCAACCTCTCAATGTTTGAAATCCACCCCCATGTCTTTCAAGGTCCACTTCAAGAAGTTTCCCAGGAGCAGTAATGTATTTATTCCTAGAAAAAATAGGGACCAAGGTGTTCAGAGGGGCACCAAGTATGAGTCTAAAGTGGACATGGGAGTCAGCATTCATTTATTCATTCAATACATATTTGTGAATCTTACTGTATTCCAGATATTGTTCTAGATACTGAGGATAAAGCAATGAATTGAACTGGCAGAACCTTGCTGTTACAGAATTACTTTCTTACCTAATATCCTATTGTGGGGAGAACAGCAAAGTAATGAAATTAAAAGGCAAAATATATACTATGTTTAATGGTGATGGTAAACAAGAAAAAAAATAAAAGTAAGAAAGGGCACAGAGAGTAAAGAGGGTGGAATTACAATTTTAGATAGGGGAGCCAGGGAATATATTGGGAAGGTGATATTTGAATGAAGACTTAAAGGAGGGGAGGGAATAAGTCAGAGGTATCTGGCAGAGCCTGATGGATTCTAGAGAGCACAGAGAATGCAGTGTGGCTGGAGAAGAATGAGAGAGGAGAAGGAGGGAAAGGCATGAGGCCAGAGGTAAGGGGCCAGATGGTGTACACCATCGGTGTCATTTACAAGATTTTGACTTCCACTATGTGTGCCACCAGAGGCCATTGGAGAGTTTTGAGCAGAGGCATGTGGTCTGACATTTAACAAGCTCTTTCTTGCTGTTGTGCATAGTACAGATCATAGGTGGTGTGATCTCTAGCATTCACAGGTGGCCCCCAGTGAACCACAACCCCCAGCATTCACACTCTTCCATAGTCCCCTCCACACTGAATCTGGGACAGCCTTGTGACTGGCTCTCACCAAAATATTTTTATAGAAGTAAAACTGTGCTTACAAAGACCTGGTGGGCTTTGTCTTTGGATACTTTAGGTGCCCTAAGACTCCATGATCAAAGCTTGGCTACCAGGACAGAGAGCCCATGTGAAAAGACCATGTGGAGAGGGAGAGGCCTGAGATTACATGAGGTAAGACAGAGGTTGAGAACCCAGCTGAACCCAGACAAGCTGAGCTAGCTAAGGAGCCAGACATGTGGAAAGCCATCTCTAACGTTCCATGTGGCATCCACCTGATGCAGCCACAGGGGAGACCCTAAGGGAAACCAATAGGAAGACTATTTGGCTGAGTCCCAGTCAACCCCACAGAATCAGGAGCAATAATAAAATGGGTGTTGTTTTCACCACTAAATTTAGGGAAAGCTTGTTATATAGAAATAGATCTCTAGAACAGACAGCAAAGACACAAGCAGGGAAACAGGCTCAGGGGATGATGGTGGCTTCGGTCATAGTAGAAGCATGGAGATGGGAAAACGTTGTCAGATTCCCATGTATCTGAAGGCAGATTTTCTGAAGCTTGGAGATGAGCTGTGAGAAGAAGAGGAGTTAATGATGACCTGAAGGTAACACTTGGCATTAGGATGAGTAGAGGCCATCTAAATAGGGTACCTCAAGGCCTCACATGGAGGCTTGCAACCTTCAGGTGGTGTCATGCAGAGGGTTGCATAGGAAGGGAGAATCCCATCCCAGACAGTGAAATTCTGACAAGAGGATCAGAAATTAAAGCAGGTGGTGGCTAGGCCTCATAGGAATTCTCTGAGCCAAGCAGCCTGGTACCCAGGATTTAATAAGGTACCAGTGGCTTCAGGAACAGGTCTTGAAGGAGCCCTCAAAGCTACTTATTTGGCCTGGACACATTCAACTTCCTTATCACCACAAAGCTTAAATTGCAGTCTTCGTTTTACCTTCTAGAAGCCCAATCTCTTTAAGGTGTTCAGGCAGCCTGTTTATTCTTCAAATCCCCACCACACCTACAGACACATAAAAGACTAAATTAAATTCTTCTCACACTTATACAGGGACTTCCTACTACCAGAAACTCTGCGCAGATCCTTGGCCACTTTTTTTTTTCATAGATCCATTGGTTGTTCAGAGATCAAAGATAGTATTTTTATGTGTGAAAACCCACCTTCTCAACTCTTTGGGAAGCAATGCATTATTTTCTCCATCTGGCATATGCTAAATGGTTGTGAAAATACAGGAAGTTCCTGTGAATTTCCTCAAGAAAATCTTGACAGGCTCTCCACTATTTTGGACTATTCTGATTTGTATTATGACATTCAAACTGTGATCAAATAATATAATAATATAACATAATAAAATAAAGAAAAACCTGATCAGGCAGCATGAAATTTTCTTTAGCCCCTGTGGCAACAAGTAAGAACATTTATATAAACAAAGAACAAGAATGAAAATAAAAGCAAGGAAATATGTTGTTTTAAAATGCGTGGAGTTGACATTAACACAGTCAATTTAAGTCATTTTATCAACGTTTTGGAACATTTGCTAAAATACTTCGTTTGTTTCTATCATAGAGTCATCGAGAATTTGAACCCTATGAAAGCTGAGCTTTATTCTAGGCTAGTCTCTTTTTTTTTTTACAATGAATAATCACAAGTCCAGAGAGGTAATGACTTTCCTAAGGTCACACAGCTGGTTAGAGGCACAGTAAATGATAAAATTTAATTTTCATAATTCCTTATCCAGTTTTCTTCCTGGAGAACTCCTGAAATATTTCTTATATAAGCGTTTACACCTTGGTACCCAAATGGCTGCACCCCCAGCCAAGGAGAGAGAAGGAACCACTGAGCAGGCGGCGTAAGGAGTCAGGCAGAAGAAGGTGAGGAGAAGATGAGAACAGCTCCGTTCTTATCTTTCTGCTCTCATTGCTATAGGATGCCACAACAATGGAGCAGCATGGGGAGAAGTCAACAAGTCCTAGTCTGAAAGGACTGCACCTCCTGAATGTAACTAACCCACCTCCTGTTAACCAGACCTGGCACTTCAGGAGGAAAAAGCCACTGTGTTGTTTAAACACACAAGACTGTGCTGAATCCTTTCCTGGCTCCATTAGAGCTGCGTGACCTTGGGTAAGATATGTTACCTTTATATTCTTTAATCTCTTCATATGGAAAATAAGAATAATAACACCTACCTCACAAGGCTGTTGTAACAATGAAGGTTAATATTTTTAAAAGCTTAGAATAGTGCCTGGCACAAATTAAGGACTCAATAGGTTCACAAAATAATTAAACGAATTTTATAGTATTATGTTCATCTTCCTTGAAATTTTCCTATCGTTTTATAACTTTATAAGACAGTTCCTATCTGTCTTGTGATCTTCTTTTTCTTGGTCATTCACACTCTCCCATACCCTGTCCTAAACTGGAATGTCAAACAGGTAGGACACTCAGACTGCAGACAGCGGTCCTTTGCTGTCACTGTGATCACCACCACTGATCCCTTAAGCTCAGGGAAGAGTCATTATTCAACCCAGTGAAGTGGCTTCTTACTCAGCATAGAGTCCCAGGCTCCCAGGTCTCAGGACACTGCCAAATGAACAACACCCAAAGAGTGCAAGCCCAACCAGGGAGGGAGAGTTCCTAGCTGCTCCCATTAGCATAGTTTGCCCAGCATCTCAGCTCCCGTGTATTACTCTTACATTCATAATCTATAAAAAGTTCGTTGAACCTCTGCCTTTAAGAAATCTATGCTTTATGTTTTTATTTTTAACTCAGAATCCTTTTCACACTTAGGTGATTATCTTCTTTCTGCTGGATCTCAAAGTATCATCAGATTTTGAATATGGTATTTTTCTTTTGGCTTTGCTAGCAATAGAAAATGAACACATTATTTTCTGATGATCTGTGTGCAGGTATCCTAAAATAATGTCTATTCATTTATGACTTCAATCAATTACTATGCATTAAGTACTTTATAGGTGCCAGACCCTGTGCTCTATTTTAGCTTACATTCATTATGGTGCTTAGCAGGGTCTCAGAGCAGGGATAAAGTAAGGCTGAAAATGGAATGCCTTCAAGGACCAGAAGAATCTCAGTGAGTCATGCCAGACAAAGAATAAATGTAATGCAGACTGGTGCAGCCACTGTGGAAAACAGCACGGAGTTTCCTCAAAAACTAAAAATGGAACTCCCATTTGACCCAGTAATCCCACTTCTAGGAATATATCCAAAGAAATCAGAAACACCAATAGGAAAGTACCCCTATGTTCATAGTGGCACAAGTTACAATAGCTAAGATTAGGAAACATCCTAAGTGCCCATCAGCAGATGAGTGGATTAGAAAACTGTGGTACATCTGCACAATGGAATAATACACTACTGTATAAAAGAAAGAACTCTTACCATTTGCAATAGCATGGATGAACATGGAGAACATTATGCTAAGCAAAATAAGATAGTCGGAGAAAGATAAATATCACATGATCTCACTCATTTGTGGAATATAATGAACAACATAAACTGATGAACAAAAATAGATCCAGAGAAAGAGAAGCATGGAACAGACCGTCAGACCTCAGAGGGAAGGCAGGGGAGGGTGGGGAAGGAGTAAGAGATCAACTAAAGAACTTACATGCATGCATATAAGCATAACCAATGGACATAGACACTAGGGGAGTGAAGGCATGTGCTGGGGGGTGGGAGTGACCAGGGGGAGGTCAATGGGGGGAAAAGGAGACATATGTAATACTTTAAACAATAAAGAATTTTAAAAATATATAAATGTAAACAATAGGGGATAGTGGGACCTGTGGCAAATTGTATGACACACTCCAGCTAATTAAAATATATAACTGAAAGACAGCTAAATAAAATTTAAAAAAATTTAAAGTCATCATCCTTGTCCCCCAAAATTTGTTGGGCTGACACAACTCAACCAGGGACCCAGTTAGAGTTCTCCAAGTTCTGACCCTCTGTATTTAGTTCTATCCAGATATGTAAATCTGGGAGATTGAGTTATACCTTGAACTAATCTGCAATATTGACCTATAAGCCAGCCTTCTGGGAAAGACTAATGTGCTCCTCCCTAGAACCTATTCTAAGCTAGAAGGAAAATATAAAAATTGTATTACATATGTGATAAAATATATGTCACATATGTAATATAGTCCCATATGTAATATAAATTTAAAAATGACTAGAACTTTTCTTCAGCAGCATTTTCCCATGGTTGTGACTCAAGCAGCCTGAGAAATCATGTAGAAGTCAACAGCACAAAGAAGAATTTTAAGGAGAACCTCTGGGTATCCCAGCACAATATGACATTTGTATAAATGCAAGTAGGCATGAAATCAGATATTTTAAGCATGAAGTTTATTGATTCCTAAAGGAGAAGACTCTCACCCCAAAGAGAGAGAGGTTCAGTGACTAAAGTATTGAAGAGGAAGGACAATTTGATACTGCAGGACATGTAAAACTATGACCTCCAGTCTTGCCCTGGTGGAGTTGGGGGGTGGGGAGGGGGAAGTAAGTCTCTATAAGAAACGGAGATGGGATCGGAGCAAAAGTTTCTACTTTGTTGTGTTAGCACTAGAGCAGTGGTCGGCAAACTGCTGCTCGCGAGCCACATGTGGCTTGCGAGCCGCAGTTTGCCGACCAATGCACTAGAGTATGTGATAGCAGGTAAGGTTAGTCCCCTGTGTGTAGTTGTGATATTTGTAATAGAACAAAATAGTGCCTACCAACAACACAGAAGAATTGGAATTAGTTAATCACCAGAGAACCCTGAGATCTCAAAATTCAAAGGGATGGGAGCAGTGGAATTCATTGGGAGACAAACAGTATCTAGAAGGTCATGAAAAATACAAACAAATAGTGGATACCAAAAGGTGAAAGAAATATACCTGAATATTCTGGACATTTATCAAGGTGTGTAAGAAATTCCATGGAGCCTGTTGGCTAGCAAGGAAGGGATCTCAAATTCCCTGGGCTACAGGAATTTTGCTGGAGGAAGCTGAGCCACATTAACCAGAAAATTATTATTGCATCCCAGCATCTGGCAAAGCTCAGAATGTCTTCTTAGAAGACTAAGGAGCAGCCCATTTGGCCCCTATCTTAGTGTCACAAAGTGAATAGCATCAAAGTTGATTTTAAAATAGTCACATATGTAATATAAATTTAAAAATGACTAGAACTTTTCTTCAGCAGCATTTTCCCATGTTTGTGACTCAAGCAGCCTGAGAAATCATGTAGAAGTCAACAGCACAAAGAAGAATTTTAAGAACCTCTGGGTATCCCAGCACAATATGACATTTGTATAAATGCAAGTAGGCATGAAATCAGATATTTTAACCAGGAAGTTTGTTGATTTATGATTCCCATAGTGTCCCCCCTTCAGACAAGAACATCAGAACATAGCCTAAGGCTCTTCTGCCTTCCCTTGTAAAGAACCAGGTAATTGGTTCTTCTTAGCAAGGCACAACTGGTTTTGATTTAACTGAAGATTAGGAATGGTTTTTTTCAGTTGACTGATGATTGACTCTTCTTAGGCATTTCTCTCCTCCCCCAGTTGGCAATCATCTCTCTTTGTGCTTATTCCCTCTGCAAACCTTCAAGCATACCATTTGTGGGCCTACCATGTACCATGTATTCCCCAAAATACACCCCCCCCCCCCGCCCCGCCATGAAAGCTGCCACTGCATCTGACAGATCATCAAAAATCATGGTGTGCTTTAGGAGGCAAGGTCTCCCTTGATCCTTTCAAAAGAGGGAGGCTGATATGGTTCAACAGGAAGCATTTCTCTCAGACCCAGTGTCCTTCCCCTCACTCAAATATCTTTACATGAAAACAGAGAGAAAGAAACTCAAAGAAAATAGGACAAATTAGTTTTTAAAGATGAAACATGCAGATATCCACTAAATTCCAACCTCCCATTGTAAATAATTCCCCAAAAGGATATTAGAAAAAAATTTCATTATGCTAAAAAACCAAGCATCCCACACTCAACACACTTTCCATTTTTAGAATCTATAATTTTATGACTATTAATTTTCATGATTCATTTTGGGCTGTTTTCTTCAATAAACAAACAAAAAAATCAGATTTTTTTTTGTTTGATGGGCAATTTAACCCCATCAAAGATACAAGAGAAATGGAGAGGGGAACAAGAAGCTAAAGAAGTTAAATGTTATCTCTAACTCATGGCTTCCATTTTGTCCTCTAGCCTTATACCTTACCAGAAATTTTGAACTCGATGTTCCTATTAGTTTTCCCCCAAATTGTGTCCTCTCTTACATCTGGGAGCATATTATTTGATTGATGGATGAATGAATAAACAAGTGAGAGAGGAAATTAATTAATCACTTAAAAAATATATAGCATGCCTTATAAGTTTATTCCATCTTATATATCTGAAGATGCTTTTAATATATTTCAACCTTAAGGATAAAAATTCATTCTCTCCTGGGGCCAATGGTTCCATTTGAGGTAGAGAAATATTTCACACAAATTTGAAAAGGGGGATGGATGTGGTACTGCCTGGTGAGACATATTCATGTATAAGAAAGAAAATGTCTCTTGAAGGGTGTCTCAACAGAAGGCAGGATTCTGAAATGAGACCCCTGAGTGAGATTCCAAAAAGTCGAGATCGACGTGCACTTACTTTGAAATTTACTTGCAGCATTCTTTATTGGCTAGATCAAGGTAGATAAAAGTCCAATCAAAATTCCATGTTGGAAAGATGTACCAGATTTTTAAAATGTGTATTATTGTGAAGCTGATATTATTGTTGATACCTGTGAAATGATCTCAATGAAGAAGAAATGTGAGAACTGCTGCGGTGTAGCAAGAATTTTCACTCAGATTGCAACAAATTATTTAATAATCTGTTTCATTGGTCTTGTGATCTGAATACTGAGAAAGATATTAATTATCTATCAGGTTTGAATATCTAAATTCAATAATGTTGTGCACTATTACTCAAAGAACATCTTCATAAAATATGGATGTCATGTGAAAAAATTTAGTTTTCTTCCCATGGAATTCCCTTAAATATTTTAAAAGAAAAATGTGTAACATATATGCTCTATTTTCCTGCAAGTTGGTGCTAATAAAATGGAATCAGCAGCAAATTAATTTTCACAGAAATGTTTGTAAATAGTTGACCATGTTTGATAGAATAGCTTTTTAAATGAGTATTTGTACACATGACCTGGTATTTTATTTGATGTACATAAAATTTTGTGTGTTCTATTGAAAAATATTTTTGCTTTGTATTTTGGAATCAAATACTCATGGTGCCCTGTAAAGAGTCACACCAGTTTTCAAATTCCTTTCTACCTAAATATGTGAAGAGCAATTGATGCATAGAAGATGTTTATATGTAATAAAATTCTCTGAATACGTTTGTTGTTATTATTACCCTAAGAGACCAATGTTGTTGAATATGAATGGACAGTTCTGTGAATTCAGATATTGGAAAGTTTTGTTATAAAGAAGGGTTCAGGATAAAAAATAAGGGTTTTCTGAAATTTCTGATAGTTATATTAAGAAAATCCAAGTGGGAAATAAAGTTGGGATTCCCAAAGTATATATATACATATATATAAACAGACAACCCAGTTATTCTAATGAGATCTTTTATTAAGATAAAGCTCAAATAATTGATTATTATCTATATAGGGCAATGGTGTTGCATAGATGGATGGGGCAAGAAGAAAACATGCAAAATAGATCGTTGATTTATTCTTGATAATATTTAGAGGATAATGGTGATAAGGAAGTAGGAGGAGACTAGAGAGAAATGAAATGTATTCATTGCTGAGGAAAGAGTAAATGAAATGTATACCTATCCTGTAAGGTGACTCAGTAAATAGATGGATGAAAGAAAACAACCTCAAGGGAGATTTCCAATGGAGTGGAAAGTGGCTCTGTCTTTCAGGTTATCATTTTAACAGTGTTATCAATTTATCATACATATTATACATTTGTATCATGTTGTCAATAATATTATATTGATAGCACTATTACCAATTTCTTAGTTATATATTATCCACTAATTGGTCAAAGAAAATGAATATGAAATTTGCAGAAGAAATCTAATGGGCAGGGTCACAAAATACATCCAACCACAAAAATTATAGGTCTGAGAATGATCTTGATAAATTATAGAGAGTGAAAATGGAACATGAAATTTAAGAAATTAAATATAATGTCTCAATTGGCACCAAAAACGAACACCTCTAGGTTTCATAGGAAAGCAGCTGTGGAAAAACTGGAAGCCATTGTTCAGTGTCAGTCTCCCCTTCTTCTCACACACTTCAGAGTGAGCTCTCCAGTGCCTATGGAAGCACTTCCAACTCTGAAACGTTTATTTTATAGAGCAGCTGATTTTGTTTTTGAAGTACTGATTACTCAAAAGTTTTCTAACGACTGTCTACATGAATCAGCCGGACCATACCAAAGCAGTAATTTTTGAATTGATGAAGTCAGCCTGGTTTCTGCTGTTGAAGCTTCTCCCACAATTTTTTTTTTTACCAACTCTCTGGTACACAGAGCCTGAGGACTACACCCTGGCTGACCAGGACAGCCCCCTGCTTCATCCCTGCCAAGCAAACCCTGATCCAAGCTCCTAAGATATCTGCACCTATTCCTTTGTCAGACTTTATCAATGCCAAGGACTGCATTCTTCAGGAATTTCTTTGTTAATTAAATGACAACTCACAAATCTAATATACTATTGTGATCAAATATACTATTGGATTACTTCTTTCAGCAGTCTTTGCATGATATCATAATTCTCACACAATATTCAATTCCATCCTTGGACTTCAAACCACAGCAAATACCTACTTCAAGCAAAAGCAAAGCCATTGTATCAGCTCCACTTCACACTCTGTAATGCAACTACTAGTAGCCTCATTTCTGGTCCATTATGCATTTCCACTTGGCCAAGGGGACCTCTGCCAGCCCGGGGAAGTCTGACCATATCAGAGAAGCACTCATGATTCCTATAAGAACTGGCTTCTATGTATACTGGTAGACTTAATAAGCACTTTTTCTTTTCTTTTCCCCTGGAAAAATCATCAGATGCTTGAATTATTCCTTTAATTCCTGAAAGCACTCCATTTAAACACATGAAAACTAAATAGATGAGTAAAGAAGAGATGGGATTAGAGCTTTGACCCATTAGTTCTATACAGATAAAACCTCTGTAAGATGAAACTATAGGTGTTATTAACAATAGTGAAGAGGAGACCATGCATCTCAGCCTGAGGATACGTGGTAGGTGTTTTAAAAGACACAGGTTGAAAGGACAGGTAACACCAGCCCACCCATCAGGATCCAAGAGACTGGCTCCATTGTTGCAGGGCTGTCCTAGCTGGTGCTGTAGCCCCTGATTGGACAAAATGTTGTACTTTGCTCTCTGGGATCTAGGAAAGAACAGTGTCAGTAGTCTCTCTGAGATATATGATTTCACTTTTCTTTGGTGGAAGGTGGGTGTGGAGTGTTGCTGCTTCAAAGTAGTTGTTAATATTTTGAGACTATGAATGCACTTTTTAAAATAGGGTTTGAATGTATTGACAAGCCAGTGCAAATGCACATTTGCCATGTCTCAGCCTTGACAGAACATGGGTAATCACTTCCTGTAGGATGGGACAGATGAGACACAGCTGGAATCTGGCATCAGACCAGAGATTCTTAACTGTGGTGGGTATTGCTCCCCATGGGGGTGCATCAGATTCTAAATTTGGGGCTGGGGATTTCTTTTGAGGATATGCTAAGAATGTGGAGTTTCAGAAATAATATTCAACATTATCATTGCCAATGATGGAATTTACTTTATGCAGCAATTTTATATAGCATAAAAGGGGAACAGTAGAGGCCTGGCCAGGTGACTCAGTTGGTTGGAGTGTCCTCCCATACATCAAAAAGATTGAGTGCTCGATTGTTGGTCAGGGCACATACCTAGGTTGTGGGTTCAATCCCTAGTTGGGGTGCTTATGGGAGGCAACCCATCAATGTTTCTCTCTCACATGGATGATTTTCTCTCTTTCTCTTCATCTCACTTTAAAATCAGTAAACATATCTTCGAGTGAGGATTAAATAAAAGGGGAGAACATTAGATACTGATTTTATGAAAAGGGAATGTGGCTTAATCAGCTACATGAACATAGATCTGAATCCACTCACATGGGAAGCATTGATGTGAGAGGATTGATCCGCCTACTCTTGGTTGAACAAACCCAATTCCCAATGATTCAGGCAACTTCTAACACCACAATGGAGCTTTGCCTAGGCAGGGGTCCTCAAACTACGGCCCGCGGGCCACATGCGGCCCGCCGAGGACATTTATCCAGCCCGCCGGGTGCCGCTGCCTGTCCTGCTTAGCAGCTGACTCATCCCGAGCCCACAGTGTGCATAGGAATTTGTTCATAGTTTTTTTTTAAACTATAGTCTGGCCCTCCAACGGTCTGAGGGACAGTGAACTGGCCCCCTGTTTAAAAAGTATGAGGACCCCTGGGCCCTAGAGTATATACTTACTAGTAGTAAGCACATGCTTAATTAGTAGATGGCTCAGGAGCAGCCAGCAACACCACCTACCCTAACCATGCAGCTGGGTGTTCTGACACAGGGTTTCCCACGTGTATATTATAATCACGAGAACCACCTTGAGCAAATGATAAACACATGCATCCTGAATCAGAGTCTCCAGGGGCAGCCTTGGAATATGTATGCTTAACCAAGGTCCCAGGTATAAATAACATGAACAGAATTTACTGTAAAATTAGTTGTTGACACAATCACCATGATCTACTGCTGTACATTTCTAAACTTAGACTCCAATTTTCTTAATTCTGCAGGGTAACCATTTATTCCTTTACCTAACCCATTTGTTGAACTCCTGCCTGTACTAAAATCTAGATGATGGGGTTACAAATGTAAGGAAAAAGTAATGCCTGCCATTGAAAACTTGTAGTCTAGCAAAGAGACTGACATATGCATGAAAGGAAGGAAAACTGTGGTCTGTTTCAGTCAGAGGGAAAAGTCAAGTGACGCTGAGGTTGGACATAGGGCAGCAAACTCTCGGGAACTGTGCCAGGCCTCAGTGGGGAGGAGGACGAGCTGGGAGGTCTCCAGAGGAGCGGGTGCTGAAGGGAAAGAAAATGCACAAAGACCTCTCTGCATGTGGAGGCCTCTCTGGCACCCAGGAGCAATGTGCAGTTCAGGGAGGCAGCATTTAAGGGGCATAAAGGGGACTAACAAGAGATGAAAGCCTGTTTGTCAGGGAATTTGAATTTCATCTTATAGGCAATAGCGTCAATTGGATTCCATCCTATTAGCAAGCAGAGGAATTGCATGGTGAATTTGTTTTTGGAAAGATAACAGTAGTGACAGGGCAGAGAACGCATGGGGACATAGTGGGGCAAGAGAGAAATGATGACAGTGTGATTGGGGATGGGGCAGCAGCAAAGGACATCATGAGATCTGAGCCCATGTCAACTTCCCTGCTTCTAAATGATCAATTCCCCTTCCTGGGACTCCACTCTGAAAGGTGTGAAGCTCCCCTTAGCAGGGTGTTTAGGTTCTCAGTGAAAACCTAATGGGTATCCCTAAAAGTCCAGAAAAGCATTTTATCTTCAGTAAAAAGGAAACAAACAAAGGCTGCACGATTTGAGGTTCTAAGCAATACATTCAATGTCCCACTCCTTAGGGCTGTCAATGCTACTTCTCTTTCTAGCTTCTACATAGTCTATGGAGAAAAAAATTAAACAAGCACACGCCTATTCAATTTATGTTCAGTGTGGCAAAACAGCCTGAATAAAAGACATGCAATCTGTGTACACTTTGATAAAATTTACCATGAATTTGGGGTGATAATGATGTATCAATATAGGTTCGTTAACTGTAACAAAGATACCCTCAGGCACATGATGTTCAAAAAGCGGGGAGGCTTTGTATGCGTGAGGGCGGGGGATATGGGAAATCTCTGTACCTTTCTCTTAATTTTGCTGTGAACCTAAAATTGCTCTAAAAATAAAGTCCATTAATTTTTTAAAAAGCAAGTTTCAGGAAAGTTTATGAAGTATTATCCTATTTAAATATACATGCATATACTTATCAAATTATACATTGTAATATATATATACATTTATGTATAAATTATACCTCAATTAAAAAAAGAATATATGTATATAAAAATGTACAACTCATGTTATTTTTCAGGAGACGCTGGCCCAGTTTTAGCTCCTTTAAGAATGTTGTGTGACTTCATGATGGAAGCAGCAATACCCTTGGGTTGATAGCAGGACAGCTGTTGAGAGTGGGGTCCCATTTCATATAGTTTTGAAACTCAATCTGCTTTTCTGAAAGGTAGTAATGGTTTCAGTGTAAATTAGTGTGATATAAAGAGACATGGGTCCTTAAACAAACACTTAATGATGCCACAACTTTTTTTTTATGAAGGACACACCCCATGTACTAACACTCCTATGTGTGTTTTTCCCACAGCAAAATGACAAAATTTTGAAATCATAAACCATATTTTAAAAAATCCTCTTTGCTTTATAATCACATCTTTTACATGTACATTTCTCACACTTGGTTCTTGTAAGATTTCAATTTTTATTATATGAACAAAAGCCCCTTTGAAAATATTTTTTTAAAACCCAGACTTTCAACTACATTTGTGAAATGAATACTCCACTAAGCTGTTCTTCAGTTACAGACTGCCTGTGGCCTCCCTCAGTAAACTGATCTCATGGAAACCCATGCACATCTCCACATGAATCACTACACGGGTAGGTTGTGAAAAAGTTTGCGCATATCTATATGTGTTACACATCACCTAATCTCTTTCTATACCATCTATGCAATTGTATGTAGGGCGTGCTCTACCTTCGCAGACTCTGTGAAGAATGACTGACATTGTGTGTGTGTGTGTGTGTGTGTGTTCACAAAAGATCTCTGGTGTCAAACAAAAAGGCCACTCAATTCTCGCAAGGAGTCTCTTGGAAAGTGTCTAGGACTGACACTTGATCCTCACTCCTCAGAGGTGAAAGGAAACAAGCATAGTGTCACCTGGCCCCTGACACCCCTTCCCTTTACACTTAATCAGCCCCAGTCCTGACAAATGATTGTGCCTAGAGGAAAGCAAAGGGTTGTCCTTGCTGTGGCTGCCCTAGACATTCTCCCAGAATAAATAGCTAGGCCAGCGGGAGAGCCAGGCTGCAACCACCAGACCCATTTTGACCCATTCAGAGGCTCTGCTCTTTGCAATGACCTCTGCTGATGAGAGAGCCATGCACCCTGGTCCCCTGATCTTTGTGAGGGAAGATCTCAAGAGCATGGCTGCGTCACCAGGACATAGACTCAACAGAGCCCTCAGTGATAACCTTGGGCAGCCTGGTTGCAAGAGCCACTGTCTATCTAAAGAGCAGGAGATACCACCAGGCACTGAATGGTAAACAACTGCAGTTGCACAGATATTATGGATCAGCAGGCTTTACACACACACACAGACACACACACACACACACACACACACACACACACACACAGGCCACCTATGCCTACGCCCAAAACTGAAACTAAAGGATATGACTTTTAGCCTCAAGCACAGAGCAATTGAGTTGCTTGGTCTTAAACCTATTCTGATGCTAAAAAACTGATAATGTTCAGTGTTTATTAGCAAGTGAAGGGAATTGGTTTCTTTCATATACTGATGTTGGGAATTCAATTTGGAGAACCCTATAACCCTATTTAGAGAGCATTTAAAAATACTTTCCAGAATCTGAAATGTGTTATATTTTATCCCAACAACTCCATTTTCAGATATCTAATTGGTTGTATCCTTACACATGGATCAAAAGATATGTGTCAAAATATGTCTTGTGCAACTTTTTATGAAGTGGCCAAACGTTAGAAACAAGTAGATATGCATTAACAAGGGGCTTCTAAAATAAAGTATAAAGTATTGTTTAAAACTCTACACTAGGTAGTGATGAAAAGTTGCCAACATACACTATAAAGTAAAATAATAGTTCATAGAACAATACATTTATATAATGTGATACTATTATACAACAAACAAAAAAATGATATGCTCATGACCACACACATACACATAAACCCCCACACATAATGCACTGACTAGGAAGAAGCATCTAAACTCTTATAAGAGATTTCATATGAGTAATGCTGTGAGATTAGAAGATGTGAGAGGAGTCTTTCAACTTTCATTCAATATATTTTGTTATTATTTGAATTTTTATGATTACCCATGGACTGCTTTCATTTAAATAATAGATGTATCTGCCCCTAGCTCATGTGTTTTGTGATTAGTGGGTCAAGATAGATAAAGAAACAGGCACAAAATGAGATTATTACACCACTAATACTGACATCTGCATGGAAAGGCAGGGGTTTGATGTGTTTTATGGGTCCCACATGCTACAAACGCATTTCTTTACATCATTCATTTCACTTTTCTCTCTTTTTTTGTATTTATAAATCCAGGGGTGGTCAAAAGCAGGTTTACAGTGGCACTGTGACATTCTTTTGAGTTAATAAACCTATTGTAATAATCATAACCTGCATGTCTTAATTCATAGGAACAACTGTAATCTGATTTGTCCACCCTTGTACATTGGAAATGCTTAGAGGATGGGAAAACTTCTCCTTGGTCCCCAAAGTACTGAGAGTCAAGCAAGAATATCAGGTGGATGTTGAAGAATGAGAAGGAGTTTGTTCATTGAGGAGGAATCTGTACTCCAGGCAGAGGGCCTGGGCACCAGGATAGGCAACAGGTGGATAGACTCCACAACATCAGTTAGGCCAAAAAGGAAGTGCAGTACAGAGTCTCAGCACTAGACTGTCTAGTGAATCTGCCTGTGAATTCAGCTCAGAGCCTGGGCTCCTTACCATGAAACACTTTCAGACACCAGTAGCATCTTGAATGGTTAGAATACAAAGGTGCCTGAAGTCAGTGAGTGAAGGGAGATGATGAAAATCTGGTGAAGGAGAGATTGTGAGAGGCTTTCCTGTAATTCCAACTGCAAGAAGTGGATGCTTTTCTATCACATAGGGAGAAGCACTGACACTTTTAACATAAGCAAATCTAATTTGTATTTGTCTTCCAATCGTTTTATTATTCATAAAACACCCTATAGCTAGACCCTAGGCAGAGGCTGCAGGGCTAAACAGAGCTTCTGAGCCTAAGAAAGCTCCAGTGACTTCCTTGTGTTCTTAGATATAATTTCAAACCTTTTCATTGAGCAATATGCTTACATAAAACACAATTTCTCAAACATTGTGGTCAATGATTTTCTTACAGTTTGAATTTACTTTACTATTCTTCAAAGTTATTTAAATTCAGTCTTTTTAGGTCCCAATTTTCTATTTATCACTAATTTTGTCAAGCTTGCCTTTTACCCTAGAATCCTCTAAAGCTCCTCCTGTCCTTCGGTGCATGGAATTGTTAATAAGCACAATGATTTCAGCACAACACATCAGAATACTGGGCATACATTTTGTTCATTATACATACACTAGTGGCCCAGTGTACAGATTTGTGCACATGAAAGGAAATTAATTAGCAGGTGGCTGGCAGGTCAGGACTGGGTGAGAAGGGCCGGACACGCCCTGGAGCCAACATCCTGTGGTCCTTCCCCAGCCTGCCACACCTGGGGCAGCACCATGGCTTGAAAGGCATCTGCAGAGTGAGTGGGGTCCCTCAGCCTGGCCTGTGGGGATCAGGCTGAAACCAGCTCTCCAACATCCCCCGAGGGGTCCCAGAGTGGGAGAGGGAACTTTGCAAAGTTCCTGTTGCTCGGCAGCTCCTGCATTGAGTGTCTGCCCACTGGTGGTCAGTGTGCATCATACCTATGGGCCGGTTGGCTGGTCACTTAGCCTTTTATATATATAGATTGCCATTTTGTTGGCAAATATGTGAGCAAGACCAATGGTATGTTAGAAAATGTTCAACAATTGATTCTCCAAGAAAAAGGGGGAAAAAAGAAAAAAAAAAAACCCTTGCTGTGTAGCATTTGCCAATTTCTGTAGTGTTAGTATTCTCACCATGGCCAATTTTAATTTACCAAATTGATGTCAATGAAGGCAGAGTTGGCGATAACTGCACACAAGAAGCTCTCTGAAGCTGCTACAAGCCAATTCCAAGCACCACTGGAACACTTGCCTCAGCATTTGACTAAACTAATAGTTTATGCAGGAAAGCTCCAATCACTTCAACTTCATGCAAGTATTAATTCCTGGGACATTGATTGAATGATGCACTGTTGTTCCAAGCACTCCTATGTACCACTCGCTATTCTAGAAAGTAAGAAATTTTCAATAAAACACAAAGTTGTTTACCTCATGAAACTTACAGTTGGAGGGAGACAGACAATTTAATTCATTAATTACTAACTCATATGCCATTTGTTAATAAAGGCCATGGAGAAATATGAAGTCTAGTAAGAGGAACAGAATCCAGTGGGAGAAAGGCAAGGTGGAAGCTTCTGCTTCTTTATAGGTCAGTTAGGTAAGATCCTCATGAAGAAGAGACAGAAAAATAAGAGTCAGACAGAAGTCTTGGGCAAGAGCTTCCGGGGCCATAGAGACAGTATGTGCAAAGGTCCTGAGGCATCACTATGCTTGGCATGTTGGAGGAACAGCAACAAAGTCCATGCAGCTCAAACAAAGTGATTTCCACACCTAACAATTTGGAAATCCATTGACTCTTCCTCTATGAATTTGTTCTTCATTTCCTTTTTCCTTTCCAACAACATCAGAAATATTTCTACTTAACAGAATGGTCACTGTTATTACTTTTCATTTCCCTTCGAAAGGAAGTAAAGTATATAGAGATTAAATCAAAGTCCTAATTACAGATCCAAAATTATGATTGGTCTCTGTTTCATATACACAGTAACAAAACCCATGCCAGGGAAGTTCCTGTCTGACCTCTCACTGGGTCCAACAACCACATGTTAGCTGCTTCATGTATTTGCCTCAACATCTGGAGCTCTCCAGAAAAGAAAATGTTCTCCTGCATCCATCAGTAGACTGTGTTTAAATAGGGTGATGTGGTTTTCATTAAAAAGTCATTTTTCCTGTGATGAAATTATAATACCATTTATTTATTCTTTAATTCTTCCAACAAATATTTTTTGAACAAAAACTATGCTCTAAAACATGTGTAAGGAACTAAAGGTACGTCACTGGACAAAACGCATTTTTTTCCTCCTTCTCTAATGGTGATTAAAGTTTAGTGGAACAAACAAACATTTCAACAAATAATTAGACCAGAAATTCTAGAAATCTTATGGGAATGATAAGCATTATAATAATACATATTAGAACAGAAATACCATGAACAAAAGAGAAATTTGAAAATCTCAGACAACAGATGAGATTAAAATTAAAATACCCTGGGAGACAAAATATAATGAACTGAATTGGGACCCAGGGCAGGTAGCCTGCCTGATCTGAACTGCATAGTTCTGTGTTTCTGTCATGAGAAGAGTTGCCATGAATATTACAGGGATGGTGGGAACATGAATTCAAATTGGGAGAGGGACAACCTCACAATTTGACCAAAAGAGAAATTTAAAGCTGCAATCTAGGCCCTGGCAGGTTGCTCAGTTGGTTAAGATGTTGTCCCGTACACCCAAAAGGTTGCCAGTTGTAAGCTCTGTAAGGGCACAAACCTAGGTTGTGGATTTGAACCCTATTCAGGGCACACATACAGTAGGCAACCAAATGATGTTTCTCTCTCACATTGATTTCTCTCTCTCTCTTTCTCTTGCTTCCTCTCTCTCTAAATATCAATTAAAACATAACCTCTGATGAGGAATATATATATATATATATATATATATATATATATATATATATATATATATAATATGATGAGGAAGTAAAGCTGTGGTCCTGTTAGAAGAGGATGGCTTATACATACTTTATTTGCAGAGCACCTCCCATGAGATGGAAAACAGTGTCAAGTGATCATATCAAAGAACATTGGAGCTGCTAGGAGACATAACCTTTGGTTCCCTGGCTCCTCCTTTCCTTGGAATAACCAGGGAGGAACAGTTATACACCCAATGATGACCTCTCTTCCAATCATGTACTGGGGGCTGGGGTGGAAGGATTGGATTCCTTGAGATGAAAGAGTATAACCTCTCAGGAGAAAACATTCAATCACAACAGAAAAAAGGTAAAAATAATCCAGAAAAGTGGGGGTAGAATAGGATCCTCTGGAACAACCTGAAGCATGCCTTACTTCACTTTATGGGGCTTGTGGGAGAAAAGATTTGATGAAAAAGTTTCCTAATGTGGTAAAGGAAATAGCCACATAAATCCAAGAAACACAGAGTGTCCCACACAACATGAACCCAAAGAGGCCCACACCAAGATATTGATGTGAGAGAGACATCGAATGGTTGCTTACTGCATGTGCTCTGACCAATGCCAGGGGTTGGACCTGCAAGGCAGGTATATGCTCTTGACCAGGAAGGAAACCTGTGACCCTTCAGTGAGGGAGCAACACTGTAACTACTGAGCCACACCATCCAATGCAGTCTCTCTTTTTTTAACCTCTTATGATCATGAGTCTGTGGTTACAGACTGGCCACTTCCCTACAAATCTAATCAATCACCGTTGAAAGATGGGATGTTTAGACACAACGGTACTTGGTTAACCTCCTCTGAAGGGTTAAAAAAGTCAATACACTTGAAAATAGGGGAGAAAAAGGCACAAAGGAATCCTAGTTGTTGAAGATTAACAGACCACCACACAAAAGCCCCAAAGCATCCTTCAACCTTCTAAAAAAATGTACTAAAAATGTTACCATGGCAACCACCAATTAAATAAACTAGTAAAAGAGGACAACTATCTACACCTCAACCAAACTACACAAACAATAAAAAAATGCTCCATAAATCAATTAAGTTTTAAATGTAGTTTGAAAAGTTGAGGCTGGGGGAAGGTATAGGAGAAAAAGGAAACTAAAATCCTTAGCCCATGACAATTAAAACAATGGTAAAATAGCACAAGTAAAATCAACAATAGGGCCCAAGACTGAAAATAATGTCCATATTGTTAATACAAACGTACTTTCTATTTGCTGATGTTAAAAGGCTATTTATGATTTTATCCTAATATTGTGGGTTTCCATTAGCAAAATTTGGAGGAGTCGAGAAACTGCTTGCAGGTCCTGCTGATTAACTATTTCTGTGGGAAATAAGTCAAATGGGCTTATGGACATGCCACAGAGCTCTCTTTATGCTTTCAGATGTTCTCTAATAGACTGAGAGATTTTGTTTGCGTCTGGGACAATTCCAGCTCTCCCTCACCTCAGGATCAGGGGCTGAGAGCGTAACTTGCACCAAACCTAAAAGCAGTTATTCATAGTACAAGAAAATAAATCAACTTGACCCTAAATTTCTTGGGTGCCAAAAGCATCTTAAGTCATAGAATCATGAGCCAAGGAGAGAGACCATTTTGAGCGGAGTAGGAGGGGAAATTGGTGGGATCATTGATTGCTTGTATACTTAACTGATCTAAGGAAAATCCTGATAGAAAAGTTCATCTTGCCTTTTCGGTGTTCTTTGCAATTGCTCTCTCTGTCTTTAAAGTTATTCTCAGAATCAATTAAATACATGCATGCATATTACTTTCAGATTAAATTTGAGAACAGAGATGCTAAAAGAGAACAGTAAGTAAGCAAGCATCTCTGGAGAGCCACATCTACTGTGGGAACTTGGGAACTATTTCTTTACTAACAGCCACCTCTTATCATTCTTAAAGATAAAATGGAGCTCTGAAACATCAAAGACACTAGAGAACAGCTGGATGTGGCAAAAAAGAAACTAATTCTCTTTTGTTTTAGGGAACTTGCTATAATTGGCCTACATGAGAGGAAGCCCATTTATGTTTGTTTTAATTTGGGTGAACACATAGTACTGACTTCCAGGAATCATAAGTAAAGATTTTGTGTCAGTGATTTCTGAATATACAACATAATTTCATTGTACCATTGTAACATCATCTGAATTCTTAATGAGAAATGTGATTTAGTCATTCCATAACTTTTTTTAAATTTTATATTTTATTTTATTGTTTAAATATTACAAATAAAATAAAAAAATAAATAAACTATTACAAATAGTAGTACATATGTCTCCTTTTTTTCCCCATTGACCTCCTCCAGCCTCCCCTACCCCCCGTCAAATGCTTTCACCACCACCCCCCCCCCCAGTGTCTTTCATCCATTGGTTATGCTTATATGCATGCATACAAGTCCTTTGGTTGATCTCTTATCACCCCCCCAACCCTTCCCTACCTTCCCACTGTAGTTTGATAGTCTGTTCAGTGCATATATCCTTTCTGATTGGTGTTTAAGTTTTCTTGGGATATATTCCTAGAAGTGGTATTACTGGGCAAATGGTAGTTCCATTTTTAATTTTTTGAGGAAACGCCATACTGATAACTTTTAAAATCCATCCCTTCCTTCTTCTTTCTTTCCTTCCTCCCTTCCCCGACCATCCCTTTCCCCACAAGTTCTCCCCTGTCTCCTCTCCTTCTCCCCTCCACTTGTCCCCTCTCCTCTGATTTCCCTCTCTTCCTCTCCCTCTCTCTCCATTTCTTGCCATTTCTGTGTTCTCTCTCTCTCTCTCTCTCTCTCTCTCTCTCTCTCTCTCTCTCTCTCTCTCTCTCCTCTCTTCTACTTTTCTCTCTCTCCCTTTCTTTCTTCTCTCACTCTCTCATCTACCCTTTTACTTGGACATAATGCAAAATCATGGTGGATAAAAACTGGAAATGTCTTTTGTGTTTTGGGTCCATTAGAAGATTTTAGAGTACAGAAAATGTCCCACTTGCCTATTGTGCTTGGAATGGAATGTTATATATTTAGCAATATTGTTATTTGCCATTTCTGTGTTCCGATAATCTCTAGAACAATGGAGATTTTCTCAGCAGACTACACTGAGCCACAGTTGAGGAAGAGAGACCTGATGCAACATATTACTGTTTCTCTGGAGATACCAAACTAGTACAGTCTTAAGGGTTCATTTGTTAGCAACCTATGGTTCCGACACAGATGTTGTTCTAAGGTCTTTAAACTCACAGTGTTTGTGGTAAGAGGCAAAACCATTCTCTTAAAGGGTGGAGTCTGCCTTGTTCTCTTTGTTTACCCATTGTGGGATTGGAAACGTTACTGGGGCACTGTTCAATTTAAAATAATGGAAAACCTCACATAGTTAGAAGGGCAGTAAGCATGCTTTAAGGAAGGATGGAAGAATTGTTGGACCAATGTTAGTTGCAGTTCAAATTTCAGAATAAAATCTGAATTCTTTGGTGTTTTAACTTCCTTGCAACTAACAAAGTGCTTCTGAAAGACTTTAACTTTAAAATGTGTCCCTAAGTCAAATGGTTATTAGATGATTACCTTTTAGTGTTGCAAATAAAAATGAATCAGAAACATATAAATTGTGACTTTTTAAATTAAGGTAGACATTGTTAAAGAAATATGCATTTTATTTAACGAGGCAATATACAAAATAATAATGTATAACCTTCAAAATTCTAAACTTGGTGTAAGTCAACCTATGTAACATTGAATAATTCATGAAATGGTTCAGAATGTGAAGTCTTTACCAAAGTGATGGTCACTGGCGTGAATTTATACCAACAGGAACCCCAGTTTGGAGTGTGGTGACAAGAAGACTATTCAGTGCAAACAGCTCAGTTATGATGCAGAACAGCTATGGAACAGCTCAATAGTGTTACAGCTCAATTATGAAACAGCATGGTGGGCCAAGATGACCCTCAGGTGAGGCAGCCCTGGGCCTGAGGCAGCCCTGCCCACCCAAGTGTTGAAGCCTTGCCCCGGTCCATCTAGACAGCTCACTCCACTATGCACTGTCTGCTGGGGTTCACTCTGCTCCGGTCTAATCCACTGCACTCCACTCCATTCCATTCTGTGGAGACAGCTCCAGTGAGCATTTGTGCTTCATCTCCAGTCAGGAAAAGTCTTCCATAGAAAGGGAAAGTGCTCCCCAGCCAGAGGAGAGCTGACTTATATAGAGAATCTTTGTCCCTCATGTCTTATTAGAGCATTATCATGCAAATGAGGACTCCAAATCCCCACAGTTTGATTGGTTCAAAAAGCACTCTCTAGATTGGCTGGAATGGAGCCACTCGGATTGTTCTGTGATAATCCTAATGATGATACAATTTCAAAGCTCTGTTTGGATTGCAATAGTCTGAGCGCTTGTTTGAAATATGATTGCAAGAACTCCTCTTTCTTTCTTTTCCCTTTATTAAAAAATTTGAGCTCAATTGGTCACTATAAACCATTCTTAGTAGGAGTTTTCTTTTTTGAGACCAATAAAGGTATAAAGCCCAGGAATTCAGATGCATCTAAAATAGTAAATAGTGATAAAAAATAGTAAATAGTGTTAATGCATTACTTTTCCTGACAAGAAAGTGAGACACAGTGAAGGTGACCATCATGTGTGGTCTGATGACCCACCTTCAAGGACCTAGATGGTGGCTGGGTGAATTGCTTCCACTTCCAGCTTCACTAGCAGGAAAGGTCTTCTGCGCTGCAATGTCCCACACAAATGGGATCCAACTACACATACGTACACCAACTTAAAACTAAAAAATTCACATTATCCTTGATAAAAGAATACATGATGTTAAATGACAATCATATCAACTCCATTTAATTAATGCATTGCTTTTTAGCCACAAGAAAATAAAACAATAGAGAAATATCTGTCTCCACAGGTCCCTTACTCTTAGCATTATAAATTGCATCTCAGATACTTTTACACGATTCATCCTTTATTTTCCTTCTTCCTTATTCCTGGAACCTACATTACAGAATATAGATTGATGCAAAACAATGTTTGGACTGTGAAACCCAAAGTAATAAGAGTAGAGTATTTGTTCTTTTCTGTAACATCCACAGTGGCCAATGCAAAGCCTCAGGAAGTGCATGCTGGATGAACTGGGCATGAGCAAAACACTGGTGAGCTCCTTGAATATAGATTATAGAGTGGTACCTCATAATTTACTAAATTCTGTCAGTTAATTCCATATCAACAGATTATATCTTTAATTAGTACATTAATTCTACAAGTACAGTGGTTTAGTTGCTATTAGGTGTAGGATATGCCAAGTGACAACAGAGATCAATTTTTGCCTTGTGTTCATATTATTCCATTGTCCTGGGTTAAACCTCTGGGGATATATGCTTCCTCATTGGCATATAAAATGCACCAATTTGTTATTTCTTATCTGTTCTTATTTTTTTAACATCCCCATCAGTTAATATTAATGGAGTATAAGAGAGTCTGCCATTCATTATAGAACTGGAGACAGAAAATAAAAAGACAGAGAGAATAAGTAAGGGTATATCAGTAGCCATAATTTGTATCCATTAAAAAGTACACTTCTATGAGTACTGATATGTAATTATCCTCAAAAATAATAAAGGAAAACATGAAAGTGCAGCACAGTGCATCTCATACATTGCTATTTGTATTTTTAAAGGGAACACACCCAGTTTTTGTATATAACCCCCCAACACACACACACACACACACACACACACACACACATACATGCATAAACTGTCTCTGTATGGGGATTAAGCAAGAAACATGTAAAAACGATAGCCTGTGAATGGCAGGGGGAAAAGTGGAGAATATAAGTAGGAGTAGGAGATCTATATCTCCCCTTTTAATTATTTGTTTTTACAAAATTCATATTTGACTTTTTAAAATAACAGGCTTCTGAAGTTTAAAAATAATGTACAACTTTATTTCAATACATTGGTACATAGGCTGGAATAGTTTATTAAGAACATAAAATTTATAAATTTATCTGAAGATAAAGTAGACGGCCTAAATAGGCCAATCTAGAAGAAAGTGAAAAGCAATCAAAAAGCACCAGGAGACCCAGATAGTTTTGATTAACCACACTAACATTCATGGACTCATAATTCTCATTTAACTTTTTTTTTCAATTTCAGAGCACAGACAATGACAGGAAGCTACTTTACATAGCTAGCATGACTCTAATAACAAATGCACAAAAACAACCTAAGAAAGTAAATCTATAGGCTGGTCTTATGAATATAGAGAAAAATTTCTAAACAAAATATTAGCCACACCTATAAATTGGAATTTTAAAGAAATATATTTTTATTGATTTTAGAGGGGAAGGGAGAGGAAGAGAGAGATGGAAACATCAATGATGAGAGAGAATCATTGATTGGCTTACTGCACACTCACTACTGGGGATTGAGCCCGCAACCTAGGCATGTGCCCTTGACCAGAATCTAACCCGGGACCTTTTGGTCCACAGGCCAATGCTCTATCCACTGAGCCAAACTGGCTAGGGCTAAATTGGCATATTTTAAAAAATAATAAATAACATATCATTTCCAACTAGAGTTTACTAAGGGATGCAAAGAAGTTCCAATAGTAGAAATCTATTACTGTAATTCACAGATCAGAAAGAATATATGCATCCCTATGTCCATAGCAAAGTTATTTACAATAGCTAAGATCTGGAAATAGGCCAACTGCCCATCGGATGAGTGGATAAAACGCTATGGTGTATTTTCACAATGGAATACTATGCCACTTTAAAAAGAAGCAGCTCTTACCCTTTGCAACAGTATAGATGGACCTGCAGATTGTTATATCTGGAATCTAATGAACAAAATAAACTGATAAACAAAATGGGTCCAGAGCATTGAGGCCTGGAACAGACCTACACATCTCAGAGGGGAGATATGGAGGGGACTGGAAGAGGTTAACCAAAGAACATATAAGCATATGTGCATAATCCATGACACAGACAATAGTGTGGGGAAAGCTTGGGGTGGGGTGAAGGCTGGCTGAAGAGGGGCAAAGGAGAACATCTGTAATACTGTCAACAATAAATAAAATAATAATAACAGGGTAATGAAGACCTGGGGGGGATGGGTAGTGCCTGGGAGGAGGGTGTGAAAGGGAGGGAAATGGGAGATATATGTGATACTATCAACAATAAAAAATACATTTAAAAATAATAAAATTTAAAAATAAATAACAAAATGAAAAAACTAATAATAAAAAGTACCCAAAAAGTTTTGCTGAAATTCAGTAAGTGTTTATCATTAAAAATACACTGAAAATTTATATACAAAAACCAGCATTGACCTACTCACCATCTTGACAGGAAGCTACTCTAAGATTTCTTAAAGCATGGTTCAAGGCCATCTGACTCATTAATACATATGTCTTTGCTGGAATCTATCAATAAATTAACCTCTCTGAAGATGGGGACTCAGCATCTTCATTTTGACAAGGTTCCCTGTGGGGCTGTTCACTCCTCCAAGTTTCCCCTTCTCCTCTCCCATGTCTCCTGTCATGGTTTCACTTCTTTTCCAGCTGGCCTAGTCCTGGGGGAGGTAGCTCTGCTCCCTTCTCTGCCCTCACCTGAACCTGACACCCTCTGCACTTGTCCTTTGCTGCCAGCCAGGAAACCACCACACTGCAGTTAGGCTGATGGCCTTCTCAGTTCTGCACCCATGCTTGACAGAAGTGCCATGACAAATTTAGGATTTCCAATGCAGCCTGTTCCTCTATACCTTTCCAAGGTCTCCAACTAGCTGCATCTCCCATTCTGGACACTGACTGTTTCAAAATATCAACCTTCAGCTTCAAAGCCTTTTGCTGCTCTTTCCAGCCTTCCTGGATTATCTCTGATGCCTTCTCTTGCTTCACTGATGATTTATGAGCACCCTAAACATTTTGTTTCTTTATTAGATGTTTCTGTCTTGTGTGTTCCTTCACTTACTTTCTTCAAAGTTAATTCCTCTGGCATTGAGCCTAATCCCCATTCATCTGCTATAATTCCAGGATATATCTTTTTTTAAAAAATATTTTTTATTGATTTCAGAGAGGAAGGGAGAGGGAGAGAGAGATAGAAAGGAGAGGGAGGGAGATAGAAAGGAGATAGAAGGGAGAGCGATGAAAGAGAATCATTGATTGGCCACCTTCTGCACGCCCCCGACTGGGGATCGAGCCTGCAACCTGGGCATGTGCCCTTGACTAGAATCAAACATGGGACCCTTCAGTCCCCAGGCTGATGCTCTATCCACTGAACCAAACCAGGCAGGGCAGGGGATGTATCTTTATGTTAATCCCATTCTTACGGGTGTGAGGTGGTATCTTATTATAGTTTTGATTTGCGTTTCCATAATAGTCTGTGAAGTTGAGGATCTTTCCATATGTCCTTGGGCCATTTATATTCCTTCATGAGCGAAGTGTCTGTTTAGGTCCTCTGCCTCCCATTTTTTAATTGGATTGTTTATTTGTTTGGTATTTAATTGTATAAGTTATTTATATATTTAGGATATTAAACCCTTGTCAGAGCTGTTGTTTGCAAATATCTTCTTCTGTTTGGGTAGTTGCCTTTTTGTTATGTTCATGTTTTCTTTTGCTGTGCAGAAGCTTTTTAGTTGGATATAGTCTCATTCATTTATTTTTGCCTTTACTTCCCCTGCCTTTGGGGTCACATCTTCTAGAATGGCTATTATCAACAAGACAATAAGTGTTGTAGAGTTTGTGGAGAGAAGGGAACTCTCATTCAGTGCTGGTAGGAATGTAAACTGGTACAGTCACTATGAAAACCAGTATTGAGGTTCCTAAAAAAATTAAGAATAGAGTTACAAAAAAATTAAGAATAGAGTTACCCAGCAATCACTCTTTTGTTTACCTGCCAGAATAAACTGTAAGATATTTATTCACAAAGATATATGCATCCCTATGTTCATTGCAGCATTATTCAAGGTATCCAAGATGTGAAAACAACCAAAGTGTTCTTTGATGGATGATGGGCTAAAAAAGATGTGATATATATATATATATATATATATATATATATATATATATATATATATATATCTCCTATATAATAAAGAGGTAATATGCAAATTGACCCTCGCATCCTTGCACAAGATGGCCGCCCCCATGTGGTCAAAGTTGGCTACCACAAGATGGCCGGCAGGGGAAGGTAGTTGTGGGTGATCAGACCAGCAGGGGAGGGCAGTCGGGGGTGACTGGGCCTGCAGGGGAGAGCAGTTAGGGGTGACCAGGCCAGCAGGGGAGGGCAGTTGGGGGCAACCAGGCCGGCAGAGGAGGGCAGTTGAGGGTGACTAGGTTGGCAGGAGAGAGCAGTTAAGGGTGACCTGGTCAGCAGGGGAGGGCAGTTGGGGGCGACCAGGCCAGCAGGGGCGGGCAGTTGGGGGTGACCAGGCTGGCAGGGGAGCCATTAGGCATCGATCAGGCTGTTAGGCAGGTGAGCAGTTGGGAGCCAGCAGTGCCAGATTGTGAGAGGGATGTCCCAGATTGGAGAGGGTGCAGGCTGGGCTGAGGGACACTGCCCACTGCCCCCCCCCCCCCAGTGCACGAATTTCATGCACTGGGCCTCTAGTATATATATATATACATATATATATATATATATATATATATATATATATATATTACTCAGCCATAAGAAAAAATGAAATACTGCCATTTGTGACAACATGAATAGACCTTAAGAGTATCATGCTAAGTTAAATAAATAAATCAGAAATAGTTAAGAACCACATGATTTCACTCCCATGTGGGACATAAAACTGAAAGTAGCAAATGAACTCATAGACACAGACACTAGTATGGTGGTTACCAGAGGGAAGGGTGGGTGGGTGGGTGGGTAATAAAGAGTAAATGGGGCCAAATATATGGAGATGGAAAATGATTTGACTTTGGGTGGTGTGCACACAATGCAACATACAGATCATGTATAATAGAAATGTACATTGGAAACCTATGTAATCTTATTAACCAATGTCATCCCCCCAAATTAGAACTTTAAAAAAATCACATTTTTTGTCAAATTTCAGAATATTATGCTATATGAGGAAGGACCTCAACCTTTCCTAATACTGTACCCACACACACCACAAACCAACACACAGACAAACAAAAACAAACCAAAAATCTGTCTCCCTTGGTCTAAGTCTCTTCTCCCATTTACAGATAAGTTTTTCAAGAAAGATTGAAATATTCACTGCTTAAAAACAAAACAAAACACACACCTACAAAAATCAAAGTGGAAAAAAGCAGAAGAAATCATCACTAAATCATACCCAAGCACCTTTTATTTTCTCTATCATTTATTTTGTTGAGATCATCTCTATTTAATGGCTTTTAATCATGACATATTTTTAAAAAAATGATAACATTATTTTAAATGGATGTAACATAAAAATTCTTCCTTTGTTGAACATGTAATTTGTTCCCAATTTCTTACTAGCATACATAATATTGTAAAACACCTTGAACATAAATCTTATCTTTATTTGCATCTACAGTTATCTCCTATGACAGTTTGCTAGAAGTGGTGTTCTGAGGTAGAATATGAACTTATTTAAAGTTCTTATGTTCTGACAAAATATATTCCAGAATATACGTAACAATTGATAATGTAATATTCATTTATTTTAGTATCCATTGCATTCTTTGAAGAACATTATGCTTCTTTAAAAAAAAAACAGTGCTAGTTTGAAAATTTTTGTTACAGTTAGGATTATGACTACCATTAAATGTATGGTCATTATATCCTCAAAATTAGTCATTTTGATCTGTATGAAGAGTCTAGATTTGAAGTATAATGATATATCATTGTGGAAAATCCATAGATGACCACATTCAGACTTCCTATTTATTTCTAGGAAACTTAATCCACAGTGATTCTTTTAGAAAGGGTATCAAAATTCACAACATAAATTTTAATTATAAATTAATGTGATACTTTATTAATATATAAATATAATTAGTATTATTTTCCTTTACTTTTTTATTGACTTTTAAATCAATTTATTTTTCTTTCTCATATACAACTTTGTAAGTCATCTTAGTCTTATTTTGGAATCAAATGGGACATAAATAAATACCAAATTTGAGGTGTTGCATATTTAGCCTATTACTAAATTATTTTATATTTACATTGTCACATAGATTAGCACTCTTTTCTTGATTCCAATACCCCTCATCTTCTCAGTCCTTGCTCCCCACAGAAACTGTATCCAAGTGCTTTTTTGATGATCAAAAATTGCATTTGCATATTAATCTATATGTTCTTCTAAGGGTTTTTGTTGTTGTTAGACTAAGCCTTTAATCTATACGGAATATATTCCTGCTTAATGTGTAAAATAATAATCTTATTTCTGTTTCTTCCTAAAATTACCAATTTTACCCACATGATTATTAAATTATTCATCTATTTCTAGTTGATTGGTAATCCTTCCTGTGATTTGTATTAATATAGTAATTTCTATTTATCCATAAATGCTACTTTAATCAATGATAATACTTCCTAGGGAAACCTCACCACTTCATTCTTTAAAAACTAGCAACAAAAATCATGTTTGCCTCTATACAGATACCTACAAACAGAATATATATACTTACAAACCATGTCTAATATTTTACTAGGACTACAATAATATTTTATTTGTAGCATTAAATAAGTGTTTTTCAAACTTCAGTCATTAAATCACCTTCTTTATTGTTACTATATCTATGTTCAATCTGTACTCTTACTTAGTCAATATTTTAACAATCCATGTGAATAAATAAGTGTAGAGCAGCAGAAGAAGAGCAGAGAGGGAGGGAAAAAAATATGTGTACAGGGGTATCCCAGGTTTTCCATGGCTGCCCTTGCACACTGGTGACAAACTGAGTTTCTTTCCTTTACTTAAAATTCCTAGCACCTGTAAGAATTACTTATCACTCATAGCTAGCTCTTGCTGAGCCAGGGTAAACTCATAATGTGGCCATCTCCGACTCCTGTTGCCTTTCATATTAGATCATCTAAAGCCACTAATCATTATTATAACACATTTTGCATTGTGTTAGAGATATGATCAATAATTTATTGAATCAGATGTTATTGAATTTTGAGACTTATTGCTTTTAGACTTTAGCTTCAAGTTCGTGCTAAGAGAAAGGATAGCTTTGTCTATGGGTCTTTTCTGTTGCCCTTAAACTCATGTTGCATGCACAGCTGTGGAAGGAAGAGAGCAAGGCAGTGTCTCTAAAAGGAGCTCACCATGCTCACTTTGGCAGCACATATACTAAAACTGGAAAAGGAACTTAACATCCAGAATCAATCAGTTTCAACCACAATAGCAAAATTTATTGGAATTTGGTCGAGGAGTTCCTTCTACTTAAAAATCAAGTAGAAGCCAAGTGAAGAGAGATGACATTCGTTTCCTTCTTATTGTACAACTCTGTAGATAATTAAGTATTTAAGATACCTTGGAAAGATATGGAGACATAAATACTTTTTATATTTCATGAGTATTCCCTATTATAACTTAATGAGATCCATATCCAATTTTAACTGAATTTATTTTATTTAACATGTCTATTAAGTTTGTCATTTTAGCCACTGGAATTTTTATTTTACTTTATTTTTCAATGTCTAGGAATTATATTATATTATTTTTCTAAAACTATCAGTTCTTTTCTCAGTGCAATATGTTTTTCTTCGTGTTTCCTAAATAATTTCAAAACCTACCTCTTTTGTAATCTCTTAAGTTCCCATCCTACGTTTGCTCTTTTTTCCTCATGGAAGAGTGTTTCCTTGTGTAGTTGTGATATTGTGTTAATTTATTTCCCGGTGAATGTGTGTATGTGTGTGTGTGTGTGGGGGGGTGCATGCATGCACACACATGTATGTCAGGTGCAGTGCTATTAGAAGTATTAGAGAATGCTGTGTTTGTTGTATAAAGGCAACTCTAAAAATAGCACTTACTGGAATGAAGTTTTGCATCAGTTTTTTCTAAGTTACATAGAAATGAAAATTTTAACTTCATATGCTATTTGTTTTCTAGGGTGGCCATAACGAATAATTCCACAAACTGGGTAACCTAGAACAACAGTAATGTATTCTGTCACAGTTCTGAAGGCCAGGACGTCTAAACTCAAGGTCTAGGCAAGGTCATGCTCCCCCTGCATGCTCTGGAGAAGAAGCTACCCTTGCCTCTTCATAGCTTCCGGTGGGTGCCAGCCATCCTTAGTTTTCTTTGGCTTACAATATATTACTTCAACCTCTGCCTCTGCTGTCACTTGTGTGTCCTCTCCTCTTCACATAAGGACACCAGCCATTGAATGTATCATCCATATAGCACAGCATGGTCTCATCTTAACCTGATGATATCTGCAAAAGCACTATTTTCAAATAAGGTCGCAGTCACAGATATGTTGTGACTTCAACCTACCTTTTGGGAGGACACAATTCACCCTATAGTATCAATCCTGCAGGCAATATCATGGTTCGCAAAGATAAGGGTTCATGTTGTTTTTCGCAGCCAGTAGTCAGGATTTTTCTGGTGCTCATTTTATTTATTTCATTCAATAGTGTTTCAATTACTTCCAGCTGAATTCCAAGCTACTGATCCCTTGCTCTGGAATAGGCAAGAGATACATGGATCTAATAAGAATTCATAATATTATTCTTGTACCTTAATGGGAACATTAGTGAACTCTTATAAATTGCATCCTCATAAAAGGTGCTGAAATAGCTAGGATCTATTTCCACCTGGAAGTGTTTCTTACAAACTGACACTCAATAATGACTCCATTTTAATTGTTTTTTTCCTAAGTGGTTAGGTCCTTAGTTGAATAAATTCAACTTGAAATATCACTGAAATTGCAAATTGTGTAAGCTTACCACAATAAAACATACAATTTTGCATAATATGTCAGGTATTAGGGGCCATTCCTTTTGGCAGCATCATTAGAACTTACAAGGAAAACATTGAAATTAAAACATTGCATGCAAGAAAAAATAAAACTGCTTTAATTGAATTTATATGTTTTCAGCCATGGCCATGTCTAGGCTTTGCATAACTGTAGAAGTGTGCAAAAGGAGAAAATGGAAGATGAATTTGGTTAATCACATGGCTTTAAAATATATTACGCATCAGTTAAAGAAAAATATTTTTAAAAGTAAGTGGTCACCAATAAGTTGATGAATAAAGCTTTAAGAAAATGTAAACTTATTACAAATACTACCCATTCTAAAAGGGTCTTTGAATTTCTTATGGCCCAAGTCAGTTTCTCTTTAGTCACTCTTGGGATCTGCTTGCTTTTTGAGAGGGGGCGGGAACTGGTGAACCAGCTGCTGATACCCCTGGCATCGGCTTTGCCTAGAAAATAAAAATCGCCTCCTAGGTTTTTCATCCCCCAAACCCACAATCACAGGAAAAGTATTGCCAAATGATATTTTTTCTCTCAGAGATAAAAGAAGCAGAATTGTTAGCAAATCTATTATTTCATACGTGACACTTAGTTCGTGGGAAAGACAGCAACTGAACAGCAGTTGAATGCTAGGAAATTCTGGGAAAGGCATATGGTGTTGTGTCAAATGCTAAAGAACTGAAGATTCCATTCTTACAGATAAATCAGAATGCCAAAAAAGCAGCCTCCTTATATTTAAGTAGATTGCATGTCCAATGTTAGAAAATGGTTGAAAACTGAATAGATAAGAATAAGACTTCTGTGTGAAGTTCAGTGAGGGCTATTTCCAAAGCCTCTTCTAATATAATGAAACTCGAGGGAATAAACTGTGAAATACTTCTATTCCAAGCAGTTCTGTATTTATGTAACAGGAAGTTAGAGACCAAAGAGTTGCCCTAAAATGTAGAACAACAACAACAACAACAACAACAACAACAACAACAACAGCAAAACCATCCAGCCACAAATATTCCTGCAGTCACCATGTAACCACTGGAGACAGGGGCTAGATAGTTCCTACAGAAAAAGGAAATGGACTACTGTTGATAAAATAACTGGTCCCGTGGAAAGCCCTGTGCTGGAGAAGCTGGTGGTTGAGACAGCCTGGACACTGGCTATCAAATTTATGGCTTAACTCAGAGCAAAGTTAAGAGCTATGGAGTCAGATTGTTTCAAACCCCAGCTTCTCCTTGGGAGGCTTTTGGTAATGTGAAGAGCCAACATTTATTTGTCACTTACTACCCTGTTTCCCCGAAAATAAGACAGTGTCTTATATTAATTTTTGCCCCCAAAGACACGCTAGGTCTTATTTTCAGGGGATGTCTTATTTTTCCATGAAAAAGAATATGGTACATATTTATTGTTAAATGAAAATAAAGGAAATTTATTACATGTATACGGTACGGTAGTACGGTAGTTGTCAACACAAGCCAGACAAACTGTGAATCCTACAGTATCAAGAATTTACTCATTTATTCAATGACAATCATGTCATCATCTTCTGGAACATCATCATAACAATCCAATTCCTGAATTTCCTGGTGAATTTCTTGTGACTCCATTTCTTTCAGAATTAGTGGACCAAATCTCTCATGTTTAGCAATAGCACTGTCTTTAAATGAGTACTTCTTGTCAAGGTAGCCTGCTCGCAGTGCATTTGCAATGCAACTGTCAGTGATTTTCTCCCATGAATTCTTCACCCAAGTCACAACTTCTTGCAGTTTAGGTTTCACAAAGTTTCCATGCTGATTTCTCTCCATTCTATTTTCAATGTAGTCATTAATTTCCATGCGCAAATTGTCTTTGAATGGCTTGTTTATTGCAATATCAAGAGTCTGGAGATAGGCCGTCATTCCTGCGGGAATCATTATCTGATCTATTTTTCTTTCGTGAAGAAATGTCTTCATGTCTTTAGCGCGGTGAGTAGTGGCTGCATCCCAGACTAGCAGACCTCTTTGGCTCCCTCGCATAACAAGCGGCAGCATTAAATCTACCCACTTCCTTATAACTGTTTGTGTGGCCCAGGCTTTTTCAGTTTCAAGAATAAAAACGCCCAAAACACGTTCAATCTTTTCCTTCTTGCCCTTAGAAGTGATTAAAGGTGGGATTTTAGTGCCATCCAGATGAATTGCCAAAATACAGGAAACACGTGCACTTTCGTAAGCAGTGGAGGGAATGTACGCTAAGGAGGCACCCCGCTGTTCAATTGTTGTTTCAGATGATTGGCCCATAAACACTGCAGTTTCACCCATAGCAATCATGTTGGAAAGATTGTATTTAGAGAAGTCAGCATCATCAATAAAGGACTTGAATGCAAGTGCTCGCTTAATAACTTGAGTATCTTCCAACCTAAACAATGTTGTATATCTTCTTAAAGACAGTTCACTTCGCTGAAGGAAATTATCCAGCCAGTGTTGTGATGCTTTGAAGTCTTCGGGGGCTATGTCAAACTGTGGTGCCATTGCAAGGGCAAATTCTTGAATCTGAGCCCTATTCACAACCAAAGCCTTTGCTCTCCTGTCAACAACCCATTCACAGATCAGGTCTTCCAGCTCGGAAAATAATGGTTGCCGACCTGATCCACACTTGCGCTTTTTAGCATTTCCCTTGTCCACTTGTTCAATGAGGTTACCATACTCTGCTCGCCATTTTCGGACCAATCGAATACTCAACATCTTCTCTTTGCAGAAAGCAGTAAGATTTTGGCCCCAAGAGTCTTCCACAATTCCTTTCTTGTACTCCACGGAGTAGCTTTTTCTTTTTGCGCTCATTTCTAGGGGTAAAAAAAAAGGAATTGGGGTATCAAGGTTGGGGGAAGGGGATCACTCAAAATGACACAAGGGGGATCAGAGGGGGGAATCAAAATGGCACAGGAGAATCAGAGGGGGGATTACCATTTTAGTAACCCCTTTTGATCCTCCTGTGTCATTTTGATTGTCCCCTCTGATCCTCCTGTTTCATTTTGATTGTCCCCTCTGATCCTCCTGTGTCATTTTGATTGTCCCCTCTGATGCTCCTGTGTCATTTTAAGTGATCCCCCTCCCCCCACCCCTGTGCCACTGAACACCTTCACCAGACATCCCCCCTACCCCTTTATCAGACATTTACCCCCTGGGGCCTGCCTGGGGACTGTCACTGGGCTTGCTGGGGCCTGGATCTGGGCTGGAGCAGGGTCTGCCACTGACTGAGAACCTTCAGCCATCATGAAGGCGGCCACGAGCATCAGGTAGTGTCATCAGAGACAGACCAGCACTCACCACCTTCGCCGCGTCCCGTCCGCTCTAATCCTCCTGTTCTTTTACACGCATCTGCGAAAGTCTCCTCCTCTCTCCCGCCCCGCGCTCACCGCTCACTCCGACCTCTGCTCCGCCTCCACACAGCAGTGACGTCAGGACTCCACGTAACATTACTGGTTGCTAGATGCCAGTCGGGGTGGCCCTAGCGACCAGTTTACGGTAAATTAATTTTCATTCTGAGACAGAGCCTGGGGGCCTTATTTTCGGGGGGATGCCTTAGATTTCACTCAGAAGGAAACCTGTGAGTAGGTCTTATTTTCAGAGGATGTTTTATTTTGGGAGAAACACGGGGTATGTGCCAGGCCCTGTTCTAGGTTTATTGCATTAAATTATCTCAACAGATAACTTGTAAAGGAGCAAATCCAGGGTTCCTTTTCAAGAAGTCTGGCTCCGGGCCCCATGGCTTCACCTCTTGGTAACACTCTATGTATAACCACTAAGTGAGAGGCCAGAAGTCCGGTATGACCTTGGGCAAGTCATCAAGCCTCTCTGTCCTTACTTTAAAATAAGGATGGATAGCAATAGTACTTCTTTCATAAATTTGCTTTGAAGTTCAAATAAAATGTTCACATACTCTCAGCACAATATCTGACACATAATAATCTACATAAATTATTACTATACTCTTCTTGATAACCATATCACTCAACTCTACCAGACCCAGATGCAATCCAAATTTCTTTAGACCACTGAAGTTTATAATTATGGATGGGGTCACATTAACCATAATAATGAAATATCACTGAATCATGACTCTACCTCATCTCATGTCCTTGCCCTCCCTCCCCCCATCCTTTCTCCTCTACTATTTCTGGACTCCCAGCTGCCTCTTGGGGTCTTGGGGGCATCTCACAAATGCACCTCTGATGTTTTATGCCTGGTCCCATAGGCAACGCCCAGTGCTCACAAAGCGACTTGAGGGCAGCCCTCGTCCTGTGCCTGCCGCCCCTGGATTTGAAGATGAGAATGTGGTCCTTGGTGTTGGCTCCCAGGGCTCACAAAGCTACAGACTAGTAAAGGCCAAAATAGAAAGAAAAAATTTGTGTTTCTCTCTGAGCCTCCCTGTGTCACTTTGGCTCTTCCTTGGTCACATCCAATGCTTGTTTTAAAACTTCCCTCAGCCTCTGTCTGTAACGTCTCTCCATGGGCTTAAGTCAAGTCCACGTTGTCAGCCTGGGGAACAGATGACATCTGCTAGGCTGAGACCTTGGCTGAACAAGTGTGGGAATTGCCAAAGTCTGTCCCAGGTGAATGAGGGTAAAATCACCCAGTTTGATCAGTATTTTCCTACCTTTTAGCACTGAAAATCTCTTTTCACAAGAACTCCCCAGGATGGGATGATTGGTCACCCTTGTTTGAAAATACTCAAAACAATTCGGACAGCATCACTGAATTGGTCCACCAGTGTGGAGGATAGTTGATAGGAGAGCATCCTATATACTGAATACAAGATCACAGATGACATTAACTTTGCTTCCCTGGTTTATTCCCTACCAAAATGTTTGTTGTGGTACAGACATGTGCTTTGTCTCAAGTTGCTGTGTTAGAGAAATAAGACTATTCCATCTGGTTCCTGCAAGTTAAGATTATTTGCAATGTCCTTTTTCAACTCCCCCACCCCCATTCCAGTCTCTATCAATTTTCTGAGAATTTCCAATTCTCCACTTCCTTTAACTTTGCCCAGAGAGTCAGCCTTCTGTGTGTGTGGCCTGACAGTGTCCCACACTGCTGTTAATTGGGGGCTTGTGGTTTATTCACTCTGTATCATTTCAACAGTGTTTCTTTTTTGGCAAGGAAGCCTTCTTACATCCCACACTTCCGATTACATGAGACTCAGACTGGATACTTGTAGTCTTCCTGCTCCTTTTTTTTTTCTATTTTTTTAAGTTTCATGAGAAATCATTATTGTTATCAAAAGAAGTAAATATATGCTTTGGTTAACTCCAAAATTAGCTATTTAAAAAGCTATTCAGATCTCCTGAAAAATTTAAGAGATAGACTTATTGGGTTTGATATTTTCAATCTGGGGATCAAATTTATGTCACAGAATATACCCTACACAGCTGGAGATCAACTAACCACTCTATCAGTCCAAGTTTTCCAACTCCTGAGCACCCTTTACCTCATCCCTCCCCTGTTCCTTACTAGCAGAATGTCTAGGGTCCACTCCTCACCCAGCTCTCAGCTGCCAGAGTTGGGGGTGGGGGAAACTTCTTTTCACTGTGCACTTGGTAGAAGGGATCCAGTCCACGGTTGTAAACTCTTCACACCCTCAGTTCAGACACTGCTGGACGCCAGGGCCCTGCTGCTTGGGCAAAAGGTAGCTCAGACACCCTGGTAAGGTGCATCTAACAGCTGCTGACTCAAGACACTCTGACAGAAGGTGCAGGGGCTGGAGTAAGGCCAAGTGCCTGACAGTCAGCATGAGGTCCTGTGATTCGGAACATGACACTGACCACACTCTCCTTGGGCTGAGCCCTAAGGCAGGACAGAGCCTTTCATTTCTCATCGACAATCACATCCCAGGGCCAGGTCCTTTCAGAGAGGCCCAGAAGTGAGTGGGAGGTGAGGTCAAATTTGAGAGACCTTCCCTTCCAGGTTCCTCTCCTGAGAAGTGATACTCTTTCATCTCAAGAAATCCAATTCTTCCACCTCCAGCCCCCAGGTCATGATTAGAAGGGAGATCACCACCAGACACTTAACAGTGCTTCCCCCATCCCACACCTCCAGGAAAGAAAGCTCACCCTGATTATTCAACAGTGAGGAGGAACCAGGGCCCAAAAGATGTCTCCCAGCAGCTCCAGTATTCTTTGATATGATCATTTGACACTGTACTCCAGCTCATTGGAGGTGCTCTGCAAATGCAGTTCTTAACCATACCTTCTTCTAACCAGACAGCAACTTTAAATTTCTGTTCTGTTCAAATTCTGAGATGGTCAATCTCCCAGTGGAAGTCCTGTTCCCACCATCCCTGTGACATTCATGCAATTCTTCTCATGACAGAAGCACAGAACTATCCAGTTCAGCTCCAGCAGGCTACCTACCCCTGGTCCCAACTCAATTCATTATATTTTGTCTCCCAAGGTATTTTTATTTTAATTTAAAGTCACCCGTTAACTGAAATATTTTAATTTCTCTTATATCCATGCAATTTCTGTTCTAATATTGGTTATTATAATGCTTATCATTCCCATAAGATTTCTAGTATTTGTTGAAATGTTTGTTTATTCCACTAAACTTTAATCACCATTAGAGAAGGAGGAAAAATGTATGTTGTCCAATGACATACCTTCAGTTCCTTGCACATGTTTGAGAACATGGTTTTTGTTCAATAAATATTTGTTGGATGAATTAAAAAATAAATAAATGATATTATAATTTCATCACAGGAAAAATGACTTTTTAATGAAAACCACATCATGCTATTTAAAGACAGTCTACTGATGGATGCAGGAGAATATTTTCTTTTCTGGAGAGCTCCAGATGTTGAGGCAAATACATGAAGCAGCTAACATGTGGTTATTGGACCCAGTGAGAGGTCAGACAGGAACTTCCCTGGCATGGGTTTTGTTACTGTGTATATAAAACAGAGACCAATCATAATTTTGGATCTGTAATTAGGACTTTGATTTAATCTCTATATACTTTACTTCCTTTCTAAGGGAAATGAAAAGTAATAACAGTAACCATTCTGTTAAGTAGAAACATTTCTGATGTTGTTGGAAAGGAAAAAGGAAATGAAGAACAAATTCATAGAGGAAGAGTCAATGGATTTCCAAATTGTTAGGTGTGGAAATCACTTTGTTTGAGCTGCATGGAATTTGTTGCTGTTCCTCCAACATGCCAAGCATAGTGTTGCCTCAGGACCTTTGCACATACTGTTTCTATGGCCCAGAAAGCTCTTGCCCAGTATTTCTGTCTGACTTCCTTATTTTCCAGGTTCTTCTTCATGAGGATCTTATCTAACTGACCTATAAAAAACAGAAGCTTCTGCCTTGTCCTTCTCCCACTGGATTCTCTGTCCCTCTTACTAGAAATTATATTTCTCCATGGCATTTATTAACAACTGGCATATGAGCTAGTAATTAATTAATTAAATTGTCTGTCTCCCTCCAACTATAAGTTTCATGAGGTAAACAACTTTGTGTTTTATTGAAAATTTCTTACTTTCTAGAATAGCGAGTGGTACATAGGAGTGCTTGGAACAACAGTGCATCATTCAATCAATGTCCCAGGAATTAATACTTGAACGAAGTTGAAGTGATTGGAGCTTTCCTGCATAAACTATTAGTTTAGTCAAATGCTGAGGCAAGTGTTCCAGTGGTGCTTGGAATTGGCTTGTAGCAGCTTCAGAGACCTTCTGTGTTATCGCCAACTCTGCCTTCATTGACATCAAGTTGGTAAATTAAAATTGGCCATGGTGGAAGTACTAACACTACAGAAATTGGCAAATGCTACACAGCAAAATTTTTCTTTCTTTTCTCTCCCCTTTCTCCTGGAGAATCAATTGTTAAACATTTTCTAGCATACCATGGGTCTTGCTGAGACATTTGTGTACAAAATGGTAATGTATGTATGAATACTAAAAATTTATACCAAGTATTCTGATGTGTTGTACTGAAATGGTTGTGCTTATTAACAAATCCATGCACCAAAGAACAAAAGGAGATTTAAAGGATTCTAGGGTAAAAGGCAAGCTTGACAAAATTAGTGATAAGCAGAAAATTGGGATCTAAAAAGACTGAATTTAAATAACGTTGAAGAATAGTAAATAGATTCAAAGTGTAAGAAAATCACTAACCACAATGTATGAGAAATTGTGTTTTATGTAAGCATATTGCTCAATGTAAAAGATTTAAAATTATATCTAAGAACACAAGGAAGTCACTGGAGCTGACTTAGGTTCAGAAGCTTTGTTTATCCCTGCAGTCTCTGTCTAGGGCAGGGGTGGGCAAACTTTTTGACTCGAGGGCCACAATGGGTTCTTAAACTGGACCGAGGGCCAGAACAAAAGCATGGATGGAGTGTTTGTGTGAACTAATATAAATTCAAAGTAAAGGAGCGGAGGGGAGAGCAAAAGAACCGGATAGAACAGCTGGATCCGGCCCAAGGCTGGTCTAGGGTCTAGCTATAGGGTGTTTTATGAATAATCAACCAGATTGAAAGACTAAATAAAACTCAGATTTGCTCTTTTTTGCTTACAAGCTAAAACTGCCAGTGCTTCTCCCTATGTGATAGAAAAGCATCCACTTCTTGCAGTTGGAATTACAGGAAAGCCTTCAGTCTCTTCCTCGCCAAATTTTCATCATCTCCCTTTACTCACTGACTTCAGGCACTTTTGTATTCTAACCATTCAAGATGCCTCTGGTGTCTAAAAGTGTTTCATGGTAAGGAGCGTGGGTTCTGAGCTGAACTCACAGGCAGATTCCAGCTCTGCCCCCTAGTGCTGGGACTCTGTACTGCACTTCCTTTTTGGACTCAGTGGTGTCCTGGAGCTCATCAACATGGCACCTATCCTGCTTCCCAGACCCTCTGCCTGGAGTACATATTCCTTCTCAATGAACAAACTCCTCCTCATTCTTCAACATCCACCTGAAATTCTTGCTTTACTCTCAGTACTTTGGGAGCCAAGGAGAAGTCAGTTTTCCCATCTTGCAAGCATTTACAATGTACAGGAGTGGGCAAATCAGATTACAGTTGTTCCTATGAATAAAGACATACAGATTATAATTATTACAATAGCTTGATTAACTCAAAAGAATGCACAGTAGCACTGTAAACCTATTTTTGCCACCCCCTGTATTTATAAATACGGGGGGCGGAGGGGGGGAGAGAAAGAGAGAGAGAGAGAAGATAAATTAATAATGTATAGACATGCACTTATAGCATGAGTGATCCATTAAGCATATCAAACTCCTGCCTTTCCATGCAGATGTGTGTATTAGTGGTATAAAATCTCTTTGCTTTGTGCCTGTTTCTTTATATGTCTTGACCCACTAATAACAACATATATATCAGCTAGGGACAAATACTTTTAATTTTAAGTGAAATCAGTCCATAGGTAATTGTAAAAATTCAAACAATACCGAAATGTATTGAATAAAAGTTTAAAGTTTTCCTTCACATCTTTTAATCTCACTGCACTACCCATATGAAATCCTTTAAAAAAAACATTAGGTGCATCCTTCTAATTAATGTGTGTGTGTGTGTGTGTGTGTGTGTGTGTGTGTGTGTGTGTGGTCATGAGCACATTATTTTTTGTTTGTTATATAATAGAATCATATTATATAAATGTATTGTTCTACAAGCTATTATTTTATTTTATAGTGTATACTAGAGGCCCGGTGCACGAAATTCATGCCCGGGGGCTTGTGTCCCTCAGCCCAGCCTGCACCCCCTCCAATATGGGACCCCTCAAGGGATGTCCGACTGCCCGTTTAGGCCCGATCCTACCGGGCAGTTGGACATCCCTCTCACAATCCAGGACTGCTGGCTCCCAACTGCTCACCTGCCTGCCTTCCTGATTGCCCCTAACCACTTCTGCCTGCCAGCCTAATCACCCCCTAACCACTCCCCTGACAGCCTGATAGATGCATAACTGCTCCCCTGCCAGCCTGATTGCCCCTAACTGCCCTCCCCTGCAGGCCTGGTCACCCCTAACTGCCCTCCCCTGCAGGTCTGGTCCCCCCCAACTGCTCTCTCCTGCAGGCCTGGGTCCCCCCCAAGTGCCCTTCCCTGCAGGCTTGGTTGCCTCCAACTTCCCTCCTCTGCCAGCCTGGTCACCCCTAACTGCCCTCCCCTGCAGGTCTGGTTCCTCCCAACTGCCCTCCCCTGCTGGCCTGATGGTCCACAAGTGCCCTCCCTTGCAGGCCTGGTCCCTCCCAACTGCCCTCCCCTGCTGGCCATCTTGTGGCGGCCATCTTGTGTCCACATGGGGGCAGGATCTTTGACAATATAGGGGCAGCCATCTTGTGTGTTGGAGTGATGGTCAATTTGCATATTACTCTTTTATTAGATAGGATAGAGGCCTGGTGCACGGGTGGGGGCCAGCTGGTTTTCCCTGAAGAGTGTCCTGGATCAGGGTGAGGGTTCCCTTGGGGCGTGGGGTGACCTGGGCGAGGGGTCTGTGGTGGTTTGCAGGCTGGCCACGCCCCCCGGTTACCCAAGTGGAGGCCCTGGTATCTGGGATTTATTTATCTTCTTAATTGAAACTTTGTAGCCTTGAGTGGAGGCCTGGGCCTGCCAGGGTGTGCGGAAAGCTTGACTTCCTCCATTGCCGGGGAAACCCAAGCCTCCTGCTTGCTCCCTGGCTGCAGCCATCTTGGTTGGGTTAATTTGCATACTTGCTCCTGATTGGCTGGTAGGCATGGCTTGTAGATGTAGCAGAGTGATGGTTAATTTGCATATTACTCTTTTATTAGATAGGATTGGCAACTTTTTTCAGTACCTAGTGCAGAGTATTAAATAATATGTTATACTTTGTTGTAGAAGACCCTTGTTAATGGATATCTAGTTGTTTCTAATATTTGGCCACTTTATGCAAAGTTGAAAAAGACATACTTAGACACATATATTTGGTTTCATGTACAAGGATACAACAGATTAGATTTATGAAACAGGAATTATTGGAACAAAATGTAATGCGTTTCAGATTCTGGAATGTATTGTCAAACTGCTCTCTAAATAGTGTTCTCCAAATTGAATTCCCAACATAGTATATGAAAGAAACCAATTCCCTTCAACTTGCTAATACATAATGAACATGATCTGTTTCTTAACAGCAGAATAGGTTTAAGACCAGGCAATTCAATTGCTCTGTGTTTGAGGCTAAAAGTCAAATCCTTTTATTTTAGTTTTTGGTGTTTTGTTTTGTTTTGTTTTGTTTTGTTTTTTGTGTGTGTGTGTGTGTGTGTGTGTGTGTGTGTGTGTGTCTGTGTGTGTGTAAAGCCTGCTGATCCATAATTTCTGTGCAACTGCAGTTGTTTACCATTCACTGTCTGGTGGTATCTTCTGCTCTTTAGATAGACAGTGGCTCTTGCAACCAGGCTGCCCAAGGTTATCACTGAGGGCTCTGTTGAGTCTACGTCCTGGTGACGCAGCCATGCTCTTGAGATCTTCCCTCACAAAGATCAGGGGACCAGGGTGCATGGTTCTCTCATCAGCAGAGGTCATTGCAAAGAGCAGAGCCTCTGAATGGGTCAAAATGGGTCTGGTGGTTGCAGCCTGGCTCTCCCGCTGGCCTAGCTATTTAGTCTGGGAGAATGTGGAGGGCAGCCACAGCAAGGACAACCCTTTGCTTTCCTCTAGGCACAATCATTTGTCAGGACTGGGGCTGATTAAGTATAAAGGGAAGGGGTGTCAGGGGCCAGGTGACACTATGCTTTTTTCCTTTCACCTCTGAGAAGTGAGGATCAAGTGTCAGTCCTAGACACTCTCCAAGAGACTCCTTGCGAGAATTGAGAGGCCTTTTTGTTTGACACCAGAGATCTTTTGTGAACACACGCACACACACACACACACACACACACAATGTCAGTCATTCTTCACAGCGTCTGCAAAGGTAGAGCACGCCCTACATACAATTGCATAGATGGTATAGAGAGAGATTAGGTGATGTGTAACACATATAGATATGGGCAAACTTATTCACAACCTACCCGTGTAGTGATTCATGTGGAAATATGCATGGGTTTCCATGAGATCAGTTTACTGAGGGAGGCCACAGGCAGTCTGTAACTGAAGAACAGCTTAGTGGAGTATTCATTTCACAAATGTAGTTGAAAGTCTGGGTTTTAAAAAAATATTTTCAAAGGGGCTTTTTATCATATAATAAAATAGAAAATCTTACACGAACCAAGTGTGAGATATGTACACGTAAAAGAAGAATTATATAGCAAGAAGGCTTTCTTTTTTTAAATATGGGTTATGATTTCACAGTTTTACCTATCATTTTGCTGGGAGTAGGGGGAGCACACGTATGTGTGCTAGTACATGGAGTCTGTCCTAGATAAGAAAGTTGTGGAATCACATGGGGATACGTTTGTTTCTTTGAAAGAGAGATGAAGGGACGGGGGAGGGAGGGAGAGAGAGAGAGAGTGAGAAATATCGATGTGAGAGAGATACCTAGATGGGTTGCCTCCTGTATTTTAAGTGCCCCAAATGAGGGTAGAACCCTCAACCTAGGTATGTGCCCTGACCCAGAATGGAGCATGCAACCTTTTTGGTGTATGGGATGATGCTCCAAACATATGAGCAAAAATATTTGTCAATAGAACACACAAATATTTTTGTGCATCAAATAAATATTAGGTCATGTATGCAAGTATTCATTTAAAAAGCTATTCTATCAAGCCTGTTCAACTATTTACAAACATTTCTGTGAAAATTAATTTGCTGCTGATTCCATTTTATTAGCACCAACTTTCAGGAAAATTAAAGCATATATGTTACACATTTTTCTTTTTAAAATACTAAGGGAATTCCATGGGAAGAAAACTAAAATTTTTCATATAACATCCATATTTTGTGAAGATGTTCTTTGAGTAATAGTGCACAACATTATTGAATTTAGACATTTTAACCTGTTAGATAATTAATATCTTTCTCAGTATTCAAATCACAAAACCAAAAAACCAGGTTGTTAAATAATTTTTTACAATCTGATATTAGAGTGGAAATTCTTGCTACAGCACAGCAGTTCTCACATTGCGATCATTTTGTAGTTAGACAGAATTATGTTTTGAAATCTCCCTAACAAGCCTGGAAGGCAACCTACCAAAGTGGTTAGGAGCACAGACTGCGCTAAGGCTGCTTAGGCTTAAATTCCAACCCTGCCACTTATCACCTGGGTGATCTTGTGCTGGTGGCTTAGTCTAAATCTCTGCATTAGTCTAGTCCATAAAGCAGTAGTAGGTACATCACAGGATTGTTGTGACTATGAAATAAGGTAATCCTTGTAAGGGGATTTAATATAATGCCTGGCATAAAAGTAGTGTCCAATAAATGTCAGCTCTGACAAAGGAGTTACCATCATTTTCTGCCACATACTAGAGAATCTATATTTCTCTTTTATGGTTAATCTCCTTTTTAATAAAACTTTAAAAGTACATGCCCCAGTATGTCCAAACTCTTCTTCCATGGCTATCAAAATTTCCAGGATGCATATATTTATCCAGTTCTGATTCTTTCCACTTTGCAGCATCACCTCTTCAGAACTTGCAGAGGGAGCATGACCCTGCCTAGACCTTGATTTTAGACTTTCTGGCCTTCAGAATTGTGGCAGAATAAATTTATGTTGTTCTTAGTTACCCAGTTTGTGGGATTATTTGTTATGGTCAGCCTTAGAAACTAATAGAATAGGAAGTTAAAATTTTCTGTGTAACTTAGAAGAAACTGATGCAAAATCTCATTGCAGATAAGTGCTATTTTTGGAGTGCCTTTATAGAACAAACACAGTATTCTCTAATATCACTTTCAACCTGCACCCAACATACACACACACACACACACACACACACACAGACACACACAACATATACATACACACATTCACCTAGAAATAAACTAAGGAAACACTCTTCCTTAAGGAGGAGAGAGCAAACATAGCATGTAAATTTAAGATAAGAGATTACAAAAGAGGTAGATTTTGAAATTATTTGAGAAACATGAAGAAAAACATATTGCACTGAGAAAAGAACTGATAGTTTTAGAAAAAGAATATAATAGAATTTCTAGATGTTAAAAAATAAAGTAAAATAAAAATTCTAGTGACTAAAATGACAAACTTAATAGACAGGTTAAATAACAAATTAAATGCAATTAAAGAGAATATGGATCATATATATATATATATATATATATATATATATATATATATATGCCTAATATAGAAAGTGTCCCCTTGGGAGTTCGACCAACCAGGAGTTTGATCACTCGCTATGATGTGTGCTGACCACCAGGGGGTGGTGCAGAACAAAGGAAGGCCCTGGCCAGCAGCCGACAGCTGCTAGGGACCCTACCTGTTCATGAATTTCATGCACTGGGCCTCTAGTTAAGTTATAATAAGGAATAATCGTGAATTTTAAAAAGTATTTATGTCTTCATATTTTTCCAAGGTATCTTAAATACTTAATGCTCTACAGTATCTATACGTATAAAAGGCTAATATGCAAAGTGTCCTTTTGGGAGTTCGACCGGGAGACCAAGAATTCGATCACTTGCTATGATGTGCGCTGACCACCAGGAGGCGGTGCGGAGTGAAGGAAGGCCCTAGCTGGCAGCTGGCAGCCAAGGAAGGAAGGCCCGGGCCAGCATCTGGAAGGCCACAATTGGCCTGATCTCCAGCCAGGCCCAGCAATCCTACCCATGTACGAATTTCATGCACCGGGCCTCTAGTTATACAATAAGAAGGAAATGAATGTCATCTCTATTCACTTGGCTTCTACTTTATTTTTAAGTGGAAGGAACTCCTAGACCAAATTCTAATAATGTTTGCTATTGTGGTTGAAGCTAATTGATTCTGGATGATAAATTCCTTTTCCAGATGTCCCCCATTGTACCCCCTCTTCCCACCTTCAGCCAGTCCCTGCCCCACCGCAGGCCTTCCCACTCTATTGTTTGTGTCCATGGGCTATGCATATATGCTTATTTGTTCTTTGGTTAACCTCTTCCCATACTACCGCACACAACCCTCACCTCTGACATCTGTCATTCTGTTCCAGGCCTCCAGGCCTCTGGACCTATTTTGTTCATGGGTTTATTTTGTTCATTAGATTCCACGTAGACCAGTAAGTGAGATGATGTGAAGTTTGTCTTTCTCTTACTGGCTTATTTTGCTTAGCATAATAATCTTCAGGTCCATCCATGCTGTCTCAAAGGGTAAGAGCTCTTTTTTAAAGTTGCAGAGTATTGCACTGTGAAAGTATATCACAGCTTTTTTTATCCACTCATCTACTATGGGCACTTGGACTGTTTCCAGGTCTTAGCTATTGTAAATAACATGGCTATGAACATAGGGGTTCATGTGTTCTTTCTGACCTGTGAATTACAATAATAGATTTCTAATACTGGAACTTAGCATTATTTAGTAAACTCTAAGATTATGTGTTATTTATTGTTTTTTAAAGTATGCCAATTTATAGGTGTGGCTAATTTTTGTTTAGAAGTTTTTATCTATATTCATAATACCAACCTGTCAATTTACTTTCTTAGGCCGTTTTTGTCTATTTGTTTTTAGAGTCAAGCTAGCCAGATAAAGTCAAGTAAAGTGGCTTCCTGGCATAGTCCATGCTCTGAAATTAAAAAGCAAAAATGTTAAATGAGAATGATGAGTCCCTGAATATTGGTGTGGCTTACCAAAACTATCTGGGTCTCTGGTGCATTTTGATTGCATTTTACATTCTTCTAGATTGGTCTATTGAGGCCATCCACTTCATCTTCAGACACATTTGTAAATTCTATGCTCCTAATAAACTATTTCAGCATATGTGTAAATGTATGGAAATAAAGTAGCACATTAGTTTAATATTTCAAAAAGTTTATTTCAAAAAGTAAAATATGAACTTTTTAAGATGAAATTGTTAAAAGAGGGGATATGGTGCTCCTACCCCTCCTTACAGCCTTCCACTTTTCCCCCTGCCATTCACAGGCTATCAGTGTAAAAGGTTTCTTGCTTAATCCCCATGCAGAGACAGTTTATGCATATGTACTAGTATGTGTGTGTATGTGGTGGGGTGTTGTATACAAACACTGTGAATATGTTCCTTTAAAAATATATATTTTATATTTTAATATGTATGAGATGCACTTTTCTGCACTTTATTTGTTCTTATTTATTATTTTTGGAGACAGTTACATATTAGTACTTATAGAAGTAAACTTTTCAATGGAAAGAAAGTATGCCTATTGATGTACCCTAATTTATTCTGTCTTCTTACTTTCTGTCTCCAGTTATATAATGAAAATAGACACTCTTACTCTCCATTTATATTAACTAATGGGGATGTTAAAAAATAAGAACAGATAAGAAATAACAGATTGATGCATTTTATATGCCAACAAAGAAGTATATCTTCCAAGAGGTGTAACCCAGGACAATGGAATAATATGCACACAAGGCAAAAATTGATCTCTGTTGTCACTTGACATATCCTACCCATAATAGCAACTAAACCACTATAACTAAAGATATAATCTGTTGATATGGAGTTAACTGACAGAATTTAGTAAATTATGAGGTACCATTCTATAATCTATATTCAAGGAGCTCATCAGTGTTTTGCTCATGCCCAGTTCATCCAGCATGCACTTCCTGAGGCTTTGCATTGGCCACTTGGATGTTACAGAAAAGAACAAATACTCTACTCTTATTACTTTGGGTTTCACAGTCCAAACATTGTTTTGCACAAATCTATATTCTGTAATGTAGGTTCCAGGAATAAGGAAGAAGGAAAATAAAGAAAGAATGGATCACATAACAGTATCTAAAATGCAATTTATAATGTTAACAGTAAGGACCTATGGAGACAGGTATTTTTCTGCTGTTTGACTCTTGTTGAAAAACAATGCTATAATTAAAACAGAGTTGATATAATTGTCATTTAACATCATTTATTGTTTTATTGAAGGATAATGTGAATTTTTTTATTTTTAAGTTGGTGTACATATGTGTAGTTGGATCCCATTTGTGTGGGACATTGCAGCGCAGTAGAGCTTTCCTGCTAGTGAAGCTGAAAGTGGAAGCAATTCACCCAGCCACCATCTAGGTCCCACAGGTTGAAAACCACTAGCAGGGTCACCTAAGACCATCGGAAAACACAGATATTTACATTACAATTCATAACAGTAGCAAAATTACAGTTATGAAGTAGCAACGAAAATAATTTTATGGTTGGGGGTCACCACAACATGAGGAACTGTATTAAAGGGTCACGGAATTAGAAAGGTTGAGAACCACTGATCTAGGACTTTGAAGGTGTGTCATCAGACCACAGATGATGGTCACCTTCACTGTGTCTCACCTTCTTGTAAGGAAAAGAATACATTAACACTATTTGCTATTTTTTGTCACTATTTACTATTTTAGATGCATCTGAATTCCTGGGCTTTATACCTTTATTGGTCTCAAGAAAGAAAACTCCTACTAAAAAGTGTTCATGGTGGCCAATTGAGCTCAAATTAAAAAAAAATAAAGAAGGAGGAGGAGGGAGAAAGAAAGAAGAGTTCTTTAAATCATCTCTCTATATATAAAAGCCTAAGTGACCATTTGACCGTTTGACCAGTAGCTATGACGCGCACTGACCACCAGGGAGCAGACGCTCAACTCACAAGCATGGAAACTTGGAGCATACTGATGAATCTCAGAGGGAAGGGAGAGCGGGGAGGGCAGGAAGAGATTAATCAAAGATCTTATATGCATACTAGAGGCCCAGTGCACAGATTCATGCAACAGTGGGATCCTTTGGCCTGGCCTGTGGAGATTGGGCTGAAACCGCCATGGTGCAAGGATTCATGCATTGGTGGGGTCCCACGCCTGGCCTGCAGGAATTGGGCTGAAACCAGCAGTCCGACATACCCCAAGGGGTCCCGGATTGCGAGAGGGCCTGGTCTGGCTGAAAGACCCCACTGGTGCATAAATCCATGCACTGGGCCTCTAGTTTCAAATAAGGACTCAGACTATTGCAATCCAAACAGAGCTTTGAAATTATATCATCATTAGCATTATAATGGAACAATCAGAGTGGTTCCATTCCAGCCAATCAAGAGAGTGCCTTTTGAACCAATCAAACTGTGGGGATTTGGAGTCCTCATTTGCATGATAATGCTCCATTAAGACATGAGGGACAAAGATTCTCTATATAAGTCAGCTCTCCTCTGGCTGAAGAGCACTTTCCCTTTCTATGGAAGACTTTTCCTGACTGGAGATGAAGCACAAATGCTCACTGGAGCTGTCTCCACAGAATGGAATGGAGTGGAGTGCAGTGGATTAGACCGGAGCAGAGTGAACCCCAGCAGACAGTGCATAGTGGAGTGAGCTGTCTAGATGGACTGGGGCAAGGCTTCAACACTTGGGTAGGGTAGGGCTGCCTCAAACCCAGAGCTGCCTCACCTGAAGGTCATCTTGGCCCACCATGCTGTTTCATAATTGAGCTGTAACACTATTGAGCTGTTCCATAGCTGTTCTGCATCATAACTGAGCTGTTTGCACTGAATAGTCTTCTTGTCACCACACTCCAAACTGGGGGTTCCTGTTGGTATAAATTCACGCCAGTGACCATCACTTTGGTAAAGACTTCACATTCTGAACCATTTCATGAATTATTCAATGTTACATAGGTTGACTTACACCAAGTTTAGAATTTTGAATGTTATACATTATTATTTTGCATATTGCCTCATTAAATAAAATGCGTATTTCTTTAACAATGTCTACCTTAATTTAAAAATTCACACTTTATATGTTTCTGATTCGTTTTTACATGCAACACCAAAAATACAATCATCTAATAACCATTTGACCTCAGGATACATTTTAAAGTTAAAGTCTTTTCTTTCAAAAGCACTTTGTTAGTTGCAAGGAAGTTAAAACAACAAAGAATTCAGATTTTATTCTGAAATTTGAACTGCAACTAACATTGGTCCAACAATTCTTCCATCCTTCCTTAAAGCATGCTTACTGCCCTTCTAACTATGTGAGGTTTTCCATTATTTTAAATTGAACAGTGCCCCAGTAACGTTTCCAATCCCACAATGGGTAAACAAAGAGAACAAGGCAGACTCCACCCTTTAAGAGAATGGTTTTGCCTCTTACCACAAACACTGTGAGTTTAAAGACCTTAGAACAACATCTGTGTCGGAACCATAGGTTGCTAACAAATGAACCCTTAAGACTGTGCTAATTTGGTATCTCCAGAGAAACAGTAATATGTTGCATCAGGTCTCTCTTCCTCAACTGTGGCTCAGTGTAGTCTGCTGAGAAAATCTCCATTGCTCTAGAGATTATCGGAACACAGAAATGGCAAATAACAATATTGCTAAATATATAACATTCCATTCCAAGCACAATAGGCAAGTGGGACATTTTCTGTACTCTAAAATCTTCTAATGGACCCAAAACACAAAAGACATTTCCAGTTTTTATCCACCATGATTTTGCATTATGTCCAAGTAAAAGTGGAGACTCTAGAGAGAGAGTGGGGTAGGTAGAAGGTAGAAAGAGGAAGGAGTTAGAGAGGGAGAAAGAGAGAGAGAAGAGAATTGAAGAGAGAAGAGAAGAGAAGAGAAGAGAAGAGAAGAGAAGAGAAGAGAAGAGAAGAGAAGAGAAGAGAAGAGAAAAGAGGAGAGGAGAGGAGAGGAGAGGAGAGGAGAGGAGAGGAGAGGAGAGGAGAGGAGAGGAGAGGAGAGGAGAGGAGAGGAGAGAAGAGAAGAGAAGAGAAGAGAAGAGAAGAGAAGAGAAGAGAAGAGAAGAGAAGAGAAGAAAGGGAAGAGAAGAGAAGAGGAGGGGAGAGGAGGGGAGAGAAGGGGGGAGAAGGGGAAAGGGAGAGGGAGAGGGGAGGGACCTGGTGGAGAATGGGATGGATGGGGAGAGAGGAAGGAAGAAAAGAAGGAAGGAATGATGGAAGGAAGAGAAGGAAGAAAGAAAGGAAGGAAGAAAGGAAGGAAAAAGGAAGGAAGGAAGGAAAGAAGGAAGGAAGGAAGGAAGGAAGGAAGGAAGGAAGGAAGGAAGGAAGGAAAGAATTAAAATAAGAAAATATAGGGAATGACTAAATCAATTCCTAAATTAAGAATTCAGATGATGTTACAATGGTACAATGAAATTATGTTGTATATTCAGAAACCACTAACACTGAGAATCTTTACTTATGATTCCTATGTGCTCACCCAAATGAAAACAATCATAAATGGGCTTCCTCTCATGTAGACCAATTATAGCACGTTCTCTAAAACAAAGGAAGATTAGGTTCTCTTTTGCCACATCCAGCTGTTCTCTAGTGTCTTTGATGTTTCAGAGCTCCATTTTATCTTTAAGAATGATAAGATGTGGATGTTAGTGAAGAAATAGTTCCCAAGGTCCCACAATAGATTTGGCTCTCCAGAGATGCTTGATTACTTACTGTTCTCTGTTAGCATCTCTGTTCTCAAATTTAATCTGAAAGTAATATGCATGCGTGCATTTAATCAATTCTGTGTATAACTTCAAAGGCAGAGAGAGCAATTGGAAATAATATGGAAAAGGCAACTTGAACTTTTCTGTAAGGATTTTCCTTAGATCAGTTAAGCATACAAGCAATCAATGATCCCACCAATTTCTCCTCCTACTCCACTCAAAATGATCCTCTCCTTGGCCCATGATTCCATGGCTTAAGATGCTTATAGCACCCAAAAAACTTAGGGTCAAGTGTATTTATTATCTTGTACTATGAATAACTGGTTTTAGGTTTGGTGAAAGTCAGGCTCTCAGCCCCTGATCACTAAGATGAGGGAGAGCTGGAATTGTCCCAGACGCAAACAAAATCTCTCAGTCTATTAGAGAGCATCTTAAAGCATAAAGAGAGCTCTGTGGCATGTCCATAAGCCCATTTGACTTATTTCCCACAGAAATAGTTAATCAGCAGGACCTGCAAACAGTTTCTCAACTCCTCCAAATTTTGCTAATGGAAACCCACAATATTAGGATAAAATCATAAATAGCCTTTTAACATCACCAAATAAAAAGTGCATTTGTATTAACAATATGGACATTATTTTCAGTCTTGGGCCCTATTGTTGATTTTACTTGTGCTATTTTACCATTGTTTTAATTGTCATGGGCTAAGGATTTTAGTTTCCTTTTTCTCCTATACCTTCCCCCAGCCTCAACTTTTCAAACTACATTTAAAACTTAATTAATTTATGGAGATTTTTTTTTTATTGTTTGTTTGTGTAGTTTGGTTGAGGTGTAGGTAGTTGTCCTCTTTTACTGGTTTAGTTAATTGGTGGTTGCCATGGTAACATTTTTAGTACTTTTTTTTAGAAGGTTGAAGGCTGCTTTGGGGCTTCTGTGTGGTGGCTGTTAATCTTGAACAAACCCTAATAGGGTTCCTTTGTGCCTTTTTCTCCCCTATTTTCAAGTGTATTGACTTTTTTAACCCTTCAGAGGAGGTTAACTAAGTACCATTGCTTCTAAACATCCCTACTTTAGACAGTGAATGTCTGACTGGAGTTGCACGAAGGTGGCCATTCAGTAACCACTTGATCATTATCATAAGAGGTTAAAAAAAGAGCATCCCCTGCCTGGTTTCACAGTGGTTAGACCTCCAGCCCACACATGGAGGAATCTGGGGTTCGATTTCTGGTCCAGAGCAGGGATCTGGTTTGGGCACATGCGGGAAGCTACCAATGTGTTTCTTCTCTCATTGATGTTTCTCTCTCTCTCTCTCTCTCTCTCTCTCTCTCTCTCTCTCTCTCTCCCCCTTTCTTCCTCCCTCCCTTCCACTCTCTCTAAAAATCAAGGGAGAAAATATCCTCTAGTGGTGATTAACAAATAAATAGCCTATAAGAAGGTATCAAAACAGTGATTTGGAAGACATGACAGCACAAAGCACCCAATCAGAACAGCAAAAGAAAAAAATTAAAAATAAGGATAATTTAAGGGACCTCTGGGGCAACATTAAGTGTAACAATATTCACATATAGGGGTAACAGAAGGAGAACAGAGAGAGCTAGGGACTGAAAACCTCTTTGAAGAAATAATGATTGAAAACTTTTCTAATCCTTGTGAGAAAAATGCACACACAACTTCTGGCAATACAGAGAGTTCCAAACAAAATGAACCTAAGGAGGCTCACACCAAGACATATCATAAGTATAATATCAAAAAATAAAGACAAAGAGAGAATCTTTTCTTCAATAAATTTTATTTTTCAATTATAGCTGATGTACAATTTTATTTTAGTTTCAGGTGTACAAACCAGTGGACATTTATATAACTTACAAAATGATTACCCCCAAAAAATCTAGTATCCATCTGACACGATGCATAGTTATTACATTATTGATTATATTTCCTATATGTATATTACATCCCCATTAATATTCTTAACTATAAATTTATACTCTTAATCTTTTCACCTTTTTCACTCATTCCCCCAAAGTCCATCCCACCTGGCAATAGTCAAAATGTTCTCTGTATCTATGAGTATGTTTCTGTTCTGCTTGTTTGATTTTGTTTGTTTTATTACACATATAAGTAAAATCATACGGCATTTTTCTTTCTCTGTCTGTACCTTCTAGGTCCATCCATGTTGTTGGAAATTGCAAATTTTTATTCCCTTGTTTATGGCTGAGTTATATTCCATTATATTTATGCACCACCTCTTTATCCATTCACCTTTTGTTGGATGCTTAGTTTGCTTTCATATCTTAAATATTGTATGTAATGCTGCAACAAACATGTGGATGTACATGTCTTTTTGAGTTGGTGTTTTGGGTTTCATCAGTTAAATAACCAAATGGATCGCTAGGTCCTTCTTTGTCTCTATACATCTTTGCTTTAAGGTTGATTTTGTCTGGTAAAAGTATTGCTCATCCAGCTTTTTGTTTGTTTGTTTCAATTTTCATAAAATATATTTTTACATCTCTTTATTTTTAGACTGTGTGAGTTCTTTTTATCAGGGGTGAGTCTCTTGTAAACAGCATATGTGTGTATCTTATTTTGTTATTCATTCCACCACCTTACGTATTTTCATTGGAACATTTAATCTATTTGCATTGAAAGTAATTGTTGATTGATATGTACTTTTTCCCATTTTATTGCTCATATTTTAATCTTCTTTTATTTTTTAAATATATTTTCATTGATTTCAGAGAGAAAGAGAGAGGGACAGAGAGAGATGAGAGACAGAAACATCAATGATGACAGAGAATCATTAATCAGCTGCCTCCTGCAAGCCCCCTACTGGGGATCGGACTTAAAACCCAGGCATGTGCCCTTGACTGGAATCGAACCCAGGACCCTTCAATCCACAGGCCAACGCTCTATCCATGGAGCCAAAGCAGCTAGGGCTTTTTTTTTTTTTTTTTTTTTTAAGTAGACCCTTTAACATTTATTATAAAACTGATGTGTGTTGATGAACTTCTTCAGTGCTTTTTCTTGTCTGGAAAGTTCTTTATCTGTCATTCTATTCTAAAGGATATTTTGTTGGGTAAACCAGTCTTTGGTCACAGGTCCTTGCTTTTCATTACTTTGAATATTTCATGCCAGGCAATTCTGGCCTGAAAAAGCTGACAGCCTTATGGGAGCTCCTTTGTAGTTAATTAACTGTTTTTCTGTTGCTACTTTTAAGATTCTCTCTTTGTCTTTAATTTGCATTTCTCTAATGATTAGTGACAATGAGCATTTTTTCATATGGCTCTTGGCCATTTGTATGTCCTCTTTGGAGCAGTGTCTATTCAGGTCCACCGCCCATTTTTTAACTGGATTGTTTGTCTTCCTTTCATTGAGTTGTACGAGTACTTTATATATTTTGGAGATTAACCCCTTATCAGATATATCAGTGGCAAATATGTTCTCCCATACAGTGGGTTCCATTTTCATTTTGATGGTGATTTCTCTTTAATATTTATCATTTTAATTATGATGTGTTTTCATGTGGGCATGTTTGGGTTCATGATTTTGGGGATTCTCTGCACTTCTTGGACTTGTATGTCTATTTCCTTCACCAGGTTAAGAAAGTTTTCTGTCATTATTTTTTCAAATGTTTTCAATTCCTTGTTCTCTCTTTCTTCTTCCTCCCGGCACCCACCCATAATACAAAAGTTGGTAAGCTTTAAGTTGTTCCAGAGGCTTTATCCTATCTCTACTTTGGATTCTTTTTTGCTGTTGCTGTTTTGATTGAATGTTCTCCTTCTTTTTCTTCCAAATTGCTGACTTGATCCTCTGCTTCATCTACTTCACTGTTTTTTCCCTATAATGTTTTTGTTTTAATTCTCATCCAAGGATTCCTTTTTTATTGATTTTAGAGTGAAAGGAAAGTGAACAGAGGGAGAAAGACAATGTATTGATGTGAGAAACATTGATCAGTTGTCTCCCATACATGCCCTGACCAGGGATTGAACCTGCAACCTAAGTATGTGCTCTGACCGAAAGCAAACCCATGACCTTTTGTTGTACAGGATGAGGTTCCAACCAACTGAGCCACTGGGCTTGGATTGTAATGTATTCTTCATTTTAGTTTTGTATTTTTAAATTCTGATTTTTTAAATGTTTTTCTGTCTCCCTTTTTTATGTTACTTATCTCTTTGTTGAAGTTCTAAGTTTATCGACTTTTCTTATAAGTTCATTGAGCATCCTTATAACCTTATAGGATGTGTCTTGAACTATATATCTGGTAGATTGCTCTTCTCTATTTTATTTAGTTCTTTTTCTGGAGTTTTGTTCTGTTCTTTCATTAGGGACATGTTTCTCTGTCTCCTCATTTTGGCTGTTTCCCTGTGTTTCTTTCTATATAATAGTAGAGGAGCTGATATATTTTCCAGTCTTGGTAGAATGGCTTTATATAATAAGTGTTCTGTAGAGCCCAGTGGTACAACCTCCCTGTTCACCCTAGCTGGGTGTCCCAGGTGTGCATGCCGTATTGGCAGTGTGCACCCTTGAGCCTTGATTGCTGTTGGCATGTCAATGGGTGGGATTTACACCCAGGCTATTTGGCTGTGAGGACTGGCATGACCACAGCTGGGGATCTGCTGTGCAGGGGCTGATCTCACTAACCAGGACTCACTTCAGCAGATCTCTAGGCCTGCTGAGTTCACATCTTATGTGTGTCACTTGTGGAGGTGGTTTGGTGAAGCTTAAAGCTGCCCACTTGGCTGTGCTGACTCTGGGGCCTATGAGGAGTTGAAGGCCAAAATAATCTTCCACCTGTGTCTTTTCTAGGCTCCTCTTTCCACATCCCTCCACCCCACATGAGCTACAAACTGATCTGCCAATGGCTGCTACTTGTGCTAGGTCTGAATGTGTCAATGAGAGGCCAAGCTGTGAACCAAGGCCAACTGCCATTAATCATTGATGCCAGTTCTGGGGCCACTTAGCAAGAGGCATGGGGAACACCCAGGCCAGTTGCTATTTGTCTGTGATTTGTGAACCTTTGAGAAATTTTAAGAAATTGCAGTATGAGCCAAGACAGGCATTTTGTACAGAAAAACCACTGGAAGTGGCTTGATTAGGTCTGCAATTTGGGTTGGATGAGGTTTCAGGGAATAAGCAGGCAAGTTTCAGTACACTGTAGGGGCAAAAAAATATGACAATAAATGCACTAAGGATGGTAAGAGGAACAGTTTCTCTTTACTGACATCACCACTCCCCCATGGTGACACAGCTCAATGTCAAGACACTCTCTTGGCCTCCAATTTCTCCCATGGGGGATTGTGAGACTGAGTGGGTGACTTCCCAGCTTCTCCAGTAGCGCAGGAACCTGCCAAACATATCACGTCTTTCTTGCCCAATCCAGAATACTGTGGTAATCTGCATGACTGAGGGGTAGGGAGGGCCAGGGAGAATAACAACCAGGGCTCAGATATTATCAAAATTATGGATATTGCTAACCACTTTATGGACTCAGAGCCTGCCATGAGCTTCTGGGAATGATCACCCCAATGGGCCTTAATATGCCCCAAATGTTCTGTGTACTTTGTGTTCAGCTCCCTGAGCTTTACCCCAACAACAGTGAGTGAAACCTTTACAAACAGTTAGTGAGCGTGCGCAGAAAGTCAACCTAACTTTGCAGGCTTGGGAGAAAGCACACAAACCTAAGCATTCAGTACCAGCTTATGGAAGGCAAATGGGAAAGTGTCAGCACTCAGCCTGGCCTCAAAGGTTAAATAGAAGGCATAAAATATTAAAAATTGCTTCCCCCAATAGGAAACAAGACATGTGGAACAGTCTACCCCCCCCAAAAAAAAAAAAAAATCCCCAAGAAAACCTCAGAATCCCTAATAGGAATGATAGTAGGTATCATTCTCCCAAAGCAAATCAGTAAAGAATGGAGAAGGTGGCTCCTTCTTCAAAATTAAAGATGACAACACAGACTTCAAAGATCCTAAAAAGTCAAGGATACATGACACCACCAAAGGAACACAATTATTTTCTCATAACCAATCCAGAGAAAAGGAGAAATGTAATTTTCCTGGAAAGAATTAAAAATATTTGTTTTAAGGCAGCTTGTGAGCTACAACAAAATGCATAAAAATGATTAGATAAATTCAGGGAAACACTGCATGAATAAATGATAAGTTTAACAGAGATATAAATAATAAAAAGTAACAAACAAATTCTGTTGCTGGATAATACAATGAATAAAAGGAAAACTGCAAATAGAATTATAACAGAAAACCCAATCAAGCAGAAGAAATAATCTGTGATCTCTAAGACAGTCATTTGAAATTATCCAATCAGAGGAAAAGAAAAAAAAAGAGTAAAGAAAGCCTAGATGAATTACGGAATACTATCAAAGAAAACAGTTTATGCATTATTAGAGTCCCAGAGGAGAAGGGAGGAGGAAAGAAGTAGAACAGTTATTAAAAAAAAAAAAGGATGAGAACTTCCCAAGTCTTGGGAGACATTTAGATATCCAAATTACATGAAGCTCATAAATCCCCACACAGATTCAACCCAGAGATCTCCAAGACACATTATAATAAAATTATCTAAAGTCAAAGACAAAGAGAGAATTTTTAAAGCAACAAGAGAAAAAAGAATCTTCATATTCCAGGAAATCCCCATAAAGCTATCAGTGGATTTCTTAGTAGAAACCTCAAAGGCCAGATTACATATTCAAAATGCTGAATGGAAAAATCTATCAATGAAAAAGGATTTATCAGCAAATTTGTCATTTTCATTCATAAATGGAGGGATAAACATTTCTCACACAAACAAAAGCTGAGGGAGTTTATTACCACTACACCTGCCTTACAAGAACTGTTGAAAAGCATTTTAATGTTGAAATATGAGGATAGCCATTAGTAATATGAAAATATAACATATACTTGTAAAATAAGTATACAGTCAAATTCAGGATACCCCCTAAAATTGTAATATGGTTGTGTGTTAATCACTTGACTCTAGTACAAATGTTAAATGACAAAAGTATTAAAAATAACTATGGCTACAATAATTTATTAGTGGATACATAATATAACATTATGTAAATTGTGACATCAAAAATATGAAATGTGTGATGGGGAATTAGAGAGTAAAGTTTTTGTATGCAATTGATATTAAATTGTCATTTGCTTAAAATAGAATATTAAAACTGGAAGATATTTTATATAAGCCTCATGGAAATCACAAAGCAAAAGCCAACTACAGATAGTGGGAAGGGAATTAAAACCATTTCAGAAAATCACCAATTCACAAAGGAAGACAGGAAGCGAAAAAGAAACAAAAAAACTATAAAACATCCAGATAACAATGAATAAAATGGCATTAGAAAGTTCTTACCTGTTAAAAATTACTTTATATGTAAACAGATTAAATTTTCTAATAAAAAGGCATAGCATGGCTGAATGGATAAAAACAAGAGCAACTTATGCTGCCTTCAAGAGACTCATTTCCATTTTAAAGACACATATAGACTAAAAGTGAAGGGATGGAAAATAATACTCCATGCAAATGGAAATCATAAGAGAAGCAGAATAGCTATTCTTGTATTTCACAAAATAGACATTAAGTCAAAACTGTAACAAGAGACAAAGCAGGTCATTATCTAATGATAAAGACATAACAATTTTAAGCATATATGCACCCAAAATTGGAGCACACTAGTACTAGTAGATCTAAATGGAGAAATAGACAAGAACACAATTATAGTAGGGGTCTTCCTTACCCCACTTTCAACTATGGATAGCTCATCCAGATAGAAAATCAAGGGTATACTAGACTTGAAGTATACTTCAGACCAATAGACAGACAGACATATATATACAGAACATTCCATCCAACTGTAGCAGAACACACATTTTACTCAAGTATGCCTGGAACATTCTCCAGTAGATCACATATTAGGACATAAAACAAATCTTAACAAATTTTTTTAGATGATTGACATAATGTCAAGCATTTTTTCTGATCACAGTGTTAGAAAACGAAAAATAAATATCAGTAAGAAAACTGGAAAACTTACAAATACATAAGATTAAACATGCTCCTGAACAACCAATGGGTCAAAAAAAAAAAATCTTAAGCCTTAGCCGGTTTGGCTCAGTGGATAGAGCGTTGGCCTGCGGACTGAAGGGTCCCAGGTTCAATTCCGGCCAAGGACACATGCCAGGATTGCAGGCTCAATCCCCAGCGGGGGGCGTGCAGGAGGCAGCTGATCAATGATTCTCTCTCATCATTGATGTTTCTATCTCTCTCTCCCTCTCCCTTCCTCTCTGAAATAAATAAAGAAATATATATTTAAAAAATATATATATCTTGAACCCAACATACCAAATCTTATGGAATGAAGCAAAAGCAGTTATATGACCAAAGTTGATAGTGATAAACAACTACATTAAGAAAAAAATCTCAAATAAACTATTTAATTTTTCATCTCAAGAAAATAGAAAAATAACAAACTAAGCTCAAAGTTAGTAGAAGGAAGGCAATAATAAATATCAGAGCAGAAAGAAATAAAATAGAGACTAGAAAGAAAATAAAAAGGATCAACAAAACTGAAATGATTTTATAAAAAATAACAATGACAAACCATTGCTAGAGTATCTAAAGAAAAAGAGAAGTTCCAAATAAAATGAGAAATGAAAAAGGAGACATTACAACTGATATTACAAAAATACAAAATATTATAAGAGACTACTATGAATTATATGCTAACAAATTGAATAACCTAACAAGTGAATAAATTACTAGAATCATACAACCTATCAAGACTGAATCATAAAAAAAAAAAACAAAAAAACAAGACAAAACAAACAAACAAAAAAAAACCCAGAAAATCTGAACAAACCAATAATGAGTAAGGAGAATGAATTAGTAATCAAAAATATCCCAAAGAAGAATAGTCCAGGACCAGATGGCTGCAATGGTAAATCCTACCAAACATTTAAAGACAATTAATATCAATTCTTTCCAACTTTTCAAAAAAATAAAAAGTACAGAATATTTCCAAACTACTTTATAAGCAGATACCAAAACCAGACAATAACACCAAAACAGAAGAAAATTACAGGCCAATATCCCTGATTAATATATGTGCAAAATTTTTCAACAAAATATTATCAAACCAAATTCAACAGCAGTACAATTAGATGAATCTGATCAAGTGGGATTTTCTCCAGGGATGCAAGGATGGTTCAATATCTGCAAATAATTAAACCTGATATACCACATTAACAAAATGAAGCATTAAAAAAAATCACATAATAATCTAATTATATGCAGAAAAAGCATTTGACAAAAATAAACATTCTTTTGTGATCAAAAAAATACTTCAACAAATAAGGTATAGATGGAATGTACCTCAACATAATAAAGGTCATCCTATATAATAGAAGCCTAATATGCTAAGTGTCTGACTGTTCATTTGACCGGTCACTATGATGCACACTGACCACCAGGGGTTAGATGTTCTGACTGGTAGGTTAGTTTGCTGCTGGGGTCCGGCTGATCAGGACTGGGTGAGACAAGCTGTACACACCCTGGATAAATCCATGCACTGGGCTGGTTTCGGCCTGCTTCCCACAGGCCAGGCCAAGGGACCCCACTGGTGCTTGAATCCGTGCACCAAACCTCTAGTATATAATAAGCACACAGTTTACATCATACTCAGTGGTGAAAAGCTGCAAGCTTTTCTTCCAAGATCAATTATAAGACAAAGGTATCTTTCACCACTTGTATGCAATGAAGTACTTGAAGTCCTGGTCAGAGCAATTAGGTAAGAAAATGAAATAAAAGGCATCCAAATCAAAAAGGAAGAAATAAAATGGTCTTTGTTTGTAGATGATGATAATCTATAATAATAAAAGCATAATATGCTAATTAGACTGGACAGCCAAATGACCTTCTGGACATCATTCTGGACATCATCCTTCCAGACAAAACCACAGTGGTGTGGGCCGAGGCAGAGGTGGTTCGGGGCAATCAGGCAGGCAGGCGAGTGGTTAGGGGTGATGAGGCAGGCAGGCAGAGTGGTTAGCGGCAATCAGGCAGGCAGGCAGGCAGGTGAGTGGTTAGGAGCCAGCAGTGCTGGATTGAGAGAGGGATGTCCGACTGCCATTTTAGGCCCAATCCCACAGGGATCCCTGCAGGATTGGGCCTAAACCGGCAGTCAGACATCTCCCGAGGGGTCCAGATTGCAAGAGGGTGCAGGCTGGGCCTCTAGTATATATAGAAAACTCTAAAAATTCCGTGAAAAAAACCTCCCAAGACTGGTAAATGAATTCAGTAGAGTTGTAGTATACAAAACCAATACATAAAAGTCAGCTGAATTTCTGTACATTAATAATTAATTATCTGAAAAAGAAATTAAACAAGCTATTTTATTTACAACTAGAGGCCCAGTACATGAAAATTCATACACTGGAGTGGGGTCCCTCAACCCAGCCTGCCCCCTCTCACAGTCTGGGAGCCCTCAGGGGCGGGAGACAACCCGGTGATCAGGGGAAGGCAATGCCCCATCACATCTCTGCTGCTGCCACTGCCGGCAGTGCAAGCCTCGGCCAGGCCTGGTTACCTGAGCCTCGGGGGGCCCTGGGAGGCTGGGCAGCCACCATCTGAGGCTTGCCTGCACCTCAGGCCAGCCCTGGGTGGCCGGGGGGCTGAGGGGACTGGGAGACTCTGGAGGCAGGTGTGCGGCAGGGCTGAGGGGACTGGTCGCCGCCATCTTGTGGCTGTGGGCACTGCCATCTTTGAGGGTGTGGCAATCAATTAGCATATTTCCTCCTATTGGCTGTGGGTGCTGTGGGAACCCCTTTCACATCCCCCGTGGTTCAGGGTTCAGGTTCAGGGTTCGGGTTCTGGAGAAGGCCACACACAAATGAAAAGAGACTAGAAAAATATTAATTTGGGAAATGGGGGCCAGGCGGAAGCCCACCTCTAGTGGGAGGATTACACTTTGCTTTGGCCTTGCCATCCCTTTTATTCAGGTTTGGGATACACCCATTGCCCTTAGGCAGGCAATTCCAGTAACAGGCAGATTATCTCATCAGTAAAGATTTACATGATTATTTGGTGGGGAAGTTGCTTCAGCTACCATTGTCTCAATTAGATAGGGAGTGGTTGGCTCTGACCTTTCAGAGCTTCAAGGTTGACCAGCCTTCCGGGTTCCTTGTCCACACCTTTCTAATTAGTGAGACAATGATCAGTTTCTGGCAGGGTGCCACCATCTTTGAGGGTGGGGCAGTCAATTAGCATATTCCCTCCTTATTGACTGTGGCCGCCACCATCTTTGCGACAGCATGAGGGTCAATTAGCATATTCCCTCTTTTTAGATAGGATAATATTAAAAAGAATAAAATATTTAGGAATAAATTTAAAACATTGATTAAAAAAACATTGAAGAAGACATAAATAAATTGAAAAGTATCATATCTTCCTGGGTTAGACTAATTAATATTGTTTAAATGTCCATACTACCTAAAGTAATCTAAAGATTACAATGCAATCTCTATCAAAATTTGATGGCATTTTTCACAGAAATAGAACAAATAATCCTAAAATTTGTATGGAACCACAAAAAAACCCACATGGATGAAGGAATCTTTAGCAAGAAGAGCAATGCTGGACATATCAACGCTTCCTGATATCAAGCAATATTATAAAGCTTTAGTAATTAAAACAGTGTTATTTGTAAAGAAACACATTGATCAATGGGAGAGAATGTAAAGCTCAGAAATAAACCCAAGCATATATTACCATCTAATTTTGACAAAGATGCTAAAAATACAGAATGGATAAAATAGTTTCTTCAATAAATGGTATTAAGAAAACTGGATATTCTCATACAAAAAAAATCATGAACCCCTGTCATACCTCATACACCAAAATAAACTCAAAATGGATTGAAGACTTAAATGTAAGACCTAAAACTATAAAACTTCTGGAAGAAAACATAGGTGAAAAGGTCCTTGACATTGATATTAGATATGATGTTTTCAATTTGACACCAAAAGCAAATCCAACAAAAGTAAAAATAAACAAGTGGGACTGCTTTGAACTAAATACTTCCTGTACAACAAAGGAAACACTTAACAAAATGAAAGGCAATCTATGAATGGGAGAAAATATTTTCAAATAATTTATCAGGTAAGGGGTTAACTTTTACAACTCAATAGCAAAAAAATCCAAATAACCCATTAAAAAATGGGCAAGGGACAGGTCTTGAATAGATATTTTTTCCAAAGAAGACATATAAATAGCCGATAGGTACATCAGAAGGTACTCAGCATCATTAATCGTGAGGGAACTGCAAATTAATACCACAATAACACATCTCCTCACTGTGTTAAGATGTCTGCTATAAAAAAAAAAAAAAAGATAACAAATATTGTCAAAGATGTTGAGAAAAGGAAATCTTCATACACTATTGTTGATAGAATTATTGGTGTTGCCATTATGGAAAACAGTGTGGAGGTTATTCAAAACTAGAGGCCCGGTGCATGAAATTTGTGCATGGGGGCGGGGGGGTGGGGAGGGTCCCCTCAGCCCAGCCTGCACCCTCTTTTATCTGGAACCCCTCCAGGGATGTCTGACTGCCCATTTAGGCCCGATCCTGGGATCGGGCCTAAACGGGCAGTTGGACATTCCTCTCACAATCCAGGACTGCTGGCTCCCAACTGCTTGCCTGCCTGCCTTCCTGATTGCCCCTAACTACTTCTGCCTGCCAGCCTGATCACCCCCTAACCACTCCCCTGCCAGCCTGATTGATGCCTAACTGCTCCCCTGCCAGCCTGATTGCCCCTAACTGCCCTCCCCTGCACGCCTGGTCCCCCCCCAACTGCCCTCTCCTGCTGACCCGGTCACTCCTAACTGCCCTCCCCTGACAGCCTCATCGCCCCTAACTGCTCTCCCCTGCTGGTCTGGTACCCTCCAACTACCCTCCCCTGCAGGCCTGGGTCCCCCCCAACTGCCCTTCCCTGCTGGCCATGTTGTGGCAGTCATTTGTGTCCACATGGGGGCAGCCATCTTTGACTACATGGGAGCAGCCATCTTGTGTGTTGGAGTGACAGTCAATTTGCATATTACTCTTTTATTAGATAGGATAATATGCCTCAATAAAGCTGGGGAACAGAAAGGAATTACCTAGAGCAGCAATAAAGTGACTTACATATTTCGATAAAGTCTTATTACTTTACATCCAAGATTTTGGAAATCAAAAGGAGTGGAAGATGATACATGCTTATGTGAATAAGACCTTATGTATGCTTCATTCCATTCCCCAGGTGGATTATATCGCATTTACTTCCACCCCTGTGGTACTTTGCTGTTGGATGTTGAACTTCAATTAACTGAAGATTCAATGTCAAAACACATATGGTGGATGGTGGTTCTACTTGTCATGCCTCATGTGTGTGAGTAGCTCATGAGCAGGGCTCCTAGATGTGAGAACGAGAGCCATTATAATGCCCTTCCTCCGGTGAGAACAAGCAACCCTACATGCTACTGGGGCCTTTCAAACTCCTCAAGCTATTTTCTCAAATGTTCTTCTACTCCACCAAATCTAAAACATTCTCTTCCATTTTTTCCCCTTAAAATTTTAAACCTATGGGTATTTTAAAAGAAAATGTTAACCATATGTTTTTTATTCATTTACACTTAAATCATTAAAAGCCTGTTTTGTAAGAGCTTTTTGATGTCCAGACAGCATTTTTTCTGGGTCCTTTTTATAAGTCATTTAAAGCTGGTCTCCCTTCCATTTTCCTACTGCTCTGTCCCTCACTTGCAAAAAAAAAAAAAAAAAAAAAGTTTGAATTTAGCTGGGAGCAGATGCTTTTTAACCCCAAGAGGTGGCATCTTTTAAACCTTCAACCCACACATATCAATTTATTTCTAAACTAAGATGTAAAAACAGTCATTTTCAAAAACTGACATCAGGTAGTTAAACATGATGCCTTTCCATAGTCATATTAGTTCATGAAACCATGACCCTTTTTGTTAGGAATCTTTCTGCCAAAATAAACAATAATCTTCAGAGTTTATTTACAACCCCCTCATCCCACACAGTTCACAATGCACACATCATACATCATACTGCCTATTCTCCAGGCACCCCAATGGCACGCTGTCATGCTCTGGCTTCCAAGTGTTTTTCTCAGTCAGTTCTTCAATATGGGTTCTAAACTCAACCTCACTCACCTGATAGACACTAAAATTGTGCCTGCAAGGCACTGGAAGTGGAGAAAATAATATCATGCAGATTATTGGGAGGGTGGTCTCTGAATTATTTTCTTAACTACTGAGAAAAGTATGCTTTGGGGAGAATTCGTTATGTGGAGAGTGTTAATTGTTCCAACCCTTCCTTTTTTAATTTTATTTTTTGTTGTTGACATTATTATGAATGTCCCCTGTTTTCCCTTGCTCTTGTGTAGAAGTGCCCCGGGACTCAATTTTGTAAACCAGTGCCACCTGAGGCTTTCACACTGGGTTTTTCTTGTATCTTCAGATGGTAATGTGGAGCAACTTATCTTGAGACCGTTTGCCCTTTAGCACACTAGCCTAGTGTGCTAAAAGGTTAATGAATGATTTTTTTTCTTTATGAATATTTTCTGCCAACTGAAACTTCCAAGCAAAACATTAATGGCAGTACTAATGGAAAAATGAGTTCTCAAATTATGAACTATTTATAGTTAAATAATTGCATCTATAACACCATGTAGCAGAAGCCAAAGGACTCTGCATATCCTTTAACTTACCCATGTAACGTGGAGAAATTTATGTGAAGTAAATATTGATAAATTAGTACAAAGATTTAGCTGCAAGATTTTGTTTCTAGTTGTGATTGAAACAATGAAGCAAAGTGTTTAATAAAATGCAAAAAAGCAATAAATGCAACTATTTATAATATAGTTCTAGGAGAATACATAACAATATAGGAAATTTATAGTATATTGAGTATAAAATGTGAATTTTATAAGAGAATTACTACATAATTCTATGTCAAGCCTAAATTAGGGCTAAATAACAGGAACTAAGATTAAGGCACTAAGGATAATTTTAATTTTTTATTGCATATATTTTTAAATTTTCCTACAATGTGCCTGCAATATATTTTTGCAATATACTTTTATATTTAAAACAGATGTACAGTGTCTTAATGATGTCAAAATCAAGATTTCCAACATTAATCCTTAATCTAAGACATGCATGCATTTTTCTAGGAGTTCAATGAACAAACATCTCCTGATTGTATAAGATTATAGAAATCACTATACCAAATACTAACCTTTCACCTTGCCTAACCTCTGCTGAAGATGAACTGTTTGTTAAAAATGTTATCTTTCTGTGATCCAAGAAAACAACATGAAGCCTTATCATCAGATGGTGGCATCTACTGGGACTACCTTAGAGTTAATCCTATCTAATAAGAGAGTAATATGCAGATTAACCATCACTCTGCGACACCCACAAGCCACGCCCACAAGCCAATCAGGAGTGAGTATGCAAATTAACCCAACCAAGATGGCTATGGCCACAGAGAGCAGGAGGGAGGCTTGGGTTTCCCCGGCAATGGAGGAAGCCAAGCTTTCCGCACACCCTGGCTGGCCCAGGCCTGCACTCCAGACTACAAAGTTTCAATTATAGAAGATAAATAAATCCTAACAAAAATGGTGGCAGCCACGGAGCTGGAGAGAGCAGGAGGCTTCGGTTGCCCCCGGTGATGGAGGAAGCCAAGCTTCTGAAGCCCTGGCCTGCCTTGGCCTCCACTTAAGGCTACAAAGTTTCAATTATAGAAGATAAATAAATCCCAACAGAAATGGCTGCTGCCATGGAGCCAACAGAAGGCTTGGCTCCACTCCAGGCTACAAAGTTTCAATTGTAGAAGATAAATAAACCCCAGATACCAGGGCCTCCACTTGGGTAGCCGGGTGCATGGCCAGCCTGCAAACCACCACAGGCCACTCGCCGAGGCCGCCCCATGCCCCAAGGGAACCCCCACCCTGATCTGGGACACCCTCCAGGGCAAACCAGCTGGCCCCCACCCATGTACCAGGCCTCTATCCTACCTAATAAAAGAGTAATATGCAGATTGACCATCACTTCAACATACAAGATGGCTGCCCCCATGTAGTCAAATATCCTGCCCCCATGTGGACACAAGATGACCACCACAAGATGGCCAGCAGGGGAGGGCAGTTGGGAGGGACCAGGTCTGCAAGGGAGGGCAGTTGGGGGCGATCAAGCCTGCAGGGGAGGGAAGTTAGGGGTGACCAGGCCGGCAGAGGAGGGAAGTTGGGGGTGACCAGGATGGCAGGAGAGGGCAGTGAGGGGCAAACAGGCTGGCAGGGGAGCAGTTAGGCATCAATCAGGCTGGCAGGGGGGTGGTTAGGGGGTGATCAGGCTGGCAGGCATAAGCGATTAGGGGCAATCAGGAAGGCAGGCAGGTGAGCAGTTGGGAGCCAGCAGTCCTGGATTGTGAGAGGGATGTCCAACTGCCTGGTGGGATCGGGCCTAAACGGGCAATCGGACATCCCTCATGGGGTTCCAGATTGGAGAAGGTGCAGGCTGGGCTGAGGGGACCCCCCCACTGTGCATGAATTTCATGCACCGAGCCTCTAGTAGTCTTATAATGACGGAGAATCTAATCTCTGGAAATATGAATTAGCACTAGAACCTCCATAAGAGGTTCTAGTATGATCAGTTAATGAGCGACCAGGTAAAATTCCAAGTAGCAAATGCTATCTTAAGTAGAGCTCTCTCTATCAGACTTGTATTTTTGGTCCTAGTGACTTTCTCCATTAATTTTATTATAATTATAAAATTTTACAACTTAATAAATCATTTCTCTGGTCCTCATTCATAAAAGTGCTTCTACATAGAGCAATCATTTTATTCTGTATTATTTGCATTATTGTTTTGTCCTGCCATATAGTTACCACGTCCCCTCTATTTTTTCTTGCCACCACGGATTTCAAAAAGTCTATTCACTTCCAGAAGGTTAACCACACCTAACTTTCTTAAGTCACACATTTCATTTAATCCTCATAAGAAACCTATGAGGTCGGCACTATTATTGCCCCATATTACAGATGAGGAAACTGAGGTCCACAGAGGTGAAGTAGTCTGTCCAACGGGGTATGGATAGTAATTAGCAGAGACAGGATTTCACTTAGTTTTATCTGAATCTAATATCCATGTTCTTAGCCCCTGTGCTGGCCTCCTTGCCATTTTGAAAGCGATGATGCATACAGAATGCTTAATACAGTCCCTGGTATTCCCCCAGACAGATAGCATGTTCCATTCTACAAAACATAAAGAAGAAGAAGAGAAAAATCCTTCTACTCTCACAGTTTACAGAGTATCTCTATTAACATCTTAAATAATTATACAAGCAAGGGTTTCAGCTCCATTTTATTTCCACATCCAGTAAATTTGATGTGTGATTTCTGGCAATATAATTATTATGGTAAAATTCAATTGCTATAAATCATTTGGAGATCCTATAATCCATTATAATGTTCACTATTATGGACTTTAGCCAACTGTACGGGAAGATTACCTGAAAAATCAGTCCCACTACTGCAATTGATTAAGGCATTAAATAATTTAAAATGTCTCATTTTGTTTGTATATTTAGATTCTTTCATGATACCTAAGGGAAGATAATTTTGATAATTGTTTTAGAATATTCTCCATTTCAAGATGAGACATATTAATATTAAATACAAATAATAATATAGTTACCAACCTTGTTGGATATTTTATACCCCCTTTTTTCACTAAAATGTAATAAATCAAAGAGAAAAAAAGAATATATTGCATGATTGCTACATGAAAATTATGAATCACATGTGCTCTCTTCTAACTTCTAAGTGCATCAATATTAATAAGGAATCCTAGGGTGAGTGTGGTATATATTTTAGGTTATGGTTATTATACACTAACACACTAACATAAAAAATAATCCTCCAGCCCTGGCCTGTGTTTCTCATTTGGAGCTTCAGCCTGCACACCCAAGGGTTGTGTGTTCAATTCCCAGTCAAGGGCATGTACCTGGGTTGCAGGTTCTATCCCCGGCCCCAGTCGGGATACATGTGGGACACAACCAATAGATGTGTCTCTCTCACATTGATGTTTATTGTTCACTCTCTCTCTCTCTCTCTCTCTCTCTCTCTCTCTCTTTCTCTCCCCTCCCTTCCACTTTCTCTCTAAAAAAAAGAAAAAATCAATGGAAAAAATATCTTTGGGTGAAGATTAAAAATAAATCTTCCATGCAATTATTTGTACAATTGACATTTAAAAACATATTAGTACAAACTTGAAGTACACTAAGGTCTAAACTTGCTTTTTAAAAGATTTTACTTTTTTTAGAGCAGTTTTAGATTGACAATAAAATTGAGAGAAAGGTACAGAGATTTCCTGTATAGCTGTTGCCCCCACATATAACCTTTGCCATCAACAATACTCCCCTGAATGGAACTTTATTTTTTAATCAAGAATAAAACTACATTGATACATCATAATCACTTAAAGTCCATAGTTTACCTTAAGTTTACCTTAAGGTCCACTCTTGGTGTTGTACTTTCTTTGGGTTTGGATGAATGTATAATGATATACTAAATCCAGCATCATAATATACAGAGTATTTTCACTTTCCTAAAAGTCTTCTGTGCCCTGCCTATTCATCTCTTTCCCCACACAAATCTCTGACAACCACCGATCTCTTTATTGTCTCCATAGTTTTGCCTTTCCAGAATCTATCTATCTATATAAAAGCCTAAGCAATTGTTTGACTGGTCGATGAGCACTGACCACCAGGGGCAGACTCTCAACACATAGGCATGGAAACATGGAACAGACTAATGAATCTCAAGGGACTGGTGGAGTCCCTTGGCCTAGCCTGTGCCCTCTGGCAATCCAGGACCTCTCAGGGGATGTTGGAGAGCTGGTTTCGGCCTGATTCCCACAGGCCAGGCTGAGGGACTGCACTGGTGCAAGAATCCATGCACCAGGCCTCTAGTGTCATAAAGTTGGAATCATACAGTATGAAACCTTTTCAGATTGCCTCCTTTCACTTAGTTTCCACTTAGTTTACTTCATATCTTTCCTGACTCCACACCTCATTTCTTTTTAGTGATAAATAATATTTCATTATCTGGATGTACCATTTATCCATTCACCTACTGAAGGACATTTTGGTTGCTTCCAAGTTTTGGCAATTAAGCTGCCATAGACATTGTATGCAGGTTTTTGTGTTGTTTTTTTTAATTTTTAAAACAAATTTATTTTTCAATTACAGTTAACATTCAAAATTACATTAGTTTCATGTGTATAGCACAGTGCTTAGGCATTTATATAAGTTACAAAGTGATCCCCTTGATATCTTTCACCCACTTGACACCATACATCGATATTACAATATCGACTATGTTCCCTAAACTGTACTTTATATCCCTGTGACTATTTTGTAACTGCTATTTGTACTTAATCCTTTCATCTTTTTTAACCAACACCCCAAACCTCTCCCATCTTGCTGCCATCAGTTTATTCTCTGTAACTCTAAGTTTCCTTCTGTATTGCTTGTTCATTTATTTTATTTTGTGATTCCACTTATAAGTGAAATCATATGGTATTTGTGTTTCTCTGTTGAATCTATTTACTTAGCTCAATACACTGTACATCAATCCATGTTGGTGCAAATGTTAAGACTGCATTTTTTCTATGGTCAAGCAACATTCCATTGCATATATATACTTATTTATCCATTCATCTTTTGATTGAAGCATTTAATTCATTTATATTTAGAGTAATTATTGATAGGTATGTAGTTATTGCAATTTTGAATATTTTTCTGATTGTTTTTGTAGTTCTGTTTCTTTCCTTTTTTGTTGTTGTTGTTGATGGTAACAAACTTTAACTTCTTCATAATTTTGGTGCGTGAACAACACAAACTGAATCACCTATAAACAATGAGAATAAACTTCTTAAAAATACAACTAAATTTTCTGTTTCTTTTTTATTCTCTTGCTCTTTTCTCTTGTATGTAGACGGTTTCCTGTGAAGCCCATTGGTGCAGTTTCTCTGGTCACCTAAGCCGGATGCTCCAGGGGTGTTCCCTATGCAGGTTGCATATGCCCTCCAGTTGTAATTGATCCTGGATTGCTGCTAGCATCTCAGTTGTTGGGGTTTGCCCTCAGGCTAACTGGCTATGAGGGTTGGTTGAGACTATAGCAGGTGAGCTATCAGTTGTGTGGTAACTGCCCCATCAAGTGGGGCTCTAATGCCAACCATGATTGGAAAATTGGCATGATTCCAGATTATAAACTGAATTTGATTTTTTTTTCACAGATTTTGAATAAATAAAACCTATCAGGAAGCTACAGCTCTAATCCTGGTTTGGGGAAATAAAAATTTGAATTACTCCACTTATCTCTATTATTCTACAAGGGATTCACATGTATTGTTTGTAGAGTTGGTTGGATGGTACTCTGATATGTCTAAAGAAATGCACTAGGGCATTGGTTTTGGAGTCTTTAGGAAGGGCTCTTTTTGGGAAGGCCATGGTCAGATGCCACTTGTGTGAGCTTGAGGCTTCGTGGTAGGAGCTAAATGTGATCTGTGGTTTTTACCACTTGTGCTGGGCTTTGAGGTTCTTGGGAGAGATGTGCTGAGAACCAAGGCTGGCAGATCCAAGGCTTGGGACCTTTGATGAGCACCATGATGTGAGCTGAGGCTAGCCACCACTCATGCCTGGCTTGTGGCTGCTTAGTTAAAACTACGTCTCAAGCCCTGTCCGGTTTGGCTCAGTGGATAGAGCGTCGGCCTGCAGACTCAAGGGTCCCAGGTTCAATTCCGGTCAAGGGAATGTACCTTGGTGTGGGCACATCCTGAGTAGGAGGTGTGCAGGAGGCAGCTGATCGATGTTTCTCTCCCATCGATGTTTCTAACTCTCTATCCCTCTCCCTTCCTCTCTGTAAAAAATCAAAAAAAAATATATTTAAAAAAAAATACGTCTCAGGCCAAGTCTGGCCACTTATTCCAGGCTTGGGAACACCTAATGGGAGTTACTATGCAAGCTGAGACCGATTGGTGCTTGTGTTGGGCTTGAGGCTCCTTAACAATATCTACAAGGCACACCAAGGTTAGCTGCTGCTTGCTTGACATTTGTGAACCTTTGAGAGACTTTGGACAAGTCCACCGTCTTTGTGCAGGATTCAATGGAAGAGTCTTGGGCCCAGTGGGCAAGTTGGGTGGGACAGGGTTTCAGGGAATCCCCAGGGCAGGGTGAAGGTGCTTGCCAGGTTAATGGAGAGGACAGATTTGGTGGCAACCTGCACCAGGCAGGTTGGGTTAGGAGAGTTCAACAAAGGAACAATGGCAACTACTAATGCTTTTGTTCCTAGAAATACCCAATACCTGCCCCTTTAGCTTGAAATTTTCCCTGAAATTAGTCAATTTAATTCTTTCCCATTTGTCCCTGGCACCTTTTGAGCTGATGCCCCTAATGTGGAGCTTAGAGCCAGTGAGGTTTTTAGTGTGGGAGTTGGTGTGTGGACTAGAGTGCCTTGGTCTCGAACATCTCTTTGATTTTCTAGAAAGTAATTGCCACTTGTTTTTACAAATAAATGTTATAGGGACTCATCTTGGCACTGATGGTCTGGGAAGCCTGATGTGAATCTGGAAAAATATATATTGTGTCCCAAAAATGTATACATACTTTAAATAGGTATTAATTCCAATGGGTTAATTCTGAAAAGAAAGAAACACCAATTGAGCTATCAGCTTTTAGTACTGTACACATTTTTGGGGTGGACACCCTGCCTATATATAATGGTTCTTATGAATATTTAAACTTGTAATTTTTATTTTTGTAAGTGATTGGTTTTGGTTTTTACTCTTTCTACCCTGTGAAGGTAAGTACTTATCTATTTTTTTTCACCCTATTCTCAATACTTGTCATTATGCCTGGACATAAAAAGGCTCAATAAGTATTTATTAAATTAATAAAATGAATGAATGATTGAAGAGAGGATAAGTTAGTGGAGACTAAGATTGTCCAGAGACAAAAATGAAGGAGACTGAAAGAGGATCACAAAGTTACTAGGCTTGAAAATTAAGCGTACTGTAAAAAAGAAAAACTAAACACTTCCACACATTGTGCTCCTGGGTAAGCAAAGAGCTTAAGTAGGCTTTGTGTTGTTTGTAAGAAGCAGGACAAAAATGAATCCAATCTTTGTTTTGTTTTCAAACTTTCTCTTTTTCACTTGGAAAAATGTCCCATTGAACATGCTTGCCCTCAAATGGGGTCTAAAACAAGAAGTATCAAATCCCTTCATCCTCCAGTGGCATGAACACGCAGTCATGATGCATCTCCCAAAAAGTTTGGCCTCTTCTTCCTCTTGCCAAGTGTACACCCTGCTCTTTGCTTCCTGATGGGAAGGAGCTCGGTCTTCCCAGGCCAGTCTGGCCAGAGTGGACGTTTCCTAAGGGAGTCAGAGTACTGAAGAAAATGTCAAAGCCACTTTGAGGAAGTTTTCAAAGCCGGGCTACGGTGTTTAGCTTTTATCTTTTAGGAGATAATTTTATAAATGTTAGAATATATTTAAATCTGTATGTTAGGAAAAATTGGCATGATTCCAGATTATAAACTGAATTTGATTTTTTTTCACAGATTTTGAATAAATAAAACCTATCAGGAAGCTACAGCTCTAATCCTGGTTTGGGGAAATAAAAATTTGAATTACTCCACTTATCTCTATTATTCTACAAGGGATTATAACATACAGAAAAATGATAAAAAGAGAAATAAGTAATCAAAATCAGGGAGTAGAGATAGAAAAATCACATGCATGATAAAAAATACAATCATCAGACATAAGTATAATTACTACAAGGTAATAATAATTCAGCCAGAAATTTGCTTTGGAGATTCCTGAAAGCCAAAGTAAAACAGAAAACATAACCACTTACATAATTTATAGTTTACATATAATAGCAATAACTAATATTTATTGTTTTCTAACTTTGTGCCAGACACTGTTTATATATATTCTTTATGTATAACCATTTCTACAAATACTTGAAAATCTGCTGTTCTTCAGAGATGTCCATTAACTTAATCAGCTGAGAAAAAGATCTTCTACAATGAGAAAGTGAAAATTTATACCTCAAAGCATCTCCCTTTTTTTCCCTTTAGAGAATAGTCCATCTAAATTAAACTTTTAAATTCTTGATTTAAGGCAGCCAGCCTGTTTTAACGAAGTTGCCAAATACTCTTAACTGAAAGGAAGCATTGCAAGATATGACAAACAGGAAAGCTAAACAAAAGTCAACAGTGTTGCAAATCATACATTTATGGGAGGAAACACTCCAGCCTTGCAGCCAAGCCTGAAATTTAAACCTGCAAGACAAACCATGCTAACATCAACAGGGTAGTGTGCTGTGCAATGCTCCGTCTTACTGAGTTACCAGCAGAACTTGGACCTGCGTCCAGGGGCCTGTAGGGTAGGCCTTTAGAAAGTGAGTGAGAATACTAACGAGCCTATTAGCTGTACTGTCACAGGCTAACAAAACTTGGAGGAGACTGGACATGTGTTTGATATTAAACTCAAATTATGCACTGTTCTGTTTCAAATTTGACCCCTAGAAATGAGCTATAAAGCAACAACATCCTCAACGTTTTCTTGGCAAAAATCAGCAAGGATTTTTCGTAGTTTTTCTTTATAGCACACCTTCACTTATATGTTAATGTCTCTTCTTCCAGTGGTAAAACCTGGACTATCCAGGGAGTCAACAACTTAAATGCTGAAGGGATCATACAAGTAACAAAAATGAAATGTATGTTGCAATTTAGGAATGTGGGCCCAGTGACAAGGGATCTTTCTATTAAAAAAACAAATTATAAATCCGGACTTTTAAATGAAATCTCCCAATTTTTAAACACTGGCAACTATTTCAAATATGTTTAATGCTTGCTTCAGGCCAGTGCAATTCTCTATGAACTGAAACCCTTAATTTAAAATTCTTCATAAGAAGGTGAACCTCTATAAATTATCTTAATAGAGCTTTTAATAAAAGTTGTACAGCAAACCAATGAAAGGAAGACTGGTAAAAATTTCAGACCTTTCTTTGTTCCTCATTAACGACATGATCACTTGAGCTGTCAACAGACACAACATCCTTTTGTGAAAATTGAAGAGGCATCAGGGCTTACCTGAACCAGGATTAGCCATCTTCAAATGAAACTTAGATGAGAGAGTATCTGTAAGTTAGGCCAACGTTCTCTTTCAGCTAACACTGAGTTTGCCTCCACAAATGAATACCAATAGGCTTCCATAAGAGAGTGTGTCATGCAATAAAGGATTTTTATAGAAAGTGGACCTAAATGACTGTGGGAGGAGCTGGGAAAATAAGATATAGAGGAGGCTGTTAGGATGTCAGAGAGAAATGCTTGCCAGAAGCACTGGCATGGGAGACAATTTGGATCTGATCAGGAAATCTGAGAAGCCAAGCATATCCCTTTGCCAAGGAATTACTTGCAGAAAGGTCTAGGGAGCTATGATTTGTGCATAACCTCACCTCTATGAGTCCACAGGCAAGCATCAAAAAGGGCCTCAGATTCTGTTGGCCAGTCTTAAGTCTTGACTAAGACCTGTCCATAGAGTTGAGGAGAACAGAGTCCACCCTGACCCCTGTACACCTCTGCATATCTCTTTACCATATCTAAATGATAAATCCTTCAGAATATAATGGCTCCAGTTTCCTCTCTGCCTTCCAAATTCAACATAAGCTTCTCTTGTGTCCAGCTATTACCTAAAGCAATAGATGGAAGGGGATTTGGGGGAACAGCTCAACCGGATAGACAATAGGACCAATTAGTACAATGAGTGTGGAGACTTTGTTTTCCACCAATAGGTCATGATCATTTTAGCTGGAACGTTTCCAAAACCATTTGATTCTATATTGTCCAGAAAGTCTGTTGGAATAAAAGGAAGGGTAGGCTAGGCAGTTAGATAGCTTTGGATTTGAATCTTTATTACTTGCTTTTCTATGGCCTTAGGCAAGACACTCAATCTCTTTGACTCACAGTTTCTCTGCCTATAAAGTGGCGCTAAAAATGCCAATATGAAACTTTTGTCTTAAGCATTAGATACAGTGTTGGGACGGTACAAAGTGTGGTACATGGGAACAAAGACATGTTTTGCTTATTCTTGGTGGCAGCCTCTAGGATCAAGCAAAGCATCTGACAAGTAAGCAAAGATTATGTTTAAATCACTATTATTGTTGCTTTTAACAGAAAGAGGGTCTCTTGCATATACATTAAAGTTTAAGGAATGGATGGATTGCATTGCCAATGAAGGTTTTCCTGATCATTTTGGAGGTTGATTAAAATGAGTTTAGTTGTTTCCTATGGCACATTTAGAATAAATCAATTTTTATTCTCATAGTTAGAAAGACAAGTAGATAGAAGCATAACAGATATAGAAGCACTCTTTCATTCTTTGTACAAAGACCATACAGTTATGTGATCTCCCTCAGAGTACATCTCCATCTCTGTCAGCAGTTAGCATCCTGTCTGAGAAGAATCTAGCTCACATCCGGTAAGTAGAGGACAAGCACACTGACCACACACACTGCATCTTTCTCCTCAAACACTCATATGCTGGCCTTTGGTAAGAGGCAGGGCATGAAGAGGAAGAAACTGAGATACATTCCAAAAAGAAATTAGCTAAACAAAAGTCCAGCCCACCAGGCAAAGCCATCAGGAAATGGGTTAACATATTTTTCACCCATTCAACAAAAGATAGCAGGCACTTGTCTAGATATCTACTTTCATCACTGAAAGCTTTAAAATTGATTCATGGCTTTATAACTACAACAAAGTAACCTTGGATAGATTAAAATCAAGGCTTTTCTTTTTAAAATTTGGATATCAACAGCAAGAATCCCACCCAGGTCTTGCTAAAAACGACTTTGGCTGACGTTATGAAATGCTTCCTCAAGCTCTTCTTCAGCCAAATGAGAAGATGTCTGGAAAGGATTCATCCTTTTAGTGTACACAGAAGATCTTCTTCTTGGATCTATAAACTAAGCTTTTAAATTCCACTGTAATTACTCCAAAGACATAAATAGAGCTGATACTATTTCTGGCATCCCAGCTGGCCCTTTAGACAAGGTACACAGCATTTTCAAATAAAACTTCCACCAAGTGTGTAGGTATTCTAGCAATAGGCAGATGTCTAGAAATTCGATGTGTCCAAAAGAATGGCTTCCAAAAATGCTAGTGTGTGAGACAGCCTTCCCCCCTCCCCCCCGCCCTTTTCATTTTAATTCTCAGGCCAGTTATTAGGATTGAGTTGTTTAGTAAGGACTGAAACTATTCTGTTTTCAACCAAAAACTTGGCTCTCTTGTAAATTTCTGTACACTAAAACAATTCATTAAAATACTCATATGTAAGGGGTATTTATTAAGGGGGTATGTGATTGATCTCAGGCTCACTCTGTAGCTACTAACCAGTACAATTTAAAAACTTCATTTCAAAAGCTGGAGCGACACAGAATCGCCTTGGTGTTAGTGCTGATTAATGCCAACATCATATCCATTTTCCATGTGAACACTGTCAGTGTCTGGAGTTCTTCTCTGGTTGGGACAGGAACATTTTACACTTTGTTCTTTGTGAACAGGCTGCGCTTTCTTTTAAGAGAAGACTTAGACTCCCCAAGTCATCCCAGGCATTTTCTCCTTATTGTTTCTGGTCACATTTGTTTGCCCTCTGAAACTTAATACAATTTGCATTCAGAATAAAGACACGATTGCTATAAAAATCAACTAGATTAATTTCCAGACTCTCTGGACATTTTGAATTCTTGATTTATTAATGGTAACAACAACAAAAAAAAAGACCTGAGAATTATCTCTTTGCGCTTCTTTTTATTTACCTGTACCTTAGTTTCTTGATTTATAAAATAATGGGTTGGGGCAGCCATTGTCTAAATCTCTAACTTGGAAGGCAGAAGATCTGGATGGATACATTGTCAGTCATTAGTGCACAGAATATTCCCAGCTTTTTGCCTGTAGGCTTCTGATAGCATTGTACCTTCTGGCCCTCTTGTGGTGGATGGGGTCAAATGACTACTTTTGACTAATGAGTTATGAGTATAAATGACATGTGTCCCTTCTCTACTGACAGTTTATGGCCAGGGGAGAACTTCTGGATCTTTCTTTCCCTCTGCCATGGTGGAGAGCAGTATTTCATATTGTAGGTGCTCCATCAATTTAGAGCAGCTTGGAGTGAGAATAACAAGGATGAGGAACAGAGGCCCCATTGACTCTCAAGGAACATATAGTGTGAGTAGGAATTAAACCCTTGATTTAAAGCCACTGAGCATTTGGATAGCATTGTAGAGCCTAGTCTATCCTAACTGATATAATTCATAACCTACCCAGATCTTCCCAAGTGAAGCCAAACTCCCCCTCCCTCCTCTTCCTCCTCCTCCTCTTCCTCCTCCTCCTCCTCCTCCTTCTCCTCCTCCTCCTCCTTCTCCTCCTCCTCCTTCTCCTTCTTCTCCTTCTAGGGGAGCCGGATGAGTGTCAAATCTTGATTGTATCCCATATTGGCCTATTTCTGTGGGAGGTAGAAAATTGAGGAGCGTTTAGTTATAGGCTACTTGTTCAATTAACAAGGCTGGTGCTCTTCATACTTTACAAGCACATGATAAAAATTCATTCTGAAAAATGCGTACAAATGTTCACTGCCTATCTACATCCTTAGTGAATAAAGATTCCTTTGTGTGTGATCCTTGGGCAAAAGGCAAACTTGCAGCTTCAGAACATCACAGTGTGAGTTTGTCCACAGAGAGGTTCAGCTTTTCCTCAGTTGGCTTCACACTCTGCTATATTGATTAAAAGAAGAGGCTTCCAAGTTACCCAGACCTGGTTCCAATGAAAACTTTTAGTGACTATAGTATCTGCCATAATCTAGTTATCCTCTTCTACAAAAAGGAAATCGCATGTTTTAATGTCTGGCACAATGGGTGGGTTGTTAATATTGATTATTCCACAGTTGTTCGCTCTACCTGCTCATAAACGAAACCTTTGCTTACAAGAAAAACAAAACACAGCACACAAAGAAAAATAGGCACACTGTGGAGAACAGACCCTAAGGTTGTTTTCTTTGTACAATGCAGAGTTGACTGATTACAGCAAATTGCTTAGTTTTGCAAATTTGAACTATTTACTGTCTGATCCATTACAAAGAAAGTTTGCTGACTCCTGCTCTACATCATGAACTTCTTGAGGTGATAGACTCTGTCTTGTTCACCTTTGTAGCCTCAGAAGCTTACTGATAGCAGAACCTAAATCCATAATTTAGTATATGCGAAGATGCATCGAACACCTGAAAATCAAGCCAACATTAGCAGTTATCGCTTCTAAATTAGACCTTCCTTAGAGAGGCCTACATATTTTTGTTAAGACTGAGGTCATGGGGATACAGTCTGTCCTCATACTTTGTATTACCCTTAAAGCTGAAAACAGAATGAACAGAGCTGGCTATTGGAGGACATTCCTACCCTTCATCAAAAGTCTGCCCTTAGACCAAGTTGCCATTTATGAAACTATTTTCACATTAGTTACCAATTCCATGTATCTTTTAGGGGACAGTTATTCTGTTTTCAGATTCACTTAGGACCAATTTCCATAGTACTGATGTTGTATTTGCTGTCCAAGAAACCTTTTAATTTTGTTTATAAACTTTTTTTGTTGTTGTTCCCTTGTCAAAAACAGGAAACCATTATTTTCTAGGAGTAAACAAATTCAAAATCAAGTGAGCCACTCAACTCCCCAAATCAAGACTGTGTTTTGTATACATGAAAAAATCAACTTTCTAATCTTTACTGACTGTATCAAAATTCTCCAGGGAAAGCCAAGAACTTTAAAATTTTGTGGGAATCAAAGAATTTGAAGAGTCCCCCACCCCTGCCACATTTGGTTCTTCTCCAAACCCAGGGAATCCTTTCAAATCTCATGAATCACTCCTTCGATATTTCTGTCCCATGAGATTAGTCTGAATGCTTTTTTCTTCATTCATCCACCCACGTCCTTTAACTCCCATATGGAATGTATACAGTAACATTAACAACCAAGAACAAAGTAGAACAAGATGCTTGCCATGGATATCAAGTCTCAAAAGACAATTAAATTAATACAAATCATCACTGCTTCCTGAAATCACCATAGACTACTGTACTGTAGAAAGAATTACTATAAAGCTTTAAATAATTGTATTAAACTTATTGGAGAAACTTAATCAGAAGAAAAATATTTCCTGGTTTCATCATGATGTTTAGAAAACTCTTCCAACTCACCTTGATGACCATCTCAAGGATAAAGTGACTTCAGTCTCCCTCCCACTGGGGTCAGTAAATAAGGACTCTGACCCCTTCCTGGCCCTTGACTTTGTGCCCTGGGATTGGCCTCCCACCCTGATCACCATCAACACTATCTAATCACCTATTCATCCTCAGGTAGGATGATTTTCCCCTACACTGCAGCAAACTTAGAAAAAAATAGAATTGCTACATTAGGAGCTTAGTCTATATTTACCTACCTACATATGTCCTTTTGTTAGAAAACTAGTAGCCCTGCGCACAAATCCGTGTGCCAGTAGCTCTCCAGTAGCTCGCCAGTAGCTCGTTGCCGCCCTCCAGTAGCCCTCCACCCACTGCCCCACCCTCCTGTACCTCCTCCCACCCCCTCCCTCCCACCCTCCCTCATAGCTTGCTGCCCTGCCCCCTCCTGTAGCTCTCTGCCATCTGCTTGTAGCTAGCTGCCCCACCCTCTTGCTGATCCGTGATCCTGATCTGGTCATTACAAGGTCAGTCATTACGCTTCACAGCATAATGACCATTTGCATATTACATCTTTATTATATAGGATAAGTTTTCCTAATTAATTTTGGGGAGTATGTTAAAATATGTTTATTTAACAACATATTAATGTGTTATAATAAATTAATTATGTAAAGTTGTTTATAATATATTATAATTTTTTAAACGTTCCTTACTTTACAAAAGATAAGGTTGTCATTCTAGTATCAGTTCCTCCAATTTTTAAAATCAGTTCATGAAACCACAAAGGAGCTGTGGACTTAGAATGCTGGAGCATCATTGAGCTGGAGAAGAGGAAGCGGTATTAGAGTGTATTTATGATTCACAGAAATCAATGACTTATCCAAGCTCACTCAGCTGGTTAGAGGAATTGAATTAAAGTGAATTACAACCCAGATCACTGGATCCTGGGCCAGTGATTCTCTTAATATTCCAGGCTGCTTGCTATATAGATACTGTAGCAGTTCCTTTAAGAGTGCAGTCAAACTTCCTCTGTTATTACATCTTTCAGATTAGCCCTATCCTTTGTTAATTGTCTCTTTATTTTATATTTTAACAAATTTGCATATGTAGGCTTCCCCACAGCTTTTGAAAATGGTTTTGAAATGAATGGCATCTTGCTCTATAATTGTGTCAGCTCATGAACTACTTCTGGGAACAATAGTCTCCTAAGTACCGAAGGAGAAGGTACAGGATGCTGTGGAATGCTCATAGAAGCACCGAAAATCCATCTTGCAAGGGGTAGCAGGGGGCACGGGGTTGAGGGGACAGAATGTAGCAGTGGCAAGGTAAACTGGAAGATGAAGAATGGGCAGTATTAGACAAAAGCAAAGACAGGACAGAGAAAACAGGGTACCGTCAAAGGCCTGTACATGTTCTAGCGAGGCAGAATATTGGGCAAAGAGATAAGGTGAGAAAAGAAAATGGCTTTTTAAGAAATGCTTGTGAAACCTCAGGAAACCCAGTATTTCCCCAGGTGTATTGTACAGCACAGTAATCCCATGTCATTCTGAAAAATAAGAGTAGAGAGGCACTGAAGATCTAATAAGTTTGGATCTCAATTTATATTTACCCATAAACACTATAGCTATCCACAAGAAAACCAGCTTGGGTCTTCTGGAATGCTTCTCTAGCCCATGGCAGTTGTATTGGGAAAATATTCATTTTAAGTCTTTGAGAATATATAGAGTTTTGAAGGGCTAAATAATTGACATAATAGCTAGATATTTGTAAATACCATTTGCATTCTTAAACAGTAAATAGATGAATAAATGTATGTTTTTACAATATATTTTTATTGATTTGAGAGGGGAAGGGAGAGGGAGAGAGAGATAAAAATATCAATGATGGGAGAGAATCCTTGATCGGCTGCCTTCTGCACACACCACACTGGGGATCGAGCCCGCAACCTGGACATGTGCCCTGACCTGGAATCAAACCGTGACCTCCTGGTTCATAGGTTGACGGTCAACCACTGAGCCACGCGGCCTGGCTGGATGTATATTTTTGTCATAAATGAACAAAGCACTGCTGGAGCACTGGTGCAGCTGCAGGAGGTACCGGTGCCAGGTGCTGCTGGCAAGGACAGAAATGGAGCCTCTGGGGTTATGTCCCAAGCTTTGGCATTTTCAAATAAGTTCTCCAGATGTTTCCTGGATTTGCAGGTTTGAGATCCACTGATCTACTCGATGGTAGTCAGAAGCGGGCATGCATTGAAGGGCAGGCCGGGGCAAATTTGCAGTCATGATGCAGTCACACTGCTGGGCATGACTGCTGCTCCCTGGCAACCGGAAGCGAGGCCGTGCGCTGCCCAGACGGAGCAGTCTCCTTTAGCTTGCACACTCTGGAACCTGCTCCCCCCACTCCCTGTGGATTTCGTTCTGTGCATCATCACATTGCATCTGGCCTTTGGTGATCACTTCTGTGAAACACACGCCATTTCCTGGGCCCTCCCCTCCTCACATACAAACTTTCTCCTGTTGTTTCTGTGTCTCAGGTCAGGAACCACCTCTGCCCTCACAGAGTGGAGTTTATCGTGTTTCTTACTTCATGGCTCACCACTATCACCAGTCTGTGGAAAGCCTTCTTTGAGTTATTTTATTACTTTTCCTCATTATTGCTCAGCCAAGTTCATTCTCTCACTCACAGCCACTGCCCAGGCATCCTCTCGGCTGGATTATGGCCTTAAACATATGTATGTCTTCTTAAAAAACATACAGTTTTCTTGCTTATGAGTGTTTTATTAATGTACATAAATAGTATTATGTAGAAATCTAAATAAAATCTATTTTCTACTTTTGCACTGATTACTGTTTTCAAGTATGTTCCATGGTGCTGTGGTTCTTTCCTGCTGCCTCACCTGCCTACATCCCATTCACTTGCCTGTTCACTGGGGTTGGGTGTCCAGACTTTGAGAAAGGACTTCCCACTTGCACACACACAGGCTATGGGCCTCTGTAAACTTCTCTGAGTCATAGAGTTCTCTGGCCTGAGTTTGTTAAACCTGAACTAGATAGTTAGATATGAAGTAGACATTCTAATTAAGATGCACCAAAAGAGATAACAACCTAATTTCTGATTGGAATGTCACTGAATTTATTTGGGGATTTTCCATCTAAACTTTCCAATGTGAAGACCTCCTATTCATAACTATGTATCTGGGTTTTCTTTTAGATCTGCCAATAAATTTATGAAAATTTTTCCACGAAGGACTTGAGTGAACCTGTGCATTTTATAGATATTGATCTCGTTTTAAATACATTGTTTTTTGTTATAATATTCCAGTTAGCTATGCTGATATCTCTATCTTCCCTTCCGCTAGACTAGATGAGGCTAGGTATCTGTGTTCATATTTAACCCTTTACAAAAGCTGCATTGGATCAATGATCACACCCTGCAGAACATGATCATTGTTTAATCTACCTGCTTGATTGGACTGTGAACCTTTAAGGGCAGCGATGATCTCTAATTCATTTTTCTACCTTCAGCAAGATAGACTCATTTTTTAGTGTTTTTTGAATGTACATAAAAACACCAACAACTATTATGTTACAGTAATATGACTAAAACGATGTGGAAGTGGTGGAGAAGGCAATCACTTTGAGAGCTCATGTCAGCTATGGGATTTATCTGCTAGGGGGGGCAGTTCTGAGGTTGGTATTATAATCTAGCTCTACTTGTTTTTTTCTTCCTTTTTTTCTGTTTGAAGGGTTCTGTTGTCACTGGCAAAGAGATTCTTCCCCAAAACCCCCAGAATAGAAATGAAGAAAGGGGGCAAAACAGATTTAAATGGAGGTTTACTGAAAATAAGATGGGGGGAAAGGAGAAGGGAGAGAGGTTGATGCACCGAGGAGCTCACACTAACGGACAGTATGGCTCCAGGAACTGTGGCTGGGTCTGGCTTACATAGCGATGGGTTTCGTTATGCAGGCACAGAGTGGACCTCTTTATTCCCGCTGTGGGTTGGTATTGACTGGCTAGTGCAAAGGTGCAAAATAAATTTTATCTTGAAGAGAAACTTTAACCTTATCTAGAAGAGGCTGAAAAAAATAACTGAAGAACATTCCCATCCATCTTGAGAGAGCTCAGCCTGTCTCACTGTCAGACCATTTAGGGAAAATTAATCAGTCATTCTCTCTTTCTCGTTCTCACCCTCCATCCACACTCCATAACGAGATGACAAGGTGTTGTGGTTGCAGAGACAGAATTCAAGCATGTTTATGATGGATGAGTAAAAGGCATCTTGTGATAGAAATGGACTATCTTCTAGTTCTAAGGAAAAACATGAAAAGTCATACTTCTATATTCTTTGCTTTAATGACTTGCCCCAATTTAACCGCTGCTTTGTCTTAACCAGTAATTTTCACTTGTTTAAAACATGCAATATCTGAGTTGGAACCAAGATGGCGGCATAGGTAAACACCTAAACTGCTGCCTCGCACAACAATTTCAAAACTACAACTAAAAGACAAAACGTCTATCACCCAGAACCATGGGAAAGCTGGCTGAGTGGAAGTTCTACAACTAGAAGGAAAGAGAAAAGAGCATTGAGAGGTGCAAAAGCGCTGAAAAGCTGAGGTACGGAGGCACGCAAATCGGGCTGGTGACGGGCGACTGGGTGCACTGTTTTTTTCAACCCGAAGGGAGACAAGCTCCTGATTACTCTGAACTCCGGTTTCTGGGGAGACGCTGGGGACCCAAACTCCTACGGGGAGAAGCTGGACTGTCTGCCCTTGGGTCGGAAAGTGAGGGTGGCTTTCTTGCAGAGGTGCGCGCAGCAATCATTGTTTACTGTGCTGGGGCATGGGACGCGGGGACTTGGAAACACGGAGACGCAGAGCCGGCTAACTGGCAGCCATCGCTGTTTGCCACGCCCTAGCCTAGTGATTCCCTGAGACCCCGCCCTGCACAATCTACAAACCCAACCAAGCTCCACGCAGCAGCTTTTGCATATAAATGGTCTGCCCTATCACAGCTTAGCCTAACAAACTGCAGCTCTGGTCAGACAGCTCCAAAACCTCCAAACCCCAAGCAAAGAGGAGAAAAACTGTAGTTCTAGCTGTAGGTCCTGCTGGGTGGCCTCAGACAGTAGCTGACCTGCACCCATTGGAGATCCAGAAGCTAGTGTATCTAGTGGTCAGTGTGAGACGACACCAGATTTCAACTACTCACATCCATAAGTGACACATTCAAGAGGCAGACTCAATGAGCACCAAAGCCTCACTGAAACAAGTCCTGCTCCATAAGCATGTCTCCAGCACAGCAGTTCTTCCATTATAGACACAGCGGGTCGTCACAGCCAATTGGCCTGGAGGTCAATTCCTCCCAGTGTACCAACAGCAATCAAGGCTTAACTACACCAAGACTTTGAACTCAGCCCACAAAGGGGTGCACCAAGAGTGTCCAACTCAGGTGACAGGCTGAACCACTGGTCACCTACCACAGAAAACCACTCCATCAACACAGGGAAGCAGCAAAATGCGGAGACAAAGAAATATGTCACGAATGAAAGAAATGGAGGAAAGCAAACTACTGGACATGGAGTTCAAAACCACATTTATTTATTTTTAATTTTTTATTATTATTTTTTAATTTCTTTATTGATTAAGGTATCACATATTTGTCCTCATCTCCCCATTCCCATCCCAAACCCCTCCCCACGCATGCCCCCACCCCCCTGTTGTCCGTGACCACTGGTTAGGCTTATATGCATGGATATAAGTCCTATGGTTGATCTCTCCCTTACCCCCACCCTTCCCTACCTTCCCTCTGAGGTTTGACAGTCTGATCGATGCTTCCCTGTCTCTGGGTCTGTTTTTGTTCATCAGTTTATGTTGTTCATTATTTCCCCTAGATGAGTGAGATCATGTGATACTAAAAATACACTTTTAAGAACCGAAAATGAGGCAAGCAATAATGGTTATGCTGAGAGGCAAATGAATCAGTCTGTAGTGAGTTCCTTTCTGGGCCAACAGTTCTTTTGAGTCCCAATTTCAATGTCAAACAGTTCCTTATGTGTACATGTCAGCAATGATATTTCAGTTCTGGATGGTGGACAAATGTTGGTAATGCAGGTCTGATCCTCTCTGGTTTGGTCCTGGTCAACCTGCTGCAACACACAGCTGCTGACTGCTAGTATGGCAAGGCGTTGTCAGCATCTTCGATCTCTGGACTGTTTCTCTTTTGTCTTCATGGCTGGAGCAGCACATTTATAAGGTTACTCAAGAATCTTCTAAAAACCGCCGAGAAACTTGATGAGACCTCTGAGGAGCTTAGTGAGACCTTCAAGGACCTTAATGAGAATGCCAAAAAAATGGAAAAGGACCAGTCAGAAATTAAGCATACACTGTCTGAAATAAAGAATATACAGAAATTCAACTGTAGATCAAAGGACCCCAAGAATCAAACCAAAGACCTTAAATATGAGGAAACAAAAAACACCCAACCAGAAAAACAAAAAAGAATCCAAAAATATGAAGCTAGTGTAAGGATCCTCTGGGACAACTTCAAGCGTACCAATATATGAATTATTGTGGTGCCAGAAGAAGAGAAAGAACAAAATATTGAAAACCTATTAGAAGAAATAATGACAGAAAACTTTCCCTATCTGGTGAAAGAAATAGACTTACAAGTCCAGGAAGTGCAGAGAACCCCAAACAAGAGGAATCCAAAGAGGACCGCACCAAGACACATCATAATTAAAATGCCAAGGGCAAAAGACAAAGAGACAATCTTGAAAGCAGCAAGAGAAAAACAGTTAGTTACCTACAAGGGAGCACCCATACAACTGTCAGCTGATTTCTCAACAGAAACTATGCAGGCCAGAAGGGAGTGGCAAGAAATATTCAAAGTGATGAATAGCAAGAACCTACAACCAAGATTGCTCTACCCAGCAAAACTATCATTCAGAATTGAAGGTCAGATAAAGAGCTTCACAGACAAGAAAAAGCTAAAGGAGTTCATCACCACCAAACCAGGATTATATGAAATGCTGAAGGGTATTCTTTAAGAAGAGGAAGAAGAAGAAAAAGGTAAAGATAAAAATTATGAACAACAAAATGACAACAAATACATACCTACCAACAAGTGAATCTAAAAATCAAGTGAATAAAAAATCTGATGAACAGAATGGACTGATGAATATAATAGAATCAGGGACCTAGAAAGGGAGTGGACTGACAATTCTCAGGGGGAAGAGGGTGTGAGGGGTGTGGGAAGAGATTGGACAAAAATCTTACACCTATGGATGAAGACAGTGGTGGGGGGTAAGGGCATGGGGTGGGGTGGGGAATCAGGTGGAGGGGAGCTATGGGGGGGAAAAAAGGGGAACACCTGTAATAATCTGAACAATAAAGATTTATTTAAAAAAATAAAAAAAACATGCAATATCTGACTATTTAGTGAAGGACACTAATCTCTTTTCTCTTAGATTGTCAAACTAAAAAATGACAACTGACAACACAACAATAGCCCTCTGATGTGAATGAATCAAAATTATGCTTAATTTTTTTGTCAGATTGGTGAAAACTAAAGTATATTTTTTGGTGTACGGCAGAATTTTTGTAATTAGTTTCTATGAGCCATGAGATGAAAAGATTGAGAATTTTTGGTATAAACTCAAATAGAACTATTTACCCACCAGCAAATTCAAATCAAAAAGTCAGGGTTATAGGAAACCATTGGTTAAAAACCCATTTTTCAGATTTTAATCAATGTTGCTAATTTCAGTTATTCGCCCATCTGTTTCTCATTACATTGTAGCTTTGTATACTCTAAGTTCCAATTTGATGATGGACCAGGATTCTGCTTGTAATTAATTGGGAATTTACAGAGTGAGGTGTCAGGAAGCAAATGAGCAAAGGGAGATAGGAAAAGTCATAAGGGTAGTTGAGGGGGTCAAGCCTCTGCTTTGGTAAGACCTAGCTTCAAATATCAGGTCTCCTGGGAATACACCCAGCTGTCATAATTTTTAGGTCACCACCACCCTTTAGGATAAACCAGACTGAAATCTTCTAGTTAAAACTCTAAAAAACCCAAAAAATTAAAAACACCAAAAAACAAATAAAAAGAACAATAAAATCGTTCCTTGGGGATAACTGTGGGCAGTAAGAATAGAATGGAACTGCCCCTGTTGGCTCACCAAAAGCAGTCCACCATTATCACCTCTCCCTTTGTCCACTGCCTCTGATCCTTCTGTCCTTGGTAGGGAAACATGCAAACAGAAAAGAATTCAGACATCTGGAGGTGTCTTAGTTATCACAAGTTTTAGTAACTTTTCAAAGAGAAACAAAGATTTTGGTTCACAGGAAGGGTAAGAACTTTCCTTCTGTGACCTTGTTCATCTCTTGTTTAAAATGTATTGCTATTTTGATTTTAAATTGCTCTAAAATATGTGATTCTATAAATGCAATCCAGAGTGAATCAGTGGGGAAAAAATGTGGGAAAAGATGACTATTTTATCCATCAATCTGTGTTGGCATTTTGGAAAAACATTCCTCAAAATGCTATTTGAAGTATCCAGCAAGTCTTGGGTAATCTGGCGCCTCAGATGTTGGCAATGATTGAAGATGTATCAACAACAACAACAACAGCAAAACAAAACGAAACAAAAACAAGTTCTAATGTCATCCACCAGTCTGATTTTATTGAAATTACTAAAAAAGATTAGATAAAGGAGTATTAACATTGGCTTATGAGGTTATGGGGTTTTGTGCGTGTTTTTTTTTTTTTTTTTTTTTTGTATGTGTGTGTAACTTAATATGTAGTTTGGTACAATTTTCTGGGTTTTAAGCTTATTTCATAGCCACCAACAGGCTAGCACATTGCCTTGCACACAGATGCATCTCACACCTGCAGACTTCTGGGTCCAGTTCTACCCCTAGCTAGCTGGCTGCCCCTGAACCTCAGTTTTCTTTTCTCCAACAATAGAGGTAATAAAAAATAATGATACTTAATTCCTAGGTTGATTATGAAAAGTATATGAGACAAACAGTGAAAAGTAATTCACCCAGTGTCTAGCATCTTATATAATAAAAGGCTAATATGCAAATTGACCAAATAGCAGAATGACTGGTCCCTATGACGAGCACTGACCACCAGGGGGCAGACACTCAGTGCAGGGGCTGCCCCCTGGTGGTCAGTGTGCTCCCACAGGGAGAGCGCTCCTCAGCCAGAAGCAGGGCTCACTGCTGGCGAGCACAGCGGTGGTGATGGAAGCCTCTCCCACCTCTGAGGCAGTGCTAAGGTCCCCTTGGTGGATCCCGGACTGTGAGAGGGCTCAGGCTGAGGTACTCCCTCCACCCCCACTCCCAGTGCATGACTGTCGTAAACTGGGCCTCTAGTATAATATAATAATTACTAGAGGCCTGATGCACCAAGATTTGTGCAAGAATGGGCCTTCCTTCCCCTGGCTGCTGGCACCACTTTCGCTCTGGCCAGAGCTGCCTTTCCACCTTTCCACTCTGCCCAAAGGCCCTGAGTGGCTGGAGTGGTGCTGAACAACTGCATTGTTGCCATGATGATGACACAAGTGTCCCGTCCCACCCCCGGCCGCTCAGCGCCTGCGTATGCAAATTAACCCACCATCTTTGTCGGGTTATTTTGCATACTCATTCCTGATTGGCTGGTGGGTGTCGCAAAGGTATGTTGAATTAGCATGTTTCTCTTTTATTAGTGTAGACTTGAGGCCCGGTGCACAAAATTTGTGCACAGGGGGTGGGGGGTTGTGTCCCTCAGTCCAGCCTGCACCCTCTCCAATCTGGGACCCTTCAAGGGATGTCTGACTGCCTGTTTAGTTGGACATCCCTCTCACAATCCAGGACTGCTGGTTCCCAACTGCTTGCCTGCCTGCCTTCCTGATTGCCCCTAACCACTTCTGCCTGCCAGCCTGATCACCCCCTAACCACTCCCCTGCCAGCCTGATTGATGCCTAACTGCCCTCCCCTACAGGCCTGGTCCCCCCCAACTGCCCTCCCCTGCAGGACTGGTTCCCCCAAACTGCCCTCCCCTGCAGGCCTGGGTCCCCTCCAACTGCCCTTTCCTGCAGGCCTGGTCACCCCCAACTGCCCTCCCCTGCAGGCCTGGGTTCCCCGCAACTGCCCTTCCCTGCAGGCCTGGTCACCCCCAACTTCCTTCCTCTGCCAGCCTGGTTACCTCTAACTGACCTCCCCTGCTGGCCATCTTGTGGTGGCCATCTTGTGTCCACATGGGGGCAGCCATCTTTGACCACATGGGGCAGGCATCTTGTGTGCTGGAGTGATGGTCAATTTCCATATTACTCTTTTATTAGATAGGATTAGATAGGATAGAGGCCTGATGCACAGGTGGGGACTGGCTGGTTTGCCCTGAAGGGTGTCCCAGATCAGGGTGGGGGTTCCCTTGGGGCATGGGGCGGCCTGGGTGAGGGGCCTGTGGTGGTTTGCAGGCCGGCCATGCCCCCCAGCGACCCAAGTGGAGGCCCTGGTTTCTGGGATTTATTTATCTTCTATAAAACTTTGTAGCCTTGAGCGCAGGTCAGGGCAGGCCAGGAAGTTCGCTTCCTCCATTGCCGGGGAAACCCAAGCCTCCTGCTCGCTCCATGGCTACAGTCATCTTGGTTGGGTTAATTTGCATATTGCCCCTGATTGGCTGGTGGGCATGGCTTGTGGGTGTAGTGGAGGTATGGTCAATTTGCATATTACTCTTTTATTAGATAGGATTGTTAGAACATAAAGTTTCAAGAGCATCTACTCCAAAGACTATAATATATGTATATATATATTTAGGGAGAGGGTCCATTAAGGATCCTCAAAGGAGTTTGTGACTTCCAAAACTTAAGAACCATTCCTCAGTCTTCTTACGAACTCATCTATATACTAGTAGTACTCTGTTTTTTAAAATGGAAACCTTGGCCTGGAGAGGGGAAGTGATTGCCCAAAATAACACAGCTCCTTAGTGGTAGAATAAGAACCAGTGGTAAAGTTTCCCAGTGCTATGCCCAATACATACATATCAATGGGAGAGAATGAAGTGTGAAGATTATTTAGTGAACGCCCACAGGAGCAACCCAAAGTAAATAATGCTAGCGTGTTCTCAAGGATCATTTTAACTAATTTCAATAACAGAAATAGAAGAAATGAAAAAATTTCAAATAGTAAAAGTCATCAGGCCATATTGATATTATCTGTTATCAATCCCAACAAATTTATCACTGGCTCTACAAAAGGGTTACCCGCCGAAACCGGTTTGGCTCAGTGGATAGAGCGTCAGCCTGCGGACTGAAAGGTCCCAGGTTTGATTCTGGTCAAGGGCATGTACCTTGGCTGCGGGCACATCCCCAGTAGGGGGTGTGCAGGAGGCAGCTGATCGATGTTTCTCTCTCATCGATGTTTCTAACTCTCTATCCCTCTCCCTTCTTCTCTGTAAAAAATCAATAAAATATATTTTTTAAAAAAAGGTTACCCAGCAAAGTCTAGGTAGCACTAATGCAAGCCACAGAGCAGGAGAATTGCTCTCACAGAGGTACAGAGGGTCCACAGAAAGCAGGAGGGTGTGATGTTCATTTCTACTGAAGAGGTGGGCTTTTCCATTGGGGTTGCTTGGGAAGGAAAGAAACATCTTTCAATGTATCACCTTGGTCCCTGGGTCATTTGTAATGAATGCTTTTCTAGTGCCATAAAAATGATTATTTTAGAGTAAGAAACGAAAACTCAGAGTGTAGTGTCCCGATTGTCTTGTCAATTTCCCACAAGGGCTCTTGCCCTTAACATAGAAAAGTGTTTCTAATGAGGCATGCACACACATGGCCTCAGCTTCTCCCTCAATTCCTGCTGGCCTTGGATGTACTCTTCAAAGAAAGCTGCATGTTTACCATTAGGTCTCGTTTTCAGGTCCTAAATTACTTTCAGGGAAAGGGCTTTTCTTTAAGAAATGTTCCAGTGCCTGTCATGTTATAAGATTACATAATAGGGTTGAGATTATGATCAATACATTTGACCATTAAAAAGTGTAACAAAAAATGGCCTCCAACATTGCATTTATGTCTAAAGTAATTCTCACAGTAAAGATAAAAAAAAATAATAAAGAAAGAAAAACCATAGCCAGTGGCAGCCAGAGTGGCCATTAGCTTGTATTAACTTCACTGAATGTGGGCAAACAGGACCCATACCTCTTCTCCCAGCAGCACAGACCTGGCTATATCTTCAAACAGCAGTAGCCTAAATAAACCCCAAGGGGCGATAGGGGATCTAAATAGTGATACTTGTTACTTTCCATCAAATTTAAAACTACAATGTATGATTAATATATGAGTTCTTTAATATATTTTCTGATAATAGAAGTGATTAAATTATTTCCTGGCAGAAACTTTATAGTTTTTATTTTCATGTTAGAAAGAAAAAAATAAGAAAAGAAACAGCCCCAGTTCTTTACAAATATTTATTTTTTAATTTATTACTATTATTATTGTTTTCTACTTTTGTTTAGGAAAGAATTCAGAGCTAAGACCCAAACAGTAAAAGAACATTTATTCTGTAAATCACAGAGGTAGTAGAAGTAATTCTTAGAAGAAAGTGCTTAGGAAAGAAGTTCTAAAGGTAAAGGAAGGGCCTCTAGAGCCTGGGAGTGAGGAAGGTAATGGTAATGTGTCTGAGGGAGCAGGGAGGAAAGGAAAGGAAAGGCCTGGGTGTGCTCCTGGGAGGGGGAGTTGCTACAAAGCCTTCTTGGCAGATCTCTTGGTCTTTTCCAGGATACAGATAAGCTGTTTGTTCCTTGAACTCCAGGAACTCATGCAGATCTTCCTAGTGCTGGATGGAACTCGCCAGAGCTGGAAGGAGGGGGTCCTGTGCCACATTCCTACCTCCTGACCCTGTCATCCAGGATAGTAGCTTCCTCTGCTGCACTTCAGCTCATCTCTACAACCAGGGCTGGACTGCAAAGCACTAAAATACTATGATTTACTTGAAGTTTCTGTAATATAATAATTAATGTACCACCTCTGTTTATTTTTTAAAATTCCATTGAGTTGTCTCCATGGACAACTGGCTCACAGAGTTTTACTGACATGTGAAAACCAGATGCGGTAGGCAGGAAAATACTCTCTTCCGCTAATCACTGGAACCTGTGAATGTTACCTTATCTGACAAAAGAGACTTTGAAGATGTGATTAAGGATTTTGGATGAGATTATCCTGGATTATCTAGGTGGGCACAATGCAATTTTAGAAGGTAAAGGTTCTTATAAGCGAAAAAGAGGCAGTAGGGTTTTTCAGAGAAGGAGTGGTGATGACTCAAGCAGGGCTAGTTATACCGTTGCTGGCTGGTACCACGAGCCAAGGAATGCGGCAGCTTCTAGAAGCTGGACAACCAGGGAAGTCACTTACATCTTTTTGTGTTTGCTTGTCTTTAATATGATATTTGAAAACCTTTGTTAACACATTTTTGGTAAAATCAGCATCTTTAGGAAGGAAAATATGCCTAAATTACAGTAACTAAAATATTGTGTGTATACATGCATATGTTGTGTGCACATGTATGTGTGTACATGTGTGTGTGTGTGTGTGTGTGTGTGTGTGTGTGTGTGTGTGATGATAAACTTGGGAAATCAGTTTTTTTACCTTACCCATAAAATGAGAATACCACTTTAGGTGTATCTCAGGACATGGCAAATTAATTGTTCAAGCTATAGACATGATGAATAACAGTATAGGTATGGTTGAAGACAATAATGTAGGAGGTGAGAAGGTTGGTAACAACATTGGAGGATATTGAGCAACCCTTCACTCTTATCCCTTATCTATCTACCTTGAGGAAAAAAAACAAAACATTTGAGCCTTTTCCCAAAAATAACCCATGTGTGGGCAAAGTTCTGGCATCTGCCTGGGCATGACAGTTCTCTCAGAGAAGGACAGGCAGCATTCCATTGTTTGTGATGGCTCCCAGTTAAAGACAATATTCTTAGGGTGATTCTTTGTCCTGCCCTATCTTGACCTCTGGAAAAAGACCTAGGTCTGGAAATCTCTTAAAGAAAGAAACAAGAGAACATCAGGCTTTTGAGTAATGACATTGTGCGTTCCTTCCCCTTCCTGCCCGCCCCCCCCCCCCGCCTGATTCTCTGCCTCCCATTATGCCAGACAAGACCAAATCATTGTTACATGATTTTATAATGAAAACAAGTTGTTATTAAAAGAACTGAAAATGATCTAAATCATTTTATCTGCTGTAACACTTGGTAGAATATGAATGAGCTTTGCTTACACTGAAGATGGTATTGTGGTTTCTCTCTCCATTTCAAAAGAGTGTTAATTAAGGACTAATCTACTGTGAACAGAACTGTGCCAGCCATCAGTGGTTTTGCAAAGAACAGAACTGCACCTGACAACCATCTTCCAATATGGCTCACAGGAATATCCCAAGTGCCTCTAGCCAGCAAAGCAGAGATGGATTTCCTGTTTGTTTTTCTTTACAACTGTTGTTGCAGAAAGCATGCTATAAACTGAGACCAGCTATAAAATAGGAATAAATAATAAAAACAATTGTAAAACACATTGCTAACATGAAGTGCCATGTGAATACTTGAAGTCCTATGTACCCACTGGCTAGTCTACAGCAAGATTGCAGAATGCAAGTAACATACAGACCTGGGTTCAAATGTTGATGAGTCCAGACTCTGATTAGTCATTTGACCTTGAATTCATTGCTTATCCTCTCTGAGTTTCAGTTCTCTCCTGTTTAAAATGGAGCTAATATCTGTCTTATAGGGTTGCTGCATATCTCAATTTAACTAGCTCTATGCTAGGTACTTGACATCCAGGTTGGCAAGTGGAGGGGCCCTTAAACTCACATTTCAGGGCAGAAGACTCTTCTCCCACAGCCAGATGACAAAAAGTACTCTTCAAGAAATTTAAGGGGAAAAATAGGTAGAGTAAAAGCAGGAAAAATGGAGATATAAATAAGAAATTAACATAAAAACCATGAATGTACTTGGACACTAAAGAGAGAGATTGTTTTTAACACATTGACTTCACCCTAAGGCACAGTTAGGCCAGAAAATTAACTTTCCTGTCTTGTGAATATGCTTTAAAATGTATTCTCTGAACACTATCTTAAATGCATTTTCTTTCTTTTTTTAAAATATATTTTTATTGATTTCAGAGAGGAAGGGAGGAGCGATAGAAACATCAATAATGAGAGAGAATCATTGATCAGCCGGCTCCCTCACAACCCCACTGGGGATCAAACCCACAACCCAGGCATGTGCTTGGGAGACCGGGAATGGAACCCTGGCCTCCTGGTTCATAGGTCGACACTCATCCACTGAGCTACACTGGCCAGCTCATTTTCTTTCTGTTTCAAAACTTTTATTAAAAAGCAATAAAATTTTCTGAAGTACCTTCATCCCCATCTAACCATTCTCCTTCCCATCTCAGAGAAAGCTACCATTCTAAAGTTGGCATGTACTCTTCTTCTCTATAGTCTTACAATTTCATTCCAGTCTGTATTCATATATAATATGGAACACAATGTATTTTTAAACAACTTTACATAAACGGCACATTGTGAGTAGCATATCACAACTTTTTTTATGTAACCTATTTTCAAGATTTATTCAAGTTGAAATATGTAGATTTTATTTTTCATTTTAAATGTTATTCAGCTTTTTACATACGTACATTACAATTTACTTTTCTCATGCCTCTGTGGGTGAATATTTAGTTGTTTCTGGTTTTCCCTTTATATATGTTGTTAAGATTGTCTTTGGATATGTTCTTTCTGCATGCGTGCCAGAACTTTCCAGGATGTGGAATTGCTTAGTGGTATGATTTACACATAGGTAACTTTACCAGATAATGCCAAATGACCTTCTGAAAAGGTTAAATAACTCAGATTTCCCCTAGCAATGCATGTAAACAGCTTTGCCCCATGTCCGCATGCACACTGTGTAATACCAGACTTTTAGATGTTTTCCAGGCAGAAGGGTGAGAATTGATATATCTTTATTGTTCAACCTTGCAGGTATCTGTGTGTTAGTGATGTTAAGCAGCATCTTGTATGTTTGGGGTTTTATTTTTTATAAAATGCCTGCTCATATACTTTGTCAATTTGTCTTACTAAATAATCTAGAGACCAAACATAATTTATGTCTGTTTGTGGCATTTATTTTAACTTTGTTAATAATGTCTTTTCTAATAGAATTGTTTTCTATTTTTAGTCAAATTAATCACTATTTCTGTTACAGTTTGTGTTTTGTTTCTTGCTTAAGAAATATTTGCCAAACAGAAGTAATAAATTTATTTTCCTGAAATTTTTTTCTAAAATTTTGAAGTTTTGCTATTCTTAATTAAGTTTTTAAACCAGGGGTGGGGAAACTTCTTTCTGCCAAGGGCCATTTGGATATTTATAACATCACTCGCTTAATATAATTCACTTAATATAAATGTATGTGGCTTTGAAAAAAGCTCCTAGATTTATTGAATTTTGAGTCCCGCCTGTGGTTGCCTTGGCAGGGCCAGACCAAATGATTTCATGGGCCTTATATGGCCCGTGGGCTGGATGTTCCCCACCCCAGCTTTAAACCACTGGCATTCATTCTTCTATATGATATAATTTACTTCTTTTTCATATGGAAAAAATTCAGTTTAATTTACTGAATCTTTTATTATTTTCCACAGTGATTTGTAATGTCACATTTTTTCATAAAGCAAATTTCTATACATAAATAGGCTTATTTTCTGGCTTTCTATTCTTTCAATTGGTCTGTTTTTACTTTTTTAAAAACTATATATCTACTCCTAGTTTGACAATGGGCCTTTTACGTACGGACATAGACTCATATGATATTTATTTACTAGAGGCCCGGTGCACAAAATTCGTGCATGGGGGGGTCCCTCAGCCCAGCCTGCACCCTCTCCAATCTGGGACCCCTAGAGGGATGTCCAATTGCCTGTTTAGGCCCGATCCTAAATGGGCAGTTGGACATCCCTCTCACAATCCAGGACTGCTGGCTCCCAACTGCTCGCCTGCCTGCCTTCCTGATTGCCCCTAACTGCTTCTGCCTGCCAGTCTGATCACTCCCTAACCACTTTACTGCCAGCCTGATTGATGCCTAACTGCTCCCCTGCCAGCCTGATTGCCCCTAATTGCCCCCCCCTGCCGACCTGGTCACCCCTAACTGCCCTCCCCTGCAGGCTTGATCGCCCCCAACTACCCTCCCTTGCAGGTCTGATCCCCCAACTGCTCTCCCCTCCTGGCCTGATCGCCCAACAACTGCCCACCCTGGCAGGCCTGGTCCCTCCCAATTGCCCTCCCCTGCTGGCCTGATCACCCACAACTGCCCTCCCTGGCAGGCCTGGTTCCTCCCAACTGCCCTCCTCTGCTGGCCATCTTGTGGTGGCCATCTTGTGTCCACATGGGGGCAGTCATCTTTGACCATATGGGGGCAGCCATCTTGTGTGTTGGAGTGATGATCAATTTGCATATTACTCTTTTATTAGATAGGATTATTTTTTTATTTTTAATTTAATTTTGTTTTTTCCATCACCATTTATCCCCCTATAGCCTCTTCTACCCCACCCACACTCCTGCCCCTCATTGTTGTTCATGTTCATGAGTTCTCTTTTTTTCCTTTTTTGCTCAATTCTTCCACCCCCCTCACCAGGTCTCCCCATCCTCAGAAATGTCAGCCTGCTCTCTATCTATGACTCCTATGAGTCTGTTTCTATTTTGCTTATCAGTTCAGTTTGTTCATTAGATTCCACATATTAGTGAAATTATTTGGTACTTAACTTTCTCTCACTGGCTTATTTCACGTAGCATAATGTTCTCCAGGGCCATCTATGCTGTTGAAGGGAAAACTATTCTTCCTTTTAATGACCAAGTAGTATTCTATTATGTAATTGTACCATAGCTGTTTTATCCACTCATCTACTGATGGACCCTTGGGCTGCTTCCAAATCTTGGCTATTGTAAATAATGCTTCAATGAACATAGTGTACATATAGTCATAAGAATTAGTGTTTCAGGTTTCTTAGAATGTATTTCCAGAGGTAGAATCATTGGAATACAAGGCAGTTCCATTTTTAATATTTTGAGGTAACTCCATACTGCTTTCCACAGTGGCTACATAAATCTGTATTCCCACTAACAGTGAACAAGGGTTCCCCTTTCTCCACATCCTTGCCAACACTTGTTTATTGATTTATTGATGGTAGCCATTCTGGTAGGTATGAAGTGATATCTTACTGTGGTTTTAATTTGCATTTTTCTGATAATTAAAGATGTTGAGCATCTTTTCATATGTCTATTGGCCATCTGTATGTCCTCTTTAGAGAAGTGTCTATTCAGGTCCTTTGCCCATTTCTTAATTGGACTGGTTGTTTTTGATGTTGAGTTTTATAATTTCTTTATATATTATGGATGTATCAGTGAACATGTTATACCATTCAGTGGGTTGTCTTTTCATTCTGTTGATGGTTTCCTTTACTATGCAAAAACATTTTAGATTGATGCAATACCATTTGTTTATTGTTCTTCTGTTGCCCTTGTCCAAGGAGATATATCAGAAAAAATATTGCTATGATAAATGTCCCAAATTTTACAACCTATGTTTTTTGTAGGATTTTTATGGGTTTAAGTCTAACACTTATGTCTTTAATCCATTTTGAGTTTATTTTTGTAAGTGGCATAAGAAAGTGATCTAGTTTTATTTTTTTGCACATATCTTTCCAATTTTCCCAATACCATTTATTGAATAGACCATTTTTTTTAATTTCTTTTAAAATATATTTTATTGATTTTTTACAGAGAGGAAGGGAGAAGGATAGAGAGTTAGAAACGATGAGAGAGAAACATCCATCAACTGCCCCCTGCACACCCCCTACTGGGGATGTGCCCACAACCAAGGTACATGCCCTTGACTGGAATTGAACCTGGGACCCTTCAGTCTGCAGGCCGATGCTCTATCCACTGAACCAAACCAGTCAGGGCATAGACCATCTTTTTATAAAATCTATTTATTGATTTTAGAGATAGGAAAGAGAGAGAGAGAGAGAGAGAGAGAGAGAGAGAGAGAGAGAGAGAGAATTCATTGTTTGATTCTTATATGTGTTCTGATCAGGGATTGAACTCACAACCTTGGTGTATTGGGACGATGCTCTAACCAACTGTGCTACCCAGCCAAGGCTATGAATAGACTATTTTAGCACATGGTATGTTTTTTGCCTCTTTTGTCAAATATTAATTGATTATAAAGGCATTAGGTTATTTCTGCTCTATTCTGTTTCATTGATCTATATGTCTGTTTTTATATCAGTACCATGTTGCTTTGATTACTATGGCCTTGTAGTATAGTTTTATATTAGGTAGCATAATTCCTCTAACTTTATTCGTCCTTCTCAAGATCACTATTGCTATTTAGGCTCTTTTGTGGTTCCATATAAATTTTTGGAATTTTTTTCTAGTCTGTAAAATATGCCATTAGTATCTTGATAAGAATTGCATTGACTCTGTAGATTGCTTTGGGTAATATGGACATTTTAATGATATTAATTCTTCCTACCCATGAACATGGTATATGCTTCTACTTTTTGTATATTCTACAACTCTTTTCTTCAGTGTCTTATAATTTTCTGAGTACAGGTCTTTTACATAATTGATTAAATGTATTCCTAGGTATTTTATTCTTTTAGAAGCAATTGAGAATGGATTTTTTTTTTTTTAGTTTTCTCTTTCTGATAGTTCATCATTGGTGTATAAAAATGCAACTGATTTATAAATATTTATTTTGTATCCTGCTACTTTCTGAATTTATTTATCAGCTCATTTAATTTTCTGGTGGAATCTTTAGGATTCTCTATATACAGGATCATGTCATCTACAAATAATGACAGTTTTACTTCTTCCTTTCCAATTTAGATCCCTTTTATTTCTTTTTGTCTGATTGCTGTGGCTAGGACTTCCAGTACTATGTTGAATAAGAGTGGTGAAATGGACATTCCTGTCTTGTTCCCAATCTTATGGGAAACTCATTTAGTTTTTGCCCATTTAGTATGATATTGGCTGTGGGTTTGTCACATATGGCCTTTATTACGTTGAGGTATGTTCCCTCCAATCCCACTTTGCTGAGAGTTTTTATGACAAATAGGTGCTAAATTTTATCAAATGCTTTTTCTGCATCTATTGATATGATCATGTGGTTTTTATTCTTCATTTTCTTTATGTGGCGTATCATGCTCATTGATTTGGGGATATTGTACCAACCTTGAATCACTGGAATAAATCTCTATTGATCAATGTTTATGATCTTTTTAAAGTAATTTTAAAATTGATTTGAAAGAGAGGATGTGGGGGAATGGAATGAAGAGAGAGAAATATTGATGTGAGAGGCAAACATTGATCAGTTGTCTCTTGTATGTGCCCCCACTGGATATTTGAACCCCCAACCTGGGTATGTGCCCTGACCGGGAATTGAACCAGTGACCCTTTGGTGCATGGGACAATGCTCAACCAACTGAGTCACAATGGCCAACGTGGTGTATGATCTTTTTAATGTACTGCTAGATTTGACGGCTAATATTTTGTTGAGGATTTTGGCATCCATGTTCATTAGGGATATTGGCCTATAATATTTTTTCTTTGTAGTGTCTTTATTTGGTTTTAAAATTAGGATAATGCTAACCTTGTGAAATGAGCTAGGGAGTCTTCCCTCTGCTGCACCTAGATGGGTACAGAAAGTACCAGGCTGTGCACTAAGGCTGGCTTTTACCGGTACTGGGCGTGGGGGAAGGCCAGGAAAAGTCTCAAAGCAAGAGGTCTTCCTCTGCCTGCAGGCTGCCTGTTAGGCTTAGTCACTGAAAGAACCTCCTCAGTAGGGTTTAAGCTCTACAGTCTGGGGTGAGAGGGTTTCTAGTGGGTGGGGCTATAGTTTACACCCAGGTTGTTGCTGAATGGAGGAGAGTTCTCTGCCTGAGAAAGTTGGCTTTTGCAATATGGGGCAATGACTCCTGGCAGTTGACCCTTCAGCTCTCTCCTCAGAGCCACCAAACTCTGATTTTCCTCACAGGGCTCCAGTGTACTGTGCCCTCCCTCTACCAGATCCCCTAGTGAGTGGCTGTGAACAAAATTTTGTGTGTTGGCCATTTAAGAGGGTGCCTGCATCTGTAGCCTTCTCTCCCTGGGGACAGAAACTACCCCTGTTTTCACAGCCAGATGTTATGTGTATGTATTTCCCTGTTCTTGTGTTCTGGGATGGGGAGTCGACTTGGGGTTTAGACCCAATACTATTTACAGGGGACACTCCTGCAGCTGAGATATCCCTCTGGAACTTCAGCTGCTGCATGTGGGAGCTGAGCCAGCCCTTGTGTGCCTCCGCACTTCCTACCGGTCTAGATGTGGCTTCTTCTGTGAGTCCTTGGTTATAAGGCTTCTCTCCAGCTAATCCTCAGTTGGTTACTCAAGGTGATTTTTCTATAATTTAGCTGTAAATCCAGTTTGGTCCTGGGAGGAGGTTAGTGTAGCTTCTGCCTAATCTGCTGCTATCTTGGATCTCACAACTTGTATGCTATTTCATATCTGCACTTTCAAAGCTGCTCCCACTATTTGTCCATTCTTACACAAACTTTATAGAAATCTTGATTCTACATTGTGAATGCTTCATTATCATTATTATTATTAAAAGTTATCTTGGCTATTCTTGCCTACATTTTAATATAAATTTGAGATTAAACTGGTCAAATCTACTTTAAACTCCCATCAATATTAATTCAGTAAAAAGAACTTTATGATATTGAGCTGAACACACTATATATTTCAATTTAGTTCCTTATATTAGTTCCATAACAAAGTTTTATATTTATATTTTTCTTAAGGTCTTGTACAGCTTTTGTTAGTATTCTTTAGTTAGTATGGTTGATATTTACCTAGGTATTCCTACAAACTTTACACATTTTGTGACAATTTGCAAATTGTAACTTTTATAAATTACTATTTCTAATTAGATTTACTAATGGTATCTGTGAAAGCTATTGATTTTTTTAAATATTATATCCCCAAAGTTTACTGAAGTCTTTTTAGTTTTAATAGTATATTTACACATATTTAAATTTTTTTCTGGCATCTTAAATGACTTTTTTCTGGCACTTTAAGTAATTTATAATACAATTATAGAATACAATTTACAGAGACAGCCAGAGGACAGAAAAAGGCTTGGGGTATAACAGTCAGGCAGACCTGGGTTCACATTCTGTCTAGTTTTGCTTCTGATTGGCCATGTATCTTTGAATATATTGTTTAACTTCTATGAACCTGTTTTATTATGTATAAAATGGGGCTAAACTATATCTATCTTTTAGGATTTCTGTGAATCTTAAATTAACTAGTAATAATAATTAATGTTAATAGTAATAACACCTAAGCACATACTCTATGCCAAATCCTCTGCCAAATACTTAGCATAGAGGCTGGCACATTTAATGTGCCCTAATATCTTCTTCTCTCTATGTACACACACACACACACACACACACACACACACACACACACACACACAATTTGTGCTGGGGAAATGCGCTAGAGGAAAACATACAAGTATCTAATGCCACTTTCCAGGGTTTTGTGGGAAGAGAGGGCTGATGGGGAGGTTAATACTCAGAAAATGATTCACACTCAGACTTTCTCATCTTACCTTAATCCTGACTGGCTCCAGTTATTGTACGGGTTCTCTGAAAATCCCAGGAATTACTCACCAAATCCTTACCCATCTTCACCTCTAGCTTACCAAAAGCAGTCTCTTGAGACTGTTTTTTCTGCTTGGAGGAACTGCTTGACCATCATGCCCAATGTGAGCACAGCTGAACTTTACCTCACCATGGAAACTCTCTGGATATAAAATAATAATTTAGTGGGAAAAAAAGAAGCCCCAACGTTGACTCAAGCAGCTTTCAATTCAACTGTGGAGGAAGCGCCTACTTTAATATCTACTATTGTTGAGTGAGGAGTTACAAAAAGAAATAGAGGAGAGGTTGAAAAGGGAAAACATTTCTTAACTTCAAAAGGAATGTAAAAAATCTAAGTTGGGAAAATAGTGAACAAAATGCCAATAGTGCATTTATAGTATATAAATGGTGACCATGCAAAGAGTAAAACTGAACGGCTATGACTTCGGTCAGGGCGCCAGTTTCAGTCATGTGGTGAATATTGTTGTTTTCTCCCCAGTGTCGGTCTTTTAGCCGACCCCTGGCTTTGGTGTGGGATTCCTCCTCCTTCCTCTGCCCATCCCACCTGGGGAAGCCTATAGGCCGGGTTGAAAGGTAGAACTCATAACTGGGATTACTCTGGCCACAGAGACTGTTAAGATGGGCACATGACTGGATGATCCCTTCAGAGTGAGTTTCTGAAGTGTTGTGAGTCAGAGCTCATGATACTCCCCTGAAAACCTCTTCTGGATCTTCCTGGAGCAACATCTGCCAAGAATGGGAAGGAAGAGGTAAGGTGGAGGAACTGTCAAACATCAATATCATTTACATGAAAGACCAGCTTTGAAAACATGGGCCACAGTGATGAATATAGCTTGTCATTGAGAGGTCAGAAAACACAGATGGTATTCAAAAGTGATGGCAGAGAAAATACATGGAGAAGGTTGATAAATTCTATATAATAAATGTGCTATCAGCAGGGTCACAAACTGGGGCGGTTGGGGGGGCAGGCAGCTGGGAACAAATCCATACAGCAACACTTTTGGGCCAGCATAGTATTATTTTAGATCATATTATGGATGCTTTAGTTGAAAACGTAGAATATATCTGGTGGAGCATATATATAGGGTGTGCCCAAACTGTATACACACACGTTGAATAGTTATAAAGGCATTGTTTATTAAAATACATTTCATTTTCAAAATTGAACTATCAGCTGTTAAAGTGTGTATACATTCCTTTGGGAAACCCTGCGTTTTTGTATCAACCAAAGTCTCACTGTTCCTTATTGTCTTGTATCTGCCTCATGCTCACATTTAAATTTCATACCTGGCCCCATTGGGTCTGAGTTAGCAGATGCTTTTACTTTGATTCCTAAAATAAGAAAATAAGATAAGAAAATGTACTTACAAAAATGATTCCACTTATTCCCTTATTCACCCATGGAACTTGAAAGATGAAAAGAAAGAGAAATAGCTACATGAAGAACTGGTCTCATGAACTGCAGTCAGACTGACAGGCTGTCTCTCAAGGCAATGGCTCAGAATCCAGAGCAAGCTCTGAAAACACCACAGAGAACAATGTGGAACCTTGTGGGTTGGCTGTCCTATTGGCCTGGAGGTTGATGACTTGTAAAACAGATTCGATGATCTAGTTTGTCCCAGGGAGACGTGGTCAGAGGGGTGGCAGGGCTGTTTGAAATGTTCTCTCCTTGGAGAAACAGTGGTGGAAGCCAAGGGGTGACACTGATCCTCCTCAGGGCTCCTCCAGTAACTCACAGGGTGGGAAGATGCTATAAAGTCTTGTTTGATCTGGCACAGTGCGCCATGTCATCACAGCAGGTTGGGCTCGCCAAGACTGTTACAGGCTCTGCATTGAAATACTGGCCTATAAATAAGGTCTGACTGGCTGTGTTTGTGCTGTCCTGGATCCTGGCCTTTTTGTAAAAAACTATTTGTACCTTCACTTAGTTGCATGGCATTGCAAACAAGAAGTACATTCTAGGAATAACTGCAAAGCTGTTCAAGGTAACACCACCAGATACAATCCAGGTCTTTTTGCCCATCCACCGTACTTGACCTTTTGATTCTCTCATATACTATAATTCATGGCAATTGATTTCTTTAAGTCAGCATACACCCTGCAAGACTAATGAATGGAACAGGAACCAAGGTGCCAAAGGTGGGGGGTGACCTTCATGCTTCACGCAATGCCAAGTACATAATACACTGGCTTCCTTCCTACCTTGACACCCTCTTCTCTTACCAGTCCTTGCTTTATATCTTGGGTTCTATCCATATCACAATGTGACAGGTCTCCATGTGAGCCATGTACTCCTTGACCCCTGACTCTTGCTCATGCTGTCTCCTTAGAAAGCTAAATTTGCTTCTTTTTTAATTCTTACTAATTGTATAGGGCCAACCACAGGTTCCACCTCTTCCAGTGAGGCTTCCAAATCTCCCCTCTCCATGGCTGAGTTAACACACTCTTCATCTCTGCCCCTCAGTACACTGTGCTAGTTTCTTTCACTTCTATTTACCATATTACATTATAGTTACCAGTTTATGTCTATCTGTCACAAAATTATAAACCCACTTAGTGATTGCATAATTTTCCTCTTTGTACCTCAGTTCCCAGCACAGGGTACATAGTGTTAAATCAGCAATTGTAGAGGGAATGAGTGAAGAGAGAATTTGAGAACCAACATGTAGCCATCATCTGCTGTGTGCAAGATACTGTGTCAGATGTGTTATGTTATTTAATCTTCACAAAAGATATGTAAAGTGGGCATAATTATCTAAACTCATCAAATGAGGAACATGAGGCTCTAAAAACAGACATACTTTTCTTTAGGTCCTATAATTAGTAAGTGACAGTGGCATCTTTTGAATCAAAGCCCCTAAGTCTTGAAAGCCCATGTTCATTTCATAATACCATCATCCACTCCCACTCCCTGTTAGCCACTATTGGGACTGTCATGGCAGGAACAGGTGGGGGCCAGTGTTTAAGCTGACCCAGAACATGGCAAGATTCTGTTTGTAAAGGGTCCTTTGCTTTTGACTATCCATCGTTGACCACTGAGAGACATGGTTGTGAGAATCTGTGCCTCTAGTAGCCACTTTCCTTGGAATAATTGCCCAGGAATCAGCTTCCTCTTTTCACCCCCATATGACCTCAGGGTTATTGCCTCAAAATTTTTTATAACTTCACTTCCTACAGATATCATTTAGCTTTTATAAAACCCACCCAATTCGTTATCTGCTCATATTTCTCCAGATGTTTCGCCTCCTACTCCTGTCTTTCTTAATGACTCTAGGGAGCTGATTACCAGCAGGGTTAAAGCTGTCAAATTATTCTTGGCTCTATTCCACTTCTTCTTTTTTTAAATCCATCTTCAAAGTTCAAATTTCTTCACCAATGGATCAATTATCTCTTTAATAATTTTAGTCAAATTGCAGTACTCGAAGTATGCAATGGAGAATAGTTTATTTTCCTATGATTCTGCTCATCCTAAAGATTTTGCTGTTGACTTTGCTTGTGGGCTCACTTCCGTCCTTGCCTGCTGCTCGTGCAAACCAGAGAGCTGGGAAGGCAAAAAGAGGCTGACCTTATTCAGCAAGGCCAGAATGGGCTTCTTTGGTCTGACCTTCTTTTGCAGGGGAGGAAAAGGATATCAGTAGGATTTTAGAGAAATCAGCAAATTTATACCTGTTCAGGACAGGAGAGTGAAGGCAAATATCTTTATCCATGCAATAGATTTAATGGTGCTGGCAGATTACCTTTGTTCTGGATGTCACAGTCTAGACTCTATCCACAGAGCTGTACAGAACCATGATGAGAGGAATGACACTTGAACCTCACAAAGTCCTCATATCAGAGGCTCGCTGTTTACCCCCACCTGGGCCTACCCACAACTCCTTCTGCAGCTGGGATAAGACTGTCACTAGATAGTCCTGGATGAGTCCTGATTTCAACAGGAAGTAGAGGACTCTGCTTTTTCTCAATTGGGATTTTTACTGTCTCCAAGGTCTGGATCATTTTTAGAGAGAGTAGTTCTTGATTTGGACAGTGAAGTAAATCTTGATTTTGAGGCCTCAGGAAAGTGATCAAATTATTCTCTAGTTAAATACTAATGGGAACTTGCAAGTTCCCCCTCCATTCAAGGACCCAGAGTCTTGGAATAACCTCATGACACCCCATAGCATAAATTTATTCAAAATATTTAAAAGAACAATAATTAAATATTTATATCACACTTAACATTTTTACAAAGCACATTTTCTTTTCTTTCTTTTTTTTTCTTTATTGATTAAGGTATTACACATGTGTCCTTCCCCCGATTGCCCGCCCCCCCAAACCCCACTCATGCCCTCACCCCTCTGATATCGATGTCCATTAGTTAGGCTTATATGAATGCATACAAGTCCTTTAGTTGATCTCTCCCTCTTACCCCCACCCTCCCCTACCTTCCCTCTATGGTTTGACGGTCTGATCAATGCTTCTCTGTCTCTTTTGTTCATCACTTTATGTTGTTCATTATATTCCACAAATGAGTGAGATCATGTGATATTTATCTTTCTCTGACTGGCTTATTTCGCTTAGCATAATGTTCTCCAGTTCCATCCACACTGTTTCAAATGGTAAGAATTCCTTCTTTTTTACCACAGCATAGTATTCCATTATGTAGATGTACCACTGTTTTTTTAATCCACTCATCTGCTGATGGGCACTTAGGCTGTTTCCAAATCTTAGATATGGTAAATTGTGCTGCTATGAACATAGGGGTGCATATATCCTTTCGGATTGGTGTTTCTAGTCAACAAAAGGAAGATAAACAACACAATCAGAAAATGGGCAAGGGGCCTAAATAGATATGTTTTTTGAAAGAGGACAGAAAGAAGGCCAAGAGATATATGGAAACATTCTCAAAGTCACTGATCATCCAAGACATGTAAATCAAATCGACAATGTGGTGCCATCTCACACCTGTCAGAATGGCTGTCATTAACAAATCAACAAATGACAAGTGCTGGCGAGGATGTGAAGAAAAAGGAACCCTCGTGCACTGCTGGTGGGAATGCAGACTGGTGCAGCCACTGTGGGAAACAGTATGGCGTTTCGTCAAAAAACTGAAAATGGAACTCCCATTTGACCCAGTGATCCCACTTCTAGGAATATGCACTTTTTCATTTAATATTTCTTTTATGAATTTGGAAAAACTCTGCATTGAGTCAGATCTAGGGTTAAAACATATAATGAAACTGTATATTATGTGTCCTTTTGAATATCATTATACATTTTCATAGACAGAAAGTTAAAGACCATTATTTGAACTGTGTATTCACATAACAAGAAGTAGTTTGGGGAAATGTACATAAAAAATTTTTTAAACAAATTGCAACTCCGTCTTAAGTGATTTTTGCCACCAACACACTCCACTCTAAGGCTGAAATTATCCAAATGATATCAATTATTTTATTTTTAACCTACAGTAAACAATTACTAATGCTTTTCATACAGGGCAGCTACTTGCACACACTCACATACACACTGCAATAATATGCTTTCTATAACTGATTTTCTAAGAATAAAAATTTTCCTCTCTTTTGATAAAAGATATGGAGTTAATAAAGACACACATTAGATAAGATATAAAAATGAAAATTTGTTTTCCAGCAAAGATTTGTAATGAAAACTTTCAGGACTAATTCACTGTGTATAAGACGGCTTTAAACTCATGTTTTAAAATATACTACAGTGCTTTGGCAGGCCAGGCATGTTTGTCAAAAAGGTATTTTTTATGTTAACATTGTTTCATAGGCTGACAGGTTTTTATACATTACGTTTTTAATCCAAATATTCAAATCCAAATATTGAATATACTTAATTGGATTTGACTGTATCTATTTATGTGGCCAGAATGTTATCAGAGTAGATGAAACCAGATAAAACTATTAATCTGGGACCACAACTTGTCATTTCTGATCACTCCTTTCAGTCTGTATATAATAAGCTGGAACACACAGACCTTTTCTTATTTGGTTCAGTTACACATTTCCTTCATACTCTTTCTCAAATGTTATCTTCACATTTTCAATAGAAATATTAAAAATCCTGTATGTATTAGTTTGCTAAGGCTGCTTTAAAAAACTACCATAGACTGGGTAGGTTAAACAACAGGAATTTATTTTCTTACAGTTCAGGAAGCTAGAAGTCCAAAATTAAGGTATCGGTAGGGTTGGTTTATTCTGAGTCCTCTTTCCTTGCCTTGTAGATGGCCACATTCTCCCTTTGGTCTTACCCTCTGTATATGTATGGGTCCACATTTCTTCCTGTAAAGATATTAGTCAAGTAGGTCAAGGCCCACCCTAATGATTTCATTCATTTTAACTAATTACCTCTTTAAAAATCCTATCTCTAAATACAGTCACAATCTGAGGTACTAGGGGTTAGGATTTCAACACATGAATTTTGAGGGGGATACAATTCAGCCCATAACAATATAGTGCAGAAGCCATTTTGAGCAGAGAAGTGTTTTTAATAAAAGTGTCTACACATTCTGCAAATACCCAGATTACTAATTACTTTGGCTTAAAGACCCCAATTAAGTAGGAAGTATAAAACCCAGTAGTCACGTTGTCTATTTGGGATCCTATAGCCCAAACTATGGGGTTTTGTGCTTTCAGGCACACCACTTCTAAAACATTCTATTCCAGAGAGCAGTTGAGGTTCACTTAATTTGTGCCTATGGGAAGAAAGACGAATTATCAAGATAGTCAAGGTGTACTTGGCCTTTCCTGTTTCAAGGGTGGCCACCTGGCTAACTGCTCCCATGATGGAAGTAAAATCTCAAGAAGACCCTCTCTTACCAAATCCAAGAGCTCCCAATAATTCCTTCAGGCCTTTAGAGAATGTTTCATGGTGTTAAAAGAGCAACTAAATTGCATGGAGAGTGGAAATAGTTAATCAAAGTACTTAACTCAGTCCTGATAGGAGGAGTCTGCGGTACCTCAAAATCAATCTTTGAAGTGTCTCGTTAGAATGTCTGTGTTCAGGCACTAACACTACTGAAACAAGTTACCCATTGCCTTCCCCATCAAGTTTCTGAAAGATGGGGTTTTGTCTATTGTTTTTATATTCTCAGCTCACTGCCTGGAACTTAGTAAATGTGGGATCAATAATTGAATTCACTCTTTTTAGTGTTGTTTTCTATACCTATGATCTGTGCCACACACTTAAGAGATTTATTCCTTTTCCAACACTGTCTTTTTTATATCTGCCTTACCCACAATAGATGAGCATTATCTTATATTTAAGTCCTAGCACTTGATTTATTTCTTTTTTTAAATTTAATAAATCTTTATTGTTCAGATTATTACAATTGTTCCTCTTTTTTCCCCCCATAGCTCCCCTCCACATGGTTCCCACCCCACCCTCTGCCCTTACCTCACCACCACCATCCTCATCCATAGGTGTACGATTTTTGTCCCGCCACACTCCTTTCCCCCCTGAGAATTGTCAGTCCACTCCTGTTCTATGCCCCTGATTCTATTATATTCACCAGTTTATTCTGTTCATCAGATTTTTTATTCACTTGATTTTTAGATTCACTTGTTGATAGACATGTATTTGTTGTTCATAATTTTTATCTTTACCTTTTTCTTCTTCTTCCTCTTCTTAAAGAATACCTTTCAGCATTTCATATAATACTGGTTTGGCGGTGATGAACTCGTTTAGCTTTTTCTTATCTGTGAAGCTCTTTATCTGACCTTCAAGTCTGAATGATAGCTTTGCTGGGTAGAGTAATCTTGGTTGTAGGTTCTTGCTATTCATCACATTGAAAATTTCTTGCCACTCCCGTCTGGCCTGCATAGTTTCTGTTGAGAAATCAGCTGACAGTTGTATGGGTGCTCCCTTGTAGGTAACTGTTTTTCTCTTGCTGCTTTTAATATTCTCTCTTTGTCTTTTGCTCTTGGCATTTTAATTATGATGTGTCTTGGTGCGGTCCTCTTTAGATTCCTTTTGTTTGGGGTTCTCTGTGCTTCCTGGACTTGTAAGTCTATTTCTTTCACCAGGTGGGGGAAGTTTTCAGTCATTATTTCTTCAAATAAGTTTTCAGTATCTTGCTCTCTCTCTTCTTCTGGCACCCCCATAATTCGGATGTTGGTATGCTTGAGGTTGTCCCAGAGGCTCCTTACACTATCTTCAAGTTTTTGGATTCTTTTTTCTTTTTGCTTTTCCAGTTGAGTGTTTTTTGCTTCTTCGTATTTCAAATCTTTGACTTGATTCTTGGGATCCTCTAGTCTGCTGTTAGGTCTCTGTATAATATTTTTTATTTCAGGCAGTGTATGTTTAATTTTTAGTTGGTCCTTTTTCATATCCTCCAGGGTCTCGCTAAATTTATTGGCCTTTTTTAGGAAATTTTTGAAAAACCTTATAACCGTGGTTTTGAACTCTATATCCAGTCATTTGCTTTCCTCCATTTCTTTCATTTGTGATCTGTTTCTTTGTCTCCACATTTTTGCTGCTTCCGTGAATGGGTAGAGTAGCTTTGTGTGGTAGGTGTCCTATAGGGCCCAGTGGCTCAGCCTCCCCCAGTTACCTGAGGTGGACACTTTTGGTGCACTCCTTTGTGGGCTGTGTGCACAGCCTTGTCGTAGTTAAGTCTTGATTGTTGTTGGTATCTCTGGGAGGAATTGACCTCCAGGCCAATTGGCTGTGAGTATCAGCTATGTCAATGCTGGAGAATTTCTGTGCTGGAGACACCCTTATGAGAGAAGACTTGCAAAATTGCAAAAGCCTCTGTGCTCAGCTTGGATGGGGCGGAGGCAGAGCAGACAGCCTTGGCTTCCCATCAGCCCTGCCCTATGAGACCCCTGGGTCTCAGTGTCCCTTAGTAATCTCTGAAAGAACCTCTGAGAGAAAGCCGCCCTTGAGTTTTGCCTGCTGTCAGACAGTCCAGTTTCTCCCCATATGAGTCTGGGTTCCCAGAATCTCACCTGGAACTGGAGTTCAGTGCAGTCAGGAACTTCTGTCTCCCTCCCACTTTAGAAAGCCAGCCACGCATTCAGCTGTCCATGCACTCAGCAGTCAGTCCTTTGTGCGCGCGCGCACACCTCTGGACCTCAGACTTCCGCAGCTCCTGAGTCTCAGTGTGCTTTCTCTTTTCCTGACAGTCCAGATTCCCCCGAATAAGTCTGGGTTCCCAGAGTCTCGCCTGGGACTGGAGTTCAGCGCAGTTGGGAGCTTCTGTCTCCCTCCCTCTTGGGAAAACCAGTCACACACTCAGCCGCCTGTCCTCTCCACGTGCGCACGTCTCCATACCTCAGCCTTTTACAGCTCCTCTGAGTCTCAATGTGCTTTCCTCTTTCCTTCTAGTTGTAGAATTTCCACTCAGCCAGCTTTCCTGTGGTTCTGGATGGTGTCTGTTTTGTCTTTTAGTTGTAGTTTTGATATTGTTGTGCGAGGCAGCAGTTTAGGTGTTTACCTATGCCGCCATCTTGATTTCTCCTCGATTAATTTCTTATATACAACAGATGATAGTCTCTTTTTGTTTATTGCTCACTGACTCAATTAAAAAATCATATTGCAAATCCCAAGTTTTAAAATTATTTCTTTATGGCTTAATTGTTGAACTAGATGATGGGGTTCATTATATCATTCTCTCCATTTTGTGTGTGTTTAAAAAATTGCATATTACAAAGTTAAACAAATAAAAGATACAATAGTAAAGTATACCTTTGAGTGCATCCTAATTTGTTTTAATTTTTTAAATATCCAGTTTATACAGAATATTTCAAATTCCCCCCCAGTCCCGGATTTCATAATTACATTTCTGAGTGAAATATAACTTAAATTACTTATTTAGCACCAGCAGGCTTACTTACTTACTTACTTACTTACTTTATTCATTCATTCATTCATTCATTCATTCATTCATTCAGTAGAGTTTTGATAGACTAACAATGATAGTGAACATGGATACTTTTCCAAGGAGTTGTGCTAAATAGCTTTAAGAAACCAATATTATCCCTGAATTCTAAAAGGACTGTGTGGGAAAGGTAAGAGTGTGGAAAGGCCACATATCTTGGCCTATGTTATGATGTAAGCAGTAGAAAAGAAAGGCGGCCTGCAGTGATTATGTGCTCCAACTCTCACCCTCACTCCATCCCCCAAGGACTAGCAGACAGCCAGCCAGAAGGAATAAAATAGCTATATCTGCTCTTGAAGGATGGGAGAACCCAGTGATGTTTTGAGTGGCCTGGCAAAACATCTTGAATTGCTTCTTAAACCTTTAGGACTTGACAAAATTCAAAACACATTTTACCAGGCACTTTTTCCCTTAATTTTTAAGCCCCTGTGTATTTCAAGGGAAATTTAATCCTTATGTTTCTGATTCATTTACACTTAACTCATCAAAATGCTGTTTTGTAAGAGTTATTTGATGTCTAAGATGCCATATGAGCATTTTTATGTCATTTTGTTTTTGTTTTTTCAAATCATGAATTTGCTTTTTGCCAGAAGTGAGCAGACCTTCAACCACCAAAGACTTAATCTGTTTTCTAAAGACCCACCAAATTCAAATGTCTTTTAACTTTCCTAAACATTTTCTCTTCCTGCTACATGAGAGTGCATGGCTTCACAAAAGGAACTATAACCAGCCATTCAAGAAACGCACCAGGAACAGGACAGCTCTTTTCAACACTGTGGTGTTATTTTCAATTGCAGGACATTGTTTTCTGTAAGATCTTTCACAACTTTCTTCCAGTAAATCAGTATGGCCTTCATATTCTTAGAACTTTTGATATCAGCGGTTGTTGCAGCACTGATTAAACATTTGTTTGTAGTGATTTGTGTATTGGGTTTTTTTTTATTCTCTTAGACTGGATATGTGTTAGGATTTTTTGGTAGCAAACAACAAAAACCAACTCTTACAAATTAAGATAAAATAGGGAATTTATTGAGGGTATGTTAGATAGCACCAGAATGGATGGAAGGACAGAGAACTAGGACTAGAAGTTGGGAACCCCTGGACATCCAGGCACTGCCATGGGGACTGAGTGGCTCTTGTCTTGTATTATTACCCTTGAGATTCAGAGAAAAGGGTGGTCCAATTCATTCTGTTTATTTCATGTGCATACTCCTTTGGTAGAGGAGGGCAAAGCATCTAATTTTCCATCCCAGTCAAAATGTCCCTAATGGGAGAAAATGGTTCCCCAGAAAGAAATGGGGGAAAGACTGAATTCTGTGAGGTTTTTTTAGGGCAGATACTGTTCTTCATCTTTATACCTTGGGTCTGGGATATAAATGGCTTGACATGTGGTCCATCTTTTAGAGTCCAATTAAACATTAAGAAGCCATTCCTTAAAATGCAGACAATGGTAGAGCAGTTTAATATATTTGCATGACTAAAAAATGAATTAAAATAGAATTGGGGAATTTCTCATCAGGTAAGATGGAATAATCATATTCCACTCTGTCCATTGCCTGGACACAATGCATGAACCACAAGTAAATAGGCACAAGCAGATTAAGAAGAAGACCACCATTCAAAATACCACCAAACTGATGATGAGTTTACATTTAAACTTCCCCAGAACCCCTAGCTTGAACTCAGTGCACTGGAAGCACGAGGGTGCAGACAGAGAGAGGTCTTCTAGATCTGGTTCAATCATAGGAAAAGAGAAATTATGAAACTCTAACATGAAAATGGATTTCTTTGATTTTCTCTCCAACTTTTAACTGTCTTTCTATACCCAGTCCCCAGTAATCCAGTGGTGGTACCAACAGCTGCAGCAATGTCAGTCTGTAGGAGCCAGAACTCTGAGGGAAGAGCACCTTCTTCTCCATTCAGTTGAGCTATGGTTCTAAGAGTGTGGGACCCACCTCCATTGCTCTGTCCTCCTGCACTTGGCTTTAGATATGGGTACAGGAGAAGTGCATAGTAGAGCAGGGTAATAAAATCCCACTTTCTGGCTGGAGGATAAAAACAAGGAATTCCAGGGAACCAAAATTAGTAGGAATAGTGCAGAGAGGAAGCTATAAAGGTGTTTACAAATACCTGGGGTCACTGTCTGAGCTGTAAATGCATGAAACTGATCTGATTCAGTATACCAAAGATTTGGAGAAAAAGCTACAGGTTACTTCCCAAACTGGCTGCTGGCTGGCATACACATGAGACAGATCTGATATCGTAAGGGCTCTGGAAAAAGGAACTGACATGGGGTTCATAGCCCAGAGCATGTATGTTAAAACTTGAAGCCTGAGCCTACTTATTTTTAATAAGATATAAACAAGAGTCAGAGTTTATAAATATTAAAAATGTCTAAGATACAATACAAAGTTTCTCAAGATACAAAGAAAAATCTCAACTTTATATGAGAAAAAAACATAAATTGTCACAGTGGCATAAATATTGGAATTATCTACCAAAGACTTCAAAGTAGCTATTATACAAAAATGGTACAGAAAAAAATTGAAAACTTTCTTAAAACCAGTAAAAATCTCAGCAAAGGGAAGATACAAAGGAAAAGCTGAAAAAAATGTAGAAACCAAAGTAACTGAAACTTATTAGGATGGGGAGGGGGTGTAAGAGAAAAAAAATGGTAAACCTGAAGATAGATTAATAAAAATGATCCAATCTTAAAAACACAGAGCAAAAGATTGGAACAAAAAACTGTATAGGGCCTCAGGGACATGTGGGTCAATAACTCAAGATTTAACATTTGTCATTCAGAAGAAAAGGAGAAAGAATGAAGTTATGAAAAACATTTGAAGAACTAATTGCTGAAATGCTCCACATTTGACAAAGACATAAATTTCAGGAAGAGGAAGGAAATAGAAAACATAAAGATAGAGCCAGTAAACAGAAAACAAATAAAATGATGAAACTACTTGCAAATATGTTAATAATTACACTAAATGCGAAAGGCCTAAATGCATCAATTAAAAGACAAAGATTGAAAAAATAGAATTAAAACAAAACAAGCTCTTTACAAGAGAATCATTTCAAATATAGTGATATAGGTAAGTTAAAGTAAAGGGCTGAAAAAGAGACTATGCACACTACCAAACACTAGTTAAATAAATTGGCATGGCTATCATATCAGACAGAGTATACTTTAGAGCACAGAAATCGCCAAATGAAAGAGGACAATCACATGATGATAAAAAAGCTCACTTCAGCAAGTAGACATAATAATATAAATGTCTAAGTACTTAACAACAATGCTTCAAAATAAATTCAGCAAAAACTGACAAAATAGTAAATTCACAATTACTATTAGAGACTTTAATACTCTTAATAGATAGGAGATTAAAGAAAAATTAGAACATATTTTGAAGTGAACAAAAATAAAAATACAAGATATCAAAATTTATGAGATGCCGTTAAAGCATTTCCTAGAGAAAAATCTATAGCAGTAAATTTTTATATTTCAAAAAAGTCTTAAACCAAGTATCTAATCCTACACCTTAAGAAAATAGAAATAAAAAAGGAGTAAATACCTAAAAAAGTAAAATGAAAAAAATCGGAAAGGTAAGAACAGATATCAATGAAATAGAAAACAGAAGAAAAAAAGAGAAAATTGAAAAAAAAAAACCTGGTTATTTGAAAAGATCAAAAGAATTGACAAGCCATTAGCAAAAATGAGAAAGGAAGAAAGTGAGAATCACAAATTACCAATATTAGGAATGAAAGAAAAGTATCATTACAGACCCCACAGGTATTACAAAAGGGTTACTTCAAACAACTCTATATACATAAATTCTATCTTAGAACAAATGGATCAATTCCTTGAAAACTAAAAACTACCAAAACTAGCCCAAGATCAAATATATACATGAATAGATCTATACTTTATATTTTATATCCATATGCAAATAATGAACTTAGATGTACACCTCAAACCCTATCTAAAAACTAACTAAAAATAGATTATAGATCTAAATGTAAAACAAAACTATAAAGCTTTTACAAGAAAACAGGGAGAAAAATCATTAGGACCTGGAGTTCTCGGATATGACACCAAAAACATGTTCTGTAAAAGAAAATAAAAGTGACAAATTGAACTTTATACAAATGAGATAATTTTGTTCTCTGAAAGACACTGCTAAGGGGAGAAAAAAACAAGTTATATGCTGGGGAAAAAACATCTGGAGATAAAATATTTGGCAAAATAACTTCTATTCAGTGTATATTAAGAACTCAAAGCTTAACAGTAAGAAAACACCCAATTAGAAAACGGGTAAAAAATTTTAAAGGATGTTTCACTAAGGATGGCAGTGATAAGTACAGGAAAAGAAATTGAGCATCATTAGCCATTAGGAAAATTCAAATTAGAACTAAATGGGATGCCACTATATACCTCAGACGGTATAAAATTTAAAAGACCAAGTGTCGGAGTGATGGCAGACGAAAGTGAATGGAGTCATTTGACAGCCAAATTGTTCTGAAGGAAATGTGGTTTTACTTTGATCTCAATGGACACTCAGCCAAGGAATTTAATGAGTGATTGCGTCTTCTCTCCTTTGAACCCAGTTGAATCAGGACTGATGCTTATTAAAGGTGAGTAGGAATTTTGGAACTACTCATTAAAAAAAGAGTAATCCACCCAAATAGTTAAAGTTTACACATTTTGTATTTCAGTTAAGGTATGAGTGCCTGATTTTCAGGCAGGTGCATTATAAATAGATTATATCTGTCATTTTTATATATAAAGCCAATGTGTATTAATTATTTTTATGGTTATAAATATAATGGACTATTTCCAAAGCAATGTGCTTGGAAAGAGGCATGAGAGAAAGGCAGGCCATCAGAGAGTATTGTCCCAGAGATCATCATCAAAACATCCATCCATTCAAAATATCTGTATGAGATTTCCCGGATTTTACTCATGCCCAAGCCTGAAGATAAAAAAAGAAATGTGAAACAAAAGAAGCAAATGCAATAGCTTGGCATATGACTTAGGAAACAAAGACATCAAGACATAAAATTGATTTATTTCATGAAAATATTTAATCTACACTACAAAAGGCAAAATATGCTGGCAAAAAGTGACAGGAAACAAAGACATCAAGACATAAAATTGATTTATTTCATGAAAATATTTAATCTACACTACAAAAGGCAAAATATGCTGGCAAAGAGTGACACAAAAATTAGCTAACATAAAAGCCACAAACATTCAACATGCCATGTGGCTAAAGACAAACAATACAGAGAACAAATCACAGACATGAAGTTCATCGTACCTGACTTTTATCCTGGCTGCAACATTTGCTTGCTGTGCAACCTGGGCAAATTATTTAGTCACTGATGATCAGTTTCATCATCTGTGAAATGGCACTTAAAAAGTGCCTACTTAATTTGGTCATTGGGCATTAAATGAGAAAATGCATGCAAAGCATTTAACTTAAAATAGCTCCTGGCACAGGGCAATAGCTAAAAATATATTGGGCATTATTATTTTACTAGAGGCCTGGTGCACAAAATTCATACATGGGGGAGGGAGGGTCCCTCAGCTCGGCCTGCACCCTCTCCAATCTGGGACCCCTCAGGGGATGTCCCAGTGCAGGTCGGACATCCCTCTCACAATCCGGGACAGCTGGCTCCTAACCGCTCATCTGCCTACCTTCCTGATTGCCCCTAATTGCCCCTGCCTGCTGGCCTGATGCCCCTAACTGCTTCCGTGCTGGCCTGATCTCCCCCTAACTGCTCCCCTGCCGACTTGATCACCCCTAACAGCCTCTGCCTCAGTCTCTGCCATGGTGGCTTTGTCCGGAAGGACTTCCAGAAGATGTCCGGTCTAATTAGCATATTGCACTTTTATTAGTATAGATTATCATCATTATAGAAGAGACATATTGATATCCTTCCAAAATCCAAGCATTAGGAAAAGTGTACACTTTGCCCAACTTCTGACCTCTACAAGAGCACATACAAATCATTGGTTATGAAGTCGCCCAGGCTGGCTATCAAAGGGAATAGTCCACTCTTCTAACATTGTACACAAAAGTCTGCCAAGGTATTTGGATTCTTGGTTTGCCTTTGTCACCAGTAGTCTGAGTGACTTTGAAATAGTCACCTCCCTTGCCGAAACCAGTTTGGCTCAGTGGATAGAGCGTCGGCCTGTGGACTGAAGGGTCCCGGGTTCGATTCCGGTCAAGGGCATGTACCTTGGTTGCAGGCACATCCCCAGTGGGAGGTGTGCAGGAGGCAGCTGATCGATGATTCTCTCTCATCGATGTTTCTAGCTCTCTATCCCTCTCCCTTCCTCTCTGTAAAAATATCAATAAAATATATTTTTTTAAAAAAAGAAATAGTCACCTCCCTTTCTGGACCTCAGTGTGCTTGTGAATGGTTCCATTGACCCCAGTCCTCTCTCATGCCCTTTCTAGCAGTCACATTTTATGGATGTGCCTTGATGTGCCATGAGGTTTGTGTGGTCATGCTACCACCTACTAACCCATCTGTCATCATTATAGTCCAACCACATATATAACCCCGAAAGAGTGGGCTCTGTAGTTCAGGCACACTCTGGCTTTGTCCTCTTCAGTACGAAAACAGAGGAAACCTGACATCTGTGTCCCCAGATTAATGATACCCCTGGCGGCTGCTGGCAAGAGTCCTCCAGGTGCTCTGCTGGCTGGTCTTTTGTGCTGGTAATGCTTTTAGTATGACAATGTCTTTACTTTTGTTTCTGGTGAGAATTAATAAATTACTTATGATATTTAATAAGACGCAGATGTTCCCAATGAGAAAGGGGCCTGGCTGCCATTAATTCTGGTTAGATTTTTCTTGCCATAGTGAATAGAAGCAGACAGAGTAAGTGATCCACACAATATTTTGCAAGACCAATGTTGTCTGCAGACAGTAGAGCTGAGAACAATTGCTCTGTGTAATTCAAAATGGATGGAACGATGATATGATGTTTAAAATTAGAAAAAGAACTTGGTTTCTATAGTTAAAAGCTAATAAGCCCCATGGTCCTGAAACTGATCCAGATGCTAGGAAGTAACTTTCCATAAAAGAGATGGTGTAGCTAATGAGTCAATAGTTAATAAAAAGCTGCTGTGAACAAGACCTTATCTTAGGATTGTAGATGGTACAAGGTGAAAAAAATAATATTTATTAGGCACCAACACTATGTCAAGCACACAGTGAAAGCAATAAATCTATAAATCCTGACTCACATATATGAAATAATTTGTAAAATATCACATGTGTAGTTCAGTTTGAGTCGAATGTTCAAATTCTAATAGTTCAATATCACCAGGCTGTGTGTGTGTGTGTGTGTGTGTTTTCCTTTTGTTTTGTTGGTTTTGCTTTGTTCTATAAAACCTTAACCTTTTCAGATGTTGTCTCCTGTTAGACAAATGACACAAGGTGAAAATTTACAATTGCTCCTACAACTGTTCCAATGGCATGTGGTCTATGGAAACCACTGTGGTATATTAAATTATTATTTTTGAACAGTTGACCCTACCTCCACAATAGGAGTATATTTTCTTCTCCCATTGGCTATTAGCCACATGACATGGTTTGTCCTCCCTGTGGGTGCATTGTACTTTGCTGAACCTTGACTTTAGGTCTACCCATGTGACTGGGTTAGCTAATGGGAGTTTAGCAGACGTGTTACCAGCAGAAAACTGAAGTGTGCTTCTGTGGTTGGGCTTCTCCTCTTGCACATCTGCTGTTGCCACCAGAAGAGATTCCCCTTATACTTACATCCTTTCAGCCTGAGTGCCAGAATGGGCACACATGAAGCAGACCTGAGCCCAGTGACAGCAAGGAGACAAGCCCAGCTGGACCTATAGCTTGAAAGAAAGATGTCCCTCTAACATTATCATTGTTCCTCTAATATTGTCCCAAAGCTGACATTATCACTTAGTTTTGAGAAGAGCTGTCCCTTTCCAAAAGAGGAATTTTAAATCTCATCTCTTAGGAGTGTATATCCAGTTTTCCTTGTAAGTATCAACATCAGCAGCAAGATCGAGTCCTCCTCAGGCGTCACCCACTTTATCCCTGTGTGGTGGATCCAAAGCTTGATTCCTGTGAACTTTAGGGAAGAGTGTATTGTCAGCAGGATGTCATGTGTGGCTAAGTGCCATTCAGGACCTTGAATCTTCCAGTCTTTAGTAAGACCTGGTCTCCCGGCAGACAGGTAGATGGGCCTGCAATGAGAAAACCTGTGCAACAATTTTAGTGTTTGCCCTAGATGTTGTATATATTGTTTGATTTTTTTATTCATATTCTAAATCTAAAGGATCTCCCAATAATTTACAAATGACTTAATTTAAGCCCACTTTGGGTGCTACACTAATCCGGAGCGAGGCAACAGGGAATGGGCCTGGTCCCATTCAAATGTGTTTCCTGGTATGTTTTTGCCAGGGTTTTCTTAATGTGTGGTTCATTTTTTCAGTCTTTTCTATAGATTGGGGTCTCCAAGACTTCTGTAGTTTCCATTAAATCCTGTAGTGTCAGTCCTATCTTCTGGGATATTTCTGAAGGGAACAATGGTCCATTGTTGCTTTGAATGCATAAGGAAGCCCATACCTAGGGATTATTTATTTGATTAGAAGTTTTGCTACCTCAGTTGCCTTCTCAGTTCTAGTGGGGTATGCCTCTACCAACCCAGGAAAAGTGTTTACAAAACATAATAAAAATTTAAAGTTTCCTATGGTTTTAGGCATCTTTGTAATGTTAACTTGCCAATCCTCACATGGGCACATTCCTTTATATTGTACTCCCTTTCCTATTGGGGCACATTCTGTTTCAGGATTGTTTTTGGTGCATATCTGACAAGCTTGGGTAATCTTCTGAATGGCCCTTTGTAAATGAGAATGTTTACAGATATGTGGCAGAATTAATACTACAACTCTTTCCTGAAAACCTATGATGTAGTTTTATATCTATTTCTTCTTTTTACCTTCATAAAAGTGGGCATACATATAATTAAATTCATCTTAGAGGTGTAAAAGCCAATATGAAATAAGATATTACTCAAGCTCTCTCAGCTAACTAGTAAGAAGTGAAGCTAACTAGTAAGTGGTGTGCTGGAGTCAATTGTATGCATCTTTTCCCAACTCCACAGTCATCTATGCCACATTGGTGCTAGAGTTTAGTCTCCATGGAAATATTTACATGTGGAAATGGGTGAGCAAATGCTACAAATCAAGGATTCTCACCTTTACGTCCCTACACTATCCCAAAAGCAGGTTGTTACACATTTTACCACCACATCACTAACTAGAACACCAGTCCTGTAGACAGGGCCTCCATCCCCTGTCTATGTACGAGCATCAATTTACCAAACCTTCTGGTATTATGCTTATATTCTCCTGACCCTCTGCCATTAGTGCACAGACTAGTCACCTCTAGGCTCATCTCTAACTCTTTACAGAAATTCAGTGTTTAACACTTTTCTGCCAATAATGTGAGGACATTATTTTGGGACAGGGAATAAAACATTTGGACTTCAGTAATTTAGTGAAAGTCAAATATTTTGTGCAATTATAATTTTAAATCTTTGATGGACCTACTCTAGTCCTAGAGTCAATTATCAAATATTACAGCCAGGTAAGTAGATAAGCATATCATGCTTGGATATTGAGTAACTATAATCTTATTCACATTATTCTTTTTAAAAATTCTTTATTGTTTAAAGTAATACATATAGTATTACATGTCTCCTTTTCCCCCTATTGACCTCTCCCGGCCACCCCCACCCCCAGCACATGCTCTGACACCCTAGTGTCTGTGTCCATTGGTTATTCACTTATTCTTATAGGGAGGTCACTGTATTTTTAATATTAGTATCAGTTTACTATAAAATAATGTTTCTCAAATATTTTTGAAGTATTTTACTTTTGTTTACATTATTTTAAAAGCTATAGCATGAATAAATTTTTACAAAGTAATTACCTCAAATGACACATGGGGTAGTGATAATATAAAGAAGAACTAGTAAATTAAAGTTATATCCCTCTGATTCACAATCACCCAATCTTTAATTGACTAAGTCTTTCTTCTATAAAGACATTATGTAGCCAAGAAGAGTCAACAAAAAACACCAGCAGCACCAAAAAAAAAAAAAAAAAAAAAAAAAGAAAGGAAGCCAGTTAGAAAAGCAGATTGCAGTAGGAATACAAAGATCTGGAAGTCACAATAATTACATTTTTACTTCAACTTGGTGCTAAGAAAACAGTTTTGCCTAGTCTGAATGCAAAGCTCATATACTTTATACTGTAGTTGGAAGATAATGGATTTCCTTTTTAACCATTGATCAAAGGATTATGCCATTATGACAGGGCCTGATTAACTCTCAAAGAGGTTGTAAGAAGGGTCTCATCAATTATATGTCCCTAAAGATAAGCTGAGTCTATACAAAAGGGAAAAGAATATATCTGTATGCAGTTATTCAGTGAATGTTCTCTCAAGGCCTTAAATGATGCAGTATCTCTTTCACTGTGGCATCTTTTTTGCCTATGGGTGTGCCCTCTAAAGGAGTCCAGCTACTTGTGAGCATGCACCCCATTCTAGAGTGCCATACTTTAAGTCATGAAATCTGTATCAGGCAAAAGAGATTAAACCCAGGAGCTACTCTGCTATGCAGAGGGCTAAATACAGCTTCAGGCCTTGTAAGATAAACCAAGGGAGATTTTAATAAGCCTCAAGTGAGATAGAAGGGAAACTAGTTTTGAGTAGCAGCCATTTAGATGACGGTTCACTAGCGTTGATTGCATTCCTTATGGCATGAAAGAAGGGAGTCAATGACAGATATTTGATTGTTTTTTAATAAATTTTTATTGATTTTAGAGAGGAAGGGAGAGGTAGAGAAAGGCAGAAACATCAATGATGTGAGAGAATCATTGATTAGCTGCCTCCTGCACACAACCCAGGCATGTGCCCAGACTGGGAATGGAACTGGGACTTCCTGGTTCATAGGTCAATGCTCAACCCACTGAGCCATGTGGGCCGGGCAATGATTTAGATCAGTGGTCGGCAAACTGCCGCTCTGTTGACTAATGAGTTTGCCGACCACTGACCTAGACTCTCGATTCCAATAATTACAGGCTGTTGTTGTTCCTTGTGATTAAGCCCCTATCCCAGTGGTCGGCAAACTCATCAGTCAACAGAGCGGCAAACCGCGGTTCGCGAGCCGCAGTTTGCAGACCACTGAGATGTTTTAATCTTTAAAATTTTTTTCATTCTATGAGTAGGTTGCCATTTAGATGATCAAGAATCCTAGTAGAACTATTTCCTTTCTCCATGGGGAAGGACTACGCAGAAAAAAGGTGAAGAGGGGTAGGGAGAAAGGAAGAAGGGAGAAAGGAAAGAGGGGAAGGTATGTTATGCTTTTTCATGTTCCAGGCATCTAACCCACACTTAACAAGGGAGGAGCTGGCTCAAATAAGATTTTCTTCCATTTGTAAGACCTGGCCTGTCTACCTAAATGCTTTATACTTTTATGATGAATTATTGGCATCACCAACAAGGCACTTGCAGTTATAGGCATCATTTCATTGTTTTGGGGGTGAGGTATAAGGGAAGGGGGGGTGCATTCCAGTAGAAACTTTTACATTCTGTGCATAGGTGACCTTCATAGGTGAGGTATAATCTGGTTGCAGTTCAAAGTGAAAATTGGAGGCTATTTTAAAAAATATATAATTTTATTGATTTCAGAGAGGAAAGGGGAGGGCGATAGAAACATCAGTGATGAAAATCATTGATTCCCTGCCTCCTTCATGACCTCCACTGGGGATGGAGCCTACAACCTAGGCATGTGCCCTGACCAAGAACCAAATCTTGACCTCCTGGTTCATAGGTCGATGCTCTACCACTGTACCACACTGGCCATGCTTGAAGACTATTGTTCATTCTCCTCTTCAACTGAGAAGAGATAAGAGAAAGGCATTTTCTAACTTTGAAATTAATTTAGAGTCCCAACATGGAGAGGAAAAAAAAGTAATTTAGTTGAGCTCCAATAGAAAATTTATCTCAGGGACCATGAACAAAAAGAAGAGAGAAGGAGAAAAAGCTGTTTTTTATGTAATAGCTATACTTAATTTTACTGTGTTAAGCGATCTGTTTTCATTTAAGCTAGCTTGCTCTTTTAGCTGAAGGTCACTTTTTTTTTAAAAAAAAAAAAAGCAAGAAAACAAAATGTACAACATTTATTGTACATGCAGCATATCCAGGACTCATGACTTGGAACTCCAAATCAGAACGAGGAATTTGGAACACAAAATATAAAATGTGCAGCATGAAGCCCAGCAGCAAGAATGAACAGGAAGCAAGTACCGTTGACACTTTGGAATTATAAGTAGCATAACATTGCAGCAGAAATGCAGTGTTTTTAAATGTCTGTGACTCAGTATGGAATGCTTTTGTTCATGATGTATAATTACTGCCACTAACAACTGGCTAGGTGCTGTATGTGTAGTGAATTAACACAGGCTGGGGACAGATTTTCCTAAGCAATATACAGACACAACTAGCATGGCCATGAAAGGCAAGATACTGTGATTTGGATTCAATTTGTATAGAAATACACACAGACACATACATTCAATTTCATAAAGAAAGAAATGTGTGTGTGTTTAATTTAATATTTATTTTGAAATCTATAAGGAGTAAGGTAATTGAATAAAGAAATAGCAATCATTTTATCTTCTGCCTTCTTTTCTATTTCTCCTCACCTTAGTCCCAGGTTTCTTTGAATCAGGAAACTAAATGAGTGTTAGGGTTACAGAAGAAAAACATAAAAGCATTTCCCCACTAGTTCTTTTAAAGTTACTTCACCCAAATATGATGGAGTTCCAGATTATTCTAGCCTTGTATTTCTGTAAATTTGAGGCTTCATAAATGTCAATTGTGAGTACAGAAAAGAATCAGTCTAGGAAAAAACAATTGGACTATTTTGTTTAGTAATCAAATTGATATTTGGCAGTTTGTTCAAAATTTCTAAATTTTAATTAATTTGTTGTCATTAATTCATTTTATGGACGTTGTATCCTAGAATTTGCCTAAACACCATTGTCATCCTGCTCAGCCAAAATCAATTTCCTGCCTGGTATACTGTTATGTGTGAGCTCTTAAAAGCTGGATTTCATTTTATTGGCATTGTCAAGGTTGATTATATTAAAATTAGTACAATTATCCTATATAATAAAGAGGTAATATGCAAATTGACCATCACTCCAACACACAAGATGGCTGCCCCCATGTGGTCAAAGATGGCCGCCCCCATGTGGACACAAGATGGCCACCACAAGATGGCCGGCAGGGGAGGGCAGTTGGGAGGGACTAGGCCTGAAAGGAAGGGCAGTTGGGGGTGACCAGGCCTGCAGGGGAGGACAGTTGGGAGGGACCAGGCCTGAAAGGGAGGGCAGTTGGGGGTGACCAGGCCTGCAGGGGAGGGCAGTTGGGGGTGACCAGGCCTGCAGGGGAGGGCAGTTGGGAGTGACCAGCCCTGCAGGGGAGGGCAGTTGGGGGCAACAAGGCCTACAGGAGAGGACAGTTAGGGGCAACCAGGCCTGCAGGGGAGGGCAGTTGGGGGTGACCAGGCCTGCAGGGCAGGACAGTTAGGGGCGACCAGGCTGGCAGGGGAGGGCAGTTAGGGGGATTCGGGCTAGCAGGGGAGCAGTTAGGCGTCGACCAGGCTGGCAGGGGAGTGGTTAGGGGGTGATCAGGCTGGCAGGCAGAATCGGTTAGGGGCAATCAGGCAGGTAGGCAGGTAGGCAAGCAGTTTGGAGCCAGCAGTCTTGGATTGTGAGAGGGATCCCAGATTGGAGAGAGTGCAGGCTGGGCTGAGGGACCCCCCCCCTCATGAATTTTGTGCACTGGGCCTCTAGTATATTTATATGTGTGTGTATTTGCACATATTTATGTATTTATGTGTATATATTTGACCTGTATGCATGTGTGTATGTAAAGAGATATATACATATACTGCAAAAAATAGTGCTGATTTGAAATTTTATTTAACTAAAGGAAATACTCAGAATCTTGTCAAATCTCCTTATTTTATAGGTAACAAAACGGGCCCCAGGAATAAGTGGAGAGTAAGCTAAATTTGCACAATCTGTGTATGTAGTTTTATAATGTATATATGTATGTATGTATATATCTATTACCTATCTATGTTTGCTATAGAAATCTCTCTCTGTCTCTTTATAAATATACTAGAGGCCCGGTGCATGAAATTCGTGCACAGGGGTGTGTGTCCCTCAGCCCAGCCTGCACCCTCTCCAATCTGGGACCCCTAGAGGGATGTCCAATTGCCTGTTTAGGCCCGATCCTAAACGGCCAGTTGGACATCCCTCTCACAATACAGGACTGCTGGCTCCCAACTGCTCGCCTGCCTGCCTTCCTGATTGCCCCTAACTGCTTCTGCCTGCCAGCCTGATCACCCCCTAACCATTCCCCTGCCAGCCTGATTGTCCCTAACTGCCCTCCCCTACAGGCCTGGTCACCCCTAACTTCCCTCCCCTGCAGGCCTGATTCCCCCAACTACCCTCCCCTGCAGGCCTGGTCACCCCCAACTGCCCTCCCCTGCAGGCCTGGGTCTCCCCCAACTGCCCTCCCCTGCTGGCCTGATGGCCCACAACTGCCCTCCCTTGCAGGCCTGGTCCTTCCCAACTGCCCTCCCCTGCTGGCCATCTGGTGGCAGCCATCTTGTGTCCACATGGGGGCAGCCATCTTTGACCACATGGGGCAGCCATCTTGTTTGCTGGAGTGATGGTCAATTTCCATATTACTCTTTTATTAGATAGGATTAGATAGGATAGAGGCCTGATGCATGGGTAGGGAGTGGCTGGTTTGCCCTGAAGGGTGTCCCAGATCAGGGTGGGGGTTCCCTTGGGGTGTGGGGTAGCCTGGGCCAGGGGCCTGTGGTGGTTTGCAGGCAGGTCACACCTCCCGGCAACCCAAGTGGAGGCCCTGGTATCTGGGATTTATTTATCTTCTATAATTGAAACTTTGTAGCCTTGAGCACAGGCCAGGGCAGGCCAGGAAGTTTGGCTTCCTCCATTGCCAGGGAAACACAAGCCTCCTGCTCGCTCTGTGGCCGCAGCCATCTTGGTTGGGTTAATTTGCATACTCGCTCCTGATTGGCTGGTGGGCATGGCTTATGGGCATAGCGGCAGTACAGTCAATTTGCATATTTACTCTTTTATTAGATAGGAGATATATATATATATATATATATATATATATATATATCTTTATATTTATATATATACATACAAAATATATAAAATTAAAATAATTCCACAACACAGATATAGCTACTAATAATATTTTGCTGTTAATGTAGTAATTGATATTTTACATATCTATGTATAGAAACAAATATAAAGAAAAGAATGATGCCAGTTTATAATAATGCTTAAGTTTAATAGCACTTTGATGACTATTGACCGAAGCTATTTTTAAATAGTAATAATTGGTGACCTAAATATTGTCCTTTTTAATTTACATTTCTTTGTCTGTTATGGAGTTTACAATATTTTTAACAAAATCTATTAAGATATTCTGGCACTCATTTTTGGCCTTTGCCATATTTTCTATCTGGGTTATAAATGGTTTTCTCATAATAATTTTTCATCCATCAAATTTCACTTTAAAAATCCCTTGCCAAAACACTAAAAATGTTTCCCTTAAGAAACAGGAACAAGCCAGGCCAGCATGGCTCAGTGGTTGAGCATCAACCTGTGAACCAGTAGGTCACGGTTGGATTGCTGGTCAGGGCACATGACCAGTTGCTGGCTCAATCTCCAGTGTGGAAGCAGCTGATAAATCATGGATTTTTCTATTTTTCTATCTCTCTCTCCTCTCCCTTTCTCTCTGAAATCAATATATCTATATCTATATCTATATCTATATCTATATCTATATCTATATATATATATATATTTTTTTTTTTTTTTAAACAGGAACAAGACAGGGATGTCTGCTTTCACCACTCTTATTCAACAGTATTGAAAGTCTTAGCTACAGGGATCAAACAAGAAGAAAAAATCAAAGTCATCCAAATCAGAAAGGAAAAAGTAAAACTCATTATTTGCTGATGTCATGATATTGTACATCGAAAACACTAAATACTCCACCAAAAAACTATTAGATTTAATAAATGAATTTGGAAAAGCAGCAGGATATAAAATGCACATCCAGAAATCAATGGCATTTTTATATACCAAAAATGAACTCTTAGAAAGAGAAACTAAAATAAAAAAAGTCCATTTACAATTGCAACAAACAAAAAATAAGATACCTTGAAATAAATTTAACCAAGGATGTAAAAGATGTGTATTCAGAAAAGTACAGGACATTGAAAAAAGAAATAGAGGAAGATACAAACAAATGGAAAAATTCCATGTTCATGGATTGAAAAAACTAACATCATCAAAATGTCCATACTACCCAAAGCAATGCATAGATTCAAGGCAATCCCTATTAAAACACCAAATGTATATTTCACAGATCTAGAACAAATACTCCAAAATTTATATGTACCCAAAAAAGACCCCGGAGAGCCATAGCAATCTTAAGAAAGAATAAAGTAGGAAGGATCACAATATGAAATATCAAATTATACTTCAAAGCCACTGTACTCAAAACAGCTTGGTACTGCACAAGAACAGGCATATAAAATATGGAACAGAACAGAGAACCCAGAAATTGACCCAAGCCATTGCACTCAATTAATATTTGACAAAGGAGGCAAGAGCATACAGTGCAGTAAATACAGTCTCTTCCATAAATGTTGTTTGGAAAATTGGAAAGGTACATGCAAAAAAATGAAACTAGATCACAAACTTACACCATACACAAGAATAAATTCAAAATGGATAAAAGACTTAAATGTAAGTCATGAAACCATAAAAATTCTACAAGAAACCATAGGCAGCAAAATCTTAGACATCTCTCATAGCAGTATATTTGCCAATACATCTAGGGCAGTGGTCGGCAAACTGCTGATCACGAGCCACATGCGGCTCTTTGGCCCCTTGAGTGTGGCTCTTCCACGAAATACCATGGCCTGGGCGAGTCTATTTTGAAGAAGTGGCATTAGAAGAAGTTTAAGTTTAAAAAATTTGGCTCTCAAAAGAAATTTCAATCGTTGTACTGTTGATATTTGGCTCTGTTGACTAATGAGTTTGCCGACCACTGATCTAGGGCAACGAAAACAAAGGAGAAAATAAATAAATGGGACTACATCAAAATAAAAGGTTTCTGCACAGCAGAAGCAAAATGAAAAGGGAACCCATTGTATGGGAGAACATATTTGGCAATGATGCATCTGATAAGGGGTTAATTTCCAATGTATATAAACAACTCATACAACTTAGCAAAGGGAAGACAAAAAATCCAATTAAAAATGAACAAAGGATCTAAATAGACACTTCTCCAAAGAGAGCATACAAACGACCAAGAGACACATGAAAAAATGCTCAAAGTCTCTAATCATCAGAGAGATATAAGTTAAAATGACAATGAGGTACCACCTCACAACTGTCAGAATGGCTGTCATCAATAAATCAACAAAAAACAAGTGCTGGCGAGAATGTGGAGAAAAGGGAGCCCTAGTGCATTGCTGGTGGGAATGCAGACTGGTGCAGCCACTATGGAAAACAGTATAGAGTTTCCTCAAAAAATTAAATATGGAACTGCCATTTGACCCAGTGATCTCATTTCTAAGAATATATCCTAAGAACCCAAAACACCAATAAGAAAGAATATATGCACCCCTATGTTCATAGCAGCACAATTTACAATAGCTAAGATCTGAAAACAGCCTAAGTGCCCATCAATAGATGAGTGGATACAAAAGTTGTGGTACATTTACACCATGGAATACTATGCAACTGTAAAAAAGAAGGATCTCTTACTCTCTTACCTTTTTGCAACAGCATGGAAGGACCTGCAGAGTATTATGCTAAGTGAAATAAGCCAGTTAGAGAAAGACAAATATCACATGATCTCACTCATATGTAGAATTGAATGAAAAAAATAAACTGGTGAACAAAATAGATAGAGACATAGAAACACAGAACAAACTGATGAATCTCAGAAGGAAAGCGGGGTGGTGGGGGAGATTAACCAAAGAATTTATAGGCATATGTGCATAGCCCATGGACATAGATAATAGTGTGGTGAAAGCCTGGGGGGGGGGGCAGGGGAGGGAGTAAGGGGTGGAAGGTGTCACTGAGGAAAAAGGGGGACACCTGTAATACTTTCAACAATAAAGATAAATTTTTAAAATTGCTTGCCCATTCTGCAATCATTCAAATATTCTCTTGTGGTCTTCAACATCTATATTTTACTGGTTAAATTTTAACCACTTATTTTGGTATCTGATATTAGATGAAATCTAACTTGATTTTTTAATTTTAGTTTTTCTAATGCCATTTGTTATCTAATCCATTATCTTCTCATTAAATTTTGTTGTGTCCTTTAGTATATATTGAACTTTTATGCTATTAGTGAGTTCTAAATTCCATTTTATTCATTTATTGTTTATTCCTTTGCACTCAACATTTTGGTGATTAGGCCTGTGCAATACATTTTAATGTCTACAAGCACAATTTTCATTTCTCTACTTTAACATTTTCAATGACACCTTTCTTATTTATTTATTCTTCCAGAGGAATTTGAGAATCACCATGTCAAGTTAAAATAGTGGAACTGTGATTAGGCTAGAGTTGTCAGTAAATCCATAAATTATTTTTGAAACAATATTTTTTATCACTTAATACTGTATATCCCTCCTAGAGAGATTTTATAACTTCATGTATCTAAGTACTTCACATTTCTTGTTGAAATTATTACTTCTTTTTCATTCATACATTTTTATTAATGAAAATTAATACCCCCACACACACTCAATGTATTGTCCACTTAATTACTATAGGTCTGTAAGAAAGAAATGGTCTCTTTGATACCTTTTTCTTAACCCCAGCTGCATTCATAACAATTTAAGAATTTTGCAGTAAGTTATCTTGGATTTTTAGGTATATTATTAAAAATGTTGCCTTTTGCTCTTCTCCTATTTTTATACATGCCCCATATTCAGAATTCAGAACAATGCTAAATAATAATGGTGATAGCAGACATCCTTATTTTAGAATAAGTGTTTCTAATATTTCAATGAAAATATGCTGACTTTAATATAAATGTTTTCTGTCACAGTAGGCAAGTGTCTTTCTAATTGTAGCTGCTGAAGTTATTTTTTTTCCCAATCTGTGATGAGTATTTAGTTTTATTAAATGCCATGTAAGTGTCTGTTAAGATTATAACTATGGCTTTCCTAATTGGACCTTTGCTGAGCTACATTATATGAAGAGATGTTCAAATACTCAGCTTCCACTAAATGTTGGTGGAGGCAGTTGTTTTCTTTTACTAGGTTTAGTTGATTCCCATTCACTAATATTTAATTTATTTATCCTCACCTAAAGATATGTTGTTATTGATTTTTAGAGAGAAGAAGGGAGAGAGAGAAAGAGAAACATCAACTGGTTGCCTCCCATATGGGCCCCAAATGGGAATCAAACCCACAACCTAGGTATGTGCCCTGAACAGGAATCTGACCCACACCCTTTTGGTGTTCAGGACAATGCTTCAATTGAGCCACCCGGCCAGGGCTCACTGACACTACATTATCTATAATACTTTTCTGCTGTTTCTGTCAGGATTTGTTTTCTTTTTAGTTTATAAAATGATGGATAGCTTTCCAATTCTTTCTATGTTCTGGAACAATTTATTAAGCCTGTCTCTTGAAAACTTGATCAACAAGTAATCTTTTGTAGAAAGGTGGAAAATGCCAGGCATTGATACATGTGTGCATGAGCTCATGTGTTGGGGGCATACTGAGGATACTGAACAGATAAGTTAGGCAGTTTGTGTGGAAGGTTCACTCTTGCCAGAATATCCAGAGTGGCCAATAGGCCAAACCCAAAGGCAGTAAAATGGCCAGTTTGTTCTAAATGTGGTCAATCCTAAATCAAAACAATAAATATTCTCTAAAAGTTGCACTAAGGAGAGTTCTTTAGTTAGAATCCACGAGAAATGATGCCAGTTGCAAAGGACTGTCAAAATGTGGGTCGGACATCTGTCATTCAGCCAAAGAAGCATGATTCTGGGAACATTTTTTCCAGGGCAGAGCTCCTTCACGTGAAGAAAGTGAAAAAGATAACAAATGGGGTCCTTCATACCAACATCACAATCACTGTTCTCTTTTGAGATAGTAAGACTGAACTCACAGAAATTTTTGTGAAGATTCATTAAGAAACTTCCAAAAATACTCCCTTAATAGTGTGTGTGTATATATATATATATATATTTAAAACTACAAGTAAATGACTTGCTTTTAAGTTCTCAAACTGACTTAGAATTATAAGTAATTATATGTTGACTTTAAAGCAATTTTCGAAACAGTTTTACTACTTACAAAGATAAAATGGCAGTTTTTAGAAAATTTAAAAATACATAAAGAAAAAAAAAAACAAGACTCTAACCACTTAAAGTCAGCTACTGTCAAAATTTGATGGACACCCTTTCAAGGCTTGCTCTATAATATATGGATATATATGTATGACCGACCATATATGTATATAATTTACACATAAATGGAATCAAAATATACATGCTGTTTTACAAGCTGTTTTTTTCCAACAATATGCCAAAGAGATTTTTAAAGATAGTGTACTGACAGATACACACACACAATCTTGTTTAAGAGTCATGTAGTAATCCATTGTGTAGGATTTATCACATACATTTAACCCAGTTGCCTATTGATAAGCAACTAGATTTTATCTACCTTTCAATATAAATACTACTGTGATGACATCTCCATCTATGTGCATCTTTACATACTTGTTTGAGTACCTCATTTGGAAAGATTTCTTGAAATGGGACTACTAAATTAATGGGCAATACAGGCAAAATTTTGATATTGCCACATTTTAGCCTCAAAAGGTTTAACTGACTTACACTCCCATGATTGCTGTATGTCCTGTCCTAAAGCAGAAAGCATTACATGGCCAGAATAAAAAAATTTTGAACCCAGAATGACAATCACAGATGTGGAATAAGGCAATGATGATCTGAAATGACACCACAGTTATGGAGACTTCCAGAAGAGGAATTGCCATGGGGGACCCAAACTCACACTGGCAATGAGGTAGCAATACAGGAAAAATAACCAGATTATTCCAAGTATTAGCTTCTAATACTATCATTTGCTTTGATTCAAATAATTTACAAGCTTCTGTTTACAGTTATGTTTAAGAATAAGAACTAATAAACATGTAAATAACAGCCTTGTGTATGTCACCATATGACATGCTCCAAATGATGCACTCAAAGTTTCATATATCAGTATCCACTCCATTTAAAGACAAAGTGTTGAAGGTACTGAAAGACAGGACTAAAACCTCCTTGACCTGGCTGAAGTAAGGGCTTCCATTCTATATGCAAATATGTGTGTATGAATCTATCTACATCTACATCTAGGTACAGATATCAATATATACATTAAACATACAAATCTAGATATCTACACTAATAAAGGAGAAACATGCAAATTGACCATCACTCCACTACACCCACCAGCCAATCAGGAGTGAGTATGCAAATTAACCCAACAAAGATGGCAGCGGCCACGGAGCTGGAGCAAGCAGGAGGCTTGGGTTGTCCCCGGTGATGGAGGAAGCCAAGTTTCCAGCCCGCCCTGGCCTCCGCTGAAGGAGGCGCTGGAAGCCTGGATTGCCAGGGGCCGTGGCCAGCCTGAAAACAGCCCTCAGCCTCTTACCCAGGCTGGCCACACCCCCATGGGGTGAAGGTCCCTGCTGGGGGCTTGGTCAGCCTGCAAACAGCCATCAGCCCCTCACCCAGGCTGGCCAGGCACCCCAGCGGGACCCCCCAACCCTGAAGGGGATGTGGCCAGCCTGAAAACAGCCCTCAGCCCCTTACCCAGGCTGGCCATGCCCCCATGGAGTAAGAGTCCCTGCTGGGAAGTGTGGCCAGGCTGCAAACAGCCATCAGCCCCTCACCCAAGCTGGCCAGGCACCCCAGTGGGAACCCCCATCCTGAAGGGGGTGTGGCCAGCTTGAAAACAGCCCTCAGCCCCTCACCAAGGCTGGCCATGCCCCCCTCCCCTGTGGGGACCCTCACCCCATGAGGGAGTGGCTAGCCTGCAAACCACCACAGGCCCCTCACCCAGGCTGCCCCACACCCCAAGGGAACCCCCACCCTGATCTGGGACACCCTTCAGAGCAAACAAGCCAGCCCCCACTTGTGCACCAGGCCTCTATCTATACTAATAAAAGGGTAATATGCTAATTAGACTGGGAGACCTTCCAGGAGACCTTCCGGATGTTCTTCTGGACAAAGCCATGGTGGCGGGGCCGAGGTAGAGGTGGTTAGAAGCCAAGAGGGGAGGGCAGTTGTGGGTGATCAGGCCAGGATGGGACAGCAGTTGGGGGCGAGCAAGCCAGTGGGGAGGGCAGGTGGGGGCAAGCAGGTCAGCAGGGGGGGCAGTTGGGGGCGAGCATGCTGGCATGGGGAGCAGTTGGGGGTAATCAGACTGGCGGGGGTGCATTTGGGGGTGAGCAGGCCGACAGCAGGGGGCAGTTGGGGGTGAGCAGGCCAGCATGCAGAGTGGTTAGGGGCAATCAGGCAGGCAGGCAGGTGAGCAGTTAGGAACCAGCAGTCCCGGATTGCGAGAGGGATGTCCGACTGCCGGTTTAGGCCCGATCCCTGTAAACCGGTAGTAGGACATCCTTCGAGGGGTCCCAGATTGGAGATGGTGCAGGCTGGGCTGAGGGACCCCCTCCCCTCCCACACTGTGCACGAATTTTGTGCACCAGGCCACTAGTATAGGTATAAATATTTAATGAAAAAATCTTGATATTGCATGACAGTCAACATTCACTTCCATAGGCATTGACAAATAACATTCCCTACAGTTGTTTAATAAAAATGATACTCAATCTAAGAAATACTCAGAGTAAGGTAAGTGATATTTTGCAAACTGTGACTCTTCAGAGCAGAAAATAAAAGTAAAATTACTAAAGATAACCTTGATAGGCTTTGCAGCTCAAACTGAGACATCAATTATCCAATAGTAGATTGTGTAGGCTAAATTGAAGAAGCTATGTGGATAACTACTCAAGCAAGTGTTTGTCTTATGTGAGGTACCCCAGAAGCAGAGTGCTATAGACTGAATGTGTTTCCCCAAAATTTATATATTGAAACTATTCCCCAATATGATGGTATTTGGTGGTGGAACTTTTGGAGAGTGATTAGGTCATGAAGGTGGGACCCTTATGAATGGGATTAGTGTCTTTGTAAAAGGCCCCAGAGTACTCCATCACTGCTGCTTCCTTGTGAGGAGAAAGCAAGAAAGTAGCTATCTATGAACCTAGAGGTGAGCTCTCATCAGGCACCAAATCTTCTGGTGCCTTGATATTGGATTTCTCAGCCTTCACATATTACCCTCTAGATCCATCCATGCTGTTGCAAATGCTAAGACTTCATACTTTTTTATGGCTGAGTAATACTCCATTGTATGTATGGACAACAGCTATCTTTTAAAATCCTCACCTGAGGATTTGTTTTCATTAATTTTTAGAAAGAGAAAGGAACAGTGAGAGAGAGAGGAAAGGAGTAAGGGGGGGGGGGAGAGAGAGAGAGAGAGAGAGAGAGAGATACATTGATGTTAGAGAGAAACATCAATTGTTTGTCTCCTGTATGTGCCCCAACCAGGGATCAAACCCAACCTTTTTTTTTTTTTTTTTTGGTATATGGGATGATGCTCCAATCAACTGAGCCACCCGACCAGGGCTGTACAACAACTATTTTATCCACATGTCTATAGATGGGCACTTGGGTTACTTCTATATCTTGGCTATTGAGAATAATGCTGCAATGAACATACAGGTGTATATATTTTTTTCAAATTAGTGTTTTCATATGTTTACTGGCCATCTCTATGTCCTCTTTGGGTCATCTGCTCATTTTTTAATTGGATGTTTTTCTTTTGGTGTTGAGTTGTATATGTTCTTCTTAAAAATTGGATATTAACCATTTACCAGATGTATTATTGGTGAATATCTTCTCCTAATCAGTAGGTTGCCTTTTCATTTTGTTGATGGAGTCTTTGTTGTGCAAAAACTTTTTAATTTGATATAATTTTCATTTGTCTCAAGATATCTTTTGATTTTCTTTGTCTCATTGTTAACCTATTTATTGTTTAGTAGCATGTTATTTTACCTCTGTGTGTTTATGTGTTTTTCAGGGGGTTTTTCTTGTGATTGATTTCTAGTTTTATACCATTGTGTTTAGAGATGATGATTTCAATGTTCTTAAAATTACTGAGCTTGTTTTGTGGCCTAACGTGGTCTATTATGAAAGATGTTTTATGTATATTTGAAAAGAATGTATGCTCTACTGCTTGGTGTGAAATGCTCTATCAATATAAATTAAAATCCATCTGTCTAGTGTGTCATTTAAGGCCACTGTTTTCTTACTGATTTTCTATCTGGAAGGTCTATCCATTGATGTCAATGGGGTGTTAAAGTCCCCTAATATGACTGTGTTACTATTGATCTTTCTCTATATGTCCTTCATTTTTAAGTAAATATATTAAGGTTCCTCTCTGATGGGTGTATAAATGTTTACAAGTGTTGTATATTCTTTTTGGATTGATTCATTTTATCATTATGTAATGTTCTTTTTCTCTTATAACAGACTTTGTTTTAAAATATTTTTGTCTGATATAAATATTGTTACCCCAGCTTTTTCTTTCATTTACATTTGCATAATATATCTTTTTCTATCTTTTTACTTTCTGCCTTTGTGTGTCTTTGGATCTGAAATGGGTCTCTTATAGAAAGCATATATAGGATGTCCCAAAAAATGCATACAAACACTTTGAATAATTATAAAGGCAGTGTTTATTCAAATACATTTCATTTTCAAAATTGAGCTATCAATTGTTAAAGTGTGTATGCATTTTTGAGAGAAACCCTGTATATGGGTCTTACTTATTTTTTATTCATTCAGCTACTCTATGTCTTTTCATTGGAGCATTTAATCCTTTTACATTTAAAGTGATTAGCAATAGGTACGTAGTTATTGCCATTTTATTCTCTATAATTATGTTTTGTTTTCTTATTTTTAAAGAAGTCTCTACCATTTTTTTTCATACTGGTTTGCTCATGATAAACTACTTTAGGTTTTTTTTTTTGTTGTTGTTCTATTGGGGAAGCTTTTTATATGCTCTTGATTCTAAATGATAGCTTTGAGAGATAGTGTACTTTTGGTTGTAGATCCTTGCTTATTATCACTTTGAATATATTGTGCCAATCCATTTGGGCCTACAAAATTTCTGTTGAGACATCAGCTAGTAGTTTTATGGGAGCTCCCTTGTAGGTAACTAACTGCTTTTCTCTTGCTGTTTTTAAGATTCAATCTTCGTCTTTAACATTTGTCAATTTGATTATGATGTGTCTTGGTATAAGTCTATTTAGAGTCATCTTGTTTTGGACTCTCTGCATTTTCTGAGCTTGTGTATCTTTTTCCTTCAACAGGTTAGGGAAGTTTTGGTCATTATTTATTCAAATAGTCATCAATCCCTTGCTCTCTCTTTTCTCCTTCTGGTACCGCTATGACACAGATGTTATTATGCTTGATGTTGTCCCATGGGTCTCTTAAACTATTATCATTTTTTAAATTCTTTTTTTATTTTTATTTTTCTGTCCTGATTGGGTGTTTTCTGCTATCTTGTGCTCCAGATTGCTGATTTTTACACTCTACTTCATCTAATCTGTTGTTGAATTATTTTAGTTTTCAGTAATTGTATTCTTCATTTCTAACTGGTTATTTTTTATGGGTTCTATGTCTTTCTTATGCTGTTGAATTATCCTCTAAGTTCCTTGGGCTTTCTTATGACGATTGCTTTCAATTCTGTATCTGGTGGATTGCCTGCCTCCTTTTTTATTTAGTTCTTTTTCTGGATGTTTCTCCTATACTTTCCTTTGGGGGATGTTCTTTTCTCTCCATTTTGCCTGCTTTTATCTGCTAGTTTCTGTGTATTATGTAGATCTGTTATGTCTCCCAGGATTTTAAGATGGCCTTATGTAGTAGGAGTCCTGTGGGGCCCAGTGGTTCGGTTTACCTGATCTCTGGAGCCCGGGACTTTGGCAGTGTCCCTTGTTTGTAGTATGTGTTCCCTTCTGTTGTTTTGAGTCTTGGTTGCTGTTGGCATGTCCATGGGTAGAGTTGACCCTTAGGCTGGCTGGCTGTGAAAACTGGCCACAGCCATAATGTATGAGCTGCTGTTTGGGGGCTGACCCCACAAGTGGAATTTAACCCGGCAGTCTATTGCCTGCTGAGACTTCCCTTTGTGGAGCTGAGTCATGCTCTGCTGAAGTCTGAAGTTAACAAGCCAACTGTGTTTGTTCTGTGGTCTCTTGAGAGAGCCTTCCATGCAGGTCAATATCAGATGTTGCCTGTTACTGGTCCTTGGCTACCTGTTAGGGGATACAACATGATCCACATTTGGTTGAACCCTGTGCTATACTTGGGTGCATATGAGAGGAACCAAACTGCATAGCAAGGCCTAGGGCAGGTCAGAAAAAGGGCCAAAGCACCCCAAAGCCTGCCTCAGCCTGCTGTCTTCCTGTTAGGCTCAGCCCCTGAAAGTACCTTGGGCAGTATAAAAGTTGTATAAGGCAGGTTCTCAAGGAGTTACCACGTAATGGCAAGTGATATTCACCAGGTTAATAAAGATTTAAACTTGGCACCAGTGCTGGATCTCAGGTCACTCAGAAAAAGCCTCAGGGTGCACCAAGGCCAGCCACAACCTGCCTGGGACTTTGCAGTAGGGCAGAGTCTCAGGGAATCATCAGGGTGGAACCAGTAGAGCTCATCAGGCTAAAGCAGATGCAGATTTGGTTGTGTTCCAGTAGGGCTCAGCACAGAGAGGGTGGCGCCTGTGTAGCACACTTAATCTGGCCCTTGCCCTAAAGCCACATAGCTCAGTCTCTAACTGTGTTTCTCTGGCACCCCCTAACCCAACAAAGCCCTGAATTCCTCAAAAGTTTTTCATAGAATACTGTGGAGCAAGCCCCAGGTGCCTGCCTTTGGCAAAGCTCACAGTACTGCCCAAGCTGGGTAGAATGAGGCTTCGGGGGTTGCCAGGGTGGAGCTACTGAGATGCCCCAGGCTAATGTCATGTGGGGAGAGGGCCCAACACAGGAATGGTGACATTGGTTTTGCACACGGAAATCGCCTTGTCCTAAAGCCACATCTCTCAGTCTCTCCCTGTGTGTTTCCAGCACTCCCTAAGCTTGCCTGGAATTCCTCGACAGTTTTCCAGAAAGACTGCAAGACAGGCCCAGGCTGGCTGCTGCTGGCAGAGCCCACAGCCATGAACAAGCTGGGTGCAGCAGGGCCTCACGAAGCCCCAGGGTGGAGCTAGTGCAGGTTATCTAGTGTATTTTTAAAATTATTTTTTTAAGATAATGGAGATTTTATTATTCTTGTAGGCTGAGGAAAGAATAGAATGGGCAGGGTGAGGTTGAAAAACCCCACAGAGCAGGTGAAGTGAAGAACTGGATGCAATGATGAGGCGGGATCTAGTGTGTAAGTGGAGGGATTAGCTTTGTGAAGGAGGAGTGGTGACTATTTCTGTGAGAGGAAGGAAGAGAGTCAAGGTGGGTCCTGTTCTAGTTTGGTCTAGAAGGGAAGTAGAAATTGAGTTAATTTATCTCAAACAGCATTAGTTTCCTGGAAACTGATGCTGTCATAGACCTGAACTGAACAGGTCAATAGATGACAATCATGCTATTCTTCCATATTTTGAAGTGACTGCTACTGCTCCCCAAAAAATGAAGATCTATGTTTCCACTTTGCGGTGGTAGTTCAATTGGACTATGAACCTATAGGTGATATATATCACGTAAACATTTAAATAGACTTTTCATCAGCCCAAGAAATAAATACAAAATTGTGTAAAATTAAAAATTTACCTCCATTGCCACCACTTTTTAGGTGAGAGAACATAACAAAATTCCATGGCCTCTAATTCCATAATTATTCCAAACTTATTTTATATCTCTGCGGTCGGTCACATCTGAATGGACAGTACACCATCTGCTCCAATCCTCAACCCAGATAATGATGAGGTTGGCGGATAGCCATTCCATCAACAAGAACAAGTCTGAGCATAATTCTGCTACATGGATGGATAACCACTTGAGCAGCTGTTTGTGATGTCATGGTTATGGGAACTTTAAGCAGAAAATAAGTAAAGTAAAAGCATTTATAGGATTTTGTGGAAAAACACTTTCCACCCAATGGCTCCCTGTAATGGGAAACAAAGACCCATCAATTCTTCATTCTCTTACTCAGCCCACCATCCAACCAAAATTTACCGTGCACTCACTATTTGCTAGGCACATTATGTGTAAGAGCTGTTATAGTTATTCACATGAGCCAGGCACAGCACTAGGCACTGGGAATTCAGTGGCAACAAGGTGAATGCACAGTTCTTGGAGCAGGTAAGGTGTTGGTAAGTGAGTAATCACACAGAGTGAGATGTAATAAGGACTCCTGGATACTATGAAAGCATAGAACAGAGGGATTTAAATAGGATGTGGCATTTGGAATCCAGAGAATAGACAGTACTTAATTAGATTACAAGAAGAAAGAAGCATTCCAGAAATACAGAAGAGCAAATCGAAACCCAGAAGTGTCAGCAAGAACAGAGTTAAATAAACCTAAGTAAAGAAAAAACATACCCCCAAAAACAAAACAAAACAAACAAACAAAAACCCCAGCTGCATTAAAGAGAAAGCTGAAGCAGAAAAAGTTGGCAATGGCCAGGTCAAGAATAACTTTATAACTCAAATTAAGGTATTTGAACCACATCCTACAGATGGTGAGATGTTATGAAAGAGTGTGCATGTAGTGTGTGTGTGTGTTTGTGTGTTTATGTGTGTGTGATAGGGGCAATAGGGGAGGTGATACAATTAGATTTGCATGACATGATTAGAACTCTATTTTAGAAAAATCATCTACCCACAGTATTCAGGATGAATTAAAATTGAGGAGACCAGCCCTCAATAGAGAGATGATGATATTGGATTGTGATGGAAGTACTCAGAACAGAAAATTTTGCTTATTTGAGTTATGTGGATTAAGGTTCAATACCAACACAGGTGAAGTTTTCTAGATGTATGGCTCTTCTAGGGTCTTACTCCTAGGGTCTTACTGGTTCATGGACAGTGTGGGAAGAGGAATCTGTAACTCCGAGACATCTAAATGATCTATCTTTGCCTTTTGCATTGTGTGGTTTGGGTGATTGACTGTTTTCTTTTTCTCCTGCAAATGCTAAGATCTGTTTTGTGATACTGAAGAACTTAGTTTGACTTGTGGAGATTGACTCAAAAGCAGAGCTTGAGGACCACCAAGCTTAACCTACCCTGTGCTGCAGAGCCAAGCCATCACTAACTGGACCAGCCAATGGGAGGAAATGCATGACCAGGGGCCTGGTTCCAAGCTGGAGTCTTGGTGAAGCAGAGATGACAGATGCCACTTCTTTCTGCCAAACACCCATTCCAACCCTATTAGTGCTTCCTGTAAAAATGAGTGTGCAAAAATCGTGCTGAAAACAAAAACAGTCTGGAGGGTTTGCCTGCAGGCTGGTGTGCTGCTGTGCCTGCTGGGAACTGGGCTTGGGCAGCATGGTCTGGCCTTGAATAGCCTCACATGCCTTCTGTCCCTCTGCACTGAGGTATGCAATAACAGGGGACCTGCAGCCAGCCTACCTCTAATGGAGAAGAGTCTGTGAAGATCAGGAACATGGCCTTAGAAACAGAAGCTTTGCAGACAAGCATACCCTGGGCATGGGGCAAACAGAGCTGTTGCAGTTATTCCCATGAGCCTGGAAAAGGCGAGTTCAACTAAATCTGCAAGTGTTTAAGATACTGAGCGCATCAGGTTGCCATAATAAAATGGATATTACAAGCAACCTTATGTTTGCTCACTTGGAAATGTCATACAGAATATCATTGAGGCTCATGTGCTGGTGGCCCAGGAGGGTGGTTTCCCCATGAGGCTTAGTCCCCAAAAACCTGGGTCTGGGAGTTATTAGAGGTAGAGGGAATGCTTTCATCTTCAATAACTATTTATTAGCATACGATTAGCACTCTGTAGTCCACTTGCCTGAGCTTTCTGGTCAGAAATAGAGGGCAACTGGCACGCCACTGCTGAAAGGGTCTATCCGGCAGGGGTCCTCAAACTTTTTAAACAGGGGGCCAGTTCACTGTCCCTCAGACCGTTGGAGGGCCCGACTATAGTTTAAAAAAAAAAACTATGAACAAATTCCTATGCACACTGCGGGCCCGGGACGAGTCGGCTGCTAAGCAGGACAGGCAGCAGCACCCGGCGGGCCGGATAAATGTCCTTGGCGGGCCGCATGTGGCCCACGGGCCGTAGTTTGAGGACCCCTGGATAAGCTTTACCTCCTTCGGCTTCACTCCACTGCACTCAGGTCAGGAGGTGAGAGGAATGTGCTGGGCATGATGGCATTCGCAAAGGATGTGTGGGGAAGTAGTTGTGGAATTCCTACAGAGCAACCTATTGAGGGGTGGGGTCTTGACCCACATAGGCTCTCCTGGAAGGAACTGATATTCCAGGTTACTGTCTCCATGGGTCCAGAAGCACCTGCATCCCCAAAGCTGGCTTTGGTGTTGGGAACCAGCTGCATGGATTCCTGAGCACAGCAATGGGGTAGGAGGTGGGGGGCTTCCGCAGGCCAGACCTGGGCCTTCGGAAAGAGCCTGTGAGCCAGAGGATGCCCACTGCCTAGCACGCCGCTGGCCCAGAAAGCATCCCTTAGCCCCACTAAACTCTTTCTTTCTTTTTACTGGCAGCACTGCTTTGCAGTAGCAGATATCAGAGAGAAGGCAATCAGTGCCCTGATAGCAAAGCATGGACAGTCTGGAGGGTTTGCCTGCAGGCTGGTGTGACCCTAATGGGTCACTGGCAATTACACAGAGGCGGAGGTGCGATAGCATGACCTGGGGAAGAGGCTGAAGGTGGAGCAGATAACAGCTGGAGTGAACTTAACCCAAAGGCAGCAGCTGGGGCAAAGGTCAAACCACAGGGCTCTGGAGGACAACCCCTCGCCATAGTAGGGCTTGGCGGGGGGTTGTTTCAGCAGGGCAGGGCCTTGAAGAATGCTGATAAGGTGATTATGACCGAATGACAGGGAGGATCATTTAGTCTAGGCTTCAAAGTTAGACTTGCTATTTTGTATCCAAATGAACTTATTTATTTAGTCACTGAGATACAGAATTAAAAGATGTTCTTTAAAACTCATCCGATGAACAGACTATACATACTTCCTGCAGTACATGAAAAGTCAATATCTTCATAAGTCCTGGGCCAACTTGAGAATAGCATAATATACTTCATTTTATTTTTGTAATTGCTAACTTGCTAAATGTAAGCAAATAACAATGTATTACAACACTCTTTTAGTGTACCTTCATGTTTTAATATACCCAGAGTTTCAACAAAGTGGAAGTTACTGATGTCTCTTAAACTCTGAGATATCCTGGTAATCCCTCCCTCTCACTCTCTCCCCACCCCCAAATAAATTAGACATTTCTCATTGGATTCAAAATTAAGGCACTATGCATTCATTGTAGAATCTGAAAACTTTAACTTGTGACCAACTTAGCATAAAGCTGAGCCTACCCCTGTGTTCTGGCCTTGGCTATGCCAACCATCCAGGTGTTTATCTAGATGGCTTCATTGTGCATCCCTGAGCCCCAGTTTTTTGTTTGTTTGTTTGTTTTTTATCTCTGAGATGATGCTACAAGTACACCATAGAGAAGGATTAAATTGATTGTGAAATTCCTTGTATAGGGCTTGCCTCACAGATGTTTTAATTTTCTCCCTCTTTTCCATTTCTGGAGCTCAGTTTTCTTTTCTGTAAAAATAAGTTCTTTCAAACTTTAACACCTTTCTATTTTCATTGAAAATAGATTATATCTATTTTAATTAATACTAGAAATTTAAAAAAGAAAAACAATTGCTGCATTGATTGCAGTGATTTTTAAAAAATCTGTGCCATAGATGATGCTAACCATTTTTGTTCTCAAAAGGCAAAATTTACAGAGGAGATCCTAAACTATTAAATTAGAGCCATAGCCTTTACGAAAATTGCTTTTTCATAAAAGGCATCCTGTCAGAAAACACGTTCTCCTCAAGTTCTCTTCCCACCTGAACTTACCCAAAAATCCTCAAAGTCTCTACCCAATAAGTTTCATTTTATTACTGGCCTTTGTGCTCACCCTGTTAAGAAGTAAAGACCCTCCCCTTCAAACAGGTAGCACACTATGAGGTACCACTGGTTTGTAGCAGTGGGTCCCATATGTGCTCAAGTTGGTGTAGATGAGTGCCTTGGAGAAGGGACCGGGACTCACCTTCGTTTCTGTGACACCTTGTCCTTGCTTCTCTTCTACAGCACAGACTGCTTCCTTCCCACGTTCCCTTCTCCAAGTGTTAGGTGTCTCCCGCAGGGAAGGTCACGAGAAATAGCATGTGAGGCACAAATGAGAAATGCATATGAATTTCTTTCAGTTTTATTGAGGTACAATTGAAAACTAAAATTGTAAGATATTAAAAGTGTACATTATGGTGATTTGATATATGTATACATTGTGGAAAGATTCCCACATCCATCAAGGCACCTATTTAGCTCATTATTATTATTTTTATAAAAGCATTTAAATTCTGCTCTTTTATTATATCATTTTAATCATATCATAGTGTTATTAATTATAGTAACCTGTTTTTCTCAGGACTTGAAACCTTATTCATCCTATAACTGAAAGTTTGCACGCTTTACCAGCCTCTCCCCATTTCCCCCATGCCTCATCCCTTGGCAACCACATTTTTTTCCTGTTTCTGTGAGTTTGATGCTTTTAGATTGCACATATAAGTGATAACATGTAGCACTTGTCTTTTTCTGCCTGAAAATATATGTAATTTTATTTTCTTTTTTAAAATTTAGTATTAAGTTTATTGGGGTTACATTCATTAATAAAATTATATAGGTTTCAGATATACAATTCTACAATACATAATTTGTATATTGTGTTGTGTGTTTACCAGCCCAAGTCAAGTCTCCTTCCATCACCATTTATCCCCCCTTACCCTCTTTTACCACTCCCAATCCCCCTTCTCTCTGGCAATCACCATACTGTTGTCTGTGTCTATAAGGTTTTTCACTTTGTTGTTTTTTGTTTTTTTAGTTTCTGCATGTTTTTTAATTTATTTTTTCTTTATTAATTTACTTTTTTAATGATGACAGTATTACAGATGTCCCCAATTTTTCCCTCCATTGACCCACTTCACCCATCCCTGAACCAATCCTAGGCATTCGCCACACCATTGTCTATGTCCATGGGCTATGCATATATGTTCATTGGTTAATCTCTTCCTATCCCTGGATTCCCCCTTCCCTCTGTCTTCTGTCAGTCTGTTCCATTATCCATGCCTCTGGATGTATTTTGTTCATCAGCTTATTTTGTTCATTAGATTCCACATGTATGTGAGATCATGTAATATTTCTCTTTCCATGACCAGCTTATTTTGCTTAGAATAATAATCTCCAGGTCCATCCATGATCTTGCAAAGGGTAAGAGAAGGGTAAGAGATTCTTCTTTTTTTTTTTTTTTTTTTTTTACAGCCACATAGTATTCCATTATGTAAATATCCCACATTTTATTTTATTTTTTATCCACTCATCTACTGATGAGCACTTGGGCTGTTTCCAGATCTTAACTATTATAAATAATGCTGCTAAAAACATAGAGTACACATATTCTTTCTGATTGGTGTTTCTGCATTCTTAGGATATATTCCCAGAATTGGGATTGCTTGGTCAAATGGCAGTTCCATTTTTAATTTTTTGAGGAAACTCCATACTGTTTCCCACAGTGACTGCACTAGTCTGTCAGCAGTGTACTAAGGTTCTCTTTCCTCCACGTCCTTGCCAGCAGTTGTTCTTTGTTGATTTATTGATGTTAGCCATCCTGGCATATGTGAGGTGATACCTAATTGTGGTTTTAATTTGCATCACTCTGATGATTAGTGACGATGAGCATTTTTTATATGTCTATTGGCCATCTGTATGTCCTCTTTGGAGGAGTTTCTACTTAGGCCCTTTGCCCATTTTTTAATTGGATTATTTGTCTTCCTGATGTTGAGTTGTATAAGTTATTTATATATTTTGGAAATTAATCCTTTATCAAATATATCAATATATCATTGGCGAATATGTTCTCCCATAGAATGGGATCCCATTTCATTTTGTTTGCATGCTTACTCTTGTGCCAGTACCAGACTCTTTTGACTACAATAGCTTTGTGCTATAGTTTGACATCCAGTATTGTGGTCCCTTCAATTTTTTTCTTCTTTCTCAAGAGTGCTGAGGCTATTTAGGGGTCTTTTTTTGGTTCCATATAAATTTTTGGAACATTTGTTCTAGATCTGTGAAATATACTGTTGTTATTTTAATAAGGATTGTGTTGACTATAGATTGCTTTGGGTAGTATGGACATTTTAATGATGTTAATTTTTCCAATCCATGAACATGGTATATGCTTCTACTTGTTTGTATCTTCCTATATTTCTTTTTTCAATGTCCTATAGTTTTCCTAGTGAAGGAGTTTTACCTCCTTGGTTAAGCTTATTCCAAGGTGCCTTATTTTTTGTTTGTTGCAATGGTAAATGATTTTTGTTGTTGTTGTTTTTTAGTTTTGATTTCTAAGAGTTCATTATTGATATATAAAAATGCCATTGATTTCTCAATGTTACTTTTTGTCTTGCTATTTTGCCTAATTTATTTATTAAGTCTATTAGTTTTTGGTGGTGTCTTTAGGGTTTTACATGTACAATATCATGTCACCAGTGAGTAATGACAGTTTTACTTCCTCCTTTTCAATTTAAATGCTTTTTATTTTTTCTTTTCTGATCACTGTGGCTAGGACTTCCAGTATTATGTTGAGTAAATGTAGTAAAAACTACAAGTCCAGTCTGGTGTTGGAAACAAGTGGATGGAGCTTCCAGCTACTTTGCAACCATCTTGGAATCAATCTTACATTAATTTTGTGTGATGAGGGTCATTTAAAATTTTGAAAAAAACACAAACTGACCTTATAGAATCTAAGGAAATTTAGGTCCAAATGACCCTGACTGCTAAATTTTATACATATACAATGTCATGTCTTTATTTGTGTAGAGAATAAATAGGATGCCATAACTTTCTTCCAATAATATACAAATAAAAGAGAAATAATATTTTTGTTTGTAGGTTCAACACACTAATGAGGCCAAGATATAAACTATATATATATTTAAGAGTACAAGGTGTTAATTGAAAGCACTATTGAGTAAATGGTTAGAATAAATGAGACATTTTAAGTATGGAAGATGTGTAAGTTAAGGAAAAAAGAATGAGATTGCAAAAGGAGACATATATAATTTACTGACATAAAGAATACTCACCAAGGAGACAGAACTGAACCTCACATCACCCTGCTTGGCCTCGGAGGATGCCTGGTTAGCCAGAGATGGGTAAGATTCCTCAGGGAAGGAACAACCTAAGACAGGCATAGTCGCAGAGGGGCCATCAGGAGAGAACTAGGGGGTCAACAGAGGTGGGGCACAGACCCTCACCCCCCCAACTTTGCAGGGGCCTGAACCCTCACCCCTTCTGAGGGAGGTCTCCTGCCCCCATGGCTGCTTCGCTTCCCATGCCCAGCTCAAATCAGGACCCAGGTAACAGACAGAGACTTGGCCGACAGCAGCTGCCCTCTCACTGCAACAGGACTTGTTTGAGTTGTCTTGTACCCATGGTGTGGGGAAGTGGGTTTTTGATATCTAAATCCAGCCTAGCACCAGGAATGCTCAGGTCCTACCCAAGAAGGCAAATAATCCTTTCCACTAATGTTTCTCAAGAAGGCAAATAATCCTTTCCACTAATGTTTGCAGGGTAAAATAAGATTGTTGTTAGAGTATTAAATTTGACAGTAAAATAGTAGTTATGTTCTCAGACTAATTTAAATTGGCTAATTGAAATAAGCGAATATACTAGAAAAATTAATGGTACTGGACAAAAAGCTGTTCCTAAAGTGTTAACTGAAATTTTTATTGGTAGTTCATCTCATGGTAAAATTGCATAACATGTAATGAACCTAAAGCAGTCATATTTTAGTGCAAAAAATTAAAATTTAAAAGCTATCAAGACTACATTATAAAATTTCCAAAAGCCTCCTAATATTTAAATCAAAAAAGGGGGGATAGTAGAAGAATATCATGTAAGAAAAAATATTCTGTAAGTAAATTACATATAGAAAATTTTTACTTTAGAAAATTAACTTTCATTTGTAATGCTAACAGCAAGACACCCGTGAAAAACACACATGGTGTCAAAACAAGCCAAAGGAAAATCGTTTGGGCAAAAAATGAAAAAGGATCCCAAGTCAAATTTATAGAAAAGATTCCTTTATTAACTTTTGGTCGAGAATATGTTTGTATATTTTCAGAAAACACCTCCAAGACCATGTGGATTCCTGTAACAGAGAGGAATTGACAGGACTGCTCCAGCCATGAAGACAGAAGAGAAACAGTCCAGAGATGGAAGATGCTGATGACGCCTTGCCATACTAGCAGTCAGCAGCTGTGCGTCGCAGCAGGTTGCCCAGGACCAAACCAGAGAGGGTCAGACCTGCATTACCACCATTTGTCCACCATCCAGAACCGAAATATCATTGCTGACATGTACACATAAGGAACTGTTTGACATTGAAATTGGGACTCAAAAGAACTGTTGGCCCAGAAAGAAACTCACTACAGACTGATTCATTTGCCTCTCAGCATAACCATTATTGCTTGCCTCATTTTCGGTTCTTAAAAGTGTATTTCTAGTATCACATGATCTCACTCATCTAGGGGAAATAATGAACAACATAAACTGATGAACAAAAACAGACCCGGAGACAGGGAAGCATCGATCAGACTGTCAAACCTCAGAGGGAAGGTAGGGGACGGTGGGGGTAAGGGAGATATCAACCATAGGACTTGTATCCATGCATATAAGCCTAACCAGTGGTCACAGACAACAAGGGGGTGGGGGCATGCGTGGGGAGGGGTTTGGGATGGGAATGGGGGGATGAGGACAAATATGTGATACCTTAATCAATAAAGAAATAAAAAAAAAGAAAAAAAAAGAATACTCACTGAATAAAGCCAAATCTTCCCACTTTTGTGTTTATAAATGAGGGTAGATGCCAGAAATGGACATATGGTGTCCCCAAGGAGAAAAGGAGACAGATGCAAAATAAGTTATGTTCTTGTCACAACAGGTGATCAAGAAATTTATAATTTTTGAATTAATAACTAAGACCACTCCAAGGCCAGAAAGAAAGAAGCCACAGTATTTTGAAGGCAGTGGCAAAAGAAAAAAGAATATCAACAATTATGAGAAAAAGTCAAAGTTTAACACCTGGAAAAAGCATCATTCCCTTAACCCTCAAGGCTCAGCTGACTTTGTAGAAAGAGCTCCTTTGGGGTGCAGAGACTTATAACCCTCCCCCTATTTTCTCAAGTCAGGAGAACAGAGGCAATTCTTCAGGGATTTGAAGACCTATCAAACTGTCATTTGACCACAGTGAGAGGGAACAAGGGAAGGCTGGGTGGATTCATGCAGTAAGAGACTGTTCCAGGCTTTAAGAAAGATTGAAAAGACAAGCTAAAGGGGCAATAGAGAGGGGAGTAGGGAGAGAGAGAGAAGCAGGCCCTTGGAAAGAACAGGATATATAAATTGGAATACTTTGCTCTGGGGCTCCCCAGGAATTCAGGATATTAAATAAAGTATAATAAGTATTTAGATAAAACAGTGTGTCATATTATATCAACTGATTAACTAAAATGCATGCCACAACCATTTTAGGGAACATTTGTTATAAAAATACCTAAGGCTGTTGAGTGGTCAAAAGCCTGAGTACTGAGGGCTTGGCCCATCTAAACTTCAAACTAGTTCCATGAACAAGGAGTCTTATTTGCCCCCATTCTCCAGATGCAAAGTAAGTTTTGTTCTTACCAGAGAAGACCATCAATAATGACAAGGAAAAAATTCTGAATTTTCCCTCTCTGGCATTTGCAGGTAACTGGACATTCATTCAAAGCCCCAGAAATCACTGTGAGGGGGACCAGCCCACCTTCAAAATCTGTGGACCTGGTGTGTTGCTGTGTATGGGCTACTTACCGGTACAGCCTGGCTGTTGCGTAAGAGAGGTTACACCCCCTTGAGAATTTTTAGATAATATAAACACCCATTTTAAGTAGAGGGAGGTCAAGATGATACCTAAACTTTCTTGCCCTGGTTTTTACCTGAGTTTCTGAGAGAACAGTGATAAGTAAGCACTTTCTTCCTTGTACAGAAGTCATTCTCCCTCTGGTAATCCGTAGAATCACCCAAAGAACTATAAAACCCAGATTCTCAGGCCCTCATGCAGAACTTCAGAAGGACTCAGTCAAGAAGGTTAAGGCAAGGATGTGTATTCTGAAGAGCACCCTGGGTGATTCTGACACTCAGTCATTGGTGAACCTAATCACAGGCCCGAGGACAAGCTAAAAATAATGTTTACTTCACTGAAATGAAACAACAACAAAAAAGTGTTTTTTCCAACTTAACATTGCCAGCAGTATGAAAGAGGAAGGCAGGAGCATCTCTCAGCTGTTTACTTTGTTCCAGGCACTGAGCTAAGCACTTTTAAGTAGATGGGCTGTTTTAATCTCAATGATAAATTTATGAGGTACTACACATGTTATCTCTCTTTTACAAATTAGGAAACCAAGGCTTAGAGAAGGTTAGTGATTTGGCCAAGCTTAACCATTCATTACATTAAAAACATACATGGGAATATAAATAAAATCTGAAAGGGACTAAGAAAAGTATTAATGGCATTGAGACTGATTCTTCACTGATCTCTTAATTTTTGAGGCACAGTCCTGAACTCCAGTGATTGACTCTAACCTCAGTTTGGATTTGTCCATTTGTAATGTAGGTACGGACTGACCTTCTTTTCTGGAATAGGTTGCCTACTTGAGATAGTTCAGAAGTGGGGAGAATGTCCTTTGTGGTATTTGGAAGGCTTTTATGCAAAAACCTGGTCTAAAGTCAAGTAAATTTCATGTGAGCATAACCTCAGTTTAAATTAAACAAAAGAGCAAAACATGGACCTTATTTGAAGGACTTGTTAGATAACCACACTTGGGAAATGGTGTTTTGATGACTTTAAAAAGGTAGCAAAACCAATCTATAGTTGACCAAGTGCATGTTTTTTACGTCAGATTCAAGTGGGTTCTAAAGCCTTGAAAACAAATATTTCCTAGCTGAAAACAGTCCTTGGAGAGGGTCAACTTGTCAATGGGAAGATTTCCTAATGTAACCCAAATCTGTAAAGTTGTAAAACAAGCATGCCTTAATACCACCAAGCTTTTGTAAAGGGCTAAGTAGATGCTACTTACTGAGGACCAAATTCCTAAGCACTGACAAATGGAACAGTGGCTCCCCCCAAACTTGTGTAGCAGCTCCTTAAGAACTCCAGTACCCTCTAGTCTCCCAGACCCTAAACCACATGCTAAGAAAGCCATCCTCTGGGGGAGAGTTTTGGCACCCTGAACAGAGTTATTGAATACTTGTCTATTTCAGAGAGCAGATAGAAGCTAAAGTTAGTGGAAGCTTCCTAGGGATAGACAAAGACTTTAAAAAGGTAAAATTAACACAATAAAACATAAAATCATAAATAATACAATAAAACATAAAATCATAAATCATACTACTTTGAACCAATAAAGTTAATAAAAGTAAATAAATAAAAGTAATAATAAAATAAAAATAAATCATACTGCTTTGGTTAAGCTAAGGTGGATTGTTTGATGATTTTTCAAAAGAGATAAGCCCCAGGATAAATCCCTTGCTATGACATTTATTTCTATTTAAATACAATAAATACACCATTTTTCCATCCCCAAGTTACCAACAGAAATGCTAAAGACATTTGATGTTAGAAATAGTTTTGCAGCATCGTGGCAGAGAAACATGAACTTTGAGGTTAAACAAATGTGTGTTTTTTTTGTATTTCTAGATTCTGCTCCTTACTATGTGTAAGTTTATGTCAACTTCTTCAATCACCAATGATTTGATCTATGAAAGCGGAGACAATACACAGTATTCAGGGTTCTGATATGGCAATGCCTGTGATGTGGCTACAATTTGCTGGCAATTAGTAGATGCTCATTTAATACCTGTTGCCTTCCTTGGTTTCTTGAAATGCTTCTTCCATTTTAAAGATGTTGCTGTCTGCCACCTCATCTGAGGTATCCAGAAGAAAAAATTGCATGTGTTTCTGAGGCTTCAGGGTTATGGAAATAGTAATAGAGTTAAATGAGGTGACAAATTTGAACTGGGCCTGAGCCAAAATATTCTCCTTCAAAAGCTTTCATTCCATCTTTCTCCCCTCTCAAATTACTCAAAAATTTGCCTTTGGTTGAAATATAACAGCTGGGATTTTTCTTTAACATTTAATGTTTAATGTTGATATTCAGCAATTTTAAAGTTATCTCTAGGATACATATGTATATTTTCAAGTGTTTTTAAGTAAGTGTAATATCTTTGCTTCTCACAACAACTTTTAAATGTTATTCAACTTTGCTTTCACAATTCATTTTCCTCTGAAAGAGAGAAGAAAAAATTACCTTAAGATTGAGACAAGACAGGGAAAACTTCCATTCTAGGAAAATAATGTTAGGTTTGACATAAATTAGATGCTTGCCAGTAACTCAGCTACACCTGTCAAATAAGACATTAAAATATGTAATAGAATATTAACAAAAGTCAATTTTGCTAATAATGAAGCCTAAGATTTAACTGTGCTGTTACCAAAAGGGAGGGGAGTCTAAAAACAGTATTGTTTTAGCAGGAAAAACAAATATTTGTCCTATAAAGAGATTTACACTCTCCCTAAACGTTCACTGTACTTCCCTCCCAAGTAGCCTTTAGAAATAAAGATATAAAGGAGTTCATTCTGTGCAAAAAGAGTAGTTAGTTTATATTTATTCTTATTTAGCAACACCATTCAAAAATTATTGAGTATAAGACACATAAAAATACAAACAAGAAAACAATCCCAGCAGAATGTGGCGAGGGCTCACCTCAGTCCTCTATGGGATTTGCACAGAGGGGCACCTGATCCAGAGCAAAGTGAAACCTTGAGCATTCCAGGTCATTTCCAACATGTTTCTGTGGCTCCTGAACTCGGGTTTAATTCCCCTTGGACATACAAACTTGTGTTTCTCAAACGTTAATATACATACGAATCACCTGAGGATCTTATTATAGGGGAGAGGGTGTGGGGCTGGGTGAAAAAGTGAAACTAAAGAAGAGAACAGAAGCATCTCTCTGGAGTCACCATGAGTGACAGTTGTAATAGGAGGTGGCCGTTGTACCTTTCCTCTTCTCTATATCTTGAGCGTTCAGCAAGTATCCTAGTCATCCTTCCAGTGGTATAAAATGTAGGACTCAGTAGTAATTAGAGGTTTAGTATGAGTGTGTATGAATATTTAAAACAGGGACTGTGTGAGTTCTCTGAGGGTAGTCATGCTACTAGGAGGGCTGAGACCAAGAACAGTGGGTTTCTTGGGGAGCACTATCTCTGTGAGGGCCTGTTTGTATTTTTATTTGTCTTGTACTCAATAACTGTGAAATGAAAAGAAATGTAACATATTTTCAGTGGCTCACAGGAAACCTGTCCAAGGAAGAACCAAGAAAGAGGACTGAATGCAAGTGAAAGAGGGGGAAAGCGCTAGAATCAGGAGACCTGGAGACCAGTCGGGTCTACCCACTGTAACACTGGAGGACTCTGAGCTAATAATCATTCTGCTGATCCAAGTCCAAGTTTTCTCATATGCAGAGAAGATTCAGTCATCTATAAACTCGATTTTAGTTTCACAGTTTTGTCATGCTTGCCTTTCTGGAACTTGTTGTTCAGTAGTATTGTAAAAAGATCAATAAAAAGTATCTGGAGCATAGTTGGGAGAGCTTATGTGCTGATTGTGAGAGCTTTCTACCACCAATGATATGTCTATCACTAATTAGTTGTATGGGAGAAGCTATAGACTCACTTTACTCTTGTAGAACATTGTGAAGATCTAATGATCTTTAGGGATCAGCAGATCCACTAACTCCAAGCAATCTGTCCGTGTTTTTTGGCAAGGAAGGAAAACTTGGATCAGAGAGAGACCTAATGCAACAGAATGGATAGTCAGGTGTTCCAGGTCCTTAAATAGAAGTAGCCCTTAAGAAAGAATAAATAAAGCAAGGAATTATGTTGACCAGAGTGAGGAATCAGGATCAGAAAGGATTTTATACAGTGGAGAAGCCCTGCATATAGAAGGGAAGGAAGCAAGATTAAGTGCTTTTATATAGGAAGAGGTGGAAGTCTAAGCTTCCTGAGGGCAGGATTTTTTTAATTTTACTTTTTGTCCATCATGACTTCCCAGGGTCAGAGAGCCTGTACCACAGCAGACATCCATAAGTACTACCTTAGTGAATGAAGGTGGTCAAGAAGGCACCTTGGGCATTCAATGTAAACATAACTCCTTAAAAACTATTTTAATGTAATTAAGTCAAGATAGTTATAGAAATAGAGAAAAAGACATTAGGAGTAGCATGGAGGAAAATCATAACATCTTAAAAAGACAGACAAGGTAAACAAGTTAAGTTACCTAAGTGCAGAAAGACCATGGGCGGAAGTCATAGGTAAGTCCCTTCCTTTTCCTTGATTGATTGTTTAGATATGTATCTCTTTACTGTTTGGAAGAAGCAGAAACCTGTGGCAGAACAGAAGACAAAGTCCTAAGAGAAAATATTGCACTATGCTGCCTCCATCAGACCAGATAGCACTGAGCCTCCACAAGCCTGCCTCTGTTTGAGAGTCTGAGCACTATATCATATCGGCAGAGTTTCAGGAAGTGCAGATCTATAGCAGAAAGGGGGCAGAGAAATGTTTCTAGAAGACTTATTAGAACTATGGGAACTTAGGAGTGAGTCCACTTCTCTCCATCTCAAAGACCAAGTCTCTTGAATGATCTTACCTATATTGTACTATAGGTTCTTATTAGTTGGCCAGCAAGAGAAATCTCGTATCATATCAGATGCTTATTTTCAAGTTGCTTTTATGATTACAGTATTGCCATAAAATTTTCCTAACACTTTTTGCTTAAAAGATTAAGCAAACTATTCTTAACAAAGGATTCTTTAAACATTTTTTTCTTTTAAAACATTTTGTGATATTTCCTCCTATTGACTGAAATGACTTAAATAAATCTTCTTAAAATTTAATTTAATTTGTAAACCTGAATTCAAGCCTGAAATTTAGCACATCTTTGCATGCTATTAACACATAGGTATGTAATTCAAAATTCAATTTTACTTTCTTTTTATCAGATATATATATTCTTAAAAAAAAAAAACACAGAAAATTTACTCAAGTCCATAACTCTGCTCTTCTGACTTCTAAATTTAGCTGCCAGTTTTAGAAGAATTTGCATACTCTTGAATAAATGCCACTGAAGGGGGAGGTGGTTTAGTAAAACTACTTATATGTAGATCCCCTCCTAAAGTGCCCTGTGAATAGCTTTTATTAAGGCAGGTTAAAATTGCTCATTATCCTAAAATAACTTTGGTGCATGTGATGTTTTAAAAAAAGCATACACCGTAATCAGTTTGACATTTTTTGGAATTTCAAAAGGTAATTAGGAAAAAAAAAATCTGCCATTGTGAGCATTTCTAGTGAGGGATAATCCTCGTTTTCATAGATCTTTAAGGTTGCATTAGCTTACCTCTAAAATTACTGATGTTAGTACATGGCCAAGTGCAGGGCAATTCACCTTTAAAGGAAAGGTTGGTGACACACACCAGAAGGAAATTTGAAGACTAGAGGCCCGGTGCACAAAATTTGTGCACGGGGGTGTGTGTGTGTGTGTCCCTCAGCCCAGCCTGCACCCTCTCCTATCTGGGACCCCTCCAGGTATGTCCAACTGCCGGGATCGGGCCTAAACAGGCAGTCAGACATCCCTCTCATAATCCAAGACTGCTGGCTCCCAACCGCTCGCCTGCCTGCTTACCGGATTGCCCCTAACCACTTCTGCCTGCCAGCCTGATCACCCCAAACCACTCCCCTGCCAGCCTGATCAATGCCTAACTGCTCCCCTGCTGGCTCAATTGCCCCTAACTGCTCTCCCCTGTTGGCCTGGTCGCCCCCAACTGCCCTCCCCTGCAGGCCTGGTCCCCCCCTAACTGCCCTCCTCTGCCAGCCCAGTCACCCCTAACTGCCCTTCCTTGCTGGCCTGGTCCCCCCCAACTGCCCTCTCCTGCAGGCCTGGATGCTCCCAACTACCCTCCCCTGCAGGCCTGGTCCCCCCCAACTGCTCTCCCCTGCCAGCCCAGTCACCCCTAAATGCCCTCCCCTGTAGGCCTGGTCCCCCCCTAACTGCCCTCCTCTGCCAGCCCAGTCACCCCTAACTGCCCTTCCTTGCTGGCCTGGTCCCCCCCAACTGCCCTCTCCTGCAGGCCTGGATGCTCCCAACTACCCTCCCCTGCAGGCCTGGTCCCCCCCAACTGCTCTCCCCTGCCAGCCCAGTCACCCCTAAATGCCCTCCCCTGTAGGCCTGGTCCCCCCAACTGCCCTCCTCTGCAGGCCTGGTCCCCCCCAACTGCCCTTCCTTACAGGCCTGGTCCCTCCCAACTGCCCTCCCCTGCAGGCTTGGTCGCCCCCACTGCCCTCCCTTGCAGGCCTGGTTCTTCCCTACTGCCCTCCCCTGCTGGCCATCTGGTGGCAACTATCTTATGTCCACATGGGGTCGGCCATCTTTGACCACATGGGGTGGCCATCTTGTGTGTTGGAGTGATGGTAAATTTGCATATCACTCTTTTATTAGATAGGATAGACACTTGGGAAAGTCATCATAGGTTCTACCACTGATCTGTCCCAACATGTTGTGATTAAATGCTACACTTTGGAGTCCAACATTCCTTGAGTCAAATGTTGTCCACATACTGTAGCTGTAGGAAAGCTACTTTGCTTCTCATGTCTCCATTTTCTCCTTTGTAAAAGAAGGATGATAACTAGAGACCATATATCCCAGTGTGCCCCTGAGAATCTCTATTTATGCTTGTTGTCCGGTCTAATTATTAATGAGTCTTTCCATTCTCAAAAGTGTCCCCATTTGCCTGATAAATTACTAACTAACTCTAATGCAAACCTTGGTAGGGTTGTTAGGAGGATTTACTCAGCACAATACCTGGCACAGAATTTGTATTGAACATATCCTGCAAAATAGGAGCTGCTCATACTAAAACTATGATGAGGACAAAAAAGATATTTCATACAAAGGACTAGGCATGTGGCACATTATAAGTGCTTAATAAATATTAGTTATTGTTACTCATTTTGTGGTATTTTACTCACCCTGAAATAACTGAGTTTGGAGTTAACATACAGCTAGAAACTTGGAATTAGTAAGAAAGGCTTAGAGATGGTCTTCTAGATGACCTGTGCAAAAATACATAGGGCCAGCAGGTCTGTCACAGATTGGCATCTTTAGCTGAGGGATCTGTATCCATAACCTGAACCAAATGTTCAAAGATGTCTTACAACTAGAAAAATAAAGAAACCTTAATCTGCTCAATGTCCCTTTAGCAGACCTGAAGGGTGAGGTGGTTGGGCCCAATGACACAGCCTCAGGCAGAAGATGACAGAGAGCAAAGTCCAGTTTTTTTGGATCTTAACAGAGGTGTTCTTCTCACTGGTCATCATTATGGCAGATGAGTTCAACATTTTTAAATAAAATTGTTTTTAAAAATTGCAATTTAAAAATATCACATTCAGTCCTGGCCAGTGTGGCTCAGTTGGTTATAGCATCATCCCATACACTGAAAGGTTGTGGGTTTGATTTCCCGTCAGGGCACATACCTAAGGTTCAGTCCCAGTTGGAGCATGTAAGGGAAGACAAATGATCAATGTTAGTCTCTCACATCAATGGTTTTCTTTCTCTCTCATATCAATAAGCATGTCATTGGGTGAGGATTAAAAAAAAACAACACAACACATTCAGTCTTTTATTTGTTTTGTTGTTGTTGTTTTTTAATCCTCACCTGAGGATTTTTTTTTTTTTCATTGATTTTCAGAGAGAGAAAAATAACAGAGAGAAACACCCATGTGAGAGAAACACATCGATTGGTTGCCTCCTGCAAGAGCCCTGACCAGGGCCTGAGCCGGGGAGGAGCCTGCAACCGAGGTACGTACTTTTAGCCAGAATTGAACTCGGACCGAGAACTCGGGACCCTTCAGTCCTCAGGCCGAAGCTCTAGCCACTGAGCCAAATCAGCTAGGGCACATTCAGTCTTAATTTCTGGTCCATCATGTAAGGAGCTTGGAAGTTACCACTTCATCCTAACAACAGATAAGAAAGTGAACAAACAAAAAAATTGATAGATCTTTTAAGACCTGTAAAAGAAGTCAGATCACAGGGCAAACTACTGCCCCTTTCCCCTCCCTCTGTATTGGAGACAGGAGAATAGAGAGAATTATAGTTGATGGAAACGGAAACATATGAGCAGCAACCTCCACATGAACCATTACTGGGGTAGGAGGACCTGACTTATAATTGAGAAATGGCTGGAGACACAGGGTGGACATTTATGAGAATTTTGAACAACAGTGGGAGTAGAGATGAAAAGGAAAACTATAAAGGTCCAAGAAGATAACAGGAGGAAATCTTTGGGTCTGGTGATTACTTTTATATAGGACGCAAAAGACATGATCCATAAAAAAAACAATTTGTAAGCTAGACATCATTAAAAGTAACAACTTCTACTCTGCTAAATACAATATCAAGAGAATAAAAGGACAAGTCATAAACTGGGGGAAAATATTTTCAAAACACATATATTATAGCCCTGGCCCGTTTGGCTTAGTGGATAGAGTGTCAGCCTGCAGACTGAGGGGTCCTGGGTTCGATTGGTAGGGGGAACATGCCCTGGTTGCAGGCTCCATCCCCAGCTGGAGGCAGCCAATTGGTGATTCTCTTTCATAATTGATGTTTCTCTCTCTCTCTCTCTCTCTCTCTCTCTCCATTCCTCTCTGAAATCAATAATACACACACACACACACACACACACACACACACACACACACACACGTCATTTCCCATCTCTTTGAAGAAATTCTTTTCACATTTCTTGCAACACAGGTGTACTGGCAACAAATTCCCTCAGTTTTTGTTAGTCTGAGAAAGTCTTTATTTCTCCTTTACTTTCGAATGATAATTTCTCAGTTTAAAAACAAAAATTAGGTTGTTTTTTTCCCCCTTTATTGCCTCCTCTGTCTCAACACTTTATTTCACTCCACTCTGTCCTTGCTTACACGATTTTGAGAGGAGGAGTCAGATGTAATTCTTATATTGCTCTTCGATAAGTAAAGTGTTTTCTTCTCTGGCTTCTTTCAAGGTTTTTTTTTTCTTTATTTTTGATTTTCTGAACTTTGAATATGATATGCTTACGTTTATTTTTTTTTTGTGCCCTTTGAGCTTCCTAGATCTGTGGTTTGATGTCTAACATTAATTTGAGGCAATTCTTAGTCATTATTGCTTCAAATATTTCTTCTGACACTTTCTCTTTTTTTCTCCTACTTATACTCATATTACACATATGTTGTTACACCTTTGGTAGTTGTGCCACAGTTCTTGGGTATCCTGTTTCCTCTTTTAGTCTTTTTTAGCTTTGCTTTCCCAACTTCCAGACCAGATGCAGCTGTGTAACTACAGAGTGAGTAAGAGAGTAAAGTTTCCAAGTTTGGAATCACCCACCTGGAGGTGTGGGCCAAAGCTCCAGGGCATAAGAGAAAGGAGTCTGGATGAATTCTTCCATTGATGGAGAGGGTCATGACAGACAATAGAAGCACACAATTCAGAGCACAAAGATCAATGAGCAATATCTAATCACTCCCATTCCTCTTCACTCCCAAGCTCTCATGTATTTTCCAAAATCAACTTTTGTCAAAATAGGTGTGAACATGTGTGCTCACATTAATACAACCCTCATCAACACATCTGCTTAAGTCTCTTCAAATATCAAATATAAATGCACCAGTGTGCAATTATTCTTCTAAAAAATTTTTTAGTTTAGATTGGACTAGAACAATCTGAATATTTAGGAGTATGAAATAAAAAATCAAAGTCTCTCTTTTAGAGACAAGGAAATCAAATCCCCAAGGTTAAGTTTCATGCACAGGTCATAAGGCTGGTTGGTTACAGTTGGAACTAAAACCAAGTTCCTGACCATTATTTCAGACTTCTTTTTTCTGCATGCAAAATTGTTTTTTCTTCACACCACACATTGAATATTGACACAGCTGAAAACACCAGCACATTGTATTATCATTTAGATAATTAGATGCTAATGTTCTCAGAAAATCTCACTCAACAGGCAATATTTTAAAGTAACAGTGACTGTGATTTGTAATTAGCTAATAAGTCTGAGCCTGTAATTCTTCTGTCAGGCCCTCAGGTTGAGCTGTTTGTATTTTTAAGTCTTATTACACAGATTTGTTCTGCAGAAATGTTTTATGGAAGGAATGAGTTTTGGTTTTATATTAAAAAAAACTAGATTTATTTTATCTCTCAGCAACCCAGAAATAGATGTGTGCTGCCAGGTGGGGCAGAGAGAGTGCAAAGCATCAAGACCACCGAAGGCGCCAGGCTACAGAAGGCAAAACTGAAGGGCTTGGAGAGATTGCATTTACTCTCGGAAAACCTAGGTTTTGCATTTCTGCATGATTTTTAACTGTGCAAATACTCTGAGTTGACTTTCTCCTGCTTCTAGTAAATCGCCAATTAATTTCAGTAAGCTCTTAATTGAAACTATCAGCATTATTAATGTTTTTTAGAAAGGAAGAAGTGCTCTAAGCCATCTATTTTCTAGTGACTAGCTCAAGTTATAAAATGGGAAAAGTAAGTGATCCTTATTGTATGACTAACTTCCACACTCAACTTTGATGTTATGATTTCTTTGCAAATGCTTTGATGGCATCTAGGTGTCAGACACCTCAGGGCAGTGGAACATTATAGACATCACAAAGACCAAAATCAAACTTAACATTATTTCTTCCCAAATCTGTTTTTTGCCCATGCTTGATATTTTAGTAATAGTTATTTGCCAGTTACCTATTTCCTAAACCAGAAACTTTCACTTAATCCTTGACTCTCATTTCTCTAATTAATTACCAAGTCCCCTTAGTTCTATCAAGTAAATATTTCTCCATTCCGTCCATTTCTTTCCTTTTCCACTGCCTCATCTTCTCTATAGGCCAACATCATGTCTTCCTAGTCTTGCAAAATGACCAAGGCCAATGTCATTTATAACCTTCAATGGTGACAATGTTGAACATTACTTGAGCCCTGTGTTCCTAGAATACAAGGGTGGTGAAGAAATCACTTCAATTCTTTTATTTTTGACCTTTTACCACTCTTTTGTCTTCCAAGAAACATCCAAGTACCATCCTGCTCTCCATAGTCCAAGATAAGTCTAGTCTCCAACCTTCTTCAAGAATTCCTAAAGTTCACTTTGCCTCTATAAAACCAAGGCCTTCATCCTAACTGGTTTGGCTCAGTGGATAGAGCGTCAGCCTGCAGACTCAAGGCCCCCAGGTTTGATTCCAGTCAAGGGCATGTACCGTGGTTGCGGGCACATCCCCAGTAGGGGGTGTGCAGGAAGCAGCTGATTGATGTTTCTCTCTCATCACTGTTACTAACTCTCTCTCTCCCTCTCCCTTACTCTCTGTAAAAAATCAATAAAATATATTAAAAAAATAAAACCCAGACTTTCTTCCTTTTCTTTGATAATTTCCTCATTAATAAAAGTTCTCCCTAATGCAGTAGCCCAAATAAAATCATCTCCCTAATTGTCCAGTGTATTTTGCCTTTCACAATGGTTAGAAGTAGGGGAGCACATAATATCATCGAGAGAGCTGTAACTATGAAAGCTAGTCTTATCCTGGATGCAGACTCACATGAAAACATTTATTAGCACTCGGGAACATGAAACTGCCCTTTCACCTGCCTGTGGGTTGGTGGAGCCCCCAGTTTGTTTCTGAGACTTCCTAAATTTACCTTAATGAGGGGTCTCCAGAGGCAGAGGTACCAGTACTCTAGTGCCAGGACCTAGTCTGGTAACCCAAGAAAATCCTCAAGGAATTGCAAGAACACAGGGTCATCAGATAGGGGCTCTTCTCTGAAGGATTTCAAGGAGGGACTTTCTGCATTCCTGGATCCTTCAAGAAGGCCAACCCATCTATTTTGAACATAACTCAATTCAAGAAATTTACATTTGTTTATAACATTCCCTTATGCTAATCATAAAATCCTTCAGGGCAGGTCAGTCATAAAGGGAAGAGTTTGTAGTGGCTGGTGTCAACCAATGGCTACTGGTTTCAATTCAACATGTACAGGAACCCTCAATTTGGGGAATGGTGAAGAAGAACACTTTATTTAGTGCAAACAGCTTGCCAGTAAAACAACATGCCTGTGAAAACAGTACTGCTGTGAAATAACTAGATAGTGCAGCTGTGAAAATAACACAGCCTGCTTCGGACCAGGCAGCCCTGAGGCCCAAGCCCCTCTTCAGCTAGGCAGCTCCGCTACATGATGGTTGGCTCCACCATGGTGCGCTCTTCTCTGCCCTGCTCCAGTCTGGTCTACCCTGCTCCAGCTGGGAGTTGCCTTTTTTCAGACTTCTGTGAAAAGTGTGCTTCCTGAACTAGAAAAGCTGGTTTATATAGGCGGAAGTCCCCACCCCTGGTCCCTGATTGGTCAGAATAGAGACACTCTGATTGGTCAGAGCTGCAGGCAGCTTTGATTGGGTGGGGAAAGCCTCAATCCTATAGGTTGAAGTAAGACTCCAAAACTCTTTTATAAGGGCTGGCTCAGATGGCAGAAACACGGTGTGGGAGGCAGTTTAGCACCCAGATAGGCAGTCTACTAGTAGCACAGAGGCTTCTCCCAGGCTTCTCAGCAAGTGCAGTTTGCATGCGAGTCCCTTGTACAGAAATGGCTGCTAGGCTCTGCCTTTTTTAGCCCAGTTAGCCACCAGGAGCCCTTCTTAGTTCACACTGGTCTTTACATTATTCATCCTGTAGCTAGAGTAATTTTTATAAGTCATACACCTCATCGGTTTTCAGTGAATCCTGAATGAGAATTCCAAACTGCATAAATAAGGCCCTTTATGCATGATTTAGCCCCTATTTATCTTTTGAAGCTAACTTCTGACAGCCTTCCTTTTCTGGTCCTCTCTCCACACTGCTTCCTGGCTCCAAAACTTATTTAGTCCTTCCATTCACCCACCCATGCTGTTTGCCCCCAGATCCACTCCATGCCCTTCCCCTGCTCTGCTCTATAATGCAATAGATTCCCTGCCCCTTGATCCTCCAGAGGCTGTGGTTCTGGGTGGGTTTCCAGCTGGGTTCAGCCAATGAGAGCACTGCTGAGAGATTTAAAAGGCTGGGGGATATCTCCCCTTCTGTCTCTGCCAGGCAAGGGAATTCTGGCAGAAGATGCCCTTCTTCCTTAGCTGAAGCTCCTATAGGAAAGCCTGGTCTGGTTCCGCTTTTCCTGGTGACTCCAGCTCTTGGATTCCAGGAACACTGCCTCTTCCCTTTCATGTGGGACAGTGACTTCCTGCTGTGGCTAATCTTTGGGGTATCTCACTCTCCCTTGGGTGGCTTCTCAGGCCTCTCCCACCTCCTGGGAACTAATTATCCACATTAAATTCCCTCTGCTGATACACATACACATAAGCAAATGTTTCCTATGATTCTTACTGGCTTTGCAAGTGCCCAACGATATAATTTGGTTCTTTGATCAGCATCCCAAATTTCTTCCTTGAAGGACCTGGATATAAATAAGACAAAGTCTGTGGAACTCGAACAATGTGGCTATTTATACGTATAGGTTAGCCCTTCCAAGGGCCCAGCTGTGCTAAACTTCTTTTAGTTACTCAAACATGCAAGGATATTATTTGTCATATTTTTTTTTCTTTTTTTTATCTACCACTCTGGCCCAAGCCGCCATCCTTTCTCTTTGGATTTCCTCACTAATCTCAAGACCTCCCTCTATATGCCTATCTATCTCCCCACACATCATTCAAAATGGTAACTTAACTGTAAATAACTCTGCTGCTTAGATACCTCTGGTTGACTTCACTCTGTCCTCAGAATAAAATCCCAGTCTTCATAACCCAGGCAAATGGTGGAGCTCCGGGCAAGACTTTGACCTTATTTTCTACTGTGATCCTTGGTGCTCCACGGTTCCTGTGCCTGGAAAGCCCTTCTTCCTCACATCTGCTCATAGTTTGTTCCTTGTCATAACTGAAATCTCAGCCCAATGTCACCTCTCCCAAGAGTTTTTCTCTGACTACCCTAATGAGGGCAGCTCCCTTCCAATCAGCTACCATATTCCCTATTTGTCTTTATGGCACTTATCATTATCCAACATGATTTCTTTCTTCATAGACACTAAAGGTGAGCGCAAAACATATCTTAGTTACCTAATCCATCTCTCTATCTCCAGCAGGCAGCAAAGTCCCTAGCTCACAGTAAAAACATACATAGTTGTTGAACAAATGAGAAAAAGGTTTGGCCAGCATTGTAAAAAAGGGCTTTACATAGATTAACTCATTGTCATCTTCACAGTGACCCAGTGAGGTAGGTATTCCATTTCTCCATTTTAGAGAGAGCAAGCACATGGCCATGTCACAGGCCCAGTGAGGGTTGGGCCTGGGCTCTGATTCAGGAAATCTAACTGCAGAAGCAGGGTGATAACCTGTGTGTTACACTGCCTCTTATCCCAATGCAATCTCTTAGAAAATATTTTTAATGACAATGAGTAATAAAAGTATAAATTAGAATCCAACACGTTGTTCTAGTAATACAACTAACCCCACCATGGTTGCAGTCAGGTGATCAGAGCTGTCTCTTCTCAAACAAATTTGAAAATGATCAGACAATGCCAACCACTTCCTTTGACTGGGGCCAGGTGGCTTCTTTTGTCAGCCTTTGTATGGTGTCTCCTAATTTTAGAAAAGTAGAAATGTGGAGCAAAAAAGCACATATACTTTAGAGGCATAGAAATATAGGCCTCAACAATGTTTTGTAAAATACAGGGTAGGACAAAGGTAGGTCTACAGTTGTTCATATAGAAAATAATGAAGTACGAATAAATAACAATAGAAGAATAAACTGTTTTGTGTACTCAGAACTGTAAACCTACTTTGACCCCCTTTGTATAAAGTGTAATGCCATGTAAAGGATTCAAAACATCATTAAAAATAACAGTGTAGGTAGGACAATAGATTACAACTACTGTTATATAATATTACCTTATTATGCATTATCAGACTATGCATTTGACTTTATTGAAAGGGTAAGATGTAAGGCACTGTCTTTACCTGAAATATGACACCTCTTTTATCTTAGTCCCTGACTATCTGAGGAACAATTCATAGATATGTACGTTTTCTACAAGGTCACAACTCTTCAGTTATATGCCTGAAAAAACATTAATTGATCTTTTGTTATTTGCCTATCTCTCCAATACTTTATTTGTCACACCCTTTTCCTTTTCTCAAACTTGCTTTGCATTTAATACATTCCAAATTATCTATAAATTACATGAGTATTTCAATAATTGAAGTAAAGCTAGATAGGAAAAAATATTTTCCCTTTTAAGAATACAGAATAGATTCTTGGAAATGGCCCTGAAGATGTTTTACAACATATATTCTGTTAACAATCATCCAAAGGAATAATTCTAATGATCTTTCTCTTTGATCTTAAAGAAATGCTTTTCCTCACCATTTCTTCTCACACACACCCATTGCCCAGACAAAACTGCTTGAAATGAATATGAAGCAACGCTAAGAATTCCAGAAGACAAAAGGATCCAGAAACTCAGTTCTGGCAAAATAATTGTCCCTCATGTTCTTTGTCCACTCAGGCAGCTATAACAAAATACCACAGACTGGGAAGTGTGTAAAAAACAGAAATTTATTTCCTGTAGCTCTGGGAACTGATAAGTCCAAGATCAAGGTGCCAGCATGATTGTGCTTCAGTGAAGGCCTCTTCCTGGTAAGCAGGTACCTTCTTGCTTGGTCCTCACATGGTGGAATGGGCAAGGATGTCTCTGTGGAATCACTAATCCAATTCATGAGGCCTCCACCCTCAAGACCTAAGCACCTCCCCAAGGTCTCACCTTCAAATACCTTCACAGTGGGCATTAAGATTTCAACATTTGAATAATTGGGGATGCAAATAGTCAGACCACAATAGTCCTCCAGACAAAGATAAAAGGTGTGGTTTGAACATGATCAGGCAATGCCCTCCTTTCCCTGAGGGCACTTACTCAAACTGCTTAAGACTCATCATAATAGTGAATAGGTAGGTTCCTCAGTAACAAATTTTCTGTATTCTAAACATTGTACATTAATGTTAATGTTGGCATGTAGAGACATGTACTTTCGTTCTTAAAACTTTTAACGCAAATGTTAAACACAGAAATTAAGACAGCTTATTTTGCTCAGACCACTGCAATGTTCAGGGTTTCTGCTTCCCTGGTTCAAGTCCTTTTGTGGACTGTAAATGAAAAAGACCACAAGTGGACCTTTGCAGAAATTTGTCCATCTGCCACAGCTGACCTTATTCCTTGAGCATACCTTTCCAAGATGCCTTATCTTCTGACATAGTTATAACCCTTTCCAGTGCCCTTGATTTTTCTAGATAGCAAGTCACGAACTGTTAACATTAGAACATAAGATGTTTTTAAAGTAATTTCAGTATTCCCTACAAAACAGATTCACCAATCAGTCCTCAGAATAATTGTCCAAGACCCACCTGGCCATAGGATATCAACATTAGACTTTTCTTTTGGGAACAGGAAAAGAAGTGGAGTGTAAAGTACAGCAGAGTAAAGTTCAGGAAGCTTCCATTCCACTATTTGCAAATTTAAAAGCAAAAGTTTTAGCAGTTAGTTCCTTGAACAAACAATTTATCTTCCCCGCAGTATTATGGGATTATCAGGATTTATCCACTTTATACTTATCTTCTCTACTATAGCAAGCTACTATGAGTCATATTTATAAGGATAAAGTAACAGAGATGCATAGATATTAGGTGTACGTGTGTGTTGGGGTGTACACAGTGTTCATTGTCTAAGAGTATGTTTTAGAAAAACATAGGCTAAAAATGCACTGTGTCTAGAATGAGTAAGTCATATCCTTAAGCAAAACAAAACACACATTTATTAACATCACTGGGTGTGAGACACTCAAGCGAACACAAAACACTCTGTCTATGGAGAAGAACTCAAGTTACTGTTTGTAAAAACCAAGGAATTTGGGAGTGAGAGGGGTTATTTGGTTGTTCTTACACACTTCTGTCAGAACACCTAAAGCTACCAAAACAGGGCCACACTCTATGATAAAACACCCAAGAGCTTATACCCCAGGGTGCATCAACAGTGTGGAGTAAGATCCATCTACCAGAATGGCTCTCAGAATCAAGTGTTCTCCAGTGAGGAGGCTGAGGCCACATTCAGCTATTTCAAGGGAGCATGTGAAATCTCATTACTAATGTTTCTAGCTACAAATGGCTTTTATGCTCTCAAATTTTTTTAAATGTACATTTTATAAATAACTTATCTCAAAATTGTGGGTCAATTAAAATAATGTAAATGTACAGTTTGCATGTCAATAGTTATGGAGAAAAAGGAAACAATGGGCAAATCCAGTCTTTTTAAAAGCAACTTTTTTTTTCAAGCTGTAAATACCACTTGTAGAGAAGAGACAAACAGCCCCCCATGATTGTACCATTAAAATAAAGTGTGAAAGGTGGAGACAGAGTTCCTTTGTGACTACATCTTCTAATTTTGTCTAAATTAAAAAAAATGGTGCTTTTAATTATCATTCTCTTTTAATTCTTACATAATAACCCTTGAAGTTGGTAATTGTTATCTTTACAGATGGAGAAACTGAACATAAGACAAAGTATACCATTTGCCCTAGATCATATTGCTAGTCAAATCCCTGTAGTTTTGCAGTTATATCACATGCATCTACTAATATTCTGCCAAGATTACTTCTGAGATTACTTGTCATGCACTTTTATATGTTTGTACTCTACCTTATTGTACAAATGAGTTGAAGAAGATCATTGAAAATCTTAAGGAAGAAATCCATGCAATTTTTTTTCTTTTTTCTTTATTAATTCTTCAGTGCTTTCTGGAAGCACCTGTTCAAAGAGTTGGGAATTATAATAGAAATGTAGGATTCAGGGTACATAGTGGCTCAATTTTGCTCTCTTCTTTCATTATTTCCATATAGAACGTCAGATAAATAGAAACTATTGAAAAATGATGAAAGGGCAGAGCTGGTCACACTAATAATATCTTAATTCTACATAATGACCAAAAAATGGTAGAGGATGGGAATTAAGTCAGAAGTATTAAAACAATGTTTCCACAGACTCTTACTGGAGTGCAACTACTCTTAAGGCCGCACTAGCCTTAGCAGCCTTTCTCGTCTATCCTCTGGACATCACTTTAGGGAATGCAATTAGCATAGAAGTTATGTGACTCTGCTAGGATGAAGCTGTCTTTGTATCAGAAGGGAGTTCTTCATTCACTGAAGAATATGGGAAGAGGTATAGCTTATTCCATTGCCCATCAGACCTTTAACTTTACTTCATGTTGATCTGGTAAAGAGAAAGTAAAGGTGGTTGCAGCCTAGAGTAACAAGTACTATATTGAGCAACGTGTGTGTGTGTGTGTGTGTGTGTGTGTGTGTGTGTTTCAGTGAAATCCTAAGCTCCAAGGTTCTATCACTGTGCTTTTATTTTATTTTTAAAAAATACTTATTACCTTATTTTCTAAATCAGCCCTTCACTAAACTATTAACACCAGAAGTGGGAATTATTTCATGTTTATCTCTGAATCTTTAGGCCTAGAATAAATATTTGTTGGAAGAAAAAAAGGGAGGTAGGAAGGAGGTAAAAAGGAGTTGTTAGGAAATATACATTAATGACAGAGGTGATAAAGTATATAGTAAAGAACTGTTATAAGATCACAATATAGGAATTTCAAAAGTTACTTGTTGATATGATAATTACTTCATCACCATTTCATGCTGAAGTAGTACTGGGTCTGAGATAGCGTTTATTAATTCACAACTTATTTAAGTGTGTCTACAGTGTTCCAGACACTGTTGTAAGTACTGGGATTAAAATGGTGAACAAAATAGTCTATATCTCTGCTCTGACTGAGACTTAACAATTTAGTAAAATGACATAGATAATAAAAAAAGGAAACATACCAACAAACAATGGTGATAAGTGTCCAAAAGGCAATACAAATGGTGATGAGATAATGGGTGGTTGTAGTTGGTGAGTTATTGAGAGGTGAAGGAGCAGGGACCACTTTAGATCAGGTAACTAGGTAGACCTCAAGAGTTAGTGTGTCTTAAGCAGAAACTCAAAGACAGAAAAGAAACAATAGTACTATCTGGGGGAAGAGCTTCATGAGTAAAAAGTAAAAACTTAGGGGGACAATGTTGAGGGATCTGAAATAGGGCAAGAGAACTGGAAGCAGCATGGACGAAGGAGAAGAAAAATAGGAGATAGGGCCAGATCATAGAGGGCCATGGAAGCTGTGGAAATAAGTTTACACATTCATATTCTCCTTGATATTCTTTATTATTTAAGTATGGTTTCTCTGATCTTATAAGAAGTTGTCCTTGCACATTCATAAATTACTCAATTTATGTTTTCCCTTCTCTCTTGGGGACACATCGTTGGGAGAGTCCATACATTGAGATTCTCGACAGTCATACCAACGTTTTAGTAAATATATTCTCACCTCCCCAATTAAACTTTTCATCTTTGAATGTCACTCTTTATCCTATAACAGCTGCACATGAAACTATAAAGTAATATGCAATCAAACACTTCCCTAGATAGTGCTTCATTTATATATTTGTTGAAAATATATAAATATTAAATGAAAGACAGGGATCATGGAAATTACCTTAATCCCAATACCTAGCTCCCATATTATCAATAGAAAAAAGTTACCCATGTAAGTTGAGACATCCTGAATTATTTGGATAAGATTTTCTATGGGATGTTGAAAATAATAACCTTCAATCACACTGGAATCACTTAGAGAGACTACAAAGTGAATGACATTTTAAGAATAAAGTTTATTTGCTAAAATATATTTTGAAAAGTCTGTTGTAAGTATCCGACAGAACACTCTTGAGACAGCAAACTATGCAGAAATACTTTTAGCTGCTGCCTGCTCAGCCTGACTCCTTTAGGCTGCTTTTTCTAAGAGAATTGCTCTTTCGGCTGCTGTTACCTAATCATCACATGGACTCTATTTGGGAGCTTGGCTGGGACAGTCATCATGAATAAAGAGGACAGGGCACACAAGGGCCAGTTGGAAAAGTCAAGAGGAGGTGCTGGGTGTGGGGATGGAAAACAGGACGGTAGAATGGTCTGACTTTTTTCAACATCAGACCACAGTAGGCAGTGACACAGATGTGTAAAATATTGTGAAAATAAATAAAACAAGAGGGGATGAGAACATAGTTTTGTTGTTTTTACAGAATTAGAAACACACCATACATAGAACTTTGCTACTGCTTAATACTTAATGATATAGTATGATCATTTTCCCCATAATTAAATATTTATCAATATTATTTGAATGATTTTATGAAGTTCTACTTGTAGACATATATTTATATAATTTCTCGTGGCTAAATATTTAGAGGTTTGGCTGTTCTTTAAAAATTTTGCCATCATATATTATACTATGTTGAGAATCTTGCCAAACATCTGATCATTTCATTAAAACCAATTTTCAGGTGTTGAATTTCTGTTCAGAAATCAGTAGAGATCATTGTGAGATTTGTCTTCCTAAGTGCACACTATTCGGTAAGTCTCATTTGATTATACCATTAATGTTTCAGCCTGAGCAATAGACAGACCCATAGAGCAGCATTGAAAGAGCAGGTGAGAAGACAGCCTGGGTCCTGCTCTGCTTCCTCCTTAGTAATGTGACATAGGTAGTCAGCAAAGACACACATCAACAACAAGGTAATATCAGATGGATATAGGTGTCCTAAAGCTAATAGAAAGGGTAATATTGACAATAAACCCCTAAACTGGTTTCAACACATATTTATCGCAGTGGATACAAAGATGCTAATCTCCTCACACCTCTGCGCAAAACATTTAACATCTTCACATACTATTTTAATTTAATTTATATTTACTTGATCAATAATGAGAATACACACACACACACACACACACACACACGCATATATATATATATATATATATATATATATATATATATATATATAATTAGTGTTTGGGTTCCTTTCTTTGTCAAGTACCTGGTTGTATCCTTATACATTTTTCTATTGTCTTGATCTCCTTTTCTTATTGATTAGAAGAGCTCTATTATGTTGAAAATATATTTCTAATTTTCCTTTTACTTTTGATGAAGTATTTTGTTATGCAAAAATGTATTTATTTAGCTAAATGCATCATTTTTTATAGTTTTCTAATTCAAAACAAGCTTTTGCTTGTTGCTTCCAAGATAATATAAATACTTAAGTTTATTTCTAGTTATTTATATAGTTTCATTTTTTATATTTAGCTCTTTAACTCATTCTTATTGCTAATATAATTTTCCAAATTACTAACCAATTGTTCTGCCACCATTTACTGTGAGATTTTCCCTGCTGTTTTGAAACACTACTTACCACTATCATATTTTAATTTAGGATATATAATTTGGACTGTCTGGATTTCTTATGCTGCTATATTGATTTTCTGTCCACTCTTTGACCAGAACCATACCTGAGGCTACTCTTGGTTTGGTCTAATTTCTGTTTGGATAAATAGTGTGCTAGAAGTGGGTCTTTCAAACTGACTTCCTTATCTACCATCATTTTCTGCCTTCTAATCTGGAGAATGGATCATAAAGTGCTTACTGACTGTTCAGGGAGGGAGAAATAGGTAAAGTATGAGAAGAAATGGGAAGGAATGAACATTTTTTGAATATTTACTTCATGCTTTGCACCATGTTAACCTTTATAACAATCTGAATAGCATCATCACTGTTTTGTTGATAAGGAAACTGCCCTTTAGAGGCGATAATTAAATTACTCAGGATCACAAAACAAATAAGAGGTGGAATTAGGATTCAAACTAAAAATTGACTTCAACTTTCATGCAACTCACAGGGGTCTTGTGAAAGAAGTGGAAGACAGGACCAATGTCCCTGGTGTTAGTGCATGGACTGTGAGGATGGAGTCTTTGCCAGCTCTACCATCATTGCAAGGAAAGGACTCAGAGCCATGACATTGTCTCTGGATGCCATTTACCCTTTCTATGTCAGTGTCTTGCCACTGTATTACCCACAGATGTATACCCACAGATCTTGTCTCAGTGTAATACAGTGGCAAGACACTGACATAGAAGATGTATCCACAGAGCCCTAGCAGGTTTGGCTCAGTGGATAGAGCGTCAGCCTGCGGACTGAAGGGTCCCAGGTTTGATTCTGGTCAAGGGCACATGCCTAGGTTGTGGGCTCGATCCCCAATGGGGGGGGGGGGCATGCAGGAGGCAGTCAATTGATGATTATCTCACATCATTGATGTTTATATATCTCTCTCCCTCTCCCTTCCTTTCTGAAATCAATAAAAATACATTTTTTAAAAAAATGTATACCCACAGAGTAAAATTAGAGGTCATTTCCAGCAGCCCTTCCCCGTATGCCATGTCCCTTTACCAAATATGGGTGACTCTCTTCTTAAGCTCCTAGATCTAGCCTAAGGATGATGTGCTTAGACTCTTTGGAATGAACACTTTTTAAGGGCAAGCTAGAGTGATCATTGAATGATTTTCTGAGAAGCTCGAAATTATGAAAAATAGTCAGCTTACCTAAGAATTGTTGAACTACATTTATAGTATATTGTCCCGTGCTTAGCACAGAGTCTTAGGCAGAGAATTTTCTACTTCATTTATTTTCTTGTCCTAGTAGAGTATATAGATTGCAGGAATATTTATAATTGTGTTGTTTGATGTTGCTAAAAATATTTTACTTTGCTATACTTTTGATCATATGATATATTCAATGTATGGAGTAAAGTGTCTGATTAGGTTGGAATTTATTTTAATTTTTTTCTTGGTGGAGGAGGGAGTAATGTAAGCATTTACTATTGATATAAAGAAATTAAAGGCAGCTGGGAATTAAGGGATCACAGAAGTCCCTAGACTTTCTGATTTGGTAAAAAACATGATTCCTAACCTCTGCCCTCTGATTCTAAGTAATTGGAAAATGCAAGGGAGAAAAATTAAAATCCTAAATGAAATCACAAAAGGGATAGAGTCCTAGACACTACGTGACCTCTGCCTGGGTCTTATGGCCAAAATAGCAGAGTCATTCCATGTTTTCAGAGAGCGGATTTGGAAACTGATCATGATACCATGTTCCTTGGGGGCTGGCATGGCCCGAGGAAGAGCTGCAGGACAGAATCTGAAGTACTATATCAGAGGGGCCCAGGCTAATTTGCTATAAGACTCCCTGGGCTAAGTGGAGGCTCACCTACCCTCCCACCTGCAAAAGCCACTGTGGTGTTGAAAGGGAGCAACTCTGACTGACAGCAACAGGTACCAGAAGCTCAGCCCCTGATACAGAGACTCAGAAATGCCCATGGACAATGGTGTAACAAACAGCAATTGAGGACTTTTGCTTCATATGGAAGCAAGTGTGAATGACTTGCAGATTCACCTAAGTGGTAAGAAGTTTCTTGGTATTTTAAAATACCAAGGGTATTGTTTCTTAATAATGGGAGTGGAGAAAAAATAAGAAGAGAAAATGAGAACAAATGAGCTTGAGTTGCTGCCAATCTGGTCAGCAGGAGCTTTCTGATATTTATTTGGGTCACCATGGGGAGGCCATATTTTGTACCCCACAGCATAACAAGAGGCATCCCGGCTAACAGGTTGCAAATAAACATTGATGATGTGCACTATAAACCCATCACACTGTGTCTCAAGATTCCTGGGAACCCAGAAAGATAAACTCACCAGAAGTCTAAATAAACAAAGATATGATGATGTCAATGGAGTTAATTGAATAAACTATATGATGGGAAAACAAGAAGTATGAACCAAGATTTCCTGAAGGTATTATAAAGTTTTACTGCATTCTTAGGACATTGAGATTATTTATCAAACAACCCTAAGTATTACAAATCTGTCTTCTTGCATGCTTGCATATAATGCTAGAATTTTCCTGGGAGTCAGATCCTATGATTTTTAGCCCTCTCATTCTACCCTTGGGGCCCCTCACTGTCCACAGATAGTCTTGCCCCCTACTTTGTTGGAAAGTAGAAGTTCTCAGTTTGGAACTCTATCAGCTTCCTTCTCTTCTTATGTGTGCACTAGCCTGTGGAAGGAGAGTCATTCTTCTTTGTCATGGCAACACTTTGGTCAATAGCATTCGGAGCCATGGTCTCTTTCTTTGTTTTCCAGGTGTTCTTACTGCCACTCCTGCTGCTCCTCTTACCATCTAGCTCTTCTCTCCCAGCAATTCCAGTAGCAGTGCTCTCCAGGATTCCTTTACTGAACAGTTTTTCTTCCCACTCAACACACTTTGGCTGGGTTATTTAATCTCCCATAATAACAAATTACCATTTTAATGCTGGTGATTTCCATATTTATATTTAAGGCCTACATCTCTCTATCCCACATCCCCTGTGCTGGCAATTTGCTCCAATGGTACCGAATTACTGTATCAGGGGGCCCAAGATCTGCACATGCTGCTTTCTTCAACTAGAATCTCTTGTTCTCTTCTTTCTGTTTCCCTCCCTTTACCTACATAACTCTTATTTCTAAGAAGATTTCTTCAATCTCACACCTATGTGTCACCTGCCTCTTCTATTAGCATTCTTAGAACACTGTGAGAGCACTCATTACTGTATCCCCCACCAGGTGCTAAGCTTGTAGGGGACTAGCATATGTCCAGTAACTGGAACAATGTCTCATTCACAGGTGACATCATAAGTATATATATATTGAAGCCAATTAATAAATAAGTTATTAAACAAACTTACTAGTTATGAGACTTTTGCCCAGGCCTTTGAACTCAGCCCAAGGTCCATGTATGTATAAAACAGGGAAAATAATACTTCCTGATACTAAAAATATTATTGTGCATAGATATGGAGTAAAATATGGCAAAGCTATTATTTGCCTTCATTAGAGATGAGATTTTCTCATATCATCATGGTTTGTGATGACACCATCATTTTCAAATGTCTCAATTTTGAGGCCAAGCAGCCATGTAGTACAAAATTAGATCATAGAATTATTCAATGATGAACTTTCAATTTATGTTTTTCTAGGATATTAATTGATTGGTAATTTAAAATGCTGTGCCCTACAAATCATGGTAGAAACAATCCTACATGTGAATAATTATTATTTTTTCTTTAATAAGTGATTGTAAAAGTGATATTAGGTTTTATTAGAGAAAATCAATTTTGTTTAAAGAAAATCTAAATCTATTAGAATTGAAACTTTGGAAGGAATATATTTGATGTTTACCAAATTATATGTATTTTATGATATGGTTATCTTGAGATACTTTGTAATTCTTTGCAGTTTAAATTTAATAGACCATGAATCTTGGTTCATAAACTTTACAACTTATTCTTTTGGCTTTTCTAGGAATCAGTTGTTTGCACATGTTACAACCTTTGCATGTTATGTTTTCATTTTTTCCACTAAAATATTCTATGAAAAGGAGAATATTTAAAACTAAAATCATATATTTAAAAAATTGGATTAGTAAATGCTGTATTGTTATAAAAATAGCAAAATGTAAATGTGTTCTTATAATTTAATTCTTTTATTGAGCAGTTAAGATTATTGAGCAAGATATGGCTCCTATCCTGCTAGCATTTACTAAGAAAAATCAACTTTGGTGATCTAATGGAGTTCACAATTTATCAAGAGAAACAAACCTATTTTTAACTAACTATAAGTCAAATTATACTATGGAAAAGCTATAATAAATAAAGTAATTTGGAAAGAAAAAAAGTATTACTTAGTTCTTCTTGGGAGAATTGGAGAAGTTTTAAGAAGCAGCCATATTTTAAATGATTTCTGAAGGAAGAATATGCGAGTTGGAAACAGGCAGAAGAGCATTTCAGATATAGCATATTTCTAGAACTAAGGTATGAGGGTTTAAACGGATGTGATGTTTGTAATAATGACAAACAGAGCAGCAGTTCTCAAACTTTAGAGTGCATGAGGATCATATGGCTAGCTTGTTAAACTCCAGAAAGCTGATTAAGTAGGTGTGGGGTAGGGCCTCAAAATTTGCATTTCTAACAACTTCCCAAGTGATGAGGATGTGACTGTTCTGGTTAGACCCTCACTGCACTTGATAAAAATTGGCATTGTCTAGTGAATTTTAGAAGACCAGATTAAAAAAAAAAAAGTTTTGAGCCAAATTATAAAGATAGTGGATATCCAGGCTCAGGCATTTTTAGCTTGTTTTAGCTAATGTGGAAAGGCAGGGTTGAGTGTGCATTTCACAAAAGATTAGCGTTGGAGAACCTGGATTAGATGGGAAAGCCATCAAGTATACACAGCTGAGATGGGATACCTGATGACTTCTTGACTTTGGAAACTAGAAAGAGAGGAGTTTTTGTGAGCCTGGCCATTGGGAGCTTGCCTGGGGGTGTAGCCATTCACTGAATTAGACAACTCAGGAGCAGGCACACATCTGGACTATAGTATACAGCAAGGGAAGGGGACTGAGAATGTGTTAGGATTGATTTTAATATGCTGCTGCTGCACTTCCAAGGACTGAGGTCAGGAAATTATTAGGAAACTTAGGTTCGGATATCAGAAGAGTTGGAGGAGAGGACTGATGGGTACTCATATCGGGAATAAGGGAAGTCAGAAAACAGGGTGAAATTTCTCAGAAAAATACTGTGAGCAGGAAGAGGGGAGAACTACAAAAATAAAAGTTTCACAGTGTGGAACTTTTAAAATGTTGATAAAATATATCAACACAACATTTAGAAATAAAACAAACTTTCCTGTGCTTGCTATTCATAAAATGTGGGAAATTTTCCTGAAATCTGGCATCAATATACTTCTTGCCCATTACCCTACTGAATGCAAATATGTTATTCTGAGTGTTTGTGGACTTGCTATAATGCATTCTAGAGCTAAGGTACACAAGTAAAATATTTTAGCTGAGGTTAGAGAGGTTAGGAGGTCAATCATGAGAGGTTTTTTTAAATCCTCACCCAAAAATATGTTTATTTATTTGAGAGAAAAAGAGGAAGGTAGGAGAGAGAAACATTGATGTACAAGAGAAAGATTGCTCGGTTGCCTCCCAGATGTGCCGTGACCAGGGATTGAACCTGAAACCTAGGTATGTGCCCTAACTGGGGATAGAACCCACAACCTTTTAGTGTACAGGACGACACTCCAACCAGCTGAGCCACATGGCAAGGGTTCATGAGGGTTTTTATAAGTTATGCCAAGGCATAAGATTTTAAATGGTTTTAAGCTGAGGGTGACATCTTGAAACATTTGTTTGACAAGATCACTTTTGCTCAAGAAGAGAAGAATGGACCTGGGACGTCCAGTTGGATGCAGGGAGATATATCTGGCCTAGCCTGCATTAGTGAAAGTAGAGATGGAACGAACTGAAGAGGTTCTAGAGATGTGTGTAACTGACTACCTAGCATTTGAATGCATTTGAGATGTGAAGAAAGTGAGATGTTAGAAATAGCTTCTGAGTTTCTTATTTAAAGGGTCAGATGGAGAAGGTCTGGACATTTCAGATAGGTATAGGGACAGAACTGAAAATTAATATTAAATGTTCAATCTGTCTTCTAAATCTCAATAGAAAGAATTCACATTAAATCACTATTATAAAATAAAATGGGAAAATTAAAAAAACACACAGGCAAACTCAGGTATAGACTTAAGTATGTATTTTTATTTTCATCTATTTCAATGGAAAATAAAACTAAAAAAATATTTGCCCTCTTTTACCTACTTCATTTTTCAGGAATTGTGGGGCAACATGGTGGTTTTGATTAATCTGAGAGTTTTTGCATCCAGTCTACATATGCATAGTGTAAGTGAAAAAAAAAAAAGTTAAGACTAAAGCTAAAATCAAATCTTAAGATTTGTTTAGTTTTAATTGATGATTTGAAAATGTCCAAATGAATGACCATCTGATCCCTTCAGGAAGCCTGATAATAACACGGGAGAATTATTCACTCAGAACGAAAGCTCCAGAATGCATTCAGAGCAGTTGGAAGCAGATACAATTACATCACGTGAAGTTCTTTTATGACTGCTGGAGTTGCTCTGAGGTAAAAGAGAAAATGCAGAAACTTGGGACTCCAGATGGCAGGAGATCTATTTTTAGACCAATAGAAACTTATATTTGGTTGGGGCACTTAATAGGATGAGTAGCAGAAATGTGTTGAAAAAGTTATTTATACCTGCATTTGAAAGAGTTCAGCATGGAGCAGATGGGAGCAGGTGCCACAGAAACAGCCTAGGTCAGCCAGCAAGCAGAATAAAAAAGGGACAAGAACAAATATTTTAGCGACAACTTACTTTGAAATGTTGGCTTTCTCCAATCCTTGCTGAGATATTTAAAAGTAAAAAGGTGGAAACAACTAATATATAGGAACTTTTATTCTGTGCTGGAAAAGAAATAAATTTTAATATAAGTCAATTACTTAGAATTTAAGACATTTTCCCAAGGGGAATTTCTTTTAAAGTTATAATGGTGGTTACATTTTCAGGCTACTCAACAAAAAGCTCCTTTAAGAACAGCTTATCTACTTTACTATAAGACCGAAGTGAGGTTCCTAGAAGCAAGAGATCTTGGGGGAGATGAGGAGGAGAAAGAGGAAGAGAAAAAAGGAAAAGTTCTTTTGCTTTCCTCCATGCAATTTTTTTGAAATAGGAAAACTTAGAACCATCTCAGCTTCCAGAACCACTCTCCATAACCCATGAGAATTGCCTCAAACAGCCTCAAGACTCTGTGACCCCCACTCAAGTCTGCCCTTTTTACCTATTCCAGCAGGTTTAGGCATCACTTCTCTCTGTCATTGTCTGAGCAACAAGAGACAGCTCCCCACTGGGACACGGTGATAATGCTGAGAGCACCTGGGATTTGAAATCATATCTGGGTTCAGCTCTTGGGTGTAATTCATACTAAATTTAGCATCTTGGTTCCAAATCAAGCTCTCTGATTCTGTTTAGACATCAAAAACAATGTTGTGAATAATTTCAACATCATAGAATTAGGCTGAAAACTTAATGGGGAAAAAGATGCAAAAGTGCATTGTGAACTGGAAATGGCAGGATGCAAAACATCATAATGTTGTTAGTGTTATCTCATTATATATTTTTAAAAAGTTGAATGAGCTAAATTACCTAAATGTGTAAATTTCTAAAAAAAGCCTCCTCTAAAGGCTTAAAAGCATGGATTTGCTTGATTAAAAAAATTAAGGCAGAGTAAATATCTAATTAATAAAACTTTAGGAAATAAAATTAAGTTTAAAAAAAGTTAGAAGGTATTTTTAGCTAGTAAGAATCTGCCAGGAACTATACCACTGTGGTTACTAAATTTCTCCATGCATAAAATTGGACTGACTGTACCTGCTCCTTGCTTACCTGCCAACATCATGAGGAACAGTTTGTAAATGTTTGTGGAAGTACTTGGCACCCTTCAGAGTAACTGTGCTGTGTGATTGTTACTGTTCAAGTTCATATGACTTCCCATTTAAAATCAGCTGTCTAAGAAATCAAACAAAACGGAAAATAATTTATTCCACTTTAGGTATTATAAAATTTTATATTTTCAGTTTGAGAGTATATATTATTACAAAGTGTTTCTGATAGTTGAACACTTATTTATATGACTTAGTACTATAACCAAGGGCAGGGTTGTCATCACGCTGGGCATGTACAAATTATGCTTCTACTCAGTAGAGAACTTCAAGTCCCGTCTCACGGCACCATGGACACTTTACTTCCATTCTTCCTGATATCTTTCGTTATCTTAAGAAAAAAAAAGAAATGGAAAATGATGGTATGCTTAGGAAAACCTGGTTTCTTATGAAAAAACAGAAAATCCAAATTGGTTTGTGAGCTAATGGAACCAAAAAATGAAAAGAGAGAGTGATTTTCCAAGATCACTCCAAGTCTGTTTTAAAGCTAAGTTGAAACAGGAAGGAAGCTGAAATCTCAAACAGGGCTTTAAAGTGAAGGCTCCAATCCAAACTCTATTACTAAGCAGATCCTATTGTGATGGTAATGACATGTTGCATGGGAAGTAGTGGTTTTACTTGGAATGGAGAAAGAAAGAAACTTGCAGTGATTGATGTACCATATGAGGATCAAACCGCAAAATCACTAACTTGCTGACTGTCCAACTGAATGAAATTGGGTTGCTTATTTTCCTAAGAATTCCAAGTTTTGTATATATGTGTGTTTTTGTGGAACTGCTTCGTAAACTGAACAATTTTCTTTGGGAGGAGGGTTGTTATAGTTACCATTAGAGTCCATTTCTGTGGGGTTTTGGTGGGTCGCTAATCTGAATTAGAATTGTCCACTCACCAGCCCAATGTAAGACCACCCAGGTGGCCTTCCGTGGTTTGCACTAAATTTGAGCAATAGGCTATTGAAGATAGCTAATGGGAGATTATATGTCACCAATCCAAGTGTTTCACAATTTGGCTCAGGATCCAAAAGAAATAAACTTGAGGCTCCATTATTTTCAGAGATTTTATAAAAATCATCAAGATAATTGAATATCTTTTTATATATTTTATGTTCATTTTAACCTTTCCAAGCAAATTAAAGTGTATGAACACATTTGAATGTGAGCCATAGCAGTAGCAAATACTTCTGCAGGATGCTCCCATACATCCTTTCTGAGTGAAATGGGGCTAGAAGGTGCCAGTGTTTTTCAAAAGAACCATCACCATCACCAGTTTGCTGCTCTCAGTGGGATTAAGAGAGAAGTGTAAACTCAGGTTTCTCAATCCAGTAGGGTTGAATTTTACCAGATACCTTAAGTTTCTGGTAAAATTAAAGAGCCTTCAGAGAAAAAAATGTCAAGATTGCATTTTATACTTTCTGAGGAAAATGGCTAGACTTTAACTGAAAATAAAAATTACTAAATATAAAACAGCTTCTCTTTCCAAAAGAGGGACTTAAAATCAGATCTAAGACTCTTTTAACTTTTTCCAAAATTCTTAGGAATTCACTTTTCTTCATCAGCTCTGAAAGAACAGTTTTGTTTTGTTTTTCTTTTTTCAGAATACACTGGGTCTAGACTTTTCTGATACACCATAACAATTTATTTCAAAATAATTAAAAGCAGTTAGACACCAATATAATGGATTATAGTGGAATAAAAAATTAAGAAGTCTTTAAAAATCTAACATGTCTTTGATTTTAATTATTTTAGGGGCATGATAAAACAGTTACTAGAGAGCTTGCTATTTAGTATTTAATGAAACAAAGCAATCATCTTGAATTTTTCAATTTCCTGTTAATACACTTTGAATTTTGAAAAACTTGAAAAATGCTTCATAGTTTAGATTATCCTTCACAACCAAGGTTCCTCATCTGAATCACAGAACACAGAAATTGAATTTAGAGACAATCCTCTCAATTTTATCAAAGATGGTACTGTTCTCCATCATAGGAGAGAAGTTAATTTATTACATACACGCATGACTTTTAGGACTTAATGCTTAATTTTCTCTTGGTGAAAACAACATGCTATCGTAAGATCTTGAGGACCCATTATTATTGACTATGTTCTTCTCTGCCTTTTTTATAGTAAAACACTTAATCTTTACAACTAGAACCTATGACAGAAGAAAGGAGTGACATGTTTGGGAGCACTTTAGTCATTGTACCCTACCACCTCTTTTACCCTCAGTGTAAAATTTCCCCTCCCTGAAAAATTTTAAAATATCAAGATTCTTTTATATAAACTATTTTTGGGGTCATTTTCATATGAAGTTCCTGTGATCCACCAGTCACTTCTAATGACTGGATAATTTCACCTCAAGCAATGAACTTTGCCAAGTTGCAAGAAACTAAAATCCTGTCTCTCTGTAATCAGGGGGCAAATTGTGAGAACAAATGATTCACTAGTCATGGTTTTCTGACACTGTAAAGTCAGCCCAATCACAAATAATTCATTGTTGTTGATTCTTCTACAATATTAATAGTCAGTTAACCACAAGAGAAAACTTTCATACTACTAACAGATTGTATTCCTATAAAACACTTCTTGGTTGATGAATGTCAGTCTTGGCCATTAGAGTTCTTTTTGGGAAAGAAATCTAAGGAAGCTTTAACTTGAAATATGTATAACAAGAAGTCTATTGATCCTTGAACTACAGATCCAATAAAACATATTTGCTTAAGAAAGGGAATATTGGAAGAGGGCAGAACGAAGGATAAAGAAGATGGTGTTTAAACAGAGGAATATTATGCTAAGTGAAATAAACCAGCCAGAGAAAGACAAGTACCATATGATTTCATTCATATGTGGAATTTAATGAATAAACTGAACTAACAAGCAAAATAGAAACAGACTCATAGATAAAGAGCAAGCGCTCAGCTCTGGTGGGTGGAGGGTGTTGGGGGGATGTGGAGGGATTGAGTAAAAAAGAAAAAAAAAGAGACAGAACTCATGGATACAGACAACAGTGTAGTGATTGCAGGGAGTAGGGGGTGGGTGGAGGTGAAAGGGGGTAGGAGGGGATAAATGGTGATAGCAAAAAATAAAGAAAAAAGAGTAAAATATATAAATCAGAAGAATATTTTTATTTAATATTCTGTTGTGATTAGGTTTGTCCATAGATGAACAGAAGTGTTTGTCATGTAGTTGATTTGGGGATATACATAACAAAAGAAAATATTCTAAGGCAAATTCTAACTTGGCTTCTGTTTCATAGGACACTGGTTTGTAGACAAGATAGAGCAAAGCTTCAGGGATGGGGGTAGGGTAGGAGGTGGAAAACAATTAAATCTGGACTAAGAGAAAGGCTATGAATTACACTTTTATAATATCTGAGGGTATTGTTTCTAGAATGTGTGTGTTCTCCTTGGAAAACTGTCCCCTGAGTCAATTTGAAAAGACTCAGCTAGGAAATCCATAGTTTAAAAACCCAACTTCACTTCCATGCAGATTCTATTGGAAAAACATTGTGGATTTTCCATAGCAATGAATTTCATAACCTTCCCTGTAATCACAAAAGGGGAAATCTCAACAAGTTCAGAAGTTTGGGTCACCTGAGTTTATCAAAGATTTGAATGCTTTACAAAATTGCCAAATCTTCTCTTCCTATCAGATTAAATAATAGGGAAAGGAACCAATAATATGCACTTTTCCAAGTAAAATTCTCTCATTACAAAGGCAAAAATCTTCCTATACTATGAAAAGAGTTAGTTAAATGAAAGACTTTAACTGCAGGTAAGCTCCCAATTCTGTGTACCAAAGAATTTCTTTCATGAAGATCTGTTGCTGTCTTACAAATGTAGTCCTATATTCTACATGGAAGGGAATAAGATACCTAATAAATTCTTCTCAGGGATTCAGATTCAAGAAATCTTTGTATAGTTGAACTTTCTGGTCTAGACAAAATAATGGAGACATGAAGAGAGAATTGAGGAGAGCTCTAGACAAATGAGTTGACTTTCTAAGACACAATGTAAATAACACACTCTTTCCATTAGGGAATGAGCCAGGCTAAGCAGAAGCTGTAGATGACTTCATGTCATTGAGAGGTCAAAAGAGAAAAAAACTTTGAAGGAGGTAGTGAAAAAAGAGAGATGAAGATGCAAACAAATAAGATGATGATTATATAAACACTACTTCAATTGAACTTTCATTTTACCTAGAAATGTATAGTTAAAACTTAAGCAAACATAAATTTAAAAATTAGTTTCATAAGCTTGTTTTGTCTCATTTCTTTTAAAAGATTTTGGCAAATAAATAAATAAATAAAGGCATCTAATTGGATAACTGTGCTTATCCTATATAATAAAGAGGTACTATGCAAACTAACCCTCACGCCATCACAAGATGGCTGTGCCCACAGCAGGGGCAGGGTTCCCTTAAAGAGCAATCAGCAGGGGCCTGAGGCTGGGTGGCGTCGAGCCGAGACATGCACCCCCTGCCCTGCGGGGCTTGACTAGGGACCACAGGCTACACATCCCAGCCGGTGGGGCTTGACTGGGGACCTCAAGGTGCACCTCCCACCCCGGCCTGGACCGAGGGACCTCAGGCAGCACCCCCTCAGACCGTGCCAGGCAGGAACCTCAGACTGTGCTCCTCGCCCAGCTGGGCTTAACAGGGGACCTCAGGCCACGCCCCCCGCCCTGGCTCCAGGGGACCTGAGGCTGAGCCCCCTGCCCAGCGGGGCTTGATGGGGGTGGGGATGGCCAGGTTTGTATCTCACCCAGTGGGTGTGGGGCCGGCTGGGTCTGGGTTTCGTGCAATTTCGAGGTGCCCGCGGGTGGGCGGGGACTTGACTCTGGGTCCCGTGGTGTGCCCCAGACTCTGACAGGAGGAAGATTTTCATATACATTTTACTAATTTTCTTTCATCTCTGACACTTCCATTATAGAGAAAGGGCAAATAGCAATATTAAAATATTCCCTCTAATTAATTCCCTTTTAATATGCAAATTTCGTGCACTGGGCCACTAGTAGCCAATGTTACCTTAAAGTCAGTGTTATCCACAATTCACAGTTATTTGGCAAATGCATTTATAGCTTTAGAAAACATATAAAGAAATAAATATTTGATGTTAAGCCTGGTGTTTCCCTGGCCAGGTAGCTCAGTTGGTTAGAGGATCTTCCAGATACATCAAGGTTACTGATTGGATCTCCAGTCAGAGCACATATAAGAATCAACCAATGAATGCATATATAAGTGAAATAACAAATAAATCTCTCTATCTCTCTCAAATCAATAAACTAAAATAATAATAATAATAATAATAATAATAATAATAAATATTGTTATAAAAATAGATGACATGACTCCACCTAAAAAATGTAACTCTCTTATTTCTGCAGTTCATTATGTAGATTCATATTCAGGCTTTAATTAAAAATGATTTACATTAGAAACAGGGTGTTAGAGTCAGAGTCATAGAGCTAAAAAGGACTTTGAAGTTTATGAAATACCTATAGCCTTAGGAAGAACACTGTTTGATCTCATATGATTTCTTTTCTCATAAAGGCCACACTGAAAGGATTAATATTATAAGGAGTACAGGTCCTCAGTTTATGAAAATTATTTATGCAAAGTGTTAATTTGTAGATTTCATCCTCCACCACTGCAAAAAATAATTTATTCAAAAATAGATTAACAGAGCATGACAGAAAGCTGACTTTTGTTCTTTGACCTTGCGTTTACTAGAACCTTTAGGGTGATAATATGGGAACAATTAAGAATTCAGTGATTTCGTTTTCCTTTTAATTGGGAGAACCAGGAATAAGGCTGGAAATTTGAAATGTAGCAGAAACAATAGAGGGTGTTTGAAAAAGAAATTCCTAAAAATTATTAACTTTGAAGATGAAATCCATATTGTGGGTATATTACTGGAGTCCTTAATACCGTATATGAATTTGCTTAAAATGATGGAATGTTTCATTACAAATTACTAATAATAATCCCAAAATGTGAATTAATAAGACTGTTTCTTGCCTAACTTTATTCAAAGCCTTAAAACTTAAATATCTGGAGTCTGATATTTTTGGCCTTTTAAAATGGAGAGTTCAGAATTCCACCCCTGTCCGTGGAATTAGTTTATATCAGGCACCAGTCCTACTGCTGAGAACAACTAGAAAAACTGGATGAAATAGTTTGAAAGTAGGTGTTTGAAGCATCATATAGCTTTTAAAATAAGACTTGGGGTTGCAATATCCTAGGGAAGGGACACGGGAAGGTCAGCACAACCTTCAGTGTTGCTTTCCCCCTTAAGGCACTTGCTGATTCTCAGCTGATCGGTGAAGATACAGAAAACTACCACAGAAGCAGGCTAATCAGTGTGGACAGTCAGAACTGGAATTCAGGCTGGCCGCTGTGCTCAGTGGCTGAGCATCAACCTATGAACCAGGAGGTCATGGTTTGATTCCAATCAAGGCACATGCTTAATTCCTGGTAGGGGGTGTGCAGAAGCCAGCTAATCAGTGATTCTCTTTGTTAAAGTAAGAAACATTCAAACCTGTAAAGAATTTTTGTGAGTTTATTTGAGCCAAACTGTGGGTAATTGCTGGGAAGCAGAAACTCAACGAATTAAGATAATGCTCCAGAGAATGGTGGTTTTTCACCTATTTTTATACATTACAATCAAAAGAGGAGACATAAGTGGGTTACAAGAAATCCATTGGTGATAGATTTGGGAGATCGGGAGAAGAAAGTAAAAGCAGGGGAGGGAGGGGTGTTGTGAACCTTTGGGATTGGGTAAGAAGTAAAATGCTAGACATATGCTTCTTTTACATAGGTGGGTACAGGAGAGTTAACAGTCAATAGTTAACAATAACAATGAGGGAATCTGTGGACTGAGCCCTGGTGCCATCTGTTGTGTCCTAAGGGGCCCGGAAAAGGGAAGTTACAAGGTACCCTGACATTCCACAGCTATGTTATCTTAGATGCAAAAAGACAATAGGCTCAGTAAAGATCAAAAATTGATCTTTGTCAGGGAAAATACTGCCTGGGACATGACTACCCACTGTATGCTGCTTTTTAATTAAAAGGTTTTAATTGCAGAGCATCCTATGTGGTTACTTTAGGACTATGAGTTTGCAAGGCTGCCACACAGGCCTTCCCTGAGTTAGTCAGGTTAGCATGTGGCCTCTTTTCGTACACATCTCTCATCAATGATGTTTCCATCTCTTCTTCTCCCACTCACTGAAATCAATAAAAATATATATTTTTAAAAAATTGGAGTTCAGGATCCATCAAAGAGTAGGCACTCTGGTATTTTTCTAAGGCTTTTGGTTAGGACACCCTTGGAGTAAGGAGTAACTTAAAGAAAAATTCACATGGTACATTTTCCAAACTAGACTACACATTGGATCATAAAACAAGCCTCAATTAATTTAAAAGAATTGATATCACACAGAGTATATTCTTTTCCACAGTCAGAAATCAATAACTATAAAATATCTAAGAAAACATTAAATGTTGAAAATTAAATAACAGTTCTAAATAACCCATGGAAAAATAATAAATAACAAGAGAAATTAGAAATATTTTGAAGTGAATGATAATGATAATGAAAATATAGTATATCAAAATTTCTGGAATGCATATAAAAACTAAGAATTATTTTTGTTTGCTTTTTTATTGCTTTTAATTGGTTTAAATGTTGATATTGGAAAAGAAAAAGTTTAAAATCAATGACCTAAGGTTTCCCTTTAAGAAGTTAGAAAAAGCCTGGCCAGTGTGGTTCAATGGTTGAGCATCGACCTATGAACCAGGAGATCAGGAGGTCACAGTTCTATTCTAGTCAGGGCATATGCCCGGGTTGCCGCCTGGATCCCCAGTTTCTATCTCTTTCTTCCTTCATCTCTGAAATCAAGAAAAAAAAAGAAATACATTCTTATGATAAATGAAGACATGGAAGGACAGGGGAAGGAAAAAAAGGTAGTAAGGGTGGGAGGGAGGGAAGAAGAAAAGGGAAGAAGTGTGTATGGACTTATTTAGGAAACATTTTTTGTTTATTTTAAGATCTCGCTAGCTTTTTTTTTAATCTAAGCTCTTTGATCTCCAAATCACTTCCAGAAAGAAGCCAGCATTGTTCTTTGAATAATAGAGCTCTGCCTCCAGGACATTTTTCCAGTCTGGCTATAGTGCCCTGTCTTTCCCTGCTCCAAGGCCACACTTTGTATATACATAGTCACTCCCCAATCTGTAATTGACCAAGAATTCTTCCCTGCTCTCAGAGTCCTTCTCAGCACAGCACTGGGCAGTCATCACTCATCAGATGTGGCTTGTGAGATAAACCAAAGATACTACCGCTGGCTTCCTACCTTGATGTAGGCATCACTATCCCAGGAATCCTTCCTTTCCTCTGGGCTTCTCTAATAGCTTTTAGGTATTACACACTTTGGGGAAGTGGTCTGTGATTCTTCTGGAACATTTGGCCAAAGCAGAGTATGGCTGGCCTGGGGCTGAAGTGCACGTATCACCTGGAAGTAGATTCTCAAATATAGTGAATTAAATGTTATATAACTTAAGTATTCACACCTTGCTTCTTGCCACAGTGTATTCAAGGATGTTGGCTAGTTAATACTAATAAAGCTTTGGAACTAACATACTATTTCCTCCAAATGAACATACTTACAATTTTTTTTCCCTTTGAAAAGGGTAGTTTGGGAATGAAGAAAGTAAAATTTACTAATAAAAATAAAATGATTGATCACCCTGACATATTTCAAATTGAACACTCCATGTGGTTTTGGGGCCACCAATACGAGGAGCCCCAGGTAGGGTGGGGGTAAATGCTGCTTGAATTTAGGAGCCAGCCAGCGATCATCACAACTAGGCATGCTCTGATGAGAGCAGCTAACATTTAGGGCTGCAGAAATGAGCCAGAGGATTCAGGTGCAGCTTTTCTCAGTCTGTGTGACTTTTACCCAGTCATTTAATCTTTCCACCTCAGAATCTTCTTTTCTGTAAAAGGAGGGAGATATTCAAAGAAATCCCTAAAAAAACCTTCCTTTCTGTGATTTGACCCTTATAAATTCCTCATTACAATTTAATAATTATCTGTTAAATTGATTGACATTTTTTAAAGAGATACTTGAAACTTTTTCTGAACACCTCTTCCCTTAATTTATAACTCTGCAACAGCTTTAACTCTAAGAATAGAACATGGCATTGAAATGAGCTGCATTTACATGGGAAAATCCTCATAGTGGCTTTGTTTGCCTGTGTGGCTAGGTCTGTAGCCCTTTAATTTCAATGCCGTAATCATCCATTGTATTCACCGATGAGACAAGTGTGCATCTGATTTTTTAAAAATTACAACCACAAGAGACACCATTCCAAGTGAGCTCTGCTTCCCACTGAGAGTCCATGTTCATTTTTTCTTGCAAGGTTATGTGAACAATGGTTACTGAAATAAGTGAACTTACAGAGTCTCTTAAAATAGATACAGGTATTTTTCTTTCTACTTGCATTTCATCTACACTGTAGCAATTCTTCTTACAGGCATTAACTCAGTGTGGTATTTGATCCTTTGAAGGGGTTCTTGATTTGGTTCTCCTTTCAAATTATTCTCAGGAGAAAAATACCAGAGATACGCGAAAGCCACAGAATTATCTTGAGCATTGTATCTCCCTGTCTCCTTCTTTAACTGCCATTTGCTAACTTCCCAATTAGTGCTTCACGCCCGCCCTCCACCCACTTACACCCTTGCATACTACCTGTGTCTTACTCATTTGACACTATCTACTAGAATCAGCATACTAGCACCTTGATTAGTATTCACAGTAATTGCAATTTCACAGATCCTTAGTAAAATGTGCTTATTTTCTTCCAACAAATTTTCAGGTTGCTTAAGGTCAAGCACATTTCAATCTCATTTAAGATAAATAACCTATTACTGTGTCAAGGTTTTATTTAATTTCTCAAAGTGCATTCTATTTGGAAGGAGACAAGATGAGTTGGTGAAAAAAACTGGTTGGGAGTTTATACTCTCTGACCCAGCAGCAAAGAATTTCTGAAATATGGAAATGCTTCTCCACTGGAAAGGTCTAATTCTCCATTAGTGAATCGCAAGAGATTTGGAAGGAACTAATTTTGCTAGGAGGATCCTAAACTTTGACATAGAATATTAAAAAAAATGCATATACATGCATGAGTGCATATATGGCAATAACTCAAAACTATAGCAAATATGTCCATGGAATAACTCTACGTTTTGACATATTAGGCAGCAAGCATTTTAAAGACAGGGACTATGCCTTATTTAACTTTATATTCCTGGCCTCTCTCATGGTGTCTGGAAATGGTAGTCAATGAATACACAGTACTAACCAAGTAAATAGTAATAGCAATAAGTAAGCTTATAATCACGTGCATTATTTTATTTAAGTCATTGAAATGCTGTAAGGTATGTGATTTTGGTAACCCTATTTTGTAGAGAAGGAAACTGGGATTTAAAATAATAATTTGCTTGTCTGGGTTTGTCCCCAGAGCCCATGATCACTTAGATCAGTGGTCGGCAAACTGCGGTTCGCGAGCCACATGCGACTCGCGAGCCACATGCGACTCGCGAGCCGCGGTTTGCCGCTCTGTTGACTAATGAGTTTGCTGACCACTGACTTAGATCAATAAAACTACCTTTCAAAGTGCTTTCTATTTGGAAGGAGATAAGATGAGTTGGTGGAAAAAAAACACACAACACACACCAAACCTGGGCTTTAATGAAAACAGTAAAAAAATCATTCACACTTTCCAAAAGTTATAGAGGCAAAAGAGTAACAAAATCAATTTTATGTTCAAGGAACAAAGAATAGATGGAGAATATCACTTTAGAACTTTTGTCTTAATGCTCATCCCACAGGATTTAAATGGAAATAGCCCTTCCAGCCATTGTACTGACTAGTTTATTAATAATTGCTGTGGTCTAAATTGGATCATTGGCCTTGTCAGTTTGGGATCTCATCCTGTCTTCACTGGCCCTCCTTTTAAGCCTGGGTCACTTCTCAATATGATTTCAATTGATCGGACAGTACTTTGCTGTCTTTTGGGAAAATTACACCAAAGGCAATATTAAGGATGGTTTTTTACAGAGTGGGGATTACAGCTGCCTTCTTATCTTCTATATTAACAATTTTATTATATTCCCTGTGTTGACAGTTAAAACCCAAAAGGGTCATCTTTCACAAACATGTGTTTAGAGTTTATTAGTCTCAGAAATTTATAAAAATAGCTATTGTTTAATAATTAACTTAAAACCTAAGCAAAACTTGGGGTGGTAAGCTGTCTGACTTAGTTACATAATGCATAGAGAAAACAAACCAAGTATCTTTTGTACTTCACTTTAAAAGTCATTTCTTTACCTTGCAGAAATAAAAATCTTTCCATGAAGTGTTCCTGCTGGGCAATCTATAGACTTGTGCCATTTAAAAATAATGCTCCATCTCATTTGCAGAGATTTGTAAGTTGCTCTTTAAATTTCTGGTTAGAAATTCATATTTGTGAATGAAGTGCGAGTTGGCCTTTGAATTTCATTTTAATTAAATATATTTTTCTATCTGTACATATAAAGAGGTAATATGCTAATAGTCCATTACGGTGTCCCAGTAATGACCAATTTGCATATTGACAGACCAGCAGGAGGCTGCACACACAGCAGGGAGTGGGCGGCGGGAACCAAGTTCCCCGGGGGTCTGAGGAGAGTGCCTGACAGGAGCCAGGACTGCAAAGAAGGAAGAGGAAGTGGCCAAGGAGAGCTCTTCTAATCCCCTTTCATGGACACCTTACCTCAGCCCCCGCATTCCTGGGGGGATGGACGGACACCCTACCCTAGTCCCCACATCCCCGGGGGGACAGGAGGCTGATGGAACCGGGAGAAGACCCAGCCTCAGGGGTAGCTGCAGCCCACACCTCTGACTCCCAATCTCTTCCCCTGCCAGGGTTGCCCACAACAATAGCACTTCGGTGACCACCCGTCAGCGCCCTTGAGGCACCCTGGGCCCGTGGCCCACCACTGCCGGGCCCCCTCCACTGGGGCTGGGCATGCCTCTCCTCCCTACAACTCCAGACCTGGGTGGAGGCAGGCCTGAGCGGCCCCCCAGGGTCAGACCCTTCCCCCTGACAGCAGCAGCGCTGTCTCCACAGAGGAAGTGCACTGAACCTCGCTGGGGGCGCAGCTAAACCCGCTCTCCTAGCCCTCCTGGCTCCACCCTGGCCCAGCCCCCACACTGCTCAAGAAGACTGGAGCCCTGCCCTGAGCAGGTACAGCTGCAAAACAGCCATGTACAATTTAAAGAATGGTGCCAAGTGGGAAGGTTTGACACTTACTTCCCCTTCGGCCTTGCTGCCCCCCTGGCACTCCCCTAATGCCCTGCCCTCTGCCAGTGCCTCCAGGGATGACCACCGCTACAGGTCTGCTGGCCAGAGCCCGCCCCTCCGAGGCCTGCAGAACCCTCTGCAAAGCTTCCATAGCTTCAGTCCCAGGAAGCAATCATGGCCGCCTCCCCTAATCAGCACCTGCTACCTGCAGGGGTACCCATGAGCTTAAAAATAACAATCTCTTCCCGTTTAAGCATCACTTACTTGATGAAACATTTCTAGGTTTATTAGCTCAGAATCACCTCATGACAACCCAGTGAGGTAGGCGGAGAAGAGAGTACAATTCCCATGGTATATGTGAATGTATTCAGAAATGAAGCTCAGAGAGGAAAAGTGTCAAGCCCAGTGGTTCCCAGGGTGCAGCACATGCCCCACAGGGGGGGTTGAGGCAATTTGATTTTAAGTGGGGGCAACTCGAGAATGAGTCAACAGTGAATTTTTTGCATTTCTTATGGTTCTAGGAGGCCTCATCTACAGCGTATCCTACATAATAAAAGGCTAATATGCAAATGACCGAATGGTGGAATGACTGGTCACTATGATGTGCACTGACCACCAGGGGGCACACACTCAACGCAGGAGCTTCCCCCTGGTGGTCAGTGTGCTCCCACAGGGGGAGCGCTGCTCAGCCAGAAGCTGGGCTCAAAGCTGGCGAGCACAACAGTAGTGGTGGGAGCCTCTCCCGCCTCCGTGGCAATGCTAAGGATGTCCAACTGATGGCTTAGGCCCACTAAGCCGTCAGTCGGACATTCCCCCAGGACTCCTGGACTACAAGAGGGCGCAGGCCAGGCTGAGGGGACCCCCCCTAAACAAGTGCACAAATTTCATGCACTGGGCCTCTAGTTTATAAATAATTACATTCTCATTCTGAAAAATATGAAAGTGAAAAAAAGAATAGAAATGTAGGAAAAGAAACAGGTTATAATTCTTTCAATTTGTTGGATTATTTTTGTATTTGTTTACTTTATAGGAAGAGGGAGAGAGAGAGAGAAACATCTATCTGTTGCCTCCCATATGCATTTGGACCAGGGAAAAAAGCCACAACCTGGGCATGTGCCCTGACCTGAAATCCAACCAGCAACCTTTCAGTGCATGGAAGGACTCTAAACCAACTAAGCAACACCAACCAGGGTTTAATTTATTGGATTACTTAAAATTAAATCTCAGATTGCTTCAATGGGAAAGGAGGAATGCTGGGATTAAAGAAGTAGAGGAAGGAACCAAATAAGTACAGTCAAACCTTGGTTTTTGTATGTCTCCCATCTCAAACAATTCGCTTCTCAACTCAAGACCCCTTTCATGCTGATACCTCTATGGTTAGTCACACATCTCTCAAGCTACAAAGGAGAAAATGCACAAGTATGAGTCAGTTTACCACTAAACCTCACCTTGTTAACATCTCAGGAAATTGTGCTGTGAATATTTTCGTGTTTCTTTGCTTTTGTTGCTATGTATTATTATTAAATTATTTTTATTGTACATTTCATTTCTTTTTTGTTACATTTTTATTTATAATTAATGTTCTTTTTGTTTTTTAAGTATGTATTTATAGATTAAACTGTATCTTAGACATGTACTGTATATAAGAAAGGTTAAAACAGGGAATTATCACTGTTGCTCAGTGGTTAGAGTGTTGGTCCACACACTGAATTGTCATGGGTTTGATTCCCAGTCATGGGCATGTACCTGGGTTGCAGGTTCAAACCCCCAGTTAAGGCAACCAATCCATGTGTCTTTCTCACATCAGTGTTTTTCTTTCTTCCTCTCTCTCTCCCCCCATGTCCTCCCTAAATCAATGGAAAAAAAATATTCTCTGGTGAGGATTAGCAAGAAACAAACAAACATAAAATCATTTGGAGTCTGGAATGGAGTTATTCAATTTACATTTTTTCTAATAAGGAAAAATGATTCCGTTTTCAAACAACCTTCCAGGATAAATTAAATTAGAGAGCCGAAGTTCCATTGTAAATAAAAGAAGTCTATATTACACATGAAATCAAAGTTGGAGGGCTGAGGGAAATAAACATCTTTACATACAATAGAGTTATCTGGGGTTTTGAAGAATCCAGGACTTTCTCTTGATCACCAGCAACAATAGTGACCAGAGAGATGCTTAGATTAACAATTTGTTGGAAATGTCTCCACTGGTATAGCACTTTGAAATCCACAAGTCACTTATCTTATTTCATCCTCATAGCAATGCTGTGAAGTGAAATTTATCTTTCTTCTAGAGGTAAGAATATTGAATCTCAAAGAGGCTAAACGGCTTCACCAAAGCCACAAGACTGATAAATGATAAAGTCAGACAAACTATGTCTTCTTACCCTGAACTAGTGCTTATTCTATTAGATTTGGCTGCTTCCATATAATGATAATGCTGATGATCACAATCATGATAAAGCTACCATTTATTGAGCTCTTACTATGTACTTGGCACTGTTCTAAATACTTTCAATGCATTCATTCATTTAACAAGTTGATGTACTAATTAGCCCGAAAGTTCACAGAATAAAATTTTTTCTGCATTGACAAATATGGAATTCCCTTTGGCATTGTGCAAAGTTATCACCTTCACGGTCAGGAATCCAGAGAATTTATGATAGATTGTGTTAAATGTTAGACAGAAGCACAGAAGAAGCAGATGGCCACCCTCAGGCCTAGAGAGGAGAAAATGGACCCTGGCTAGGGAGAAAAATCAGTATTATTTCATAAAATAAAAGGGCAATATTGTTTCCCTGACTCAAACATTGTAAACAAAGTAAATCTAAGACTTTTCTCATCATTTTCTAATTTGGTGCTATCAAGAAGTATAGTTGTCTTTTAACTTGATTATATAAAGTCAGGTCGCAGATTAGTGACATTTCATTACTTTTAAATACTTATTCAATTGTTTCTATTCAAAGCATTTACTAAGGAAATAATGTGTGTTTCATTTTAGCAAAAGACCAAAAAACTTAGTTAATGGCTAATGCATTTATGTAAAAAATCAAAGCCCACTCTATAAAATATATGTGGAAATTTTCTCACATTTTTTCTTCTTTTGTTCCTGGCCCAGAGATTCTTACATAACTTTAAAAGTGTGTTCCCACCTGTATTGGACCTGTTGTTCCCAGCTTCACATCATTTCAGCCCATTTTTCTCTAAACCTCAATATGGAAACCAGCTGCAAACAGGTGTAACCTGACAGTACCTGCCCTCCACTGCATCACAGATCCCTCACTTTTTGCCCTGGGACTTTTGAACAGAGCACAGATGCCTGTGGGAACCTGCCCAGTACCCACATATCAGCAGCCTGGGTATGCAAGGGAGTCAATGTTCTTGACCAGCAGGTAAAAGGTGTGGATAAATGCTGTTCTCTTCTATCATTCAGGTGGGCAATTCTGAGGCAAATTCTGCAAGGCTTCTCTGATGGTCCTGATGGAAGGGAGCCCTCATGGCCCTCAGGGTGATCAACAGGAAAATACTTTCACACTGGCTTGAATCTCTTCCCTGATTCACTCACCCCAGCCCTCATTCCTTTTCCCTAGAATTACCTTTAACCTGTACACAATCCCTGGCTCCCACTCTGCTTTCTGAGGGAACCTAGAATGAGATAGTTCATTTTAGTAAGTGGCCTTAGAAAACCGACCCTCAGGATCGGGTTTAGATTGGGAATCTCTTCCTAGTTAGATGGTGATAAGGGCTGTATTATTGATGTAGGCCTCCAGAGGTTACTCAATTCCTAAGCGGTGACACAATTCCTAAGACTCTCCGGTGTTGGGAGGGTGAGAAGATACAATAACAGGTAAAGCCTTGGCCTATGGCACTTGAAATAGGATTGTGAAGCTGGCTGGCTTCCAGTAAGTGTTATTAAAACCTTAAAAAAATATAAATAAAATGACTCAAGATAGTCAACAATCAACTCAAAACACACTGTCAAATCATAAGGCCTCTGTGGTAGCATATTAAGAGATCTTAATTTTTGTAGCAGCAAGGCAGGCTTCTAAAAATCAGGCTGAAGGTTTAATTATAAGGGTAGCAGAACCAAAAGGGAATGACTATACTTTATCAGTAGGTTGCCTATGGAAAATCAGGACTTATGAACCCTGAGAGCAAAAATGTGGAACCCTAAGACCCAGGATAAAACTCTTAGGTGGATTAACCTGGATAAATTGAACTTTAAGACATTCCCGTACCCTCGAAGTAAGCCAGCAGAAGCAGCTTTCTTCTCCCCAGAGAACAGCAGACTTCTCCTTCTCAGAAGACCCTGCAGAGACTCATTTGGGACAGTAGCTTGTCCTTCTTACAATCTCTTGATTCCCCTCTTTGGTTCTTGTAGGTTGCAGCACAGCCCTGGCAGAGAAATGCAGTTCCTTCTCTGATAGGAACTTGTACACCCAAAGAATTGCAAGACCCAATTAATATTTAACAAGTTAAGCCAGGGAAACACATATAGGAGTGGGTTTTAGGGAATTGGCATAGGGAAGGGTCAACTATAATACTATATAGGAAATAATTAGGACATGAGCACATTCTCCTGTCACTTGGAGTTCAATATCCTAACAAGGACATGCAGTTATTACGTGAGACAGAGAAGCCACACTTGGGTTCTTTCAGAAGCTCAGTGGTGGCAGTTTGTAGGTCTGGTGTTGATAGTAAGTGATCTTAATATCAATGAGGATGTCAGGATTCTGGAAAGGCAGAGGCCAGTTGGTGGTGTGTGCCAAAATAGGTAAGATGGGCATAATCATCACAGTGTTCACCAAGACATTCACCTAGAAAATAGTGATTCTTGGACCATGGTGTTCTGAGAGGCAAGACAGATGACCTGACCAGTATTACTAGAAAGAAAAAAGAGAGAGAGTTAGTGGGCAGAGAGCTGATGTCATCCACTGCGGTGGAAATGCTTATCTTGCCCAGTTCCCAGAGCCTTGCCTTAAGGGAAAGTTAGGTTCCCTTGAGAAAAGACACTGCCATTACAACACAAGTATATATAATAAACATAGTGTCAATCTTTCGTAAAGGGACTGTACCCCAAGAATAAACAATTTGGGGCTCAAGACGTAGGAAGGATGGGTCCCTCTCACCATGACTCCTATACCCATATACCTGGGACCCACCTGTACAATATGTGCTCCATATGTACTACTTTAGGCTCTGTGGAATCAGGGAGGAATACTTCCACCTGGGCATATAGTAAGAAGCCCACTCCCCTAAATCTGTGATTGTTGCCTGTTCATATTAGGCTCATCATGCCAACAGAACAGCAGACCAAGAAAGAAATGGCCATATTGGAGGCTTAAGTGACCATTAGTACCATAAAGAGTGAGAGCTGCTGTGGCCCTTATTACCATGAAGAACAAAAGCTGCTGAAGGCACAAAGCAATACGTCTAGAACAACGGGTTTGTTCTAGTGCCTCCTACTGCCTCCAGGCCTCACAATAACTGGCAATTGTAGCAACCATGGTCAGGCAAGGTGCATGGTGAAAGACTAGATGTTTTAGATATGGAAGTCTATGTCTCCCCATCTGGAAGGAACTTAGGCCAGCTGAATTGTGAGGCCAGAAGGAGTGAAACCTAGAATGAGCATTAGTTTAGGAAAACAGTAGTTATCAATTAAAATTTTAGGATTAGTTGCAGCACATTAGGTGTACCTTGCTGCGTGAGCTTTTCTGTTTTAAGGCGTTTTACAGAATGTGCCTGGCTGCCAACGTGAAGACTTGATGATAGGTTGAGCTTAATGGAGAGCACAAGTGGCTCCAAACAGTGCAAAGCATGGCAAGCATTGGCCTCTTGGGGCCCAGGGCCTCTTATCTTCAAGGTTGATAGCAGTGCTGACATTGCTACAGCTCCCTACTTCGCATAGACATGACCTGAGAACAGCCCACCTCAGCTGCACCTTGTACTTCTGGCTTTATGCTTGGAGCTGCTGTGATGCTGTGAGGTGGGACTCCCGTGCTATCTGTTTGGCAAGCATACGTAAACAGTCTAAAACTGTAAAGGAGTTAATGTCACACGGAGCAATCCTTGATCATTGGGAAGAACAAGCAGTGGGTAAATGTTCCATCCTTCCCTCTCTTGAACACACAGTTCTGAGTCATCTTTCAATAGCCCCCTCAGAAAGTCCTGACAAGGTCAAGCCCTGGTACCCAATCTGAGAACAGTCCCTTGTACTGGTCTTACTTTCTTCCTTATTTTCCTCTTCCCATGTGCCTCATTCTTGATCCCTGGGATCACTTTCCCCCAAACTACCTGCACACAAACACTTGTCTAGTCTCTTTTAAGGGGAAGCCAAACTAAGACACCATTTAATATATTGCTTGGTCCTGTGTCAAGTGATACCAAAGTACAGAGGTTATAGAAATATGCTTATGTCAAATTTGGTTTTCCTAGTAGTGGGCACCCACCCACATACACTGTCTTTGAATCACTCCTAAGTTATCTTTGCAGATTTTTCACTTTAAACTATAAATGGGAATTTTTTAGATGGGTTTTTATGGGCGAAAGAGCCAAAGATTAAAGTGGTCCCTGTTGGTCAAAGATAGAATCTTATGCTTTGAATTATTGACAGGTATTAGATAACTAGGTATCCAGGCTGCCTTTCATTTGCTATCTATTGTCCCTAGCTCTCCTTATTGAAATAGACAACTGGGGTTTGATGACTAAACCTGGCATGACTTGGAATCTACTGTGTAGGGTCACATAGTTTCATAATTGAGCTTGCAATCACTGTGCAAGACAATAATTATATCTATACCTATATCTATATATCTATTTCTATATATATATATCCATATGCAACTATTTTTTCAATGCAATAAAACATGGTAGATAAGAAAAAATTGTGCTGAAATGGAAGAGAAGCAAAACAAAAAATGCTGGAACAAATATTTTTTTCTCTTTATTATTACTGTATTCAGAGTTTAGGGTAAACTGACCCTATTAAATAGCATAATGAGATAGCTCACGAAGGCCCACATTTTTTTTTTTTGCTTCTATTAAAAATTATATCCTAATGGTTGCTGAAAAATAGAAAGACATTTATTTTCTTTTTGACATAATTTATCAGGGAAGCAAAACAAATATTTTGCTTGAAATCTTCCCTCTTCATTCAGAACTGTCATGACTGTCACCTTTTATCATCTCCTAGAATGTTTTGGAGTTGTTAATATGGATCAAAATGGCATCAAATAATACAATTAATGACCACTTATTTGTATTTACTGGTAGGTTACCTGAGATAAGGTTCCTTGAGGCAGGATTGTAATAAGTGATTGAGTAATCAAGAGGGAGACTTTGCCATAAAATTGAACTTGTCCATCATAAAAAACACACATATATTACAATCAAAATGTATGAGCTGAAATATTAGTGGCTATTTTGTTCACTTTCTAGGGCTACCATAACAAAGTACCACAGACTGTGTGGCTTTAAAATAGCAGATATTCATTCTCTCACAGTTCTGGAGGCCAGAAGTTCGAAATCAAGGTGTTGGCAGGACCATGTTCTCTTTGAAGGCTCTAGGGGAGATACTTCCTTGACTCTTCCAGGCATTCCTCGGCTGTGGCAGCATCATTCCAACATCTGACTTAGTTATCACTTGGCCATCTTTGCCCTATGTGTCTCTCCATCATCTTCCCTCTCTGCATGTCTGTCTCTGAGCCCAAATTTTCTTTTTTTATAAGGACACCAGTGACATTGGCTTAGCACCCCTTAATGACATCATTTTAACTAATAGTATCTGCAATGACCTTATTTGTAAATTAAGTCACACTCTGAGCTATTGTTAGGGTTGCATCATATGTTTTGGAGGTACACAATTATAACCCATAACAGCTATAATCTTCACAAGAATCTTATAAACAATCCTTCCAGCTTGAAGTTCTCACAATTAACTCCTCACTTGTAGGGATTTCACTGTTCACATCAGAAGCTCTATGTGAGAATACTCTGAAAGGCCATGAGAAGGCAAGGAATTAGGGTTCCACAACCACCTTTTGTCATTAGTCATGTGTTGTCTGGAATCTCTACCCAATGACACAGAGACAATCTGTTAATGCAATAATTTCTACTCATTGCCAGAGAACAAATATCACTAAAACTTTACTTTTAAGTATTCACTTTATATCTCATGTGTGGTTTGTTTGTTTGTTTGTTTGTTATTTACTAGAGGCCCAGTGCATGAATTCATGCATGGGTGGGGTCCCTCTGGGTGGCCTGCAGGGATTGGGCCGAATCCTGCAGTTCAACACCACCTGCAGCTCCTACCTGCCGCTCCCACTCATCCCAGCCCCACTGTGCCTGCCACAGGCTTGTGCCCAATCAGTCCCGATCAGGAGAGGCTCCTGCTGCCACAGCAGTGTTTGCCAGCCATGAGCCCTGCATTGGCGCCCTCCCAAGGGGAGTGGCCTGTGGGATCGGGCTGAAACCGGCTCTTTGACATTCCCTGAGAGGTCCCAGATTGCAAGAGGGCACAGGCTAGGCTGAGGGACCCCATCAGTGCACAATCTGACGGGGAGGGACTGCGGGATGGCTCCAAGGCATGTCCAGCCCATCTCGCTCAGTCCGGATCTACTGGACCCCAGCAGCAAGCTAACCTACCAGTTGGAGAACCTGCCCCCTGGTGGTCAGTGAATGTCATAGCAAGTGGGTGAGCAGCCTTAGCATATCATTAGCATATTATGCTTTGATTGGTTGTTCAGTTGTGCAGCCATTTGGTCTATTTGCATACTATTCTTTTATTAAATAGAATTCTTTATTGATTAAGGTATTACATATGTGTCCTTATCCTCCCATTGTCTCCCCAACCCTCCCCCCGTTCATGCCTTCACCCCCCTGGCGTCTGTGTCCATTGGTAAGGCTTATATGCATGCATACAAGTCCTTTGATTTATCTCTCCCCCTTACTTCCACTCTCCCCTACCTTCCCTCTGAGGTTTGATGGTCTGATCGATGCTTCTCTATCTCTGGATCTGTTTTTCTTCATCAGTTTATGCTGTTCATTATATTCCACAAATGAGTGAGATCATGTGATATTTATCTTTCTCTGACTGGCTTATTTCGCTTAGCATAATGCTCTCCAGTTCTATCCACACTGTTTCAAATGGTAAGAATTCCTTCTTTTTTACCACAGCATAGTATTCTTTTGTGTAGATGTACCACAGTTTTTCAATCCACTCATCTGCTGATGGGCACTTAGGCTGTTTCCAAATCTTAGTTATGGTAAATTGTGCTGCTATGAACATAGGGGTGCATATATCCTTTCTGATTGGTATTTCTAATTTTTTAGGATATATTCCTAGAAGTGGGATCACTGGGTCAAATGGGAGTTCCATTTTTAGTTTTTTGAGGAAACTCCATACTGTTCTCCACAGTGGCTGCACCAGTCTGCATTGCCAACGGCAGTGCACGAGAGTTCCTTTTATCTGCATCCTCGCCAACACTTGTCGTTTGTTGATTTGTTGATGACAGCCATTCTGACAGGTGTGAGATGGTACCTCATTGTCATTTTGATTTGCATCTCTCGAATTATTTTTACATCAGCTATACTTCATTAGATGAAAAGAAATCACTGATTATGTGATGGCATTCCAGTGTAAAGAAAAAATTCAAGCCAGTAGATGCATTAAGACAAAAGAGTTTCAAGGTAGACTGACTGGATTTCAGTACCCATGAAAAGATATACAGTTAACAGAATATAAGTGAAATCAGGTTTTTAAAAATAAATTTCATTGAAAACAACAGGGAACTTAAAGCATCCTGTTGATACAAACTGTAATATGTTTGAACTTATAATATTGTTATATATTTTTCTGCTTCGGTTTCTTTTTTTACTGGACCTTATCCACAATAAGTTTCTTGTAGTATAAGTATTAACAGAATACTCTGGGACATTGGGATTTTTTATATAAATCATAGAGGTCTTCAGGAAAGAAATTTGCATTAAATCCAAACTCAATGTTAATTTTAAACAAGTGACAAGAATCACCATTAGATAATTTGTTGAGATATTTCTAAACAACCCAAACCATTTTTGAAATGTAGTGGAATTAGAAATATCAACATGGCAAGCTTTGTAAAAAGAACACTTTAAAATATATATGCATGTATGAATATATGTGTATATATGTATACTAGTAGATACACTAGATAGAGGCCTAGTGCATGAAAGGCATGCATTGGGAGTGGAGGGGATCCCTCAGCCCAACCTGCACCCTTTCACAGTCTGGGATCCCTTGCTCCTTACCTTGCGCCTGCTCACTGCTCCTTACCGTTTTGGCTTGCTGCATCTGTCCCCTGATGGTCAGTGCACATCATAGAGAGTGGTTGAGTGGCCTTAGCATATATCATTAGCATATTATGCTTTGATTGGTTGAATGGCCAACTGGACGACTGGACACTTAGCATATTAGGCTATTATTATATAGGATATATTATAATTATATACATATACACATACACACACATATCTATGGGGTGGTGAGTGCCAATTCTTAAAAAACATGCAAATGGGCAATGGACCATTTTTTTTCTTACCCAGTGTTGTCGAAACTCGTTTACCTATTTCTAGAGATGAACGGAGATTGATACATTTTTTGAGAATATCCTGGGCTGAAGCAAGAGCATTAGTGGTTCAAATTCTTGAGAAAAAATATTTACTAAAGAATAATTGAAACTACTGCAATGCACCCGGAAACACTAAGTATGAACTGTTATGAGATGTTGCCACATATACTGATTCAACTTACTAGAGAAGCAGTGTGAAAGTGGTGACTATATTCCCTAGGGCAGTTTGCTTAGGGCAGTCCAAGTTTATGCTTGTCCTGGTATACTTACCAATAGCACAGTTTTACTTCTCAAAGTGTCCTGGTCTGGTCAATAAATTATATTAACCAGTACCTACAGAATCTGAAGACAAATTGCTAGAGTTAAGATTTTACCTCATCTATGCATCAACTAGGTCAATTAAACTCAAAATCTGTTTCCTCCTCTGTAAAATAGAAATATTTGTATTAACAATACTTATATCCTGGGGTTGTTGTAAGGCATTGATTAATTTATAAAGTACTTATCACTCTGTTTGGTTCACAGCTATGGCTCAATAATTAAATTTTATTATGGTATGATGTTTTTATGATTTAAAACAGGTAGCACCAAAGCCTATCTTCTGTTCCAAAGCCATGTCTTGGAAGCCATGTCTTGGAGATGTGCCTTTACTCATCCTCTCCACATGCAGCCACCATTCTCAGTCCCTCTTAAGAGTGTCCCCAAAGGATTTATTTCCTGGATCTCTTTCCTTTGTCACTTGGTTTCTCTTCTAGTTCTAATTCCAAACATGTCACTTTGGGAACAAAACTAATCAATGCCCACTAATCTTGCAATGAATTTTTGAAAGTAGATTAGAAAGATTTCACAGGAAGTCATATCCATCACTCTTGGATTGCCAAGAAGGAGGGGTGCTGGAACTATTCCTAATCTGTTTTCTGTTCTTTATGAGTGGGCATTTCATGCCTGTACAGCCTGCATTTTGGCCAGAAAGGCTTACCTCCTTAGGTGGGAAAGCAGTGAAATTGTAGCTGGCAGTGTATGTCAGTGTGGTGGTGGCACAATGGTCCTGTAATATCAGAGTTCCCACCGAGAGAGATGGTGGTGGAAATGACGCTTTAATTGTCCTCGACACTGCAGCTCAGTTCATGGAGAACAGAAAACTATTATTCAAACAGATGGCAAACCTGCCCATCCATAACCAGGCATTTAATGAGATAAAACACAGCAGCCAGGGCTATAGGTGTGTGAGTCCAGGCCATTTTGGAATACATCAATTTAATTGCTCTTCTATTTTTATGAAAGTTTTCCCAAATGCCCACCTTGCCCTCTATTCTACCTTCCTGCTTTCTCTTTATTTTTATCTTGCCTTTCTAGTGTTTGTATCACAGTAAGATGGATGGTTTCCTTCTACGATTCCCAGAGTCAGGTTTAAACTTGTAAATATAATTGAGGCAGCCTGGTGAAGCTGAAGACATATGGACTCTGACTCTCTGGTCAGCTATTGAGTGGAAGTTTCCTCTTCCATAAAATAAATGGTCACAACCTCTAGTTAATAGCACTTCTTTGAACTGTAAGAAATGTAATATGTGGTTCCTAACCCTTAATGGGTGCTCAATTTAAAAAAAAAAAAAAAGGCTACTATTACTATTGATGCCCAACTTTTCTAACATGATGTTGAATTTAGACTCTGCTGAGTTGACCTTCTCAATTCATTTTAGGCCTTTAGCATTATGCCCAGAATCACGCTGAAGGAAATAAAATTACATAGTAGTCATGACCACCTATTATTTTACTCTTGTCCCCATCTGTCCTCTATAAAAAAAAAAAAAAATTGCTCTTTGTACTGTCTCAGACCTTCGAAGACCTACTAGTTGATCCTAATTGGCAAATAAGTTCTATATATTCAATTCAAGCCAATTAGGCTCAATTCTGGGAGAGTGAGAGCAAAGAAACAAGTTTACAACACAGGCACAAGATTAGCACCTGCGGTTTGGACAGTGGGCTCCTATGGGAGGCTCCTTTTTGAACACCCATTCACTGACCTGCAGGTGTGCCTCTGCTGGTCTTCATTTAGGTGCTATCATGCTGGCCTACCCAGAAAGAGCTCCATGGCTCACTCCTGGTGAGTGTGGCCTCTCACTTCCCCTATTTGTATCATCTCTTTAACTAGCAAAGCAGAACCCTATCACAGGGTTGTTATTTAAGAAATGACTTCATTTTAGCAATAGTGAGTGTAATAGATAAAATACTGATTTCAAAGTCTTATGGTTTTAGTAACATCTTAAGAGTTCAAGGAATGATAGCTGTTAATATCCAGTATTTTCTCCTTTATGTTTTATTATAGGGAAGGAATTTGTGTGTATGTTGTTGTGTCTTTCCAAATCCTGATCCACTAGTAAACCAAACCAGAGAACTTCCCTCCTTCTACTAAGCTATAGTGTTTTATTTTTTATTTGTTTGTTTGTATATAACCCAAGCATATATTTTTATTAATTTTCAGAGAGAGAGAGAGAGAGAGAGAGAGAGAGAGAGAGAGAGAGAGAAACATTGATGTGAGAAAGAAACATCAATCAGTTGCCTCCCATATGCACCCTGACCAGGGATCTAACCTGCAACCCGGGTATGTGCCCCTACTGGGAATCCAACCTGCAACCTTTTGGTGCATGGGAAGGTGTTCCACTCAACTGAGCCACCAGGTCAGGGGTCAGCCATGGTTTTATATTAACAGTTTCAGGCTAATGCTAACTTCTCTGTGACATGGGACAGCTTTTTGCTCTAAGACAGGGAAGAACTTATAAGGCACCGGACCCAAATAAAATTCTTTTAGGGACCATACACCAACATAAATGGCAAAGTTTAAGGGCAATAGAGAATGGTAGAATTGAAGACTAAAAAAGGGAAAGGAGGCCCTACTTAAGGAGATTCAAATGCCATTCTTTTTTTACTTAATGTGAAAAATTAAACTCTTGCAACTGAATTTGATCAAAGGCTTTCATTTTCAACCATTGCTTAAATGATTCAATAGACTGCTTAAATCTAAATTTTTACTGTTAGGCATTTTTAAGCTTCATTTATAAAATACATATCTTTTTTGAGGTTTTTTTTTTAAATTTCCATAGATCTAACTTAACTTTCATAAATTTAGAATTATTTTTTGCAAACCTCTACCTGATCTCTTTTGTTTCTACTTTTTCTCGCTGAAAGGCTGGGTATAGGCTACTGAGCAGTACCTAGCACATGATAGGTACTTATCAATAATTGCTTAATTACTAGGTGACTGGATCATTTAAGGTTCAGTGAAGAAGACTGGAGGGCTTACATTGGACACAGAAAGCCCCTGAGAAATACACTGGACAGTTCTCATAGTGTCTGATAGGCATCTCTGAGCCCAGGGGACTGTTTTACCTCTATAATCATGTGACTACAGTTAGGCAGATGGTCACTAACAAACACAAGTTAGGGGTGTGGGGGGGTGTCATTTTGCCCTTTCAATAATCTAAGTGTTTAATTTTATGAACTTAAACTAGATGATTGGAATTAGATTTTTAGTATACCCCAGAATAGTCATTTTGAGTACAATGTGAATTCAAGTTTTAGAGTGGTGGGGCTGATTCAGTTACCTAGTGTTTGTATTTGAACTTAAGTTTACAGCATCCATGCTTTCCAAATTTCTTTTCTTAAAGAGAATATTGGGCTTATTCCAGTATTAAATAAACAGTAAGTGGTAATTACTAATAATAACAGATATATGATATCCACCAAGTTAGATGTTATAGCTCAAAAGTATATAATATGGATCCTAGGCAATTAGGAGACAATTTAGATTTTAAACATTCTGTCCTGACCTCAAAATTAAGATTTACTGTCACCTATTAAGCATTATCCTTTGTGAGGAGGCCCATGTTAAGGGCTTCATTTGTATTGTCTCTAGTTTTAAAGAGGACTGTCATTCTATACATATTAAAATGATTAACTGATGTACAAAGAGAAGAGTGACTTGCCCCAAATCACACACAAAGTGTCAAATTCCTTGTGGACATTTGTACCACATTGATTTTGTGGCTTGGTTTTGAGTCTAGAAAGTGTGGTTACTCTGTACTTCACTTACTAAGACGTACTTTATCAAATAGTTATAGCTATATAAAAAGTATAAAAGTAAAACAGACTTTAAGCAAAAATCACAACAATAAAAACACAGTCTTTCCCTAGTATTTACACTTACAGGCACAAGGGACTTCTGTCAGTTATGTCCATAAAAATTATTTACAATTTCATACATTCTGTTCCCTCTGTCTGGAGTGTAGTTCCCTAAATCCCCATCATCTTTCAATGGAACCTCAAGCTAAATTAGGCTACCCTCTTATTTTTTTCTTGGCACCCTGTTCTTTTTCTTTACAGCACTTTCTACAGTCTTATTTTGTATTTAGTTTGGTGTGTATTTTGTTAAAATCTATTTCTCCCAAAGGCAGGAACCACATTTGTTCATGTCTTAGTCAGCTTGGGCTATTACAACAAAATACCACCATTGACTAGGTGGCTCAAACAAGAAACATTTATTTTTCACAGTTCTGAAAGCTGGAATATATGATGTGAGGGTACCTTTTTATTGGTGAGGATCCTCTTACTGTCTTGCAGATATCTGCCTTCTTGCTATATCTTCACATGATAAAGAGAGAGAGAGAGGTTGAGAGGATGAGTAAAATGCAAGGTATCTCTGAACTCTTTATCTAGGGCAGTGGTTCTCAACCTTTCTAATGCCGCGATCCTTTAATACAGTTCCTCATGTTGTGGTAACTCTACAGCAGCGGTTATCAACCTGTGGGTCGCAACCCACAGGTTGAGAACCGCTAGCAGCATCGCCTAACACCATCGGAAAACACAGATATTTACATTACGATTCATAACAGTAGCAAAGTTACAGTTATGAAGTAGCAACGAAAATAATTTTATGGTTGGGGGTCACCACAACATGAGGAACTGTATTAAAGGGTCACGGCATTAGAAAAGTTGAGAACCACTGATCTAGGGCATTAATTCTGTCATGAGGATCCAGCTCTCATAACCTCATCTAAACCTAAAGCTCCCAAAGGCTTCATCTAAAGATATCACATAGAGGATTCGGGTTTCAGCATATGAACTTTGAGAGGACATACTTCAGCCCATAGCAGTTCAATAGTTGATATATCATAAGCTTTCAATATATACTTAATGAAAGAAAAAGGAAGGAAGGAAGGAAGGAAGGAAGGAAGAAAAATGTTGAGAGATCTCTATGTCCGTTTGGAAGTTGCCAAATTACAACTGGAACCAAGAATAGAGAAAGTGCCCCAACATCAAAGTACGACCTCTCCAAGCTAAGAGATAAGGAGCTCAGGAGCTGATGAGAAAACAAGGCTACGAGTGAAGAGGATAGCACAGTGTTGCCTAGAAATCTCCAAAGTGATGAGAAGCCAGTGGGTTATAGCCCACTTATGGGCCGACCACAGTGGAGCTCTGACTTTTTCTTTGACTTCACTCTCAAGCAGGACCAGCTACATCATTTGCAGGGATCAGTAACAATGAGAACGCAGAATGCTTTGTTCAAAAAGTAGGAAAGAGTGCCATTAAAACTAATAAAATATAAACCGCTTCCTTTTTTATGGCCTCTTTTGACTTATTGTATTGTTTTTATTTGATATTTAATGTTTTAAAGTAAGGGTAGAATAAACATTTCAATTCTTAGCATAAATTTTACCATTGTGCAATGAGATTTTTAGATGTAAATATTGGAGCATTTAACTCCTAATCAAAATCACCAAAATTACACAATTCCATAGCTCATACATTCGTATGTATTTCATTCTCACTAGAACAGCAGAACTGTTGCACTCAACTATCTTTATTTATTTATTGTTTATGTGCAAATTTACCAACATTCTCTAATGTTGACTTATTGATGAATAAGAAAGTGAAGAAAATAGAAAGACCTACAGGTTGCCCTATTTTCCCTTTTCCTTCTGTGTTATCATTTTCAGTGTAAGTGATTGGCTAATATAGGAAAGTACCAGGGGTAAGAAAGAATGAGAGGATTCCTTGATTGTTTGTGTCTTAGAACACTATTGCTTTTTTTCTGGTTTGAATAGAAAGCATGGCCTCTTAGAGCTATCAATGCCTCCACATAACGCACTTATCTTGTCCTCACCATGAGCCTCATCAAACTCCCACGCCACTGCCCCACTGAACTTAATTACAAAACAGAAATTCACAGTCAACAATGGCAGGAGGGAAGAGGGATGAAAAATGAGGTGGGTCAGAAAGAGAGGACCACATCTAAGTCAATTGTCTGAAATTCCATACATTCTTTCTTATTTGGCTCAATTTCCCCCCTATAATTTTTAATATTTTTGTAGATTTAGAGAGCTTTCTTTCTATTTCCTCCCTATTTAAAAGCAGCCTACAATGGCTAAAATCAGAGCCGTTTTGGCCATTTTCCTAGCTAAGATCAATAAGGCACTGGTGGTCATGAGGCTGAGACAAGGCACCCTGTGGTCTTATACACAATCTTTTGCCCTCGGTAGAGCCACACATCTTCACTTAATGAGTTAAAATGTGTTGTTGTTTCTGTTAAACAGGTTACATGAATTGAAGCACTAAATAAATTGTTAGATTAGCAAACATCAGAACTTTTTTTTTTCTGACATCAAAAAGGCTCTTGAGGGGTTCAAGATGGTGACATAATTGGTTAATAATGCGGATTTTGTAATTAAAGAAAACACGATAATTTTAAGAGAAACATCAAAAGTGCTTTATTCAAAGTAATGTCCATCACTCGCTACACATTTCCCCCATCTTTCAGGTAATTTGTGGATACCGTCCCAATAGAACTTTTTTTATTTTGAGGCAAACCATTCAGAGACCCAATTTTCCACTTCTTCATACATTTTGAAGTGCTACTTTGAAAGTGCGTGTGCCATTGATGAGAACAAGTGGTAATCTGAAGGAGCAAGGTCTGGTGAATATGGCGGGTAAGTTAATTCTTCCCAGACAAGATCTAACTGGTTTTGAAGTGTGAGATGGTGCGTCATCATGAAGCAAAATTACTTTGCCATGTCTTCTGGCCCATTCTGGTTGTTTCACGATCAAAGCATGGTTCAAATTGATTATTTGTTGTTGGTAGCAATCTGTATTAATGATTTCACCTGGTTTTAGAAGCTCATAATACACCACACCTTCCTGATCCCACCAAACGCAGAGCATTGTCTTCTTTCCGAAGCGATTTGGCCTTGCAGTCGATGTTGATGATTGACCTGGATCAACCCATGATTTTATGCATTTGGGTTTCTCAAAATAAATCCACTTTTCTTTTTTTTTTTTTTAATATATTTTTTATTGATTTTTTACAGAGAGGAAGGGAGAGGGATAGAGAGTTAGAAACATCGATGAGAGAGAAACATCGATCAGCTGCCTCCTGCACACCTCCCACCGGGGACGTGCCTGCAACCAAGGTACGTGCCCTTGACCGGAATCGAACCCGGGACCCTTCAGTCCGCAGGCCGACGCTCCATCCACTGAGCCAAAGCGGTTTCGGCTAAATCCACTTTTCATCGCCAGTCACAATTCAATGCAAAAAAGACTTCCTTTCGTGCTGTTGAAGCAACGTTTTACTGATGACTTTTCGGTTTTTCATTTGTCTTTCATTCAGTTGATGTGTCACCCATTTTCCTTCCATTAAAATCTTTCCCATTGCTTGTAAATGATTGGAAATTGTTTGCTGAGCAACATCTAATCTTTCTGCAAGTTGTTTTTGAGTTTGACATGCATCTTCATCCAATAATGCTTGTCATTGTTGGTTGTCAAACTTTTTCGGTTGACCTGGACGTTCTTTGTCTTTCACATCGAAATCATCACTTTTAAAGCGTTTAAACCAGCATTCACAAGTATCTTGAGATGGAGCATGTTCATCATAAGCTTTTCAAAGTATACCATAACTTTTTCTTCAAAATAAAATAATGAATTAAAACTTCCTGCAAATGCTCTTTTTTTTGGCATGAAATTTGACATTTTTAAGCGTAAAGATATCTATGATGTTAACACCTTCAGCAAATTTGACATATGAAGTTTTGAAGCTTACTGTCAATACAACAAAATAGCATACATATCGAATCGCATATACATCAACATATGTGTAACTCCATCTAGTGAAAAAAATTCGCATTATTAACTGGTACACCTAGTACACTTGCCTACTCCTAAGACGATATCAGAGTATCAGCCCGCCGGTGTGGCTCAATGGTTGAGCATCGACCTATGAATCAAGAGGTCACAGTTCGATTGCCGGTCAGGGCATGTGCCCTGGTTGCGGCTCGATACCCAAGGTAGGACATGCAGGAGTCAGCCAACCAATGATTCTTTCTCATCATTGATGTTTCTAACTCTCTCTCCCTCTCTGAAATCAATAAAAAAAAAACAGAGAGAAACAAGAAACTCGAATAACTACCTGAAGACTAAATGAATAGAAGTTTTATAACAAAGAATTTATACACAAATCTTTATCAAGACCAGTAGGAAGGACAGAAACGCTAAAGGGGCTGGCCTGCAACCACCTGTGGTGAAGGAGAATCCAGAGAGATATCTCTACTGAGGATGTTTGCCCAGAAGGAGTGAGGGGCCTCACCCCAAGCCAGGCTCACTAGCCTGGAGCACTAGAACTGGAAAGAAGAGCCTACACAAAGAGCTTATACAATATCTGGTTGTAAATTTCAGCAGAAATTTTGGGGATACTGCCTTCCCTAGGGAGAAGGGGGATGACTCTCTTGAAGAGCCAGTACACAGAATCTCAGTTGCAGCACTCACCCTGGACTCTAGCAGAGAGATGGAAGCTCAGAGTGGCCTGGAGTCATAAAGGAAGAAATTGAGTGGTGTGGTTGTGGGGAGAGGCAGAAGTGTCCCTCTGCTGGGTCCCTCTCCCACACCACCCACAGATGACATCTTTCCTGGGCCAACCACCCCGTTCCATAAGATATTAGATTAGGGCAGCCGTGGGCAAACTACGGCCCGTGGGCCGGATCTGGCTGTTCTATCCGGTTCTCTTGCTCTCCCCTCCACTCCTTTACTTTGAATTTATATTAGTTCACACAAACACTCCATCAATGCTTTTGTTCCGGCCCTCCGGTCCAGTTTAAGAACCCATTGTGGCCCTCGAGTCAAAAAGTTTGCCCACCCCTGGATTAGGGAGTAGCAATGGCAGACACTGCTCTGCAGGAATGACTCCTGGGCAGACTCCAGCCCAGCCCAAGGTGCAATACTTATTAAGACACTCTCGAGGAGGTTTAGGCAGGCTTGCACAGTGCTAGAATCACAGGGGAAGAAACTGAGTTGTGGGCCTCGTGGGTATGGCCCTTTTTCCCATGCAGCTGAGCAGGTGCCTAAATTCCTGTGTAGAGCCTTCCCTCCACGCCGTCAAATATTGGTCTGGCCCTAACCGGTTTGGCTCAGTGGATAGAGCGTTGGCCTGCAGACTGAAAGGTCCCAGGTTCGATTCCGGTCAAGGGCATGTACCTTGGTTACGGGCACATCCCCAATAGGAGGTGTGCAGGAGGCAGCTGATCGATGTTTCTCTCTCATCAATGTTTCTAACTCTCTATCCCTCTCTCTTCCTCTCTGTAAAAAAATAAAATATATTGGTCTGTTTTAGCCAGGTGAACTCTGCTGGCCTCATCCACACAACTCCCCGAGACCCTGTCCCACCACAAAGGTCCACGAATCTCAGGTAGGTGTTGGGCAGTGCTGGTGTATCCTGAGACATTTGCTGAGCAGCCTCAGACACAGCATGAGTACCAAAATTTAATCTGTATCAACCTGGTGAACACTACTTGCCCCTACCTGGTGACACACTAAGATCTATCTCACGCAACTTGTGAACTGCCAGAGGCTCTTTCAGAGATAGAGCCTGGCAGGTAGCCAGCAGGTATGTGCCCTGACTGGGAACTATATCCTATATTCTGATATACACTGAGTGGCCAATTAAAAAGTGTGCAGAAGACCTGAATGGACACTTATTCAAGGAGGCCATAAAGATTGGCTCTAGACATATGAAAATTTGTTCAACATCACTAACCATAAGAGAAATGCAAATGAAAACCACAATGAGATATCACCACTCATCTGTCAGAATAGCTTTCATCAATAAATTAATGAACAGCACGTGTTGTCGAGGATATAGAGAAAAGGGAACCCTCATGCACTGTTGGTTGGAATACAGATTGGCACAGCCACTATGGAAAACAGTATGGAGGTCCCCCAAAATATAAAAAATGAAACTGCCCAGTGATTCTACTTCCAATCCTATCTAATAAAAGAGTAATATGCAAATTAACCATCACTCCACTATACCCACAACTCACGCCCACAAGCCACACTCACCAGCCAATCAGGAGTGAATATGCAAATAAACCCAACCAAGATGGCTATGGCCACAGAGAGCAGAAGGGAGGCTTGGGTTTTCCCCCGCAATGGAGGAAGCCAAGCTTTCCGCCTGCCCTTGCCGGCCTAGGCCTCCACTCAAGGCTACAAAGTTTCAATGATAGAAGATACATAAACCCAAACAGAAATGGCAGCAGCCATGGATCTGGAAAGAGCAGGAGGCTAGGGTTTCCCCCGGTGAGGGAGGAAGCCAAGCTTTCCACACACCCCGGCCCAGGTCTCTGCTTAAGGCTACAAAGTTTCAATTATAGAAGATACATAAATTCCCCCAAAAATGGCTGCCGCCATGGAGCAAGCAGGAGGCTTGGCTCTGCTCCAGGCTATAAAGTTTCAATTGTAGAAGATAAATAAACCCCAGATACCAGGTCCTCCGCTTGGGTCACCAGGGGGCGTGGCCGGCCTGCAAACCACCACAGGCCCCTCGCCCAGGACACCCCATGCCCCAAGGGAACCCCCACCCTGATCCGGGGCACCCTTCAGGCCAAACCAGCTGGCTCCCACCCCTGCACCAGGCCTCTATCCTATCTAATAAAAGACTAATATGCAGATTGACCATCACTCCAACACACAAGATTGCTGCCCCCATGTGGTCAAAGATCCTGCCCCCATGTGGACACAAAATGGCCACCACAAGATGGCCAGCAAGGGAGGGCAGTTGGGAGGGACCCAGGCCTGCAAGGGAGGGCAGTTGGGGGCCAATCAAGCCTGCAGGGGAGGGAAGTTAGGGGTGACCAAGCCAGCAGAGGAGGGAAGTTGGGGGCAACCGGGCCTGCAGGGAAGGGCAGTTGGGAGGGACCCAGGCCTGCAGGGGAGAGCAGGTGGGGGGGACTAGGCCTGCAGGGGAGGGCAGTTAGGGGTGACCAGGCCTGCAGGGGAGGGCAAATAGGGGCAAACAGGCTGGCAGGGGAGCAGTTAGGCATCAATCAGGCTGTCAGGGGAGTGGTTAGGGGCAATCAGGAAGGCAGGCAGGCGAGCAGTTGGGAGCCAGCAGTCCTGGATTGTGAGAGGGATGTCCTCTGGGATCGGGCCTAAACGGGCAGTCGGACATCCCTCGAGGGGTCCCAGATTGGAGAGGGTGCAGGCTGGGCTGAGGGTCACCCCCCCCCATGCACGAATTTCGTGCACGGGGCCTCTAGTTATATATAGTAAAAAATCCAAAACACAATTTTGAAAGAATATATGCACTCCTATGTACATTGCAGCATGTTTCCAATAGCCAAGATTTTGAAGCAGCCCAAGTGCCTATCAATAGACAAGTAGACAAAAAAGTGGTGGTACATATATTCAATGGAATATTACTCGACCATAAAAAATAATGAAATCTCACCTTTTGTGACACCATGGATAAACATAGTGTTATGCTAAGTGAACTAAGTCAGTCAGAGGAAAACAAATACCACACGATTTCACTTATATGTGAAACTTAAACAACAAAATAAACAAACAAAATAGAAATAACTCATAAATACAGAGAACAGACTGGTGGTTGCCAGAGAGGAGGAAGGGTGTTGGGGGACTGGGTAACAAAGATGGTGAGATTAAGAAGTCCAAATTTGTAGTTACAGAATAATCACAGGGATATAAATTACAGCATAGGGAATATAGCTAATAATATTGTAATAATGATGTATGGTCCCAGGTGGGCATTGAAAATATTGAGGTGGTGTGACTGGTGTTTCTCAGTGGTTGAGCATTGACCTCTGAACCAAAAGGTCATAGTTCAATTCCTGATCGGGGCACATGCCAGGGTTACAGGCTCAATCCCCAGTCAGGGGAGTGCAAGAGGCAGTCAAATCAATGATTCTTTCTCATCATTGATGTTTCTATCAAGGTGAACACTTTGTAAAGTATATGATTATCTAACTAGTATGCTGTACACCTGAATACCGAATAATATTGAATGTAAACTGTAATTTTTTAAAAATGCAAAAAAGCTCTTATAATTAACACCCTGTAAGAAAAAAATCTAAATTAAAGATACATGGTTAAAAAGTTACCTGTGCCCTATAAATAATAATCTTTGATAATTATTCTTCCACAGAAACTAAAGAATTGGCATGTTTCCCTGCACAAACATTTATATGTAGTCTACTTGCACAATAGCATTACACAGCAGAACTACTTTCATTATTTAAATATTATCTTAAGAAAATCATTTTTAAAAAAGGATTCCACTATACTTTATATCACATATAAATGTGAGGTAGCATGCATGAACTGTTTAAAGAGCTTGTTAAAGATTCTTGTTAAAAGAAAGGCTGGGAAAAGTAGTCATATCTTATCCAAACAATCTAAGAAATCTTAAGAATGCTGCTTTTCTAATAATACATAAATATACATGAATGTGAGCAAGAATCCAAGTAAAGAAAGTTCTTATTCATAGGATTGACAGCTTTATTATTACACCAGCCTGAAATAACATATAATGGTGTGTGAGTGTGCACTGGAATTTCTAAAAGCGGCTTTTAAGATAGGCTTAATGTGAGAAGAGTTCAATTCACTTCTTTGAATTCTGGAGGATTGGGTCTCCTGGGGATAAAAGGGAAAAGTGAAGATAAACTTTTAATGCCATCTCTCTGTGTGACACAATTTGTTGTATTTATTTATTCATCTATACTAATTGTATAGCCACCATATGCCAGGTTCGGTGGATATGGCAAAGGCCCTGACAAATACACACTCTGCCTTCAGGAAGCTCAGAGCACAAGCAATAAACAGCATTCACAAAGAGAATGTCAGAAAGAAGGTAAAGGTATTTAGCAACAATTTATAGATGAACCTTACAACACCAAGGGTGGGGCATCAGGGAAAACTTCCAAGAGGAAGAGATAGTAGAACTAAGAGACCAGGGACAAGTAAGACATAACCAGGCCTGGAGTGCGAGGGTGGAGAATGCTGAAACAGTAGGAATCCTGAGAAATTCCTTCTGGTCATGGCTTCCTCCATTTTTATTAACATGAGCTGAGCTGCCTTTTAGACGATTAGCAAAGGATTGGCTAAATTAAAATTTGTAGGACTAAAAGTGTTCAGTGCTTGTTCAGATATTGTGTGTGTTTGAAACTTGAATGTGCATAAATAATGGATGAGGTTGAATCAGAGAGGTAAGCCAGCTAGGACTGCATTGTGGGGACCAATAGGAATGACAGTCACCCCAGTTAGCTAGTAAGTCAGCTTCAGGAAAAGAGAGTGCACTGCCTCTTTTCTGGGACCTGCCTTCTGGCTCCAGGAAATTCCCTTCCTTCTGGGTGAGAGAATTGGTAATAAATGAAGCTTATGAAATTGAATCTGAATGGGTATGTGTGTGTTTTGCTGTTATGTACAACTAAAGCAACCTAAGGCACTTCTGTATTGAGGCCTATGACTGTATTATTCAGGGTTCTCTGGAAAAACAGTAAATATGTATATTAAATATTGGAATTGGCTCAGACAATGACATAAGCTGAATTCCATGATATGCCATCTAAAACCTGGAGTCACTCAGTCTGGATCTGAGGGCCTGAGAAGCAGGGAAACTGATGGTGTAAGTCCCAGTCCTAGTTCAAAGGCCTGAGAACTAGCAGTGCCAATGTCTGAGGGCAGGAGAAGATGGATATCCTGACAAAACAAGGAGCAGGCCACCCTTTCTTAGCCTTCTTGTTCTGTTCAGGCCCTCACCCAACTGGGTGATCCCCACGTACATTGGGGAGGATGGTGTTCTGAATGAACGATATTACCATATTGTGCACACCTCTCATTAAATGTATTTCTAGATATTTTACTAATTTGTTGCCTAATACAAATATTTCCTTTTATTATAATTTTAAACTGTTTATTGCTGCTAAATGAGAAAGCTAATTATTTATTTTGCTGGCTTGCAATTACTTAGAAGAAATGCATTACTTTGTAAACCCTTCATGACTAAGACTGTTTCTGTTGCTTTCATACATGAATGACAATTTCAATGGGTATAGAAGTCTAGGTTAAGAATATTTTATTTCCATTGAAAACTGTAGTTATGACTCCAACTGTCTAACCGCAGTTATGTTACTGAGATGTCTGATGCTAAGCTGTTTTCTCCTTTGGTTTAGTAACTTACTTGACTTTCTCTGTTGGATGCTTACAGAATACTAGATGCCCGATGCACGAAGATTCGTGCAGAATGGGCCTTCCTTACCCTGGCTGCCGGCACAGCCTTTGTTCCAGCCTGGAGCCTTTTTTCCACCTTCCCACGCAGTCCAGAGGCCTAGAGCAGGCGCCTGTGCATGCAAATTAACCCACCATCTTTGTTGGGTTAATTTGCATACTCACTCCTGATTGGCTGGTGGGCGTCGCAAAGGTACGGCCAATTTGCATCTTTCTCTTTTATTAGTGTAGATGTGCATTATCCAAAATTAAAATGTTTCACCCAAGTACTTTTATGTCCAATTGTAGTCATTATTTTTTTCCATCTGGCATTTCCCAAAAATCAAATTTTCAAATTAGGAAATTTTTTTTCATTGATTTAATATATATTTTTTAAAATGTACTTTTATTGATTTCAGAGAGGAAGGGAGAGGGACAGGGAGATAGAAACATCAATGATGAAAGAGAATCATTGATGGGCTGCCTCCTGTACACCCCACACTGGAGATTGAGCTCGCAACTCCAGCATGTGCCCTGACTGGGAATCAAACTGTTACCTCCTGGTTCAGAGGATGACACTCAACCACTGAGCCACACCAGTCTGGCTGATTTAATAATGTTTGCTCCATTTTCATGTGCTTTGTGAATAATGTAAATTTCTATTGTAAATATGTTTATTTCCTTCTTATCTCTTATTCTTCCATCAGAGTTTTCTTACTAGTATACTGGTAATTCTGATGAAAGAATACTTATACTGATAATAGAGCTGCCTTTCTATTTTACTAATTTATTTTTCTAATGTGTTGAATCTACTCTTTACTGCCTCTGTTGAATTTTAATTGGGGAAATTTTAAAAATTTGGAAGCAAGTTTTATTTTATAAGATTGATATAGTGTCAATTAAGAAAACAATTAAATATGTGTATTGTTAAAAACAAACACTTCCTTGTTAATTTTTTGGCAGGTTTATTCTTTATTTCCTGGGGATATTCGGTAATGAGGAAACTATAGCAGAAGGTTCCCCTGCTGAGACTTATTCATGGTGAGGATACAGAGATCACTGGGCACCACTCACTTCCCTACCTGCTTTGCCTTCCTAGTAAGCAGACCCAGTAGTTGGTCCCCACTTTACTCAACAGGACTCCCTGACCAAATGAAAGACAGAGCTGCTACTTCCTAAAGTTCTGACTAATGGAAAGCTAATACTAATATATATATATGTATATCCTATATAATAAAGAGGTAATATGCAAATTAACCCTCACACCCTCACAAGATGGCTGCCTACAACCAGGCCAGCAGGGGAATTAGTGAGGGATGACCAAATGACTGAACAAGCAGGATGCGTGGAGCAACCAGGCTGGCAGGGGGGTTAATGAGGGATGACCGAATGACTGAACAAGCAGGTTACATGGGGCAACCAGGCTGGCAGGGGGGTTAGTGAGGGATGACCAAACGACTGAACAGCAGGCTGTGTGGGGCAACCTGGCTGGCAGGGGAGAAAGTTGGGGGTGACCAGGCCAGCAGGGAGGGTAGTTGGGGGCAACCAGGCCAGCAAGGGGGACAGTTAGGGACGACCAGGCTGGCAGAGGAGGGCAGTTGGGGGCAACCAGGCCGGCAGAGGGGGCAGTGAGGGGCAACTATGCCAGTGGAGGGAGCAGTTAGGAGTGACCAGGCTGGCAGGGAGGGGGCAGTTGGGGGCAACCTGGCTGGCAGCGGGGGTAGTTAGAGGCCACCAGGCTGGCGGGGGGGCAGTTAGGGGCGATCAGGCTGGCATGCAGAGGCAGTGAGGGGCAATCAGGCCAGTGGGGGCAGCAATTAGGGGCAACCAGGCAGGCAGTCAGGGGAGCAATTAGGAGCCAGCAGTTTAGGATTGTGAGAGCTACTGCCGGGCCTAAACCGGCAGTCGGACATCCCCCGAGAGGTCTCAGATTGAAGAGGGTGCAGGCTGGGCTGAGGGGACTCCCCGCTCTGTGCACAAATTTCATGCACCGGGCCTCTAATATATATATGTGTATCTATCTATCTATCTATCTATCTATCTATCTATCTATATAGATATAGATATAGATATAGATATAGATATAGATATAGATATAGATATAGATATAGATATACACTGAGTGACCAGATTATTATGATCTCTGAGTGCATAATAATCTGGCCACTCAGTGTGTGTGTGTGTGTGTGTGTATACACACACATATATATGTGTGTGTATGGGTGTATGTATATATATATTAGAGGACCGGTGCATGAATTCGTGCATGGGTGGGGTCCAGCCTGCCTGGCCAGGGGGAGGGTACATGGGCGGTTGGCCAGCCTGCCTGCTGGTCGAACTCCTGGTCAAGGGGACAATTTGCATATTAGCCTTTTATTATATAAGATATACACTGAGTGGCCAGATTATTATGCGTTCAAAGATCATAATAATCTGGCCACTCAGTATAGATATAGATATATTAAATGGACCTCACTATCTTAATGCCAGTTAGGACACCATTCAGGCTAAGTGGAGGCAGGCTGAGAGCTGCAGTCTGCAGTTTTGAGTATGGCAATTGTAAAGTTAGAAGTTCCCCTCTGGCCTTCCTTTACCTACTGCCATTTCCACCTCCCTTCTCTCTTATTCTAGCAGTGTCTATGAGTTTCTGTCCTTTTAAGTCCCACATAGGCTTTTCCTTTGTACAAGATAAAAGTCAGGCTGATTGATTTTCACTTAGGTTAAGGCTCACCTGGATTCCACATTCCTGAAATCCCACCACATTTCTCCTTTGTGAATAGTGGATGCCCTTTCTGTTTTTCTTTTCTCCCTCCCTTTCTTCCTTCCTTTTTCTTCTTTTTTTTTTCTCTTTTCCTTTTGAGTGTTTAAAGCAATCTTTCTTTATTTTTTCTTTTTTTTGTTGTCATTTCAATGGAGACATTAGAGAAGAGAAAGCTTGTGGGGACATCAAATTATTATCTTAACCAGAATTCTACATTTTCATTTTCATTTTTATTTTAATCTTATTAGCTTTAAATAGAAGAATGATTTTATACTGGGAACCTAAACAAAATAAAGGAAAAGGGAAGAAAGGAAGAGAAGGAGGAATGGAAAAAGTACCCAGACAACAAAATTATAAAAACACCACAGTGGCTGCCAAATTTACTATGATTAACTTTTTCTAAATGACAGTAGTTTCCTAGCCAATACAAGCAGTGGTGGATACCTTGTAATAGTAAAATATTTTGAAGGAAAGTTACAATAAAAAGAAATGTACAGATGTATGTCTAATTTCACTATCCAAGATAAATCCTTCAATCCACCAAGTTCACCCCCTTGTTTTATAACAAATCAAAGTCAACACTGACCTTTGAGTAACCTCATGCTGATGTCATTGGTCTTTGGGGGAAAAAACTGAGAAACAAACAAACAAACAAAAAGGAATAGCTTTAATTTAACAGTTTCTCTTTCCACAGCATGACAGCTTGTTAAGGTGTTGCAGACCAAGTCGGTTCCTCCAGCTTTCTAATTTATTTATTTTTTTAATCACAAAACTGCACTTAATAATGGATGGAGCCACAGAACAGACAGACAGAGGTGAGAGGGGAGGGGATGAGGGGAGTTGAATGAAAGAAGGTGAAGAGATTAACAAAGAACATGTATGCATAACCCATGGACACAGGCAACAGTGTGGTGATGAGTGGCCAGAGGGAGAGTAGGAGTGGGGAACTGGTGGAGATGGGCAAAGGGGGAGAAAATTGGGAACATCTGTAATTGTGTCAGATTATAATAAAAATAATGAAATATCGTTTTAATATTTAAAAAATGGATCGAGCAGTTCTGGACACTCTTCCTCAGCTCCGTGGCCTGTTGGCAGGAGAACTCTTGGAAGACAGGTTGGTGTCCTGCAGCAGTTCACCGTGTTGGATGGACTCACATGCTCCCCGACATGGCTCCAGCTGTCCTCCTTCACACATGGCTACCTGGCCCTCCATTACCAATGAAATAAATCCTCTTGAAGTTTACTTGTAAGCAAACAACACCATTAAACATTTAAGTTCCAAGTAGTTTACTAAAATTATGGTGTACTATGATGTAGCCATTAAAAATCTTTATGAAGAGATTTTCAACATAAAATTCTAATTATATAGAAAAGTTCTATGACACACACAAAAAATAAAGGTGACACAAGGAAAATTAACATATCAACTGTGGAAAGGAAAATATATTATAAAAGAGTGAAAAAGAATATACTAAAATGCTAATAGTTATTGCCTAAGGAAGGTGACTATGCATAATAGTTTATTTGTCTTTATAAATATGTCTAAATTTCTAGACAATGCATTTTTGGACAATTTGTATTTTTTAATGACTGAATAACTTCAAGTTTTTAATAACATGAAATGTGAAGTAGATAACAGCACATTGTAAAATTGTCTGATAAATAGTATGATTTCAACTAAAAATTATGTATAAATAAGTAAAATATGGGGAAAAGAAATTCTCTTCTCTAGGTGAGATAATGAATGATGTTTTAATATTATGTTAAGTAACAATGCCTGAGTAAGACAGAGGAGAAACAAGAAAACCACTATGCTCCTAATACTCCTAATAAACCGTATGCTTCAAATACTTTGGATAACAGTAACAGTTGTCTTCAGAAAATAAAGATTTTTACTTCAAATATTTCAAGTTAACGTATTTTATTTGAATGCACAAGTGGCAAAAAGTTTCTCAAAGCCCTCGCTGGTTTGGCTCAGTGGATAGAGTGTTGGCCTGCAGACTAAAGGGTCCCAGATTTGATTCTGATCAAGGGCACATACCCAGGTTGTGGGCTCGATCCCCACTGTGGGGCATGCAGGAGGCAGCCAATCAATGATTCTATCTCATCATTGATGTTTCTATCTCTCTTTCCCCTCTCCCTTCCTCTCTGAAATCAATAAAAATATATTTTTAAAAATTCTTATCCTAAACTGGAGTCAGCCCAAAGGAAATGAAATCCTCTGAGAAAAGAGAAAATAAAATAGGTCTAGCTAAAGAAGCATCAATAAAACAAGGATACTGGTAGGACTCTGGGATGCAATGCAAAAGTACGTGAATATACACTTAAGAGGATGGCAGAGGAAGAGCCCCTCTGCCTTCCTCTTTCACTTAAAAAAATTGTTTTAGTTGACCGTCTTTGGAAAGACAGTCTGATGCACAGAGGTAGATGAATAGCTGGATCATCTTCTAATTCTCTCAGAAATGCAGACAGGTTTGCTTTCGGATTCCACTGTCCAGGGAGTTCATTGTTAACAAAGTGTGCATGTGTAGATCTCCTGGATAAGTATGGTGGTGTGTGTTCAGGTTAGTGAGGGAATAAGGTCAGGAAATTGCCTAAATTAGGAAATATTATTGCTTTTGCCAAAAGAAGGAAGTGCAAACATCTTCTGATAGAGTCACCAAACCATCCAAATCAGACATTATTTCACACATTTGCAGAAACCTCTGGTGACTTGATAATTTGTATGAAACTATACAGACCTTCTATCTGAAATGAACACGCTTCCCCTCCGCCTCCAGCCCCAGCTGATTTACTCAGTAGGGAAGACTAAGACACGACACTGAGAAGACAAAGATAAAACGCAAACAGCTAAGTATATTAGGAGATGTCAGGCATAATCAATAACTTCATTATGTCTATACATAGTAGGAAGGATAAAATAAATATTGGGCCCAAGTCTTTATCTTTCCATAATTCTCTAAGTAAAATAATAATAATAATAATAATAATAATAATAATAATAATAAAATCTTTATTTAATTATGAGTAATTTCTTTTGGAAAGAAAATGTTTTAAGAAAATACTGGTTCACTTCCAATCAAAATGGTGGAGTAGCTAATGTCTGTGCTTAACTCATCTCATGATCACATCAAAATAACAATTAAATTACAGAACAATCACTGAGAACCACCTGAAAACTAGATAAACAGAATTCTGATAAATAAAAATATAAAGAACAAACCACATCAAATTGGTAGGAGAGGCTGAGAGGCAGAACAGTCAGGTCCCACAGCCAAGTGTGGCAATTAAGAATTGGGAGGGATATCTTGGCTATGGAGGTACCACCTGAGGAATGAGGTGTCCCAGTCCCATATTGCATTCCCCAGCCTGTGGCACTAGTACCTGGAAGAGAAGTCCGCATAATATCTGGCTGTGAAAAACAGTGGGGATTGCCTCTGAGAAAGACAAAAGGCTACTCGATACTGAAGTGCTGCTTTTAAATGGCCTATGCACAGGTTCACTTGCTCACAGTCTTACTCATTCTAAGCTCCAGTGCAGGGACTGCAGCCCAAAATGCACCAGGGAGATAAGGAGGAACTAAATTGAGAGGCAGGTTTTGGAGAACTCTCTCCTTATATGAATGTGCTAGCAGACACCATTGTTCTTTTGTAGAGTTCCCCTCCTGCCTAGCTGGAGACAAATCTGTGCTTTCCATAAACCTGGCTACCATGGTTCACCCTCTCTGGGGGTTCTCTGATATCCCACCCACTCCCAACCAGCTCACTTATTCCACCAGAGCCTCTTCCACAGCTTCTGCATATAAGCAGACTACTTTGGCTCACACTGCAAACTCATTCAAAGATCCACAAATACCAAAAAAGTAGCCTTAGTGTATATTGCAGTTCCTGCCACGTGGGTCCAAGCAAATCAAAACCAGTGACTGGTCTCAGCTTGCAGTATTAAGTTCCTTCAGGTATCCCAAGACTGGCATAAGTGGTAGCTGGCCTCAGCTTACATCATAGTGCCCACCAAAGGGTTCCAAGACATGTACACGTGGCATCCAGGCTTGGTTCACAGAGTAGCCTCTTCCAAGTGCCTCCAAGTTTGACAAAAGTGGCAACCAATTATAGATCAGTTTGTAGCTCTTACCAAGTGGCCCCAAGCTTAGCGTAAGCAGCAGCTGACTTGGCCTGCCCTGAAATACCTCCCAGAAATCTCCAGAACTAACACACCCAGTGATCGCCTGTAGGCCCCATCAGAGCTGCACCTAATCATTTCCATAAATGACACACATGAAGGGAAGACTCACCTGGCCTCAGGGCCCTGCTAAAGTGACTCCCAATTTGTGGGATCAGCCCCTGCACAATAGCTCATCTGCTGTGGTCATGGCCAGTCCTCAGAGCCAGTCAGTCTGAGGGTCAACCCCACCCTCTGACATGCCAGGAGAAATTGAGTCTTGACTACAGCACAAGGGCACAAACAGTATACACAGGGGATACACCTGAATAACCTGGCTCAGGGGACCAGAGACTGATGCCATGGAAACTACAGGACACATCTACATAAGATCATTCCGCCAAGATCAGGAGACTTAGAAATTCTAACTAACACAAAGAAACAAATAGAGGAATCAACCAAATAAAAGAATTGTCCCAAATAAAAGAATTGGACTAAACTACAGGGAAATAACTAAATGAAATGGAGATAAGCAAGCTATCAAATACAGACTTCAAAAAGCTGGTTATAAAAATGCTCAATAAACATAAGAAAAGAATATAGAAACTCAGTGAGATTTCAACAAAGAGATAAAAAATTTTTTAAGAATATAGAAATCTTGAAAATAAATATGTCAAAATTGTATAATTAACTGAAATGAAGGAATGCATTAGATGGAGTCACCAGCAGATTAGATGAAGCACAGGATCACATCCATGATTTGGAAGACAAGATAACAGAAAACACACAATCTGTACAGCATAAACAAAAGAGAATTTTTAAAAATTAGGATAGTTGAAGGGACTTCTGAGATAACATCATATATTTGCATCATAGGATTTCCAGAACAAGAAGAGAGATAGAAAGGGATTTAAAACTAATTTGAATAATGACTGATGATTATATAATTTACAAAGTGTTACCCCGAATAATACAGGTACCCACCTGGAAAGATAGATAGTTTTTACAATATTTTTGACTATATTCCCTATGCTGAACTTTACATCCTCATTAATATTTTATGCCAATTTTTATTTCTTTAAATTTTTTACCCATCCCCTCCACCCTCCTACTCTCTGGCAAACATCAATTTGTTCTCTGCATTTATGAGTTTATTTCTGTTTTGTTTGTTTATCTTGTTCTTTAGATTGCACATATAAGTGAAGTCATATGGTATTTGTCTTTTGTACACCTGAAACTAATATAAAATAATATTGAATATCAATTGTAGTTGAAAATAAATTTAAAAAAAAATGACTGAAAACTTCTCTAATTTGATGTAATGAATAAAATAAACTGATGAACAAAATAGATCCAGAGACATAGAACTATGGAACAGACTGATGAATTTCAGAGGGAAGGTTAGGGGCTCGGGGGAGGAGAGATTAACCAGGGAACTTATATACATATAGGCATAGCCCATGGACACAGACAATAGTGTGGTGAAGGCTTGGGAGGGGCAGGTGCAGGGAGGAGGGGGTCAATGGGAAGAAACAAAAATACAAATAAATAAAGAGGCCCTAGCCTGTTTGGCTCAGTGGGTAGAGCATCAGCCTGTGGACCAAAGGGTCCTGGGTTCAATTCTGGTCAAGGGCACATAACTTGGTTTCAGGTTCCACCTAGCCAGAGCCATGGTTGGGGTGTGTATAGGAGGCAATCAATCAATGTGCTTCTCTCACATCAATGTTTCTGTCTCTCTTCCATTCTCTCTCTCTAAAAAAAAAAAAAAAAAAAAAAAAAAAAAAAAAAATTCAATGGAAAAATATCCTTGGGTGAGAATTAACAATAACATCTATATATATAAAAGCCTAAGCGACCGTCTGACCGTCCGACCAGTAGCTATGTCGCCCAATGACCATGAGGGTGCAGACACTCAATGCAGGAGCTGCCGAGTGACAGCAACTTTGCAGAGTGCCCTCTCGCACTCCAGGACCCCTCAAGGGGTGTCAGACTGCTGATTTCAGGCCAATCCCCGCAGGCCAGACTGGGGAACTCCACATGCTAGAGGAACCCAGCTCACTCTGCAGATGCCCTTCAAGCTGCGGGGCCACCCCAGGTGGGGCTGGCTGGGACCATAGCAGGTTGGCGTGTCTGGCCCATCTTGCCTAGTCCCACCCTGCAGGCCACCTTCTAATTAATTTCCTTTCAGTGTGCATGGATCCGTGTACTGGGCCTCTTGTAAATAAATAAATAAATAAATAAATAAATAAATAAATAAATAAGTGAATGAATGGATATCTACAATACTTTCAACAATAAAGATAAATTTTAAAAAAATAACAAATAAAAGAAATAGACTTACAAGTCCAGGAAGTGCAGAGTCCCAAACAAAATAAACTCAAAGAGGCTCACAACAAGACACAAGACACATCATAATTAAAATACCAAAGGTAAAATACAGAAGAGCATTTTTAAAAGTAGCAAGAGAAAAGCAGTTAGTTATATACAAGGGAGTTCCAATAGGCTATTAGCTGATTTTTCAAACTATGCTTAACAGAAGTGAATTGCATGAAATATTCAAAGTGATAAAAGACATAAACCTATAACCAAAATTAGTTTACCCACTAAGGCTATTATTTAGAATCAAAAGAGAGATAATATTTCAAGATAAGAAAAAGCTAAAGAAGTTAATCAGTTAATCACCAATAAACTTAACATTGCAAAAAATGTTAAAGGGTCACCTTTTAAAAAAAATTATTTTTTTGTATTTTTAAAACTTTTTAAATTCTCGCCCAAGGATATTTTTTTCTCATTGATTTTTTTAGAGAGAATGGAAGGGAGGGAGGAGAGGGAAAGAGAAAAAAAGAGAAACATTGACTTGAGAGAGAGACACATTGATTGCCTGCCTCCCCCTGGCTTCCTGACAAAGACCAAAGTACATGCCCTTAGCCAGGAATTGAACCCACGACCATTTGGTCCATGGGCCAATGTTCTAACCATTAAGTAGAACCTGCCAGGGCTAAAGCGTCATCTTGAAGTAGAAAAGAAAGATAACATAGTTAAATAAGAAAATATAGAAAATAAAAAAAATCTCATAAAGGTAGTAAAAGCAATGAGTCAATCAATTATAAAACTAGTACAAAGTTTAAAGACAAAGGTAAAAAGATCATGTGTAACTATCACAATATACTAAGGGATACACAAACACACATATACAAAAGAAGGAAAAAATAATTACAGAAACATAAACGTGGAGAGTGGCGAGTAAAAATTGCAGTGATTTTAGAATGTATTTGAGTTTAAGGGACTATCAACTTAAAATAGACTGCTATAAACATAACTTGGTATATATGAAGCACATTGTAACCACAAACCAAAATGTATACAGATACAAGAAATAAAAAGAAAGGAATGCAAACATAACACTAGAAAGTCGTCAAGATATAGGAGAAAAAGAAGCAAGAGACTAAGAAACAAGGGATTAAAAAATGGTAAAACAATTAAAAATGGCAACAACTACATACCTATCAATAATTAATTGTAAATGGAATAAATGCTCCAATCAAAAGACAGGGTAACTGAATGAATTAAAAACAAACAAACCAAACATGTGCTGCCTACAAGAGAGCCATTTCAGATAAAAAAAACAACACACGCATACACAGACTGAAAGTAAGGGGATGGAAAAAGATATTTCATGCAAATGAAAACAAAAAACATTGGCATAGCAATACTTATCACAGACAAAACAGACTTTAAAAACATATACTAACAAGAACCAAAGAAGGGCATTTTGTAATGATAAAAGGATGAATCCAAAAGAGGACATAACTTGTGTAAATGTCTGTGTAGCCAATATATGTGCCCCTAAATATATAAAGCAAATACTGACAGACATAAAGGGAGAAGTAGGGGATTTTAAAACCCCATTGACATCAATGGATAGATCACTCAAACAGAAATCAACAAGAAAACAGCTGTCTTAAATGACATTTTATACCAATTTGAGTTAATCGATATTCTTAGGACATTTCATACAAAAGCAACAGCATATACATTTTGTTCAAGTGCACATGTCACATTTTCTAGGATAGACCACCTGTTATGAAACAAAACAAGTCTCAACAAGTTTAAAAAGATTGAATCAAATCAAGAATCAGTAAAAGTAGGAGGATGACCGCTTTCACCACTTTTATTCAATAGTGTTGGAATTCCTGACCATAATAACCAGAAAAGAAAAAGAAATAAAAGGTATCTGAATTGGAAAAGAAGTAAAATTGTCATTTACAGTGGACATGACAGAGTAAATAGAGAATTCTAAAGATTCCATACAAAAAACAAACAAACAAAAAATACAAACATCCCACTTCTAGAACTGATAAACAAATTCAGTAAAATAGCAAGATACAAAATAAATATTCAGAAATCAGTTGCATTTTATATACCAATAACAAACTATCAGAAAGAGAAATTAATAATACAATATTTTATAATTGAACCCAAAAGAATAAAATACCTAGGAATAAATTTAACCAAAGAGATAAAATGCCTGTATTCAGAAAACTATAAGACATTGAAAAATTTTAAAGAAGACACAAGTAAATGAAAGGATATACCTTTTTAATATATAGGAAGAATTAATATCATTAAAATGTCCATATTCCACACAGAAATCTATAGACTCAATGCAATTCCTTTTAAATACCAATGACACTTTCCCCAGAACTAAAACAAATAATCCTAAAATTTATATGGAATCACAAAGACACTGATAGCTAATGGAATATTGAGAAAGTATGAAGTTGGAGGTTAACATTACATAATATCAAACTATACTACAAAAATATAGTAATCAAAATAGCATGATGCAGGAACAAAAACAGACACATACATCAATGGAACAAAATAGAGAGCCCCGAAGTAAACCCATGCTTAAATGGTCAATTAATGTAGGACAAAGAAGGAAAAAATATACAAGGGGAAAAAGTCTCTTCAATAAATTCTATTGGGTAAACTAAACAAATACATGCAAAAGAAATAAATCTAGACCACTTTCTCACACCATATACTAAAATGAACTCAAAATGGATTAAAAACTTAAAATATAAGACTCAAAAACCATAAAATTTCCAGAGAAAAACATAAGTAGTAAACAATGTGAAGTCCATCAACCTAAAAGGTTTTTGCACAGTGAAGAAAGGCATCAACAAAACAAAAAGACAACCAACTGCACAAAAAAAGACATTCACCAAACATACATCAGATAAAGGGTTAATAGTCAAATATATAAGGAATTCATACAACTTAACACCAAGAAAATAATCAAACTAATAATGGACAGAGGACCTGAATGGACATTTTTCCAAAGAGAATATATAGATGGCCAAAATACTTATGAAAAGAGCTGAATATCACTAATCATCAAGGAAAAGCAAATTTAATCTCAATAAGATATAACCTTACACCTGTCAAAATGGCTATCATCAATAAATTAGTGAATAATTGTTGGTGAGACTGTAGAGGAAAAGGAGCACTCATGCACTGTATGTAAGATTGTAAATTAGAGCAGCCACTATGAAACAGTATGGAAATTCCTCAAGAAATTAAAAATAGAACTACCATGTGAACCAGCAATTTTACTCCTGAAATTTGGAATTTATCAATAGAAATCCATAACACTGATTTGAAAAGATATATTCAGCACAATGTTCATTGCAGCATTATTTACAAGAGCCAATATATGGAAGCAATCTAAATGTCATTCAATACCTGAATGAATAAAGAAGTATTACATATATACAATGGATTATTACTTAACTATGAAGAGGAATGAAATCTTACTGTTTGCAAAAACATCGTAACAGCTTTCATTATGACTTTGTATTTATTTAGTAAACTTTTCCAACTAGCAAAATGGATTAATGGGGAAGGAGAAGAAAGAGATAATCATAATTATCTCTTTTAGTGGTTAGATTAAAGAAATTATAGTTATTTAAACCAAAATTCAAATTTAATACATTTCAAAATCCCAATGAGGAATTTTTAATATATTGTTTATTTTTTTAATTTGTTTTTATTTTTTAATTACAGTGAACATTCAATATTATCTAAATTTTATGTGTACAGCATAGTGGTTAGACATGTATATAACATTAGAGGCCCAGTGCATGAAATATGTGCACTGGAAGGGGGGTCCCTCAGCCTGGCCTGGGCCCTCTTGCAGTCTGGGACCCCTCAGGGGATGTCCGCCTGCTGGCAGTCGAACATGCGTCTCACAGTCTGGGACCCCTCACTCCTTACCGCCCACCTGCTCGCTGCTCCTTAGCGCTGCCGCGGAGGCGGGAGAGGCTCCCGCCAACACTGCTGTGCTCGCCAGCCATGAGCCCAGCTTCTGGCTGAGTGATGCTCCCACCAGGGGACAGCTCCTGCCCCCTGGTGGTCAGTGTGCATCATAGAAACCGGTCATTCTGGTCATTCTGCCATAATGGTCGCTTAGGCTTTTATTATATAGATAAAGTAATCCTACAATAAGTTAAGTATCCATCTGACACCATACATAGTTATTACAATATTATTAACTATATTTCTTATGCTGTACTTTCCTTCCCCATGACTATTTTGTAATTGACAATTTGTAGTTCTTAATCCCTTACCTTTTTCATCCAGCCCTTCCCATCTGGTGATCTTTTATTTGTTCTCTGTATCTGTGAGTCTGTTTCTGTTTTGTTAATTTGTTTTGTTTTTTAGATTCTACATATAAGTGAAATCATATGGTATTTGTCTGACTTACTTTATTTAGCACAATACCTCTAAATCCACCCATGTTGTCACAAATGGTAATAATTTATCATGCTGGTTTAGGTTATGCTTTGGCCTTGTGGATTGCAGGCTTATACATGAATTGTGGTACCATCAGGCACCTGGGAAGTCAGCCCTGTCACTACAGCTACACAATTCATCTTTTCCCTGTGTATCTCCAGTAGCCCCTGAGCCTACAATCACGTATGAGATGGGTAGGGCCAGGCCTCAGAGTTGTTAGGGTGGCACTAATACAGCTTACTAGGCTAATGACAAGTCTGTAGTAGGCCCAACACAGGAACCGTTGTGCTAGTTTGCCACATGGCAAAAACAACCCTCACCTCAAAGCAACAAAACTCAGTCTCTGTGTGTGTGTGTCTGGCATCCCCTAGCTTACCCAGAATTCCTTAAGAGTTTTTTAAAAAAAGACTGAAATTCCAGCCCAGGCTGGCCACCACTGACGGAGCCTAAAATTGTGTGTGAGGTTGCTAGGTTGGGGCCCTCCAGAGATTGTCAAGGTGGGGCTAGTGTAGCTCCCCCATATGGAGGGAGTGGTTGACCCAGGAAAGATGGCCACCATGGGTGATGTGAGAGAGGAACTCAACACAGGTACATTAGCTACTCTCTCTCTCTCTCTGTAACCCAGCATCCTTTCTGCTATCTTCCCTCAGCTGGAGCCCAGGGTGAGTATCAGGGAGCAAGATATTGTAAGTTGTTCCTTTTAGAAGATGCCTCAGTTTCCAGATGCCTTCCATCTCATTCAGTTGGATGGAATCTCTGATTTACACAGCTACATGTCATGTGGGGTCCTCTTCCTGGCAATGGTGTGGGTTTGAGATCCCTTTGCTCCTTAGAAGGGACCTGTGCAGCTGAGATGTCACACTCTAGATTCTTAATTACCACATATAAGTGCAGGACCAGCCCGTTTCACAGTCTCAATGTGGCTTCTTCTGTAGGTTCTTAGTTATAAGACTTCTGTTCAGCTAGTCTTCATATGGTTATTCCAGTTGATTGTTCTATATTTTAGTTTTAATTTTGATGTGATCATGGGAGGAGGTGAGTGCAACTTCCACCTACTCTACCATCATGGATTTCCAAAAGGTATTCAATTTTAAATAGTATCTGTCCTGATGGTTAATATTATAACTTTTAAGTAATAAACTTAAACATGCATTACTTGAGATAGTATTTGTTAATTTTCTTTCATTAAAATCAAGAATTCAGCATATTAAAATTACTTCTTGTTTTCTTCCCCTTCCTCTTTGTCTTCATTTTATTTTTATGTTGTTAAATATCATAACTTTTTATTCTGTTTGTTTGTTTTTATCATAATTAAGTCTTTCTTCCCTGACCAGTATAAAGGTTTGCTAAGATCCCACAGGCAGGTCGATGGCATCAGTGGGAATATGACTGTGGATGGGTCATTTGTTGTAGAGCCATCCTATGCTATGCACCCCTGGAGACAATAATGCATATAATTTCCCCAATATTGAGGTCCAAGGGACTCTTCTCTAAATTTATTTCAGTTTAAAAAGCTTAATGCAGTTTTTATGGAAAGATGATGAAATGTTCTGATTGAAATGTTGACCCAGGTCTACAGCTCAGAAGCTGTGTGGCCCACCACCAGCCCCTTACATTTTCTGGGCCTCATTCTTCTCATTTGTAGACAGAGAGAAACTGGTCTGTCTTTGCTAGTTTCAATATTCTAAATTATTGAATATTACAAAGACATGTGTTTCAGGTATAATAGCAGCAGACCTGAAGTTTGAGTTCTAACAAATATTTCTAATTCCATTTTTCTACATGACCCTGAGTGACTGCCAAAGACTTATTCTCATTGTTTATCATTTTTGGTACTTGGAGATATTTTGAAAACATGAGACAACCACCATTAATGGCTTTGTTAGTTATTTTTGTTCCTGCAAAGAAGAATGCTCTTACTAATCCTACCATATGCATTTCAAAATATAAAATTATCATTTAAGCCTTTCCACAATAGTCAGGACTAATAATTGGATAAAGCTGGATATAATAATATGTTGTACTAAATAAAGCAAACAGTATTTTATTCTGCACTTTTCCATCCAGGACCTAGATTCATTTTCATTTTCTCTTTTTTCTAGTGGTTGTGGGATTAGCACTGGAAATGGAGATTATGATTCAAAATGCTGGATTGAGACATATAGAGCAAAACATCACTTATAACTCAATAAGGGCCTGTAAACAGATTTCCAGGCTTTTCACAAAGTTGAGAATCATTTGTGGTAGCTCTATCTCAACACTTCCCTCTCATTTTCTTTATAAGAGGGGTCTGACCTAACACTTGGCCTTATCAGCCCCCACAGATGCTGCTCAGTGTCTCTTCCTGCCAATTTTGGCTCAGCATGGTGTCTCCCCAACCCACTGATTGTCGGTTGCCATAACAACATTAGGCAGAGGAGGGAGTTATGGTGGTGCAGTGGTTGGGCCAGGTGGAGTGGAGGAGGTAGAACAGAGAGCTAAGCCACACCAAGTCCCCAGTTCCGCTGAGGACAGGATGATCAGAAGAAAGGTGGCCATAGGAAATGGAGAAGCCACTGAGAGGATGCAGTGATGTGGAAGAAGTAGAATCAGTTATTGCAAATTAGTAGAGTCTCTCCTCATATGCCACTGAAGTTAGAGAGGGATGAAGAAGATGGTGAGGAAAAGTGAAAGGAGAAAATAAAAAGGATTAAAAAATTACAAAGAAGCATAAGAAAAATGGACACCAAAAAGAGACATTTCTGCAAGTGGAAAAATGTTAGATATTGTGAATATACTAAAAACATTCTTTTCTGTGGTTCCTTTGTGCTTGGACTAATTTTGTTTTAACAGGAAATTAAAGGAAAGGAAGAGACAACTTTAGGACAAAAATGATACCCATCAGTCTTGGTTAAGATAGATTACTTGTTCAGGCTTTCTTAAATTTGCAAACTATGGTTGAGAATACCTAATTTGTCTTCCTCCCTAATTGTTAATGACTTCAATGAGTTTTTGAATATTCAAATGCTTGGTGAACTCTAAAGCATTCTACCAATATAAGAGCTCATTACCTTATCTTGATTTTTATCATTATCAATATTGAATACTCTTTTATCCTCCCATTCTCTTTTGAACTATCTTTGGAAGATTTATTTTATTTTTTCATTAATTATAAGATATTTGGACTCATATATGTTTCTCAGAGGAACAACTGAGATTTAAATCAAATAAGCCCAGATAATTTTCATCTGCCATAGTTACTATCACTAGAAAGGTAATAAAGTTGGTGACTAATTTAATTCAATTATCCATATCTCCATTCCCTCAAAATTTCCCTTATGCTGTATATCTTTGATGGCTTTCTTTTTCTCTGGACCAAATTTCCCAGGAAAAAGGAAAGCAAAATGAGGAAAGATAAACTGTATATTGTATAAATGCATGGAAAAGCACAATACTATATCTAAAAGTGACATTAGAGATCAGCACATACATGTTCCTTAAACTTTAATTGGGTATGGGTTATTGGTGATCTTTTAAAATATATATTCTGATTTGGAAGGTCCAGATGCAGCAAGACTGCAGTTCTAACAAGTTCCCGGATGTGCTGATACTGTAGGTCCTTGAGAAGCAAGGATCTATTATCAAAGATTTCAAGTTGCAGAATACTTTCTTTTTATAAAATCTGACAGAACAACTAAAAGCACACCTGTGAACTGAAGTGATGGTGGGGGACCCAGAGACCTAGCTGTCCTCTCACAGTCCCCAGGGTCTTTTGAGTCATTTTCTAGGCACTTTCTATAGAAAATCTTGGAACCCATGAAACACTCTATGAAATGCTCAGATTACTATAAAACTGTATTTTAATCACAAGGGACTCAGGAGAGTTTAAATATCAACAAATGAGTCCATAATATTGTATAGCCATACAAATATATACCCAATATACATAAATTTAAAACATTTACATGAAGACATCTGCATATGCATTGTAGAGAACAGGTGCGGTTTTTCAGCATCTGGACTCTGGGCAGAAGCCAACTAGAAGGTTAAAGCTGACAGACAGTCCCTCTTTCCATCCCTTGGCAGGTGACAGGAGAGCAAGTGACATAGGCTTACCCAATCAAAGGTTAATTCCAGGTATTTCAGACCTAAATGGAATGAAGCTAAAATTCAGAGAGCTAGATATCATTTATGATGATGACTTTGTAAGCAAATGTGCAAGAATGGTGGTTTGAGAAGTTAAGAAAAACAGAGTGACCAACATGATGAAAGTAAAGAAACATGCCAAGTAAAGCAAATAGAATGCAAAAAAAAAAAAATAATAACGACAAAATAAAAATGTGAGAAGAAGAGCTTAAGATAATTGGAGAAAATGTTTCCTATGAATAACTACACAGGAACCAAGTACACATTGAATTGTGTGGGTTACCAGCTGATTACAGGGGCTTAAATGATAACTTGGCACATTCTTTAGATAGTCTCTAAATTTCATGAGGACTGGGATTTATTCCCAATTCTAGGCAACAGGTAAACCTTTAGAATTTGCCAAATGGTTAACTGATAGATACATACTATGCAAGCAACTATATATTCATTATTTCTTATTGGTGGCTTTTAGAAACAAGTAAGACAAGTAGAAATATACAAAATGAGATCAGGACACTGACTAAATGAATATCATGAACTTAAAAAGTAAAAAGAAATGAAAGTTAAAAAAATCCTTTCTAAAACACCTATGACTTTTGACTGCTGCTGTTAATATTGAAGGTAATGGAACTAGAATTACAGAGAACTACGGAATGCAAATGTATTTCTGTTTACTTTGAGAAGCTTTCCAAATCCTATATAATCCTATATAATAAAGAGGTAATATGCAAATTGACCATCACTCTAACACACAAGATGGCCTCCCCCATGTGGACACAAGATGGCCTGCAGGGCAGGGCAGCTGGGGGCAACCAGGCCTGCAGGGGAGGACAGTTAGGGGAGACCAGGCCAGCAGGGGAGGGCAGTTAGGGGCAATCGGGCCTGCAGGGAAGGGCAGTTAGGGATGACCAGGCCAGCAGGGAAGAGAAGTTGGGGGAAATCAGGCCTGCAGGGGAGGGCAGTTAGGGGTGACGGGGCCAGCAGAGGAGGGCAGTTGGGGGCAACCAGGCCTTCAGGGGAAGGCAGTTGGGGGTGACTAGGCCAGCAGGGAAGAGCAGCTAGGGGCAACCAGGCTGGCAGGGGAGGGCAATTAGGGGTGACCGGCCGGCCAGGGGAGGGTAGTTAGGGGCAATCGGGCTGGCAGGGGAGCAGTTAGGTGTTGATCAGGCTGGCAGGGGAGTGGTTAGTGGAAATCAGGCAGGCAGGCAAGCATTTGGGAGCCAGCAGTCCTGGATTGTGAGAGGGATGTCCCAGATTGGAGAGGGTGCAGGCTGGGCTGAGGGACATACCCCCTTCCCGTGCATGAATTTTGTGCACCAGGTCTCTAGTGAAATATAAAGCTGTCACATTTGAAAAAGACAAATAATTCCTAAGGTAATAAGGGAAGGAAATCATTGTGTTTAACTTTTGGTAAATGGAGTGAGTCGGGGTCAGGAGAAAAAAATTCATCAACTTGTCATATTTATATACTTATAATTTTCAGTTTTATATTAATGATTTTGTTTTTGTTTTTCTTCCATGTTATTTTACTTGTATTTTTTCAGGGTTATTTTTATGTATCCTAGTTTTCTTTGTTTCTTTTCCTTTTTATAATTTGAAAATGATTTTTCCAATGGTTATCTACATGTAAAAATATCTTTATATATTTTCTACTTATGTATATCTTTATCACTTCAAAAATAAAATACATATCATTGAGAACCCCTATACACCCACACATAAAATGAAACATTTTGCAAACAATTATCCACATGCCTACTCTAATATTTTGTTGGGATTTCATATCCTGAACATTACCATTTTTAAAACATTTTACTTTTTTTGTAAGAATTCCTTAAAATGTTGTCTATATTTAACTTCTCACTAAATTAACAACAGTAATTTAAATATTGATTCTTTGCTTCATTTTAATTACTCACTACCCTTCTTTTTACAATTCAATTTAATCCCCATTGATTTTAATTACTCAACATATTTTCTTTTATAACATGTAATCCTTATTATTTAGTGTTTTAGTTTGATTCATTCTTCAGTCAGCTCAAATTTTTTTTTAAGTAGTTTCTAATTTTTTCCAGAAAAAGATTTTGGGTAAAAACATTGAGTCATTTTATGTCTATTAATTTCTCTCTACTGCTCTCAAATATGAATAATAGCTTGTCTGGCTATAACATTCTTGAGTTTCAATATATTTCTCTCAAGAGCATTGTGTTTGTTTCTCTTCCATATGTTTCAAATTGTAGAGAGTGTAAATTCAACTTGAAATATTTTTCCTTTTATAAATAAAGTTATTCCCCTGTCATCTTGATGCTTTTTTTTTTTTGTAAATTTACAAATTTGATTATCATATTTTAGGTAAGCAATATTTCCTGAGTTTTAAATCCCCACCACCCAAAAAATTCTTCCACTATTTCTTTGGGAATTGCTTGGCCTATAACTGCTCTCTTTAATCCTGTATGTATCAAGACTTCTTACGGTTGACATGGATACCCTTTATATTTTTTATTAGTATGTTTATTTCCTTAATTCTTTTACTATAAATTCTGGGACAATTTACCAATCTGGTATAATAATTAACTGGTTCATTTTTCTGGATATACAACATATATTTTCTGCCTTCATGTCATTACCACTGTTTGTTAATCATCCTTTTCACGTGAAAGCTATCTTTTCTGATAGGTGCAGCTTGTTTGGAGACAAAATGGTTCCCTGGATCAGAGAAATTTTAAAATATTTTTCTTTAATTTCTTGCAGTAAATCTGTTCCATACATTTGCAGAAGCATCTATTCTTTCACAGGTTTTCTGCTTTTGAATTACTGGCTATTTCATGTATCTGCTCACATTTCTCTTAACTTTTTTTGCATAGTTCTGACAATATGAAAACAAACTAATACTGTTTTATAAAGCTGATTAATTACTTTTTATTTTTATTTATTTATTTATTTATTTATTTTTAATATATTTTATTGATTTTTTACAGAGAGGAAGGGAGAGGGATAGAGAGTCAGAAACATCGATGAGAGAGAAACATCGATCAGCTGCCTCCTGCACACCCCCCACTGGGGATGTGCCTGCAACCAAGGTACATGCCCTTGACCGGAATCGAACCTGGGACCCTTCAGTCCTCAGGCCGACGCTCTATCCACTGAGCCAAACCAGTCAGGGCTGATTAATTACTTTTTAATATAAAACTATGAATCTTCCAGATTAGCTCTGTCTGATAGAACTTTCTGTAATGCAACTTGTTTAACTGAGGGACTAAATTTCAAATTAAATTTAAATTTAAATAGCTGCATTCACCTAGCAGTTAGTGTTTTGGACAGCACAGTCTTTCATAAACATTCTTTAAGTTTCAACATCTTTGAAAATGAAGTTCCTCAGCCTCACACTAAACTAACAAAATCATATCTTGTTTGTTTTGGTATGGGAAGCTGTATTTTTAAAAATTGCTCTCCGTGATTCTTAGTGTACACCGAGCTGGTCTTAGACGGTTACTTTGATACCAGAAATAATGAAAATAAGACTTAGCAAGATAATGATCTTGTGTTCTACTAACCCTTCATGCAAACTTAGACAATGGACTATATACATTAGAATAAGTTTGACTAGAAAATGATGAACCAGTACTACTATGTCCCTGCCTTGTCTCAGAGAGACACAGCCTGTCAATCACTGTGGACATTTATACCCAACCCATAAGCAGAATCCTTTTCAAAAAGGGTTTTAGTAACCCCTGAGGATCAATCCTAGAGAGGAAACATATTTGCCATCTAGATCAGGGGTCTACAAATATTTTCTGTAAAGGCCAGATAGTAAATATTTTAGTTGTGGTAGTCTATATGCTCATTGTCACAACTACTCACTCTACCATTGGAATAGGAAAGCTGTTATAGACAATACATACATAATGGATATGGCTATCTATATATATAAAACCCTAATATGCAAATAGACCAAACAGCGGAACAACTGAACAACCGCTCGCTATGACATGTGCTGACCACCAGGGCCATGGAGTATGGCAGGCATTGGCCGCAGTGGGATGGTAGAGCAAGTGAGTGGGGATGCCAGATCAAGGCAGGGCACTGGTTGCTGTCATCAGGGCGAGCCTCTGGTGGTGACTGGAAATTCTTTGCTCCAGAGCGCCATGGTCCCGCCTGGCACTTGCACCTGCTGCTGGCGCTCGTCCTGCTCACACCTGCTGCCGATGCCAGAACCGCCACTTGCACCTGCTGCCAGCACCCAGTGCCGGCCTCAATCACTCGGTGCCATCAGCAGGTGCGAGCAGTGGCTTCTGGCCCCAATCACCCCAGAGGGTTTCTCCACCTCCCCCCTGCTCCTGAGGGGTGATTGGGGCAGCAGCTGCTGCTCGCACCCACTGACTGCGCCAGCCCCAATTGCTCCACGCCATCAGTGCGTGGGAGCGGCAGTGGTGGGAGAGAGGCTGCCAACAAAGAGGGGACTGGGGGCCGCAGTGGGAGGGGCCGGGTAGGGGCATGGAGGAAGGGCTGAGATCCGCCCCTGTGCCCACTGTAGCCTCGTGGTCCACAGTTCCTTTCAAGGTGCACAAATTCATGCACTGGGCCCTAGTTTTCTAATAAAATTCTATGGACTGTGAAATTCAAATTTTATGTAATTTTCTCATACAATGAAATATTATCCTCATTTTTATCTTTTCAACCATTTAAAAATATAAAAACTATTCTTAGCTCTTGGTGACATAAACAAACAGGCATCGGCCTGGATTTAGTCCCAGGTGGTAGTTTGCCAACCATCATCTAGACTACAGCTAAGGTCTCTTCTATTTCTGATATTTTATGAGTCAAAGAATTTTTGCTATGCATTTCTAGGAGTAGATTACTAAAATATGCCTTGGTTCTTTTTATCTCCTTATAATGTCAGCATCTGCACTATTCAATATATATATAAAACACAGACATAATAGAGATAACTTCTTAAGGTAAAATCTCTACAATATGAAGAGATTTTTAAGTAAGTTTTTACTGAATTTTATGTCAAAACTCAGATTTTTATTTCAACAAAACATACCAACAAAGTTTTTATTTGAAAAGTTCTAGTCATACTATTTTTTTAAAAGATTCTATTTACATCTAAATTGCAATTATGTTCCAAATTAGAACACTACTTATTTCTACAACTCTGCTACTAATTTTACTTACCATTTAAATTCAGTGCATATTAAAGTGGATGAATGAGAAACAAAAGCAAAAGCTTCTTATAGACTTGCTGAGAGATCATTGTGGGGGATAACCCCAAACATTAGCTGCTATTACCCAATAACCCCAATCTCCACTTTGCTCTCCCATATCACTCATGTTTCTAAGTCAGAGCATATTATTGTGACTGAGGCTCTGAGGCTGGGAACAACATACACTTCACATTTCAAAAACACCTACTTTATGCTCTGGTTGTTGACTTATCATTGTTATTACAGCCTCCACCATTTTATACTTTTTTTCAAATTTAATTTATTACAAAGTCAAGATAAGAGACTAAGCCTAGCCTGTTTGGATCAGTGGATAGAACATTGGCCTGAGGACTGAAGGGTCCTGGGTTTGATTGTGGTCAAGGGCTAGTACCTTGGTTGCAGGCTCCTTCCTGGCCTGGAACCTGATCAGGGCATGTGCAGAAAGCAACCAAACGGTGTTTCTCTCACATCGATATTTCTCTCTGTCTTTCCCTCTCTCTTCCACTTGCTCTAAAAATCAATGGAAAAATATCCTCGGGTGAGGATTTAAAAATCACAATAAAAAAGAGAAGACAGTGAAATCTCAGTATATGATTCTTATGCATTCAAATTTTTTTTAAAAAAGACATTACAGTCCTTTTCATTCTTATTATGGATTTAGAATTTTTTATTTGTTTTGATTTGTTTTTCTTTTAGTTAAAGACATAAAGCATATTAGTAAACATTTTAGGAGGTCAATAATAGTCTTATCTATAAAGATTGTCTTCTTCTTAAAACTCCTAATTTTAACTTCTAGACTTGAATTTTATTTTGCTCATTTCCTTTTTATATATACTACTATGTTGAATACAATTTCAAAAATCTTCTCTTCCTAATACTCATGATTCCAATTTACTTAATAAAATCTTCTTTCCAAATAAAATTACTAGCAACCTCTGACTGGGTTGTTAATTACTAACCTGGGGTCAAGTTGATATAGCATAGTCAATATAACTAAAAAAATAAAAACAAAAATACAAAGCAAATTTACCTACAGATTTTAATGTTTTCCAAAAAAGAAACCATTTTATGTATACTTATGACTCAGCATTTTTCTTAAGTAAAATTTTCTCAAGGACTGAAAATGCAGAAGCAGCACTCTCTCCTTCCCCATAAATTCCAAACCCTAAAATACTTAGCATTATATAAAATAAGAGAAAGAAACCAACATTATATTTTAAATAAAAATGCTTAATGTCTTGCCTTATCTTGTTTAATCTACAAGATATTTATGAGCCTAATATAAATTTTATATCTGAAATAGACTTCTCTAAAAATATTTTATTCCATAGTTAGGCAATTGGTATTCATTAGTAGTAGAATCAGTACAGAAACACTTACTTGGTAGTTCCTTAACCTGCCTGTAGTGATCCGTGAGTTATGTTAAGTGATTTGAGTAGAGTTGGTTCTTTTGGATCAATAATCATTTTTATATCAAATAGCTCATATTTATGGTACATCTGCAATTCATATTACTTGTGGGCTGAGATGACCAAAATGTTAATATTTCACCCTAAAGCCCAAAATATAAGTGGTCACATTCAAATAAAACTATTCAACTATTTGACTCATCCAGTGGGTTGAGAAATATGAACAAATGACAACCACTCATCATTATCATCATCATCTTCAATTTTTAAGAAAAACAAACAAAACAGAAAATACAGTTTTCTGCCAACGAGTATGCCTAATACAGAATTGACCATGACTATGAGAATATTTTCACTGGGATAATAGGTGTGGTAAGTCAATATTGAGCAAAACAAGAAAAGAGCTCAGACTTCAGAATCTAAAGTATCCAGGTCTAAATGAATGCTTTCCAATGCAGTCTAAGGGCTCATGAACCCATTTTCTCATGTGTCAAACAAATTTATAATAAAAAATAGTAGAGTACTGTTTGTGAGATGAGTATGATTGCATGTAAAATACCTCATAGGATATCTGAAGTTATATCCCCTCAATGACAATATTCTTCCTCTTTGCCTGTTACTCTCTGCAGGAGTTCCTATAATAATTTGCTAAATGTTACACTTTGGTCTGACAGAATTATTACAACTTTGCATAACTAACTACTACAGTTACTTAAGCAAGGATGATATATAATCGCTGAATTGTAAAATCATTAGCCCAAGAGATTAAAAACCATTATGAGAAACTCAAACGTCTTATCTCTTATGACCAGTGAACCAAAAGTGAAGTGAGTGATTTCCCTTCTGTATTTTATGAGAGGTACAGAAATAGAAATTTGGAAGAGTCAAACTTCAGACTTCTGCAGAAATGAAACTAGTAGGCTACTGTTTTTTTTATTTGTTTGTTTGTTTTTTCCTTTTTAGAAAGAAGAGAGGTTGGGATTTATGTTCTAACAGCTCATTCAATGACTCTCCAGAAAGTGGTGGGAAAGAATTGAAAAATCTAAACTTCAAAGGGAAATAACATGAACATATCTCCATGCAATAAATAAGTAGCCTTGCTTTACAGGCCAGCCCTGACAGCTATTACTAGACCCCACTGGTTAATTAGACAAACATATTTGGTTAATTTCCCTTCAATTCACCGTCAATGTCAACAATTTGGATAATCCTAAAAGGCTGGGAATTTATGAGTCATAAACATTTAACAAAATAGCTAAGCTTCTTAAAATGCTTTCCCCCATCTGTGTTAAACCACAGTAAATCTAACCGGAACAGCGTTCTATCCCCCACCCTACTTAAGTTTTTATGAGAGATAGTAAGTCACTTAGAGCTTTATGCTCTAAGTGTAGGGGAGAAACACAACACAAAACAAGACCCAAAAAAATCCAGAATTTGCTTACATTAATAACCTAAGATTAGTAGGAAAAAGTACTTATTTACTTGCAGTTATGTGGTCATTTCTCACCAGGCAAAAACATATATACTATACCCCTAACACCTCAGTTTTCACCCGATGACCTAATTGGGAGTCATGTGTCAACAAGGCTTTGTACAGCCTGCTTCCAACTATCTCCCTCTTCCTATGGGCTGAAGCCAGCCTTAGGATTTCTTTAAATTCACTAGCTCTTTCCCTCCCTTGGGACTTTATATATTCCTGGAACACTTTGTCTAACTGTTCCTTCTTTGATCAGTTCTCTGCTTAGATGCCAAGAACTCAGAGGCCTTCTCTGATTAGCCTTTTCCAGTAGGTTCCTTCTCTCTGGGGATTATCTGTCTCCTCACCTTTTCAGTTCTCTTTATTGCACAACTAATAATTTATTAATTTGTTCTCCTTTAAGATTGCAAACATTCATGTCTTCTCTGAGCATGAACTGATTATATAGAATCTATCACAACCCTTTATCATGATTTCTTGACTTATCTTTTTGCTTTCATTGAGTTCTCAGCTTACTCATTTTCTAATGACCCCGCCAGTAATTCCACTTGTCCAGTTGGGGTTCCCTGGTTAGTCAACTTATATTAACATCACTGAATTTTTTGTTATGCCCATTTTGCTTTCTCTGTTTTGCTTAGCTTTTTTTTTTTTTTTTTTTTTTTGGTTTTGTTTTGTTTTGCGTATGTGTAGCCAAAGAAGGGCATAAATGTTTGTGCATAATTCTGAATGATTCAGCTGCTAGAATCACATTTTAAAATGGAACAATTATTTCTTGTGGTTAGGATTTAGCTTAAGTGAAATGACAATAAACTAGGTAAATATTCAAGAAAGCCTAGTATTTTGAAATCCAGCCCCTGGGACTAGAGAGAAGACCCAGTTCATATTTTTTTGAAATATATTTTTATTGATTTCAGAGGAAGGGAGAGTGAGAGAAAATTAGAACCATCAATGATGAGAGAGAATCATTGATTGGCTGCCTCCTGCATGCCCCACACTGGGGATCAAGCCCGGAACCCGGGCATGTGTCCTTGACTGAAATTGAACCCAGGACCCTTCAGTCCTCAGGCCGACACTCTATCCACTGAGCCAAACTGGCTAGGGCCCAATTCATATAGATACAAACCCAAAATGCAAAGAAGTTTGTGATATAGCCGCCTCCATTTATTTATTCATGATTTATGATTCTTCCTGTTCAAATAGTCTCTAAATAAGTGTTTCCTCTTGCTAGCTTATTTGACTTTGGTGTACAAGTGTGAGCAATGAACAAAATAATTTAACAAAAGAGAAACAGAAACATAAGTACAGGGAAAAGATTAATTGCCGTCTGTGGGGATGGGACTTGGGGGCTGAGTGAAACAAAGGTGAAGGGATTAATCAAAATAATAATAAATTAATTTAACTGTATATATGTATATAACACATAGACACAGACAACAGTGTGGTGATAGCTAAAGTGAAAGGGGGTGGTGGAGGTGGAAGAGGGCAAAGCAGGGATATATGGGGCGGAAGGAGTCTTTTCTTTGGGTGATGGGCACACGATGAAGTGCGCAGATATTTTGTTGGGTTGTACACTTGAAACCTGAATGGTTTGGTCAACCAATGTCACCCCAATAAACTGAATGAAAAACTTAGTGCTGAGAAAATTTTCATATTTTATTTTGCAAAAATATTAATAATTGTTTATTTGAATTTTTGTTGTGTCAACAATGAATAATATCAAATAAGATATCAAATTATGTAGAAAAAATGCATGAACTGTTCAATGATATTTAATAGCAAATGTGGTTCTGTTAAGACACATTTGGGACAAAGTTTCTGCTTTTGTCTTGTTCTTCATTTTAAGTTTCCTCAGTGTCATTATTTATGTTATTTATGCCCCAAACCTCCAAGGTCTTAACTGATTTAGAAAATGAGTAAGAGATAGGGCAAGTAGAAATTCTCAGAAAAAGTCCTGCATTTTTCACAGATGAAAAACATGTCTATCCTTGGACATCTTCAATAATTTAAAACGTGCACTCCACTGGTTGAGGAAAATAATGTAAATGATGGCCCCAAGCATGTTTAGACATCGGAACATGAGGCAAGTTCTAAGGAATTGCAAAATAGATCTTAAATTTTATTTTTACAAAGTCCCCCCCGCACCACCACCAATTAAATACTCCCTGTCCTCAAGCCCATTCAAACTCATTTGTAGAATGTTCTTTTGTGACAGTTAGCAGTGCAGTTAAATATGGACAAGAGGCTAACAAAAATATTCCACTGGGGTTTTAGGAACTTAATTTGTGGCATAAATCTCTGTTTTCAGCCGTCCTCTCTCAGGCCCCACTAGGCTTTCAAGTGGTGCTGGAGGGCAATAGGACTTAGTTATGAGTTTTAACTTTTATAGTATTCACATGACTCTCAGACAGTTGTTTTCCACTGGCTTTCAGATGAAGCTTTTAGTTCCTCAGGACTTCCCTATCTGGGTTTCCATTAATCTTGGTAGCAGGCTGAAATCTTTTCACACTCAGATGCTTTGTCTGCATCTGTTGCTGGGTGATAGTAGATGGAACAAATTACTATCTTACTGTACTCTGGTATCTTCACTCATTACAAAATCTTCCATAAAAGATGCTATCCTGTGGAGGGGGTTTGGAAAAAGGGCAAAATAGTAAGAGCTTAAAGAGATTAAAACATAAACATTCAGTTTTGTATTTAAGTACATTTTTCTGAACAGACCTTTGTGCATATGTAGTGGTGTGTGTTAACATGTTTTATAAAAAACAAAAGATTGTTTCCGTTTTCTTTTAAATGGTATTTCATTCCTCTCTCTATTCTTACCTCTCCTGTACATTAGTGACCATTGCCATGATTCTGGTTCTAGACCTCATCATCTCTTTTTAGACATTCCTATGGCCCCCCTTTTAGATACCTTTAATCCTACAAGATGTCTTTCATGGCTCTTGCTTGTAAAATAGTTATGACTTTCTTGTTATTAAATCTATTAACTTTTCCCAATGAACTTTTCAATTTAAATATATGAAAATAATTCACAACCCTTTGAGTATGTTCCTAGGCCACTTTGCTTTGTGAGTTCAACACTAACATTTCCAAATGCCTTAGAGCTACTTTTTTCATGGATGTCTCTTGCAAACACTTCAAAATCAAAATGCTCCAGATTAAATTAATTATTTTTGTTATTTTATCCTTGTAAAAAAATCCTCTAAAGGTTAGTAAATGATAGCCCTGTAATAAAAATAGGCACAGATAACTTACTAGTGAGCACATAAACAGAGTTTGCTTTCTAATGGTCCAGGAATGAATAGTTGTGAGAATTGAAGATACTTCTGATATTATTGACTAGAATATTTTTTGTTGGATCTTTTTGTTGTTGTTGCTAATCCTCACCCAAGGATATTTTTAGAGAGAGTGTAAGGGAGAGATGGAGAGAGAGAGAGAGAGGGAGAGAGAGAGAGAGAGAGACATGTGAGAGAGACACATCAATGGTTGCCTCCTGCACTCGACCTGATCAGGGCTAGAGAACAAACATGCAACCCAGGTATGTGCCCTTAACCAGGAATCAAACCTGTGACCCTTTGGTCCACAGGCCGACAATCTAATCACTTGGCAACACTAGCCAGTGTGTTTTGTAGGATCTTGCATATTTCAGGGTGTGAAGTATAATATGGTTAAGCATACTTTAAATTTTTATTATTGATTGAACTAGGGGCCCTGTGCACGAATTCATGCACCTTGAAAGGAACTGTGGGCTGCAAGACTGCGGTGGGCATGGAGACAGGTCTCTGTCTATCCTCCGCGCCCCCGCCCAGCCCCTCCCACCACAGCCCCTGGTCTCCTGTCTGCTGGCAGCCCTACTCCTGCTGCCAACGCTCCCACGAGAAGACGGCGCTGGTTCCGCTCTTACCTGCTGATGGCGCTGAGCGATTGGGGCCTGGGCTGTCAGCGGGTATGAGGAGTGGCTGCTGCCCCGATCACCCCTCAAGAGCAAGGGGAGTAGGAGAAACCCTCAGGGTGATTGGGGCCGGCAGTTGCCACTCGTACCTGTAACTGACACCGCTGAGAGATCAGGACTGGCACTGGGTGCCAGCAGCAGGTGCAAGCAGCGGCTCTGGCACCAGCTTTGGGTGCAAGCAGAGCAGACGCCGGCAGTGGGTGCAAGAGGTGGCTGCCAGCCCCGATCGCCCCTCAGGAGCAGGGGGAGGTGGAGAAACCCTGAAGGGCAATCATGGCTGGCAGCTGCTGCTCACACCCACTGATGGCACCACGCGGGTGCAAGCAGCTGCTCCAGCACTGGCAGCAGGTGAGAGTGGGGCTGGCAGGACTGTGGCACATGGAAGCAAAGAATTTTCAGGAACCACCAGAGGCTGGCCCCAATGACAGCAACCAGCGCCCTGCCTTGGTCTGGCACCCTCGCTCACCTGCTCCATCATCCCACCGCGGCCGATGCCCATCATGTTTCGCATTCTGCCGCCTGCTGCTGATGCCTGCGATGTTCCACGCGCCTCCCCTGGTGGTCAGCGCACGTCATAGCGACCGGTTGTTTGGTTGTTCAGTTGTTCTGCCATTCAGTCTATTTGCATATTAGGGTTTTATATGGATAGACTAGAGGCCTGATCCACAAAATTAGTGCAAGAGTAGGCCTTCCTTCCCCCAGTTGCTGGTACCGGCTTCCCTCCAGCACCCGGGACCCGGGCTTCCCTTGTGGCCCTGGCTTCGTCTGGAATGTCGTCTGGAAGGACGTCTGGTCTAATTAGCATATTATACTTTTATTATTATAAGACTAGAGGCCTAGTGCATGAAATTTGTGCACTGGTGAGGCGGTGGGGGGGGGGGACCCTTAGCCCAGCCTGCACCCTCTCAAATCTGGGACCCACAGGGATTGGGCCTAAACCTGCAGTCAGACATCCCTCTCACAATCTGGGACTGCTGGCTCCTAACCACTCGCCTGCCAGCCTGCCTTATTGCCCCTAACCACTCTGCCTGCCAGCCTGATAGCCCCCTAACCACTCCCCTGCCAGCCTGATAAACCCCAACTGCCCTCCTCTACAGGCCTGGTCCTCCCCAACTGCTCTCCCCTGCAGACCTGGTTGCCCCCAACTGCCCTCCCCTGCCAGCCAACTTGTGACAATGTGGAGGTGGCCACCTTGTGACAACATGGGGTGGCTATCTTGTGATGATGTGGGGGTGGCCATCTTGTGATGTGAGGGTGTGAGGGTCAATTTGCATATTACCTTTTTGTTATATAGGATGATTGATTCGATTAGTGAGTGAGTGAGTGAGTGAGTGAGTGAATGAAACTGACATATAATTTGCCAGTTAATGCTAGGGCTAAGTTGGGAGTATCACTTGAGTGGTCCTTGCTAAACTAAGAGACTGACAAGCAAGTCATTATGCCTGGCTTAATGACTTAATACACAGATGTTGTAGCTTGGCGAAAGGGTACTTCTCAATATTTCATTTATGCAGAGCTGGTTGCTGGGAAGAAACCGTATGAGTTTGCATAAGAACCAAAACACTTAGGGATCAAATGGATTGAAACCACTACTCATTGTATTTTAAGATTTTATATTATTAGATACTAGAGGCCTGGTGCACGAAATTTGTGCATGGGATGGTGTCCCTCAGCCCAGCCTACACCCTCTCCAATCTGGGACCCCTCAGGGGATGTCCAACTGCCAGTTTGAAGATCTAAACCGGCAGTCAGACATCCCTCTCACAATCCGAGACTGCTGGCTCCTAACCACTCACCTGCCTGCCTGCCTGATTGCCCCTAACCACTCTGCCTGCCAACCTGATAGCCCCCTAACCACTCCCCTGCTAGCCTGATTGATGCCTAACTGCTTCCCTGCCAGCATGATCATCCCTAACTGCCCTCTCCTGCCGGCCCAATCACCTCCAACTGCCCTCCTCTGTGGGTCTGAGGGGACTGAGGGACTGAGGCTTGATGAGGCGAGGCTCATTGGGACTGGGGGACTCCGGCTGGATGAGGCAAGGCTGAGGGGACTGGGCGTCGCCATCTTGTGGCTGTGGGTGCCACCATTTTGTGGCTGTGGGCGCCACCATCTTGTGAGGGTGTGGCAGTCAATTAGCATATTCCCTCTTTATTAGATAAGATTTGAGGCTCAGTGCATGGATTTATGCACCTCTGGGGTCCCTCAGCCTGGCCTGCACCCTCTTGCAATCTTGGACTCTTTGGGGGATGTCAGAGAGCCAGTATCGGCCCGATCCCCACAGGCCAGATCCAGACAGGAGGAAGCCCGGTCCTGTGCATTGAATGTCTGACCTGGTGGTCAGTGTGCATCATAGTGATCAGTCGACTGGTCGTTCAGTCATTCGGTCATTCGGTCACTTAGGCTTTTATAGATATAGATCTTCTGAATGATTTCCTCATGTGCAAATGAAATTTATTGACAGGAAATGAATGCTTCCCCATGTGTCTCACCCCATCTCAACTTAAAAGAATTACAAAGTGGATTTAATGATGAAAAGAGAAGAGTGTGGACTGACGACTGGACTCAAAGCCAGAGCCTGCCTTGTCTGTTCCTTGAAGAGATTGGTCTGAATGTAGCATGTGAGTCCTGACTTCCCTTGTGACCCTGTGAGTCTGGCATAGTGGGTGGGTTTGGCAACAGTGGCTTAGCCCCAGGTACCATGGGATTGTAAATTTATGAGGCAATGTGCATTACTTACTGGTTAAGTGCATAGAGTCTGCAGCCAGATTGCTTACTTCAAAACCCATTTGGGGCAAGTTACTTGTCCATGGTTCAGTTAACCTACATATAATATGAAGATACTAACATATATTTATCCGGATTGTTATGAGGATTAAATGAGTTAATATTTATAAAGTGCTTAGAATAATTTCTTATATACATAGTAAGTGCTATGTAAGTATTTGTTAAATAAAATGAAATCTCAGGAAGCTAGTAGCATAGCATCCTTGATCAGTATGCCAGTGGTTGACCTGTCTTCTCCCTAGGAACTAGACTTATTTTGTAGAAATTAAAATATCTAATATTTCTGTTACCTAATAAATAATACACTGTTCTCCTAAAATATAATTTCATTTCAATTTTGTTTACTTGTTTATTTGTGGATACTTTGAAAGGTCTAATACATAATTGCTCTGATGTTTTATTTAAAAATCCATAATTGAGTATCCTCTGACAATACAAACAATTTTCCCAATAATGGCTTTTAAAAGAATTATACAAATATAAATGCAGATGTTTTGATAGTGTTATATAAGGATTTGTCTTTTGGCTCATGTGTCCTGGTAGTCAGATATAAGTAAGTCTGGCAAAATGTAATCCCAGTTTATAATCAACACCAAAATAGAAAAGTGGACTGTTTACCAGAGTCCTACCCCATTAGAAATGGCATATCACATGTATTCCTCTGTTTTGTTTTGTGGCCTAAAACTGGTCAGCATCCCATCTCATTAACTTCAGAGATTCTATCAGACATTTAGTCATCTCTTTTTACTAAAATTAAAAGCTACTTTTCATTTAAAACAAATGCATTGTTGACCCCTCCCAGTAACGATGATGAAATGGCAACCCCAAAGAAATAAACAGCATTAGCAAATTCAAACACAGTGTTTCCTTTAATTGCTCCAGGCATCTGAAAGACTAGGGAAGTATTATATTCCTAGACAAGATCGGCCTCTGTAGGAAAACCAGAGACTTTTAAGTTTATGAGGTTTCTGTTGTTGGCAATCATTCCCAGCAGACCATTGTTATAAAATAAAATAAGCTACCTTCTATACCTGAAATATAAATGAAATGACATCTTAATTTGCAAAACATGAGTGCTTTATCTAAGTTAACAGCAAAAACTTCAAGTATCTCATTTATCCATGAGTCACTTATTTAACAGTTCATGTCTTTGGAATATGACCACAAATCTGCAATTAAACAGAAAGGTAGCCAATGACAACCACAAAGTTCATACACTTTTCAGGTCCCCACTTAGCATCTATCTAGTCTTATTTTTAATCCAATTCCATGTTTAAAAGCCTGGTTTTTCAACCCAGACAGATTAGAGTTTGTGTATTTTAGGAGGGTAGTGTCAGAAGACTTGTGTAGTTAGGTCCTCATCTGATTAGGCTTCATGGATAAAAACAAAACAAAACAAAACAAAACAACAAAACACACACAAACACAGATATAGTATCTCACAAAAAGCATGAGTTCATTGAGTTAAGAGCAAGTAACCACTTTTACTTCAAAAATAATAAAGAATATTCTACAGAATACTAAACAATTTTTTCTAAGTCATTTAAAATAGGTTAAATTGTGTTTAAAATAATTTTAACACATTATAGAAATTGTTCATTAAAATTTTTGGGAAGGGAGTGATTTTTAGTGGCAAACTAATACAAGTTAAAAAAACTACTTATATTTAATAGCTCATTCTCTGTAGCTATATGGTATTTGAGGTTCTAACCTAAAAGCACTATAAAATATATTCATCCAATGTTTCCTAATACTTTATCCCTTTTGTTTTAAGTCAGAAAATTTAGGAATAATAGCTATACCATATAGGTTATTTTGATAGGAAAAGCGGAATTATTTTATTTAAAAGTTACCTATTTTTAGTGTCACAAAAGAGAGCAAGGAAATGGAAAATGATTCCCCTTCTCCTTTACCACCGTCTTCATTTTGCAACTAACCCATATTTGAGAGGCTACGTGTGGTGCTTTATTCTTCCTCTAAGTCCAACCTCAGTTGATGGAACAGAAACACTTGAAAAGGCATAGCTTAAGTGCAGAGACAGCTAGAAACATGGGGACTGAAAAGGAAGTCAATTGTCCTTGCTAGAATGTATCAGAAGGAAAGATGTCAATAAAATCGTGACAAATGTAGGACATTTGCCAGTTAAAACCAGATTTCAAAGATGACATATGAATAGATGCTGGGATGCCTAATTTTGTATGGTTAAGGAAAACTCCAGAAATTCAGTTGTCAGTCTATCACAAACTAATACAAACGTTGTATTTTGCCTCCACTAGTGTACATTGTAGCAAATAGCCCTCCAAAAAGTTCAAGGGCAAGACAATACAAACTAGTGATACATTCAGATATGCCATTGGCCTTATCATTGCTCTGGCTTCCTTATTACATCTAGGTAGTATATTCTTTCCTAGGGTCAGTTACGGCATTTATTTATTTGTTTGTTTGTTTATTTATTTATTTTAATCTTTATTGTTGAAACTATTACATATGTCACCTTTTCCCTCCCATTGACCTCTTCTAGCCTGCCCGGGCCCCCCACCCAAGCTTTCACCACCCTATTGTCTGTGTCCATGGGTTAAGCATATCCGCATATAAGTTCTTTGATTGATCTCTTCCCACCCACCCACCCTCCCCCACCTTCCCTCTGAAATTCCACAGTCTGTGGCCTTTAGAACACAAATGAACATTAATAGACAGAGTAAACTAATTTTGTTTTGTAAAACTTAAATTGTTGTTCTTTCAAGATATGGAAATATCTTGTACAAAATACTTGATTTCTCACTGGTTTTATTTATAGTTAATAATATCATCCTACATCCAAATTACTTGCTCCTTTATAAGAATTGTCAGTCTAACCCTTCACTTTTACAAGCATGATAATCACATGTTCTTTCTCCATTGTAATTTTTAATGTACTTGGAGAAAACACAAAAAATAATTTGAATTGTGAGACTTATGGCATATAGTCTTAAATTCACTTGCATTATGAAATATAATTATGAGTAGAATTCTCATTATTTTGTTAATGTTTCTTGTTTATGGGACTTTTCTTTGTTTGGGACTAAACTTGAGGATGTTTTTAGGCACTTAGAAATGATTTGTTGGAGATGGTTTAAATTTGATTGCAGGATGATTAAATAAAAATTTATTATAATTCTTATAAAGTTCATATTTGATTATAATTTTAATTTATTTAACCTTTAACAGCACAAGCTGCCAGCATAAGAAGCATGTGGGTCATTTTGCATCACAGGGTCATTGTGTAGAGTTTCATTAGCACAAGCCTTGGGTAAAACTGGCATAGGTGACATTTGGCTTTGCTATTCATAACCTCATCCTTTTTTTTTTTTTTTGCTTTTTCTGGAACTTGGTACAGCTGGTATTCCTTCTGGCCTCAAGGACCCCTGTGTGCTTTCTTTCCTTCTATCAATCCATACTTGCTGCCTTAGGAAATGTCTGATTTCAGTTTTCATTTCTCTGTATGAATTTAGGTCTAGGTGTTACTCATATTGTGGAGGCAAAATTGATTGATTGGTCTCCTACTTAAAGTATTTCAGGCATCACTGAAGGTGGGAGAGGGGGGAGAGGGCCTTTCCAATGACCTAGGTGTAAGGTCAGTCTTGATGACAGGAGCTCAAATACTCCAAGGGGGAAAGCATAGAAAAAGAAAGAAATCTGAATCAAACATCAAATAAGTTGGGTAGAATTGATTTTTTCTTGTTAATCCTCACCTGACAATATTTTTTTCCATTGCTTTTTTAGAAAGAGTGGAAGGGAGGGAAAGAGGGAGAGAGAGAGAGAGAGACAGAGACATACACACACAAAGGGAGAGACAGAGAGAGAGGAAGGGAGAGAGAGAGAGAAACATCAGTGTGAGAGAGAGACATTGATTGGTTGCCTCATGCATGCACCTTGACTGGGGCCGGGGATGGAACCTTCAACCCAGGTACCTGGCCTTTACTGGGATTCAAACCTGAGACCTTTTGGTGCGTAGGCTGACACTACGAACTGAGCCACATCAGCCAGGGCTAGAATTGACTTTTTTCATAGAATTTATTGCACTAAAATTGGCAAGCAGAAAGTCAAATTCTGATGTATGGCTTTCCTGTTACAGACATTAATTAGATCCAGGCAAACTCTTTTGCAAAATTCCTGTACTTTCAAAGTGAAGTTAATCCTTTCCACCTGCCCATCATAAGGCCTAAGGATATAAGTTAAGTAAGGAGTGCTTTTAGATCCCGGAGTCAGATATGTGTGAAAGCAATAGAAAGATTAGTGAGGAAAAAATTAGTGGATGGAAAGGAAAAAGCATCTTCATCAGGAAAATGTTGGTCAAATAGTCTATTTGTTCTTGATATTACTAACTGCTTTGCATGATTAGATTATATTTTAAAACATATTACATGAAGGGATCATTTTGATAAATTTATAAAAATATAAATCTGATCCTATTACCTCATTGATCTGAATTCTTCATAAAATAAGTTCAGCTTTCATTTTCAGCATATGTCTAGACATGGTTTACCTATACATATATATTTGAGTCCATGCTTCTCAAATGAAATAGAATGGCATAAAGTCTGGATTAGTAGTTCACTAGGTAGCGAGGGCATACACGAAGTTTATGAGGTAACTAGAGGCCTGGTGCATGAAATTTGTGCATGGTAGTGGGGTTCCCTCAGCCCGGCCTGCACCCTCTCCAATTTGGGACCCCTTGGGGGATGTCTGACAGCTTCTTGCAATCCAGGACAGCTCGCTCCTAACCACTCGCCTGCCTACCTGCCTGATCGCCCCTAACCACATCTGCTTGCCTGCCTGATTGCCCCTCATCACTCCCCTACTGGCCTGATCGCCCCTAACTGCTCCCCTGCTGGCCTGATCACCCCTAACCTCCTCTGCCTCATCCTGTACCCAGGACCCAGGATTCCCTCCTCTGGCTGGTTGCAGGCACCCAGGACCCAAGCTGGCTTCATGCAGGCCGGCCACAGCCGCAGGGGACTGTGGGCGGGCTGCTTCGCCCGGGATGCAGCCGCAGTCACTGGTGCCTGGGATTGTGGGGCAGGTGGCTTGTCCCTCACCCGGGCCACAGGCACAGGCACTGGCGCCTGGGACCATGGAGTGTGTGGCTTGTCCCTCTCCTGGGCTGGGCTGCAGGTGCAGGCACAGCCACTGGTGCCTGGGACTGCAGGGCGTGCAGCTTGTCCCTCTCCCGGGCTGCAGGCGCAGGCATGGCCGCTAGCACCCGGGACCGCGGGGCAGGCGGCTTGTCCCTCTCCCAGACCGCAGCCTGGCTGGTCCCCATTCCTCTTTCACAAGCTCATTTGTGCCTGGTGGGTCCCCATTCCTCTTTTGCAAGCTCATTTGTGCCTGGCAGGTCCCCATTCCTCTCTCCCCAGTGTTGAGTGTCTGAGCCATTATGGCGTGAGGGAGTGATGACCATATGCATATTAGCTCTTTATTATATAGATAAGGATACACACAAAGCCACAGGATGCACTTGGTACATCTTCCTGAGGCTTCAAATATTCCTCAAAAATACATTAATTAAAATGGAAGCAATTTTAAAACATTATTTATAAATAAATACAGGTATAGTTTGGAACAGAATTCCAGATATTAATTTTTAAGAGAAAGCAAAAAGCTTGAAAGAAATTCTACTTGGGTAAGATTAGTTCCATTCTCACCTCAATCTTTCATAAAAACTTTCACTCTACTCTAAGGGCTATTTAGGAATAGATATCTGAGAAGTGCTTCCTTAGCTATACCACATTATTCACGGGTTCCCGTGGTAGGGGGTTAACTTTCCTTGGAGCAGCTTTCACTGACCCCAGAAGGGACAGGTCTGTTAAAGCTCTTGAGATATTTAGAGATGTATCCAAAAGTACATCCCAGCCCAGCCATGTGTGGCTCAGTGGTTGAGTACTGCCCCAGGAACCAAGAGGTCACCAGTTCTATTCCCAGTCAGGGTTGCATATGCTGGGTTTGTGGGTTTGATCCCTAGTAGTGGGCATGCAGGAGGCAGCTGATTGATGATTCTCTCTCATCATTGATGTTTCTATCTCTCTTACCCTCTCCATTCCTCTCTGAAATCAATCTACACTAATCTAAGATGCAAATTGACTGTACCTCCACTACGACCACCAGCCAATCAGGAGCAAATTAACCCAACAAAGATGGTGGCAGCCATGGAACTGGAGCAAGCAGGAGGCTTGGGTTGCCCCGGTGATGAAGGAAGCCAAACTTCCTGCCAACCCTGGCCTGCCCTGGCCTCCACTCAAGGCTACAAAGTTTCAATTATAGAAGATAAATAAATCCCAGATACCTGCTTCCAGCCGGCCCTGGCCTCCGCTCAAGGAGGAGCTAAAAAAAAAAAAAAAAGAAAGAAAGAAAAAAAGGAGGGGCTGGGAGCCTGGGTCACCGAAGGGCATGGCCAGCCTGAAAATGGCCCTCAGCCCCTTACACAGGCTGGCCAATCCCACTGGGGGGCTTGGTCAGCCTGTAAACAGCCATCAGCCCCTCACCCAGGCTGGCCAGGCACCCCAGTGGGGACCCCCACCCTGAATAGGGTGTGGCCAGCCTGAAAACAGCCCTCAGCCCCTCACCCAGGCTGGCCACACCCCCATGGGGTGAGGGTCCCCTCTGGGGGGGGCTTGGCCAGCCTAAAAATGGCCCTCAGCCCCTTACCCAGGCTGGCCATGCCCCCATGGAGTAAGAGTCCCTGCTGGGGGGCATGGCCAGCCTGCAGACAGCCATCAGCCCCTCACCCAGGCTGGCCATGCCCCCCCAGCGAGGACCCTCACCCCATGTGGGCATGGCCAGACTGCAAACCACCACAGGCCCCTCGCCCAGGCTGCCCCATGCCCCAAGGGAACTCCCACCCTGATCCAGGACACCCTTCAGGGCAAACCAGCAGGCCTCTATCTATACTAATAAAAGAATAATATGCTAATTAGACTGGGAGACCTTCCAGGAGACCTTCCTGACGTTCTTCTGGACAAAGCCATGGTGGTGGGGCCGAGGTAGAGGTGGTTAGAGGCCAAGAGGGGAGGGCAGTTGTGGGTGATCTGGCTAGGATGGGATGGCAGTTGTGGGTGATCAAGCTGGTGGGGCCAGGGCCATTGGGGGTAAGCAGACCAGCAGGGGGGTCAGTTGGGGGCGAGCAGGCCGTCAGTGGGGGTCAGGTGGAGGTGATCAGGACAGCGGGGGGCGGGGGGCAGTTTGGAGTGAGCAGGCCAGTAGGAGGGCATTTGGGGGCAAGCAGATCGGCAGGCAGAGTGGTTAGTGGCAATCTGGCAGGCAGGCAGGCAGGTGAGCAGTTAGGAGCCAGCAGTCCTGGATTGCGAGAGGGATGTCCGACAGCTGGTTTAGGCCCGATCCCTGTAAACCAGCAGTAGACATCCTTTGAGGGGTCCCAGATTGCCCAGATTGGAGAGGGTGCAGGCCAGGTTGAGGGACACCCCCCCCCCCCCATGCACAAATTTCATGCACGGGGCCACTAGTCAATATATAAAGAGGTAATATGCAAATTAGGCCTGGCCGCCATAACGGGACAACCGGACAGGAGGAGGTTGCGCACACAGGTGAGGCCCAGAGTGGAGACGGAGATGGAGACAGAGACGGGGGCCTGCCCAAACCGGTGTGGCAGCTCCAGTGGCCTGGAGCAGACACAGGCAGGGGGGCCAGGAGAGGGGACCTGGGGCTGGCCGAGCCGCTGCGCCAACTCAGGCAGCCCCAGAGTGAACACAGGCAAGGGGCCAGGAGGGGCCTGGTCAGGCGCAGGTCCCGGCTGCCTGCAGCAGTGGTCCGGCCTGACTCCCGCGGAGGCCCGTGGGGTGCCTCCTCACACAGCAGGAGGCGGGGTACCTCCTCGCCCACTGGGCCTCTAGTGAATATATATTTTAAAAATACATCTCCAAAGCTTTAAATCTTTGCCCATCATATCCTCTTTGGGTGATTTATGGAAACAAACATTTGTGTATTAGTTTACCAGAATTAGTAAAATGTGCTTTAAGAGCAACACAGCATTTGATCAAAGATCATATAAAATTTAAAATATGATAGCAACATCTACTCTCAATCAAGCAGAAAGCGGGTGCCTGCTGGAATAAGACAGAAAACAGGTGAATTTGAGAGAGAAGTTGGGTAGTAATTCAAAATGAGACATTTCTCAGGGTGGGAAAAGTGAGCCCTAAGCTACAATGAATTCCTGGAAAAATTAAAAAGAGAAGAATGTGGAATTAGACAACAGACGGCAGATACTGGAAAAACACCTTTGCCAAGGCTCTTTCCGTTTATGCAGCCCCTGTGAGAGAGGGAGGCTCTGCTTGGACCCCAATCCACCATTCATTTGGTTGAAAATAAGAATAGTTCATCAACTCAGTGGAAATGATTAAAAGGAAATTCTAAGAGGGTTTTTGAAGGATAATTTCTACATATTCCTGTCCTTTTTCTTATACTTCTGAAAATAAGCCCAAATTGTAGGCAGTTTGGTGTAATCCTATATCTGCACTTCTCCTCTCTGCTCTTTTCATTCTCCTTCTTTTCTCTCCTTCCATCTCCCTCTTGCTTCACAACAATGACATACCAACAGTGCAGCAGGATGAAGCTGTGTTCTTTTCCAACTATCAAGTCAGGAAATGGAATGTAGAGAAATAAGTTCTCTTTTCTAACTACCCATTTTCCTAACTCTATGCTCACAATTCCTGTGTATTATTTCCCCATCTTCACTAACCCTGGTGGTTTTAATAGAAGGTTCACTAGCATCTATTTAAATGTCCCTTCTTGAAAATGCATACACTTCTATTGATTAATATAAAATAACTAATCTAAAGCTCACAGGCACCATTTAAGACTAGATAAGAACATTATTCAACAGAATGAGGACAAACGTATTTACTAACCACCAATTCTCCCAGTAAAATGTCACCACGTGGAATCTCTTTAAATGATGCATTGCTTTGCTTTGAGGTAGAGGTGCTTTAAGGTAACGTGTTGCTCTGTGGAGGACTAGTTACCTACCCATAAGAATTAAGAAAAAAAAAGAATTAAGAAAAATATAGCATGTCTTGGTTATGGTCACAAGGCTAAGTCGAAGCACTCTTCAATAAAACTAAATAATGCTGCTTAGCTTTCACCTACCAATGTAACTGGCATCACATTTGTGGATTTCTTAAGAAAATGTAGTCATTCCAAAGAGGGGAAAAACAAAATAAAGTACTAGAGAATTAAGTAGCAACGTAATTCAGTAAGATACATATCTTCAAAACACATTTGCTGGAAAATCCCATCATGTTACATAGAATTTAGTAATAATGTGATGCAATTTTAAATAATCCCTGACTTACTAACTTCAAAGACTTTGTGGGGTCATCTAATTCAACTCCTTCTCATCAAACATAGAAGTGCCCAAGATAGATCGTTTTCTTTTATTCTGCTAAACATATATTTGCGACCAGAGATCCTGCAGCTTCCTTCATTTACACAGTGTGAGGTAGCTGAGTCATTCCTTGACTTTATTGAATAGCAGGGGATCTGCACTGCAGAGGTTGAAACTGGTCTGCTCCCTTCTTGCTGGAAAAAATAGCAGGGAGGAAGAGAATGGACTACAGGAAGGAGAGGGAGAGAAGGATGGCTGTCCCCTGCAGAAAGGCTGAGTTTTGCTCGAGTTGCTGAAGTGTATTATTTGGAAGAGTGAAGACCGTGCTTGGCATTTATCAGGGATAACTTGATTTGATTTAAATATATGAGCACTGCCACCCACCGTTACTACTACCCACTGTCATTGGGGGATGTCGTTCCACACCCAGGCAGCTCATGCTTCTTGTGTATAATGAATGTCATGAAATTACTGATACATGCAGAACTGCAATTTGGAATTTACTGGTAGCTTGAAATTCTTCCTGCCAGGGGATCTTGGTTCGGTCCGTGTGACTGTGACCTCTGAGTGTCCCATGATAGCCTTGATACTCCATGACAAGAGATCTTCCTCTTTTTCTGGAGCTTAGCCTCCTTGAATGTTAATGAACATATATACATAATACACAGGCAACTATGCTGACAGTTAAGGAGGTGTGCAGAACCCCCGATGCCAGCAGTTAAAGCCTGAGTCACCTTCGCCCACTGACATTACAGAGAGTAGTAAGTGTAGCTGGCTGGACTCAAGGCCACACATTTTCATTTTCTTTCTTTTTCCTTCTGTCTCTCATTTTAGAAACAGCACCACCGGGAGCAGGGGCTTTTGCATATACAGTAAAAATGTACAGTATCTTCAACGCAAAGCTGGATGGGTGCCGACCCCCTTCCCCTCCCCACCCAGAGCATCTTTATTTGAATTTAAAGGGGTGGATGAGTGACAGCAAGACTCTGTTCTCCTTCTGACAGGGCTTTGGCAGATCATTGGTTGTCATCAAACCTATTCCATTTCTTGCTCCCTGCCAGGAATTCCACCTACATGCCTGATGGCAATTAGTCCCTTGTAGGTGCTAATGAATAAAGCGCAGCACGAGGATAAAAAAGCCTACAAACCAGACCCAGAGAGTCACTCCAAGCCTCAGTCCCCTACCCCAGTCCCCTCTTAAAGAGATATCCCACCCTGTCCAGCACTTTCTGGGACCAGCCAGCTCACCCCTCTCCTATATGAACTGGAGCATGGGAAATAGAAAAGAGGTAGCTGATGAGGACATAGCAGAAATTACAATTTGAGATCCTGAAGTGTTAACTGATTTTTCTGTTACTGTCACAGGCCGTGATGCTACCAGTTAAGGACAGTCTGTGGCCAGCCATGTGATTGGAATCTCTAAACCCAAATGTGCTTTGGAAGATGTGTTTAGAGACCTTGTTAGAGAGCTGAGTAAGGGGCTGTATTATCAGAGGTTCCCAAGACTTGCTGATAATCAGAGGTCCCTAAGCAACCTTTAAAAGTACAGATTCCTTGGCCCTGTGCCTAGATCAGGAGGCCTAGGGTAGAACCTGAAAATCTAAATTAAAAAAAAAAAAAATTCCCAAATGAACCTGATACTCATGCCAGGTTTGGTACTGAGGGATCAGATGAGCTCCTGTATGCCACTTAACTTGAACACACCAGGTCTAGGTGTCAATTCAAAGGTTTTCAATGATTGTGCTCACTATTCATCTGTTTTATTAAGTTTTGAGCATTTAAAACAAGAAAACAATCCTCCTTTGTAATTGGACCTCCTATCAGAGGTCACTCAACATTCAAAGATTCTTTTGAAATATGCTGTAAGTGATTTTAAATGTTTTCTTTATACTATCCAAATTTTATGCCTTTACTGAATAATGAGCATGTATTTTATCATAAAAAGGCAGCAATATTACTTTTAAAGATCTTTCTGCATCCCAAAAGAAACTAATTTGCTCACAGAAAAACACACACACATTTCAATATGATTGCTGTGCTTTAAATCCTACTTGTTTTAACTTATGCACTTACAAACATTACTTAGAATACACAGACCTCATCACACTGTCACTTTGACAGTTCACCGGGGTAAAATAAATGTATAAGAACCCCTAGTATACCAAAACCCACGCTATTTTGCATGTACATTTATTCACATTTTGCATGTACACAAACATGGTCTTTCTAGGATCTCAAAACACGCTATAAAACAATAGCAGCCAAAGCCTGGAAGTGACATGTGCTTGCAGTTTGCTCTCCTCTGATAACAGCAAACCGAAGAAAGTCGCAAGAAAGACATTTTTCTTTCAATTTTCACGGACTACAAAAGTTGGGATAGTTTGAATAAGATTCCATGGAACATTCAAACTTCATCATGTTTATCAGAAAGAGAACTTAATCCACACCCTTTGAGGTTTGTCCTTCTCCAGTAAATATCTATTACGGCAAAACGATCATGGTTCTAAAGAATAACGGTGAAGCAAGAAAGAAAAGAGATTTTTCTTTCTGATAGGGAAATGGGCAGGTGCAATTAAGACTGAAAGGCCATAATTAAAACATTGTTCTGCTGAGGCACTGTAGAAGTTCATGCAAGACTGCGCAAATCCTCCCCATGACCCACACTCCCAAATTCAAGGTTTTGGCAGGAAAGGAAGCCGAAGGTGCATTGCCATTCAAGAAACAGAGCCCTGGTACAGTACCCTTAAGGGACACATGGACGAAATTCTACACTGCTGGGCCAGTAAAATTGGCTTGTTTAAACCCATACATTTTAAACCACATAAGAAAGAAAAGGAAAAGAAACACCTTTTAATTGAACATATAGTCATGTGGCAGGCATATATTGAATTTCTAAAGATCTAAAGCAATAAGTATTATCACTTCTACTATACAGATGAGAAATTAAGCCTAGAATGTTACATTACTTTTCCAATGTCAGACTGTAATGTATTTTATTTTAACTGGATGGATGCTCAGATGGACACTGACTGCATCTGTAAATGATCACATTAGAACATGCAGATTAGGAAGTGAGAGGAAATGCCTGGGATATCCTATAACCCATACCTGTGGCAGACTTCATAAACTGAGGACTGTGTTTTTTTCCCTTTCCAACCCAGAAATCTGGCTAATGAAACACCCAGGGAAATCACTACAGATCAACTGAAGTGAACACACAGGGGACACCCAGCGCCAGGGCAGCCGGGAGCAGTGGGCAGAGTGGAACTCCAGAGGCAGGCAGGCATGTGGGGGCTGATTGATGGAGAGCAGTGTCCTCTTGGGCTCTCCCCTAGGCTCTGTATAAAGGGCGATACTACCGGAAGTCCTTATAGCCTTTGGTAGATCACCTAAATAATTGAGAAGATACTATCCTCTGATAACAGTTCATTGCTAACTGTTCCAGAGAATTGTTTACAGGCTCTGGATTCAAAAGAAAAAGGTTGCTTTTAACACAAGGGATTTAATGTCTGTGGAAAAAAATAACTTACTCCTTAACAAGAGGTTAAGGCAGCTTTCTTTCTCTCTTTTTATTTATTTATTTTTAATTTGGTAGAGCTTTCCCACATCCCTTTGTGGGCTGCCTCCTCCTCTGTGTATGTGTAAACCAGCTGTCCTTTGGAATGACACAGGCCCCCACAGTGTCATGGGGTACACTGGTGGGAGTTGACTGAGAACCTTGAACGGGGGCGGTGGGTGGGGCTACTAGCAGTTGTGGGCCAGGTAATACTTTACTAGGGTTCACTATCAGAAGGCCAAGACCTTTGACCTGGACCACCATCTCTCAGGCTACAGGCCAAGGATTGCTGAGGCCTAATATAGGCAGGGAGTCAATCAGAAGAACTTAAGAGGGGAAAAAAAAGACTGCCTTTGCTTAGTTCTCCAGATTGGCTCTCCAGATGGCCCTCTTTTCTCTGGTAAATTATGCAACAAGCTGCTTCAGCTGAGTTTTGCAGACCTGGATGATCTTGAACTGATTTCAACAAACAGGCGGACTCATGGGGTTGCAGGGCTTCCTCCTAGTCCTCTCATCCGAGGAAGAACACTGGGAAAAGAAGACCAGATAACTCCTAGGACCTGTCATAGAAATAGAGCACTACACATGCAAAAAGTACTGTTGCTTTATGCTCACCTTCTTAAAAGAAATGATTTTGAAGAAGCCAACAAACTGTCTTATTGGGAAAGGTTAGAGTTCATCACTACTCCAAAAGGAGGAATTTGACCTTGCATATTCTTACTAATTAAGTGCCAGAGTCATTCTCTAGTAATACTGCTGTGATTGAAAGGGGAGAAGGGTTGCTTTTCAGCATAAAGATGCAAGAGGGTCTCGCTCTCTGCTCTGCTGTTATTAACATTTCCTGGAACCAAAATCAACAGTGCATGCAAATGAGTCTCTGGTTATTTCTTTGATTTGCAGAATGTCTCCTCCCCTGTACTCTCCTGGTTGAGGGGAAATGGACTAGTCAGCCGTGGGCAAACTACGGCCCGCGAGCCAGATCCGCTTTTCTATCTGGTTCTCTTGCTCTCCCCTCCGCTCCTTTACTTTGAATTTATATTAGTTCACACAAACACTCCATCCATGCTTTTGTTCCGGCCCTCCGGTCCAGTTTAAGAACCCATTGTGGCCCTTGAGTAAAAAAGTTTGCCCACCCCTGGACTAGCTCATCAAGCCCCAGGACTGTGCTTAGTGCTGAGGAAAACAAAGTAGGGGGTCAGTGGGTGGCAGGAACACTGTGTGCCTTCCTACCCCCAGATACATAGGGGATCACAGCCCTGACACAGCTTCTTCCTGCTACTTCAGAAAGTAGTGGCAATGGGGCCATATTTGCCACTGAGCAGGGAGGAAAGCAGAGTCAATAGATCAGGTGGCAGGGGGAGCTCATGGGTTGGTGGTAGCTTATCTCAAAGTTAAAAAAATGAAAGATTTTAGGAAAGGAGAGCAACACACTAAGAAGTGCAATTTGGGAACTAAAAGGAAAGAGAAAACAAATAGAAGTTTCTGTGGCAAATTTTTTGAGATGGTGAAAGAGAACAAAAAGCCAAATTATAATTCATCCAAGCATCCATTAAACATGAGCTTATGAAGTACCTTTCAGACCATGCACTGTGTTAGAATGCAAATAGGAACAATTTATGGTCCCTGCTCATAGTCAAGTACAAGAGTGAGACCTTTAAAAGAAAATTAAAGTATGATGTGATAAATTGCCTAAAGGGAAATGCTGGATGGTAGCAGGACACACAGAGAGAACTGACTCAGTGGGTAAAGTTTAGGAAAGCTGAACAGAAGGGGAGGTACTTTTGTTAGATCATGGAATTGATCAAGGTTTCTCAGATGGCAAAGGGAAGAGAGCATTTCCAGTGATGGGAGCAGGAAAGCAATGGTAAGGATAAAGGGGAGGAGGGGTAGAGCTCACTTATGTGTGTAATGGAAATGGATACTGCCTGAGAAGAGGTGTTGGGGTCAGAACATATAAAGAGGCTGGCAGCTGCTTTATATGTCATGCTGAGAACTTTGGATTCTTCTTTGGAAAATAGAGCACATTGAACGAGCTAGAGAAAAAAAGTATATATCTAATAGAGGTAGGAGAAGGTGTTTGTAAGGGCTCAGTGACTTTAAGTTCTGGCTTTCCAAAACAGAGCTTTCTTAGTTTTCTTGCAAGCATAAAGCCAATAACTATCTAGTGGAGTGGGGCTGGATCCATTTGGTGACTCTGAACATAACTTGCAGTTCATTTGGTTAATAGTTATGCCTCTGAGATGGACTATTGTAACGTAAAAGTAAAGAAAATGCTAATGTGAATTAATCACTATTCAGGTATTCAAACATTATCTCTAGGTACACATTCTACAAGTCTCCCACTGTGCCTGGCACTGGTTAAATGATGAAAAACATTACAATTGAAGCTTTTTGTTGAAAAGAAAAAACAGTAAGCACATAAGTAAATATGTAATTGTAAATCATGATACATAAAATGAAGGAATAGACCAGAAAACCAAAAGAAAAATAACAGAGTAGAGGGAGAGAAACAATTTTAAATAGTATGTGAGTAGGATTTTTACGAAAAAGGTAAGGTTGTAGGAGGTGGGGAGAGAAAGGTATGGGATAGAATGAGTGAGATGATGTTGGAGAAATAGTGAGAAGCCAAATACTCATGATCTCCATAGGCAGCTTAAGGAGTTAGTCTATAATTTAACATAGAATTGAAAAACATTAAAGGGGTGCTTTAAGTTTTTAAAAGATCATTCTGGCAATTGTGTGAATGCATCAAAGGAAGGGAAGATTAGAGGTGATGAACACCAACTAGAAGGCTGTGGTCCAGGAAAGAGGTAATGGCAGCTTAGAAAATAGTTGTTCATAAGGAGTTGAACAACAGATGAATATGAGTATTTCTAAGGATCCAATTAAAAGAAAAATAACAGACCTCAACTTAAAGTAGAGGAGATTTAATCTGTAGAGTTGCTAGTCAAGTAGTGAAAGAACTAAGCCAATAGAGGAGGGTGAGATGACTTTGAGGTTAAACAACATTTTTATCCTTCTGGGATTGAGGAATCAGGAGAGAAGGTGGAATCACTGGAACTCCAGGGCTAGAGTCACCTGGTTGGAAGCTGGAGTTGCTGCAAAGATATCACCTGAAAATGGTGTGGAGGAAGAAATACCTTTTCTCTCCTTTCTTCCTGTTCTTTATTATCCTATCAATGGTTTCTATTCATGGAATACAGCCAGAAGCCAACTAGTATGTCATCATGGAAACATAACTTTCAGGGCCATATCTCCTGTATTACAGAATATAGAAGATAAAAGGTGAATTGTGAATCTGAGTGCAGGATTACTATGATAACTGTATTTTAAGGTAGAATTTAAATGACTTGATGGGTAGGATGTGGAGAGATGAGCAGGGAAGAAATGTCAAGAATGATCACTAGGTTCTTGGCTTAAGCAACTGATACCTTATAAAGAATAGGGAAGATGTGAACCAGAAGTTGAGTTGGTGAGGAAAAGTATCAAAAATTTAATTTAGGACATCTTAAGTCTGAAATGTCCATTAGATGTCCATTTAAGAAGGCACCTGAATCAGAAAGTTGCATTTATAGATCTTGACCTCAAAAGAGAAGTCAGAGCTTTTGGTTTGGAAGTTGTCAACATTTAGATTGTATTTACAACCATAAGAGTCAATGTAGTTAACAAGGAAGATAATTTAGACTAAAAAGAGGGCTAGGATTTATCTCTGAAGAAGCCCAACATTTAGAAGGTAGACAAAGGAAGAGGGATTGAAAAGGAGATGTGGAAGCCCATCTTACCAAAACAAACAAAACCTATCATTATTGACTGACAGACTTTTGCCCTCCAGCTACCACTTACTTTCCTGTTCTCCTTTAAAGCAGAACTTCTTGATTCAGTTGTTTTTACTCATTGTTTCCAATTTCCTTACACATTCTATTCTGAGTCCTCTCTGCGGGGGCTATTACCCCCATGCCCTCCACCACAATTTATTATGTCAAAGTTATTAATGGCATTCACATTTTAAATATAACAATCAATTCTCAGTTGACCTTATTTGACCTATTAGTTGGCTTATTTCTTATGAGAATAAAAGGAGGTGCGATTAATAACTATGCTGACAAAAAAAAATGTAACTACATGTGGTGATAGATGCTAACTAGACTTATTGTGGTAATTATTTTGTGGTACAAATACCAATTATTATGCTGTACAGCTGAAACTATCTTAATTAATATAATTTATACATCTACTATATCTCAATACAATTAGCATCTAAAATTGAAACAAAAATGATACTGGACCTGGCCAGTGTGGTCCAATGGTTGAGCATCGACCCAGGAACCAAGAGGTCACGGTTTGATTCCCAGTTAGGCCACATGACTGGGTTGTAGGCTCGATCCCCAGTAGGCACTGATCAATGATGTTTTTCTTTCAGGGATGTTTCTCTTTTTCTCTTTCTCCATCCCTCACCTTTCCTCACTCTCTAAAAAGAAAGAAAAAAAATCAATAAAAAACATATTTTTAAAAATTATGCTGAAACAACATGTGTAATTGAAGACTGTCCCGTTCAAATTAAGACATATAGTATCGTATCCATCAGCAGTGGACACAGATTTTCACTCCCTCTCCTTGATGCATTTACCTTATTTGGCTTTCAGCGTACCACATCTCCTTGTTTTCTTCCTGACTCTCTTTCAATGGTTCTCAGTCTCTGTGATGTTTCTCTCATCAACCAGACTACTTCACTTTGGAGTGTCCTTGTGCTCTTTTCTTCTCTATTGAAAATCAATTTCTTGGTGATCTCATCCAATATCATTGCTTTCAATCCATCCATATACCAGCTTATCTCAAATGTATCTCTTTAGTTTTAATCTCTCCAAACTCAAGTGTTCATTATTACATAACAATACCATCACTGCAAACAAAACTCTGATCATCCTTCCCAAACCTGTGTTGTCATATTTCCCATTTCAGTTAATGTAACTCTATCCTGGTTTTGTTAAGGTCAAAAACCTTGGAGTCATCCTTGACTTCTCTCTCTCTTTTACATCCAGTCTCTCTCAAAAAAAAAAAAAAAATACTAGAGTCTTTACCTCCAGGTATTTCCAGAATACAAATACTTCTTACCACATCTACCATAATTACTCTGGTCTAATGAGGGTAGGAAAAATTGGTGTGGTATCCAGATTTCCAGATGGCAGCTATTCTTAGTATAAGGGGATTTTACAAGCCAGGGGAGGGCATTCAAGTAAAGATGTAAGAATACGGTCTGTATAGTCTATCCCTGGAGAAAAAGAAACTGACAGGAATAAATGGAGAGCTATTGTTCTTGGCCAATGGACTGGAATAATAAAATGGGTACTAATGAATAGAAAGAAAAGAATGCATGGGCACCTAGAACCTGAGCACAGACTTCACGGACAGGTGGGTCATATGAGATGCAGGGAGAATATAAACTCAGGACTCCAGGAGCAGGTCAGCAGGATATTTTCAGATCTCATTTTCTAGAAACAATGAGATGCTCATTGTATCACCTGGTTTAGTTTTTATTAAACCAGGCTCTGAGCTGGTGTAATACCTAATCATGACTACTAAACTGGGGCTTAGATCAAGCTGGGGCTGACACAGGTCTTCACACATTCATTCTCTCCTTTAGTTCTGTTCCCAACTCTTCAGGGACACCGGAATTATCTTCCCAAGGCACACTCTGATCACGCCATTTTGTGACTTGTGTCACTTAATAATTTTCTATTTCACAACCTGAGTGTGGCTTAGCTTTCAAACCTCATGCCCCTCTTGCTTTCTTCATTTTATACCAATGCACATAGAGCTAGGCTCTCTTCTTTCACTCATTAAGCTCACGTAATACCATTGCTACTGCAATTCCCACTGCTGCAATGCTTCCTTTTTCCCCTTTTCTATTGAATGAACTCCTATTCACATTTCAAAGTCCTTTTTACAATCAATTTCTTTTTCAACCATGAAACAGCATTAATCATTTTTCCTCTATTCTTTTTGTTTTGTTGTTTATTACCATTATAAGAGTGTGTAAACAGTTATAATAATATAAATATTAAAATTTTGTGAAAAAGAAAATGAAACAGTCCTGGGGGCTGAGAATGGAGCCAGGAATGAGAGTGATATAAATATGCCTATTTCAAAGCCCTATACAATTACTAATGGGTGGGCCACAAATTTCGCCTTAAGTTTCCTAGCAGCCAAGATGAAGAGACAAAAGTGGTCAATTACATAATTTTCTTCCCATAAAATAAACACCAAACAAGTGCTTAGTGGATGCATAACTATTCTTCATACCCACAGCAGAAGAGAATTTTTCCAAAATGTTCACCCATAAAGAGGAAACTGTATAATGCAACAGAAAACACTCTCAATAAACATCTCCACAAGAGAAAAAAACTATTTGTATCATAGAGTATGCCTTAAGAATTGATGTCAGATCAGCAAAGAGTAATCATTTAAAGCAATTCCATAGGGGAGGCTGGTCCGGATAATATAATTCTCATTTCCTCTGACTTGGTCTAGAAGGGCAATATATTTGTACAAAGACATGTGAGAAACTCTCCAATTTCCTAACCTTTCTGAATTCAACACACATTTCTGCATACATTTTCCTTTTCTTGGTGTTCATAAGTTTTTTAAAACACATGGGAATCACAGTTTAAGAATCTATACGGGAATGGACAATCTATCCTTAGGATATCCTTCATACATGCTGTTTTTCTCATATACTTGATATTGTGGTCCCAGAAAAGGACAAAAACATATGTCATAATATCCAGTCCAGTAGTCCAGTTATGGGTGGGAATAACATCATCTGATGAAAACCTGAGTCACTTATCAAGGACACATGACTAAATAAAAGACCACCTACATTAACTGAGAAGAAAGACAAAATGAACTTATTATAAGTTTTGAATCCTCCTTAAAAAGTATAAAAAATAACCACTGGGGTCTCAGATATGATTTTCATTTTGTATGATCAAAATAATTTGTCTTATAATGCTTAAAGGAAAGTGAAAAGTTTGCTTGCCTTAGCTATAAGACAGGCTTAATGAAGCACCCATAAGATGCCTAGCTTTGACTAGGGGCTAATTTTTGTGTGCTCTTGAGAATTTCTATCACCTAAAACCATAAAAATCTTGACTAAGTCAAGTGAGTTGTAATTTGTTCAAGGAAAAAAAAAATGCTCTGTTTCTCCAAGTATCTAATTGGAGATTGTTATGGTGAGGGCTAAAAGAATAAAGGATTTAGTCAGATAAACTATAGAGTATAAGTTGCAAGTTAGTTGTGGAAACAAAACACTTAATTGATTAATTAACCTATTTAATTTCAGTTTTCGTTTCAGTCAGGAGACAGAAACCACTCCAGTTATTTTAACAGAGGATTCAATATAAAGATATGTTAACTATTTATGGAAGAACTGAAAGAGTAAAAGGACAATTCAAGGTATTGTGGAGGAAGCAACTGCAAATAAACAACCACCTCCCACAGGACTGGGGGAACTAAGGAAAGAGGTTGGAATCATTAATACTTGCAAGCTTGGAGGAGCAGCCTGGTGAAGCTGAGCCCTGGACTACTGAGAGGCTTCGCTCAGTGAGTGCTGATACCTCTGAAGGGGCTTCCTAAGCCTGACTCTGTCAAGGCAGGAAAAGGTGCCGCAACAGGAAGGAACTGTAACTGTGGGGTGAAGAAGCATTGCTTGGACAATACAGACAGGGAACAGGAAGTCCTTCTCCTCCAGCCTTGTAGTCTCCTTCTAGCACTCTCTATCAGCAAAACCTAACACAGAGCCTCCAACAGGCATGAATATGGTTTAGAGTCCAAGGCCCAGAACACAAAGTTGTTGCTAGTAGAACGTGGATTTGAAACTGAAAGACGAAAGCTTAGTAATTGGCACAACCTATAAGGATAATGAAATGTGCTTCAGCAAGATTTGGGGAATACTGGTTTAGTTGACAGAAGTCTAAGAACCTTACCTGAAAAGAAGTAGTTGTTCAATAAAATTTGCTACCCTTCTTCCAGTGAAAATTCTACCTAGGAGGCTGCCTGAGGCACCCGTAGAGATGCTTAGATCTTGCTGCTTTCTCAGGAAGCCCTTTTTATTCATTTCCATGGGGGTCAATGTGATGCCCTATTAGATGGCACCAAGTCAATTTCCTGAGCTCAAGCTGTCATTATTAACTTTCAGGCTATTCCCTGAAATTCAATTTTTTTCCCTTTTCTTTCATCATTTGTCTTCATAGAATGTCATTTTCATCTCTTGTCCACCTTCAGAACCCAACACATATTCTTTTCTCTCTGGGAAAGTGATTTTTCTTAGTTTCTGGTCATTTGCTGCTTTTCCTTCCTTTTCCAAATAATGGTAATAAGCCTTATAATGTGGCTGGGGTCCATAGCCAGGCTAATTCTCTCTGGACTAACGAAGAAATTGAAAGGAATTATAAGGAAATGTGAGTGAATTGGTGGGGAAACTTGTGGCCTTAGCAGAAGGGCTAGTCATGCAGTCTGCATCCTACGGTGGGACTAGAAAGTGAAGCTGAAGGAGTATGTTCTCACTGCTATCAAGTACTTTTTCATCTCTAAGCTCTTGGATCTTTGGGAAGCAGGACACTAAAAACCTATCTCCAGTCCCTAACTGTGCATGAGGAAGGGCTTAAGATACTTCTGCCAATCTAAACGTGATTTAATTCAAGATGGGGTATGTTTAAGGTTTGGCTTGAGTATCATTATGGGTTTCTGAGTTCGGACTAAATTCGACAGTGCTCAGATTTGACAACGCTTTGTATCCTCAAGGGTCTTAACCTAGTTCTTTGAGAAGCTATGTGTAGTGGAATTACATCCATTCTTTCCTATGAAGATGTGCTTTCCTATGGAGTGAGGAGAATTTTTTTTTATCTTTTACCAACTCTGTCCCTGGAATAAACCTTACTCTTAGAAAGATTTCTTATGACAGGTGATAACAATCTCCCCCAATTACTTGTAAAAGTAAGTTGATAGTAAAAAAAATTCTTTTGAAGATACTCTATTAAGTACATCTCAACCAATGTTTACTGTCAAGCCAAGAATTTATGCCAGACAGGTAGAATCACTTTCCTTTATAAACCTATTATTAACATCAGGTAGACAACCAGACTGCAAAAAAGGTTTTTATTAACATTCACACATTACTAAGAGTCAAATATTTTATCTCTTGGATCCCATCATATAAAATCCCAATTTAAAATATAACTACTATTTATAATAACATATACCAAGCCCTATGCTAAATGATTTATGCTAATATTTGACACTGAGATAAAATACTTAAATGGGTTGAAATCCATGGCTCTTGATAATTTTCAGGCCATGTTCTTTATGTCAAGTGTGCTCACTGTTTATTAGTTTTGCTGGAAATGCTTATTGAATGCAGTGATTTCCTCTTAGTATTTTAATTTCTCCTTTGTAGGCAAGGAATGAGTAGTGAAATGAGGAAAGATGATTTCAAAACACACAAAACCTGTTCCTTGTGTAGGTACAGCTTAAAGAATATAAACAGATGGGTTTCTCCCACAAGGACAGGTCATCATACCATCAGGAGAAAATGAGTTGGCTGCTGAGTTAAGAAGCAATGAAGTCATTTCTATGCACATAATTAAAATGTGATATTTCAAGAGAAGTGAATCCAAGGAAGAAAACAGAAAAATTACAGATAACACATACTGTAATTGTGGCTTTGAATTAATATGTGCTGAGGTGCAGAAGAAGCAATGCAATCGAATGTCAGCCATCAAAAATAGGAAGGAGGGGTGGGAAGACATTAACCAAAGAACTTATATGTATATATGCATAAACCCATGGACACAGAGAATAGTGTGAAGGCCTGGGAGGGATGGGAGTGGAAAGGAGGGAGTCAATGGGGGGAAAAAAAGAGGTCATCTGTAATACTTTCAATCATAAAGATAAATAAACAAACAAATACTAAAGAAAATATGCAAAGTGGCGATACATTAAACTTGTAACCTTCTTCATCCCATCCCCCTCAACACACACATTTACTTTTGCTAAGCTCATTTGAACTTTGTAAGTGTTGTTAACATAATGGACTGGATTTAGAATATGTACAGTAGCTTGAGGCACACATTTTTATGTCTAATAGAAGTCCTAGTCAGTGTATAAAAAAGACAGACCAGTCAAGAAAACAAAGGTCTGGGTCATGCCTCTCTCAATGTTGCAATGATAAGCTCTTGCATCTATATCTGAATTACAAAGTGGACCGGTTCAGTAAAGAAGCTCTTCTTGTCATGGCTCTCATTTGGCTTATACAGTATTCTCCTTTCTAAGCTGTCTTAGGCCTAAATAAAGAAGAGAACACTCTAGGATTTTGAACAATGGATCCTGTGCCCTTTCTGTTCAGGAAGCTGCCTGGTGAGGAGAAAACAGCAGATGTACAGGCAACTGTTATCTTGGGTGAAAGAGATGCTTTTCTTGGGACCATATTAGTTTGGGATTTACAGCTCCTCTAGGGCTATATCTATATGATGACAGGCTTTCTAGTGAAAGCTGAGAAGTTTACTTGCAAACCTGAATGCTGCAAAATGTGTAGCTATTTGGCAAGGGGAGGATCAAACATCTGGATCTTTGACTCAGTTTTTCTATTTTCACCCAATATTTTCATATCATGAAAAACACCTATTAAAAAAAGCAGCCAATCTGGTGTTTTGGCTTTCTCAACAGCCAATTTGTGTCTCAGAATGGTTGGTCCAATTGATTGTGCTGCTTTAGATGGCCAAAATGAACAGATCAAGATAAAAATAGTTGGTTAGGTAGCTGCTCTGATTTGTTTCAATGGTATAGTGCTAAACTAACTGAGTAGTGCTTTGCAAATGCAAACACTTTCTCACACTTCAGAATTCAGTAATCTATCAGAAGGTAGATAATTGTCATTTCTCTCTAGTTCTCCAGATAAAGAAATGGCACTGAAAGTAACATGATTTGCTTTGAGAAAAACACAGCAAGTCAGTGTTAATTCTCTGTTAGTACTTGTGGGTTATGCTTTTGGTGGGACCTCAAACTCTCAAAATGAGATCAAACTACACTTGAGTATTCACAAACAGCAACTACAACTTACTTCTGAAGTTCTGTGAAATAGCAATGTTGCAAGACTGAAAAAGAAAAGACAGAAAGCAAGAGAAATCTTATTGAAATTCTGTTTGTGTTACGTTAAAGTTTCCAAGTATTCTCCCTCTGGAGAACAGACTACTATCAGTCTACTAATCAGTGTTAACACATTAAATGCATTTTATTTGTAAAATTAAGGGGTATGTGGATCAGCATAGAAATTCTTGAGGTTCAATACAGTTTATGTCCAATTGCTCTTGAGTTGTGGGTCTAATATTAAAGTGGTAGATGCCCTCATCAGGGAATAGACTGACTTTGGGGAATATTTATGCATTCAGGAACTGTTTTAAACAGTGTAATATTATATCTAAGTAAATCACCTTTGCATCATGTATGCCATTCTTTTCAAATAAAGATAACCTAGATTTACCAATACAAGTGTAGCCATTCTTGTAGGCCTGCATCTAGGTTTCCATATGATGATGATTCTATAGCTGACTTCGAGATGGCATTTTTCCCTCTGGAAATGAATTTGATGCTATAAAAAGATTTAAAAAGAAAAAGAATACTAAGTCAAAGAATAAAATTGAAATAATATTTAAGGAAAATTATTTTTTTCCATGTATTTTTAAATTTTACAGCTTTCAAAATAACTCAGCATACAGTACCCCTCAGATTGACTGACTCATCTCCATGTCCACACACTTTCTTTAAAAACAGAAAAATCTTTTTTGAAAATGATCAAAACATAACATTTTGCTGGAACAGATGCCTTGCCTGCGCTCTGTGCCACATTTTTATAGTATTTAAAACTAACGTTTCAGTTTTAAACACCATGGCATGACTAATCGCCAATCAGGAGGAAAAGAGGTCCTGGCAGAGTCCAAGGCCTCTACCCCATTTGTGAGAAACACTGGAGCTCATTATCTGGGCACACTTAGCATTTGACATGGGGCTGCCCTTCTCAAGATTGAAAAAAAAAAGATTGCTTCTTAACAAGAGTGTTTTTGGAAATTTCACTGTGCTGAGTGCAAAGAGAAGGGGGACATTTTTAATATCTAAGACCAATATGCACTTTGAGGTAATTGATTTATTTTATTTTGCATCTCATTATATTCCATGCGTTCCTTTTAAGTACCATCTGAATTTTAACCTTTCAGAACACATTCTAAATCCCAGTTCAGTATAATGTCCCAATTTTTGTCTGTTTCAGCCTAAGTATTGATAATAGTTCCTTTACCTTTTAAAATTCGTAACAATCCTCTGCTCGGGGAAAAAAATCTACACAATACTTTATTTTTTCTTGTTACATTTTCTATATTAGTGATTTAGTGTTGAGTGGATAAAAATAGATGACACTTTAAATCATATAGGTTTCTCTGAGATTCTACACATTTGGAAAACTGGCTAACTATGTGATCTTTTACATTTCACAATGGTAAGAGATCAATCCAGCTCTGCCCTGTAAATTTCTGCTCCTTGTCATATTACAGATTGCTGCTGTGACAAGCCCAGTGACTGTCCTCTTCTTCCCTCACTCCCAGCTTCGTGTGTAAACTTCTGACACATGAGAGATCAGTTGAAGAAAACATTTTCCAGAATACAGGTTTTATAGTGTCACAGCAGCATTCTAGGATCAGATGGACATCCTGATAATGATAATAATGATGATGATAGCAATAACAACAATAACAACCATAAAATATTCTTCAGTAATAAGCTACAGGCAGTAAGACAACAGAGCTTCTTTCATGAATAATGTTTCTCATTTCTAATCTTAACACATATATGTTTTGGTCTGCTATGAGCTCCAGAGTTTTCTTTGTCCTGGAGATGAGATTCAAATTCTCTAACTTCTGACCTTCGATAGAAAATGTAGGATTTATGGAGAAAAACAATCAGACAAGTTCCAATTTTTAAATGTTTCTAAATGTGTAAGGCAATTGGACAGAACTTAGGATCTGTCATTATGATATGCCAGTTCCATGAAATTTTGTAATAATTATTGTCAATTTACTACAAAGAAAATAATGGAAACATGGACAGAATGTGGGCTCAGAAATGCCATTTCATGTTCCACAGTGTTGGGATTAATGATAAACCACTGATACATCATCTTCCTTACATAAAGTGTTAGTCTAACCTTTAGTCTACAGTCTTTGCCAGGGGCTCACTCACACATTACATAATTCTGAGTTTCCAGAAAGGAGTCATGGTTCCACCCTTAGAGCAATAAGGTGAATGTATAGAGGGATATAGCCAGGTGTGGAAACAGACAGGAATTGGGCTATGGATTTTTATTTCTTTACATCACCCTGATTTATCATTTTTGGGAGAAGTACCATTTAAGTGGATTCCTGAATTGCACAAGACATCCTGTGTCTCTCCCTAACAGAAGGCATCTGTAAATAAGGGAGGGTTTGATTGTAAGATAAAATGTGGAAATAAAGAAACCAACAAAAACACCAACCTAAGCAGAAACTGCGTAGCTCAATTGTTCCTACTTCAACTCTAAAATACAAAATGATCAATACATTTTTAGAAAGGGGTTAAAATTTAATTTATTTTATATTCTTATAGTAGAAAACATGTGAGAATCTTACACATGTGCACAAGGAAGTCAGAAAAACTAAAAATATGACTCTTCAGCATCTAATGACTTACTATGCTGTTGAGAGTCAGCAACATAAGCTTATATGTGAATAAATAATGTTTTCCTGAATTGTGTCACATAAGAATATGTCATACATATATGAGACTGTTTCAGCTATTACAGACTATCTCATGTATTTCAGAACTACAATAATTTCTAATATTTATGTCACTCTTTTATAGGTCACTTTATATTAGATAGAACATTTGTATTTATAGATTAGAAAATATAATCACCATTCATAAAGCTTTGAAATCTTGGAGGTATCTAGAGAAAAATTACATTGATAAAGATGTGTATATTCAGTGAATGTTTCAGGAAAGGTAAGAAAAAAATTGAATCTTTAAGAATTATAGATTGGTTCAAGGGGAAAAGTTGAATATGTCAGACAACCAGAACAGGACAAGAAGAACCTGAGAACTTGTGAGATGGTAAGAACACTAGCTGGCAATTTCAGAATTGAGGGAAGTAGAGGAAAGTAAGTTTGGATGCATGGGGATTCTGGAAGAGCTTTAAAACCAGGCATTGCAGAAAAGTCTTGAACTAGGGGCTGCCCAAGGCTTTGATCAAGGAGCATGACTGTTTATTCATTAAATTTAGAAAGGTTGGTCCGATGGCAATTTAGACTAAAGCAGGGAAAGACCAGAGTTGCAGGATCCAGGCTGCAAGTTGGTATAATAATCCAATTATAGAATGAGGAAGACTTCAAACACTCTTCTCCTTCCACCTCCTCTCATCCCCCTACTCCCGTCCCCAGTAATTAAAAGTACTTTGCTGTTGACTTATAATGGCATGGCTTAATCAGTCATCTCATTCAATGGACATAGGTTTGAGTGAAGACAGTTTACAAAAACCAAATCATTTCAAAGAACAAAGTTTTAACATAGCTTAGAATGTTCTAAAGAACATCACATAGTATCTTAAAGCAACATGAGCAAAGTAAAATAAGAATGTCAGAAATGTTTCCAGTATTGGCATCAACAAAGGGATGAGCATTTTGGCCTCCTCCATGACTTAACTGTCACATCACATTATATCAGCAATAGTGGCCCAGTGCACAAAATTCATGCACATTAAAAGGGAATTAATTAGAGGAAATATTTTAATATTGCTATTTGCCCTTTCTCTATAATAGAAATGTCAGAGATGAAAGAATATTAGTAAAATGTATATGAAAATCTTCCTCCTGTCAGAGTCTGGGGCGTGCCGCGGGACCCAGAGTCAAGTTCCCACCCACCTGTGTTCGCCTCAAAATTGCGCAAGATGCAGACCCGGCCAGCCCCACCCCCATTGGGTGAGATCCAGACCCGGCCAGCCCCACCCCCGTCAAGCTTTGCTGGGCGGGGGGCACAGCCTCAGGTCCCCTGGCCCAGCGCCGGGTGGGGGGGACACAGCCTCAGGTCCCCCATCAAGTCCCGCTGGGTGGGGGGCACAGCCTCAGGTTCCCCAGCACACCTTCAGGTCCTCTGGCCCGTTGCCATGGCAGGGGGTGTGGCCTGAGGTCCTAGGCCTGGGCTGAGATGGGGAGCGTACTTTGATGTCCCCAGTCAAGTCCTGTTAGGCAGGGGGCACAGCCTCAGCTCCCCTGGCCTGGTGCTGGGGCAAGGGGCATGGCCTGAGATCCCCTGGTTTGGCATCAGGGATGGGGGGCGCAGCCTGAGGTTCCCTTTCAAGCCCCACCAGGTGGGGGGCACAACCTCAGGTGCCCTGCCCTGGCCCAGCACCACACAGCCTCAGGTCCCTGCTGATTGCTTGTTAAGGCTCATTACTGGAACTCGGCCTCGGCTGTGGGTGAAGCCATCTTGTGTTACGTAAACCCCGCCTCTGCTGTGGGCGCAGCCATCTTGTGTTATGGAAGCCTCCGCTTGGGCGCTTCCATCTTTGTGATGGTGTGACAGTCAATTTGCATATTCCCTCTATATTAGATAGGATTGCTCAAAGTACATGTTGTATGGAGCATTGATTCCTTGGGATATTAATAGGTATTAGGGTTGAGAAAAGGATTTCATATTCAAAAATATTTGGTATGCTGGAGTCAATAAAATTAAACAAAATCCTTATTTCAGGATTTCTGAGAACATGTAATGTGCTAATGTTCTTTATACAGAGCAATGAGGGGCTCTAGCAAGTGGCATTTCCAATCAGATTTGACTATAGTACTAGCCTCTCCTGGGACTAGTGGGCAACAGAACCCACATTAAGAATTGTTTGTATATGCAAATAAAAGAATATAATATAGTCCTATATGTGATATAGATATACAGATAACAGATATATATAGAGAGAGAGACATGTATAATTTCATTAGGATGGAATGATTTCATAACTGCAAGGAATTCAAGGAATTCAGCCTTTGCTAATTGCCTTTGGCTTTAAGCCTTGTCAGAATTTTTTAGCTCATTAAATTCATAATCTCTCCTTATGAGGGAGCATTGAGGATGACTTCACTGGAGTGGCTCACCCACTCACAGCCCCCAAATCAGGCTGTTCATCATTTGAGGGTTTTTTCTTTAAGCACAAAGGAACTATTTTCTGCTGGGAAGGGGCTTCCCCTGACCTCCCACCCACCTCTTTAGGTAGAGAGTCATCCCCAAAGAGATGTGTCATTCTTGGAACAGAATATCCCCTGGCAAGGATTCACTGAGTAATCATTCAGCTAGAAGCATAAATCTACCCTGAGGGTCAGAAAAACCCATAGTGAAAGAGAATAATGGGCAAAGGGAATAGCATTCCAGGCTATTAAAATAGACACAGGCACTGAAGTGACTGTGCTGAGATGAAAAAAAAAAAAAGGGATTCTCCAAAATTCAAACGTAAAACTCTGGGTGACAAATACTTGCCCGGGTGGGGTGGTGATTAACTCCTCCATCACTCAGGAAGAGAACAGCCTTCCTTTTACTCAGGACAGTGAACTGGTTGATCTACACTGAACCATTTCCTGTTGACTTCATTGGGCAGATAAGAAACACAAACTTTCTTATTTTTCTCTACTTTCTTTCCTGCTCCCCTTCCATTGGTGGCTATCATGTTGACCCTACAAAAGACTAGACAAAGGATCAGTCAGAACTCAGGACTCTCTAGTGAGCCAGAGCAGCCTACCTGCAGCCAGACAGGCCTGGAGCAGAGTTGGCACCAGCCCTGCTCTGTAGGTTGGAACAGGAACTAAGAGAGCTGTCCTTTGCTGTAGAGGCTGGTGGAGAAGTTACTGCTGGGTGGGCTAGGCATGGGTCCAATAGGGATCAACATGTTCCAGTCATGATTCAGGCAGACGCCTGGCACCAGGGAGGATCCAAGCTGGAGCTGCCCAACAGGTGGGCAGAGCATTGCTCTGAAGTTCAGACTAGCCAGGGACTTGATTATCAAAAGGGCAGGATATGAAAGGGGTTAGAACATGGGCTCCTGGTCTCATTTACCCCCTTCTGACAGTATGATTATGGACAAGTTACTTAATCTTTCTGAACCTCAATTTCAGATAATGTTACTAAGGCTTTTATTTTTTTAAGGATGAAGTGAAATAACATCTAACATTTATTTAACACTAAATACTGTATATGTTAGGTACTGTGCAAAGAGCTTGCTATACATAATTATATTTAGTCCTCAAGATGATTCTGTAGAATCGATGTCATTATTATTTACATTTCATTTTTGAGGAAACTACTACTCAGGTTTAAATAATAAATTCAATCCTTACCACAGGATCAAAGTTTTAGCCAAATGCAAATTACCTCTCAATAGCCTCTTTTACTTGATGGTAGGATAATGCCACCACTGCTGCTGCCAATAAAGATGGGAATGATGTTTTGGGGCCCAAGTTCCTAGTGTACAGCTCCAATCATTGGGGTAGGAGAGAAGGCAAAATAACAAGGTTGTCATCTTCTTCTTAGTCCAAATATGGAGCTTGGGATCTGCTCAGTTTGTTAGAAAGAACACCAAAAGTAAAGGTCAGCTCTATAACCTGCAGCACACAAAGCGACTTGAGCACAGGGAGTCATCTATAGGATTCAGTCTTCAAAATAAGGTACCATGCAGGTGGGCAGATAACAATAGGAGAGCCCAGAGTGCATTCCTGGGGCAATGACACTGGGTTATTATCCAACACAATTCACGAAATTAAGAAAGAGCAGGGTTGTCTGCTAAATGGAAAGTAATGAATCCCAAAGTCCACTGGAGAAGGCACAGGAAAATGAAGGCAATGATAGGGTCAGTTTCAGATCAAGAATTCAAGATGGACTGAACCTGAAGGCTGAAAATATTAATGGATTGCTGTGTAACACATCTAGAAGATTGGAGGTTAAAACTCATTTCAGGTTATTTCTTTAATAATACAGTGTTTTTAGTGTAGTGTAATCTATATATATAAAGAACCAGGGTTCATAAAGACCAAGGTGGACGAACACCAGAAGTCAGTGCTGGGTTGCCGTGGTGACCCAGCACTGACTGCAGCCAGTGCCAGCACAGCAACCCAGCATTGACTGCCAAGGTGGCTTTGGATCAGGCCCGGAGAGAGGCCTGTAGAGAGAGAGGCAGGCTCTGATCCCCAGCCTCCATGGCAGTTGTTGATCAGGCGTTGCCTCTCTCTTTCTCTCCCTCTTTTGGCAGCAGCCAGCCTCTGTATCTCTCTGTTTCTCTTTGCTGATCAGACCCGCCTCTTTGATCAGGCCCAGAGATAGACCCAGAGACACTGACTGGCAAGGAAACTGACCAATCAGAATCAAATCTGGGTGAAGTGCCAATAGCCAATGGCTGCTTAGGAGGTGGAGCTTTTGATGCTGACTGGCATAGAAACCGACAAATCAGAACCAAATCTGGGTGAAATGTCAGGAGCCAATGGCTGCCTAAGAGGTGGAGCTTTTGATGCTGACTAGCATAGAAACCAACCAATCAGAACCTACTCTGGGTGAACTATGAAGGCAGAACTGAAGGTGGGGGCTAAGGAGGGGTTTTAAGGGCAACAGGTGTTTGGTATAAGGTGTAAGAAAGCGGTTCAATTTTTTCATGACTGGTTTGGTAGTATAGTGTATATGGCTGGCTATCAGTCCAGATATAGGGATTATGTGTTTTTGTCTGCCAAGAGCATTTCCTCCTGCTGAAAAAGGCTCCCACCCCCCACCCCCATTTAAGCAATCCTATACTATATAATCTATCTATACTACTAAAAGGGTAATATGCTGATTAGACCGGGTCGACTGGCCATTTTCTGGACATCTGACTTCCTTCCAGACAAAGCCATGGTGGTGAGGGCTGAGGCAGAGGCAGTTAGGGGTGATCAGGTTGGCAGGGGAGGGCAGTTAGGGGCGACATCAGGCCGGCAGGTGCGGGCCACTGGGGGTGAAATCAGGCTGGCAGGGGAGGGCAGTTGGGGGCAAGATCAGGCTGGCAGGCAGAGGCAGTTAGGGGCTATCAGGCAGGCAGGCAGGTGAGCAGTTAGAAGCCAGCAGTCCCAGATTGCAAGAGGGATGTCCGACTGCCAGTTTAGGCCTCTGGGATTGGGCTTAAACCGGCAGTCAGACATCCTCCAAGGGGTCTCCGATTAGAGAGGGTGCAGGCTGGACTGAGGGACCCCCCCCCCCCCCGCCCGATGCACGAATTTCATGCACCGGGCCCCTAGTATATTATAAATAGTGAGTATAGAGTATTATAGTAGTGTGTAGTGTGGTATAGTTGTGCTGTGTAATGTAGTGTTGTGCTGTGTGGTGTAGTTGTTTGTTGTAGTGTAGTATAGTGTAGCATAGTACAGAGTAATGTGATGTAATACATATAGTGTAATGTAGTGTAGGGTAACACAGTATAGTATAGAGCAGTGTTTTCTTGTGCAGTATAGTGTAATTTGGTTAATATGCTGCCAAATAATGTAGTGAAAGAACCACTGAACTGGAAGCCAGGAAACCTGAGTTCTCTTTTCTGTGCTATTAATAGCTGTATGGCCTTATATAAATCACAGCCTTTTTTGGCTATAGTTTTTTATAACATGTAAAATGAGGGTCTGGCAAGATGATCTTGAAGGTCAATCCTGAAACATTCTACTGCTTGGTCTTACACATGAGACCTCTAACAACTTATACTTTCTGCCAAGATTTAGAGGTTCCTTATATAGGCTTTTCCCAAGTTTAGAAAGCCAGATAATGTTCCTGGAAGAAAGTGGAAAAGGAAAAAGCCCATAAATAGGTTTTAGTACCAATCTAACATTAGAAATTAAATTATGAAAGGCCAGATTATTGCAATCTAATTCTGGTCATAGTTCTTTGTTAAGTGAAAGACTTTCTTAGCCAAAATACTGGGAGGTCTGGATAGCTGGAATCCAAGTTCTAAAAAGATTTTGTTATCGCCTTGGTGCAGGCACAAATGCAATATTTGGGAGAGAAAGTAATCAATTTGCTTTAAATTCTTGGACCAGATGATCCTACCAATCTAGACCTTCATGATGACTGTTATTAGCAGTAAATGATTTCTCTACTGGAGGAAGTGTAAATTCAGTATAATGTTTTAACTCAATTATTAATTAATCTAAAAAATAAATGCATAAGGTGTAAAGTTAAATCTTACTAAGAGCCTTATTGAAAAAAATACAGGTTTCTTGCCCTACTCCTTTTTAAAAAATATTTCATTTATATTTATATTTTATTTTAAAAAATCTTTTATTGTTGAAAGTATTACAGTGTCCCCATTTCCACTCCATTGACCCCTTCTAGCCTGCCCCCTGCCCCAGGCCTCTTACTTGCTCCAGTCCTCCTGCCCCAAAGCAACCACTTTTGACTTTTTTACCTGTTACTTCTGGTATTTACACATGTTCATGTTTAGAAATTATCTATTGACTTCCTGTATTGCTGGATTAGGCTTTAGCTCTCTAATAGCAACATCCCCTCTGTGTCCGCTCCCCCAATTCCAGTTCCTTTCCTGTGGTCTCTTCATCTGTACTCTATCATTGACGCCATGCAATGGCTTCAGGTCTCACCTTTATACTGGGATTCTCCAATGTATTCTTTCTTTTGGTTTCCAAGATTTACCTTCTATCTCTATATTTCCTATCATTTATCATATCCCAAACTACATTACTCTCCCCAGGTAGTTAGGATCCTGCAATTCCCCACTCAAATTAATTACTTTACCAACATTCAAGTTACCTTTCAATTTTCATTTATTCTGCCCCTTACCATTCTCAAGGCGATCAATTGCTAGCTTTTCCAATTTTAACTTTACAAAGTTTCTCTTCTTTGTTTCTTTATTTTCTTAATTCCTGACTTTGTTAGTTACTGAGTGGTACTTTCAATATAGCCCCTAGCACTATTAACAAGGCAAGCATTTTGTCCTTTTCTTTTTTAAAGATATGTTTATATTGATTTCAAAGAGAGGAAGGAAGAGGGAAAGAGAGATAGAAATATTAATGATGAGAGAGAATCATTTATCAGCTGCCTCCTTCACGTCCCCCACTGGGGATTGAGTCCGAAACTCAGGCTTGTGCCCTCACCAGGAATTGACTCCTGGTTCAGGGGTCGATGCTCAACCACTGAGCCACACCAGCTGGGCAAGCATTTTGTCCTTTTAAGTAGTCAGATGGACACAGACAATAGGGTGGTGGAAGCCTTGGTGGGGCTGGCTATAAGAGGTCAATGGGAGAAAAAAAGGGGACATATGTAATCCTTTCAACAATAAAGATTTAAGAGTAGACATGGAAAGGACCACATGAAGACAAGCACATGAGTAAGGAGGGGCCAGCTTACTGCAGTACAAGTCACTGACTGAGTGAAAATTTTGAGAGAAAGAGAGAAAAAGCCAGCGTACTTCTCAGGAGGTGAGTGGCTATCTGATACACACATTAATAGGAGGAAGAAATGGAGATGTCTGATCTGAAAATGAAAATTGAGATTATAATTATTATTCTAACCTGGACACACTAATTCCTTAATTGACTATTTTGTAATTTCAAGTGATGTTAGGTCTGTCTGTGACCTAAGACTAACTGGCTAAGTCTTGGTGATGGGAAAAACAACCCACACCACATGCATTTTAAAGGAACAAAGGGAGACAAAGCAAAGTTGCATTTGGTTAACATTGCACTTGCATTTTGGTCATGACTTTGCACAGATTGATTACATTTGGATTGTTAAATTCAATTCAGTGAGTGTTTATTAACTCCGCACTACAAGTAAAATTAATGTTGTTTAGTAAAAAAGGATATGTGGTTTAAAATCAGAAGACCTGCCTTTGAATGCCAGATCTTCACCTAACTCGCAGTATTATTCTGAGGATCCAGATCTCTTGGAGCTTCAGTTTCATCATTTGTTGACCGAAGATAAATAAGTTGCAATTATTTTGAGGACTGAATGGGATAGTGGAGATACCAGCAACTCTGGTAACTGGCACCTGGAAAGTGCAATAAATGATCATTATATAGCTCATAGTCATATATATGCACTCTCTAAGTGAGCTTAAAGGTGGAGAGTAGATGTTTGTATTGGAGATTGTTTCTTTGTAATTTTGAACAAGTTCTTTCTTGTATTTGGAGGAATGACTTTTCAAATGCATCCATTAGGTAGTCTGCGGCCTCCTCTCCAGTCATATTGAGGACACATGCATACAGAATAACAGTAATCATCAGTCATACTAATACTGGTTAGCCACAATGACACATACCCCTGAAATAGATATTCAAAAGAAAATTTTTTAAACACGTCTCATAATAATGACTACATCTTGAGAAGTACCTAAAATAGACTGACCTTGTGCTTTTTTAGTGTCTTAAAAATATAGATTCAGCACATCCAAAACCTCAAATGACTCCTTTCATGCTGTTGAAACCCTCAACAGTGAAAAACCATTCATATTCTTTAACATCATACTCACCTACTCATCCTCCTAACTCCAAATCACTCTTAATCTCTTGCTGGTTTCTTCTTATCTACCTGATTTAAATGATGTGGTTATTGGAGCTTAAGTCTGTACCCTGTTTTCTATGCACACCTTTTCCCTTGATGTTTACATTTTATCTCATAACTTTAAATACCATCTATATGCTGATGTTTGTCAAATTAATGTCTAAACTCCTTTTCAATGCAATATGAAAGCTGTTTTTTTTATTATAAATCTACTTAAAAGGTAATTGAACATTTAAAATAAAAGTAGTAACAATGAATTGTGATGTTTATAATATGTGCAAAGGGAAATAATTTTTAAAAATAGCACAAGGGCCAGGAGTTAGGAAATGGAAGTACATTGTTAAGTAACTTTCTTATATTATTCTTAAAGTGCCATAATATTACTTGAATACTGAATTAATTTGAAGATGTTTGCCCTAATCCTTAAAGTAACCACTAATAATAAAGTTATAGTTGGTCAGCCTACAAAGAAAAGAAAATGGAATCAGAAAATTCCTCAATCAATCCTAGAGAAAGCACAAAGACAGGAAATGGCACAAACATATAAAAGCAATTGCAAGATTGTCTATTTAAACCCAACCACCTCACCTCATTAATCACGTTAGATGTAACTGGTCTATACACTCCAGCAAAAAGATGATCAGACTGGACTAAAAAAGATGTCCAACATCATTAGTCATAAAAATGTAAATTGAAACCACGGTGAAATTTTATACACCTAATGGAATGGCTAAAATTACGTAAACTAATCTTACTAAGTTCTTTTGAGGAGGTTGAACAATTAGAACCCTCATATGCAGCATGCTGGTCATATAAAATGGTACCCACAACTTTGTAAAAAAGTGGTAGTGTGTTAGAAACTTAAGTGTGCACTTACTGTTTGGTAATAATAAGCATCAAAGAATGAGACCAATACTTTAGAAACTCAATTACTTGAGGTGGTTTTCCCCAGGAAGAGGACTTCCAGGTATTGCAACTATGTCTTCAAAGTCCTTGCTGCTGTCTTTCATTTAATACCACCTTAGTTCATCAATAATCATTAATGATAATTAATTAAGCACTTACTATCTGGCTCTGTCCTAATATTTAGGATATAAAAGTAAATAAGAGTCTCAGTCTCAAAATTTCTATGGTGAGGAATGTAGATGTACACATAAATTAAATCAAGGTTATTGGTTTTTTTTTTAAGTCTTAAAAGGATATGTTAAATACCTTCAAAATAAAGTGATTAATTTATTTTAAGAATCTACAGAGAAACATTTGCATAAGACCTTAAAAAATAAATTGAGAGCCCTGGATGGTGTGGCTCAGTGGATGGAGCATTGGCCTGTTTAACACAGAGTCTTGGGTTCAATTCCAGGTCAAGGCACATACTTGGGTTGCAGGTTCAATCTCTGGCCTCATTGGGGCACATGCAGGGTCAACCAATCAATGTGTCTCACATCAATGTCTCTCTTTCTCTCTCTCCCCTCCCTCCCTTCCACTCTCTCTAAATATTAATGGAAAAAATATCCTTGGGTGAGGATTTAAAAAAATTAAAAAATGAATTAAGAGTTCTTTAGAGTAAAATTAAAGAAAACAGGGAGCATTAGGCAAAAGCATCACAGAAGAATGAAATGCATAAGCAAAAGGATAAGGAGTACAGTGGAGCTGGATATGTGCAATACCTTTAGAGGATGGAATGTGGAGTTCACTGGTTCTGTGCCTTCAGTATAGTATTACACAGATATTTTGTCCATAACCCACATTTTAGAACCCTCCAGAGTGGGTCATGACTATCATTTAAAAAGTGAAATAGAACACAAAGATTTATAATAAAAATATTAGAGTGCAGTGCATATAGTAAGGATTAGTATTATTTTATAAAATTTATGCATGCAGCCACTAAGTAGATTTTAAAATCCACGAATGTATCATAACCAGCAGTTTATAAAACACTGCTATACAATATGAAGGCTATTAAGTGTTTAAACAGAGTCATATCATCTAGATTCAGCAGGGTAGGGGGGTATCTCAAAATAGTCATTGTAATAGTCTAAGCAGATGATATCAAGAGCTTAGATTAAGGCTGTGAGAATAAATATGGATTTAGGAATCAAGAGACATAGTTAGCCATAATTAACAGGATTTGTTTACTAACTAGATATAGGATGTTAGGGGTTGGAGGAGTGAAACCTAAACACCATTTTTTCAATTCAGGTTATAGACAAGGTCGTAAAACTAACTAAACAAAGAGAAACCTGCCTCAGGAAGGAGATTTTAGGGTATTGCAATAGCCTAATTTGAATTAAGTATAATAAATAGGAAGGCTTTAGGTAGGTGTCTGTTAGCTAGATACTTTCTATGTGCGATTGTTTCTGAGTTGCTGAATGTGTTCTCCTTTTCCTCAACTACCTGCAAATCACCCATTGTCACCTAGGAAATCTAATACCCCATTCCCTGTCCCCCCTTTTCTCCTTTGTCCAAAACTGTCTTATATACCCAATGTTGCCTCCCTGTTTTTGGAATATTCATACTGTGTGAATTCCCCCTGGGTGTGATTTAAAGCTGATTTTTCTCCTGTTATTCTGTCTCTGTTGATTTGATAATTAGAAGAACTTAGAAGGTGGGAGAAAACATATTAATATTTTGTTTTACTTCCAACAGAAACCAGTGCTGAGGTGGGAAAACCTCAGCCATAGATGACAAATTGCTAGATTTGGACAAGCTTGAGAGGTGACAACTCCAAGGGTACCAATCATAGAGGGACCCTCACAATTCTGAGTTTTATTTCTAGGAGTATGACCAGGTTCACACAGTGAGGATTAGAGAAAAATCACCATAGCCTTCCAGCAGCCTAAGGAAGAAAGGAACCACTTTGACATAAAAGCATAGCACTCTGCTCTTCTTAGCAAGGCCTGCCTTTAAAAACACACACTATTTTACCTTATTATTTTAATTTATTATTAATTTTTGGAGCCAAAATGATCTAGGGAAAGGGGAAAAAGAACTCCAGCCCACTCTAGCTTTCTATGTGGCGGAAGGGAAATGCCTATGTCCAGCTCCTTCTAGCCTTCCAATGACAGGAAAGTAAATACACAGATGCAGACAGCTCCAGCCACCCTGTACCAATTGAGGGGGATGAGACTGAGAATTACTAATGAAACTCACAGTCCAGTGCCACAGGCTCATTCAAAGACTATTAAGCATAGGAGCATAGAACACTTCCTCTCACCAGCACCTTATCACTACACCACTAAAGGGCTATTTACAGTTTTGTTTTGTTTTTTGTTTTTTGTTTTTTTACCCAGTACATCTTGTATAACTTTGAAGAAAAAAATTTACAAGGCATACAAAAAGAAAAAAAAGCCACAGTTTGAAAAGACTTATCAAGAATGTCACAGAGTTGGAATCCTACAGTATGTAGCCTTTTCAGATTGGTTTCTTTCACTTAGCAATACACATTTAAGTTTCTTATATGTCTTTTCCTGGCCCCATAGCTCATTTATTTTTATTGCTAAATGACATTTTATTTATCTGGATGTACTCCACTTGCTTTACCCAGTCACCTGCTGAGGGACAACTTGGTTGCTTCCGAGTTATGGCAATTATAAATAATGCTGCTATAAACATTCAGGTTTTTGTGTGGATATAAATTTTGAACTCATTCTGGAAAAAGCAAAACTATGGATATGTGAAAGGATCAGTGGTTTCCAGGGCTTAGTGAAGGGGAAATGAAAAGACAGAGTATAGAGGACATTTAGCACAATGAAACTATTCTGTAGGTCACTAGAATGGTGTATAAATGTGAAACCCAATGAATGTGTGCCACAAAGAGTGAACCCATGAAGAGTGAATGTAAACTATGGACTTTGGGTGGTAATCATGTATCAGCAAGGTTCATTGATAGAACAAACGTACTGCTCTTGTGTGGGATGTTGTTAATTGGGACAGCTGTGCATACGTGGGGTGGGGCAGAAAGTATATTGGAAATGTGCATCTTCTGTTCACTTTTGCTGTGAATCTAAAACTGCTATCCTATCTAATAAAAGAGTAATATGCAAATTGACCATCACTCCAACACACAAGATGGCCGCCCCCATGTAGTCAAAGATGGCCGCCCCCATGTGGACACAAGATGGTCGCCACAAGATGGCCGGCAGGGGAGGGCAGTTGGGGGGCGATCAGGCCTGCAAGGGAGGGCAGTTAGGGGTGACAAGGCTGGCAGGGGAGGGCAGTTGGGGGCAACCAGGCCTGCAGAGGACAGTTGGGGGTGACCGGGCCTGCAGGGAAGGGCAGTTAGAGGCAATCGGGCTGTCAGGGGAGCAGTTAGGCATTGATTAGGCTGGCAGGGGAGTGGTTAGGGGGTGATCAGGCTGACAGGCAGAAGCAGTTAGGGGCAATGAGGCAGGCAGGCAGGCAGGCTAGTGGTTGGGAGCCAGCAGTCCTGGTTTGTGAGAGGGATATCCAACTTCCCGTTTAGGCCCAGTCCCACCAGGATCAGATCAGGCCTAAACGGGCAGTTGGACATCCCTTGAGGGGTCCCAGATTGGAGAGGGTGCAGGCTGGGCTGAGGGACACCCCGCCCCCCCGTGCACGAATATATATATATATATATATGGAGAGAGAGAGAGAGATTTCAAAGAGGAAGGGAGAGATAGAAACATCAATGATGAGAATCATTGAAAAATTGCCTCCTGTACGTACCCTACTGGGGATCGAGCCTGCAATCCATGCATGTGCCCTGACCAGGAATCAAACTGTGACCTCCTGGTTCACAGGTCGATACTCAACCACTGAGCCACACGGGCCAGGCAATAAAAGTGTATTTTTAAAAAGTTAATTGAAAAAAAAAGTTATATGTGATTTACATTGTCAGGAAAAACAGGAGTTATACCCTCCTCCCCCCTGCCCCAGCCCTTAGAGCCTGAGAAGAGCTTTTCCCTGCAGTGAAGTTTGGAATCAAGCTTGCTGGAGAAAGATGCCATTGAACAAGCAATAACCCAAAACAATTAACAAGCTATGATTAGACCATGTATAATTATAAATGACAGAGGAAGTCAAACTATATGATTTATTGGAATGAATAATCTGACTTACAACCTCTTAACTCAAAAGTTATAGTCAAACATTTTAGAATATGATTTAGAAGTAGTGTTTTCCAGTTTAGAAATAGTATGATCTAAATTGTAATTGGTAATAGTAATAACAATAATAGCCCTGACATCTTCCCAGAAATGACTACACAGGTCTCAAAATCTTAGTCACTCATTTTTAAAATCCTTATCTTTGCAACATTATGTATATTTTTAGTGTACCATTCACCTTCGGGATTTTAAAAGCCTGCAAATCATTTTAATGAAAAAATGAAATATAACAAATATAAAAGTCAAATAACATTTTAAACAAGTTTTTTTTTTGAGGAAAGAAAAATGTTGAATTAATTTAAATAACAATTTACTTTTAAAACAACTCTGTAGTAACTGATATTAGTTAATTCACTTAACTGAGTCCAACTATGAATTGAGTCACAGAGCAGAAAAGGAAGGATGAAGAGACATTTAAGTCATGTCAGTTCTTCCAGATAATAAGTTTAAAATATTAATTCAACAATCATTGTTTTTATAAAGAAATTAAAATGCTTGACAATTCTTTGACTTATTCTAGGTTCAGTGTGAAGTCTTGTGTGGTCTGAATTTGTGAGGACATTTATCAATATGATGACTCATCAGTGGTTTTAACTTCCAACATTCCAGAAGATTTTAGTTGGGCATTGCTGGGTATTATTTATAAAATTAGCTTCTTTACTCTGCAGAGGAAAGGAAACTGAGAATAAAACCAATATTTTATTATGCAGCTATACATTTTTAGTAAAGTGATGGTTTTAATATTTTATTTTAGAAGAAAAACTAATCAGCTATATCTATTATGTCTCAGGTACGGTTCAGTTTAAGTAGAAAATGTGTGAAAGAAAGAGATGAATCTTTCAGAAATCCAGAAAGTAGCTTCAAAGTAGTATCAAGAACCTATATACTCCCCATGAGTGTTGGTCTCTGAGTCTTCACAGTTATTAGATGCACTGTCATGATATCGCAGTGCTTGTATTCAAGTAACTTTTTTGTTGTTATTGTTAATCCTCACCCGAGGATATTTTTTCCCCATTGATTTTTAGCGAGAGTAGAAGGGAGGGGGAGAGACAGAGAGTGAGAGAGAAACATTGATGTGAGAGAGACACATCAATTGGTTGCCTTCCGCATGCGCCCTGACCAGGGCCAGGGATAGGAGCCTGAAACCGAGGTATGTGCCCTCGGCTGGAATCAAACCCAATACCCTTCAGTCCTTGGGCCGATGCTCTAACCCAGCTGTGGGCAAACTACGGCTCGCGGCCGGATCCTGCCCATTCGGCTGTTCTATCCGGCCCGCGGAGCCGAAAGAACAGAGGGTTCTCTTGCTCTCCCCTCCGCTCCTTTACTTTGAATTTATATTAGTTCACACAAACACTCCATCCATGCTTTTGTTCCGGCCCTCGGGTCCAGTTTAAGAACCCATTGTGGCCCTCGAGTCAAAAAGTTTGCCCACCCCTGCAGAGCCAAACTGGCTAGGGCAAGTAACTTATTTTACTTAATAAAACACAGTATATTACTTATAGGGTTTGATAGTATCCATGGTTTCAGGCATCCACTGGGGATCTTGGCACATATGCCCCACTGGTAAGAGTGGGACTACCGTACTCACTTGCCTGCTTGTTAATCAGAATGGCGGTTCTCCTGTGCAGTCCAGGGTTCCCGAAACTCTTTAGAAGGTCTTTGCAATAAAAGATATTTTCATAGTCAGAAGCATTATGTCTTTTTTAGAATTCTCATTCTTATAAGAATGTGCAATGGAGTTTCCTGGAGGCAGTAATAGCACCATAGCACAACAGATTGAATGCACAAGCAAATATGAGAATCCAGCTGTCTTCTAGGAAGGCAAATATTAAAGAGATTTGGAAAAATGTGACACAATGCCACTCCTCAATAATTTTATTTTTGTTCTAGAACATATAGTTATTTTGACAAAATGTTACTTATGTTAATGTTTTTAGTTTATTTTAATAAAATATTAAATATTCAAAACCGTTTTCATTTGTAATTTCTAATATGTCAATATAGATAGATATACTTTATATAAATAAAAGTTCTTTGGGATGCTCAATAATTTTTAAGAGTACAAAGTGGTCGTAAGATCAACGAGTTTAATAGTCCAACATAAATAATTTCATGTAAAAAGGAACAAGCCCCAAATATGATATGTCTGATTAACTTTGTTTTTTGAAAGAACAATGATATCTGGATAAACAATTTCTGTCCTCCTCCCCTCTTCCCAATACTTCTTCTTGGTCCATGTAAACTGCCTTTGCACTTTCATTCCCAAACCCTTTCCTTGTAAATACATACCTTTACTGTCGGATTCCTCACTGTTGGTGGGAAAAAGCATAGTAATAGCTTTATGCACTTACAGACACTCACACACTTACACACACACACACACTAGTATACACATAATTTTGTATTTTCCACTTGTAATTTTCTGGTCAGTCCGCTCTATGAGTCAAGGGTTAGGACTTAATTTGCACCCATTTCTTACATCACTGGAGAAAATAAGGCAAGATTCTGAGACCCCACTATTGAACAGTGCATGGAGGAAGATACGTTTGGAACCCCACAAAGTCCTTTTATTTTTGCCATTCGCACCGGACATTTTATCAGTTCACACCAACCGTGGATTTGCAGAAGGGCTGATTTTATTTCTCTGCAGCCTAACAATAATGGCCTGGTCGCCTTTTTTAGCCTCTATCTCAGAACCTGGAAAAGAACAATGCAGTGTTCTGGAGGTTTCAGATAGCAGCCAGGAGCTTGCCAGCATGCCTGATACCTGAGTCCTCTAGTGATGGATCCTGTGACTCCTCCTTTGGAGGTGGCCAACTAGCTGGTGCCTGGAGACATATGGTGACTTCTTCCTGCCAAAGAAACCAAGCCCCCGTGCCAGGGACTTAGCCGACCAGTGCTGGCTCTCAGGCCTTTCTTCCCATGGGATGATAAGTGAGCACCCCCCGGCATTGTCGTTTGTTCAGAGACCAGCATTGCTCTCTGAGCTCCTGGGTATCATGGTGTCAAGCACACAGAAAAGGAGAGAATTCGATCAATTGATAGGAGAGACATGATAGAGAGGGCAGCATCCTTCTCTGATCTCTTTGCTGATAGGAAATGCACCACAGTGGCGCCCACGTTCTGCTCCAGCAAGTCAGTCCCATACACCAGCTCAGGAAAGGGGGTGCAAAAGCAAAGAACCTGCTGCTCTCGGGGTCAATGACTTCAAGTTTCATCGCTCTACGCCATAGAGAGAGATTTGTGCCAGCTGGGATTGTTTTTCCCTCGAGTTCCTGAGGACGCTTTGGATCCCTTCCTTTATTTCTTCTTTCTTTTATGTTTTCCTGTTTCTTTAATCAAGAAAAATTAAAATCTGCATATGGTTTTTAAAAATAAAACAGGTACAGAAAGTTAGAAAATGATGGTAAGTATCCCATTTTCTTGTCCCCAATTTTAGTTTCTCTACTCCTAATAACTACAACAAATATTTTGTGTCTAGAATGTGTGTGTGTGTGTGTGTGTGTGTGTGTGTATGTGTGTGTGTGCGTACACAGCACAGTGACTAACAGTTAACAGTGAAAAATTTGGAATTGCACTGCCTGGTTTTGAATCCTGACTCCACTACTTACTAAGACCATGGGCAATTTGCTTTGGCTTTCTGACTCACGGAGGACCTAATAATAATGCCTACTTTTTAGAGGTATTTTAGGTATATAATAGTATCTGCCCTAAAATAGTACCTGGCACATAATCATAATTAAATAAGTGCTGGGTATTATTATTTTATTATTATTAATATAATTCTAATTTATGTATGATTCCTTTTAAAATTTACACAAACATACTGACATGATGTTTTTAATTTTGCTTTACTTATTTCATCAAATGAAATAGCTAAAAGATCGTTCATAGATTTGGCTAATTCTTTTTAATAGCTATATAGTACTTTATTGTATAGACATACATTTTAAAAACGTCACTAGGTTTGTATTGATTAATATTTGGGTGTTTCCAGGTTTTTTCTATTACAAACAATGTTTAGAACATATTGTTTAATGTATCTCAGTAGTAAATTTCTAGCAGTACGATCATATAATCAACAAATAAAATTTTTAAACCACTTTTTCATTTTTAGCAATTGAAATGTAAATCTATTTGGAATTTATTTTTGATAAGCTCTAAGGTAGGGATCCAGTCTAGTTTTCTTCCAGATTGATGATCAATTATGCAAATATTATTTATTAAATAAAGCATCCATTCCTCACTGAGTTGAAAACCTACTTGTTATATATTAAATTCTGGATCTGTATTTAATCTTTATTTTGTCTCAATAAGCTGTATTGTTATTCTTATAACCATTTTCATCAAATGGTAAATACAGTTACAATTTGTATATATTATGCCAATGTGTCTTATGAAAATGCCTGATCACCATATAACTCCCATTTCCCTAGATCCTCCCAGCTCTGGATAAATCATTTTAAATGACTTTTTTGTCAACCTACTATCTGGACATTACCATATTTTTAAATTTGAATATTTTAATTCAAAAATACAGTTGAACAAATTTTTACATATACATTTGCCACTTATGCCTTGGTTTCTATCAGATTGTTAGTATTTTTCATATTGATTAAAAATTTCTTTCTATTTCAAGTAAATTAACCTCTAGTCAATAATGTGTTTTAATATTTTTAAGTTTTTTATATTTTAATTTTATTTTTATATTTTTACTATACATTAATAAAATATAATTTATATTAGGAAAATATTCATTATTTTCTTGATAGTGTAGTGATTTGAATTCCTGCTTATAAAGATGGCTTGCACTGTAATACACACACATATACACACATATAGACACATACATTTCCCCCATATTGTCTTCTAGATCTTTTGTGAATTTATTTTTATGTGTACATATTTTTAAAGTACTGAATTTTATTTTGATATAAGACTTAAGGTTTTCTTCATATATATTTTCTTTATGTTTTAAACGTCTAGCCTTTTTATAATATTTTATTGACATTTTATCTTTTCAACATTGATTTAGAATTCCAGTATTATCAAATACTGAAATCCATATGTTTATATGACCTACTCCACTATCAAAATGCACTAACTCTGAGACCTTCATGATATGGTTAATGTCTGATTTGACTGACATTACCACTTTTCTTTTTATCTGCATAATTTTGGTGACTACTCTTGGATATTAGATTTTTCCAGATGAAATTTAAAACATTTTCTGAATTTCCCTAGCAGGAAAAAGCACACATCAAACTGTGAGTAATTTAAATAAATCAAATTGGATAGGGTGGGTATTAAGATTACTAAAATGTACTCCCTGTAATATATAGTCAGAGCATGCCTCTTCTCTGCTCAAAACCCATCTCACTCACAGTGTAAGCCACAACCATAAATGGCCAATGGACCTGATATGTTCAATTCCGGCTTTCGTTCTCAACCCACCTCCTGTTACTTTCTCCCTTACTACACACCAACCACAGGGGCCTGGTTGCTATTTTACCTGAATATTTTCCCACATTAAGCCTTTGTATATGGCTTGAATCCTCACTTGTATCACCTATCAGTGAAGCCCTCCTTGACCACCCCTGCAGCTGTACTATTTGAAAGAACACACTTTTATCCAAATTTTCAGCACCTACTATCTACATTTCTTCATAGTGCCCATAATCATCACGTATGTTATATTGTCTGTCTCCCCTCATTAGAACCCCTCCATGAGGTCAGGTACTTTGGTCTAGTTTGTTCACTGCTGTCTCCCCAAAACCTAGAGCAGTGCTTGATATATAATAGGTCCTCAACAAATGTTTTTTCAGTGAATGAATGAATACATGAATGAATCTTTTTAAAACTCACTATCTCTATACAACACATGATATAATTTAACATTGGAGTTTCCCTTTAAATACTTAAAAATAAGTAATTTACATTTAAATATATAACTACTACTTTTACATTGTAAAAGAAAATTGTTCTTCCAACCTATTTTTTTAATTGATGTTGTTTGCACATAGAAAGGCTACTGATTTTTATATAATTGTGTAACTAGCTCCTTATAAAATAATATAATTCTAATAATTTTTCAATTGATTTCTTGAGTTTTCTAGGTTTTAATAACATATTATGCAAATCATGATTATTTTGCATCTGCATTCCAATTACTATATCTGCTTTATGTGTATTTTTAAAATTTTATTATCCTATTACTGCTTTCATTCAATTTTATTCTGTATTAGTTTCAGGTGTACAGCTTAGAGTTTAGACAACCATATACTTTACAAAGTGTTCTCCACCCCCATATTCAGTACTGAACAGGCATGATACATAGTTATTGCAATATTATTGATTATATTCTCTATATAAATGTATTGTAACTATCAATTGTACTTCCTAATCCTTTCACCTTTTTAACCTAGTTCCCCAATACCTCTCCTCATATTATATGATTTTATCCTTCATTTAGTTTACATGGCACATTCCATTAATTGATTTGCAGATATTGTACCAACCTTGCATCCAAGGAATAAATCCCACTTGACTATAATGTATGATATCTTAAATGTATTGTTGAAATTGGTTTGCTAATATTTTGTTGAGGATTTTTATATCTATGTTCATCAGAATATTGGCCTACAATTTTCCTTCTTTGTAGTGTCTTCATCTGGATTTGTAATTAGGATGATGCTGGCCTTGTAAAATGACCTTGAATGTCTTCCCTTTCACTGAATTTTTTGGACTAGTTTGAGAAGTGTTAGTTCTTTAAATATTTGGTTTAAGTGACCTGTGAAGTCATTGGGTCCAAGATTTTGTTTGTTGGAGGTTTGTTGCTTCAATTTTCTTGGTTGTAATTAGCCTTTACAGTTTATGTTTCTTTTTGATTTAGTGTTGAAAGAGTGTATGTTTCTAGAAATTGATTCATTTCTTCCAGATTGTCCAATTTGTTGGCATATAGTTGTTCATAATATTTTCTTATAAATCCTTTGTATTTCTGTGGCATCAGTTTTTACTTCTCTTCTTTCATTTCTTCTTCATTTTTTGTATCTTTTGTCTTTTTTTACTTATTCAGTCATATTAAAGGTTTATCAATCTTGCTTATCTTTTCAAAGAACCAGTACTTGGTTTCTTTGATTTTTTTTTGTATTGTTTTTCTACTCTAGTCTATTTTTTCTTCTCAAATTTTTATTATTTTCTTGCTTCTACTCACTTTGGGTTCTGTTTGTTCTTATTTTTCTAGTTCCTTAAGGTGTAAGGTTAGATTGCTTATTTATTTGAGATTTCCTTATTTCTTGATGTAGGCCTGCATTGCTAGGAATTTCCTTTTTAGGGCTGCTTTTATTTTATTCCATAGAATTTGGGTTGTTGTGTTTTCATTTTCATTTGTCTGAAGGTACCTTTTGATTTCTTCCTTGAGCTAACTGTTAATCCATTCAATGTTTAGTAACATGATTTTGGCCTTTGAATTCTTAACACTGCATGTGGGTGCAGGGCCAAGCCTTATTGCATCTCTGCCCTTTCTACCAGTCTCAATGTGACTTCTGTTCAGCTAGTCTTCACTTGATTATCTGGGTTGCTTGTTCTATAATTTAGTTGTCATTCCTGTTTGGTCCTGAGAGGAGGTGAATGTAACTTCTCCCTACTCCACTGACATCTTGGATCTTAGGTGTATTTATTAATTGCATTGTCTAGTATTTACAGAGCAATGTTAAATATAGCAATTATAGAGGGCATCTCCATCTTGATACTTAATAAGCATACTTCTAGTGTTTTATTATTAATACTAGTGACCCAGTGCAGGGGTTCATGCACTGGTGGGGTCGCTCAGCCTGGCCTGTGCCCTCTTGCAATCTGGGACCCCTCGGGGAATGTCGGACACCTTAAGGAACTAGAAAAATAACAACAAACAGAACCCAAAGTGAGTAGAATCTACATACATTAAATATACATAAATGTTTCAGGAGTATCAGCTGAGTTCTATGTTAATGCTTCTTTTAAAAATTAGCAATTGCCCTGGCCAGTATGTCTAAGTGGTTAGAGTGTTGGCCCTTACACCAAAAGGTCGAGAGTTTGATTCCCAATCAAGGGCATGTGCCTGAGTTGCAGGTTGTATCTCTGGCTCCAGTCAGGACGTGTGCAGGTGGCAACCAATACTAGTATATGTGTCTCTCTCACATTGATATTTCTCTCTCTCTCTCTCCTACCCCTCCCTTTCTCCCTTCTACTTTCTCTAAAAATCAATGTAAAAAATACCCTTTGGTGAGGATTAATGAAAATAAATAAAATAAAAAGCAGCAATGGATTCTAAATTTTTTAAATTATGTTGTCATGTATGCTGTTTGAAATAAATATGCTTTTACCTTTTATTCTATGTATGTAATGAATTATATGATTTACTAATAATGGACCATCTTCGTATTGCTGAGAAAACTTATTAGCTTGTGCTATATTTTTCTTTCAAGGTGCTACTGAATTTAATTTGCTAATGTTTTAAGACTCTTGAATTCGTATTTATAAATGAAATTGATGCAGAGTATATTATATTTCCTGTATCATTTTGGGGTTTTCTATTTCAAATGTATTATTTATATTTGTAATAAATAGTTATTGATTTTTAAAAATGTTTTAATCTCATTTTTCCTCTCAGTATTCATTGATATAAAACCTTTCTCTTTGATTACTAATTTTCCGCGATGTCAATTTGGTTCTTTAGTTATTCTATAATTTTTTAATTTTAATCTTGAACTTGTTTTCTTAGTTTTGAAAGTGTGTTCTTTGTGTCACTGTTTTATTCTTGATGTCTTTCTTTTTAAGAATTTTTGTTCTGTGTAAGTTCTAGAATGAAAAACACTCACTGCAGGATTTTTTTTTCCATTTCCTGGCTTATATCATCTTAGAGAATGTAAGCATTAATTTATGCATGCTCTTTCTCTTCTTAATATTTTGGTGTGCTGAAGATGACTTGTGAGAGTCAAATATGTACGTCTCTTCCCCACTTTCAATGATGTCATTTTGGCAGATTGAATTGGCTATGGTGGGACTATTTACACCATGGTAATTAGCAAATAATACAAATTGCTATTTTTCCCCCTAGAAAGCTTGTTGTTATACATTTACCAGTACAATCTGAGTTACCATAACATAGATATTGATAACATGTAACCAATTACTATAATATTGTCTTTCCTCATGTTTATGTTATGAGCAAAACTATTAGATCTTTGTTCTGATAACGTGCAGCTGAATTGTCCTGGACATTCTGTCATCTTTACTTGACTTCCTCCTAGAGTTTCAATTTGGAGTCAGGATAGTGTGTGTTTTAGAAAACTTTTCTTTCTTTTCCCAAGACCTTGAAGGGATAAGGGAGGGAGCACTTCTCTACTTCAATTAACCAATTTGCTTAAAGAGTATGAACTTTGCTCTGCCTCCAACAATTTGATTAAAGTGTGTGTGCTAGAGTTCACTTCTCCTGGCCTAGGGCATCTCTATATCCTTTTCGGGTTATCTTCAGGTATAGAAATTTCTCCTCTTGTGTCTATTCAGGAAGGATCCTCAGAGCATTACCAAATCTGCTCCCAATGGTTCCTTCCCCGGCTTCACCCACTGCTCTCAAACAACTGCCCCCTTCCCCTCCAAGCAAATTGGAGGCAATATGAAATAAGATCTGTGGCGGTGTGCCACAACTTCTAGTTTAGAAGTATAAAAAGTAGTACTTTAAAAAAAATGTGTTTTGATTGACTTTAGAAAGGGAAGGGAAAGGAGAGGAAGAGAGAAACATTAATGAGAGAGAACCAGTGATTGACTGCCTCCTACTGGGGATGGAGCCCTCAACCCTGGCATGTGTCCTGACCCAAAATCCAACCGTGACTTCTCAGTATGTGGGAGGCACTCAACCAACAGAGCCACACTGGCCAGGACAGAAGTAGCAGTTCTTTAACCAAGCTGCTCCATTTAACTTATCTATATAGGGCATCTTACTTCCTTAGAATTTATTTTCTGAATTTTTGTTTATTTTCTGTTTTGTCTTCATTCATCTAAGTGCCTATTTACATTTTGTGATTAAAATTTAAGGTAATTCTAATTATCTGGATAGTAGTCTTGCCCAACTTTTTGGTTTATGACCTCAGGTGAGAATTTTGGATATTAAAGATGGGCTTCTAATTCTTAGAGTTTTTCTTGTTCCTCCCCATATTCTGTCCAAGTACCTACATACTCCCTTTGTCTCTATCTCCCCCATTTGTGGGATATTAATGAAGTTTTATTCTGGATTTTTTTTTTTACTTCCCCCCCCCCAAAAAAAAAAAAAAACTGATTCTGAGAGTCATGGTTAAAAGCCACACCAATTTCCAAAATTAATTATCTGTCTTTCCTCATTCAAACTTTGCAACGATTATGATTTAATGTTGTGCTTTCCCCTCTCTCACTGCAGGGTTGTGTTTGTGTATGTGTGTGTTTGGTGCTTTATATTCACTTTGAATTCATTTTGTTATATTTCAGCAAATAGATAGCATATGATATTTTTCTCTTTGCTGTTTTCTTGACATCTCTTCCTTCTGGCCCCACGTTTTGATAACACTGGGTCAAAGAAACATATTAATAATGTAACTAAGTGTATAATATAGAATTAGATGAGTGTTTTTCTTATCGTTTGCTATTTACTCAAATAGGGCTGGTTCAAGTGGAAGAAGAAATGTGACTTCAGTTTAAACATATTCTTACTGATTTTAATTCACAAAAGCCTTTCAAGTGACTATGAAACTTTCAAGTTTGGATTGGAATTGTTTTATGTGGAAATTAATAGTTTATTGACTGTGTATCATATGATATTAGGAATTGCATTTAGTTATGTTAGACAACATGGAAAGATTCCAATCAGTTGTCTACCTTGATGTGCACATATTTAGATCAAGTGATTTTTATTTGTCAAAATACAATTATGTATTTATAAGTCATAACTAAATGTTTATGACAATTCTGCTAATTCCAATTATTTTGAGAAGTTCTCATATTCTGTGAGGAACAGGAAAACATAAAAATGCTAGTTCCTATTGCCATCAAGGCAGGTGAGACCTATAAACATTGCTCTAAATAATCTTTGGAACCTGGTGAAATTGGGCAGATCAAACAAATTTCACAACAGCAGAAATTGTGTACCTTTCTTTGAGCTCTCTGCCTTGCACTGGAAGAGAATAAAATGTTAAACAGAGAGATTTGAAATTAGTCCACCAATTCTGAGAAATTTGATCAATATGTGTTGGGACCTACTTTAGGTCAAGCTCTTTACACATCTTGTCTATTTAATCTTCATGACAGCTTTGAGATGCAGGTGTTATCATCTGCATTTGACAAGTATGGAAATGGAGGCTCAGAAAAGTGATAGAACTTACTGCAGATCATAGGCTAACAAGAGTGGAGGCAGCTTTTTAATCTAAGTTTCTCTGAAGCCTTTTGGTCATTCTATAATGTTTCCACAAAGAATCAAGAACCATGCATCCTTGGAAACTACAATTACTCTCAAGAATGAATTACATAATGACCCCAAGGGAGTCAAACTTAAGGCCACTGTAATTGAAGAAACTTGTTCATTAGGTGCTGTCTGGGGGCTGTAAGGAGGCTAAAAATCAGTCAACAATAGTTAATTTTAATGACAAAGGACAGGAATATTATTTTTATCATCCTGTTTTTATAAACTCATTCAATCTTCACCAAACCAACCAAGACAAACACTTTGTACCTTTTGTCAATCTCTGAAGCATGCATATTTGCTTGGCCATGTGTACAATGTCATGAAAGTTGACACTAGAATCACATACAACTATTTGGTTCATAGTACCAGTCTTAGGAAGTAGATTTAAAAATGAAAGAAACGACATTTAAAAAATTCCTATACTACTGTTTCACCTATATACTACTTTTTCCGTTTTGAATAAGCCAGTTTTATTCATGAAATTTACTCCTTTAAATAAAATGAATTATTCAAATGTTGAAAAAACAAAGGTAATTTTGATCTATTGGTGCTAAAAGGAAAATAAGCTGTGTCCTTAACTTGTAACTGCACACACACCATGTACTTGCAATGAAGGGCATGAAGTGACAATGAAGGCTTTTCCTCTCTCTATATAGAAGGCTCACCTCTACATATAAAAATACAGGGAAGAGAATTAATTCTTTATCTTGCCTCCCCTCTAAAAAGACAATGCTCAGTGTGTGAAAGGAGAAACAGAGAACTATGTTCTCTGAATACTCTCTCAGTGGGGTTGACAGCAAAAATTGGCTTCCAATAATTTGATTAGAGAAACATGGAGGAAAAACCAGATGTCGAGGAGTTTTGAATGCTTAATGGAGAATCCCACTGTTCCCTCCAGTCAGAATGCAAGATTGAGCTAGATTATTTAAGCCTGCAGGAGAGAGCTAGGGGGTCAAGGCACAGGGAGGTCTGGCCCAGAGAGCCTGGAGGAGGATGACAGGATAGAGGAAATATCTGCACTGAACAGACACACCCTAAAACAGTCCTCGTACATGTAACATCTCTATTTGAGGTAACTTCTTATTAAAACACTCAGCATCTCTGGGGATGCTCATAGACTAAGGAGAGGTATTGCTTTGTTCTAGAACTATTATTTGAGGGTTGTTGAGGATACATTGCAAGGTGCCATCTGTCCCAATGTTTTCACAATTTCCCCCCTTTTTAAGGTTGACCAGAATAAAATCTAGATGAAAGGTAATGACTTCTCAGAGAAGGCAGCAGGTAACTACTACCTTGCTCATTTGATGGATACAAACAATCGTATCAAATATTTCTGGTCATAAAATATGCCTCCTGGAAAAACTTTTCTAATGTCAGCTCATTAAAAATCCCTTTCTCCAAATTTATCTACGTAAATCTACAAAGAATTGAGTATTAAGGTTAGATGTAAACTTTTGAAAGACAAGGACAACTTTATCATGCCTGATAACTGAAACTTATTTGGCACAGGTTTATTTGATGAAGATGTTCATTTGTGCTGAGTGCTAATTATAAAAGACTAAAAGGCAAACTCATTTGTAATGGGTCTACTAGTAAAAAAGTCACAAAGTACAGGCATTTTTTCTCTTCTTTCTTTTAGGTGAGAGGAAAACACTAGTTTTCTGGAGATGTGTTAAAATTATAGTCAGTTGCCTTGAGTCAGTTGCAATCTTATAGGCCAACCACTGACCACAAAGAGCATTTTTCGTGCCCAAAATGCTTGATTCTGTTTGACTATAAAGACCACTACTAGAACTTCAAGATTCTGATAAAGGTACACATGATCAAATTTTGAGAACATTGAATTCTCATAATCCACTGGCCTCAGTAAAGGAGGCATTAACCTGAGAAAAATCAGACTCTCTTCAGTGAAAGCATAATCAATCTCTTTGCTTGCTCATTGATAGAAAAAATTACCAGATATCAATTTCCAAATTTTAACTTGTTTGTAGATAGGCCTGGACTTCATTGGAACATTCTGTTGAGGTCAAAGACCAAAGGAAAATTATTTCTATTTCCTAAAACAAACTAACTGACTAATATGGTAATGATAAGAAATACACAAGAATTTTCTTTAAATCTAACACTAACAGATATGTAGATAAGATATGATGATTTTTAAAATAACTTCATTTAGGTTTATAATGGTTTGAGATTCTTGGATGATCCTTGGTGCAGGGGCCCTAGTCAGTTTGGCTCAGTGGATAGAGCATCAGCTCACAAACTGAATGATCTCAGGTTCAATTCCAGTCAAGGGCACATACCTTGGTTGCAGGCTTGATCCTGGGCCCTGGTTGGGACATGTATGGGAGGCAACCAATTGATGTGCCTCTCTCAAATGGATGTTTCTCTCTCTGTGTCTCTCCCTCTCCCTTCCACTCTCTCTAAAAACCAATGGGAAAATATGAAGTGAGGATAATAATTACCAAAAAAGGTATGTAAGAAGGACAAAACTTCAAGAGCTATTTGAAGCACCTTTATTTTAAGTAATTAATATTCTATTTTAAGATATCAAATGTAAAAAACATAAATTCAACATCATGGGATAAAATTCAGCTATCATATAATTGTTCTAAAAGTTAAGAGAGAATGCCTTACCTTTAAATGAAAAAAAAAAAAAAAAGAAAAAAACAAACCAAAAAACAAAACATGATGACTATTATGTTTCTTTTAAAAAAAAATACTGAACTAGCCCTGGCTGGTGTGGATCAGTTGGTTGAGCATCATCCTGTGCACTGGAGGGCTGCGTTTCAATTCCTGATCAGGGCACATACCCGGTTTCGGGCTCTATCGCTGGTAGGGGGTGTGCAGGAGGCACTCTATTGATGTTGGTCTTTCACATAATGTCTCTCTCTCTTTCTCTCCTTTTCCAATCCTCTCTCTCTAATAATTAATTTTTAATGTAAATAAAATTTAAAAATTACTGAACTACATTCACTATGTGGCTTATGGAAGGGACAGCCAGTGTGATCCTTGTTCTGCCTCAAAATGCTTTGTGGATGCCTTCCTAACCTTCTTTTTATTCCTATACATTTGGCATTAATTGTGTTCAAGATTGTGGGTGAAGCAGAAACCCGGAAGAGAAAATAAACTATATCACTCAATAAAGCATTCCCTTTGCAGCCCAATGCAGGGTCCTCTGGATCTTGGTGGGGTCACTGTTGGAATATCAAGGCCTGTCCACCCTGGGATAGCAGTAGCCATGGAAGAGCCAAAATGGAGACCTTCAAGTACTGGACCACATGAGCAAACTTGAGCTCTTTTGTTTGGGAAAAATAGCTCAAACTATAAAATTGGCCAGAGGAACAGTGGATCCCCAATGCATTCTTCGAAGTGGTTTCCACCTTTAGTTTAGATATTTCAAGGGAAATTTAATCCATATGTTTTGGATTCATTTGGACTTAACTCATAAATATTCTTCATCAAGGACTGCCAAGCTCTGCATTCACTAGAATCAAGTAGTTTCATGGGACAACAGTGCAGACAGAGGAAATTTGATATCCAAGGGTCTATCACCCAAACAAGGAAAAGAAATCCTCAGGTTCAAACCACTGTATATAAATAATCATAGAGCAGTAATTTACCCCACAGTGCTGTAAGTATACTTACGACAGCTATATGTCCTTCCTAGAGAAATATCACAATACTTAGTCTTTTTCGTCATTGGTTCCAAAAATGTTAATGACTCTAAGAAGGAAATAGAGGTTCCTACCTATTTCATCAGCTTTTAAAATGTATCCAGATCCTTCTCTCTCTGCCTCTCATTCTCTGTCTCTCACTCTCTGTCTCTTGCTTTCTGTTTCTTTGTCTCTGTTTCTGTTTCTAACCACTCCTGGGACTCTGAGAATCCCCTTACCTTCTGTGTATCTCTACTTGGCCAGATAATTTTGACCAACTTTACTTTATTAAGTTAATATTGTAAAACAACATTTTTCCTAACATAAAATGATATTACATTATTGAATATGTGTGTTTTTTTCCAAACTAAATCTTACTTCCCCAGAGATTATTTTATACCTTCCTAGGGACTTGTGCCCTTCCTATAGGTTAAGAATCCACTGCTTGGAATAATGTAAAGGACAGTGGCTCAATGAGAATAGTAAGTATACTAGTAGTTCCTCTCTATTACTCCTTTATTTTTGTTGAAATGTTATAGATTCAAAATGACCAGCTTCTGTATACTTTTAAATGAATGCTGTCTTTCAGGGCAATATGTGATTTTTAAATATTTTTTATGTCATAGCATCTGTGTTTAGGAGTTTTCAGAGTAAAGATCAGGGAATTCATGGTCCATTTCAAATCAGTTCAAATTTCTTGTGTCAATGACACCTAATTCTTAAAAGGATCTGAGGGCATCTAATTACCAAAGAAACTTCCAGTGTCAGAGAAACCTTTGGAATGGCGGTTATCTTCACATTCTTATATTCTAGAAGGTGAGAGGAAGAGGGTAGTGCAGGGTGCTAAGTCTGATGAGATTTTGGAATTCACACACAACTGAATTCTCAGTTTCACTGAGGACAGACAGTAGTGCCATGATGGACAAAGCCCAGTAGAGCAGAATAAAGATGGCTTGGGCTATTGTTATCCTTAAGCCATATTCCCTTAGCATTTTTCATCTGAAAGAGTATAATAACAATTATCATGTCTGTTGGCTTGAAAGTGTGATGAAAAAGATGAACAATAATCAAATTGGGCACCTGGAAAAAAATATAAAATATTATATATCTATCCTTTAAAATACATAGCATCTTGACCAAATGTCCAGAGATTTTTTTTTTCATATTTTATTGATTTTTCACAGAGAGGAAGAGAGAGGGATAGAAAGTTAGAAACATCGATGAGAGAGAGACATCGATCAGCTGCCTCCTGCACGCCCCCTACTGGGGATGTGCCTGCAACCCAGGTACATGCCCTTGACTGGAATCGAACCTGGGACCCTTTAGTCCGCAGGCTGATGCTCTATCCACTGAGCCAAACCGGTTAGGGTGAGATTTTGACTTGTACAAAAGAACAACATTGTATTTCTCATCCCCTGCCCCCCCTTACAGGAAAGGGTTATACATCTTCTATTTGCAAGACAGAGCCAGACAAGTACATTCAAAAAGGCATAGAATCAACTCAAACTGTTCTTTCTTTTTTTTTTTTTTTTCCTGCAGGTGGGGCGTGGCATCAGGTGATGCTCATTTTTCTCCACTGTGCACTTTTACAATTGGAAACACCAGCAGGGAACCATTTGGGGGCCAACATGGTAACTTCACTTTGCCTGTAACCCTAAATTCATCCTGATGGGTTTGGTGATTCATTGTGGTTTAACAAAACTTCAGGAAAAGAACAGCAGAGACAAAAGATGAAAGGGAAAAGAGAAACCAAGTAAGTAAAGAATATTTACTGGTTTCTGACTGCTGAGAACCACAAAATCCCTCTCCTGGTTTCAAGACAAGCAGATTCACAAGGAAGTAATTGTACTTCTTAGCACCAGACCAGACCTAGCCTGAGCAGCCAAACCCTACTCAGAACCTTGGCAAACTTACTTCGGTTACTCCACCAGCCCTCCTTACTCCCTTCCCCACCCACAGCCTCCAGGCATCAAACTGCTTGAGAGCAGCTGACTTCAGCCCTACCTCAAGCCACACAAAGCAGCTTTCTCCCATTGCCATCTTACTGGTCAGCCCTTCATGTTGTCAGTGTCATAATCTCTGGCAATTACCTCTATTTTTTTTCAAAGTCAGTTTTAATTTTAATATACTCCTCTGTCTGCCAGATTGATTAATGATTGATTGATTGATTGATTGATTTACCAAGAAAGCCTATTTGGCTTCTAAATGTTAATTTCTAATTTTTGCCATATTTCTGTGAGGTAAGAAGATCCAAAGTATTTACCTCTAATTGACTTTTTCACATCTCAAAGGTGCCTGGAAGTGGTTTCCATTCAGCTTTGTGTGGGCTTCCTTTTATGTCCAAAGAAATGCCTTAAGTGATTGATTAGAGAGCCCCTGCAGGTGGATGTTTCTTTGTAACCGAGTAAGCACTTCATTTATTTAATATGACTTTTTCTCTTTTCTTTTGATTCAAACTGGCCTCATCCAGCGCCCTGACTCACCTGCCTCCTCCCTTGCACGTCCACTTCCTTAATCATAAAGCTCTCAGGACAATGTGGTTCTGGGAGGCATCAAATAATATCAGGAACGAAGCCTCAGGTCTGTTGACCACAGAGACAGAGTTCCGTGAGACTAGAGATAACATCCAGGCCTCAGTTGTGTTTCAGCTCCAGGACCAGAAAAGCCTCAAAACCAGATGAAGGGATGCCATGTCTGACATCAGGACCACATGCAATGACTAATGACCCCCTCCCTACCCTAGTGCTGACCAATTAGTAAAGGCCACGACCCTGACCAGGGCCCTGACTCTGTTAGTCACCATGATTAATGATTTTCCCCTTTTATAACCCATCCCCTGGAAGACATCGGGGAGCCAGATCTTTGAGCATTATATTACTTCACCTGTGTTTTTGAGCATGGACCACTTTCTACAACTAAACCCTTATTCTCTTTCTGCAAACTCCTGTCCAGTCCAGTACTACCTGAAGAAAGGTTCTTATTAATGCAAAGTACCCATCTAAGCTGAGAGACACTACATTTATTTTCCCTTCTAGTACCCTTTTGAAGCTTACCAAGTGAGAGGGGCCTTGTGGAAAATGGTGTATGTGGGGAAAAATAGTGGCAGAGCCTAAAGGTCTGGGGAGCTCTTAGCTCCAAAAAAATAGGAAAGCTACAACCTACTATGTCAACAAGAAAATCAACACCATAAATCAGGAAGGACTATGAGAACGTTTTCGTAAAAGTTGAGAACTAGTGTAACCTCCTTCTGGTTTTGTGTCACTGTGCCTGTATCGGGATCAGCAATTGAATCCTTATACTGCAGACAACACCCCCACTTGTCTGTGGGAGCAGCAGCATGTGGGGAAGCCAGGAGTGTGTGCCCCGCTCCACAGCCTCCGTGGTGAGCAGCAGTGGACGCCTTCCGAGAGGAATGCCATGCGAGCCCTGCGTCAGAGAAACAACTCGGGCTAAAAGCAGACTGAGCTGTGGAGTGAGAGGAATCTCAGTTTCACAGTGTGATTGGTGAGAGCTGCCACCGCTAAAAGGAGATGAAAGCCCATGATGGGGGAGCATGGAGAAACAACATGTTCAGAAAAAAAAACAAGTAGTTTAGCCTTCAATCCTGGGAGGTTTCCAGCTATTAAGGGTATACAAGAGATACTTAATGTGTGTGTCCATCTGGAATCCATCCTTGTTCTTTTGGTAATATTTTCCTATGGAAACTCTTTCCTACTTTCAGCCTCAGTGTAGAAAAGTATGCTTCGCTATAGTGATTGGTACAGACTTGAGCATGTGAGCAATTGGGGATCAAAGAGAGAATTGCTTAGGACTGTGTCACAGCTATTGGCAAAGAAAACTGTTTTCCCTGCCTTGCATTTGTGAGGATGAAAGTCTGAAGTTTCAGGGACTATGCAAGGCAAAACTGATTTCTCATGACATCTTTTGGGTTCCTGAGTCAACTCTGCTCCTATACTTTTCAGTTAAGTAATCAGATATATTTCGTTTTCTGTTTCAGCTGGTTGCAGCTTGGTCTTCCATCACTTCAATGCAGAAATCCTGACTAAAACAGAACAGTATCAAGTAAAAGAATACAGGAGTGGGGGAAAGGGGCTGCCAGCATAGCTAGTGGTTGAGTGTGGACCTATGAACCACATTCATGGTTCAATTCCTGGTCAGGGCACATGCCCAGGTTAGGGGTTCAATCACCAGTGGGGGAGGGGAGGAGGCAGCTGATCAGTGATTTTCTGTCATCATTAATGTTTCTATCACTCCCTCTTCTTTCCTCTCTGAAATCAATAAAAATGTATTTTAAAAAATATAAGGAGGGGTTGTGGCACTTAAACAAAAGCATAAGATTTAAAAATGAGCAAGTAGATTAATTAACTACAGTGAGGGGCCATATAGGAGAGTAATGAGAAAACCAGATGATCATCTCAATAGATGTTGAAAATGCATTGGACAAACTCCAACACCATATGTGTCTTTTTTTAAAAACTAAAAACTTAAGTAGAAATGCATATCTACTTCCTTATCTTAATCAAGAACATCTATTTTAAAAACCATACTTACTAATTAAACAGTAAAGACATTCTAATTAAAATTATTCCCCAAAATAGGTAGGTACACAGGTACATTGATATGGATTTGGTACTTACACAAATTCCTGAAACAATTATTTTTCTTCTTTTGTTCTTAGAACTTTATCAAATGGTTCTAAAATTCATGGAAGAAAAAGCAGATGAGAAGAGTTAAAAATTACTCTAAAAGATATTAAAATATATTTTAGTACAATAATAATATACATGATATATTACTGTTATAAAAATTGACCAATGGATCAATGAAATCCTATCTAATAAAAGAGTAATATGCAAATTGACTGTCACTCCAACACACAAGATGGCTGCCCCCATGTGGACACAAGATGGCCACCACAAGATGGCCAGCAGGGGAAGGCAGTTGGGAGGGACCATGCCTGCAAGGGAGGGAAGTTGGGGGCAATCAGGCCAGCAGGGGAGGGCAGTTGGGAGGGACCAGGCTGCAAGGGAGGGTAGTTGGGGGTGATCAGGCCAGCAAGGGAGGGCAGTTGAGAGGGACCAGGCCTCCAAGGGAGGGCAGTTGGGGCGATCAAGCCTGCAAGGGAGGGCAATTAGGGGTGACCAGGCCAGCAGAGAAGGGAAGTTGGGGGTAACCGGGTCTGCAGGGAAGGGCAGATGGGGTGATCAGGCCTGCAGGGGAGGGCAGTTAGGGGCAATCAAGCTGGCAGGGGAGCAATTAGGCATCAATCAGGCTGGCAGGTAGAAGCAGTTAGGGGCAATCAGGAAGGCAGGCAAGTGAGCAGTTGGGAGCCAGCAGTCCTGTATTGTGAGAGGGATGTCCGACTGCCCGTTTAGGCCTGATCTAAACGGGCAGTCGGACATCCCTTGAGGGGTCCCAGATTGGAGAGGGTGCAGGCTGGACTGAGGGACACACCCATTGTGCATGAATTTCGTGCACCGGGCCTCTAGTTGTTTAATAAATGTGTTTTATGAAAATGATGATTTGGAAGTACATGAATTTAATTTTTATTTATTAAATATTTAATATTTAGCTCATTTTTGAATGGGTACAAACTTTTTAAGATTAAAAGCAATAGAAAAAGAAAAACAGAAGAGAAAGTAGAGGAAGATATACAGGAAATGATTGTAAATTACCTGGGCTATACTAATAACACATCTTAGGAAAATAGAAACATCAAACTGGGGAAAGAATTATAACAAAAATCTGATAATCTTCATCTGTATGCCATTTTTCCAATTCAATAAGAAAAATACTTATTTACTAACAAAATCCTAACTAAGGGAGATGGTATGATTAAGTCAAGAAGTAAATTGCAAATGGTCAACACAGGAAACAGGCACTCCCAAAATCTGCTAATGCATACGGAAGCTGTTTTAACCTTTCTGGAAAGCAATTAAATCTTAAGTGTCAAGAACCTTAAAGAGTTCAGACTTTTTCTTTCTTTTTTTAAAAAAATATATTTTTATTGATTTAAGAGAGGAAGGGAGAGGGAGCGATAGAAACATCAATGAAGACAGAGAACCATTGATCAGCTGCCTCCTGCACGCTCTGCACACCTGCTACCAGGGATCGAACCCGCAAATGGCATGCGAATCCACCCGTGACCTCCTGGTTGATAAGTCGATACTCAGCCACTGAGCCATACAACAAAAATAAAACCATTTCTCCTAAGAACAAGAACAAGACAGGGTTGTCCACTTTCGCCACTTTTATTCAACATAGAACTGGAAGTCCTAGCCATGGCGATCAGACAAGAAGAAGACATAAAAAACATCCAAATTGGAAAGGAGGAAGTAAAACTGTCACTATTCACAGTTAAGACTTTTTCTTCAAGTGATTCTGCTCTAGGATGTATTCTAAGGTTACAGTCAGAGGTATAATCACAACAGTGAGAACAAGATTATCCAGAGCAGCTTTATGTAAAACAACAAAAATTGATCCACTGAAAAAATAAATTTTAATACAACCATTTAAATTTTTAAAATCACAAGGATATTTTTAACAAAATTTGAAAATTATAAATTTTTGAATATTATAAATAATATTATTTATTAAATGTAGATTATGTAGTTATGGGTTATTTTAATTACTTATAAAAGTGTTTTCAGTTTGTTTCTTTATTAAAGAAAGGCCAGAAAGAAATATGAAAGGCAAAATTGTAGTTAATCATTTTAGATTGTCACCCATTAATATAACACACTAAAAGTGTCAGAAATTTTTATTTCCTTAATCACATTATATATTAAATATACATAAATATGTGGATTTTTTTATTGTGTGCATTTTTACTTTTAATAAATGGAATTTATTAAACATACCAATACTTGTACCTTTATATATTTTATTTAATGTTAGTCTCAAATTTAAATAGTCTTTTTTAGAGACATATTTTAAAATAGGACCACCAAGTTTAGTTGTGTATGAATTGTTTTTGTGGATTACTCTTGTAATTATAATGAGGGGTGGGAAGGGTCTCTCTTCTACCATATGTCTCTTGTTAATCATGCTTAGACAACATCTAGGGGGGAACATTTTAAGATTTGTGACTTTGAAATCAGGTGTCAGTCTTTTTGTTTTTTGCTCTCTCATAATATATGGCACCCTATTGGGCGTTCATTCAGACCACATGTGTAAGTGAATGGCTACGCAAATACTTTAAGCTTCCTAAGCCTCAGTTTCATCATCTTCAAGATCAGGATTATGTGACTCCATGGACTTAAAGGCCCTAAAAGAGTGCCTATGCATCCTAAGCATTATAGATTTGTGCTCTCTTGACTCTCATTGGCATTCCTGGCCCATAGCAGAGCCCCACTGAAATCACAGAAGCAGAGGGGCAGGGTGCCAACTCTGGCTGGGCCCACATCCCAGATTGTCTCCTCCCTCTGCCTGGGCTATGTTTCACTTCAGAAGAACATGGCCTGGACACGCCCAGGCAGAGGGCATCTGTCCAAGCGGTTCTAATGGTTGGCCACATGGTTAAAAATGTATTCCTTTGTAGGCCTTGTGAATCATTTACTGATAGCAATAGCAGGGTAAGGAATTCCCACGCTGGATGTGCAGGTATTGTCTGTCACTCAAACACAAGGCCAGTGTATGCGAAGGCAATTCACAGTCTGATTGCCATTGCCAGTCATGCTCATAAGTCGAAGTTTAGAATGTGCTATATCAAAGGGCTAGCATGCTGCCTACCCAAGCCTGCAGGTATACTGCCAGGGGCCCTTTCCTGCATGTGGATGGGGAGAGAGCTGGTGGACGGAAGGAAGGACTTCATTGTTTTCTAATTGACTAGATTTTTTTAAAGAAACTTTTTGCTAGCAATGCTACTTTCTATTCCAGGATGGAAATGCCTATATGAAATGAATCTTTAGGCTAGTGCCATTGTATATGTCGTGTTTATTTTTTTCAAAGCATTTTTGAAACCTCAAACTGAGGCACTGTTCTCAATAAGTTAGAGATTAAACCACTTCCTCTGTTAAAATGCAAATACCCAAGGGGTGGTCAAAAGACATACTATACCCTCTCCTTTATCCCTACCATCTTCCTTGATTGACTTATGTGAGCAGGCTTAAGGGCATGAGAGGAACTGGTCTCTGGACCAGAGGTAATGGTGAAGATGAAACCCCCACTGAGGAGTGGGGTGAGGAGGAGACTTGCTTTCATTCCCCATGGTTGTCCTAGGCTTCTTCTTGCAACATAGAGCACAAGGTTGCGGTTCCATGTGCCTGGACCTCCCCTCTGAAGGCTCCACCCCTTTCATTGGTGTCCCTCTGTGACCCATAGCAAGCCCTAGGCACTTTTGTTTGTGTTCAAAACTCCCTTGAATGTTCTTCCTCATGGGTAAAGACTGGTTTTCTTGTTTCCTTTATAACAGCTGCTGTTTACTGTTGGGAGAAAGCCCCAAAAGCAAATTCAAGGTTGATTCTGAAGAACTGACAGGTAGCCTTATTCAAATTCATAGCAGCTTTAATAAATGAAACTTACATACATGGACAAAGCAGCTGCTCCCAGTGGTGGCCAGAGTCCACACCCTTCCCAGGACAGGGTCTCTTTTGTATAGGGGGTTAATGATAAAAGCATATGGTGGGTACTCACAGAGACCACCAGAAAGAATAATGCATTTCTAAGTTAACAGATGACATCAAGCAGTTTTCCACACTTTATATACCATATGTTTCCATGTATAAGATGCCCCCATATACAAGAAGCCCCCCACTTTTCCAACCCAAAATTAAGAAATCAATATTTTAAACATTTTGCTGGTTTTCCTCTTAAGGCCTTCTTCCTTTTTTGGCTTGAGGAGTTGTTCTTCCTGTTTTCTCCACTGTCTGATCATACACTCAGTAGGAGGAGGTCTAAATTGTCTCTCTGCAGCTCTATTTCCATGCTCTCTTGCATAGCTGATTACATTCAGTTTGAATTTTGCAGAGTAAGACAATCACTGGTATTTATCTTTTTATTTTTTGACATCTTTATGAGCTCAGAATGCTCTGGTCCCCGTTGCATCTGCACGCTCCACCTCCACCTCCAATTAGGGCTTCAGCTGACGTCAGTAACAATAAGGCTCCTGATTGGGGGAAGCCTGTTTGACAAGGTATGGGCAGCTACGCACCACTGGGGCTCCCTTCTTGGCTGACTTCTGTGTATAAGACGCCCTTCAATTTTCAGTCTAACGATTTTAGAAAAAGAATAGCGTCTTATACACAGAAAAATACGGTATTCATTAACCTGGGGACAAGACGCTTATCTTTGGGAGACATTCCGATTTTCTGATTAGTCACCACGCCAGAGGCTACAGAGAGTTAAACAGTCACAGAGGGTTAAACAGAGAATCCAACATTTCCCAAACACCTTTACTGCTAGAGCCATTTTGCATCTCTTAGCTAGTTCCCCGTCACTTTCACAATTTGGTATCTACCTAGGTTAGAGTTAAGGGAGCAGAATAAAAGTTCCCTTGATGCTGTAATCGTGTTTGTGTCAGGGACAAAGTGAAGAAAGGTTTTAAGAGTTCTAAATGTTGGCAAGTCCCAGTGACTTGTGGAGTATCACAGGAAGGTCAAACTTTCTATTTTCTCTAAAATGTATCCAGTTTTACCCAAATTTACCTGCGTGGGCAATCACCTCATGCATGACCTGCTCCTGCCACACCTGGAGCTGGCAAGGGGAGTGATGTCCCAGTGAGGAGGCTGCCCTTCAACCAAGGACAGACAGTGCGGCTAAGTTGTCTCAGAAAAGGCCATTGCAGTAGGTGCTTTTTGTAGATACCTGATTTGAACTTTCTCATGTCCATTAGCACCAGCACAATTGGGGGCTTTTAAACATACCTGGTGGACAGGTAACTTATTCCCTTTTTCAAACTAGGATACTCTTGGCTACTCATTGTAAACTAAATACCTCTCTCCTTGGAAATCTCAGAAAAGGTCTGTGTGATATCAAACACCTATGCTGGGAAAAACAGGAGCAAACAAAGCCATAAGGGACTGCCTTTGAAATGGAGCCTGGGAACCCTGCAACCACATAGAGTATTTTGTTTGCTTTCCTTGTTTCCCCCAAACGGGTGCTTACCTGGAGGCCACAGCCTGTACTTTGTCATTTGTTGGGATGAGGAGGGGCAAAGGAAAGGAGAGGCACTTTGGCTGGTTTGTCAAAGCATCCCCAATGGGAGACTCTTTAAAGGGTTTCTATCTTAAGTAACCTCAACCCGCCATTCCCTTCACTTGGGAATATGCCAAGGGCTGTGGCTGACTCAGCTTGGGCCCAATTCCTGGTTCGCTGGCTTTGGTGAAGAATTTGTCCACATACAGAGGGTAAGGACAGCACCTTGGCTGGGACCAGCTTTGCATTAGGTGTGTTTAAGGCTCTTTATTTTTCTCTTTGAGCTCTAATTTCTAGTATCAAAGGGATTAGGAAACAAGGAGCTCTCTTTTCCAGGAACAGCCAAGTGAGGGCAGATTAATCCTATGCTCCTCAAGCAGGAGGGTGGGGAAGGAGCTCTGACTTTCACTGATAATGGAACGGGAGTCAGATCTTTAAAATGTTTAAGATCAGAGCAGATGTACTCCAGTTACTTTAGTGGGGAGCTGCTTCTTATAAGGATGCAAAGGGAAGCGGCCTTTCTTTACCAGGAATGAAATGCTGTATAGGACAAAGCACAGACCTTGCTACCTGATGTGTTTGCTGTTCCTTGAGCTGCACTTTTCCCTAGTCCAGGGCTCTGCCATTGTGGTAGTGGGTCACCTTCCTATCTCTGCAGTCAAGTCATCAAGTTACTACGGTGCTTCAGACTCCCCAAGGTGTGGTCTACTTAGTCATTATCTAGTATAGAGTGCCCTATGGACTGGAGCTTTCCCTCAGGCTGCCCATTGCCTGATCTCCATCTAGTTGACTGCCTTTGACCCTAATGCTCATCCCTGGCCCTCACAGTCTAGTGCTGTGCCCTCTTGCATCAAGTTCTGCTAATTCTCCCCCACCTGTACAGCACTCTCTTCCTAATACAATTTTCTTCTATGATCTTGTTTTATTGATTCGGGCTTATCCTCATTGTTGTTGCTGATAAAGTTGCTCATAATTAATTTTAAGGACAGTCTTGATTAGGAATTTGTAATTATTTTTATTTCCAAGCAATCCCATCTGGAGATATTGACTACCTACTCTGCAGATTGGCATTCTCTCCCATTTCCCCTCCAACTCCTCCTATTTGTGTAGTTCCAAATTATCCCTGAGATTCCTGTTTTATTCTCTGACTTTCATGGCATTGGAAAGAGTTAAATTCTTCTCCTTGGGATAGGTCAGAGTATCCTCTGCTATTAAACAGAAATATAAACTCAATGCTCCTGTCTGTGGACTGCTGGCGGGAATCCCCTCCATAACTGCACTAAGCAGTTGTTCTATTTAGCAATTTTATGCCTCTTTTGGTAAAGGCTTTGCTTACTTGAGCCATAAAGAGGCTCGAAGCTCTTCCACTCCTCCCCTGATGTTATATGTAGTTACTGAAAAGAGCCATCCTTCCCATTTTAAGAACTACTGCTACCCACACCACACTAATCATCATCATTACAACTTACTATACTTGTATATTCACCATTTTAAAATATGTTTTATTGATTTTTAGAGAGAGGAAGTGAGATATAGAAACATTGATGAGAAAGAAACATCGATCGGCTGCCTTTTGCATGCCCCTCTCCAGGTATTGAACCCACACCCCGGGATGTGCCCTGACTGGGAATCAAACCGGTGACCTCTTGGTGCCAGGATGATGCTCAATCAACTGAGCGACATGGCCAGGCTACTCCACACTTCTTAAGGTGTTTTTTAACGTTTGCCCTGTTTGACCTGCACAACCTCCTACACCTTATTCATAGTACTTGTTATTACTCTGACTTTTTTCAAATGAAGATCCTAAAGATTACATGTCCCAATGTCAAGACTTGGCCCAAGAGCACATGGCTAGTAAGCGGCAGAGCAGAGAAAACTAGATGTTCAAGGCATTCACAAAGCTCGGGGCCCCGCCTCAGTTTAACCTCTTCCCCATGATTTTTCCAGCTCTGAGAGCTGGGAATGATGGAATATGACAAGCTAATTTACATACAGGAATAATAAACGCCAAGTTTCAATGTCACCCCTCTCAAGGACATTGCATTTTAATGAGTGTCATTTGATTATATAACACAAAGGAATACTTTTCTGAATATAAAATTTCAGGATTTCATGAGAAGTTAGTAGGGGAGGTGTTCCTGGAATATGGGGACGTTCTGACACATTTCAAATCCCATCATTTCCAGGATGCCCATTGGATGAACTTTCTGTCCCCAAGAGGCAGCCCCTCCTCTGAGGTGTTGATTTATGCACTTGCTGGGGGCTTGAATACAGACAGAGGGGCTTCGTTCCAGTCATTTATGGTAGGGTCTGTGTTGTGTTTGACCTCCCACTTATTCATCAAACATGCATCAGCTCTCCTCATGCACTTTCCCAGCACAAGTTTGCTTCAGTGTTTTGTCACATCCAGTGGCATCAGATCTCTGACCATAAAAATTAACAGCCCAGCAACTCAAACCTTGGACCAGTGGCAAGCAACAAGGGTTAATGGTTGCACACAAAGCAAGCCTGGCTCAAGCCTGTGACTCTTTTTCACATTTGCTGCTTATTCATAACCCAAGCCCATCTGCTGCACAGTAACGATCAACCGCTCCTGTTTCAGATGTCAACCACCCCAGCTGTTTCTCTCTCTCTGTAAACATGAAGAGGGAAAGCAATTGCCACAATATTAATATTCTGGCTTGATTATTTCAATGCAGTGATGTGAAAACTAATGACTTTCCCTCTGGGTCCACCATCACCTCAGCCCCACACAATGCACACCTATGCAGTACAGCCAGGTTATAACCACCCTCCACACCCCTGGAAGGCTCAGGTGAACCTCAGGGGTTCTGTTGCGACCCAGGCTACCTGGAAATGCAAGGTGAACATGGTGTGCGCAAGAAAAGTGAGGACTCACTTGGGTCCTGCAGGGCTTTGAAGGTGAACTCTATATTGAATTAAAAAATGAGACTTGAAGATGCCCCAAGGAGATAAGGTGGATTCTTAGATCTATTTTGATAGAGACTCCAAGAACTAAAATAATTTCTTTCATCAGCATGCTTTTAGTGAAAGTAAATCTCAGACAAAAGAGATCATCATCAAAAACATGTTTCCCTCTCTATTTTTTTCTCCTCCAACCCAAGGTGTCAAAACCTGGAATGATCTGACTCATTAAGAAAGCTTCCTTCAATTATTTTATAAACTTGTACTAAGCATCAGTACTTCTTCCTTCGTCATAAGCATCACTGAAGCACCTTGTATGAGGGGCTACAAGACTCAGTGTGGAATATTTTCTGCCTTCCTCCGACTTCATGCTGCCTGACACTGGGGTGAGCTCTGACGAAAACAGCATTTCTTGGCTCTGCCACTTACCATGCATGTGATCTTCAGCAAAATTCAGGACCTGCCTGTGCCTCCGTTTTCTCATTTATAAATGAGAATAGGATTGTTGAGAATTAAAAGTGATAATAGGTGCAAAGTGTTTAGAACAGGCTTTGGCACACACTGAGTGGAATGTTGCTATTGTATTACTCCTCTATCTTAAAGGGCTTCCATGTGATCACATCTGGGGTGGAGTACCAAGAAAAGCTTCAGAGAGGAAGCCTATGTAAGTCATACCTTGGATAAATAAATTCAATAACTAGAGAGAAACTGGAGGCCAAAGGAATAGCAAAAACAAAGTGATGGAGGAATGAAAGTGTTTGGCATGTCAAAGTTAATTCGGTCCTTCAGGGGACAAGAGATCGGGCTGCATGGTAGCAGGAAAAGGCAATAAGGGTGGCAGGAGAGGTAAATTTGGAAAGATAGGAAATACTTAGAGTGGTAAGCCAAGGAATTAGGATGCATTCTAACAAGGAAAGGGAAGCCTCGGTAAGTTTCTAAGTAAGACAATAACATAAACAAATCCATATTTTAAAAATTCTAGGAGTAGGTAGTTCAAGGTATTGAAGTGGCTTTTGCATGAGAAGCCTTCTACTGTGTAAGTCAAGGTGAGGGTCTGACCCAGGAAGCAGAGTGCAGATGGATGAACAGATGGAGTGGCCAGTGGCTGTGTGGGTAAACAAAAAGTTCAAATCAAAGATGACAAATTAGTCTCAACTTCCAGGTACATGGGAAGAGGGAGATCCCCTTTGCTGGCAAGGAGAACATAGGAGGATGTAGAGGAGCAGCAGGATTTCCTTGGGAGTTGACTTTGATCTTGGTCCCTTTAGGGTGTAGTGCTGGCAGGCCTCAGAGGCAGGGAGCAGAAGCCACATCATCCAGGCAGCATTTCCTTCCTTTGTACTTGAACAACTTACTTTTCTTCCAGCAACAGGTTTGAGCCCTGAGAGTTCAACCCTCTCACAGCCACACCAGCCTACCACTGCCTCACAGAGGGGGGATCCTAGCAAAGTTTTCTTCGGCATGAATTTTGTCGAACTTATTCTAACTTATTGTAAAAGATCTGCATTTTATAGTGGAAAATCTTAATTTGTGAAGTCGCTGTGTGTGTGTGTGTGTGTGTGTGTGTGTTAGAGAGACAGAGACAGATACAAGGAGAGAGAGAGGGAAAATTGGGAAAGTGCAAAAGACAGGAAATTTCAAAAGAAGAGTCAAATTTGCATGGTAAAATTTCAGCACCTTCCACCTAACTCTGTCCTCAAAAACCTCTTGTCCATCACTACTCTGACTTTCCTTTAGTAGAAGCTGATCATTTCTTTCTGTTCAGCTGAACTATGCACACCAGTAGATAAATTTTGTGGATGAACCCCCACCCAACCACCCAACTTGATAGCTCTGTGACTTTGTATGAGTTACTAACCTGGCTTCCTCACTTGTAAATAATAATAGCAAGGATTTTAAAGACTAAACAATATAAGACAACAAAGCCTCATATCTAGGGTGTGCAAATGAAACAGAAATTGTTTTTGTTGCGGAAGAACACTGGTGATGCTGACACTGCTCACAGTCAAAGTGCTCTTTCCTGCCCCAGGCTGGAAGGTGAGCTGGTTAAATCTTAGAATACCAGCTCTGCCACGGTGTGGCCTACACTTCTCTGCCTGAACTTCCCTTTGTGCAAAATAAAGATGCTGACCATCTACCTCCTATACCCAGTTACTGTGTAGATGAAATGAATTGGGATATATAAATTGGTGAAAATGGTGCCTAGTGCACTGGAGGTACTATTTAAGCTTAGCTACTCATACTTCTAAAGTAGGGGAAAGGCAGAGACAAGGGGACTGGTGAGAGAGAGGGTACCATTGATCTTGAAGACCAACTTTTCTGATGACCAGGGCCTGAGCACCCTGCAAGACCACAGCTGCCCCTGGAACGGGAGTGCTGAGGCTATCAGGTTGGGTAGACTGTCCTAGTGTCATTCCCAAACTGGACCTAAAGGCAATTCTCAAAGTTTAGTGCCAGAGCGTTGTAGGTTATCCCAACACAATGAGTCGGTGGGGATGGCATTTTTTTAGTGTATAAATTGAAACATTTTTATTAAGTATTACATTCTTATACAGCCACCACATTTTTAAAGAGTAATAACATGCTGGGAAAATGCAGAGAGACCAATGATCCAGCCCAAGGTTAAGAGTAACTGTTTGCCTAGAGAGAAGTGGGTGTCCAGGTTGAGATAGCCCAATCCACATCAATCAAAACCTACTAAGCTTGTAAAAATGGAATGTGGTTTTCTGGGAAAAGACTGAAGAAAATCAATCATTTGCATTATCAAAGGATTCTTTGCTTCGGGAGAAAAAAAATACACAAAAAAAGAAAGAAAAGGAAAAAAAAAGTTTCCCCACATGGTCTCTTTAATTGACATTCCTTCTTGGTGAATTTCAACCCTGATTCAATTTGCAAATATTGGGTTTATGCTGCAGTGCATAAACCATATGTTTCTGAGGAAAGTTAAAAACGTGTAAAGTGAGGTACTCCTGTAGGAATGATATTTAGAAGAAATTAAAACAAACCAGAGAAAAGGAGCTCTTTCCTTTATGAAGAGATGGAGTAATTTAACTTAGAGTGTGTGAGCTTAAACATCAGCTGAAAAACAGCTGCTCCTCAGGAAAGATGAGCCAAAAGAGTGAGGCTGGAAGGAAGTTGAGATGAGAGCTGTTTAGGTCTTTAATGCTCCTGTGTGTGGATAAAAGGGTGAGAAGGAGGGGATCTTCTTTGGCACAAGCAGCAGCTCCAAGCAGTTCTAGAAGTTTCTGCCTCACTGAATATGATCTTCCCTCATGGCGGCTGGAGTGGAGGACCAGCGCCAAACACATGGCGTAGTGATGCAGCAGGGCCAGCAGGTCAGGCACCTGTGAAGCCGCAGCCACAATAAGTTCTTCAGAAGCTGCGTTTTGACTTAACCGAGCACAATTTTCCATTCCATATGTGCAAAGCATTTCATCCATTAGCGTCTTCTTGGCTCCTTTGGGCTTCTTTTTTTCCATTCAAAAAATAAAAACTCCCCAAATCCAAATCATCACACACAAATATTTTGCTTCTGAAATCCACTCCGTTTTTCTCCTCAAAGACTGGCATGTGTTAACCTGTGGAGGCTTCACTGTCCCCATCTGCTTTTGATTAATGCAAGTTCCCTCTTTCCTGGGTCTGAACCCAATCACGTTAAGCAAGGTACTTTGCTAAGTGTTGTGAGGCGTAACAAGGGATCATGAGCAGCTGTCTTAAATGAGCTTACATTTTAATTTAATGTAATTTCATTTTAATTTAATTTCCATGTAACTGCCTGTCTAATTTTCTCCAACTTTACTGTAGAGAACCCCCTCCAAAAGAAATGCTTTTAGAAACTTGCAGACACTTTTCATCCTCTGTAGTTGAGTTGGGTTATACATGTGTTATGAGCACACACATGCACACACATGTGCACACACACAAAGATGTATAGACATACAAGATAACTATCAAATTCTGCCTTGTGACTGTGCTTTCTATAATTGTACACTTGAAACCTATATAATTTTATTAACCAATGGCACCAAAAAAATTCAATAACAAATAAAATAAATTTTAAAATTAACTAGAAAATGCTGAGCAGGACTGTGCTTGAAATGATAGTTTGCAGTTAGCTAAATGAATGGCATTTTATAGATTGTATCTTTTTTATGCCCCACTTATTTACTTCTCCCATACCCATCCCCCACCTCTAGCAACCAATCTGTTCTTTGTAACTATGTGGTGTGTGTTTTTGTTTGTTTTTTAGATTTCACATACAAGAGAAAGCATATAATATTTGTCTTCTCTGACTTATTTAATGCATTTAACATAATGTACTCAAGTTTCATCCATGCTGTCACAAATGACAAGATTTTATTTTCTATGGGTGAATAATAATAATATACATGAGTATATGAATACACTTATATCACAATTTTTTATTCATTCATTCACTGATGGACACTTAGGTTATTTTGATATATTACCTATCCTATCTAATAAAAGAGTAATATTCAAATTAACCATCACTCTGCTACACCCACAAGCCATGCCCACTAGCCAATCAGGAGTGAGTATGCAAATTAACCCAACCAAGATGGCTGTGGCCACGGAGCAAGCAGGAGGCTTGGGTTTCTCCGGCAATGGAGGAAGCCAAGCTTTCCACACACCCTGGCCGACCCAAGCCTCCACTCAAGGCTACAAAGTTTCAATTATAGAAGATAAATAAATCCCAACAAAAATGGTGGCAGCCATGGAGCTGGGGAGAGCAGGAGGCTTGAATTGCCCCCGGCAATGGAGGAAGCCAAGCTTCCGCAGTCCTGGCCTGCTTTGGCCTCCACTCAAGGCTACAAAGTTTCAATTATAGAAGATAAATAAATCCCAGATACCAGGGCCTCCGTTTAGGTCACCGGGGGGCGTGGCCAGCCTGCAAACTACCACATGCCACCCTATGCCCCAAGGGAACCCCCACCCTGATCCAGGACACCCTTCAGGGCAAACCAGCTGGCCCCCACCTGTGTACCAGGCCTCTATTCTATCTAATAAAAGAGTAATATGCAAATTGATTGACACTCAAACACACAAGATGGCTGCCCCATGTGGTCAAAGATGGCTGCCCCCATGTGGACACAACATGGCCACCACAAGATGGCCAGCAGGGGAGGGAAGTTGGGAGGGATCAGGCCTGCAAGGGAGGGCAGTTAGGGGCAAACAGGCTGGCAGGGGAGTGGTTAAGGGGTGATCAGGCTGGCAGGCAGAAACAGTTAGGGGCAATCAGGAAGGCAGGCAGGCGAGCAGTTGGGAGCCAGCAGTCCTGGATTGTGAGAGGGATGTCCAACTGCCCGTTTAGGCCAATCCTACTGGGATCAGGCCTAAACAGGCAGTCGGACATCCCATGAGAGGTCCCAGATTGGAGAGGGTGCAAGCTGGGCTGAGGGACACCCCCCCTCTCCCCCGCCAATGCATGAATTTTGTGCACTGGGCCTCTAGTTGTAAAGTTGTAAATAATGCTACAACAAATATAGGGGTTCATATATCTTTTTTAGATAGTATTTTCATTTTATTTGGATAAATACTCTAAAGTGAGATTTCTGGGACCTCCAAATTGGTTTCCATACTGGCTGTACCAATTTACAACCCCGCCAACAGTAAACAAGGTTTTCCTTTTCTCCATGTCCTCACCAACACTTGTGATTTCTGGTCTTTTTTTATGATAGCCATTTTAACAGGTGTAAGTTGATATCTCATTGTGTTTTTGATTGGCCTCTCTCTGATGATTAATAATGTTGAGCATGTTTTCATGTACCGGTTGGCCATTTGTATGTCTTCTTTCAAAAAAATATCTATGTAAGTCTTCTGCCAATTTTTTAATCTGAAAGTTTGTTTTTGCTGTTCAGTTATATGACTTTCTTTATATATAGGGTGTCCCCCAAAATGTATACACACACTTTGAATAATTATAAAGGCACTATTTATTAAAATACATTTCATTTTCAAAATTCAACTAACAGCTGTTAAAGTGTGTATACATTTTGGGGGGACATCTGCATTTTGTATATTAACCCCTTAATGGATATATGATTTGCAAATATTTTCTTTCATTAAATAAGTTACCTTTTCATTGTGTTGATTGTTTCCTTTGTGGTACAGAAGCTTTTTATTATGTAGTCCCACTTATTTTTCCTTTTGTTGTTTTTGCTTTTGGTGTTAGAGTAAAAAATCATCACCAAGACCTATGTTGAGTAGCTTACCCCTATTATTTTTTTTCTAGGACATTTGTGGTTTTAGGTCTAAAGTTTAAGTCTTTAATCCATTTGAAATTTTATGGATGGTGTCAGATAATGGTTGCATTTTATTTTTTGTATGTGATTGTCCAGTTTTCCCAACACCATTTTTTAAAAAGACTGTCCTTTCCCCATTATATGTTCTTGCCTCATTGTCATAAATTGACCATAAAAGGCATGGGTTTATTTCTGGACTCTATTCTATTCTATTAATCTATATGTTTTTACTCCAATAATATCATATATTGTAACCATGCTTTACTTTAAACAATATGACTTTTTTTTAAAGATCTAGATTAAAAGGTCCTTTGACCTAAAGGCTATATGTAGCCCAGATGTTACTGACAATTTTGGATATTAACCCCATTGTGAGGATGGTTTCAAAACGAAGAGATGCTGGGGTCAAGAAGAGTAGCAAAGGACACTGTTCCAGCTGAGCGAGACTGAAATGACAATGAGCTAAAAATAGAAAATGATTGTGGGAAGACAATGGAGTCAAAATATACTCAAAGATAAATTTTTATAACCTGGTAGTTTCCTGTATTGGGGGAAATAAGGAAAGTATGGAGTCTCAGTTTAGTGTCTGGTATTTGATCAGGTTATTAGAAAGATGGCATTCATGGATAGGAGAAGATGTGAGGTGGAAATGGAATGAATTAAGTTTGGGACAAATAAAGTTTGAGATTACTATGGGAAATCCAAATGTGTATATCTGGCCAGTCCTTGTATGTGTAGAGGAGTCTGATGCTATGAGGGGAAGTCATTGCTAGAAATCATAAGGTAATACAAAATAATGACCAGTCAGAGAAGTGGGTAAATTATGTAAATCAAAGATAGTGAAAAGATTAAGTCATGAGCAGGTGACTATGTCAAATCCTGGATGTTCAGTAAGATGAAATTTGGAACTTGTCCACTACATTAGTCAAAGCAGTGATTCTTCCCAGGCTGACATGTTGGGGAAGAAAAGAGCAGTGGGGGTTTGGGAGTTGGTGGAAGCCTGTTAGGCAGAAATGGCAACGAAGCCACAGAGATCATTATATTAATCCCAGTATGTGGTCTTCAAATGCATTGCCTTTAGTGACAAAATGGATTAGGAAAGCATGTGAGGTTGTGAAAAGGCAAATCCATGTACATTCCTAGGAAATGCACAGAGTACAGAGTGCCATTCTAGTCTCTAGTCTCATTCTCCTCTAAGATACAATGCACCTAGCCCAGATATGTGTGCCCAACAGTTTGAAAGGACTCAGATCCTCTTCAACATATAAAGGTAAGAATTTTAAGAATCTATACACATTGATGTATGTATAATCATGATGATCCTAAGAGCATCAATGCATTTAAAAAGATCCCTTACCAACCTTTCCTGGCTATTGGGTAACAGGTTGGTACATGACTAGTACCAGCATTTTTCAGTTGACAGATGATGCAATTAAGTAGTCAGGTGTTTTTAATTATAGTTTAGTAGGCATTAGAAGTTTAATTAGAAGTGATATTCAGAGGTGGCCAGAACTTCAGGGCCTCACCTGTGTGTAAGTGATTTTTTAGGATATTCATTCAACTCAGTTCCTCTACCAAATCCAGTCCCTAAAGTGTGTCCAATCCTTGAATCCTTTAAAATGTAGGTTCCACTGTTCTAACATATGACAGAATTATAGAGCAATTCTGTATTTAATAAAACTCTATGAACAATCTGACTTTTATATTCAAAGAGTATGTCGTAAGTTCTTCCCTTAACAGTTGTGGTGCCTCTGTGTTGATATACCAATGTGCGCTGACTGGTTTCTTGTGGCACACAGCAGGCATTTAGAAAATATATGTTGAATGGTTCATGGACGCCGTGTATTTGTGAATACCTCATTGTAGTTAGATGTAGTTTACAGTTATAAAGCAACATTTCAGACCCCAAATTTCCTCCCCATACCCTGATCAAGATGACAGATTCTGGTTGGTTCTCCTCACATCTGAAACCACACCTGTGTAAGGTTCCTTTATCCATGACTATGTGTACCCACTCATCAATCACTGCCCCATGTGGGAAACATAAAAAGCTCATAAAAAATGCAGGCAACTACCTTTGTGCTCAGGGCAAATAAATTGCTTAGTCTCTCTATGCCTTAGTTTCCCCATATTTAAAATAGGGACAACAAGAGAATCTCTCTTGTATGGTTATTATGGAGATTGGTTAATATGTGTTATGTGGCTAAAATAGTGCCAAGCATCTGGCAAACATTTACTAAATGCACTATAGTTTTAGAGTTGTGGTTATTACCTACTTGCCTAAGCATCATGGCCTACAGCTTTGCATACTCTGACACAATGGAGTGACCAATGAAGTGGCCCTAAGGAGCTTGGAACCAGCCATCAGCTGGCCTGGCTGATGGCTGCCTATAGAACAATGCACACTTTAGCCACAGGTTCTCGGGCAGCTCTGAGCAATGATGGGTATTCACTTGGGGCTAGAAGTTGCTGTCCCAAATTGAAGAAGGTACAAATAAAAGTCAAGTCACTGGTCCCCCCAAATTACGTTTATTGTACAGTATTTGTTGATCCTTCAGTTCTTTTCTTTACTATCTCCTGACCCACTCAATTTTCAGGGAAGAATTCTGGAGGTATTATAGAATTAAATAGAGGCTAGACATGTAACAGGAAGCCATAAGCTTCCTTCGTTTATGAGTCTTCATTTATAAAACTTCCTTCAGTGTGAAATGAGTTTCCTGACAACTTCGACAATTGGACACTTGACATTACCCATTCTTGGATGGACCTGCTAGAGAATCAAGTCCAACCTACCCAGGTGATCTTCACAAGAAGCTTGGCTGAGAGCCACCTCTCCAACAAAGCTACTGGGTGGCAGGTCCCAGGTAAAGTCACGTATATGTCTCTGTGAAGGTCTGAGCACAGAAGGTATTCTGGTGGGGAAAACACAACACAATAGCATTAGTAAGCACTAGGAAGAAAAAGGAAATCTGTCTTTTCTTACTATACTTCACAAGTACTTCTGGAAAAGCCTACCAAGGTCCAGGTAGCCTTCAAGATATCGCTAATAAGAGAAAAAAGAGGTTGGGGAAGAAAAACTTAGTAGCAGCAGCTAATGGCAGTTTGACTTTATTGAGCACTTACTATGTTCCGGGCAGTGTGCTCAGTGCTTAGCATGCATCCCCCATTCTATCCTTCTAAGCCTTTCCTAATAGGTATTATCTAGTAAGTTAGCATGGAGGCTAAGAGGACAGGCTCCAGGACAGGGTTCTCAACCTCAGCACTATTGACACTTGGGGCTAGAAAGTTCTTGGTTGTGGGGGCCATCCTGTACACTGCAGGATGTTAGGCAGCATCCGTGTCCTCAACCCTGTAAATATGGGTAGTATCCACCCCTTGACCCAGTTGTGACAATCAAATATGTCCCCAGACATTCCCAAATGTGCCCTGGAAACAACATACCCCTGGTGGGAGATCATTTCTCTAGAGTCTCAGAAAGAGCACAGGGACTTCTAGCTCAGACACGTCCTACCAACGTGGCCATGTGCCAGTGTCCTCATTGGCAAATGTACCCACCACCCCGTGCTTTTTAAATTTTAACTGAAATAATTCCTGTATCATGAACACCCCAGAGGAAGTCTCCATGAATGTTATATATTGTAATTACTTTGTTTTACTGTGTTTTGTTTTTTTAAACAGGTAAAGAAACTGAGACTCAGAGAAGTGAAGTCACTCGCCACGTTCTCAGCTTAGGTGTGGCTGAGCTGAGGTTCAAATCCAGACCATCTGCCCTTGTGTGGGGCCAGCTCCCTGCAGTTCCTAAGGGACAAGAAGCCTTGGAGCCTGGTGACTCCTCCCTGACAGCAGCAGGGACAGGAGCTGCCTGAGCAGCTCGGCCGAGGTGTCCACAGCAGTGCTCTGGCATTTGACATTGTTTGCCGGCAATCACAAGTGGTCCCTATCAAGGGTTATTATTTGTGTATCCATGAGTCACAATATGCCAGATTCATAAGAGCCAGATGTCACAGCTGACCCAGATGAGGCACTCAGACAGATCCCACGCGTTTCGTGTGTCAGGCTTTATCCATTCATAAAACAGCTCCTTCCCAAAATATGTCTTGAGAAAAAAAATCTAAAGTTGGTTGCGCAATTCTGAGCCTAGTTGCAATGGATTTCCAAGCTCCACACACACCACCCCCAGCCCTGCCTCTCATAATTTTAATTCTTGTATAATTCTTCCAAGGTTCAAAGCTGAAAAGGGGGCATGGTATCCATCATTCGACCTCAGAAAAGGAAACAGGAATTGACAGACACAAGTAGGTGAGCATAGAATAATAACATTAGTTTTACTGTTGTAAATGTTAAAGCTACAGAAATATTTTGTGGTCAGAACCAGACAACCAGACAGTTGTGTTACTGACCCCCGTCCCCACTTTTTACCACCCCCCCCCACCTTTTCTTTTCTTTCTTCCTTTTTTTTTTTTTTTTTTTTCTATTTGGACAGAGACACTTTCTCCGAAACACAGCTGAAAAACCCTTAAAAATGCCATGCATACACCCCAGTCTCAGGAGTTCAAGGTGTCTGGGGTAAGGATTAGAGAGGTTCAAGTCTGTTCCCCTGTTAAAATTACAGCTGCACCAAAGATGGTACGGAATATCGGCTCAGGAAACTCGTCTGGTTCTCAGGAATGAGAAAATGCAGCTGTGCTGGATCAGACAGAATGTGGAGGGGCAGGCTTCGCTCTTCCCTTCACCACGCTGTCCAGAAGGAAAGGTCAGAGTGATGCCCCCCGCACACCAGACCGCATCTGGGCAGTGTGGTCGGAGCACAGGTACCTGTCAGTCCGCAAGTGCTCAAAAGACAGGTGAAGTGTATCCAAAAACAAAATAAGCACAAAAAATAACCCTGGGCTTTAGCGTTGTTTTTTTTATTTTTGATTTTCACTGTTTTGTTTTCCTCCAGGGGTTGAAATTTAATCTCTCTTTTAGCAAACTGGAGCTGGCTCCCTCTCTTCCTCTGGCTTTCCCTCTCCAGTGGACTCTCAGTGCCTATCCCACAGATACACGCAGCTGATTAGGAAGTCTGTGCATTGTCACCCCGGCCTGTTGTCACCAAGAAAATGTGTTCAGGGGTAGGTGTCTGTCATCCTCCCCCACCCACACACAAACCCCCAGGCATGCTGACCCTGCTAATCTTCAGGTTCAGCACTTGTCAGGTGCTGACAGGGAAGGAATCCCTTTACAAAATGCCCCCAACCCTGGGATGTCTGTGCATGTGAGTGTGTCCAACTCACCCTCAAGATTGCACCTTTGCATGGGGCCCCCTCCTGCAGAAATGAGAGGGACGCAGCCTGTTCTAAGAAGCTCTGGCTGAGGGCTCAGCTTGCCCCTCTTCCTAGGCTGTCCTCCCTGACATTTTTCCCCTCCCCAAGAGGCACTTTTGGTGAGACAACACAAACATCCGTCACCAGCTGCACCTCACCCCTTCGCTTGATGACCTACATTACTGGCTCACACAGAGTCATTTTTTAGTTTAACTCATGTCCGGTTAGGCACAAAGATATTTTTTAAGGCTACTTTGTGGGGGGTAAGAACACGTTAGGGGGTCACTCTAAATCCATTTCACATCAGAGTCTAGCAGGCCAACACTGCAGAGAGCCAGAAGGAGGAAATGACTCACTCTCTGGGCCCATTGCTCTTATAATTCTTTAAACTCTCTCCCAGCACAGAGAGCCAGGGGCCATTGCAGAGGTTCAGCTGCTACTTGAAATCCAGTCCTGTCTCCAACAGCACTACCTTCCAGAGGAAGGCTATGCTGTAAGGACATGTGTCTATGTGCTGGGCTGTTCTCGGGTTGTATAAATAGTTGACAGAAACAGCTTTGCCATCCTCTCACATTTTTTTTATAATAACCCTTGGAATGTCCATTTTTGAAATAAGATAGATGTAGTAAAATTTTAGTAGATAAGTATTGCACATTTTCCCCAATTTACAATTCTTCAACTCTGCTGTTTCCGTTAACTTTCAGGGGTCCTCAAACTACAGCCCGCGGGCCACATGCAGCCCGCCGAGGACATTTATCCGACCCGCCGGGTGCCGCTGCCTGTCCTGCTTAGCAGCCGACTCGTCCTCGGCCCGCAGTGCGCATGGGAATTTGTTCATAGTTTCTTTTTTTTTAAAACTATAGTCCGGCCCTCCAATGGTCTGAGGGACAGTGAACTGGCCCCCTGTTTAAAAAGTTTGAGGACCCCTGAGTCTTGAGTAGACTAAGTTGGGATTGTATAACATTGGTCAAAACGTAATTTTATTCACTCAGTTATCCACCCAATAATCCATCCATTCTTAAGTAAAAAATACTTTAGCACCCAATCTGCCAGACACAGTGGGAACCAAGGGGACAGGCATGAATAAGACACAGTTGTTATTGCTGATGGGTTGGTCAAGTGGTAGGAGAGAGACTGGCAAGTAAATGTGCACATGGATGGGTTTTATGAAGCAGGGTGCAGTGGCATAGTGTAGGTTATCAGTGCCACCTGCAGGCATCAAGAAGGCGTCTGAGACTGGATGGGCAGGTATTTCTGAGCATATAAGTGGAAGTAATGGTATCCCTTTGAGTTGTTCCATGCCTCTGCCTTTACTCATAGGGCTTTTTCTGCCTGGAATCCCATAATGCAGCATTAATGAAACTTCTGGCATAGTAGGCACCTACTCTATGTCCACTGAAGGATTTTTGAATAAATTAGTGATGTTGAGTAGTTAAGAAAGAGAATGAAGTGAAGAAGCAGTAAATCAAAGAAAGTGGAGGCAACCGTAGATAAGGACCAGTGAATATGTGGCCTGCTAATGACTGCCCATGGATTATTTGTTCACTGAGGAACCAGAAAGGACCACAGAAATCTTTCCAGTTGAGTTTAGATGGCAAAGGACTTCCAGCTATCCACAACAGAGTGCTTGACCAGCACACCAAGTAGAAGCTATTTCCATTTGCATTTTCAGACTATTCTTATGAGGAACTTGACAATGAAGAGTAAAATAAATAAATACCTACCAAGTATTATAAAGGAGAATGTTTTCTCCATAAAGGGTCTTTGAATGTACCTGGAGAAAAAATACGAGATATAATGTCTGTATATTGGTCACATCTTATGTGGTGATATTGTTAGGAAAAACTGAATGGTCATAGAATGCCCCCCCCCCTTTTTTTTTTCAGTGTGGTGTTTATTTCTACATTTCACAGTCTTTGTTGTCTGAGATGGGCTGGGCTCTCTGAGAGTAATTTTGAGGTTTATGGAATTGTGATTATTAAGGGCCATGTGAATGCAGAGGGAAGGATGAATACCTTCAAAGTGAGCATATAAGAACACTCTAGAGGACATAGAAATGAGCTGGACTTCAAAACATCTATACTAATAAAAGGGTAATTTGCTAATTAGACCAGGAGACCTTCCGGACAAAGCCATGATGGCAGGGCTGAGGCAGAGGCAGTTAGGGGCGATTAGGCCAGGAGAGGAGGGCATTTGGGGGTGATCAGACTGGCAGGGGGGCAGTTGGGGGAGAGCAGGCCAGCAGGCAGAGTGGTTAGGAGCTATCAGGCAGGCAGGCAGGTGAGCGGTTAGGAGCCAGCAGTCCTGGATTGCGAGACATCCCTCGAGGGGTCCCAGATTGGAGAGGCTGCAGGCCGGGTGAGGGACACCCACCCCGTGTATGAATTTCATGCACTGGGCCACTAGTAAATAATATTTATAAATGAAATTATTCAAGTGGAAATTATAGTTTATGAAGAAAAATGTAACCTGAAATAAAAAGTCATAGGAATAAAGAATGGCGGGGGGCGGGGGTGGATTATAGGGAAAACTTTAATGTGTCTAAAATATGCACTATGCTATGGTAAGAGCATCTGGGCATTAAGTAACTGAATCCTATCTTAATCACATGAGGTGTCAGTCAGTACAAGGGTCAAGCAGCCAGTATTCTCATTTTCCGACTTTGGGGCTTAAGAAAAATTGGTGACATTTTTAGGAAACAGAGGTTGTGAGCGTCATGTCTGATAAGAGCTCCCTCTTTACATCCATTTGGTCCTAGGAGAAAGTCCAAACCAGTGACTCAGCATGAGACTGTTCTTCCATCTCAGGTGAGGGGTGAGGAAAGGTATAGACTTCTCAACCTCCAAGGATTGCTGTAATTAGTAGATAAAATGGATAAGAATCTAGCACAAAGCCAGGAGTACAGTGTGAAGACGGCTTCTGAGACTGAGTGAACAGGAATTGTGGATTTTGGATAGTAAAGGAGTGTTTCCAACCATGGTATCAGGATCACCTGGACGCTTCTTAAAGCAGGTTGCTGGCCCCACCCCTCAGAGTTTCTAATTCTGTATAGTTGGAGGGAGCCCAAGCATTTGCATCCTTAGGTGTTTCTACTGGTCCAAGGATTACTCTCTGGGGACTCCCCTTAGAGAGCCACACGGCCTTTCTCTGCTATTTCACTTGACATACCCCCTCTGAGCCTTTACTACCTCCTGCCACAGGCCCCTGAGTAATTCTGGACTCAGAGAGAAGATGATAAACTCATCTTGGGAAAAATGTTAGTCAACCTATTAATATACCCCTATTACTTAATGTAAATGAGAAAAAATCTAATAGAAATTATTTCAGGCAGTTTTAATTCTGAGAGGGGAGGAGATTTAGAGGAAGGAAAGATTCATCTTTTTTTTTTTTGAAATCATACCTCTCTTATTGGTGAGGTGACTCCAGAAATCTGAGAATTTCTTGGATAATAAATGTAGTCAACACTCCTATGAATACCATAGAATTCAAGTTCATATTTTATCTGTTCTTCCTCCTCTCTCCCCCACAACCTTTCTCACCTCATTTCCTGGGAGAGTGCTACACTCCAGGATAGCTTTAACAATCTTTCTACAATAGACAGAGCATCACTTAATCTGACATCCAACCAAGAATAGACAAGTTGGCACTGAGGATAGTTCCAATACATTTCTCAAACTTTGATGTTTCCTCTTGAATATCTAAATGTTAAGGTTTGAGGAAGAAAACCTTAACCCAAGACTATCATTCGGGATCCTGAGATTTCCAAGTGCAGGTTTAGAAAAGAAGGTGAAAATTTCTGGGAAACTAACAGTATTCCAACAAAAGCCACAGAATAGTTAGAACTTCTGAGAGAAATTGGGAAATACAGCCATGGAAAGAAATGGCAGTATGTTCCATACATGTAAGTAATTTTCTGCCCCCCACCCAGCCCTCATCCCCAGTAGAATATAAGCAAATCTGTGTGGGAGAATTTCTGCCTCCCTGTCAGCACAGGTCAAGAGCATAGTCAGTGAGGAGAGCCCTGTGGAAGAACCTGAAACACAGCTTCAAAGCATCACTAGCCTAAGATCTAGAGTGAACAGTGCACCCTCCCCTTTTCTCCTGTAGAGCAATAGGCAGGGATTGTTTAAAAGGCACACGTTGCTGCTTCTTGACAAGAGACCTTCCACGTAGACCTCATTACCTTTGCAATCCAAATGGCCCTCACTGATGTGTGCTCACTAATTTATCAAAATTTATGACAAGAGACCATAACCAGGACAGGAATTGGGAGGGCCTTCAGTAGAGCTCTCACACTGATGTCAGTTGCAAAAGCCCTACAGTAAGAACTCTGTGGTTTTAACAGCCCTTCCCCTGAACTTTATCTTTCCCTCTACAAAGAACTTCCTCCTTTTTTTATCTTGATTTTCAGGTGGCTCACTATGGCTTCACATACTGGATTGCAACCCTTTCTTTTCCCCCATTATTTTTTTTTTCTCTGATAAAATACCTAGTCAACTTTTTGGAGGGTAAACAAATATTAGGTAAAGGGAGCCAACAGTTATTGAGCACTTTCTATGTATTAGACTTCGTGCTAAGTACTTTAGAAATAATGATATTTAATCCTTACCCTATGAGGAAATGTATGCCCTACATTAATAGATGAGAAAACAGGCTTAACCAAGGTGGAGCTACCTGCTTAATATTAGTGATGTACTAGATTCAATCTTTTGTTTTGTTTTGGTTTGGTTTGGCTTATTGTTAAACCTCACCAGAGGATATTTTTCCATTGCTCTTTAGAGAGAGAGTGGAAGGTAGAGGGAGACACAGAGAGAAACATCGATGTGAGAGAGACACATCGATTAGTGTCCTCCTGCATGCACCCCAACCAGGGCTAGGGAACCTGCAACCAAGGTATGTGCCTTTGACTAGAATCGAACCCAAGACCCTTCAGTCTGAGAGCCACACTTTATCCACTGAGCCAAACTGGCTAGGGCAAAATTCAATCCTTCAGGCAGAACAGAAACCATTGCTTTCTCCAAAATACCTTTTTTTTTTTTCTTGATGATGTTTGAAATTGTTGTAAAATACACATAGCATGGACTCTACCATCTTCACCATTTTTAAGTGTGCCATTTAGTAGTGTTAAATATGTTCACATTTTTGGACAACCAAACTCCAGAACTTTTTCATCTTGCAAAACTGAAACTTAATACCCACTATATAATAATTCTCTATTCTCCTTTTTTGCACCCCACCCTACCTAGGCTCTGGCAACCACCATTCCAATCTCTGTCTCTATGATTTTGGCTTCTCTAGATACCTCCTATAAGTGAAATCATCCATTAATTGTCTTTTTGTGACTGGCTTATTTCACTTAGCATAATGCCCTCAAGGTTCAGCAAGTGTCAGGATTTCCCTCTTTTTAAGGCTTAATAATATTTCATTGTATGTGTATATATATATCACATTTTATTTTTCCATTCCCCTGTTAATGAACACTTGGGTTGCTTCCATTCTTTTGGCTAATGTTGAATATGGGTGAATAATGCTGCTGTGAACATGGGTGTGCACATAATTCTTTCACACTCTGCTCTAAATTTTCCTGGATGTATATCCAAAAGTTAAATTGTTGGATCATATGATATTTCTATTTTTAATTTTTTAAGTAACCACAATACTGTTTTCCATAGAGGCTGCACCATTGCACATTCTCACCAAGAATGCACAAAGATTTGAATTTCTCCCATCTTTGCTAAAACTTCTATTTTCTCTTTTTGTTATTGTGGCAATCCTAATGGGTGTGAGGTGTTATTGTGGTTTTGATTTGCATTTCTCTCATGATTAGTGATGGTGGGCATCATTTCATATGTAGCTTCTTTGGAGAAATGTTTATTCAAATCCATTGCCCATTTTTAAAGGTATTTGCTTTTCTTTTGTTGTTGTTATTTAGTTGTAGGAGTTCTATATATATTCTGGATATTAACCCCTTATCAGTATTTGATTTATAAATATTTTCTCTCATTCTGTAGGTTGCCATTTCACATTAGTAATTGTGTCATTTGATGCACAGAAGTTTCTAATATTGATAAAATATAATTTGTCTATATTTTCTTTTGTGTGTTGTACTTTAGTGTCATATCAAAGAAATCATTGTCAAACCCAATATCATGACTATTTTATCTATGTTTTCTTCTAAGAGTTTTATAGTTTTACTTCTCATGTTTAGATATTTGATCCATTTTTAGTTAATTTTTGTATATGTGTAAGGTGAGGATCAAACTTTATTCTTTTCCATGTGCCTATTCAGTTTTCCCAGCACCATTTGTAGAAAAGACAATGCTTTACCTACTGGATGGACTTGGCACCTTTGTAGAAAGTTGTTTGATCATATATGTAAGCATTTATTCCTAGGCTCTCTATTCTGTTTCAGTGGTTTATACATCTGTCTTTATGCTGGTACCATACTATTTTGATCATTGTAGCTTTACAATAAGTTTTAAAGTCAGAAAGTGAGACCTTCAGTTTTGTTTTTGTAAAGATTGCTTTGGCTATCAACATACCTATTTATTCCTGGCCAGTGTGGTTCAGACCGAGGGGCTGTGGGTGTGATTCCTGGTAAAGGGCACGTTTCGGGTTCTGCTGGTTAGGGCACATGTGGGAAGCAGTCAATCAATGTGTCTCTCTTCTCTCTCTCTCTCTCTCTCTCTCTCTCTCTCTCTCTCTCTCTCCTCCCCTCTCTTTTTTCTCTCCCTTCCTATCTCTCTAAAATGAATAAGAACATACCCTTGGGTAAGGATTTTAAAAAGACCCATTTAAAAGACAATAATGAAAAAGACAATTCTTAAAGTTCAGAAATGGCATGAAGCTCTTAAACATACAAACTATTTGGCTTACCTAGGAACAATGAATATAAATGTCACAGCAGTCTTCCAGTTTAACAAAATCTATTTTAAAAGAATTTGAAAATGTTGTCTCATTCTTCTAAGACAACGGACTTTAAATTAGCCCTGCATTGTTTCCTGTCATCTCCCTACTCTCCCAACCACTCAAGGTGCTGACCAGGTGCTATATTCTCTGCTTCAAAACTGGGAGTCCAAGAACAGCAAGGCAGAGAAGATTAGTAGTCAACAGTACAAGAGTAATGGAAGCCCCATCAATGGTTGGGAACATTCAGAATAAGGAGTTCCCTTTCTGGTTTTCCATTAGGCTTAGAGCCTGACAGTGCAACAACACCAAATTCTGTAGAAAATATGTCTTTTGATCCAATGCACTTTGATTGGATCATTCCTTGAAAAAAAACTGTAATCAACAAAAATATGAGAAAAAACAATATTGTTAGCACATTGGAAGGAGAGGAAAGAGATCCATGGGAACCCTGGCACAAGTCATAGTGCCAGAGCCAAGAAAACATGAGCAAAAAAGGACAAAAATAAGAGTGATTGGAATGAAAAAATAAAATAAAATAAAATAAAATAAAATAAAAAAACAGGTGGTAACCACAAACATTTTGTCAGGGCCATATCACAAACCCTACGGATTGCCTTGCGGCCCCAAGCAGGCTTCCCAAGGTAGACTGAGACAAACGGTGGGGAGCAAGGAAGGGAGTCCTCTTTCCCATGACTCCTCTTCATAACTCTCTCCACCCTCTGGAGTATTCTCCTTCCCATGTATTCCCTCAGCATTACCCCTGTGGTTTCACCCAGCAAGAAGTCCTTGGGTTCTAAATTAATCTTCTCTATCCAAATCCTAATTTTGTCCACTTCAACCTTAAACCCTAGACATGTGTGCACACATGTACACCAAATACACAGACACACATGGATACACAACACACACACACACACACACACACACACACACACACGGGTCTCTCCTCTTCTTGCCTTGAGCCTGGTGTCACAAGAGCCAGCTTCCTAGTGCTTGGTGTCCCTCATACAGGGTGTGCTGTGAGGTTGTCTTGTTAGAGAGGTGGTCTCATGATAACTTCAACAGAACAGAAAATCATAGGGGGCTTTGAATTAGAAAAGGGCTTTTTGATGGAGAAAGAGTTGCCAATGGAAAAGTTAGTGAAATGATAGAGGTAATGTAAAATAACACAACATATGTGAAAGAAATAAAGCAATAATTATGATTTAAAGAGTATTTTCTCTTCACCTGCCACTACTTTGCATGTGTCACATGTACTATCTCGATTAATTCTGGTTACCACACTGTGATGTAAATGTTGTCATCTTCAGTTTGGTGATGATGAACCTGAAGAGAAGAAACATGAGGTCTCATATGCTCTCTTTTATGGAAACTCTGAGGTGGGGTCTGGGAAGCAGAGATCTGGCTTCCTTTGAATAATCTGTTCTCCTTCTGTGGGTATATCCAGCTTTGGGGCAGTTCTGTCTGGACTTGTAAGGCATAGTCACAGAGCAGAGCACCCCTGCACTGTTGGGGAGGTGACTCGTCTCCCACTCCTCTCTGAAACGTGTGTTGGTCACAGAAGAGATGGGTACATGATGTACGTAAAGTATGACACTTGGTCTGTTCAGAGCAGCATCACAACCAATATACAAACAGGTCTGTGGAACATACCCTGGACAGTCAGAGATGAGACACCTCACACGGGCTTTCAGCCAAGGTGCCATTTTTGAAGTTTAACTTCTCAGGGCCCCAGTTTCCTGCCTATGGTGGGGATGAGGAAAGAATAAAGGAAAAGGTAACACAGAGAAGACATTAGTAGGGATTCTTGCGAGAGTTCCCACACAACCCCCCAGCAACCCTTTGCTTGCACCGAGGGCCAACAGAAGTGGGTGAGGAAGGGAAGAGAGTCACCTCCCTTCCACCTGTCCCAGCAACAGACATGAATTCTGGTGACCTGGGCTGTATAGTTTTCAAGGACTTCTTGTAACTCCCTCCACCCCCAATTCAAGGATTTCTCGAGGAAAAAAAGAAAACAACATAAGAAGAATAAGAACAATCCGTCCCCTTTGAAGGGTATGTATGTGTTATAATTATTTTCCTTTCCTGTATTCTGAGTGACCCAACATCATTCCCTAATAGCAACTGCACTTTTATATGGATTAAGAACCAAATGTTGAAAACACAACAACAAAAAAAGAAATCTTATTGCACTTTCCAATATCTGACCTGCCAAGAACCAGGAGCTTCAGGGAAGCTAAATCAATTACTTAAGAAGTTTCCATTTTTTTCAGCTTTTCTCAAGAAAATTGGATGGAGACTCCAATCTACCTTTCAGAGAGGGAGAGAGAGAGAGAGAGAGAGAGAGAGAGAGAGAGAGAGAGAGAGAGAGAGAGGAAGAAGAAAAAAAATGCACACAGAAGAGTGAACTGTTAACTAAAGCCTTTCCACTGTGTACGTGTTGGGTGAAGGGCTTGCCTAAAGATTTGCCAAGAACACTGAAGTTGACTCCAGAAAGTTTCCAGGGATTGCAATTGAAATTGCCCTTTTAATTAGTGACCTTTCCAAGGTTACTTAAGAAATTTGTACTCCTATCAGTAAACTCAATTTTTGGAACTCAGCATTTTGAAGCAAAAAATGTTGAGGATGTGGACTTGTTTCTAGAATCTTATTGAGTAGTATGTGTTATACCATTTTTTAAAAGTTTCGTTCAACTTAATACAATTCACCTAATGCCTGTTGAATGACTAAGTATGCCTGGTTTGTGAAAGCCTGGTGTGAGAATTCAGAGATTCAGCATGAAGTCAGGAGCTCACAGTGTACAGATAGCATGCAAACAAAATCAATGGAAGTTCATACTCCATGCTTCAAGGAATGAAGTGTCTGTGTGTGAGGAAATGATTCTGCTTCGGAGGGTCAGGACAGACCAGAGAAGAACGACGAAGATAAATGCCCTTGGTCGGCAAGGTGAAAAGGCAATGCAGACTGAAGGGACGCCCTTTGTGTTCCCCTAGTGCAGTGGTCGGCAAACTCATTAGTCAACAGAGCGGCAAACCGCGGCTCGTGAGCCGCATGTGGCTCACGAGCCGCAGTTTGCCGACCACTGCCCTAGTGCATGTATACTCATACAGTCTTAAATAACTAGTCTTTCCATTTTACAAGTGTGGCAACTGAGACAAGGAGACACAATGTCATTTGTGCAAAGTGAAAACACTAAACCATGGATGGTCAGGCATTTAACTCAGTCTGTGAATTAGAATCAAGGTGTGCTATAGATTGAGGCAGATGGGCGTTGGTCAGGGTCACCTGGTGATGCGTTCTGCTCTTAATATAGCAAACTTGATGTGCATATGGGAGTAGGTTAGCTAGAAATAAGGCTCTGCGATATGATGACAGTTTGGAGAAAGATTTGAGAGCACATGCAGATTGGCAACAAAGGTTCCTGGATGAGAGGTCCAGTTGCCTTGCTATGAAAATAGATGGCTCGCACTGTAAGTGGTGTTTTAAAGCATAACAGAACAAATGTGAACTCAACTGCTATTCATCTTATTTGAATCTCAGGAGGTCACCTGGTTATACCACAGAGACAGAGATATCATTTCAGGAACTCTTGTCATCTTAGCAATAGGAAGAGGTCCAGAACAAAATGTACACTAGCCTTGGCCTGTGTGGATTAAGTACTTCAGGCCTCTACTAGCTAAAGGAATAGATTGAGTTAGCCTAGCAGACAGCTAGTAGTAAAAAGGAAAGCCACTGATATGCAGAGGTAGGAGCACTGCCCTGTGACAAATGCCTGCATCACCGCCTGTCAGCTGGTCTATGGGACAGAGAGGGTGGGGGTCCAGCCATCCAGTGCTGAGAGGGTTTGGAGGGAGCAGCTAGAGCCACCAGCCAAGAGCAGAGCCATGCTGTTTGAATTCTCAGCTCTTGCTGAGGTTGGGCCTCATTAAGTGATGCCTCTCAGCACCTCTAGACAGAGGGCCAGACAACAAGTAATGTCTTCCATTGGCAGAACCACTCTATTTGAGGTCACTCAGTCTCCACAAGAAGGCCAGAAGAAGGACAGACGAAAGGAAGGAGGAAAGACAAGAAGCAAATGATAGACACGTGGAAGAATGTGGCTACTGCTTTTTGTACCACTGTTTAAGCTCCAGACACAGTAGCCAAGAGCTCATGTTAAATGGTAAGTAAATGAAAAGGCCAGCATGTCCAGGGACCCGATTACCCTCAGCCTGGTACACAGGAAGAACCAATTAATCCTCATTAGCTTTGCTTCAGTGGGGTCACATGTGAGCAGCTTTGGCTGCTCTCGCTCCAATTCGGGTTGTGTTCCTGGTCCAAACACCCCACTGAGAACCTTGTTTTCTCCAGGCTCAGGCTCGGCCTGAAACACTTGCTGCTTTGATCCAAGAAAATAGCGACTCTGGCCCAGAGGTAAGAACTCTTCTTTTTAAATATCTTAATTTCCTGTAAAATAAGAATTCTCATGACCACACAGATATTCCATGAATCACGACACACTACACCCCATTTCTCTTGCACATACTAAATACATACACAGTCTTCTAGGTTCAAATGATCTAATTCTATATGTCTATATAGCCTAATTAAAATGCTTTAAACATGATGAGTATTATAATTAAATTGCTTATGTATCTTGTGTTCTATTAGTTTAAGAACCCATTATAATAAGTATGCAATTGTTAAGCTAAGCAGACAACTTGATGCTAACATTCTGTCACTGTAAGGTACAAGGACAGCATTGATAGGTCCAATGTTCCGTGGGGATGGAAACTTTGTCTTTTGACAGTTTCATCCTTCTATTTTAGTATTAGTTCCCCTCCCTCATCTCAAGTTTTTTTGTTTCTTGTTTAAAGTATTTCATCTCAAGTTTTTTTTCGCATATTCCTTATCCACTCATCCTGCTCCCCAGGCCCTATTCCAGTTTTGTCTTCCTCAAAACCTTATTCTCAGGTGGGAACCAGTTGATTCACACAGAGCCACCTCAGGCCCATCATAGCTCAGTATTTCTTCAAGTCTGATCCAGACACCACCTGCCACTGACACATGTGCGTAAATGCTAACAAGTCAAATTCTTGGGCTCCACCAACGGAATCACAATTACTAGGAGTGGGAAACTGAAATAAAGTTTTAAAGTACATTTCAGAACCCAAACAGAACTCTTAGCATACATTCCTAATTTATAATGTGATGGATCAAGAATGTAAATCAAGATGGTATTGAAAATCCTCAGATACTGAATAAAAATGTGTAAAAATTAAAGCAGAAGATCATCTAGAAATCTACTTTTTTAAATTTCTCAGCAAGAAAAGATAAATGTAGAAAAGAGGGAGTAAGAGTGCAGGGAAATTTTTAAAAATATGTATTTATTGGTCACTTTCTATTATATAATTATTATCTTCACACATATTTCTCAGCCCTTATGTTACCACTCCTCCAGGAGATGAGTAAGTCAGAGTTCAGAGAGATTAAATGAACTCCTAAAGGACAAAAGCACACACTCCCACTTCACCAGTCCACCTTCTTAATGAGAAGCCTTTAAAAGGAAAACGCTGTGTGGTGTACTCTCTAGGAAAGAAAACCAAGTAGAAGCAGAAGACCTGGAATCAATATGAAAATCTTAATAATAGGAAGACAGTTCACACATACTGTTTGTCCAAAAAACCTGCACACAAATGTTTATAGCAGCTATATTCATGATTGCCCAAAATTGGTAGCAACAGAGATGTTTCTTACTAGGCATGGAATAAAGTTAAATACCTACTACTAAGTGAAAGAAGACTATCTTAAAGGTTACATTGTGTATGATTCTAACCATGTGACATTCTGGAAAAGGCAAAACTATAGAAACAGTAAGAAGATCCATGGTGGCTAAGAGTTGGGAAAGGGGTTGAATAGGTGGTCACAAGGGATTTTTAGGACACTGAAACTATTCTATCTGATAGATTAATGGTGGATATGACATTATGAATTTGTCAAGACCCACAGAATGCACAACATCGAGTGAACCCTGATGTAATCTATGGATTTTAGTTCATAACTAGAGGCCCAGTGCCCAAAATTCCTGCACTCGGGGGTCCCTCAGCCTGGCCTGCACCCTCTTGCAGTCTGGGAGCCTTCAGGGGATGTCTGATTGCTGGCTTAGGCCCGCCCTGGGGCCTAAGCCATCAGTCCGACATCCTTAGCGCTGCTGCGGAGGCAGGAAAGGCTCTCGCCATCGCTGCTGTGATTGCCAGCTGTAAGCCAGGCTTCTGGCTGAGCGGTGCTCCCCCTGTGGGAGCGCACTGACCACCAGGGGGCTAAGCAGACGTCTGTCCCCTGGTGGTCAGTGTGCATCATAGTGACCAGTCGCTCCACCATTCTATCGATTTGCATATTAGCCTTTTATTATATAGGATAGTCTATCAATGACCTAGCTGGGTGGCTAAGTTGGTTGGAGGGTTGTCCCATGCACCAAAGGATTGCAGATTTGATTCCCCGTCAGGGCACATACTTAGGTTGTGTATTTGATCCCTGGTTGGGATGAGTATGGGAGGCAACCGATCGATGTCTCTCTCTTACATCAATGTTTCCCTCTCTCTCTCTAAATACCAATTAAAAAATTAAAAAATAATAGTCTATCAATATTGATTCATCAATCATAACAGGCATACCACACTAATGCAACATGTTAATAAAAGGAGAAACTGGGAGCGGAAGAGAGAGCTCTGTCACTTTGGCACACTTTTTCTGAAAACCTCAAATTGCTATGAAAAAATAAAGTTTATTTTTCAAAAGTCTCTGACAAGAGTTTTTCTTCAAAGGAAGACCGAGGAGTTTCAGATGCTCTCAGTGGACCTGGTAGAGGCAGGAGCTTCATAGGGGGGAGAGGACTTTTTCGTGGAGATTCATTTATTCATTCATGAACTTGGCCCTGGACACATAGGTCAAAGAGTGTGGTCTATCACTGCTTATTCAAGATGTTCCATAAGTTACGTGCAAAATCTGGAGAAAGGCTCTCCTCTCTGCTCTAGGGGTGAGCTGACTAATACATGACTGGGAATTTTCCAGGAGACATGATTCTGTATAGCTGCAGCCCCATAGTCTGTGCAAACAAGTAGCACTGGCCTCATAAATTGTAACATTTACAGTGAGGTGACTCATGTTCACTCACGTCAGAGAGTCTTCAAATGACTAAGCTTTCAGGCCATAACATGGTATGTAGGCTGGTTGGCTGAAAAGTCTTCTTGAGGGCTCGCTCCCCCAATACTGGGGACTCTAGAAGAGGAGGGCAAAAGGAAAGGCTGACTGAGCTTGGCTGCAAACCTTCAGAAATGCTAAACCTTTGATCTGTTGTCTAAAAGGCATGCCAAAAATGTGATTTGTGGTACCACTTTAATCTCTAAACATAGCTCTTCTGTGGAGACATTAAAAATTATACTAGCTAACATGACTGAAGGCTGAACATTTAATACTTCAACAAACGCACAAGGGGGTTATGACTGAGAGCCCAATCTTACATGTGAGAGACCTGAGCTTCCAGCGGTGAAGGGACAAGCCTAAAGTACCCAGCCAGAACAGCTGGGTTTGCCCATCTCCAAAGCTGGAGAGCTGAATCATTTACGTACATTGCTTTCCACATTAGTAACTCAGGACATCCAGTGGTTCCTTTAGTCCTCTCTGGGGGTATTCAGTGGTCAACAGAAACAGTCAATCCCAATGCTTTTTTTTCCTTGAGGCATCAGTTAGACCTACTCTGCCCTCTTCATTCTATGCTAGGTTTCTCAACATATCCAGGGTCTCAGTCTCAGAACGGAAACACCCCTTCTTTCTCTTGGCTTTTAGGTCTATTGTCATAACACAGGTTTCCCCTGAACTGATTCTAGGCACAGGAGATTGGGTCCAGAAACCAGAAGCCCCACCTGAGTACCTAGAAGCCCATGTTAATAATCATCCTTATCACCCACTGAGGGCTTCCTGAGTGCCAGGCAGTGCATTCAGCATTTTTTACCTAATCCCATCCTTATGAAGAAGATCCCAATATCACCCTCATTTCACAGATGAGGAAAGTGGGACTTGGAGAGTGTAACTGACTTGCCTAGAGGCAGAAGGCAAGGCAGCCCTGAGATGCCAGCTGCACTGCTTCGGACCCTTCAAGCCTCAGCATGTTGTGATAATGTGGTGGCTGCTCAGCTTAAGTAGACCAAAGAGGAATTTGGGTCTTTCATATCACAGACTCGTTGTGGTTTTTAGATGACATTTAAAAACCAAGTATGTTTCTGTTATGTCTATTTTATCCTAATGTTTTCCCAATAGGAGCTTGAGACTTTTCCCCTGGAAATGACTGGTTTATATTCCCCAGGAGCCGAGTGGAATGCCATGAACGAGAATGTCATTGTTCTGAATACCTTTGATATCTCACAACCACAGATCGTAGTATGTACAAAATAGATATACAAACTTCCTGTATATTTGTTCCTTCCATTCCAGACATGCTTCTTACACCACAAAAGGTTATGTATATCCAGGAATTAATGAAGCTTTCAAAAAGGGACTTCCCCCTCACCCCAAAAGAATATACGCTTCAAACTTATTTGCAACATGGCAAGCTTATCCTTTTTCTGATTATGGACACCGCAGAGCCCTGGGAGGTAGGAACAGCCCTTAAGGCCTAGGCAGAAGGCATGAACCTCTTTGGCCAGAATTGCTTCAGCTTCTAAAAGTAAATGTACGAATGAACAATCTCTATTTGGGTTCTAGAAATAATATTAATTTTTTAAAACACTTTAAGCATGAAAAACCTAAGAATTATATAATCAACATCTATACTAGTAAAAGCTTACATGAGGCAGGTGTCTTTGATATGGATAAAGAGTGTATGAAAGACCTCCAGTGAAGATGACAGAGTAGGTAAATACTGTGCCTGTCTTCTCCCATGACCACAGAAAAATTACAACTAAACTACAGAACAACCATCATTGAGAACAGGCTGCCTGGAGACTAGCTGAACAGAAATTCTGTAACTAGGGATATACGGAAGAAGCCAGGTGGAGACTGGTAGGAGGGGCAGAGATGCAGAATAGACAGGCCCCGCACCTACATGTGGCAGTCAAGAAATGGAAAAAGAACTATCTCAGCTGCCCAGGGTTCTAATGCTAAGAAGAGAAGTCCTCATAACTTCTGTTTGTAAAAACCAGCCGGGATTGTGGATGAGTGAGTCAGAAGGCTGATGGAGACTCAAGCATTCCTCTTGAAGGGTCCACACACAAACTTACTCAGGGATTGACTAACTGTTTCTGAGCCTAGCCATTCAAAAAGCACCAGGGACACATGGGGAGGAACTGAATTGTATGGCTTCAGGGCAAGAGGTGGAGGGAAAGCATTCTCTCCACTTCTTGCCCTGAACTGCTGATAGGTGCCATTGTTCCTTTGTTGAGGCCTCCCTCCCCTAACCCAGGCTGCAGGCAGAGGGGGAACGAAGTCTGAGTCTCCATCAGACTGGTAAACACCCTTCACCCCATCCTGGTCAATGCCCTGAGATCATGACTGATGCAGCTTGTCTGAGTCTCCATCAGACTGGTAAACACCCTTCACCCCATCCTGGTCAATGCCCTGAGATCATGACTGATGCAGCTTGTAGGCCCACTGAAGCCATTTCCAGGGCCTATTTCAGCTTGCTCTGTGGACATTTGTAAAATCTTTCAAAAGGTTCACAAACCCCAAACAAGCAGAGTTTGGCCTCCTTGTGCCCTATACCTCCTGCTAAGAGGCCCCAAATCCAGCTCTAGGACACCTGGCTTTGACTCACAGCGTAGCCTCGCCTAAGTGACTCCAAGTCCAGCATACTAAGTGGCTACAACCCGCAGATCACTTTGTAGCTTTGGGCCAGACACAGGCAGGTTGAACTTGGCCAGCTCCAGAGCCCTTCACAAGAGGTCCCAGAAAAAACACATCTGGTGGCCAGGTTCAGACCACACCAGAGCACCACCCAACCACCACCACAAACAACACAGCCAAAGGGCAGACTCAGCAGGAACAAGAGCCATGCTAAAGCAACTTCTGCTTTATAGGATCAGCACCTGCATAACAGCTCCTCCACTGTAGTCACAGCCATTCCTCACAGCCAATCAGCCAGAGAGATAATCCCTGCCATTGATATGCCCAAACCAATCAAGGCTGAATTACCACAGAAGGGCACATACAACCCACACTAGAGACACACCTGAAGCAACCGGCTCAGGTGACCAGGGAGACTGCCCCCCTGGGCCTCATAGGATACCTACTATATAGGGTCACTCTACCAAGTCTGGGAGACATAACAGATCTACCTAATATATAGAAACAAATGCAGAGAGTAAAACACAATGAGGATACAATGAAACATGTACCAAATGAAAGAACAGGAAAACATTTCAGAAAAAGAACTAAACAAAATGGAGATAAACAATCTACCAGATACAGTTCAAAACACTGGATATCAAAATGCTCAATGAGCCGAAACCTGTTTGGCTCAGTGGATAGAGCATCGGCCTGCGGACTGAAGGGTCCCGGGTTCGATTCCGGTCAAGGGCATGTACCTTGGTTGCGGGCACATCCCCAGTGGGGGGTGTGCAGGAGGCAGCTGATCGATGTTTCTCTCTCATCGATGTTTCTAGCTCTCTGTCCCTCTCCCTTTCTCTCTGTAAAATATCAATAAAATATATTTTAAAAAAATGCTCAATGAACTTAAGGGACCAGTAGATGAACACAGTGACAACTTTAATAAAGGGATAGAAAACATAAAAATGAAGATAGAAAACAAACAAACAAAAAGAACCAGTCAGAAATGAAAAATATAATAATTGAAATTAAGAATACAGAGGGAATCAATAGATTAGATGGAGCAAGGATTGAATCAACAGTTTAGAAGACAAAGTGTGGAAAAAATCCAATCAGAACTGCAAAAATGTGTGTGTTTTTTAAATAATGAGGATGGTTTAGGGGCCTCTGAGCCAACATCAAGCATACTAACATTTGCACAATAGGGGGACCAGAAGGAGAAAAGAGAGAGCAAGAATTGAAAAACTATGTGAAGAAATAATGATAGAAAACTTCCCTAACCTGGCAAAGGAAAGAGACATACAAGCACAGAAAGTGCAGAGAATCCCAAAGAAGATGAACCCAATGAGGCCCACACCAAGATGCATCACAGTTAAAGAGAAAATCTTAAAAGCAGCCAGAAAAAAAAGCTAGTTACGTACAAGGGGGCTCCTATAAAACTGTCAACTGATTTCTTAACAGGTGACAAGAAATTGGCATGAAATACTCAGTGATGAAAAGCAAGGACCTACAACCAAGATTACCCAGCAAAGCTATCATTTAGAATAGTTAGATAAATTATAACAACTTGAACCATTTAAAAAACCTATCTGAAGAGAAAAAAAATAAAGGACATGTCTCTTTTCTGTGTGAGTCCCTTTTTATCTTTTTGTTTTTGAAGGTACCGAAGGATTTCCTGTCCAACACCAGATTCATTGAATTTCTAAGTTGAGATTCTATACTAGCTTGTGGTGCAACTTCGTCACTCTGTGTATCTGGCTGGCTAGAGACTTGTTTCTCTTTCTACTCTTTTCCAAGTCCCAAGACTCTTTCTATGGGATCTTTTCACAGAGTGGGTAACCCTTCTGGGATTCAATGTCAGTTCAGCTTAAGCACCCATGCCTCATGGGGCCAAAGTCCACATTTCCTATCAATGTGTGAGCACTAATACTTCAGCCCATCAATTGTAGGACACCTATCTAAGTCTAAATGAACACATGACTACATCAAGCCACTGCTAAGTTAGCTCTGAGCTAGCAAGAAGTTCACTCTTTATTTCTGGCCATTGGGGATTCCCTATATTTATTTTTCCCCTCAGATATGTTTCATAAACTGTATCATTATAATAACATCCATTATTTTTATATTGTGTTAAGAGGCTCAGTACTCCAAGGTGCTAGAGCTATTTAATGTTTTATTTTCTATATAAAATATCTTTATTAAGGAGAAAAAACACCAATCTATAATTAGATTTATGGAAGTTTATTAAAATATTGCATTTATTTAATGAAGAAAACCTGGAAATACATATGTGAATGCGTTAGAATGGCATCTACATTCCAAGTAAGAAAAACATTCTCCATTATATCAGTCATTATTTACCTATTGTGTCTTAGTCCGTGCCCACGTTGTTTTAAATCTGTGTTTTGATAATTAAACTTTTTAAAATTGTCATATGGAACTGCATTTTTGCTAAACTATTTACTTCTCATTCCTTGTTTCCAGGTTTAGTTTAATATTATCTTTCACTTCAGCTACCATACTTCATAGAAAATGTGTTCTCTTGTGGAGCCAAAGAAATGTAAAACAAAAATGACATACACACACATGTCCCAAAAGTATCCATCTGTTCATTCACCCTTCTGGAATTTAGAAATTTTTTATATACTAGTATGGAGATTTCCCTTTTTAGGATCATGTATTTGATATTTTGTGGGACCTGGTAAATCCATAACATAGCCTGAGATAAGTTGCAGGGAGTAAAATAACATTTGTTATTTACAATTCATTCAATCCCCTTGACAATTGAGTGTTATTTTTCACTCTAAAAGAAATAGTAAAATGAAAATTAAGTGCAGGGAGTTGGCAAAACAGGACCTTTATGTTGGTGATATTGAACACAGGGAACATGACAAGTGATAGCTAGTTAGAATTATATTTCATAGGAAGATACTGCATAGCCAAATATAGACAGAGGAAATCACTGCTCATTGAAATCCTGTTTTGAAATATTTCTTAAGATATTTTTTAAAATGTGTTTGGTTCCCCTATAGCCAAAAGCCCCGGAAAACCCATAGCAGTTCAACTCCCTTCAGGACCAGAGCTGCAACCATGAACACGCCCTCAAGTAGAAGCTGTATTTACTGAGTTATTTCTAATTACAGCTTTAGCTAAGGTTGTGAGGTCAGGAGAAGCAGTCACAGCTTTCTCCAAAGGAAAACCTGAGGTTTAATTTGATCTGCTGATAAAAAATTGATCTGCCGAATTTGTTTTCCCAACCCAAGCATAGGTAATCTACCAAGAAATACAAATAATGGTGCATTTTTTGTTCCATTTTGTAGCCATAAAAACTGTACAAACAATGTAAAGGCAGCTGCTAATTATGAACAGGTTTAATTTCCAAAAGGCATTCGTAAGTGTAGGAACAAGAGTGAAGTGAAGCACCACCTCAAGCACTGGGAAGTAACTGTGTCCTTTGAGGGTTACATTATAAATCCATCACCAGGCATAAGGGTCAGAAGAGCAAAGTCACTTGAAGGTGGCAGAACTTGTAGGTTCTAATGCACCTCTAATGGCAAGCTCATGAATAGATGACATATTGATGTAATAGATGATATACTGGTGTACATTTGGCAATTCATCACTAAAGTTTTGTTTTGTTTTGTTTTTTAATCCTCACCAGAGGATATTTTTCCCCCATTGATTTTTAGAGAAAGTGGAAGAGAGAGGGAAAGACGAAAAGACAAAGAGGGAAAGATGTGAGAGAAACATGTCGATTGGTTGCCTCCTGCACGCACCCTGACCAGGGCCCAGGCCAGGGAGGAGCCTGCAACCAAGGTACATGACCTTGACTGGACTCAAGCCTGAGACCCTTTGGTTCACAGATTGACGTTCTATCCACTGAGCCAAACCAAATAGGGCCATTGCTAAAGTTTTAATCATGAATCTAAATCTTGATCCAGCAACCTCACAGTTGTCCTAAATAAATACTTAAATATATATGAAATAATAATATTGGTGTTTTTATATAGACAAAAAAAAGTTCAATGATATTGGTTAAAGAATTGTTAGTAAATGTTAACAATTATTTTTAATTGTTAATAATTGAAAAATAATGTTACAGAATAGTCAAAACAACACAGGGAAATTCATCAGTGAGAATCTTTATTTTTATCTTTCACTGCTTCTTCAGACTTTATTAGATAGGGGGACTTCCTCTAGCTAGAAGCTTAGGGAGCCTTATGTTTTGTTTTGTCCCATTTTTACTAGTACAACCATTCTTAGCATGTAATTCTCAAAATTTAAAACCTGGCTTTAAGATAAAACTTCTCTCTTTATCTCACTTGGGCCCTCTGCAGTCTCAAGGTCTGAAAGAGTGGGTGGTTCTTCATTCTTCATTCCCTATTCTGTTTCCTCACCTTTCTCCAACTTTCCTACTTTTTGAACTGTGGCTTCTGACCCTTTCCGGTTTCCAGTGGGGCAGGGGAGAGGTAAGGGAGCAGAAAACTATATAACTGGTTCTATAATAGAGGTGCCATGTTCTTGGGGCCTGCCTAGAAGTCAAGACTCTTCCTGGTATGTCTTTTGCTTGCCTTTCTGGAGACCCACTGGACACATCTAATTGCATTTCCCATGACTTTGTCATGTGTTCCTTCCAATTATTCACTCTCTTCACAGCAGCCCATCAGACAGAGGCTCTCTGAGTTCCAAGGCCACCCAGGAAATCCTCATGGGCTGCATTAAAGATAGTCTGACCAGTTTTCTCTGACAGTGGGGCCACATGTGTCCATAAGAGACATAACCTTCCTTGTCCCTAAAGGCTGGTAGGCCCAGTCTGGTGCATCTGGCCCATCTTGGCTTTTATGTTTTCTAAGCAGAAATAAGACATCAATCTACTGTGTCTCCCCCATAGAGGAGAACACTTATCAAATCAATTCTGAGTGGTCCTTGAAGCTTTGCTCTTTTAACAAGAACTTGATGTGAAATGGAAAAGCATCTTACTCCCCATCTCTTTCTGGTTGGAATGGGTATTCTTGTAGCCCACAAACTGCTCTATTCAATGACATCTCTCTAAAACTTTTCCTTATCTCCATTCTTGTTCCTTTTATATCCTCGATGTGAGGGAGGGGCCTAAGAACTACAAAACCGATTTTTTAACATCTCCTTTGAGATTCCTATCATGTGAAATCTCTTGTTTTCAAATTCTTTTGTCTTTGCTATGTACTGCATATCAAGATCTCAGTAGAAACTTTATACCATATATGGGGATGTGAACAAACCTTATCCAACAATTCCAACCCTTTGATAATGACAATTTCAAAACTTTGGGGGGAGACTTTGTGTATAGAAAGAAAAATTTCTTTAAGTTAAATTTGTGGGCAAGATTGATATGGTAATTAACCTGGTTAATAATAACAGGAAAGAAGCAAAGGGAAGGCCAAATATAATAGGCATGCCATTTGCACAACCTTGCCAGGAAGCTGAAGTTCAACACTCCTCGGGGGACCACCACTCTGTTTCCCTGCAGATGGCTGGGGGAAGGGACTGAACATGCAAAGAATAGACACATGCCGAGGGAAGGTACTTTTTTGTCAGTCACACCTGGGAACATGTCATTGGCCAGAATAAGCATGGCCACTGCAAGTGTGGGCAGATTTGAAATATTTCATCCCCTAAACAAAGGAACTAAACTCTCTTGGCTCCTGGTTCCCTATTGGTTAACTCCTGGCTTGAGGGGCTCTCAGCTCCTACATTTGCCCACATGGCTCATGGCCATGTGGATCCCACACACAATGGACTAGCCTGATTCTGTACTGGGCCCAACTGCAAGATGGAAAGAAAACTCTGCACTCTGATTCTGCTTTTAGCTCTACTGAATCCCCAACTGCACTTCTTCCAGGACTAGATTAAGGAAAACGGGACTTTGGAAACCCAGAGTTATAATTCCATGCACATATAAATCACTCATCCTCCCGTGTGAGTCTTAGAAAATTCTTTTTCTCGAGATATTTTAAGGACCCCACACCCAGGACTCAGTGGGAAAAGGGATATTGCATTTTCACTGATAACACAGTCATTTGACAGCTAAATTACTTCATTAGAAAAAAAAGGAAAGAATATGATTTCTGCTTGTGAGAAGTTGAAAGCAAAAACAGAACAGGAAGAGGGAAGAAAATGCATGGTTGAGTAACATGGCTTAAAGACCAAAGAATTCTCAGAAAAAGGATATCTAACATCCAAGTGTAATGGTCTTCACATCCTGAAGTGAATTGTGCTATGCATTGAAAATCCTTGTATGGATGATTTGTTGTTGCTATCAAATCAAGGAAAGCATTTTATTTCCACACTTGGGTCTCCGGCCAAAGCGAAATAAAGGAACAGCTGTGAGTGGAAGAGTGGAGAATGGAATTCAGAAGAAGCAGGAAGTCGAAATCACAGGTGATCATTAGAATGTGAGATTCTGGGCAGTTGCCAAAATCTTGAGAACAATGAAATGAAGGACCAAGCCATCTTATATAGATAATAAGGAGCAGAGTGACCCAGTTGACACCTGGCTTACTAGTATATATGTATTTGTACTTATTAAAATGTCTGGAAGATGTTAACCATGATTATTTATAGATGGTGGAATTACAAGATAGCATTACTTACTTCATTTTTTTTAATGTTTTCATAATTGGAAAAAGAAAATTTGAGTTTAAAGGAAAAACAAAAGAAAAAATATGAATAAGAATGAGATGAGTCAGGGAGACAGGAATTCATGGGTTTTGCCTTGGCAAGTCCATCCAAGATAAAATGTGCTGTCCAGTTGGCTGTTACATTTTTAAATAAACCAACATTTTTTCTATTTTTAAAAATATGCACATCAGATTAGTTAGCATGTGTACACCCTACTTAGCAAACAAAATAAATAATCAATTTCAAAATTTTATTTCCCTGCATATCTAAGAAAGAGCAAAAATTAAACTCTAGTGATTTCAATAAGGAAAATGTTCCCTTCTGAGGCCTTTGGGTACCAAACCACCTTTCCCAGGATACATCTTTGTGGATGTTTGTAACATGAGATCATTTTGTCCACTAGAAACAACATTAGACATAGTGGTGGAGCTTGTCCTCCTGTCTTAGCCTGATAACTGCCCTCTGATTTTCACAGAATCTTCCTCCATGTCACAGTGTCTAATGTTTCTCAAATGATATGGTGACAGCAGTAGAGGGTGTCTGCATAGGGGGCAGGTCTTCCAATAGTAGGTAGCAGCTAGTAGCAGAAGCTGTAGGTGCAAATGGACCAAGTTATTTGCAAAGCAGATGCTGCTTATAAATGAGAGTGATTCCTAGATAACCACACTTGGAGAGATAAGAAGATACTGCCTTATGTATGAAAAGTCCTTACTCTGCTTTGATCAGAAACATAGGCTTAAGAAGGGATGTGCCAGTGCCCTAATTCCTCCTGGAAAAAGATTTAGGTTAGGTCAGGAAAGTAAGATTAAAAAACAAACAAAAATCAGCCTAACAAATGGGAATAAAAAGAGGGGGGATGGGAAGAAAACAATGGAGAGCAGTAAGCATTTCAGTCTAATAAAGAACATGGATTCACAGAGATAACATCTAAATGATGTGGAAGAAAAATGTTGGGCTCTGGAAGCCTGAATTTGAATCACGGCATGGCCACTTACTAACCAAGAACAAGTTTCTTGACCACTCTCACTTACAAAATGGGGACTGTCGAAGAGCCTGTCTCATGGGTTATTGTTAACATGAGATAAGCTAATGCATGTTAAGTGATCACCACAGTGCTCAGCATGTAGTAAATGATCAATAAATGTCAGCGCTAAGGACTGGTATTAAGCCGTGTAGCTGTGCTGTCATAAATCCCTATCTGCACCCATCCTCCTTATCCCATGTCCTAATTTGCTTTCCTTCCTGGGCCCTCCTTTATTGACCACCAGGAACCGATGTCACTGCTTCTTGTCCAAGACTGGAGTTCTTGATTTAATGGAAGTCATTGGGTTTAGTTTGTTTAATCAATACTGGAGCTCCCAGGTCACCCAGATATTTTGCACTGCTCTCCAAAAGCCAGGAGCAGAGATAACCATACAGGCTAAGTTTGTCATTAAATCCACCTACCAAATTCCCCAAACAGGCATTTTTATTAATCTATTTTTATAAAATGTGTAAACCAAGGCTCAGAGAGAATAACTTACCCAAACACGGGTACAAAAGAGGACCCAAACTTTTTTTTTATTTTTAATTTCAAGGTGAATGCCTGCTTTTTAAAAATAAGAGCAGAAAAGAAAGGTTCTTTCTTCTTTTCTCTTCTCTATGAATGTGTGAAAGAAACAAAAAAGTACTTAACTTGTCACTTTTGAGTGTAACATTATCTAAAATGTATTTGAAGAATCACTAGTTCCACAACAATTAATGGATAATAGGCAAAAAGGTAAACATAAAAAGTGAAAACAAAACAAAAGCTCCAGGCTAAAAATGCTTAGATAATGTTGGATTAAACCAAATGAGATCAATATGTTTTCTGTAGGAGACTCTTCTCCATGCCTATGTACAATTCCAGAATTACGAAGTGCTGTATTTTACAAAGTAATCTGAGAGAGTTTTTAAACGGGAATTTTTTAAATGAGTAATCTTTCTGGATTATTATTCCTCTAAAGTTCTACTATATTACCATTCAGTGAAACGTTCAAATATATTGCAGAGACTGTGCAAAATATTTTGAGATGACATGGAAAAGGAGCAAAATGTAATAAAAGTAAGTTTTTGTGTGAGTTAATGATGTTAATAATAAAGTTTATGATGTGAAAAGTCTAAAAGTAGTGATCCCAGTGAAAACTGGGTGATAAGCTTATTGGATTGTGTGTGTGTGCGCGCGCATGTGCGTGTGGTGTGTGCCCATACATGTGCACGTATCTAAAAACACATGTAGGTTTTAACACAGGGGCACAATGGCTTTTAATTTTTGCATTATTTATCATCTTGTTTTGTTCCGTGTTATTAGAGGAGCATGAAACATGTTGTTTTAAAGGTAATACAAGGATTGTGCTTGAGAAATAATCACTTGAGATGAGGAAAGGTAACGGGAACAGATGTAAGGGTGAAAATGAGTGTAAAGGGAAGATAATTTCTCAGTAGAAAAAGTGTTTTTCTCATGGCTGTGGTGGGGAAACAAAATTTATAGGGTTTCTTGCACTCATTTCTATGTCTTTTGTTAATTTTAAACAAACTTTTTATTTTAAAACATTTTTTTATTTATAGAAAAGTTGTGAAGGCAATACAGAGAGTTCCCATGTACCCCAGTCCCTGTTTCTACTATTATTGGCATCTTGCACTAGTATAGTACATTTATCACAATGAACAAACATTGATACAATATTATTAATCAGACTCCATATTATATTCAAATTGTCCTTACTTTGTACTTAATGTCTTTTTTCTGTTCCAGGAGCCCATCCATGATACCAAATTATATTTAGTTGTCACATCTTTTTGGGCTCCTCTTGGCTGTGACAATTATGGCTTTTTTTTATAATAACATTGACAGCTTTGCCAAGTACTGGTCCAGCATTTTGTACAATATCCTTTAATTGGGATTTTTGTGATGTTTTTCTCATCATTCAATGGAGGTTATGGGTTTAGAGGAAGAAAACCACAGAAATAAAGTATCATTATCATCATATCATATTTTTAAAGTTGCCAAAAAGATGGTGGCAAAGACCAAAATCTGTTTCTAATTTTACCTAAGCACAAAGCTGGACTGCATTTCTTAGCCTCCTTTGCACTCAATGAGGCCATAAATTGGGTTCTGGCTAACAGAAGTCTCAAGCTCTGTCCATTACAAACCACCCTTAGATTTTCCATGTTATTTTCTTATTCCTCACCGGCTAGTCTAATACAAAGACTTCAATATATGAGTTTGAGACCCTAGGAAAAGACAGAAAAGCTAGAAGGAAGGATCCTGGTTCCCTGAATAACTCTGTGGAGCTGAGCCCCAAGTGGCCTACAAGTGCACTGTGATGTGAATGAGAAATTAGCTTTTGTTATGTTAGCTACTGCCCTTTGCGAATTATAAGGAAATGAAATTAACCTTCCCTGAATAATTCAGAGATGATCAGGGTAAAATTCTATGGTGGTCACAAGATTGAGTGGAATCCATTTTTTAAATGTGTTTTTTATTGATTTTAGAGAGGGAGAGGGAGAAAGGAATAGAAACATCAATGAAGAGACTCATAGATTGGCTGCCTCCTGGCCTGCCCCCAATTGGGGATCTGGTCCACAACCATGGCATGTGTCCTGACTGGGAATTGAACCATGACCTCCTGGTTCAGAGATCAATGCTCAACCACTGAGCCACACCAAATGGACTCTTCCAAAAACATGGATTCTAAAATGGGCTTAGTAGAATCCATTTTTTTGGAAGAGTTCATTTCCCTTTGTCAATCTGGACAGAGTGTTTTCAAAAAAAGAACCTGTTTTATGAGTACCTAAATCCTTCCAGGCTGGAGGACCTCCCTGAAGCACCAGACCTTTAAAACCATTTGTGATCTGTTCTAAACGAATACAGAAATCCTGCTGATAAGAGATCTTTACTGAGTGTGCCCCTTCCAGCACACCTCCATGCCTACTTCCATACACACATACACACAATGTCCAATCTGGGGACATCTGTATGTTGAACTGCTGGCATTCAAGCGAGGAAGCAGGGAAGATATTTTGGCAATATGTGTTAATGGATTCTTGGGTTAAAACTGACAAGTCTAGAAATAAAGTCACTCAAAATGTGTTTTTTACACACTGTGGAGAGTTCAGACAGGGTCTGCCATGTCTGTGGGAGTTTATTGTCTGAAAGGCTCCACCAGGATCCTGACATCCACCATCCTATTACCTCAATGCAGTTGAATAAAATGGGCTTATGCTAGTGTCACTTGAAAGATGGAAAACTGAAACATCCATTTACTTCTACCTAGTTCTCCAAACCTGGGTAATAGTAAGAATCACTTCTGGAGCACCTAAAAATATAGAATGTAGGGCTCTACTCGCAACGATTCTGACACACAAGGTCTGAAGTAGGGTCTGGGAATATACATTTTTAAAATGTTACAAGATGTAATGATCATCCACATTATAATCACTTTCAGTAATTGTCTACACTATTTATTTAACTGAATCAATTGCTAAATATTAGCATGTGTACACACATACACACACACACACACACATCATCATCAAACCAAGGTAAAGTAAAATGTCTCTATTCACTCCACTATTAATTAATCAGTATTTTTCTGAAACAACAGACTTATTTGAACTTCACCCCTGTTTCATTGTCCCTCTTTTCACTCCTGAGTCCTTCAATGACCATAGACTATTGGGGAGAAAAAGTCTTCTCAGTGTCAATGACTCACATCACTGTCTTTTATCTATCTATAATGATATCTCTCCTTTAATTAAAAAGTTTTGTCTGGAATAATACTTGTCTTTTTTTAAAAAATTCACAAATCCCAGGTAATTTCTTGGTAAGTGAATGGATTTTCACCATACAGGTTGATGCTACACATGAACACTGCACTTCATGTACTTTACACTTTCATTTGGTCATTCCCAATTTCTCCAACCTATTCATATAGGGTGCTGCAAATGCTGGGACACACCCCTCTTGTCTTATGTCTGCCACATTCCTCTATCAATAAATTAATCTAATGATAACAACAGAAAGGGAATTCAGAAAGTCTAGTAAAAATTTTCTTAGGGATGTTGCCATGCAATTCTCCCAAATTTCGTTTTCCCTTGTTTAAAAAACCATCTTGTTAGTAATCAGTTCAAACTTATTAGGACTAACATCAAGCTTGGTAGCTTTCCCTTTCAGTGGCGATCATCTCAGCCTGGCAATAGCATCCCCACATCCTCTTAGTACCTTCTCACAAGACAAAATTGACTCACTGACTTTCACTGCATGGATATCAAGTCACAAGGTGGGGCTAGCTGACCTGAGCTTCTTAAGAAGGTCTCTGTCTGGCATGGCAACTTTAAAGATAGTGTACTTCTTGCATGTCAGCTCAGGGTTTCCAAGGCGAGAGAGAGAGAGAGAGGGAGAGAGAGAGAGAGGAAAAAAGAGGCTGTAAGCTCTTTATGCCTGATCTTGGAAGTCATGCAGCCTCACATCCCCAATATTTTATTCACTGGGGCAGTCACAAAGGCCCACACAAGTTTTGAGGAGAGGGGATTTAGACCTCACCTTTTGACAGAAGAATAGCAAAGTTTTGTAAAAGTGTGTGGGACCAGGAACGTTTTGAGAGATTAGGAAGGTAAATTAATTAGGGGAGAAATCCTAACATTAATATTTGTTTGTTTGTTTGTTTGTTTGTTTGTTTAAAAAAGAACAGCAACTAAAATCTGTCATGATCAAATTTTATTAAATAGCACTTAAGATTATGTCAGAATATTTGTCTTCTTAAATCAGCTCATTATTATAGCCCCATATATATATACACACACATGCACACACAGTTATATGCATGCATACACAACATATACACATTTATACACCTATCTACATTCTCAGACAAAGCTTCCTTCTCAGAAGTCAGACTGACTCACAGGCCATCAGTGAATACAACATCAAGACACAACTGTTCCTCAATGTGGACCTAGGCTGATGAGGTCAGCCAAATTGTTTTTGGTTTGTCTATGAACTTGGTTATGGATCCCAAGAGAAGGAACTGAAATCATCAAACTAATTTCACATGATGTACTAAGAAGAACACAGAACCACATGAAAGAGCTTAGTGATTAGTTTACCAAGCCATCCAGCTCTATGTAAATGACCTGTGATAAATGACTGGTCAGCCAAGGAACAGAAATTATGCATTATTTCCGTAGTTTGAAATGAAATGCCATTTGTATTTGTCATTGACTAGTAGATTGCGTGGGACAAAACTTTCTGCAATCACATAAGTGACTTAGTTAAAAATAAAATAACGATATGAGATTTTATCATAAGTTCCTTATTTGGATCATCAATGGTGACTTACAGATGGTATTAATGTGCTGGCAACCATGAAATTCACTTACACAGAAATTTTTTTTAAATATATTTTATTGATTTTTTACAAAGAGGAAGGGAGAGGGATAGAGAGTTAGAAACATCGATCAGCTGCCTCCTGCACACCTCCTACTGGGGATTTGCCCATAACCAAGGTACATGCCCTTGACCGGAATCAAACCTGGGACCTTTCAGTCTGCAGGCTGACGCTCTATCCACTGAGCCAAACCAGTTAGGGCAATATACGATTTCTGAATACCAAAATATTTAAACAAGGTCAATCTCTTTGGGCTTTCATTTAGAATTTTTATTATAGGTTCTGAGAGTCAAAAAGTATACCTAGGGCTTTATCACAATATATTTCCAGATTTGCATTCTTCTGCTCTATTTTATTTTTCTTTTAGTTTCTCTAGATATAAGAATAGTGTAATTGAATGTATAAGTGGCAGTCTCCTTACCTAAACCTATGTGAATCCTAGGGCAGCCCTGACTGGAGAAAATTAAAATAATCATAAGATAAATGTGGCATTTGGATATGCCGCTATTTCTTATAACTCAAGATTACTTAATACATTCACCATTGAAGGCCACAAATAGCTGCTATTTACTATTTTTTGAATGCTTGCTATGTGCAGGTGCCATACTGATGACTTTAGGTAAAATTGTTTCTTTGATAATGATGAATGTCTATGCAGCTGGTATTATTTCCATTTTACAGGTAAAGAAATTCAGTCTCTATCCTAAAGATTGAATAATTTGACCAACATCATGAAATGGTGGAACTGGGTGAACCCAGATCTGTCAGATATGAACCGCTGCCCCTCACCTCTTTAGTGTACTTTGCTTTAGAGAGACTAACAACCTACAAAAAAAAAAAATGACCGGAAAAAGCACCATGGAGTGTGCACTTTTGAGCCTGGAACCACCCCATGAAGAGTATAAGTAAATATTTAAGAGTAGGGGAAAGTTTGCTAGAACTAATGAGGGATGGTCCGCATGGCTTGGATAGAAGCTGGTTCCAGGAATATCCACACTTGAGAAACTTAGAAATTATTTTTCTGGATGAATGACAAACGATTACAGATACAACTGTCTCGATTTGGGCCTCTGTAGGTTATTGGTTGACCTGTATTCAAGAATGATACAAGATTGGAATATAAGGTGAAACAGGAAAGTTACAAAATATAATTGGTGAAAGGAATTGGGTGTAGTTCTGGGAAGAGATAGTAGCTCCAAAGACACCTCATAAAGAAAAAGACAAGCTGATTGGGGATTGGAACAGAGGCAATTCTCCCACCAAGGCATTCCCAGTGACTTTTACTTGTCTACACACATGTACATCTGTGAGTCTGAGTCTTTGTGGATATATGGGGGTGGGTCTGAAGCAATGTTTGAAAACTATCCAGGTTGTGAGTCTGAGTCTTTGTGGATATATGGGGGTGGGTCTGAAGCAATGTTTGAAAACTATCCAGGTTCAATTGGAGGGTGGTGGTACTACTTACACAGTTTTCTTTCCCATAGGAACTACAATTCTCTCACTTTTTACAATTCTCATTTTATCTTATCGAGTTTTCTCCAAATCCTCTAACACAGAACTTCTCAATCTTTAATGTGCTTATGAATCACTTGGGAAATAGAGTTAAAGCGCAGATTCTCCTTTAATAAATCTGGGGTAAGGTCTAGATTTTTATATTTCTAACAAGCTACCAAGGGTTGTAGTCATGGGGTTCTAAAACAATAAAATCATCCTAGAATAAGAGAATGAAGATCATTACTTTCTCCCAAGAAAACAGTATTTTCTGTTTTCCCACTTCTGTTTTGCCGCTACACCCCATTTTCTATATATTCTAATTTGTGGCTACAGCTGAAGAAAAGACAGACAGTAGGTATCACACTGAATCTCAGGCCTGTTGGCCTCTCTCTCTTCCTAGTGCTTGCTTTCTCTGCTCTCCTCCTGTCTCTGCCTGATCCCATCTGGATGCTGGACTTCCTTATTCTCCAGAGGGAATTCCACTGAAGCAGCTGCTTCCTCCTCATGAGTATCACCCGTGTTCTTATAGAACTCTTAGATTCTAGACCTTGGAATTGAGCATGAGAAATCAGCTGGCCTAGCCTTCCGCCCTCAGAAATTGAATGTTTAAACCATTCGAAAGGAGGAAGGTGCCTATTTTCCTCACCCAAACCACCAAAATTTATTTTTTCTTCCCCCTTAAGCATTCATATTTTCAAATATCAAGCATGGGTCTGGTTCAGTTCAAGGCTCAGTCATCAAGACCGTATTTGTATTAATTTGGTTCCAGGTCAAGCATTTCAACTTCACACATTTGTTCCATGATTTGCTAATGCTATCAAATGACACATCATTTTATTCCCCCCCTCTTTTTTTTTCAACTTACTTATTTAATGGGTCCAAAATGGGTGATTAGACCATGAAAACATGTGGTATCCTAATTGGATTTTGAAAATGTGTAAACATGGCCCTCCAGTGGCTTCCTTTTACCATCTGGACCAAATATAAACTTCTGACCATTGATTTCAACTCTCCTCCACCTACCCCACCCTCGTGCCCCTCTCACTTGTGACTTCTCTCCAGGGTCCCTCTGCTCTAGCTAAATTGATCTTCTTATTTTTCAGAACTCTTTTCTCAATTTCTGCCTCACAGCCTCTGCCTGAAGTAGTCTACAGAGGAGAAACAAGCACCTACCCTTCATTCTGTATACCATTCAGAAGGGCTTTTGGATTTCAGCTTAAGATGGATACCTCAAGAAATACTGCCGAAGTTAACCCCATCTATTTTTAAGTACTGTCATCTCTAGTTCAAGTCAATGTTTTCCAATTATTTTGGGGAAATTTTGTGTTATACTCAGGCATATTTATGTGGCTTATTGAGTCATTTACAGACACTAACTGTATGTTGGGTACTAATCAAAGTGTGGGGATTGCAGTGAACAAGCTGTCAAGGTTCTTTTTTTAAGATTTTTTTTTTTTTTCGAGAGAGAGAGGAAGGGAGAGGTAGAGAGAGAGATAAACATCAATGTGAGAGAGCAAAACACCGATTGGCTGCCTCCTGCATGCCCCCTACCGGAGACCCAGCCTACAACCCGGGCTTTTGCCCTGACCAAGAATCAAACCAGCTACCTTTCCATACACAGGATGATTCCCAACCAACTGAGCCACATCAGCAAGGGCAAGCTGTCAAGGTTTTTAATATCAGAGTTTACATTCATTTGGATAATGAGCAATAAACCAATAAATAAACCATTTCAGCTGGTGAAGAAGTACTTACCATTGCTTGGTCTGAGGCTAGAGGGAAAGGAATCATCTTACTTTTGATTTAAACACTCTCTCTGAATGCACTTTACAAAACCTTTCATGTACTGAGCAAACACTTGAGACTCACTTTATTTAGATGTGCACATTAAAGTCTGCATGTGAATAAAACCTGTTAGACATGTTTCAAGAGCAGGTTCTATAAGAGGCCAGTCATGCCTAAGAACTGAGGTGACTGACCATTGATTTTATTGGTGAGAAAATGCTCTTCTGTGATCTTTAATACAGGTCAGAGTTTCACAAACTTGAGTTTCTCATTAGTTTCTCAAATTTTAATCAAACTCATATGGGGTACTTGTTAAAAATGCATACACCAAATTCTGGTGTGCTTGGCCTTTGGAACACATAACAAAACACTTTGATAACAATCAAGACTCTGAGATAGATAGATTGGTAGATGGATGGATGGATGGATGGATGGGTGGGTGGATAGGTGGATGGGTGGATGGGTGGATGGATGGAAGGAGAGATGGATACGTGGACAGAACCAAGTAATTTTAGGCTGCCAATTAGTAGCTGAATCAAGTAGACATATGTTATAAAATATGTTCCATGACTTCAATTTTATCGGTCCTGTGCCACTCTGCCTATTATTTGGGAAGATAAGCTCAGTTCAATCTCCTTCCTCTAATTTTCTTTTTTTTAAAAAAAATATATTTTATTGATTTTTTTACAGAGAGGAAGGGAGAGGGATAGAGAGCTAGAAACATCGATGAGAGAGAAACATCGATCAGCTGCCTCCTGCACACCTCCCACTGAGGATGTGCCCGCAACCAAGGTACATGCCCTTGACCGGAATCGAACCCGAGACCCTTCAGTCCGCAGGCCGATGCTCTATCCACTGAGCCAAACAGGTTTCGGCTCCTTCCTCTAATTTTCATGAAGAAAAACCTTATTCTTTGAGCCCTAAGTATAAAAATTATTTTGAGAATAAATAATTAAAATAGGATGTGTAAAATGTAATATTTCATTTAATTGCCCATTACTTAACATATAAATTAGATTTTTAGAGCCAAATTTTCTCCAGATAAGTCACTTTTAAGTCTCATTCAATTTCTCTGATATAAGAGGATATGTAACAACACTGGAAACAAAGATACCTTTTATATTCTAACAAGACTCATTAAGAAACCATCATTATGGGGAAATATTTTTTTAAAATCGAAAAAGAAGAAGAGAAAGAGGAGGCAGAGGAGGAGGAGGAGGAGCAGGAAGGAACCATGATGCATTAGGACCAGGCACTAAGCCTCAGGGTGACTGAGAGGCCTTAGGATATTTTCACTGTTGCCAAGCATCATCCTACAAGGCCCTCCCTAGTCTAGGGAAGATGGCAGGAGAGGTAGTTAGCAAGAATCATGTGGCCATTACAGTATATTAGTTCCAGTTTGTTCTTACACCTAACAAGAGGCAGAGAAAAGTGTTTCCCTTTTCAAAGAAAAGTAAGGGGGCTCCAGTCATTCATGACTAGGGTATTCAGAAAAAGGGAAACCGGCATTTCCTTCTCCAATTGGAAGCCTTTGGGCTCCCAAAGCTGTAAGACCCTTCCTCAAGATGTCTTCACAGAAAAGTGCCAGAGTTCTTGGAAGAGCTTGATGTGCAGCCCTGAGGTATGGCAAGACATATAGGAATATGTGCTATGTGTGGCCCTCTTTCAGCCTAGACATTTCTAAAGGCATGAGTATCAGAACTCGGAGGGACTATGGCACGAAAACTTGGTGAACCCCCAATCCACCTAGTTTCCTTCCATGCTTGGATGATGAAAAAAAGACCCAAACCTTTTATTGGTTTCCTATCAAAGAGCCCAAACATTAGTGGAGGAGCTGGAGCCATGGAATTCCTTCAGGATGTAATGGCATACAAGGCTACATTAGGGAGAGTGGAGAAAGCTTAAAAACACACATACACCACCAATATGGAAACCACTAGGAGCAGATGGAACCAGGAAGAAATCAATAATGCCCAGAAGTACCTCCATCCCAAGGGCAAGAGGCCATTTAAGAAAGAATTTTTCTGAGTCCATTAGTCCTTCTTCAGGCTCCTGAGAATCTGGGTCTAGAGGAAGGGGAGGATAGCATTGATCCAGAGCCAGATCTTACCCCCCACCCTCTTTCTTAGCAGCCAGAGTCACAGATCTAGCTGTAAATTGGATATGCAATTAAGGGTTTAAATTAAGCCACACTAAGTTTTAATTACCAAATGTGACCAGGAAGTTATGGAATACACCCAAGAGTTTGTTTAGGGAAGAGAAAATAGTAGATTCTACATAGCACTATTGAGTGCAGAGATGTTTAAAAATACATAAGACTATTTCACTTTTCTTTGGATCTCAGTTGCATTTCCTTCAAGATCCCATTGTCATAGAAGCCCATATTTAAAGCAATTTCTGTATTCTCATGGTCAAATAATCTAAGAATGTAAATTTCCCTTTTATTTTTCTTACTCTTTGCATATTTCTGTGATTGCATCATGTAGTTTCACTCATTGATCACTCGACATTAAATATTTCATCAAAAGTTCAAAGTCAAGTACTTGGTCATTTGCAAGAAAATCTATCTGGCATTGAAGACTAGTCTCCAGAGTGAGGGGATTTGATGACATGCCAAGGCATTGCATCCAGTTCCCTAGGTGGTATTCTAAGGAGTGCACAGCAGGAACAATGCTCCAGCCAGATTCATAGAGAAGTGCATAAACTCCCAGTCTGAGCACATGCTAACTAACATCTACCCTTGTTTACATTTAGCCACTCCTATATATGCTTTATTTTACTCTGAATTAAGGTCTTGCCTCCATGTAAAATGCTCTTGGAAAAGAACGTTTAATGAGAGCAACCTCAATTGAACAAACAGGATTAGGCAGACTAATAAATAGACTAAGAATAAATCGGTTTAGTGGTGCACAACTTAAAGAGACTCATCCTTTATTTTCATATATTGACTCTTGCACCAAATCTTTGTTTTATTGTTATCAAAGTTAAAATGGAAAGGATATATATTTTAAAATAAAATAACATTTGTGTTTCTGCTCTTTAGATTTAAAAATACATTATGAATTTCTAAGTCTAATATTTTTTATATCAATAAAATAAATTTTTTTTGCCAGGAACCTTCCTGAGATCCCTCTTCTTTAAATTTATGTCAGCCATATAACAAACTAATAAAGATGTAGGTTATATTAGTTCCCTTCACTTCAGTGACTAATGATGTAACTTCCAGAAATCATTTAACAATCTTAAAATAGTTACTCTTCAATCCGCCAAGATATTCAATCAATAAATATCATTCCATGTGAACATTACTATGACTGCCAAACTATGCAATCTTATAATGTGGAGGGGGAGTGGGGAGAGGGGGACAAGCAGGATGGAACCAAATATTTTATGGCAAGAGGCCTTTCAGGTAGACTGGCCGGATTCCACATATATCCATTTATATCTGGAAGTCTTCACTGTTGTTTTAAGCCTGGAAATCAATGACCATCATCCCTTCGAGAGTCTGAAAACCTGAAATAAGTGTTTTTCTTTAAGTACCTTTGCAAAAGTGCTTAATTTTCCATGGGAACTCACTGTCATGACCTGGCTCCTGGAATTCAAGGAAAGGGTGGAAAGTCGAGTCCAATAAATGAATAAGTTTCAGGAACTTCAAACTTTATTATTTCTGATGTGAACCTAACGCTTTTTTCCATTTTAAAAAGAAAAAAAAAAAGGCAAGGTATTTTGCATTCAAGTTGCTCTTTCAAAGAGGAGAATGAGAGTGTGCAGCCCCCTTTACCCTGGCGAAAGCCTCACATTCTATATCTTGTTGGCTCAGAGTGTCTTTGTTTGGAGTCCAGCCCCTGGGTGAAGGTCAACTTATGAAAGACAGAATGAGGTTCAAATTCTTTAATTAGTTTTGTCAGAGTTTCTCTATGGCTGGCAATAAAAGTAAGACTTTCTGGGAGATCAGGTTCTCATCCTGAAACTTTGGATAGAATCAAGTCCTTGAAAAGCCAAGATCATTTTCAGCTCATTGTTGTAGTCTATCTCTGAACTGGGCTTTTTGCTAAAGAGCTTTGGAGCCAAAATTATTATGTCATCCCCACAGTCATGGCCCATAGGCACCAATAAGAATGTCTCCTTGATATTAATGCATAGAGACCTGCTATCTTAGAAGGGCTTCATAAAACAGTGTACTCCATGAGCCAATTGGGAGAAAAACCATTGTTTGAGAATGTTGTGAATGAATCAGTCTGGGATCCAGATTTATCCGAATGCTTAGAGGTGGAGTCTTCCAAAGTGAAAGATTAACAAAAGGATAGGAGCAGCTCACCAATGATGCTGAAACTTGGTGAGAAGCCTATATTAGATGGAGAAAAAAACACAACAACACAATAAAACCTTTTACAGAAACATCTTTGAAATGACTGTGCCCTTTCCTGCCAGCAAGTTCTAGTCTCTAATCCCCATGTAGGTCCTTTTAAGGTTGACCACATAGCTGGATAAGAAGGCAATACTCTTAAAAATATGTAACTTCATTGATATGGTCATGTAAAAAATGGGCCATTGCAAACTCATGAAAAAAAAATACAAAGAAAAAGTGACCATGTCTTTCCAGCTTATGGAACAGCTGGAGCTTGTCTGAAAGAAACCACACCCTCTGCCCCCTCAGTGAGTCAACTCTCTCCTCCTTCCTTGGGGAATACCCACCTCCCTCCTGAGGGAGGAGATGGCTTTAAATGGAGGTACTTTTTTTCACCCCTCTGCCTGGGGGCCTAGGGCAGGCAGAAGATGTCAAATCTTATATTGACATCTAATTTTACAAATATTCCTCTTTGGCAGCTTGAGTTTCCTCTATAGGTCTATATCAGACCCAGTGACACATTCAGTTCAGGGGAAAACATCTGCTTTCTAAAGGTTACTAAATCTCTTCCTACTAACTTTAATGTCCATGAAAAAAAAAAAAGTAAGTCCCCATGAGTCTTGTTTTTCTCATTTTAGGCACCAGATGATTCTCAAAACCATATTTTTATTTATTTATTATTATTTTTTTTTAATCCTCACCCGAGGATTTTTTTAAATTGATTTTCAGAGAGAGAGGAAAGGAGAAAGAGAGAGAAACCTCAATTGGTTGCCTCCTGTAAGTGCCCCAACCTGGGATCAAACCTACAACCTATGTGTGTGCCCTGACTGGGAATCAAACCCACAACCTTTTGGTGCATGGACAATGCTTCAATCACCTGAGCCACCCAGCTAGGGCATCAATACTACTTTGAGTCCACATAACATTCCCCAAATGAGAATTTCACACATCAAACTGGAAAATAAAAGCAAAGAGGGAACATAGAAAGTATTTGCTTTCTACTTTTTGAGCAAATGTTCATCAAGATCAGCTTCTCCAATTGGAGATATGTACTTTGTGTTATATTTCAGACCTATGCCCACTGATGTCATCTCTAAGGGAACTTGCCTGCCATATCTTGGGAGCTTTCCTCCCAGTGGAAGGGACCAGGCACTTGTTTTAGTCAGAAGAATATTGAACATAAGTAATTTCTTTTCACCGGGGTAATGTACTACACACATGATTTGTAGAATGTTCAACTGTATGGTGACTTTTCCATATTATTATCTAGCTCTTAATTTAATATCCTGGGAAAATGTTCCCAGAGTTCAGGGAGGACAGGAGTTTCAGTACCCTGATGTGCCCTGACAGCTGCCCTCTTCCGTACCCTGCCTGCTGGGCATCTGATTATATCCACAATAGTAACTTGTAAACCAGTTGTATTTGTGACTTGGCCCACAATGTCACTCATTGCTGATGTCTGCACATCAGGCTGGCCTCTTGGCTACAATAGTTATCTCCCAGTGCCCCAATTCTGCAGCAGGGTTTGAAGTTCTTATGCTGGGTCTTTCAAATTATTTTCTGCCCATGCTACTTAGAATTGCTCAAAAAAATAGCAAATAACAACAATAAGCCTGTTTTAACTTTGCCTGGGACTTTTCAGAAGCCACATTCAATTAATAAATAAATGAAATGGATCTTCTTGATCAACTATGACAATAAGCACTGGCCTACATATCCAGGCCCTGAAAGAAGTTGAAGCAATGGGCCTAATGAGAAGCAGTCAGTGAATCTAATGAGAATCAGACAGAAGGCCTAATGAGACATTTAACATGCTCTGCCTCTCCCTTCTCTTTTGTTCAGTTTTCATGGGAATCTGTGTTTGGGGAGCTCAGTTGTACTGGCGACAAGCAGAAGCACATGGCCTGAGTGGCGTGATCCAGGAGACAATAGAAAGACATGAAGATGGCCTGGGATGGGGAGAGAGGAACTTGGAAAATATACCTAAAGGCCGTGATAATGTGGTTGGTGGGTTTTTATTTTACTTCTATTTTAATTGTGTCTTTGCCTTTTTTGGAATACTATTTAGTTATATAGAGAGCTATTGGTGACACAATAAGTGGGCAGAGATTTCAATCGCATTACATCACTGCTCAGAGGTAAATACAGATAAGAAAAGCATGCTATGCTATTTCTGTGGCTGACTGTTGCCATTCAGAGAGAAATGACTGGAATGTAGGTGTCACACAAAGAAGATACCTGGAATAGTCTCCTTATGAAGCAGCATTCCATGGAACACTAGGTGTTTTCATTTGTTGACCTTGGATGGAGTTGGCAGCTAGAGAGATGGCTATCAAATTATAGGCTAGGCTAGGCTGAAGATGGGGGCAGGGACACAGAACTTACTGAGTTACAGCTCTGAGTCTCCATTACCTGTACTGGAGCCAAGCGAACCAAACATGTATATGTCTATACCACTGTTTGAAATTTTGTTTGACCCATGTATTTAACAGTTTAGGAGTATACCTTGGTTTTGAGAAAATAAGCAAAATTTCTGTCTTATTTGGTTTTAAAGCACAATAAATTTGCATTGGCCCTTCTTGCCTGCCTATCAAATAAGTCTTTCTTGCTATACATATTCTTTGTTTTATTTGCTTGCTCAAATATATCCTTTCAATGCAACTTTGTCCTATCTATCATCTATCTATCTATCCAACTATCTATCTATCTATCTATCTATCTATCTATCTATCATCTATCTTTTATCTATCATCTATTTATTTTATTGTGACAACTCTTCTTTTGGTTGTCAATGTTCAGCTTCTGCTTGCCCACCTGTATCTGAGTTAGAGATCTGAAGGTGAACGAAACAGGCTTGCTCTTTTCGTGGCGCCACCTAGTGGCCTCACATGGCAACACAGTTGTCAGCAATCAAGGCCTTAGATATCAGAATACTTACTACACAGGTTGATGTGTGAAGGATAAAAACTGAGTACAAGTATACTGACATTCATCAGTTCCAGGTGCTAAGCTCAGAATTCACACATGTCAGCTCTTTTAAACTTTACAAAAACTGTATGGGGTAGATATTCTCTTTTTACTGCTATTCATGTTAGCTAAAATGCAGAGCCCTATGCTAGATGTTTTACATATCATTGGTTGATTTTTCCAGTAATAACACTATGAAGTGTGAATTATGTGTTCTTTTGAGTTTAACTGTTAGGATCTCTAATGGGCTCCAGGCGTATTTGCTGTGTGACCTTAAACAAATTACTTAACTTCTCTATGACTATTTTCTCACATATAATAGCACATATATCAGAGCGTGAACACTTGTAAATTGTTTTTAAAAAGTGTCTGAAACATAGTAAGCATTCAATATATGCCAGCTATTATTATTATTAATAATAGCAGCTACACCTCCTTCCCCAGTACAGCAAAACATTGTTGGACAAAAAGACTCACTATGCTGACTGGTCTCTTAAATTTTACACTTATAAATCTCAAATGGAACTTAATTGTACTAACCAGGCCTAGGTGCATTTCATGTTATTTTTAGATTCCCCAAACAAGTGTTTCCTACCCTGCTGTTCTCATATCTTTTACACCACAACCACTCACACCCTCAGCTTATGACCTTGCCTCATTATTGAGAAAATAAGCAATTAACTGGAGCTTTTTCATCTCCGCCACGATAGTTGCTGACATACCTGTTTTCAGCCCTCTGTCTTTTGATAAGGGATAAAGTTTCCATTTTCATCAAATGGTACTGTTCCAATTACACACCTGGATCTCATGCCTTGTCTTTTCAAAGACTTGGCTCCTCTCTTTGCTAAATCACCAAATTCTCCATTTCTACTGGATCACTGCCATCAGTATATAAACATGCATCCTTAAAATATGCTGCCTGAGGCTACTCTCCTCCCCTCTTGATATTCATTCTCTGCTTCCCTTTGTTATAGGTAGAATAAGGGCGGGGGCAGGGATTCATTTCAATAAGATCTCTATTTTCACTGTACCTCGAGTCTGCCTTTGTCAGGTCATTCATGACCACCATGCCACCAAATTCGCTGGCAGCCTCTTTCTTTTTACTTCTTAGCAGGACTTAATGTATCTTCTGTGAGTTTGTGAGACACCATGATCTCCTGATTCCACTTCCCCTCACTTGCCTCCTCTGACTGACCTTCAAATGTTAAAGTGCCTGCCCCAGAGCTCCATCCTAGCCCCTTTCTGTTCTCTACCTGTGTCTCTAAATTAGAAAACTCATCAAGACCCACCACCTGAGACTTACTACATAAAACTTGAAAAGAGATATCCCATCCCTGACCTTTCCCTGAAACCCTTGACTTGCCATTTCCATATGGATAGATAATAGGTATCTCCAACTGCCACAACCATAATTTCTTTTAAAAAATAAGGGCATCATATATATATGATCATTTATATAATGATCACACTTAAGAAAATTAACATTAGCCTGGCTGGTGTTGCTCAGAGGTTGAGCATTGACCCATGATCCAGGAGGTCATGATTCTATTCCTGGTCAGGCACATGCCCAGGTTGTGGGCTAGGTTCCCAGTGTGGGGTGTGCAGGAGGCAACCAATCTATGATTCTCTCTCATCATTGATGTTTTTATCTCCTGCTCCCTCTCTCTTCCTGTCTCTGAAATCAATAAAAGACATTTAACAATTAATATTAATTGTATAATCTCATTGAATGTACAGTTTATATTTGAATTTCCTCAAATCGTTCCAAAAATGTATTATAGATGGGCTTTTTGTTTTCCTAATCTGTGTTTCACCTAAGATGTGCACATTGCATGTAGTTCTTCTTCTTTTGTTCTTTTTAAAATTTTTGTATAATAATTTTTGTTAATATTTTATTTATTTTTTGGAATTAATGGTTTTTAGTTATAGTTTATATTCCTATTCTTTTGTATTAGGTTCAGGTGTACAGCATAGTGTTTAGATAATCATACATTTTACAAAGTGTTTCTCCTATATTTCCAGAAACCACCTGCACCATACATAGTGATTGGCTATGTTTTCTATGATGTACTTTATATCCCCATGACAAATTCTAATTACCAATCTGTACTTTTTAAAAAAATTCTCACCTGAGGATATTTTTTCCATTGCCTATAAGTGCTTAAATTAACTGCTACAAAAACATAATGTGATACTTTGGTAGTGTTATTTTTTTCTTTCAACAAATTCCACTCATAGTGAAATTCTAAGTTGAAGAATCTGTTGAAGCTAACCTAAAGAGAGATTAGCTAAAGCTTTGTGAAGTCCACTGTCCTTAAGAATCCATGGATAAGACTTGCTCTGGCTAGCAAGAACCTAATTGGGCAAGCTCTTTATAGACCAATCCTTCTCAAGTCTAGATGTCATTGGAGGTGGGAGGCTTCCTAAAATATACCAATACTCAGACTCTATCCAGACCAATTAAAACAGAATTGCTGGGATTGTACCTGGACATTAACTTTTCTAAAAGCTCCCTAGGTGATGTTGATATGCAGTCAGAGTTCAGAAGAAAATATTAATTTAGTACCAACTGGGCATTAGTGTTACTAACATCTACACTAATAAAAGAAAAACATGCAAATTGACCATCCCTCTGCTATGCCCACCAGCTAATCAGGAACAAGCATGCAAATTAACCCAACAAAGATGGCGGTTAACTTGCATACACAGGCGTGGAGTGAAGACTGAAGACAGTGTAGATCAGGGGTCCTCAAACTACGGCCCGCGGGCCACATGCAGCCCGCCGAGGACATTTATCTGGCCCGCCGGGTGCTGTGGCCTGTCCTGCTTAGCAGCTGACTTGTCCCGGGCCCGCAGTGCACATAGGAATTTGTTCATAATTTTTTTTTTAAACTATAGTCCGGCCCTCCAACAGTCTGAGGGACAGTGAACTGGCCCCCTGTTTAAAAAGTTTGAGGACCTCTGGTGTAGAAGGAAGCCAAGCGCTGCAGAAGGGAGGGAAGCAGTGGAGAAGGGAGCAAGGCAGTGGAGATGGGAGGGAGCGAGGCAGCAGAGAAGGGAGTGAAGGGAGCCTCAGTGGGCTTTGCTCCCTTCTCTGCTTCGCTCAGGCCGCAGGACACCCTGTTCTTGCAGGAATCTTCCTGCAACGGGCCTCTAGTTTCTAAATAAGATGATCAACCCTTTGTCCCTACAGGGTTCTATATAGTTGTGACCTCTTTCACTTAACCCTACATTCCACTCTGTCTTTATTGGGGGATAAATTTTTAATTTAATAATGATTCTATAGTCATCTCACCAGATCTAGTTTCAAACTCATTCATAAATGAATTCTCATTGAAAAAACTTCAGAGAGGGCACTGAGAGATCCCAGGGCTGGATTTCAGGGAGTAAGGATTCAGCATTGGAGAGGTTGTTTAGCAAGATACCAGGGACAGCATCAGTGGAGGAATAGTCTTGTCCAGTCAGGAAGTGAAGCAAATCAAGAGATCAATGCCAAGAAAACTGTCTTGAGGAGAAAATGAAGCTAATCATTTTTCTTTGACAAAGATTTATTGAGTACCTATTGTGTTCTAGGTATTAGATCCAGCATTTTAGGTACAATCCTACTTTCCAGGATCTGAGTTTAGGGAGGAGATGCCATCAAATAATTTCAAAATAACATGGAAAGTTATGAGCAGAATGAGAAAAAAATATGTGGCCCAAGGTGAGGCATTTGAGCAGACCTCTAGAAAATTCAGTTACCAGGAAAATGTTGCCCTCAGGATATGGAGTTTGAAATGGTGGGAACAGGCAGTTTATGATAAAGGCCATGAACCACATGAAGGTTTGGGGTGCCAGCTTTTAATGGGATGCCAGCTATGTAGCTCAGGGATGGCCCAGCCTTGAGTTGTTAAGCTAAATTGGGCGTCTGCAGAAAGTGAGGCAGGCAGAAAGGTGTTGCCTGTCTTGTTCAGTTTCATTCTGTAATTTGCTCATCACATTGACAGTTGGGATTACTACTTTGCTAATTCAGTTGTTTTGCTTCTATTTGGTAAATCTCTATTCATCTGATGATTGATTACAGGTGGCTATACACTGAGAAATGACAGAGAATAGCTTGGCCTCCCTTTGCTCCTTCTCTCAGTAAACAGAGTCCTGGAAAGCCTTGGAGCTGCCTTAGGAAACGTCACATACTCTCTAAATAAGAAGCTGAAGGGAGGTGGAACATTTAAATTAATCTCCAGTGGAAACCTCAACCCACTTGTTATAATCATTCTTGGCACAAAAGACCTCCCACATTGGCTAAAATCCCAAAATACAAAATTGGTAAAATGCAGAACAGAAAGCTGGCATGGACCCTGTAGTGATCACCCTGTCCCACTGACCCCCAGCCTTGGAATTCTGTTAAGACTTGGCTTCAAGGCACATTCTTTTAGCCTTTGGTAGGCAGAGGTGTCCGGCTCTTGCACTGTGTACATGATTTAAAAAGAACTAAGAACAGGCTCTTAACAAACCACTGCTTTCTAAAGGTTAAATCTCACTGCTCCAAGTGTGACTGGGAAACACAAATGTATTCCAGATCACTGAGCCCACAGGTGCAGAAGTTGAGTGCTGCAAATTTCATGTGCAGGCTGGCAGGGCCCTTTCTTTGAGTCTCCAGATGCAAAGGGAATATTTTATGTACAGGAAGACAGAGGCTACACAGGGACAGCTGGGCTTCAGAGAAACAAAGTATGGACATGTGGTTAACTCTACCACAAATCCCCAGCTCCAGCCACCAACATAGGAGGGAGAAAGAAAGCATCCAGGGGAATTTCATCCACACATTCTTTCCAATAACTTTGAGTGCTTACTATATATCAGACATTTCCCAAAAATATTTTCCTGCCTGTGACAAAATTTCTCACACTAGATAAACATGTTTCTTGCCACTTAGAACTCATTATGCAACTCAGGGTGTGAGAACATTAGGCATACCATTTGCCCTGATATATGTCACCAGAAAAGTGATTTTATGACTTTCCTTTTCTCTAACTGACCTAGTCCCTTTTCATAAGAGCCCTGGAGAGAAACAGCTTGAGAAGTGGATTTCACAAAGGACACAATCTGCGTGAAGAGGGTCTGGAGCTGCTTACTGGAAGTACAGTTGTTGATTTCTCTTGTGCCCAATGGTTATGATGCCAAGAGGCTGTTGCCATGAAGGGTCATAGGTTTTCAAATTCTCCATGAACAGGAATGCAAATTATTTTCTGTGAAAACTTGGTGGCAATGATGACAGGGAAATAGGCTAAGGAAAATATTAAAGGAGGTAAAAAGAAAGGAAAAAAAAACACACAAGAATAACCTTAGACCTCTAAGGTCAGAAAAGCGTTTGGGGACATAGATATGACGGTATTATTTTTTCAAAGATATTTATCAAACCCTTATTATTTTCAGGCCATGGTCAGTAGTAGGGATGTAATACTAAGCAATAAGTCATCTTTCATGAAACTTTCATTATAGTGATAGAAGAGCAAAAACTGAAAAAAAAATAAAATGGCAAATGCTGAGTTACAGGAGGTGGTAAGGGGGATGTGTGTACTTGTCTTTGGGTAGGTATTAACTTGTTTAACACCTGGAAGATACACCCAAAAGATAACATTTAGGCAGAACCCAGTCGCTAAATGAAAGAGTCATTCTTTGAGCAAACAGAGCTGATTCTTTGACTTTCTCATTATTTCTGTTCCCAGCCCAAGAGATGAGCTGGTGTACCCTTCATTTCAGTATCTTCAGTTTCATTACCAATCAGCATCATGCTGCTGATAAAGTGTAAGGGAACATCTAATTTTGGGACCAGGGGGACTAAGACACAGAAAGACTAGTATCTACCTTCTGTGCCCACCTCTGACCAAGTCCCAGACCACTTGCTCTGTTTGCCAGGTGGTTCTGAGTTATTCCTGATTCATCCAAAAATATCAAGAAACCCATCCAGAGCATGTGCTCCAATATCTTCAGAACAATGGCATGGGATTTATTCATTTAGATCAGGGGTAGGGTACCTTTTTTCTGCCAAGGGCCATTTGGATATTTATAACATTAGCAGTCCATACAAAATTATCAACTTAAAAATTAGCTATATTTGGTCAAACATTTAATTAACTCACCCCTAATGCCTTGGCAGGGCCAGACTATATGATTTCGTGGGCCTTATATGGCCCATGGGCCAGACATGCCCCACCCCTGATTTAGATCAAGGAGTTAGAAAAGGAAAATATTATGAAGCTAGCAGACTTGCCTGATTGGGTATAACTTTTTGGGGGAGTAGGGGATTGGATACTTTCTCCCCCACACCCTGCCACTCCTTATATTGAATTTTTGAGGTATTCTCATTCCACTATCAACAATATGGAAGAAAGGGGATTCAATCCTCTTACTCAAATGTTCTTTATTAAAGCAAAGAGATCTGTTTACCTTCAAGCTAAGTTCACACTTCACACCTCCAGGGGGGCCATGGGTTTACCATTTAGAATTTGGCTTTGGCTAGCCCTGACCTGACCAGTATCACAAACTTGAGGGCAGGGGTAACCACACCATATGAAATACATCATGGTGCCTGACAGACTTCCTGGGCAGCTTGTACACCTTTCTCTCTGCATTGTCCCTTCTCAGGTATACCTAGCTCACCTTCATTTTCTTGGGAGTTTGGGGGTTACCCCACCATAGGTCTTCTGTCCACCCACCAGTTCAACAGGTACTCTTGGTCTTTAACACTTCTGCACACATTCCAACTAAACACCTTCACCTAGTTGCCTCTTTACATATCTGAAAATATATTGGAAACTTTTCAAATAAAATAAAAGATTTTCCCAATGAAAGAGGAATCATGGAAGATGAATAAACCCAAAACACCATGATTCTATTATGTAGGTCATTGGGGAGTAGAGATGGATGGGAGCCTGTACAGATGAAGCCATCTATACTAATAAAAGGGTAATATGCTAATTAGACCGGACATCTTCCGGACATCCTTCTGGACAAAGCCACAGTGGCAGGGGCCAAGGCAGAGGTGGTTAGGGGTGATCAGGCTGGCAGGTGAGAGCAGTTAGGGGGCGATCAGGCTGGCAGAGGGGAGCAGTTAGGGGGCAATCAGGCTGGCAGGGGAGGGCAGTTAGGGGCGATCAGGCCAGCAGGCAGAGGTGTTTAGGGGTGATCAGGCAGGTGAGCAGTTAGGATCCAGCAGTCCTGGATTGTGAGAGTGATGTCCAACTGTTGGTTTAGGCCCAATCCCTGTGTAATCAGGCCTAAACCGGCAGTCAGACATCCTCTGAGGGGTCCCAGATAGGAGAAGGTGCAGGCCAGGCTGAGGGACCCCACACCCATGCATGAATTTCGTGCACTGGGCCTCTAGTCTAGAAATAAGAGGGCTGCATCCTATTCTCCAGATTCACCTCAATGTTCTCCAACCTCCTTTTCTCTGAAGAAGTGAGTGTCTATTATAGTGTATCAATCAACCTTCCACATAAGCCCCAGATGCTCAACAAAAACTCATCAATTGCCAAGAGTATATGGACACGATGACATGGCCAGAATACATTTTATTTTTATTGGCTTCTCTGTAGAGATTTTAACAATAAAACAAAATCATTGTTCCTGCTCAAAGAAACTTACCATTTCTGATAGGAATATCCAACAAATGCCTGGAATTCATGTTGGAACACCAAGAAAGAAATGTGTAGCTGCTGTCTGTTTATCATTTAGCTCATGGATGGAGGTCTGTCTCCTTCAACACAACTTCTTTAAATAAAATTGACTCTTGTGAACCAGCTGTAATGGCACATCTTCCATAAAGCCTGCTCTGATTCCCTCCTCCAATGCTATAGAATTGCTTTCCTTCTGAAAACCCAGTTTGTACTCTGCTTCTATTGGGAGTCAATTCATAATTAAGCGTGGAGGACACACACTCTGAGAAGAATAAAAGAATAGCAATAAAAACAATAAATGCTCTTAATTGAGAACTTATAAGCTGGTCAATACAATATCTTTTTACAGTACCTCATTTAGTATTAACACTATTAGTTTCAAAATGATTATGTAACTCATCAAAATCACACATTCTAACTCATACCTGTTTTATTCCAAATTCCTTGCTTTGATCACCAATGCCTCCTGACATTTTTCAAATTACTCTTCTCTCCTCCCATCCTGCCAGCCTACATTCGGGCCACCATATCATGTCCATACACTCTTGACAACTGATGAATTTTGGGGATTGCACCAGGGGACTTCATCCCTCTCAAATGCTGAGGTGAAACGATATTGAAGACCACTTTTTTTTCCTAAGGACCACTTTTTGATCAGATCTGTCTGTCTTCTTTCAGCTACTGGGTTTTATACCTCTGTAGAGGAGAAACTGTACCTTTTCACCTCTCTGCTGTCTCCCCCATACACCATCACTGTGGAGCTTAGAACAATATCTTGCTCTTATCATTTCTGAATGAGTTTTTTAATAACATTTTAATAAATAGAAGAACATTAACTACAATAAAAGATTATATAAGTGAAATATAATGTACAAGTGATAACATCTGTAGTCAATGAGGGGCTTCCTAGAGGAGGTGACATTTTTTTTTATTTCATTTGGCTGGAAGAACACTTATTTAGTGGTAATGAAGGTGAAAAGCAACCTATTGGGAAAAATTGCCTAATGGTCTGAAATAAAGTGTTTCTTGATGTTAATGAGAAATGATGGTGCTGATAGATTTTTTATGACCATAGAACAGAATAGCAAGAAAGTTTAATTTTGGGAATTTCTGTTTTCCATTCCAGGATCACTATAGTCTTGAGTTTTTACTTGCATCCCACTGGATGCAAGTGGATGAAGGTATGTGCTAAAAATAGGCTACTAATGTTTTCCTTATAATTAGAGCACACATCAGAAGAGACTAATGACCCCATCCCACACTGTTTTCTTTTCATTTCATTTGGCCTCAAACAAATAAACCTGATAAATATTATCAGAGTTACATATGCTCATTAAGGGTTATAGTCAGTGGCTATGTTTGTTTTACTGTGTAATAGATGATGAAACCATGGCCATGAGTGGAATAAGCTGGAATGGTTTTCATATTTTCCCATCACAACACTGAAGACTTGATCATTGTATTTTCACTGGCTTATATTCGAAATAAAACAGCTTAATAAAGCACTTATTCATTTTGACATGTCTTAAAGCAGTCCACATTTACATCTTCTGATCTAGTTCAATGATACATGATAGATGTTTGAAAATGGTCTTAAGTATAGCACTGAATGTTAAATAAGCATTTCCAGTGGCTACACAACTAGTGTGAAAGCTGTCAAATACAAAACAGTATTTTTAATAACTTACCAATTCACCATAATTGAGGATTTTCTTGGTAATATTTTATGGATTAGAGGACAAAATTTGACTCATGCTATATAAAATTGATATTATAAAAAGTCAAAGTATACTCTATTGGTCTATTATCTTTATTTATTTATTTTATTTTTTTTGAGATTCCAGGCTAGTAAATGAAAATAACCACTGTAATTATGTCTTTATGAAAATACCACACATTTTAATATCAGATTCTCATGGCTTTCATATTTTTAAAGAGACTTAAAATAATAAGTCTTCCATAAATTCTTACAGAAATGGTAAAATTATACCTGTGATTTGACTATCTAAAAAGTTCCTATCCCCTTTTTGCTATAATCCATCCTTCTGTCAACAGAGTGATCTTCTAAAATATAATCTGATCACTTCACTCTCATTTGAAACCCTTCAATAATTCCCTATAAACACAATCCAAATGCTTTTGCATGAGATATATAACTCATATATCTCATATCATGGCCTATGTTAACTCTGTTTTAAATTCTCCTTTCACCTTTTTTCACTTCCCTCCTACGTAACTCACAATCACCCTGAACTTCCTACCTTGAAACTTACAGGCTTTTACTTTTCAGCCTTCACATACCCTTCCCATTATCTTCTGGGTAAAATTGTTTTCATGATAACTCCACTCAGATATAACTTCTGAGATTTTTTTTTCAGATTTATCCAAAACATACAGTTATCCCATTCTCTGTGCTCCTCTAGTACAATCTCTAGGCATTCATAATATGACATTTCTAAAACCCTGCATTTTCATGTTTTAACTTCTACTATCCCCCACAAGAGGATTTTGTCTTTTTTGCAAGTAAAAACTCAAGACTAATACAATCCCTGGCCCCAAAGAGATGTGACATAAATGTCTACTTGCAGAACAATTGAATAATTAAATGACACCCTGCTCCTCGTGGAGAAAGAATACACCCACAGTTTCTACCTTTTAATGCTCTGATGCTAGTTGCAGTTTTGGACAGGAGTTCCCGACTAATGCCAGGGATATACTTCAGTGTCCAAATGGCTTTTAGTTTCTAGGTAAAACCACATATGCCCAAGATAATATCAGGAGTTATTATTTGAACAACCACTCCTCATTTTGACTCCATAAATATGGTGAACACATATACTTTCTTTGACAATGTTTCTTTGAGTTTCTACTGAGGTGTATTCATTTAGAAGAACAAAAGGTAATTAGCATGTCACCAACAAGATGGCAGGAATTGTATGTTTGGCAGCCAGTTCTACAGGGAAACAGGCCTGGGTTTAGTTTCCAAACAAACTTCAGGAAACTCATTTGGTGGGAGAGGTACAATCTTACAGGGAAATCTGCATAAGAGCAAAGAAAACAATCACACTTGGTAGTGAAAATGGTTCCCCCAACATCACCAAAGACACTCTACAGTTATATACTCAATTCCATTTTAAATGGTAGCCATTGGAATACAGTTAAAGAAAGAAATTACATAAATGGTGGAGCTTCAGAGATGATTTTGTCAATACTCTTTATTATTTAGATGTGGACATAATTGCTAAGAAACAAGTCCTACTTGCCTAACCTGTTTGGGATACAGTGAAAACTTCAAGTGAAGGTAATACACAGAGGCAGCAGTGTGATAGAGTGTTCAGGCCATCAATACTGAAGTCAGATAAGCCTGGGTCCATTACTTACCATCTTTATGGCCATAGACAAATTATGTACTTTCATTGAGGCTCAGTTTTTTCACTATTAAAAAACACACACTACTACTACTACTACTCTTTTAGATGGTGTAGTAAAGATGAGAGATTCTACATATGGAGCATGCCTAAAAAAATAGGAGTCCTCAATAACTGATGGATATTGCAGTAGAAATAAGGAGCTATAAATCATGTTTGGAATTGACTTCCTGTCATTTGAGGCTACACAACATTCAAATCTTTGGATTTGGGAAGAGCTCTGCAAGGAAGGAAGAAGGCTCGTCTTCCACTACGGAAATTCTAAAGGGCAAGTTTCTATCTACGGAGAGTGGATACCTGGTTGAACTCATCCAATCAGGACCCCTGCCTAGGGCTCTGAATCTAGAAGGGACAGGCCACAGGGGCACTACCCAGTGCTTTTATCAGGCTCCTGCCTGCCTGCATTCTGCAAGAGGCTCCCACTGCCCAGGCTTCCTTAGTCCCCATATGTGCTCTGTGCCTGATGTGTCTGGGTGCTCTTTGATATCCTCCAGCAAATTAATTTTTTGTTGAGATTAATTATATTAATTTCTGCTATTTCTGACTAGGAAGATGCTCATTATAAATATAATTACAGTAGAGGCAGACGAATGCTTTCCAACCAATTTACATGGCTTTGCTAATATACTTTGTGCTATAACACCTCTTCAGTTATAACTATGGCTTAAATTTCTGTGTTCATAGAGAAAGAGGAGTCTACAAAAATGGGAAACTATGGATGAACCACAAGTTTACTTTAAGTCACAAGATTAAGCAACTATATACACGAACCTAGGATAGGAGGCATTTCTGTCTACTCTTAGTTTAAGGGCCTATTCTAATGGGCAGCAAGGAAGAGCAAGAGAGCAGAAGCCTAAAAAATCCAGTCCCACTAATTGAGAGCCGGTTACAAAAGAAGTGGTCCTCTAGTGCAGGCATAACATTGTGCTAAGTAACCAGTGATTTTCCAATGTTTTTAGTTGGAGGGAAATATATGACAGATGTGTTGGCTCTAGAGACAATGAAAACAGCTCCTTAAATCACCAGGAAGGAGGTGGGGGAGAAGATAATACACTACAGAATAAATTAGTAGGGAGTGGGCAGGACTGTCTGTTATGGCTGAGGGTACCAAGGGCATGATGTGTTCAGTAGCAGTAAACAAGCTGGGAGTGAGCAGGCCTTGGATCATAAGTATTAACCAAAGTACAGAGCCCCACCCTAAAGGAAGATGCTATTCAGCTAGAGGAAAACAAAGAGATAAAAGTAAACAGAAACTCAAATGGGGCAACAACATTGCGGCACTACACATAAATATAATGAAACGAATGGAAGAAAATAATGAACCAGTAGCTTGTGCCGAGTTCCAGTATGACAGTGGTTCTCAATATCCAGTGCATATCAGAATTATCAGAGGCTCTAGTTAAAAATGTACATCCTTGGGTCTCTTGCCCAATAGGTGCTGCCATAATGGTGTTTGTGTGGTGCCTGAGTTTTATTTTTAAAAATAAAACTTGAAGATGCTTCTAATGCAAGTAGCATTTCTCATTATATCCCAGAAGAGTTTAATAAGGTTTCTTAGTTTCAATAGGTGAAATACCAGGTCATATTGTCCTAAGATAACATGCTTAAGACTAACACACCTGACATTACAGCATTATGAATAATCAGAGTGAATTAAAGTCATTTATGAAAATTCTGATTTTCAAGATAGACTTGTTATCTGGTGATATGTACAACCCACTGGTAATAATGACCATAACTGAGCCCTCACTGTAGGCCAGGCACTGTTAAGTACTTTACATGCATTTAAAAAGTTTGCTCTTCAAAGCAATTCTATGAGTTTGTTTTGTTATTATTCCCATTTTACAGAGGAAGCAACTGATAAACAGAGAGGATGAGAATCTTGGGAGTCATGTACACTTATGGTTAATTTTGTGTCAACTATGAGGCACCCAAACATTTGGGAAAACATTATTCTAGGTATGTCTGTGTGGGTATTTCTGGATGATATGAATAAACATTTGAATTTGTAAACTGAGAAAAGCATGTTACCCTGCCTAGTGTGGATGGGCCTTATCCAATCAATTAAAAAACATTCAGGACAAAAAGGCCAGTAAGAGAAAACTTAGTCTGCCTGATTTCTGAGCTGGGACACTGATCTGCTCCTGGCTTTGGGCTAGAACCTACAACTTTGACTATACTGGTTCACAGGCTTTTGGGGGACTCAACACAGGAAAGATGGTGCCTGCCTGCCAGTTTTGTGGGAGGAGGATTCAATACAAGGACAATGGCAGCTGTCTCTCCAGCCTTCACCTTGAAGCCACACAACTCAATTTCTATATTTGTGCCTCTGGCGCTTCCTGAGCCTCTGTTTCTCCACAGGATCCTAAGGGGAATACCTGTGAGCAAGTGAGTCTGTGTGTGGGCCCTTTAAGAGGATGCCTAGGTTTTCAGCAGCCTTCTGTCTCACCTAGATGCATAGAATCGTCAATGATATTTCACAGCCAGATATTGGGGGTGTGGGGGGGGGGGGCTCTTCCTGGCACTAGTGCTCTGGGCTGGGGACCCTGGGGTGGGGCTTGGACCCCTTGATCTTCAGGGGGGACTTCTGCAGCTGAGATATCCCTCCTGATTCTCCACATGTGGGCGTGAGGACAGCCTGTTTTGAGTGCCTGCCCCTTCTACCAGTCTTGACATGGCTTCTTCTTTATATACATAGTTATAGGACTTCTGATTGGCTAGTCTTCAGATGGCTCTTAAGGTTGATTGTTCTATAATTTTAGTTGTAATTTTGATGTGGTCATGGGAGGAGGAGAACACAATGTTCACCTACTAAGTCATCTTGACTGGAATTATTTCATTCTTTCTTATTGCTTACAGTAAAATGAAGAGACTAAGTTGAAGAAACAATCATTAAGCAATAAAGAACCAGAATTTGAAGGTTTAGAAAGTTCTCGGCCCCAATGAAAAAATGAGAAAACTTGATCTGAAGTGAACACTAAAGATATGTAATTAAAGATAACCATTTAATAAGAGATTGTAAGTTTGACTCATGAACTTTATCAGTCATCTCAACAGAAGCCAAGAATAAAGATGAGACTATATTATCAGTGACACTGCCAGTTTGAACTAAAGGGGACAGAGAAGGTGGGACAGGCTGAAGGAAGGCTATTAGACTTCTTGAATTTCACAGGATAGAACCATAGCACTATTTGACTGCAGACTTGCATTATTTTTCAAGAAAAGAAAAAAAATATTCAAAAGGCAATTTAGAGATTATCATAGTTGCCACTCCCACCACAGACCCAGCGTGCACAGGCCTGAGCAATAAGCCTGACATTATCTGATTTTAAATGTCAGCACTGACATTTGTGGTCCTTGCAAGGAACCACATGGTTGGAGCCACTCTGTTGAGCCATGGAGTTGATGCTGCCACCCCAGTGGGGCTGTAGGGTAGAACATTAAGAGGATTATTCTTGAGCTTTAACAACTAATGAAACTTGCCTTGCTAGGTTTTGAATGTGCTTAGGCTCTATCACCCCTTTTTTCATTCTAATTTCTTTCTTTTGGAAAGCGAATCTACCTTCTGCTCCACCATTGTATTTTGGAAGCATATGACTTGTCTATGGTTACAAAGTCACACTGGAGAAGAATTTTTCCTCAAAATGAATCATACCTTAAATATCATCTATATCTGATTTAGGTGGTATTTATATAAGAATTATATATTCAACTTCAGAGTTAATGCTGGAATGTGTTAAGACTTTGGGGTTTGTTGAGGGGGAATAAATATATTTTGCATGTTATAAGGACATGATTTTGAGGGGGCAGGGGCAGAATGCCATGAACTGAATGTTCGTGTCTCCCAAAAATGTATGAATGTATGTGTTAAAGCCTTAATCCCATTGTAATGGTATTTGGAGAAGGGGCATTTAGGAGGTAATTAGGGTTTGATGAGGTCCTGAGAGTGGGGCTCTCTTGATAGGATTAGTTCCCTTATAAGAATAGATACCACACTTTTCTCTCTCTCTCTCTCTCTCTCTCTCTCTCTCTCTCTCTCTCTCTCTCTCTCTCTCTGTCTCTCTCCCACATGAGCATGTGAAAACACAATGAGAAGGTGGCCATCTACAAATCAGGAAGAAGCTCTCACCAGAACTTGACCATGAGCTCACCCTGATCTCAGGTTTCCAGACTCCTGAATTGTGAGAAATAAATGTTTATTATTTACCATAAATTGTCACCTAATCTACAATATTTTGATAAGGCAATGAAGCAAACTAAGACATATATAGGAAATGGTAGGGCTGGGATTTGAAACCAAAAGTCTAATTTGAAATCTTTCCCTTGACCAACTACTCTACATTTTCAGTGGTCCTTTTCTCCCAAAACATCTCAGAGCTAGCTTTACATGGATTCTTAAAACGTTTCACTCTCTTATATTCCCCTTATACCAATGGATAGAGAAAAGTGTGACTTAATTGAAGGTTCTGGGTGCTTAGAATTATTCTTTCTTTTTAAAACATCTCTGAGTGGTGAGGCAGAAATTCCCCACTCCCATGAAACTGTGTAGAGAGGCCACCAAGGGAAGGGGCAACAGAATCTCTCATTTCTAGACAATTTGATCATGTTACCAACACGTGTGTCAAAATTAAGTTTCACCAGATGCAACCTGGTCTCCGAGGGGACTGCATGACCACTGGATGTCAGGAGGGCCCATCAAAAACACATATTCTGGATGGCTCAACAGAGCACCTTGCCCTGACCTTCTGTGGTATGGTACAAACTAGAATGCTTGGAGAAAACACAAATACGTACATATTTAGTACCTACATAAAGGTAAAGCAGTTTTGCAACAGTAATTATGGTCTTTAGGTTAACATGTACAATATGTCAGGTTCACAGATAGTTTTGGGCCATGTTTGAATCCCGGTAAAGAGTTAGTAATTGGTTATAGAGTGACAGGAACCACACTTCTTTCATATAAGAGGGAAAAGGGGTCCCAAGGATGTCTGCTTGTGGAAGTCATAGAGCTTGAAAATGGGAAATGCTAATGGAAAAAGCAAGTAAATAACAATCCCTTGCAGATGTGGGGGTTAGTGTATTATGGAGGCAAAGGCAAAGGGCAATGCTGGAAAAGACTCAGCTGCCTCAGTCTGCATAGGAATACACTGGTAACTTTGAAGCCTTCTGATTCTATTTGATTTGGGAGAAAAATAAAATACCATGGGAATCAGAGAAACAAGACAAATAAGAATAACTTTGTTCTATTTCTTTATCAAGAACAATATCCCAATGACAGGGATTGATTTTTGTTTTGGGTCAGAGCAGCAGCTTTATAAATTTGGGGCCCCTCCTCCCACATAAACCCCATGCAATTTGTCACCAAAGAATACTTTAAGAAATGTTAAAGCTTTAATACTGTCATATTCTTTTTCTGTGGATACATATAGAACTGGGTAAATGAGATAGCACATGTAACTTGCTTTATGAATTTGCAAAGACACATGACAGACTTTAAATAACGTACCTCAAAACTAAGAGTATGCATAAATGAAAACTGACATTGCCACTCTTTTTAGTGGTAGGATATCTGTCCTGTTCTTTTAACTTTGTAGCTAGCATACTCTGGAAGTCAGATCAGCAGCTCCTTTTTGCAGATGGTCCATTGCATTTGCTATTATTATTGATATCACAGCCTATTCCCTTTTCTCTGTCTCCCAGCAGCAGCCAAAGTATCAACTTAAAGGTCTTTGAAAGAGGAAATCCATTTAAGGCTCTCAGTCTGTAGTTACATGTGTATTCAGGCCTCCAACTCACACTCACTCCATCCTAACAAGTGCAGAAGGTGAAAACGTTGCTAGACAGTCTGTTTCTGAGTGGGATCAACCTGTTGCTGAAAGATTTATCATCAGTGAACTGTGGGATAGGAGAAGGCCTTTATTTGAACCAAAATTGGTCATTCAGAGTTCATTCTGTAATCTGATCATTTATTTATATTTTATGTGCATTCTACCAAGAAGAGGATGCATGTGGGACCATTACCCCATTGAATATGGTGTGGTCAAGTGACTATATCATTGGATGGCCCATTAGAGACTGTAGTATGCAGTTCATTTGCATGTTGCTTTAACCCTTTGGGGTCTGTTCACATCCATTGCAAATGAGATCATGAGATAGTTCTTGGTTTGAGCAGACACATGTCCCATACATATACATATCTTTCCCCAACCACTTCTGAAAGAGAACGTGGGTGGTGAGAGGTAACAAAAGGCCTGAAAAAAATCGAAGTATGGCTCATAGGAAATGAGATACTTCTTGTAAATATTAATGACCTATGTTCACTAGGTCAGTTCAGTGACATGAACCTTACTAATGAACAGGAAAGGTAATCACAGCTTGGCACTGTTTTAAAAATTATAACAACACCTTCTATGTACACGCATGCCTGTCAGAGTGTGCTTGTTACATTTTCCACTTAATCTATGGATATTTTTATTCTTACTTCACAGATGAGGTAATGGAGATCTAAGGAATGATTTGCCTGAAGTCATAGTCCAGAGCTGGGACTCAAGGCCATCTTTGGATGCTAAGACATGTTCTTCATGGTCTCTAAAACCACATCCAGAGGCTACTGAGGGCAGCAGGAGAAAATCTTGAAAGAACCTGCTTACCATTTCTATTCACTCTCTCAAAGTCAGGTAGACCCACCTCAGATTCCCTGGATAAAAATTACCCTCTTTCTCTGAGAATGACCATCAGTACATTGGGTAAGCCACCGCTGATGAACCATCTAACCTTGACCCTCAGCCAGCAGGGCCCCTAGTCATGATTGATTTACATAGGATAGGAGGGACACTTGATCCTGGATTGGTCATTCAGATTGGAGCAAGGTGACACTGACTTGTTCCTCCATGGAGTTTATTCAAGGAAAGTCTGTGAAAGGAATATTAATAATCTATTTTTACTGAATCTCTTTTTGCTCAGAAGCTACTTTTATTTCCATCCATTTAAGTCTTGTCTGGAATTTTCCAAAATCCAGAAGATATGGAAGATAGGTTTATTCTCAGCCAACTTCTTCCTTGCCTTCCTTTCCCTCTGCATCTCAGGGTGGCTACACAATATAGTTCTGGCCAAAGAGATATAGCCACAGCTCCCTGGGCCAGAGTTATAAGTTCCAAAATAAAGTAAAGAGGTTCTCTTTCTATTTCCTGCTAACTGGGAAGCAACTGTTATGCTTAGTGGTGCAGAAGCCATATGAAAAACATAAAAAAGGCTACTGAATTGAAAGATCATTGAATCAGGAGACTATCAGCTCTGGACAGCCTATCTCTCGATTTTGTGACATATATAGAAAGAAAATACAAACAATAGTGTAAGCCTCTATGAGTTTCTTATATTTATACGTAATAGAATCTCGATCCTATTAAGATTTAAGCAAGTGACCTTAAGGATGCTCCTTTTAAGCATCCTTATCTGACTTAAATGATTTGAACATCTCAACTATGACATGAAGTCATACACATATAGAAATCCAGAAGGACACACTGTACACATGAGGAGGACAGTCCTTGAGATAGCCACTTCCAAATGTTCCATCCTTTACAGAGTAGAATGGAATCAAAGTATCCTGTCAGGTTTCTTTAGGTTATCTGAAGGGATATGTATCAAAAACCTTGGGTAAAGAAGGTTATTTCAAAGACAGAAAAAATATGGAATGATTTAAAAAATTGACCAGGTGTCTATAAATAGTTTAGATTCCACTTATTACTCATTCATTCATTCATTCATTCATCATGCAACAAATATTTATTGTCTACCTATAGTAATGTCAGATGCATGGGTAACATGGTAAGTGTTATTTACCTGCTTTCAGAAAACTAATGTATATATCAAGACAGAAATTCAGCAACTATTTTTATAAAGTTGATGAGCATTTGGATAATTGGGATATGTATAAAGTTTCAAAGAAAAAGGGAAAAGTAGCTCAGCATGGTTAAAAAATGGAGTGTGCATATCTGCTTTATTATCATTATTATTATTGTAGAATTTGTGTTTTCTGAAGAAGAGATTTGAGAGTGTTGGTTTGGAACAAGCCATCTCAAAGCTGATGGGATTCCTTCCTGCCCACCACAGTGGCTATCTTTGGAATATTTACATAACTCTGTTAGTCTGCTCAGGCTGCCATAACAAAATACTATAGGCTGTATGGCTTTAATAACGGAAATTTATTTTCTCATAATTGTGAAGGCTAAAGGTCTCAGATCAAGATCTGATCAGGTTGGTTTCTGATGGGAGTTCCCTTTCTGGTTTGCAAACAGCCACTATCTTGCTGGATCTCTTTTCTTATAAAGGCACCAACCCTACCAAATTAGGCCTTACCCTTATAATCTCATTTAACCTTTATCACCTCCCCTCAGGCCCTATCTCCAAATACAGTAACTTTGGGGATTAGAGCTTCAATATATGAATTTACGTGGGGATTTGGATGAACACAAAAATATTCAGTCTATAACAATGACTAATTCTGTCTGCCTGGTTTACTTAAAGCAGGTCTGTGAAAGGAATGTCCACTAGGGTAGTAGTAGGGCAATGATGCTCAAGGGGTTCTCCACAAAATGAGGAAGAAAAATAGGACCACTATTTTTACATAGCTCTTTAGGCACTATGGAGTTTTATTTTAAGCATTTCAGTATAAAAGGATAAGCTTCCCTGGAATGGAGACAAAAATTAGCCAACCAGAGAGCAGTAGTCAGGGTCTCCCTCTGCAGAACTCAGATCATTCACTTCAAGGAGAGACATATCTAGATAACAGGTCATTTCCATGGATCTGCTTTCAATGCCAGGAAACACATGGGTATGCCATAGAGAGCCAATGCTAGGCGATAAAGGAGAGGGGGCTCCAGGTGGAATACAAAATGTTGCCTGTTAATCTATATTTGGGTCTCACACACATAAATAAAAAGCAAGGACTTTACAGGTGATTCTCTAATTGAGTCCAGACCCAGAAATTTGTATTATCTTTAACAGAAGAGGAAACTGAAAAGAAGTGAGTATACCAAAGTCATAGGAAGAGCCTGAGTTTCCCAATCCCCAAACCACAGGCATTAACCATGACCGGGACTCATGCACCAGAGTCCTACTCCCGGAGGCCTGGGTCTAAGGACAAACCTTTCCTAATCATTTATTTCTATGATGGTTCAGTCTTGCTTTTAATTGTGTTAGCGACTGCTCAAGGGTCCTCTTCTGGGATTTTCCTATATATTAAAGACAACATACCTGGAAAGAAGAGACACTGAAGCTTTCAGCCTCAAAATTCAGATTGGCATAAGCCAAGTGCCCCAGGGAAGGGTAGTAAAGAATAAAATTGCATATTTCCACATCTGTTTTCAATAAAATCTATGTCAAATAATTTTATTTGACAAAAACAATCCAAAGAATTACTTTGTTTTATTCAAAATGTCTTGAAATGTCATTAAAATTCACCTAGAAGCACATAAACACAACATACCACCTGTCCATAGTGTTAGATCAAATGAGAATATAGGGGCCTGGGCCTCATGAATAGGAAGAGACTTGACCTACTGCAACCAGAGAGAGGCCATGTTGTTGCTTTTCTTAGCATTTCTGTTCCCACCCAACCTGGGGCAAATGATCTATTTTCAGCTTGACACCAGTCAGGAAATGGCTCAGCTACAAAACCCTTCCTGTTAATGGAAATGAGACATAGCCTTGGAAAAGCAGAGAACACCAGCATGAGCCTGAATATCAGATGAGCAAAGTCACTTTTGTGCTGGCCAAGGAGAAGTGATGGTCATGTCACAGAGCACAACTGAGAAAGCAAATGTGCAAGAGTAAGTTTCTCGAAGGTAATTTAGTAACATGCACAGAAAGTTTACAGCAGTGCACACTCTGGTTGGGTAATTTCATTTCTTTGAATTTACCATCAGGGTATTTTAAAATGTATAAGTAAGAATGTTTATTATTGGGAGATGTCCATCATTCTCTTGTGCTTCTACACATCTTGCAGGGTATCCCAAGAATGCAACAGCCTTACCACTCTTTACCAAGGCCATTTTTCAGGCTTGTGCTTTAAGCAAGTGACCTTGAAGGATGAACTAATGTCTCCTTTTGGGGCAAAGAGCAGGCTTGTTTACAACTTACATAGAAAAAGTAGATTTCATAAACTCAGTATTCCTCAGCTGCAAGGCAAATCCACCATGTGCACAGATTCCATCTGGACCTATGGAATCACCACTGTGAAATTTGGGGGCAAGGGAACCGATATCTCTGACCTAGGAGTCTTTTGTCTTCTGCCAACATCCATAACACAGTAACAGGCTTACTTCTGAGCTGGTAAGTTGGATAAAATCAAATTTCAAACCTGACACTTAAGATAGCATTGTTTAGTTTAAAAAAAAAAGAAACTAAATGTTATCCAAGGAGAAAAATGATTAAATTAATTATGGTCCAGACATACACAAAATGTAGGGCAGACATTTCAAAGGACTTTGGGATGCATATTTACTGATGTGGAAATAACATAACTATAGTTTTCAATGAAAAAAGAAGGTAATAAAGAAATATGTATAGATCTACCTTTATAGAAACACAGATATTTCACAGGTGTATATGCACAATATTTCTAGATGGTCCTATAAAATATGTCAGCTGGAGCAACCTCTAGTTGATGGACTTAGGAAAGAGTTTTATTCATTTATCTTCTTATTTGTATGGTCTCCTCTTTTTTATGTGAACTTTTAATACTATATTCCATCATTAATGATTGATGGATTTTACTCATTTTTTTGTGTTTCCAACATGTAATACATGTAAGAGCTCCTGTTCATTGGAATCATTTATTCCAGAGTTGTAAAAAATCGTAGAGAGCCTTTAATTTGAACTTTCAGGTCTGCAAATTGGGTGAATATAATGGCCTGCCAATAGCTGGTGGAGAAGAGCAGGTACAAACCTTTGGAATGAGATAATTGGCTCTTTTGTTTTTAAGAGTGTCTCCTTTTCCTGGTCTCCTCTTTCTATTGTGAATATGAATAACAACTAATAATTATAATTGAAAAGAACTGCCAAAAAATATGACAAAATACTTGTACTTGAAACAAATGGTGAAAAATAGGTATGCACATACAAGGGAAATTTGCAAAAAGAAGTAATGTTCCTGATAGAACACAGCTTTTGATGTAGTATGGATGGTGACTCACAGATCCTCAATGAGGAGAAATAATGGAAAAGTTCTTTATTTGATACAAACTTCTTAGAACATTTGAAGATGAGTATCAGAACCTACTCTTTAGAATCTTAGATGCTAAATATGCTAGTGTGTTAATGGATAATAACAATCTGTATTAGCTATTGTGAATACAGTAGGTCCTCAAATAACATCATGTCTTCATTCAATGTTTTGTTATCACACTGATGAAAAAAAAATTGATTCCCAATGTGGAATTTACAAGTTCTCCCTACATCTGCATGGGTTTTTCCCAGGAATTCAGGTTTCCTCCCACATCCCAAAGATGTGCATGTGAAATGAACTAGAGTGTCTATGGTCCTGGTCTGAGTGAGTGTGGATGTGGGTATGAGTTTGCGTAGCAATGGAAGGGTGTCCTATAGAGGGTGGGTTTCCCACCTTGCACCCTGAGCTGCTAAGAAAGGCTCGGCCACCAGCAACCATGAACTGGAATAAGCCGGTTGGAAAAAAATTATCTCACTTGTTTTTTTTTTGTTTGTTTTTTTTTTAAATATATTTTATTGATATTTCACAGAGAGGAAGGGAGAGGGATAGAGAGTTAGAAACATTGATGAGAGAGAAACATCGATCAGCTGCCTCCTGCACACCCCCCACTGGGGATGTGCCCGCAACCAAGGTACATGCCCTTGACCAGAATCGAACCCGGGACCCTTCAGTCCGCAGGCCGACGCTCTATCCACTGAGCCAAACCGGTTTCGGCTATCTCACTTGTTTTAATTAATCTTTCTAAAATGTATGTGTAGCTTACATTTATTTCAATGTTTAGTATTAGAAGAGTTTGGGGTCTTTATTTAGAAGTTTGGTGATTTTGTGCCCAGAAATATGACATAGGAATTTATTCCTGTTTATATCAATTAGCCCATGGTAAAATGTTTTGTTATATATCCTTTCACTTAAAGGCACAGCTTCCAAGAACCTATTGATGACATTGAGGATTCACTCTAATGTTGCAATGCATATGGAAATGCAAGTATCTTTTTCATTTCCTGTTTTTATTTCCTTTGGGTATATACCCAGAGGTGAAATGGCTGGGTCATGTGGTAGTTATATTTTTAATTTTTTGAAGAACCTTCATTGTTTTCCATAGGGACTGCTCCAACCAATAGAGCACAAGTTTTCCCTTTTCTCAATATCCTCACATATACTTATCTATTGTCTTTCTCATGGTAGTCATTTAATAGGTGCGAGGTGATACCTCTTTATGGTTTTGACTTACATTTTTCTCATGGTTAGTGATGGTGAGCACCTTTTCATGTACCTGTTGGCTAATTGTTTGTCTTCTTTGGAGAAAAAGCTATTCAGTTTCAGTGCCCATTCTTAAATCAGATTGTTTGTTTTTTGATATTGAGTTGTATGAGTTCTTTATATTTTTCTGATATTAACCCCTTACCAGATATATGATTTGCAAATATTTTATCTCATTCTGTAGCTTTTCTTTTCATTTTGTTCATGTTTAGCTTGCTGTGCAGAAGCGTCAATGTTTACTGCAGTATTAAAATATGGGAACAACTTAATTGCCCATCAATTGATAAATAAACAAAAAATATGTGGTATATAAATGTAATAGAATGTTATTTAGACACGAAAAAGAAGAAAACACTGTAATTTGCAACAACTTGGGTGGAGCTTGAGGGCATTATGAAATAATCCATACAGAGAAAAATAAATAATATATAGTATCACTTATACGTATGAAGGATCTTTAAAAATATCAAACTTAAAATATCAAACCAAGGGCTGGGTAGCAGGGGAAGCAGAAAGAAGTTGGTAAAAGAGTACAAACTTTCAGATCATATGAAAATTTCTCAAAACACCTTCCATGTTTTGCTTTGCTTTGTTTAATATCTTCCTCTCCTATTGGTTTATAAGCTCTTTGAGGACAGAAACCGCATCTTAATTATACTTATATTATCAACATCTCGTGCTATACTTGGCAAAAAAGAGACTATTTATGCTATACATCAAAAATATAGTTAAAACTTCAGAGTCTGAGTTCAAACATGTTCAACAAATATTAATTCTCAAAGTTCCAAATTAAGAACTCCTGATGGACTCTGAATGTGTTACCATCAATATTTTGCTGCCCAGAAAGGAATAAATTGGGTGATTCCTACCTGCAAAAAAAATGTTACTTTGGAAATACTCGTTTCTGTGTGACACAGGGCAGTACCCCCCCTCTGCTGCCATCGGAGCATGAACACCTTGGGAATGTCAAACATTCCTGGGAGAAAAGCCAACAGGAAAATCTAACGCTGTCACAACATGATATGCTTTTTGATATTATCTTATAGAACTGAGCTTAATAAAATATCTTAAGCCTTTCCATAATTTATTAATAAAAACATCCAAGGGCAGAAACAAATGTTAATTTGAGCAAAGCAAAGCTGAAGTAGAAAATAAAACAAGCTTTTAGAAAAATGACTAATCCAATAGAATGTGAGCCTGAAACTGAACATCAAGTTTCCATATTCTATTTATAATGTATCACTTGAGGTAGGACTCGAAAAGATGGACTGCATATAAATTTTAAATGTTCTTTGTTTCTTCATTTTGGTCTCATATGTTAAGCAGAAATGTTTTAAAATGTCAAAGACAGACCTTGTGACATGATAGCACTTGATAAGCCATTTCTAACATGAGGATTTTTGACAAGAAAGACTCTGGAATAATCAGCAACAGGGGAGTTTACAGAGCTTAATTCAGGATCAGGACAAATCAAACTTATCATTAAAAGTTCTTCCTACTGACACCCACAGCATCCTGAGCTGGCCTCATGCAGCTGGTTAGAAACAAAAGCATAACCGAGGGGCTGCTGGAAGGGCCTGGGTCTTCCAGGTTTGCCGAGGATCCACATGGCTAAGAGCATACCTGCTGGACACTCATGCCACAAGGGAGGGTTTTAAACTCACTTAGGTCCATCAGGTAAGGACTAAGAATCAGATCATGTCTCACAGTGGGTCTACCACAGCCCTCCACAAATAGAATAGCTTTCTTTTGCTTGAGGCTCTGCTCCAGAGAACTCATTTGCTCACCTTTTTCTTGTTTTAAATACTCACCCAAGGATATGTTCTTCATTGCTTCTAGAGAAAGAGGAAGGGGGAGGGAGAAAGAGAAAGAAGTATCGATGTAAGAAACATTGATCAGTTGCCTCACACATGCATCCCAACTGAAACCTGAAAATGTGCCCTGATGGGGAATTGAACCTGTGACCCTTTGGTGAATGGGACGATGCTCTAACCATTGAACAAAACTGGCCAGGGCTCTCCTTGCTTTTGATTACTCCATCTTGGCTTGTTAAATGTTGAGTCCTGCATCCTCTTAATACCTTTAGGCAGCCCTTTTTGTCTTGTGATCAGCACAATTTCTTTTTCCATAGTGCCAGAAGAACTTTGTTCTGTTATTTGATGCCACTCCCAACCTCTGAGGTGAACTCATTGAAGATGAAAACTAATCATGTATGGACATCACACTGCATCAGTGTCTCAGCTCCCCAGAGCAAGAACCACCCACCAAATTACATATGCAGAGGTAGCATAATCAACTGATTGTGATTTACCATGCCCACACCAGGCTTGAGTTTAGCCCTAGCAATAGAATGAGTTTGAGCTTGAAGCAGTTCTCCTCATAGCTAAGTCATCAAATGTAGTTCTATTGTTCAAAGTAAAGTTATGGGCATATTAAGATGGTTCAGTTTGTGATCTAATCCATGTGTGTTGTAAATGATTTGTTATAAAGGGTTCATTTCATAAATATTTCAGATATATCTAGATTGTCTCATCTATTTTGTTCATTCTAGTTTTACAAAAGTATATAAATAAGCCTTAAAGATGTGGACAAAAAGAGGAATTTGTTCCAACTCTTATCAGGCCCATTGTTCACAGAACGAGTGTGTATTTCATTTGGCAATTTCCTTAAGTCCATGAAAGAAGACAAGCAAAATGGGTGGGTTATGTACAAACCTATTAAATTTTATCTATTATGTACTAAAATTATGCTCCACTGTTTAGAAATATGCATCATGTTGTTTTTAATAATTTTATTTCAGTCTTAAGCATTATATTAGGGAAGAAATAGTGGAAGAGTGGTTTTTTGTGATTAATGCATGCATTTCTATATGAGAAATCAAGGTGGTTTATTTCCAGAAATTTCCATCATTTTGGAAAAAAAAAACATTCAAAGCTGCATAACTAGCATTTATATATAAGTATATCATCTTCATTTTGATTGAGGGTGACAGTGTATAAGTTTGGAAAATAGGGAGGATGTTATTTTATTTTAATTGCTTGGGTGTGGAAGAATCTGGTTATCAGTTTCATATGAAATGCACTTGATACTGAGGGGTTCTGTGCTTGTCTTAGTCATTAAATAGAGATTCTGCGATTCTCTGATTATTTACACATGAACTTGGTGACTTACAATAACAATGCATGATCCAAGCTCAACTTGCTCTTTTCCAACTGTCGCAAGGATAACATCCCTGCCTCTGGGAATCAGGCTGCACTATTCTCCACAATGGTGACATTGCACTCTGGCCCATGAAGAAGAAGCACAGGACTCTGTAGTAATGGGAGAGAGAGCACAGGGCCTGTCATTCTCATTCCATCTCAGTAACAAAACAGATTGTCTGAGTAACTCATATCTTGTGTTTTATAGACAAGCCCAGAGAAAAATGTGCTTGGTTACATTCAGGGATATGTGATGGTAAGCATCAAATTTTCCAAAAGTTAGAAGAAGAGAAGAAATATGAGGTCTGATATGTCCACGAATACATCTTTCTGAAAAATGGACAAGGAGCTAAGTTAAATATCTTTGGACTCTAAAATGATTTCACATTTCCTCTCCAGTGTTTCTTTTAAAGAACTCTTTTGAGCAAGCCATAAATCTTTTTCAATATGGCAGTCTATTGCTTGATGATTAAGTCAAGATTTTAATCACCCCTTAATAAAGTCCTTAACTTCTGAAGGGATAAAAGAGTACAACCTACTACCAGAAAAAAAATACTACCATCATAACACCATTTATGTGTATCCAAGGGATGATTCAAAACAGGTTTACTTATTGATTATTTTGTTTTCATTTGTCCATCAGTGCAGCCTCCTCCTCAGAAGTCCTCTCTCTTCTGGTCTCCCTTCATAGTCTTTGTGTCTTGCTCCCTCATCCCAGAACCCTACCTCCCAACCCTACCTCCCAAACATCATCATCAAACTCTTTCAAATCTATATAATCCGATTTGTCCTTAGAAGTAGCTTTTGGTTCTTTGTGATTAAAATACACGTGATAAACCTTTGTCTTGATAATATTGTCCACTTCTTATTGCATAACCTTGATGTTCTGTGCAAATAGGGCCCTGCTCTGTCTTCTCTGCTTACTAACAGAGGAATGGGTAAAAAAAAAAAAAAAATAGAGTGACAACAATGGGGAAAACACTTTATCTACTGTCACTCTCTTTTATGTCAGCTTTTTTAAATCTAATTTGTCTTTCAGAAATAGAATTATCAAATTCTTGAAACTTAAAGCAACAAAAATACCAAAGTATTTTTAAAATTTGTTTTAGTGTGAAAATGTAATAGCTTAAAAGAAATAGTATATGCAACACCAATTAACATGATTTATAACATTAACATTAGAAAATGAACAATAATGATGTTGAAATACAATAATTTTTATTTTTAAAATTAGCAAATATTGTTTACTTTTTACTATTAATTTATATTCTCCTTCTTTGCTCAGAATAATTGATGAGGGTAAGATTAAAACAAATGAATTGATAAAGAAATAGGAAAAAAAGAAAAAGGAAGGTGATAAAATAATGTAAGTACACAGAGAATAGGCCTTACATACTTGCAAACACAATTAAATTTTGCTCTAAGGCTCTGGCAACCAAAGCCAAAAAAAGGAAGATATGCTCTGTTACACAGTTCTTACTGTCAGGTAAGAAAAAGCATACTAGTTCCTCAGGGAAGCAAGCTGATGGTGCCTCAAATGGGAAACACTGAGTGTCGTCATACAGTGTACTCAACTGGAGTTCTACAAACAAGGACATTACAGAGCCCTCCTTAAAAGTCAAGAGTACAACATTAAAACACAACCTAATATAAAAAAATTTTAAATTATGAAAGTTTTTGTCAGTCCAGTTTGAGTGGAGGCATGGAGTGCTTAACCTTTAGAGAACCATTTTGTTGAGGTTAGATAACAGATGGTTTAATATAACTTTTTCAGTGGGGGATGGAAAGCCAGTTGTGTGATGAGGTCTTTGAAAGCAGATTCATTATCTGGACAAGAGAAACTCAATCACAACATGCCAGTCTATCACAACCAAGGAATAGGTGAGCAGCTATTGCTCTCCTTACCAATGGCTGTCCCACTTTCCTACAGAGTTAAGCCCTGGCAGTAAATATAGACACACTTATTGTAGAAAATTATTTCGGATATATAAAGAATTGAGAATGAACCTTCTGCAAACAAACAAACAAAAAAAAGAGTATATACTTTGGGTCTACCCAGCTGGGATCAATCCCACAGATTGAGATTAGGATAGCTCTGGCAGGAAAAGCATCCTCACTTAGCTGCATACCATTGACTATTTTTCATAATGTGAACTTTGCGTCATGGGTGACGGGCTCCCAATCAGAGAGAGCCAAGTGCCTATGACACTTGAGGCACTTGGTTGGACTGTGCTTTCCTGAACCCCTCTCCAGAATCTGGATCTCACAGCCTGCCTTCACACTGATCAGCACAGTCATGTCTGACATCCCCACAATGATAGGATGTTTTTGTTTTTAGGATGCAATAAGATGTTGAAAATGAAGTTTAAATTTTAGCAAGTTCCTTTCTGTTTCCCCTTATATGCTGTCGTTTTGACCTAAATGAGGCTTTTTTATATAGCAAAAGACCTTCCCAACCAAGAAATAAATAGGCAAGACCCATGTTTATTCAAACATAGTGAGATAAATCTTTTTCAATTTATGAATGATTCATGGGTACGAAATAAATAGAGAAATCTTCTTGAAATAAGGTTAATAAAGCATTTTAATACCTCAAAAAGAACAAAAAATACTACATAAACTATAGAAATGTTTCTAAAAACTCCTAATACCACTTGTTCAATTTAGCATTCAGTGATCTGAGAGACATCACTTCAAGGATTAAACTGAAGGAAAAACAGGTGCTCTTGACAAGTCCTCCTAATGATGGTCCTAATCAGAGTACATGAGCTATGTCAGCTTTATACAATAGCACAGTGTGAATCTGCATTTGACATCTTTCAAAGGATCAAAATATTGGACAGCATGAAACATTGCTGTGTTTGACTCTCTTATTTTTAACTTTTATCTTAATGATTTGGAATTGCTTCTAGATCATCTATATGCATATGCCCTGCCAGAAAGAATGAAAATCATGAGGTACACACTGCTGATTTTATATAACCAGAGTGAGCTGTACTAGAATATTGATATATGGAAGTAACAGCACCCCATAATCATCCCATAGAGTTCCATTTAACATTATTGAATTCTGTATGCAAATTAATTTGGAAAGGAGTATTCCATTTAATTTAACACAGGGCTTTCCTTAAGGAGAACAACACAAACACATTCTACCCAGTACAAATTGACTACAGGTACATCATTAAAGCATATCCTACTGTTCAGGGTTCCAAAGACAATTGTTTTCATTCTTAAAAGCAAAGAAAAAAATTGATGTCAAAAAGCTATCTAATGGAATCTAATATCCAAGGTGGTAACGCAATAGCTGCGATGGAAACAGTAAAAATAGCAATGAAAAACATCTCTAACTCATTAGAAAGTTGATTAGGGATAGAACTCTTCTTCAGTGTGCAGAGGAGTTGGTGACAGTCTTCACTTAGGTAGCCAACAGTACATTTACATCTGCCAAAATGGTCTCTTACTTCTGGGTACAAAATTAAAATACTTGAAAATAAAATAAGCATAATACATATATGTGGGGATAATTCAAATATAATTAATTGGGTAAATTTTGAAATAGTATAACTCAGAAAAAAAGAACTTGTGAAAGCACAGTCTGGGGCAGCATCATAATATTTCTTTATGTGAAATTACCAACAAAGGTGTAGTTGATGATTAAAATGCAATCCATTTAGTCAGCTTATTATTGGCCATTATTATAAGGGAAGGGAGCGGGAAATACATTCCTCTCCTGATGATCCACCTGAAAACCTGCCTCAAGAGCGATACTTAGATTTGAAAATAAACAGTCTGGGGATGATTAGGGTAGAAAAGTTTCCAGGAGTTGATTCATGACACTACTATCTAAGAAGCACATTGAACTCTGCTTTGTTCCTTATCAAAAGTCAACCTGAACCATTGTGTCCAGCTCAGGAAGGGCCAAATCACCCGCCTATTTCCCAATGAAGTGCATACTATTTTCATGACATTGATGATGGACTTTTAATTTAGAACTTCTCAATAGTAATACAAGTGTGCTATCTGCCCAGGCAAAACTCACTATTTTCTTCAGTTTGTTGTTCTCTCTCTCTGTGTCTCTCTCATCTTTGAAGGGATCCACATAGCAGGAGCTGGGGATTCTTGGGGAGAAAAGTCTGTTGAACTGGATATTACTCAATATGAAATATCTGGACACACCAACTGTCCAATTGAGGAAAGAGTACAGCAAGCACCCTATCTTATGCTTTGATTGCCTTTGAAGCAAATACAGAAGAGCTGGGGTTATCTGAGTCCTCCCCTCTCTCTTTAGCAATAAGAGGTGGGAGATGAAATTCTTAGCCAAAACCAAGCCAGGAAATGGGGTGACTGATAGCAAGAGAAAAGAGCAAGAAACAGATTACAGAGTCCTGGAGGCATCATGGAGTCCTCAGTGAGGGAGTCTTTGGTCACACATCCTCACCATCTTAGAGGTCAGGGTGGGGAACTATGTGTGAACCCCTCTGTCTTCAACGTCTTCACTAGAGAGCACCCATGTGTGTACAAGAAGTACAGTCAATTTGGACTTAGTAAACTTTACTCTAGTTTCTGAAACCATTAAAGATTCTTCAAGTATTTCTAAATATTTTGAATCTATTATGTAATTTAAAGTGACCTGATTGGGGGTGGGTGGGGATTCACATCCAATTACAGTAAATCCTAATGTTGTTATTTCAAAATATCATCTGTGTATATACAATATTTGTTTCCCTTCTTAAGGGAATATCCCAAACTTCCAAGAATAAACATTCAACTTCAAAAATCCTTATGGGCCGTTCATACTTTTTAGACCTACCTGCTCAAATGAGTTGTCATATCACAAATCATATAAGTATGTGATACTGTTAAACATGCACTGAAATACATATAAATGTTTGTGGACTGATGTATTCAAGTTCTGGAAGAGAAGGAAAGTACTGATATGCTACAATATTAAAAGAAACATAAATAACATGTAATATTGATAATTTTATTTTTAAAAAAGAAAATGTCTTTGTATGGTGGGCTCACGGTGCAATATACAGATCTTATACCATAGATATCCACACCTGAAACCTATATGATCATATTAACCAATGTCACCCAAATAAATTTAATAAAAAATAGAAAAAATCTAGAGTCATGAGAAAGATTAGAAGAACAAATGGAAATAGATGCTCCAAATTTCTCCAAACTGATACACCATATATCTGCAATGCTTCTCTTTAAAAATATTTTTTTACTCACTAAAGTACAGGCCTCTGGATTTCCAAATCTTTTATATTCAGGGGGTCTTTGAAAGTGTGTACAGTATTGAAATGCTATGTACTGTGTAAGATCTTTTCTGATTTCACACATTATTGCTTGAACCAAGAATCAAATAGGATTATCCTGCTAATGGCACTAATGGGACACTCTCCTTGCAAATACTGATGTTATCTATGTAAAATGGCTGCCATAAGAATAAACTTGTGTGGGAACAGAACAGTGACAGGAACATAGGATCTATATATTTTAAGTCTTAGCTTCCAAAAAAAATTGCTCATGAGAAACCATGTTTGAAGAATGGAGTGAAAATGAAGTGCCATGCTTTTCTATCTATGGATAGCTGTTTTATTGTGTGTGTTTTTCCCACCACACAAAGTCTCAGAATCTAATGGTTATCAATGGCAACTTGGCAATATGGCACCAAAGGCTGCTGGGGGAGCAGGGTTACTGCCAGATTTGACACCAAATCTGTTTGTGGGTTACATGCCAGTGCAAGTAAGCTGACTTATGAAATGACGAAGGAAGTCATCCATCAAATTGCTTTGGTGGTCTCTCTTGCAATTACCTTGGAACACACTCATGGGTGGTAATGCTTTTGAGGAGATAGCCATGTTGGTGTTTTCATGAATAGAAGAAATGGCATGACTATAACAAATGGATAAATATACTGCAAAAACAACAAACAAAACAGAGCACTATTTTCTGTTTGGTCTTCAGCTACTTGTGCAATGTCACAGTACATGAGTAGAACCTTCAAGACATCCATGGGGTTTCTTTGTAGAAGGGAACCAGCCTAGACACAGAATAAGAAAGCATTGGTTATTTCTTTGTAACTCTCAAAATGGCAATGGAGCCTTCACTGGCTAAAGGTGAAGAAGCTGTCCTGCTGCATCCTTAATAGGATAACAGCTCAGGGATTTCTTCTGTTACTCTTTATGATATCACCATGAAACTGCTGACGAAACTTGGAACAAGCAAGAAGTGAAGGCTAACACAAAATTGTAAATTTCCTCCTGAAGCATTGATGACATCCCTCAATACATACAAAGAGCCCTTTGGCAAAAACTGAACAACAGGCATTTAAGTAAATCCCTTTCCAATAATTAGTGGACTTCTAAGTTAATTGAGAAAAGAATTTAGTGTCCACACATGACAAGGAATAGACTTTATGTAATTAGTTTAGGAAAGTCATTAAACAAATAACATCAGGAACAATAACAAAAAACAACAATAACAAATTTTATGCAGGGGTAGAATGTGATTTCCAGAGTTGCTACATTATATTATTTAAAAGTCCACTTTTTAAGAAAAAAATATGAGAAATGGAAAGAAATAAGAAAATGTGGGCCATACACAGGAACAAAAGCAGTCAGTAGAAGTTGTGCCTGAAGAAGCCCAAGCAGACTTACTAGAAAAATACTTTAAATCAGGTAGTTTACATATGTCCATAAAACTAAAAGAAATACAATATAAAGAAATAAAGAAAACCTTGTCAAAAGAAATAAATATGAGAATAATGTCTTATTAATTATAGAATATTCATGGAGCTAGACATTATAAAGAACCAAATAGTAATTCTAAAGTTGAAAAGTACAATAACTGAAAGGGAAAATTTACTAGAAAGGAGCAGCATCATATTTGAATGGGCAGAAGGAAGAATTAGCAAACTTGAAATGAAAACAGCAAGAGAGAAGCAATTCATCACTTAAGGGATCATCAATCATATGATTAGCTGACTTCTCAACAACAAACATGGAACCAGAAGATATTGGATTAACATATGCAAAGTACATAAAATAAATGATTGTCAACCAAGAGTTCTGTATTTTCAAAATAAGATTATTATTCTGTTCTTCAAAATAAGATTAAAGAAGAAATGAAGACATTCCAAGATAAACAGAACTGAGAGAGTGTGCAACTGGAAAACCAGCCCTTCAAGAAATACGAACTAGAGCCCTTTAGGATGAAACAAAAATACATTAGAAAGTAAGTCAAATCTTTGTGAAGATATAAAGAGCACTAGGAAAGATAAACAAATAGGTGAATGTAGAAGATAATATGGAATATGCCAAATCTGGGCACTTAGGAAACAAGAATGAGCAAGACATGGTTCCTTCCTGAGAAAACAAGATTCTAGGAGGTATGCTAGATATATAAATGATTTTAATGGATGAATTATGTAATGTAGAGGAGACTGTGGGAGCACATAGAAGGGCCTTTAATCCTGGAGAGGAGGAAGAAGGTATTCATGGACAAGAGAGTTAAGCACCAGATAAAGTGTTCTGAGTTTGAATTATAAAGGACAGGTAGGGAACACTGAGAAAAAAAAAAAAAAAACATGGGAAAAGAGAGAAGCATGAGCAATTGGTTAATCAATATGTGTTTAGGGAATTACAGTTTATGCCAAAACAAAAGGTGCAGAGGGCTAATATAGGAGCTGAGGGAGATGAGTTCAGAGATTCAGGGGAAGCCAAATTGTGGAGGGCCTGAATGCATTCTGGAGAACTTTGTTAGTTAAGTAACAGGCAGTCACTGAAAGTTTTTGCATGAGGGAGTGAGATGGTCAGTTAGATCATTCTAGCAGCAATCTGGAAAATGAAATGGGGGTTGAGGGTAAGATAAGTGGGAGAGAGAACTGGGACAAGAAGTTCTGTCAATTAGTTATTGCAATATTTAAGGCTAAGAGATTATGAATACTGAATTAAGAACACCTAGGAATGAGGTTATTAAAATAAATTAACAGAGGTTTCTGAGTGAGTACATAGAAAGCAGAAGAGATGGAGGATTCAAAAGTAACAAATAATGTGGACAATACTGGAGGAAGCTTATTTTGAAGGAAATAATAGTATAAGGCAGGTTGAGTTTGAAGTGACTGTGGGACATCTAGTTGGAAATGACTGGTAGGCATTAAGAATATGAGCATAGAGCTTAACGAGAGGTCATGGTTACAAAAATAAATGTGTGAGTCATCTGTATTTAAAAGGTGGGTAAAGGCATGTGATTCAATGAGATCATCCAGGAATGAGGAGAGGGAAAGAATAAACTCAGAAAACTCCAACAGTTCCATGAATGGCTCTCCATTCCTATGAAGAAAATCAGAAATGTTAGGGTAATTTTTCTTCCCTCATAGCTTTTGATGGGACTTTTTCATCTGTTCAGAATCCCCCAGGCACCAGATACTTTTGAGAATGATAAACATATTTATAGCAAACAATGATATAAGAGATTAAAAGCATCACCCTTCCTTGTGAATATTAGAATCTAAGGAATTCTGGCTGGTTGAGAGTTTCAATACCAAGAAATGAACCACTAAGATTGGAATTTTAGGCATAAACAAAGATTTTTGAAGCCAAGATTGGCACCAAGGAGGACATTCTCTATTGTTTCCATTGTTGCCCCATCCTTTTATTCCAATCATCACCCTCCAAGATTCTGGTTTAATTCAGTGGATGCTATGCATTTCAACCTGGAGAATGAGTGAAAGTTCTGACAGAGGAAAATGTCTCTAAAACAAATAAATTATTTCTGTACTAATTTGGGTGTTTTGTTGTAAGCATAGCCTTGAGGCTTTAATAGACTAATAGAGTTTCTATATTTTTCGTCTTCTTTCTAAATATTTCAGAAGGGTGGGGGTATATGGTGAAGACTATTATTTCCCTCCAATTTTATTCTGCTCTCCTTAGAGTTACAGCTAGGCAATATTTCCCAATCCTTGCAATGACCATCTGACTAGGTTCATTCCAATGGAAAGTGCCTGTCACTTCTGTACATAGACTTCCAGGTTGTGGACAGGCCTATTCCACCTTTTTGCAAGCCAGATCCTAGGAATGGCTACAACTCATACCTCACCATGCCGATGATAAAAAAAAAATGGTATAGTCACAAGATGAGAGGAATATGCATGGCTGCTTGGAGCCCACAACTATGTCTTCATCTTTTCTGGGACAAGAAGTTCTGTCAATCAGTTATTGCAATATTTGTGGCAAAATACAAATTGGGGAATATAACAAAATGGCAACTCACTGGCTCAATAACAGAACTATTTAAGGGTAGACCTAGTTTAAATTATGAAAGCGTGCTGTGAATCACATGATGCTATCAAGATTCAGTTTATTTATCTTCATCTGTATTGGCTCCCTTCTCAAAAAGACTCTTCTCTCATCATCACACGATATCTGAAGCTCATGGAACTATAAAATTTTAGGTTCGAATCCAGTGGCAACTAATTCTGGGATTCAGAACAAAGTTCTGGGATTCAGTTTCATTGGACTTGCTCTGGTCATCTATTCTTGTAATGTATGTAATGCAGTGATTGACTTAGACCTCCATTCGTAGGGCTGTAAATGGATCCATGTCCAGACTATGTGAACTTAGAGGAAGGAGTAAACTTCAAACAGAATATTATGTCTGTTCCTGAAAGCAGAGGAAACAGTTGATAGAGAAACAAACAACAGCCATCCACAACAATGCACCTCTTGGCTGTCCAATGTTCATATACAATCTTAGTACAACTACTACTACTAGCGCTTATTGCATGCATTTTTTTTCTTTAATGTCTACATCTAGATATAATATAGTCACTCAATCCCCAGAAAGCGAAAGTAAAATCTCATTTGATGCTGCACTCCACTTCAGGTTTAGGATTACGGGGTGATAGGAAATCCTTACAAATAGACATCCAACACACTCAATACACAATGGCAGAAAGAGAACAAAAAACCCCGGGTAGGAAATGGGAAATATTTGTAGTCACTACTTCAATGCATATGTAAACTTTTATTGTTCACTAATACATTTCTATAACATTGACTGGGACATGGTTGGTACCTAGCATTTGTTGAATGAATGCATGCATGCATGCATGAATGAATGAATGAATGAATACACAGCTAGACAGAAACAGCAAAGATTTCCTGTTCTATGCTCAGCTGGACTACCTACCCATATTCTTCTCTCTGAGAATTGCATCTGGCTTTTGTCTGTATACAACTTTTCTGCTCTTTGGTAGAAATCTTTATAAACTATTGTCTTCTGTGGTCATATCTTGACATTGTGGAAAATGTTCCCAATGTTAGACCATTTTTTGTTGCTAACATTTCTCAGATCTGAGGGCTTTCTCAGAGACTAAATATTCATAGACAATTGTTCTGACTTCTCTTTTAAAAATGTGTTAGTTTTTATCTAGCTCTAAACAGAACTCCAAAGCCAGAGGTCTTGTTTCGTCATGACCCTTTAAATTGGAATCCAGCCTGATAATTTCTCTTTCAAAGTAATTAGACTCACTGTCCATCCCTGAAGTCCTTCCTTTGCTGATCTTCAGCTTTGCCTACCCCAGAGCAATTTGAAACAATGATTGAGATAAGAACACTAATCTGACATTCAGGTAGCAACTACACATGCCTTAAAAGTGTGAGTAATCATCCTCTTTGTTATGTAGGAAACATATAACAGGAGGTGCTTGGCAATGAAATGAAAACAGGTTTGCCCCATCCTATCTAATAAAGAGGGAATATGTTAATTGACTGCCCCGCCCTCAAAGATGGTGGCACCCACAGCCAATAAAGAGGGGATATGCTAATTGACTGCCATGCCCTCAAAGACGGCAGTGCCCACAGCCACAAGATGGCAGCACCCAGTCCCCTCAGCCCCGCCAGGGCAGCTCTGTGCACCTGCCACTGAAGACCCCCAATCCCCTCAGCCCCCCAGCTGTTCAGGGCCAGCCCAAGGCACAGGCAGGCCTTGGATGGTCGCTGCCCAGCGGCCCAGGGCTGCCCGAGGCTCAGGTAACCAGGGCAGGCTGAGGCTTGCACTGCCGGCAGTGGCAGCAGCAGAGGTGTGATGGTATGTCACCTTCCCCTGATCACCGGGTCATCTCCCGACCCTGAGGGCCCCCAGACTGTGAGAGGGGGCAGGCCAGCTGAGGGACCCTCCCCCCCTGCAGTGCATGAGTTTTCATGCACTAGGCCTCTAGAATTTTAATAATATCTTCTGATATGGTCTCTATGTTTCTAATTTAGTTTGCACTAACTTTTGGGTTGGGTAGAGAATAAACTTTTCTGATCCTGCAAGGATCCAAAATACCCATCTTAACTTTTTTATTCTATGGATTTCATCCAGAAAGTCATCTTTCAGAAAACGTGTACTCTCTTCCTTTTCTGATTTCAGATGTGTCAGCTTCAACATATGCTTATCTAATTCTGGGACCTTTATTGTCTCCTTTTAAGGGCTGCAAAAAGTGGTTCACATGTTCCAAGATCTTGAATTTCTCCTACCACATTCCCAGATGCTTCTGTAGTATATGGTCTAAGGTCTGAGATATAACTTGGCTCACCAACTTCTATGCTGTGAATAATTAGTTCTCAATACCTTCCACTCTACCTCCTCAACTTAGCATTATCATATTTTGGGTCTCTTACATACAACACCCCACTCCTATAAATGATTTATGTATGGGTCGGTCAGAATCCTCTCTCCAATTAAGTTCCTAAATATGAGGTACTAAGCATAGATATTAATTGACTCACAAAACTTGAGTTCAAAACTAGATATGACTTAAAAAACAGTGAAAGTACTTGTCCCAGCATTATCAACCTTGTCCTAAGACATGCTAGTCACTGTGACAAAGGGAATGACATTTGATCTTTGGGCTACATGCTATACTCTTGATATGAGGGTAGAACCCTACCCAGACATTTGGAATTAAAATAGAGGGAGGGAAAGAATATCTACATAAAATTTGGATATATAAAAGAAGCAATGTTAACTCAAGAATGTGCTTTTAAAAACCTGTTTTATATCTCTTTAAGTCTCTTTTTCAAATGTTGTAATTTTTTGGATTATTGTTCAGCAAATATTTATTTATTTCTATTTCCTGGGTGTGTGAAGTTTGTTTCCTAACTCATTAATGTTCAGCTTGGCTGTCTGATATTCTATAGCCAATGGAATGTTAGAGGACATGACAGGAAGAGGTCTTAAATGAGCATGTGCATTTTGGCTTGGCTCTTGTGCATCTGTAATATCATCAGAATAAAATGTTGCAGATAAAGCTGCCCCTTCGGTTTGTGTCCCAAAATGAACTCACCTACAGTGGACCTGAATCCAACACACAGCGTGAAGAAAGCCACCTGGATGAGCCCATTCTAGATCAGCTGCACTCAGCCTGCAGAACCGTGAGTGAGAAAACAAGTACTTGTGTTGTAAACTATCAAATGTTGAGGTTGTTATCCAGAATTATTTTGGCAATAGCTCATTAAGACCTTCTTGTAGTATATGCTCTAGAATATCTTTCTAAAAGCAGAAATCTGATTGGAAAATGGGACAAAGAAAATTATGTAACAGTTGGATTTGCAGAGCATGGACACTGTTTTTATTTAGATTGTATTTTTCCTTTGGGTGTGTTATTAGAGATTTGAGAGATATGATTTTCTCAGTTATAAGATGTACATTGTTTTCCACCCTAACATTCCTATACCAGGATGAATTACAAAATCAATGTGCATGTGGCCTAGTGGCAGATGGCAGTGTTTCTCCATTTCTTCTACATCATCTCCTGCAGTGGTGTGTCCTTTAAAGGTAGACTAAGTGTGTGTTGCAGTCCAGCAATTCAGAAGTCACAAAGTACAGCAGGGGTTGGCAGGACTGGAGCAGACCAGGGGCGTGCCCTCTGACCAGTCCATCCGGTGTCTAAACAGCATCATTAAATATTGATGGAGTACACTTTAAATGAAAGCAAAGTAGCATTCTCTTTTGAAAACTAAACAGTGAGTGCCACATTGTAGTACAGTAAAGTCAGCTCTTTTTGGATATACTTAATTGCCTAAATGTGTAGTTTTTCAGAACCCAGATTACTGTATCATGTAGTAACTAAGCAATTATTTTTAAATTGGAAATTATTCAGAACAATTCTTACCAATTGGCCATCTTGACAGCAAAAGCTACAAGGATGGCCCCATCCTGCATGGGAAACTGCACAGTATAAATTCCTGATAGAGTTACTAGAACTTGTTTTGTGAATGCTGGTGATTGGCGACCAAAACAAAATTTTAGTTGTAGTTTATCTGATATTATGGTGCTCTTTTTTTATTATAGTTAGTCAACAACTTCAGTTGCTGAAGTTTTCCCACAGAACAATTTTATAATTGGTTGGATAATTAGGAGTTGTGTTCCTGACCAAGGACTCAGCAGCAAATAAATCATAGATATGACCAACAATATGTCACATAAACAAAACATAACCACCACAAACTTCCAAAAATAATTTCAATTAGTAAATTATGATCCCAGTTTCTTAAAATGGGTAAGAATTTACAAACAACACATAAAACACAGGCCTAATGTATTATAAATTTGGTCAACGTAAAATTAATAGAAAGATAGCTATTGTAAACTTTGAATTAAGACTTTTGTAGGACAATGTGTATGGCCCACATCTTAAAAATATAAAAAGCAAGCTGACACAGTAAGTTTAAGTGATGCATTCCTTATTCCTCAATATATTTCACTGCTGTAAATATGTCAAATAAAAGCCAATAGAGTTTCTTTAAATGTAAGACTTTGGGAAAGAATGTTTAGGAAAAATCACCAACAGATCTTAAATTAAAATTGTCAACATTTCTATCTATCACCATATATAATTAGCTTACACGTGCACATACACACACATACACTCACACCCTCCATCCTGCCTGGGTTTATAGTATAATCACTTCAATGTCTATCCCTGAAAATAGGTATTTGAAAAACAACACTAGGAAAACTTCTTTTCATGGTTCCTTTATACCAGTGGTTTGTAACTAAGCATGATTTTTCTTCAAATTTAGCAATGTCTGATGAAGATATTTTAGGCTGTTTCAACTAGATGGTGTTATTGGCATCTAATTAGTAGAATTCATGGATGTTGCTCCTAGCATGCATAAGACAGCATCCTGCAGCAAAACTTGAGAGACCCCACCTTACACAAAGATTTGTTTTATAGAAAAAAAGATGTGGATTCAGCCATTCAGCTGTCTTGAATAATTATTGAAAATCAATTTTATTTCTCAACAGGAAGTACCACTCATAGGTAGTCCAATTACAATCTGCAAAGAAAGAAGGGAACTTGTTTTATTACTGTGATCATAGTCCGGTGCGTGGAGCATTAAGGTGGCTTAATGAATATTTATTAAATAAATGATCACATAGATGGAAAGATGAAGACTAAGAAAGAAAGGGGGAAAGAGGGAAAAAGAAGTGGATGGTGCTAGAGCCCAAGTTTGTTTGATTTTGGCGAACTTGCTTTCTTTTCATTTACTATTGTTCAGAAAATCAGTAGGCACAGGTTTAGCTAACATTTATTATTTTCTAGTTACTAACATTAATTACTTCTTGTATTTAACTTATTGTATTAGTGGTAATTAAAGAACTTAAGTGTTATTAACAATCATTTTACAATTGTTCTTGTAGCAGCTCACCAATAGAAGATTTAAAAATAATGTTATTGACTTTAAAGGGAACTCAAAGATTATTTTCAAAAAAGTAATCACAACATCTAAATTACCTAGGACTTCACTGAGGTTTGTGGTATGTTTGCTTGCTTTTGCATTGTGTTTCCTTGTCTGTAATTTATTCTCTTTGATTATCTAGTCTTTCCCCACCTCAACATAATATCCTGAGGCCAAAGAGTCACCCTGGATAATTTGAGAAAAGTGTGCAAGGAAGAATGAAAGTTAAGCCTGCTAGTCATGGTCCCAGGAAGAGAGCTGCAAAGGGTAAGGGCACAATGCTATATATAAATAAAGCCTAGAATAATTTTTAACATCTATTGTAAGAATCTTCTTCTTTCCCTAAGTCACAATCCAATGTCAGCATAGCCTTTATTACAATAAATAAATAAATAAATAAATAAATAAATAATAACGAGCACAAAACCAAAAACCAACAACAACAAAAAAGCAACTCTACAAATTTCTCTATAAAGGCATTTTGACTTTTCCAAGGGCCTACCATAGTTTCTACATGTAAAAGTCAATCATTAAATAAATGCCAAAGTAGTGAATGTATTAGCAATCTGTTGTGTGACATGGGTTATACTGGGTATTGCACATAGAGAGATAAATCTCAGTGGGAAGGGAGAGTAGGGGGCGGGAAGAGATTAACCAAAGAATTTATGTGTGTATATGCATTGTCCATGGACACAGACAATAGGGTGGTGAACGCCTGGGGTGGGGCAATGGGAGAAGATATGGAGGGACATCTGTAATACTCTCAACAATAAATATTTTTTAAAAGTTAATCTCAAACTGGGCATTTTGCCATCTTTCTCATATTTTGGCCTCACATCCATCCGTCTTGTGCTTCATTTTCCATCTACAGTTTGATACACATTTTAGTTAAGCCTTTGATTGCTTCCTACCTCAAAGGTTTTATCTATTTGATGGGCCTTTTATAAAACCATCCCTTGTAGGCTAATAGGCCTGGAAAAGCGTTTTCCATGTTCAACACCAAAATAAAATAAAATAAAATAAAATAAAATAAAATAAAATAAAATAAAATAAAATAAAATAAAATAAAATAAAATAATAAAATACATTTTAAAGCTACATTCAGGTTAATGTAGGAGCAGCTGGATTGGATAAAAGTCTTCCAATTCTGAACGTTCCCCCTCTTGGCACCAGCTTCCAACAAGGACAGTGAGAAGTGACTTAACCTGCTGAACTCCACTCAAGGAGTCAGCTGGTACTGTGAGCACATCCCTGGAAGGTACCCTTCGGTGGACTCCTATCTAACCAAGTTGCTGTTTTTAGATTCAGACACATAGGCTGTAAAAGCTGTCACTTGGTAGGAATTTCATGCAGATGACTTCACTCTGAAAAGCCTCCTGATAAAGTCACTAGATGAGTCCAAACTACCTCATCACCTTGGAGCCAGCCTGTCTGGAAGGTGCCAGAATAACCAGACAAATGGCCTAGTTAAAATCGCTCAAGAAATATCTGGAATCAGGTAGTAATCTCTTAAGAAATATCTGGAATCAAGTAAAACTTAATTCCAGATGAAGTTACCAGAAAGAAAAACCATGCAAAGGCAGCCATAAGTGAAAGAGGACCAGGATGTTAAAGGATAGATGTCCCTCTAGCACTCCCCTCCCTATGTTGTCAGAAGATCAGCAGCCCACACCATAGGTGTCTTCATGTTTCATTGCATCTAGTTACCAGCTCTGACTGTCATAAAATAATAGGCCACTCAGCAAGTGAGCCCTGGTCCACTGCCAGAGAGCAGGAGCTGAGTGAACCCCGTGACATGCAGCCACACGACAAGGCAGTAATTCAGAGAGGCAGATGGAGGTATACACTGGTTGTACTAGTCACATTGGGAAACCAAATAGCAAGTGTCCAGCAGTGTTGCTCCCACGTTCCAGATCTAGGCCCACCATGGGAGGAACTCCAGCCCAGGTGATCCAAAGAGGAACTGTTGACTTTGGAAGTGGTTGAGCCTATATTTCTGCCCTAATAGATGATTGGGTCTCCAATCTCTTTTACTTAATAAAATTTTATTTATTTATGTATGTATTTTTAACATTTATATATTTTTTATTGATTTTAGAGAGAGAGAAAAGTAGAGGGAGAGAGAGATAGAAACATCGATGAGAGAGAAACATTGATCAGCTGCCTCCTGGGATCGAGCAGGGATTGAGCCCACAACCCCAGCATGTGCCCTAACCAGAATCAAACTGGCGACCTCTTGGTGCCTGGGTCAATGCCCAACCACTGAGCCACACTAGCCAGGCTTAATAAAATTGTATTACTATGCTTGCAGTTTGTTTTAATTTTAGAAAATGCACTTGAGAATAAAGGAAGAAAAACATAAATTACCACCCAGAGATAGCTTTGTGCATATTTTAAGGCCTCCCATTCCAAAGATTTCCTTCTGTATGTGATGTATGCATCTGTTTTCAATATATATATATATATATACAGAAAGGTGCTCCTGTAAGTGTACAACCCAATAGAATCCCTATTGTGTTATAAATTCTTCTTTCTTTAATAATCCATGGTAGCTTTCTACAGCTACCATTAGTTCCCTCTATTTTAACAGCCACTTGATATTTAATTGTAGAGATCTTCCAAAATTTACTTAACCAACTTATGATCCATATTTTTAAGTGACTTTCCTGGTGATGTCTTTCCCATTTTTCTGTTATGTTGAGGTTGAGCATGAATCTTTTTCTCACTGATTTGTAAACATATCTTAAAAATGGTTTCTTTTGAACACTTTAAAACTATAAAGTAATGAGACTAGACCTCTATTTACTAGTGTTAAAAATTAAGAAGTAAAGATCAATTCAGCCTCAGAAGATAAATTAATGAACTTTTCTTGTTTTACTATTTCACATTTGGAGAGGATGATGTCAGATGTTTATCTTAGATTATAGTTGTAAAATGCAGTGTGTCTCAGGCATTGTCAACACACTCTCCTCATCTTTACACAATTTTGAGTCAAAGATCCCATCCAGAAATAACATTGTGGTTAAGTGAACAGGCCCTGATGTTAAACAAATCTGGATTCAAGTTCTTTCTGCAACTCACTAGGTATGGTGACATTGTGTAATATAATTTAATCTCAGTTTCAGTTTATTCAGCTGTGAAATGGGAAGGCTAATAACGCCTACTTCATGGGGTTTTTTTGTGAACATCAGATGAGGCACCACATATAAAAGTAATGAGTTAAATGTTAACTACATTTAGGCACTGCTTTACAAGCATAGTGCCTGACATTGAATAATAACTTAATAAGTGTTGGCTATATTACACTCATATTACACCCGTTCTTCATGGGCTCTAACAATTAGAATCAAGAATTCAGAGCTCAGGAAGGAAAAAACTAGATGAAGCACCACCCCTTACAGAACTTTGTCAGAGTGAGGTTGATTTCTGTCTGGGAATGGGACATGTAACATAATGGTAGGGAGGCTAAGTCTGGATGTAGATACTGCATTTCTGAGCTGAGAAAGTGACTAATCATTAGCGTGCTCAGGAAGGAGTGCAGAAACCAGGAAAGCTCAGAAAGCAAGTCTCATATTTCTCCTGAGTACTAGAGTCTTACTTACATCTTTGCACCCTGAACTCAAGCCACATCCTATTAAGAAAACAAAGAAACAGCCAGCATCAAGGTAAGCCCATGGTTCCAGCAACAGCATCTTCAGGATGGAAAGAGAGAACCATCTTGATTCTTTGTGAGACTAGTAAGAACTGAAGGAATAGCTCCCTCTCCAGGAAAATTTTATTTGGTTTGTCAACTCTCAATTACATCTCAATTTTTATTTTTTAAATATATTTTTATTGTTGATAGTATTACAGATATCTCCCATCCCCCCCCCTTCTACCTCTCTCCTCCCAGCCCTTCCCCACCCCCCCTCCCCAGGTCTTCACTATCCTATTGCCAGTGTCCATAAGCTATGAAATAAGTATATAAGTTCTTTGGTTTATCTCTTCTCAACACCTAACCCCACATCGAGGTATGAAATTTATTTCTACTTTTTTTCATCCCTTTGTCATGCCAAGCTTTATTTTTAGCACCTAGTTGGAATGTTTGCTATTTTAGTTTGAAATTAGATAGCCATTCATAGGTAGCAATGCATGGGTAGAAAAGATCCCTTTAAAAAACTTAGTCTCATTTTTTGCTTTCAGACAAGCAAACATGGACTGAAACTTATTTCTTTCTTGCTGAAAACCCCAAATAGCCAACAAATCACAATTTAAATATCTGATCTAAGTCCTAAGATGAAATATATGAGCATTTATCTGGTTCTAGATTACTATCTATAAGTAAAAATTCATACCCAAGTATGCTCTGTCACTTGCATTAACCATATTTCCAATTAGTCTATGACTTTAAACTCCCCTCATCCATGCACCAATTTTGTACCTGACTGTTTTTAGAGTTCTGTAAGAGAAATCCATTTTAAATTTTTCTCTCTATATATCTATATCTATATCTATATCTATATCTATATCTATATCTATATCTATATTTATATCTATATATATTTACATATATCTATATCCATCTATATCTATCTATATCTATGTCTATGTCTATATCTATGTCTATATCTATCTAGCTATCTACATACATATATGTGTGTGTGTGCGTGTGTGTGTGTGTGTGTGTGTTTTACTGATTTCAGAGAGAGGAAGGGAGAGGGAGAGAGAGAAATATTAATGATGACAGAGAATCATCAATCTGCTGCCTCCTGCATACTCCCTACTGGGGATCTAGCCTGCAAACCAGGCATGTGTTGTGACCTCCTGGTTCATGGGTCCATGCTCAACCACTGAGCTACACAGGCTGGGCTATTTCAAACTTTCATAAGCAAAAAAAGAGAATGCATTGGCTTATCTAAGAAGTACAATCAAGCTGCTCAACCAATTTCCTTTTCTTTGTGTTTCTATTTTTCTCTCTATCTTATTCCTCTCCCTTTCTTTTTTCCTTCATATCTCCCTCTGTTCTTCTTTATGTAATTGTATCTTCTTCAAAATTGTTTTTTCCTACATGCTCAGATTATATCTGCACAGATTATATCTGGCAGATTATATCTGCCACATCCTATCAGAGCTTCAGGGATAGCATGTAGACATGATTGGGGAGCTGTTATTTGGTCTACTGGCAAAGGAACAGATAACCATTCATAGGTAGCAACATAGTGTAGAAATCAGGAGCTCAGTTTTGAGGATGTAATATTCAGAATGCTAATGAATCACCACAGTAAAGGTGTCAAGAGGGGAAATACCTTTGAGTCTTAAGTTTATTGTAGAGTTAAACTGTAATTATCAGTGCAAGAGTTAGTATGAAAATACGCTCATCTTTGAATGTCTTCAATTTTCCTATATTTGTTTTTCTGTTTATTGTTTAACAATTTTGGGAGAAAGTGTGGAAATATGCCTACAATTTCAGTGTTGCTATTTTTCAAATTAGTTTTCAAGATAATAAATAGTGCATTTTTTTTACATTTTAAATTGTTTACATTCATATTTAAAATATTTAGTTTTTTGAAACATGTATACTTTTTATTAGGCTTGCCGAAAAAATATGTATTACATAAAATTATGAACGCTTAACTTCAATGATCCCATTTTATTTTTTTTTTATTCAGCAACTATATCTATGTCTAGCTGCATATATATAATTTAACATTGCTCAATACTACTTTAATTACATATGTTTAATTATAAATTTGTAATCTAAGTTCAGGTTTACTTTTGGTTGTTATTTTTATTTAATAATAAAAATTAATAAAAATTCAAAAATAAAATAAACAAAAATACCATCCTCCACTATTACTCAGGCAAACAAGTGAACATGACTGAAATGATAATACTAAAATATTTTAATCATCTTATATTAAACTGGGATGTCAGTGTTATCAGAGTATAGGATAGTATAGAATAGACAACCCCTGTTTTAAACACATACACACACACACACACACACACACATGCAATTATCCAATCCTAAATCCCTATACATTATCTGAAGCCAATAATATGTCTTCAGCTTCCAAATACATTTTATTTTGGTAAAATAATGTATCATTTTAACCATTCTTAAGGGTATAGTTCAATGTCATTAGCATTATTGTGCAAACATCACCACCATTCATCTACAGAATTTTCTCATATTCCCAAACTGAAACCCTGTACCTTTTAAACAATAATTCCCTATTCACCCTTCCCCCCAACCCCTGGAAACCACCATCTTTACTTTCTGTCTCTATAAATTTGAATCTTCTATGTACCTTGTATAAGTGGTATCATATAATAACAAATATTTTTTAAACTTTATTGTAATTATCCTAATTTTAATACAGTTAATCAAGCAAATTATGTCCCTTAAACTATAGAAACAACCCATCATTGGAGTATATACAACGACCTCCTGGTTTCACAGTGGAATCCAAGCCCTGGCCTGATGGGGTCCTGCCTCTGTCAGGCAAATACAAAGCTCCTTTCTTTACCCTATTTAGTTGAACCCTAAACTCTCACTGGCATTCTGGGTCCTGCCTATATATTTTGTGTGTTTCTGATGGTGCAAACTCAGTTGTAAAAATATCTACAGTACTTCCTTTAAAAGTACTTGCTGCCACTTAAGTGTAAACAGACTTGTAATTTGCCTGTAAAAATTCATGACTTGCTGAAAGGAGTGATAATAAAGCCATAACGATTGCTGGCGCAAACACCATCAGGAGGTCAAGGATAGTTGGCTGGCCATGAAGGGTGGTATGCCTAATGTAAGCTGGGCAAAGCTTGGGCTATGGCCATTGGTATTGCCTATAGAGGCTCCTCTTTCCTGTGATCTTCAATGTCCAAATATATGAAGTGCTCATGGGCTCATGGTTGTTAAGCAAATGGCTCAACATCAATCTCAGCCTTGCTGTAAATATGGCAGCACCCTTTAGACCCTCTAGTCCCTTGAATGTCACTGATCTTCCCTTATGGCACAAGGATATAGAAATGAAGACTAGAGATAGAGGCCATTTTATGCTAAAAACAGTTCCCACTGAAAATCTAGTGTGCCATCCCTTGCTTTGTATATGACAAAAGAACAATTCTCCTTTCTCTAGGGATTGCTAGAGGAAGGTTAACCAAGTAGGAGAAGGTTATACTTACTCATTCTGAGGTAGTAGGAATATAACTAAAAGGTGTAACAGAAGTGACCTCAGGGTCAGAAGTAATATAGTATAATTTCTGTGTGGCTTCCAAAAGTATACAAGGAAGTTTTTGTATTGACCCTCTGGCTCACCAGACTAGAGAGCCAGAGCCCACTGCCCTTCTCTTACTCTCCCCAGGCCCTCTTTTCTCCCTTTCTCAACTCTGTCCCTGGTTACTTTCCATAATTCTCTAACTAGGGTATGGTGTGGGGTCTACTGTGCACTGAGAACTGTCTTTCATGGGGCACTTGTGCTGGCTGAAACCCATTCATATGTACTTCTCATCTAGATACAGCTGCAAACCTTTCAGAGGAAGAGCTTGACTAAACAGAATAGCTGGCCAACTTTGCCTTTGCCAGCAGGCCAGGCCCCAGGATGGCAGGAAGCATCTTGATTTGGAGTCAGGAGATCTGAACATGGGGAATTTTTTTTTTATCTTTCTAGGATACTCCTTTGTAACATGAGAGAATTAAACATATTTTCTGAGGGTTTTGGGGGTTTTTTTTAGCTTTAACAGCTTTGATTTTTGACCTAAAGGATATCTCTGGAAGCCCTGGTTCTCTACCCATTCAGAAAGATGAGGCCAGAGAAGGACTGGATACAGGAGGACCTTTCTTCCAGTCATGTTCCTTGTGCAGACTTTACAGAGATAAAATGAGACATACAGAGCCTGGAAGCCACTTTGAAAAAACATCATCTGAGATTTAGTCAGAATTTAATTACTCTAAAAGAAATGCAAGAAAGATAACTTTATGGATAAACAGCACACTTATAAATTCTCTATGGTTTCATCTTTTTTTGAAAAAGAAAAAGTATATTAAACATAAACATATCATTCTAGCCACAAGTTTATCCATAATGTCTGGATTTGCAGGAAAACCTTTTCTGAACACTTATCTCATGGTTTCTATTACTTGAAAGGAAAACACAGATTCTTCTTTTTTTATAGAACAACTCCTAGACAGTAAACACTGGCTGTTAGAGTTGAAGAGGAGTTCATGCCTTTTGTATGTACTACAGAGCCCTGGTCCCATGTGAGGACTGCAATAAATCCTGATGGGGCAAGATAATATTTCACTTGGCCAAAGCCCTCTTCATTTCTCCAATACCTTCTGCGCGGGTTTGGCTTGATGTGAATTACCATACTTCTTATTTCTGGCTCCACTGTACAAAATAACCAGTGAATCTTTACTGCATCATGACATTAGGTCTGAGATTCTATAATTTTAAAGATATATAGACCTTTTTGTCATAATTGCCAAAACTTGGAAGCAACCAGGATTTCTTCCTTCAGTAGGTGAATAGGTAGATAAAGTGTAGTACATGCAGGTAATGAAATACCTTTCAGTGCTAAAAAGACATAAGCTATCAAGCCACAAAAAGATATAGAGGAAACTTAAATGCATATTATTAAGGGAAAGAAAACACTATGAAAAGGCTACCTATTATATGACTCCAACTATATGACATTCTGGAAACAGCAAAGCTATGACAAAAAGATCAGCAGTTACCAGGGGCTGAGAGAGAAGTTAAGATATGAATAGGGCACAGAGATTTGGGAGGCAGTGAAAATACATTGTATGGTCTCATAATGATGAATATATGACATATCACTATACATTTTAACAAACCCATAGAATGTACAACACCAAGAGTAAACCCTAATGTAAACTCTGAACTTTGGGTGATTGTGATATGCCAACGTATGTTCATCAATTTTAATAAATGGGTTTTTCATTCTGGTGAATGATGTTGATAGTGGGGGAGGGAATGCATGTGTGGGGAAAGAGGAATATGGGAATTCCTCTCAACTTTGCTATGAACCTAAATTGTTCTAAAATATAAAATCTTAATTAAAACAAGAGGCAACTCCTTTTACATTTAGCATTTCCAAACTATTTTAAGAGATTTTTAAAGACTGTAATCCCACTCATTTTCATCAGATACATTCTTCATTTTTGTTGCTCCTTTGTTGTTTATTTTTTAGATCTGCTTCCTAACTTATTGCCTCGCATCCTTTGCTCTGATATGTATGTGCCAAGAAACTCACATAGTTAACGTGGACATGCAGAGTGCTCTGTGAGTCTCTCTCTGAAGATGGGCATAAATCAAGGTAGACTGGAAAGCCCTTTCAGCAGGGCCTTGCTTTCAGAGGACCTGGAGGGTGACCTTCTGAATGAACGGACACCAAATGCACTGTCTAGTACTCTAAGGGGATGGTTGCTTAACAGTATGTGTTGGCAAGATTCATAGAATTGAACAGTTATCCTCATGAGATGGAGATACAGGGACCAGGCTCCTGAACAATTTCCAGTAAGTTGAAACAAATAGTAAGAACAGCATTTCCTAGCCAAAGAGGCAACCGAAGGATCTTGATGAGGAAGCAAGAAACTTAGCACTAGCCATGAGATTCATCCCCTTCCTCCTCACTAGCCATTTCCTGAGTCCCATCTTCTCTAGCTGTCTTCCCAGCCATTGGTCACTAAGGCCCCTGGGTGATTTCTCCTAATTCTTTGTAACAAAGTTCTCTTGAAATCCATGTAAGAGCTGGAAGTTAGCTGGCATCTCTGCTCTGTAATGGACTTAAAGCCAAACAGAGTCTGAATCACAAGAGGAAAAACAAAACAGAAAGCTCAGAGAGGGGACACATCTCACACTCCTACCTCTGCAACACTCATATCCATACAGCCAAACTGATTTATTTTTTTACACTCAGTGGGCCAAATATAACCCCTGGACTTATGAACTTTAAACCATATATATATATATATATATATATATATATGTGTGTGTGTGTGTGTGTGTGTGTGTGTGTGTGTGTGTGTGTTTCCCCTTGTTTATCTTCTATTTCAAATTGCATGAGATTTTGAAAAGACCTAAAATCTTTCGAGAAATAATAATATACAGATCAATCACTTCATTAAAAAAATAAATGAGGTGCCATTTTTCTTTTGAGGGACCTGCTCACCCCAGCCCAGCCTTCACCCTTTAGTTCCCTGTGGAATCATGGCTCCTATGCTAACTCATGGCTTCTTGAGCACAGATGGTTTCCTGAGAGTATCCAATGCTTTGCTTAGACAAGGACCCTCATATTTTTTCAGCATTTTTCTCCGTGTCCATTGGCACCCAACCAACCCAGGCCTGAGCCTGAGCCAGGAACTTACCTTTGATAACCAAACAAATGCTATTGTTTTAGCCAAATCTGTGGGACTACCTCTGCAGATCAACAGGAGCAAACACAGGTTTTATTTTGCATCTACTATGCCCACCGGCGTAGTTTAAATAACAGTTGTTGAATGGCAGAGTGAACATCCTCGAAAAAGGTGGTGGCAAGTGATACCCCTCCACGAGGCTGGGAGGCATGATTCACAAAGGCCACATTCCCCAGAGAAAGCCAGCGCCTTTCCTGGTGCCCCAGACCACCAGTGGCTTGTTAAGCGTGGGCATTCCAAGCGCCCCAGGGCCTGACGTAGAAAACCTGCACTGGGTCCATGAGTCCGCAGGTTTAAGAAGCCAATCAGCTGATTCTGAGCCAGGTTTCCAAGCAACAATGAAAGATAAAGAGCAGCCTTGAAGCACTGGTTTTTCTGGGAAGAAGATCCCTATACTCTCAGGCTGAGGCCCTCAAAGCTGGGGAGGAGGCAGGGAGCTGGCACCAACTCCCCTGCCCAAAACCCAGTGTGAGCTTGGATCAGTCACTTCCCCTTCACAATTTTAAGATGAGACACACAGCTGTCACATTAACCTCCAATATGGTACACCTAAGGCCAGACATAGAAACACTTAGTAAATATTTTATTCATGGAAACCAAAATGTCTCCTTTACTGTAAAGACACATTGCTGAAACCCAGCAATGATGAAAACACAAAGTGGCATTAGTAACTCTAATTTCAAACATGATGCTAACTAAATGCACACTTGTCCATAGTCCTGCACCACCTGATGTTTGCACAGATCCACACTCTAAGCTGAAAATCGCGGAAAGGGAGCATAGGCAGCACCACAGAGTGGCTGAGGCTTTGGAGACAGACGGCGCTGCGGTGACCCAGGCCCCACCTTTTCCTCACTGCAAGAACCTTTGCAAGCTACTTAACTTGTCAGCGGCCTTACTTCCCTTACCTGCAACATGGGAGTGATAAACCCACCCTGTTTGGAAGGCGTGATAAATACAATTACAATATGAAGAAGAGAGGTGACTGGTGCCATGGAAGAAACACAAATGAATGATAAGCCTCCCCAGGAGGCCCCAGCCCCTGACTCTGTCCCCCCAATGCCTGATAGAACGCCTGAACACAGTAGGAACTTAAGCATATGGAACTGGTTATGATAATAGACAATGCAGTGTGAAACATGCCATGGGCCAGGCCTCATGCAAAGTGTTTCAATGGGCATGATCTCACTCCATACAACTAGCTCATCTTACAGACAAGAAAACACACAAAGAGGCTCACTAATCTGTTCAACGTAGTGGAACATCTCCATGAACTCAGAATTCAAAATCTGAACTACATTTTTTTTTTAAATATATTTTATTGAAATTTTACAGAGAGGAAGGGAGAGAGATAGAGAGCCAGAAACATCGATGAGAGAGAGACATCGATCAGCCGCCTCCTGCACACCTCCCACCGGGGACGTGCCCGCAACCAAGGTACACGCCCCTGACCGGAATCGAACCCGGGACCCTTGAGTCCGCAGGCCGACGCTCTATCCACTGAGCCAAACCGGTTTCGGCGCCACATGGGGGCAGAGAGGGGCCAGAGGAAGAAAAAGCCCGGGCTTGGAGACCATGGTACTTGTCCTGGGCTTTGAAGGACAGCAAAATTTGAGACAAGCCAAAATGAGAGGGTATTTAAGGAGGAGCAGGAGACCTCTTTCGAGAGCTGGAAAGCACAGTCTGTCCTGTGTGGGCTCTTCCCACAGTGGGGCTACAACTTCATCTCAGAGGCCTGGCAGCAGCTCCCACCGTAACAGCCGCTGTGGTCCCTGTGCTACCATGACCTCTGGACCTGGGGGCAGCCTCTGGCCCAGCCCTGCAGATGTGGAAGCTTCTCCCTGACTGGTCTTTTCCCTTCTGTCCCCAGAATCAAGCTGAATTCCTAGTTGGAAGCCCAGCGATGTGCAAGGGTGCACACTGTGGTGTGTCAGGGACAGAGTGGCAGGTTAAAGACTCAATTTCCTGGCCTCTCAGCTTTGCGTCACCTCCTTAATGACATTTCAACATTGAGAGGGTCTCTGTTCTTTCGCCCTCTTTAAATTAAATATACAGTAAGTGTTTTGTGTTTAGTTTCCTTAAGAAAAAAGTGTATTGTGAGGGGAAAATGGTAAAAACAAAAAAACATAGAAGGTAGTCGGGGAAGTGTATAAAAACCATATTGTGTGCTCAGGGGACGGGTGTAACCTTTGTGGAGCCTTTTCCCTCTCCTGGGAATACTCATAATGTTGTCTTATGAGTTTTGTTTGTTGTATTTTTCCCTTCACTTCTTTCTTACTTTTGAGCATGTGCGTTACCTCCTGAGTCGCTAGTCTTTTTATATGCCTCTCAGAGGTATACTGCTGACACAGTAGCCTGGAGCCAGCAGGCTTCGGAGCCACTTCTGTTCCATCCTGCAATTACCATCACAAGGTATATTTATAGCAACAGAGGTGCCAAGGGGGGTGAATGACAAGCCCTGCCTCCAGGTTGGGAGCCCTGCCTGGGCCCTGCAGAGATCTCTGTCTAGTCATGTTGCTGGGGAGGAGGGATGCTAGTCTGTTCGCAGAGCGAAGGTCAACAGCAACACACTGCACATGTCAGCCAAGGCAAGGAGAGGAAAGACACCCCAGGGTGCTGTAACTCTCACTCCTCCCACATCAGAAGTTATCACTTGCCCCTCAGAGCTTTGGGGTTCTGCAAGAGGGGTTTGGATGGCTCTGCTGAGGCAGAGCAGAAGTCAGAGTGAATGGGGCAGGGCTTGGCTTCGGGCCTATTCCCCAGCCCTAACGAAAGCCATGTTCATCTAATTTACTGTGGAAGTTCTGAATATGATTTCATTGGAAGATAAAGCCCCTCTTAGTTAAAAGTTTGCCCCTGATCTATAGGATTTCTCCACTCCTATCAAGTAAGTCACCTCATGGTCTCTTTTAGACCTCACTTAGCTTGTTCTTTATCCCTCACTTCCATACCCTTCCCTCCTTGCTGCCCTTGGAAATTCTGCAGGCTCGGCCAGAGGCCCTATGGTTCACTGAAGGCTCTTGGCAGCCCTCTGCAATGGCCCCCAGAGATCTCTCTGCTTCTGGGAGGCAGAACCCATCTTTCCAGCCACCAGAATGATCACTCTGCAACACCGCTTTGATCCTGTCCCTGAACTGGTTAAAGCTCTTCTGAGGTTTGCTCACCTCCTAGAAGATAAAACTCAGATATATTAACATGGCACTCAAGGGGCTGCATATTCGGAGCCTGACTTACTCTCCAGCTGCTCTCCTGTCACCTCATTGTGCCCATATGACAATCACATGGACCCTTTATTCACTCAATGATTGAATAAGTATCTTCCCGCAACTATTATGTGTCAGGCATGCTGTCAGTACTCAATAAGAGATGCAAAATGACTGCCCTCATGGAGCTTGCATTCTGAGAGAAAAGGAACATAAACACAAATCTTAGGGTAGGTCAGTTGGTCACAGTTATTTTGCAGTAAGAAAGGTGAGTTGTGGGCTACTTTGAACAATGTGTAAGAGCTGGACTGTTTGGCAGGTAACCTTGAGCAGAGATCTGCAAGGTGAGCAGCTGGAACAGGGTCTGAGGAAGCAGCATTCCAGGCAGGGCAGAGTGAGGGAAGCTGGCAGGTGAGAGCCAGGGTGGAAGGGTTAGGGCTTCTTTTGATTGTAATGGAAAAGTGTGGGAGGTTTGGAGCAACTAGAGAGCATGACCTAATTCCCATTTGTGATAGACCTCCCTAGTGGCTGTGTGGAGAATGACAATAGAGGGGGTTGGGAGAGGGGACTGCCTACTTATGACCCCAGGCATGTCCCCAGAGAGGCAGAACTGCCACTTCCCAGGAAAGAGATTCAAGACCCTCCACAGCACACCCTCATTCTCACTCCTGCCCATGGGCTATTTCTGATGAGAGGAGTTTGGGTTCAGGAGGGAATGGGAAGTGAGAGGGGAATTGGAGGGGAGGGAAGAGAGGACTGCATTTTCCCGCAGTTTTGCTGAGAAAGGACCACTGAAATAGGACTGTGGCTAGTAGCAATAATATAATCAAAGGAAGTTAGTTCGCTTATTTTTTGGTTGGAGAAGACACTGGTGATGAAGGAATTTGCTTTGTGTTCCACAGCAGGGGATCTTGGTCTGTGAGGACAAAAATCCACTCCAAGCCCTCAGGGAGTGGACTGGAGTGTTAGAGCCGGCCATGTGCTCTGTTTCTGATACTGAAGATGGTGAAGGCACATGGTCTGAGGATGTGAAGCCCCCTGGGAGCCAGTCTTGTTGGGATTCAGCTGCTCATAGATCAGGCATGAGCTTCCCAGGGCCCTGTCTCCAGGCCCACTCCCAAGTTAGCAGTGCTCCAAGGCACCTCTCCTCCCATTAAGGAGGTGGCTCCTTAGAGCACCCAGCCCTCAAGGTTTGAGAGGAGCTGTCCTCCCAGGCAGCTCTGCAGGCCACATGCTTCCAAACTGCTCAGCCCACTGGAAGCTATAAACTGATGACTCCTACTTTCTAGATGTTCCCCTGGAGCCCACAGAGATCAGCCAACCCACCAACCCCTCAGGGTCCATGTTCCTGACAGAGGACACTAGTCTGGCCCATCAACTTGCCTAAGGGCACAGCTTAACTCCTGGATCCCCCTGCTCCATCTCTCACAGCCAAGCTCCAGCACATCTGCATTTTCCTGCTGCCTTTGGGCCAAAATAAAATTAGTCAAATAAAACACAATCATGCGGCATCAGGCCACAGGCTGTTTGTCACAGCCTAAGTGACTCTGACAGCTCAGAGAGGAGATCTGCGGAACAGCTGCTGAGCAGCAGCCAGCCTGAAGTTCCAGGAACAGAAGTAGATACTGCCACACCCAGCTGCATCTGAGCCCCCCTCCTATCCACACTCAAGGGTGTGTCACCTGGGATCTGCCAGGTAACCCCTTCCCACATGGACAACCCTGCCCCCAGCTGAGGCAGTGAACAGTGCCTGTTTCTGATCAGCCATACATGCTCCCTCCCAGGGTCTTGTGGACAAAAAGGGGCCACATGCTAACCTGACAAGCTCAGGGAAAGCCTGCATGGGGACCTTGCAAACTCAAAGATCTGAAGTAATCACAAAGGATGGTCTGAAATTAAAACTTTTAACTAAAAGCAGCTTATGGTGGGTAGTCATGTCCTAGGCCCTATCTTCCCAGATAAAGATCAACTTTGATCTGAACTGAGCCTACTATCATTTTACATCTATGAGAACATACCTTTGGAATGTCAGGGTAAATTCCCTTTTTCTGGACGACCCCTCAGGGCACAACCAATGCACCAGGATGACCACAAATTTCCTCATTGTTATTGTTATCATGTTAATTGTTGACTGTTAACACCTATGTACCCACCTATGTAAAAGAAGCATGTGTCCATCACTTTGCTTTTTATCCAATCCCAGAGGTCTTCCCCCAGCTTTACTCTCTCCCACCTCCCTAATCTACCACCATTGGATTTCATGTAACCCACTTAATCTCCTCCTTTGATTGTCATTTATAAAACAAGGTGAAAACTGCCATTCTCTGGAGCATTATCTACTAGTAAATCCCTTGATATTCTGCTTCCTTGCAATTGTCCAGTTTGGCTCAAATAAACTCACAGAAATTTTTTACAGATCTGAATGTTTCTTACCTTAACAGTCTCAGGACATGCAGGTATACCACACCCATCTGAGGGTCCCTGTTTAGGTGTTCCTGGCTGCCACCCCCAAGGGCTTTAGTTATTCTGTGATATGAGTATCAAAAAACCTATGTCCCTGTTTTAAAGCACAGGGCTAAGAATGCCATCCATTGTTGTTTCTTATGCAAATCAAGCTTATTTGGATTCTTCAAAAAGTCCATTGGAACCCTGATGGTGGGTGAATCTCTACTTTTGTGGTTAGGTCTTTATGGAGAGCCATTTCCATATATTCTGAGTTTCAATGGTGTTGGAAACAGAGTAGGAGAAGAAGCCTATTGTGGGTTAAAGGACATGAATTAGGAGCAAGAAGCCCTGCATTACAGGGCCATATGAGTCTCTGTGTAGCTGTTTCATCACTTCATGCTCAGTTCTTTATCTGCAAAATGAGAATATCTAAGGATAGTAGTGTAGAAGTAAAGGCATCAGCTCTGAAATCAGCTTTTTTCAAGCCCAGCTCTGCCACTGCAGGAATTAATGCTATGTGTAGAATGCTTAGTGCCATGTCTGCTATACTAAGGCCTCTAGTGGCACCTGGCCTTGCTGAACAAGGCCTGCCTTGATAGAAAGCACTCCCCACTCCCCACTTCCACATGCCACACTCCCTTACTTTTTATCCAAACCCATTGGTCACCTCTTCTCAGTGCCCTTAGTAGACGCTATCTCCTCCCAAACACTACATTTTGGAGGTTCTGGGCATTAGTTCTAGAGCCCTGTCCTTTTCCTCTCCCTCGTGAACCTCAACCCTCAGCCAAACTGTTCCTGGGACACAAAAAAACATCTTAGATAAACAAATGTCTCCTTGAGACTCCATTTGAATTTCTCAAAAACAGAACTCATTTTTTTTTTTTTTAACCCTCACCAGAGGATATTTTTCCATTGATTTTTAGAGAGAGTGGAAGAGAGAGGGAAAAACACAGAGAAATATAAATGTGAGAGAAACACATCAATTGGTTGCCTCCTGTATGTGCCCCATACAGAAGCCTGCAATCTACGTACATGCCCTTTACTGGAATCGAATCGGGGACCCTTAGGTCCACAGGCTGACACTCTATCCACTCAGCCAAACAGGCTAGGGCCCAAACACAGAACTCTTTATCCTCCCTGCCAATGAAGTTTCTTAGCCCTGTATGTGCTATTTCAGTGAATAGTTCCACTATTGTCCTAGTGGCTAAAGTCAGAAACAACAGATTTTTGATCCATTATTGAACTCCATGGTTCTATATTGAAAATAAATTTGAATCGAACCTTGTCTCCATGACTCCCCCACTACCTGTGCAGCAATCTAGTTGATCACCAACTCTTGCCCCAACTGCTGCAGTAGCTTCTTACCTGGCTTCAAGCTTTCAGTCCTGCTCCCACCCAACACATTTTCCAAACAAGTGTGGTCTCTCTAACTTGAAAGTCAGATCATGTCATTTGACTGTTTAATCCCCCCTGATAATTTCACTTTATACATAAAATTAAACACAAACTATACTTCAGGACTTGGGATGTTCTTTATCATCGGGCCTTTGCCTAGGTCTTCAAGTTAATTTCATTCCAGTCTTCCAGTTACTGGTGGTGTTCCAGTCACGCTGGCCCCCTTTCACACTTCAAGGTCCTACAGGTGCTATTCTATTGTCCTAGAATATTCTCCATTTCTTGTTTACAGGACCTTTATCCAACAAAGATCTCTAGTGTAGGTCCATGGGAGACTGAAGTAAGAGACGTCATGGGTTCAGAATCACTCCTACTCTCTCAAGCTGAAGGCTTTGACCAAGAGTCAACTTCTTGGAATGGTTATTTTCTCTGGTAGCTTCCCAATTTCTCAGATAAATAGACTTTTCTGGGCCTTCTATCCCAATAGTTTAGACCTGTCAGTAGTTTGGAATTCCAGTATTGGAAACAAGTCTATAATATGTTGGGATGGCCACTGTATACCAAGTTTCATATCTCTGAATGTTCTTGTCTCTTGGGGTAAATAGTTCTGGGACTTAGCTGGGTAGCAGGGCTGAGAGAATGCATCATGATGGAGGCCTCCTATTCTGGAAGAATTTCTTAGTATACTAATCAAGCCCACCAAGATTGGACACAGCTTATTTTCCATTCACTACTCTGCCCATGTACCCTCTATTCTGTCCCATTAAACTACCCATTGTCTGATGAATTTACCTTTCAGAGCACAGTGATCATTCTCTATCCATGCTACTTCCTCAGGCACTGTGGAAATCATATTTTACTTCAATGCCCAGACCAAATCCTAGCTCTCAAATATTTTAAATCTGGTTGAGATATTCATTTCAACCAGAGCTTAGTGTTCACTCCTCAGAGTTCTAGTGGCCCCTACCACATCCTACCATGGATTAAGCATCATTTCTACACTCATGCAGTATTAATCAGTTTATAAGCTTTATCTAACATACTAAACATTTTATCTATGTGGAAACTGAGACTTAAAAAACAGTAGCATATTTACAGTCACAATTCAATCCCACCTCTGTCTGACTCTATCGTGCACTGCCTTCACTATTGCATTATTTTGCCTCATTCACAAGCATGCCTGTCTCTCCATGTCCCTTGAGACTCATCTTTATATATCCTAGGCCTTCACGGTATATGACACCCTGACGCTTTTTGGACAATGCACTGTTTGTAGGGTGGTTTCTTATTCTACTTCTGTAGTCTTTTAAAGGAATAAAAAGGGTGAAGGTCCTTCTACAACAGCATTAACGTTCTGTACAATGGGGTAAAAGTTGGAAAATTGATATCTACATGTTCCCTACACCAACATTAGTTTAAATTCCCATCCACACCCTTGTCCTGGGAAGGCCATACCAAGACAAGTCAGCCTGCCCTTTGGAGCCTATTCATTAGAGAAGGGAAGTTTTTATGTGGCCTCAACTTAGGGATGATATAATGATTGCCTTTCCTCACAGCAGATCTCACCCTGTCTCAGGAAGACGTCAGGGGTCAGTACAAGGGCAGACTCTGTGTTGATGAGTCACTCTGGGAGAAGGCCAATCACAGGATAAAGGTTGGCTCCAGAGGATTGGTCAAAGGAAATGGTACCTTTTCTCAGAGGACTGAGGTCAAATCTGACCTCAGTCTGATAGCATGGAAAACCACCTGGCCTGTCTGGCTGGGGATTAAGGAAAGGGAACAGGAGTGCCCAGAGAGGAAGACTCAAAGGCCAGCCTCTAGCCAGGACTCTGAGGAAATCTTCACTGCCAGGTCTCTGAGGAGCTCAGGTGAAGCAGGTGTCAGGAATACTGACCCTTCTTATTTTTTCCATTTGCAAGGCTGGCTCAGTTAAATCAGGCAGAAGCGGTGGGAAAATGTACTTTGGAGAAAGCAGTAGAGGAGTGAGGCCAAAAAAATTGGTTTTCTGTCCAAGTCAGTATATTTGCTATGGCACACTTGGAGGACCATTGAGTCATGTGGTGAAAAGAGTCTCTTTTTCCACTTGTACTAACACCAGTTCTACCACCTCAACGACATGAGCACCACCTCTAGTATCATCTCCATCTCTACCACCAGCTAATCTTTAATGCCTTTAAATTATTTGTCAGGCACCATTCTGGGTGTTTTATGTTTGCTATCATTTAATTTATATAACAGGAGTTATTATCCTTAATAATGAGGAAACCAAGGTTTAGAAAGATCATGCAATCTGACCAAGGTATATATCTTGTGAGTGGCAGAGCTGAAATTCTCACAAGTGTGTCTCAACCACTGTGCCAGATGGAAGATTTCCTTTGGAACAAAAAAGAGAGTTAAGATTAGCAAAATAACAAACAAACCATAAAACAAAGGCTAGTCTTACTGCATGTCTCTTCCAACCCCAACTACTCCTCTCCTGCTCACTCATACTTTCAGTGATGCCATGGTACATACTCCTCAGAATAACTGATTCCCTTTTGTCTCCCTTGGGGCCATCACTCATTCACTCATTTCCACCAAGCAAGAGGCAGTTGCCATGTTTCTTCTATTCTAAAAACCTAAGGCCATTCTTGAATTCTCAGCAGGTCACTGTGACTTCTTGAAAATTTCAGGAAAAATAATTCCTTTCACAAAAGCTCCCCAACATCTAACACAACAGCAGAAGGGAGCCAAATCTTAACATGTGAGAATTGAATTAAGTTAAGGGGCATCTTCCAGGCTCAGCATCTACTAAGTTCAGGGCACACAGCCAAAGGGAAGAACCATCTCCCCAGGAATCCCAAAGCATTTGATTCCCCACCAGAGGTGATAGGGAGGGGAAATACAGATGTCCCAGGAAGCCTAGAATATCACTTTCCATCATGAACTACCAAGAGTTAATGTTGATGTAGATGCTGACAGGCAGATCAATAGCCTGTTCCCTGAGTCTTTTCTCTGCCTATGCCAGCAACTGAGGGGAGGATCCACTACGTAGTGGTCTCCTGTTGCTGGCTTGGAAAATTTTCCAGTGGGCTCTTCAAGCATAAACATCTTGGAATGAACCTGATCCAAGTAAAAGAACCAAATGTCAAAAAGCTGAACATAAATCTTGCCTAGGGTTGGAGTTCCTTGACAGTCAGATTTTTTTCACTGAAGTTACGAGAGGGAGAATATGAAACGAAAGCCCAGTTTGATTTGAGCCACGATCAGAGTATCCCTCTTTCTGGAACAAACTTGCCATTGCAGAACTTTAAAATGAATTCATGGGAAGCAGACCTCACTTGCACTTAGGATGAGTATCATTCTAAGAGCCTTATTGTTTATTCTAATAGTGAGCACATCTACATTCGTCTTCTGTCAGTAATGTAGAGAACAGATTATTGACCTGCAGTCAACATCTATTGTTTAAGATCCTGGAAACTGAATTGACCAGAGCCCTTGTCTGTGGTTGTGCATCCTGCTCCCACAATTGGTGGCAGGTCAGTGGGACACCCCTGGGAGTAGGCGGGCAAGGCCTGTCTGTTCCTTCAGAACTGAGGTAGAGCTGCATCAACTGCTTATAGTAAAATGTAAGGGAAGTTAAACCAAGCTTCATGCTAAAAACCCCATGCAAGGCATTTGTATTTTGAAACAATCCTGGAAAGCTCCAGCCTTAACTTCCTGAAGGCCAATCTTATACTATTTGTAACAATTTTAGTACCTAACTTATAAGGACTTACTCTGTCCTAAGTATGTTACATGCACTTTCTCACTTAACCCTCATGCCAGTCCAATGAGATAGACATAGTGTCTATTTTATAGATGAAATGAACACAGATAGATTCAGAGACTTTTACAAGTTCACACATAATATATGTCAGAACAAAGATGTGCATGCCCTTGAGGCTGTTGGATTCCAAAGCCCATGCTATTAACTTCCATATAACGCTACCTGTGGATCAAATAAAAGAAACCAAGTCCCACATCCTCCAACTCCCAGGGTCATCACAGTCATGCCTGGGGTTGGCTATAGAGATAAGTAACAGTTGAGTAACTGAGTCTAATGTTCCCAGCCACCAGCAGCATGCTGCTTTTGGTTCCAAACACCAATGGGAACCTCTTGCAGCTCAAGAGCTGGACTTATATATAATTAACAAGCCTGTAGTGTTGGGGGGAAAAAAAGCATAGTCAGGTTTGGTGAACTGACTACAAAAACTGAAGTCAGGAATGCCAAGGTCTGATTCCCTCAGTGTAATCTCTTGCTTTCAGTTATGCAGGATGACTAAGCATTAAGGAAAAGTATTGGAAAGTGAACTGTGAAGATAATTTTCTATCAAACACTAAGCACTCTCTACTGAGCCAAGGTCTAGGACAGTGAAAGAACTCTATGAAGAGTAAGCTGATTCACATATATAGGAGTATGGAAAAGGAACAGGTAGATGTGGGTCTAATTTCTTAAGCCCTCAAACCACAAGGAATTATTCTAAGAAATAGTCAAGGACAAATGATTGATTCTAGATTAAATGAGATAAGATAAATCTGGTTTTACCTGAAAAAAAAAAAAAAAAAAAAACACCAATTCTGATCACCCTCTTTTCTCCTCTTTACTTTAAAAAATCAATACCTTATTTTATTGTTCTGTTTAAGTTTCTACATTCATATAATTTCAAAAAGGCCAACGTTTATTTGCATCATCTTTATTATTTTTAACTAAGTGCAGAGTCACATGCACTTAGTTTGAGTATCATTCTGAAAGTCTTATTAATTATTCTAATAGTGAGCACATCTACGTTCTTCTTCTGTTAGGGACACTGGGAATCTTAAGAGCTCACTCAGACACACATGGACACACACACACACACACACACACACACACATAAATTCAACAATGATCATTGGGTGTTGTCGTCCATAAGGGAAAAGAGAATAAATTTGTATCAGAGGAAGCGTCTGCAGTGGTTAAGAGGGTCCTCTTTATAACAAACATAAATAAATCCAATCAGGTGATGATAGACAACTTGGCCCCATGTGCCACAAAGAAACTAGTTCATTTTGTCTGCTTCTGAATAGGACTAAATAGAGCTTTCTGTGAAATTCTTTATAATGGCAAAACTTCAAGAATTTAAACTTTAGTGTTCGATATTTCCTAACCTTCATAAATTTATGAATTTTCCCTCCATAATTTTTAGCTTTGTGGGTCATTGCCTGATGCTTGGAAGGTAATGGGAGACCTTCCTGTTTGTGGCAGATATAGTGAGTTTTCATCTCTACCAAGACATTTTACAGCCTCTAAAACTTTGTCTTAGAGAGGAAACTTGAAAGCAAACGAAGGTGTGAGAACAAGAACCTTTCTCGTGGGTTTAGACAACAGACCCAGTGATGATTTACTCAGAAAACCAAGTAGCCCTTTCTTCACTGGCTTTTATGTGTATTTTTTTTTCTACACTAGCTGTTATGCTGCTTTCCAAGGCTTTCCTTCAATTTCCCTGTCACTCCTGCAGTCTGAATTCTCTGAGGTGGTAGTGAGAACCTCAGAATAAATATAATCTACCAACAAGGCTCCATCTTACCCTCTCCAGTCCCATCCTATGTGGTAGAAGCCATTTCAACTTCAACAGGGGGAAGGGTATCACCACATTTAAGGTCTGATGAAGAGATCTGAGGTTATCTACCAAGCTACTGCTTTCTTTGGCATGACTAGAGACATTGGAACTCTCATGTTAAGAGTGAGCTCAACAATCTCTCTTTTTATATCAGGACATGGGGTCACCTGAATATCCCAGCCAAAGCAAGATAAGGGATATATGATATGCAGTAAAGTGGCTGTCGTTGAGGTGATCTGTTATCCTAAGCTCCATAAACATGTGCCTGAGTCACAAAAGAGGAGGCAGTGGGTTCAACTTGAGACAGTTGTTTCAATAAAATCTCTGTAAATTATGGGTGACCAAGAGAATTGCTTTTTATTCACATAATGAAATGGAACATAAATATATAGGAGAGGAATTATTCCCTATGTAAGGAGATCAGAGTAGCACATCAGGGAATGCAGAGAACATAGCAAAGCTGTGTTCTTCAATAGTGGCAGGCTATAATTTCAGGGTTTGGGGTGATGGTCACAGAACACGTTAATGATGGATGACTTTATATTTCTGAGAACAGGGGAGAACATGTTATCTCATGAGACCATGGGGATAGTCATAGGGTACTTTAGAGGAAGCTAAAGGTCCCATAGTGAAGGATGGGGGAAGAGAAATTCAGATATTTTTTCTGTTTGTTTGTTTGTTTGTTTGTTTGTTTGTTTGTTTTTGTTATGCTTTGTAATCCCAGTTTTATATTCTACATTGGTGTGAGGAACATATACTTGCACTCTATGGCAGAACAATCATTCTGCATGGCTTTCAAGACTGAGGCTGGAGAGTCATTGTCTCTTCACCTCACAAGAAGCTATTGCTCAGGGGAGCCCTCCATGACTTTATCATAATTCTCTAGGCCAGTGGGAGAATCTAACTGGATGCTTTGCACACCAACACAGACCTTCTATCAGCTGTACTTCTTTGTCATGTCATGAAGCATCAAACATTAAAGCTGGAAGGTATCCAAGAGATCCTCTGGCACAATGATTCATAAACTGTTTTTAATAAATTGTTTTCAGTTGGAAATTTTTCTCACATCTTAAAATATAAAATAATTACAGTAGCTATGATCCAATATGGCAATTTAATTATTACTTTTTATTAGTTTCACTTAATAAAAATAGATTGAATTAAGAAAAAAAATCATTATTTTGTAGTCATCAATGAAATAATGGATCTAGACAATAATTATAAATGGATGCTGAAACCATAAGATGAAATGTTGATAAGAAACATTTTAATTAAAGGATCAGGCTGATACCAGCTGAGTCCATTGATCAAACTTAACAATCAACTGTATTGTGGCCTCAGAGGTGATACAATAGGAAGTACAAGTAAACAGTATCTACAAAGTACTCTTGCCTAAAGAAATATCAAACCCAAATGCAGTCATTCCTCTATATTTAAATATCTGTTTGCAGGACATAAAAGAATAAGTCAAGCCATACCATGCGGAAGTGATCAGCCAAACTCCCAATGTGAGTCATCTACAGAATAAATGACCTAGTTTCTCTAGTTGAGCAAAGGCATTTGCAGTAAATTTTATTATTGTCCAATTATTCACCCCCCATTTCTATAAGAGAGTAAGGATTATACACTTATAAGCAGATCACACATTTGTGCCTCCTGCCTTTTGTCTGGCCATTCAGAGGAACTGTACATATTCCTACCCCATTGATGTAGGCTGGGCCTCATGACTTGCTTTGACCAATGGCAAGTGAGTAAAAGAGACTATGCCACATCTAAGTAAAGCTTTGCCCATCATATAATCACTGCTTTGAGGCCCCTTTACTTCTGCCACAAGAATATCCTAACACAAATAGCCTAGGTCCCAGAATAAGAAGACTCATGGAGACAGGCTGAGCCACTGCCTAACTGCAGGCAAAGTGCAGAGTGAACCAGAAATAAAAATCTTTAACCTTTTATTGTTATAATGATATTTGGAGGTCATTTATTACCACAACAAAGCTGGTTAATTTAATTATTTTTTAATGCACAAAAAGAGGAATTGTTATGGAATAAATAAAAAATTTATGAAATTGTTAAGGACATATCGTGGACCAAGATTAGATCTCAGTTCAACAATTCAAGTATAAAATGTCACTCTAAGGATATTGGAAACAATTTGAAAAATGTTTGTACATTATGTAATATTAAGAAATTATTAAACTTATTCCATGTGAGAAAGATCCTATACGCATGTAGAGATGTATACTGAGGTATTTATGGGTCAAATGACATGAAGGCTGGATTTGTTTTTTATAGTCTAAGAAAAAAAAACTAAGGAGATGAAAAAAGTGTTCACAAAATATTAATAATTGTTGAAGCTGGATGCTAGCACACAGAGGATAATTATGCTATTATCTCTAATTTTTATGTATCTTTTAATTTTATCCCTAGAAATAATGTTTAATCATAGCAAATAAAATAGAAGGCATTAACAAAAGTGACAAATAGGACATGTAGTCACCAGCCAAAAAAAAAATATTCCAAAATTTCTGAAAGATGTAAATTGTTTGGATGAGTGGTAATTTTGAAAATAAGGATGAGAAAGCTTCATTATCTTATGTATGTGGGGTTGGAGGGAGAAGAAGAGTAGGTTTGAAAAGGCTGTTGATCTGCCCAATAAAGCATAGCACAGAGATGACAACAGGTGTATAATTGAAAGTCTGTATAAATACACACTTAAACATGAAATGATAACCAATTTTTACCTTCCAGGTGAAAAATAGTAGGCTTACTTTCTTTTTAAACAAAAAGAAACAAATTCTCTCAGAGGTAAACTGGAATAGCTAAAGGGCACTGTTGCCCAAAAGTAAAGCACTCCAAAATCAAGCATTTTAATATAATGGTCTGCTCCCTGTATGTTCATCCTAAAATGAAGCCTATCAGGTGATCAGCCCTGTCAACAGAGGAATACCAACCAGGGCATCATTGCTCCATTTGAAAATATGAACAGACCACTGAGGACCACCTTACAATGAGAGAAACCAGCCTCATCAGAGAGATAAACACTGAGGGAAAATGACACCAGAGAAAGTAGGAATGGGAAACAGAGGATATTTTTTTGCAGGAAAAAAGAGAGATTTGAAATAAGATAAAATTCAAGAAAAAAAAGGATTGCCTTATGCTAGTTTGGCTCAGTGGAAAGAGTGTCGGCCTGTGGACTGAAGGGTCCCAAGTTCAATTCCAGTCAAGGGCATATAACTTGGTTGCAGGCACATCCCCAGTAAGGGGTGTGCAGGAGGCAGCTGATCGATGTTTCTCTCTCATTGATGTTTCTAACTCTCTATCCCTCTCCCTTCCTCTCTGTAAAAAATCAATAAAATATATTTTTTAAAAAAGGATAAAATTCTATTAAAAAGAAAAAATGAGAAATAAAGTGTTATAGACATTAAAATTCAATCCCAACTCTCACTCTTCCCATCAAAACAAAGAAAAAAGATAAAGAAAGATAATATAGGCCTCATGAAAAAAAAAAAAAAAAGAAATAGGATACTGTCCTCCCTGTGAAAACGAAGGAAGTATTGGAGGCACACAGAAGAGGAATAAAACTGAGTGAACAAGGGTAGGGTGGAGTCACCGTTTATCTGAGGGAACAGCACACACCAGAGCTTTGTTAAGATCTTCAGTGTTTTCATCTTGTCTGGTTTTGTCACCAGGCATTTTTAGAATGTATGACACACATGTACAGAAACAATTCAATGAGATGAGCATATTTTAGAAATATAAAGCCAAAGAAGACTCGGCAGCATAAGAAGTAAATCCTCAAGTATCTAATAACTCAGACAGGCTTTCCTTTCTAGACCTAAAATTCTCAGTCTAGTCTTGATATTAATTGCCAGCACATAGTTTAGAAAGATTAAGTTTCCAAAAAAAATCTAAAGATCTCTCCCAGTGAAGTCAATTCCCTAGAGAAGTTCCTGCCATTTTAGTTTTAAAAGCTTATGGTTTTCAGATGAGTTGCTTGAAATTTTTGTAAAATGGAAAGGTTTACATATTGAGAAGAATTTTACTCACACACCCCACTCACTGAGGACACATTAGTGCCTGCAGTACATTATTGAAAAATCCACAAAATATGTCAAAATTACTTTCACACAGGTTGTGTGTAAAAATTCTTATCAAACTGCTTAGAATCCCTTTGGTGATGATTTTGGGGAAATATCCAATAATGAACTTTTAAATTACATGTGATTTCCAGTAAAGACACATATTTGGGTATAATGTGAAAGATATTTTTAGGAACCTCTTGCTAAATGTTTTTATTATATTTTATCTTAAAGAGCATTTACTTTATTTTAGTTTTAATATATTTTTATTATTTTCAGAGAGGAAGGGAGAGGGAGAGAATCATCAATGATGAGAGAGAATCATTGATTGGCTGCCTCCTTCACACCCACCACTGGGGATCGAGCCTGCAACCCAGGCATGTGCCCTGACCGGGAATTGAACCATTACCTTCTGGTTAATAGGTTGAACCTCGACCACTGAGCCATGCCAGCGAGGCTAAAGAACATTTTAAGTTTTAATTACAAGCCAAAATTCAAGAGGAACATTGTTTATCTGTGAATATCTTTGGCCTAAGGAGACTTCAAATGTGTTAAAGGGATCAACAGACAAAAGGAAAATAGTCCTTCAAAAAATCATAACTAGACCTCAACTTTAAATGTTTTTGAACTTAATTCAGGCTCTAAATAAAAAAGAGGGAAATCCACATATATATTGAAGAACAGAAAAGCTTTTATGAATTCTGGGGAAGGGTACTATAAAATAAAGCGGAGGGGGGGTGGTTAGAATGCTGACTGTGTGGAATACTGGAATGGCTCCAGGCTGCACAGCCCCCCCCGCCCCCCCCAGGAGCAATGGTTGCAGACAGTGTCTGTTCCCAGTGGGAACTGTGACTCTGAGCAGCATTTGTCAAGTGTGGCAGCCTGGGAGGGATGCACACACACAAATTCATTCTGCATAATGATTCAATAATCCACCCCCCAAAACATGACCATCGCAAAGAGCCAAATCCACCTTTCATGGGACAGAGACAACCTATGTGGAGTTTGGAGAGGAACCTCTGATTTATGGGGGATTGAAGCTTTCCTTTCCTCTAAAATATAGCTGCAGCCTTGATAGAAGGAAATGAGTTAAATTAAACACTTTTTGTACATAGATTTCTAAGTCATGAATGGCATTAGCTCCTTCAACTCGGTACAGACAAATAATCTCTTTGCCATTAATGTGTTAAAAAGACTTTCTAGAAACATCAACATGCCCAGCCTGTACATTTCCTAGTACATTATCCATATTCTTTTTTTCCATGGAATACACTCATAGGCAGCTTGACTAGTATAATATTTAAGAGTCTGGGTTCCTGAGTTCAGATGACGGCTCCAAAGCATAAGTGCTCTGTGACTTTAGGAAAATCAGGTAAGCAATCTAATTCTCAGGTTCCTGCACGGAGAAATGGGGATTAAGATAGTGTCAACCTTACAGAGTTCCTATGAGGATTAATTGAGATTATCTCTGTGAAGTTAGGATATTCCCTTGCGCAGAGGTACTATGGCTGCAAACAACAAAAACAGTAACTCAAACTGGCTAAAAGGAGAAGTAAGTGTGTGTTTCATATAGGCTGGAATCCAGAAGAGCAGGCTTCCAGCATAAAATGATTGACAACTTGATGGACTGTCAGAAGCCCAGGTTCTTTCCCCCTCTCATATGCTATTCTTGGCACTGATTTATCATAAAGCTGCTTCCTTGCCTGGTCACATGTTGTTTCCTATGCCAACTAGTACTACACTATTTCTTGTTCATGTTCAATAAGAAAGGGCAAGGCAAACTTTCCAGAAACTTTCCAGTACACTTCTTCCATTCCACTGGGCAGAATTGAATCACAAGCCTATCTCATTCATTCATTTATTCATTCACCCATCCATTCATTCATTAATTTTTGTTGACACTATTACAGGTGTTCCCTATTCTCCTCCCCCTTTACTCACCTCCACCCACTCCCTGCCCCCTCCTTCTGGCCCTCACCACACTATTGTCTGTTTCTATAGGTCAGACATATACAATGAGTGGCTAGATTATTATGACCACCCCATCAGTACTTCGTTGGGCCACCTTTTGCCTTAAATACTGCAGCGATTCTTCTTGGCATTGTCTCCACAAGATGTTGAAAGGTGATGCGAGGAATCTGACACCATGCCTGATGAATAGCACTGTCCAGTTCTGTGAGATTTGATGGTTGTGGAACCAGCTGCCTGATGGCTCTTTTAACTTCGTCCCACAAATGCTCAATTGGATTGAGATCTGGTGACTGTGGGGGCCACCTGAGCAAGGTAAAGTCTCCCTCATGTTCTTGAATCCACTCCTGCACAATACGAGCACCGTGGCATGGCGCATTGTCTTGTTGGAAGAAGCCATCTCCATTGGGATACACCATCAACATGATAGGATGAACTTGATCAGCAACGATACTTAGTTGTTCCACACAAATTAAAGGGCCCAAGTGATGCCAGGAAAACATGCCCCAAACCATAACACTGCCCCCACCAGCTTGAAGGGGTGTATTCATGCATGTGGGGTGCATGCTTTCATGCTGTTTTCATGAAATTCTCACTCTGTCATCTGCATGATGCAACTGGAAACGTGATTCATTGGACCATATGACTTTTTGCCAATGCTCGACTGTCCAATCCTTGTGTTCCTGTGTGAATTGGAGACGTTTTATCTTGGTAACTGCAGACAGCAAAGGTGTTCGAACAGGCCTTCAGCTTCCATATCCCATACGATGCAGTGTACAGCTAATTTGCCTACAAACATCAGGTGGTCATAATAATCTGGCCACTCAGGGTATATCCTTTGGCTAATTTCTTCACTTTCTTTCATCCAGTACCCCCCATCTCTTTCCCCGCTGATCTCTGGCAGTCTGTTTCATGCATCCATGCCTTGGTTCTGTCAGTTTATTTTATTTATTAGATTCTACATGTAAGTGAGACCATATAACATTTGTCTTTCTCTGTCTGGCTTATTTCATTTAGCATAATAATCTTCAGGCCTATCTATGCTGTTACAAAAGATAAGAGTTCTTTCTTTTTACCACCACGTAGTAGTCCATTGTGTAAATGCACCACAGTTTTTTTAATCCATTCATCTACTGATGGGCACTTGGGGTGTATTCAGATTTTAGTTATTATAAATAATGCTGCTTTGTACTTGGGCTGTATATATTCTTTTTGATTGGTATTTCTGGTTTCTTAGGATATATTCCCAGAAATGGGATCACTGGGTCAAAAGGCAGTTCCATTTTTTTTTAATAAACTTTCTAACTTTATTTTTTATTGAATTTATTGGGGTGACATTGGTTAATAAAATTACATAGGCTTCAGATATACAATTTTATAACACACAATACATCTATACATTATATTCCATACTGTTTTCCACAGTAGCTGCATCAGTCTGCAATCCCACCAACAATGCAGGCGGATTTCCTTTTCTCCACATTCTCAACAGCATTTGTTGTTTGTTGAGTTATTGATCATAGCTATTCTGAAAGGTGTGATAGCTCATTGTGGTTTTGATTTGCATATCTCTGATGATCACAAGCCTATTTTAAAATTTCCACTTCAAGAAAAATAGAATCACTGTGACTGGTATAAGCTCACCTTTGGAGGAGAAATTGATATAGAAGAAGGTTATTTAAATGCCCAGTGAAGACTACCACTTATCTCCATTATTTTCCACATTATATTGCCCTTGGTCTTATGGAGTTTTTCCAAAGATGCAACTGGCTATTGCTTCAAAAGTCTTGAAATCGCAAATTGCTTTTATTTTTAGTGTCATGTAAGATTTATTGCAAGTGACTGTCTAAAATGGTGCTTAGGAATTTGGGAGTTTGACCTCTGCTGGGGAGGGGAAGGTAAAATGATAAGTTCTAGGAATTAGCCAAGGGCACAAGATATAGCTTCATCAATGCCATGAGTGGAACTGAACAACATCACTGTCCCATTTGTACTCTTTCTTTCTGCCACTTTTTTAAATTAAGGCTTCATAGAACTACCTCTAACTCCTCAAGTCTTTCAGACTAAAGCCAGGAGTTCATCATCACCACTGAAAAATGATTTTAACAGAAAAGCTGGTCTTCCAGAAATCTGAGTGAGCTTTCCCAGCAGACCAATTCAACAACTATTTACTGAACACTAACTCATTTTCCTGTTTTGTGGCAGGTGCTTAGCAGAATACAAAAGAAGTGTAAAACACAAACTCTATCCTTAAGACACTTCCAATCTATCTTGGAAATGAAAGCATGTATGTGGATAGTAAAGTGTTAAATAGTAGAACCAGACCATCTAGAATTGAGGGCTCAAGGAAATCGCTACAGCAATTTTAACTGGCCATGACTAAACTGACCAGGGAGAATCCCATAATTAACTGCAGCACTGCTTTGCAAATTGGAATATGGGCTCAGCCTAAATCTGTACTAGGGACTGACACTTTCCATGGAGCAGGCAGACAGATGGCCTCAGAGTTTTTCAGGCTTAGCGTCAATTTCTCCCATGTGTTGACTGTAACCACTATCATGACCTTGTATAAATACATCTTCTTCCAGAGAAGAATGAATTTTGAAGACTGATGTGGGGGTAAGTTTCAAGAGCTCTAAAAGTGTGTCAATGGCTTCTCGGGGCTCCATCTTCCAAAGTAATCCTCAAGATTCACTGCTCAAACATGATTGATCTGATCTAGATGGCTCGGCACCCTTAGCCCTAGGGAATATGTTACATAGAGAATATATTGTATATCACAACTTACTTAATTGCCCTACCAGTGTTGTGTGTTTGAAACAAATTTGGAGCAACTAAGCCTATAAAAAATGTATTAAGTAATAATAACAATAACATTTACTTACCAACAGACACCTTATCTTGAGCACTATATAGTCTATATATTACCAGAAGAGAATGCTATAAAACTGGGGGGAAATATTCTTGGTTTATAAGGAATTTATAATCTGGTTAAACTAATACAACATAAATATATGGAACAAATGTAGAGATCTACATAGTATAAGACTGCCATCTCTGATCCAGGCCCTTATTGACTCACAGGCAGATTATGGCAGTTGGTCTCTTTAACTCCAGTCCTTCTACACTTTTTTGCAACTGTCAGAGTCATCTTCTCAAAGGACAGCATTGAGCAAGTCACTTTCTTGTTGGAAAATCTATAATGGCACCCCAGTACCTACAGAAAAATTACTCTCTTGACTTTTAAGACCTCCAACTACCTTCTAAAATCTGTTCCTTTCCCATCTTTCACTCTGTTGACAACACAGCTGCCCTCTTTCACTACTCAAATGTTCTCTTTAACTAAATTTGTTCACTCAAGATCTGCCTTCACAGCTTGCTCACCTCTATATGTCATATCCTGCCTGCCTCCATTGACTTAAATTTTACTTTTCTTTGAAGATAAAGTTTTCTATTTCCTACATAATTACTTTCTTAAACATATCAGATTACACCGATTATTCTCCCCTCTGAACTCCAATAGCACTGGCATTTTTTATGTACTAACAGGAGTTATTTTGCATCAAGTTTATATAATTATCTTGCCTTCCTAGTCCAATTTCCAGTTGTTGTTTTTTTTTTTAATGTTGAGCACCTTGTCCGAATCCTCTCTATCTGCCCAAAGCTTAACAAACACAAGATCTCCAACAATCTTGTTTGATGGCGAAATAAAGCCAGACATAAGTATTGAGTAGAGTTAAGGAGTAATCAGTTATAATCAGAATGAACTTGTACGAATTTTAAAAGGTCTTACTAGAGAGGTGACTTTTTAAACTGGGTTTGGAAGAAATAACAGGAATGGCAGAGGGCAAGAAGGAGAGGAAGTAAGAAGGGTGTGGGTGAAAATGGTGCTGGTGGACATGGGAAGGAATGGGTGGATCCCAGAGCCTGGCCATGTTCTGATAGTTGAGTAAAATCAACATGCTGGTATAGCAGTCTGGTTGCCAGATGCCCTTCCCTTTGCATATCTTCTAGGTGTAACTTACTTAGGTCTATAGAGTTGAGAACTATAGCCAAGAAAAAGTCATTGTCTAGGCTTAAATTCTATGTTATGACCTTTAAATGTTCTTCTTCCACTTACTTCTTTGAAATATCATTTCCTTTGGCAAGGCAACTTTTTCCAATGGGAGGCTTGTTGGTGAGTATTTTGGTCCTCACTTTAGCCTTGTCAGAACAATTGGATAGAATTGCACAGATTTGTTCCCTTTTTCATGCCCTCAGGTCCCCCTCAAAAGCTCCATCATAGGGAAGAATCTGACATCCAAATCTTCAGGTTTTCAGAGATGTGTGGGATATTACTGGGCATGCACTGATCAATGAAAGAGACCTCTAGGTTCTGCTGAGGCTGAAACCTGAGATCTTCCCTGGGAGCACTTAGCCTCAATCACACCTCAATTCTTCCCCAGGGCAAACATTTGCAGAGAGCACACATCAAAGAGATAGAAAGACTTGTCAAGGAATGTGTGTATTATGCCACTTCATATTTGTTAATTTTGTAAATACTCTACTTCCCTATAGTTCTAGATCACCAGATACTCAAAATGACTACTCCTAATTTCTCATTTAAAGTGTGTTTCTCTTTGCAACAGTATTGTTCAAACTTGTCTGTCAGTTGTGTCCTGAGCATCACCTCTGCCTGAGTACTGAGCCTACATCCTGTCACTTAAGTTTTCCCAGAAAGCAAATGTGGAGAACCAGAAAAAAAGGTTTGGAATTCAGAAGATGGAAAACATGGACCCAAAGGTGGAACCCTAGTGACTGGACATTTCCAGCTTTTTTTGGTGTTTTTTAAAATGGTAAAATTTAGTTGCTATTGCCTCAGACCTTTCCCATTGCACACTTTGCAAATCAGACTGAGAAAATATTCAGGGTCCAAGTCACTGGGTACCATTTCCAGATGTGACCTGTGGGTCATCACATTTTTGTCCTTCCCTCTTGTCTGTGTCAATGCCATTGTTAGCATGTTTGACTCAATGTAAGGGCAATCCTAGAGAGGAAAATATAGTACATTTATCTATCCCCAGAAATAGTGATTTTAAGCCGCCCCCCTCCCCCGCCAATATAGATGCCACAATTTTCTTAACTCTCTCCAAAGAAAGAATACAGCAATGTCAAATAGTAGAACATTTCAAAGCTTCTGTTAAGAACAGCCAGAAAGTTCTTTGTGAAATCTAAAATCATAAATTCATGACTGTCAGGGCAAATGTGTGTTACACATGTTGCCACTTCTCAAACCAAGAGATGCTGTGGAAGTCCAAATTTTTCTTTAGGGTTCACAAAGAGGTAAGGGGGCGGAAAGAAAGATATTTTCCCGTGGCCGTGTTACATTAATTTCAATCTTGGTTGTGTGTCCTAAAGCTGAGCGTCTTGCTTCATGGTGAGCACTTGTGCAAAAGTTCTGGGCGAGAGGAAAGGGTGGGGGTGATAGGAGGAGGGGCAGGAAAGCATTTTTCCTCCAATCTTTGTGGTGAGGAGCCAAAGAAACCAAGTTGAGTTGGACAGATTGCCATGTGGTTACTTTGCAAGAAAATGAAAAGGGGAGCAGAGATGTGCTAAAGTGTTTTCCATCCTGTTGAAAGAAGAAATGACAGAGAGCTGTGAGGATCCAGTCACCGTTTTTAGCAGATGGCAAAACCAACATAGGGAAGAACGCACCTTCCTTCTGGAGGCCATTTGAGTACAATGGCCAGGGACAAACTAGTCATCACCACCTGAGGGCCAAGTAAGCTGCCTTCTCTAAAAAAGCACCAGAAACAGAGGCCAAGGCCTAGTGCATGAACCATTGTGCCTCCCCACCCCCGCTTTCTCAGATGAAAGTCCAATAACCAAAGCAGCAGGGCCCTGGCTGTCACAGAGTCTAGATTCTGTTCTGTATTATATTTTATTTAGTTTAGCTTTTTTCTTAGAACAGAGGCATGTGACAGAGATGTAGTAAGCCTGAGGGTTCTGCCTCAGCCCAGATTGGCACTTGGAGCAGCCCTTCATGTTTTTGCCTGAGTTTCAAGGGAGAAGAAGGGGCAGCCAGTTATTTGAGAACCACCCCACCCAGAGATTAATTCAAGATTGCTTGTGGAGGTGAAGTCATGGCCAGCATGACCACTAGTTATCTTCCAAATTACTGAGCAAGCCCTATTTTTCTGAAAGTTGGTCAAAGGTTTCGACATCCATGCTTGTGTAACACGAAAATATATAACTCTGTCTCCGTGTGTTTATGTAGAGAAAGAGAGAGAAAGATGAGATAGAAGAGGAGGAAGAGGCAAGGAAGGTAAAAGGAGAGGGAGAAAAAAGATTGCCCCTGAGAAAGAGAGGAGAATAAGGGGTTCCAAAGGATGGGGAAAAAAAGAAAGTTAGGGAAGTAAGTAGACAGAAAAATAGAGAAAGAAACACAGTGTCATCTGGTCACTTTGCAAAGTAGTGATTTTCCTATCAGCCTCTGTATTAGTTTCCCATTGGTGCTATAACAAATTATCACTAATTTAGTGACTTCAAACAATGCTAATTTATTATCTTAAACTTATGGAGGTCAGAAGTTCAAAATGAGTCCAAAATAAATTTTACCAGCCTAACATCAAGAAGGGCTGTGTTCTTTCAGGAAGTTCTGTGGAGAGTCCACTTTCTTGCCTTCCATCATCCAGATGCCTACGTTTCTTGGTTCACTTCCATTTCCAAAGCCAGCAATGGTTGGTCAGTAAAGTCTTTCTCACATCACATAATTGGCATTTACTCTTCTACATCTAAACAACCCCTGTGTTCATATTGGGCCCATCTGCATCATCCAGAATAATCTATTTTAAAGTCACCAATTAGCAACCTTAATTCCCTCTTGCCATGCAAGGTAACATATTCACAGGTTCTGGAAATGAGGGTGTGGACATCTTTGGTGGGCCATGATTCTGCCTACCACACCCTCTTATTAAGAATGTTGTAAAGTGGCAGGATTTGAGGAAGTGCTTTTAAAACTAAAGTCTTAAGAAATGGAAAATAAAAAAGAGCTATTTATTAGGAAAATTTTTGAGGTGGGTAAAATCTGTTCCCGAGGTAGTGTTTGAGCTGCTGCCAGTGTCTGCCTTCCCTTTTTGGCACCTCCATATCTGGCTGGGCTCATACAGGAATGGGTTCACCAGAGTATCCTGAGCAAATGCACCCTTGGGCTTGCCTAACCTGGGCATGCTGTCTCTTTTCCTTTCCTGCTAATTAAATTTATCTATTCTAACTCTCATATCTTGTATGGAATTAAATGTATGAGGTCAAAGAATTTGCATTCATTTGACTCTAATACTTTAACCTCCTGGAGTGACAGCGGATGACAGGTTTGTGAATGGGTGTTGGAGAAACATATCTATTGGAGTTGCTTATATCTACTAATTGTACCACATAAACCTAGCCTGCATAAAGCCAGACTGGTTTAAAAGTTCAGGGCCATTTGGACTCAAAAGATAGCTTGGTATGTCTACATTAAGAAACTATTTAGTTATCTTATGAGAGTATCTACACTAATAAAAGAGAAATATGCAAATTGACTTTACTGCCACAACACCCACCAGCCAATCAGGAGGAAGTATGCAAATTAACCCAACAAAGATGGAAGATTAATTTGCATATGCAGGCACAGAGCTGCCAGGCGGGGCAGGATGCCTGCTATGAGGGGGAGGGCAGGAGGTGGAGGGAGCTATAGGAGCAGCGCTCCGGCCAGAGTGAAGGCAGCGGCCGGAGTGAAGGCCTGGGTCCTGGGTGCCGGAGGAAAACCTGTGCCAGCAGCCAGGGGAAGGAAGGCCTATTCTTGCACAAATCTTTGTGCAACAGGCCTCTAGTTAATTTATAAATCATTTAACCCTGGTATTGCTATAAAAATACAATTTTATCCTTATGTCTTTCTATACCTCAATATGAACAATGATAAGAGACTGTGATGTTTTGTTTTGTTTTTCCCAATTGCTGTTTGGAATGAAAATATATACCGTACTTTTCTCTGAGTCTTATTATCCTCCTTTTCAAACAATACTGTACCACTACTAGTACCACAAAATCTAGAGGGAAAAGGAAAAAGCTTGATATTCTGGTCTCTTAAGGATCACTGATACTACAATCAAGATTAACAGCTATCTTTTCAGGCCCATTGTGTCTTGGGAATCTCATCAATTATAAGGGCTCACTACAGTGGATAATCCCCTATAAATAGAAGCAAATGCAAGAATAACAACATAATATTGAAGGATAAGTTTGAAAATGAATAGCCCAGGTTCAGGGTATGAAGAGTGAGGAATGTGCCTTTTTTTCCACTTGTCTCTCCTTTGCCAATTGAGAATCAATGCCAAGTAGTCAGTGGAGAGGCAGAAGATCTGGATGGTCCATTCAGCCCTGAGCTGGCATTCTTTCTCAGTTCCTCTGGGCCCATTATCTGGAGGACCAGGTCTATGGATGAAGGCAGCATTGAGCCATGTGGGAAAGTGACAAGCAAGACTCGCATCTATAAAGCTTTTAAAGTAGACAACATGCCAATGTCACGGGATAAGAGTCAGTGGTGAAATGTCAAATCCAGGTGAGATGGGAGTGGATATGAATACGCCTGAATGTTGAAAGCAGGAATCATGAAGTCTTCATGTAAAAGCCCCTACTGTTGGGTTATCTAGGTTTAGTAGCTGAATGGCCTAGAATAAAATAGCCTATGTGAGACCTCTTTTATTTTTTTTTTTAAATCAAGATTGTGCTTATAACTCTTAAGAAATGGATCAAAGACAAAAGGACACCAACTACCTGGGACAGTCACACAATGTTGGTTAGCGTTCATCTCTTCTAGGATAGCATTCAGCATATCAAACTGCATGTTGGAAAATACCATGCCTGATCAACCAGAAAATTATTGCAGCAAAATTTCAGGAAAAAAAAGTCAAGTAAAGGAACCCTAGTTGCTTGTGAACACACCCTGACTTCCATATTGATTAACCCACTAAGCTTCAAAGCATTTTCTAGGCGAGCCTCAGACACAAACCTGTCAGAAGGCAGGCCTTGACACAGACTGAACTTGAGCATATGGTACTTAGCAGTGTGTTCAGCTTAGGGAGAGTGTAAGATAATAGGGCCTGATAATTAAAACAGCACATTTGTTTATAGGCATAACCTGATCTGGGGCATACGGTTAAAAATTTTAGCAAGCACATGTTTCTTTCAGGGCTAATTATCTATCTGAACTTAAAATATATTATGAATTATTTCTCTCACTAAATAGGTAAAGTAAATGCTTTTTATTGGATGATGAACTGGTTCAAAGTTCTCCTAGATCATTTTGAGTTGTGTAGATAGAAATCTGGTTAGCTACTACATACATGATTACACTGGAGAGTGTCTCCAAGTTTGACTCTGCTATGTATGAAGGTTGCAGTTTTTATTGATTTCAAGGTTCTAGAGGCATTCTGTGACCCTCTCTGAATGCTCAGAATCCTCCTACATATGGTTACGCAGATATTTAGGGTCATTGCTCAGTATCCAATTAATTTGCATCTCAAGATATCTACTTGGATCAGTAGAAGAAATGGTGGGTTTGTCTTTTAAGATATGTGGTTTTGCCAGTTCTCTTCATCCAGCTTTTTGCCATTTTCATTGCTAATTGTATATTTATGGAGGAATTTTATTTAGATGTCTGGCCTGAAGTGAATGTCTCCAAATATGTATCTGTGAATTAGCCATTGGGGGAAAAGTGCTGCAGAAGGCATTAATTACCCTCGTAGAATGAAATTCTATTTGGTGGAATAACAGCAGGAGTTCTTCAGAATAAGATGTGTATAGAGAACAAAAGCAGGGAAGACAATAACTGTTTCAAGAATTAGTAGACATTCTTCTAAAAAGTCCCATGAGGCCTTGTGAGAAGACATTTTTTTTTATTCAGAACTCTGATTCTAAACACATACTGGACTTACAACATGGATAAATGGCTCCAATTATTCCAATAAAAAAGGACACAAAAAGAAAACTAGCTCGAAATCATAGTTTGAAGGATGAACATCTATAATCTAACTTACCACTTGATATGTAATGGCATGACTTTCAAATATGTGTGTCTAACAACCATGAATTGAGATTATACCAGGGTATTGATAGTAGGTGTTATCTGATTCCTTGGTCTATACCTGGGTGTGGGTGATTGGCAGTCTGAGTGACAGTTTAATCTGGAATGCACATACAATTCAGTTACTACCTTCTGGACAGAAGATATTTTCTATACTTTGAATTCACTGACAACTATCTAAATGTTTAAGTACAAATATTTAATATCAAGGCAGGATACATTTTTCTACAGTGGATACTCAAATTATAAGAAAAATGTTTTCATTCTTCTATTTGTCATTGTTTATACATTATTTAATACCTAGATAGTTATCTGATATTCATTTAAAAACATGTTGCGTTTACACTTGGCTCAAAATAAGGTATCAATTAAAGAACCGCTTTTCTACCCTTATTGCCGATAGATACCTACACCTCAAAATGCATTGGTGGAAATTGATTTTCTGCTATGTATCATGAAATTAATTAGAGAAATACAGCATAAGTCAAACATTTACTCCCCTGTGGGAAGTGAAGTTCGGTTTTATAATGGCCATCAGCAAAATCCATGGTTTAAATTACAGATTAACGAAGAGCTCATGAGCTCAAAATTAAGTTATTCTGTTTAAAATCAATCACTGAGACTGTCATTCTGCTTATTGCTTTGACTTCCTAACAAAGGTTTAAATGAGGACTTTATGTGCAAGTAGAGAATGTCAAGAGACCTGCTCTTTTTCAGACCTGCATGGGCTGGGGAGGCAAAACGTTTAGGCTATTCATCTAATTAGAACGAGGAATGTATTTTTCAAAAAAAAAAAAATCCCACAAATTCACAATTAATCTATTATCTGGAGGAAAAAAAAATGGTAATGAATGAAAGGTGGGGTACACTTAAGAAGCACTAGATTCATTGATACCAGAGCCAAATGCAAGGCAGGAAATCTGGAATTTATTCTTCTTTTTAGTGCCAAGCACCAGAATTGGGAAGTAGGGTTCAGAAGGAGTATTGCCTTTGCCAGTAAAGTGCAGTCAGACTCTGTTTTTAAGACAGAGCATTTTTTCCTTTGTCACTCGGCCTCATGTTGGTTCACTACTCCCGTCCTGAGCAGCTCGGCGATGGTCCTGTCATCATATCTGAGGGCCTCTTTCAGGATGTGCGTCGTGTGCTGCCCAAGCAGGGGAGGTGGCCTGGCCTGTGACATCTTGAACTTACTGTATCTCACAGCTGGGCCTGTCAAAAGAGGTGGAAAGCAGGAAGCCTGTTAATGACTAACCCTAGGAAATGTATTACCCAAGCAGCCCGGGGTGTTTCCAACGAATGCCAAGAATATCACTGCTCGTTACACCCTTGCAGATGCACCATCATTTTGGAAGGAAATGTATTTTTACATGTGGCTTTTCTTGACTCCATTTCATCCAACTGCACAGTCGTCATCGGATCTGCCCACCACTGTGTAGTGGACTGCATATCCATGCCTGGTATGTGCTAAGCCTGTTCAGAAGCTGTCAGTCCTGTCACAGGAAATCTCAGGGGTAGGGCGCTCAACTGACTGGACTCTCTGGGTCCAAGAGAACAATGACCAAGATATATAGTGTCTTTCTGAAACTGACAATCTGGTCCCAGGTGAGGATAGCCCAAAATTTTATTATTCACTGCCAACTGTATAGTTCTAAGATTTCGTTCAACAAACAGCAAATCAACATAATAGCAGCCAGACCCTGGTTCAACCCTTTTGATGGTAGAAGTTATATACGCAAGCTCCATTGTTAGGGAGACTTCAGTCTGAATGTTACCTCTTTTTTAAAATTTATCTTTATTGTTGAAGGTTTTACAGATGTCTCCCCACCACATCCCTGCACTGACCCACCATCCCGTTTCCACCCCTCCACAGGTATTTCCTGCACTATTATCTGTCCAAGGGCTATGAATATATGCATATAAATCCTTTGGTTAATGTCTTTCCACCCTCCAATCCCCTTCCCTCTGAAATGTGTCAGACCATTGCATGCTTCAATGTCTCTGAATATTTTTTTTGTCAGTTTATTTTGTTCATTATATTCCATATAAAAATGAGATCATGTGATATTTGTCTTTCTCTGACTGGCTTATTTTGCTCAGCATAATAATCTCCAGGTTCCTTCATGCTGTCTCAAAGGGTAAGAGATCCTTTCTAGATCCTTCTTTTTTATAGCTGCATAGTATTCCATTCTGTAAATGTATCCCAGCTTTTTTATCTATTCATCTACTGATGGGCACTTGAGCTGCTTCCAGATCTTAGCTATCCTATATAATAAAAGCCTAGGTGGCATCACACCCTCATGTGATGTCATCACAAGATGGCCACCCTCACATCATCACAAGATGGCCACCACAGGATGGCCAGCAGGAGAGGGCAGTTGTGGGCAGTCAGGCTAGCAGGAGAGGGCATTTGGAGGCGAACAGGCCAGCAGGGGAGGGCAGTTAGGGGTGACCAGGCCAGCAGGGAAAAGCAGTTGGGGAAGACCAGGGCAGCAGGGGAGGGCAGTTGGGGGCAAGATCAGGCCAGCAGGGGAGGGTAGTTGGGGGTGACCAGACCTGCAGTGGAGGGCAGTTGGGGGTGAGGCCTGCAGGGGAGGGCAGTTGGGGGAGATTGGGCTGGCAGGGGAGTGGTTAGGGGGCGATCAGGCTGGCAGGCAGAAGCGGTTAGGGGCAATCAGGCAGGCAGGCAGGCGAGCAGTTAGGAGCCAGTGGTCCTGGATTGTGAGTGAGATGTCCAACTGCCGGTTTAGGCCACAGGGATCAGGCCTAAACTGGCAGTCAGACATCCCCCAAGGGGTCCCAGATTGGAGAGGGTGCAGGACAGGCTGAGGGACACCCCCCGCCCCCCCGGGGCACGAATTTCGTGCACCAGGCCTCTAGTTGTAAATAACGCTGCTATGAACATAGAGGTTCACATGTACTTTCTGATTGGTGTTTCAGGATTCTTAGGATATGTTCCTAGAAGTGGGATCACTCAGTCAAATGGTAGTTCCATTTTTAATTTTTTGAGGAAACTCCACACTGTTTTCCATTGTGGTTGTACAAATCTGCATTCCCACCAGCAGTGTACTGGGGTGTTTTTTTCTCCACATCCTTGCCAGCACTTGCTATTTATTGATTTATTAATGATAGCCATTCTGACAGGTGTGAGGTGGTACCTCATTGTTGTTTTATTTTGCATCTCTCTGATAACTAGTGACATTGAGCATTTTTTCATATGATTTCTAGCAGAGCAATCTTTTTTTGTTTGTTTTTACATATATTTTTCTTTTTTAAAACATTCTTTATTGTTAAAAGTATTACATGTCTCCTTTTTCCCCCAATGACCTCTCGCCCAATTCCCCCACCCCCCAGAATATGCCCTCCTCCCCCTCTCCCCAGTGTCCATTAATTATGCTCATATGCATGCATACAAATCCTTTGGTTGATTTCTCACCCCCTTACCTGCCGCCTTCCCTCATAAGTTGGACAGTCTGTTTGATGCTTCAATTACTCTGGTTTTATTTTTGTTCATCAGTTTATGATGTTCATTATATTCCATTAATGAGATCATGTGATATTTATCTTTCTCTGACTGGCTTATTCACTTAGCATAATGCTCTCCAGTTCCATCCATGCTGTTGCAAATGGTAAGAATTTCTTCTTTTTTACAGCAGTGTAGTATTCCATTGTGTAGATGTACCACAGTTTTCTAATCCACTCATCTGCTGATGGGCACTTAGGCTATTTCCAAATCTAGCTATTATAAATTGTGCTGCTATGAACATAGGCGTGCATCTATCTTTTCTGATTGGTGTTTCTAGTTTCTTGGGATATATTTCTAGAAGTGGGATTACTGGGTCAAATGGAAGTTCCATTTTTAATTTTTTGAGGAAATTCCACACTGTTTTCCACAGTGGCTGCACCAGTCTGCATTCCCACCAGCAATTTAAGAGGGTTCCTTTTTCTTCGCATCCTCTCCGGTACCTGTCCTTTGTTGATTTGTTGATGATAGCCATTCTAGCAGAGCCATCTTGAAAAATTAACTTCTCTGAGCCTCATGTTCCACAGCTCTAAATTGGGTATGGTGTTTATCACATAAACTTGACATAATAATTTAAATGAGATAATGGGCAGAACGCACTAAGCAAATATTCCATAGGCCACAGTAATGCACAAAATCCATTGGCTACTTTGATGGCAAAAGCTGCAACAGCATCAATCTTGAAGCTTGCAGTGCAAGGGGAGAAGACATATCGCCAGCTCTTCGCTGAACACTAAGCCACTGTAAACAGGGTTGCTCAAGCAATACTTTCACCCAACTGTTGGGAATATATTATCCCATTCTTCATATATGGCCACTAAAACCCCAAAATCTAAGGTTTTACTTAAGGTCACATGGCTAATCATTATTAATAGTTCCAGAATGCAAATCCATGTGCATTTGAATTGTCTCCCATTGAATGCCTTAGCAGTCTTAGCCTTAGCAGTCTCTTTTTACTCTCCACTCTGTCTTTGAAAAGATGAACTGACATTGGGGAACAGATTTTACCTTTCCTGCTTTATTAAGTGAAGTGATATGGATGTTGGCTTTCCTTTATATCATTTTATTAGCCTTCAGGAAAACAAACTAGTCACAAGAAGACTACAAAACAGTAATACAATTTTTTTTCAGCCTCCTTTTGATTTGGAAGCCCATTTTTTAAAAAAGTAAATCCAATGCATGTTTGGGTAACAGAATCTCAGTCAGGAAAGCAGCAAACGTGCTTTGAGCTCTTTGTAGAATTCCATTAATAAAAAGTATTGCGGTAGAAACCATTGCAATAAAGGACAGAGACCATCAAGCCACACCTCTGTGTAACACATACCATCCACTACAGATAAATGGCAACTTTTAATTAATATCCAAAGTTGTCCTTCTCTGAAGCTCAGTGAAATCTATTTTTTCTTCTCAGATTTGCCTCTTAAATGCCCCTGTGCATGACTGTTTTTCATGGGATTATTCCATTTCACTAAAGGAGCATGCATTGGCAGGTACGGTCTTCTACTCTCCTGATAAAACTGAGAATCTTACGTTTTAGGGATGTAATCCTTACTCATTTTTTCTCTCAGATTTGGTTCTATTTTGACATTAATTATCAACAGTTTTAATCTAAAACTTGTCTTTCAAAAGAAGAACCCCACTGAGGTAGTACATGTCTGAAGTCAATGTGATGTGACTTTTTCTTAAATGAATTACCTGAAATGAGACTTCCAACTGAGATGAGACTTGCAAATGAATTACTTGAAATGAGACGTCCCTGATGCTGAGGTCTTAAGGTATTTAGGCAGCCTTTTCTCTACTACCTAATCTCTATACTAAATCTATTGCATCAAACATGTTTAGTGTCCACAGGAAGCAAATTAAATGAATGAAAAATTAATCTCTATAACTCATAATTTTGGAGATAAATGCATTTCTTTAAAAGAGATTCCATTCCATATTCTTGGCCTTAAACAAGAAAACTGCTATTGACTTAAGGGTAGACTTAGGATAGTTTTACATTGAAAAGAACCATGGCCTATATGTCCCACAGAGAGGCAGAAAAAGAAACTCAGTTTCTCTTTGACTGAGTCATAGCCACTTAGGAGTAAACAAAGGTGAGGTGATTTTCCTCTGCCTTAACAAAAGTTATCAGCCAGGCCAGTGTGGCTCAGTGGTTGAGTATCAACCCAGGAACCAAGAGGTGGTTGGTTCCATTCCAGGTCAGGGCACATGCCTGAGTGGTGGGCTTGGTCCCCATTGTGGGGCATGCAGGAGGCAGCCAATTGATGTGCCTCTTTCATCAATGTTTTGATCTATCTATCCCTTTCCTTCTCTGTCAAAAAATCAATAAAAAGATATTTTAAAAAAGCAATCAAACTGAAAAACACTGAAATAAAGGAACACCATAACAATTTCCAGTACATCAACTGAAACCACAAGTGCTGTCCTTGTGAGGGGCCTAGCTAATCTAATGATTGGTGGTCAAAGCCCTAGGGTCTCCTTACACCCCTCACAAAAAAAGGAAATTATGGGATCCAACATGGCAATGGAGTAGATAGAAGTTACACTCATCTCCTTCCAGAACAAAACCAGAATTACAACCAAAACATAGAAATGTTAACCAGAATAACCAACTGAAGACTACCTGAACAGAAGCCTTATAACCAAGAATTTACAGAAGATGCCATATGGAGACTAGTAGAAAGGGTAGAGATGCGGGAAGGGCTGGCCCTGTACCCACATGGGCTCAGGAACTCCCTGAGGAGTGTGAGGTCTTAACCCTACACCAGGCTCCCCAGCCCAGAACACCAGAGATGGAAAGAGGGGACTACATAACATAAGGCTTTAAAAATTAATAGGGATTATGTCTTTCTAGAGAAAGAAGGAAGTCTGTTAGAAACCCAGGTACCCTCTTAAAGGGCCACTGCACAAAATCTTGTTTTTAGCCACTTACTCTGGGTTCTGGCACAGGGAGGGTGGGTCAGCTCACAGAGAACTACAGCATTGTGAGGAGAGACGGAGTTTGTGGCTCTGGGGAGAGAGCTGAAGGGATAGCTGCCAGAGTCCCTGTGCTGAGTCCCTTTGCCATGCCACCAACAAATGCAATCTTTCCTGGGTCAAGAACTACCCTCCATACTATATCAGCCTGGGGGAATACAATAGCCTCATCCTACTGACTCCCTGTCACTCTACCCTGCTGAGGTTGGACTCTCCAGGAGGTATGGAAAGAATATGGAATAGACTGAGTTATGTGGTTCTAGGATGGTGCCATTTTCCCCTTGCGCACCAAATGGGTGCAGAGCCCTCCCTTCATATGTCCAAATCCTGGTCAGTTTGAGCCTGATAAACATGGATAGCCTCCCCACGATGACACCTTAGACCTCCTTACACATTATAGAAGAATAAAATAAATATGAGTTAAAGACTTAAATGAAAGACTAAAAACAATAAAACTCGTAGAAGAAAATGTAGTACTATATCAGACATTTCTCTTAGTTTTATTTTTTTCTAATATATATCCTTTGGCAAAGGAAACAAGAAAAGCTAGCAAATGAACTACATCAAACTAAAAAGGTTTTGCACAACAAGAGAAACAATCAACAAAGTGAAAAGACAACCCACTGAATGGGAGAATATATTCACCTGTGATACAACTGATAAGGGGTTAATGTCCAAAATTTATAAAGAATTCATACTACTCAGAACAAAAAAGACAAACAATCCAATGAAAAACTGAGGAAAGGGCCTGAATAGACATGTCTCTAAAGAGGACATATGGTTGATGTATGAAAAGATGCTCAAGTTCAAATCATCAGAGAAATGCAAAGTTAAACCACAATGAGATATCACCTCACTCCTATCAGAATGGCTATCATCAATTAATAAACAAACAAATGTAGTTAGGATATAGACAAAAGGAAATTCTCTGGGAATGCAGACTGGTACAGCCACTGTGGAAAACAGTATGGCGTTTTCTCAAAAAATTAAAAATGGAACCTTCATTTGACCCAGCAATCCCACTTCTAGGAATATATCCCAAGAAAACAGAAACACCAATCAGAAAGGATAGATGCACCCCTATGTTCATAGCAGCACAATTTACAATAGCTAAGATTTGGAAACAGCCTAAATGCCCATCAGCAGATGAGTGGATTAGAAAACTGTGGTACACCAACACAATGGAATACTATGCTGCTGTAAAAAAGAAGGAATTCTTACCATTTGCAAGAGCATGGATGGAACTGGAGAGCATTATGCTAAGCGAATAAGCCAGTCAGAGAAAGATAAATATCACATGATCTCACTCATTTATGGAATATAATGAACATCATAAACTGATGAACAAAAATAGAACCAGAGTCATAGAAGCATCAAACAGACTATGAGGGAAGGTGGCGGGTAAGGGCGTGAGAGATCAACCAAAGGACTTGTATGCATGCATATGAGCAAAACCAATGGATACAGACAGTAGGGGGGTGAGGGCATGTGCTGGGGGATGGGGGTAGCTGGGGAGAGGTCAATGGGGAAAAAAAGGAGACTTATGTAATACTTTAAACAAAAAAGAATTTTTAAAAAGGGAATTCTCATGCACTGTTGGTGGGAATGCAGATTGGTGCAGCCTCCATGGGAAACAGTATGGAGTCTCCTCAAAACATTAAAAATGGAACTCTTATGACTCAGCAATTCTACTTATGGGTATGTATCTGAAGAAACCCAAAACACTAATTCAAAAGAATATATGCACCCCCAAGATCATTGCAGTGTTATTTATAATAGCCTAGATATGGAATTAACCCAAGTGCCCATCAATAGATGAGTGGATAAGAAAGTGCTGGTACACATATACAATGAATTATTACTCGACCATAAAAAAGAATGAAATCTTACCATTTGCAATAGCAAGAATGGAACTAGTGGGTATTATGCTAAGTGAAGTACGTCAGTCAGAGAATGACAAATGCCATATGATTTCACTTATTTGTGTAATCTAAAGAACATAAATGAACAAACTAAACAGAAACAGACTCATAGATACAACGAACAGATTGATGGTTGCCAAAGGGGAAGAGATTCACGGGGATTGGGTTTAAGAAGTGAAGGGATTAAGAAGTACAAGTTGGTAGTTACAAAATAACCATAGGGATGTAAAGTACACCATAGGAAATACAGTCAACAATATAGTAAGTGTGGATGGTGCCAGGTGGGTTCTGAAAATAGCAGGGGCAACACTTTGTAAAGTATATGATTGTCTAACCACTATGCTGTACACCTGAAACTAACACAAAATAATATTTAATGTAAACTGTAATTAAATCTTTAAAAAATTTTAAGGGAATTGGGTGACATGTTTTGAAGGCTCTATCTACCTCTGAGGACTGTGTGTGAACTCCCTATGGTTCCCTAAGGGATGGTCTGTATGATTCTAAAACAGTGCTATGCCTTTTTATTCTACATCTGCACATGCCTATTAAGGAAGACTGAACTGATAAATTTCATGGAATCTAGAGTCTAACAGCTTGAGGCTGACAAAATACAAAGGTAGGTGAGAAAAAATCCTGTCTCAGTTTCCAAGTCATATAGAATAACATTGGAAACCACTTCTTGGTGAGTGTTTACTGTATATTAGGCCTGTGGCTGGGTTCTTTGCACACCGCTTCTTGGTGAAAGGGGTGGGGGTGGAGCAAGAGAGAATTATCTAAGTATGAAACTGAACTGAGGGGTCTTAGAGTAGAACAGTCCAAGAACATCTTCAGGTTTCATGTTCTGACCAGTCTGTTCTCCCCATCTTTCCAGATCACAGTTCTATAGATATCTTATGCAATATTTATACATTACTACCTCATCTTTTCAATTAATTTGTCATATGCCAGCTATTTCCCTGTAGGAAGTCATAAAATCGCAGCACCATCAATACATTTCATTTTCTCGTGTTTCTGAGTTAGACAATGCTCTCCAAAGCCCTCCCCTCTTCCTACCCGAAAAAGAATGAGGCCTCTGCTGTGTTCTCTTGCAGAAAGTTATCTGGTATAAGCCACAGGGAGCACCCAGATCCTGATGTGCCAGAGAATTCCTCAGACTATCCCTGTAGTGTTTTCCATCTGTGGTTTGAGGCCCTACAGTAATAAGACCCTGGCTATTTTGTCTCATCTTCTTTTAGAAACCTTCTATGATTCTTTTAGGCTGAAAAGAGAATCTACCCAATCTATGCAAACATCCCACACTACACTAAATATATACAGAGTTCAAGCTACATTTTATAACCCAGACCAACTTAATAATGTAAACAGTTGCAGGAAACAGAGGTAGCCAAAAGCATGTGGGTAACCATAATGAATATTCAAGTAATGGGAATATAATATCACATCATCACGAGGGAAGGAACCTAAACAGTCCTTTTTTTCCAGAACTCTCTGCACCTCCCATCTTGATGATGCATTTTTAAAGCAATGAAACAGTCTATTGCTCAACCTCAAAAGCACATTGGCAAATGATCAACACTAAGGGTTAAATTAATTAACATAGTTGGCCTGTCCAATCACAATGGAAGCAAAATAAATACAATTAAACGTAATTGTGTGGGCCTTTTCATTTGTTGTTTCTTTTAATAGCAGATATGAGTGTCAACTTTTTAAAATATCAAGAATAGTTCAAACCAAACATCTGTTTTATAATATGTAAAATGCTATATCAAACATTTTTATTTTGACTTCTTTAGACCATTGCTCAGATACAGGCTGTAGATACCATTTAATCTTCAAGGCTTACTAGTGTAATAAGAAGCCAAACTTCATTTTGCTGAAAATAATGATAGCTTCAGTACCAAGTTATTTCATAATTTTCCCTCCAGTGCTTGAACTCATCATCATAACAAGAACAATATTATTTATATGGTGCCTCTCAGCCATAGCATCCAAGGCGCCAAATGGAACCATACAGTTAGAACACATTAAACCCATTAGATATGAGATAAAAGAGATAAAATCATTTAAACTAGAAAGAAATGGTGGGTAAAGGTCTTAGAGTTAAAAATGGTTTTGGACAACTTTCACCGAAGAGCTCAATCTATGGAACTGCTTAGGTTGCCAAGCATCCCAGAAACTCAAGGCAACATGTCCTGGGTGGGTACCACCAACTTAGGTCACCCTCCAGTCTCAGCCAGAGTTCAGAGGCACCATTTATCACTCCTGATGCAATGAACTTTAATTCGCTATTTGTAACTCCTTAAAGAGTACCTCAAGTGCCACTACCTGTAAGGGAACAGTATATTTTCAACTATGTCTATGATCCTATGGTAGTCATCAGTGTTGTCCATCAAATCTCCACTTTCCACCTTCTAAGAGTAGGATATTATGTTCTGACCCCTTTGATGTTGGATGAGGTCATGTGGCTGGCCAACAAATTATAAATGGAAGGGATATGTATGCCACCTCCAGGCCAGACCACTCACTGATTGAAAATTCTCTCTTTTTCATGACAACTTGGCAGTGTGTGAGATGGTGACTGCTCCACCAGCCTGGGGCCCTTTAAACCCATGATGGACATGTAGTGTAAGCATGTAATACATTTGTATTGTTTAAAGCCAATGTTATTTGGGAATTATAGGGAAATTGATTATATGCCTCAATTTTAATGCAGAGACATATTTGCCTGAACCAGAAGAGGGACTCATTAATCTAGTCCCTCAGCATTCCTTTAAAAAGCATTCAGTTCAGATGTTCCAAATACTTTGAAACTCTCATTTTGTGTGTAGCCAATTTTAACCAGTGGAATGACGAGAACAGCTATTATTTATTGAGTACTTGCATGTGTTAGGCATTTGTTAGAATGCTTTTCATATATTACCATGTTTGATAGACTAAATGACTTTAAAATGTAGAATTATTATTGTACCATTGGATTGACAGGAAAAGTGGGGTTAAGTAACATTATCAAAATTACACAGCCAGTCAACTAAAAATTTTGTTAGAACTTAGGCTGGCTAACTACAAAGTGCATGCTCATTAACACTAGGATGTATTTCCTCCCTGCATAATGTGGAAGAAAATCTGTTCTCATATCAGTGGCTGAATAAATACCATTCTTTGGCAGATGGTATAAAACAGTACTGTATTATAAATACTTATATATTTTATGATTGCTACTCCATTGAGGCATTTATCTTTCATTTGAAAAAGAAACACGGCAACTTGTACTTGATTTATCTATCTTGTTCCAACCCACTGAAATGTCATAGTAGATTATCCATTTCCTGCTGGAAAAATATATGGCCCATAAGGAAATGCTATTCATATTCATTAGCAAATACTCCATCTCCCCTCAAAGTGTGCTACCCAAACTTTCGGCTGAGGTCTCTGAAAAATGTCCACTTGGAAGAAAATCTCCCCTGAATGCTTCTTCCCAACATTTGTATTTGCTTCTAATTATTTTAAACACTTCTGAAAACGCGAGGAAGGGTGAAGAAACACCTTGCTGACAATGTGTTCTTTGCCAAAATAATCAATTATCCTGCTTCTTTGCCTTCTAAAATTCAAATATTCAATACAAGTTCCTTGGGCACATTCCCAAGGTTTTGTTTGGTAGACTTCACCATGGAAAACAAAATTGGTTCAGCTGGAGTCTGTAGCCAGAACATTTTAAGCTTCATAGACCTTCAAAGTATTGACCTTCTCTTCACCTCCTCTGCCTCTATGCTCGATTAAGGAAAATACCGGAAGAAGTTTCCATTCAAAGAAGCCAGATTGCATTTCGATTCAGTTTGGAGAGGAGGGACTGGACAGAGTTGAAGCAGGTAGTTATTTGTGGCTCTTACCTCAAATAGCTTTGAAAAGTTGTTCTGTAAGCCTTTAAAGGTCTTTTGTAATTTAATAAATTTTTCTGCACTTCTTAATCTCTCTCTTAAAGGAATCAGCCTTATCTACCACCTTCTTTCCTTTCCCAAGAGTCACTGAGATTACAGAAATCACAATCACAACCCAAGCAAATAGAGGATCAAAAAAATTAGGTCCCCAGACCTGCTGCTGAGAAAATGGGAATATGCTATTTGTTACGAGAATTCATTGTAGCTCTTCCCTTTCACTTTGCTTGCCTCTGTGCTCTGGATAGAAAGATTTTAGGAGAAAGTCCTTTCCCTCCATGTCCCTACTTCTGCTTTAGCATGTCCTAATCCTCAGCATTGCCTTCGATACCTTGCTATACCAGTATTCCTATCTCTGAAATGTCTCTTACACATCCACACACTTCTGATCTTTTCTGCTACCTCCTTGGCCAAAGCACCCTGAAATAGGAGGAAAGCTTACTTAATTTTTTTCCTCAGTTGTTCCCTCCAGCCAAACTGTATTCATTCTCCTCTGGACCTTATGCTATGTGGACCCCTGGGCCCATCTAGAATATACCTCATTTTAGCAATCCCCAAGCTCACATTATTCTTAAATTTCTGTTCAAGCTCACTTGATGTTGAGCCTTCTCTTTTTCTCACAGTGCAAAAGAATGTCTCCATTCTCTGATGGCCTATAACATTTGATTGGTGTTCCCTTTATGGTATTATCTCAATTTCTAATTGTTTTGCCTCTTGTGATTTTTTTTGAGACCATAATTAACATTTTGCTCATTTTGCATCTCCAACAATACCTATCACATGGTGAGTGTTTAATAAATAATTATTAAACAAAACTATTTAGACAGAAAGGAAACAAAAAACTAACTATATGTCCAGAATTGGAAATAAGTAAAATATAGACGTATGGAGAAGTTACATCTTGCAAATTAATGTATTTTGCACCAAGTTTCTAAATGAAGTCATCTCTACTTTCCTCTTTCCCACCCCACATCCAACCCATCAGCAAATCCTGTAGACTCTACCTTCAAAATATATTGGAATCCAACCACATTTTACAAGCCTAGTCTTAGCTACCATCATCTCTTGCCTGTTGAGAGCCTCCTATCATGTGTCCCTTCTTACATGCTTCCTTACAATATATTCTTTAAAAAACAGCTGAAGTTACCCTCTAAAAACATAATTCAGATCATGGCACTCTTCTCAGAATTCTGACAGTGGATTCCAACATTCTACATAATCCGCCAACATTCCCTCTAATTGAGCTCCCCTTCTGCCTTTTCCTCTCTTAACTCACTTTGTTCCAGCCCTGCTGGCCTTCTTGCTCTTCACCAGGTACACTCATCTTCAGGCTTTGCTCCAGCTCTTCTTCTACTTGGAACTTTCTTCCATCTGAGTCTACACATATCATTCCCACAAATACTTCAAGTCTTTGATCAATGAGGTCTCCGCTCACTACCTACCACATTTAAGATTGCAACCTGCCATTCTGACCCTGCCACTTCCAATCCCCCTTATTCTGCTCCACTTTCTCTTTCTTCCACATTGTTCCTGTATGTCTACTGTTCTTTGTCTCCCTCTGCTAGAGCATTAGATTTCCAGTGGCAGGGAGCTGTGTCTGTTTTCCTCAACAAATATTTGTTAAATATGTATGAATGAATGAACAAATGAATGAATGAACACAACTAGACTTTGAATTTAGTTCTCAGGTTTCTGCAACAATGAAACTCAAAGTATTTATACTCTAAGACTTCAAGATTCTAGCTAAATGAATCTTGTCAAACATACCCAAAAGCAAGGTGAAGCACTGTTATTACTATGAACCAAAAGAGTCACATGTAAACAAAAAGTATGCAATGCAATGTGTTTGTCTTAGTGCATCTGCTTTATCTAGTTGTGAATCTTGCACTTATATTACCCATGAGAATGGACAACGACAGCATTCCAAAGATTAAACATTTCAATAGTTGGGTGGAATTTTTATGATTCTGTGAGGACAGGAACTATTATCTGTTTTGAGTCCACTCTATGTCCAGAAGTCAGAAAATTGTGATGGTCAATACAAACAGTATTTTTTGAATATATGAATAAAGAGAAAGGACCCTTATATTTTCAGAAATAAAAAAGACAGTAAAAATAATGTTAATATTCACACAAATAAAAGTTTTACCGCCCTAACAAGTTTGGCTCAGTGGATAGAATGTCGGCCTGAGGACTGAAGGGTCCCAGGTTCGATTCGGGTCAAGGGCATGTACCTTGGTTGCGGGCACATCCCCAGTAGGGGGTGTGCAGGAGGCAGCTGATAGATGTTTCTAACTCTCTATCCCTCTCCCTTCCTCTCTGTAAAATATCAATAAAATATATTTTGAAGAAAAAAAAAAGTTTTACCACCCGGATGTTAGTACAGTGATACCAAATTTTACCTTAAATTAATTTGTTTAGAAATTATTTTTTTAATATGACAATAATACTTAGGACTCTGAACAATGTAAAATAGCTCAGGAAAACACTGTCAGACTTTTTAAAATGTTTATTATTCCTTCTTAGAAGGACATAATTTCTTCTACATTTTAATGTCTATTTTTTTCTACTTGGAAAATGTCTTGATTTTATTTATATGAGCTATAATTTTGACAATTGCATGTTAATTTAATCTTGTTTCCTATGTTTCTCTTTGCTCATGGGTATTATGAATTTTGCATAATACATGTCTGTTGTGGTACACAAACATTTTCTTATTTATTGTTTCTTCCCTTTCCCACATTCTCCTTATTAGTTATTTTGATTGGTGTTTACAAAATGCACTGCTGACTTTCTTGCACATTAATTCTGTGGTTATTCTTTCCTAGTATCTTTTGTATTACTTAAAAGTATGTAACAAGGTAAAAAGGGCCAATAACTATTGAATATCTAAACTGTTATTTTCATTTTCACAGTTTCATTGTAAATTTGAAGATGGTCATTTACTTCTTTATACATTAATTAAAATGAATGAGTAATGTTCCCTCCCGGCATGTAGTTCTTTGCAGTTTCCAATAACACAAACTTAGTTCTTTTTTTTTTTTTACAAACTTAGTTCTTTTCATCTGCTAAGAGTAGAATTGGCATAAAATGTGTTAGGATATCCTCAGTCCATGTTAAGTGAAAAGACATTTCCACATTGGAACTTCATTAATTTTGCCTGAGTAACAATCCAACTTAAGTAAATGAAAAGTATAAAACATTTCTTACAAATAACTTAAACTAGGCCAGAGATGCCTTGTAAATCTTAAGAAAGCTTACTTAAAATATACACAAGTGGATTATAATTACTAAATTAATTTTTTGCCCACAAAGGGAAGTTATTCTGTGTTTGAGTGTACTTATTTTTAGGAGCAGTAAAAACATTTCCTCTGTAATCATAATTAAGCCAATAATTTGTTCAGAGTGTGTGTGTGTGTGTGTGTGTGTGTGTGTGTGTGTGTGTGTGTGTGTTAACAAGATAGCATAAAAACAAACTTCAAAATTATCATCCAAATATCTAAGTGATCACGCATTCCAAATTAATGAGAACCAAATTCAAAATGTTGCTGTTCTTAGGTCTCTAGGTTCACAAGGGCTGTAAAACCAAAGACCTGATCCCAGATAATTATTTGTAGATTAACATGAGTAAAAAAGCCTTTGATGAGCAGTGATACACTATGTTGTTAAAAAAGTAAATAATAAATACTCTAATTTTAGGTCTTTCACATTGCATTTTGAATATCATGAAAGAAAAAGTCTAAATACTATAACAAAAATGGGTTATAATTTAAGAGTCCTTTGTGGATTATACTTTCTCTGAAAGTTTTTGTACCTTAAAATTACATGAAGAGGTATAAAATAGTCTATTGAGGAAAATGACTATTTTTGTACACTATACAGGATTTGGAGGTTATCACACTATAAACAGTGTTATAAAGTCAAGAACATCACATACATAAAATGTATTTTAAGGATATAATTAAACACATACAAATGAATCACATAAACTGGTGGAATCTGAATAAGATCAGTGGATTGCATCAGTGTAAATTTCCTGTCTGTAATATTGTATTATATTTATGTAAGGTGTTACCAGTGGGGGAAACTGGGTGAAGGAATTATTTCTTACAACTGCATATAAATAGACAATTATCTCAAAATCAAAAGTTTTTAAAGAGTTATAAAAAGATAAGAAAAACAAAAGCAATTTGATTGCATTTGATTAGTGCTTTTTATCTTTTACTACAAAGCAGTTCAAATCTAACACTTCATCTCAAGAGAATGGAAGATACTAATGATTTCCTCCAAAAAGAAGATACTGGATATTTCTCTGTTCTATAACTGCGTTGATCTGGAAATTGGGGCTAGAAACGTTATTTTCCTGGAAGAGAGGGCTTAATAAAAGGTTAATGAAGATTACTTCAAACCGGGAATAATTTTTTCTTTGAATCAAAAAAGTTGCTTATCTTTTTAAAAGTTTAAAACCAAATGAGTATATATTAGTAAACACAGCCATTAAATATGTAATTTTTTCAAGTTGTTAGCAAGCCTTGGGGATTACCTATTATGTCTTATTTATCCTGAACTGAGGGTAGCAAATGCAGGTCCCTCCTAGATAGCACTATTTCTGGAGGTCTGGCAACAGGACGTGGGTGCTGACAGAAGGAGGGCACTAACAGAACTTAATTTCTGCAATCAACATTTCAACATGGCAGAAATAATGAAAGGTGCTCCCAAGCAGATGGCATTTGATAAGAAGAAATTTGAAGAATTGGGATATGGGACTCAAAAATATCTAGAAGGAATCTAAAAAATAATAATCCACATTTAGTAATCTGGAAATTAAATTTTAATTCTGTTACACATTTGCTTTTAAGCTTTTAGGTGAACCTGGAAGAAACTAAAGACTAAATTCTTAAAGTGTTAGCATGATGAAATGGAAGAGAAGGACAATATCTTGAGCAGCCCTGCTCATTACTATAAGCCCCATGTGGGCATTAAAATTACAATTAAATAAAATGAAAATCTAGTTCCTCAGTTAAATTAGCCAATTTCTAGTGTTGAATAGCCACATGTGGCTAGTGGCTATCCTATTGGACAGAACAGAAAATATTTTAATCATCTCAATAAAATATTGGGAAGCCACACTCTAGATAGTTAAGGAAAATATTACAAAGATCTAAAATATTATTTAAAAGGACACCATTTTACAAAATGGACCTTCCATAGAAGTATACCCATGACCTTCTAGAAGAGGGGGTTTGAAAAGGACCCTAATATCATCATGCCAAAACACTTGTCATATGCTTGATCCTTTATGGTTGCCCAGCCTTTGTTTAAACATTTTTTTCTTTAGGCAAATATTATAATTTCCCTCATTCTTTTCCAAGGTAAAAGAAACATTTCTGTTCTTTGTAAGTATTTTATGGCTATAAGTCTTTCATCATTCTGGCTGTTCACTGCAGGATTCCCATCTAGATTCCAATGTACTTAATCTCTAATCAAAATGAAGTGCATGCTTCAGGTGCTCAGAGTTTAACATATTTTTCTATTTTTTTATTCTGGATAGTGCACTTCTATTTTTATAGACTAATATCACAAGGTGTCTTTTAGTAACCTAACTAGTCAGCTTTTTATTGCAATGAGTTTTCAGTAAAATAAACTCCTGCAATCTGTTAAATGTGGCCATTGCTCCAGATAATTGAAATGTTGTTTTTTATCTTACTTCTAATGATGTCTCTGTGAAATGGACCACCAGCATACTTCTGAATACTTCAGGTGGCAAATTCATTAATGACATTGGTTTTGTCTCAGATGCAAATTCATGGTTTCCTACAGCTTTTAACATTAAGTTACATCCTCAATGGGTAACTAAGCATACATGTTGACAACAGGTACCAAGAATATGTCTTTGGAAAACTCTCACCATCACCCATCCCATCTCCAAAATCATCACCGCTTGAATCCAACCATTCTCAAGTCAGTTGGACTGTAGTCCCTACTTCTCCATTTTACCCACAAAAACATACCTGGTAATCTAGTTATACTAAATTTCCTACAACATACTTCACCTTTTACTAGAAATCTAAAAGCAAATGTTGAAATTTATTAGTTTACAATGACCAGAAAGGAATTTATAGCACAAGAGAGTACTCAACAACCCTAGAACACTTAGGCTGCACCTCCAATCCTGGCACCCACATTTTATAGTAAAATAATGCAGAGAAACATTTTTAATGACATTATTGATTTTCAAAAAATAATAAAGGTGAGGTCCTGTTCAACTGAATTCTAATGAGTTTGGTATTTTCCAGTCCTCCACCAAGTGCACCTTTTATACAACTACTTGAACTGGCAGTGGGAGAGGGAAAGGAAATCAGCATTCTAAATGCTAGTTTAACCATTGCCCAGTTGGGATGTTATAGAACCAAATCTCTTAGTGACTCATTCAGTCTAGAGACAAATAGAAGAACATTTGCAGCATCTGATCTCAAAGCAGGTGGTTATATACTAATGATGCAGTTATGTGCCAAGATCCTAAAAGGCAAGGTTCAAGAGAACCTTACAGGACACCATTATTTTTAATATCAATTCAACTTTAAAATGGTTTGTGTCCATGACTTCTATTTTCAAAAGACACAAGGCAGTCTGGAACTTAACACAGAGAATGTGGAAAATTAAGCAATTCATTTATGAACACATGTCGAAATAGCAAAGCACTAAATAGGTGGACTTATACAAGAAAATAGTCACTTAAAAGGAGTCAGTCAGGTCAATATTTGCTTTCCACACAGGAACTTTATATCACAAACTGGGGAGAAGTAATTCAGCGGGAGGGGTGGGCGGAGATGGAAGTGTTTTCCAAATAAGGACTCTCCTTGGTTTGTGACATTTTCTTGTTATATTCAGGGTTGTAGAATATGAACCATCTCAGCTCAACATTCCTACCTTTGGAATTTGGATAAAGATTTGTTTTTCTTCCAGAAATCTGCAACAAAAATGTGATCTATTTGATTACTATTAGGTTTACAAATTATTTATTAGATTCTCTACAACAGTACAACAACAAACAAGGGGGCACTGCTGGCAAGGTAGATTCTGCTAAAGGGAGCGCATGCAGCCATGCAGAGCACTAGCTGCGTTGTCTGACCCAGGGGTGGCCAACAGGCAGGGAGGACCAGAAGTAGGAGAAGGCCTGAAACAATTGGGATGTCTGGGCTTCGTCTTTAGGGAATTCTCAGTCCCCAACTGAAACTCAAAAATTTTATTTTCTCACAGAATCCATGTGACTGATGCTGACTTGCTAGTGAAGTTCCAAAATTCTAGAAGTATCTAGTAGCATCTTGGTTTGACATTTATATTATACAAGGCTTCATGAATGATCCCAAGACCCCATCCATCATTGATAAAATGTGTTTCAAGTTCCATATGACAGCCCTCCAAAAACTGTAGCAAACAAACCCATTTGCAAGTTGGGTACCGTCTGTCTTCCAGCACTGGCTGTTCCCCTACGCGCTCTCATCGACCTAACCTGTTTTCTCATGTCCAACTTCTGGGTGGCCCATGAGAACTATTGCTCCTCTGAGACTAGAGCAGGCGTAAGCAATGAGTGAAAGGTGAAAGTTCTGGGGAAAGGTCCCGGCAGCAGAGGGAGGGAATGAGGAGAGGGAAGAAGACTGAGTTGGAATCATTCACAAAACAGCAAGGATTGCTAAGCCTATGCTACAGGGAGGAAGGCTTTTACAGGAATTAAAATGGAACTTTTAGGCAGGCAGGATGGATGTCATTAAGAAAGCACAGTCTGTGGAAGAGGCAGGCCTGGGGTACATTCTTTCACTGAGCAGAAATGGTGATTTCATGCTAAATATTTAACCTCTCAGAAGGTTCAGTTTTCTCATCTCTAAAATGGAGACAATGTTTACTTCTTGGAATATTGGTGAAGATCCAAATAACTTTGTAAATGTGACCAGCACAACCCCTGGCAACAAACAGCAGACAGTTGAATGTTGTTGTTTTTTTCTTGCTTTCCCCTTTGAGAGATGCAGTGTGATATAGGGGAACAACAGAATAGAAGGAACAGTTTCAAATTCCACTCTCAGAATGGGCACCAATGAGAACCTGGGCACACTCTCTTGAGTTTCAGTAATCTGTGCTCTTCGAAAATGACATAATGTAAGTTAATGCCTGCGACCAGCTCGTGCTTGAGACATATTATTAATTCAATATTTCAGCAAATGTGTGTTGTGTGCCTAGTATGGGCCAGGTATGATTCTAGAAAAAATAAATCCAGGCAAGGAGAAAGAAAATGACAAGGCTGTTATATGAGGTGGGGTGGTCAGGGAAGTTTCTCTGAAGAGATGAGATTTCAGCAGAGACTGAAGGAAGAGAGGGAGAAAGAGAACCATAAAAATATCTAGATAAAGAGGTGTCCAGATAGACAGAGGGGAGAGCAAGGCTAAAGGCCAGGCATTTGTGGGACCGACTGATGAACAGTGAGGTCTCAGAAGGCTGTAGGATGGCAGTGGAGGGAAAATGGAAGGGATGGGCATTAAAGGGGTGGCCCATTGATGTGCACTCTGCAGACCACCAAAAGGACTTTCTACTTAGTTCTGAGTACAGTGGAGCACTGGGGACGTTTTAGAAAAGCCATATGGAGAACAGATTATAGTGGTGGAAGCCAGCAAACACTGGGAGGCCACTGCAGTCTGTGGTGCAGGCCAGAGAGGGTGGCCCCAGGGCCAGTTGGGCAGCAGCGGTCAGCCAAGATGTGTTCTGATTCAATGTGTATTCTGAAATCAGAACCAGTAAGACTTGCGGTTGGGTCAGTTCTAGAAAGTGACAGAAAGAAGGTGGCTGAGAAAGACTCATGTTGTTGTTTTTACTCTAAAGGTAATGCTATTTACTGTGATGGAGAACTCAGTGTGTGGTGATCAGTGTTCTCTTTTGAGAAGGTTGAGTTTGATATACCCATTGGGTGTCCATGTGGTGATGAAGGAGTGTGGGAAGGAGCACTGGCCTGGAACAGACACTGTGGAACCCTTGGCAGGACGGTGGTCTGAAAGGCAGGAGACTAGTGGCAATCAGTTGTCTGGGAAGTAGGAACAGAGAAAAGAGAAGAGGATTAAACCTTTGCCAGGGAAGCAGTGAGAGGTCTTGGGGGGACACATTCCATCAGTGGAAATTGAGAAGGCAGGTCCCTTGGCAGAGGGGCCCTCACCACCTAAAAGGATTCATATTTCTTTTGTTTATTGCTTTTGTTTTATTTTTTTAATTAAAGAACTTTGAAATATTTCAAACACACTGAACACCAAAAATAAAGTAACTGACACACTGCCAAAATTTGTAATTTGTGAACATTTGGGCATGTTCCTATATTCATTTCAAATCAACCCCTTCTTTCCTTTCCAGAGGCTTTAGTGAACTAATTTAAAGAACAGTGCCTGGCATGTGGAGCGTTCTCTATTATGGTCAGGTACTATGGTGCTGGTGGAGGTGAACATGGTAGTTATTGTTATTATTTTGCTAATGTGTATCTTCATGTTTTCTAGCTTTTATTGCATATATGCATATATTTAATTATCACCTGAGGATATGTCTTCATTGATTTTAGAGAGGGAGAGAAAGGAAAAAGGAGAGAGAAACATTGATGTGAGAGAGAAACATTGATCAATTGCCTCCTGAATGCACCCCAACTGGGAATTGAACCCACAGCCTGGGTATATGTCCTGACCAGGAATCAAACCCATGATCTTTTGGTATATGCAGTGGTCGGCAAACTGCACCTTGCGAGCCACATGCAGCTCTTTGGCCCCTTGAGTGTGGCTCTTCCACAAAATACCACGGCCTGGGCGAGTCTATTTTGAAGAAGTGGCGTTAGAAGAAGTTTAAGTTTAAAAACTTTGGCTCTCAAAAGAAATTTCCATCATTGTACTGTTGATATTTGGCTCTGTTGACTAATGAGTTTGCTGACCACTGGATGGGATGATGGACACCAGCCAGGGCTACATAAAGATATCTTTATAATAATGTATAGTATAATTTTCTATAGATTTTCATTAACATAAGTAATTAATTTTTGTACTATATTTTTTTGTATCTGGATTTTTTTCACTTAACATTGTGTTCTTGAGATGTTGTTTTCTGTAATGAGTCAGATACACTTTAGAAAATAAGAGTAATAGGAGGAGGGAACAAACTCTTTAGCAAAGAGGGTTAAGTGAGTCCTGACATACATACCAGCTCTCCCTTAGCAACCTTCCTCCATTCATTTGGCCTTTTTGTTCCTCCTAATCTGCAGCTATTGCTCAATGTTATAGAAATATGAAATTCCAGCTTCACAGACACCAGGCGAAGAAGGAAGCTTAAAGACTATCTGGTCTTATAGCCCCCAACTTCTTCCACTGCTTGATTCCTAACCAAGAGTCATAAAGTGGGCGAGAGAGTCCTTACCCCAGTTTCTGTACCTGGGACAGCCTCATTTTATTCAAGAATTGAGAAATGCATCCAATTGGTGTGGCTCAGTGGTTGAGCAACCCATGAACCAAGAAGTCATCAGTTAGATTCCTGGTCAGGACATATGCTCAAGTTGCAGGTTCTATCCCCAGTAGGGAGTGTGTAGGAGGCAGCTATTGATGTTTCTCTCTCATCAATATTTCTCTCTATCCTTCCTTTCTCTCTCTCTAAAATCAATAAAAACATTTTAAAAATTGACAAACACTTCTATAAACAAAGTAAAACTGAACATGACCCTATACTTGCTGGTTCTTGTTATTTTTCTATCCTCTCATATTCCAATTATCTGTTTTAGTTTTATTTCAGAGTCCTAATAGAGCACGCAATGTTTGGATTTAAGCTCCAACGGGATGAAGTAGACAGAGGGCACATTCCACATAAGAATCCAGGCATGAATTTTGAATTAGAAATTTGACCAGTGCTATGGAGTTGACACTGGAGGACAGGACTAATTTTCAGGACTGTGCTGTCAGCATGTGACAGAATGGCAACCTCTGTGCTGGTGTCATCCAAGCAACGCCACCAGGGGACAAGCGGGCCTCCCAGAGACTGGATAGTTTCCATGTAGGGAAGTTTTGTTGCTATTGCTCTTGTGAAGTTTAAGTTCCTGTGGTTTTGCCCCCTTTGCCAGCCTTGCTTAGACCAAAGGAGAGCTGGGTGGTAAAAACTCCCCTAAGGGTGGCGAAAGCCTTGCAGATCAAGTCCCCTGGCCCCTGCGAGTAGGGGAGGATCAGGCCCAACTGGACACACCCCAGAGGATAAATGAGCCTTGAGGTTAGTACCAGATTCAAGCTTCTTCTGTGTAACCTTCCACTGGAATTAAGAGCTCTTCATATGTCAGTTGACTACAGAACAACCTGGGGTCCCAAATCAGAATCAGCTTGAAACTGGTGAGCAAGAAACAGCACATTGGTCTCTAAATGTGGGCAGCTTTGTTCCCTCTCTCCTCCCTGCACAACTTAAGGCCTCTCCCCTTCCTGAGGGCCTGATCTTAAAGGAGCAGGTGCTTGAGTCCAGGGGAATTTCTCAACTAGGGAATGTCTCAGAGCAGGCAGCACCTTTCACCCCCACACCCTGTCACCTTTGACCTTTGGCCATTTGCACTTCAGGTTTACATTTGACCTTGTGCTCTTGAGTTCACTCGAGAATCTGTGTTTTTGTGTTTTTCTTTCCTATGCTTCTCTTTCCCTGCCCAACCCTCCTTTTCCCTGTGGCCTAAGCTCACTGAGCATCTTCCTTTGTTTGTATGTTGGGGGACTCCTTTCAGTTCATATTTTTTAAAAATTATGCCTTACACACAAAGATTTGAAGTAAGAAGTGCCAAGAGAAAGATGAGATAGGAAAATCTAGCAGATTTGAGGTGAAGAAAAACAAACTTGCATCCCACTTTCCCAAACCTCAAACATAGTTCTTTCTTGGCCAAGTTCTCAGTTACTCACCACAGTGCTCTTATTTTGTGCCTTAAGGGACAGGCAAAGGCTCTTTCCTGCTCAGCATGTACTTAATATAGTACTTAAAGGAAACACCCTTTTTTCTCTAGTGATGCACTTGTTGGTAGCAGTGGAAAGACAGGGCATCCAAGAGGCCACAATCTCTAGAATCCCAAGGCCAATTCTTCTGAAGACTGACGCCCGGTGGATGATTCAAAAATAACCCGTCAGAATCAACAACATTCCCCACATATTGTTTAAATGGTAATTCTTTGTCTTGAGCTGTATACTTTCTGAAAACCATTTCTCTAGGCTGCAGCAAGCTAGTATTTGGTTATGAGGCCCAGAGGTCTAGCTTCTTCACTCAATGCTTACAAAATGTTTATGGTGAATTCAAATACCTTCCACAGATCACTCTGATCCTCCACCTGATTTCTTCACCAGCTGCTCTCCGCCTGATTCATTGTGCAGATTTTCCTTGGTGTGGTGGATATTCCCTAGTCACCTACTATAATAGTAGGCCTTACAGGTGTATAGCATGTTTGTAATGCTTGTTCATACCCTTCCAGGGAAAATTTCATAAAACACAATCTTATGTGTAATTTTCCTGAATACTAAGTGCTTTCCCCTAAACTGTAAGATAGTGTATCAATTGAAAGATGCCAAAAATTACTTCATCTCATGGATATGTACCTGTTATAGATTATGTTCATTTTAAAATTAATTTCAAAGCCAGCTGTTATTTTTGCTAAAAGTAATCCTTGTTGATATACTTTAGCAACTACCATTTAAAACTTAGAGACAATTAGCTGTGTAATATGAGTATTTTAAAAAGACAACATCTAGATTGTTTATTATCATTTTACATTTTGTGCTTAAGTCTTCTTGATTATATTGTCTACGGTATGTAATAAAAATAAGATTTAGAGAAATATATATAGAGAGATACATAATGTTGGGGTTTTGAGTTATTTATTTTTCTTTATTTTTGCTACTATAGTCATTTAGTTATCTCTACAATAATGATAAAATTGAAAGGCAAGTTCTTATGCTATGAGGATTTGTTGAACATTCTAGCTGGGAATGCAAGGACCTATGTAATCTTCATCCAAAAAGATGACTCCTCTAACTGGGAGAGTTGTCTGTTTTGATCATCAGACAGCTGGGCAGGATGGGTATCTGCCTAGCCTACGTTTAATGATCTGAGTCAACTCTGACAATCAGAGCTGGAAGGAAGTATCTCTTTCAAAGTGGACAATTCCAGTCTCCATTTTTCCTTACTCAAGTGCAGTGTTAGTTCTTTTAAAAAATCATGTTTTTCTTTTTCTTTTTTTCTTTTTTTCCATGGAATTGACACAGCGATTATATCTAATATGAAAGAAGGAAGGAAGGAAGGAAGGAAGGAAGGAAGGAAGGAAGGAAGGAAGGAAGGAAGGAAGGAAGGAGGGAGGGAGGGAGGGAGGGAGGGATGAAGACAGCCTTGACCATGTACTTGTAATTAGCTTTCCTCAAAAAATTTGAAACCTTATAAATGTTCTTCACTAAAGTCCTAGAGATATAAATAATAAGTATATAGATTCAAACTCTTCTAAGTAATGCTGAAAATAAGATAGCCAGTGTTCCAATAAGGGCAAGACCTTACTTGTATGTTTTGCAGGACTCTTATTACTGTCAATTTCAACTTGATGGATGTACTACCACATGTCCAAGACAATGCCATATTTATTTATAACATTTATTTATTTATTTATTTATTTACTTATTTATTTATTTATTACACCCATTTATTTTCCTTCTGGACATACAGGAAGACTATATTTCCAAGTTCCTTCTGCAATGAGTTTTGTGTCATGAGTCTGAATTCTATCCAGTGGAATGCAAGTGAGAATTTTGTATGCTACTTCCAGGCCTGGCCACAACCCTCCCTTCTCCTGCACAATCTTCCACATCTCTCTGTTCCTTTTACATAAACCTTGGAACCACATATTGAAGATGGTGTCATTACAAGACAGGAAGAGCCTGTCCCCAAAAGACTGCATTATATGATGTCCTCTCCCCACAGGACTATATTGGACTGTGTCAGAGGTGAACAAGAAATAATTGTTTGAGAATTAGGGGTTTCTTATTTCAGTAGCTAGCATGACTAACACCAACATACCATCATCTATCACAGATATTCTCAGTGTTGCTTATTTCCTGCCTACCCATAGTCATCATCTATATAATGAGAGCATGGTATGCAAATTGTCCCCTTGACCAGAAGTTGTCTGGGAGTTTGACCAGTGGGTGGGGCCGGCCAAGGGAAGGGAGGGAGGCCCCGGCCGGTAGCCAGCAGCCACTAGGGACCCTACAAGTACATGAATTTCATGCACTGGGCCTCTAGTTTTAAGATAAAAATTAGGAAAATGACTTCATCTGCATAAGCACTTATCCATCCTCTTATGTGATGCTTTTGCCTTGCTCCTTCCTTTGTGCCTGCCTCCCCAAAACACACACTCCTTTACCTTTACAAACGCTTTTTTTCAGTTTTGAAATAGCAACCAGGCCTGTCACTCCATGTGCTTCAAGGACATAGCTATAGGCATAATCCTTTCTTTAGAGAACATTTTTCTTTTTTTTTTTTTTTTTTTTTTTTAGCAAGAAATGTAATTTGCTCTCCCTAGTCACAGAGTGAGGCTAACAGTATAGCTAGCTACTTGCGATGAGACTGAACAAGTGAGAAACATTATCTATCCCTGCTCATTGTCATTTTATCCTTTTCTAACTTCCACTTCTCCAACATTGTTGCATTAACCTAGCAACTATCCAGTGATGTACTATGGTGTGAGCATTCAAGAAAGGGACCACAGTGTTTATTCCCTGCTTCTCCTCAGCATGTTGGCTATTATTTAGTAACTAGAGGCCAGGTGTGCCATGGCCGCTGCACTTGCCAGCCGTGAGCCCAGCTTCTGGCTGAGTAGCGCTCCCCTGTGGAAGCAAACTGACCACCAGGGGGCAGCTCCTGCATTGAGGGGCTGCCCTCTGGTGTTCAGTGCATGTCATAGCGACCGGTCGTTACATCATTCGGTCAATTTGCATATTAGCATTTTATTATATAGAATAAGAAGATAAACCAGGAAGCAAATCAATTTTGACTCTGTAAGAGAAATTAGGGCAATTTCTAGAACAGCTGCCTGGCTCGTCTCTTAGTCCATACTTATTTGAATCCCAGATCTGACACTTAAAGGAAATGAAATTTTAAGTATAGATACCACTTTGTAATTCACCTTGAAATAACTTTTTTCTTTTTTCTTCTCTCAATGGAAAAAGGAAGAGGAGGGGGATAAGGAGGAATAGAGAGAAAAGGAAAACTTGGAAAAGGCCCATTTTCCTCTCAAAACAGAAAATAGAGGTCTCAAATGCTTATAAAATCTGCCACTTAATATTCATATTTATAATAAGCACAATAGCAGTCAGGTAGAGGAAATGGAAAACTAAGGGAGTAGAAATGGCATTTGTTAAATACAAATGTAAAACTCCAGTTTTCACCTTCATTCTCCAGTGTTAGTTTTGGAAATCCCTATAGTAGGAAATCCACTTGAAATATGTTTGCCTTTGGATCTATTTTTAAATGAAAAAAAAATCTTACTGATTCTAGTATATGTATGTATAAGAGAGTCTTAACCTAAGTGAGGAGGTTAAAGGCAATTTATCAATGACAGAGTTCAATACTAGAAGAGAAACTATAGTGTGTGTGTGTGTGTGTGTGTGTGTGTGTGTGTGTGTGTGTGTGTGTTTAACAAAGCTTCTATTTTTAAGACCTAATTGGCTTATCTACTGGGATTATTTCTAGTATTAATTTTTTAAAAAGATAGTTACAAGAAATTCAGACAGATGTATGGAAAAAAATCACTAAGTGGATGATTAGTAGTAAACATTTATTGATACAAATAAGCAGCTCCAAAATATCTGGGGACTTTCCTGCTATGGTATTGACTTATAAGAGACATCACAACCAAGGTCTGCTTCTATGTTTCTCCTTGTTTCCAGAGAAATAAACACATCCCTTAGAGTCATCAGGATATCCAAGAGGATCCATAACCTATTCTTTGAGAATATTTGGTGGGATTCCTGCCTACTGATTCTTCACATTCTCTGACCTTGCCACTCTTCTTTCCTATTCCCATTGGTGTTTCTAGCTGCATACTCACATAGTATTTCTCCATTTCTTTAACGCTCTTACTTTTATTTTAGTTCTTATCCATATTTCTCTCAGAATTTCTCCACACCCCAAAATATCTGGCTGCCTCAGCTAGGGGAATACACTGACAAGTGTAAATACATATGAAGTGAATGATGGTGCTCTACCAGGATCCCTCTCCCTTCTCTAGGGATGTCGGTCTATCCATCATCTTCTCCCCTGTATAAGCACCCTTTGTTTCTCTCAACTCTACCTTCTCTATTACTATATAAATAGGCTGAAGTAACTTCTATCTTGTCTTACAAACATATGTCCTATTAACTCTGGTACCTCCTACCTTCCTTCCCACAAAGACTCATTTATATTTCCTGTTCTCTACTGGCTCACTTCCCATTTACTCCTCTGGCCTACTGAAATTCAAACTCTGGCCTCTGTCTCCACAGTTAAAATCACTCCCCCAGAATGTGAATACTTCCACATTACCAATATCTATGTTACTAAAGAAGAGGCTTTAAAATAGAAATAATCTTCCAGGGCCACTGTCTCTTGTTGAGGAAAGCAGTTCTCACTAGTTCTTTATGCAGAGGTAGTCATGTTCTGAGTAACATGTTACCTTGCCTCTCTGGCCACAGCTGATTGGATCCCAGGGGTTGAGTGTATACAAGTGACCCAAAGACTATCAATTTATGGACTCTGAGGCCACTCTCTAATTAGAAACTGGGGATTCTCTCCTTGAAAGGCTGGTTAAAAATGGCAATATGGCAGTAGACCTCTACAGAGAAACAAAGAGTTAGAATGATAGGTCACCCGAAGCAGGATCATGGAACACCTCCTACATGGAGGGGTCTCAGATTGTCCTTTGTAGAACCTCCAGGAAGCAACAATATATCCTGATTGCAAAAGTTATGATGTATCCTGAACAAACTTACGGTTTCTGAACAGTATTCTATTCTCTACAAGGCCTGACTTTTCTATAATTCCTATTCTGCCAAAACTTGGTTACATGAATAAGGTTGGTGCCTACTTCATTTCTTGAGTGTGCACTTACAATAAAGCCACTATTACTTAAGAAAACTTGAATTAACATACTCTTTACTCAAAAGAACCCCAAATTTATCTTGTTTCTGGGATATTGGAATCTGCTGATCACTATCTCCTTCCAGAAGGTCACACTCTCTTGGTTTATCTAATACAATTCTTCTTGGTATTCTCCTATTTACAAAGTTATTTTTTTATCTTCTGTATTTCATCTCAGTCCTTATAAATTAATCAGGCATATTATGACCTACTATTCCTTTTACAAAATATGTTTTTATTGATTTCAGAGAGCGGAGGGGAGAGGGAGAGAGAGATAGAAACATCAATGATGAGAAAGAATCACTGATTGGCTGCCTCCTGAATGCCTCCTACTGGGGATCGAGCCTGCAACCCAGGCATGTGCCCTCACTGGGAATCAACCCTGGACCTCCTGATTCAGGGGCTGATGCTCAACCACTGAGCACACCAGCTGGGCATGAACTACTTTTCTTAAATCTATATACTCTCTCTTTGAAGAAGTACATACATACTCATGGTTTCAACCTCCATTTAAATCCTAATGACAATTGTTTGCTGAATACCTTATCTTCCTTTAGATGGCCCACAAGATCCTCACATTCCACATGGTTAAAATCAAAGTCTTCATTATTTTGCACAGATCAGCTCTTTGTCTTGTGTTCCTTACATCAATGGGTGATACCATTATAATCCTAATAGATCCAGACAGTAATCTGAGTCTAAGTACAGTTTCACTGCTGTCAGTTACTCCATGCTTTAACTTCTCTCCAATAGATCTTCTTCACTGCACTCCTCCATTGTTGCCTTATTCAGGTACGCATTCCCTGACTCCCCCTTGATTTCAGTGGTCCTGCTCTGTGTGCCCATAGGACCTTCTGTAACCTCTTTCATAGTACCCACCCACTATCACGAGAGTACTGACTTCTTCTGTGTCCTCCAAGACTATAAGTTCCTAGTGGGTAGTGATCCAGTCTTAGTCACACTTGTACTTCTACCACCTAGCACAATGCTGGAAAACTACAAATATGTATTAATGTTTTTAGAAAATAATAGATAAATGAATAAATAAATAAATAAATAAATAAATAAAACATCAGACTCACCTGCACTATACACAAAACCAAAGATGCTCTAGACTCTTAATTACATCAAAAACTACTCAACTAGAATGCGAAAAGTAATATTGAACAACAGAGGTGTTGGTTCATATTCTCCAAAGCTTTTCTCAAAAGACTCTAGACACAAACATTTATCCCTCCACTCCCATCCCTTTCTCAGACTTCTTCTTTACAAGACCTTCATGCAGCTCTATTTGGCTTCTTACATGCGTGCTCCTACCAAACCAGACCTGTTTCTAAGGTTAATGACCCTAGCTAATACTGCACAGTTGTGAATACCTCGCTCATCAATATTTTGTCCCTGCACTGACCAGTTTGGCTCAGTGGATAGAGTGTCAGCCTGCAGACTGAAGGGTCCCAGGTTCGATTCCGGTCAGGGGCATGTACCTTGGTTGTGGGCACATCCCCAGTAGGGGGTGTGCAGGAGGCAGCTGATCAATGTTTCTCTCTCACTGATGTTTCTAACTCTCTATCCCTCTCCCTTCCTCTCTGTAAAAAATCAGTAAAATATATTTAAAAAATATTTTGTTCCTTCTATATTAGAGAGGAACTTTACTTCTGCATACAGTAGGGTTGCTGGTATGATACATATTTAAGTAAGTTGTAGATTCCATTGATAGTAGGAAATCCAGTTACCTTTTTGTTGTTGTAGTTTGTGTGTGTGAGGGAGAGAAAGAAGGAGGAAGAGGAGAAGGAAGAGGAGGAGGAGGAGGAGGAAGAGGAGGGGAAAGAAGAAAATACATGTATAGATACAAATGTACTTACATATATAGAATCAAACATAATGCTATCATTGGCCATTTTTATTTGTTCACACTAATAGAGTACTGGCATATGTGGTAGAGAGTAATATATGTATATAAAATTCAATCCTAGAAGAAAAATTATAGATAGAAAAGTAATATGGGCTAAAATTTACTTAGCACTTACAATATCTAGGTACTATTAACCATTTTACAAGCATTAGTTTTATAATCCTTATAACAACCTTGTTGATAGACTAGAAAAGTGAGCCTCTAGTGTAGTTGCATCACCTTTGCCAAGAAACAGAACCAGGATTTAAAATCAGGTATATTAATCTTCAAAATCATGTTTTTAACAGCAATAACATACTATCAAATTTACCTTATCAAGTTCAACTTGTTAAGTTTCCAGAAAAGAAAACAGACTGAAAGGTATGAAATAGCTTGTCCAAAGTCATATGCCTTCCTCTTCTGCCTGACTTTGGGATGGCCTACAGTCTGTTTCATATAAAATCTCCAAGAGACAACAATTATATTCATGGGAAGAAAAGAAGTCTGTTTTAATGACACATAGAAAGATATTTTTTACATAAAAGCAGGGAATTGGGCCACTTATAGCCTCAAAGATCAAAAGGCCCTTGGAAGAATGTTCTTCCTTACCACCAGCTCCTTATCCCAACCCATAGGAGGCTGGCTTCCTTATTAGGCATAAACAATGGAAGGGCAAAGAAATTTAACCAACTAGGCTTTGTTAAACTGACATAGAGTAAGGCTTGGGCAATGTCCCCAGGGAGCATGGCTGGAAGTAGACCATTTGAGTAGTGAGGTAAGAGATAGTGCCCAAGCATATGGATGCCTCTGTGCAGATAATCCAGACTTGGCCGAATATAGTTCTTACAAATCTAAGGCTTCTTAGTTTTCCAGATGGCCATTCCCACTTGTTCAGCTGCCCAGACTTCTGTTGCTGGATATCTGATTTCCTCTATCTGCATGTGAGGCCAGGGGCCAGTCTCAAGAGAGAAGTCCTTCAGAACAGATTTCTCAGGCCTGAAATCCACTGCTAAGCTCCTGGGTTTTCCTCACTTACTCCTGTGCTTCCTGTGCTTGCAAACAGGGTAAAGTTGATGGCCTGGGGACATGTCCAGAGTAGCCAGATGGGCCTTCTGTCATCATTTAAAAGACCCCCAGGTTAGCCTTATCATGATACTGAGCTTCTGTCTGGCAGTTCAGCTCCCTGCTTCCTCAAGGTCCACAGTCCTTTCCTAAATCTCAGCTTATTGACTAAATTTTAGTTGTGTAAGCTATTCTTTGGAAAGTTTGCTTTCTTCTAATGAGAAACTGAGTCATTTTCTTCAGACTCTACCTGCCTTGGCATCTTGCACTCCACATATTCCCCCTCCTCATTGACCTTGCCTCACATAAATATTTCCTATCCTCCATTAGGCATCAAATAATGCAACTGTTCTTTGAAAATGTAAATAGAATTGGCCTATATGGCATATCAATGATTCTCTCGAACTTACGATATTATAAAGAAACAAAGTTACTATAACTGCTGTCAAACTACCACAACTTCAACTATTGCCACTACTAATTAGCACCATTTTGATAATGGGAATTATGCTAAGTGCTTTCTTTATATGTATAAACTAACTTAATCTTTACAACTTTAAGAAGTGAGTAGTGGATATGCCTCTTATTTCCATTTCATAGATCAGAAAACTGATCTATAAAGAGTTGAAGCCAGATATTGCCACCTGTTATGCGATGGTACTGCATAGAGAATAGGTTATGAGTCTTCTGGGATATACATCAGCTTGCCTCTTAGAGAGGCTGAGCCAGACTCTGGCCTCTGCTTCCAGAAGCCTCATTTGTTTACCCCAGGGTTCTCATCTCAGCACTTGTACAAATATTATCAATGTAATTTTCATTCCATGGCATTAAAAATGTTGTAAAGCACTAGTTTAAGCAACTTGGTTAAGTGGTGTAGCTACTCTGAATTCAAATATGGGAAGTCAGAACCTGATCTCAAGATAACATTCATAATGTTGCTTTTCTTAACAAAACAGATAAAATAGGAGGGAGTAACAAAACCAACATAAAATCCCCCACGGATGGGTATAAGAGAGCAAAATTAATCAGAACCACTATAGTTTCCCTAACTTTATAAAACTGAGAGAACAGAATAACAGATAGAAGCAAAGAGAGGAAAATCAGGTTGATGAAAGAGGTTACAATGGTGATAGTAGAGAAGATAAGTCTAAGCCTGTCTTGAATAGAATCTCGATGTGCAAAGAATGCCTTATGAGGAAAGATTATCAACATTCATAGCAGCACAGACAGGGTAAAATAGATTTAAAGCAGGGGGTTTGGGGTTGGACATCTGCAAGTCTTGACCATGAGTTTGATGAAACTCTGAAATTGGCTATACAGGACCACCTGGAACCCTTTGAGAACAAAACCCCATCAATATTGTAAGCTTTAGACATACCCTTTCTTAAAGAGCTTGAATTCAGTCCAAAATATCTAGGTCTAGGTACTTGCAAACTTGACATTTCTTTAAGGATTTAGTTTTCTTTTACAGATGAAAGATCTTATTAAGCTTAATGGTCTTCACTTGGATGCTTGATATTTGAGGGTTTGGAAGTGGAGCTATTCAATTGCTTCTCAGGATGCTTTCCATGATGCAGGCACTACTTCAAGGAGCCTTTTCTTCTCTCTGCTCTACATTTCTGGTGTTTGTCTTGAGGTTCCTCAAGTGACATTTCACAGGCATGCAATGATTTTAGACCACGTCAGAGTGACACCCTGTTTACGCTACTACAATAGCTTGATAATACACATGGAACCATTTAATATGTTCAAAAGCAAAACACTAGCATTTTTATACTAAAAAAAGTACCTCAAAGGAATATGTACACTTTTCACAAGGACATAATACAACAAATGGCAACTGCCATTAAGTCAAGTACGCAGAAAAACTATTGATTGCTGACAGGGGAGGCATTAACAGTTTCCTACATTTGAATGGTACCAATCAAAGTGGTTGCTCCACAAATGGTTTATGAAAACTTGAACTTTGTAGGAAAGTTGCAAGAAGATTCAAGCCATCCTCAGTGTCTTTGTCATACTCTTTTGGACACAACTGCTTGCACATATGGCTTTCTGCCTAAAACAAGCCATCTTGTTGTAAGGTGCTGTCAGCTTGGGGTTGTCAGCTTGGGTTGAAGTGAAGAACCCCAAATATTTTCCTTCTAACTAAACCCAAGGAACAAAAATGTTCTCGTCTGTTTTGACGAATGAATTATTCAGAAGCAATGAGTTCATCTCTTTTGACATTCAGAAATTGGCGAAGACCCATGTAAATAGTAAACAAGGGTTTTTATTTGGCTTTGTGCCCCCAACCCATACAGTATATTACATGCAGCTAGCCAGATTCTACCCTTGGACACACCTGGTGCCACTATAGTCAATGAAAATTGCATGAGAATTTCAAAGGGGCAGAATTCAGCTGGGGGGCTAGGCATGAGAATCTAAGGGCAGAGTTTGGGTCCAGAATCTAGTTCAATGGCTTGAATTTATGGACCTCTAATGACAACACCTTTTTCCTTTGCAGTATATTAATTAGTTTGCTTCAAGCAGGCATGGGAAACTGATCCAGGAGCCAGTAAACCCTAAAACTGTCCAACTGCCTGTAGCCAACTATAAAAAGACAGTCATTTTTACTTCTAACATATGCTTTCATATAGACATATTGAAGCTGACCACAAATAAAAGTGATACAGAATAAGTACAGCAAACAGTGGAAAACAAATGAATCCTGGACTATAGATGAAAAAGACTAGTTTTACATGCCCCATATTCTGCCTTTTTCCCCTACAACTATTTTCTTAACATTTTAGCATTATTAATGAAATGAAATTATTCCACATGGGTGCAGAATCAGTCCCATGGTGCCAACATTTGTTTTCTGCACTCAAGCTGGAAGAAACACAGCACTTCTAGGACAATAGCACTAATCTTTTATTACGGCAATTTAGGACTTGGAGATGACCCATGAGCAGCTGGACATCATTCACAACATATACATGACAAGGACATTGTCCTTGAGTACCTTATCATGTTTTCTAAAAGATGCTTTCATTTAAGATATTCAGTCATTGAATCACCCACAATGTTATTGCCCTGAAAGAATGATTTTGTCTGAGAAGGGCAATGTCCTGGACAGTGATATTAAGGAAAAGAGGGTGGATGATCCCGCTATTCCTCCTCATAGATATAGAAATATGTGCAGGGAGAATTGCAGTGTCCCCTTGATTACTCCTCTTAAAGTTCACATTATGTAAGAAGTAACTTACTAAGTATCTATAATGTGCCAGGTACTTTTCTAGGTGCTAGGGAGAGAGCCATTAACTAAGAAATACCAAGATTCTGTCCTCATACAGCCTGCATTCTATCTGGAGTGGGGAAAATAAAGGTATCAATACTTTATTGTTCAATTGAGTATTTGCTTACATTTTTGATAAGCATCTCGAGTAGTTTTATGTCCAATGTTATATTTATCCACAAGGTATATAATGCTGCACAAATTGGTAAGCTTTGGGGAGGCAGGATGATGTCTACACATTTTTCTTTCTGGTGCATCATCAATTCCTTGATCATTATGATCAGCGTCTTTGAAACAATGAATAAAATACTATTCTCTTGACAACACATGTTCCATTTAGTCACCCTACTATGATAGGGCATTTTGTGTGGAAAGTGAGTAAACTTCATGTTGTAAAGTTGATCTTTCTAGATGTTTAGGTAAAAAAATAATATGAACCCTTTCCCTCCTGTTGCAAAAGAAAATGTAATCAATGCACTACCCTTCCCACTATGAATTATAACAATGTGCTTTATATTCTTGAATAAAACTAGCACTTGGAAAAATCCCAAAAGCAACAGAAAAAAAATGTGCCATTTTCAAATAGATTTTAATTTACTATATGAGTTTTTAGAACCACTACTTGATTCCTTTAGGTAATGCAAAGAGTCCAGCCCTAGTTGCATGATCATGTTATTTGTGTGACTATTTTAATAGCTGGCAAAGTTAATAATGTAGTGTCTAGTATTTCTAGTGGTTCAAAAATATTATTTTGGAATATGGACTCATTTCCTTTTGTGAATGTTATAAGAAGATACAAAGTAAGGGAAGGGAAGATCACAGGAAATACAATGACTTTCTTAAGATCTAAATGAGCATGTGTCTTTCTGAGGCTTATGGCAGGTAAATAAAGACATGAGCTTTGGAGTCAGAAAAAAATGGCTTGAATCTTGCTACACACTAAGGTGTATGATTTTAGGCATAGTTGAACCTCTCTAAGATCAATCTTCCCATCAGTAAAATAAGAACATTGTACTTGTAGAGCTGTGAGGATAAAATGAAATCGTATCTATGAAGAGCTTAATACAAGGTTTGGCATATTTGTGAGTATTCCATAAGTGGTTGCTGTTGTTTTATTATTACTATCATTGTTATTACCTTATTTTTCTCTTACAAGGCCAGGAGAAGAAAAAGAATGAAATATAAGAGAAAAGTTTTGTCTTCCAAAATTTTACAATTGAAAATAAAAATTGATATTCTTATTATGTCATGCTATGATCATCTACCTAGAATAGTTAAATATCTTTTTTAAAGAAACATGTAACCAATTCCTAATTTCCCATAACTGAGGAATATAAATTAGCATGCTTAAGTGAAAACCACAAATAATTTTTAAAATCTCATTCAAATTTCTTACTCCAGTGAACAGAACAAAAGAGTTAATATAATCCAGTCATTTTTATATCTTTTGGTGCAAAACTTGCTAAACTCTGAAGAATAGGGAAGAGGAGAGATGTTTATGTTTAATATCCCCACTTCCAGCTCCCAATTTGCAATAAGTTGTCTCTTCACTGTTGTGACTTCTGCCAGCTATCCATTAACAGTGTATTACTCCGGGGATGAAGGGAACGCTCCGTGGCTTTGTGGTTGGGTATTTTGAATGAGCCCGATGAAATGCACAGCTTCTGCAGATCCCCATTTGATGGGACTTCAGTTATTCTCCTTGTTCCCATCAAGTCTCAGAGAGGAAGCTCTACTGTTCACTACTTGCAATCTCTAGGACACACTGGGGTAGGTTTTTACAAGGCTTTAAATATGACAAAGGGGAAACTTGTAAGGATTTTATAGTCCAAGGAGAAAATCTTGTCCATAATGAAGAAAAGAGGGCATCAGAATTGACAGTAAATGTAGATCCAGCAATAGAAAAAGGCATTTGATGTTTTAAAATGCCATATTTGTGATGATCAAATTAAAAAGTCAGGAGACAATTTTAAAGTAAGTGATGTGTGTGTGTGTGTGTGTGTGTGTGTGCATGCTGACACTAATGAGGAAATTTCCATAAGCAATAGAGAAAAAAATCATTCATTAATTTCTATACAACCTTGCCTCTTGCAGCTTATCTTCAAGTCATTTGTCTGGTCTAGTTTGAAATGACTAAGTGATGGGGCTTCCAAAATGTTCCCAGTGAGACTATTCCACAGTCTACAAAATTTCACTGTTTCCTCTTATTTAGCTTAATTTTATTCCACTTCCATTCACTGTTTCTATTTAAAAGGGGGGAAAAGTAAGTCTATTCTTTAAATTCATACCATAGGAAACAGTTTCTGTTTTCTTTTCACTTTAATAATAGAGTTTCTCTGTAGCCATGCCTAATATTTGCTAGAAGGGATGCAAGACTATATGCAGATTCTTGTCTGTGAAGTCACATCCTCCCCAAGTGCAAGTGCGAGGGTATTTTAAGTTGTACCCATCCCGGCCAACAAGGGTCTGAAGCATATCTGTTAAACCAAATAATTCATAACATCTTTAGGGTTGCTGTTTATCTACTCATCCCTATGTCCAAGGTACATAAATGAGTTCAAAGCTCAGCCCAAGTTGAAATGTCCCACAAGCTTTCATTTCTAAATTAACTTCCTCAGAGGAGTACACGGCATTTGCTGTACCTCCCAGAAGGTACAGCAAACCAACCAACAGAGCCACAGCAGCCAGGGCGAGAATTAATCTAGACATTCATGATAATGACTCTTGAATGTCAGAATTACAAACAAATGTTTGCCTGAAGCACGATGTCATTTTCTAGGCCCAGGGTCATGACAGGAATCACCACAGCACTTGTGCTATGAAAGAATTTTCCTTTACACAAGAAGTTCCTTTATACAAAAAGAATTTTCCTTCATATAAAAAGATCGTGAATAAAATCTTGCTGAGTTTTAGGAAGAAAGCCCTTCCTAAATTTGTTACCTGGCTTCATCTGTGACAGGTTTGCTGTGGTAATGACTTTTTCACAACAGATATTCAGCATTCTGCTTGTTTCACAAACTTCCTTCACCACCTTTTCCAGGCTAGTGCCAAGGGTAAGGCTGCTTCATGCCAGGTTTTCTGAAAAATTAATAAATCTCCTGCCATAATCCTTACTGCTTCAACTGACAAATTTAATAAACAACAGGAAGTAAAGCCCAGGTTTTCTAATGGGATTGCTTTCTTTTTTTTTTTTTTTTGCTTTTGACAAGTTTTACAGAGTAGCACTTCTGAGACATGGTCAAGTGCTATAAACCTAATCCTTAGCAATTTCCTCCTTAGCTCAAATAACCTAAATATTTTATGAATGGTAAGGAGTTTCACATGTCAGCCATCAACCAACCAACCCTTTTCAATCCTTCCCCTCTGTCCTTTCTTCTGGTTGTTTGGGTAATTTTCTTTAAAATAACATACTTAGGTCAATTTTTCAAACAAATTGCACAGGAAATTTTCAATACATTTTCTTCAGAAAGTTCCAAAAATAGCATGCTATTTCGAGGCAAAGCTATCATAATTTTGCAATAACTTTGATGTTAGTCTTTTAAAGTTTTGGTTTCAGTGCTTGAATAAATAAGAAGACCAGTTCTAGGGGATCTCAAGGGCCACATGGTGCATGAAGAGGAGGGCCTGGCTCCAGACTCCCTTCAGGGAGAGGCATTACACCTTCTCAGCAAAGCGGCCCTGGCCCTTCCTTTCAGGTCCCATGCTTTTGACAATGTGATCCTGTAACTTAACGACAATAAACGGAGCTGACCACCAGTGCCTTACCTAAACAGCAAACATTAGGAAGCCCATTGGCTTATAATGCAGATAGGATGAGGAAGTTAGGGATGGAGGGGAAAGGAAAAATTGGAGAGATCTGATTTGGAATTGAGATTTCTCTTGACCAACTGCATGTGGGGGTTGAGGGAGAAGAAGCCTTTTAGGGATGATGGCAAAGCTTCTAGCTATAGTAACTGATGGGGTGAATATCATAGAGAATGAATACAAGAGGAGGAACAGATTTCAAAGGATCAATAACCAGTGAGTGTAGTATGAGACATCTTGAATTAAGAAATTAAAATAACTGAGCTGAGTATTGTGAAGAGAATCGTCATATTTTCCAAATGAAAAAAAAAAAAAAACCATATAGTATATGGTTTATAAGGACCTGCCCACTATGCATTTTTTTTTTGTGTGTGTGAGAAAATTAGGCAGGTGTTTCAACCTGGGTTATTTTAGGACTATTGAAATGCTGTATATTTTAAGTTAAACACTGATATCAAGGATCAATTTTATGGTTAAAAAAAGTTCATGCGCTGTATCATAAACACTAACTGAAAATGCATGGAATTAAATGGAGTGCATTACCTACTCTCCTCCCTGTTTTGTGAGGCCAATGAAAGTTATCACAAGACTTAAATGAGCCCCCTCAGTATGCCCCATAGGTTGCAAACTGAAACTTGATTATGACCACTGGAAAACGCTTTTTCAGAAATGTCCTGGTCCACTTAGCTACTTTGTTCATATCCCAGTCAACTGTGGCTCTACTCTGCCTTGTTGTTTGGACATTCAGATTCCAGGTTAGTCCTGGCTTGTCCCCAGAGACAGCCATAGGCTCATCTATTGTCGACCTTCACTCACCGTCTCTTTTCAAACCTAGCCTCATGCCCAAACTGCTGGGGTTACCAGTTGGCTACAGAGCTTCACTGGTTCAGATTCATTGCCTAAAGTCAAACCCTTTCTCTAAATTGGCAAGGATATAAAAAAAAGATATAGCCCATAGCCTGATGCAGGAGGCAATATAACTTAACAATTAAGGCAGGTGTCAGAAAACATCTGGGTTCAAATTCCTGATTTTCCATTTTATGATGTAAGATCTTGTACAAATTACCTTTTTAGCTTGTTAGCTCTCTAAGCCTCATTTGTAACTCAGGGATGATAACAGAAACTATCTTTTAGCTTTTGAGGTACAAACATAACAATCCCATAATATGTGTCCAGCACTGAACACGATACAGAGAGTAAAAGTTCAATATGTGTCTTCTCTTTCTCTTCTATTTTTTCTTTATTATGAATTCTTCATAATATACTTCTTGTTAGTAAAAATTCTAGCAAGTTTCCATCTTATAAAACACCATTTCAGAAATTCTGAGGTCACTCCTAAACTTTCAATTATAAGTTCTCTCCTTAAAATAAATGTACTCATTCCCTTTAAATATCTTAGTATATATCCAGTTGTTTTCATAAATTAATTACTAAACGGTACACCAACACTTAAATTCCAAACCCCATATGTCAATGCTATTAGACATCATTAACTGACAATTTAGTGGACTCAAGGTACTGTGGATTTTTCCTTCTGAAAAGTATTTGTTGTACACAGACACACAGAGAAAAGGAAATTCTATAAGGAGAAAACTTTAAGGTCTAAGATCCAAAGAGTTATTATAAACAATTGAGCGTGTTAAAAGAGAGAGGGAAAGAAACATTTAAAAGGTCAAAAAAGTACCTCAACAGAACCATTTTCATTTATATTGTTTCAAGTACAATATCGCATATTCAAAATGTTCCTATTAATTTTCATATGCTGCACTCATTCAGCATGTTTGACTATTTTACTTTATAATTTTTTGGCACAAAAATGTAAATAATATTGCACTTCATCTTCCTAAGTTCGCACAGTCCATTTTCTGGGTGATATGGGGAAGAATAAACTGTCAGAAACTGTGCACATTCTGCTGGTTAAAATCCAAAAGTAGTTTTTAAAAAAGTTATCTGTAACAACTTGTCCTTGGGAGTCTATTCCCTGCCAACTAAAAACACTTATTTTCAGGAGAATGCAAGCCCTTGTAAAAATCAGACAAGATTACTGTACCTCTGCATTGATTTGGATTAAAGCCCTGTGAAAACATCACTTTTGTACTTCAGGTAAAGATCTGGAACTTCAGATCTTTATTTTCGCTAAAGAACTTCTGGAGCATTCCTATTTAGCTATTTTGGAGAGAGAAGCCAACTTCCCTTTCATTTAGTGAAAGAAGGCAGGCTCCAAAATGCATTTTAATTTGAGGATGGGGCACTACTGACAATAGTTTCATAACCAGCTATTTACGAAATGTTTCATTGTAATGATAAAGAGGAACAGAGAGCTAGAGAAACTGGGGTCTAGCCTTTGCTCTGCTACTAACTTCCTCTGTAGTCTTAGGGAAGACATTTTTCTAGGCCAGCCATCCTCAAGTGTACCTCTGGGAAGTGTATCAGTCCTATAAGTCATCCCACTCTCAAAATTGCACATATTACACACCACACAATGTCTTCAGTCAGAACATCTGTACCTTTGTTTAACCCAGTGCTTCCCAAACTTATTTGCCTACATAACTACAAATTAGTGTTTTATAGAACTCACTTTGGCAAGTGCTACTCTAAGTACACAATTACTCATCAGACAAACACACACACACACACACACACACATACAAAACCAACACCCAGAGGTTAGTGGGAAAATGTATATTAAGATTACTGTAAACTTTTTGTATTGTTTGATGCTCAAAATGAATGTAAGTAGCATAAAATGAGAATTGGAAAATTAAAAAGAAAAATTTCTTAATTACATTTTAATGGAACTTCTGTTTATGGAAATATCATTAAAAAACCCTCTTGATCCAAGACATTTAAAAATGTTACGCTAACCCAGCTGGTGTGGTTGAGTGTTGACCTATGAACCAGGAGAGGTCACGGTTCAATTCCCAGTCAGGGCACATGCCCAGGTTGCAGGCTTGATCCCCAGTGTGGGGCATGCAGGAGGCAGCCGATCAATGATTCTCTCTCATCATTGATATTTTTATGTCTCTCTCCTCCCTTCTTCTCTGAAATCAATAGTAAAATATCTTAAAAATAAATAAAAATGTTAAGCTATAGTTTTAAATAATTTAAATGTATGAATGAGTTAACAAGAAAGAAAAAGAAATTCTTAGGCAGTGGCGAGGGATGAGGGGAGTTGTGAAGGACCCAACAAACAGAAAAAATTATGAATAGTTAAGTTCTGAAGCCAGAAGCTTCCCCAAGAGCATCTACCAATGCTTAATGACTTACAGCTGTGGCATAAAGGACCACATGAAGAACAGAAGACATAGATTAAGGGTTGTACAAGATGAGAAGTCATGTTTGAGATTTCCCCAAAGCCAAGACCCCTCAAAATGGTATAACCTCAGTAAAATGATAAACTAGAAATAAAATCCATCTTACATGGCACAATGGCAAGAAAAAATATGTCTCACTCGGATTCTGATAAAGATTAATAAAAAAATTTCTTGGAGAATGTATAACTTACCACAAGTCAGTCCTCATACAAGTTTGGAGCTTGCTTGATACCACTTTGGTGGTCACAAAAACTATAAGGTGGAATGTAGTTTATAGTATCATAGATGTCTATGAGAAGCCAACATAAAGGAATGTGCTCTCAAATCTAGGCATCAAAGAATTCTGTCAGTTTAAGTTCTAATGAACATAACACACATAATATAGTATACCTCTAAATAAGTCTCCAAGTACTAGACCGAGCAAAACAATCAGATATTCAAATATTTCAGTTATTAGGTTATCAGATCCAGTGTATAAATATGTTTAAGAAAATAAGGGAAGAAATCAAAGTTACATGAAAAAACAAAAGTATATAAGAATAATTAGAAATTTTTGAGAACATAGCTTCTAGAAGTGAAAAAAAATCATTTAATGAAGAACTTGATGGAAAGATTTAACATCAGATTAGACAGAGCTGAAGAGGTATTTATTCTGCAAAACAGAACTAAAGATACTCCTCAGCATACAATAGAAGGAACAAAGATTTGAAAAATATAAAAAAAGAAGTTAAGAGACATAAAGAATAAAGTGGTTAGGTTTAACATACATCTAAGTGGAGTTCCAGAAGGAGAAAATAGAGTCAAAATTTGAAGAATTTTCCACAATTGATGGAAGTCATGACTTCTTAGATTCTGGAAGCCCAACAAATCCCAAGTGAGATAATAAAAATATCAATAAATTCATACTCAGAAACATCATAGTAAACTTGAAAAAATAAAGGAAATCTAAGAGAAAAGTTTCAAGTGAGCAATAGATAAAGAGAAAAGATTACCTACAAAGAAACACAATGAAAGCTGACATCTTAACAGCAAAAATGAAGGCAGAGGTATAGATACTACTAATTAGTACAAATGGCCTCATTAATATCCTATAATTATGAAAACAAAGTAATAAGGATCAGAAGCTGATCAATTATATGACTAACTGGGGAAAGGATATCATTCATGTTAAGAGTAGAATCACCACTAATCATTTCTGAAGTCTCTAGGGAAGAGCATAGTGAGCTTGGCTGCCTATTTACTACATCAGAGATTCCATGGCCACTTCCCATGTGGCTAGCCCCTATCCCAAAAATGTGTACTATGGTTACTCAGCCAGAAATTTCATCTAGGAATTTATGAGTATAATACAGGCAAATCTAGCAACTCACTAAATCTAATTATGCCTTTAAAGAATCAGTTAAGAGAAGGCACATCTGATTATCATATGGAAATAGAGTCTAAAACAGTGGTTCTGAAACATGGCTATACATTGGAACCAGCTGGGAGTGTCTTTTAAAATGTGAATAGTTGGACTATACCTGATTTACTAGCACAGGAATCTTTACTTTGACAAAGCTCTCTAGGTGACTTTGATACACTGACAGCTTTGGGAACTACTGGTCTGAGGGAACTCCAGCTAGATCAAGCCTGTGCTTCACAGACCCACAACCTGGTTCTTATCAGCTCTCAGTCTCATGAAAGCTGGCACACTCAAAATCAAACTGCCTTTAAAACTGAAATAGATACCAGAATACTACTCCTTAAAGTATATAGCTGTCCTGTGAAGGACAAATATTAATGTCTCCATGATTGGCCCCTTCTCCACCTATAGACAACTACATGGAAATATAATTACAAGAAGATACTAACAATTTGCATCAGCAACCAGATAGCTACTCTGAGACCAGAATAGGTTGTTGGTGAATGTAGAATCAGAACAAGAGGCATTAGATAAATTGAAAATCCATCCAAATATCCTCCCCATTGAAGTGATGGATTTCAACACCAGACTAAAATATACAAGTCTGTTGACAACAACCAGCAAGGCAGGCATGGATGTCTGCTTCAAAAGCATGCTGTTGATGGGACTGACAGTACTTGTATGGGATGGGATGTGTACAGATGACATTTCCTCTGTAAAACTCCTTAACTAACTACTCTATCCCTGCTTCAGATTAAAACTCTTTAAATATACTCTTTCTATTCTAAGACATAGCACATGTTCATATTTCTAATGTCAAGATGTATCTTAAGACAAAGATATATAGATTTAATGTGACTTATAAAATCAGTGAATCAATGCAGCTCCTGCCACTGGATAGGAACTCTTCCTTCCATTATAATTGTGAAACTCTGTAGTGATGCCTAATATTTACCCATCTTAGGTTAACCCTTGGCCAATTAAGTGTAGCCAGAGGGCTGGATCAAAATGGTTGCTTATGATCTCCATGTGTGAGGGAAGAGTTTCCCCAGAGGAAAAAAAGGGAGAAAGATTAGGCCAACAAAAGAGAGAAATAAGATAGAAGTGTATAAGGCCAAATAGTTGCTGTATTCATAGTATTCTTGATTAATTCCACAGGGAGTGTCTGTCAGAAACAAACCAATTCATTAAAGTTACATGTTTATAAGAGCAGGGTGGCAGCCCAGGTGAGATCTTAAATATATTTTTGGATTGTTTTAACAGTAAGAATCTGGATGGAGGTAAGACAAAATGTAAATCCCGGAATAATATTTCTATTTTTTATTCCTTCCTGCCTTTATTAAACTCTGGCTTGATTGTTAAAACTTGCCAGCATTCTACTGTTTGTTTACATGGGACCTATGGAAACAGCATTAAGCAAATTATTCCTTCAAACTACCATCTTGCTCTTAAAATTCCAATGCACAATATTATGGCTATTCTTTCAAGCATACCATATTGACCTAGTTAGCAAGCCTTATAGACCTCTGATCACTAAAGTAAATCCACAGATAAAATATCCAGCACCAAATAGCAGTTCCTAGAAACTCTGATCAGTTAGAAAGCTGGTTAAACAAAATAGTGAGTAAAAACATTCCCTGATTTTTAATTATTTTGTTTCTATCTTTAAACAAAATTATTGGTCTGCATTATATAGACAATAAAGAGTTATGAAGATAAATTTTACAGTAATGGTTATTTGATTAAAACAAACTTATGTTACACTAATTTTAATCCAGTGGTTTTACCTTTATCATAACAACTTTTATTTTCTTATTTGAAAAAGAAAAAGATACATTTTATGTAAACAGCAGTGCATTTTCTGTCAAATATAATTAATGTCTGAAAAATAAAGTTTATGGATTTTGTAAAAGAAAAGATTTTTGTTTGGCTTTTGAAAGATCTTAGCTAAATAGCTTTCCCTGCTCATTTGACATCTGTTAGCTCCTCCATATCCTGGAAGCATTAAGTGTATTATGCTTTCAGCTGGAAGCAAATAAGAACAAATCTCAGCCACCTCATTTTATAAATCCTTTCAATCATTCATAATATTCTTTGACTAGCAAATAAAAGAACTGCATCAAAAAAGCAATTTAACTCATTGCTTACAGATGGAAATAATAAACATCAGTCATTGTCTAAGTACAGAATACAATACTATATTCAAAAAAGATCATATTGAAATATTTATTCATGGCTCAAGTTAAAGAGTTGTTGTTAAAAAATCACCAGTAATACCTCAAATTTTTATTTGTCCATGGTAAAGAGATCAGAGTTTAAATGATTATGTGCACATAAGTAAGCATGTGGTGACATAATATTCTTGAATTATTTCACTATTGCTTTGAAATTAATTTTATTTGCCTGCAAATTATTTCTATAACCCATCCTATTATTCCATTATCTAATGGAATCTTCTTCAAATCCGAATTAAGCCTTCAAGAAAAGATATTTCAATAAAACTCTCATCTTTGTGTGTTAGTTCACTGTTTTTTTGTTTTTCCTATAAGTACATATCTAAAAGTTATATTAAATGAGTGAAAATTCATTGATGGAGAAATTATTATTTGTAACATATTTTCTCTTCCCCATATATGTACAAGTAAATCTTAATTTGAAGGCACTTTTTGGGATTAGATATGTCAGACTTTGAATTATGCCTTTGGCATTGACTAGTCAAGGGAACCTGAACACCTTTCCTAATCTTCCCAGGCCTCCTTCTTTATTCATTTGTTAAATGTGGGAATGACACTCACCACATTGGGTTTTATTAGCAGTAGATAAGTTGATGAGAATAAAACCAAGTACAGTGCTTTGGAAACAAAATAAGTATGCTATAAAAATCAGCTTCTTTCTACAGAAACACATCAGGCCAGAAAGGAATGGAAGGAAATTTACAAAGTGATGCAAAGCAAGGGACTAAATCCAAGGATACTCTATCCAGCAAGGCTATCACTCAAAATTTAAGGGGAAATAAGGAGCTTCACAGACCAAAAAAAAAAAAAAAAGGCTAAGGGAGTTTATCACTACCAAGCCAGCAATACAAGAAATGCTGAAGGAACTGGTGTAAAAAGAAGAAATAAAAAGGGAAGAAGGAACACAGGCACAAAAAATAAAAATGGCTACAAACAAGTACCTATCAATAATAACTTTAAACATAAATGGACTAAATGCTCCAATCAAAAGACATTGAGTGGCTGAATGGATAAAAAAACATGACCCATATATATGCTGTCTACATGAGACACACCTCAGAACAAGGGACTCACACAGACTGAAAGTGAAGGGATGGAAAAATATCTTTCAGGCAAATGGAAATGAAAAACAAGCTGGGGTAGCAATACTTATATCTGACAAAATAGACCTCAAAGTGAAGCCCATAACAAGAAATAAGGAAGGCCACTTCATAATATTAAAGGGATCGATACAACAAGAGGATATAACCCTGGTAAACATATATGCACCCAAAGCAGAAGCACCCAAATACATAAAAAACTCTTAGAAGATATCAAGGGAGAGATCGACAACAATACAATCATAGTAGGGGACTTTAATACCCCACTGACATCACTGGATAAATCCTCTAGACAAAAAATCAGCAAAGAAACAGCAATCCTAAAAGACTCACTAGATCAGATGGACTTAATTGACATCTTCAGAACATTTCACTCCAAAGCCATGGACTATACGTTCTTCTCAAGTGCACATGGGACATTTTCAAAGATAGACCACATATTGGGTCACAGGCAACATCTCTCCAAATTCAAGAAGATTGAAATTATATCAAGCATCTTCTCAGACCACAATGGAATAATATTAGAAATAAACTACAATAAAAACAATAAAAAAATTCAAACACTTGGAGGCTGAATAGCATGCTATTAAACAATGATTGGGTTACCAAAGAGATCAAAGAAGAAATTGAAAATATCCTGGAAATGAGTGACAATGAAAACACAACAATCCAAAATCTATGGGACACAGTGAAAGCAGTCCTGAGAGGGAAGTTTATAGCTCTACAGGCCTACCTCAAAAAAAAAAAAAAAAAAGAAAGAAAAAGAAAAAGAAAAGAAAAGAAAAAATAGTAATAAATTATATAATTCTACAACTTAAAGAATTAGAAAGAGAGCAACAAGAAAGGCCCAGCGTGATCAGAAGGAAGGAAATAATAAAGATCAGAGCAGAAATAAATGGCATAGAGACAAAAAAAAAAAAAAAAAAAAGATCAATGACACCAAGAGCTGGTTCTTTGAAAGGATAAACAAGATTGATGAACCTCTAATAAAGAGAGAGGACCCAAATAAACAAAATCAGAAATGAAAGAGGTGAAATAACAACAGACCCCACAGAAAAACAAAAGATTGTTAAAAAATTCTATGAACAACTCTAACAAACTAGACAACCTAGAGGAAATGGACATATTCCTAGAAAAATACAACCTTCCAAAACTCAATCAGGAAGAATCTAAAAATCTCAATAGGCCAATAACTTTGGAGGAAATTGAAGCAGTCATCAAAAAGCTTCCAGCAAACAAAAGCCTGGGCCAGATGGCTTCACAGGGGAGTTTTACCAAACATTCAAGGAAGAACTAAAACTTATCCTCCTCAGACTAATCCAAAAAATTCAAGAGGAAGGAACACTTCCAAGCTCATTCTATGAAGCCAGCATTACCCTAATACCAAAACCATATAAAGACAACACAATGAAAGAGAATTACAGGCCAGGTATCCCTCATGAACATAGATGCCAAAATCCTCAACCAAATTCTAGCAAATCGGATCCAGCATTACATTAGAAATATCATACACCATGACCAAGTAGTATTTATCCCAGGGATGCAAGGATGGTACAATATCTGCAAATCAATAAACGTGATACATCACATAAACAAATTGAGAGATAAAAATCACATAGTCATATCAATTGATGCAGAAAAAGCATTTGACAAAATCCAACACCCTTTCTTGAAAAAAACCCTCAGCAAAATGGGAATAGAGTGATTATACCTCAACATCATAAAAGCCTTATATGACAAACCTACAGCCAACATCATACTCAGTGGGCAAAAATCTTTCTATATTTTAATCCATAGAATTATGAAATAGGCTTTTTCTCTTTAGGATTCTCATTTCTTGGGGACCTTGAAGAAGTAAGTGAACTAACTCTAAATCTAACTCAACCAAATCCAGGTAGATCCAGGTGATCAAACCATGTCACCAACAAGCACCCTAACTCTCACCATGTCTTCTTTCCCATCTCTTAGCTCACCTCAAGCAGGTGACCACGGGAGGTGGTAGCAACTCTACTTGAGCCATTGTGAGGAGGAGAAGACATAGAGGGCCAAGAAAAAAGCTGTGACAGACTTGAGAAATTTTGAACTTTAAATGTATGCCCCAGCCCACCCAGTGGTCCATTTAAGATAATGAAAACATTATAGTCACTATACATTCTATCATTTCCATTTGGTCCTTCTGTATACAACCTCTTTCTTTGCAGACATTCTATTTCATTGTTAAGATTTTCTAAATTTTCCTTTGTTTCAAGTGTGTTTGTAATTGCTTGTTGAAGCATTTTTATCATGGATGCTTTAAAACCTCTGTCATATAATTACAACATCTCTGCATTCCAATGTTGACTTCAGTTGATTGTCTTTTCTCATTAAAGTTGAGATTTCCCTGGTTCTTGATATTTAAAAGAAAAACAAACAAACAATTTTCAATTGTATCCCAGACATCTTACATATTATGAGACTATATCTTATTTAAATCTGTTTTAGAAGGAGTCCTCTGACAAAGGGGGCATTGCCTTTTTACTATAAGGTGGTGGTGGAAGCTCAGATTCTCCAATTGATCTTCATTGATACTCTGTGGTGAAAGTGGGGTGGGAGGCGCCTCTATACTGCTGGATAAGATGGGAGTTCAGGTTCCCCACTAAAACCTCTGCTGATACCAACTTGGCTTATAGTGAGAGGAGTGCCTGGGTACTCCTACCTGCATGGCTTTCACTGTCAGAGCTGAGGAGTGGGTGACACCACCCTAGTGTGGCTGTGTGTTGGGGGAGTGCCTCTCATTTGCTGACAGAGCTGTAGTGGGGCTGCAGTTTTTTCCTGTGGTGTTTGACCAAAGTAGGGAGTCATTGTCTAAAAGTCATGTGTAATTCTAGCTTGCACCTTCCCACTTTCCCTGGTCTGGTTCTTTGGCAAGAGAGAGCAGGAATTTTGTGGGGATTGTTTGTTTGTTTGTTTGTTTGTTTGTTTTTTGGTCTTGGAATTTCTTGGTTGCCAGCTTGCTTAATACCCAATTTGGGAGTGGAAGGAGACTAGGAACTCACTGTCATGTCAATCCCTGGGTCCCAAGATCCTTAGCCGGTTGGCTAATTCTCTCCATATTTCAGTCTTCTTATTTTTGCCTCTAATATCCACTTTTATGCTAAATCTTGGGCCCTTAAGTCCTTGCTGCCATAATCTCAAACCCAGTAAAACTGATGTATGCACTAAGACACCACTTTCTGGTAGGTCTCTGTGCTGGGCATCAAAAAACTGAACTATTTTGAAGTGGAGCCAAAGTGAAGGAGTATAGGTCTCACCTTAATTTGTTTCCCTTCTCATTGTGATTTGACCCCTGAAATCCTAGCTTTCTCAATAGTTCCTCGGTGCTTTCAAGCAGATTTTTTTTTTTAAATTATCAAGGTTTCCTTACTGTCCTTGCTGGGAGGATTGGTATGTTACAAGCTAGTTTTCCCATTAACAGAAGTGGAATACTCAGATATCTCCTAAAGGTTTTTATACATCATTCTTCTTGGCATCCTCTTCTTTCATATCTGCCCTGGGCTTACAAAGTAATTCTGACAGTGAAGGCCACAGAGTCAGGACAGATTCTATTTGTAAAGTTTAATAGGAAATAAATCAAATGTTTACTAATGGATTATTTAGGTATTTCCCATGACTGATATTCAGCTTGTGTGAACTGGTATTACCATGCTGTTTACCAAAATATCAATATATTAATTACTAAATAACTGCTATCTTCTATGCCCCATGTCTTCCTTGGGACCCCATTGAAATTTCTAATGATTCAAAACATAAACGACTAGCACCTGGTCAGGATGAACCTTTAGCAGCACTGTTCTGATACCATGGCTAGTATCCCACCATTTTTGCTAAGGGCCCAGACTTAGCTGTTAAGTATTCTGAATTATCACTTCTATGTACACCTGAGCCCTATATATCCTATTTTGTTTTTTCTTTTATTATAGGATTTAATTATAATTTCTTCTTGGTTATTCTCAGAGAGAATTGTTTGGCATAGCTCTTCTATTTATTTGGGTAATATGTAACAATATAATCAACAAAAACATTCAGAATTATTTCTGCTAATGAACCCTATGTTAATTTCATCTATAAATATCTTTACCTTTCATTAACATAATTAAAAACAGACATAATTGCCAGGTTAAGCCAAATCACTTCTGATAAAGCCAACCTCATAGTTGAGATGGCAATTTTTTCTTGCTAATCAAAAGTATTATGCTGAATGAATGAAACTAAGAACACTCTATAACACGTCTTCAAGAAAATAATCATTGCAAATTCATTAATAGTGGCCATGTTTATTTTTTCATTATTCACTGTAATCACTTATTTCTTAAACTGTGGTCTGAGTATATTATTGCCATTATACTTGTCTGAGATATGTGCTTAAATTTCACAAAAAACACATGAGAATTTTATATTTTGTGTTTACCACCAGCCTTATTCAATATTTTACTCATTAACTTTTTATAGGGAGACTTAATGCATTAAGCTAAGATTATTTTTTCTTTAAATTAAATTACAGGTATAAGTATAATTAATGACTTTGCTAAATTGTAATACACAGGCAAAAATCTCTCTTCCCTCATATTTTTTTCACTCAAAACAGACCAATGTGGAGCATACTGCATGCATTTTCTTATGCCTTAGCTTTTTTTTTTTCTTTATATACTATGTTGGAAATGGTACTGTGTGCTGCAAGTAAGAGGAAAAGTGTGTATAGACGTGTTACTCATTCCCAACTATTATGACCAAGCCCTGGAGGCTTTTCTTGGATCTATATCAAGTTCTGAGTTACTCATTGTACCCAAAGAAATTTCAAGATCAAATTTACACTGCCTCACTAGAGCTACACTTCTTTTAAAGGGATTTGTGAGACTGACATATCTGAAGCTATTGTAAGGAATGGGTTACTAGTAGAAGACTCAGATGGTCAGAATTCATTTCATTGAGCTAATTAGTCATAGTTCCTACCCTCTAAAAAAATTAGTGAAAAACAGGTAGTCAAACCAATTCAATCTGAGAACAGCTCTTTTCTCTAATAATGAACAATACAGCAGTGTATGCTTCCTTAAAGAAGAAATAGATAATGCCAATTTTGAGTACATTCTGATTCACTTTATGTAGAAACTGAAAAATTTATAAATGTCAGGGCACCCAGGGATTTATAAATGGTGGTAGCATGAATTGATAAACTAAAGCCATCTAATTATTGGCCATGATTGCAAATGAGGACATTCCCCTTATTTTGCTATTGAGATATTATGTGCCACATTACCTTGTATTTATGGGATCCTATAGATATATGTTAATATTATTTATTTCTGATAGTAATTTTATTTATTTTAAAGTGAAGAGATGGAGACTCAACATGAATGAATGAAACTAATCAACTTGGAATGATTATGTCACTTTCTCAATGTAAAAAAAACAGATTAAATAGGAAATCCAATTCTAACTCTTAGTTCAATATTCATTCCACTTGATCAGAGTCCAAGTAACACTTGCATATACTCCACTTGTGTCTAATAATGATATTCAGACAATTTTAAAGGAATTTTTAAGTCCTTTTGGCATTATGCTCATAATTATTTTAAATTTATTTCCTTGTCCAGTCCTTCTTACATAAAAGATGAACTAGATAGAGGTCAAAGAAGGGGCATTTTCTGGCCCAGGAGATCTGGAATTCACATGGTGTTAATAAGGGATTAGTCTATGAGAATTCCTCCCAAAAGCAAGTGAATCTAGTCCCCCAAATGTAATCCCCAGTAAGGTAGGATTTTAATTATATAAAAGTGTCAGAAATAGCTATCAGAAGAGGATGACTTAAGCAGTTCTGAGTGGTCCACTTGAAACACTGACACTGAGAATGAAAAGAATGCTGCTAGCCCTATTCAAGGGAGACACCCTCAGAGAAGCTTAAGTATCCGATAACAACAAAGATATACTGATGAGTGGAGCAGAAATAATCTTTCACAAAGTTCTGAGATTATCCTCCCCACACAACTGCTCTAAACTACCTGCTTCTGTTTGCTCTAAAACTAGGCTCAAACCATTGTGCAGATACCAACTTGCCATACTATGTTTTTAAACTAAGAGGAAGGTACTGTAGGCAAAGATAGAAATATCTAGACACTGTTAAAGGGTCCCCCCCACACACACACATTAATTTAATACATATTCATTCAACAAGCACTAATTGAGTCACACACCCATGCATAGCACTGAGACTCAAAAATGATAGAGATACTATAGCCCTTTACAAACTCAGAATCGAATGGGTTTTTTGATGCAAATTTGTTTTACATAAATTTAAAGGGCCAACAATCAATTTTATCAGGGCCTAAAACCTCTTGAGTGAATAAATCATAGTGAACCAGTTCAAGTTCTCCCCTCTGAATCTTACTTTCCCCCTAGGAAACCCCTTAGGACTTCTCCCTCTGGTGCCCTGAAACAGACATTAACCAATAGTTCATTAGTTTCAGCTGAAATTGGTTGAAACTTTCAGAAACAATTCTCTACTAAATATTAAAGAACAAAAAGAAAATAAGGAGACTATATGTTCACAGGCAAGCTCATTAAGAAAAGCTTTCTGAGCCGTCAAAGCTAGTTGGCCTGTGGGGCTTGAAAGTCCTATCTCACTCTACACGGGGTTCCCTGAAAAACAGGTCACTACCCTCTAGATCCCAGGGACTAATATAACCCACCAGCAAGGTGGCTTAATGTCCTCTTCCTAGCACCAGCAAGCCTCCACATGGTAAGCTTCAGAATGGAGTCCCCACCCATAGTTTTAACAAAAGATCCAAGTTCCATTCCAATTCTGGCTGGAGGTCTGACTAATCATTGATATCAGGATGAAACCAATGCTCAAGATGAACTTTCCTCAGCACAGAATTAACTGAACCTCAGTATCTTACCCCAACATCACAACCACACAGCACTGATATAGGTAACATTGTGCATGGGAAGTTACCCCTTCACTCATTCCTATTCACCCAGATTTCCCTCCTGACAAAGGCATGGTAGGGAAGGAAAAGGCAACCTGTGGTTAGAAAGCTTAAATAAAAGAAGAGGATGAAATCTCCTGAGTTTGTTGGATATCCTGAGCTACTAAGATAAAAAGAATCTTCATGATAAAACAACTGCATTCTTCCACTCTCCTATTGCTTTTGCTAAACAAGAGCATGGGCAATTTTATGCCATAGATTTAATCCTAAAAGTGGTAAGGAATGAGGCCCATGGAACTACTTTCAACCCTAACAGCAATTACTTTTTTCTGGATTCTCTTAATATTTTCAGACTCACTGAATCTGCATGCCAATCCAAATACATGCTGCCCTGAAACTTTTCTAGACAGTCTTTCAACTTGGAATGAAAAGCAATGATCTAAAGTTGATGAATGCAGAGACAGTTCTGCTGAAGACTTTGTTTAAATCTTTGGATAGGAAAAGAAGGAAACACACAGATCTCAAGTTTTTACTACCTAACTTCTTTATATCATAGACCACAGATAATAGTCCAAATAAACTGGTGATGATATCTCAAAATTTTGCCTATGCTTGTCTTACTATTCTAAAAGTGAAAAGAAAGAAAACAGCAAAAATACTTATTATGAGAAAACTAGAGAATTAGAAGTTACTAGTGGATCAGGCACATATTTAAAATAAGGATATAAAAATACAAGGATATATAGGATATAATATGATTAAGAAAAGGCCTGATAATGCATATTGAGAAAAAAACAAGAAACATAATTTAAACTTTCTAGGAAAAACAATATTCTATTTATTTATACTGTACCTCTAAAAAATAAGGCATATGCCTTTTCCCCTTATTTTTCTAGAAATATTTTTCTAAACATTAAAATAATATTGTAAAATTTCTAAAAATATTAAAAAGTAATGAAGATAAAAATTATCTCACAGAAAAAATTATTTTTCACAACATAACATTATTTTGATATATTTCCTTACAGACATTTTTGGGGTGAGGCATAAACCTCATTATATCAATTATGAAAAGCTTGAATATTATGAAACAATCTAAAAGTTGAGTCTTAGACAAATAACAAGCTCTACTGTCTTGATAGGAAAGAAGATGAAAACAAAGAGATAACTACCATTTGATGTTAAAAAGTCAGCTAAGGAAGTTGCCTTGCCTGAGAAGCTAGTAGAGTTTCTGATTCAGGGGTAGAAAAATAATTCTTAACTCATTACTATAAGTTCTGCTTGGCCCACATTACTCTCTGGTTTAATTCAATCATCATTAGATCTCGGAACTTTTAAAGAATTTTATTCATTCTCAGAAAACAACTTTTATTCTTTCTGTTTTAATCTGAAGTCACACAACCTACTGGCATGCCCGAGTCTCAACACATACTGTAACTTATATACTCCATTACTGAAAAGTATATGGATGTGTATATAGATGTGTGTATATGTATAACTACATTATGTTATCTGCATATTTAATGTGTTGTGTTTTTATAATATATATGTGGATGTTGCATATGCATGTGAATGTGTATTTGTATGCGTATGTATATGTATATGTATATGTATATGTATATGTATATGTATACATCTCCTGTACTAGAGCTTAGACCTCTTAGGCCTTGCTTATCCCCAGTACTGGGAGAGGGCTGACGCATTTTTCCTGAGCCTGAAGATTTCATTGTTACTTATATTTTATTATGATTCACATGGCTATTGTTTTATTTAGGAGAAAAGGTTATCAATCCTGGTGATGTCCTTTTTATTTCAAGGGAATGTAAGATGGAAATATATTGTCAGAGGCCCAAGGCTAAGACTATGCAGATAATCAGAAAACCTTGAGAATAACTATTTTGGGTATATATAAACAACACTGATATGTTATGGGCATAACTAAAGGGAAGTAGCTAGCTGATACCAACTTCAAGGAGAAGGAGACTATAACTTTGCATGGAGAAGAAAATGTAAAATGTGCCCTCTTCAAAAGCCCATGTGAGAGCAAAAATAAGTAACAAAGGCATCAACATGAGGAAACCAATGCAGAAAGATAAAATCAGTGACATTGTACTTGTTTTCTTTTGGTGAACTTCGTTATTAGAAATATTTCTTTTCTTCCATTTTGAAGATTTATAATGCAACTTATGTTTTAATGAACTTCAAGCTGGCCCCTAAAAACTGTTTCCTCAAAATGTTTAAAACTTATCAATGTTGGTGTTTTCAAATTTTTTTAAGACAAAATTTAAAAGAAGAAGAAAAAAACCACTAGGAACTCCAAGTCCTGCCAATTTTTCCTTCCTGCCAAGTCCTATTAGTATAAATGAATGGTTTATTTTAAGAAATGCCTGATAAATTACTCTACACAATCAGTAATGAGGGTACTGTCAGCAAAGGAGAATCATTTCCAAAATTTACTTGGCATTAAGGAGCTAGTGCCTTCTAAGCTCAAACTGGGTTATGTGGCCCTAGCCCCTGAGGATTCCATAAATCTCTCCCTTTTTCTCAGAGGGAAGAGTGATCAACCAATATGTATAACTGTTGAGGTTTCTTCATGTCAGCTTACAGTTTTTGAAAACTTCAATAAAACCTGGTCATTTTCAAACTTTCCTTGTCAACAGTTTCTACTACTCTTCCCAGAGTTCTTTTTCTTCTTGGGCTTGGCTCCGGGGAAAATACTAAAGACCTCAAGATATCATAGTCTAGGCTAGGACAAAACACAAAACAGCTTGATGTAAAAAGGAAAAGGTCAAAGAGCTTCAATTTCTTTTAAGACATAAACATTCACTCTGTGCCTGGAGAAAGACAATTGTAGTGATGTGGAGGCTGCTACTCAAACATAAAAGCCAAGGAAGGCACCAGATGACCTCTTCTAGAAAAAGACAGGGAGAATCCATAATTTAAAAAATCTGTGGATAAAGAAAATCATTAGAGTTGCAGGTCAACAATGAAGATGAGACTCATCCTCACTGGCTTCTGCCTGGTTTCCCTATGGCAGTATGCTCCTACTTACAAATCCGTTGTGTTTTTATTAATGAAAACCCAGATCCCAAAACTCAAAAATAAAAGGTATGTGCTAGTGTTCTCCAGCCCAAACACTGATGGAAAACTGCCTCGTCTTAAAGTTTTATATTTCTAAAAGGAGAAATGGGGTGAATGTTCTTTGGGGTGAATTATGACAGCAAACCCCTACAAAGCTGTTGAGGGAATGAAGAGTTTAAAACTTGGAGTCTGTTATCTGTAAAGCTCTTTTGTGTTCTATAGAGGAATAGCATTATAAAAGTTAATGTGCAAATAAAATAAACAAATACCTCTAATCCTTGCCCACCCACGAGCATTGCAGACTGGTTCCCCTCAATTTTTCTTGGCCCACTTATAAATCCCCTAGTGATGGGTTCCTACTACTTTTGCTTAAGACTATTTTCCACCCTCTAAAAGACTTCCACTTACTCTTAGCAGTGTCTGTATAATGTTTGTGGTGACCCTGCATCAAAATCTTGTTAGGCTTCCAAGTAGGAGACCAAAGTGTTTCACACAATTTATACTACCCATATTTTGTATGTAATATGTTTAAACACTAGGATCAGAGTTCAGCGTTTAATGCAATGCAGTCTGTATACAACCTGACTAAATTACAGATGAACAGAAGAGATGCTGCATACTTCCTCCAATCTTATAGCAAAAAAGAAAGATACCAGATTTCCCTAAGAAATATTTATAAGTTCCAAGCATTCTTAGCATCATTAACAGGCAAACTTCCCAATACTCCTTAGAGATCATTGATGGAAACTGAATCCCATTTTTCATATGAAGAAACTGAGACCTGGAAAGAGATTGGGTGAACTTTTCAAGGGCAAGGACATCAACAGAGACAAAATAAGCAGGAAGAACTCAACAGAATCTCAGACCCCTGACCATCCTGCCTGATCTTTTTCTCTAAGCTCACTGCTCAGAATGCCACCTATCTGGGTGGGAATGTGGGTCAAGGTCCATGCTAACATTTCGTAGATGGCTGGAAGGAAGCTGAGAGAGCTGGATAAATGGTCTCTACTCATGGCTTGATTTGTTTTTTTAAAAAAAAGCCATACAGAAAATAGCAACGTTGTGGAAAATCTCTTATCCAAGACATGAGGCCTCATTTTACCTACCACAGAAATATGTTTCTACAAAGAGCTACTTCAAAACTCTCAGGTCTAATCCCAAATTATTAACAACATCATATTTCATTAATTAGAAAGGGCAGGGTAAGAAAAGCGCAAGCTTCATACCAAGTAGGTCTACAAATTAGTCCAGCTTCCTTAGCCTCCAAGCCTGTGATCCATTCTGGTGATTTTCTGATGGTTGCAAGAGTGCAGAACAGAAAGTAAAGAGTCCCTTTTTTTTGTAGCGTCGCCTCACCTCACCTTTGTGTTACAGAGAGCATTCCTAGATCATTAAATTATGAAATAAGCCAATGACAATGCTTACAGGAACAATGAGTGCTTCTGAAATTATTCTACTTCAGCCAGAAAAAGAAGTAAAGATGGATGCCAATTTCACATGGAATAAATGTCATAGCTAAATTTCTAAACATAACTTTAAACCTATTATCAACTCTCTGAAGTCAGCTTTGGAAATGGCTACTGTACTTTTATACTATTCCCTAGGTAAGTATAGTTGATTCTTATGATTCCATTTCTAGACTGGTTCATTATATTCTCATCCCTCCAAGGGGGCTGGAAACACAGGAATACTACACAGGCTATAGAAGGAAGCTGTGACATGTACTGTGTGATTCTGCAACCTCTGGCCATAACTGATTAAACCAGTAGGGAACCTAGGACAGCTAATGCCTGGAAACCGAGTTAATGTGACATTATGATCAATGCCTGGCTTGGAAAGATGTCTCTCCCAAGTCCCCTTAGTGGAATTAAGAACTGGGAAGCTAAGTCACTAAGCTTAGTTAACTGAGGTGAGTATAGCTAACAAGTACTGGTAGGGTGGCCATTATGGGTCAAGCATATGCTGGATTTATGAAGGGGGTGACCAGGAATGCTCAGATGAATCCAGGTGGAAAAGTGAGAGGAGAGTGTGGCAGGGGCATTATGATTCAGAGAGACATAGATGGGAGGGTGCTACAACTTAGCATCTGTCCTTCTATGCTTGTCATTCAGCTTCTCCCATACACAAACTTTCGATAAACCCTCCTTTATGTAAGGCAATATAAGGTGCATGTCTGTTTCTTGTCACCTTGAGAAAAAATAAGACCTCTGAGGAAATGACTAAAGACTTCTGTGGTCTGTGGTCATCCTACCTTCCAGCTGTCCAGCCCTAGGCACACAGAGCTCTCCCCAAGGCCAGGGCAATGCCAGGACTCCTGGAAGAAAGAGCCCTCAGCACAGCTCCTGGTTGATCCAAGTTCTTCAAGCAATTTGGTCATTCCTCCTCCAAAATTAATACAAAGTATCGCTGAAATTTATACTGCTTACATTTAGATTAAAAGATGACAAAAATAAAGTAAACTGATTTTAAGAAATCCCATGCAGGAAACATAAATAGGAATATTACTATTTGGATCCAATGTCTCTTCACTCTAGCACTTCATCAACAGGAATGTGTTACTCTTCGACTTACTGCAAGGAGTTTATCTTCATGTTCATGGTGAAGATAAGAATGCCCCATCTGATTAATACCTCCATAATTTTTCTTTGTGTTCAAGCTCAAGAGAAAAGGTAAGTAGGAACTATCCCTAGAGACTAATGTCTAGGTTCAGGCACAAGAATATGAATTCCATCAGTGTTTGTAGGACATGAACCTGAGCAACCTTTCCAGATGAAACCTAATGAAAAGCAATCTATAGAAAAGAAGCAAATTCTCTCTCCTCCCTGACTCGAGATTTTTAACTCAAAACGTCATTTCTTCAAAAAATATTTTGCAATATTTGTAAAATAGAAGAGATCGCCATTATTTCATTATAGAGCTTATAATAATTTTAGAGTTTTCTCCATGGTTCACTACAAAGTATCTTTTTGTTAAGGTTTTAAAGTAGAAAACATCTATGTTTGTCTTGGTATTTATGACATGGGCCATTCATTGTTCCAGGGAGGACAAATTGATTTTATCTTGCACACCAACTCCAAATGATTGTTTGAGCCCTGTGCCAAAAAGGGATTCTATAAATCCAAGTGGCTTATATGCTTGGTGGGGAAAAGTGCAGGATTGATTCGCACTGTATGCCACAGACATGGGAGGGAAAAGAGCCCGAATGCTGGGTACTGGCCAACCCTAGTTGACACCTTTAATGTATAAACAAGTATTGGATTTAGCACTCTGCATATTTGAGCCAGCACAAAACTATTTAGCTTTAAATATCCATTTCAGATAGAGGTCTTGGCATTTAGAACCATAATAATATATAGAAAATAACACTGGTATGAAACTTGTTGCCTCTAGGTTCTGGAAAAGTAACAGCAAGAAATTACTAACTGAAACATACAGAAAAGTATGAGTACTCAAATTCAGGAAGTAGAGTTTATCTCATGATGTGTAAGAACAATATGCCAGTCAAACAGAAATAACCAAAATGAAAAATAAAAGTAATGATATAATAAACTTGGACATGAATCCTAAAAAGAACCTCAAAGCCTTTCCATCTAAATAAGACTGGATTCTCCCTTCAGAAGACATGTGCTTTTTCTCTTTGATATTTGAGAGACTGAGGAAGGGTGGAAAGGTATGTAGGAACTACCCTTAAAGACTAATGTCTGGGTTCAGGCACAAGAATATGAATTGCATCAGTTGGGTTCAAAATCACCAATGTGAATCAGTAGCAGATTCTGGGCATAGAAAATAAGTTCACTTGGAGCTGACTTGTTTTAGTCCTCAGACACCTGGATTCCCTGGCTGACTTTCACAGTAGCAGAATAAAGACAACCACTGGGTACTTCCCTGCAATATGGCCCAGCAGGAGACTGGCAACGTTTCATGATGGGCAGGGCTCAGATGAGTGGTCACGAGATTAGCTGACATTGAAAAACAATGTATCTCAACTGAATAGATTCTTTAGAAACTTTGGAAACAGGAAAAGCAATGCTCTGATAAATCCAGGAATCTAACCATTTCTGAAAGCCTCATCTATTTTCAAAATATGTATTAAGTGCCTCCCTCTGACATTATATGGGGACTTGATTTTATGTTGTTGCTTATTTAAAGGAATTTTGAAGACTGCACCTGTATTGACTTATTTATATTTCCATGAGAAGAGATAAAGCACAGAAATAATCCACTCACTTTGCACTTAAGCCGGAGACATTTTAATATTTTTGGCTTGCCCTCTAAAAGGCATGAAGTGCATCCATCTAAAATCAGACTAGACTCTCTGCGCTGGAGAAATGAGGCAAAGGACAGGTACAGTGCAATGATTTCAGAATCAGACTCACTTCAGTTGAAACACCGGTCCTGCTTCTCATCAGCTGGGTGACCTTAAACATGTCCGTAATCAATCTAAACCTTGGTTTTCTAATCTATAAAGCAGAGAAAACAGTGTCTACTTTATAAAATGAAAGAATATTTTTAGAATAGTATATGTTGGGCACTGGATCCAGCGTCTGACAGAGAGTGATCAAGTAACTATTAGCTTATACATAGATGTATTCCCTCGTAGTATCATTAACTGAGAATGCTTGTAGAAGTTTACTTTCCCAGAAGAGAAACTGGGACTCCGTGTCCTGCCAGAGACCTCAGGTATAAGTCAGTGGCTGAGTCCAGAAATAAAATACATCTACTTGTAAATTAGGGTATGTAATTGGACCAAGGACATCCCACTCCTTAGGAGCAGAGCTCGTTCGTGTGTGCTGGCCCTTAAGACCCCTCCTTCTAGGACAAGCTACTTTAATGATTACAGATGGCAAAGACGGTTGATCTTTTAAAAGTATCAGAGATATTCAGGCAACTATTATGGCTCTCAAGTATGTTTATTTTGTTTGTTAGTCTTTTGTTTTTGGTATCTCTTCTGTGCTGAAACAAACCACAAAAATACCACTATTGAAATTGCATAATATAGCAAGCTGTTACAAAAAAATACGTGTTAAATACTACTGTATAATATACATTTTTCATTGGCAAGCATTTGGTCCATTTAAAGGTTTTGTTGTTGTTGTTGTTTCACAGTTTAAAAGATGTAAATCATTTTAAAACAGTTTTCCATTTTTTCCTAAATGTTACTAATGGAAGAGTAATAATGGCCATGAAAACTCAAGAAGCATTATGTCTTGATGTTCAGGACAAATTTGTGTTTTGTGAAAAAAATCACTTACTCATTATATTTCACAGTTGCACTACTTGGGGTAGATTGAAATAAGTAATTTGTGGAAAAAGCCAACATAAAATCAAAACCCAGGAATTCTTTCAAAGCTTTATAATAATCTGCCTACAAATATTATCAGTACCAGAAATAACTCTGGAAATATAATTATATTCAAGCAAGACGTGTGCTTTTGCAAGGGAAACAAAAGAATTATAAACAAATAGTACTACATCAAACTAAAAAGTTTTTGCATACCAAAGGCAACATCAACAAAATGAAAAGACAACCTACTAAATAGAACATATTCCATAATAATACTTCGGATAAGGAGTTAATATCCAAAATTTATAAAGAACTCATACTATTCAGCACCAAAACAAAACAAAACATGTACAGAGGACCTGAGTACACATTTCTCGAAAAAAGACAATAGGCATATGAAAAGATGTCCAACATCACTAATCATCAGAGAAATGCAAATTAAAACAACGAGAGATCATTTCACACATGTCAGAATGGCTATCATCAATGAATCCACACAAAAAACAAGTGCTGGCGAGGATGTGGAGAAAAGGGAACCTTCCTGCACTGTTGCTGGGGATGCAGACTGGTGCAGTCATTATGGAAAACAGTGTGGATGGTCCTCAAAAAATTAAAAATGGAACTGCCTTATGACCAATGATTCTACTTCTGGGGATTTATCTGAAGAAAATGAAAACACTAATTCAAACGAATACATGCAACTCTGTGTTCACTGCAGCATTATTTACAATAAAAGATATGGAAACAATAGACAAGTAATAGATAAAAAAGTGGTGGTACATATATACAATGGAATAAAAAAGAATGAAATCTTACCATTGGCGACAGCATGGATGGAGAGGGTATTACCCTTAGTGAAATTAGTCAGAGAAAGATAAATAACCATATGATTTCACTTACATATTGAACCTAAATAACAAAATAAATGAACAAACAAATCTGACACAGATTCCTAGACGCTGAGAGCAAACTGGTGGCTGCCAGTGGGGAGGCGGTGTGTGGGACGGGGTGAAAGAGGTGAAAGGATTAAGAAGCATAAATTGGTAGTTATAACATAGTCACAGGGTTGTAAGTAAAGCATAGGGAATATAGTCAACAATATTGCAATAACTGTATATGATGCCAGTTGGGGTACTGAAAATATGGGGGAACACTATGTAAAGTATATTACTGTCTAGCCACTAAGCTGTATACCTAAAACTAATACAAAATAAAATTGAAAATAAAAGAGCACTCTTTGGCCTACATGTTGCACATGAGCACATAAAAAAATAATGTAGCAAAATCTACACTCTTTCCCACTGTCTCCCCATTTCCACAAGGAATAATGTGAAAATTACATATTGATTTCTTTAGGACATTGGTGTCTGGGAACTTTTCAGGGTTAATTTTTTACATACATTTATTAAAGGAATGCAACAGGTATGTATGTATCATTGTCCTTACTGAGATCTCTCCCTTTTATGAACATTAGAGCACAGCTTCTAGTTTTAGTTTTGCCTGCTACTTTTGAAGGCATTCTTTTGGCAATCATAACTTTTAACTAGGCAAGTTAAATCTACTTTGTAGAATTGCTTATCTTCTCTGTGACTTTTACAGGGATTGTTTTCAACCCCTGGATAAAAGAGGAGGAAAACTTTGACTTCTGAAACTCAAGAATAATCACAAGCTTTAAATAATTTTGGTGAGTCTTAAACTATGGGGGGGGGGGAAGAAATGCAACAAAAGAAAGGCTTCGTTTCCCAGAAGAATTAGGTTGTGCTGTGGAATCCTAAAGTCTGATGTAGTGCATTTGCCGTCACTAAAAGTTGTTCACTATATTTCTGTTCAAAACAGATTTATAGCATCCATTTTCACTCTGATTTCCTGTTTTTCTGTCCATTCACCAAGCAAGTATTTGGAAGATAGAAATGGCTATGTGGAGTGTTTTAAGAGTTGAACTAAGAAGTGAGCACCCCTCCGGGAGCCATTTGATTGGTTAATACTATTTCTGAGCCCAGTGTGTGAATCTTTATGACTACACAGCTTTAGGAATGAATTACTTGACCCCAACTTTCTCCTTAGGGGTGCACACCTTAATTTCCCACACTAATTTTCAAATAGAATTACAAAAACACTTTATTTACCTAGAGGTCAACTCCTTGGAACACAGACCAAAAGCAAGCAAAAAATGTATCTTGTGTAGCCAAAAGTGATGCCATAGAAAGTCACAGACTTTCTCTATCTGATAGCTGCTATCATGTGGGATATACTTACCTTGATTTTATTAACAATTGCAATCATTATACTGACATTGTTTTTGAGCCTACAACAGATGAGATGAAACAAATCATAAGCAAGGAAGAGGGACTAATAGAGGCAATAAACTGAGAATAATATGACATTAAAAAGACACATTCAAAAACTATAGTAAAAGGACAAACAACCCACACACCTCAGGAGTCAATGAGAACGCTGCTTATTGCATAAAAAATAGCAAACATTCCTAATGATTATAAAAGTAGATAATTTATTTTTTTAGGCCACATTAAGAAAGCCAGCTAGGTATTTAAGTCATTTTATAAAATTCCATCAAATAAGGAAAACATTACAAAAGGATTAGCACTTAGAAAGATGAGCTCTGGTGACTACCTTCTATTCATTGCTTGGTAATACTACACAGTACATTCACTCTATGGAGGAACTCATTCACTCAGAAGAAAATATTTTTAATGACAAAAGCTAAATTAATTAGGGAATATTCCCTATAGGTTATACGTTTTCAGTAGATCAAATTACTCAATTTGAGAAAGCATATATACGCAGTGCTGGGTGATCTATAGTAATTTAAAGAAATACTTATGAGCTCAAACATGGAAATCTGTCTCTTTTTTCCCCCTTTAAATCAGAAGCATGTTCTCTTCCAAAGAACATAGGCTTTTACAGAACTTGAAACAATCTGCAAGACTTGAGTATGACCTGATTTTCAGCAGGTGTAGCAGGAATACGGGAATGTAGGCCAGAAACTGAGCTTTCGAGGAGAGTAAGTTATCTTCTTTCCTACTCTTCCATGCTTTTGCTATGGAGAGTAGCAAAGGAGGAAGAGTGAAGGACAGTGCATACTGCTGAGGATGGAGAAGCAGGGAGTGAGAGGGCACTATTACTAATGATGCTGGCACCACAGGCATAGATCAAGTCGGTCCCAGGCAAACTGAAAGTATGGTCACCCAGTTGTAAACAGCAAGGCAAAAAATGCTATGCTAATGTTATCCTCTAATAATTCTTGACGTAGAAGATGGTAGAAAAACATGAACTGGTAATTCACAAAGAATTCCTTATAATACTCTGAAGAAATGGTCTCCGCACTCTTACAGTCATATTCATCCTCTCAGTTAACCTCACCCACTGTAACACATTACAATTTTTAATATAAACTCTATTACCTATAGGCAATACGTTTTTAAAAGCTATTACCATGTCTTTTTTCATTATGTTTTCTTTCAAGTCTCATGTAATTGATTTACTCATTAGATAAGTATCTGTTAAGAAAAATGAAAATCTACATATTGAAAATAATAATTATAATTTTATTCTCCCATCTATTCTTAAATTATTCTGACTGGGCTAAAATTAATTGCTTGAACTTAGAAAGTACTATAGGAGTCTAGATTTCTCCAGACCTCAGTACATACCTTTCTAGTATTGATAATCCCATGGCACTCTTAAAAAAAGGAATATCAGAAAAAAATTGCTAAAAATAAAATTACGTGTTTCAATAAATTTATTAGTTTACCTCTTAATGTTTTATTATTATTAATATGCTCAAAAATAAATTAAGAGCATAAGAATATTTTTTCCATTGATTTTTTTAAGAGGGAGAGTTAGAAGGGAGGAAGAGAAAGGAGAGATAGAGCAAGCAAGAAAAAGAGAGAGAGAGAACAATGTGAGAGACACACATCAATTGGTTGTCTCCCACAGCTGCCCCAACCAGGACTGGATTGAACCTGCAACCCAGGTATGTGCCTTTAACTGGGAATCAAACCCTTGACCCTTTGGTCAGTGGGCCAACACTCTAACTACTGAGGAACATGGGCCAGAGCATTTACCTCTTAACTTTACAGTGTTACAGTTATCTATATCATTTGGTTGCATTGATGCAGATTGTGGTCTGCATGCAATCTGCTTCATTTTAATAGCTTGAATGAAAATAAACTCCCCTTGATTACATTTTGTTAAACAATCTTTACAGGGAAAGGTGAGGTGGGAGTGTAGAAAAAAATTTAAGTATGTCTTACTTTGGGCAAATTCTCACTTTTCAAACTATAAGATACTCATACACAGCTACATTTGCTACATGCTAGTATTTAGGTATATGATTTATTATTTCTATAAATGCAAAATTCCTTGGACACTGACATCAGGAAACTTTTCAAGATTAACTCATTAATTTATTCAATATAAGTAAATTTTTACAGCCACTGTTATAGGCAATCCTATATAATAAAAGGCTAATATGCAAATTGTCCCCTCGACTGGAAGTTTAACCAGGGGGTGGGGCCGGCTGGCCAGCTGCCCACAACCCCTTCCCCAAGTCTGCCTAGCCTGATGGACCCCAATTGGGGAAGGCTGGCCAGACCCCACCTGTGCACAAATTCATGCACCAGGCCTCTAGTACATTGATAAAAGCAGAGCTCCTGCCTCAAATTGCTCATGTCCAGTGTAAGAGACAGCCAAGGAAATAAAGGCATTTGACACAGGTAAGATATTCACAAACATTCTTTTAAAAAGTACTGTTTGGTCTTGGTCATGTTGAACATACCTGCTTCCTAGAAATGGTAAGAGAAAGATGGTCTGTGGGCTTTTGAAACAAATTGGTTGTTGGCATCCAGCTGTCCCAATAAACTGAACAGATGCCTGTGTGGCTTTGCCCCCTGGTTACAAAGAGCCTTCCACAAAGTGGCCTAGAGAAGTTTAAACATCATTTTGGTGTTTTTCTTAAAGATCTAGAGTCCTTGGGGCCATCAAGGACCCCAGAAAACCCAGAACTGGCTTAGATTCCTGCTGTCACAAAGCTGAGGACATTCCAGGGGCAGTTACCGCTTCTTCCACTGACTTCGTGGAAATTTCTTGAGTCCACTGCCTCTGGACTCACCTGCTGAACAGAGAGGGATTACCCCAAGACCTGAGCTGGAAACATTCTCTGGTTGATATCTGCTTGGCTTTCTGCCCCTTGATACATTTCCTCTACTTCTGTGGAGCCTGGGAGCCTGGGAGATTGTGCTCAGAAGACACCGGGCCTGCTGGTCCTCAGTGTGTGCTTCAGACCCAGCCATGTGCTTGAACTTGCCCTGAAACCAAGTCTTGCCTTTTGCTCAAGTTTTGAAAAGTAGGTTCTGCCTTCTTCCCTGGGGTTAATTTCTGTCTTTCAAACCATTATGGGAACCTTGTCCTTCCAGGATATAGGAAAAGTGATTCCACCTTGCTCTGCCTCTTTATTATGCCAGGACATAGATCTCCTAAATACCAGTCTTGAGGTTGAGGCCTTGCTAAGCTGAAGAATTTAGCTGGGGTCAACTGCATACACTTGCTAGGACTCTGGTGTCCCTTGAACCTATGATCTTTATCCATTGCCTGCCAATGCACTTTGCCATCTCTTGGTAAATATGACCCCCTGTATATCAGTTATTGTGCCCACTGATGAGTTGGCAGTCTCTCCATTGTCCATCGGTAGGCTGTCCTCTGCCATCCGTCTACCCACATCAGTGTGTCTGTCCAGTTCCTCCCAGGCTCCATCTTACTAGTGTGACCAACACTGCCTCTCTCCTCTGTGGTTTGATATAAGACCCAGGGACCTCTGGACTAATGGCATTTTTTTAAATTCCCTATTAAGATAGTTTTTGGAGTGCCAAGCTTAGAAATACCATGAAATTTACTTTTATATTGCATGGTTTACATTCTATAGCATACCTTTTGTGTATGGAAGTATATACGGATGGTATATTTTAAGTATAGAAATGAATATTAGAAAAATTCTATGAAGAGACCACCTATGATATTAGAAAGGCAAAAATTAGGACATTAATTCTTACTAGTCTATTTGTTTTTAGTCTTGTGGTTTAGGTAAACTTTTCTCTTTCTTTGCAAAATGCAGACTTAAAGGTCTCATGTCACTGGAACATTTTCAAAAGCACCTAGTAAGTAAATAAGCCAGACATTTTCAAACATGGCTTATGTGAGATGTGTACATATTGCTGTTATATAATCATTATTAAAATAAGTTCGCCTTAAGGAACTCCAGTTTTCAGCCTACACTACTACCCACAATCCATCACCTCCATCCAACATCACTGAATTTCTCATGGCACAAAGTAGATGTCACCTCTATAATATTAGCAAAAGCTGACATTTATTTAACACTTAAAATATTTGACATGACATTTTCAAATATGTCACACAAACACACATACACCTCAAATTGCATATATAGACCAGAAGAATAAAAGCTGGCTGCTTACATTGAAAATATGTGTACCTTATAAAGTCTAAAACTGACTGCCTTTTTCAAATTCTCTATATTTACCCTGATAGTACATTGCAGAGAAAAATTAATTTATTTCAAAGGCTTTTAAAAATATTTTTATTTATTTTTTATTGCAATTTGCATTCAACACTACCTTGTATTAGTTTCAGGTGTACAATGCAGCAATGAGACATTTGTATAATGTATGAAGTGATCACCCCAATAAATCTAGTACCCACCCGGCACCATACACAGCTATCACAATATTGTTGAATATATTCTCTATTCTTTATTGTACACCCCCATGATTACTTTATAACTATCAGTACTTTTTTCTATTTATACACTTGTTAAATTTTTAAAATAATACCAATGAAAATTAATGTGTTGTGGCTAATCCAGTAGTAATTAGTCATATCAACTTCCTTTAAGTGAAGCACTTAAATGTTCACCTATAAATAAATTTGGAATGCAAATTCACTAACTCATCACTGAATGGCAGCTGGATTTCTTCTTTTTTGTCTAGATATGGAACTGTGGTTTTTTTGTGTTAGTTTCAGGTGTACAGCATAGTGATTAAACAATCATACATTTCACAAAGTGTTCCCCAGAATATTTCCTGTATACCAATTTGTGGGTCTTAATACCTTCACCTTTTTCACCCAGATCCCCAACACCCCTCCCCTCTGGCATCCATCAGTCTGTTCTCAACCTATAAATCTGTTTCTATTTTGTTTGTCAATTTATTTTGTTCTTTAGATTTCACATATAAGTGATATCATATCAAAAGCTTAATTCTCACTAATATTAAGATGTACAGTTTTATTAAAAAATAATAGATTGGCATTGGGATTTGAAGAAATTTAAATTGGGGGGAGAAAAAAACAACAGGCATAGTAGCCACATATAAAAATATGAGGTTAAATTTTGTTTTAACACCAGGACTGACACCGGGATTTGTGGATGGATGTTATGTATTGCTTTTTCTGCACTTTGGGGGAGTCATGGTTTCACCCATATTATATTGGAATGCAAGAATAAAAATTATATTATAGCAGAGTTCCATTGTGTTTAAATGGAAGAACAGTGAAATAAACTTTTTCCGTTTCCCACCTCACACAAAAGGTTAAGTGTTGACATTTCCTTTTGGATATGTGAAATATTTAATAAGGGTAAAGTAGAGCAGTCCAAAGAAAATACATGGCTGAAAACTTAGAGGGTGATGTTTGATATTCAAGAAAAGCACAGGAAGAGGCGTGTTGTCAAAGGATTTCCCTGTGTATGAGAGAAGGTGCACTGGTTGAGTGCAGTGAAAGTTTAACCATTTCAGAAACTGTCCAAATGTGAGCAATCCCTCTATTTTCTTCACTCATAAATTCTATTTTCCCCATTTATTTGCCTTCCTTAAGCCTTCTTTGATATTACCTTCTATACCCTTTGAAATAAACACAAAGGAAACAAATGATTAAAAGGACTATATTTGTTAAGAAACCTCTGATTCTAAATAGTTAATTTTTCTTTTGGCTCAAATACTCAATGTGAAGGCCTAAATGTTGGTTATTTTTTATTTCAGGGAAAGCACACGGTTTTTATTTTCTTTTTAAAAAGGCAGGCCTCCAAAATCATTTGTATCAGACTCTGGATCGCAGGCAGGGAGTTGGAGGAGATGACTGAATGCAGAGAGTCCAAGAAGCATCTTCAAGTAAAGTTTGTTTTTGTTTTGTTTCATTTTAATGAAAGGAATTCATTCCACAGACGACATCTTGGTATTTCAACAAGAATGGCAGTCTTTGGTTTGGAGTTCATATAGTTTCAATTTGATTTAAGTCAAAATGGGTTTAAATGACAGCTCTTTTTTCTTTCTTTTCTTTTCTTTTCTTTTTAGTCTTACTGGAAAAAATTTCACAATTGGTAGAGAAATTGACCAGAAAGAAAATTGTCAGTAATTCACCGCAAATAAAGGGAAGGCAATTAATCAAACTATTGTTGGGATTAAAATGACAAATATGGAATAAGCTGTCACTTATACTTTTTGAGGACTTAAGGTCCCCATTGTTACACCCAGGCCAAAGAGAAACAGGTACACCATGGTGTCATTCTGACCATAACTTGAGCTACTGTAAACACACAAGAAAACCTCTAACACTGGAATAAGAGAGAAAGGTGAGCCTCCAGCACCTCCAGGGGGAAGTTCTCCCCGCAGAAAGAGCGTACTGCTCCGGACTGCGGCTGCCTTAGAGAGCTGGTGTGAGTCGCAGCTGTAACTGCTATGTCCAGGACACTGAAGGCTCACCTTGGACACCCAGTGGCAGAGGGAGGAAATAGGACTGGGGTTACCTCTGTTGGGAGTCTTGACAGGAAAGATGCCTTAACCAGTTCAATACGGTAAAACTGCTCCAATTAAGCTTCATTTGGAAAATATAATCTCAGGATTATATTGCTCTGATTTTTGAATCTACTCCACTCAACACTCTTGAATGATTCCAGAAGAATTGTTTAAATAAACTTAATTTTTTCAACCTTCCTTTCAGATCTGTTTTTTCCATCAGTCCTAATATGCCATTTATATTTCTTTTTTAAGAAAAGAAGAAAGCATGATCAAGATAGCCAACAAGATGATATATATCGTCTCTGCTCAGTCCCTGCTATGGAACTGAATTCCTTACATTTGAAATGCATTCCATGAGTGTAAAAGACATAAGCAGTCAGTCCTGATGGCTAAAAAAGGCGAATGAGGTAACGGTAACACTGATGGGCTGTTCGTCTCAAATGTCCTATAAATTGGAATGTGAAATTAATTTCTTTCAATCTACATTCTCTCTATTCAAGGAGAACACTCCGCAGTGGTAAGTTGAGGGAAGGTATTTAATAGAGAATTGTTAACATTTATTTGAGTTGTCACTGCCATGCTTACAGTTAAGGAAACTCTTACTAAAATAAAAAGTGTGCTAAAGTGCATGTTTCCTAAATTTCCTGTAAAACTCATGAATGTGGGATGACACTTGTGGGAACTCTTTTCATCTTCTAACCAAGTCTACTGGAAGTATCTCCCCCTGCTGTATGTATGCTGTAGGACAGTTGGGAAAAGGGGCTTTAGCCAGGCTTGCTATAGTAACAGCTGGTAGCTTTGGCATTTTCATATAAACATGCAAGCCGAAGAGGAATTTCTCCTTTATAATTGGCCTCATTTCCCCCTTCCTGGAACATTCCACAATGCCACCAACAATGAAGTGCTCAGAAAGGAGGAATCATTTCTGTTTATGTGAAAATAGATCTGAACTCCAGGAGGCAAGGAAAGAAATACCAAAAAGCTTCAAAGACCACAAAGAGAAGTTATAATCAAATCTAGATGTTGCTTTTGAGATCTGACAGAGCTCCTCCATACAGCAGCTATAGGCCACTGCCCTTTCTTCTAGCCTTGCCTAATTCATGCCATGGACAACCCTGGGCAAGCTGTTTGCTTAAGCAGACTAAGTGTGGGTAGCACTCTTAGTGACCACCCACTCTCAAACACATGCAAACCATTTCACTATCAGGAGTGCTTCCTATATAAAAGCCATTGGCTCAAAGTTTATACAAATGGTGATCAAAATACCTTCAGGAGCTGGCATAGCGTTGCACTAAAAGGCATGGAGTTTTAAGTAACTCAGAATTAAATGCAATTCTGGCTCTGCAACTTACTGGTTGTGTGCCTTCGGTTGGCTCATTTATGTCACTGAGGCTCAGTTTGCTCATCTGTAAAATGGGGATACTAGTGTCTTCCTCAGAGTGTCAAATGATGATTAATATTATATATGTGATGCACTTAATGCATAAGCAGACTCACTAAAGGTTGGGTAGTTTTATCAAGTGCTCTCTATAGCAACTATCCTTATTATGCTTTACACTACAAGGTGCGTCTCCACAGTGTAACATAATGTGTAAGTTTTCTATGATTCTTACCACCATGCATATCACTATAATTCATTTTAGAAGAAAAACATGTCTAGAGACTTGAAGCAGCCTTAAGTGTTGTCACCAGTTCACAATACCCTGCAGCAAATTAAAAATTCATTCTTTATTCTTTAATTTCTACTCCTAAGAAACATAAAAAATTATGCATCCTCTTAAAATAAAATAAAAACTTAGTTTAAGATCATTTAAGAAAGAAAAGTATCATCCTGAATCTTTATTCAAATAACTCAGCTGATTTCCCTTGCAATGTAAATAATGTTTCCCTAATGGATTTAAATTCAAGTTTCCCTTTCGGTGCTTAAAGCCTGTTTATTCTCATTTGCCACATTAGGCAATTAATTGGGTATTTATAGGCAGCTGTCACACACCTCACTGTCACTGCTACTCAGTCATACATCTTAAATTCTCCATATCTTACTACTTAAATCCTACCTCTTAATCACCTCATCATCTTTGTCACATTTTTAAAATTTCCTTCCACTTAATCAACTCCATTTTCTAAGCTAGAGTATGAAAAATTGTGCAGAATTCTTCTAATGCAGCTTTATTGAGGCTCAATGAAGAGAAAGTGTTTTCTCCTCAAGTGATTTCTTTAGATCCAAGGATAGATTTTGCTTCTAGTGCAAGAGCATCACCGTGTGAGCTATTCCTGATCTGCACTTTGGTGTTGCCTTCAATCCATTTCCGTTCTTGATGCCTGTCGTTGTCTAATGAGGCTTTCACTGGTAGGAGCTGAGCCAGCTTGGACTGAAAGTGCCCCCAGCACCACTATGACCTCTCAGCCACACAGACACCCCCTTGGCTCTGCTCCTAGCTGACCCTTTCCTGCCCAGTGTTCATGTGTATTTAACAGCCATAGAAGAAGAGAAAAAACCTTCTAATACTCCTTGGGACCCTTGGTCCCTTGAGCTAAGAAAAAAGAAAGAAAAATTCAACCCTCAGAGGCTAGTTGTCTTATTTGGCTTCCCCTCCCTTTGTTAGTGAAAACTAGCCAATTTATTCAGTAAGTGGCCATTACAACTTGTTGCATGTGGCTCCAAGGGACACGTGTTCCCAGTGCAGTGACCCACAAAATGCTTTTCCATGGGATCTTAATAGAGCTCTGAGGGAAAAGGGCTCCACTGTCAAATAACAAGAAAAGAAGGTATTCAGTATCTCCCTCTTAGAGAGACAACCATATTTCAGAATGTTAACAAAAAGAAAATTCATTGACTTTTGTTTAATGTAGATTTCCCAGAGCTGTTTGACAACATGTCCATTTCTTGGTGGGACAAATATTAGAGCCTCAAGAAACTGTAGGTTCTGCAGAGTATATTTTGGAAACATTGCGCTGTATCAAGGCTCTTCTCTAATTTCTATGAAACAAGTTGTTATATTCTCATGTGTGATGTCTGAATTATTATTTTCACCTGCATGACCTGTCAGAGAACAATGCTGGTTTTGAAGGATGCTTTCATACTGCATGGTCTCCACTGACTGTATGCACAATATATTTGTCCAAGAGCTCCTCGTGGGAAGGCGTTTAAAGGGACTGGTTTTGCCTAACACACACCTGGCAGTGCCAGTCCCAGGGTTTCCCTGTCCCCACTGCATTTCATTTTATTGGTCACTATCAAATGCCCATTAATCTAAGCTCTTTGTCAGCTAACACTTGGCATACAGTAGATACCAGATAAACACTTATTTAGCAAAAGAATGATTTATTTAACTGTATGTCTTAGAGAAATATGCAAAATTATTTAATGTTTGAAAAATACCCAACAAAGTACCTAGTTTTATTTTCTGCAGGAGTTGTTGCTACTCTTGATACTGTAGATATTTTGAGAGTATATTATCTACAATGTGCTTTCACTTATTGCTTCTATGTGCTGAGCACTTGAATATATTACTATTGCATTATTATAAGTCACAGTGAGGTAAGTGTTTACCTTTCTATTACAGATAAGACAGATGCCAATGAGGTGGCTTAGAAAGGCTACCTATAACCTCCAACTATACATTGCAGAGCCAGTTTTTGCACTCGGGTCTCAGTGATCGAGCCTATCCACTCTCCACTGGGCCATGTCTTGTGCACACACCACACATACATACCACATGTACACTGGGGAAACAACATAGAAATTAGCTAATCTATGTGTAATAATCATATTTTTACTGTGGTAAAATATATACAATATAAAATTTATCACTTTAACCTTTTTTAAGTAGACAGTTCTGTAACATTTGGTGCATTCCTATTGTTGCATGACCACCACCACCAATCTCTCCAGAACGTTTTCATCTTCCCCAACTGAAATGCTGTACCCGTGAAACACTAACTCCTTTTTCCTCCCTCCCTTCAACCCCTGGCAACCACCTTTCTACTTTCTGTCTTTATAAATTTGACTACTTAGGTACCTCCTATCAGTAGAATCATACAGAATTTCACTAATTAATTTTTAAATTCTTGTTTTGGCCATAGTATCAACCACTCACCCTAACTTTCTTATAACAACACACCAATTAATGTTGCTCAAAGAAAATCTGGCTCTAACTGTATAACAAAGCCAGCCCCCAGTGAGCAAAGGGAAATCTGCCCACCCAGCACCCAGACCACAGGTGATCACTGACAGGATGAGAAGTCCAGGAATGTCAGGGTGGCAGCTTATATCCTGGGTCTCTGCATGTATATCCCAAACATTTCTCTCTTTTTCCCTTTTCAAACTGCTTTTCTGTTAATGTGTGAAAACAGTACAACTTGAAGGAAATATAATCTACATGTTATGGTGCATTTACACTTATATGCTCTTGAGAATATGAAAATGGCCTACCAATGCATTTTCCAATGGCTTTTTTTTTTCATAGAAGCACAATTATAGACTTAAATAAATAAATAAATAAATAAATAAATAAATAAATAAATAAAATAAACACCTGAATCCCCAAAGGGGGTAGACTCAATCTAAGTTCAAATTTTTGGAATTTAAACATTCTTTAAATAAATTTCCAAGCTGATCTTTAAATGAAAGATTTAAAAATATATTAAGAAGCCTTTAAATTAGAGGTCAAAGTTGTAAGGTCAAAAACATAAGAGTGGGCTTAATTTTCCTTTTTGGCTCAACTTCAGGAGATAGTAGTAAATAAGGGAAAGAAGACAGATTTCAGGGATACCAAACTTGGGTTTGGTGCTGCAACGTTCACCAAGTCTCAATTTTCTCATCTGTAAATTGAACATAATAGCATATGGTTTACTGAAGTGTCCTGGAGATTAAATAAAGTATATATATAAAGGACTTACATACACAACCTAGACAGAAGTACTCAACAGATGTTTGTTCATATTCCCTTATTTCAAATTTAAATGCTCCATGGTAATGATGTCATTAAAATCTATTCACATAATATACTCATATGCAGTACGGTGAATTGTATTATTCCTTTAAATTGAAAGAACAAAAATATTGATACTATTAGCACAAGAATACAAGGCACTAAAAGGCGAAGTGAGTTACTTAAAGTCACACACCAATTTGAAGGCCCAGCAAAGAGAAAGCAAGCTGTCTTTGAAGAATTTACAGGGGCAAACTATATTTAAATCTATATGGGTAGTATTTCCCTATATTTTTGTGGCTGCAGAATCTTATTTCACCACACCCTGCCCTGAAATTCCCAAAATGTCTTCTAATAATTGTTTTCATTTAATTAAAATTAGGTTTTTGTCTACTTGTTTGAAAAGCTTATGGCTTCTTGTAATAACCTGAAGTAGAGGGTTCGTAGGATCACTTTCAACAGACACAGGGTTTGAGTAGGTTAGACTAATGGGTCACCCCTCTGAGAGTCACATGGCTGCTGTGACTTAGATGTATTCAGGTGAAGGACATGTTCGTTGGGCGAACATTTCAAGGTCCCTCATCCTTTCCCCTCAGGTGGTATCTCAATCTTATTCAAAAGATGAGCCCAGAGACACATTGACTACTAATGTCATACCGGAGAGATATAACAACATGGAGCTATGGTTCCATGAAGACTGATACAGAACTAACATACACAAAATACCATTTGCTCCTACTAAGAAGACAAGCAATAAGTCCCATAGACCAGCTCAGTATCAAATAAATCCTTTAACTACCATTTCTTCACCTCCTCCAATACTTATTATATTAACATAACACTGTGCTTAGTAAAAATTAAGCCATAATCTCTTTAAATAAAAATTTTGCTCACTCCATTGGTATATATATATATATATATATATATATATATATATATATATATATCACATGTATCCTATCTAATAAAAGAGTAATATGCAGATTGACCATCACTCCAACACACAAGATGGCTGCCCCCATGTGGTCAAAGATCCTGCCCCCATGTGGACACAAGATGGCCACCACAAGATGGCCAGCAAGGGAGGGCAGTTGGGAGGGACCAGGTCTGCAAGGGAGGGCAGTTGTGGGCAATCAGGCCAGCAGGGGAGGGCAGTTAGGAGGGACCAGGCCTGCAAGGGAGGGCAGTTGGTGGCAATCAAACCTGCAGGAGAGGGCAGTTAGGGGTGACCAGGCCGGCAGAGGAGGGAAGTTGGGGCGACTGGGCCTGCAGGGAAGGGCAGTTGGGGGGGGACCCAGGCCTGCAGGGGAGGGCAGTTAGGGGCAAACAGGCTGGCAGGGGAGCAGTTAGGCATCAATCAGGCTGGCAGGGGAGTGGTTAGGGGGTGATCAGGCTGGCAGGCAGAAGCAGTTAGGAGCAATCAGGAAGGCAGGCAGGCGAGCAGTTGGGAGCCAGCAGTCCTGGATTGTGAGAGGGATGTCCGACTGCCCGTTTAGGTCCGATCCTACTGGGATCGGGCCTAAATGGGCAGTCGGACATCCCTCGAGGGGTCCCAGATTGGAGAGAGTGCAGGTTGGGCTGAGGGACACCCCCCCCCATGCACAAATTTTATGCACCGGGCCTCTAACATATATATATATATATATATATATATATATATATATATATATATGTATATATATGTTGTTGTTGTTTTTGCTAAGCCTTTTGAACAGGAATATATCTTGATATCTTAAGAATCCATATATATTTTTTAAATTTCCTATGGGATTCAGCCCAATTATCATATCTTTATGGGCTAAAAAGTCCCTACCTGGTGATGCTGGAGGAAAACAAAGCCATTCTTATCTCAGAGAAGAATAAAATGACCCCCTATTCAGGCATAAATAAATCCAGCAATGAAATCAAGCAACATACTCTAGGCTGAAACCCACTTCGTGGCAAAGATGATGTCACCTCTTGCTTATCCAAATTAACTCCATAACATGGAAGTCCAAACTGCAAAATAATTTAATTTTTTTTATTTAGCTATTACATGGTATTTAAACTTATTTCTCCAGCCAGTCTACTTGCCTAATTACATTTAATCATTTTAGTCTCTAAGATCCATCATCAAGTCAGCACTAAAGTTTCATCCAGAAAAAGACTTTCCTGGGTACCCAATGAAAGTTGACTGCAGCAAATTGAAGAACTAAAGAATTGATCCCAGAAAATATCTGACACACCTTCTAAGACAAAATAACCGAAAAATACTTCACTGTCATTGAGGCTTCCACTCTTCCCGTGGCTTTTGATTTTTATTTTTATCTTATTTTGATTCTAGATTTGGTTCAGCATTCAGTGGTTCATTCAGACGATTTCAAACACAACTCTCACCTCAAGGATCATTCTGTATATTGATATTTGAGAAAATATTCCAAATAATTTATAAGTCTAATTAAATATTCACCAGGAAAAATCCTTTAGCTTAAATGCCACTTCCTAATACTGAAAACTTACTCTAATTTCATTGATAACTTATGACTAGTTTGCAAAAAGAGTTTCTTGTGCTATTAGACAGATTTACTTATCTTAGTGTCTAGATTGATGAGCATATGTTGAAAAGGAACAACTGAGTTCTTGGCCACATTCCCAGTCCCAACTAATAGGGATATGAATTCCCTGAGAATGAAAGTCCTGGTCTAACAAAATATGTCTTCCTCATGGCACAGAGAAGCATAGTTGATGAAGGTTCCTAAGTCATATCAGCGACAGTAACTTGGCTCTTAGGGCTTCTCAGGTTCCTGATGGAAAGACATTCCTGGGGCTGTGATTCACTCCTCCTGCTTCCTCCGGCTCTCCTAGGCAGGGAAGTCACTGTGCTATTCATTTCTCACTGAAAGGCAACCATGTCTATGATCCTGCCTCACTACAAGGGACTTTCAGGGAAGGCTGCCGGCACTCAATGTCAAATCGTCTGAGAATACACTGATTTATTTAACAATCAGTACCTTGCCTTGGGTTAAGGGTTTAATAAAGTTAAAAATAATTGAGGACTTCGGGAAGTACCATGGCTAGTCTATTTGAAAATTCACTTCCCTGCCAGCTTTCTCTCTTTCTGTTGACAGACTGTAGAACCTTCCTTTCATCTCTTTCCTCTTTTTTACAGCTTACCCTGCTCCCTGAAGGGGTATGCTTTTTCTAGGAGACAGATTATGCACTACGCACAACATGAAAACTTTACACTCTTCCTGTTGTCACCTGAGAGATTTCTCTACCTGGAAGAAATAAGTTATCCCACCTTTTACTCTCAAGTTGGTTTTACTTTGAATTCCTTCTTAGAACTCACATACTTAAACTTTAAGGAGGGATGTAAACTGAAACTTTGGTTCCTTATAATTTTTCTTTTCTCCCAGTGAGACTTTTGACAGTTTTCCCCATTGCTGTTATTCATTATAGAAATTTAACTGCACTTTGAGGATATGTGATTTCAAAAACACTAACTAATTTTCTATCTGAAGGGAAGGAAAAAAGCTAAAAGTAACGTCAAGGTCAAGTCTCATGTAGCCTAGAAGAGGAAGATTTGTAAGCAAGCAAGAGACTAGGTGGTAACTTCATTTATGTACTTCAAACTGGAAACAAACTAAAGAAGTGAAATGACTCTCTTTCAGATAGCTTCTACAGGTAGCCAGTCTATTCATTAAAAATTTCAATTGCTTAAAATAGTCACAAATTATCTTTTTAAATTATTTTTCATCTAAAAGTTTTTACTTTAATCATCATCCAGAAAATATCTATTAAGTACTTAGTTGGTATAGAAGGTGTTGGTTAGATGTTAAATGACAGCATCTTTTCTCCCAGGAGCTTACAAAAGAAAGGTGTTATAGAGCATCTTTTATATAAGCTGCCAAACATTCAGAAATAAAATATGTCAGATAATCAAATAACAAACATTCAACTTTTTCAAAATTCACTATAAAATCCAAACATCAATATTCTAATAATCTGGTTTACATTAATTCATAGTGGTGATTGTTCTTCCCACATCTGACATCCACTAGCTAAGAATTGTTGCAGGGTCTAAATATGAATATTAAAATCCTATGGGAAGAGACTTATGAAAAGTTTCATTTAAAGTCACTTGGAGCTACTTTCTGAAAAACACAGGTGGGGGGGTGTGGGGGGGAGTGGGGAGTGGCCACAGGCAAGGCTAATTCCTTTGAAACTCATTTTCTATGCACAGAAGACAGCTTCCTTGCCACAGCACTGACACACTCATCACTACAATACTTCCCAGCAGTGCTGCTGGAGTCAAGTAACCACAACCCACATGTACAGGGAAACGTCTGACAAAGACTGTGGGGCGGAACTGAGCTCACAGCAAACTCTATTTCAATGATATTCTTTGCAGTTTGGAACTCAGCACCAAGGCTGTTTTGGCCCCTACACACTACGTGGAAAGACAGCACATTCCACTCTGGCTAAAAGTCCAATGGGCAGCAGTATTTCAAGAAGAAGGTGCAAATGATGGGTGAATGGCTCAGTGGAAACTAGCAGTGCTTTTGATATAATAACTGATGTTAAGATCTTTTCAGTAAACTCACAAATAAGGTGATGTTTATATAATGGCCAGTGTCTTGCTGAAGAAATATCATAGTATGAACTCTAATGTACCTTTGCCTTTTAGTAATTAACAGACAAATTTTAATCTATTTCAGTTTAAAATGCATGATATTATGAGCTTTATAAAAATCTTTAACCAACTTGGAAATTACCCCAAACTCAATCAATCAGAACATCAGCCAAACTACGTTTGAGATTCCTACCCAAGCTCCTCTTGCAAGTTCCAACTTCCCCCCCTAGATAGTAGGGATCTTAGAGACGCAGCATAGCTCTCCTTGATATTTTGATTTATTTTGAATTTGGTCATTAGTTCTATTGTAGGTCTCATTCTTCTGGCCTCTGTCTACCTCCCCAGAGCCTGCCCCACGCCATTTCTCCATTTGAGCCCTATCTCATCTCCTCCAGACATTAGCACTGGGCCTCCTTGTTGCTCCTTTAGCCACACCAGGTTGGCTCCGCTGACAACTGGCCATTGTTCCCATGCCTGTTTACAGTTCACTTCTCAAGAAAACTTTCCTGATCCCACACACTAGCTTAGGTCTCCCTGGCAGTCTTCCAGAGCACCCTGCTATAGCCTCTGGTTTTCTATGGAAACGCTCACCCTGCCTCTCTCTATGTAGTGTATGCTGCCTTCCCTGCCAAACTGTAATCTCCATGAGTGGCTTGGCCTGTTCTGGGACAGCTCTCTCACCAGATCTTCATGGAGCATCTGGAAGACAATGGGTTTAGGGTAGTGATCGGCAAACTCATTAGTCAACAGAGCCAAATATCAACAGTACAACGATTGAAATTTCTTTTGAGAGCCAAATTTTTTAAACTTAAACTTCTAACGCCACTTCTTCAAAATAGACTCACCCAGACCGTGGTATTTTGTGGAAGAGCCACATTCAAGGGGCCAAAGAGCCACATGTGTCTCGCGAGCCACAGTTTGCCGACCACTGGTTTAGGGAGTGTAGTTGTGTGTGGTGTGAGTGTGTGAGTGCTTGAAGATTTGGTACTGCATCAGATTAAACTAGTTAATTAGGAGCGAATCAGTACATTGTGCCCAGTATGCTCACACTTCTGCCACGAAGCTAATGGTGAGCGAAAACTAAGGACTATGACCCTGATGGGGGATTATTAGAACACCAGACTATTTAAGCCTGGCAAAGAAAAGTATGATACATTTTCTCATTTAATGCCCCCATGAATAATACATTTTATTAGTTCCTTTCCATCTTTAACTGTAAAATAGGCTTTAAAGCTCAAATGAAAGAGTACTGTCATGAACAGTTCGTGAAATAAAGAACAACAGCATTAGCATTAACATAACTACAACTCATATACAGAGATAATTCACGAGCATTAACTAGATTGCATGCTTTAACTATGACATGTATATATGCAAAATAAATGTCTTTCTTATTTATTGTGTTGGAGGTGATGGGAAATGATATAAAAAGTATGTTGGAATATATGTTAATTAATAAAGGAGATAGTTTAGATCATATTACATGGTATATTTTAATATTGGTAATGATTGCAAATATTGTAATAATGTATTAAATGCTTACAATAATTATTTAAGTAGGCAACAGGAATTTTGAAGAGGCAAATAATTTCCCAATAGTTGGGAAACATTGGTTGACCAATATTTTTAAGTATTAATCAATTAGGAGTACACAGGAGCTCTAATTTGAGAATCTGAGGGAATGCTGTGGACTTATACATCTCTAAAAAGGTACAATCAAAATTACATAATAATTATTGCTTTCTTCAAGAGACAGGTTTCTAGTAACTACTAAGACATAATGCTTCAGGTAAATTAGTACAATATATCAAAATTTCAGTACAGGTTCACTAATAACAAAGGAAACATAAATAAGTAGTTTGAGGTAATGTTAACAGGATTTTTTACTGTAAATGTGAAGATGCAGATATACAGGGGGTGGCAAAAGTAGATTTACAGTTGTGAGTACGTGAAACAGTTTATTCTTGTATTATTATTTATTGTTGTGTTATATATTTTCCCATAGAAACAACTGTAAACCTATTTTTGCACAACCATGTATATGCAAATATAGAGAACTACATTTAATGAATTCAAAATGAGTCTCCACTGGCTAACTAGCAAACAGTGTAGCATAAAATCACCTTTCACTCTACGCACTTTTTCTGTTTTGGCAGATTCACTTCAACAAGGCATTGTGGGAGAGTCTAAGTTATTTTTACAACATTCATGAGGTCTCCAAAGGGAACATTTATAAAGAAAGACAGAACTATCATAGGTAAATAAAATAAATGAAAGGGGCAATCCACAGGAAAGTTTTAATTATTTACTGTGATATTATTTGTATTAATATATCTTATCCTTTGAGAGGCCCCTTACTGGGATACACTGAATTAGAAGAAACAATAGCAACTTTTTTTGCCAGCATTTCCATTGAGTATGAGCTCCATGTGGCCAGGAGCCAAGGAATCTGGTTTATTTTTTAATTCTGAGGACCCAAAACATTGCCTGGCACATAATATACGCTCAATAATATGAATGAATAAAAGACTTCCTTAGCTTTTATTAACATGCTTTTCCCCTACTACCTTTCTACAGGATATATCATTCCCATATTAACATATGATCTCAGTCTCTAATATGCTTATACCTGCTCTCTCTCTTAGTTACCTTCCTTAACTTGTGTATAATGTTCCTTATACTCCTGTGCATTAGAATTTTCTCTTTCAATTTTACTTATTCATCATAATTCCCCCTTCTTATTTTTTTTTATGTGCCAGTGGCCATTATCTGATCTGTTCTGGGACAATACTGCCAAGTTGATCCCAAATCTTAGAACTAGATTATATCTAGAATCAAATTAACAATGCAATTCTTCAATAAATGAGTCCTAAGACCAGTAGAAGTAAATGCTTTATGCCATTTGACTGTGGTGATTGAGTAGTTTGGGAAATACTCAATCTCAAGCAAGGCAACCTGGATATAATTTCAGGAAAACAATGACCAACGTTATATCATAGCCAAGTTCATTATTCTCTTCCAGAAGAAAAGAAAAAAAAAAATGAGTGCATGGTTTATGCATAGTCTGGAAAATAGGGACACAATGAAGAATGTGCATGTTTTACCAGCAAGCCCCAGAGTAGAGACAACAGACCTGAGGAATGGTGATATTACGATCACTAGAGAAGTGAAGCCTGTGCATGGTAACAGGTTAATCATAAGCTCTTGCTACAGCCTGGATGCTTTGAGAGCAGGAAGGAGGTTTCTGGCTACAAGGAAAAGAACTCCCCCCAGAAGTATAAAGTTGTCATTTTGGCCAAAATTCTTTGGTTGAGTTTGTTTGGTCTGAGTCAAATTACAAAACTTCAATATATTCTGAGTTTACCAAAAACATTTAGTTTCTTGATCTACAAAGCTAAGATCGATACCCTAAACCATAGTTCAGAAAGGAAAACGCCCTGGCCTGAGCAGTCAGTAGCCTTCACTGGACACCACCTCTATCGAGCCTGGCTTCCTTTCTCATTCTCATATGAACCGCATATAATTTCATAATATTTGCCATATCTATTGCTACTTATCTGCTGGCAATTACACAATGTACCTTTGTGAGTACATGATTACAGAAAATGGAGTTAAGTGATGCAAGCATTTTGTTGTCGGTAGACAATTAGACATTTGTTAGAGCAAAGACACAATTCTGTAGCCTCAGCACGCAATCTTGTGGGTGTGACTCTAACTTTCATCAAAAACGAAAATTTTGGACCATGTCTTAACAAGTTGTTTGGGATATAAACATAGGGAACAGTTTATTAAGGAAGGTATTAAGAAAAATAAAAGTTTTCAAACCTGGGACTGATATCTTCCCCACAGTTGGATGTTTCATTTCCATAATGAGACCATTGTGTAACACCTTAAAATGTTAAAAGAGAGAAAAAAATACATTACAAATTAAATTATCTTCAATCTCAAGGTATAGAGAAAGCCACCAATTCAGTCCATTGACGAAAGGTATTAGAAAAGAGAGATGCTTGAAATTTTGTTTGAAAGTAAATATTTGATACAAAAATAATGTTTCTATTTTATATTTTACCAAGTGAAGCTAAAAAAAAATAAGATTCAAAGTCTTCCCACTCTTAAAAATATTATTTGCTCCTAAATATAGGGCATGATCTTCTCCCTTTCATCTAGGCATGATCCTCTAAATAGTAAAGCTTCACCTCTTCCTGCACTGCTTCATAGCAGGATTTGGCCAAGGTCAACTCCAGGACAGGCCGGGAAGCAGCAGACCTGGAGCAGAGGAGCCCCCTGGGGTGGCACATATGCTCCTGGCAATTTATTTGGTGGAAGGTATGGGGAGTTGGTGCAGTTTGAAAGGTGAATCAGAGTATCCAGAGGCCCAGTGACTTATGGAAGTGGACAGATTCAGGGCTGCTGTGACAAGCAATGAACAGAGCCAGCTGACAGGGGAGCCCAGAGTAGGCCCAGGTCAGAGACCTGAGCAAGAGATTGAAACCAGAGATGTTTTCAGTGATAGTGAGACCTTCATCATAAGACTGAGCTTCATAACTAGGATTCCACTATCCTGCAGTTTGGGGCAGGTGAGGGAGGGAAGAGACAACTGAAAAAAAATAAAATAAAAGCCAGAAACCTCATCTTAGAGGACCAATTAGATTCTCATGCACTGGGACCAAGAGGGATATTTATTAGTATCCCATCAAGAACACAAGGTGACTTGGTCTCAGGGTTAAGATTCAAGGTCAGTTACTATCTAACAGGGACAATCTAACAGTGCCCGACCAGCAGAAATCTGACTTGATGCTGAATTGCTTGACTACTGAACCAGAGCTACTAAGATCCTTGGCGTATAGAGGCTACCGTTCTTTCCTATGGGGTGGGCAGGAAAACAAAACCTGCCAGGGATCAGGTGCCCTCCCACTGTAGGAAGTGGATGAGTTGGGGGCATAGACTGTGATTCTAAATGTAGAAGTTGAATTACTAGAGGCAAAATGTTCTATAATCCCACAAATAAAAATGCTATAAAATTATTTTCTTTTTTGTGTGTGTTTTTTTAACAACTGGAGGCTATCTGGCTATCCTGTCTCAAAGAACACCCAAAAATCCAATTTACTATCATATTACTGCATCTTCAGGGAAACAGATATGAGTGGCTAACACTGTGTTTCACCTGCACTATCTACCAAGTGGAGATCTCTCTCTTCCTGTGCTGTACATGGACCTAAAGGACAGACATAGTTCAGTGGCACAGTAAACCAGTGGACCACAACGTCATGCTAACTGAACCAGAGCTACTCAAATCCTTGGCACATAGGGAATGGCAAGTTGTAATGGTTTTATGAAGCATATCCATATTCCTATATAATCCACTCACAAAGCAAAAGAGCATGCAATGCATAAACTAGTAAAAATGTTTTCCTGCTTGGAAAACTCAGAAAAAGAGGTCAAATATCTTGTTTGTTTGTTTGTTTGTTTGTTTTTTATCCATTTCTATTAAGGTTTTTTGGTCCCATTATGGAATAACACCCTCCAACCCCCCCACAAAAAACGATAATCTCATGGGTGATTTTTTAAGTTTAGAACTATAACTCTGCAATGGCTATCCAGACTCCCACCACTTTTTTTGGGGGGGGGAGGGGGGGAGGGAGGGTGTGGTCACCACTTTTGGGGCAACATGCTCTTTAAACAACAACCATGTCAGCGCCCCCTCATTGAGGATGACGCCACACCATATGGAGATCCTTTCTAGGGATGCCTTGCCTCTCTTTTGGAGTCACCAGCTTTGCACCCAGGAGCTGGCCAGAGAAAAAGCTTGTCAGTGTTAGAACTGTGCTATAATTTAATTCTGGTGTGGCTCGTTCTCAGCACCCGCCCAGCACAACCTCCTCCTGCGTGGGGGTGGGGGCTAAATGCCAACTCGAGGTGCTAAATCTCAGTTCTACTGAGGACAGGAACAAAAATACCGAGCTAAATTTCACTCGAAACAATTATCCGCACTGAATCATTCTTCTCGTATCTCTGTTGCCCTCCTGACTACCTCTCTGTAATAACACTGCACTGCTACTCACAAAAGACAAAAGTGAGTGTTCTCAGCTAAATATAACTTAACTGATAGTGTTGAAATTAATTAACGCTGAATTGTAATTATGTAGCAAACGCTAAGTGTCAAACGTGAAAGGGTAGTTGGTAAAGGTCAAGGGACATATGTCAAAGTTTTGTAGAAGCGAAAGCTAGCAGTTGATTGAAGTTTTTCACAGAAGCAGCTTAAGGAGTGTATTTCCTCCAGCCCTACCCCCATTGCTGTCTGCATACACCATTCCCAATAAGAAACTTTGTTTCTAACCTTATTAATTCCTTTTCCTTGAAAAGCATTCTGTTTTAAGCAGAAATATACATTTTTCTGCTGTCTGGCAAAGAAAGCTAACTGCAGTTTCTCACTGGCTGTAGCCACGGTGCAGTTATGAGGCAAAGGGGAACATCTGAGCCCCCATCTTCAGAAAGACCTGCCATGGTTGCCACCCACCTTTTTATGTCAAGTCTGAAGTCGATAGAATTCCATAGGCTTTCTTTGTGAATCAGGTCAGGTGATCTCAGAGAACAGTTGAGGCTGTGGCAGTGCCGTCCCTGGAAACCCTGCCTAAGGACTTGGAATCTTGGAAAACTCTCCAGCCCCGTTTGTGGGGCAAGTCCTGCTCTGCTTAGTAACATATTCGAGGATCTCAGAGACCAGTCTGCCTGAATTTTAACATAAATCTCCCTTGCTGCACTTCAGGCGTATTTTCTCATCTTAGCTTCACTGAAAATGGAGAAACTGCCACGTACTAACATTTGTATATCATATCTGTGGGAATGGTTACTAAATGTTCCCTTTCCTTTTTGTACCCAGGCTCAACACCCCAATCTCTATTACCTTAATCTAGAAATGCACATTTAATAGTGTTTCATTTTTTGATCACTAACAGTGGAACAGGAACCTTGGCTTAGGGACCGTCAACTACCATTTTCCCATAGGGAGAATTTCATGCCTAGAACCTCAGTCTGGCCATTCAGGATATTCTTCATCACATATTTAGTTATTTTAAATAAGGCACGGACCTTCCCTAGATTTTTGTAGTGAATTCTGTCCTTCTTCTCTTTATTTTATTTTAGCCTCCCTAAATCTTTCCTGGTTTGGTAGCTTTTCTTAATTTCATTTCTTCTTGAAATTTCAAAAGCATTTTCTTGACAAGAATAGAATTGTAGACAGTGCCCCAACATCTTTAGCAAAGTATCAGGCCTATTTAAAATAAGGTCTCTCTTTCTTCTTTAAGAGTTTTACAGATTGACAGCCTAATGAGAGAGTCAAATGGTAATGTATTAATGATGGGGGGGGGAGGGAAGGAGTAAAATGTATACCTTAAAGTTACGTGGGAAATAAAAGTTTAAGTGAAAGTAAGAGAGTCCTTTTATAAAGTCCTATGGCAGGAATGGCAAGGGGGGAAAGTCTACAATATAGCACTAGCAAGAAAAAACTGTAAAACAAATCAAATAAAAATATCCACTTTATAGGCAGTGAAAATCTACACAGAAAGCAAGAGATCTGGGTCAAGAACAGAAGTAGGAAAGCATATTCAAATGAAAAGAGACTGCTAGGGCACTGGCATTAAATTGTTAGGGGCACAAATACTAGTAGAATATTAGAAATTAACGATTATTATAATAACTATTAATCATGCTCTGTTAACTGTGATTGTTCTGTTCTGATTAGAGAAAGCACATTCTAACCTCACTGAGAGTTGTAAGCCCTGGGACCTGGGAGCTAACATCGAAATGCAGTCCATCCTCCTTTCCTGAGAATCGCCTACCATTATGGAAAGATTTATAACCTCATGGCACCTAGTCCTGGAGGCACCTGTTCTTTAAAACCCCAGCCTCTATTACCTGTAATCTGGTCCCGGGGGCCCTGGGCACCCACTATCTGTGACCCCACATGACTTACAACCTGTAATGATTATCCCACACCCACTTTCTCATCCCTGTAATACCTACTTCCCCACGTAATCTTGCCCTTCTACCCAATATAAGCAGTTGGCTTATGGTGGGTGGAGAGCAGATTTTTGTAGATGACCTGCTGCTCTTCCAATCTGCCGGCATTGTTGGAATAAACGTTCATATATGACTCAACCCTGTCTCTGCTTAATTGGCTGAAGTAGTGACAGGCAGCCCTTGGTTGTCTGATTACAAAATGACATACAAATGATACATGTAAAGAGCACATCAACGCATTATATATGTATATATACATATATATATAACACATAGACACAGACAACAACGTGGGGATAGCCAGAGGGAAAGGGGGTGGGGAAGGTGGAAGAGGGCAAAGGGAGCATAAATGAGGACAGAAAGGGCCTTTGCTTTGGGCAATGGGCGCACAACGCACTGTGCAAACGATGTTTTATTGACTTGTACACTTGAAACCTGTACAATTTTGTGAACCAATGTCACCACGATAAATTCAATTTAAAAAATCAATGGAATACCGTCAATGATTTTAACAACACACGAGAACTGATCTATCTATCCATTCACTATGAATAGAGATATAATCTATTCGTTGAGTGTAACAAACACCATAGAGTACCTATATGCTAGATAATGTGAAAGGGCTGGTGATAAAAAGACAAATAAACTTCATTCAAAGTGACTGTGATAAGAAGAAAGGGTAGGGAATAAGAGACCTAAGCCAATTTGTAAGACATAATTTAAACTCCACAATGTCCAATAAGAAACAGGTAACTCTGCCTCCCTCCAAAGGAAGCTGAACGATGTAGGTGAAGGAGGCAAGTAAAAGTCTCAGAATAAAAATGATGTTGAAATATAACATTAAGGTTAATTATTACAATGACAAACAAGATAACAGCAACTATTGCTTACCAAAACTCCTGAGGGTCAAGTGTTGAGTTAGGAGCTCAGCATGGGTGGGGAACTTTTTTCCTACCAAGGGCCATTTGGATATTTACAAACTATCCACAGGTCATACAAAATTATCAACTTAAAAATTAGCCTTCTCTATTTGGTCAAACAGTTCATTAACTCACCCCCAATGCCTTGGCAGGGCCAGACCAAATGATTTTGAGGGCTTTATAAGGCCAGAGGCCAGAAGTCCCACCCCAGAGAGTTGTCTCCATTTAACCCCCTCATTAGCTAAACTAGGTAGGAATTACTATCATCTGCATTTCTACTGATAAAGTGGTGGAAGCCTAAAGAGGCCAAGTACTTGCCCAGGATTTCACAATTAATGAGTAGCTGCCAGGTTCCTGAGAGTGAAAAGAAAAGATAAACAAGCATAATTTGATTTACCATTAACCCAACTAGCTGATGTGCTCAGTTTTGTAAAACAAATTAGTCAATTCATGGAGGAAAGAAAATCAGCCAAACGAATTGCTTGTACTGCTTGTCATTATGAGACCCAATTCGTTAATAAACTGAACTGCTCCCTCACAGGTAGTCAAGGAAATTCTGGCTACTGCAGACACCAAGGCTGTGAAAGATAAAAGATTTGGGCCCCGCCAGGCTTAGATTTAGAGGGGACAGATCCAGTGGGTGACCTTAGGCAAGGCAATTAAGTATATGAGGTTCAGAACCCTCATCAGTAAAAAGGGAGTAAGAATATCTTTCTCAGGAGTTTCCAAGGGTTAAGTGAGATGATGAGGGCAAAGCACTGAGCACAGTGAATGGCAATTGTTTCACCGCTCTCCACAAACTAGGTCAAACTCTGGCTCCACCAAGTTCCAGTTGTGTGGCTTTGGGGCACATTCATTCATGCAACAAACATGTAAATGTATCAACAGTAATGATTAATAATCCTATATAATAAAGAGCTGATATGCAAATGGTCATCACGCCCTCATGCCATCATGCTGTGATGCCCTCACGCTGTCACAATCCATCACCAGGGGCTGCATGCGCAGTGGGTGCACGCAGGTGGGTGGGGCTGTGTGTGCGCTGAGGCATGCGTGGGTAGGCGGGGACTTGAAGCTGTGTGGGTGGCACGGAGATGGGTCCTGGCGGCTCCGTGCAGCAACAAGGAGGTGAGGCCTGTCGGCTCCTTGCGGTGAGGCCTGGGGGTCCTGTGGCTCCGTGTGGTGTGGAGGCAGGACCCCCGGCTCCAGCCTACCTCTTTGGGGCAATCCATTGAGGAGCCCAGGATGGGTGGGCAGGGCCTTCCTCTTTGGGGCGATCAATTGTGGGGCTCCTGCACTGTGAGAGGGCACAGGCCAGGCTGGGGAACTGCCCTCCCCCCGCCCCCCCCGCCCCCGAGTGCACAAATTTCATGCACTGGGCCTGTAGTTAATAAAAAGTATCAATTGTTACAGTGCCAGGCACTGTTAACTGCTGAGGAAAAACTGGGTCACAGAACAAGCAAGGCCCTTGCCTTCAAGAAGCTTACGATCCTATAAGGGAGACTTTTGAATTAATTGTTATCCATAGGTCTATTACTGTTACATAACAGGTGTTTAGTTCTGTGCTATATCCCCAGTGCCTTGAACATTACTTGGCACTCTCTGGTAGATGCTCAATAATGTTTTATTGAATTTATTGAATTAAATGTACTTATTTATCTATAAAATTTAATTCACTAAGTATAAAGTGGCTCCTTTCTATTTAGTGAAGGGGGGTGATTGGAGAGTTTTCTCTATTTTACCTTTTTATTTATTTTTCAATTACAATTTACATTCAATATTATTCTTTATTTCTTGCTTTATGGTGCTTTAATTTTGGCATTTTCAAATTTATTAAAGCTTTCCTTTATGTCTGCACTTTAAAAATATATATGTTTTTACTGATTTCAGAAAGAGGAAGGGGGAGGAAGAGAGAAGGGAGAGGAAGAGAGAGAGGTAAAAATATCAATGATGAGATAGAATAATTGATCAGCTGCCTCCTGTATGCCCCCTACTGGGGATTGAGCCCACAACCCAGGCCTGTGCCCTGACCTGAAATCAAACCATGGCCTCCTGGTTCATAGGTCGACACTCAACCACTGTACCACACTGGCTGGGCCTTTATGGCTATACTTTTTATGACATATTTTAAAATGTCTTCCCTACTCTGGGTGATAAAGATATCCTCCTAAATTATCCTATAATGATTTTGACATTGGCCAATCTATAAATATAAAAAGCTAATATGCTAAGTGTCCGACCATCCAGGAAATGATGTCACATAGCAATGCCCAGCTTCCTCTCCCTAGTGACTAGCCTCCTTGCAGTTTCTTCAGCCCAGGAACATGACTTGCTTTATAGCCAGGTGGAAACACTTTACACTGTAATCAAATGTCTGTGAAGCATTTTCCTGTGCCTCATCTCATTTGATCCTCACAGAAGTCCTGGAGTAGGTAGATAGGAGACTCGGTGGAATCCAAGTTACTTTTCATTAGCTGGAAAATGCAGATTTAGAAAGCTTAGAAATTTGATCCTACTGAAAAGAAGTAAGAAATGATGGACCTTGAAAATGACTTCAGGTTTTCTCACTGTGCAGAATATAGTCAAACACTGAACACTGCTGCAGTTAAATATTTTACCCTTTGTTCTCCCTGCGTGATCTACAATAATAATCTGCTTCATGTTGTTATTCACTGCTGTGTTGCTGACAATTACCTGAAAGAGAAGTTGGGGTGCTTCACTGGGCTGGAAAAAGTTTAGCTACATCAGAAAGCAGGTCTAATTAAGCAAGTTTATTCTATATACATAAAAGGCTAAGTTGACTGACGCATGCACAGTACATATAAAGCTCTCGCTGGCACCAATCTCACACATTAGTTTTGATCTGTCATTGTCGATCGTGAATTTGGTTGACACTTCTATTATAGAGAAAGAGCAAAGAGCAATATTAAAATATTTCTTCTAATTAATTTCCTTTCAATGTGCATGAATTCGTTCACTGGGCCACTAGTTTATAATAAAAGCTCACAGCAAGTTTGGGACTAGAAGAATTACTCTAAAGATAACATCATACTTAATGGTGAAAGACTGAATGCTTTTGCTTTAAGATTGAGAACAAGGCAAGCATGTCTACTTTCACTACCTTTTTAAAAAAATATACTTTTATTGATTTCAGAGAGGAAAGGAGAGGGAGAAAGACATTGAAACATCAACAATGAGAGAGAATCATTGATTGGCTGCCTCCTGCCTTCCCCACACTGGGGATCGAGCCCACAACCCAGGGCTATGCCCTGACCAGGAATTGAACCCATGACATCTTGGTTCATGGGTCAATGTTCAACTGCTTTCACTACTCTTATTTAACACACTAGAGGCCCGGTGCATGAAATTCATGCACGGGGGTGAGGGGGTCCCTCAGCCAAGCCTGCACCCTCTCCAATCTGGGACCCCTCAAGGGATGTCCGACTGCCCTGGGATCGGGCCTAAACGGGCAGTCGGATATCCCTCTCACAATCCAGGACTGCTGGTTCCCAACTGCTCGCCTGCTTGCCTTCCTGATTGCCCCTAACCGCTTCGGCCTGCCAGCCTGATCACTCCCTAACCACTCTCCTGCCAGCCTGATTGATGCCTAACTGCTCCCCTGCCAGCCTGTTTGCCCCTAAATGCCTTCCCCTGCAGGCCTGGTCACCCCTAACTGCTCTCCCCTGCAGGCCTGGGTTCCCCCCAACTGCCCTTTCCTGCAGGCCCAGTCACCCCCAACTTCCCTCCTCTACCGGCTGAGTCACCCCTAACTGCCCTCCTCTGCAGGCTTGATCGCCCCCAACTGCCCTCCCTTGCAGGCCTGATCCCTCCCAACTGCCCTCCCCTGCTGGCCATCTAGTGTCCACATGGGGGCAGAATCTTTAACCACATGGGGGCAGCCATCTTGTGTGTTGGAGTGACGGTCAATCTGCATATTACTCTTTTATTAGATAGGATAGAGGCCTGGTGCATGGGTGGGGGCCAGGTGGTTTGCCCTGAAGGGTGTCCTGGATCAGGGTGGGGGTTCCCTTGGGGAGTGGGGTGGTCTGGGTGAGGGGCCTGTGGTGGTTTGCAGGCCCTGGGATCTGGGGTTTATTTATCTTCTACAATTGAAACTTTGTAGCCTGGAGTGGAGCCAAACCTTCTGCTCATTCTGTGGCGGCAGCCATTTATGTTAGGATTTATGTATCTTCTATAATTGAAACTTTGTAGCCTTAAGTGGAGGCCAAAGCAGGCCAGGGCTGCAGAAGCTTGGCTTCCTCCATTGCCACTGGCAACCATAGCCTCCTGCTCTCTCCAGCTCCGTGGCTGCCGCCATTTGTTTGGACTTATGCGTCTTCTGTAATTGAAACTTTGTAGCCTTGAGTGGAGGCCTGGGCCGGCAAGGGCAGGCGGAAAGCTTGGCTTCCTCCATTGCCGGGGAAACCCAAGCCTCCCTCCTGCTCTCTGTGGCCGTAGCCATCTTGGTTGGGTTTATTTGAATATTCCCTCCTGATTGGCTGGTGGGCGTGGCTTGTGGGCATGGCTGTGGGTGTAGTGGAGTGATGGTTAATTTGCATATTACTCTTTTATTAGATAGGATTACTAGAAGTTTTAGCTATTGCAATATTGAAAAATAAAAACATAATTTGTATAAAGGCATATGGGAAGGGATGAAATAAAATAATAAATAAAAAAGAAATATAATGAATAAAAGGAAGAACATTTTAAAGGAAGAAATCATACAGATTGATATGACTGACTGCATAAAAAATATTCCTAGAACTAATGAATTTGCAAGGTCAAAGGTGCAAGATCAACACACAAACATCAGTCACATTTATTTACCAACAGTGAACATAAATAAGGGACACAAAATTAAAACACAATATCATTAAAAATCACTCCAAAAAGAAAGAGAAATACTTAGATATACACTTAACAAAACGTGTTCAGACTCTGTATATTGGAAATTACAAATGCTGATGAAAGCAATCAAAGGGACCTAAATAAATGAAGAAGAATACCATGTTCTTAGTTTTGAAGAGTCAACATCTTCATTTATCCACAGCTTTCATGTAATTATTACCAAAATCCTAGAAATGTTTTTTGTAGACACAAACAATGCTTATTCTACAATGTAAATGGAAAGACATGGGTATCAGAATAACTTAAACAATCTTAAAATAAGAATGAAGTGAAAGAGAATCTGTCTGATGTTAAAGTATACTACATAGCCGCTAAGAGAGGTATTGATAGAGGGTTGGCCACATAAATCAATGGAACAGAATAGAGGACTCAGAAATGTATCCACACAAATATGCCCAAATAATTGCTGACAAAGGTGTAACTGCAGTTGAGGAAGGATATCCTGTTCAACAAATGGTACTGGAATAATTGTGAAAAAAAAGAACAAAAAATCCTCCACCTAAGTCTCATATCCTCTGCAAAAATTAACTTGAAATGGACCATGGACTTCAATGTATAAATTTAAAATGACAAAATCATAGGAACAATCTTGGAGATTGCTCTGCAAAAGCTCATGTTAAGAAGATGAGAAAGCTACAAACTGGGAGAAATATTTGCAGGCAATATATCTGACAAGGGACTAGTATCCAGCCTATATGTAAGAAGTCTTACAATTAAACAGTAAAACACAAACAGCATAAGTAAAAAATAGGCAAAAGGCATAAACAGACATCTCACCAAAGAGGATATAGAGATTGCAAATAAGCACATGAAAAAGTGGTCAATATCAATAACCACTAGGGAGATGCAAATTAAAAGCATAACAAGATATTAGTGCCAGAATGGCTAAATTTTTTTAAGTGACATAAAATACTGGCAAAGAGAAACTGAATCACTCATTCATTTCTAGTTAGAATGGAAAATGATGCAGATATTCTGGAAAAGTTTGGCAGTTTCTTAAAAAACAAAACAAGCAAACAAACAAAATCAGCTAAACATACAGCTGCATACATTCCAGGAGTTGCACTCCTGAGCATTTATTCCTTAAATCAAAATGTATGTTCATACAAAATGTATGTTCATATGCACTGAATGTTCATAGCAGTTTAATTGTATGTGATAGCCCCAAATTGGAAATAACACAGATATCCTTTAACTGGTGAATCATTTTCCAACTGTGGTACATCCATAACATGGAATACTCCTAGGTAATAACAAGACACAAACTATTAATTCATGCAACAACTTGGATGAATCTTGGGGGATTTATGCTGTGTGGGGGGAAAAGCCAAATTCATAAGGTTACACAGTGTATGTTTTCACATAATAGCATTCATTTTTTGAAAAAAACTTTAAACTTTATTTTCAGTTACAGTTTATATGCAATATTATTTTGTATTAGTTTCAGGTATAGAGCATAGCGGTTACACAATCAGATACTTTACAAGATGATCCCCCTATATTTCCAGTATCCACTAAGCACTCACTGTACATAGTTATTACAATACTAGGGGCCCAGTGCACAAATTCGTGCATCTTGAAAGGAACTGTGGACCGTGAGACTGTGGTGGGCACAGGGGCAGGTCTTGGCCCATCCTCCACGCCCCCGCTCAGCCCCTCCCACTGCGGACCCCAGTCCCCTGTCTGCTGGCAGCCCCACTACTGCCTCTGCCGCTCGCACCCACTGACTGTGCCAGCCCCACTCGCACCTGCTGACGGCATGGAGTGATTGGGGCTAGTGCCAGCAGTGGCTGCAAGTGGGGCCAGCGCCATCAGCGGGTGCAAACGGCGGCTACAAGCAGCGGCTACTACCCCAATCACCCCTCAGGAGAAGCAGGGGGTGGAGAAGCCCTCAGGGGCAAGTGGGGCCAGCATCCCCTGCTTGCACCTGCTGACAGCTCCAAACAATCAGGACCAGCACCGGGCACCGGCAGTGGGTACAAGTGGCAGCTCTGGTGCTGGCATCAGGTGTGAGCAGTGGCTCCAGCACCAGCAGTGGGTGTGAGCAGGGCCGGCACCAGCAGCAGGTGCAAGCACCGGGTGGGACCGCAGCATGTGGGAGCAAAGAATTTTCAGTAACCACCAGAGGCTCGCCCCAATGACAGCGACCGGCACCCCGCCTTGGTCTGGCGCCCCTGCTCACCTGTTCCACCATCCCCCTGTGGCCAACGCCCGCCATGTTCCACACTCTGCCGCCTGCTGCTGACACCCGCCTTGTTCTGTGTGCGCCCCCTGGTGGTCAGTGCACATCATAGCGACCGGTTGTTCAGTTGTTCTGCCATTCATTCTATTTGCATATTAGGGTTTTATATATATAGATTGTTGACCGTTTTCCCTGTGTGGCACTTTACATCCCCAAATTGTACTTATTATTTTTGAAACTATCAATTTGTACTTCTTAATCCCTTCATATTTTTCATCCAGTTTCCCCAACCTCCTCACCTCTGGCAACCATTACTTTGTTCTCTGTATCCAGGAGTCTGTTTAAATTTTGTTTGTTCATTTAGTTTTTCTCTAGACTCCACATGTAAGTAAAATCATATGGTATTTGTCTCTCTCTGACTGACCTATTTCACTTAGCATATACCCTCTAGGTCCATTTGTGCTGTCACAAATGGTAAGATTTCATTCTTTTTTATGGCTGAGTGATATTCCATTGTATATGTGTATGACCATTTTTTTATCCAGTCATCTCTTGATGGGCACTTGGGTTACTTCCATATCCTGGCTATTGTAAATAATGCTGCAATGAACATAGGAGTGCATATATTCTTTTCAATTAGCGTTTTGGGTTCCTTCAGATATAAACCCAGAAGTGGAATCATTGGGACATAAGGCAGTTCCATTTTTTTTTTAATTTTGGGGGGACTATCCAGTTTTCCTTAGTGGCTGCACTAATGTGCATTCCCACCGACAGTGCACAAGGGTTCCCTTTTCTCCACATCCTCACCAACACTTGTGTTTGCTGATTTATTGATGATGACCATTCTGACAGGTGTGAGGTGATATCTCATTGTGGTTTTAATTTGATTGCTCTGACGAATAGAGATGCTGACCATCTTTTCATATTTCTATTGGCCATCTGCATGTCCTCTTTGAAGAAGTGTCTATTCAATCCTTTGCCCATTTTTTAACTGAACAGATTTATTTTTTTATGTTGAGTTTTATTAATTCTTTATAATTCTTGATATTAACCTGTTATCAGATGTATCATTGGCGAACATGTTCTCCCATTCAGTAGGTTGTCTTTTTTTTGTTCGTGGTTTCCTTTGCTATAAAAAAAATTTTCTTTTAGTTGATATAGTCCCATTTGTTTATTTTTTCTTTTCTTTCCTTTGCCTGAGGAGGAAAAAAAAATTGCTAAGATAAATGTCAAAGTTTTTACAGCCTATGTTTTTGTCTAGAAGTTTTATGGTTATGAGTGTTATATTTAAGTCTTTAATCCATTATTAGTTTATTCATTCATATGGTGTAAGAAGGTTTCATTTTTTTGCATGTATCTGTCCAATCTTCCCCACACTATTTATTGAATTGACTGTCTTTACTCCATTGTACGTTCTTACCTCCTTTGTCAAATATTAATTGACCATATAGGTTAATTTGTGGGATCTCTATTCTGTTTCATTGATCTGTATGTCTGTTGTGATGCCAGTGCCATGCTGTTTTGATTACGATAGCCATGTACAATAGTTTGATATCAGGTAGCATGATTCCTCAAACTTTGTTCTTCTTTCTCAAGATTGCTGTGACTATTTGGGGGCTTTGTGGTTCTATATAAATTTTTGGAATATTTTTTTTAGTTCTGTGAAAAACATTATTGGTATTTTGATAGGAATTGTGTTGAATCTATAGATCGCTTTGGGTAGTATGGACACTTTAATCATGTTAATCCTTCTTATCCATGAACACAGTGTATGCTTCCATTTCTTTGTTGTTGTTGTTGGTTTGTGTTTGTTTTTTTTTTTAATTTCTTTCTTCAGTGTTTTATAATTATCCAAGAACAGTTGTTTTACCCCCTGGGTCAAACTTATTCTAAGGTATTTTTTTAAATAAAATTGTGAATGAGATTGTTTTCTTAGTTTCCCTTTCTGATAGTTCATTATTGGTATATAAAATGACACTGTGTTTTGAATATTTATTTTCTATCCTGCAACTTTACTGAATTTATTTATCAATTCTATTATGTTTTGGGGGGAATATTTAGGGTTCTCTGTATACAGTATCAGGTCATCTGCAAATAATGACAGTTTTACTCATTTCTTTCCAATTTCCATGCCATTTTGCCTTTTATTTCTTCTTGTCTGATTGCTGTGGCTAGGACTTCCAGCATTGAGGCATAAAAGTGGTGAAAATGGACATCTCTGTCTTGTCCCTGATATTAAGGGAAATGCTTTTTTTTGTTTTTCCCCATTGAGTATGATGTAAGCTGTTGGTTTGTCATATATACCCTGAACGTTGAGATATCTTCCTTCTAGCCCCACCTTGCTTAGATTAATCATAAATGGGTGCTGGATTTCATCTGGAATGTTTGGTGTCCACAGCGATTCTTTCTCTTTATATCTGTGTTGCACCCCGGTTGGGAACACTAGAATCTTATTATATTGGGGAGTGGTACTAAACTCTTAAGAGACAGCATAGTGTGGTGGAAAGGCTTTAGGCTAGGCCATCAGGGAGACATGAGTATGCCACTTTTCTTCTGTTGGCTGAAGTGCTGTCTAGAAGCTTGCGTATAGTAAGATGCAAGTAATATTTTATTGAGGGCTTGCTTTCAGTCTCCTTGATGGTAGTGTGTTGTAAACTTTATTAAAATTAAATATCTACTGGGATCTAATTACAATAAGGCATCACTTAATTTGTCATAGCAGTGCTTTCTCTTAGTAAGTCCACAGGAATATGAAGGAAGCAGGATATAACAAAGCGTCAGTATCTGCTTCCTTAACAATTTCTCCTTTAATAAAGTTATATATGCCAAATACGTCTGACTCCTTATCACTCTTGAGACAGTATGATGTAAGTTTAACCAGGAAAATTTTTCAGGATCAGGAAACCAGAGGATATAATGTCATGACACAAGTGATATCTGAACAGTCACAAAGCAAAACATCAACTGATACATGTGACAGTTACTCAGTCCTGTATCACAAGGAAGCACTGTTATTTGTCTACTTTATGTCAGCCATTCTAGAGAACCATACCCACCCAAGGGGCAATTAAGCAACTGTCCTGTGACTACAGAAGATCATCGACATAGCTCACCACATCCTCCTTGCACCTGATTCATCACTTGCAAAATTTGCTCAGGTTCAAAATAAACAAATAAAACTCAAAACAATTATGACAATTAGCATGTTTCTAAGAGAAAAACACTAAGGTGGTGGTTGTGAAAGTCAATAAATTCTGTGTTTTAATTTTACATTTTGGTCTGGTGGTCATGGGAATTTGTGTTGGTGGGGAAATACTTTATTTGTTGCAGGCAGATGTGTGTTTGCTCTAAAGCAAGAGGTAAGGAGAACTATTTTAGGAAGGAGTCTGTATGACTAAGGTTGGGGGAGATAAAACTGATGTGTGAGCAGGGTCACTGATAACTTTGTGGGCAAGTAATCCTTTGGATATGCCAAGAGATTTTATCACCCAAAAAGGCTGAGTCATACATATATAATTTTGGCTTGAATTAGTTGGAGTGTGGCGTGGAGGAGTAGGGATGGTAATACGCAGAAAATAAAACAGAGAGACATAAACTTAATCCAGTGTTAGGCCTGAGCTTCTTGCAACACAGTCAATTTTCTCAGCTAACTTTTTGTATCCAGTGGCTCATAATTTCAGTTCCATGCTATCAACCTGCCTTACAGACATATTTTTCAGCCAGGATATTCATGGCACTGCCACATCTCAATGGAGCTGCCAGAAAAGTGTCTCTTGCCTCTGATTTTCCTAACATGAGAATCATGGGAGACACTGCCTTCTAAATTCTAGCTGTATGTTCTGTTATCTTTTAGACTTGACACTTGACACTGCTTCTCTAATTTTGACATTTTGCTTCTGCTCACAATGAGCTGAACCATGTGGTCAATAACCTTTGAAACAGGTACTATTAGAATTCCCATTTACAGATTATTAAACTAAAATAAGAAAGACACTTGCTAAACCTTGAGCAGCTAGCAAGGCTGAGAGCTAGAATTTAACCTAGAAAGCCTGATTCCAGAGCCTGCACCTTCAGCCACTACACTACAACTTCATCTTTTGATAGAATCCAAAGTGAAATTCATTCATATAAAACTCTAGTCTGTGACACCTCATACTATTTACTTCAATTCAAATCAAATTTATTGTGTACTTGCTATGTGCCAAATGGTAGATAAGCACTTGAACGTATTGATTCTTTTAAACAACACTTACTAACAAATACCTTTGCCAGGTACTGTGGAAGAGGATAGGGATATAAAGTTAAATAGGTGTTGTTCCTTTTCTCAGAGACTACATGTAACAGATGATTATAAACCAACTAGAGGCCTGGTGCACAAAAATCGTGCACTGGTGGGGGGATCCCTCAGCCTGGCCTGCACCCTCTTGCAGTCCGCAACCCCTCACTCCATACCGCCCACCTGCTCCCTGCTCCTTACCGCCCAGCTGGCTGCTCCTTAGTGTTGGCTTCTGGCTGAGTGGCGCTCCCCATGTGGGAGCACACTGACCACCAGGGGGCAGCTCCTGCATTGAGCGTCTGCCCCTGGTGGTCAGTGTGCATCATAGCGACCAGTCATTCAGCCATTCAATCGATTTGCATATCATGCTTTTATTACATAGGATGTGATAAATGCTTTAATAGTGTAGGGTTAGAAGAGGAAGCACCAAAGTTGTTCTGAGCTGACCAAATAAGACTTTAGTAGAGTCTACTAATAGGATTCATGTGCAAAGAAGATAACATTGGGGATGTGTGTTGGGGGTGGAAGCATATTAAAAGTCAAGGAGTTTGAAAGAGTGTAATGTACAGGACTCTACAAGTGTTTGATGCTGCATTTGGGTGAGATGAGACTAGAAAAGTAGTTGAAGTTTTTGTTTTGATTTTTTGTTATTGCTTTGTTGTTTGTTTTATTTTGTGTGTGTTTTTTTTGTTTTTGTTTTTGTTTGTTTGTTCTTGTCTGTGCTAAAGTTTGGGCTTTATCCTATAGACCAGAAGTCACAGTTAAGGCCAATCAGTGAAGCAGACTGGGTCACCAACATTAGGGAAAATAGGAAAGCATATGCCAAGTTGAAGACAATAGCTGCTTCTTTGCTCACATAGATTAGATCCAGGCTTTCAAGTCCATGTTGTCTTTCATCAAAATTCCTAAGTTCAGGTTTACATGTGAAATCTACACATTTGTAATCTTAGCATCTAGAACCACAGAATTCCTAGGCTAGGCAAAATTTTCATTCTGTCCATAGTAACTAAACATTTCATCTCTATGACTCATGCATTCAAAATTACACAAAAAAACGTTTATATTAAATTGATAGCAACGTTGTCAAGAATCAATGTTTGAGAATCTAATCTGAACAGGATGGGTCATTTGAAAGAAACCAGGCCTACGATATTTCTTGCTGAGCCTTACATAGCACAGCTATCAGACATGAAGAGCATAACTGAACATTTTCAGTGGAACGTCAATAAAAATGGGTGTATGATGAGAAAAGGCCCTTGGGACTCATGTAAATGAAAAGTGCTTACAAAAGATGAGAATGGTCCAGTGGACTAGAGTCTATTGGTGAAAATGAAGAAGAGTGGTTGGCAAATAGTTTCCAAAATGTTGCAGCTTTATATCTACTGAGAAAAGGGAATCAACAACTGTGACTGACTGGGAAATACAAAAATAAATTCATATCTCTTGGATAAGCTAAAGACAACAATAATTTATTTTCTACCAAAGAAATCATGACAGCTTTGTATATAGCATGGAAAAGTATACTTGTACAGAGCAAAAATGAAATCTCAAATGGCATGAAATCCTTGTATAGAGAAAAAGTTACTACGTTAGCTCACCATAAGCAAAGGAGTCACTAACAATAACACAATATATTATTCTGTATTTGACAGCCCACAGGACCTCACCTGTTTCTCCAAATACAATATACATAGTCTGTGCAGCCTTTCGGTCACACACAGTGCTCTGTCTCAAGTGCCTTGCTTCAGTTCCCCATTCATCTTTCACCTGCCAGGCAAGTGTTGAGCCTTCTTTACATATCATTCTTTGTTTTCTTGGTGCAAAGCCCTTTAGCTAACAGTGTTGCTATCAATAAGCACTAACTCCTTCCCTGTTGATGAAGTTCATTGCTTGCATAACACTGCCTATTTTCAAGCAGCACCTGAGCAGTGAGTTACAGTGTGCATACTCGTATGGTGGTGGGGAGTCAACCCAATGCCTATGTCCTCCGAAATAAAACCCTGGCAACTCGGCTGGTGGATTACTGCACTGCTGTGGAACCTCAGCTTTTCTTTCACCCCACTCCACATATAATCTCTCTCCATGAGCTATTATGCCAGACTATAAGATGCTGCCTTTATACAGCTAAGAAAGAGTGAGGGCCTGGAGCATACAGATTAGTATATACTGGATAGTAATTGCCAATACTTCATGAATGCTTACTATGAGCCAAGCTTTTTGTATAGATTATTTCCTTTCATTGCCATTTAGCCCTGTTTTACCAGGAAACTGAGGTCCACAAGGTATATCATTTTTAAGGTGACCCAGCCAGTTGAAATAGCAGAGCTGGGATCTGAATTGGGGCTGCCTGGTGCCAGGGCCAAAGGTACCTACCCCTGTTCAATACTGTCTAATAACTGCCTTCCTGGTTATCAAGATATCTATTATTTTTCACCAGGAGTTGCTTGCTGCCTCTCTCTATAATAAACCTCTATACTCTTCTTACTCCCTCTGGTGGGTTCCTTACCTAAAAATTGTATCCTCATAAATCAAGGCTGCCAGAGGGTTTAAGGCAATAAAAATAAGGAAAAATACAATTTATTTCTGGAAAGAGTCCAGAACTTTCATCAAGAGCAGAGCAATTCTGGGAACTGGAGACTTGGATTAAATCTGCTGAAAAACAAGATCAAGGTAGTGATACATGATTAATTATAGGATTATCAAGAGATTATCTCTAGAAGGGACCATATGAGCCAAGTGTGAGGAGAGAGCATTCTGGTGAGTCCCAACAGTTAACAGAGACAGGGACAACAGGATGGTGATTGTCGGGGGAGGGGTTTGGTGGGAGGTGGAAGAGATATAGCAGGGATACATGGTGATGAGCAATTAAAATAAAATAAAATAAAGAAAAAATTTAAAATAAAAGGAAAAAGGGGGGAGGCTGGGAAAGGAAAGTAAAGGTCTCTACTGCCCGAAGCCTTCTACAACCCTTAATGTGTCTTGTTGGCCACCTTCTTAATAGGTAGGGTTTTATCTAGAAGAAAACACTTCAACAAAGAAACGTCTAAGAGACTAGATCTAAATTATTCCCATCACAAAAAAGAAATGATAACGATGTGACATCATACAGGTGTTAGCCACAGTCATATTACAATATATAAATGTATCAGATAAACATGTTGTACACCATAAACTTATATAATGTTATATAGCAAATATATTTCAATTTAAAATTTAATTAAAATAAATAAAACAAGACTACGCTTAAAAAAAGAGAAGTAAGTAAGCATTAACTCAAATGATTTAAAAAATTAAAAATAGGTGAGGATGCTAAGCTGATCCCTCTCTACCAAGACAGAAAGTGTGTTGTATCTGTTAGATATTAGAATTTTAAGAAGATAGTTTCAGATAATACATATCTATAAAGGCCTCCTGTTTTTCATTCATTCACTTATTTATTCAAAATTAAGTGTCTTCAATTTCAGTGCTTATAACTCCAACATGCCTCAGATCCTCTTGAAAGCAGGTTTAAGAGGTTTGCAAATCCAAGATTGCATTTCCAACAAACTCCCAGGTAATACTGCTGCTGGCAAGACTATATAACTGCATGAGAAGACCACCAAATGCACACATCCTGGGAAGGGACACAAGGCCAGGCTACAATAAGAATAGGGACAAGCACTGCAAGGAGAAGCACAACAGCTCCCATCTGAGAGGGCACTCCTCCAGTCAAACATTTCTCTCACCTATTTTTAATCCTTCTAGAATTTTACCATTTCTATAAAAATGGGCTACAGGCAAATTCAGCTAAAGGTCCCTTTTACGGTGATGGGACAGATGTTTAAAATGATTGTGCTTTTGTTTTCTCAAAACTTAAATAAAATACATTTGTTAATGCGTTTATCTGTTTCCAATTTTTTTAATTTAATAAATCTTTATTGTTCAGATTATTACAATTGTTCCTCTTTTTTCCCCCATAGCTCCCCTCCACCCGGTTCCTACCCTACCCTCTGCCCTTACCCCCCACCACTGTCCTCATCCATAGGTGTAAGATTTTTGTCCAGTCTCTTCCCACACCCCCCACACCCCTTTCCGCCCAAGAATTGTCAGTCCACTCCCTTTCTATGCCCCTGATTCTATTATATTCACCAGTTTATTCCGTTCATCAGATTTTTTTATTCACTTGATTTTTAGATTCACTTGTTGATAGATATGTATCTGTTGTTCATAATTTTTATCTTTACCTTTTTCTTCTTCCTCCTCTTCTTAAAGAATACCTTTCAGCATTTCATATAATACTGGTTTGGCAGTGATGAACTCCTTTAGCTTTTTCTTATCTGTGAAGCTCTTTATCTGACCTTCAATTCTTAATGATAGCTTTGCTGGGTAGAGTAAACTTCTTTGTAGGTTCTTGCTATTCATCACTTTGAATATTTCTTGCCACTTCCTTCTGGCCTGCATAGTTTCTGTTGAAAAATCAGCTGACAGTCATATGGGTACTCCCTTGTAGGTAACTAACTGTTTTTCTCTTGCTGCTTTTAATATTCTCTCTTTGTCTTTTGCCCTTGGCATTTTAATTATGATGTGTCTTGGTGTGGTCCTCTTCGGATTCCTTTTGTTTGGGGTTCTGTGAGCTTCCTGGACTTATAAGGCTATTTCTTTCACCAGGCAGGGGAAGTTTTCTGTCATTATTTCTTCAAATAAGTTTTCAATATCTTGGTCTCTCTCTTCTTCTGGCACCCCCATAATTCGGATGTTGGTATGCTTGAAGTTGTTCCAGAGGACCCTTACACTATCTTCATATTTTTGGATTCGTTTTTCTTTTTGCTTTTCCGTTTGAGTGTTTTTTGCTTCTTTGTATTTCAAATCTTTGACTTGATTCTTACGATCCTCTAGTCTGCTGTTAGATCTCTGTATAATATTTTTTATTTCAGTCAGTGTATGCTTAATTTCTAGTTGGTCCTTTTTCATATCCTCGAGGGTCTCACTAAATTTATTAGCCTTTTCTAGAAAATTCTTGAAAAACCTTATAACCGTGGTTTTGAACTCTATATCCAGTCATTTGCTTTTCTTCATGTCTTTCATTTGTGATCTGTTTCTTTGTCTCTGCATTTTGGTTGCTTCCCTGAGTTGATAGAGTGGCTTTGTGTGCTAGGTGTCCTAGGGCCCAGTGGCTCAGCCTCCCCCAGTTACCTGAGGTGGACACTCTTGGTGCACCCCTTTGTGGGCTTGTATGAACAGTCTTGTTGTAGTTAAGCCTTGATTGTTGTTGGTATCACTGGGAGGAATTGACCTCCAGGCCAATTGGCTATGAGGATCAGCTGTGTCTACGCTGGGAAAACTTCTGTGCTGGAGACAAGACTTGCAAAAGCCTCTGCGCTCAGCTTGGATGGGGCGGAGTCTCAGGGTGGAGCAGACAGCATTGGTTTCCTGTCAGCCCTGCCCTAATAGGCCCCTGTGTCTCAGTGTCCCGTGGTAATCACTGCAAGCACCTCTGAGAGAAAGCCACCCTCGAGTTCTGCCTGCTGCCAGACAGTCCAGTTTCTCCCCAAATGAGTCTGGGTCCCCAGAGTCTCGCCCAGAACTGGAGTTCAGCGTAGTCGGGAGCTTTTGTATCCCTCCCGCTTGAGAAAGCCAGCCACGCACTCAGTTGCCAGTCCTCTCCACATGCGCGTCTCAGTACCTCTGCCTCCTGCAGCTCTCAGTGTGCTTTTCTCTTCCCCTCTAGTTGTAGAATTTCCACTCAGCCAGCCTTCCTGTGGTTCTGGATGATGTCTGTTTTGTCTTTTAGTTGTAGTTTTGAAATTGTTGTGTGAGGCAGCAGTTTAGGTGTTTACCTATGCCCCCATCTTGGTTTCTTCAATTTTTCTTTTTTTTAATAAAGAATATAGAGTTAATTCCAACATATATTTGATTTTCATGGACATGGATAAATATACATAGGTAAGCTATGTGTATAAATTGTATATCCACATATTCTGTATATTTATACATAATAAACATCCATATTACACATGTAATACATATTCAAATCGTATTGCACTGACTTCAGAGGAGAGGTCAGTAAACCACTTGCTGTACTTGGATCTCAGATTCCAAGCCATTGCATTCAGCCCCACATATTCTTCATAGGAGAGGGAAGGACCAATTATGCCAGGTAGACGCAACTAGGATTAGATGTGGCAACTGCCATCTAGAAGTGCTCCCATTGCTAGTGTCTCCATGTAAAGAAATTCCCCTTGTATGTTTGTTTTCTCCAATTAAGAGAACAATACAGTCAAACATGTGATCATTTTGCCTCAACTGAGAGATAAGTCTAGTGTTCAAATGATCTCATCCCAGGTCCTGACCCTTGGCATAAATATCTTTCCATTTTGCTCACATGGTATCTGGTCTTTTTCTTATAATAATTTGACTGCTCTTTTTCACATGTGTTTTGTTATAAACTGCCTAAATCTTTGTAGGAAATAAACAGGAAATATATAAATATCGATCAATGTTGATCCAGCATCAGTTGGCAAGTGTCTATTATATGGGAGGTACTAGGGGTGGAGGGGAGCAACAATCCCTGTCATGGAAATGCAAACAGCAAGTAGACAATGGTGCTTTGTAGAGCTTAAGGGCTCAATACCCTTAATATGTGCCTGAATTAAAGGGATGTAGTACGTAAGATTAATGACTCTAATGTTTGCTAGAAAACCAAAGTTTCGTTTTATCAACAAAATGTTAGTGTTAAACACCAAATTAGTCAGTGATTTACTGTGGTTTTGTGATTTAATTGAAAGTCAGAGTCAGAAGTAGGAGTCCATTTCCAAAAATAAGTATCAGAAATTGTTCTTGTTAAATCAAAACAAGCCTCATCCTCTTTCAGAGAACTGTGACTTCAAGGAGACTGGACATCCCAGAGTGGAAAGGCTCACCTCCCCAGTGATCAGTTGAGGCAGTGGTCGGCAAACTGCGGCTCGCGAGCCACATGCGGCTTGCAAGCCGTGGTTTGCCGCTCTGTTGACTAATGAGTTTGCCGACCACTGAGTTGAGGTAGCTGTGCTTTTTGTATCTTTCTGCAATGGAAGCAACAGAAAAGAAATAGCAGCAGCCCCCTATGCCTGCTGAGTAGGGGAGAGACAGAGATAAAGAGAATACCATTGCCAATACCACTATTTCCTGGCACTGTGCCAGTGACTCACAGGTCATCATCTCCTTTCATGGTAAGACCTGCTTACTGTGCATCAACTGTGAAGAAAACTGAAACTCAGAGAAATGAAGTGATTTTCAAATGTCACAAAGTGGTAGAGCCAAGATTCCAGCCCATCCACTTGCTAAAATTGATCTTCTTGTATCCCGTGCCAGGTGAGTGCTTAAGGCCCAACCTCATGGAAATATCCCTGATAAAGTGGTATGACTCCCCAATTTTCACACAGTGCTTCAGAAGCATTTTATCATTTTAGTTTAGCCAGAAGTTTTAATACTCTGCTAGTTTGCTTTCTGTATTTAAATCCCAAGCTAGCTGATCTTGGAAGCAAATCACTTCCAACAGCACTATTGGTGGATTCATTTCAGATGGTCAATGTTGTTAATGATGTATATAATTTATAAATAACTTTATCAGATTGAAGGATGTCACCTCAATGTGTCACACGGACATTTTATTGACCAAACTAGGGGGTGGGAATACTTCACCTCAAAGGGGCACATTAAAAAGATGTGATAGAAAAAGCGAAGTAGGAACATGGTAATTCAGCTTAGGGAAGAAGTATATATATATATATATATATATATATATATATATATATACACACACACACACACATATATGTATATATATGTAATGAACATTATATAGAAATATATGGTACTTGTTCATGCACTCATGAGTCATTTACTGATTATTTCTATATTTAAATTAAGAGAAAAATATCTTTTACATAAACATGATGTTTAATAATGTATCAGTCAGCCATCCCTTTTGGACCTGTCCCTAAAATAATGTTACCAACCCATATTTCCTAGTAATGTGTTTCTAAACTGACTGATTTATTTATTTACACCCCATCTCCCGCTAAGAAATTTGAATCCTTAAGAGTAAAACTTGTAAACAATAATATTTGGCTACCCTTATTCAAAAACGACATTTGGACAAGATTTACATTTTTATGTAATTTAGTGGGAATTCTCTACTTTCTATGACTTTTTAAATGTCAGGCTATATTAAAATACAGGGGACTCAGCAAACTAAAATTATGCTAAAATACATCCTCTTCCAACACAAGAAAAACTACTTACTACATTATTTGTCTGTATGGATATAGTCAAATAAATGCAGACTTCCGCATGTGAGCTTTTGGGAACTAGAAGTCAAGCATCTTCTAGGAACACCTACTTTTCTCTAGCTTCGCTGGCATGATAGATGGTGAGCAACAGTTTTGTAAAGTGTATAAAGACTACTGAAATGCATATTATGATTTTCATATCTTTCCTCTCTGAGCCAATAAACTTCAATATGTTGAAAGGACTAAATGATCTGTTTTGATCGGTTTCCTGCATGGTAGATATAAAGTAGTACCTTTCAGGGATTTGTGATTTGTGTTAGGTTGGCTTGAGAAGGTTTTAACATCACTAAGAGGGTTTTTAGTTGTTTTGCCTTGTGTTTTTAGTGCCAACATAATCACTATTGGTTTAAACAAGGCTAACACCAAAACCCCTCAAGCTTACTGTGTCTGCACTCAACTGCCATGAATCTTACAAACTCAATTCAGATGTGTATTCTGGTGCTCTGGTCTCACATCCATGCCCATGAGTTCTGGTAGATTGAAAGCAATATGAAAACTTGTATTTATTTTTTCCTTAAATTTCTATTCATCTCATTCATTGGAGGAGGGACTCAATAAATAAATCAGAGTCTTTTGGTTATTTACTGAGAATGACATCCTGTGCACAGTTGTCTCCTCTAATGCTGTTTGCTAAAACGGGGCCATCAGCAAAGTCTATGTACAAAATAAAAGCTTAGCCCCTGAGTCGGACTTAATTTCCTCATGAAGTTAATTCCTTGTAAGGAGAAACTCTTGCTTTGGCAGGAGATTTGCACATAGCCTGCGTTCCAGACTTGTCAACTGCACAAGGGGTGAAGATTCTGTGCACCGGGTGGGTGGTGGGGAACAGAACAATGTCTGGCCCTTTGCCACCACACAAGCCTGGGATCCTCACATCATCTGTACGCCAATGATCAGATCCAGAGAGCACCCCCTCTGCTCCCACCTCTGAAAGGTCCTGTTTAGAGAACCACAATCTTCTCTATGAAGATTCATCAGTGATCCTTGAGGGCCACTATATCTAGAGTGGATAATAATGTGGTTTTAAAATGCTCATTCCATCTTATCTCTGGGTCAATGTGATTCCAAAACAACCAGTGGGGAAGTGAAAAATGCATTTCCATGCAACTGGTTTGACTTCTTTTTGGAATTGACTATATTTGGTCTAAAACTCTTTTCTCATTGAATGAGCTAACATTCCTAAGGAGCATTTAAGTAAGCTATATCGTCACGGCATGGGAATGCCTGAGCACTGCATCGAGGTCTATTTTCATTTGATTACATGTGTATTTATTATACAAAAATAGAGCAAAACTATGACTCTGCCCAGCAACTTTCTTTCATACATTAAGTGATCTAGGATTTCTTTAAATTTAAGAAAAATGCATGCTTGTTTTGTTTTCACAGCTGTCAGTCTTTTTTTACATTTATTTTTTTCTTTATTAGTGTAATTTGTGGTGCTTATTATTTAGGAGATTTTACTGGTAGCAAAATGTGCTTGTTGGCAATCAAAAAACAGGAATTTGTGGTGGATGAAATTATTCAGATAAAATAAAAACTGATTGGAAAATGGCCCCAACACAGGCCCATTTTCCTCTCATTTCAATGGCTAGGTTTTCTTGGCCATAGACTTCTACAAGACCTGTGTTATCTGGGTCCAGAATACCTATGCAGTACTCAAATCCCTCAGGAAAGGGCAGTCTTGCAATGCTTGCTTCTAACTTCAGAAGTCTGACTGGGACTCATATTTTCTATCTCAAGCTATGGAAAACAAAATGCCCAAACCTACTATTCCTTCACAGATTGCGCACATATGCATAAATAGGGATAGAAGAAACTTTATCCCCACTGTAGCAGTTGCAAACCAGAAGATACTCCTCAGAGGCAAAGAACATCCAGGTTATAGGAACAAAATAAAGCTGCTTAAGAAAATGGTCAATTATGGAATGTTCTGTGCATAAGTATGTCCATTAATTAAGAAATGAACTGAAATTACTAATGGATTTCATAATAGCCACCAACCAGTTGCCAGTTGGCTGTAGCTTGGTGACAGATGGTAGTGACTGATCTGGACTAGATCTGACCTAGAGATAGTGCATCATTTATTAAATTGCAGTCCCAAATAAAATTCCATGCATTGCAGTCTTTCACCATTATGTCTCACAGTGAGATGCACTGATAGCACTCTGTATCTGGCACCCCTGCTGCAGACAGAAAACTATTCAAAGGGCTAAATTATAACACTCAGTAAAGAAAATCCATAATACCTCTCAGGAAATGAAAAAAAAACAAAAAAAGCCACCTGAATGAGTGTGGCCTGAATGAGGCATAGGACAAAATGGGAGCTCTGTTTTGTGCTAATCTGATTTGCTACCTCCCAGCACCAAGATTTACCCCTCACTTTTTTTAAATCAAGGGGTCCTCATTTACACAGCAACTGATAGGTAGTGACTGTTTGGTTCTGCCTTAATCCATCAACAAATCCTCAGAGTAAAGGGAGCTGCTACAGAGTGGCTCCAGAACCGACCAACTTGGGGCTCTTGCATCAATAAGTCACTGGGATGGTCACATCAAAAGCCCAAATTACTGTCACCAGACTCATTGTTTTGAGTATTTGGGGAAATTAACCAACGCTCAGGCTCATAAAGATGAGGAAAAGAAATCCTACCATTATAATTCTAGGTAGGACTTAGAAAGACAGAAAATACAGGTCCGTTTTCAAATCTTTTATGTAACATGTGATAGAGCTTTCTTCATATTTTCAAAACTCCATGTAGCTTCTTGTCCTATTTCAAAGATGATACATAAAATATGTGTTTTAATACAAGATATATTCATTCAAGAGGCTAACATATGATATATAGATAAGCAGTAGTTGGTAACATTAAGGTTATTCTTTTTACTTACTATAGGCCCAGTGCAAGAAATTCGTGCACTTGGGGGGCGGGGGCAGTCTGGGAACCCTCGGGGGATATCTGACTGATGGCTTAGGCCCGCTCCCCACGAGAAGCAGGCCTAAGCTGTCAGTCAGACATCCTTAGCGCTGCCGCGGAGGCTGGAAGCTCCTGCCATGGCCGCTGCACTTGCCAGCCATGAGCCCAGCTTCTGGCTGAGCAGTGTTCCCCCTGTGGGAACACACTGACCACCAGGGGGCAGGTCCTGCAGCATTGAGCATCTGCCCCCTGGTGGTCAGTGCGCATCATAGTGACTGGTCGTTCTGCCATCAGGCCGAAACTGGCTCTCCGACATCCCCTGAGGGGTTCCAGATTGCAAGAGGGCACAGGCCAGGCTGAGGGACTCCTTTGGTGCACAATCAGGGCCGGGGAGGGACACGGGAGGTTGGCCAGCTGGGGAGGGACTGCAGGAAGGCTCCAGGTTGTGTCGGGCCCATCTGGCTCAGTCCTAATTGGCCGGACCCCAGCAGCAAGCAACCTACCAGTCGGAGCATCTGCCTTCTGGTGGTCAGTGCACGTCATAGTGACTGGTTGACAGGTCGACTGTCTGCCCCCGGGTAGTCAGTGCACGTCATAGGGAGTGGTTGAGCAGCCTTAGCATATCATTAGCATATTATGCTTTGATTGGTTGATTGGATGACTGGATGACTGGACAACCAGACACTTAGCATATTAGGCTTTTATTATATAGGATTTCAAAGAGGCAGAATACTGCTGTTAACAAAGTTCATATTTAACATGTTGCACTAATCTTTTTTTTTTTTTTTAAATAAAACTTCAGTATCTGCTTCTCACCCAGGTCCACCGAAAGGCCTGAAATAGAAGAAGGAGTGAGCAGGGATTCCTCAGCGATTTGGGGGAAGACTTAGAGGCCTGGCCATGGATAAAATGTCTTTGTAATCACATGCTTTACCCTAAAACTGTATTCAAATTTTGCATTTGACGCCAAAGCATATCCACTTTGCTATGGATTTTTAAAATGGCATTTAATGTTGTTCCATTATATAAAAGTAATGTTCCAAGAACATGTGATGTTTTTATCCTCTAGCTTTGTGAACACCTGCCAATTACTGATCCCAATTCTCCCTGTGTTCACCTAATTCTAAACTTCATTCCTTCTGAGTTTTCTGTTGTGGACTTTGGTTAACTCTTTTCCTAATCCAGTTTTCAGTTTTGCTGTTTTTGAGTTCATGGCTTGTAGAGGACCTGTACATTTTGAAGTTCCCTGACATGTGGCTCTGCAGGGCTGGCCACAGCTCAGTATGTTCCCAAGGTATCAAAGTGGTAAAAACAAGTGGAACCAAAAGCTTTTGAGTAAGATCAGAGTCAGGAGTGGAGAAACTGACCGAAAGCAAAAATCTCACAGCTAAAGCAGCAGGGGAGAAGAAGAAGAAGAAGAAGAAGAAGAAGAAGAAGAAGAAGAAGAAGAAGAAGGAGGAGGAGGAGGAGGAGGAGGAGGAGGAGGAGGAGGAGGAGGAGGAGGAGGAGGAGGAGAAGTGGAGGAGGAGGAGGAGAAGTGGAGGAGGAGAAGGAGAAGTGGAGGAGGAGGAGGAGAAGTGGAGGAGGAGAAGGAGAAGTGGAGGAGGAGGAGGAGGAAGAAGAGTTGATAAGAGATGAGGTAAAAGAGCCTGGTTCACAATGAGAAATAGATTGTGATAAATAGGACTGAAGACCAGGGAATGAAAACATGTCCAGACAGCTTCAAAAAGAATAGCATGAGCAAAGGCCCATACACCAGAGAGCAGGGGACCAGTTGACCAATGCCCCGAAGGAAGTGCTGCCTGGTGCAAGATGGAATGGGAAGGGATCCATAGGGAAAAAGGAACTTAGGAAGGCTGGTAAGTACCAGGTCATGGATGGCTTTGTAAGCTATGTTAGGGGCTTGGACATCCTAAGGACAATGAAGAGAAACTAAAAAGTTCAAACATGCAATCACATGATGAAATTTGCATGTTAGGAATGCTGCACAGGAAGTCTCCAGTCAACCTTAATAAATGAAACAACTATATTCAATCACCTTTTCAAAGCAGCCTCCTTTAATATCTGTGGGTTTTTTTTTATTCTTATATTAGACTAGAGGCCCGGTGCACTAATTCATGCACCAGTGGGGTACCTTGGCCTGGCCTGTGGGATCGGACTGAAACCAGCTCTCTGACATCCCCTGAGGAATCCTGGATTGCAAGAGGGTGCAGGCCAGGCCTTGGGACCCCACCAGTGCACAACTGGGGCCAGGGAGGGATGTGGGAGGTTGGCCAGCTAGGGAGGGGCCACGGGAGGGCTCCAGGGCATGTCCAGCCCATCTTGCTCAGTCCCAATCAGCTGGACCCCATCAGCAAGCTAACCTACCAGTCAGAGCATCTGCCCCATGGTGGTCAGTGCACATCATAGCGAGCAGTTGAACAGCCTTAGCATAACATTAGCATATTACACTTTAATTGGTTGAACAGATGACCAGATGACCAGACACTTGGCATACTAGGCTTTTATTATATAGGACTAGAGGCCCAGTGCATGAAATTCATGCACTGGGTGCAGGGGTGGGGCTGTTCACAGCCCAGCCCATGCCCGCTCGCAGTCCATGACCCCAGGGGTATCAGGCTTAAGCCAGCAGACATCCCTATTGCAGTCCTGGGCTCTCACAGTCTGGGACCCCTTGCTCCTTACTGCCCACCTACAGCAGAGACGGGAGAGGCTTTTGCAACCGCCACTGCACTTGCCAGCCGTGAGCCTGGCTTCTGGCTGAGCAGCGCTCCCCCTGTGGGAGCTCACTGACCACCAGGGGGCAGCTCCTGCATTGAGTGTCTGCCCCCCTGGTGGTCAGTGAGTGTCATAGCAACTGGTCGTTCCGCCGGTCATTCTGCCATTCGGTCAATTTGCATATTAGGGTTTTATTATATAGGATAGTCTTTGGGAAGAAAGACTATAAATAAGTATTTTTGTAGTCTCTAATATTATAAGAACTTGTTCCCAGAGTTTGTGGCAATAGTGTGGACACTGGCTCAGACACAAGTATGTGGAATCCATTTCAATAAGTATTTAAAATACTCAACGTCTTTCACTGAAAAAAAAAAAGCCACTGTAGAATCACTTAAAATATTTATATATATACTTAAATCTGCACACTGCTGATAGTAATTTTAAATGGAAGGCCAAAAGCTGTTTCTCTTCCTTTTATTGGACTATTATTAACCAGTCAGAAAACCTAGCAGTTCATTTATCAGATTAAAAAAAAAATGTATAGATGCTTGATGGATGAAGGCTAGAGCCATAATGTCATGATTTTATTTGAATTTTACTTGAAGAATGCTGAACCATCGGCTTCAAGTTACTGTCCTGTAACCTATGGTAACAGTCAGATATTTTCCTCATTACTTAATAATACCAGATCTCAAATAAGTATCACAACATGAAAAACAGATGTTAAAATGTGACACTCAAGGTCAGCTTACACTCAATACTTGTTAATTTTTAAGTGCCTAATTACTTCTCAAGAATTATTTCTAAAATATTTCATAAGATTTTGTTGAACTTGTTAGTAGAGATTAGAGTTTTAAAACACATGAGACACAAATAGGAATTTGACTTGTTATTATTCAAAGTAGCAATAAAACAGAGAAAATTATTTATAGAATGCTCATTACTTTGCATGAACAATGACCTTACACAAATCAAGGGCATAGTTTATATTTTTATTTCAATCATTTTCATTTGTATTATTCCCCTTAACATTTCAAATAATCTTTTAAATCTATTAAAAGCATGATTTTTATTTTAAATAGAAAATAACTGATTATTGTGCTATTATAGATTATATATATTTTACAAACTAAAACATATGAATAAAAAAGAGGAAAATAAAATTCTCATATGGCACCACCCTCAGTAACCATCTCTAGTATAAATTTAGTTCCAGCTTTTTTCTTTGTATATTTATATCTATATATCTATATCTATAATTACTTATTGAAACAGAATCAAAACAAGCAGTGAAGTTCTTTCCATGGAAATTAATCTTCATTTACAGCATCAACTTTAATGACTGGAGACAGTGCCCTGATATGGATATGCTATAATTTGTTTAACTGATTTGTAGTCACTGATTTGTGAACATTTAAATTATTCCAATGTTTTGGTTTTATAAATATGATGGCAATGAACAAATATGTAGCTCAATCTTTCTACACATTCTTGATCATTTCATCAGCATAAATTCCAAAAAGTAAAATCTGTGAGTCTAAGGATGCATGTTTTATAAATGTTGTACATACTGCTAAATTGCATCCAGAAAGACTGTACTAAGTGATAGTCCCACTACAGCTGAGTAGATGACATTTTCTGTCATGTGTTTTTTCTAGTTGCTACCATACTTCCTTGATCCCAGGAAGCACATGGGATCCCCATACATTTTAATATGCTTACAGTGGAGTCACATTTAACAATTAATGGTATATCATAATTTAACTGGTGGTTTGTTATTTTTCCCTTTCTTAGTGATACTTATATTGTTACACCATATAACCAATGTCTGAAATGCCATAAAATATGGTGTGGCTTTATATGTGTTTAACAGATACACAGGTGATTTTAGTTTTTATGTAGTCTAATTGTCTCTTCTTTAGCTGGCATGCTCATGATTTCTCTAATTTTATGTAATAAATATTCACCTGTGTTTTTTCTATTATATTTTTATTTAATAAACTTGAGAATTAGTTTTTCCCAAATGGATTACCCAATTCTCTTAATAATATTTATTGAATAATTCTTTTTTGCTCATATTTATATTTAAACATATCATATTTAAAGTTTATTCTATTTAAACATTAGTAATCCCTATTATTTCAGCGTCGTAAACACAGTAAGCACTTAACAAATTTTCATTGATTGACTAATTAAATTTGTAGAAACTATTTGTAGACTTTGGCCTAAGTTAAGGTTTTGAAGCCATGGTTTAAAACATCTGAAGGGATTCTAGTTTTAGGTGGGAAAATGCCAATCAGGAGTTTCGGCTCCCGGACTTATCTCTGCTTCAGTCACATAATAAATAATAGGATGCAGAAAACTGAAAACTGCTGTTCCCCAGTGCTGGCAACCCTCCCCACTTGACATCAGGGAGGAGGGACTACTGAGCAGGGCTGGGAAGTCTCTCCTTTCAGTACTCAACACAACTCCACAGGAATTTACTGAGGCCACCAGGGCAATACGCTAAAGTAAGGTACACCTCCCCCCCCAACACACACACACACAAATCAGTCTCAAAGCTTATCTATATCTATATAATAAAAGCCTAAGCAACCATTATGGCAGAATGACCAGAACGACCAGTTGCTATGATGCGCACTGACCACCAGGGGGCAGATGCTCAATGCAGGAGCTACCCCCTGGTGGTCAGTGCACTCCCATAGGAGGAGCGCCACTCAGCCAGAAGCCAGGCTAAGCCGCAGCAAGCCAAGCAGTAAGGAGCAGCGAGCAGGTGGGCGGTAAGAAGCGAGGTGTCCCAGTCTGGGAGGGGAATGTCCCAGACTGCAAGAGGGCACAGGCCAGGCTGAGGGACCCCCCTAGTGCCTGAATTTCGTGCACCAGGCCTCTAGTCTTTTAGAATAAACTCACCCAGTCAGTGCACTCAGCTGACACTTGATGAGCAGCTAGTCTGTGCCTAGCACTAATGGCAGGCAGAGAACCAGCCAGTGGGTGAAAAAGAAGTCAATAAAAAATGCTACAAAATTCAACCTTTAGTTTACCAGTGCCACTGGGAGAGCAATAGAAGAGCAAAGAAGTAAACTGTAGTCCAAGAGGAAGGAAGAATGATAGAAAAAAACACTTGGAGAGGTATCTGAAGATGCCAAGTGGAAACAATGAAGGTGGGAACAGTTTAACAAGCTTAACAAGCAAATGAGGAATGTACCTATGGGCTCTGGCATTGAAATGACAGTGAGAATGTCAAATGACAAGTCTGGGGAAACTGAAAAAGAATCAGATAGAAGATACAGTGAGGAGTAGAATTAGGACTTGACAACTGATTGAATATGGAGAATAAGGAAGTTCAAAGAAAAGTCTGGGCAAATTATCCAGTTAGTAGCTTTTATGTTTGGTAAAATGCTTGTGCCCATCCATTGAGAGAGAAAACACAGCAGAATGGGCAAAGGTCAACTCAGTTTTAGACGTGTTGAGTTTGAGCTGCTGTAGGTGGACACATCCCAGGGGAAATGCACAGCTCAGAATTGGATATATACAAATCTGGAGCTCAGGGGAGAGTCAATCACATCCAACTGTAAATTACTTTAGGCCATTTGCTTTCCTAGTGAGAGCATCCTCACTGGAGAATGAGGTGAGCTTTTTCAGTTGTGTGTTTGTTTTGCGGAAATCAGAAAGTTCATAAATGGAACATGCTATGTATAGAGTGACATTCCTTTCATCTTACAGTCAAAGACATTGGGTTCCTAAAAGGCAGGAGAGGGGATGCCAGGAAATAAGAGAAGGGGTTTTAGACGGCAGCAAAAGTAGGCCAAATGTACTTTACAACTGTGCAGATGAGGTCACAATGGCAGTATTTCCTTATCTCACCCCCCACATTAACTTCTGTTCTCTTTGCTGCACTGGCTATAAACTTCTCATTCTTTGCTACACAAATGGAATGAATAAATACTCAAGAATGACTTATCTGTACTAGGTTGATATGTTTTAAAAACAAAAGAGAGATTTTATTTTTTTTAAATACTGTTTCAGTAGAACTAAAAATGTGATTTCCACACGGCCAGTGTGGCTCAGTGGTTGAGCATCGACCCATACACCCAGACATTGCAGGTTCAATTCCTGGTCAGGGCACATACTAGGGTTGCATGCTCAATCCCCAATGGGGGAGGAGGGGCGGGGGCAGGGCATGCAGGAGGCAGCCAATCCATGTTTCTCTCTCATTGATGTTTCTATCTCTGTTTTCCTCTCCCTTCCTCTCTCTCTAAAATAAATAAAAACATTTTTTAAATGTGATTTCCATAATCAAAGTCATATCCTTGCAATTCTTTTACAATCTTAACTCCTGGCAGGTAGAAGGAGGAGCCATTTTCACAACTCACTTGGTGTACAGACCTGTGATTTGTGTCACTATTTCTGGAGTGTGATATAACTCTAGGGTGAGTTAGATTTTTCTACCATTAAACCAGGATCAGAAGTAATACAATCCATGGTTACTTGTGGATAGTGGTAAATTGCCTTTATGAAAGGCAGAAAGGATGGATGGAGCAAGTATTAAATATTTCATTACATATTATTTTTATGTATTGTTCTGTGTAGTTTTACTTATAAAAATTCACAGTGTCTGCTTCCTCTAGGGTGTTATGATCGGCTTTAAACATGTCTAGAGTTACATTTGCTTCTGAGAACAAGTGTTTGTGTTAATGTGACTAACCTGATAAACAGCCAATGTGAACCCTATTACTTAAGACCCATATATTACTAAATAGTTTCATTAAATAATGAAAAAGAACTTTCAAGCAAAAAAAATAACCCACACAAACACGTTTTTCACTTTGTGAGTAAGGGCTGGAGAGAGGCTGGCTCTGAGGCCAACTTCATGGCTTCGGGCAAAACTGGGAGATTTAAACAGAAACTATAGCAGAACCACAGCGTTCAGTTTTCAGAGACAATCCACTCAGTAAATGACACATCTCAGGATAGCTTTTGAAGAATAAGTATTTGTATTTCTTTTGTTTCTCATTTTGATTTTGTTTTCAATAATTAATATTAGCTAAACAATATCACCATGAAAAGTGTCATAAAGTCTAAAATATTTTGCTTCGTAGTTCAGTTTGTACATTAAATTCCACATACGAATGAAACCATATGGTACTTGTCTTTCTCTTACTGGCGACAGCATGGATGGACCTGAAGAACATTATGCTTCGAATGCTTTTTGGAGTAAGATTTGTGTTTCTGATTTCAAGAAAATCTTCAGTATGATACATCCCAGTGGAGTGGTTCTCAAAGCTGTTCCCCCAACCCCGACTAGCATCTGTACCACCTGGGAACTTGTTAGAATAACTCTTGAGCCCCACCCCCATTGTGTCGGAAATTCTGGAAGTAGGGTCCAGCAATATGTATTTTAAGTAGCCCTCCAAGTGAATCTGATGCATGCTGAAATTTGAGAGCTGCTACTATAACCTCACAGTAAGCAGCCATCACTGAGAAACCACGTGTAGTAGAGGCTACAGGTGCCCAGACATTCAGACCCTCCTGCCCAGCCAGTGCACCCATCCTCTGGCTGCTCTGAATGATAATGATGAGGACTTACTCTTGTGAACTTCTTCAGTGACTTATCCTTGGCTGACAGAACAAGAGGAGATGCCTGGGAAGCCACCCACCTACCATCCCCAACCCAGGGTGGGGGGGCAGGCAGCCAGTGACTGACTTACAGAAGGTACTTAAGCCTAGACCCCTTAAAGGGCAGAACAGCTCTGCCCTGTGTGCCCCATGCCTCAGGCCAAGGCTAGATTTTACCTAGGACCACATCCTTGGGGACTCCTTGGGGACTCCTTATCCTCCCCTACCCTGATCTCCTCAGTCTCTTACCAATCTTTCCTAAACCTGCACACCCATATTCCTTTCTCACCATCTACCTCTAGAGAAGCTAAGACATTATTAATAGTTGTAATGATTATAAGTTATTGCAAAGCGCTTCTATGAGCAATGATGGGTGGGAATGGTTTTTTGTTTGTTTGTTTATTTGTTTGTTTTGTTTTGGTGAGAAATGAGATTCCTAAACATGGGAATTCCCAAAAGAGTCTCCTCAAAAAGTATATAAGATTATACTCTACCAGAGGCCCAATGCACGAAAATTCATGTAAGAGTAGGTCTTCCTTCCCCTGGCTGCCGGCACCAGCTTCCCTCTGGCACCTGGGACCCAGGCTTCACTCCTGTCACCCCTGCTGCTGGCACCCGAGACCTGGGCTGCTTCACTCCAGCCACCGCCAGGCACCCTGGACCAGGGCTTCGCTCGGGCCCCGGCTTGGTCCAGAAGGGCATCTGGAATGATGCCCGGAAGGATATTTGGTCTAATTAGCATATTACCCTTTTATTATTATAGATGTTTCAGCACAGTAAAAACAAAGGTTGAAAACTGGTGGACCAGATGATTTCTATTGACCATTCAAATTCTAAATTGTATGTGTCATGATAGTGAATAAGCGATTCTTATTGTACAATTTAACTTGTGTTCAACTATACAGGGTAGGGCAAAAGTAGGTTTATAGTTGTGAGTACATGAAACAGTTTATTCTTGTATTATTATTTATTAACTATTATATTTTCCATGTGAACAACTATAAACCTACCTTTGCCCTACCCTGTAAGAAGAGAAAGGACAAGTGCCAAGAGGGGCAGGTACTTTCGTTCACTAACATAAAACAATTCATTTAACAAATGTTTATTGAGCCCCTTTGTGCCAGACACTGGGGCTTCCATACTAACCTCTACAGGCAGTCTCTACCCTCAGGGAGCCCCCATTATACATGCACTCTGACATCAAAGAATGAAAAAAAAATATTATGAAGAAAAGTAAAACAAGAAAAGTGGACAGAGAGTGATAACTTGGGGTGAGAGCTGAGAACTCATTAAGGAGGTGACATTAAATGCCATAAGTAAAGTCATGAGACTATCCAAAGTGTTCTATACAGAAGAAACAGCAAATGTAAAGACCCCAGGCAGGTGCTTACTTAGTGAGATAGACAATGGCAGGAGAGGAGGGGCTTGTAGGTCATAATATAAACATGATGTGATGGGAAGCTCTCGGAGTTCTGAGCAGGTGGTGGCATGGTTGGACATATGTTTCCAAAGTCTATACTTACAGAGAATAGACTTTAGGTGGTGCAAGAGAATCAGAGACCACAGATAAGAGGGTATTGCAGTAGACTAGGCAAGAATGAGATGAAGACTACTGGCTTGCAGAAAAGTTTACTTATCTACTCATTTACCTCTTTAATTCAATGAGAATTCTGACGAGCCCTACAAGATGTGCACACTCTGCAACGCTCCTTCCCTCTTTGCTGTATCACTACCTGGAATGGGAATGCAGGATTTACAAAGGCATTAAGTCTCAGATACCCAGTCTGAGTTAGGTATAGGACATCAGTAGAGCACAGAGTACCCAAGAAGGGTTTCAATCCTGGTGCCCTTTGTTGACACTAGAGTTATTATATTTCCTGAAACAGCTCCCTGCTTCCTGTCATTTTATATGGTACTGTGGAGACCTGGGAAGTTTCACTAAGTTCTATTCTCTAAAGCCATGATGTAAGGAATAATTTATTTCCATTTCATTTTACTCAAGTGTATAAATATGTTATTAAACAGCACCATCAGAGAAGACATTTGATACCATCTATGCTAACAACTAAAATTTTCTACTTCATATTTTGCTCCCAATAAAAATATATTCTTTGCTAAAATTGTATTGTAAGTTTTTAAATGCATGGAAAAGAGATTTAAATTACAATTTACAATCAAACAAGTTTTTAACATAAGAGGTAAACTCTTTTGGAAAGAACAATAACCCACCAGAGCTTACTTAGAAATAATATTTAAGGCTTAAATCTGTGGAGATTTCTAATACTCCTTTTCTAAGTGGAATTCAATTTTCCCATTTGTAGGTTTCCCAATGTTGGTGGTTGTGGAATATGTGCCTGTGGTCAGGTGGTTTAGGGAAAATGGAAAGAATGAAGGTACTGGTTTTAAAATTAAACCTGAATCATTCACATGCCTTAAGAATCATGTCCAAAAAGAAATTGCTTTCCTTGGGACCAAAGGTACTATCTCACCATTCAAATGTAAAGCGCCAGGAGTTTATTTATACCTTCTCCATAATTTGTTTCCCAGACTTAGCTTTCTACACGCACTTCCTTCAGGAAAACATACACTTTCCCCCTCTTGCAGCCCAATTTCCTGTTAGGGAGACTCTTTCGGAAATGATAATCACAGCATAATTCTTGTGTTTTCTAGTGACAACTGAAAAGCAAAACACTCATATACACATATTCAAGACACTTCCCAAAATAAAATGAGAAGGAAGCAGAGGAAAGAGAGGAAAGAAATGTTCTGCGTGTCCCAAACTCTCTCTTCTTGCTTGCAATAGTAGCTATTGCAGTATTTCCATAGCTTACACTGGGATTTCAAATCTATACCCCCCTTTTTTAGTGTTAGATATAGGTTCATGTAATCTGAGACACTGTTAGAGTTTAGTTCAGAGCAGTTCTATTATGGGTAATCATAGGATACCCAAGGCTGCTGTTGGAATAGGTACTCCTTGTGTTCCACGGTGAAGATGGATAATGAGGCTGAGTAATTCTCTAGTTGTCAGAACTGTGTCATAATCATAACATTTGTTATAACTTCCTGTATGTATAAGACTGCTCACCTGACCTAAGTGAGGGCTTGTGGGGCTGTGTCTACAAAAGAAAGAAAAAGGTGCAGTTGGGTTATGTAGATAGCTTCCTACACACAAAACTGTCACACAAAGTTATCTTATAAACCCTGGGTGATACTGTCGCTGCCTCTAGATTAAGATTTAGCCAGGTCTCTAGAGATAGTTGCCCACTGGATGTGGTCCTAGAAGCAAGGCAAGGTGTCCCTGTGCCGTAGCAGCCTCTAGAAAGCCAATGGATGGACATCCCTGCCAACAGAAAAAGCACTGCCATGGAATACACTGCCCAGGGAACAAAGAGGACGTTCCATTTACGGATTGTTGTAGACTGAACATTCGTGTTTCCTTAAAAAATCATGTGCTGAAACCTAATTCCCAAAGTGATAGTATTTGAAGGTGGGGCCATTGGAAAGTGATGAGATCATAAATGGGATTAGCACCCTTATAAAAGATGTCCCTGTCCCCTTTTGCCCTGTGAGGATACAGCAAAGAGATGGCCACCTAAGAACTAAGAAGTGGGCTCTCTCCAGATGTTGAACCTGCTAGCACCTTGTTCTTCAACTTCCCAGCTACCGGAACTGTGAGAAATAAATTTCTGTTGTTGATCAGCTACTGAGTTCATGGCATTTTGTTATAACAGCCTGAACCAGACTAAGACTAAGACACTGACCATCAACTTCATACTAGTATCTTATAATTAACACCTTTCCTCAATGCTAAGCCACTATCACACTGACTTCTCAGGAGGAAATAATACCCTTATGACTGAAAGCACATGCTGACATAAATCATAAAAATATATTCACCACTGAATAAAAGAAATAGTATATTATTAGAAATGGTAATGATCATAAAAGTACTATACTATGTGGAGCCATTCCTAAGCTATACATTTAAATATAGTACCTCATTTAATCTTCATAAAAATCATGGTCCTTTGAGGTAGATGTAATTTTCCCAATTTTACAGATGAGAAAAGTTAGGCTGAAGAAAATTAAGGAAATTAAGAAGGTTGATGGAATCTGGAGTTTTGTGAACTCATGCCCAGTCCCTCTGAGTTTCTGAGATGTGCCACCTTCGAAGAAAGCCACCAGGGGAGAACCAGAAGCACCACACTAGAAAGGAGGCTGATGGATAGCCACTGTACTCCCCACTGCCCAATGACACCAAGGATCAAATTTAAGACCAAAAAAAAAAAAAGACAGTAATAGTTTAGTGGCCCAAGACCCTGTTGTAAGCTCCATTATTTCTAATCGCATACAAATCAAAACCTGCTCCTGCTATAACCCAAATTGTAGGTGGTTATATTGTGAATCAGAAGAAACAATGACTTTGAGGTCTGAAAGATATGGGGTTTGTAATCATGTACTGGAGCAGAAAGATGGAGTTTCTAATTAATGTCAAAATAATGATTCGTAAAATAAATGGTGCTGAGAAAAAATGGAAATTAGAAGATAGATTTCCTACTTCTCAATAACACCCAAAATAAATTCCAGATGAACCAATAAATTTTAAATAAAAATATCTTCATGGTGATAGAATAGTTCTGTATCTTAATTGCAGTTATCATTACATGAATATCCACATGTGATAAAATAGCATAGAATTATGCACGCATATTGTACCAATGTCAGTTTCCTGATTTTGATAGTGTACTATAATTATGTAAGATGTAACCACTGGAGGAAACTGGGTGAAGGATATACAGGATTTTCTGTACTATTTTTACAACTCCCTGTGAACCTATAATTAAATCAAAATAGTCAAAATAAAATGTAAATGTAATCATAGAAGAATTAGAATAAAGTAAAACAATAGCTGAACTTAGCATGAGCAAGGGAGAATCTATTTTTTAATTGATAAATTTAAATCACATAAAATGTGTTTTTTTCTGAATGTCCAAAAATACAAAATTGGCAGGCAAATATTCAGATGTTTTCTGTGTATCTGACAAACTAGGGTTTAAGTAATTTAATATCATTCATATAGTGCCTAAAATTATGGACTCTGGAGCCAAACTGCTTAGTTAAAACCATAGCTCTATCACTTGATTGCTGTGTGACTTTGCTTTATATTGCTTGCTCTTGGAGCCAAGAATGGAATTTTCATAAAACCACTATTTAGTGTGACCTTGGGCAAGTGGTTAAACTTTACTGGATCTCTTTTCCCATATCGTGAAAGGAACTTTTCACTTTTCGGGAAATATACACTGCAAGATACACTCTAATCCTTTCAATCTCCAAAGAAATTTGAGTATCTATAACTAGAGGAAGGTGGGAGGAGAAGAGAGCACAAAAAACACACTCCCAGGGAATGCCATCGGCCAATGCAGAGCCTCACCTGTGCTGACTGAGCTCCCCTGGTGAACTAAGTCAACTGGGTCCAGCAACAACCAACACTCATAGAGAAGACAGAGACACCGGTATGCATACACATTCTCTCTCTCTCCCTTCCTCTCTCTCTCTCTCTCTCTCTCTCTCTCTCTCTCTCTCTCTCTCCCTCTTTCTCCCTCTCTCTCTCTCTCTCTCTCTCTCTCTCTCTCTCTCTCTCTCATACACACACACACACACACACACACACACACACACACACAGGCAAACACAATGCATATTTCTCCTATTATGATACTCTGTGTCAGGGGTGGGGAACGCCTGGCCCAAAAGGGCCACTAAATCACTTGGTCTGGCCCTGCCAAGGCATTAGAGGTGAGTTAATTAAATGTTTGACCAAATATAGCAGGTTAAGTTTTCCCACCCCTGCTCTGTGTGGATATCACTTAGATGTTTTCCTTGGAATAACAAAAGCAGGGTGGGGACGGAAGAATGACTTTGTTATGCATACAGAACTGAACCGCCTCTAATCAAAATCTTGCACACCTTGTGGGCTGATCTGGGAGTAGTATTTTTTTTCCTATACAAGCAGTCTGTGTTTAGCTCTGGTTTATAGGTGAGGGCCCCACAGGATAAGAAACTACCCCAGAAAAAAATACATTTCAGTGATCTTTTGTTGAGCCTGAAATCCCACACTGGTGTTTGCAGGGCATTAACAAGAATACCTTATTCCACAGTTCTCTCAACCCTGAAAACATGGAGCTGGCTCATAGTGATGGGTCATGATGAAACTGAAAGTAGCTTTATAATAGGTTGGCCCCTAAAGTAGAGAGGATTAAAGCAAGGTGGACTCAGAGCCTTTATAATATAAATCTAAAGTATCAATACTTCCACATGCTCCAGATATCACTGCTGAGCACACGGGGAAGGAAAAGGCAGCCAGAAGAAGTCCATAGTCCAAGAAGTCGAAAAGGTAATTTGCGGTTCTTAGAATAACGCTTGAACTTGGCTTCCTTGACTTTGATGTTTCTGTGGAAAAAAATCACATGAAAACATCCTTTTTTCCACACTACTATCCTCCTCATCTGAAACAGTGCCAAGTTCCTTTCAAATTAGAAAAATATCTCAACAGAACGAAAGATTAGGAGCTGGACTTTACATTTCTTCTAAACTTGTCCAGCAGCTTGCCTGCCCATCCAATACAAAAGAAATTCGGTCACTGAAAATGATCTCTTTGTCTCCACCTAGATCATCTGAGAAAGAACTGGCTGCCTTCAAAGTGCTCTGAGCGTGGCAGAATGGTCAGGCTTTTGGTGGCGGTGAGGGTTATTTTGGGAAGCTGGGCCTTGGGTGGGTTTAAGAATGGGCTGATGACAAAGCGAGAATTGCATCCTGTGATGATGTAACCAGGGTGGGTCTCACAGTAACCTTTGAATTTCTTAAGCATTTCTACTGCTTCACCTTGGCAAGCCTGCGTCAGAGAAGGGTCATATAACTTGTGGCCTGGGTACACCAGGGACTCCTAACTCGAGGCTGGGTTTTTAGAACATATCTTCCATTAACTCACTGTCTGGCTCCAGGCCACACACAAACTCCTTCTACAACTCAATTTCCTCAGTTGAAAGTGAGGGGAAGCCCCCACTTACCTCCTTCACAGAGCTTCTCAGTGGAGCTTTAACAAAACGAGGTGGCAGAGCATGTTACATTTCTAGAATTGCTCTGGAAATCCTCAACAGTAAAAATACACAGCTACCAAGCGTCTCTCATGAGATAAAATATGGTAGAAAGGAGATCTGAAAAGGCACCTTCTGCTGGTGCCTGAATGGCTTGTGGACTTTACACAGTTCTTTTAATTGCTATGTTTTTCTCTATTTCTATAAATAAATTCTGTCATTTTTCAGATGACCATCAGGAAAATACTATGGGTATAAGCCTGCATATAATCGTGGTTTTTCAAGATTCCTGTCTTGCATAAAGGGGGTAGCAGCTATCTCTGAACAGTAGTGTTAGTTTCAGGAGCAGCCAGCCTGCCCTGCTGAAGCAGCATTGAGCCCTCAGGCCACTCGGCCCTGTTCATAGACCACCCCCAGCCCGGGGCCCCTGAACACTAGAGTGACAGATGAACTCAGCTTTCGGAAGTGGCTGGAGTGGCTGAGATAGGGGTGCACTTCCTAGAGGACAAGTTCAGCCAAAGCCACATGAAAAGGCAGCTGCTTAATGTTGGCAGGACTTTTCAGGAGGGTACGTGGGTGAGGGAGTGGGCAACAGTGTCATAAAATGACAAAGCCGAACTAATTTCCTGTCCTCACATTTCAAATATCTGATGCGGGTAGAAGCCAGCCTCAGAGGCCTGGGGCTTTCTTGAAAAAAAACTAGAACAGGAACAAATGATAAAAGGAGCCAGGGTTTTAGCAGGCCACTATCAACCAAACCAAAGAGGGAGGGAGAAGATTCCCCCTCAACCCCAACGCTTGCTTATAATTTTCAGACTGGGTTTGCTACAGGAAGGTCTGCAGAAGGGATACGAGGTGTGGTTTTGTTTCTGTGGTGGTTCTTTCTCCTCAGTGAGTGACTGTATCTAGTCTTCTCATGCTCCCACTAGAAGTGTCTTGTTTTAGCATCACGCACCTCCTAGTAGTCTCTGATAAAATGTAGTACTCCGTGGTCAGAAAGTATCCCTGGCTATCTGAATCCTTGCTGTCTAAACTCAGGAAAAGAAGTGATTCAATCAGAAGCCATAATTCAGATATATATATATATATATATATATATATATATATATATATATATATATATATAAAACACAGTTAATACACATGTTTCTTTCATTGATTTCCAGGACCAGGGGAGTCATGGAACATTTCCTTTGACATCTGGCCATTTTCACCATCATAAAAATATCAATAAGTGATTTAAAGCAAAACAAATGAAAATTGTTCAAAACACGACAGCATGACTGGCTTAGTTCCTTCAGCTTTCCAAGTTGCTCAAACATTAGTATATCCAGGATATTTCCTACTAGGGATTCCCTGAATAGATTCAATGCATAGGTCTCTCATTTCACAATCACTTAAATCCTACGGTGTAAGATCTCACTCCAGCAAGGCCAGAAGAGCCACCCCTTAGGTTCTCCTGAATGCTTTAAGCATCTTCAATCCTAAGACAGGGCTGGAGATGTGAGACCAAGGCCCATTTAGCTAGTGTACATGCACTGCAACTTAAAACACGGTGTGTAAGGCAGGCTTTCAAGAAGTTCCAAGCATCTTTGGAGCCCCAGGAACTGTATGTGACTCATAAAATGTAGAATTCTCCACCCATGCTTTTCAATGTCATCTTCTCCCTTGTCCTTGTTCCAACCTCCTCTATAGATCAAGAGACATATTCAGCTGCCTACGACAACCACAAAGATTTCCCCCATAAAGCAAATTCCAGCAACAAGAAAAAAAAAGTTTCAAAGGGCTCACAGAATTTAGTGGTTCATGGATTAAATCAGATAGTCTGGGTTCCAATTCTGATTCTGCTAACAATCAAATAATGAAAAGCATTTAAGCACCCTTTGTATACTTCACATTCTTAACACTTAAATAACTCATCTGACCTTCATAACAAACTTCTGAGCTGGAGGGGAAGATTTTGTCATCCCTAATTTACAGATGAGCAAGCCAACTCTGAGATCTGCACAACCTGGCAAAGGTTACATTGCTATATTGGTAGAGCTGTTGTCACATACAGCCTCCTTGCTCAGCGTCCACCACCATGTAGCCTGAGCTCCAAGTTGTCACCCCTGCCACAGGCATACACATGCCTACTCACTTCCACCCACCCTCCATGTCCCTTAGCAGCTAGTCTCATCACACAACAAGCTGTCATCTCAATTATTTGTACGCCCATCTCAGTGTTCCTAAAGGTTAGAAACCTCTCTGAGTGCAAGAAGCATGGGAGGCCTATCTTTATGGCCACAGGACGTGGCCCTGCATCTTTCATGCAGCACGTGCTCCGTAAATATTTGGTAAATTGAACCAAACTGAATCAATCCGATCCAATTGCAGAACAGGTAAATTTTGTTCATCCCCCATCCTATAACGTCTTGTTCTCAACCTCAACTCCCACCTATCAAACTCTCAGATCTTTCAAACACATAAAAACTGTATGATGGATGGGAACTTAAAAAGTTATACATCACTGTAGGTAATAAACTTGAATCTAAATGGATGTGGCTCTGACTAATGTCCGGCATAGCCGGAAAGTCTGGAATGACTTGGGAGTGTCAGACCCTTCCCAGTGGGCCAGAAATTACATTTAGAACTCAGTGGTACTTCAGCCTGTACCACAATCACAGGCATCCAGTCACCCACTTTGTTTTTTCTCATCTATGGGTTGAAAAGTATGAGTCATATACTGCTGGAAGTATTTTTAACTCCAATTATTTGGATAGTAAAATGTAATGTTTCAACCCTAACTGAATACTGAGGCCAATCTTAGCAACCAATTAGACAAAGTAAAAGAAAAAGAAAGTATATCAAAGTAAAAGTCCAAGAGAAAAAAGAGTAAGCTATTTAAGAAGATTATGTTGCTATCCTGACATGCGTAACGCAAAGCATCTGCAAACTTTCCACACAAATAGCAGAGTGTAATCACTTCTTCCTCTTTGATGTGGCCCACATACAGAGGCCTAACCATGAAGGAGACGGTATGCATCCCGAGCTAGCCCTCAGCCTGCGCTTGCGCTCCACTTACAAATGAACACATGTTCAAAGATTGCTGAGACTCAGATCAAGGGCAAACCCACTCCAAGCTTCAGCTTTTTCGGTTTACTCTTTGAGCCACTCTCCTCTTGCCTATTCCTCCCTGCAACCTCTAACAGCCTTGGTTCAGGCCACCTGAACATGTGGTACTCATATGATGGACACTGCCTTTCCCTCCCAGTGGCCTCTAAGACACTGACACCCCTGCCCCAGCCATGCCGACCACTGGCAGGCTTCTCCTCACAGCTCTCTCTCCGTCTTCAGGACTTACTCATGCTGCACCTTGTCTCAGATGCCCACCCAAGTAATTTGTCCTTGCCTGCTCATCCTTCAGACTCAGCTCCTGCAACCTGGGAAGTTTTACTGACTCCAACAAGCTGTTAGAATCTCTTCCTCTGTGCTTTCCAAAAATCCTGGACCTAGAGTAAGCACAGCATTTATGACTCCAAACAGTAAATCCTGTTATCTCTACCTTGTGTCCTCAAAGGTCCCACAAATAGCTGGCACATGGTGCGCCCCAAGGAAAAAGCTTGTTGGCTGACTGACTAATTGAATGAGTTGACAGCAATAAGGTGCAGTCGTATCCATCACCTCAGACTACTGGGAGGTAAAAGCCAGAGTTATTTGAGATGTTTCTGTTCCTCGGTGCTTAACACAGTGCCCGGTGCACCTTAGCAGTTAGTTAAATAAAATTGAACCACACAATTCTTGCCTTGACCAAGCTTTATGTATTCAGCAATCATTTATTGATCACCTATATACACACATTTCGTTAGGCACTGTGAACCATCAGGTAACAACAATCAGGAAGCAATCATCAGGTAAGCCGAGGGTCTAGAGGAGTCTTGAGTCTGGAGAGTTAATAGATTTATAAACAGAGACGAGCCAGAGGTGGCTGAGTGAAATGCAAGGAGATAGAAGAGATAGGGAAGATTTATCTATGGAGATGAGTTTTGAGGCAGATCTTAAATGATGAGTACATAATTATACACATTTTTCCAGCCTTTTAGCTGTGTGTGTGTATGTGTGTGTGTGTGTGTGTGTGTGTATGTATTGGTTATCTGCTACTACTATCTGAAAAATCCCTTGCTGTGAATATTTATGCAAATGTTAACTACACACTAATTACACACTATAATCCCCTTGGTTACTTTCTCCCACAATGACCTTTTGCATGTCTCTAACATGTTAGCTGCCCTTCTGCTGACAGTTATTTTAACATTCCACAGATCCTGATTTACCATCCCGAAATGCTTCCTCTCTGGAGTCCTGTTAATCTCTCATGTTTATTATCATTTTTTTCAGCTGCAGTCATTGTGAACAGTAGTGTGTTTCCCCCCAAAGTAATAAATATTCATGCATTTATGAAGTAATGAAGAAAATATTGCCGAGCATGAAGAGTTGATATCAACAGTGAGAAGCAAATGAATCACATTAAATCTATTAGCATTCTCACACCTTCCCAAAGGCTCGGTTACTTCAGACAAGGCAGCCAAAACTTAGAGTTTAGAGGTTTTGATAATGACTATAGGATGTGAAGAAAAACAAAAGATACATTAGCTAATTATGGCTCTGGGTGTCATTTCTCTCTTATAACAGCCCATGGGTAAGAATTCTTTTCATGTTCTTTAACTTATCTCTTGGAGACTGGGATAGTCCACTTACCTTGCACATAAGATACAGCCTGGGCAGTGTAACTGCCCCTAGGAAATGAGATGCTCTCTGCACTGGGGACACCTAGTTTGAACTCACACCTAAACCTCTGACCTCAGACCTCCACTCAAACAGTCTACTGGCTCAAAGACAGCTACTGCAATGACACAAGTATGTTTCTATTTCCACCATTCCTCTCTGATGGTGTCTAAGTATTAACGCAAAGTCAGTTTAGGAGTGCTTTCAAATATTAACAGACTAGAGACCGGGTGCACGAAATTCCTGCCAGGAGGGAGTGGGGGAAGGGGGATTAGAGGGCTGGGGGGGCCCTCAGCCTGGCCTGCACCCTCTCGCAATCTGGGATCTTTCGTGGGATGTCCAACTGCTGGTTTAGGCTGGATCCCGCAGGGATCCCTGCGGATCAGGCCTAAACTGGCAGTCGGACTTCCCTCTCGCAATCCGGTGCCACTGGCTCCTAACCACTCACCTGCCTGCCTGCCTGATCACCCTTAACCACTCTGCCTGCCTGCCTGAGCATCCCTAACCACTCTGCCTGCCTGCCTGATCATCCCTAACCACTCTGCCTGCCTGCCTGATTGTCCCTAACTGTTCCCTGGGGGGAGGGGCCAGCAGGGGTGAGGGGCCGTGGTGTTCTGGTCTCTGGTCATTCAGGTCATTCCACCATTTCGGGTCGCTGAGCTTTTATTATATAGGATAGTTGCTGGACATGGGTGCATGCAGGTATGCACATACAGTATATTAAGCAAATGTCCATGAGTCATGATATTGGACATGAAAGAGAATGGTTGGATGAAATATGTATAGGGTCGTGAATAGATATTTTGCACTCAGAAAAGCTTTGTAGTCCTAGCTCTGCCACTGTGTGACTTTGGGAAAGCTGCTCAACTCTCCAGGCCTTGGTTTCTTCATCTCCTTAATGCAGCAGTTCTTAACTGGGGCAATGTTGTGTGGGCTATTCTAGTGTAGATGGCAGTCTCAGTCCCCCTCAGTCATACTTCATAAATACTCATCTTATGCCCAATGCTAACATTACTCTTCCTGAAACCAAAACTCATAAAACAAAGGTGTGGTCGACACAAATGTATCTGATTTTCAAGCTGAAGCCACTAGAACTGACATGTAACACAGTGGCATTGGGCTATCTAATCCCCCCAAATGTCTCTAGGCAAGTGGCCCAGATTCATCTGCTTCTTCTTGAGGCAAGGTGTTAATTTCATTTCAGAAAGTGCAGCATCATTTTCTATGCAGTGATATCTTCAAAAAGGAGTAATCTGGACACTGATGGCCAGAATTGGTTTATGTCTTCTTTGATTTGTTTGTCTAATAAGACCAAGAGAGGACAAATTCATATCTTTCACCGTGGCGGAAGCCAGGTTCTATTTACAGACCAGCAAGAACAATGTGGCAATTGTTCACTAGCAGTGTGAATCATTTTCAGACAAGCCCCAGAAAATCTGGGATAAGTTAGGTAGAAAAGAGATAGATGACAGTATGTGGAAAACTTTATTTATGAATGTTAATAAAATTTCTATTGCAAAGGAAATACTAGAGACAAAACTGAAAAGCCCTACATTCAGAATGAAAATTATTCCAGCCTGACTATGATGCAAACACACCAAAGACCAATTCATTAAGTGCCAAGTTCAAGAGAGGGGTGGCAGGCTGGAGCTACAGCTGGAGAAGTTCCCCTCCTCATGGTTTTGCCAAGACACTGATCACACACTTTGCAAACAATGATAGATATGTTAGGGCAGATCTGACATCCTTGCTGAACTTTCTCCATGTCAGCTTTCACAGCACGGAAACAAGTTGGTATGGTTTGGACTAAAGGCAATCTTCTCCCTTCACACTTGGGGCCTTTGACAGAAGCTTTCAAAATGGAAAACAAAAATGGCAGCCAGTCAAAATCAAGATTTTAATTTTTACAACATCCGGAGATCCCACTGAATTCATTGGTTGATAAAATCAGAATAGACTTGAACTTATTTGAATATGAACCTCCAATAAAGTCTAGATACATATAGGTTATATTGTGGATATGGACATCTTTAATTTGTTTGAGCTGTGGAAATTCTTTCAAAAAGTATGGTGAGAACATGGCAAGGTAATGTGTTTTTTTGTTTGTTTGTTTGTTTTTTAATATTTTTTATTGATTTTTTACAGAGAGGAAGGGAGAGGGACAGAGAGTTAGAAACATCGATGAGAGAGAAACATTGATCAAATGCCTCCTGCACACTTCCCACTGGGGATGTGCCCACAACCAAGGTACATGCCCTTGACCGGGATCAAACCTGGGACCCTTGAGTCCGCAGGCCGACGCTCTATCCACTGAGCCAAACCGGTTAGGGAAAGGTAATGTTTTTTGAGAGCTTAATATGCTGACTCCTATTTTCCACAGGTTGGAATTAAATGTTTTCAAACATTGACTGAAAGGAGTACCACTTGTTAAAACTTTCCAGGTCATGGAAAGAGCAAATATTTTAACTGTATGCATGTAACTGGGATTTGTGAAGAAGTGAATATCAGTTAAAGTGTCATCAAGGTAAGATGAGAATTTCAAAATTCTAATATTGATGAATATGCTGAGCATAAGGCTCATATAAAAAACCAGGTTTTCTTTAGTTGGCCTATCTTTATTCCATAATTATATCTTCCAGCTAATGTGCCCAAATGCTTTACACTCCTTGAGAGTCAGTATAGAATCACAGTCAAACAGTGTGACCTCTGAAGTCCAAAGTATGGGTTCAAATCCCAGCTCTGATACTTGTTATATGACTCTGGGAAACTTATTTAACTTCAACCATCAGCCTTCTCATTGGTTAAATGGGGATAATAAGGCCACTGTTTTAAAAATTAAGCAGGTAAGAACTTTGGAAGAACAGCACCTGATTTATTAAATGTTCCATCAATTGTAGCTCTCCTTATCTAATTTCATCTTCACACAGAAGATGTGAAGTAAGTACTGTCTGTCCATCGTTCTCGTCTAACAGATTAGGGAAGTGAGGATTTGATAGGTAGACTAACTTGCCCGAGATCAGACAGCTCATAAGTGGTGGAGCCAGTACTAGAAAGAACCTCTCTCTCAGGCCAAAGTTCAAGCTCACAAGCACTCCACATGTAATGTATTTGGAAAGATGACTATAAAAAGGAAGAGTTGGTCTTTCCTACTAAAGGATATAATAGCTACTAGGAAAGAGATTAGGAACAGTCTCAGTCCAGGAAGTAGTTTCCATAAATTTCCAAGGGGCATCTACAACTCCTTTCCTCTCTCCAAATCACTTATAATGAAGGGGTATGATTACAAAGATGAACCCTATCAAAATTCTTCTTCCCTCCATTTAATGGGGTCCCTTTCTTTACATTTAGCACACAGCATGAATATCTGAAAGCCATCTCCTTCCCCTTCCTCAACAAACTTCTCAAGAATGTGCCCCTCTCATCATGATGGAGTCTGTCATTAGTAGAATTTTGCTGAGTATGAGTCAATTTCAGCTGACTTCTGGGTGAAGGCAACAGCCTAGCAGGCTCTTGCCGAATTTTAAAATGAAGGTTGGTGCCTGGGTTCTATCTGTCTTTCTTCTGGAACCTTCTTTCCTCTGCCACTATCCCTGCCCCCACCACACCCTCTTCCCCCACTCCACCCTAGGAATCAAAGATCTATGAAATGTTCTTGGGTTCGTGAAAGGGTCCATTGTGGTAGCATATTTACATCATCAAATTTTACAGCTTCGTTTTCTCATCCAATTTCCCCCCAATGAAGGCTCCCACTCTTTTAGTACACATTAAAAGAGACCTTTTGCATTTTCAGGGATTGTACCATGGAAGTCCATAAAATCAGGACTGTTCCTTCAAATTTTTGCTTTTGCTACTCTTACTTCTTGACTTGAAATACCTGCTTCTTTTCCCCTCCCTCACCTCTTTGCCATCTTAACCTGGCAAACTCTTACCACGACTCTAAGGAAAGACAAATGGTACATCTCCACTGTAGTTTTCCTAGACCTCAGGATGATCCGTGTCCCCTGCAAGGCAAATAGTTGCTTCTTTTGTATTCTTCAATTTCTTATAATCCTATAACACTTAGCATATTGTATCATAATCTTTCTCTATTCAGCACCTAGTATAGCCTTGAGCTATAACAGACACTCAGTGGGGTTTACTGAGAAAAACCATTAAAGATTAACAGATTTTTATTTACTACCTCTTAATTATGTGATCATGGACAAGACCTCTATGAACCTATTTCTTCATCTATGAAATAGACAGGATTGCTATAAGACATAAATGAGAAAGGGTTATACTAGTAAACATTTTTGCTACATAGTGCATATTTAACAAATTTTTGTCTGTCTTGAATTTTGTGCATATTTTCTTCTCTTTATGCTCCTATTCTACTCTCCCACCCCTACCCCATTTCTTCTTTTTAGAACAGAAGAATTTAGCTCTTGAAAGTTTTGGATAAAGGAAAATTATAATGACAGGTTTTAGGAGAGTCTAAGGGAGGGAGACATCTATTTGACTGGAACACAGCCCTGATATTAAAGGTGTTCTTAGTATGGAGATGAATGTAGGATTGCTAAGCCAATAGTCTTTAATAATTTCTGGCCCCACTGACAAAGTTATCACCATTATGGAGTAGATATTTGCAGGATATTTTGGCTTGGCTCCATTACATGTTTAATACTTCTAACATGGTTATCCTGATTCCACACTCACCAGAAAGCTGGGCCTGCTATCTGGGGAGAATTATGGATTATGCTGACTTTGATTCTTTCCAGACCCCTATGACTACAATATTTCATGATCAGAAAATGGCATGGCTTTTGATTATGATCTGGCTGTGAGGAGAAAACCTCTGGTCTTATTTCAGATCTACAGACAACAACAACAAAAAAAGTCTCACATACATTCATCAGCTTTCTGGAGTCTACCACACGCGTATACTTTATATTTTATCGTAGCATGAGACAATATGACAGGCCTTAAAAACATGCACAAAAATAATGTCCTGCATTTTCAACGAGAGGTCCAGAACACTCCAGGGCTTCATTCAGCTTTTTTCCCCCTCCACAGTTCCTATAGATTTCAAGGGCATTCTTTGACATCCTAGTTTTCCAACAGTAAGGACCCTAACCTCAGTTTTAACTTGATCCTATTCTCAGTCTCCAAGAGGAAGATCAGAAAGCCAAGGCAAAAGGCATAAGTATATTTGGTCTTGGTGGATTCTTGCATTTACCACCGGAGAGAAATAGACTTTGTCAGTAACATTCTCAGTCACAATCTCTAAGTCCTCCTAACGATTCCAGTTTAAATGTTTACATAGATGAATCTCTTGTACTATTCCATTAATGTGACTTACAGTAAGACATAAAAATGTAGCTTTTCATTAATTAATATAGAACCTAATTATCCATGGGAAAGAAGTCAGCTCTTAAGAAAAATAATATTGGAGTTACAGAGCACATGTGAAGGTATCTGGATAGGAAGTCTAAAGTCTAAAATATTTTCTTGTTTTAAACTTCTTTTGAACAGAAGTCAACTCACATCTCAAAAGTATTCTTGTTCATACATATAATGATACTGTAAACACAAGTTTTTAAAAAGAGCTTTAAGGCAACAGTCACAGACAACCAAATTGTAACCATTATGTTTACCATCTTGGCCCATGTCCCAAGCTCCACATGTTTTTGGCATCGGTTTTTTGATTCAACAATAAGGGCTCAAATACGAAAGATTCCTTTTTGTTTCTATTCCAAATGCACGAGAGAACAAATCCATTTATCTAAATATGAATTTGAAACTCTTTGGAGTATGGTGACCATATGCACCAATCCTCAGAAAGTAAAAACAAAATATTAATTTCCCTTTCTGTTGGAACACTTTAGGTTTCTGACATGAGGAACGGATCCTATTAAGTGGTAATTTACAGTGGCTACTTATTCCTTAAATATGGAAAATCCACAGGGGTAGAGACTGGGAATTAAGGAAGAGAGTACCTTGGGTAAAATAATATACATAGCTAATCCCCATCATTAACTCTGTATCATTCTCCTCCACCCACATTACTCCCCACCCCCCTTCCTCATCTTCCAATCCATCCACTCCACCACCGAGCTACTCAATTAAATGAGAAATATCCAGCAGAGTTTGCTACAAGAATTTGAGTTGCAGAAAACAGACCTGGTCTATTTATAAGAAATGAGCCTTCTCCTGTGGTTTCATCTCATTCATTCCAGGATTCCATGAAGATTCCCTGCCTTTGTTATATGTGCTCTTCATACAGTGAGAAGGAATGAAGGAACTATGGACCAAGGAAAGTTTTTATGGAAGGCCTGCAGGCCAATAGCAGAAAGGCTCCATCTGAAATCTAAGAAGACAGCAATCCCATTAAGGTTCTTTAGTTCTCTCACTGGAAAATTACTCATAATAATCTTCCTTATCCTTTGAGAGCAACGTTCTAAACAATGCTGCTCTCTTTTTGCTTGGAAAACTTTGATTTGTTTTTTAAAATTTAGATGTAAAAAAATAAAATATACTGTCATCCCATTAGATTTGTTTTCCTAAGAAGTTGAGGGTTCATCACTTGCCAGCCAATGGAAACTTAAGTCTTCTCTAGAACAATGAATTGTCTGCTTTTCCAATTACTTGGTAAGTTTAAAATGAGCAAACATAGAGGGGGAAATGCAGGGCGGTGGAAATTGGAATACATAAGGTCAGGTTGTGGCTTTCTGAGCAAGTCTTGCTTACAAGTTTTCAAAAAAATGTATAGTTGGGTCTTTTCCTAATGGAATTAAATAAATGCCTTTCTTTCTTTCCTTCACTGACAAACTATATGACGAGGAGTCAATGTTTAAAACTCTCACTCCAGGAGAAACCAAGATGGCGGCATAGGTAAACACCTAAACTGCTGCCTCGCACAACAATTTCAAAACTACAACTAAAAGACAGAATGGACACCATCCAGAACCACAGGAAAGCTGGCTGAGTGAAAATTCTACAACTAGAAGGAAAGAGAAAAACTCACAGAGAACTGGAGGTACGGCAAAGGGTCTTTGTGCACACAGAGAGGAAGGGCGGCTGAAGCCTGGCTGACTTTCTCTGGCAGAAGGGGGAAGGAAGCCCCCGACCGTACTGAACCCCAGTTCTGACTGCACTGAACCCCAGTTCCGGGCGAGCCCCTGGGGACCCACACTCTTACTGGGGGAGTCTGGACTCTCGGGCGGAGACTCGGGAGCCGGGGAAGGCGGAGGACTGAAAGTGCACGCACGCGCGCGCGCCAGTGCGCACAAAGGCTGCGGAAGTTGCCACAGGCTTTCCCTAGTGGAAGGGAGTCAGAGGATTCTGACTGCACTGAGCCCCAGTTCTGACTGCAGTGAACTCCAGTTCCAGGCGAGCCCCTGGGGACCCACACTCTTGTGGGGGGAGTCTGGACTCTCGGGCGGAGACTAGAGCTGGGGAAGGCGGAGGACTGAAAGCGCACATGCGCGCAAGGGCAAGGCTGACAGGAAGCCAAGACTGAGACTCCACCCCATCCAAGATGAGCACAGAGGCTATTGCAATTTGGCAAGTCTAATCCTATAAGGCTGTCTCCAGCACCGAACTTCTCCCAGCATAGACACAGCTGATCCTTACAGCCAACTGGCCCGGAGGTCAATTCTTCCCAGTGATACCAACAACAATAAAGACTTAATTACAACAAGGCTGTACACACAGTCCACAAAGGGGTGCACCAAGAGTGTCCACCTCAGGTTAACTGGGGAAGCAGACCCACTGGGCCATATTGGAAACCTAGCACAAATATCTACCTTACCAACTCAGGGAATCAATGAAAATGCGGGGTCAAAGAATCAGATCACAAACGAAAGAAATGGAGGAAAACAAACGACTGGATATAGAATTCAAAACCACGGTTATAAGACTTTTTAAGAATATCCTAGAAAAGGCCGATAAATATAACGAGACCCTCGAAGATATGAAAAAGAACCAACTAGAAATTAAACATACACTGACTGAAATAAAAAATATTATACAGAGACCCAGAAACAGAATAGAGGGACACAAGAATCAAGTCAAAGAACTGAAATACAAAGAAGCAAAAAACACTCAACCGAAAAAGCAAAAAGCAAAAAAAAAAATTCCAAAAAGTTGAAGATAATGTAAGAAGACTCTGGGACAACTTCAAGCGTACTAACATCAGAATTATGGGGGTGCCAGAAGAAGAGAGAGAGCAAGATACTGAAAACCTATTTGAAGAAATAATGACCGAAAACTTCCCCCACCTGGTGAAAGAAATAGACTTACAAGTCCAGGAAGCCCACAGAACCCCAAACAAAAGGAATCCAAAGAGGACCACACCAAGACACATCATAATTAAAATGCCAAGAGCAAAAGACAAAGAGAGAATATTAAAAGCAGCAAGAGAAAAACAGTTAATTACCTACAAGGGAGCACCCATACGACTGTCAGCTGACTTCTCAACAGAAACTATGCAGGCCAGACGGGAGTGGCAAGAAATTTTCAATGTGATGAATAGCAAGAACCTACAACCAAGATTACTCTACCAGCAAAGCTATCATTCAGAATTGAAGGGCAGATAAAGAGCTTCACAGATAAGAAAAAGCTGAAGGAGTTCATCACCACCAAACCAGTATTATATGAAATGCTGAAAGGTATTCTTAAAGAAGAGGAAGAAGAAAAAAGTAAAGAGAAAAATTATGAACAACAAATACATATCTATCAACAAGCGAACCTAAAAATCAAGTGAATTAAAAACCTGAGGAACAGAATAATCTGGTGAATATAATAGAATCAGGGGCATAGAAAGGGAGTGGACTGATAATTCTCAGGGGGAAAGGGGTATGGGGGGTTCATGAAGAGAATGGACAAAAATCATACACCTATGGATGAGGACAGTGGGGGGGAGGTAAGGGCAGAAGGTGGGGTGGGAAATGGGTGGAGGGGAGCTATGGGGGGAAAAAGGAGAAATAATTGTAATAATCTGAATAAAGATTTATTTTAAAAAAAAATAAATAAAATAAAATAAAATAAAATAAAACTCTCACTCCAGCCCCACAGTTCTTTAAGTTAGCCTTTAAGTAAATCCATTCCATTGTAGAATTCCATAGTGGGACTTTAGAATGTACTCCCTCCAAAGTTTCTTTAAAATTTGAATATAGAACTTAAATACTTATTCTCATACACAAATATGCCAATTTCAATTTAAAGTTATTTTATCATATAAATATTTATATAATGTAATATATATTATATAAATGTTATATACAGAACAGTAATTTAAAAACAATTTATTATAGAAAATTTGAAAAATGAAGAAAAAAAATTTAAAGGAGTATTCTAACTCCCAAACACAATTAGTATTAATATTTGAGGATATTTCCCTCCAAATTTTTTTATTTTGCATATTGCTTTTCTTATAATTGTGATGAAAGTATGCTTGAAATTTTGTATCTCGCTATCTCTTCTTTAATATTATATACATTTTATTTGTTTGATGGTAACCTATTATTTAGATATAAATACTTTGGGGTTTGGTAATTTAATTTTTTATTTTTAATGCTATCTTGGGAACAAACATAATTCCAGACAAGTGAAAGTGCCATAGCAACTATTCCAGTGACTTGGAAGAACACTTTGGTTTTTTATTTCTTCAGGCAAATTGGAACTCAAAAGCACATGGCTAGTAGATCTTGAAGCATCTCATTTTAGATCTCTGGCAAAAAGACCTTCTTTGGACCCTGCACATTCAAAAGGGAGATTGGGTTTCTAATGGTAACCACTGCAAAATGAATATGAACAAAAAGTTTCAGTCTATTGGACCAAGATTTATCATGCCCTGGGAATCTTTACTTACATAGCACTAATATTTACTCACCACAACATTAAGATTACTAATAAGATTTTCCATTTCTATGACACCTTCCAGGTTGTCTTAACATCTTGAATGTTCAACAAATTTTATTGAAGGATGAATAGCTCCTATTAACAAATCACTTCTTTGGAAGATAAGTTGATGGACAAAAGAACATATCTGGGCCTATAATTCCAAATCACAGAAGTGGACAAGAACAACTTATCTTCATCATTTCCAAGTATAGCCACCTATCCTCTGCTTGAGACTTGCTGACTTGAAGAACCTGGAAGATCCTATGGGAATGCTCTTGGAGGATCTTGATCCTCAGGAGAGAGTTCCTAAGGGATTTTTCACAAGTTTTATGAGCTATATAGGGTAAAAATAAGAGGCTAGTGTTTGCATCTCATCTAGAAATTACTGAAGGAGGGAGGTCTGTTACAGCACCCCAGTCAACAGAGCTGAAGCAGTTACAGTATAGTATAGTGTTTATGTGAAGAAAAAAGTGTGGGCACCTGCAATCCACTTCCCCCATGAAACTCTGAGATGTGGAAGAGGAACTCAGTTGTTCTGAGCCAAGAGGCCACCAACAAAACCTAGAAGGCACTTCAGGTAGAAAGAAAGAAAGAAAGAAAGAAAGAAAGAAAGAAAGAAAGAAAGAAAGAAAGAAAGAAAGAAAGAAAGAAAGAAAGAAAGAAGGAGGGAGGGAGGGAGGGAGGGAGGGAGGGAGGGAGGGAGGGAGGGAGGGAGGGAGAGGGAGGAGAGGGAGGGAGGGAGGGAGGGAGGGAGGGAAGGAGGGAGGGAGGGAGGGAGGGAGGGAGGGAGGGAGGGAGGGAAGGAGGGAGGGAAGGAAGGAAGGAAGGAAGGGTATTGGGCCATCATCCACTACTGGTTACAGCAGAGGGATATTAATCTTCCACTCTGACACTCTGAGAGGGATATGGAGTAAAGGTGAAAGTCTCCACAAGAAAGTATAACTACTACATCAGCAGTCTACCAGTGTCAGAGAAAATAGGATAGAACCAGGAACAAGAATATCATCTCAACAAGTGTCTACTGATGTCAGATCTGTGCTTTCTCATCCCTCCTCCTATGCCTTGCTTGGAGAGGGACAATTATGACAGTAAAGGAACTTTTTTAAAGGATATACAGTAGGTCTTTGGGTTACGTTGGAGATCCGTTCCTACAGCGCGACTAAAGCAATTTCGCCATAAGTCGGAACCCACCTACATAAGCACCTACATCACTCACATGGAGCACATACACAGCAGTAATGAAGTGAAACAGTAAAAAAAATTAAAATAAAGATAACAATTCCTGACTTTTACTTGTGGTAAATACATAATAAAAAACATAAAGCGTATATGTACATACGTCGAAATGATGGAACTTTTTTTTTTTTTTTATAAATAAATGGGAGATGGAAACATAACCGCAAAATGACATATGTCAAGTCCAATGTAACCCGAGGACTGTCTGTATCTAGAAGGACAAAGAGAATAGAAGAGAAAGTGACAGAAGATGAGTTGAAAATGCAGTGGATGAGTGGTTATTAACTTAGAGATGGCAAAAGTTGAACCTGTGGATTAGAGCGTGAGTGAGTCATGAGAAACAAGCCTGTTTAAGCTGGAAAACCTTGAAACTGGAGTCACCATGTGTACAGAAGATGGCCACCACAAGATGGCTGGCAGGGGAGGGCAGTTGTGGGCGATCAGGCCAGCAGGGAGGGCAGTTGGGAGGGACCAGGCCTGAAAGGGAGGGCAGTTGGGGATGATCAGTTCTGCAGGGGAGGGCAGTTAGTGGTGACCAGGCTGGCAGAGGGCAGTTAGGGCAACCAGGCCTGCAGGGGAGGGCAGTTGGGAGAGACAAGGCCTGCAGGGGAGGGAAGTTGGGAGGGATAAGGCCTTCAGGAGAAGGCAGTTGGGGATGACCAGGCCAGCAGGGGAGAGCAGTTAGGGGCAACCAGGCTGGCAAGGGAGCACAGTTAGGGGTGACCATGCCAACAGGGGAGGGCAGTTAGGGGCAATTGGGCTGGCAGGGGAGCAGTTAAGCATTGATCAGGCTGGCAGGGGAGTGGTTAGGGGGTGATCAGGCTGGCAGGCAGAAGCGGTTAAGGGCAATCAGGCAGGCAGGCAGGCAAGCTGTTGGGAGCCAGCAGTCCTGGATTGTGAGAGGGATGTCCTAATGCCTGTTTAAATGGGCATTTGGACATCCCTTGAGGGGTCCCAGATTGGAGAGGGTGCAGGCTGTGCTGAGGGGTGCAGGCTGGTATGGTCACCCCTAACTGTGCTCCCTTGCCAGCCTGGTCACCCCTAACTGCCCTCCCATGCAGACCTGGTTGCTCCTAACTGCCCTCCCCTGCTGGCCTGGTCATCTTTAACTGCCCTCCCCTTCAGGCCTCGTCCCTCCCAACTTCCCTCCTCTGCAGGCCTGGTCCCCCTGCCAACTGCCCTCCCCTGCAGGCCTGGTCCCCCCTCAACACACATCCCCATGCACAAATTTCATGCACCGGGCCTCTAGTATTTCAATAAAGAAACTGAGATACATAAACACTAACTAACTTGCTCAAGGTCACAAGCTATGAAGTAGTATGGTCAGTTTCATAATCTTTCAATTTGGATTCAGAGCCCATGATTCTAATTTCTAATTCATACTACCTCTCAAAAGAAAAGTAGAAACAAAGTTAAGAAAAGAAAAAAAAACTGAAAAGGGGTAAAATAGAAACAAGTAACAAGGGACCAAAAATAATCAATATACTTATTTATTCATTATACCCATTTAAAAAAAAAAAGATGCCTTCTCATTCAAAGGACAAGAGAATATTGGAGCAGAAGATTAAATAGGTGCGTTAAAAAATAGAATGTGGAACTAAGCAACAAAGAGAGAAAACTAAGGTCGTCTATCTAGAAAATAAGAACAGATTAAGCTATGATCATGAAATTATCAAAGAAATAACACAAGAAAACTTCCAGATTAAAGGAGCCTATGAATATCTAGCTAACAAAATGAATGACAAAAAATTCACACAAAGACACATCACTGATAAATATTCAGCCATTAGATATAAAAAGACTATTTTGAAAGTTTCTAGAGAGGAAAGAAAATAAAATCAGAAGATTAAAAAATTAAAATGACAATAGGCATCTCAACAGCAACTCTGAAAGACAGAAGACAATGGGAGGCACTTAACCAAATATTAATCAAAGGTGAAAATAAAATAGAGTTTTGGAGGAAACGAAGATGGCGGCATAGGTAAGCACCTAAACTGCTGCCTCGCACAACAATTTCAAAACTACAACTAAAAGACAGAACGGACACCATCCAGAACCACAGGAAAGCTAGCTGAGTGAAAAATCTACAACTAGAAGGAAAGAGAAAAGCTCACAGAGAACTGGAGGTACAGCAAAGGGTCTTTGTGCGCGCAGAGAGGAAGGGCTGCTGAAGCCTGGCTGACTTTCTCTGGCGGAAGGGGGAAGGAAGCCCCCGACCGCACTGAACCCCAGTTCTGACTGCACTGAACCCCAGTTCCGGGCAAGCCCCTGGGGACCCACACTCTTACTGGGGGAGTCTGGACTCTCGGGCGGAGACTCGGGAGCCAGGGAAGGCATAAGTCTGAAGGCGCGCACGTGCCAGTGCGCACAAAGGCTGCGGAGGTTGCCACAGGCTTTCCCTAGTGGAAGGGAGTCGGAGGCTCCTGACTGCACTGAGCCCCAGTTCTGACTGCACTGGACCCCAGTTCCAGGCGAGCCCCTGGGGACCCACACTCTTGTGGGGGGAATCTGGACTCTCGGGCGGAGACCTGGGAGCCGGGGAAGGCAGAGGTCTGAAGGCACGCATGTGTGCGCAAGGGCAAGGCTGACGTGAAGCCAAGACTGAGACTCCACCCCATCCAAGCTGAGCACAGCACCGAACTTCTCCCAGCATAGACACAGCTGATCCTTACAGCCAACTGGCCTGGAGGTCAATTCTTCCCAGTGATACCAACGACAATCAAGACTTAATTACAACAAGGCTGTACACACAGTCCACAAAGGGGTGCACCAAGAGTGTCCACCTCAGGTAACTGGGGAGGCAGACCCACTGGACCATATTGGAAACCTAGCACACAAATCTACTGTACCAACTCAGGGAAGCAGTGAAAATGCGGCGTCAAAGAATCAGATCACAAACGAAAGAAATGGAGGAAAACAAACGACTGGATATAGAATTCAAAACCACGGTTATAAGGCCTTTCAAGAATATCTTAGAAAAGGCCAATAAATATAACGAGACCCTCGAAGGTATGAAAAAGGACCAACTAGAAATTAAACATACACTGACTGAAATAAAAAATATTATACAGAGACCCAAAAACAGACTAGAGGAACACAAAAATCAAGTCAAAGAATTGAAATACAAAGAAGCAAAAAACACTCAACCAAAAAAAGCAAAAAGCAAAAAAAAAAAAATCCAAAAAGTTGAAGATGGTGTAAGAAGACTCTGGGACAACTTCAAGCATACCAACATCAGAATTATGGGGGTGCCAGAAGAAGAGAGAGAGCAAGATACTGAAAACCTATTTGAAGAAATAATGACTGAAAACTTCCCCCACCTGGTGAAAGAAATAGACTTACAAGTCCAGGAAGCGCACAGAACCCCAAACAAAAGGAACCCAAAGAGGATCACACCAAGACACATCATAATTAAAATGCCAAGAGCAAAAGACAAAGAGAGAATATTAAAAGCAGCAAGAGAAAAACAGTTAGTTACCTACAAGGGAGCACCCATACAACTGTCAGCTGATTTCTCAACAGAAACTATGCAGGCCAGATGGGAGTGGCAAGAAATTTTCAATGTGATGAATAGCAAGAACCTACAACCAAGATTACTCTACCAGCAAAGCTATCATTCAGAATTGAAGGGCAGATAAAGAGCTTCACAGATAAGAAAAAGCTAAAGGAGTTCATCACCACCAAACCAGTATTATATGAAATGCTGAAAGGTATTCTTAAAGAAGAGGAAGAAGAAAAAAGTAAAGATAAAAATTATGAACAACAAATACATATCTATCAACAAGTGAACCTAAAAATCAAGTGAATTAAAAACCTGAGGAACAGAATAATCTGGTGAATATAATAGAATCAGGGGCATAGAAAGGCAGTGGACTGATAATTCTCAGGGGGAAAAGGGTATGGGGGGTTCAGGAAGAGACCGGACAAAAATCATACACCTATGGATGAGGACAGTGAGGGGGAGGTAAGGGCAGAAGGTGGGGTGGGAACTGGGTGGAGGGGAGCTATGGGGGGGAAAAGGAGAAACAATTGTAATAATCTGAATAAAGATTTATTTAAAATAAAATAAAATAAAATAGAGTTTTTCCAACATGCAAAGTCTAAATAATATTATGTCCTATGTGTCTTTTTCTGATAGAAAGAATTGGTTCTAGAAAATAGTCCCAAATTGATAATAAGGGGAAGCTTCAGTAAATCATTTGAACACAGGACTATAGACAATTAATCCAAATCAGAGCAACAGAGAATGTGTGGTAAGTAGAAAGGTGCCATGCCCTAATCTCTGGAATCTGTGGTGTTACCCTGTATGGGAAAAGCAGAGGTACAATTATTACCTTGATGAGGGGAGCTTATCCTGAATTATCTGGCACTCCAATTTAATCACATGAGGCCTTAGCAGAGGAGAACCTTTCCTGGCTGCAGCAAGACATGCAACCTGAGAAGGCCTCAACCTACCCTTGTTGGGCTTTGAAGATAAAAAAGGGGGCCATGAGCCAAAGAGTGCAGCAACCTTTAGAAGTTGAAAACAGCCCTCAGCTGATAACCAGCAAGAAAACAGGGACCTCAATCTTACAACCACAAGGAATTGAAAATTCTGCCAACAACCCAGATGACCAAGTAAATGGATTGTCCCAAGATGGGTCCAAGAGGAATGCAGCCTGCTGACATCTTGGTTTTTGCCTGGTGAAACCCATGTCATATTTCTGACCTACCAAATTATTAGATAATATGCTTATGTTGTTTTAATCTGCTATATTTGTAGTAATTTCTTATGGTAACATTAGTGAACAAATACAGATTGCCAACTCCTAAACCAATTTACTCAATTACTGTCCGTGAGAGAGAACCTTAAGTGACAAAGTCTGAGAGTGAATGTGGACACTCCATAGGCTTGATAAATACATAAATTTAAAATTCACAGGAGAGACTGTCTTATCTCATCAATACAATTGACAAGGGTCAACTGCAAGTCAATCAATGGAGGACCTACCTATCAATCACAGAATGATTGAGCATAAACAAGAGGTGTGAAGATTCCCAACAGTGGAATGAGAACTTCAAAAATCCACATTTCTTCCATATTTTTCTATTAGAGCCATTCCTATCAAATCTATCCCAAGTCAGTGGGATGTCTTTATGATGGAATATAAATACTTATAAACACCAAAGATAAAAGCACAATTTCTGACTTCATGAGTAAGCCCAACAAAATGGAAGTAGTCCTGAGTACAGGCCAGAGAATGAAAAAACTGACCTACTCAAATAGCCATCTCTGCAGCAACATGAGCAGAAGTTTCAGGGCTAAATAAAATTAAAGATGTAAACTATCCTTTACTTTTATCTGACAGGCAGCAAATGAGGTAAACTTTCTTTTCTTTTTTAATGTGGGATTTTTTTTTTAATTTAGATATAACAGACATATAACACTGTATAAATTTAAGGAGTAGAATATATTGCTTTGATATGTTTATATATTGTAATATGATTATCACCATATTACAGTTCCTCCACACCCAGAGCCTTGTAACCACCATTCTACTGTTTCTACAAGTTCAACTCTTTTAGATTCTACATATAAATGAGATAATACAGCATTTGTCTGTCTATGTCTGGATTATCTCACTTAACATAATGCCCTCAAAAATGCCACCAATGACAGAATCTTCTTCTTTCACATGGTTGAATAATATTCATATATAAGTAACATATATTATCCTATCTAATAAAAGGGTAATAAGCAAATTGACCTTACCTCCGCTATACCCACCAGTCACGCCCACCAGCCAATCAGGAGGGAATATGCAAATAAACCCAACCAAGATGGCTGCAGCCACAGAGAGCAGGAGGGAGGCTTGGGTTTCCCCGGCAATGGAGGAAGCCAAGCTTTCCGCCTGTCCTTGCCGGCCCAGGCCTCCACTCAATTCTACAAAGTTTCAATTATAGAAGATAAATAAAGCCCAACAGAAATGGCAGCAGCCACGGAGTGGGAGACAGCAGGAGGCTAGGGTTGCCAGTGGTGATGGAGGGCCTGCATTGGCCTCCGCTTAAGGCTACAAAGTTTCAATTATAGAAGATACATAAATCCCAACAGAAATGGCTGCCACCACCGAGTGAGCAGAAGGCTTGGCTCCACTCCAGGCTACAGGGTTTCAATTGTAGAAGATAAATAAATCCCAGATCCCAGGGCCTCCGCTTGGGTTGCCAGGGGGCGTGGCCAGCCTGCAAACCACCACAGGCCCCTCACTCAGGCCACCCCATGCCCCAAGGGAACCCCCACCCTGATCCAGGACACCCTCAGGGGGCGTGGCCAGCCTGCAAACCACCACAGGCCCCTCGCTCAGGCCACCCCATGCCCCAAGGGAACCCCCACCCTGATCCAGGACACCCTTCAGGGCAAACCAGCTGGCCCCCACCCATGCACCAGGCCTCTATCTTATCTAATAAAAGAGTAATATGCAGATTGACCATCACTCCAACACACAAGATGGCTTCCCCATGTGGTCAAAGATCCTGCCACCATGTGGACAAGATGGCCACCACAAGATGGCCATCAGGGGAGGGCAGTTGGGAGGGACCAGGCCTGCAAGGGAGGGCAGTTGGGGGTGATCAAGCCTGCTGGGGAGGGCAGTTAGAGGTCACCTGGCCGGCAGAGGAGGGAAGTTGGGGGTGACTGGGTCTGCAGGGAAGGGCAGTTTGGGGGGACCCAGGCCTGCAGGGGAGAGCAGTTGGGGGGGACCAGGCCTGTAGGGGAGAGCAGTTAGGGGTGACCAGGCCTGCAGAGGAGGGCAGTTAGGGGAAAACAGGCTGGCAGGGGAGCAGTTAGGCATCAATCAGGCTGGCAGGGGAGTGGTTAGGGGGTGATCAGGCTGGCAGGCAGAAGCGGTTAGGGGCAATCAGGAAGGCAAGCAGGCGAGCAGTTGGGAGCCAGCAGTCTTGGATTGTGAGAGGGATGTCTGACTGCCCGTTTAGGCCCGATCCCATCGGGCCTAAATGGTCAGTCGGACATCCCTCAAGGGGTCCCAGATTGGAGAGGGTGCAGGCTGGGCTGAGGGACACCCACTCCATGCATGAATTTCGTGCACCAAGCCTCTAGAGTGTGTGTGTGTGTGTGTGTGTGTGTGTGTGTGTGTGTGTGTGTGTGTATAAATATATATATATAATATATATATATATATATCACATATCTTGGCCATTATAAGTAATGTGCAATAAATATGGAATGAAGATGTCCTTTTGATATCCTCTTTTCATTTCCTTTGGATATATATCCAGAAGAAAGATTGCTGGATCACATGGCAGTTATATATATAAATTTTATTTTTTAATATATTTTTATTGATTTCAGAGAGGAAGGAAGAGGGAGAGATAAAAACATCAATGATGAGAGAGAATCATTGATTTGCTACCTGCTGCACACCCTTACTGGGGATCAAGCCCACAACCCGGCATGTGCCCTTGACCCAAATCGAACCTGGGACCCTTCAGTCCACAGGCCAACACTATCCACTGAGCCAAACCAGCTAGGGTGGCAGTTATATTTTTTAATTGTTTTTGTTAATCCTTACCAGAGGATATTTTTCCCATTGATTTTTAAAGAGAGTGGAAGGGAAGGGGTGTGGGAGAGAGAGAGAGGAAGAGATGTGAGAGAAAGAGAGAAACATCAATATGAGAGAGATACATCCATTGGTTGCCTCTAGCACTGGCCCCAACTGGGGCTGGGATCGAACCTATAATCCAGATAGGAGCACTTGAGTGGAAATTGAACCCAAGACTCTTGGGTGTGCAGGCTGATGCTCTAACCACTGAGCAAAGCTGGCCAGGGCTATATTTTTAATTTTTTAAGGAACCTCCATACTGTTTTCCATGGTGGTTGCAGCAATTTGCATTCCCACCAGTGCATGAGGTTTCCTTTTCTCCACATCCTTGCCAGCACTCTTTTTTCTTCTTTATGATAGCCATCTAACAGATATGAGGTGATATCTCATCATGGTTTTGATTTGTGTTTCCCTGATGATTAGCCATGTTGAGCATCTTTTCATGATCCCTTTCTTAACTAGAATATTAAACTATTGAAATTTACACAGAATAATTGGAAAAGTGCTTTTATTATACTTTATTTTTACAGAAAAAGTATAGGTTGTTTTTTTAAGCAGAAAAGTAATCTAAACTAAATCTTAAAAGAATAAATTACTGATACAAAGCAAGGAAAATAAATTGACAAACTACAAAATACAAAGGAATCCTATTTCTACTGCTGACATGCTACAGGTCCAAAACCTTTTGAAAGAATAACAATAATAGAAATGGAATTGACCCTTTCAAATTTCACATGCCACATTGACTGTTGATATCACGTCTTTTCTTTTTGAAGACATTAGAAAAGTAAAAGAGAATGAAATGAATATAACTTATGCCTACTTTTGCAAAATAAAGAATAAAATCTATTTTCAAGATAAGTAAAAACAAACAAAATACAAACATCCCTCCCTCTTCCTTGGAGTAAGGGGACCTTTAGTCTCAGTTTTCTATGAAACCTCCTCAAAGGTTCCCAGTACCTGAGGTGTACTGACAGAGGGAGATCAGAATGTTTTGAGGTGAATGTCCCTTTGCTAGTGGAAAATTGCACGCACTTAATGCTGTGCTTAAGTTTAAAGAAAATGCATGGACTTTCCTAATGTAAGTGTGGGTGTTATCTGGGTTGAATGGGTCATGGTAATAAATTGGACATGGTGCTTCATTTCATTATTCATTACTGTCCCTAGAGTCTCACTTACTATACTATTACCGTACCCCTATGTAGAATGATCATGGCTACACTGACCAAGCATCCCAAATTTGGATCTGGGAACTATAGTCATCATAACCAAAGAGAACATAGAAAATGCAGAGTGGGAGATAATGTGATTCCCCATTATAAATGATGTCAAAATTCCCCTGAGATTAAGATTTTACCAATGTCAAACATGGGATCCCCCTACCCCATAAAACCCCATGAAAAAATGAGTAGTTAATACCTGGGGGGAGTGGGGAGAAAGGCAATGTAATTACCTTTGACAACAGAATGCACTCTGGGCCTTTCAAGGCAAAACTGTTAGGCCTTTTATTTTTATTTTACTTCTTTTGTAGATATGCAATCCTTTTTTAAACATTTGGTCTACATATGGATAGACCTGAGATTTTAAATGGCCTAATGAGCCTCAGACAGACTTCTAAGTAACACTCATGAATAAGCCAAAGAGAGTGTTTCAGATGCTAACATTTACTGTACAAAAACAATTTTTTTCTGTTTGCTGATTTTTATCTCCTTTTAAAAAGTTAACAGTTTTTGAACATAATATGTCCTAAATTTTTTGCAGGTGTTAAACAGCTGACTTTAATTTTTTAAAGAACCAAATCCTTCTATTACCAATCAAAAAAAAAAAAAAAGCTCTATTTATTTAGGTTATTTTGACAATAAGTCTTTCCTCTTTATTCTGTCTTTAGGAAAAGGTTGCATCTCTCTGTAAAAATAAACTTTCCGTATGTCCACATGTAGACTTGCTCCTTAAAAAGCTGAAGGGTCCAAAATGTGACATTACCTTCTCATTTTTTTCTAACCCTCTAATTTAATATGGAGAAATACATATTAGCAATATTGGTTTTAAAATAAAATAGTATATCTTTCTATTAATGGCACAAAATACTATGGTATGGGAAATGGCTTTCAGTTAAGGCACTGTCTAGACTAGATATAAAATTCCTATCATGAGAGAATATTTGTGTGTGTGAGAAGAGACCAATTACAGAACAGCAAATGAGACTAAAAAAGGGAGGGGAAATTTAGCAAATACAACCAAATTTTAATTCATGAGGGGCTTCGCTGTGGACTTGAGACTCTAACATCTGGGATTTTTTTATTATAAAACTAGAGGCCTGGTGCACGAATTCGTGCATCAGTGGGGTCCCTCAACCTGGCCTGCAGGATTGGGCTGAAATTGGCTCTCTGACATTCCATGAGGGGTTTTGAATTGTGAGAGGGCATAGGCCAGGCAGAGGAACCCCACCAGTGCATGATCAGGGCCGGGGAGGAACATGGGAGGTTAGCCAGCTGGGGAGGGACCATAGGAGGGCTCCAGGGCATGTCCGGCCCATCTCGCTCAGTCCCGATTGGATGGACCCCAGCAGTAAGCTAACCTACCAGTTAGAGCATCTGCCCCCTGGTGGTCAGTGCACATCATAGCGACTGGTCAACAAGTCAACTGTCTGCCCTCTGGTGGTCAGTGCACGTCATAGTGAGCGGTTGAGCGGCCTTAGCCTATCATTAGCATATCACGCTTTGGTTGAACGGACGACCAGACACTTAACATATTAGGCTTTTATTATATAGGATTTCCAATGTAATTGCTATTTTATCAACTAGGTACCTTCTGTTGTCCATGCCAGACAAAGTATTCTCTGTTTTCATCCACCAAAACAGGGGCTAAACCATCAACACAGGAGCAAAGTGAGGAAAGTTGCCTAGAGTACTACTCCTTTTTAATAAAGGACCTTGACTCTTTGAAGGGACTTGCATGATAAAGGCAGTTGTGTGTAGTGGATCCCACCTTGTCCAGCTTCCCAATGAGTGGTTTTTATGAGATTGTAACTTCCTTTAAAATACTCCAGCATAGATAGGAGATGTATCCACGTGTGTTTTACTTTTCATCTATACCCCTGGGCTGGTCATCTGTGCCAGTCATGAGTGTATCTCCCAGCAGTGGTGAGCTCACAGGAGAAAAATCGCAATCAAAAGGCCAGCTCCAGATACAGTTATCACAAGATAGTCTTCAGTTGTCTTCAAATCTAATATATACCAGGCATTTTGCTCACTAGCATAATGAATATTGGAAATATTCTTTAATCAGTGAAATCAGTGGCCATATATATGATAAAAATATTGTAGAGGCATTTCTACCTTCAAATAAATAAATTTTAAAAATCTGATGAGCCTAATAGCCCAAACCCTTCAGAATGGGAGCCTGGGCTTTCTTAAGAAGTCTTGTGTCCAGTCCCTGATTTGAAATATTGTTAGTCACCATTATCTTGAACTATACACAGCTACCAAAGTCAACCAGAAAAAAATCTAAAAATTATGAATCATTAAATTAGCTAAGGTCCTTTTGCACTAATGGTTAGGGGATTTTCCTAAGAACCAAATTGGTTAGAGTGTGGGGTTAATTGGATAAAATTATCTTTATTTTCTTCATGTAAGAAAAAATATCTATATTAAAGTCCAAAACTTTATTCAAAATGTCATAGTTTCTATAGTATGTATACCATATAAGCACACCATCTCTGGGAAAGTAATTCATGCCACTCTGTTATTGTCATGGAATTTTTCTTATGATTTTGTTAAAAATCACCCAGACATGTCTGGCTTTTTTTTTTTTTTTTTTCAGTGCATATACTTAGGACAGAATGCAGGATATGCCATGAATACCTTATTCATGCCAATTTTCTTTCTTTTGGTGACTGGTAATTCAGAGAAATTTTTTCTGGTGAAGTGAGAAAGTATGGATAATTATTTATTGACAGCTAAATACAAGTCTAGATTAAGCATCTTCTTTACTTCAGCACATATTCTTTCACTCCTACTCTGAACAGGAAGCATAGAAAGCTGTAAAAATGTCACCATGGCTGCCAATGAAACACCATGTGAGGCAGAAGGTAAAACAGAAACAGTACCATTGATCTTTGTTGCTGTGGTAGCCAGCCTCCAAGACGGCAACTGATGATCCTTACCTTCTAGTACTCAGGAGCTGTGTGGTTTCCTCCCATATTGTGTAGGGATGACCAGCATGACCACTGGAATGCTACAGAAGTAGTGGTGTATGAACTCTTAGAATAGGTCATAAAAGATGTCTGAAGCTCCTTCTTTGATCTCTTGAATTCTTTGCTCTGTGGGAACCAGTCGCCATGCTCTGTGGACAGGTTTTCTGCAGAGGAACTGAAGCCCCCCACCAACAGCCAGCACCAAATGGCCAGCCCTGTCTGTGGGCCACCTTGGAAGCAGACCTTGCACCCCAGTCAAGCCTTCAGATGACTGCATCTGAGGCCAACAAGTCTCTACAAGCGCATGATAGACTTCAAAACTCCCATCTAAGTTGCTCCTGAATTCTGACCTACACACCAACTGTGAAAGATAATAAACCATTATCACTATATTTTGGGGTATTTTATGTAGCAACAGCTAACTAATACAGCTGCTCACCCAACAGTGTTTTCAATTCCATTCTCTTTTTTGACTGTCTCCTACTATAGAGATTTTAAAAAGATACTGGTTTTTTTGTTTTTTGTTTTTTTTTTATTAGCCTCCCTTGAATTAGAAGTGGCCATGGAGGCCATTCTGACCAATGAGAGGTAAGGGAGAATCTACTTAGGGAGCTTTCTTACAGAAAGAACACACACACAAGGAGAATTTACTGATACAGCTCCCCCCTTCATGTTTTTGCTTTGAACATGTTTATGTCATGATCTGAGGCAGCTATCTTACAGCTGAGATACAGCGAGCATAAGGATGGAAAGCTAAGGGCAAGGGGTTATGGAGTAAACAGGAGAGAGCTTAGGTTCCTGATAACACTGTTGGCTAAGTGAACTTGTGCTGGCTACATCCTATCACCTGTGAGTGATTAAAACAAACCCTATTTTTATACCACTATTAGCTGGAATTTCTATTACTTGCAGCTGATAGCATTCCAAATTGATGCAGATTTTGGAACCAAGGGGAGGTGTTTTAAATAACAGATCCTAACATGTAAAATTGGCTGAGGAAAAGGGACAGGATATCAGGCGGTGAAATTCCAACTATTCCTGTTGGAAAGAGGATCAACCTGGTTATGTGGTGATGCAGCATTTGCTTTCATTGCCGCCTGTTGGGATACATGCTTGTAAAAAGAGGCAGTGTTAGGGGAAATGTAGAAAAACTGGTGTGATAGCTGATTTTTCCATACACTCTGTGTTGGTTTCAGAAATTTAGAACACTCACATGGGGAAGTAAGTGACTTTTGTGGGCACTTTAGGACGTTTTTTTACACAGTACATAGCACACACACACATTAAGTCATCATCATTCTGAAAGCTTTGGGTTTGTATGTTTGGTTTCCTATAACAATTTTTGTGTAACAAAATAAGCAACTTCAAAACATGAGGGGTTTCTCCTTTTGTCTTTTGTCTGCTTTGATAAATAATAAGTAAACTTATTTTTAAAGATGTTTTATTGAAATTTAGAGAGAGAGGAGAGGAGGAGGAAGAGGAGGAGGAGGAGGAGGAGGAGGAGGAGGAGGAGGAGGAGGAGGAGGAGGAGAGAGAGAGAGAGAGAGAGAGAGAGAGAGAGAGAGAGAGAGAGAGAGAGAGAGAGAGAGATGTAAGAGTGAAACACAGCTGACAGCTGCCTCCTGCATACCGGGGATCAAGCTGGCAAACCAGGCATGTGGACCTGAACTGGACAATGCCCAACCAACTGAATCACACTGGCCAGGGCACAGGTAAACATTTTTGTACACTTTGGTATGTTCTTTTCTCATTTAGCCCATGAATGGGAAATAAAAACTGGCAAGCCTAAGATTTCATTAAATGTAGTTCCCTTTTTGTCCTATGATAAAATAACAATCATTAGAAAGGTAATAGTAAACACATATCAATCCTGTACTAAGTTTTAAAGTACATTGCATGCATTATTTTTTTTTAAATCTTAACAACAGTTTCAACAATCCCTTTGCCAAATGAGAAAACTAAGGATGCTAACAACACGATCCCAGCAGGCCTGTCCATGTAGCTCCAAAGCTTTTGCTCATATCATTATGCTGTAATGCCTCCTGATGTCTATTATTGTTAATTATATATTTTGAATATTCCTCAATGTTGTCTATTCCCAGATGTGACTGGCCTCTGCCTCCTCACTAGTCACCCTGGCTGCCCTCACATCTGACGGCAGCCACTGATATCTTTCTCAAGTCTAAACTGGTTCATGTTTATACATTGTTGTTTAAAGAAATAAGTCAAAACTCTGTGATAGGGCACTTCTGAGTTTTGTGCCATTCACCCATCACTTGCTCCCTAGTCCCAACTCTCAGCATGCCTCCCTGTTTTGACACCTCCTTCTATCTCCTAACTCTCACTGCTCATTCGATGTCCTATCCATTCCAAATTGCTCCCACTTCCTTATGCTTTTTCAGTCCCAGACTTTTGCAGCCAGAGCCTGCTCTAACTAGACCATTTGGTCAGACTCTTTTGACCTGGCTCACTCCCACCCTTCCTTCATCTTAGACATCACTTTAGAAACACCTTGAGCACCTATACATTTCAGTCCCCACTGTTTTGTCTTAATCTCTCTTAGCTTAACTATATAAATAATTTTCATCATTGTGCTCCCAGTGTTCAGTATAGGTTTGATGCATTCAGTCTTTCAAAAAGGCTTGTGTGGTCAAAATCACTAATCATTCGAGAGATGCAAATTAAAACAAAAATGAGGTATTACCTCACACTTGTCAAAATGCCTATCGTCAACAAATCAACAAAGGAAAAGTGTTGGCAAGAATGTGGAGAAAAGGGAACCCTAGTATATTGCTGGTGGGAATGCAGTCTGGTGCAGCCACTGTCAAAAACAGCATCAAGTTTCATCAAAAAATTAAAAATGGAACTGCCATTTGACCCAGTGATCCCACTTCTAGGAATATATCCTAAGAATACCAAAATACCAATCAGATAGAATACATGCACTCTTATGTTCATAGCAGCACAATTTATAACAGCTAAGATTTGGAAACAGCCCAAATGCGCATCAGTAGTTCAGTGGATAAAAAGATGTGGTACATCTACACAATGGGATACTATGAAGCTATAAAAAAGAAGGAACTTTTGCCATTTGCAACAGCATGGATGGACCTGGAGAGTATAATGCTAAGTGAAATAAGCCAGTCACAGAAAGATAAGTATCAGATGTGGAATCTAATGAACAAAATAAACTGATGAACAAAATAGATCCAGAGACACAGAACCATGGAACCATGGAATAGACTGACGAATTTCAGAGGGAAGAAGGAGGGTGGTGTGTGTGTATTGAGGGGGAGGGGGAATTAACTGGGGAACTTATATGCATATATGCATAGACCATGGACACAGACAATAGTGTGATGAGGCTTGGAAGGGGCAGGTATGGGGTGGGGGGGGAGGTTATGGAAAAAAAAAGGGGGGGCATCTGTAATACTTTCAATAATAAAGATAAATTTTAAAAAATAAATAAAATAAGAGTAAGTAATATTTTTGCATAACTATTTTTTCCCACAAATTTTCCAAATTTTTTGCAATATGTATGTATTACATTAATAAGCAGGAAAAGGAAAATAATCTTATTTTTGAAAGAATTTTCCTAATTACAAATTTTAAAAAAAATCAATAACATTGATCAGTTATTTATCTATAGCATGAAGATAATAATAATTACTGCAGTATGAAGATAAAGTAGTACACTAATAATTTTTAATTATTTTGACATTATGTTGAATTCTTTATTAATATCAGTTTACGTACTAAAATATTTCTGTTTTCTATATATAGAAACCAAGACTACTGCCCATTTGAGATTTTCAGTCATAAATTTGAAGTGAGTCCAGTCAGTAAAGCTGTACTTTTATTTTTATTTATTGATTTGAGAGAGAGAGAAACATCCATTTGTTGCTCCACTCATTTATGTATTCATTGGTTGATTCTTGTACATGCCCTGATTGGGGATTGAACCTGCACCTTTGTATAGCTGGACAACACTCTAAATAACTGAGTCACCCAGACAGGGCTGTATGTTTTTTCATTAGCAATGTTCAGCTGTACAAAATACAGGTCTGACATAAGTAGATAGTTGGTTTTTACCAGACTCAGGTTTTACCAGTAAATACTATAAAAGGAGAGAGAAGCAAGAAACATGAGATTATAAGCAAGATTACGTATAGTACTGGACAATTAAATGTAGGTCAGCAGGCAGGGAAGTGAAGGTACAAGGAGAATGATGAATAGTTGAAAAGAGACACAGCTAAGAATCAGTGGAGAGTTCTTGGAAAGTTAGAAGCCAGAATAAATGAGTTAGAAATATAGTAGGTGGTGGTCATTCTGGGTTGTCGTTTCCAAACTGAGTTTTCTGAGGTGGCACATCACTGATTCTAACACCTAAGATATTACTACCTGAGTAAGTTGCCAACATATGGATAAGATCATCCAAGCCAAAAAGCTCAGAGAACCAGGAGCCTGGCTATTGTTTTGTTTGCATTGTCTACTTGTATGTGGAAATTGCTAGAATGAAAGGTAAAGCAGTCGAGAGTGAAACAGATGATAATAAGAAGGGCTAAGGGTAGTAAAGTCTTTGGCATGCACATCAAAGACAGAAGGAGGAAAGACAATTCAGAAGCAGAAAATAGGGGAAAGTGATAACAACCTGGCCTTTCAGCCCTGAGATAGGTGGACCAGCCACAACTGGAGAGGACTGCAGGAGAGGCAGTGTTTCAGCTGAGAGCCAGGTTGGGTTGAAGTTAGAGAAAGAAAGGGAAGGGAACTTTTCAAGAAAAGATTGAGAGTGTAAGGAAGTTGATGATAAGAGCTCATAATGGGGAGGTTTGGAGAGTGAGGGAGTGGAGGGTGTCAAATGGGATATGACTGAGGTGGTTACTCAGCAGTAGAAATGGGGAACTTGGATAGCAACTGAGGATGTGAAGATTGAGGGCACTGGTCCTAACGTCTGTGCACTCAGTGACTGGCAAGCTCAGGGAGGCCTGTGGCCACTTAGGCATTGTGGTCCAAGGAATGTGGTCCAATCCCTATAGAAAGGGCTCAGTCCAGAACACTTGCCTCTATGCTCTCCTCACATGTGTCATGTTTCACACAATGCCATGTAACATTTGTAAATGCCATGCTTTGACAGCAATGGCCGCTGTCTACCAAAAGTTCATGATCTCTTCTTAGTGCAGAATGAGGAGAGGCTTCCCAACCAGGGACTATATTTCCCAGCCACCTTCTATCTCACCCTCCTTGTGAAATTAGGGGGAGGCATGAGTTAAGTTCTAGCCAATGAAATGTGAACAGAAAGTGATGAGTGCCAAGTCAGATCTAGCCCACAAACACTTCCTATACTTTCTAGCTTACCCTTTTCACTGGCTAGAAGTCAAGATCAAGGTCACACTGCAGGCCTCATATCGAATACTAGAGGCCCAGTATATGAAATTCGTGCATGGGTGGGGAGGGGGGGGCGGGGTCCCTCAGCCCAGCCTGCACCATCTCGCAGTCTGGGAGCCCTTGGGGGATGTCTGACTGATGGCTTGAGTGGGCCTAAGCTGGCAGTCGGACATCCTTAGCGCTGCTGCGGAGGCGGGAGAGGCTCCCAGCACCACCCCACCACCACCACTGCGCTTGCCAGCCATGAGCCCGGCTCAGGGTGTCTGGCTGAGTGGCGCTTCCACTGCATTTAGCATCTGCTGCCTGGTGGTCAGTGCGTGGTGGTCAGTGCGTGTCATAGCAACTGGTCGTTCTGCTGTTCAATTTGCAAATTAACCTTTTATTATATAGGAGGATGGCAGAACCTCTCTTAGACTGAATGACTATACAGAGCAATACTCCTGGTTAGGAGACTATGTGAGAACACTGTAAACTTATGTTGAATAAGCCACTAAAATTTCAGGGTTATTTATTACAGCAATTAAAATTACTACTTTAACCAATATCATCTATCATGTGTCTCATAATTGTAGCCAGAGACCTCTTCAAAAAATTACAACTGTAGTGTCCCTACTACTCACCAACCATTACCCAACATTCCCCACACACCCCAGCTCAGGTAAGGAAAGGACAAAAAAAGAGGCAAGCAGTAAATTGTTGGTTTTGTGAGTAGTACAATATATCTAAGGAGAAGGAAAGAATGCTGGTATCCCACACCCAAAGCCAAGTGAGAAAAAAGGTACATGTATGAGGTGCGATGAATATGTGAATTAACTCAATGTTGAGAATCCTTTCACAATGTATACATATATCAAAACATCACCTTGTACACTTTAAATATAGTACAACTTTATTTGTCAATTATACCTCAATAAAGGTGAAAAAATAAAATATCTGCCTCTGTAATTCCTCCTCCCTAACCCCAATAGATAAGTAGCTAAGTCTTAAAGAGAATGGGAAGTAAGTCAGAGCTAGGCCACATACCAGTCCACGCTAAGGGAGAAGCCTAGCCTTTAGAATGGAAAAGAGAGGGCTTTAAAATGAGTACAGGAATAAATTAATATTAGCTCTAATATTAAAATAACTGGACATTTATGGAGTTATCCCAATATGATATTAAGAGGTGAGGGTGTGGGGAGATTCAACATAATAGAATTGTAAACATTAATTTCATGCTTCTAATTTAATAAATTGATATTCCTCAATACTGAATAGAGGATATACTTCATATAGTCATTCTGACTTGTAAATATTCAAAGGTTAATAACAGAAAGGCCATATAGAAGGAATACCTAGAAGTCATAAATAGAAAAAGATGTATTAACTGAAGACTTGATAGATATTCATAAAGGGAAAATGTGTTTGACTGTCATTTGGGGCTTTTGAGGATTTTGTTTGTTTTTTAAATATATTTTTTAAATTGATTTCAGAGAGGAATGGAGGGAGGGAGAGAGAGAGAGAGAGAGAGGCATCAATGATGAGAGATAGAGCCTTCAACCCAGGCATATTGACCAGGAATCAAACCATGACCTCCTGGTTCACAGGTCAACACTCAACCCCTGAGCCACGCAGGCTGGGCAGGGCTTTTGAGTTTTTAATCATGATGATATTGTGTAGTCGTAGATCACAGAATCCCATAGACTGGCATTATCACTTTCGAGCTACCAGAGCTTCAGAAGTCACTTATCTTCTTTTACCTTAGGTTCTTCATCTGGGAAATGGGGATTATGAAATCACTTCATGAGATTACTAATTAAATATATCAGGGCCTCACTGAACACTTGATTTAGAATATGTTCTCCTGAAAGAAAAATCTGATAACTCTAAGTTTATAAAGATGATAGGCTAATTTTTATTCAGACCTTGTTGTTAATGTCAAATATAGCACAGATATGGTCCTGACACACTACTACCACAAGCAAATTATTCCTGGGCTAACAACAACAAAGGGAATTATCCCTTCCTGACCCACCAATGAATAATACAGATATACACACAAAAAATCTTTAACAGTTATATCCATATAACTGTTTTCATGAAAATTTGATTTATAGCTTGAAAGAAAAAATAGCCTTAAAGCTATGTAACCCCTAATGTATCCTTTCCCTAAAGCCATAAACACACCTCTAGTTATCCCATCCAAAATAAATATACCACAGCAGGTGGAGTCACAAAAATGTAAATGGTTTCAATCTTTTCATTCATTTTAGTCTATTCCCTCAACTAAAACTTCAAACTGCAGGTGCATGCAGTACTTCTGCTATGACAAGAGCAGTGTATCTTTGTAACCTGGGTTTTACCTAATGATGTGTGAACTAAATGTTAACTGCAGCAAAATGACTCCAAGCCAAGAAAGCCCCAGTTGAGGGTCTTGTCTGGAAGAGGGACTAAGCTACAGGAAGACACCAGAGTGGGGTTGGAACTTTGGTCCTGGGGAGATCATCATTCCTTCCTTTCTTTCCACCTCTAATGTTTTCAGAGTGTGGAAATTAAATTGGAATTTTCAGTTGCAGACATTCAACACTTTAGGATCCAAATTTGATTTTCAGTCTGAAAACTAGCATCTAAATGAGTTTGATGAGGAGTAGGTTTCAAGAAAGGTCAAACCAGTCAAAGTAAAACACTAACCAATTATTGTAGGGACATCTGGAATTGGTTATATGTGGAACAGAAGGAACAGTTTTCTTAGGACAGTTGGTTTAATTACCTTTTTAAAACAAGAAAGAGTAACCTAGGAATTCCAGCTATTCTCAAATGCAAACAGGCTAGTCACTAGCTGCTAGTGAATATATTGGTTTCTTATTTCAACGAGAATCATTTGTACTATCTCCATAGTTTCTATCAGTTGTTGATTAATTGAGGCAAATTTTCTATTGTCCCTCTGAGGTGTACATTTTGCCTGGGAGATTTTGTGTGTTAGGGTCAAATCTATGTCTTTAGACATATTGTTTCTTAAAAAAAAAAAAAAAAAGGAGGGGGAGAGATAAAAAAAAAAAAAAAGATGCTGTGAAAAGCATGGTTTTGGCATCATTTGACCTAGATTTTAATTTACTAGTTGTCTGACTTTGGGGATAATCGTTCTTTATCTTTCCAAATCTGGAAAATGGGAATAATTCTTATCTTTAAGTTATCTGTGTTCTGATTATTATATTAAATTTATAACACACGTAAAACACCTAACACTTAGGAGACTGTTTTGGTATAAAAGCATTCCACAAATGTTGGTAAAAGCAGTCTTGACTCTCCCTGTCTTTCTTCAGTCTATTCTTCGTTAGTTTATTTTTTCTAAAAGCAATATATGTTTGGCAAATATAATGAGACAGGAAGCTGTATGTACCCTACAACTTACAATGTCAGTAGTATCGGTACCATTGTAATTTACCTCGTTATTAACAAGAGGAAAGGAGCAAAGGGAAGGCCCGGCATTATAGGCCTATTCCCTGCAAACATTGGGGGAAGGGGGCTGAACAAAGGGAAGGAAGTAAAGTTGGGGGGATAAGCAAAGGTGCTTGTCTATCAGTCACACCTGGGAACAGAGTTCATTGGGCTGAATGGGCGTGGCCACTACAAGCAAGGGAAAATTTGGGATATTTAATCCCCTTAACAAAGGAATTTGCCTTCTTGTACTTTTGGGACCCTTGGGGCTCTTGTTGCTTGGGGCTTGCTCTACTGCATTCTCCCGTGTGGCCTATGACCATGTGACCCCTCGCCACACACACACATGGACTAATGGGCTGCAACTAGCCTGATGCTGTACTGTACCCGGCTGTAACATGGAATGGAAATTCTGGACTCTGACTCTGCTTCTAGCTTTACTGAAACCCAGCTTCACTTCTATGACTGGACTAAGGAAAACTGAACTTTAGAAACCTAGGGATGTAATTCCTCACAAATAAAAATCACTCATTCTCCCTTACCAGTCTCAGAAAATTCTTTTCCTCAGGATATCCTAACAACTCCAACCACAGTAGCACCCAGTGGGGAAGAGGACCCCCCCATTTTCTCTGATAACAGTATAGGACAAGAGATCAAACATAGCCAAAACCGGTTTGGCTCAGTGGATAGAGCGTCAGCCTGCGGACTGAAAGGTCCCAGGTTCGATTCCGGTCAAGGGCATGTAACTTGGTTGCGGGCACATCCCCAGTAGGAGGTGTGCAGGAGGCAGCTGATCGATGTTTCTCTCTCATCGATGTTTCTGACTATCTATCCCTCTTCCTTCCTCTCTGTAAAAAATCAATAAAATACATTTAAAAAAAAAAAAAAGAGATCAAACATATCCATAGATTTGAAAGGACTCTACTTTGTATATCTCAGAAAAGTTTATCATTACAGTTAAAGGCATTTCATGAAATATGTTTGTATGATAGTAGCAAATTGTACTTTATAATTTCACTACTACCCGTCCCTCCACGGGCCCCACCAACATAGTCAATAGTAGCATATAATAATCATCTTGATTCAGCAAAATCAGGACAATCACAGGCCCTGGGGTTAGAGTACATCCTGGACCCCAGTGTGTCATGGCCTTTGGGACCAATCTCTTTCTAACATTCAGGGTTAGCAATGGACAAGTTTGCAAACTAATACTTTGCCTAAAATATAGAAGAGAATTCTGCTTTGCACTGAAAAAGTTTAGTATAGCTAAGAATGATGCTGAAAGCAACATTTTATTCCGGAGGAGCAGGTTATGGCCTTTCAAAAGAAACTCAGCCAGAACATTTACATCACATTAACACCCATGAAGGGAAAAAAGTGTGAAAGAGGATATAATTATAGTCACAAAGACACCGTGGCATTGTTTTTATTGTCTTTCCTTTCAATTTTTCTGAGGTTTATAACACATTTCATAAAATTTATAGTAATATTGAATCCTTTCTATTTTCCCCACTTGAGTCTAGGTGCAGGAATCAATCTGTGAGGATAAGTTAGGGCAGTGGTCGGCAAACTGCGGCTCTGTTGACTAATGAGTTTGCCGACCACTGCGTAAGGCATTACCCTTACCCAGAAGTTTTGACTTCAGGTTAAAGACATTAGTACATTATTAAAATGTTTTTTAAGTGTTTTTCCCTAAGGCAGTGGTCGGCAAACTCATTAGTCAACAGAGCAGCAAACCGAGGCTCGCGAGCTGCATGTGGCTCGCGAGCTGCAGTTTGCCAACCACTGACTTAGGGGACCAAGAGTGGCTGTTGCTGGGACCCAGGAGATCACGGTGACATCTAAAGATGCTTGCAAAAACACCAAATGCTACAGGCCCTAAGTGGTGGAACAAGTCATCATTAGAATTATCAAAAGAAAAGAGTTGTTTGCCATCCTTTTTAAAACCCTAAGGACAGTTTTCAGGCACTGAGTTCGGGCCTTGTTGTGTGTGAAGCACAAGTACAGGGCAAGATAGATTTGATACTGAAATGGCAGGCAAGGCAGGGAGCCGCCTGATGTGGCTAAGCGTTTGCTCTCTTGACATTATTCTGTTTATAAACATCCCAGCTATGTGAATAATAAAGCACCAAGCACAGGCCTCTGTCAGCCCTCCATGATCTTTCTGGTACCGGAGAGGTTCAGGGGAAGGTGTTGAGTTTTTGTGCGCTAAGGCTTGTCAAGGGCACATCAAAATGCAATAACTATAAGACAGATGGGATGGCAGATTTTGGCAGCTAACAAGGAACTTTCTCCTTATAGGATGTGCAAGCTTGTGAGTTGTACTGCAATTAGAAATATTATTTCTGCCTGAGCTCTTCTTATATTTTTCATTCTCAGAAATGACAACAGCAAAAGACTATACTTCTCGCTCTCTAATATACTCTACCCACATCCCTGCTGCTAAAGTAACTACTATCTTAATTTAACACCTTTTTTTTTCAGTCAGTTCAATGCTATTCAGTGTTTATGAGATACTGATCCTTCAAGGAAAGGTCAGTAATAAATTATTTAAACTAATTCTCTTAAATTTTTTTCTGTGTGTGCAAACTCTCCTTTTGGTACGTTTTGTAATTGTTGTTGTGGCTGTAACCATATGTCTCCAGTAGGAAAGCAAGATCTTTCTTTGTTAACAGCTGATGTGTACTTGCTACTGTGTCACACAGGACTCAGTAATGCTGTTAGAACAACTAAATCACTTTCACAGAAACTAATTTTAGAGTTTGGGAAGAAAAAACAGAACTACTTTATGTGAAACAATCCAATGAACCAGGTCAACCTGTTTCTCAGGGGTTAAAGGTGAGACACCCAAAGGGGTAAATGGTTTCCTGAGATTTGTAGCCTACCTGGGCCAGCATTAGGAAACCATGTCACTGAACAGGCAACTCCCAGACTATTCAGGTTGTTTAAACCATAAACAATCCTAGAAGAGAGTGGAGTGGGAACTGAAAGGGAGAAAAAAGGAGAGGGCAATTGAACTTATCTTTTTAAATACACTCAGGGAACGTCCATTCAAGAGTTGCATCCCTCCAGCCTTGCCCCCATCTTCACAGGCCATCTTTCCTCTGTGTCAGTGACTCTGTTTCTAAATCTCTCTCTCCTCATAAGGACACCAGCCAGTGGAGTTAAGGCCAACTCTAAACCAATATGACCTCATCTTAACCTGATTATATCTGCAAAGACCCTATTTCTAATTAAGGTCACATCCACAGGTATGAGGGGTTAGGACATCAACACATCATTTAGGGGACAGACACAATTCCATAACAGCAAAATACTTTTTGCAAAAGGCACACCTAAAAATAATCAGAAACAACTTAAATATGTGACAATAAAGTAAGAGTCAAATTAGCATACACCTATATAATCAAATACCCAAAACTTACTAAAAATCAGATTGTGAATGAATAATCAATATGTGAGAAAATATTAATGATACTGATACCATTAATAACCTGGTTTATTAACAGGAAAGGAGAAAGGGGAAGACTAGATAATATAGGCATGCCATTTATACAGCTTTGCCAGGAAGCTCCAGTTAACATTCTCCAAGTCTACTCCCTGCAAATTGCTGGGGAAAGACACTGGACAATAGACACATGCCCAGTAAGGCCTGGGTGATGTGGGAATATGCTTACCTGTCAGTCATACCTGGGAGGGAGTCAGTGGCCAGAACAGGCCTGGCTTCTGCAAGGACATGAAATCTAAGATACTCAACTCCTGAACAAAGTAAGTTCTCTCTCTCTCTCTCGGTGCTTATGCCTGTCCCCTGACTTGCAAGGCTCTCACACACTCTCCCATGTGGCCCACTACCATGTGGACTCCACACAATGAACTCATGGACTTAAACTAGCCTGATGCTACACCAGAGCCTGCTCCCCAGGGCATGCACACTAGACTTTGCTTTTAGCTCTGCTAACACCCCAGCTGCATCTTTTGCAGGACTGGATTAAGGGAAATGGGAACCCGAGGAATGTAACTCTATGAAAATAAAGCGTTTTACCACATCTCATCCTCCTGTGGGGGGCTCCGGAAATGCTTATTCCAGTGACGCCCCAAGAACCCCACTCCCATTAGTGACAGAGAAATTCGATTTCCCTTAGCAATATGATATAAAGTAGAAATATAGATACTTAAATACATAAAACAATATTATGACCTCAAATAATCTATACAAACATATACATAGAAAACAAATCTTAGAGAAAGTACACTAAAATAGTAATAGTGGTTAACATTGGTTGGTAGAATCAGAGGGATTTCTACTCTCATCATAATTTGCTGCACTTTCAATAGTTTCTTACAATTAAAATGATTTTTTTAGACTTTCACACCCTGTTTGATTTATAACAATAAAAGTAATTTTTCACACTTACCTTTGAAGAGTTGTGGACATGCTTATGTGTGCCTTAAAGGTATTTAATAAAGCTTGGGGAACATATGGGATATGGGATAGTTGTAAGTTTACATGTAATGTTGAGATCACACACCAATAACCTGGGTTTACAGTCAGGATCTGTTACTTTCTGGCTGCATAAACTTGGGCAAATGACCTAACCTCTATGGTGTTTCAGTGTCCTATTCTGTCAGTTGGAGGTATTTAATAGGATCCACATCAGATCATTGTTTTAGAAAACTTTTTGCTCATATAATCAATAAGAATCATACATTTCAACTGCTTTTTACCTACAATTTGGCCAGCAATTTCATGTGGCGTGCCTGATAGCAGCTGCAGGAATAGAAGTGGTGCCTTTTAAACATTCCACATATACTATATTCTGATTGTGTCCCCTGAAATACAGTATGATAACTTTATGATGCACAAGGCACAGAGGTCATAAAGTGACCAAATGGGAATTGGATAGCTGTTCTAGGTCCTCCTCTATCAAATAGTAAGTCTGATATACTTCTGGTATTATTTGCTATCCTTTGAGTGCCCTGAATTATAATGATTAAAAGTTACAGTCTTTCAGTAACTTGTCCAGCCCCCGCCCCCTCCTCCCCCGCGCAGTGAAAGAGACCACAGAGTGTGCTGAGGTCCTGATATTATTAGTTCCTATCTGTTCCTGCCTTGTGCTGTCAAGCTGCAGGTGTGGAGGCCTGTGACCTTCAAGTGCAACCAGCTCAGCTGGCGGGACCTTTGGCAGTGTGTTCTGAGTAACCTCCCCAAGATCAAGATAGTCTGGGATTTTCCCACTGTACAACTCTGCTGGCAAGTGTGTCTGATTTCTGAGTCAGTATCGCCATCCTGCTCACCCTGACCCACACTGGGTTAAGTGATTCAGTCCAATAACAAATATTCATTGATTACAAGGCCTTGTACTGGATGCTGAACAAAATAGCACCTGCCCTCCTGAAGCTTAGTGAATTAAAGGACTAAACAAATGCAGAATTGTACACTGAGATAAGCATCATGAAGGAACTACTAGGGCACAGCAATGGAGAAAAAGAGGAAGAGATGGCCTAGTTAGATTGGGTAGTCAGAGAAGGCCCCTTGGAGAAGGTGACAATTAATTAAAAACCTGAAAGATTAAGATTAGCAGGGATGGGGGCTGGCTGGCCTGCCAGAGAGCCATATAAGGCCCGAGTAATCATTTGGTCTAGCCCTGCCAAGGCATTAGGGGTGAGTTAATTAAATGCTTGACCAAATACAGCAGGCTAATTTTTTTGTTTGTTTGTCTAAAGTAATACCTATGTCTCCTTTTTCCCCCATTGACCCCTACCCAGCCACGCCCACCTCCCAGGACAAGCCCCTACTGCCCCAGTGTCCGTGTCCATTGGTTATGCTTATATGCTGTATACAAGTCCATTGGTTGATCTCTTAATACCCCCCAAACCCTCCCCTGCCTTCCCTCTGAGGTTTGATGGTCTGTTCGATGCTTCTCTGTCTCTGGATCTGTTTTTGTTCATCAGTTTCTGTTGTTCAGGCTAATTTTTAAGTTGATAATTTTGTATGATGCATGAATCCTATCTAATAAAAGAGTAATATGCAAAATAACCATCACTCTGCTACACCCACAAGCCACGCCCACCAGCCAATCAGGAGCAAATATGCAAATAAACCCAACCAAGATGGCTACGGCCACAGAGAGCAGGAGGGAGGCTTGGGTTTCCCCGGCAATGGAGGAAGCCAAGCTTTCCGCCTGCTCTTGCCAGCCTAGGCCTCCACGCAAGGCTACAAAGTTTCAATGATAGAAGATACATAAACCCAAACAGAAATGGCGGCAGCCACGGAGCTGGAAAGAGCAGGAGGCTAGGGTTGCCCATGGCGATGGAGGAAGCCAAGCTTTCTGCACACCCTGGCCGGCCCAGGCTTCTGCTTAAGGCTACAAAGTTTCAATTATAGAAGATACATAAATCCCAACAGAAATGGCTGCTGCCACGGAGCAAGCAAAAGGCTTGGCTCCATTCCAGGCTACAAAGTTTCATTGTAGAACATAAATAAACCCCAGATATCAGGGCCTCCACTTGGGTCGCCAGGGGGCATGGCCGTCCTGCAAACCACTACAGGCCCCTCGCCCAGGCTGCCCCACACCCCAAGGGAACCCCCACCCTGATCCAAGACACCCTTCAGGGCAAACCAGCTGGCCCCCACCCATGCACCAGGCTTCTATCCTATCTAATAAAAGAGTAATATACAGATTGACCAGACCATCACACCAACACACAAGATGGCTGCCCCCATGTGGTCAAAGATCCTGCCCCCATGTGGACACAAGATGGCCACCACAAGATGGTCAGCAAGGGAGGGCAGTTGGGAGGGACCAGGCCTGCAAGGGAGGGCAGTTGTGGGTGATCAGGCCAGCAGGGGAGGGCAGTTGGGAGGGACCAGGCCTGCAGGGGAGGGCAGTTAGGGGTGACCAGGACTTCAGGGAGGGCAGTTGGGGGGGACCCAGGCCTGCAGGGGAGAACAGTTTGGGGAGACCAGGCCTACAGGGGAGGGCAGTTAGGGGAGACCAGGCCTGCAGGGGAGGGCAGTTAGGGGCAAACAGGCTGGCAGGGGAGCAGTTAGGCATCAATCAGGCTGGCAGGGGAGTGGTTAGGGGGTGATCAGGCTGGCATGCAGAAGTGGTTAGGGGCAATCAGGCAGGCAGGCGAGCAGTTGGGAGCCAGCAGTCCTGGATTGTGAGAGGGATGTCCAACTGCCCGTTTAGGCCCGATCCCACTGGACATCCCTCGAGGGGTCCCAGATTGGAGAGGGTGCACGCTGGGCTGAGGGACACCGCCCCCCCCCCCGTGCATGAATTTTGTGCACCAGGCCTCTAGTGATATTATAAACATCCAAATGGCCCAAGACAGAAAAAGGGTTCCCCACCCCTGGATTAGAGGGATAGGCTAGGCAAGTGAGCAGGGGAGGAGCAGGGAGTGGCACAGGTGAGGGAATACTGCATGAAGCTCTAGACAAATTCAAATAATGGAAATGAAGCCAGTAAAGTGGTGCAGGGGAGGGAGGAAAGAAATGGGTTAGCTACACAGAGGCCACAATAAGAAATAAATGTTGATCCTGTTTAATTGCACTGAGAAGGCATTGATTGACAGGTTTTAAGCAAAAGAACAAGTTGTTCAAATTATGTTTTTATAAGATAGGCTGCATTCTGGAAAAGCAGATCAACAATAGAAAGGAATAAAAATGGGGAGACTAGTAAGGAGGTGATGAAGAGTTCCAGGTGAAGTGTAGTGGGGCCTTGAAGTAGTGTGGAGGCAGAGAATTGGATGCATTTGAGTACTCTGTTGGGTGAGACATGATTGAGCTAGCTAGCTACTGCACTGTTTACAGGAAAGAGGAAGAGACCAAGGGTCACTGCCAGGAGTCTTGCTTGAGCAAATGACTGTATGATAGAGCCATTGATTGAGGTAAGGACAGACTTAGAGAAAATCTTGCTGAGGGGCTGGTGGTGAAAGAATTGAAAATGGGGATGAGAGCTTGGTTTTCCAAACGCAGTATTTTGAAATATTTGAGCATCTAGTATCAGAATGGAGATGAACTGAGATATGGTGTCTGTGCTCAAGATAAATATATCAAAGTTGGACAGTGTCAGAAATACCCAGACCTGGGGAAGCAGTTCCCACTTAGACTCAGCCTTGGCCTGAACCCCAACATGACTGGCTGAGGGACTGACTTCCCATCCACTCCTCCTCATGGGGATGGAGGCCCTGCCGTAGAGTGAGTTCTACCCTTAAATCCTGCTGGGACACATCTGTCTAATATCCAGACTTAAATGACCTAAAGATTCCCTGCCAGGCTTTTAGACCCCAGATCTGCTTCCTGTGATTGGAATCCAGCCTATACTAAACCATGTACTTGCATTGGTTGTTGTTAATCCTCACCTGAGGATATTTTTTTTCCATTGATTTTTTAAAGAGAGTGGAAGTGAGGGAGCGGGGGAACAGAGAAAGAGAAACATCAATGTGAGAGAGACACATCAATTGGTTGCCTTCCGCACATGACCCAGTAGGCAATGAACCTGCAACCCAGGTACAGGCCATTGATGGGGAATGGAACCCACAACCCTTCAGTGCGCGGACCAACGTTCTACCACTGAGCCACACCAGCCAGGGCACCATGCACTTGTATTTTAAATGAGTCTTAGTGGAAAGGCAGTGTCTCTCCACAGAAGACAAATCAGTGTTTCAGCGAGGTGACGTTGGAAAAATCTTGGGAGCTCTAGGGTTCCCCTAGGAGCGTCCTCTCATTTGCCCTCCAAAGCAATGGCTCCCTGGTCTTTTCCAACTCCCTGCATGGTGGAAGGGCATTTTAGGAAGAGCAGCCAATATGAGGGAAGGCAGAGGGTTGAGCTACAGGCTCTGTGGGAGCCACCAGCACTTCAGTGGCCCTCTATACTAAGGTAGGTACTGACTAAGTAGATGGTTAGGGGCAGAACAGCAGCACCGGCTTTTCAAATCAACACTGACTCACATCTGCTCCAATGTATTAAAAGCCCTGCCTCCACTGATTCAGTCAGCTGTAGTACATTTCACAAGCCAACGGGAACGGAACACTAGTAGGTGGCAGAAGGATGGAAATGGCAGGAGAAACATTTTGAAATGTATCATGCTTTAGGCTCTGGAGAAAGTTGAGACAGAAACACAGCAACCATGCAGTTGAGGAAAAAGTGTAAGATCTGCCTTCCTCCTAACCCAAGTGCAGAGGAGAAGACGGCCCACAAAGGGACTCGGGTGGACACCCTGAACCAGCCTGAGGAAGGCAAGCATCACATGAAGTCTGCCCAATAGGGACATGACGAGACACAGGAATGACAGGGGTGTCTTCTTGGAGTGGCAAACTTCATGCCAGGCTGCAAGGTTCCCTGACAGCAGGCAACTGGCAGCACCTCTGTTCGTGATGGAGCAGAGGAGAGGATCCTGAGAGTAACGGTTGGGCATGTCTAAGCACAGAGAGCTGTGGTTGAGCTGCCTGCTCTTGTCAACTGGAAATAACTCCTTGCATGGTTTCTTGAGGAAGGCTTTCTTATGAAAAACAGATCTACCTATGGTAGTTCACAGGGCTATGAATTAAATTAAACTACAGAGGCAATGTGAGGAAAAGCTCGGTACCAGGACAGGAGAGTGTAATCAGTAGTGACAGTGGCTCATTAATCCAGTGAGCAATCCTTGTGCACCAGCTGTGGGCACAGTCCAGGGCAAGAGAGGCAGTAAGGGCAGGAGAGACATGTAAGAGGCCAGGGTCGTAGTTTGGACATTAAAGGCACTGTTATACAGGTCAGGGGGTCTGCAGAGGGGGTCTTCTCTGTACTGGGGAAATCAGGAACAATCAGCCACAGAATAAAGATTTAGTTTGTTGGAGTTTCTCCGAAGAAACTGCCCCCATCACTCCTCACTCCTGCAGTTTCAGAACTTACTGAGAAATGGATGCAGGAGTCACATAGGGATCAATCTATCAGCTTAATTACTAGTAAAGCTGGGTCAGAGAATGTACCTAGTATGTGAGGTCACAATCAGGCTCCCCTCTTCCCCATACAGGACCCAAAAGGCAGGTTTACCCTGAGGCAGAGGCACAGCCTGTCGTATGCTAGTACCATAAGGAGGAAAGAACATGCCCTGCCTGCAGACAAACGGGGCTGACAGAAAACCCAGAAGGGGCTGAGCCAGCAATGTAGGTTACTTTCCTTCAATTAGGCAATCAAGTTAGTCTCCCTCTCCTTTGGGAGGGGGCTGGAAGGAAGGCTGAAAGTTTCCTCCGTTCCCAATATTTCAAGGACAGATGTTTCCATTTTATGGGCCTCAGTAGGGATGCATGGAGAAGAAAATGATTCTCTTTTGTACAGGCATACACTGTCAGATTGTACATTTTGATATTTAGAGAAAGAATTCTAATTTCTCAATGAGCTAGAAGAATGCCCAAAGATCATTAAATCCAATGGTATTCAATTTTTTTCTTCTGTTAGTTTTTGAACTCTTTCTTCAAATATAAAGCAAAAAGGACAAAGCTGTTCTGGCTGAAAGGAACTAAAGGTAAGAGGGTGTGGAAAGCCCAGTCTTGACCCATGACGATGCCCCTCCCTCCCCAGCAGCCACCACTCAAAGGCAACTCAGAAGAACCCTAGGACTTTAAACTGTAGTTTCCCAACCTCCTTCACACTGTAGTTTCCCTACCCACTGTGCTGGAATCACACTAACCAGATTAGTTATATAATTGCCCAAACTGTGTAGCTAAGTCAGTGGTTGAGACAGGGATACTATAGACCATCATGGTGACAAAGGCTTAAAAGCAACATAGAGCATTTCAACTCACTTGGAAGGGACCTATTTTAATGCAGGTCTCATTTCTTTTCCTACTACCATACACACCATCTGGTAATGACTATAGTCTTCAAGGAGGCTACATCTAGCTGGGAGTTTACACCAAAAGCATCACCAGGAAGAACTATGAATCCCAAAACTGCCACTCCAGCTGATACGGAACTTTACAAAAGAGTAAATGGTTATTTTCAGGATGATTTAACTGAAGAAAAGGGGACAAATGAGTAGTGCTCCCATGGTGACCTCCAGCACTATAATTTGAATAAGGTCTCTTGGTCTCTCTTCTCCAGAAGGGACCAGATAACAAAGATAACACAATAGGCAGCTGCTAGATAGAATGCACTGCCCTGCCCTAGCCTTTCACATGAAAAGGATGGTGAAGGTGTTAAACCAGAAGGGAAAAATGATTCGGCTATTGAAGATAGAATTAGGTTGAACCAATCTGAAATCAAATTGATATGTAATTTTTGGACTGGAACCCGGATTCTTTGTCTGCTGGAGTTGAAGTATGAATCCAGGAACAGAAGGTAGTATAGCAAAGGTGGAGATTTACTGAAGAACAAGTACAGACTCCCACGTGGGGAGGGGGAAAGGGTCCCACCGAGTTCCTTTTCCCTATGGCTTATAAAGGCTGCAGATCCCAGTGCCCTGACATCCCCTCTGACTGGCCACTACTCCCTTAGACTGGTTACTATAGTAACTCCTGGGCTCAAAGGTGAACCTCACTTGGGACATGTGAGGTTCTCCCCAGCTCCTTCCTTATTGTTTTCCTATTCCCTTTGGGCTTTCTTCCTCTCCTTCTGGATGAAAGGCTTCCTTACCTTTATTTTGTAAATATAGACCTTTTGCTGTTCCCAGCTCCCTCATTCTATAGAAATGTACCTGTTGCAGCTCCTCAGCTTCCCTATTCTATGGAAATATACCTTCTGCTGCTCTGCAGCCCTTTTCTTCCTCCACGGCCCCCTTAATTTCTAAAATTTCTAAAATTTCCTAAACCTGTCCTATTTTACCCCTAAAATTCCTGTTTCAAAATGAAACAAAAACATTGGGTCATATGCTTTTGTAAATCATAAAAGGCCAAACATTGGCTCTTTTATGTTTCAACCTGTATTTCACTGGCCTGATTGATTCCCAATCAACTTGGACCTTTCAATATTCTAGGCAACATGCTTTTATTAACGTAAGAAACATTCAAACCTGTAAAGAATTTTTGTGAGTTTATTTGAGCCAAACTGTGGATAATTGCCAGGAAGTGGAATCTCAATGGTTTGAGATAATGCTCAAGAGAATGGCAATTTTTCACCTTGTTTCATAACTCACAATCAAAGGAGGAGATGTTAGTGGATTACATGAAATCCATTGGTTATAGACTAGGGAGGCGGGAGAAAGCAAAGGGGGGAAACCTCTGGGATTGGATAAAAAGTAAAATGATAGACACATGCTTCTTTTACATAGGTGGGCACAGGATAGTTAACAGTTGACAATGAACACAATAACAATAACAATGAGGGAATGTGTGGTGCATTGGTTGTGCCCTGAGGGATCTGCAAAAGGGAAGTTACAAGTTACCTTGATATTCCAAAGGTATATTATTTTAGATGCAAAAAGACAATAGGCTCAGTTACCATCAAAGTTGATCTTCGTCAGAGAAGATACTGGCCTAGGACAAGACTACCCACTATAAACTGCTTTTAGTTAAAGTTTTAATTTCAAACCATCCTTTGTAGTTACTTTAGGTCTTTGAGTTTGAAAGGCCTTCCCTGAGCTTGTCAGGTTAGCGCAGGGTCCCTTTTCATCCACACTTTAGTCCACACCGATTCCTGATTTTGCTTCTTAAATTAGGACTGGGATCAGAAATAACGGTGTGGCCTTCCATTTTGGGTAATATGGATCTACTAAGGGCAAATGAGTAGGTCTCAGAAATTATCTCATGGCCTCCCTCTCCATAACACTTGTTGCTACCCATTTCCCTTCCTTCGCCCACACCCTCAGTTCATGCCCACACACTCACATCCTTCAGAGACTGCGCTGGGATCACCAAATGATTTAATACTGATGCTCAGTGCTTATAATACAGAACAACTCTCACTACTGTCAGAGGTCACAGGAGAGTAAAGAACCAGTTTAGTATTTCTGCATCTGATCACTGACCCTTCCCAAGAACATTATCAAATGTATGTAAGAACATACTTATTTCTAGTATCCCTCTTATAATTATATCCAGGTATGATCCCTGCAAAGCACATGCATGGTTTAAAAAGCCACTCTGTGTGTCAGGGGAAATCATATTGTCACACGTTAGCAAGCCAGGATCTCACTATTACCAAACTTACTTTACAAAACAAAGTGGAGGTAAAAAACCAGGGGGAGGGAAATTCAAACATCAAACAGCACTGATGGGCTTATCATCATGGTGCTACATGACAGGGTGACCTCTGCAGACTGGAAATGAGGTTACATCAACAAACCTTTCACTTTAAAGTGTGAGATGAAAGAGTGCCTCCCCTAACATTTTGCAGTATTACTGGCTCAGGTTTAAAGAAAGTATGCGGCCAGGTACCCGTGTCACATTTCAATCTGTGATACTGACATGGATGTAAAAACCCAAGCCTTTGAAACTGAGCCTTTCATATGCTGAACAAAAACCTGAAATGTACTCTGCTGCAAAGACCTGAAGGATAGAAAAGGTAAGATGATGGAGGGGAAACCTTAACACATGGAACATTTCTGAATTATCCTGCCATGGACCATCTGCTAAGGCAGAGCTTAGTGCAGATAATTGACATTGGTTTGTTTGGTTTTCCTCAATATCAAGGCTTGCCTGCCTCATAAAGATCCTAAAAAGTCAGTGATGTGTTGCCAAAGTAAGAAAAGTATTTTACAGAACCAGCCTGAAGATCAATTCAATTATTGTCCCACCCAATGCCACCCCACCAATAGCACTGTCTTGTCATTCATTTTAGCTAAACTGGTTTCTATGTGGCCTCAGCAAACTCCCAAGCAACCACTGAAGAGCTGAAATATTGGATGCAAGCTTTGCTATCCCTTTACAAATGATTTGCCCTATAATTTACCTTTTTAATCTTGCATTTTTGATCGAGAATTAACAAGATACCAAGCCTTACAGTTCAACCTCTGGCTTAATCAATAGGTATGTATATAGGAAATGGAGGGAGTGCAGAGAGAGCATTTCCCAACTACCCATTCATCATTTTAAACAAGTCCTGCCCAGTCATGACCCTCAGGTTAAGGTGGAGGAGGGGTAAGAGTTATATCACAAAGGGCATTTGAACTCCTTGTAAATAGGGATAAAAGGCGATATGCTAATATCTGATGATGTAAAAATAAGTCTCCAATAGTAGAACAAAAAGATGCCCTAATATTTTTAAAGCCTTGAAAACATCTCCAGCCCCCAGGTCCTTCCTTGGCATCTGACCAGGCTCTAGTCCCCTTTACCAAGAACAGAATCCCAGGATACATTACCCTTCCTAATTCTTCATAGTCTACTTCATTTGGCAAAGAAACTAAACCTAACCACAACAGTTAAAAAGAAAGGCTTAAATTCTACTATAAAATATACAAATCATGAAATGTATACAACTAACAAAAACAGTTTCATCTACTTGATGAAAAGAATTTTGGTGTGTGTGTGTGTGTGTGTGTGTGTGTGTGTGCGCGCAATTTGGCATTCCAGTAATGTGAAACCACTGTTTAAGGTACAAAATCATTTTTCAATCTCAGAAAACATGGTTACTAGCTGCCAAAAGTCGATTCATATAATAAGAACTATTTGCTAATGCTGAACACCTGCACTTTTATAGATAGCCTCTGAGGACAGCTATAACTGTGTCTTCTAGTCTACTGATACAGCAGCCAAGCAACAAGACAGAATTGTAGATAAGAATGCTTGCTAAATTATCTATGCACACATCTCCATTGAGTCTAGGCCATTTATTGGTGGACTCTGAGAGTCATTAGATCCCATAAAGAACAAACAAAATATGTCCAGGATAAGCATCCCAGCTGCTAGAAGCTTATATCTCAAGGTGGTAGGATACACAAATCAAAACATACTAAAGGTATAAACATATATCATGCTTATGGAAGCCATCTGTAAATATTTATTTCACTTCCTATGGTAAGTTTTAGCTTTTTTGGTTTCATTGTTTGATTTTCTGATTTACTGGGTTTAATGAAAAAAGACAAGACAGCCAACAGAAGTTTAAAAGAAGGGTTCTTTAAGATGGTGCAAGCATTGTTTCATATTCTTCTGAAATCAAGATCTTAAGGATAGTCTGCACATCTCACCTACATACTCAACCACAGTGACACTGAATCTCCATGGCTTTTTCACTGAAGTCATCTCCTCTAACCAATCCAGTAGAAACCAGACAAAATTGACTTTAATAGAAAGGCTATTAAAAGCCAGAAATTGAATAAAATCATTTACAAATATTATCTTTAATTTTTGTAACATCGTTATAAAACATATATTATTACCCTCATTTTACGAGCAAAGAAACTGAAAATTGGAGTAATTAATATGACTGGCTCAAGTGAGCTATCTGATAAGATAGCAGAATTCAAATTCAGGTCCATCTGGTTTGAGATGCTGTGGTCTTTTTTCTTATGCTTCCTCTTTTGCCAACATTCAGGTAGCACTGACTTTGCCTCGGACTATACTAGGAAGGTAGAAGTTAGTGGGGTAGATGTGGTCATGCCTTCACAGTGTGCAATCTAGACAGGAAGACAGACATATTCACTGGCAGGAGAGTATGCTAGGGAACACAAGCAGAACGCGCCCAAATGGTATAAATTCTGCAGACCTCACAAGAAATTAGAGAAAAAATGCCTGCTGAGTAATCATGTTCATTCCCCAAACTTTAAATCATCTGACTACTCACTCAATTCAATCTTGATACCTTTATGTATCTCGATATTTCTGTTTCAATACCATACCATCCAATCAGTTTTCTTTGGTTGACTGTGATTTCAGCAGTGCCAGATAGAACAATAAAATGAAAGGTACTAGAAGAGCTCTTAAATGCAAAGAAAGAATAATTGGCCTTATTTTTCTTAGATTTCAAGGTTTTACAATGCCCTCCTCTATAGATATACCCCACCTATTTCTTTGAAGCAATCCATTACTCCCTCTCCCTTCACCCAGCCATGACCCTTCTATCTGCATCTCGTTTCCCCAAAGTTCTTTCACACCTCAGGCACTGCATCCCTACTACTACATCTTGTCCCTAATGCACTCATCTTCTCTCCTCCTCCCCTACTGGCCTCTACAGCACTTTCACACACTAGGATCAAACAATCCCAAAAGCAGAAAGGAGAAATTCCTATTATTCTTGGAGACTAGGTCCTCTCCTAGTACAGAAAAGGGAGACCTTTTCTAGAAGCCATCTAATGCAGTTTTCACCACATTAGGATGTGTTCAATCATTTGGATCTTGAGATTTTTCAAAAGTGGTCAAAAGCAAACTTCCAATTTAACACAAAGTACTAAATTAACCAGAACTTTTCTATGCACATGATGAATGATCTATGCCTGCTGGATACGCTCTCACAGGAGTGACCCAGTCATACCTTCACCTACTCTCTTCCAATAAGAAAGCAGTCATAATGCAAGTCAATATTCGTAAAGAGAAAACCTTAAATCTATCCTAATTTCTTTTTTTCTTTTTCAAAATAAAGCACTCAAAAATTTCACTTAACTAGTAGGTAAGCAATTATCTGTGCTTTACAGTACAACTCACCAACTGAGGCACTGTGGTTACAAATGTGCTATCAAAAATCTCTGCATGATGTTTGAAGACAATGGCTCATTGCTTTCTAATGGCTCATGACTTTTACTTTTAAAGCAAATTCCTTTTCCACAGAGGAAAGCTTTTTTATGGCACAGTATCTGAGGTCATGAGTAGGTCTGATAAAATTCCCCACATATGTATGTGCAAGTATATATACTCCATGGCATTTTCTGAAAAGTTCAAACATTATTACCACACATCACTAGTAATGATATCATATACTTCCAAATACCCAATGAAAGTCAGAAAGGGAAACGCTGCAATACCAAGCCAAATGCTTTCCTTTCACATTGGTTGATTGTGTTAAATTTACATCTACTAAGCCTTTCCTTTTAAAGAATCTTCCAAATACCGTATCACATTCTCAAAGGAGTATATTTTATGATCTTAGCATAATAATCATTTGTTAGCATAAAAATGTTGTTGCTGTTATAAAACTAAGAAGCCACAGAGGTAAATATATTAGAACACTTGTCAGGATTCTCAATTAGTGGCAAAACATGAGTTAAAGCTCTGACAATCCTCATGAAGGACCAGCACTGAAATGGAGAGAGCCAAGTTTCTGAGGCTAGTGAGCCATGTGCTGTGGTGGTTTGCAGACTAAAGTCTGATGTAAAAGAATTAGCAACATATATGCCAGAAACACATTTCTGTTCGTTGGACTGGCCAGGGTCTGTGCCATACAAAATGATTGATCCCAGGGCTGAGTGCACCCTGTTCACTATTAAACAATTCTACTTTATAGAAATGCTGGTCCCTGTATCTTAGCCACATTTCTACTTGATATCTTAGTGACTCACTTCTAATGAATAGAATGAGGGAAAAGTGGCACTGGGTGACTTCAAGACTAGGTGACAAAGGCCATATAGCTTCCACCTGGCCTCTTATCTCTCATCTCACCCCTTGGAACATGGCCACTAACTGTGAGGAAGCCAAGCAGCCATATGGAAAGGTCAAGTGTAGGTAATCTGGCTGCAGCCCCAGCAGAGGACCCAGCTGATAGCCAGCATCAAGCACCAGACATCTGAGTGAGCCTTTAGATAATTCCAGCCCCCAGCACTGGAGCCACACCAGCTGACACCCAGTGAAACAGAGGCAAGTAGACTTCATCAAGCCCTCCCCAAATTTCAGATTGATGAAGAAGATAGTTGCTGTCATCATTTTATGTCGCTAAATTTTGAGGTATTTTATTATGTACCAATAGATCATTGAAATATCAACTAATCAAGATGAATGCAAGCCAGTACATCACTCAGGTTTTTATCAGTTGAATATCAGCCCGCTGACTATTCCATAAAATAGATAAGCAAAAAAATCAGAACCCCACTCTAGGGCATCCTGGAGACAAGATGGCTTTGGAATATTCAAGTAAGTAACTTCTTAGTAACTTAGAACAAAGTTAAGGCAGGAAGGAATCAACAGTCTTCATTTATATATATGTGTGGGGGTATATATATAATTATATATATATATAATTATTGATTTCGGAGAGGGAGAGAGAGATAGAAGCATCAACAATGAGCAAGAATCATTGACTGGCTGCCTCCTGCATGCCACCTACTGGGGATCAAGCCTGCAACCCAGGCATGTGCCCTGACAGGGAATCAAACCTGGTTCATAGGTCAATGCTCAACCACTGAGCCATGCAGGCCTGGCAAAGAATCAACCTTCTTGAATCAACTAGTTATACTTGAGTTTCTGTACAATAGCAAGTAATATTCATACCTTGGGAGAAAATTAGAAAATACTTAATTGGGCATTGGGTATTGATGGGTACATGTAAAATCAATTATGAGAAAACGTGTTTAATCCACTGGCCAAATCAGTGTGTTTCTCCTTGATAAGAAAAAAGTACAAATTTTGGCTATTTTAACTACTTGATCCTTCACTTAATAAATAATGGAGATAAAAATAAGTTAATAGGCGATCTTAGTAGAAAAAAATAAACAATAATGTGGCAGGCTGTGTTTTGGCAACAATAGGACTGCAAGAGAAAAAGATAATGTTTCAAATATTACTTTAAAGCTCCAATAAAATGTGTTTACAAGCAGATTTTTTTGTTTTGTGTCAATTTAATCTGATTAGCACTTTGTGCTTTTTCTGGCTGAGAACATATGGCTTTCTTCAGTTCTAGGAAATTCTTAGCTATTATCTGTTCTATATTTTCTTCATTCTCTCCTTCTATAAATCCTGTTAGAGATATATTTCAATGTTTCAATTCATCCTCCAACTCTTTTCTTTTATGTTTTTTTATATCTTCCTTTTCCTTCCTTCCCCTTTCTTTCTTCCTTCCTTTCTTCCTTTCTCTCCTCTCTCTCTCTCTCTCTCGCTCTCTCTCTCTCTCTCTCTCTCTCTCTCTCTCTTGTTCTCCCTTCTTTCTTTCCTGTAACAGTTGGTATAATTTAGTTCTATTTTTCATTTCATTTGCAAGATTTCTAATGAATTGTTAGCCATATTCATTCATACTTGTTTCAAATTTTTGTATTTTTATTTGCAGAATACCAGTCCCATTTTTTATCCTTTCAAAGATTTTTAAATTAATTTTATTGAAACCATTTTACAAATGAATATTTCTAATTCCTCAAGTATAATTCTTCCAACCAGGTTTGATACTGGCTATCTTTTATTGTCTTGAATTTCCACATGTGTTTTTAAATCTGGGCTTGTGAGTTTTTCTTGCCAAGGAAATTGTGTTTGTTTTCTTTCTTTATTTGTAGCTCTTCCTAAACTCGCCTCCATTTAGTGGGCAGTTTCATTATTACCTCAGCCTGACCTGAGAGCCCGCAGCTCAGAACTAGGTACTACACTAGAAAATGGGACCTTGCATAATGGGGAAACCATACTCCAGCCCCCGTGTTCGCAAATGGAGGTTTTATTGTAAAATCCACTGGAATGAGCAAGGAGCTCTGCTTCTGCTCCCACCAGGTCATTTCTAACAAGCCCCTAACATCACAAAGGCCACAGGCTGTGACCCACCATGGTGGGCACACTCAGTGCTGCATAGGCCTTGGGCTATTGGGCCTGACCCCTCTTTCCAGTCTCCGAGTCCTGGTGCTTCAGCTCCGGCTCTCCAGGAGAATTTTCATTTTGTGTTTGCTCATCAGAGATTGTTATAAATTCTGCTTTATTAGGGAAACTACATTTTTTTAAGTTTTTATTTTCCCCCAATTTTCTGTGTCCCAAATGGATGGAGAGACCCTCTCTATTTTGCACTGCATGACTGCCCACTATGCCATCTTGGCTACAGAAGCAAAAATTAGAATAAAAGTAATTACTTTTTTCTCTATTTTGCATAAAAATCCATATTCTTTTTATAGTTAAAATTTTCATCTTTATCATGTTGAAGAGAGTGTAAAGTAATTCCACCAGTGCATAAGATGATATATTTACTATAATAAAGGAATGAAAATAGTACTATGAAGCAAGTGTTCTATATAACACAGGAGTCTGATAATATTTAAGTCAGTGCTAGTACTACCAAAGAATACATCTTTTAGTCCAGCCAGCATGGCTCAGTGGTTGAGCGTCAGCCTATGAACCAGAAAGTCATGGTCTAATTCCGAACCAGTCAGGGCACATGCCCAGGTTGCAGGTTCCATCCCCAGTATGGGGCGTGCAGGAGGCAGCCAATTAATGATTCTCTCTCATCATTGATGTTTCTATGTCTCACTCCCTCTCCCTTCTTCTCTGAAATCAGTAAAAAATATATTTTTTAAAATAAAAATATGTATTTTAAAAAAAGAATATAGCTTTTAAATATATGTGTATATCTACGCAAAAGCAGAAGATATGCAGAAAATCACATTACATTCCTCACATGGGAAATGAACCATTTGCAGATCTCCACAATTGTTTGAAACCCTTTAAATCTTTTGAATTACTAAATTTTTGCTTTAGATTCATAGCATAAACAAGTGTCTAGTCAAGGGAGAACCGGTTCTTTAGCTCTTCTAATTGTCAAAGACAAGTTCTGATTGATTAACGGTGCACCAAGCACCTGCTAAAAGGTATCATTTTCCTGGCTGAAGGGACAGCTGACTTGACATTGGCACTGACAATAGACTTCACCCAAACATTGGTCTACATGTCAGTTCATTTTGAGCAAGCTTTAATACGCTCAAAAAACTCTGTGCTGAGTTAGCCCATTTCAGTGTAGGCCTGTCTTTCTGCAAAGAGGTCAGTTTCTATATATGAGTTATATCATTTGTAGAAAGTTTATTTTATTTTAAAAAGGAGAGATGTTCTTTCAATTCTTAATATTAAATATTAGGTTTTTTAAAATACAGACGTTCTTATTTTATTTTAAAATGTCAGTACAGGAACTCAGAGGAAGTTACTGAGCACCTTAATCAAGGGATACAAAAAGAATCTCTATCTACAGGCAGCTTATACAACTTAATAAAAGGAAGATAAATGATCCAATAAAAAAATGGGCAACGGACCTAAATAGAATCTTTTCGAAAGAAGACAGAAGGAAGGCCAAGAGACACATGAAAACATGCTCAAAGTCACTAATTATCCGAGAGAAGCAAATCAAAATGACAATGCGATACCATCTCACACCTGTCAGAATGGCTATCATCAACAAATCTACAAACGACAAGTGTTGGCGAGGATGCGGAGAAAAAGGAACCCTCGTGCACTGCTGGTGGGAATGCAGACTGGTGCAGCCACTGTGGAGAACAGTATGGAGTTTCCTCAAAAAACTGAAAATGGAACTCCCATTTGACCCAGTAATCCCACTCCTAGGAATATATCCTAAGAAACTAGAAACACCAATCAGAAAGGATATATGCACCCCTATGTTTATAGCAGCACAAATTACAATAGCTAAGCTTTGGAAACAGCCTAGGTGCCCGTCAGCAGATGACTGGATCAGAAAACTATGGTACATCTACACAATGGAATACTATGCTGCCATAAAGAGAAGGAATTCTTACCATTTGTAGCAACCTGGATGGAATTGCATAACATTATGCTAAGTGAAATAAGCCAGTCAATGAAAGAAAAATACCACATGATCTCACTCATTTGTGGATAATAAAAAACATTATAAACTGATGAATAAAAAGATAGATACAGAGGCAGTAAAGCATCAAACAGACTGTCAAATTACAGCAAAAAGGTTAGGGAGAGGTGGGGGAAATAAGAGATCAACCGAAGGACTTATATGCATGCATATAAGAATAACCAACGGATGCAAAACATTGGGGGGTGAGGGCATGTATGGGAGTGGGGTGGGGGGGGCAATGGTAAGATATGTACACATATAATACCTTAATAAAAAAAATATTTTTTTAGATCTCTAAAACACACACAATTATTCCTCTATCCCAGTGATCGGCAAACTCATTAGTCAACAGAGCCAAATATCAATAGTACAACGATTAAAATTTCTTTTGAGAGCCAAATTTTTTAAACTTAAGCTTCTTCTAACACCACTTCTTCAAAATAGACTTTCCCAGGCCATGGTATTTTGTAGAGGAGCCACACTCAAGGGGCCAAAGAGCCACATGTGGCTCGCGAGCCACAGTTTGCCTACCATGCCTCTAGCCAATTGTATATTTATAATACTAAAGTCCTAATGCACAACATTTGTGCACTGGGGCCCCTCAGCCCGGCCTGTGCCCTCTCGCAGTCCAGGACCCGTCGGGGGATGTCCGCCTGCTGGCTTAACATCCCCCGAGGAGTCCTTAGTGCTGCAGTGAAGGCAAAAGAGGCTCCCGTCACTGCCGCTGTGCTCGCCAGCTGTGAGCCCAGCTCCTGCATTGATCATCTGCCCCCTGGTGGTTAGTGCGCGTCATAGCAACTGGTCGTTCCACCATTCGGTCGATTTGTATATCAGCCTTTTATACAAATATATAAGAGAGTAGTTGTTGTATAATATGTGGTGAAACCCTTCTAAGACAGTCTCTGTTTCTCTCTCTTTCTCTTCCTCTCTCCCTCTCATGGTTTTTGAAGATATTCTCTTACCATTTTTTTTAATTAGCTGAAGAAAACTTACTTTATAGTACAGTTTGCACTCAGACTGATGAAATGTGCAGGTTATTAAATGTAACAGTGGCATTTATGAATATAATTGTTCTTAAATGTCAAGAAAACTTGTAAACTAGTCATTATTATTTAATATTTCTAAATGAGAGATTCTAAATCTTCTCTTGTTTGAAGATACAGATAAAAATAAATCTCATTTTCACAAATTTGTGTGACCAAATATAGTTAACACTTATTACATATTTTTAATGAATGATATGCTTTTTACATAATATGTATGGAAACAGCTATATACCTTATTCTTTTCTTCTTGCTCAGGTATAAAAGGGCAAAAGTCAGAAGAAAAGAACTGTTAGGGAGGCTCCATATTCCTTTTTCACGGATGTCTAGTTTACCTTCTGGTGAGTGAGGTTGACTAGGAAATGGAAAAGGAAGTCTAGAAGGACAGATGACTGAACAGATCAGTTAAGCTTAGATTCAGAGGTAGAAGATTCAGAAGAGAAAGTTTGGCATATACTAGCCATAAGCTTTATGCCAGGTCCAATATAAAAAGGACATGATTCTCATCTTCCAGCCAAAGGCAAGAAACAGAGTACATCAAGGCTTCACTAATAGACATTATTCCAAATAAGATATTCAAATGGCCAACAGGTGCATGAAAAGATGCTCAATATCACTAATCATCAGGGAAAGCAAATTAAAAACACAATGAGATAGCACCTCCCACCTGTCAGAATAGCTATCATTCACAAATCAACAAACAAACAACATGTATTGGCAAGGATGTGTAGAAAAGGAAACCCTCCTGCACTATTGATGGGGATATAAATTGATGCAGCCACTGAGAAAAACAATATGGAGGATCCTCAAAATATTTAAAATAAAACTATCATATGATCAACCAATTCCACTTCTGGGTGTATATCTGAAGGTGACAAAATCACTGTCCCAAAGAAACATCAAACCCTCATTTTCACTGCAGCCTTACATACAGTAGTCAAGAAATGAAAACAACCTAAGTGTCCATCAACTGACGAATAGGTAAAGAAGAAGTCATATATAATGAAATACTATTCAATCATAAAAAAGAAAACCCTGCCATTTGCAACAACCTAGATCAGGGGTGGGCAAACTTTTTGACTCGAGGGCCACAATGGGTTCTTAAACTGGACCGGAGGGCTGGAACAAAAGCATGGATGGAGTGTTTGTGTGAACTAATATAAATTCAAAGTAAAGGAGCGGAGGGGAGAGCAAGAGAACCGGATAGAACAGCCAGATCCGGCCCGCGGGTAGTTTGCCCAAGGCTGACCTAGATGGATCTTGAGGGCATTATGCTATGTGAAATAAGTCAGACAGAAAATAAATACTGTACAATTTTACTTATATGTGGAATCTAAAGACAACAAATCCAAAAAACAGAGATTACACTTGTTTTTATGGAAGGGGGTGGAGGGCAGATGAACTGGGTGAAGATAGTCAAAAGGTACAAACTTCCAGTTATAAGATGAATAAGTTCTGGGGATATAATGTATAGCATGGGGACTATCTTATATAATAAATAGGTAATATGCAAATGGACCATCACTGCAACACACAAGATGGCCACCCCCATGTGGTCAAAGATGGCCACCGCCATGTGGACTCAAGATGGCTGCCACAAGATGACCAGCAGGGAAGGGCAATCAGGCCTGCAGGGGAGGGCAGTAGGGGGCGACCAGGCCAGCAGGGGAGGGCAGTTAGGGGCAATCAGGCCAGCAGGGGAGCAGTTAGGCATCAATCAGGCTGACAGGGGAGTGGTTAGGGGGTGATCAGGCTGGCAGGCAGGCGAGTGGTTGGGAGCCAGCAGTCCTGGATTATGAGAGGGATGTCCAACTGCCCATTTAGGCCCGATCCCACCTAACAGTCGGACAGTCGGACATCCATCGAGGGGTCCCAGATTGGAGAGGGTGCAGGCTGGGCTGAGGGACACACAACCCTGTGCACGAATTTCATGCACTGGGCCTCTAGTTGTATTATATATCTGAAAGTTGCTGAAAGAGTAAATTCTAAAATTTCTCATCACAAGGAATAAAAATTTATAATTATGTGAGGTATGGATGTTAACTAAACATATTGTGTTAATCATTTCAAAACATATACATGTATCAAATAATTGTTTTACACCTTAAGTTTATACAGGGGAATGTATCAATTATATCTCAATGAAACTGGGCTAGCGGAGCTTAAAAAAAAATAAAAAAGGCTTCACTAAAATGCTGACATAGGACAAAGATGGAGCAGGACTTCCATCCTGGGATGAAAGCAACCTCAGGAAAGGATAGATCAACCTGAATGTCTAATGGTGCCAAATTCATTCCACACATACTTACAGGGGGCACAATATTTGCAAGGCACTATTCTAGGCCACAGAAACACTGCAGAAAATGAGGTTCCACTTCCATGAAACTAGCATTCCTGCAGAAATATACAGGTTCTGGGCCTGGGAGCATCTGCAGGGGGTAAGGTCAGAGTCTAAAGAAAAAAAAAATCCAGTAACTTCAAAATCCAAGCTGTGGTAAAAGGTGGGTGCAAATGCAGGGGAGGATCCAGGTTCTCAAAAGTAAGTTCAAATCCATGTAGCAATAAAGTAGACCTTTATTTCCTAGAGAAGAGTAAGAGGCCTGTCCAGGTCAGGGGAATCTCAACTCAGTAGTCTTCTAGCTATGTTTGCCATACTCCACCCAGGCTTTTGAGATAGATTTGGTCTTATGTCTGAGAAGTGATGGACATTTATAGGAAGGGTCTGGTCAAAGAAATGTGTAGTATTATCTTCCTAATTACAAAGGGGGTGATTGCAAGTAGGGAAACCTCTTAGGATGCTATTCTTTAAAAAATGTCAATCTTATTAACCAATGTCACCCCAATAAGTTTAATTTATAAACATGTCAGAAATAATGAGGGCCTAAATAAGGCAGTAGCAGTGAGAGTGAAGAAGAGAGGAAAGATTCAAGAAAGCTACTATTAAAAGTTATTTGTGTATAACTTAATGACAGGTTAAATGGGGCTGAGGGCGCTAAGAGAGAGCCAGGTCAAGGGTGATCTCTTTCTTTCTGACTTAAGCACCTGTTATTATTGAGATAGATGAGCAAGGGCAGATTCAGGGGGTGAGAGAAGGAAATGTTATGAGCTTAGTTTGGGACATATTTGAGATCCTGTGGGGCACCCAAGGAAAAACTTCCAGATGGCAAATGACTATATATGCCTGTCCTATAGTAGAGACAAGTGGATTGAAGACAAGAATATTGGGAAAGCTGGTATATATCTGGTAGCTGAGTTGTATTTAGAAGTAGAGGAAGAATATATACAATAAGGAGTGGGTCTTGTATGATGGAAATCTATTAAGAGATATTCATAAACCAGAATCCTAACCTTATTGCCACAGAATACCCAAGCTCTACCTTTGATCTATACACTCTCATCAAAAATTCTCCAAGGAAAAAGATGCTTACAGGTCAATAACTAATAAGACCAGGTCAAAGTATATGCTTTACTATTATAACACTTAAAAATTCCCTTGATGAGTGAGACTGGACCATTCATGCTCTAAAAACAGAGGCAAATATAAAGGGTCTACAACACTTAAAGTAAGCTGGAAGGTTTAAATTGAAACACATGTCTCAGTTCTCTGTATCTGACCACTCTAGTGTCAAGGAAAATGTGCCAGAGGAGACAAATTAAGGTAAACAAGAGGGATGATCTAGGGTAAAGACTGCCTAATCCAGGCACTGAGGTATTCTCAGGATAAGGTATTTCCCTAGCAGTAAGGGCCCCAAATCCATAATACTCCCAGTTTCATGGGAGGAAGAGAGATTGTATAAGGGTAATATTCAAGAGAAGGGGAGATAGAGAATCCCCTGCACCTGGATCTAATAAATGTCATTGCCCTTAATCCCACTTAATCATCCCTCTTCCTTGGGGATGAAGCTGGGAGTCAGAAGTTACTAAGAGTTGCCAAGATCTCCCCATTTAACCCAAAAGGCCAAACACGGGACCCAGATAAACATCTAAATTTTAGGGGCTGACAAAGCAAGAAGAACTTTTAAGGAGGTGCCTGAGAAGGACTAAAGGAACAGAAAAGAAAATCTAGGAGTGTATGTTTCTAGTAATCAGAGGAGGATAGAATTTAGACAGGGAAAGTAGTCAAGAGTGCAAATTGCTATTGCATATGACAACTAGAAGGGTCATAAGTGGCCTCAGTGAAAATGGGTTTCAGTGCAGTACAGAATCAGCACCTCTGAAGGCGTGGGCACAGAAAGGCGCACATTTATTATGTATGCTAAGATTTGCATGAGTTGGGGCATAAATTGAGAATTCCACTTTTATATGACAGCTAGCTAGCAGGCCTTGGAACTGGCAAATGGCCAAGTTATAACAGAATTCTCAGCTAAGTAAGAAGGTACCTCAATAGCATGGTCTTTGCTTAGTTAGTGCCCAGATGGCTCACTTGAGTTTCTGACCACCAGATGGTGAAGTATCACAAGAGTGTTCTAGTTTTTGATGAGCTGTGAACCTATACAATCTCCTTCCTGCTTACTATTTAGACAAATGTGTGTTAGTATTTCTTTTGGAACTGTAGATGAATAAACTTTTTATCTTAAAATTTTATTCTAAACAAAGATGGGAAGATGAAAGAATGCTCCATAGGACCACAAATTAAACATGCTCAAAACTGAACTCACACACATACACCTGCACCAGAAAAGAGACAGAGAAAATTAAACCATCTGGTATTAGATTAAAATATATACCTACATTAAAGTTACATTAATACTAATTTTGTTGGATGATTTGAGTCCTAGATTCAAGTCCTAACTGTGCCATTTACCTGCTCTAGATCTTGGGAAAGTTACTTAATCCCTCAGTTTTGGTTTCCCTTTTGGTAAAATGGAATGAAAATAATGATACCAAACTCATAAGAATTAAATATAAGCACACATATGGCTTGCATAAGAATTATCTATGCTAATTACCATTGCTTAAACTCCTTTCCCTTCTGAGTCCATAGAAACTCAAATATATTTATAAAACAATTATCTATGAAGAACAACAAGTGGTTGGGGTGGAGGATAGGAAAAGGTGGAAAAACAGAGAAGTCAGGGGTTGAGAAGGAATAGAAATAGCTATTTGAATGTATCAGGAGTCTGTATTATAGTCATTTGAAAGATAGGCACTATCTGTACAGAAATACTAAAGAAGCTTTTGAAAAATCAAGATTCTTGGATTGATCCCAAATTAACACAATCAGATCCTAGGAACTGTGGCAATCATGATGTAAGTGAGATTTGAGAACTGATGCTCTACAATAAGTATGCTTAAACAGAAAACAAACTTCAGAGTTTGTACTACTATTCACTTTCAGAAAAAAATTAGAACCTGAAAGGAGAAAGATCACCTTTCTTGGATACATGTTTCCTCTGAGCTTGCAGTATTGATTAAGAAGGAGAAGAATTTGTCCAGCCAATGTTGCTCAGTGGTGGAGCGTCAACCTATGAACCAGGAGGTCATGGTCTGATTCCCAGTCAGGGCATATGCCCAGGTTGTGGGATCAATCCCCAATCGGGGTCGTGCAGGAGGTAGATGATCAATGATTCTTTCCCATCATTGATGTTTCTATCTCTCTCTCCCTCTCCCTTCCTCTCTGAAATTAATAAAAATATACATATATATTTTTTAAAAGGAGCAGAATTTGCTGCCAAGTGAAATCACTCCATTCAAGATGACAAGAATCCTTGTGTGTTCCTCAACCCTAGCCCGAGGGCCTGATATAGATGCCCCACCTGACAGAAACCAACAATTTAAGGAGAAATTAAATGACATGCTCTGATGATTGAGTCCTATCTGCCTGATCAGTGTTTCTAGAAAAGTACAATGTAGTTATTTCATATGTATGGTTATTAAGAAAAGATATTTGTCAAGTCATTGGATTGGTGCTAACCACCCAGCCTAGCTGTGATGAGCACCACACATTTGAGTGAAGCAACTTAAAAAAACAAAACGTTTACAGTAAATTTGGGTATAAAATCACTCAATATATTAAATCCAAAATGACATAAAAATCCAAAAGTCAGTTAACTGCTATATTCAAATGAGCACAGATGACATGTTTTGTTTTGAGGGTACAAAGATCATAATCAGCTCTTTCACACAGTTAGAGAGCTGTCCTGTCATCAAGCCCTGGCAGCAGAGTTCCATCTCAAGAAGTTGAATCCACTTTTTCCTTTCAATCTTCACTAATAGTAGGAGATGGATAACATATTCCTTCAACTTCCAGTGTTGGACCACTTGATATTCTGAACAAATACTGAGTCAATATGCTGATTTGAGAATTTCAGCCAGAAAAAAAAGAGGGAAAGAAACTAATATTTATTGAATACCTTCTGAGTGCCATGCACTATGCTAGGGCAGTTGGCATTATTGTTCACTAGAGGCCCGGTGCATGAATTCATGCATTAGTGGGGTCCCTCAGCCTGGCCTGTGGGATTGGGCCGAAACCAGCTACCCGACATCCCCCAAAGGGTCCCAGATTGTGAGAGGGCACAGGCCAGGCTGAGGGACCCCACCAGTGCACGATCAGAGCCAGGGAGGGACGCAGGAGGTTGGCCAGCTGGGGAGGGACCGCAGGAGAGCTCCAGAGTGTGTCCGACCCATCTCGCTCAGTCCTGATCTGCCAGTCCCAGCAACAATCTCACCTATTGTCGGAGAGTCTTCCCCCTGGTGGTCAGTGCACCTCATAGGGAGTGGTTGAGAGGCCTTAGCATATCATTAGCATATTACACTTTGTTGGTTGAATGGCCGACCAGAAAACTGGACACTTAGCATATTTAGGCTTTTATTATATAGGATGTAATACAGAAGTGAAGGCTCAGGGAAGATAAGCAACTTGCCATAGGATACACAAGAGCATATGGAACCAGGATTTAGGCCCATGACTATCTGGACCTTTTTCCCACAAGCTCTCTTATCTCTTAGTATTGTTTTTTTTTTTTTTTTTTAAAGTTTACTTAGCACATTTCATTTAGAAATACAGATATCTAAACCTAGAGTTAACATGACTTTCATATAAAGCCCAGTTCTTTGCTATATACTAGAAAAAGCACATATTCCCCAAAGGGAGCTGAAAATAATTGCATTCCTCAAATTCTATGAAAGGAGATAGGACAATGACATAGAGTCTGTGGAACTTCCGGCGGGAAGTAAGGGCTGCCAGAAGGTGGACTGGAACATTTAGGAAAGAGTGTTCATTTGACCACTAGATGGTTGAATAGCATGGAGTGTCAGTGCAGGGCTTAAAGCAGGGCTGTACTACTTTCTAATAACTGTATGACTTTGGGACAAATTGCTTAACATCTCTCATTAGTTAAAAGAAAATACAAATATGTACTTCAGAGTGTGAAATTTCAATTAAATAAAAAATGTGAAGTGTTGAGCACAGTACCTAGTGCTGAGTATCTGCTTAATAAAAGGTTTATATCAATCTTAATATTAACTATTCAAGGAAAAAAATTGTTTACCTACCCTTCATACAGGCTCCTGACTGTTCTCCAGCAAGGGGTGAAGTTAGTCTCCAGTGTGGACTTGCTAATAAGCCTGGTCATAGTCATTCAATAGGGCTAGACTGGGCTCATGTAGTTTGGAAAACACCAGTCTCAACAGCTTGCACTATAGTTTCTCCTGGACAGAAACCAATCTTCATTTAGAAAAATAGCCTGTTAAGTTGCTCACAGTAGAAAAGGTGAGGTTCTGGGAGACATAGTTAAGAAGGAGGCAGCAAATAAAGAATAGCTAAAGAAATACAGAGGGATTTTAAATTGAGAAATGGCAAGGAGGAGGGGAAAGAGGAGGAGAGGGAGGAGTTGGAGGAAAAAGAGGGGAGAGCGGGAAGAGAAAAAGAGGGGAGAAGAGAGGGAGGAAGAGGAGGGGAAAAGAAGATGGGGAGGAAGAAAAGGTACTGAGAGAGTGAGAGGGCCTGGACCTGGTATAACAGAGGGATATAGACATTAAGAACTTCCTGGAGGCAAAGTAGCTTATAAAAGAAGCTTAATATTCCTATTTAAATATTGTGCTGGGATATAAACCCTTCCCTGTTGCCTGCCCAATCTTCATTATGAAACAGTTCCTGTGGGAGTGAATTGGGGGGTGGGGGAAGGGGTGCAAGTTAGGAAAAAAATATTTTAGTTCCCCTCAAGGTCAGCATGGAACACAGAGAAAAAGGCATCTGTGGGAGGTACGACACAGTGGAGGTCAAGAGTTTATCAGGAAAGCTGCCTGTGGGAATCAGTTCGAGAATGTGCAGAAACCTGGGGTATGGCATTGGAACCTTCGAGGAGATATGAAATGGGAGATTGAGGCAATTTTATTTAAATCTCAAAGGACAGGGTGACCTCAGAGACAAGGGTGACCTCAGCTAACATCTGAGCTACATTAGCATTTCCAGATGGGGGTAGGGGGAGATAAGAATGTACTCTGATAAGTGGGATTGTAGAGAGCAGTAATTTTCAAAGCTTGTTTGTATTTTACAGAGAAAATCTCTCTTCAAATGAAACATTACTTGGAAGTCCAGTGTAAAAACAGATAAAAGAATATCTGCTCAGCTTGGTCTGTGTGTGCACATGTGTGTGGGGTGTGTGTATATGAGAAAGAGAGGGAGAGAAAGGAGAGAGAGAAGGAGGGGGAGTCAGCGTCCTGTCTACTTGCTTCCTCCACACACCATAGAGCAGGTCTACCTGTGATTGGTTCTAACCATCACAGTTTTTAAACTACGTAAAAAGGTGTATCTGGCTATTTTTCATATGTGGAGCACTTTATTTGAGGGCACAAGGTCTCAAATCAGATTGCCTTTACTCATGGTATGAGTCTAGGTGAATTACCTTAACCCTTTTTCTGTATTTTATCTACATGGTGGGTATATAAAAGTAAAAGACCTCACAGGATTATTATGAAGATTAAATGCAAACTTCCATGTAAAGTATTATAAAAGGTATTAGCACAGAGCCAATGATAAATGTTAACTCTTACTGTTACTTTAAAATACTTCCTTTTCACAGGATTAATATGCAGATATTAGATTATCAATAATTTCCAGGTTAGCAATTACGCCAAAGAGGTCTTGTGTAATTGAGGTCTTGTGAGAAAGGAGAAGATGGTCTACTGGGGAAACACACCAAGTGTCTGGGGCGATGAGGAAGCCTAAGACTAAGAGGAGAGTGAAGGGGCACCAAGCAGAAGGAAGGTTCTCCACCCCAGAAGAGTAACTAGCAGCATCACTCCAAGTCAGGGGGTAGCGGACTCATAACACAACCAAAGGTTCGCCCTAACTGTTTAACTCCTAACTCCATTGGATTGAACCATATGCTGACTCTTATTAGTATTTTGGCCCAAGAACCCTTAATTTTCATTAGCAAAAATAAAATGACTATAATGTACAAAAGGGCACAGTATCTTAAGGCAGAAGGCAAAAGAAAATATTAGTAAGAGTCACAACTGTACGGCTCCAACCTATTCTTAAATGAGGAACTGGCAATTATCAGGAATCTAAAAGTTGCTTATAAGACATAATTTTCTCCTCTGCCATCACACAAAATTCTTGATTATATACTGGAATATGTGTGTGTGTTCCCAAAGCTTAAAAGATACATATTATCTGAGTAAATGATCTTCTAACAAAGTCCAACAGCTGAAATAGTGCATGTTCTCTACAGAAAAATTCTTGGAATTGTATTATTTTTAATATAATTTATCAACTTAATCATTTTCTCTAAAAGGATATGTTAAAAGTAGAGGAAGTATAAAAATGATTTGTGGAGGCTCATAAAACAATAAATTGTATGTTGTAGAAAGCTGAAAAATGAGAAAAAAAATATTAACTTTCTTCTATTTACAGTAGCCAGGTGAAATCCAGGGCAGAGTCCAGTTCTGCACAACTCACACTCTTCCAAAGCAGCCTGGACAATTTAATTTGGTGGGGTATGTATTTGGAGACAAAGCTTGCAATCCTGGGAAGAGCTGGGGAAAGACTTGGGAAAACAGCCACAGGAAGACTCTAGTGTCTCTGGCATGAGGAGACGGGCAAATGGAGAAAGAGTTGAAAGCCCGAAAGATAATGAAGTGTAGCCTTCCCTTGTGGAACCAAGGAGTGGTTCCATATGCCTTCATTGGCAGGAAGATTTCTAGAAAATCCTGTTATCAAGCATCAGAGAGTTTGGAATGAGATCAAATGAATTGGCCAAGGTCATATGCTGTGTCAGGGCAGACCCAGAGTTAGAACTCACAGCCCCAAAGTTTCCAATCTATTGCTTGGCTCCCTAAACCACAAATGCGTGTCAAGGAAAAGTCTCCTTAATGCTGAGGCGACACAGCTGGAGAATATTAACCCCGAGGTTTAAAACAGATAGCATTTCACTGGATCATAGATCCAGAATCCGTTTTGGTGAATATTCAGGGAAAGGTAGAGGGCAAGGGGGCAGGATATAAGGAGGCTTAATTAAGTGATCAGATCACCCACTCCAGCAAAACATCCTTCAGACACACACACACACACACACACACACACACACACACACACACACACACTATTAAATGCTATTGGCTGACAAGATTGAAAATACATGTTTGAGAGAAGTCATCATGAGTGTTTATAGGTGTGTGTGTGTTCTACTTTAACCCAGAAAAGAAATTCCTGGTAGATCAGTAATTTTTTATGAGATAGAAAAACAACAACAACAACATTCCCCAAAACAAAACAACCACGATGGCAGTTATGTCTGAGATCATTGCAAAAAGTACCTTCCACCTTCTGGATGGTCTGATTCTTGGCCTTAAGCCATGAGTTTGTAACTTTTCTTGGCCATTAACTACATTGAGAACTTGATTAAAGCTATAGTCCTCTCCTAGGGAACTGCTTATGGACCCATATTCACAAAATTAATGATAAAATTCCAGGAATTCAAAGATTGCCATATGTCAGAGGACCCCCATATAAGAAGCCCTATTACAAGAAACTCTGTAAAGCTTGGAAGTAGATGTGAATACAATTGATTGGTCTATTGGTTCCCAACACCCTGTCCATGAGCCAGCTCCTCATGATCGCATGGGGCACTTGTTTAAAAAATACAGATATTTGATTATCTTCCAAATCCTAAAGAATCTGAATTTTGTGGACTACAGGGATGGAGAAAGTACCACAGGAACCAGTATTTTAACAAATGTCCCAGATGATTGTGATACACAGTCCCATCTGGGAATCTCTGCTTTGGATAGCTGCTTAATGATGCTGTTTTCTACTTGGAAATGGAACGGGATAAAGGTAATAGAAGTTGGTAGATGGAGGTATAAGAATAATTATTGAACTATTTTCCAATCCTGACTTGGTACCAATGATCTAACAAAAATATCCTAAATCTGGCCTATCCTAGGAAATCTTGGACATATGGTCATCATGATATAAGATGAAAAATGTCTGAGAAATCACTGCTTTAAAAATAAGATGACCTGATGGTCTACATTAAAGAAGTTCCATCATTTGATTTCACATCCTGCATCTCTAATTTTCTCTTGCCTGTTACCTTCCCCTCAAGCTATTGAAACACCCTTCTCCTTTTATCACCAGATTTCTACAACTGCCTTTTCTGATCAGCCCAGCCTCCCCTGCGCTTATTTGCTTTAGAGGCAAATGCCCCAGAGATTTCATCTCGTTCTTTCTCCTTAGGTAGCTACTTCCACCCACTCTACCTTTGAAATTCCTCCTCTCAAGCTGCAAGCCAGGGAGCAATATGCAGCTCAGCAACTCCAGCTGACTCTAAGAGCATTCATACTGGCCCATTTTTATCACTGATTATTATAAGGAAAAAGACAGGAAGAAAACTACCTGGCCAGTGTGGTTCAGTGGTTGAGCGTTGACCCATGAACCAGGAGGTCATGATTCACAGTCAGGGAACATGCACAGGTTGCAGGCTCAATCCCTAGTGGGGGACGCGCAGGAGAGAGCCAATCAATGATTCACTCTCATCATTAATGTTTCTATCTCCCTCTCCCTTCGTCTCTGAAATCAATAAAAAATATATATTTTTTTTAAAAGAAGGAAGAAAATAAAAACACATGGAAAAGCTCTCTCACTCACAGTGTTCCTCCTGATGCATTTGCTGGGCTATAATGGCTGACTTCCTTTTGTATCTTCAAATTCTTGCTTCCCATTTATTCCTCAACCTGCTACAATAATAAATAAAATAATAATAACTATATATAATAAATATTATGTGTATAAATAAATAAATATAATAAAAATGTCTCAGAAGATAGAATGAATAAAAAGCACATGGTAAATTATTGGTACTTACTGCTAGAACTGGTTTACTCATTATTTCTGAAGTAGCAAAAGGAAACAGGCAGCAAAATATAAAATATAGTCTCCGCTATACTTATCATAGTGGTTTGTCATATGATACATACTGAAGGCAGATACAGAATTAAATAAAAAATGTTAAAAGACTGACAAGGGAAAGAACTCACCAAGACTAAAAACAGATGAAATTTCTCCCAGTGTTTGCAATCTATTTCCCCTTGCCACTTACCTAACAGTGTATAAAGCAGTCCTGTAAATTAACAATTTATTTGTGTTTGATATAATTATTTTTATCATCATCGTTATTGGTACAGCCATTCATTAAATGCTATATTAAGAGTTGTCATCTATGTTATCTCACTTTTTTTTTTTCAAAAGTACAAGCTTCCCACATTTCACAGATATGGAGAACGAGGCTCAGAGAGATTAAATATCTGGAGCAAAGTGACACAAATTGTGTTCAAATCACTGTTATGCTAGTAAATGTTTACCAACCAGCTCTTTGGGTTCAGGAAAAAGTTCTGATTTATAGTATCTGCTGATTTCCATGGTGTAAATAGTCCCACCAATGGGTTTTAAGCTACCAAGGTGATGTCACTAAACACAGAGCTGGGGAAAGATAAGCACCATCACATCATGTCAGCCAGGCACTGGCTCCAGCATACAATGGCTTAACTCCAAGCCAGCCTTGTTCCAAAAGCAAAAATATTCATTTATTGCAACATTCCTGTGATTGTATGACTATGGAAAGTGAGCGATGGCTATGTCTCTATCTTGACAGTGCGGAACAATTTGTAGAAATTTGCTTTTTTTTTTTTATTCATTGAAAAGGTAAATTATAGAGGAAAGCCACCAAATCATCCTATTGTTTCTGGGTAAGTCAGAATCAAAAATGAAAACTCTTTGTGAACAACTCTGAAAGCTGAATTGGAAATAATATAGCAAAGAAACATCATATAAAGTATGATATGTCTAATAATGGGAAATATGAGCACTCTTGACATGAGGCCTAGTTTCTTTCTGCTTCAGTTTTTTTTTTTTAAACCAAATGTTATCCAATAAAGAAAAACCATATTACGCAGTCCTCACTGTAATACCCAGGGTTTTTAACTTTCTGTCTTTCATCTGTATACCACATTGTGCTAGAATTATTCAAATGTCTTTGATTGGTTACTTTCCAAAATACCCTAATAGTCACCTTCTAGGACAAGTTATAAATTTAGGAGGTATTTACAATACCTGTATAACTCATGACTACTACTGAAAGGCAAAGGAGAAAAGCATATCAATATTTTGAAAAATGAGCCTAAGTCATGCATAGTGTCTATGCCCAAAAAGAAGAGAGAGAGGTAGATGAAAAAGCAAGTCCCCAACATTTACTTTAAAACCAATCATCAGCCTGGTGATGATACATCACAGATGAATTTGAGGGGAAGGAATTTTAAAAAAGCTTTGGTTGACTGACAAAATCTATGACGTAAAAGGTAGGAATTACATTATGTATGATATTAAAATAAATCTTCCCTCTTATCAGATGTTAAAAATTATGTCATAGAAATATGTCCTCATATGTTAAAAATTTCATAATAAAAAACATAAACATTATGGAAAGTCCACTTATAACTAATGTATAAAGATTAGCAAACATAAAAACAATAAATAAAATGGTCAGAAATGGTTTAATATAAAGTTTAAGGGCTCTGAATGAAAAATAAATTTATAGAAGTCATTTGGCAATGTTAAATGCAGAATATGTTTTCCATATTTGTCAGGAAATATTTTTAGCTTTCACTTAAAATATACTGGCCTAGAAAGAAACCAAGATGGTGGCATAGGTAAACACCTGAACTTTCCGCCTCGCACAACCATTTCCAAACTACAACTAAAAGACAAAACAGACATCATCCAGAACCACAGGAAGGCTGGCTAAGTGGAAATTCTACAACTAGAAGGGAAGAGAAAAGCACACTGAGACTCAGAGGAGCTGCGGAAGTAAAGGCAGAGGTACGAAGGTGCGCGCATGTGGAGAGGGCTGGCAACTGAGTATGCGGCTGGCTTTTTCAAGCGGGAGGGAGACACAAGCTCCCGACTGCTCTGAACTCCAGTTCTGGGTGAGACTCTGGGGACCCAGACTTATATGGGGAGAAACTGGACTGTCTGGCAGCAGGCGGATATCAAGGGTGGCTTTCTCTCAGAGGTGCTTGCAGCAATTACCAGGGGACACTGAGACCCAGGGGCCTCTTAGGGCAGGGCTGATGGAAAGCCATTGCTGTTTGCTCCACCCTGAGATTCTGCCCCATCCAAGCTGTGCACAGAGGCTTTTGCATATGAATAGTCTGGTCCTTTGAAATCTAAACTTACCTATCAAACTGCAGTTGAGTCAGAGAGACCCAGAACATCCAAAAGAAGGCCCAAGGCCCCACAGCAGCTTGCATTGCTTCAAGCTGGGCCTCATCTGGGCACCTCCAAAACCCAAACAAAGAAGAGGAATCTGCATATCTCTCCATAGCTCCTTCTGGGTGGCCTCAGGCAGAGGCTAAATTAGTACCTCCTTGGAGATCCAAGAGCCAGTGTACCCAAGGGTCAGAGTAGGACCAGATTACAACTCCTCAGATCCATAAGGGACACACTCAGGGGGCAGACTCAGTGAGCACCAAAGCCCCACTGAAGCAAGTCTTGCCTCATAAGGGTGTCTCCAGGACAGAAGTTCTCCCATTTTATACACAGCTGATCCTCACAGCCAATTGGCCTGGAGGTCAATTCCTCCCAGTGATACCAACAACAATCAAGGCTTAACTACAACAAGACTGGGCACACAGCCCACAAAGGGGTGCACCAAGAGTGTCCACCTCAGGTAACTGAGGAGGCTGAGCCACTGGGCCCTTTAGGACACCTAGCACACAAAGCCACTCTATCAACTCAGGGAAGCAGCCAAAATGCGGAGACAAAGAAACAGATCACAAATGAAAGAAATGGAGAAAATCAAACTACTGGATATAGAGTTTAAAACACGGTTATAAGGTTTTTAAAGAATTTTCTGGAAAAGGCCAATAAATTTAGTGAGACCCTTGAGGATATGAAAAAGGACCAACTAGAAATTAAGCATACACTGACTGAAATAAAAAATATTATACAGAGATCCAACAGCAGACTAGAGGATCGCAAGCATCTAGTCAAAGATTTGAAATACAAAGAAGCAAAAAACACTCAACTAGAAAAGCAAAAAGAAAAAAGAATCCAAAAATATGAAGATAGTGTAAGGAGCCTCTGGGACTTCAAGCGTACCAACATCCGAATTATGGGGGTGCCAGAAGAAGAGAGAGAGCAAGATACTGAAAACCTATTTGAAGAAATAATGACCAAAAACTTCCCCCACCTGGTGAAAGAAATAGACTTACAACTCCAGGAAGCGCACAGAACCCCAAACAAAAGGAATCCAAAGAGGACCACACCAAGACACATCATAATTAAAATGCCAAGAGCAAAAGACAAAGAGAGAATATTAAAAGCAGCAAGAGAAAAACAGTTACCTACAAGGAGTACCCATATGATTGTCAACTGATTTCTCAACAGAAACTATGCAGGCCAGATGGGAGTGGCAAAAAATATTCAAAGTGATAAATAGCAAGAACCTACAACCAAGATTACTCTACCCAGCAAAGCTATCATTCAGAATTGAAGGTCAGATAAAGAGCTTCACAGATAAGAAAAAGCTAAAGGAGTTCATCACTGCCAAACCAGTATTATATGAAATGCTGAAAGGTATTCTTTAAGAAGAGGAAGAAGAAGAAAAAGGTAAAAATAAAAATTATGAACAACAGATATATATCTATCAACAAGTGAATCTAAAAATCAAGTGAATAAAAAATCTGATGAACAGAATAATATGGTGAATATAATAGAATCAAGGGCATAGAAAGGGAGTGGACTGACAACCCTTGGCGGGGAAAGGGGTGTGGGGGTGCAGGAAGAGACTGGACAAAAATCATATACCTATGGATGAGGACAGTGGGGGGTGGTAAGGGTTTGGGGTGGGGTGGGAACAAGGTGGAGGGGAGCTATGGAGGGGGAAGAGGAACAACTGTAATAATCTGAACAATAAAGATTTAAAAAATAAATAAATAAAATAAAATATACTGGTGTAGGCACTGGCCAGGTTGTTCAATTGGTTAGAGGGCCCATCCGATATACCAAGGTTGTGGGTTCCATCTCCTGTCAAGGCACATACAGGAAGCAATCAATGAATGCATCAATAAGTGGAACAACAAATCTCTCTCTTTTTTTACCCTCAAAATTCAATTTTTAAAAAGGTTATAAAATATATTAGCCTACTATAGGTGAAAGAAAATAATACAAATATTAAAAATAGTAATGGACCAGGCAGAGGTAGCCATTACTAATAATTTACTGTTTCAATATCTTAATAAAAATTATTAAATTATTAAAATGAGAATGAAAGAAGCTCAGCAGTATCACTGATATATGAGTTCTTATAGAAGCAGACATGCCCATAGGCCTTTATATATAACAGATTTTATCTCTGAAAGGATATGTGGAAGGCATCCTAAAGCGCCAGCTAGCAATGCAGAAATCCCATGCCCCAGGGTATCCCTGGCAGGGGTTGCGGGGAGGGTGGGAAGGGAGCCAAGAGAAGGACTATCAGCCTCTGAACAGTACCACTGATAGAAAACCTGCCATCTCTTGGGCACATTCTAATTTGGATACCTCTAATCATCAGAGTGTCCATTTTTGTTCAATAAGAATCGCTGTCTCTAAATTCCTAATACTGGTCCTAATTATGCCTCCTAGAAGACAGAGAACAGAGACAGAAAAGAGTATAAAAGTAGAGACAGAAAAATCAGATTTAAATTCTGATGTCATCACCTTTAACAAGATTAGGTCAAATCAGTTACAGTCTGAGCCTCAGTTTCTTCATCACCTAGAAAGTTTATGAAGATCAAATGAGATAATTCTATATAGTGCTTTATAAACTATAAATTGCTATATAAACAATAGAGCATGTAAATTCAAGACCTTACTTCTTACTATTTTCATCTATTTGACAGTCCCTAAGTTATTTGAAAAAAGCTACCAAATGCCATCAAGGGTCTTTGAGGGGTAAAAATTTCATGTTAAAAAATGTAACAAGACATTCTATTAGCCTGGCTGCAGCCTTTCAAGTGTTCCAGTTTGGTAATTACAACCAAGTCATTTGGTCATGTACAGTTCTGAGACAGTATAGCTACCACTTCAATGATGCACATGGTTATAGTAGAGGTCTGGTTAAATTCCTATATATTTTGGCAGTAAAACTACATTTCCTGTTGAATGAGATGTGGACTGAGAGAGAAAGAATCAAGTGTAGTGTCTAGATATTTGACTCCAGGTGAAGGATGGAGTGGCCATTCACAAAGATAAGAATGACCATGGATATAGCAGGTCCAGTGGGAAGGTCAACTAAATTTGAGATGTTTATTAGGCATCCAAGTAGAGATGTCAAGTAGTACTCCAACAAAACAGGAATAACAAGACCAAAAAAGAAATACATAAGGGGTACCTAATGTTGAATAAGCTCAAGAGTTCTCTGAATATAGTTCTCAAGATGTTAGCTTTGTAACAAGCCTAGAGAACAATCATTCAAAATCAGTGGAAATCTCCAGGAACAATGCCTTTTGGAAAAAGAAAGAGATTAAGAGAGATTCAGTGTGATGAAGAGCAAAGTAAAAATGTATTTTTTCTCTCAAGTATATAAAAGAACAACAACTAAAATCAGAAAGAAAAATCTAAACTGAGAAAGTTTGATGGAGAGAATATGAAAAACCTGAAGTAAGACATAATTTTGAACAATTGGTACAATGTAAGAAATAAGAATTTACTTGCGTTTTTTTTTTTTTTTAGTAGCACAGGGGGCATGACACTGAAACCATGAAAAAAAGATGTAGTTATAGTTTTTCACTGAAAAATATGTATATAGTTATTGGTTTTCAATATTTAGGGTCAATTTATGAGCAAAGTGTAAAGGATATTGGATTTCTGAGATGTTTGACTTAAGTCTTCTGAGATTTAAAACTTAATGCTTTAATCCCACTAAGTTAGGATCTACAAGTGACTTTTAAAAAAGGAGTTAAGTTGTTTTTTTCCTTGAAAAACAGGTCTGTTAATAATAATAATTTAAAAAACAGAAATCTAATCAGTTGAATTTATATCAGAATTTTACTGAACATCTGAGCTCTTTTACTGTTACAATCAAAACTTCTTTTAATAATATGTCAAAAGCACACATTTTACTGGCAAACTTCAGATAGCATCTCAGAATAAAGCTTCAGCTTGATAGAAGCCTTAGGAAAGATCTTATTCAAAGCCCATGACATTTGACTTACCAATGCTTTCATCTAACCTGATCCTCTAAGGCAGTGGTCAGCAAACCGCGGCTCGCGAGCCACATGCGGCTCTTTGGCCCCTTGAGTGTGGCTCTTCCACAAAATACCACAGCCTGGGCGAGTCTATTTTGAAGAAGTGGCGTTAGAAGAAGTTTAAGTTAAAAAAATTTGGCTCTCAAAAGAAATTTCAATCGTTGTCCTGTTGATATTTGGCTCTGTTGACTAATGAGTTTGCCGACGACTGATCTAAGGCTATTCATTAACACCCCTATGACAAAGGTATTTGCCAGACATCAAAATGGCGTTCATCCATCTTTTAAATATATAATTCCAGTCTTTAGGAATGATTTCTTCAAAATAGTGGAAGTAGAGGCAAATGTCTTAGATTTTTTTTTTTCTAAACACTAAGCAAGAAGGGAAAAAAATCTGAAAAATAAAGTATGTTATAAAAAAACCATAATATTCATTTGCCTTATAGCATGGTATGAAAAAGCCATAATTATTTCTGACCTTTAATCCACTAAAGATATCCTTTGCATATTTGAAGTGGAAACATTTATTTAATATCTGGGTTCATTTATTTGTAAATGGAAAAACTAGACTTTGCCATGACAACCAACATTAATGAAATAAAAATATCCGGTTAAATGTGTAGTCACCAAGTGCACACCACTCAGAATGAAATGCCACTTGAAACTTACAGCTCCCTTCAGAGTGCAAAGTGGGAAGGGGGGGTCACGCCCCACTTCTACTGAAGACCCTTGCTCAGGGACCATAGGGCCCTTAGCCCCCTGCCACCTTCAGGGTCTTTTCTCTTCCTACTAATCTCACAGTTCCTTAGTACCACCATCTACTTGAAATGTACTACTTAGTGCTAAAATATTTTTCTTTTTCTCTGAGGGTAACTAAGTTTGTATTCCTACTCTATCATTCACTAGCTCCTGGATGTTATGCAAATCACTTGAACTTTAGCCTTGATTTTCTCAAACTAATTTAGCATACTTGGGTTTCTTTAAAGAATAAAGAAGATAGCGTATTTAAATATGTCAACATATTGTATAGTATCTGATGCATAATAGGCATGCAATAAATATTAACTCCATTCTCCAGTCCTATACTTATATTTTTTGACATAGTGATCCTGGAATTAAAAGTATACAGAGAACTTTGAGAGAGAATAAAAAAACAAACTTTATTTTTCCAAGACTTAAGTGCATTAATTAAGTCCTAATGATATTAAAAATATTAAATGGTATGCATGATTTTCAAGATTGAAAAGCTCTTTTATATCAGCAACAGTACAATAATAATTTGTTTTATTTCTGTGCAGAGAAGGGAGCTCACACTTCACATTGGGAAGCATGTCATGTACAATCAATAGGATGAAGCTGAAGTGGGAGGACTCACTTTTTAAAATAAAGCTTATATTGGTCTCGTTATTATATTGGCAAGCTAAAAATGTTTATATTTGCTCCCAAAAGACCCTGCAGGTTCCCTAAACAATCTAAGAAGCACAGGGTTCCATAGAACCTACATTTCCACACTCTAAGGAACCTCAGAGGTCATGTATTCTCTCCGAACCTCCTCTATGAGCAGATGACAAGTAAAGCACAGGCAGCTGAGGTTCATTCCACAAACTCGTGTTGGGCACCTGCTCTGTGCCAGGCACAGTGCCCACTGGAGTCTGAACTTAACAAAGGTCACCAAGACCTTCTGATTTGCTATCCAGTATTCTTCTAGAGTCTCATATCTTGATAGAAAAAGTTAGTTTTCTTCCCACCTAAGAATTAAGAGCATGAATTAAAATATCACCACAATAAATCACCCCATTTACTGTACTGGGATTGGGTGGTTCTGGAAAACTCATTTTTTGGAGTAGCTAGAGATGTCCAGAAATATTTTTATTTTAATCTCTATTATACAAATTATCAGGATTTTATTACTTTATATTGTACTGTCTTGAACTTGTAAAACAAACAAACAAACAAAAATAACATCTTTGAGGATTGAGGAGCTTGCAAAACCCCAGGTGTCTATCTATAGATAGAATATTATACTATTACTAGAGGCCCGGTGCACAAAATTCATGCACAGGAGGGAGGTGTACCTAAGCCTGGCCTGCACTCTCTCACAATCCGGGACCACTGGCTCCTAACCACTCACCTGCCTGCTGGCTTATCCCCCTAACTGCTCTCCCCTGCTGGCCTGATCACCCCTAACTGCCTCTGCCTTGGCCCCACCACCATGGCTTTGTCCAGAAGGACTTCTGGTCTAATTAGCATATTACCCTTTTATTAGTATAGATAAGAGGCCTGGTGCATGGGTGGGGGCTGGCTGGTCTGCCCTGAAGGGGGTCCTGGATCAGGATGCGGGTCCCCTTGGGGGACAGGGCTGGCCTGGGCGAGGGGCCTGGGGTGGTTTTCAGGCCAGCCACACCCCCATTGGGGTGGGGGTCCCCACTGGGGGGGTTGTGGCCAGCCTAGGCAAGGGGCTGATGGCTGTTTGCAGGCTGGCCACGCCCCAATGGGGAGAGGGTTCCCGCTGGGGGCAGGCCAACCTGGGCGAGGGCCTGGGGGCGGTTTGCAGGCCATCCAAGCCCCTGGCTTTGCCCGGAAGGATGTCCGGAAGGTCGTACAGAAGGTCTTTGGAAGGTGTCCCGGTATAATTAGCATATTACTCTTTTATTAGTATAGATATTAAATGTGTGATAGATTCATGATTCATTATAGAATTAGTGTGTTTTTAAATAAATTCCTTTTTTGTCAATTTCCTCTTTTTCTTAAGTTGGATAGAAGAGGAAAACCCTCTAGTAAGTTCCAAATTCAGGATTTTCGTTTTTTTAATAAGCTGTGGTATGGCATCTATTTAACATTTTAAAATTAAAATCATAATTACCATTAAACTATGGCACTTTTCTCTACTTCCATTACAAAAATGACTGACCTTATAAATTAGCATTTCCCAAAGCATGACCCTCAAACACTAACTGCAAGATGTTGCAAGAAATAAAGATGCAATAGTTAAATAAGCACAGTTTCTGGTCATCTCTTGGAGACTGACATGTACATGGAGTTCGCAAAGGCTCTGTGCAGTCTAGGAGAAAAGAAGCCTGGTTATGCTATATAAGCCAGTGCTTCCCAAACTAATGTAAAACAGTACATTTCTTTAGCAGAGCATCTATAATGTCCTCTGAACCCCCATGTACAGAATAGACTAGGGAAGCAGGTAATACCCACATAGGAAGATGTTATCTTCTTGAACACAGAACTCAACAAAATTAAAATAAAGCAAAAAAAAAATGAAGATCGATCAATGTCAACTGGATAAAGGAATGGGTTTTGAAACAAACACAGTCTTAGCTTTGTGTATGTTTTTTTATTTATCTTTTCATGCCCTCTTCCTACACTTATTCCCTGAAGGAAAATGTAGGCTTTCAGAGAGAGGGACCATAAAAATCTTAGGCATATTAATTAGCATAAGTAAGACATTCAAAACCAAACAAAAACAACTTAAAATTAATGAAATCAAAACTCTTACCCATAGCATTCACTTCTGTGTTATTTAGAAAGACTGGGTGTGTGGTAAGACTGGGAGGGAAGAGCAAATGTGCATGCTGGCTCTTGCAGAAAGACTATAGCAGTTGGCTTACCTTCCAAGAATAAAAGAATCTAAGATGAGGAAGATACAGTGCTAAGAAGTCATTGTGTATGCTCTTTGTCTCTCTTATCACTTCCCCATTTATCCCAAGTGTTGGAGCTAAGGGAATTCTGACTCCCCATACAACTAGAGAATAAACTGCCTAAACAATGGCTAAGTGCCTCAAATAAATGTAGCAATGTGGATCATTCTGGCATTTTCACCCAGAGCCCCCACTAGCTACTCCAGCCATACAGTGTGTTCCCTCTAAAGCCCTGACTTTCAGTGTAAGAAAGTTCACACACAGACTTTCAGAGGGAGTCTGGTATGGTTTACAGGAGTATTCTTTGAATTTGGCTCCCAGGATTTAATCTGTGACTTTAAAATTCAAAGTATACTTGTGAAATGCAAATGTAGTTTTATTTGAATAACCTAATCATGTGAGCTAATCTTATTTGAATGCCACCAGCCATTTGCCAAGAACTATATTAAAAGCTTTCAATAATTTTTTTCTCATTTAATCTTCACAGTAATATAATGGAATATAATTATTCCCATTTTAATGATCAGGAACTGAAAGCACAGAGAGTTCAGGTAACTTTCCTAAGTTTTCACAGCCACCAAGGAATAGAGATGATATTCCAATCTAGGCAGGCTGACTCCAGATCCCATCCTCAGAATCCCGATACCATGCCGCCTCTCATAAGTAAAACAAAAGCTTCAGTTCTGTTGGGCAATCCAAGCAAGTAAAAATAAAAGTATAATACACACATGTCCTGATTTTTCTTGCTTGTGTGGTGGTTGGATATGGGCTCTGGAGCATGACTGCCTCAGTTCAAAGCCCCATTCTCCCTCTAAACAACTGTGGGCTGTGAGCAAGTATTTAACTTCTCTAAAGTCTCAGCTGCCTATCTGGAACATAAGGATCATAATAACTAGCATTTATCATGCATTGACTATATGCCATGCATCCAAACCCTTTGTATATATTTATATCTTTAACTAGAGGCCCGATGCATGAAGATTCGTGCAAGAATGGGCCTTCCTTCCCCTGGCTGCTGGCACTGCCTTCGCTCTGGCAGGAGCCGCCTTTCCGCTCCGGCCCAGAGCCGCCTGTCCACCTTCCCACACTGCCCAGAGGCCCTGAGCGGCTGGGATGGTGCTGAACACCCCCGGCCACTTGGCGCCTGCATATGCAAATTAACCCGCCATCTTTGTTGGGTTAATTTGCATACTCACTCCTGATGGCTGGTGGGCGTCGCAAAGGTATGGTCAATTAGCGTGTTTCTCTTTTATTAGTGTAGATTCTATGAAGTAGATACTGTTGTTATTCTTATTGATACCTAAATAACAGTAGATTACATGTTTTAATGCATGTAAAGAACTTTGGACAATGTCTGACATAGCATAATAATAAATGTTAGCTATCAAGACACATCAAGCACATATAGTTAAAATTCATAGCACATTATGACCATAATAATCATAACAGCATCAATGGGATGCTGCTACAAACCTTTGCCATATTATAAAAAGGGGGTTAATCTAAGCTTCTAGCAATCCTATAATGTAATATAAATTTATAAAACATTAACAATAAAAGATGACTAAAGAGGCAATTCTGTGATACTGTTTAAAACAGCAGTTCTGCATATCAGCTGCCCAGTTTCACTACTTAATAGCTGTGTGATCTCGGACAAGTGCCTTACCCTGTCTGTGCCTCATTTGCCTCACTTAAAGTGAAGAAAATAAAAATGTCTGTATTTAGAGAGTTATAAAATGGAGATAATAATGTTTGCTTTCTTGGAGTATGAAGTTTACATGAGATAATATATATAATGTACTTAGAAAAAAATCTTGGCAGATACTCAAAAAATGTAGTTTTGTTACTACTAGTAGTACTATCACTACTACCACTGTGCAATTCTACTATATAACTCCATATATCTTGTGACATTTTTCCTCATAGAATTATTGCCCCAAGAGAAATAATGGGATACCTGTGATATAGGAAAAACACTGGATTTAAAATAAAACCAACACTCATTCAGATCCAATAATTCAATTTCTTAGTTTGCAAGAGGACATCCAGTATGTTTTGGTTCTCTTTCAATTACATGTCACCACTGGCGATCTAAAATGGAAAATTTCACTGGAAGAGGTTAATGAGGGATAAAAGAGGACCTATGCAATACTTTCAAAAATAAAGATTTTTTAAAATCTACACTAATAAAAGGGTAATATGCTAATGTGACCAGACATCTTCCAGATGTCCAACTTCCTTCCAGACAAAGCCACAGTGGTGGGAGCCAAGGCAGAGGCAGTTAGGGGTGATTAGGCCGGCAGGGGAGGGCAGTTGGGGGCCATCAGGCCGGCAGGGCAGGGCAGTTGAGGGCCATCAGGCTGGCAGGAGAGCGGTTTGGCATCAATCAGGCTGGCAGGCAGGCAAGCAGTTAGGAGGCAGTGGTCCTGGATTGCGAGAGGGATGTCTGACTACCGGCAGTCAGACATCTCCCGAGGGGTCCCAGATTGGAGAGGGTGCAGGCCGGGCTGAGGGACCCCCTCCCCCCATGCACGATTTCTTGCACTGGGCCTCTAGTAAATAAATAAATAAATAAATAAATAAATAAATAAATAAATAAATAAATAAATAAAATGGAAAATTTCCTAAGGTATTGTGTTTAATAAGTCATTATTAACCACCATGATATAGCATGGAGATAAATGGTACTCTAAAGAAACTGAATTTATGGATAAGCTATGCTAACTTGTTTTATATAAGCAAGGGAATGACTGATTATTTACAGATTCACAACCTTTTCATTTTTGATAGTACAAAAGGAGTTATACCTCCAGGCATATGGTCATTCTGGAGTTGTTGTGTGTTTTTTAAACTACATTTGATGTACCCTGACTATAAAAATACTTTAGAGAGCCAGGAAATATGCAGTGAAAGTACATGGGGGTGCCCACCGGTGCTATTGGCAATGGGAGGTCAAGGCATTGGACCGTACCCACATGCTCAGGTAAATGTCTAAAATGCATATCCTTCCCCAAACCCCAAGCCTTCCCCAGCCACCCCAGCCTTGGGTTCCGGATCAGAGGAGGAGTGTGGATCTAGACAAAAACTCTGACTCACCCTCAGGTGCTTCAAGAATTGCCATAATTAATCTTAAACTGACATGGGGCAATACGAAGTTCATGATGGAATTTGAAGTCTTAAGCAGGAATAAATCCCCTTGGCCCAAAGTGGAGCAACACATAATAAACTGTTTAAAAAAATCAGGATTATTGTTCAAACCAGCACTCTGATCCCAAGGGCAGTCCAGAATTATAGGGATTTGCTGGTCTCTTCTAAGAATAACCCATTTCCAATCACTCAACCTGGAGTTTGCCAAAACAAATGCATTTTCCATAAGAGAGCAGATGAGGTGTAAGTTGACCCATGTTTTTCTTACCCCATTACAAGTCAACTGTCTGGCTCATTTGGGAACAAGCTCTCTTCTAACAAAAGGCTTACTAGATTTTTTTTTTATTTATTTATTTGTTTGTTTGTCTTACTAACATTTCCACTTAATCAACAAATTTTATGAGATCACTAATAAAAGATAAATCATAAATTTAAGTGCCATGCAAAATAACTGGATCACACATTCAGTCTTAAGCTTCCTAATAGTCAAAGCAAGAAGAAAAAAAGTCTCCAAGAATTAAGTTAAAGGGATTGCAAATAACAGCCAGATTTAAATGATTATACCACAATTACAGGTCAGAGTATTTCAATGAACGTGTATCTATTTAATACTCACAGATCAACACTACCTAAATATTTCTTTCATGCATGTCTTTTTCAGAGCAAAATCCTGCTGCTCCTTCTGCTCTGCAGAAGGATGGCCTCTATAGACAATATTTCAGTTTTTACAATATGGTCAATGTTTCTATTTTAAACCAAAGAAATGGTCTTTATATTACCAATAATGCAATCATATTTACTATCTATATATATAAAAGCCTAAGCGACCAAATGACTGGTCGCTATGACATGCATTGACCACCAGGGGGCAGACGCTCAATGCAGGAGCTGCCCCCTGGTGGTCAGTGTGCTCCCACAGCCAACCTCCCCCCTGGCCAGCCAACCTCCCACTAGCCCCAATCGGCCCTGATTGCAGGTCAGGCCAAGGGACCCACTAGTGCACGAATTCGTGCACTGGGCCTCTAGTCTATATATATAAAAACCTAAGCAACTGGCTGACTGGCCAGTAGCTATGATGCACACTGACCACCAGGGAGCAGATGCTCAACAGAGGAGATGCTGAGCTGTGGTCACTTGGCAGCGGCAGTTCTTGGGTGATGCACCCAGAACCAGAGAGGAGGGAGCCCGATTCCGGGGTGCATCACCAAAGAACCACCCTCTCGCAATCCAGGATCCCTCAGGGGATGTCACAGAGACAGTTTTGGCCCCATCCCCACAGGCCAGGCCAAGGGACCCCACCGGTGCATGAATCCGTGCACTGGGTCTCTAGTTTTTAATAAAAATTTTACTATTTTTAAAACACAAACAAACCAACATAAAACAAAACTTACCAATAATTTATAAAGAGGTCAGTTTTCATTGGTTAATCCAATGTATTATGCATAGCAAAAGCTCAGTAAATGTGCTAGAACAAATTAGGCCTAATTCGTCAGGTATCAGATATATAATCACAATTCACAGTTGTTTTCATGTTGTTTAAGGGTTTTAAGTACAATTTTAGAAGTATTCACATATAAATAAAATAAAATTAAGAAAGTATATAAAAGATATATGTGTATATCTACTACAGGGATGGGCAAAAGTAGGTTTATATAATACAAATAAATAAAACAATAATTAATAAACAATAGTACAATTATAAACTTTGTTTTGTGTATTCACAACTGTAAACCTACTTTTGCCATCCCTGTACACACATGTACACACACACATACACATATATGTAAAGATAGACGATAGATAGATAGATAGATAGATAGATAGATAGATAGACAGACAGATGATAGATAGATAGATGATAGATAAAGAGAGAGGAAACGTGTAAGGAAAAAGGGAAAGAATATAACATGCTATGAGAAAGTACCCTACAGTCCATCCTGTTCTCTGGCACTTACATACCTTATCTAACTTAATCTCCACAATGATCCTATCATGCTATCAAGGAGACACAGAAAACTGAGGCTCAGAGATTAGATAATTCATTCAAAATCACGGAGCCAGCAAGAGAATATTAATCCTATATAGAGGTAATTTCAAAGCTCATGTGATTCCTCACATACCTCAAAAGAACGTTCACATTGCAGAGTGCATGATACTAGGCCCATTTGCTAAGTGAAGAAACCAAAATAATGGAAAGTCAAACTGGCTTTCTAGTGTCCACGGGAACCAGAACTAGAACTTAGAGCTTTTCTACCACATCACAATTGGTATGATATAAGAAGAATAATGTGTAACAGTGGCTTCATTGATAGAAGGTCTGTGACATTCTGAAGACAGAACCCAAGTTAATAAATAAAAATAATGTATTTTATTTTATTTTTTTTTACCTTTTTGGCTTGTTGTTACATAGGCCTTATAAGTTTATTTGTGAATTCAACTATTATACTAAAAGTACAAAGGAATATAATTGAGATAAACTGAAAACATAATAAATGGACTAAAAATATAGCATTTTTTCACAAGGAAAAAACAGTTTTCTAGGCCGCATTCCCTGGAGCTAGAGAATATACTTTCTAATGAGCTTTGAGTAATCACATAAATTGAAAATCTAACCTTGTAATGTCTGATAGCGATCTAAACTACTTAGCTGTGTTTTGTATTATACCACAAAACAGTGGTTTGTTCATGAAATGTAACAAAATATCATGTGTTACTCATGCTTTGGCCTTAGGCTTACATGTGTAGAAACCATAATCCCCAGTGTATTTCAGAGTGTGTTTGAACAACCAAAGTTACTCTATGAAAATGACCCAAAAGGAAAGCCCAATTCCATTAAAAACACAAATTGCTAAGAGTTAAATGTTTAAGTATTGCCTAGAGTGCATAAAGAAGATTTAAAATATAGTACACACTTTTTCCACTTAAAGAAATGAGAGAGGAACATTCAGGAACCATACCGGAAAGTTGTAAATTAGCTATATCCTGATCTACTTCATATATGTTGCATTATGTAACATGGAAGAAACGAGATACTACACCCCAACAAAGGGCTGTTTGATACCAAAAGCTTCAGATTCAGAGGAAAAAAAAAGGTTACCCTGGTTGCTAGTTGAGGACAACTTGTCAGGTTAATCTCAAGGGTGAACATTAGACATCACAGGTTGGAGATTCTCAAGTCAAAATACCTGAAGCCCATCTTGAGAATTTATGGACATGATGTAGGCTGTAAATCATCGAGGACAGTGCTGTGGTAGTGAAGAATGTGAACAGTGGCATCAGATAGGAACTACATGTGAATCCCAGTTCTGTAATTCACTAGGTCTATGGCCTTAGGAAAATCATGTCACCTCTCTGAGCCTAAACTTCCCCATCTCTAAAATGGAACTAGTACTTACATCCCTCACAGGGTTAAGAGGATTAAATGAGATGGTATAGGTCCAATACTTAGCAACGTTCCTAGCACCTGGTGAGCACTCAGCAAGTTTTAGCTACTATTATTATTGTTATTTTATTAATGATCTTTGTGCCCTTAGTACCTAACACAGTTCTGATAAATACTTAGTGATCATTAAATGTTTGCTAACTGAACTGACCTTTTTGCTAATAGTTTGAAATCTTACATTTTTGCTCCACTAAATTATAAAATAAATCTTTAAAGTACCATTATTCAAAATCAGAGAAAGTACCCTGAAATATTGAGTTGGTCTTCAAACCAGACTGGGAAATCTAGGTTAAACAAAATCATTATTCTATTTCCTTTAATACTTCTCAGAGCCTTTAATGTAACAGTGTGAATTATGACTCTCTTAAGGAGCATAAGAGAGTCTACAGTGTTTCTTTTTTAAAAAATTTTTGTTAATCCTCACTAAAGGATATTTTTTCCATTGATTTTTAGAGACAGTGGGAGGGGGAGGGATAAAAGAGAAGAGAGAGAGAGAGAGAGAGAGAGAGAGAGAGAGAGAGAGAGAGAGAGAGAGAGACGAAATATTGAGAGAGAGAGACACATCGGTTGGTTGCCTCCAGCACCGGGGCCAGGGATCTTGACCAGGAATCAAACCCATGACCCTTCGGTGCATGAGCTGACACTCTAACCACTGAGTAACACCAGCCAGGGCTACAGTGTTTCTTAAATTCATTTTGCAGTTTCCTCATTGATAAAACATAGGATTTTACATGTTCTCTAAATTTCTCCTTCCTCAGTATGAGGCTAGAATTCCAGGCATATCCCAGAACTAGTTATACATATGAATACAGATAAAAATGACTGCTGATTCCCCCTTGAGATCAGGACAGATTAGATATTTTCCCACTCCAAAACTCACCCCAAAGGAACTCAATCTTTGATGTTTTATCATGTATATAACTTAATCCTGGTTTTAATTTGAATAGATCAACTTCACTGAGAGTTTAAGTTATTTCTGATTTAATATGAGTTTTTGAAAATATACATTGACATTAAACCCAAGATGCTAAAGCTAACAAATTCCACAATGAAAACTTGATCGTGTAGAAATATAAATATTTTTTAAAAACTTACTTTAGAATAGGTTTCTCATTAAGATAAAATGTTTCCCAAATCCACATCCTTGACAACATTTAATATTTAAAAAGCAGGTAATGAAATTGTCTCCTTACTCTAGGGAGTAAAAGGGAAGTGTGAGGTGCTCCATTTGCGTCTCCCTCTCTCCACACACAGACTCTTCTTGGACATTCTCTCTGACTCCTCAAGCTCTGCTGGTGAATCCCCAATCTCCTGCTTTAGCCATTTCCTCTATCTCAGCTCAAGACCCCTATTTCCATCTATTTAGGAGATATCCTTACATGTAATCAGCTCAAATTCAACATGCTTAAAGTGCAAGTCATTATTGCTACACTAAACCTTTTCCTGCTCACTCTGGTATCACTATAATCCACCTGTCAAGTCTTCCATCTCCTTCATCCTCCACATCCAATCAGTTTTTACGTCTCAAGCAGTTTTCCAGTTAATCCCTTTTCCAGGATCCCCACTCTCATTCTTCTTTTTTTCTTTTCTACTCCAACAGTTTCTCAGATAGCCCCCTGTTGCTATTCTGACAGTCCCCTACCCTCTATCCATCCTCTACCTTCCTGAGCTATTTCTAAAATGGAAAGCAGTCATACTCTGCCCTGGCCATAGTCCTTAGGTGACTTCCCATCTCCAGTTAGACACAGTCTACCCTTCCTAGTGCACTATAAGGCCCTTCAGAAGCTGGCTCTAAGCTACCACGTTAGCCTCAGTTCTTTCCATTCTCCACTTTAAACTCTAGCCTCTCAAAAGGCCCTGCCTTTCTCGAGTCACATACATACCATGTCCCCCTACCATCTACTATCTGCCATGTCCCACTTTGCCTAGACACACAAACATCTCTCAATACTTACATCTCCCACCCGAAAGTATATCCTAACTTCTGCCCCTTTAAGTGTTATTATTCTGACTTCTGTGTTCCCCAAACCACGTGCCCCTTTCTTAATTAATGCCTTTTGAAGTTGCAAATCTGAAAGTCCCCCTCTAGACTGAGCTAGTCAAGATTCCAGGTATCTCTATTCTCCTCTATCTCCTAGTGCTCTCCACAACTCTACTCAATGCCTGGTATATAGTAGGTGCCCATTAGTGCTTATTGAACAACTAAAATAATAAACAAATGCATAAAATTCAAATAAAATGTTAAGCCCTACAATTGAAATATTGTTAGAAAGAATTATCCTATATAATACAAGGGTAATATGCAAATGGACCCTAATGGCAGAATGACCAGAACAACTGCTCGACCAGTCACTATGAGGTGCATTGACCACCTCTCAGTCCCTTTCCCTGGCCAGCAGGCTCCGATCACCTGATGGCAAACAGGGAACCGGGGGTGGGTGGCAAGGGCTTGGGCGGCGCTATGCCAAGGCCTCTGCCCTGCTAGTCATCCCACACACAGAGGGCAACCCGCGGAAGGGGCGGGGCCAGTGAGCAGGCGGGAACTGCTGACCTCTCCATTCCTTCCTCTGGCCGTCAGGCTCCAATTGCCCGATGCGAACGGGGAACCAGGGTGGGCAGCGGTCGGGGGCGGGGCCAGCTGCCAGCAGCCGGGGAATATGGGCCTGATCATAGGCCAGGCCTAGGGACTGCACCCGTGCACGAATTTCGTGCACTGGGCCTCTAGTATTAAACATAAGAAAAAGCATTCAAATATGCCAATATCTTACACTCCCCTATAAAATGTGAGATATGTTAAATGGAAAGTGTAAGTGAGTAGGTGATTCTTCTTGTGATTCCATTTACTCTGATCACAAAGACGTGCACTTTGGTGTATTGTGCCACTGAACTGAATGGCATTAGACCAAGATTAAAGCCACGTTCTGCACAGAGAGGAAATGTATGGGTATTAAGTTGCCTGGGGTAGAACATACAATGATTTTTGTTTGTTTGTTCAGATTAGATTTTAAATTACCCTAAAACACTCAGGGTTCTGTTTTCATGGCCATCATCTTACCCTGGCAGAGCACCATCCCTGAAAAGAAAATCTGCCCATGTGTCAGCAATAGCTTATAACTCAGTAGGCCAGATGTTGTGGGGGGGCCCTCATGCCTTGCTCTGTCCAGAGAGGGCACAAAGCCCCCAGTATGGTGCAGGATGGGTCAACAAAACTGGTGGAGCTAGGGCACAGTAGCTCAACAAACCAAAGCCTCTTAATCTGGGTCAGTGCACTACCCTGTCCCTACCTGCTCCCTGGTGCTCAGTTCTTTTCTTGCCACTCACAATGAAGTGTTACCAAACTTCCAGATCTCAGGCACACTAGTTTGGGAGCAATGGGGGGAGGGTGAAGGAGCTGTTCACTTAGGAGTATGATAATTTCTTGGAAAAGGAAACCTTAACTCTTACTTCTATTACAGCCACAGCTATAATCTAAACTGGTTATATTAGCGTAGATAGCTAGATATTCATTAAAGAAGGGAGCAAAGAGAATCAGACATAATAAACAGGGAGCTGAACTGGATAATAAGCCTGCTTCACTAGGAATTCGCGCATTAGGCATCCCAGGAGACTGCTGCATTTCCCTGCCAGGGCATTAACAGGGAGAAAGGACAAGCTTGCCATCCTCCCAGGGTACAACTGGTTCACTCACCCATAGGGGGGAAGAATAAACAACAGATTTTTCTCTGCTGGGGCATGCCCAGTAGAAGCCAAGATGGCACAGGGGGAAGTTCTTCCACTTTGAGGCACTCTCAGTAGGAACTAAGATGGCAATAATAAGGGGCCCACCCTGGGAAAAGGACCAGATTGGATAAGGGACACAGTACCCCAGATGGATTGGTTAGGGGGAGGAGCCAGCAGAAGCCCATGAAGGATTGGGAAATTAATTGGTTAGTTTGAAAAAGCATCTGGTCCTTCCTAAGCCCAAGGTAACATAATCAACCTAACAAGGAGCTTGCGTGTATTTCTCTCTCTCTCTCTCTCTCTCTCTCTCTCTCTCTCTCTCTCTCTCTCCCTCCCTCCCTCCCTCTCCCTCTCTCTGTCACATGTGCTTGCCCTGTTCACTCATGCACCCTCTCTCTGTAGCTGCCATAAAGCCAGCAACTACAGGACTCCACGTGCAGGCTCCAAATGCACACCTGGGTATAACAATGCAGTGCCTGCCAGAGCGCAGCCTGGAATGGAGACTAGCCTAGTCAGATGGGGACCAAGGCTGAACTGGACTAAACTTTGTTATGGACTGAACAAATGGCATCAAATTTCTGGACACTGGCCTTTATTCTTGACTTGATGAAGACCAGGCTGGACTTCTTTCACAGTGGGGTGGAGCTGAACCCTGGGACAGTCCTTTGATTTTGCTTCTACAATAAATCTTATCACTACACCTTATCCTCCCATACATGGGTCCCTGGAATGCTTTCCTTGTGACTCATGAAAGGACACCATTTCCACCAGCAATAGTTATGGTATACACTCTGATACCTTCCTCCTAGGAATGAATAAGGGACATGGAAGTGGAGACTTTCAAAATGTGCCTCCCCTAAAACTTGAAGGAAAATTATTTTCCAGTCTTAATGATTTATTTTATATATTTCAGGCATCAGAAGTGTAACATTAAGATCATCAGGCTATTAAGGGGGTAAACTCCTTCCCTTAAATCCATATTTAAACTTTGTGAGAGGTAACTAAGTAGAAGAGGAGAAAATATGACATCCATTCACATTCTAAAGACAGAGGCATCTGTGGTCCACTTAAGAGTAAGGACTACTAATTTAGACAAGGAAAATAAAAAATAAACTAAACAGATTCCTAAAGTAATGTTCCATACTCCCTCTCTATGCTTTGCTTGAGAAGAGCAAAATAACATCATAGACCTTACAGGGAGATTGTCCGCTCTATTAACCCCAAAACTTGTTGAGAGGGAGCAGATAGCGAAGGTCTCTTGTTAACCCTCAGAAAGAATGCCCAAAATGTTGTTCTTTTCCTTCAAAAGACACCTCACACAGAGATATAAGATCTGCAAGGAATTTTACCCCCAAACTGAGGAACTCCACCCCCGTCCCACTCCTGTGCTAGGGCCTAGAAGCAGAATGGGGAATGAAGCTTAGTGTAACTCATACATCATGCCAAGTGGTATGACTTTATTCTGATGCCATAAGAAGCCTTTGGAGAATTTTAACAGGCAGTAGTAACATGATCAGATTTGCATGTTGGGAAGATCACTCTAGAAATATTTTTCTTATATATCTCCTTGGAAAAGGGAACCAAAACCTAATTAAATAATTAATTAATGGGAGTACATCAAACTAAAGAGTTTTTGCATAGCAAAGGAAACCATCAACAAAAGGAAAAGACAACACACTGAATGGGAGAACATATTCTCAAATGAGACATTTATATCCAAAATTTATAAAGAACTGTATGGATGGATCTGGAGAGCATTATGCTAAGTGAAATAAGCCAGTCAGAGATAGACAAGTTCCATATGGTTTCACTGATATGGTGCATCTAATGACCAAAATGAACTAACAAGCAAAATAGAGACAGACTCATATAGAGAGCAGGCTGACAGCTGTGGGGGTGGGGAGTTGGGAGATGGGTAGAGGGATAGAGGGATTGAGCAAAAAAGAAAAAAAAAGGAAGTACAAATTGACAGTTACAGAATAGTAATGGGGATGTAACTACAGCATAGGAAATACAGTCAACAATATTGTAATAACTATGTATGGTATCAGATGGATACTAGATTTATCAGAGTGATCACCTTGTAAGTTATATAAATGTCTAATCACTGAAACTAATACAATATTGTACATCAACTGTAATTGAAAAACATTAAAGAATATAACCTCAGAGTGTCAAAACGAAAACAAAAAGGACTGCTTAAGAGTGGGACTAGAGACCAGGAATATACGAGTGAGTGGGGATGATATTAAATTTTATTGTGTATTATCCACAAGCTGATAACCTTAGGGAATCTTGGTTTATATATCAAAGAAACTGGATTCTAAATTTGTTTCTAGAAGAATTAAGAGCATCATAAAGAAAAAAATCAAGTGGGCAGTTTGGGGGATGAGAAAAAAAGACTTGTAATCAATAAGGTTACTTATATTACTCAGAATCATGCTCATACAGGAAATCTTGTAAAATGAACCTATCCATCCACAGGAAGACTTCACAGCCTCCTGAGGGACTAGCTTTGGTGCTGAAGTGAATATGACCCCCCAAAGCAAAAGCAAGTAAACCACCACAATTTGGTGTAAAAGGCATATCTATCATCTAACCTCCCACGCTTCATTTCCTCAACTTTAAATGAAGACATTTCTAACTCTCCAATTTATACTCCAACAACCTAATTTCCTAATTAATGAGAATGGACAAGCTACCCACAAACTCCTCAGAAAACTCCCCCAACATTGTGGTATCCTGTGGCAAGCACAGCACGGGCGGCAAGCAAATCTCAAGCACCAGCTTCTGAGGCTTCCCTTAAAGTGTTGGTTTCAACCTCCCTTTCTTGAATCTGACCACAAAGCAGAGCTGCTTCCTGTGGCATCTGAAATAAGCAGCAGAAACAAAAGACAGCATTGTATCCAGAAGGAAATGAGGTGCAAGGTGAGCCACATTTAGGTTTCCCTTACCATTCCAGCTCTACATTCATCACGTTTAGAATTGTGGATGGAAAAGAATATGGTCTTAGAGATAATGGAGATGATTTCTTTAGGAATCACTATTCCTTTGCCAGTATTTTCAAAGTCTGATATGCTCCCTCTCTCCAATTCAGTTTCAAGAGAATACTCTCAGTTCTAGAAGTCAAGCATCACATGTGAGGGTTTTGGAAATTGGCACGCTGTATACAAAGATGCCGTGTTGGGATGGTGATTGTCATTCACAGATCACAGTTATGATCTTATGTCACCTTCTTTAACATCTTATTTTTCTGAATACAGTTATTTCTCATTCCCCATGCCTTCAACAAACTCCTTTCCCAATATATGTCTTGGAAAGATCCTGACTTGTTCCAACCACTTCCTTAATACTTTCAGGTCTACATAAACAGTTCCTCTTCCTATAGTACCTTTCTCCAGTTTTCTACCAGATAAAAAGCCATATACCTTGATGTTTAAATCAATTATCACTCTATAAAGCCTCCTACAATCACCTTTCACAAGAGCTTCTGCCTCTATAATATTGACATGGTATGTTGATAAACCAGAATGTATTGTGTATGAATCTGTCTATCTCCCTGATCAAGGACCAAGCATTGGTTTCTTCTCTTTTGGTGGGCAAGATTATTAGAATATCTCAAATGGATCATGAATCTAATTATGATCTATTGACAGACTATGGCATCAAGTACCCAGACATCCCAATACGTGAAAGAGGTGTGGTTCCAGTATATGGAGTTGTGTGGTCCAGTTACCCTTTCACACCGCTACACTTGCGGCAATGGCTAAGGGTATAAGTGTGAATTTAAATAACTGATAAAGCACTACTTAGACCTATGCAGAATGTAAACCAGTGAAAGTATTATCACTTTAGTGGACAAAAAAACACACAAAAAACACTTGTTTGCGAGAAGCAGTGGATATACTGTGTGGCAGAGAGGGAGAAAAGGCAATAGTGGACTGATATGACTTTCTGGTCTTTTTCTGACCTTTTTGAGTAAAATACAACAGTGGGTTTTGTGGGACAAATGATGGAGAAGGCATATGATAATTTTTGTGTATTCGAAAGATTAGTGGGAGAAATAAAAAGATATATTACCTATAGTAGTCAGAATAGGCTAGATTACGCTACAGTAATAACCCTAACCACGGTGACTCAACACAGATTCGTTCTCTCCCATGCTATATGACAACTTTGAGTTAGCAGTGGGCTCTGCTCCTTTTAATAAATCAGGGCACTACGATGAGAAAGAAGTCTCAAGCATTTAAGAGTCTACCATGCCAAAGAGAATGATAGCTCTGTTGGGTCTTAAACCAGATATTAAATGCTCTGGCCTGGAAATGGCATACGCCCTCTGTTCACAACACTTTGCCCAGATCTAGTCACATGTTCCCAGCACACCATAAAAAAGCTAGGAAGGCTTTTGTAAATTTTATAAAGGGGGGATAGTAGGGTAATATCATGTAAGGAAAAATATCCTATAAGTAAATTACATCTAGAAAATTTTTACTTTACAAAATTAATTTTCATTTGTAATGCTAACAGCAAGACACCCGTGAAAAACACACATGGTGTCTAAATAAGAAAGGAAAATCGTTTGGGCAAAAATAAAAAGGATCCCAAATCAATTATATAGAAAAGATTCCTTTATTACATTTTGGTCGAAAATATGTTTGTATATTTTCAGAAAACAACTCCAAGACCATGTGGATTCCTGCAACAGAGAGGAATTGACAGGTCTGCTCCAACCACGAAGACAAGAGGAGAAACAGTCCAGAGATGGAAGACGCCTTGCCATGCTAGCAGTCAGCAGCTGTGCGACGCAGCAGGTTGCCTAGGACCAAACCAGAGAGGGTCGGACCTGCGTTGCCACCATGTGCCCACCATCCAGATATCATTGCTGACATGCACACATAAGGAACTGTTTGACATTGAAACGGGGACTCAGAACTGTTGGACATTGAAATTGGGACTCAAACATTTTTTGTTATTATATGTTTATTTCTAGTCTGCAGAGGCAAGATTTTTTAAAGGAAAGAAATGGGGGAAAATAGATACAGAGGCAAAGAAGCATTGAACAGACTGTCAAACTACAGCGGGAAGGCAGGGGAGGTTGCGGGGGAGGGGGGGGAGCTGTAAGAGATCAACAGAAGGACTTGTACGCATGCATATAAGCATAACCAATGGTCACAAGACACTGGGGGGGGCAGGTAAAGGCAAGTACTGGGGGTAGGGGAGGCCAGAGGGAGGTCAATGGGGAAAAAAAAAAGGAGACATATGTACTACATATGTACAATAGTACTACTACTACTATTTGTAATACTTTAAACAATAAAAAATAAATAAATAAATAAATAAATAAATGAAAAAATAAATAAAATAGGCAACAGATAACTTTACTGGCAAAATGTTAAAATTCAAATGCCTATGGATCTGGAAAACAAGATTATGGCACTAATTCTGCCACTAATTCACTGTGTAAATTTGGACAGGTTATTGTATACTGATTAATAAAATAAGAAAATACAAAAAAAAAGCTAGAAAGTACAATCCCACCATATTGAAAGAAGGCAGAAAGCTGGAAATATTTGGTAAACAGCACTGATGACTACCACATGACCTTATTTGTACTCCAGGCTTGTAAAGTAGATCACACTTGTTACAATAAATTGAGTTGTATTATACTGAAACAGGTTTTTCTGATGATTTAGTATAAATTGATAAAATGCACATTGTTTATAGATGTTGTGAGAGCCTCTGTATCTCGTTTGAAAGATTCTGGAATAACCTATTTGAACCGGAAGTAGCACAACTGCACAATTACATCTCTAAAAGTTTTGGCTAAGGAAGCCAGAACAGACCAGTTCCTTGTTTTATAAATATGTTAGGAAAAAATAATTCAACTATTAGCAATCAAATATCTCTGTGTGTGTTTAATATATTTTAATTGATTTTTTAGAGAGAGAGAAAGGGAGAGGGATAGATACATAGATGACATTGATTGGCTACCTCTTGCACGCCCCGGACTGGAAATTGAGCCCATAACCCGGGCATGTGCCCTGACCAAAATCCAACCAGGGACCTCTTGGTGCCTGGGTTTATGCTCAACCACTGAGCCATACCAGCTGAGCTAGCAATCAAATTTTTGTATGTTAAAAATTTCCTTTTAAAGGAAGCAGAATCTGATAGAAAACAATGATTTATTAAACTACCAAAAAGATATGAGATCTAGTTTCTCAACTTCTGTCTACCTGGTGTCTAGCTTATTTAAAGTCTCATATGCTCATGTGCTTCTGTTTTCTACCCAGAAATGGATAACATTATTCCATCCAATTATGAAATATTAATTTAATATCTACTGGATATAGGTACTTGGTTGCACTGGTAATACAGGGGTGGGAAATGCATGATCGAACTCATGAATCTTATAATCTATTTCCCACTAGTGATCAAAATCACTTGATTCTAAATAATAGAATGTGGTAATACAGGTATGGATAAACATAATATGAAAATTACTAAACTTTCACTAATCTGTTAAATGCAATGATATACGAGCCCCTAAAGGGAGGTACCAGGGAAGATAAATGATAGGTGAGTCCAAGAATATGAGAGGTAAATGAACACTTTAATAACCAAATATAATATCTGAAAGATCTTCACCCATCCCCAACTACTGGAACTCCAGCATACAATGAAAACTGTTCCAAGTGTTAAAAGTTATATAAAGTCAAACCTTGCCCATTCAGGGAGGTGAAGTCTTGTGTTCTTGCTAAGTCATAGGGCCTTAAGAGGGTGGTTCTCTTTGGCTTCCTAGGTATTTAACTTAGAATAATTTGTGCATATTCAAATAATTCAGTTTCCTAAAAACATATGAAAATGTACATTGCAGCAGCAACATGTAGCATAGCAAAACGCTCACTATACATTTGCAAAAGCAGTTGTAGAATTTTGTCTGTGTCTCTGTAGTCCTTTCAGTATTGGTATACCAATACGGCTTCCAAGGATATGGTGTACTCCCAATGACTACTGTAGTTTAATTTTATTGGGAGGAGTGGAATATTAAAATCCAAAGGATCTTTTTAAAGCTACAAAGGAAATGTTCAAAGAACAATGAAAAGGATAAGAAAAGATTTCATTATTGAACAGTTTGTTTTATTATTAACAATAACAATAAAGTAAGTCACACAGCTCATAAGTCCTCCCAGATGAGACATCTGTGGGATTTTCTGTTCTGAAAAGAAACTTAACTTATAAACATGTCAACCATGTTCTGAATAAAATGAAATTTCACACTACATGGGAATGTCACTATTTTCAACATATTCAAGATTAAGTGTTATTTTAAGACACTTTTCTTTCCAATTATTTGTCCTATTTAGGACATTTTTTCCGTCAATTTTAGGTGGGGGAAAGTTTCCTGCTTTTAATGAATATAAATTGTTTAATTTACTAAGATTAAGATCATATGCTATCAACCATTGGTACAGATTCTAAATCCTACCCAGTTCAGAAGTGTAAAGAGTCTATGTTAACCTTTGTTCACAAAGACCATCTCTTTATTCTGGTTACCCCATTTCACCTTTAAGTTGAGTTGTGATAGCTGAGTGATTTTGAAAAAGGGAATGGTGATATAGCTGTAGCTAGTTTCTAACATACTGAAAATGTACTGTGTTCATCTTTCTATGGTAAATGAAGAAAAGAAAGGGGGTGGAGCTAATGGCCCATTGAGATACACAACACAAAGGGAGCTGCTGACAGTCCCTCAAGTTTTTCTTTCTCCATACTTCTGTCCAAGAAATAATATGAGGACTTCTCCTCTGCCTCCAAAATGCTGTTAGTCCTGTCAACTTCAACTTGCCAATTAACTACTCGCACTTTCTATGAAATGCTTTCTAAAGTTCACAGGCTCCACTCCACTTGCTTCTCTGCTCAAGGCATTAATGGATTATAATAATATATAATAGCAGAAATCAAAGCACAATACACTTCCTGAAGCCTCCACAGATGGAAAGGGGGAATGGAAAGAATGCAGCCTTTGGTGTCATACAGATCCATCACTTCATAGCATTATGACCCAGGCCAAATAGCTTCATCTTTTTGAGGTGTCCATTTTCATCAACTATAATATGGAGGATAATAGTTTTATCATAGAACTGTGGCAGATAATATATAAAACAATGTATTTAAAAGTACCTGGAACTTTGTAACTTTAAAATTTTTGGTTTCTTCCTTAGAACATTAAGTATATGGAGAACATAGTTTTCCTGATGTCTAACAAAAATTCCCCTTTTTTACCCTCAATGCCAGCAGATACTTTAAAGTGAAAACGATTCGGTGATAACACAGAAAAAGTCAATAAACTATTCCTAGGAATCAAAATGCTTTAAAGATCTGATTATCATTCTAAACTTAGTGGAGTGACCTGAGAGGTTGATGAGGTGAGTGGCAAAGTTCAAGCAGATGAGGCTTGGGTTTCTCACCCTACTTCAACCAAAGCAGCTATACTTTATTCTGTTTTATATTGACTGTGTATAAACATAGGATTTGGGAAATGTGCCAATGATGGCCTGCTTATGATTTTCTTGTTGGTGCCACACAGGAGCTAACTCTAATCCTGTGAAGAGAGAAGGAGTTTGCCCAAAAGGGATAGCTGTTCTTACTATGCATAACCTTGCATAAGTTTCATAGTAGGACAGGTAAATCTGGGCCAACATTTGGCCCAGATTCCCAGCCTGAGGCTTGAATGGTTTGGGTAGTGGAGGATGAGCTGCCCCTGCTATGTAGGGGAGGCTGAGAGAGTCAGCAGTTGGCCTAAGAAGAGTCTGGGCTGGATCCCAACTTGTGTTGTGTTCTCCCTCTGTTATCCCTAAATCTCATACAAAGTGATGGGCCATGGTTATTTAGGAAGGACCTGTGTTCAAATTTGGAGAAAATCAGTATGATGCCGTTCTTTGGAAACCAACGTGTGGAGTGGCCGTCATTGTCACTGGGGGAAGACACATAACCAATCATGCTCTCCCATGGCCACCAACTGCTGACTTGAAGAGTCCGAGCTAGATAAGCAGGAGACAGGGAGAAAAGAGGTGCTTACTCTTGGGCACATATGAGGCAAAAACAAAAAAGATAATTTAGCTACCACTAATATAGATTACATGTGCCAAGCCCAAGTGCTTTACAATGACTTATTCATTTAATCCTCACCAGAAACAGGGGAAAGAAACAGTTAAAACCAAGAAGAACTAAAAGGAGAGAGGCTCCTGCTTGGACACCAGGAAATCTAGGACTAAGGCAGAGCAAGGCTGGGCTATGCAGCTCCTTCCCTGGTCTGTATTCCAAGGCCACTCCAGTCCCTGTAGACTTGAATTCCTAACAGTCCCAGCAAGCCTCTGCCTTCTTACCTGGCCACATCCTTCACATTTTGGTCCTCTTCCTCTTTGTTACTCACTCAGAGTCTGGCCTAGCGTTATGCTTTTCTCATAGGCTCTGATTTAATCACCTCGCTCTTATTTGTGACCTTAATTCCAAGCAGGATATTTCATTTAGCTTTTTGGAGAACCTTTATGATGCAAATGTGTCAAAAACGGGGCGGGGGGAATCACTGTTTATAACTGAGAAATGTGTGCAACAGGCATCTCTAAACTTCAGGAGCCATTCCCAAGATCTAGAGATAAGGTACAGGAATAAGTTGTAGACCATCCTTACATCCTCAGTAATGTGGAAATATATATTAAGTTACGATTACCTTATTTGTTTGCTTTTGGTACACATCAAAATATCTCAGTCACTGTAAATGTTGGAGATTAAACCCTTATCGGAGATAACATTGGCAAAGATGTTATCCCACGCAGTGGGCTTTCTTGTTGTTTTGTTGATGGTTTTTTTGCTGTGCAGAAGCTTTTTATTTTGATGTAGTCCCATTTGTTTATTTTTTCTTTAGTTTCCATTGCCCTAGGAGCTGTATTGGTGAAGATATTGCTTCAGCATATGTCTGAGATTTTGCCGCCTGTGGATTCCTCTAGGATTTTTATTGCTTCCCATCTTACGTTTAAGTCCTTTATCCATTTTGAGTTTATTTTTGTGTATGGTGTAAGTTGGTGGTCTGGTTTCATTTTTTTGCATGTATCTGTCCAATTTTCCCAACACCATTTATTGAAGATGTTGTCTTGACTCCACTGTATGCTCTTGCCTCCTTTGTCAAATATTAATTGAGCATAGTGGTTTGGGTCGATTTCTGGGTTCTCTATCCTATTCCATTGGTTTATATGTCTGTTCTTGTGCAGGGAACTCATACAACTTAACAAAAGGAAGATAATCCAATCAGAAAATGGGCAATGGACCTAAATAGATAGTTTTCTAAAGAGGACATACAGAAAGCCAAGAGACATATGAAAACATGCTCAGAGTCACTAATAATCCCAGAGATGCAAATCAAAACAACAATGAGATGACATCTCACATCTGTCAGAATTGCTATCATCAACAAATCAACAAAGGACAAGTGCTGGCGAGGATGCGGAGAAAAAGGAACCCTCGTGCACTGCTGGTGGGAATGCAGACTGGTGCAGCCACTGTGGAGAACAGTATGGAGTTTCCTCAAAAAACTAAAAATGGAACTCCCGTTTGACCCAGTGATCCCACTTCTAGGAATATATCCCAAGAAACTAGAAACACCAATCAGAAAGGATATATGCATCCCTATGTTCATAGCAGCACAATTTGCAATAGCTAAGATATGGAAACAGCCTAAGTGCCAATCAGCAGATGAGTGGGTTAGAAAACTGTGGTACATCTACACAATGGAACACTATGCTGCTGTAAAAATGAAGGAACTCCTACCATTTGCAACAGCATGGATGGACCTAGAGAGCATTATGCTAAGCGAAATAAGTCATTCAGAGAAAGATAAATATCATATGATCTCACTCATTTGTGGAATATAATGAACAGCATAAACTGATGAACAAAAACAGATCCAAAGACAGAGAAGCATCTATCAGACCATCAAACCTCAGAGGAAAGGCAGGGGAGGGTGGAAGGAAGGGGGAGAGATCAACCAAAGGATTTGTATGCATGCATATAAGCATAACGAATGGATACAGACACTAGGGGGCTGAGGGCACGAGCGGGGTGTGGGGATGGGGGTAATGGGGGGCATAAGGATATATATGTAATACCTTAATCAATAAAGGGAAAAAAAAAGTTGGTGCCAGAGATTCTGGAAAGGAATAGTTTTGAAACAGCAGAAACCTGAAGAACTTATGGAAGAAAGCACTTTGATTTGTATTAAGTTTTAAGCCTGTTGGTCATTTTTTTTTTATTTCTTTATTGATTAATTTTTTTTAATTTCTTTATTGATTAAGGTATCACATATTTGTGCTCATCCCCCCATTCCCCTCCGGAACCCTTCCCCACACATGCCCCCACCCCCCTGTTGTCCGTGACCACTGGTTAGGCTTATATGCATGCATACAAGTCCTTTGGTTGATTTCTCCCCCTTACCCTCACCCTCCCCTACCTTCCCTCTGAGGTTTGACAGTCTGATCGATGCTTCCCTGTCTCCGGGTCTGTTTTTGTTCATCAGTTTATGTTGTTCATTATTTCCCCTAGATGAGTGAGATCATGTGATACTAGAAATACACTTATAAGAACCGAAAATGGGACAAGCAATAATGGTTATGCTGAGAGGCAAATGAATCCGTCTGTAGTGAGTTTCTTTCTGGGCCAACAGTTCTTTTGAGTCCCAATTTCAATGTCAAATAGTTCCTTATGTGTACATGTCAGCAATGATATTTCAGTTCTGGATGGTGGACAAATGGTGGTAATGTTGGTCATTTTAAAGGACAGGGATCTCTCAGTAAAGCAGAGAAATTAGAGGAAACAAACACCTTACCAGGAAGAGACCATCTGTGAGCTTTGAGTAAATCTGGAGAGTGTCCTTGTCTCCTGAAGTTATTTATATAACTGAGGTGTGCATTTCTCTTCTACCTAAGGCCACATGTAGCAGAAAGCCATGAAAAATTGGAAACCCAAGCTGTGTGAGCTAAGAGCTAATCGAAAATCTCAAGTAAGCAACTTAATGCCTTGTCTCTGATCAGTAGTTAGTGGTAGTTAAAAAACTTCTCAAAACATTTAGAGAGAGCTTTCTAGGAATGCTGTCTCTATCAAGATTTTTCTAAAGCACCAAAGTACTAACGGTGAGAGTCCAAAGTATGTCTGCGAATGACTTTAAATTTAGGAAAAGGCCCTGAATGACTTACAGCAACATTTAAATTTGCAATGGTTGGTAAGAAATAAAGTGAACTAATTTTTTTTTACTTCTTTGAAATTTGTTCTCCTTTTATAATATACTAGAGGCCCAGTGCACGAAATTCGTACACTGGGGGGCGGGGGCGGTCCCCTCAGCCCAGCCTGCACCCTCTTGCAGTCCAGGAGCCCTTGCAGGATGTCTGACTGCCGGCTTAGGCCCACTCCCCACAGGCCTAAGCCACCAGTCGGACATCCTTCTCACAATCCGGGACCCCTTGCTCCTTACCACTCAGCTCACTGCTCCTTAGCACTGCTGTGCAGGCAGGAGAGGCTCCTGCCACTGTCGCTGTGCTCGCCAGCCATGAGCCTGGCTTCTGGCTGAGTGGCGCTCCCCCTGTGGGAGTGCACTGACCACCAAGGGGAAGTACCTGTATTGAGCATCTGCCCCCTGGTGGTCAGTGCACATCATAGCAACTGGTCGTTCTGGTTGTTCTGCCATAACGGTTGCTTAGGCTTTTATTATATAGATAAGTAACATAAGTACATGTTTCAAATGTAAAAAAAATCTCAGTCACAACCATATTAAAATTGTTGCCTAACTTGAGGTAAGCACCTCAATCAGCAGAACTTTGGCAGAATCAAAATATAGACTCTAAAATCAAATTGGAAAGCCCAGGCATGGCTTACTTTCTACGTTTACTACACTTTTTCTAAATATCACACTGTCTCCCATTCTATATGCATCTCCCTCAATTAGCAATCTCGCATTTTATAGTGTACAAAGACCTCCAACACCCTTCTTTACCTTCCTATTGCAGTAGCCTTCCACTGCAAGCTCTCTGCCCACCATCCCTCACACCAGGGCTTACAGGCTCAATGTGCAATGATGTACTCTCTCTTCGAGACAACAGTGATTGTAGGCCTTCTCATCTTGTGGCCTGCAAATCCACGATCAGCAGCATCATTATTTTATGTGAATCTCTGTGACAAGGAGAGGAGGGAGACACTGGGCCTAGATCTCTATCTTTTGGGCTATCAGTTCTTAATAACTAAAGTTGTCCAGCCCATGATTATGGTGACTAGCAATTCCCAAAAGTGAAAATGACCTTAATAAATATCTAATCCAACTTTTTAACAAGTGTTTAAACCTGTTCTTTATATTATCAAAGATTTGTCTTCCAATATAAGTTTGATACCTCCTACCACACGGCTAAAAAAATCTATACTTTTGCAAAGTTTTTCTATATCTTATGAAAAGAAAATATTAGAAATGGGGAAATGGCAAAAGAATATACCCAAAATGCTTTAAATATGTATATTAGAAGTCCTAAGAAAAGTCATAAAATCAACAAAGTTAAAATTTTTCCTTTGGTTTTAAGTTTTTATTGTCAAAAGAAATATATTTAATGGAGATATTGCCTTAACACAATTAAGAGTTGGTAAGTTCTTACCCTATCATATCTAATATCTCTCTCTGTATATATCTTTAAAGTGAAATTACAAGAAGAAAAATAAAAGAGGCAAATACGGAAATGTTGCCTAGGATCACAGTCTTAAGAATATATTTATATTCAAACACACACACATATTATATATATTTAAATAATGTTACGAGATTACTGAACAGAATGATAAGTCACTATGATATAAATTACTGGTTTTGTATCAGTTCAAAAGCAATTTTATTTATATTATTTTAATAAGGTCACTCTTTGAAACTTAGTTATATGTAGATGTAGATATTTAATTATATATTTACTTGTACTGCAACAGAATTATTTCCTAGCTAGGAAAAAAAAATCAGATATCATTTTTCTCTACAAATGTAAGCATTATAGTACTCAGAAATATAGAAAAACTGCAAATAAATGACTGACAGATAAAAATCAAAGAAAAAATAACATTTGTCTAGTGTTTTATAGCCAGCAAAGCATTTTCATATTCTTTACCTCAATACCACGTTGATAAATGCAATCTATTCAAAGAATAATATATCCTGTAGTTTATACTTTCCCTAATAAGACTTTTTTAAAATTAATGAATTTTATTAAAGTATTATTATATATGATGTTAATAAATCTTAAACCTGATGAAATGCTTAAAGCAGAAAACCAAGAGAAATGATTAAATCAGAATTGTTAATTAATCTTATTTACAGTTCTTTATTAAGATTAATCACTCTTTAAGCATAAGTCTCTAGGCATTAGAAATGTGACCATGGGAACATTATTAAGTTACTCTGTATGTCACCTCTTCACTTATAAAATAGAGGTAACCCCTTACCTGCTCATAGACGTGGACTGGTATTTTGACATCCTCTCTGCCTAAGAATTGGATGTAACTATGGTTATATGAACACACAACAAAATGAATGAAATTAAAATCATGTAAGCCTTTTAGATAATTAATTCTGCATGACACTTTCCTTGGAAATATAAAAGGAAAAAATCTGTATATGCAGAAAGATATCCATTGTACTATTGTCTCACATAAGTGGTTTATTGTAAAAACAAGAATTTCATTATGTATTGGGAAATTTTAGAGCAAGCTTTCAAAAGGGCTGATGACCTCATATGGTAGTTATTTTTTCACTTAAACAAAATAAATTGAAAATGGGATAAGTCATACGACATCTTACCATTCAGGTTTAATTAAAATATCTCTTCCTGCTCCACCTCCACCCTCTTTCCCATGCCAATGGCAAATAAACATCAAGTTGAATAAACATTTACTGTGTCAACTCATGCTAAATACAAATGTAACCACTTCAGACACACACACACACACACACACACACACACACACACAAACACACGTCTCTTTTAAGTCAATTCCTACATCATTTTTCTATTATATGTGTACATATAATAAATATGAATATATGTTTAGACAAAAGAAATTTAGAATTGTTTATTTTTCAAAAGATCCTGAGTTAAAATAACCAACCATATTCCCACCTCCCTTTGTGAAAATAAACTTGAATCTACTTGTAAGTTTTTCTTTTTCAGTCAAATTTATTGTACAATTTACATATAGTAAAATTCACCCTTTTTAGTTTACAGTTCTGTGACTTTTGACAAATGCATAATCATGTAACCACCACTATGATAAAAATACAGAATATTTTCATCACCCCCCCCAAAAAAAAAATTCTTGTTTTTCTGTCGTCACTACCTCCCTTCACTCCCAGTTCATGGAAGCCACTGCTCTGTTCTCTAATTTAACCTTTTCTATAATGTCATATAAATGAAATCATATAGCGTGTAGCCTTTACATCTGGCTTCTTTCACTTAGCATAATGCATTTGAGATTCATCCATGTTATTCCTTTATGTGTAATTCTGTTACTTTTTATATTGTTAAGTACTATTCATTGGTGACTATATTAATTACTTGTTTACCCATTTATAAGATGAAGAATTTGGGCTATTTCTACTTGTCTTTATTAATATGTCAGAGCATGAGCCAGTATAGTGTGGTGATTGAGAACTCCGTTTTTTGAGCTACACAGACTTAATTTCAAATCCCAAGTCTGCCATATATTCATTTGTACCTTTGGGCAAATTACTTATATTTTTCTGAGTGATAGTCTTGTTGTAAAGATTAAATTAGTAAATGACTTGTAGTATAAATGAACGGTTGCCCTTATTACTATTATCTCTAGTTCTCAAATTCTCCTTACTTTGAGTCTTCAAACTGATCCCAAGCATAGCATCTTCAATCATCTCAGAGCTTTTCTACATCCCTTCACTTAAAATAAACTATCACTTCTTTCTGCTTCCCATCTTCAAGGCCCATGTTCATCTTTCTCCATGAAAATGTTCCAAATTTATAGTCCACATTTATCTTTTCATTCTTCACATTCCTGTAGCACTCATGAGTTGGTAGCCACTACCTACATGTGGCTTTTTAATGTTAAAGTAATTACAGTTAAATAAAACTGAAATTTAACACCTCAGTCACAGTGTTCAACACAAAAAGTGGCTAATGGCTGTCATATTGGTCAATGAAGATATAGACTATTTCAATCCTCACAGAATTTCTATTGGACAACACTACTTAATACTTAAAACTATATAGTTCTATTTAGAACTGGGTTATATAATATAGTTGTATTCTTAGTTTTTCTATGACCATAATCTTATACCACATACAAAACTAATAATTAGAAGACATTGACTAAGCACCTATTATGTGCAAGATACTCTGACAGGGACTGAAGATCTGAACATTTGCCTTCCAAGAGCTTATCATAATACAAACATTAAGAAATGATGCAGTATTGTTTATGTAATCCTGAGCCATTTGGACAATAGATGCTAAAGGCATATAAAAGAAGAAATGACTATTAAGACAAGACTTGTAAAGAAGTAGGTCATTAAAGTTTAGGACTTACATGAAAAGCAAGTGTTATACACATAGGTAGAAAAGTGGGCAGAACCCTATCTTATGCTTTTTTATATATTCCTTCCAGCGAATCAAGCACAGTGTTAGATATAGAGGGTCATAACTAATACACTCAGACATAGAGGAATCAAATGATCAGGAATAGGGATAAATGCAGTCATGTGACAGAGGGTGACATGTGACAATCATGTGATGGGGATCCAAAAAACACATGTTCAATGCAGATCAAACTAAGGATAGATTGGCAAAGGTAAGCACAGGGCAAATCCAGAGGTAGGCAGTAACAAGCAAAGTCAAGTTGAAAAAAATGAATCTATAAATAGAGAACAGGCAATCAAAGTGATGTTGAGATAAACACAGGCTCAAAGAGGAAGACAGTATCCAAAGATTAGCACAAGGCAGCCAGAAATCACTCACATCAGAGAACAGAAGGCTGAGAGAATGGGTGCCTATACAGGAGGCCAAACTGGGGAATGCAGCCAGTTGGAAATGCCATTCCAGCTATCTTTTATCCCTGATAGTTCCTCATGGAATGGTGTGTCTTCCTGTCTCATATGTTCAGATGGCATATGGAAAGCAAGATAGCTGAAGTCTTTATATTAATATTTTTAAACATAGATGTAAAACTCCAGAAAAACTAGTACATTAAAATCTACATTTAGAAAGTAACATCCTTATATTTATTGGCTTTCTGCAAAGCCCTACCTGCTCAAATGGTGTCCCTTCATTTTCCCATTCCTTATTTGAGCTAATATTTGGCTTGAGTGGCTTGCTCAAGAAGCTGGTTACAGAGACATGGCTTCAGTTTCTTATTGTTGGGTCTACCACATTTGATTTGAGTCACAAATCAGTGTTCTCCCCAGATTTGGCTGTAGGAGTATCAAAGAAAACGTAAGCTGTTTTAAGGTCCAAACCTTGGATAAGAAATCAAATGTGCTTTTAGAGGAAAAGGCACAACAAAATTGACAGCACTAACACAGTCACTTCTGAATGATCTGCTTTGAAGAGGTTCTATATGTCTCAAGAGCCAATTCAGTTAGTATATCACCCACCCCATGCACAAGGACATGGCCCACTGTCAGAAACCACAATGCTTATAGAATCTTCCGAGTTCTAGAATAACGGCCCTTGGTCTGATCAGAAATAGACAGGATGCTCATTAAGAATTCCCCGTTTTCCTCACTACAGTGTCTTAACCATGAGAAGCTACCTACAACCACAGAAGCTGATGTCATTGCAATCACATCTCCTTGAGGAGGATTACGGGAACACCTGGAGGGTGACTTGAAAAGCAAACCATGGAATTCAGTTTAAATGTTGTGGAAGGATCAAGTCCTGACATTATCATCTACAATGCATTTGCATTAGAAGACTGGTATTCTAATTGCCCAAGTACACAAGAATGTCAGGAGTTCCTCAAGAGAGGGAGCAGAATGCTAGGTTATCCTGGGATGCTATTGTTACCTCAGAGACAGAGAACTATAAGGGCAGGAGAAGCATATCCAGTGTAAATGATTTGCCATAGACTCATAGTACTGTAAATAGCACACCAGATTTAGATCAAGACCATATTTGAATCTCAGCTCTATCAGTTTCTAGCTGAGTGACTTTAATACCTTAATTTCTCCTGTCATCAGTTTATTCATCTGTAAAATGGGATAACACATCCCTTAACTACTTTGATGGGATGTTATGACAATCAAATGATATAATGGCTGGGAAAACACTTTGTAATCACTATGCACATGGAAGCTATTATCTGGTCTTTTTCCCTAAAACACTGTTTTTTGGAACTCACTTAGCCTGGGGTTTTCCAATTGCACTTCTAAAAGAACATTTTTGGAGCCACTCAAAGGAAGACTTACACAAAATATTCGTATCTGTTTTCTGCTTCTTTTTCTCTGATCCAAGGAACTTGCTTGCTTTCACAGATTTAGCTCTTTATGTCATTAACTAAATTTAAATCATGCCTAAAGACTTACTTGTTTGGCAGCACAGTTTCATATCCTGTTTGCTTTAATTTTTTAAATTCTTTTGTAAAGCACTCCAAGATGTTTGCATGAAGATCACTCAACAAACGGAAGCCTCTCTTGAATACACACACAAGGACACACCCACATCAATGGGAAGAAACATAATACAAACTTTTGTTAAGATGGTAAAACAAGTCTACAAAAAATAGTTCCTAAAATTACATCCCCTGCCACACTATATGGCCATTTATTGGCTAAGAGAAGCTTAACCCGCTCACAACCAACCGGGAAGGCTAATGTAACCTTCTAGAATCCAAGTCCACCAACTCACATAGAGAGAAGTTTTAAGTGTACAGTCGAATATAGACATAGTATTTTCCATGAAGCAGGCATCCTGGCAAGAAAAACATCCCTAGTGTTTCACCATTTATCAAGAGACTAACCATCAGATCCTGAACTGTGTTACATAAGCACAATAACCTTATTGTTAGCAGCTGTTTATTGGTCAGTGTTGCACAACTGACCAGGTGCATGGCAGGATAGAGTTTTAGGTCTTTATCCCAAAATCCAGGATAGATGGGCTCAGGGCTTGTTCAAAGATGGCAAAACACGGTTTCCAAGTCATCAGGATTATTGTAGCCCATAACATACTTTGCCAATTTATGCGTAGCTCGTAGAAATGAAAGCATGCCGCAGATACAAAAAGAGCCATTGGTTTAATTTGGAAACATTCTCTGCAATTTTTTATGTTTAAGAATTGGTTTTAAGCTTATTGTCTGAATGTGAAGGTAAAATCATTGACTCAATGTAAGCAAAGACCATCAAACAAGTCCAGAAACAATATATTTTAGAAAATATAGTTTGAATTATTAATAGCAGGGATATTTGATGTTTAATTATCAACTTAAGGTGAATATATAATGCTAAAATGTATTTATTAAAAGAACCAAGGAAAGCTCTATCTACGTAAGACAGAAGGATTTATAGAGCACCAAAAAAATCTATTTCCTTCTGTATTCAATAAAACAATTTATTTCACATTAAATGAACCATTAAGGTTCAGACTATTATATTGTCTTATGACAGGAATTCAAAGGTTGTTTTTTACCTTTCCTATTCACTTAGTTTTAAGTTTTTAAAAGTATATCTTCCTTTACTGATGTTCCTCCCATTCAATAAACTTCTTGTTTTCAAAAGTTTCAGATAACCAGTTAATTGTTATTTAAGGGTATTATGTTGTAAGGCAAGTAATTGAGCTGCCAAATTTTGTGTTCAATAATCTTTTTTAATGGTGTATCCGTTTTTTGTCACTGTGTTGTTTTAGTTTTTGAGGAAGATATACCTATACATAAAATAGAGCTAATCTAAGGTTCTTTATGAAAAAAATGACAATATCCAGAAAATATTATCAGCATTATTGCTATAGAAAATGCCATTTACTGGCATTATTAAACCATTGTTTCCCCAACCTTTTTGGATAGAGAACTAGGCCTATATAATAAAAGGCTAACAGGGGGAGCACCACTCAGCCAAAAGCCCTGAGCCAGGCTCATGGCTGGTGAGCGCAGCCACAGTGGCGAGAGCCTCTCCCACCTCCAGGGCATTCGGACATCCCCCAAGGGCTCCTGAACTGCAAAAGGGCACAGGCCGGGCTGAGGGATCGCCCCCCAACCTGAATGCACGAATTTTGTGCACCGGGCCTCTAGTATATACTAAGCTTGGTGTGCTCTGTGACAGGCATGGAGCTAAGGGCTCATCCAATGCAAGAGCTGCCACCAGTTTCCCAATGCAGAGATGAGGAAATTGAGGCCAAGTGGTTAGGCAAAACTGGAGTCATCTGACTCCAGAGCACTCGCTCTTACCAGGCAACAGTAACTGGCAGAGAAGGAGCAGGCCTTCAACAGAAAGCATTTGTTATAGTATTATAAAGAAATTCCGTCCCAAAGTTTGGGCAACAGTATATTTTCAAAACAGCATGAAGATTAGTGTCCACAAAAAGAAGACTATCAAATACCTAAATTATGAATTATATTTACAGCACTTTTATAGATGAAAAACAGTTTAACTCAAGACACTATGCCTCGGTTATAACTATTTAGTGACTAAACTTTAGTCTGGTTGTGAAATATAAGAATGGGATTCAAATACATTATTGTTGAGAGACACTAAAACCATTACATCATTTGTTAATATGTCCTCAATTAAGAAATAACATGAATTATATCATAAATTGTTCACCTCAGAATCCTGCCAGTGAAGTGATTGTCAAGGGGATAACTCCATTTTCAGACCCAATTGTCATGGATTTATAGTCTGGGATGAGCCCATTCTCCATGAAAGGAAAATGAGGATGTTTTTATGTTTCCTTGCTATTTCTGGAAGCAATCTCTCTTGCGACTTTTCCCTTTTTATCTTTATAAAAGTGGTGTGTGTTTGTCTAGGACTGGAACTTACAATAGGCTCTGTGAGAGATTTTGTATGTCCCTCTTCAATTCTTTCAGTACCAAAGTGGAAAGAAGAAGGATTATGTTCTGTGAAGATTTTGTTTTCCCAAATTACTCATGTAGGAGGAAGGACATTTACTTCCGTGCCCAGGGGGTTCTTGTCTTTAGTTTCATAGACTAGTCTTTACACACACGGAGGTGATTTGGGATGCTGAGACCCTCTCTGCTTACTTTCTAGATGGACTTTTCTTCCCTTGCTGTATAAACGGCAGGCTGAGCAGAACCTCCCTAAATTAGGTCCTATTTGTACTACATCTTGCAGAAATTATTCAAATATTCTAGCCTGTGGGTATTCTTATTTCTTATTTCCTGTGCAAGCATAGTCTTTTATCCAACATGTATCAGGAAAAAGATTATATACACACACATTCGTACATGTTATGGGAGGTAGAGAATTAAAAGTATGGGATAAAAATCAAAATTTTGAAACAAAAATAAAGTTGTCAATTTTTAGACTTCCTCCACAATTAACTTATTTTAGGGGAAAAATGAATTCCCATATTTTTCTCCAAGAATACAATAAAACTAAAAGAAGTTACAGTCTCTCTTCTCCCTTTAATTTTAAAAGTAAAATATAAAGGATGTCAAGTTTGCAGATTTTTTGGAAACCCTATAATGTAAAGTTCATTTTGACTGCTAACTCCTTATAGGCTTAAATGTCTCTTAGCTGCCCCATCCCCCATTTAAATTATATCCCCCACATCAGTCTTATATGGCACCACTTTTATTCAAGTAAGACCACACCTGCAATTACAGAGGGTTTTTAATCTTATTTTTATTATTGTTGCCCTGCCTCCTTCACCTAATGGTAAATTTTTAAAATTTCTTAACCATTATATACCCAGTACTCATCACACTAAATAAATATATATTGAATTAATGATTAAATAAATAGTAAAACAGAGAGCAGGCTTCTTTATGAAGCTATATCAGAAAATAATTGCACTATCTTTTGCTAGTGCAAGTAAATTTTTATACAAATCTACAATTACAGATTAATCAAGAAATGCCGTGTCCCTTCCCTCTGACTCACCATATTTGAATGTCTTTGCTTTATGGAGTTATGAGGGGCTGATTTCTTATTTAAGCTTTAAACAAAGTCCAGGGCAGGGTTAGATACACTGCCCAGTACGTTCTGGGGTTCTGGTTTGCCTTTGACAGAGGAGAGTAGGTATTTCGCCCACACGGTACTTTAAAAGACAATGCCGGCACAAGCTACAAGACTTCTAGCACTTGTGTTAAACTTTCTTCACTAAAGACATAAATATTTTAGCCTGACCAGTGTGGCTCAGTGGTTGAGCATTGACTTCTGAACCAGGAGGTCATAGTGTGATTCCCATTCAGGGTACATGCCCAGGTTGAAGGCTCAATCCCCAGTGTGGGGTGTGCAGGAGGCAGCCGATCAATGATTCTATCTCATCATCGATGTTTCTATCTCTCTCTGTCTCCTTTCATCTGTGAAATCAATAAAAATATTATTAAAATTAAAGTAAATTAAAAATAAAAACATAGATATTTAAATGCTTATAGGACATATTTTCTAAGTAGAATTAGTCACTACCTTTTGGCAAACAAAGAATTTGTCATTTCATTTAGACAGACAGATAGCTACTCATATACACATATAATATATACATAATATACATCCTATCTAATAAAAGAGTAATATGCAAATTAAGCATCACTCCACTGCACCCACAAGCCACACCCATCAGCCAATCATGAGCAAGTATGCAAATTAACCCAACCAAGATGGCTGCGGCCATGGAGTGAGCAGGAGGCTTGAGTTTCCCAGGCAATGGAGGAAGCCAAGCTTTCTGCACACCCTGGCCAGCCCAAGCCTCCACTCAAGGCTACAAAGTTTCAATTATAGAAGATAAATAAATCCCAACAAAAATGGCGTCAGCCACGGAGCTGGAGAGAGCAGGAGGCTTGGGTTTCCCTGGCGATGGAGGAAGCCAAGCTTTTCGCACACCCTGGCTGGCCCAGGCCTCCACTCAAGGCTACAAAGTTCCAATTATAGAAGATAAATAATCCCAACAAAAATGGCTGTGGCCACGGAGCAAGCAGGAGGCTTGGCTCTGCTCAAGGCTACAAAGTTTCAATTATAGAAGATAAACAAACCCCAGATACCAGGGCCTCTGCTTGGGTTGCCGGGGTGGGGGGGCGGGGGGAAGCCTGCAAACCACCACAGGCCCCTTGCCCAGGCCACTCCACACCCCAAGGGAACCCCCACCCTGATCTGGGACACCCTTCAGGGCAAACCAGCTGGCCCCCACCCATGCACCTATCTAATAAAAGAGTAATATGCAAATTTACCATCACTCCAACACACAAGATGGCTGCCCCCATGTGGTCAAAGATGGCTGCCCCCATATGGACACAAGATGGCCGCCACAAGATGGCCAGCAGGGGAGGGCAGTTGGGAGGGAACAGGCCTGCAAGGGAGGGCAGTTGGAAGCAATCAAGCCTTCAGGGGAGGGCAGTTAGGGGTGACCAAGCCGGCAGAGGAGGGAAGTTGGGGGCAACCAGGCTTGCAGGGAAAGACAGTTGGGAGGGACCCAAGCCTGCAGGGGAGGGCAGTTAGAGGCAAACAGGCTGGCAGGGGAGCAGTTAGGCATCAATCAGGCTGGCAGGTGAGTGGTTAGGGGGTGATCAGGCTGGCAGGCAGAAGCGGTTAGGGGCAATCAGGAAGTCAGGCAGGTGAGCAGTTGGGAACCAGCAGTCCTGGATTGTGCGAGGGATGTCTGACTGCCCATTTAGGCCCGATTCCACTGGGATCGGGCCTAAACGGGCAGTCGGACATCCCTCGAGGGGTCCCAGATTGGAGAGGGTGCAGGCTGGGCTGAGGAACACACACCCCCGTACACAAATTTCATGCACCGGGCCTCTAGTATATTATATATATACCATATACTGTATACTATATACGGAAAAAATATATCTTGTTCTATTCATGTTTCAATCAACTAATGAATGTCTCTACATAAGTTTTCATTGCACAAACAAAGCTCTAGATTAAGCTTTTCTAATGGCTTCATAATTAAAGACAATAAATCTAGATAAGCTAGTCAAAGTTTAGGTTTATTTCCTTGTAATGTCTATACTGCCTATGCAGATGGTTTCAAATGACTGAATAAGTTGCTTAAAAATGATCCCCTTCATTCTTTAAGAAATTGATCAGATACATGTATGATTTCAGAAGTCAAGGTAGTATGAAGAACTGCTGGCTCTACCTAATCCATAAGGCTAAACTGCTCCAGTCCAGGCAGGCCTCCCTAAGATCAGTAGAGGGGCTATTTGCTTTGGTCTCACATGTGGTGTATTAGCTAAAGTCCCCTAGGCTTTGCACATGTATTCACTTGGCCTGCAATGCCCTAGTCCTGATCTCCCCAAAAGAGTTCCCCCTTCACTGAAATTTCTGGGGTCAAGATTTAGTCACTGTCTCCTGACTAAACCCTCTAGAATCTGGATGCTCATGTGCTAAAGCACCCCCCCCCCCCCCACACACACACACACATTTATGTCTGCTTCCATAAAAATGGATGAGTGTGCACTGAAGTGTTTCCCCTGTGTGTGTTCTTGGACCCTTCCATGTGTCTGTCTGGCTGAAATGAGGGACTATACAGTGCTTCCTGCAGCCCAACCACAGGGCGCAGCCCTGCTCTTAGACCAGCAGGAGGCTTGCACCGAGGACTTACTGTGGGACTTGCTGTGGGGGAGGAGGCGGGACCATCTCAGCTCCTGAGAGCGCTAGGCTGCAAGGGAAAACGGAAGTCACAGAGCCCGAAATCAAGGGCTCAGGTTTTTACATGGCACGGTTGAAATGCCACTTCAATTTCTACGAACCAGTAAGTTCATCTAATTGTGTAAATAAGCGTTGCTGATAACTATAATAAAAAGACAAGATGCTAGTGGCAGTCTTTACATGGTAAAATGTTTCCCCTTTATTTGTATAACCATTTACTTTTCTGGGAGATTCTAACAGAATAATATAAAAGGTCTTTTTTTAATAATCTACTAGACTGTGAGCTCTACGAAGGCAAACCTCAGAGACTTTGCCGTTTCAGCGCCCGACTACTGCAATAAAGCGAGTTGTCATCTTCTTGCCCGTGGAGGGTCTTACCTTCAATGTGTAAAACACACAACATCTGTGAAGTGCAATAAAAGCAAAGCGCAATAAAATGAGGTATGCCTGTACTCTTTTGTCTGTCCCTGCTACTATTGTTATTCATTACTGTACTGTCCTTGGGGCCTAACACGGTGTTCAGCGTATTGCAGGCATGAACTACGAGTTACCGAGTGGGTAACCTGTTCTAGATACTGTTCTGAAGTCTGGGAATACACAACTGATAAACAAGACAAAGCTCTTGCTTCTCGGGGCTTATATTCTCTTTGAGGAGAGGAAGCAGAAAATAAATAAGTAGAGATGTAAGAAAGAAGAAAACAACAGAAATGATAAGCATATTAGAAATTTGTCAGGATGGAGAGTATGGGTATTTTTCACGAACGACTGGATCCTGTGTGAGAACACAGTAATTCTCAATGGCGGCTGCCCATGAGAATCCCTTGGGGTGTTAAGGAATCCGACACTGATTTCACTGGGCTTAGGTGCTGGAGCGTGGGAACTGGTATTATTTAAATGTTCCAAGCCAATTCTAAGGGACAGCCAGGAATGAGAACCACCAAACAGGAAGAACAGTGTGTAGAAACCAGGGAACAGAGAAGCTTTCTGGTGTCTGGACATAAAACTCACCATCTGCTTGTTGCTGCACTGGGGTCAGAGCCAACCGGCCTTCTACCATTCCCACAACCACAACCACTTGCGGCACCCTACCCAAAGACTTAAAAACAAAAACAAAAACCACTCTAAACCTTAAAAAGTTTGTTACATAAACTGAAGGAGAGGATGGCCTCTGTTAAGGGTCAAATTAGTAGCAGAGAAAATAAGAGATATAAATCATGAAAGAAAAAGAAATCAATTTAAGATAAACCCAGAAGTCCTTAACATCCAAAGAATGGGAAACACTGGGGGGTGGGGAGAAGGAACTAATACAGGAAAAATAATTATTAAAACAAGTAATTTTTTAAAAGTCCCCCAAGAGAAAGAAAGACTTGAAAGATCTCATAGAGTTTTTAACAGAATGGATGATAAAATATACTTCTGTATATATGATTTTAAAAGTTCTTTAAATCCAAACATTTCACAACAAAATTTTATAATCTCCTAGACTGAAACAATTTCTTTGCAAAAAGAAAAGAGAGACACATATGGATCAGACTTCTCATTTGTAAACTTGGAAGTTAGAAGACAGTAAAATAATATCTATAGATTATCTAAGGTAAAGAACTACAACTCAAAGAATGTTCACTCATCATTAGACTTGAAAAAACACACCCATGTCTTTAGGTATGCAAATATTCAGGTAACAAATGACTAATATATTCAACTAAAGAAAATACTAAAAAACAAATCTATTGAAACAACAGGTATGCAGAGAAATCTGAAGAGAAAATTAAGAAAGAAGGAAACAATGAGAAATAAATACAAACACATATGTACCTATATTACCCCCATATAATTAAATGTATGGATAATAATACACTGACAGGCTGTTTAGAAATGTATAAAATACATGCTAAATAAGGACTCCTGAGGTAACAGAGATATACTATGAGAGAAATTTTAATAGACCACAAAATCAAATATTGCACTAATATTATACTATCTCACTACAACTGAGGAATTTTGGTAAGGATATGGGGAGAGGTAAGTAGATAATGAAGGTTTTCTATAGGTTTCATTTATTTTCCTGGAAGAATACAGTATGTTGGTAAAAAACTTTGGTGTCTTGACTCCATATGATAGTATAGAAATATGTGTAAGATTATGAGTACTGGAAAGTGAAAATAATCATTAATGGAACAAAAAACTAATTTAGCAAGGGGAATAAAGTAAATAAATTACAACTTAATAAAATTATCATGAATTGTCCACAAAGGGAAAAGAAGAAAATAAATATTAAATGTAAAGTAAAATAGAAAGAAAACTACTAAATATATCAGTGATAAAATAAATGTGAATGGCCATGATTCTCCCATTTAAAAAGAGATTTAAAGAATAGGTTCTTTTAATTAAAAAAAAGTAATAAAGATTTCATATTAAAAAAAAGATAGGCATATGCAAATAAAAATGGTAGAAGTACAAATATTAATATAAAAATTATTTGAAAACAAAGGCTCTAACAAAATTCACCCAAGCCTTTGTCTATAAAATTAAGAACAAACCTGGCAACTCCTTCCCTCTGGTCTGGCTGACCCCTGGACTACATTGACCATCAGTGATTTTGAACAACCTTCCCCTATCACCTCATTCTAACTTTCACATACTAGGTCTGCAAAAACACTCAGCTCTCCAAGAGCCTTCTGATTTCCCCAATGCACATGTTCTTTGTTCTCAACAGACTAGAAAGATAATTTCATTTTTTGGTGGGATGAAATAGCTTCTAAGCAAACCATATCGAAGAAGCATTTTCCTCTGGTGAGTGCAGACCCCTGTCTCTCCCTTCTCTCCCTTTTAACTAAGACATAGACAAAATACAGTTAATAACCAAAAGCTGCAAAGCTACAGCTTACATTCCACCTTCATGCTACTGCTATACCAACAGTAAACACTTTTCATTATTTTATTTCTTTTGAACACATTTCTGCTCTGCCACGAGAGCTGATTTGTTCAAAAAGCTAAGTAAGCTTGATGAGCCTTATTTTGCATCTTTATGTAAACAAAAGGCCATCTTTTACTATTCAGTTCTAATTGATAAATGCCAAACATGACAAACAGTGAATTATAAAAGCCTCACTTTTAGATTCCAATTGTTGATAGATATGTATTTATTGCCATTTTATTGTTTATATATTTTATTTTTTTTCTTCTTCTTCTTAAAGAATACCCTTCACCATTTCCTGTAATACTGGTTTAGTGGTGATGAACTCCTTTAGCTTTTTCTTGTCTGTGGACAGGGCAATGAATGGGGGGAAGGAGGACATCTGTAATACTTTCAACAATAGAGATTTTTTTAAAAAGCCAGATCGGTCACAGCTCAGCAATACTGTCGAGTTTTCACCACACAAGACAAGATTCCATGTGACACGACTTCTCAGGTCCAGGTGCTTCAGTTGGGGGAACCTAAGAGACCTCTAACTCTGGGGTGAGCAGAGGTGATTGTCAAGGGAAGTTTTACTTTGCATAGAGATTCACAGAGGCCTTGAAGCCTTGGTTATAAGTGGAAATTCATCAAACAGATATGTTCGCAGGACAGGGAGGGAGCATTGAGCATATCAGACAGACAGAAATGACACGGGTTCACCTAACATATAATTTCATTATAATATGATTTCATTAATTCACCAACAGAGAAACATCATAGGTGAATAAAACTAGCTCATTTATAACAGACAATTTTAAGTGGAGGAAAATGGGAGAAGTAAAAAATAGGAGCCAAGATCTCAAATCATGTGTTCAAAAGGAAAGAGCAGCAGGAGTTCAGTAACCTGGCTCTCTCAGTCTTTACCTACGTTTTCTTGAGTAAAGCTTTTCAAATGCTGAGCCCCAGTGTCCTCCTCTCTACTAACCCAGAGTTGGCTTAGCAGATCACCAAGGTATCTGTCATCCCAAAAAAGCCTAGGATGCAATGAAAATTAAAACTCCACTTTTATATACGTATTAATACAACAGATGAGGAAAGTGTCTCACTCTTATTTTTTTAAAAAAGCATCGTTGTCTTGAAAGCTGACTTCACAATACAAAAGAAATTCATACACCTAAATTTTATGTATGTATATATACGTGTGTGTGTGTGTGTGTGTGTGTGTGTGTGTATTACAGCTTATTACTTATGGGAAAAGTAGACTGGATTAAGTCACACCTGGTTAAGGTGGGAGGGGAGGGAGAAGAGGGAAGGAAAAGGAATTTGAAATGTCTGCAGAGCTCATTAGTGCCCCGATACCAAATGATTCAAGGACATCGTTGGCTTTGATTCAAACAGTTGTTCTGTTCTGAGTAACATGACGACAACCTAAAGATTCACAGCTGGACTCTGGAAAACCTCGTCTGCTTGTTCTTTTAGGAAAGTAACAAGTTTGCTGCACAGGCTGCATGACACTGGACCATTTCAGAATGAATCTTGTCAAAGCCAGGGGCCCAAAGGAGCTGCTTTATGCAGCTTTGGTAAAAGATGGGATTTGCTCTTAAGTTGCTCTGGTATTAAGAAAGGCTGAATAAGCACTTTTGAGAGGTCACTGGCTCAAACTGAAGCAAAAGGTGAACATTTGTGCTCACCCATTTTAATGGGACACATTTTTGTGTCTAACATCCTTCCTCAGTCCCAGGGTTTCTCACCCCATTCTCCAAACAAGTCAGAGGACAGATCTCTTCATCTGCGTGAAGCACTTACCCATGTGGCTTCTATCCTGTCTCCTTGTTCCACAGAAGTTTGATGCCACAACGGATGCTGCCAATAACACCATGTGATTTAGAAATAAAGGAGACATGACAGGTCTTTCCCAGACACACCTTCATTCTTCATTAATCCCAGCATCACTGAAATCTAAAGCCAGCAGGGACCTCACACATCATCAATTTAGCTGCTTACTCTTAAGGAAGAGTTAATACTCTAAACACCACAGTAATATGAAGAGATTAAAATCATAAATTTCTTCCAGAAGTGTTCAGGTTTTCCCCCAGACACCTTCTTCCACCACTGCTCTTTAAACTAAAGAAAATCTCTATTTAGTTTAAGCACTGATTAATTCAACAAATAGTTTTCACGATTTCCTCATGCTCTTCAAGGATTGTTGTATTACAAGTGTACCCACCATCCTTAAAAGGCCCTCCACCTCAACTCTTCATTTTTCTTTCCTTGACCCCCACAAAGCTCTCCAGAAGCATCCAGCCATTAATGAATGGACCCCAAGCCATCTAAGAGCCAGCGATCCCAAAATATTTCTAGGAATGAATTTCTCTCTTTTCAAATATAGACTAGAAGCCCTGTGGAATTTTTTCTTCAGGGAGGCAAAAAAAATATTTACCCTGCTGCCAAACCAATGCATTTGTTTTCCTCCCCCCCAAATTTTATAGGCCATTTTCTACACTGAAATTTGCATGCACGGTGTACATTTGCAGAAGCTGTTCTCCTGGAAAGCTGATTTCTCATACACCTTCCAACAAGCACTGACCACATCCTGACCGAAGCTCAGCACTGTGTAGTGCTACACAGACTGGGGCCTCCAGGAAATAAGATGCCACATCTAGGACAGCTGTCAGCACTTGTCCAGCACCCTGCCTTCCATTCATCCCTCCCCTGCAATTAGCCAGGAGTGAGGTTTGGAGGCAAGTGGACAGTTTCTGACTCCAGAAGCAAAGGAGAAAGTCACTTGACTGTTATTTTGCAAATGCTTTGCTGAGGTTGACCACTGTCTGCAACTACTTCATTTCTATGTAAGTGTTGCTTACTAACCCTTTTCTCCTGAGACAGTGAAGACCATCTTACACATTCCTACATAATCCCAGAGAATTCTACAATGCCATGTATTTACACTTTATTTTTAAGAAGCTGGTACCTGAGAAAAGATTTCTGAAGACAGAAAAGCAGCTGAATGATGACTTCTGATGCATTTAGCAAAACTGTAAGTCAGGCCCTAACCGGTTTGGCTCAGTGGATAGAGCGTCGGCCTGCGGACCGAAGGGTCCCAGGTTCGATTCCAGTCAAGGGCATGTACCTTGGTTGCGGGTACATCCCCTGTGGGGAGTGTGCAGGAGGCAGTTGATCGATGTTTCTCTCTCATCGATGTTTCTAACTCTCTGTCCCTCTCCCTTCCTCTCTGTAAAAAAATCAATAAAATATATTTAAAAAAAACAAAAAACTGTAAGTCAGATTCAAGCCAACATATTCTATTCATTTGTGGATTCACTCAATAAATGTTTTCTGGAGCATCTATTTTTCTCAAAATACTATGGCAAACACTGAAGTTGATATATAAATAGAAGAGACAGCTCTTTCCCCCTACCCCCCCCCCCAAAAAAAAGAATTAATGGTTGTGTGTCCATGAACAACCATATACTATGGTGTATGGAAAGTTTAGAGTCTACAATTTTGGAATAAGAAAATAATTACATGCATTTTCAAAATGTAGAATCATTATTTTTTAATCCTTCCCTGAGGATGTGTTTATATGTTTTATTGATTTTTAGAGAAAGGAACGGAGAGAGAGAGAGAGAGAAAGAAACATCAATGAAAAAGAGAAACATCGATTGGTTGCCTTCTATATGGGCCCTGACTAGAGATCAAACCCTGAGTATGTATGTACCCTGACTGGGAATTGAACCCATGACCCTTTGGTGCATGGGCCGATGCTTCAACCAACTGAGTCACCCAGCCAGGGCCACAATGCAGAATTACTAATGCACTAGAGGCCCGATGCACAAAGATTCATATAAGAATGGGCCTTCCTTCCCCTAGCTGCCAGCACTGCCTTCGCTCCAGCTGGAGCCACCTTTCTGCCTTCCCATGCTGCCCAGAGGCCCAGAGCAGCTGGGGCAGTGTGGAACGCCTGCATATGCAAATTAACCCGCCATCTTTGTTGGGTTAATTTGCATACTCACTCCTGATTGGCTGGTGGGCGTCACAAAGGTACAGTCTATTTGCATCTTACTCTTTTATTAGTGTAGATTGGGTGCTGTTTAAAGAAGTTGTTAACACTTCCAAATAATTAAAATGTAGCAAGTTTATGCAATTATTTTTTTTAACTTTTATAAAATCATTGTAGATTGATTACAGATTGACAGAACACTTATGTGTTATTTTGATCATTAGCCTGCTTTTATAAATGAGAAAACTAAAATATAGAAGGAAAGTTGTCTGTTTATAAAAGCTTATGTATTTTGTCCAGAGGAGACTGTTTGTCTCAAATTCATGTTTTTTCTACTATTTAGACATAATTCTAATTAGTTTGGTTATCTGATTCATCTTCCCAATGGAAAGAAAATTAGAAAGAAAAGAAGATAACGTTACTGGATTCAGATGCAATAATTGCTGCACAGGCAAGGAATTAATAATAAAGGAAGAAACTGGAGGAAACAACATCAGATCACAAAATAAAGACATAGCATACATCACAAAGTCTACAGAATCCTGGTGACATTTAAATGAAAGGGCAATCACTCTATACACATTAATAGCCCCTCAAGGTGCAGCTGCATTCCAGTCTATCTTCTTCGGTTCCTCCTTCCATTCTCCTTCTCCACTAAGCTCCAGTTGTGCAAACTTGTCAAGTCCTTTCCCACCTTAGGGCTTTGCCCACCCTGTTCTCTCTGCCTAGAACTCTTTGCCCCCCATTCTTCACATGGTTACAGTCTCTTTCTTCAAAACTCATTTTATACAATAAGTGTCACTAGATGGGCACGTAAGAAAATATTTGTTGAATAAGTAAATGAAAGATTAAATGTATATAATTATATATATATAATGTTACCCCTGTGTCCTTCACGAAAAGCTATCTTTAGTATATTTTATATAAAATGCAGAGTGAAATAAAACATATCCACCAAAAAATGATTAAAATGAGGCAGTTTTAAAGATAAAAGCTGTAACAACTTCAGGTAACTAAAAAAAAAAAAATCCTTATTTTCTGAACTGTAACACCATCACCACAGAACTACTACCCCAATGTAATAAATTCTCTTGAAACTCACATTTTCCTTAGTATGAAAGCAAGATTTCATAGCAATGCGGCTATGCGGCCTTCATCTTTATGAAAGCAAGTACAACTCAATACCATACTTCATATTTTGGTGAGAGAATAACAGCATAAATACTGCCTATTAATTTTTGCAATGGATTAAGTAAAAAACAATACCAACCTTATTATTTAGGCTAGGACTTCAGATTTAACAAAAGCTTTTTAATGAAATTTTATGTTCAGAATGTACCACAGGTCAAAGGGATCAGATGGTATAATTGTTTTTAATAATGAATTGATTCCAAGTTCAATTTTTATGATCCTTCAACATTCAGATAATAGAGATTTTACAGTACAAACTCAAGTTCTCATGTGAATCTTCTCAATGATTTGTCAATCTAAGTTGCTCCGTTCACAAGTCTCAAGAAGATTTCTCTCTGCCCCAGCTGTGCCAATTCAACCTGGAAGGGGAAACACTGAGTTCTGGCACCCTTGAGAGCGACCCAAACTGTGCAATAGAAATGAAGCTGACAGCTCTGTCCAGGATGAGAGAAGCAGAGTCAGATCTAGCTTGTTCCTGCAAATATGTGCTGGCTCAACGGAGCTGAAGATCAGGAAAGCAAATTTGGTGGATAAAATGAGTAGATACCCGTCAAAGACACATGGAAAGAGATATTGACCAATAGGATTGCGTTTCACAATCCTGATAGGGTGAGCAGTGCCTTTGCTGAAGGGTCAGCAATCTCTGGAGGAAAGGAGGAGCTATGTGCCTCCTTAGGATTCCCATGCTCCTTACAACCTAAACTTCCTGCCCCCCAATATCACCTCCCCTATTTGGTATTTCAGGTAATGAAGTTGCAGGTCTTTGGCAGTATCTACATCCTGCATCAAGGCTTTTCATGATCCAAGAGCCATTCCTCAAATAATTTAAATACCCGATTTTTCAAAAATTATCTTGAGCCAATTCCATATATTCTCTACAAACTTTTAAACAACCCTTCAAGGTAAATGTTAGTATTTATGTTTTTCAGATGAGAAAAACCAAGGCTCAAAGAGAAAATCAACTTATCCAAGATCACACAGCTAGTTAAGTAGCAGAGCTAGGATTTAAACCCACAATTTTCAGAATTATAGGATTCTCCTGCCTTCTACTGCTGCTGATAGAATCTGCATTCTCACTGAGGACGTTATTAAATATTATCTGCTAGAATAATGTAAATTAAAATGTACAATAAATAATTAAATAATAATTAAAATGTGAATTAAAGAAATTCTCCAAAAACATATACCGGGTGGGGCAAAAGTAGGTTTACAGTTGTGAGTAAATACCAAGTTTATTCTTGTATTATTATTTATTAATTTTGTATTATTTTGCATGCAAACAACTGTAAACCTACTTTTGCCCCATGCAGTATAAAACATTCCTATTATCTTGACATCTCTATTATAAAAACCCCTTGTTCGTGACGCCGTCACGCCGTATCGACCAAAGACTGGTCACCAGGAGGCTGCGTGCATTGTGAGGTGCGCCGGTCTGGGTCTTGTGTGATTTTGCATGCTGGGCCCCTAGTCAATAAATAAGAACTTCACCTGAGAATATGTCCTGAGTTTCCCAAGAGCCTCACAATAACTACAATGTCATTTGCCAGCCAGGTGTAGGGGCCAGCCATGCCTCCTAGCTATGCTCTGCAAAGGCGCTGTGGCCAGCGATGGCTGCTCTCTGGCATGAGTGAATTTGGAAGATCTGTTCCAGTGAAGCAGCCAACCTCCAGGAGTTGAGAAGCAAATTTTCTTTAAAGTGGTTTTTATGCAAACTCTAAAATAGATTTTTATATTCTATAAGTTTTGTTCAAGAAAACAGTTTATAGGGTTCTAGTTTTTGGTTCTGCATTCATCTTTGTCTCTTGACCTTGAGGAGTGTGTGTGTGTGTGTGTGTGTGTGTGTGTGTGTATGTGTCCATTATATTCAAAGACCCATGGTCTTTCTACAGGGTAAAATCAAAGAAATGCAGAATTTAGATTCTTGCCTCTACTAATTTTCCTGTCTCAGAGACTGTGTGGTCATTTGTAAAGTGGAGATACCTAAAACACATTCTTCAGAAAGTTACATTGAAACGCAAATGAAATTATTCATGTGGCCAAAACCGGTTTGGCTCAGTGGATAGAGCGTCAGCCTGCGGACTGAAAGGTCCCGGGTTCGATTCCGGTCAAGGGCATGTAACTTGGTTGCGGGCACATCCCCAGTGGGGGGTGTGCGGGAGGCAGCTGATCGATGTTTCTCTCTCATCGATGTTTCTGACTCTCTATCCCTCTCCCTTCCTCTCTGTAAAAAATCAATAAAATATATTTTAAAAAAATAAAAATTTTTTAAAAAAAAGAAATTATTCATGTGAAGATCTTTTGTAAATTACAAAGTCCAATAAGCCCTCATATTAGTAAGTGTCTTGTCTATTTCAGAACCTATATTTTTATGCCATCATAAGAGAATCCACTTAGCAAAAGTCTCTGTAGCTGCAAAAGGTTGTGGTGTTGCTCAAGTGACATTTCCTTTTGTGTTTTAAATTGGGATATCTTCTCCACCTTCCCTCCTGGGAGTTATCAAGGTCACAATTTGGGTCTCAAGACACAAATAATTTGGAGAAACCAACTCCCAGTGGTGATGGCTGCTGTGCCCTGCACAAAGTGAGAAGCTGACCTTATGTGTTAGAATATTGGCCAAGAGAGAAGAGAGTGTGAGCATGATTTTAAAAAGAAGACAGACTTTAACTGGATTGATGTTTCCTGAGTCACTTCCTGGAGGGCCCTCACATTCAGATCAGTTGGCTAGAAGGCATGAAAGCCAGAAAAAGGAAATATGTTCATATTTAAATGCCCAGAGTGCGAAGGGAAACCCTATTCATGTTGTATTAATACTTTCAGTAACTGTTCAGATAATATCTAGGCCTATAATGATTACAGTGTGGTTAGGAAATGAGCAGTAATGAACAGTGTTGAATCACTTCAACTTCTAAGAAAAAAAATCAAGAGCAAAGTCTAATGATTATCCCCAGCAAGTAAAATATTGCAGACCACAAAATGGTTTGCCATCCTAATCTATTTCCAGCATAAACAAATACATACTTGCATGCACATACATTCCCCTACACAAAAACCATAGTCAAAAGCTGAAAGAGTTAATTTAAGCCTTGGAGAAAACCCACTTTAAGCACTGGTTCAAAAGCTCTTAAATAGCAGAAAAATCAATACACTTTTATCAGACGTCAGTGTTTATAGAAGCAATACAAAACAGGATTTTGTTTAAATGTATATATTACACCAGATCAAACTGTAAGTTAAAACATCTGTGTCCAAGTTAATCTCAGATACACCATGGCGATTACTTGAATTGTGTGTTTCCTTTTGCGACCTTTTTAGATGTGAATTTGCAGGGGGCAGTGGGGGAGGTGGACAGGCGGAGGAAATAATTTTCTTAAGCTTTTAGTTGCCTGAACAGTGCCAACAATTGAACATAACAGCAATATTTTTAAAGTTTCCCATATGAATAACAAAAAAAGAAAAGCCCTTTAGTAATTTCAAGATACTGTTGTATAGGGAATCCTAAAAAATAAGTTATAGACACATAAATATAGGTATGTGGATCTAAGATTGCTATAGGCTATCCATGACATAAAAGTTTCAATTAAAACCACTTTTATGAGCAATAATCACATTCTGAAAAGGCATACACAACTTGCTAGTGGATTATACTACTTCCCTGATGAAACAAACCTTAAAATATAAGCAAATATTATGTACTTAGTTTAACATGTACTAATGTTTTCAACACAATATAGTCTTATAGAAAATGTCTTACAGAAAGTCCTTAGTTCTTGTTTAGAGGAGACAAGAAAACAAAAATTGAAGTTGATGGAAGCTTTCTTTTTATAGATTTGTTTTTAAGGGATCAGACATCTGTAAATCAAATCCATTTTGATTGAAACAATAAATTTGATTCAATTCTGAAATTTCATTTCAAAAGTGTAAGAGAGAAATTTATGGGACCCCTCAAAGTAAATGACAAGCGTGGTCTCTGAAATATGTCAGGAACACATTAACACCATGTAAAAATAACAGCAAAGCCAAGCCAAAGTCACAACGGCCACATGTCCTGAACACAGGGCTCTAGGAAAACAGCTGGTGGATATACTATTAGTTGTATTTTTGGGTAAATAACTGGGACTTACGATTGAATTCCCTTAATACATATTTTCGGTATAGTAATTCTGTTCCTTCTTTGTTTAGTTGATTATGCCCTGGGCAAGAGACATAAAGCTAAGATTAAGAAGACTGAATTGCAGATGCTCCAAGTGAAGCGAAGTCATTCAACAATCTATAAATACTCATCAAATATATATTATGGCCAGGCTCTGTTCTAGGTGCTAGGAATATAACAAAATAAAGTGCCTGACCTTATTTCAGGCACTTTATTTTGTCAGGCATTTATGTTCTAGTGGAGATAAAGGCTACACACACACACACACACACACACACACACACACACACACACAAAATAATTATATTATTTTATGCCATTACATAATATATATGAGTGCTATGGGGAAAAAATAAAGCAAGAAAAGAGAACAGAAGATAAAGAAGAAGGACCATGTCAGATAAAGAAGGACCATGTCACATAAAGACTCTCTATTGCCATGATGTTCGAGCAAAGGCCTGAACAAAATGAGGAAATAGCCCATGGATATCTGCAGCAAGAGTGTTCCATGCAAACAGGACAGCAAATACCAGAATTCTAAAGCATGTGCTTACTTAATTTGCTTGAGGAACATCAAGGGGTCAGTGAGGCTGGAGCAAAGTGACTAAGTTGAATAGAGGTAGGACATAAGGTGACAGAGGTAACGGGCCAGATCATGTACAGCCTTGGAAATCCTCTCATTGTGATGGAAAGCAATCAGAGGGTCTGAACAGAGACGGGGCATGATGATCATGCTGGCCAATGACTAGAGCAAATCCCATCAGCTCTTACCTAAAGCAGAACTATGAGATCCTGAGCACAATACTTGAAAACAGTGCCTAGCAGGTACTAAATGTTCAATAAAGATTTGCTGAAGAAAAGAAAGGATAAGTAAGTCTGATATTATGGTGACAGCCTATGCCTCAACAAAAGCTTATTCACAATTATACCTTTAATCAAAACCATTTTTACATTGAACAATACACCTGAGAAGTATCTCCATTTAGTCACTTGACATCATCAATGTGTTTTATAAGTTAACTGACTTAACAGTTTCTTCCCAGTGTGACTATAAACATACGTGTTTAGATACAAAGAGATCTAGAAGGCAAGAGCTTTATTAGATTTTTGAGAGTGAATTAGTAAAAATAAAGAATTAGAAGGATGCTAATAAAAGTGGGAAGATAATATTAAAAGTTTCCTAATTAATACTATTATATTAATCTCTTCACCTCCCCCTCATACAACATTGATCAATTTCTGTTCCTTCTTAAAAATCTTCAAAGTCTCCATATTCTGCAAGACAAAATCCAAACTCCTCAGCATGGCAGAAAACACACCCAACAATATTTCCAAATGCATTTCCCCCCAGGGCTCATCCTGAACCCCAATAAACTAAAGGAATTGCCATCACACCAACATCCTGCTATCTGTTACACCTAAGTGCCTTATGTGGGTCAGCCACTCACCCTGGAATGTTCTTTCCTGCCTTTTCTACCTGGTAAGCTTACATTCATCTTTTAAGATTCAGCTTAAATATCTACTCTGTGAAATCTTCCCTGAGCACCTTCCTGCTTGCCCTGATAGCGCCTGTTAATGCCCATGCTAAACTCTCAGGCCTCCAAAGTAGAGCTATTGGTGTCACTAACTTCAGTTCTTAGCACAGAGTATATGTTCAGTATGTTTGCTGACTAAATTTTTAGTCTGAAATGAAGAAACAGATAACTTTTTCTACATCCCAGTTTCAATAAATGACTGAATGTTAAAATGATTAGTACTACCAATGGTATGCAAGTCAGCTCTCTAATTTCAGATGAAACATGTTCTTCTGTTTCTCTTTAAGAGTTCTGGAGGAGATTTTAGGAAAAAGGAGATGAATTCTCATCCATTTAGAGACCAGAAAACCTTAATAATAAAAGCTTCACCATCACTTTTGCCACTGCAGCCTTCGGTGAAGTAGATGTGCTTCATCAGGCACCATGGTATTGCTAGAATCTGTAGCAAGCTACTTTTACTTACCGAGAGAAAAATGCTTGTGTCTAGGTCCAACCTATTCACGAGTAATTTCTGAAGGGTAGTGCTTAGTGATAGCATTCCTAACTGAGTCCAAACATACCCAGGATGCCTCAAAGAAAGGACAATGTGGTGATAATCACCATTTAATTTCAAGTGTTGCATGTTTGTTTCAACAAATTTCACAACACTTCCCAAGAGATTTTAAAGAAAGTCACCAAGTATGTTTAACAAAACAACATATGGAATGCTAATTTTGTTGTGATGCTATACTCTAATACAGCAAGAAACAGATTTTTCGTAAAATCAGCAGATTTGCAAACACTAATTAAGAAACATTGAAAACTATCAAGGTCAATTTAAAAATCCATTTAAAAACAAATATTCCTACTCTTGTTAGTTCCAGTGATTTCCCACTAGGGATTTACCGCACATCAACAAACTTTCACCATTCAAGTTTTGCAGTAAAGATAAATAAATAAAGGTTCACTTTTTATTTTCTGTACAAAGGCAAACAGTGAGGTTTGGAGGGTTGGGTGAAAATAACCAATTTGTCTCTATCAGTATACTCTACTCAGGAACCTAAGATTGTTGTGGCACAGGATTTTCACTTAAGTTGATATATCACCTCTAGGAGACTTTCTAGGAGTTCTGTGCTTGGCATAAGGGAGTGTGCTCTGATACTGTTAGCTCTGTGTGAGAATGGTTCTCTGCCTTGTGTGGAGAGGGCCAGTGCCCCTTACAAGCTAGGTTTACAAGTTAAACTTTAATGCTGTCCTCTGCTCAGAGGCCATTCCTTTTTCTCTCTCTCTGTGCATTGACCATGTCATTGTTTCTAAGATCACTCCACCCCCAAGGTGGGGGGAATGAATCCTATCTAATAAAGATAGAATATGCTAATTGACCCTCACGCCATAGCAAAGATGGCAGCGCCCACAGCCAATAAGGAGGGAATATGCTAATTGACTGCCATGCCTTCAAAGATGTTAGCACCCACAGCCACAAGATGGTGGAGCCCCATCTCCTCAGCCCCACTGGGGTGGCAGGCGTGAGGCAAGGCCAGGCCTGCCCCATGTGCCTGCCTCCAGAGTCCCCCAGTCCCCTCAGCCCCCCAGCCAACCAGGGCCGGCCTGAGGCACAGGCAAGCCTTGGATGGCGGCTGCCCAGCCGCCCAGGGTTGGCCTGAGACACAGGAAAGCCTCGGATGGCAGCTGCCCAGCCACCCAGGGCCACCCAAGGCTCAGGTAACCAGGGTTGGCCGAGGCTTGCACTGCAGGCAGTGGCAGCAGCAGAGGTGTGATGGGGGCATCGCCTTCCCCTGATCGCCGGTCACCTCCCGCCCCTGAGGGCTCCCAGACTATGAGAGGGGGCTGGTCAGGCTGAGGGACCCCCTCTGGTGCATGAATTTTCATGCACTGGGCCTCTAGTGTATGTGTGTGTGTGTGTGTGTGTGTGTGTGTGTGTGTGTGTGTGTGTGTGTGTATATATATATATATATGTAACCTTCCTAATGCTCAGATTTTCAACAAGTGGGTATTGATTAAGTACTCACGTGGTCAACCTAGCTATATCTTAGGGCCACTAATCTCTTATTATAAACTCTATCCACAAAGGATGGAGAGATGTATTATCCCTACACTCTCTAAGAACAGATCCACCATTAACATCAAGATGTTTTAAACAGAATAATTTATAACAAACTACCATTTCACCTAAGAACCCTAGACCAGCAATTTTTAACTGGTGTGCCACAAGAATTTTTAAAACATGCAGTACCTGACTATTTAGTCAGGTGCTCTGACCTCTTTTCCCTTAGATTTTTCCAATAAAAAAAAAATGACAACAGCCAACACAACAATGGCCCTCTGGTGTGAATGAATTAAATGTATACCTATTTTTTGGTGTGCCGCAGAATTTTAGTAGTTTATGTGTGCCATGAGATGAAAACGGTTGAGAATCACTGCCCCTAGGCCAACAGCAGAAAACAAGCTCATTTGAATCCTAACTGTAAAGATTAAAAAATATTCTATTACATATCCAAAGACCAAAACTTTTCTATGAAAAAGGTTGACATATTAATTGTTTTTTCTCTTTATACCTTCTCTTGTTCCAAAAAGGACTTAAAGTGGTTTTGTGTAAAATGAGTGTGAGATTGGCTGAAATTTAGAAAGTTGTCAAATAGAAGTTTGCCTGTGTTCCTTTTTCCTTCCTTTGAATAAAATTTGAAGTAAAATAACATTTAAATGGTTCAGTCCCTTGTCTCAGAGATCCCCAACGCTGGACTGCCTAGATGGAGACCAAAAAGTCTTAAGATAAAGATGTAAAAGTCTGAGAAGCAAACACAAAAATATGTCAGAGCACATGTTATGAAGATTAGTCAAACTTGTCAACTGATTCCTTGAGGAACACTATCTCATAAACAAACACACCTCCTCTCCATTCATCTTCTTTCATTTCACTTCACCATTTATGGTAAAAAATGAGGAGAATCTGAGGCTATGGGGAGGGAAGGACAATCTTAACCAATAAGTTACTCTTTCGTCAAGGGATTTTGCTGACAAATACAAACAGAGAGCACAGCAACTAAGACACAAGACACTGGAAGTTTTAAAACATTATTTATTGCTACCAGGTAAGTCCAAAACACTCAAATACAGCACAGCAACTGCCAAATCGAAATGAGAGTTTGTGGGATTTTTAAAAGTTTCTCTTCGGGGGAACATTTCAGCTCGACGGAGAGGTGTGATACATAAGAAGATGGAGCATCTGGCTCGAGACCAATTTGCCTATAAGCCCAAACCAAGTGGACCCATATGGATAGCTTTTATAAAATCATAAGTGGTAAAGCTAGACTCAGATTGCTTTATGGTAACAATAATTAAACAGAACTCACTGTACTCATTGGGTTATTGCAAATTCTGACTAAACCTAAAGAATTCTCAAATAATCTAATTATTCTCTGATTTATTCATGCTTTTAACTGGATGTTTAAAATTTCACAGCTATTCAGGCACTTTGTTTTACTGCCCATGGATGACTCACATGTACTTCTTTCGTGAGAGAGAAAGGAAACATTAATGAGACATATCAAAGTTTCAAGGACACAACAGGAATAGCAAAGTGAAAGACTAGAACTAATGGACTTTTTTTTTTTTTACTCTGGTAAATATACATAACATAAAATTTTCCCTTGTAATAAATAATCTTTAAGTATACAATTGCATTAACATTATTCACAATGCTATACAACTATCACCACTATTTCTAAAACTTTTTATCATCCTTAACAGAAACTCTGTACCCATTAAAAAATAACTCTGTCCCCATTAAACAATGAATGCCCATTCTCCCTTCCTCCCTGGTAACTTCTCTTCCACTTTCTTTCTCTATGAATTTGCCTATTCTAGGTCCCTCAAATAAGTGTAATCATACAATATTTGTCATTTTATGTCTGGTTTACTTCATTTAGCATGCTTTCATAGTTCATTCATGTTGTAGCATGTATCAGAATTGCACTCCTTTTCATGGCCGAATAACATTACATTGTATGCATGTTGTTAAGACATTCATCTGTTATGGACATTTGGGTTATTTCCACCTTTTGGCTATTATGAATAATGCTGCTATGATCATTGGTATACAAGTATCTGATTGAGTGTTTGCCTTCAATTCTTTAGGATATATAGCTGAGGGACGGTGGGGGGATTACTGGCTTATATGATAATTCTGTGTTTAACTTTTTGAAAAACTGCTACCCTATTTTTCACAGCAGCTGCACCATTTACATTCCCACATTGCATGAGGATTCCAATTTCTTCACATTTGCCAAAACTTGTTATTTTCTGTTTTGTTTGCTTGTTTGTAATTGCCATCTTAATGGGTGTTAAGTGGTATCTCATTGTGGTTTTGATTTGCATTTCCCTAACGACTAATGATGCTGTCTTTTCTCTGCTTATTAAGCATTTGGCATTAGTATATCTTCTTCGAAGAAATGTTTATTCAAGTCCTTTGCCCATTTTTGAAGTGGTCTTTTTGTTTGTTACTTAGTTATAGGAGTTCTTTGTATAGTCCATATTAATCTCTAATCAGATATATGATTTTCAAATATGTTCTCCCATTATATGGATCATCTTTGCACTTTTTTATAACGTTTTTTGATGTACAGAAGTGATTTTTTATTTTAATAAAGTCCATTTTATCTGTTTTTATTTTTGTTGTCTGTGCTTTTGGAATCATATCCAAGAAATAATTGCCAAACCCAAAGTCATGAAAATTTCCCATGTTTTTGTCTAAGAGTTTTATACTTTTAGGTCTCACATTTAGGATCTTGATCAATTTTTAGTTAATTTTTGGATAGGGTATAAGATAAAAATCCAACTTCATGCTTTTGCATGTTTTGTTGAAAAAGCTTTCCTCTCCCCATAGAATGGTCTTGGCACCTTTGTGGAAAATCAATTAATCACATAGATGAAAATTTAGTTCCTAGCTCTCTATTCTATTCCATTGGTCTATATATCTGTTTTTATGCTGGTACCACACTTTTTTATTACTGTAGCTCTGTAGTAATTTGAGATTAGGAAGTATGTCACTTGATTTTTTAGTCTTTTTCAAGATAATCTTAGCTATTCAAAGTCCCTTTAGGATGGGTTTTTATTTCTGCAAAAAGGCCATTGGGATTTTTTATTTGGGATTACACTGAATCTATAGGTCACTTTCGGTAGTACTGTCATCTTAGTAATATTGTCTTCTTATCAATGAACACACAGAATGTCTTTTCAATTATTTGTGTTTTCTTAATTTCTTTCAAAGGATTTATTTTAATTTGTTTTTACAAACAGTTAATTGGCACTTACACTATGCCAGAAATAATTTTAAGTGCTTGACAAGCATTAATTTATCTAATCTTCATAACAATATGATGAAGTACCACTTTAACTCCTTTTTGTGGATAAAGAAACTAAAGCACAAAGAATTAAGTAACTTGCCTAAGGTCACACAGCTGGTAGGTAGTAGAACTGGCATTTAAACCCAGGCTGTCTGGCTCCAGAGTCCATGCTTCTGACTATGATGCTATACTCCTTTCAATCACTCATTCATTCAACAAGCATTTACATAACACCAAATGCAGGCCCTGAAACAAGAGATAGTGTGCAAGTGGTTCATTAAGGAAGAGCTCCCTGGAGAAATGTGTTAAAGAAGGAAAGCAGGATAAGGAAGTGGAAGAAGCCAGACAAGGGTCTGATTTCAGGCAAGGTCTCTGCCCCAGACTGTTCCTGTGAGAGCTATGGAATATGTGTGCAACTACCTCAAGGCAAGGGAGCTGGGTTTTTGTACTCACATACTAGCTATAGGTCACTCTTCCGGAGGTGGAAACTTCCAGACAATATCAGTTCTCCACATGTCTGACATAAGTGGCTCTAGTAGTCCAAGTTAGTCCTCTGAAGAACATTATAAGGTCAAGTTGGTAGGAACAAAGTATGCAGAAGCTGGAGGATGGATGCACAAAAATAGTGAAGACCACCAACATAACCTATTTTGTGAGGATAGTCACTGACCATTTGAAGAAGTAAGATAAATGAGACTAATACACTGACTTCAAAGAATTTATTTTTTGGTAGCAAAGCCAAGACACACTCTATAAAGAGCAGATAATGGTAAGTACTATGAGGGGCAAATAAATTGCTAAGAAATTGGAGAGACGAGAACATACAACTATTTTATGTCCTGGGTGAAGGAATCATAAAAGATCATTGAAGAGGTGGCATTTGACCTAGTACTCAGCAACATTGTAATTCCAATATAATGAGTTCCCCCAAAAGTGTTAGAAATGCAAAATCTCAGGCCCCATCCAGAACTACTGAATCAGACACTTGGGGATGGGGGACAAGCAGTCTTTTTTTAACAAGCTCTGCAGTAGGCTAATGCACACCTGAATTGGAGAGACCCTGTTCTATCACCACCTAGACTGCAGCTCAGTGAAAGCTCAACTGAGCTGTGCGTGCACTAGGCTACCTGTGCCCCTTCTGCCTGTCCAGCACCACACTCTCCCACCCCCTCTCTTGAGTGAATAACTACAAGGGGTGAAAGTGGAACTTGGACTAGAAGAAGGGACAGCCAAACTGGAGAGCAGCCTGTGACCAGTAAGCTTGAGGCTAGGGTGATGCAGAGTTCCAGGAGGCCAAGTCAGTGAGAAAAAATTAGAAGAACAATTTTATTAGTCAGACGACAGGGCCTGGACCACCATGGGAGCCATCCTCCCCATCCATCTCTTAGAAGTTCTTGCTCTTCCTCCTTTCTGAAGGACTAGGTCAGCTCCAGAGGCTCACAAATACCCATGCTGCCTCAGAAAATGACAGGCCAATGGTTTATGCCAACAGAGGGTGAGGACAAGCAGCAGCACCATAACTTGAAGTCATATATCAAGAAGACCAATTAATTCCTACAGGCTTAGAAGTGACCGTGAATATATGATATATAAAAGTATGCTTTATGAAAGACTAGCATAGCTTAGTAGGACAGAATATGCAGAAAGGAGTCATGGAAATATGATTTGGGGGACAGGTATCCTAGGTCAGGATGAGGAACCAGCAGGCCTGTGAGTGAAATGAACAGAGCCTAAGCTTTAGGTAAGGTGTCCCTGGTAAGGTGTGCAAAACGAATTAGGGAGAAGGTGTCCTGGGAGAAAAGAAATCTCTTAAAAGTCTTGGAAGTAGAACTATGGAAAGGCAGTAAAATATATAAGAAGTTCTGGGCATAAAATTGACAAATATCTAGCTAATGAAAGACAAGGGTACATTTTCCTGTGGATTGCAGATATCAATAAATGTTATTCTCCTCTTCTACAAATGTCTGATTTTTTTAGCTGAAACAGAAAACTCACCATTACCCTCAAGACAACAGTCATTAAAATGAGTTGCAAAGCAAAACATAGTACAGAGAAGCTGCAATCATAAAAATGCTGTTTAACTTTCACATTTACCATAGAAGAGTTGTGAAACATGGACAAGCTAAATGATTCCAGGTGTCTTTAATACAAATGCATGCGACCAAACTTTTAGCTTACACCTACAAATACATTCATTCACTCACAAAGTTGGCAGGCTATAAATTTAGAAAATGCTAACTGACATGCCACTAAATTCTCCAGATCTGTTTTTAGAATCGGTTTAGAGAAACCATTAACTATCAGAGTCATTGTCTTATTATCAGCTCATCATAAAAAGTTAACATCGGCATAGTTTTTATAATCCTATCTAATAAAAGAGTAATATGCAGATTAACCATCACTCCGTTACACCCACAAGCCATGCCTACCAGCCAATCAGGAGCCAGTATGCAAATTAACCCAACCAAGATGGCTGCGGCCACAGAGAGAGAGGAGGGAGGCTTAGGTTCCCCGGCGATGGAGGAAGCCAAGCTTTCCGCACACCCTGGCCGACCCAGGTCTCCACTCCAGGCTACAACGTTTCAATTATAGAAGATAAATAAATCCCAACAAAAATGGCGGCAGCCACAGAGCTGGAGAGAACAGGAGGCTAGGGTTGCCCCAGGCAATGGAGGAAGCCAAGCTTCTGCAGCCCTGCCCTGCTTGGCCTCCGCTTAAGGCTAAGAAGTTTCAATTACAGAAGATAAATAAATCCCAACAGAAATGGCTGTGGCCATGGAGCGAGCAAAAGGCTTGGCTCCACTCCAGGCTACAAAGTTTCAATTGTAGAAGATAAATAAATCCCAGATACTAGGGCCTCTGCTTGGGTCACCAGGGGGCGTGGCCGGCCTGCAAACCACCACAGGCCCCTCGCCCAGGCCACCCCACGCCCCAAGGGAACCCCCACCCTGATCCAGGACACCCTTCAGGGCAAACCAGCTGGCCCCCACCTGTGCACCAGGCCTCTATCCTATCTAATAAAAGAGTAATATGCAGATTGACCATCACTCCAACACACAAGATTGCTGCCCCCATGTGGTCAAAGATGGCTGCCCCCATGTGGACACAAGATGGCCACCACAAGATGGCCAGCAGGGGAGGGCAGTTGGGAGAGACCAGGCCTGCAAGGGAGGGCAGTTGTGGGCTATCAGGCCAGCAGGGGAGGGCAGTTGGGAGGGACCAGGCCTGCAAGGGATGGCAGTTGGAGGCAATCAAGCCTGCAGGGGAGGGCAGTGAGGGGTGACCAGGCCGGCAGAGGAGGGAAGTTGGGGGTGACCAGGCCTGCAGGGAAGGGCAGTTGGGAGGGGGACCCAGGCCTGCAGGGGAGAGCAGTTAGGGGTGACCAGGCCAGAAGGGGAGGGCAGTTAGGGGAAAACTGGCTGGCAGGGGAGCAGTTAGACATCAATCAGGCTGGCAGGGGAGTGGTTAGGGCAGGGGTGGGCAAACTTTTTGACTCGAGGGCCACAATGGGTTCTTAAACTGGACCGGAGGGCCGGAACAAAAGCATGGATGGAGTGTTTGTGTAAACTAATATAAATTCAAAGTAAAGGAGCGGAGGGGAGAGCAAGAGTACCAGATAGAACAGCCGGATCCGGCCCGCGGGCCGTAGTTTGCCCAAAGCTGGGTTAGGGGGTGATCAGGCTGGCAGGCAGAAGTGGTTAGGGGCAATCAGGAAGGCAGGCAGACGAGCAGTTGGGAGCCAGCAATCCTGGATTGTGAGAGGGATGTCTGACTGCCCATTTAGGCCCGATCCCACCAGGATCTAGGGGTCCCAGATTGGAGAGGGTGCAGGCTGGGCTGAGGGACACCCCCCCGTGCACAAATTTCATGCACCGGGCCTCTAGTTTAATAATAATAGCAAATACATATTGAATGCTTACTTTGTGCCAGGCACTATGCTCTTTACATGCCTTATATTATTTCTGAGACTCAGAAACTTAAATGAATTGCCTGAGGATACACATCCTTTAAGTAGGATTCAAATTCACATCTGCAGACTCAAGAAACAGAATTAAAAGGACTACACAGTGTCTCTTCACACATTGTCTCCTTTATTATTATCACCATTTTACAGGGGAGGAACATGAGACTCAGAGAAGTTAAGTGTCAAGATCAACAAGAGTCACCAGGAAGAACTAACTTAAGCTGTCTGAGTCCCAGGGCAGTGCTGCTGCACCACCTAGTACAAGGGTAACCCTGATGGGGGCATTCTCAGTATGTTCAAAACATGCCAATATTTTCTGCAAAAGAAAGCAAAACATTTGAAATACAGTATCGATGACAGCATTGAAGATGTACGCACATGGGTACAAACACTAATGTGGCAGCTTAGGAAAGGCGATAGTGTTGTGGGAAGCATCTACACTTTAGCTTTCCAGTCTCAGTTAATGATATGTCAGTTTGTGTGTGTGTGTGTGTGTGTGTGTGTGTGTGTGTGTATGTGTAGATAGATATCTAGGCAGTTATAAATAAATCTATAGATATCTGTTTTCAGAAAGGAATGAGAGTGATCACCTGGACTAGCTGTAATTTCTGGAAATGTATGGAGGTATTATCATCTGTTATCATAAAACATAATTGTCCTGATAAAAAAAACACTGAGCATTTGCAATGGCTGATCATTCAAACTCAACTTCCAGGGCTATTCTATATAATGCATTACCTCAGAGACAACACTAATCTATAGAACAATAATATAAAGTTTGCTACCTAAATTAAAGACCTATTAGGTTATCTAAGCTCTATTTTTCTAAAAGAATTATTCATCTTAGTCAATTCCTAGTTATTTCCTAACTTGTGGCCACACCCCCAATTCATCTCTCCCCTTTTTTTGTTAATTGCCACCCCAGGATATTATTCTTTGCATTGATTTTTTAGAGAGAGTGGAAGGAAGGGGGAAAGACAGAGAGAGAGAAACATTGATCTGAAAGACACATATGAATTGGTTGCCTCCAGCAGGTGCCCTGACTGGGACAGGGAACCAGCAACCAAGGCACATGCCCTTGAATGGAATCAAACTCAGGACCCTTGAGTCCGCAGGCCAACACTTCATCTACTGAGCCAAACCAGCCAGGGCTCTCTCTTTCTTTAAGGCACCAATATTCATTTTGAAGAGAGGAAATATAGCATGAAAAAAGTAAACTCAGAAACATTGCAAGATTTTTTTAAATCTGGAACACAAGCCCAGAGGTAATTATTATCTGTACAATTACTTCCATAACTATTATCACCATTATGAACATTGTTTGTCAATATTATTTTAAACAAAATGCATTCTGCAAGTACATTAACTTCTGCTCACAACACAAGCAGAGATAATTCATCCCCACTCTTCAGGAAAGTGGCCAGAACCATCTCAAATCCTAAGTATGGAATGATAGATGTGAGCTCAGCCAGGTACAAAGTCTACAATCACAACCACAGCTTCAAATAAACAGAAATTAGTACGTATTTCCAAAATCCCGTGATTAAGTCAAGAAATCTCAAATCCCTAAACCAAATGATTAATACAACTATGATGGGTTCAGGAAACACAGTGAGGGGGTTTGTTGTAAGTGGCTGTGTGAGAGGGCTATACTTAAACATAATTTGCCCTTTCCTTTCTGTGCCTCTGGGGAAAGTGTGATAGAAGACGTTGCCCAGATAGTAGCCTCTGTGTTTGGGCAAAGTTCTAGGTTATCATTTATGTATTCTTCTTGCACTTTGATCTTAGTCACGCTGACAAAGAAAATGAGAGGAGCAAGCCTAGCAAAACCCAAGCACATGGTAATCGTGACGGATGAACCCAGGGCTGAACAGTTCCATCTGGCCTCGCAGGCCGGCACCAGGCTCTGTGTGATCTATTAGCAGTGTGAGCCCAGGTGCGGGGCTCGGCTGCAGGCTTGTCGAGTGCAGACCCAGCCATTAACTAACTGATTTAAGCATGGGGAACTTATGAAAAAGCATGCAACATGAATGTCAGTCAGGAAATGATTACAAATTAGAAAAAGAAAGGGACCTCGGGCAGAGGGGCCTCTTTCTTTTGCCACAGTAATAAAAGCGACTTCCTCTTTTCCCTAATTTCAGAACCACAGAGTAGAATTCTCTCCATATGAAATTCCTTACAAGTCACAGGCTGCCCTAAACCACTGACTGTCCCCTTCAGTGTACTCACAGCATAGTCACACAGCAACAGATGTCACTGCTTTACTGTTATGCTGTTAAGAGAAAGTGTCAGTGTGACAAGGGCATCAGCAATCTATAACCTCTTAAGAACAATCCTTAAGCACCTCATAGATGTTTTTGTCCTCTAGACCAAGCATGTCAACCTCAAAGGCTAACAGTGGCCAAATAAATGAGGCATGCGGCCTGCAGGCCATGAGTTTGATATGCTTGCTCTAGAGTCGCGACCCACAGGTTGAGAGCCGCTGCTATAGAGCCTAAGACCATCGGAAAACACAGATATTTACATTACGATTCATAACAATAGCAAAATTACAGTTATGAAGTAGCAACGAAAATAATTTTATGGTTGGGGGTCACCACAACATGAGGAACTGTATTAAAGGGTCGCGGCATTAGAAAGGTTGAGAACCACTGCTCTAGACAATCTGGATCCTTAAAGTTTGATAAAGCTCTCCAAGATGGTGAAGCTCAAGTTTAATGATTCTGATTAACTCTATACAGCAAACCCTCGATTTGGTGGACCTCGATTTAAATATATTTTTATTTATTTCAGGGAGACGGAGAGAGAGAATCATAGATCGGCTGGCTCCTGTCTGTCCCCTTGCTCAGGATCAAGCCTGCAACCAGGGCATGTGCTCTGACCAGTGGACCTCGATTTAACGGACTTTGGATTTCATGAACAAAATTTCAGGTCCATATGTCATATGGGGAAATTAATACCCTATTAATTTAAAAGTGCTTTTAACCAAGATTTGCTTATAATTAAATTAACAGGGTTTTTTTTGTTATTAATTCGCTGTTATTTTTAATAAATTTTAGCAAATAGGCCATATGTTGGGAAAACACTGTAGTAATTTTGCCAACATAAATAAATATTATATACCTGCAACTATACATATTTAAATACAAGATTCACCGCTTGTAAACAATGTTTGGCGAATGATTAGCATGTGATCACACTGCATCTTGCAATAATCGGTTCTGTTGTCACATGGGGTGACTTTCTGCAGCAGTTTCAATGTGTGCAGGCTGATGTTCCTATGTGCTCTAAGTCACACCCCATCTGTGTGCATCTGTTTACTCGTGGTGACTGGTAAGTGCACACATTTATTAGACCTAGTCAGTATAAATTTAAAATTATAGTAATACGTATAGAAAACTTTTCTGTCAAACTTTTCATACATACTTAATTTTAATTACACTAATGTGTCCACAATAAGGAAAAATAGGTAACTAAGTCATTAGTCAAGTTTTTAACATGTGCATTCGGAAAACCTACTTTATTATGTAATAGACTTTCAGCTTTAATGGACACCCCCTTGCCCAAAACTGATATATCGAGGTTCTACTATAATTACCGGAAAGTGGCTTCCCATTGCTTACAAACCAAGTGTAATGCTGGCCTGTGAAGGCTCATTTATTCCAGCCTTTCTGTTGTTCTCAGGCTAACTGAGCATCACTACTATGAAGCAGCTTTCTGGGTGGATGAAAATTATTCACTCTCCTATCTGCAGCCTCAAGATGATTGGTATGAAGGAGATCCAAGAAGGAAGCAGAGTAGGTGGGAAACTACACTCACATCCTCCCGGAACCAAACGGGAATTACAACTAAAATATAGAGCAATCAACCCACTGAAGACAGCTGAAGGGAAGTCTTCTAATCAAGGATTTACAGAAGAACCCACATCCAGATTGGTAGGAAGGGTGAAGATGTGAAAAGGGCTGGCCCAGCTCCCATGAATGCTGGCTAAGATTCTGGAGGGATATTTCAGCGGCAAAAGTTCCCCCTGAGAAGCATGGGGTCTCAACTGCAAGCTTAGCTTCCCAGCCCAGAGCACTAGAGCTAGGAAAAGGCACCCACATAACAATGGCTGTGAAATTCAGCAAGGATTCTGTCCACCAAGGAGAGATGGGAGTCTGCCAGAGACACAGGTGCCTGCTTTAAGGGCCAACACCCAAAATCTCATTTGCAGCCACTCACTCTGAACTCCAGTGGAGGGAGGGCTAAGTGGACTATAGTTGTGAGGACAGACTGTGTGGCTCTGGGGAAAGAATTAAAGAAACAGTTGCCAGGATCCCTGTGCTGAGTCAATCTCCCAATCACAGACACCACCTTTCCCAGCTCTCTCTTCCATAGGGCATCTGCCCAGAGGGAAGCAATAGCTCTACCTTCTGGACCTTGCACCTGCTAAGGAGTCAACTGCCTGGGCAGGGTGTAGAGTTCTAGGCAGACTCAGGGGTTATCAGTGACTGAGCTGGCTTTGTGGCTGGGGCCATTGGTCTTACTTTCCTGTGAACCTGACTGGAGATCTGCTAGCTCCACTCACCAGGCCTCTATTGGCCACAGCTTCCAACTCCTGGTGGCTCTAATCTGGTATAGACTGAGTTGTCTGGCTCTGGGCCCAGGGCCACTCCCCCTACCTTACCCCAAGTCTGACTGGTACCTCCCCGTCATGGGAGATCCACCAGCCCCATTATCCTAACTCCCAGTGGTGGCCCCACCCTGCTGAGATGGGTCTTCTGGCAGAATCTGAGACAGACTGAGTTGTGTAGCACTAGGTTGGGGCCAGATTTCCCTCGCATCCCCGACAGGTGCAGCACCAAATCTTGGTCTGTTTGAGCATGAAAACTTTGCTGGCCTCATCCTAACAACTCCCTGAGATGCCGCCCAACCACAAGGTATGAGAGCACCCAGCCCATGGCAGCTAGATTTGGTATGACCTGGGACATGTGCTGAGTGGCCTCAGACTGAGCACTGGCACAGAGTTTGAACTTGTATCCATCTGGTGAATACCACTCGCCCAACCTGGTGACTCACTAAGAACCTACCTCATGCAACTCAAGTACCACCAGAGGCTCTTTCAGTGATGGAGCCTAACAGGCAGAGGGAGGCAGAGTCAAATCTAGAGATGCCTCAGAACTTTTGCTGACCAGTCCCTGGGCCCAGTGCTGGTAAAAGCCCACCTTGGTGCACAGCTTGTTTTTTGCAATGCACAACCAGGCCCAGCAGAAGCAGCCACAAACTGTAGATCACTTTGTAGCTCCAAACAGATTGCAAAGGGCCAGTCAGAGACAGAATATGACATTGGCCTGTACAAGAACCAACACACCAAGTGGCCAGCTTCAGACAACATCAGAGCAGGATCAAATTAGCTCCACAAGCTGCATATCCAAAGGGAGATCTCAGCAGGCACCAGACTCTGCGGAGGCAAATTCCGCATCATATGGATAGCACTTGCACAGCCTCTCATACAATGTGGTTAGGGTTGACCCTCACAGTCAGACATCTGAGGGTCAACCCAACACACAAATGAGCCAATCGCAATCAAAACTCAATTACAACAGGAGGGCCCACATTACCCACACAAGAGAAGCACAAAAGACAGCCACAGCAATCTTGAGAAAGAACAAAGTGGGAGAGATCACACTATCTGATATCAAACTATACTATAAGGCCATAAGTAATCACAACAGAATGGTACTAGCATAAAAACAGACGTATAGATCAATAGAATGGAACAGAGAGCCCAGATATAAACTCAATTAATATTTGGAGATTATGATGCTAAGTATAATAAGCCAGTCAGAGAAAGACAAATATCACATTATCTCACTCTTATGTGGAATCTAATGAACAAAATAAACTGAAAAACAAAATGGGTCCAGAGACATGGAAGCATCGAACAGACCAACAGATCTCAGAGAGAATGGGGTTGGGGGAGAGGGCGGGAAGAGGTTAACCAAAGAATTTACATGCATATATGCTTAGACCATGGTCACAGTCAATAGTGAGGTGAAGGCCTGGGGTAGGTGGGAGCCCAGTGGAGGGCTGTCCCATTCCCCACTCTGCACAGCCCTTCCACCTCCAGCCCCCAGCTTTGGTTAAATCCTTAGCAAATATTTTGGCCTTTGCATTGAAAAGCTGCAAACTGGTATATAAGACAACTCAATTTTTGCTGAATACAAAGTTCTATTTATTTTTCCTTGCAATATCCTATCTATGTGGAGGGAAATAATTGGCTTTCAGGCTGAATGCTACTAGGAGTGCTATCACATCTGTAGACATTTTTAATCTATACTTGCATATAACTTTAAAACACATTTAAGCTATCTCTCTCAAGGTTTGCAAACAGAGAAAAGGTTCAGTGAAATTACTAGAAACTATACAATCTAAGACAAAAAGAGAAGTAAATCTACATTGTGCTAGATCATAATAAATATTGACAATTCATATTGAAGTATATTCATGCATTTACAGAACATACACAATGGAGCACCCCATGTGCTGGGTTCTGTGGATGTAAGGCATTAGAAGACATACTTCTGTTCAGAAGAAGCAACAGTATATTTGGGGAGACAAACATGAATTCTAATGATTAACAGTGTGGTTGGATGAGTGCCATGATACAGACATGTAACAATCATATTTTTTATTTTTATTGAATTTGTTGGGTGATATTGGTTGATAAAATCACATAGGTTTTACGTTTTAGGATAGGACCCCTGTAAGGAAATTGTTATTTTAACAAATGCCTCAATGTGAGAGCACTAACAGCTATCCTCCACGCAAGCAGGAATAAATAAGTTCTTTATTGGATCTGCCTCTGTCACTGCCTTCCTGTCTAAGAACAGAAGAGGTGGAATGGAGCAGAATCTGTCCCAGACAGCAAATGAAACCTCATAAAGTCTTAGTACTTAAGAGAAGATGAAACGTGAACTACTAAATATCGAGAATTCTTAGAATCAGTGGAAAAACCTATGACAACACAAATACGCCCTCCTTATGGAAAGAGATACAACCAATAGCAAAAGAAAAGTTATGGCATTAATATCCCATAAAAGGACTGGAAGACCCAAAGTCAAAGATAAAACACAAGAGGGTTTAAATTCAATTAAAGTATCTCTTTATCATGTGTAAGTGTCACTATTATAAATTACCTTTTATGATTGAGGATAGTCATCCTGAACAAGGACTCCCAACTGTTCTCTCACTTCCAGTATCTAGCCCTTGTAATCTATTTCTGTGGCAAAGTTAGAGTAATTATCCTAAGAGTTAAACCCAATTGTGCCATCCTCTACTTATAATCTTCTCCTAATTTCTTCCAAAACATAAACAATGAATTCTGAACTGTTTAGGATGTATTGAATATTCCTCAGAATCAGACCTCAATCTGCTTTTCCAGTTTTATCTTCTACCACTTTCCTCCTCCCTACACCAGACTGTTCAACATTCTAGGAACAAATGTGCATACCTGGATATTTATACTGCCTCTTCATGCTATCCCCACACCTATAATTTACTTTTCACTATTCACACTTATCTTTAAGATCCTGCTCAAATGTCTTTCATCAATGAGTCTTCCCTTGGTCCTCTTAGTCACACAATTTGTTCTTGCCTCTACACTGAAATCACATTACGTTAATGTTGAATCGCAACAGTGTTGGAAATTGGCATACTAGAGAGCTGTGTTTCCACAGTACAAATTTCCAACTGGATAAACAACTCCTTAGGCAGAGGTACACTGTCTTATCATGTTCATGTTTTCCTCCTAAACAAGTTTCAGCCAGATGCTTGCATTACTTTAATGCTTGTTCTAATTTCATACTCCATTTAAATTTAGTAATCATTCTAAGGCCTATTAGTATTTATTCTTAGCTATTACAAAAAAAGCTCTATTTTTGTGGGGGTTTTTATGTGTTATTTTTTGGGATAATCCTCATCTGAAGATATTTTTCCACTGATTTTTTTCTTTTCTTTTAGTTTTTAGAGAAAGTGGAAGGGAAGGGGAGAGAAGGGCCAAGAGAGGAGAGAGAGAGAAACATCAGTGTGAGAGAGACACATCAATTGGTTGCCTCCTGCACTTGCCCAGACCAGGGAGCGGGAGTCAAACCTGCAACCCAGGTATGTGCCCTTGACCAGGAATCGAACCCAAGACCCTTCCATTGGCGGGCAGACACTCTAACCACTGAGACACGCTGGCCAAAGCAAAATAGTTCTATTTTTCCAATGCAATATTTTATATCTATAATTTATTAATCAAATTTATCAAAAATCTAGATCAGCGATTTTCAACTGCTATGCTGCAAGAGACACACTGGTGTGCCACAAGAATTTTTAAAACATACAATACCTGACTACTTGGTCAGGAACACTAACCTCTTTTACCTTTGATTGTCAAATTTAAAAATTACAACAGCCAACACAACAGTAGTTGACCATTGTGAATGAATCAAAATTATACTGATTTTTTTGTCAGATCAGCAAAAATATATATATTTTGGTGAGCCACAGATTTTTATTAATTAGTTTCTGTTTGCCATGAGATTAAAAAGTTTAAAAATTATTGATCTAGATCATTAGATCAAATATCAAGTAAAAGTCCAAAGAATTAAGTGACAGTGAATGTCAGATTCACAAAGGGTAGCATCCATGTCATTAATTAATGGAACAAGTTCTTCACAGAACATCTTACCATACCAGAGCAAGCACACGAGTGCCTAAAATGATTTGGTAAATACCATATATGACCTAGATTGCTAGCTACATGTTTACATGTAGAAACAGTGTCATTTGGTTTTTACTGCACTCTCAAACATTACCATTGCAATCTACTCAAAGAAAATATTCAATAATATGTGTCAAATGATGCAAAGATTAAGAAACTTATTATTTCTATTTAAATTGTCTTGTGAGCTATCAAATTTTCAAAGCTGATAGAAACTATACTAGATAGTATTTTTAGATTTTAGACTATTGAGCTGAAAATAGTCTAACAACTTAATAAGTTTCACTAACAACTCAAATTAATTACTATGAAGTAACTTTATATCTATACATAAAAATATAAAATATGATTCTTCCCTTCAAGAAGTTGATTTGCTGGACTAAAATTAACACTTGTGAAAAAGTAAAGAATATAAGAGTATAAAACTAAGATCACTAAATAAGATTTGCTTTAGAATGATGTAGAAAACAGGATTAGAATGTAAAAGTAGTGAAGAGTTGATGTAATAAGGAAAATAAAATTTCCATCTGTAAGAGTTTTTTCTAAAAGAAAAGTTAGATATGTGCACAAAGCTACATCTTGGTGTAAAATGAAATTAACTTGGTATCCAATGGTGAATTAGTTAAGAATTATAAGACGTCCACAAAGCAAATAATCTGAAATGATTAAAAATAACCCTTTTGCCCTAGCAGGTTTGGCTCGGTGGATAGAGCATCAGCCTGAAGACTGAAAGGTCCCAGGTTCGATTCCAGTCAAGGGCACATGCCCAGGTTGCAGGCTCGATCCCCAGTAGGGGTCATCCAGGAGGCAGCTGATCAATGATTCTCTCTCATCATTGATGTTTCTATCTCTCCCTCTCTCTTCCTCTCTGAAATCAATATATATTCCTTTCATAGGTATATAGGTATGAATGAAAAAGAATGATAACATATCAGAATGAGTGTTATATATATTTTACAAAATGAATTACACGTATTAAAGTTTAAAAACCTATAAAGAGAAGTTACCTATGATCCTTGAATTAAGAAAAACATTTATTTCCTTCTTTTTCTTATCCCTATTATCTGCATTTTATGACAAACTTGCAATTCTTTTATAATAAGGAAAATAAACACTAAAAGATTTTCTTAGTACCTAGGAACAATCTGGAACTCAAAGTCAGCATTCTCTTCTCTCTGTGAGCAAGAGAAGAGCTAAAAAAAGATTAAGTCTGTGAGTCTTGAAATAAGTAAAATGCTGTGCTAAAAAGAAAAAATATATAATAAGACATAGCCATTATAACTTCTTAAGGAAGGTATATTGGTTAATTTTATGTGTCAATTATACTGGACCACGAGGTACAAGATATTTGTTCAAACATTAATATGTGTGTCTGTGAGGATGTTTTTAACATTTGAGTCCATAGACTGAATAAAACACATCACCCTTCCTAATGGGATGGTTGTCATCAATCAAATGAAGACTCGAACAGAACAAAAAGATTGAGTAAGCGGGAACATCACCTGCCTGGCTGAGCTGGGACATTGGTCTTCTCCAACCCACAGACTGGAACTTACACCAAGGCTCTCCTGGTTCTGGCCTTCAAACTCAGACTGCACTACTGGCTCGTGTGTGTGTGTGTGTGTGTGTGTGTGTGTGTGTGTGTGTGTATGTGTGTCCATTTGGTTCTGTTTCTCTGAAGGAATTCTCCATAAGAAATATGTTTAAAGAAGGTTAATCTTATAGTGGTATGTAAAATGGACTGGAGTCAGGAAGGCCACAGAGGCTAAGTATCCAGCCTGAAAGATGTTGCAGAAATTGGGCAAAAAGTATGAGGGAATGGCCTCCTGTAGAGCTAGTGGGAACGGGCAGCTTATGGTAAAAAGAGAATCACCAGGGCTGAGTTCTAATTCCAGCTGAGCTATTATGCCCTGGAGTAAGAAAAATCTTATTCCAAAACCTTTGATTCTTCATCTATTAAATGAGTTGTTTAGACCAGAAATCCTCCAGGGTCCTTTTCTGTTCTATAAATCTAAAATCAGATTATCAATATGAAACAATACTTAGCTGATTTTATTTTAACTATGAATACATTGGCTTAACTTTGTTCATTACTACACTGAATATTCCATCAGTACTCAATAAATAAAGCATTTAGTAAGTTCTTTTGGACATCATGGTTTAATTGTAAGGCCTGAAAATGCCCTGCCTTTTAGCAAAGTCTTTGTACTGCCAATTATTAACTTAGCAAACAATAATGGAAAAATAGGCACATTACTTTGAAATATGCCTGTGTTAATCTAATTATTTTTCTTAATCACGGAAAAAAGCCAATTTATGAGAATAACACATTTTATACCAGATTATTTTTTTATAAAGAAACATTAGTCGAAACCGGTTTGGCTCAGTGGATAGAGCGACAGCCTGCGGACTGAAAGGTCCCAGGTTCGATTCCGGTCAAGGGCATGTACCTTGGTTGCGGGCACATCCCCAGTAGGAGGTGTGCAGGAGGCAGCTGATCGATGTTTCTCTCACATCGATGTTTCTAACTCTCTATCCCTCTCCCTTCCTCTCTGTACAATATCAATAAAATATATTTTAAAATTTTAAAAAAAGAAACATTAAATAACTTTAGCACTTAATGTAATTTGAGGATACTGAACAAGGATTGAGTGAGGTTTCCAGACAGCAATGCCAGTTTGATATGTTTGCGTCCCCTTCCCATAGGTTCACTGTGTGTGATGGGTACCTACATGAGTCTAAGCTGGCCTAGGAGAAAGGAGCCTTATTAATCTTATTCCAAACAGAAATATTACGTGAAGCTTTAGAGATACTTAAGTACTGTACTTGAAGATTAACTTCCTGGATGTTCAAATTCATGGGATGCACATTATATGATTCTGGCTTTATAGACACACATGGCAAAGCCCATCTGATCAAATTAAGGCAATTTTACAAACTAATCACTGGGCCACAGAAAATGTAATAAGCCCACAAAGAGTGTACTGACTTACCCACATTCACCAATGCCATTATCAGCCTAACCATACAGTTCTCTGGGTATTTCTGAAGTCAGAAGTTTAGAAGAACATATCCATAATTATTCTTTGGCTAGCATGCTTATTCTCTGTATGCTTATAAAATCAATAGAAGCCTGGCCGGTGTTGATTCAGTGGTTGAGTGTCGACCTATGAACCAGAATGTCATGGCTCAATTCCTGGTCATGGTATATGCCCAGGTTGCGGGCTCGATCCTCAGTGGGGGTAGTGCAGGAGGCAGCCAATCAATGATTCTCTCTCATCGTTGATGTTCCTATCTCTCTCTTCTTTTCTCTTCCTCTCTGAAATCAATAAAAAAAATTAAATCAATAGAAAAGAAAGAAACAGAGAGACAGAGAGAGGAAGAGAGGGGGGAGATGAAAAAAAGAAAGAAAGAAAAAGGAAGAGAGAGAAATAAAGAAAAAAGGACATCTCTATCGACATCTCTTAGAACCTGGACATATATGTACCAGCTCTTAATTTTATAAAATTATTTTTCTTCATCTTGGGTTCTTTTTACAATGAAACCTTGATCTAACAGCATTTAACATCCTGAAGCTTTCAGGTAAGGCCATATTTTACATCATATTTTATTTCTGCTCTTGGCAGTAAACTTGGAATTAGCTAGTCCATATTTTTCATCTAGTCAGCTCCAGGAAAAAGTACAATAGAGAAAGGAAGAAAGAGCCACAGATCTTGACCAACAGAAACTATATTAAACCAGAGGAAAAGTATTCCACTTGCTCTCCAATAGGAAAGGAAAAAAAAAGAGGCTCAATGTTTCCACCATTAAGTGAGGACTTCTTCCAGCAGAGGGGCTCCATGGCAAATCTTTCCCTGACTTTTATCCAGGAATACTGACTATGTCATGACTCCTTTCAACTCCATCTCCTCAGTCCATACTATCAATTAAGGTTTATGAGATCTAGCCTATTATTTCTAAAGAAGGCGGGGGGGGGGGAGAATTTGTTCCAAAATATCTGGTTCTCCCTCTCCACCTGCCTTCATTTATAAAACAAGTCATCTAAATCTCTCAGGCTATTTTTCCACAAGCCTGTTAATAATGTGGTAATGATTATGCTAATACCAGCTGGGAATACATCTATGTGGACATGTTATGGAGTGTGTTGGGGTGAGGGAGGGCTATCTATGTAAGTGCATGAGGAGAACTATTCAATAAAATTATAGTACATGTGTAGCCCTCTTTCCATATTTACTAGTTTGTTGTAAGCTCCTTCTCAAAGGGGAAATAGACCATGCTTCCTTTACAGGGGGAGAGTTATTGAATAACAAAGACCATGTGTTCTGCTACGTCTTATTTGTCTGAGAAGTCTGCAACTATTTTCTAAACCAAATTAATAGCACTATACTAAACTTATTTCCCTGGTGAAAACTTCTGGCTACTAACAAGGCAGGAATACACACCTCACTGTCCCCAAGAGCACAAGAGCACAGTTATATAATCAGTCCATGTAACCAGTCCATTATGGCATCCAAGCAAGGAGAATTCCGCTTGCACACTGTGCAAGGGAAAACGGACACCCTCTAATTAAATGATATTGTTTACACGAGCAATAGAGTATTACATCATTTTCCCTACAAAAAGAAGAGAATGCAAAATTTCAGAAAAGACAGATAGCTATTTAATGTGTAACTTGTCACCACGGTCAGCTTTGGCATAATAAAATGCACATGGAAATTCCCCTGCAGCAAGCCTTTTGCACAGCAGATTCTTCCTCCGTCTGGGTCAGAGGGTGTGTATGTCTCTGAAGGAAATGATATCCCTCCTCTTCTCACACACCCACTTTCTGCGCAGTGAGCTTCAAATAGCATTTCCGAGATGTGTCTGCTGGATGCCGGGGGCACAGAGGCAAGAGGCTGGCAGTGAGCCTCATGTGTGGCTGGGGAAAAAGGAAGTATCTCCTTCCTACAAATCAAGAAAATGCACATCCACCTGACAGCTAAACACAGGAGAACCTGGTGTGTATAGAAACTGCTCTTTTGTGTTTTTACCCCCCAAAAGCCATGTAAATTGTAAACAAAGACAATGCAATTCTGGTAGCAAACTAATCTCAAAAGGGATTTCTAATGTTTTACAACTTTATTCCAGACTACAGTGCCTCCTTATCAAGTATGACTTTTGCCACATCAATATAAGGGCATTTTTTTTTTGCGCATGCTTGAAGCAAATAGACTCCTGTCATCTCAACAAAACTTTCAATGAATGTTGCCAGTTGTAGAGGTTTTATAACACACTCATATTTCAAATGTGGTACTTATGTTCCCAATCCAATATACAGGCATATATGCTTATTATTAAAATGCACTCTATAAATCCCTACTGGGGAGATTTTAGTTCCATTTGGACAACACAACTAAAACATTCTATTCATTCCACAGCATGTTCACTCTCTCCAAGTAAAAATTCTTTCTAGGGCTTCTGATGTAAACTGGAAAAGTTAATTATAATTCACACATGAAAAATCTTTTTAACAGTTGGAATCAGAAGTAAGAAGAGTTAATGGTCCAGTCCAGCAGATAAACTTTTGCAGGTTTCCATCTGAAAGTCATAACATAACCTTTTATTCAGTGTGTCTTTGGTACAGAGGGTTTTTCAAGGCAGAGTTCTTCAAACTGCAAGATGTTAAACAGATGTACTGTAAAGTCTTCCAGGTCTAAACTATGAAGAGTCTGTTTTCAGTCTGTGTGTTGAATCCTTCATTTGTTTTATTCTTTTATCAAGATCTTCAGGTCTGGGTATTTCTGTTGTTCAAATTATTTTGTTGTTATTGTTTCTTAAACTGCATATTTGTTTAGAACCAGATTTTAAAACATATTCTTCTTGAGCTAAGTAAGGAATATTAATTTAAAACTTGCCATTTAAAAACATGTTTTCATCAGGAAAACCTCTGCTTCCTATAGCAGGTGCTGAAAGCCTAATTCCAGATGTTCTGATGTGTAAATAGCCAAGGAAGAATTTGAGAAATGGGTAGAGATGCAAGAAAGAGAAAGGCATAAATAAAAACAGACCAGTCAGAACTTCGGTTCACATGAATCTATAACTAAAAGCCCTTTCTAAACATCTTGGCTTTTGTTTTCCATTGGTGGGCTTCTAACTTAACCATTTCTCATGTTGCAAATGTCCCTTTCCAAAACATGGCGACAGCCCATAGACATTGGACTAAATGTTCACCTGGCTACTCATTACCAACAAATTAATATATTCTTTTCCTATATTGACCAAAACAATATGTTCTACATTCCATTTCAATATGCCGAGATTCAGAACCCTACCTTTGAGATGTCATTTCTCCCATCTTTAACTGCATAGAAGCTTAGAGTTTAACTGCATCAAGACAGCATGATAAACCTCTAAAGCTTAAACCACAGTCTGCAGTTGAAAGGCCAATTTTGCCCCTTTTGTTCTTAGCCATTTGTTACTTGCAGGAATTTTAGAATGCATAGCTCTAGCAGGGTTAAAAGGGTGCTTATAAATGTTTTCTCCTTATTTAGCTCAATGTTGGCAGAACCCTTCCATCATTTCAATGAGACACACATGAGCCGAAAGGCTTTATAACATAGGCAGGCCTTTATAATATGGGCAGCTTCCTTCTCGAATATCCTTTTGCTATCAAACTAATCAGTAGTAAGGGATAATTAAAGCCAGACATAGAACAGAGCTGAGTTTTGGCTACTTTAACCACTTCACTACCCCTCTGCATCTATACTGACAGGGGACTAGAGAGCATAGCCTTGAAGGGTGTCTGGCATGGAGGTTAAGAGCACTTTGGCCCTAGCCAGTTTGGCTCAGTAGATAGCAGCCTGCGGACTGAAGGGTCCCAGGTTCGATTCCAGTCAAGGGCTCATGCCCAGATTGTGGGCATGCAGGAGGCAGCTGATCAATGACTCTCTCTCATCATTGATGTTTCTGTCTCTCCCTCTCCCTTCCTCTCTGAAATCAATCCTATATAATAAAAGCCTAATATGCTAAGTGCCCAGTCCACTGGTCAGCCGTTCAACCAATCAAAGTATAATATGCTAATGATATGCTAAGGTCACTCAACTGCTCGCTATGACATGCCACCAGGGGGCAGAAGTCGACCGGTTGACCAGTCACTATGATGTGCACTGACCACCAGGGGGCAGACACTCCAACCAGTAGGTTAGCTTGCTGCTGGGGTCGGGCCAATCGGAACTGAGCGAAATGGGGCAGACACACCCTGGAACCCTCCTGCAGCCCCTCCCCAGCTGCCCAACCTCCTGCATCCCTCCCTGGCCCCGATCATGCACTGGTGGGGTCCCTCGGCCTGGCCTGTGCCCTCTCGCAATCTGGGACCCCTCAGGGGATGTTGGTGGGCCCAATCCCATGGGCCAGGCTGAGGGACACTACTGGTGCCCAAATTCATGCACTGGGCCTCTAGTAAAAATATATTTTAAAAAATAAAAAGGAGCACAGACTTTGGAATCAGATATACCTGGCTTTTCCTCATGACTACAGCACAGGATGTGTGGGTGGAAAGTTACTTCCCTCCTTGAGACATGGTTTCCCCATTTGTAAAGTGGGTGATGATGAAGATTAATTAGATAAGGTTCCTAAAGGAATCAGCACAGAGCCTGACACTGTGTGCTAAATATTAGGTATTATTGCATTGCCCCACCTGTACCCTACGTTCCAACCAAAGTGAACCCCTCACTCCTCACTGAACCCTAACCTCCTGCCACTGTATTGACAATCCTTTGTTGGTCCTGACTCTTCTGTGGAAGGCTCTTTTCATATATCCTAATATCTACTACCTGTACCAGCTTCCCATCCTCTCCAATTTCTGTCCAAATGATATCCTTCCTCAAGTCACAACTCAAATACCATCTTCTCAAGGCAGTATTTCTTGAACTCTTCTAGTTGTGCCTTCTTACTGTCTTGGATCTCCATGGTTTTTATCTTTCTGCTATAGAGGGTTGAATTAAACATGCACTCATTTAATGTCACATTATAATTATTGGTTTATGGATAATCCCTGTGTTATATTTATTTTCCCTTTCATTCCCAAGCCCCAATACCACTCTCCTCTTACCACAGAAAGTCATTCTAATATACAGGTGTTGGCAAAAGTAGGTTTACAGTTGTGAGTACACAAAACAGTTTATTCTCATATTACTATTTACAATTTATTGCATTATTTTCCATATGAACAACTGTAAACCTACTTTTGCCCACCCCTGTAATGAATCTGTATTTTTTATTAAAAAGGATTCTTGAAAAATATGTACTAGTTTATACATGCATGTAAATTTATTTAAATGGATACTGAGGTAGATTTTATTCTGCTTCTTCTATTGCCCAATGCTGTTTTGTGATCCTTCCATTTTACTATGGATATTTCTAGCTGCTATAATACTCCATGATGTGCACTGCCCACATTCTATCTATACATTTGACAATGAACTCCTGACCACTAAAACGAATCTATTTATATATGACCCCTTAAGGACCTATTTGGAAACATTATTGGTTTTTTATCAAAGAGCTGAATTGCAGGATCACAGGAATAGGTTAAGTTTATTGACTAAGTCAGTGGTTGGCAAACTCATTAGTCAACAGAGCAGCAAACTGCGGCTCGCAAGCCACAGTTTGCCGACCACTGGACTAAGTAATGCCAAACCAGGAAGTTTGCAACAGTGTGCAGTCTCAACAAAGGTGCATGTTGGCTTCTATATCCTTACATCTTGGCCAACACTTGGCTCTATCCAACCTTCTAATTCTTGCTACTTTATTCAGTGTAAACTGACATCTCATGGTGTTTTCCATTTGCACCCCTCTACTAATACATTTAATTTTCATGGTTCTATTTTTCTTGGGCATTTAGCATACATAGCCTGGAGATTTTTTAATAAAAATATTTGTCTGTCCACTTCACTCTTTGCAAAATCATAGATCACTTTAAGGTAGGGGTGTATTTACTTGTTTGTTTGTTTTTGCTCATTTTTTCACTCACTACAGCACCTGAGGAACAACCTAAAACATGTACTCAAAAATAGCACCTGAGGAACAACCTAAAACATGTACTCAAAAATGAATGGAAAGCATGGAAGTATGAGAGGATAAGGACAACTACAGAGAAAAATGAGTGCTTTAAATTCTAAAGTAAGTTGTATATAGTTAATTCTCTTCCTGCTAAAACCATGAGTTCCACTGACCAGTTGAACTGAAAATGGCAGCACCCATTTACTACCTCAGATACCACAGGGAAGGGTAGAAGGAAGGTGCTAACATGCTGCCATTAGTGGAGATTCCACTGTGACATATACATCAGCCCCTGGGTCAGAAGAGCAAGTACCTTCTCTTCACTACTCACTCTAAGGACCTAATGAAAATGAGGCTGCAGCTTCATCTTGGTAACCTCCAAGGTCCTGCTCCTAAATACAGGTGCAAAGACTGGTTCAGAAAATTGCCCTGACTGCCAACATGAACATGCCCTACAGAGTAAGCAGGCATTCACCCAGGAGCCAGTGTGGGTAGTTATACTTCTTTAGCTTTCTGATAAAGGCAGGACAACAATGGTCTTACACTTAATTCAGCCTACCATCACCAACACTTGCTTAATGTATACCGTGAAAGCTGACAAGTCACACAGCATGTTAATCAAAAAACAACGTATTTGAAGTCAAACAGACCTGACCACAATTTTGACTCTGCTACATACCAGATATGTTACTTTTCATTTCTTCTGATGACATCAGTTTCCTCATCCTCATCTGCAAAATGTGGACAATGATACCAGCTTTATAGGGCTATTATAATAGTCAAATGAAATAATGGTACCGTATAATACTTGATGAATGGTAGCTATTTTATTATGCCTTCTAGGGGTCCAGTACATGAATTCATGCACCTTGAAAGGAACTATGGGCCATGAGGCCGTGGTGGGCACAGAGGCGGGTCTCAGGCCATCCTCCGCACCTCTGTCCGACCCCTCCCGCCACGGCTCTGCTCCTCTGTCTGCCGGCAGCCCTGCTCCCGCCACTGCCGCTCCCATGCACTATCAGCACGGGCCCCACTCACACCTGCTGACAGCGCAGAGCAATTGAGGCTGGCACCAGCAGTGGGTGCAAGTGGTGGCTGCTGGCCCAATCACCCCGCAGGAGCAGGGAGAGGTGGAGAAGAAGCCCTCAGGGGTGATTGGGGCTGGCAGCCACCCCTCACCCCACTGACAGTGCTGAGGGATTGGGGCCAGTGCCAGACGCCGGCAGTGGGTGTGAGCAGGGGGGCCTGTGCCAGCAGCAGGTGTGAGTGTTGGGCAGGACTGCAGCACATGGGAGCAAAGAATTTTCAGTAACCACCAGAGGCTCGACCAGCGCCCAGCCTTGGTCTGGCACCCTGCTCATCTGCTCCACCATCCCGCCGTGGCTGACGCCCGCCATGTTCCACACTTTGCCAACTGCTACCGATGCCCACCATGTTCCGCGTGAGCCCCCAGTGGTCAGCACACATCATAGGGACCGGTTGTTCAGTTGTTCAGTTGTTCAGTTGTTCAGTTGTCCCACCATTCAGTCTATTTGCATATTAGGGTTTTATATATATAGATTATTTCACCAACCTATTCCACATTATCAAGATTAAAGCAATAGATGTAAGTATAAAGTATTGGAAAGAAATGTCTATAACTATACGCAATAAATGATTAAGTGGGAGGTTTTCCCTTGCAAAATTAAACTGTATTTGCTATAGTGGGGAAAATATACTATATTAAGTAAGAAAGATTTGGTTCTAGTTTGAGTCCCAGCTCTAACACTTCTTCGCAGTGTGAGCTCAAGCAAATCAGTCTCTTGACCTCAAACCTGTATGCAGGAATAATACTATCTCCTCCACAGAGACACTGTATAAATCTGATGTGATGTTAAATACGAAAACATTTTCAACTTGCAAAATAGCATAAAATATGTTAAATATCGTTGATTTCCAAAGCTTGACAGCATCTTATTACTGGCATATAGTTAGTGCTAAAAACAATAATCTATTCCATGATTCAAAATGTCAGAAGCATTTTTCTAGGGGTAAAAATAATGCTGTCAGAATTTAAATCCTTTTACCTTATCATTGAGAAATGTCCAACTTTTATTTAGTACTTTGGAAATCAGAAGACTCTACATAACATTTGAGACAAAAGAACAGGAACAAGCATTTCTGTGAGGACTAATGAAATAAATGGCTCTTGGTGCCAATGAAGAATTTTGCTTCTACAGCAAAGTGTTTATTTTAATCGTATGGAAATCATGGTGCTTGTAGGTGATCTGGTTTCCCTCTTTTTGCTGGCTGCTAGAAATTTCAGAACCAATGTTGAGGTCACTTCTGAATGTGCTGGGCTACATTTTGTATTTCTTGTTCTCACCTCTTCCCAGAGGTATTCCTTACACATACTTTTCTTTGCCTAGGATTGCCTACTTTCTCTTGTTTTGTTTTTAGGTTTATCATCTCTTGAATTTATTGTTAATGTCTTTTTCCCTACTTTCACTTTCATCTTCTTGAATAAAATTAAAGATAAAGAAACAGAACAATTTCAATGACTAAGAAGGAGTTTGAGCTTCATTTTAGAGACTTTTAAAATATATATATTTTTTTACTGATTTCAGAGAGGAAAGAAGAGGGGGAGAGAGAGAGAAACATCAATGATGGAAAGGATCATTGATCAGCTGCCTCCTGCACACCCCCTCCCTGACCAGGGGATCAAGCCCACAACCCAGGCATGTGCCCTAACCAGGAATTGAACCGTGACCTCCAGGTTCATATGTTGATGCTCAACCACTGAGCCATGTTGGCTGGGCAAGAGCCTTTTAAAGGAGAGACATTCAGCCTTTCTTCACCTGCACTCCCACTTTACAGGGTCAGTAGTCTCACATGTGCAGTCTTTACCCAAGAAAATGTCTCTGGTGTTTAATGTTTACTTCTTATCATTCCATTGTATTGTCAGCACTGAGCCTTAATCTTTGTTTTTTGTTTTTCTGGATGTTTTTTTTTTAATTAAGAAGCATTTCTTGAAAAAATAACCAAGATTGTTAGCTTTTATACTCTAATTGTTAATAGTCTGAACTACTGTTAAAGCTAAAGACACCTTGCTACATGCAGTGCTTGTATGAGGATGGTGCTTGTTTTGTTCTACACAGCTTCAACCTCCAACCAGAAACTTAGAAGACAGAATGCCCTGCTCTAATAAAAGACGTGGTGACCATAACTGTAACCTTATCTGGTTAAGTGTATTATAGGCAGGAGGGGAGAGGATATTTTTACTGCAAAGATCAAGACATAAGCCTTCATTTTCTAATAGTGTGTGCACTAACTTTAAAGTTTTTATATTGTTTCATAGCTTTCATACTAGTACATTTATTTGGTAATCAGTAATAATCCTAATGTTTGCAGTCTTCCAACTGCTCTCAGAGTTTCAAATTCCCAGCATTAAAAATTATTAACACTAAATGGATTAGTATTTTCATTATCTTGATTGTGCTGATGGTTTCTTAAGTTAAAAACATCAATGCTAAATGATGCAAAATAATAATAGTTATTACTGTCATTAATCATAGAATAAAACTGAACTATCAAAACACAATATGGCATGCTTCACCATAGATGTATTTTCTTAGTTGACTTATTGTAAGAGTAACATAATAATAAAGTTAAATTAATTGCCCACTGATGAATGCCACTGAGGTTGTATAGAGGTTAAAGTAAATCAGGTAAAGAAAATAACATGTTTTGAAGATATCCTTGGTCATTACTCTAACAACAAAAAGAAAGGAATATAGAAATTCATATATATGCAATGAAGAACACTAAGGTGACTTATAATGATATAAAACACATATGTATTATTTTCTAAATTTCCCCAAATAGTAATTTTCTAGCTTATAATGTAACTTAAAATTAGCCTTATGCTACTGCATTTTGTCTGGTTTTTGTTGTTGTACTTTTATCTTTAGGAATGTTAATTTTTCACTATCTGATAATTTCCTACCTGTATATTAAACATTATTAGGAAAAGTGTTTATTAGTCTTTTGTATTCTATTAAATTCAAAAATCTTCAAGATCTCTGTTAAAAGATCAGTATATTTTAATGTTACAGGAACCCTACAATGAAGGATTTATGTTTTGTCTATTCAGAGCTACATAACCACAAAAAAATTATTTTTCAAACAGCACATGTGATTTAGTCTACATCAACATCTATAATTCTAATGTATATTTCTATTTTCTCCTGTTTAAATTACTCACTCTAAATACCAGAGTTACACATGGTATATATTTAGAATTATGTTGCAGTAATTAGTGGCTATATTGTTAATGAAGATGAAGCTTTCAGAATTAATGAATAAAAGCCTGAAAAATACTTACCTAATACATAGGAAAAACTCATAATAAGCTTTAACTAGATTTTGTAGCTTTAACCCAAGTTTTAACAAAAATATGAATAACTTCATTTCTTTGTTCTTACTGCAAGGCTAAGGCAAATATTACCCATCTGATTCTGAGGCCAGATTTGATAGGGAAGGCAGCTTTCCTGCACCTGAGGCTCCAGGGTCTGCCACATTGCTTTGGAAAAAGAGAAAATTTTACCCCCAAAGGGAAATGCACAGGCTTATGGATGCTACGGTGTGAAACACTGGAGAAAAGAAGAGGCTCCTTCCTCAAAAAATGTAGGAAGACCTGACAATATTATCTGAAGCCCTAAAGGCAGCCATTCCTAAATCCAGACATTTGCAATGGTGTGAATCTGTACCTCCACATTTTTTCTTTAATCTACTATGAATTGAATTTTGGTCACTAACAACTGAAAAAGTGTGATTTAAGACATCGGTGCTCGTTTTTTTGTTTGTTTGTTTCCTTTTTTTTTTTTTTTAGGTTTTGTGGTTTATTTTCTATTATTCGGTCAGAAGTCATTTAGTACATAACTTCGACCTTTACAATTTTCTGCTGCTGATTTTCTTAAAAACTAGATAATCGTATTTGAAACACATGCATAAAAGAAAATTAACCAGACACATAAAAGGGTCTAAAGGCTCTTTTTTAAGAAAATGTATCAGCTTCTCTCTTCTCAGTGTGAAAAGACGTCCCTCCTCTCAGCTCCCATCACAGCACTCACATGATACCCAGTATTTACATGTCTGTAATTTCCTTGGGACCAGGACCAGATCTTTCCTATCTATATCCTCAGAGTCTAACCAGGTACTTAACATGGAGCATCCTTCAGGAATGCTTGTACAATACTGTCTCAGCATCATGCACCTAAGAACATGCCTGGCCCCAGTTAGCTAGTTCACCACCAATTCTGAGAACAGTCATTGCAAAACTTTCCATTCTCACACCTCTCACAATGCCTTGCCCCCTTACCACTTACAAATAATTTTGCCTCCTGCTTAATAGAGAAAAATGAACTACTTCCACTTCCTGTCCCTTGAACTTTAATCCACCTTTCCCCACCCTGCCTTTTTTCTGCCAGTCACAGAGTATAAAGTACCCTTTCTCCCAGGTTCTGAATTCATTCCTTGCTAGTTCCTTCATATTCATGATATTTTTCCTTTTGTTATGCTCCTTCTTTCTCTAGAATATGAAATCTCTCCCCCGTTGCTTGTACCTTCTCTGAAGTGTGTAAGTCTCCCCATCTTTGATCCAACACCGCTCTTTAATTATCCCTTTGAGTGTCCCTTCACAGTCAAGCTTCTGAAAAGATCAATCCAGCTGATTTCCTCACTCCTAGGAACACTTAAACCTATCCTACCAGAGCTCTACTTCTCCTATTCCGCAGAAATCTCTCTGCACAAACATTTGTCAGCACTTGTACAACTTATTTCCTCCAATAATTCAATATTTTTTCCATGATTTGGAGGGGTTATTGGTTACTTTGAAATATGTTGAAATAAAAGTCAGTGTATTACATGTCTCTCCTTTATAATGTTTCATAAAAATATGAAGGCCAAGCCATAGTGCTAACTGCACTGAATATTATTAATGTAGATCTGGCATCAGTGGATTTATAGAGAATGGTGCTGTTTTAGAGAACAAACGAATACTATCAATTCTTTGTACGCATTTGCAAAAATATTTTTTATAGCAGCACTATTTACAATAGCTAAGATTTGGAAACAGCCTAAGTGCCCAACAGCAGATGAGTGGATTAAAAAACTGTGGTACATCTACAACAATGGAATACTAAGCTGTTGTTAAAAAAAAGAAAGAGCTCTTACCATTTGCAACAACATGGATGGGCATGGAGAGCATTATGCTAAGTGAATAAGCTAGTTGGAGAAAGATAAATATCACATGAAAAAAAAATGGCGGCGGAATATACAGACATGTCCCAAGCCTTGTCCCGGAGCAGATAGAAAGAACAGCTGAGGGTCGCACGGGGAGTGTCTATTGGTGAGTTAAGGGACAGCTATACTCCAGGAGAAGGTGGGGGACTGCTGGACGGGGATCCCCTGACCGGGCAGACCCCACTGCTGCTGGGTTCCCTCCCAGAGCCACGGGCTCAGACGCGGAGACCGCGCCATTTTAAAGGGGAAAGTAGAGGTTATCGGAAGCTTGAAAATCTGCAACTATGGTACCCACCGAACAGCTGCAAACCCCAGAGCACCGGTCCCCATTTGACACAAACACACAGATTCAGAGGAGCTCTACACTCCACCACGGAAAGGTCAGATATCGCCTGGGATAAGGAGAGAGAGAACTACATAACCAGACACCCAGAGAAGAGACACCAGGGGAGACAAAGAAACAGCCCACATATGAAAGAAAAGCAGGCATCACCAGAAAAGGAAGTAAACGAAATGGGGGCAAGCAACCTGCCAGAGAAAGAATTCAGAGAAATGGTCATAAGGTGGCTGAAAAGAATGGAAGACAAATTTGACAGTAGGAGTAAGAACCAAGAGGAAATGAAGAAGAACCAAGAAGAAATGAAAAATGGCATTGCTGCTGTAAAGAACTGAATAGAAAGCATCAAGAGTAGACTAGTAGCAGAGGACCGCATCAGTGAGCTAGAAGACAAGGTAGGAAAAAATACCCAAGTAGAGCAGCTGCTAGAAAAAAAAATTAAAAAGCAGGAGGAGACCATAAGGGAACTTTGGGACAACACGAAACAAAACAACATCCGCATAATACAGGTGCCAGAAGGAGAGGAAACTGAGCAAGGAATAGAAAACCTGTTTGAAGAAATAATGACAGAAAACTTCCCTGATATAGGGAAGAAAAAACCCACACAAATCCAAGAAGCTCACAGAGTCCCAAGCAAAATGAACCCCAAAAGACTGATGCCAAGGCACATTATAATTAAATTGGCAAACACATACGACAAGGTAAGAATCTTAAAAGCAGCCAGAGAGAGACAGAAAGTTACCTACAAAGGAACCCCCATTAGACTAGCAACTGATTTCTCAACAGAAACTCATCAGGCCAGAAGGGAATGGAATGAAATATACAAAGTCATGCAAAGGAAGGGTCTGAATCCAAGAATACTGTACCCAGCAAGGCTATCAATCAAAATTGAAGGTGAAATCAGGAGCTTAACAGACAAAAAAGAACTAAGGGAATTTATTACCACCAAACCAGCAATGCAAGAAATGCTAAAGGGTCTGCTGTAAAAAAAAAAAAAAAGAAAGAAAGAAATAGGAAGCGAAGAAGTAACACAGGGGTAAAGAATAGGAATGGCGACAAATAAGTACCTATCAATAATAACTTTAAATGTAAATGGATTAAATGCCCCAATCAAAAGACATAGGGTAACGGATTGGATAAGAAGACACGACCCGTATATCTGCTGTCTACAAGAAATCCACCTCAGAAAAAAAGACGCACACAGACTGAGGGTGAAGGGATGGAAAAAGGTTTTTCAGGCAAATGGCAATGAAAAAAAAGCTGGGGTAGCAATATTTATATCTGACAAATTAGATCTCAAAGTGAAGGACATAACAAGAGATAAGGAAGGCCACTTCATAATATTAAAGGGAGCAATCCAACAAGAAGAAATAACTCTGGTAAACATATACACACCCAATACAGGAGCACCCAAATACATAAAAAAAAAAGCTACTGGAGGATATCAAAGGAGAGATTGACGGCAATACAATCATAGTAGGAGACTTTAATACCCCACTATCACCATTGGACAAAACCTCTAAACAAAAAAATCAGCAAAGAAACATCAATACTAAATGACTCACTAGACCAGATGACATTAATTGACATCTTCAGAACATTTCACCCCAAAGCCACAGAATATACATTCTTCTCAAGTGCACATAGGTCATTTTCAAAGATAGACCATATGTTGGGACATAGGCAAAGTCTCTTCAAATTCAAGAAGATAGAAATCATATCAAACATCTTCTCAGATCACAGTGGCATAAAACTGGAAATCAACTATAATAAAAACAATCCAAAAAAAATCAAACACATGGAGACTAAACAGCATGCTATTAAACAATGACTGTGTTACCAGAGAGATCAAGGAAGAAATAAAAAAAACATCATGGCAACAGATAACAATGAAAACAAAACAATCCAAAATCTATGGGACACAGCAAAAGCAGTCTTGAGAGGGAAGTTCATAGCTCTACAAGCCTACTGAAAAAAAAAAACAAGAAACAATGGTAATAAATTACCTAACTCTACAACTCAAAGAGTTAGAAAGAGAGCAACAAGAAAAGCCCAGTGTAAGCAGAGGAAGGAAATAATAAAGATCAGAGGAGAGATAAACGACATTGAGACCAAAAAAAAAAAAAAAAATACAAAAGATCAACAAAACCAGGAGCTGGTTCTCTGAAAGGATAAAGAAGATTGATGAACCTCTAGCCAGGCTCACCAAGAAGCAAAGAGAGAGGACCCAACTAAACAAAATAAGAAATGAAAGAGGTGAAATAACAACAGACCCCACCGAAATACAAAGGATTGTTAAAAAATACTATGAACAACTTTATTCCAACAAACTGGACAACCTGGAGTAAATGGACATATTCCTAGATAAATATAACCTTCCAAAACTCAATCAGGAAGAATCTAAACAGATCAATAGGCCCATAACTATGGGAGAAATTGAAGCAGTCATCAAAAAGCTTCCAGCAAACAAAATCTCGGGACCAGACGGCTTCACAGGGGAGTTTTACCAAACATTCAAGGAAGAACTAAAACCTATCCTCCTCAGACTATTCCAAAAAATTTCAAGAGGAAGGATCACTTCCAAGCTCATTCTATGAAGCCAGCATCACCCTAATACCAAAAGCAGATAAAGACCAACACAATGAAAGAGAATTACAGGCCAATATCCCTCATGAACATAGATGCCAAAATCCTCAACAAAATTCTAGCAAATTGGCTCCAGCACTACATCAGAAAGATCATACACCATGACCAAGTAGGATTTACCCCAGGAATGCAAGGATGGTACAATATCTGCAAATCAATAAACGTGATACATCACATGAACAAATTGAGAGATAAAAATCACATAGTCATATCAATTGATGCAGAAAATCATTTGACAAAATCCAACACCCTTTCTTGATAAAAACTCTCAGCAAGGTGGGAATAGAAGGATCATACCTCAACATAATAAAAGCTATATATGAGAAACCCACAGCTAACATCATACTCAATGGGCAAAAACTAAAACCATTTCCCCTAAGAACAGGAACAAGACAGGGATGCCCACTCTCACCATTCCTGTTCGACATAGTACTGGAAGTATTAGCCATTGCAATTAGACAAGAAGAAGAAATAAAAGGCATCCAAATTGGAAAAGAAGAAGTGAAGCTGTCCTTATTTGCAGATGACATGATATTGTACATAAAAAACCTGAAAGACTCCATCAAAAAACTAATAGACTTAATAAATGAATTCGTCAATGTAGCAGGATACAAAATTAACGCCAAGAAATCTATGGCATTTCTATACACCAATAGTGAACTTACAGAAAGAGAGACTAAAAAAGCAATCCCATTTATCATAGCACCAAAAAAAAAAAAATAAGATACCTAGGAATAAACTTAACTAAGGAGGTAAAAGACCTATACACGGAAAACTACAGGACACTGAAAAAAGAGATAGAGGTAGACATAAACAGATGGAAGAACATACCATGTTCATGGATTGGGAGACTCAACATCATTAAAATGTCTATACTACACAAAGCAATCTATAGATTCAATGTACTCCCCATTAAAATACCAATGGCATATTTCACAGACCTAGAAAGAATTCTCCAAAAATTCATCTGGAATAAAAAAGACCCCAAATAGCCACAGCAATCCTGAGAAAGAAGAACAAAGTAGGTGGGATCTCAATACCAGATTTCAAGCTGTATTACAAAGCCACTGTTCTCAAAACTGCCTGGTACTAGCACAAGAACAGACATATAGATCAATGGAATAGAATAGAGAACCCAGAAATCAACCCAAATCACTACACTCAATTAATATTTGACAAAGGAGGCATGAACATACAATGGAGTCAAGACAGTCTCTTCAATAAATGGTGGGAAAATTGGACAGATACATGCAAAAAAAATGAAACTAGATCACCAACTTACACCATACACAAAAAATAAACTCAAAATGGATAAAGGACTTAAACATACGATGAGAAACCATAAAAATACTAGAGGAATCCACAGCCCGAAAAATCTCTGAAATATGCTGAAGCAATTTCTTCACTGATACAGCTCCTAGGGGCAATGGAGACTAAAGAGAAAATAAACAAATGGGACTACATCAAAATAAAAAGCTTTTGCACAACAAAGGAGACCATCAATAAAACAACAGGAAAGCCCACTGCATGGGAGAACATATTTGCCAATGATATCAATGATAAGGGTTTAATCTCCAACATTTACAGGGAACTCATGCAGCTTAACAAAAAGAAGATAAACAACCCAATCAAAAAATGGGCAACCGATCTAAATAGACACTTTTCCAAAGAAGACAGAAGGAAGGCCAAGAGACATATGAAAACCTGCTCAAAGTCACTAATCATCAGAGAGATGCAAATCAAAACAACAATGCGGTACCATCTCACACCTGTCAGAATGGCTATTATCAACAAGTCAAGAAATGACAAGTGCTGGCGAGGATGCAGAGAAAAAGGAACCCTCGTGCACTGCTGGTGGGAATGCAGACTGGTGCAGCCACTGTGGAGAACAGTATGGAGTTTCCTCAAAAAACTAAAAATGGAACTCCCATTTGACCCAAGTGATCCCACTTCCAAGAATATATCCCAAGAAACTAGAAACACAAAACAGAAAGGATATATGCACCCCTATGTTCATAGCAGCACAATTCACCATAGCTAAGATTTGGAAACAGCCTAAGTGCCCATCAGCAGATGAGTGGATTAAAAAACTGTGGTACATCTACACAATGGAATACTACGCTGCAGTAAAAAAGAAGGAGTTTTACCATTTGCAACAACATGGATGGAGATGGAGAGCATTATGCTAAGTGAAATAAGCCAGGCAGAGAAAGATAAATATCACATGATCTCACTCATTTGTGGAATACAATGAACAACATAAACTGATGAACAAAAATAGATCCAGAGACAGAGAAACATCAATCAGAACGTCAAACCTCAGGGAAGGTAGGGGAGGGTGGGGGTAAGGGGAGAGATCAACCAAAGGACTTATATGCATGCATATAAGCCTAATCAATGGACACAGACAACAGGGGGGTGGGGGCATGAATGGGATGTGGGGGGTAATAGGGGAATAAGGACACATCTGTAATACCTTAATCAATAAAGAAATTTAAAAAAAAGATAAATATCACATGATCTCACTAATTTGTGAAATATAATAAACAACATAAACTGATGAACAAAAATAGATCAATTGACAGAGAAGCATCAAATAGACCGTCAAACTTCAGAGGGAAGGTGGCGGGGCGGGGGGTAAGAGATCAACCAAAGGACTTGTATGCATGCATATTAGCATAACCAATGGACACAGACACCAGGGGGTTGAGGACATGTGTGGGAGGATGGGGGTGGCCAGGGAGAGGTCAATGGGGGGGGGGGGGAGGAGACACATGTAATACTATATGTAATACTTAAATAATAAGGAATTTTAAAAAATGTTTATGCATTTTATATGCATTTGCAGAAAGAGAACAGTGCTGTTATAGGTAACCATTCTGACAGGTGTGAGGTGGTACCTCATTGTAGTTTTAATTTGTACATCTCTGATGACTAGTGATGTTGAGCATTTATAGATGATGCAAACATGATTCCCTTATTTAATTTTAGTGGTCAACATAAAATAAATTTTTTTGTGGTTAAATCACCCTAGTTCTTTGTTTATTTAATACATAATAATGCCTCTTAATTTCATGGCTATTACATGGTATATTACTTTAGCTGTACAGTTATTATAGCAACTCATGTTGTATTCTGAATTATCTGAAAACATCTTTGGGAAGATGGAAGGGAGAGTTTTTTATTTAGTAGCCTGTCACAATTTTAAAAAGCAGAAATTGTTAACCAACTCAACTGAACTTAAAGACGACAGTTCTATTCATTCACATGAGCTGAGAGACTAGACTGGTGGCGTGGTATTGATTTAAATTACATAATTAAAACATTTTGTTTATAATTCACATATTAAACATTAATTTATAGGTCCAAAGCTTTATTGTTGTAGAACATAATATTTTTTGGAAGACATAATGGAAGCAGGATGTTTCTTTATGAAATTCCTCTTTTAATATAAAAAAAGTTTTTGTCAAATGTTAACATGAAATGTCTTCTAAAACCTCTTGCATGCTTACTTAGGACCAACTTTAGAAAATTCAACACTACAGGTTAAAAGTAATCTTACCAATTTTGCTCAGTGGATAGAGCATTGGCCCGCGTACTGAAGGGTCCCAGTTCAATTCAGGTCAAGGGCACATACCTGGTTCGAGGCTCGATCCCCAACCCTGACTGGGACATGTGCAAGAGACAACCAGTCGATGTGTCTCTCTCTCACATTAAAGTTTCTCTCTCTCTCTGTCTCCCCTTCCCTTCTACTCTCAAAAAAAAAAAAAAAATCAATGGAAAAATATCCTCACGTGTGGAATAACAAAACAACAAAAAAAGTAATCTTAGACCACCCATAAATACAAAATACACATATACATGCTCATTTAGTGATGTAACACTTGAAATGCTTAATATTTCATGATTTATTGCATCCATTTAAGAATATAAGGAATCCTATAGTTCCCTCCCTCCATTCCAGATAATTGATATACACACAAACACACCTGGCTAGAGCCTAATATTGGACCTATCCCAGGGATAATGGGCCCCAGGTTCATCAATTTTCCCTTAAAAATATAGATGATTTTTCCCTCTGTGGTCCCCAAAGGAGCATAAGACATGGCTAAATTTTGTTTTGTCTTATTTTGTTTTGTTTTGTCATGGTTCTAAAATTACTTTAATGTCCCTGCTGTTGTAAAGTCACTCTAAGACATCAAAATATTTACCAGCGTTGGATCCTTATTCTTGACAATTTCACTCAGTGATACTGGCCAAACCCACAGGAGGCCTCCCTTCCTGCCTGTTTCATCAGCTATTTGATCCTACCTCCCAGGCGTCTGGACAGGTGGATATTCAGAAGAACTGAACTAGAGACCGTCCTGTGCGTGTGGTAGAAACATAGTTTAAAATTTTCTCATGCGCAATACAAACTGAAACCATACAGTTTGGAGACAGATATATCTTGCCCGCTATAATAAGAGCAAGAACTATTATTATTATTAATATACTTCGGAGGAGTTTATCCGAATAGCATTATTTACAACCAGAAAGCAATTCTAATTCAATACTTCCTCATATTTTTATGGCTGATCATGTTGTTAAAAACAAAAAGTAGCCATTAAGAGACTAAAAACCCTCTGCTGTGTAGTGAGATGAGCACTGGCTTTCAGGCCAGAAGACCCAGACCTGCTATGTACTTTGTGGCCATAAGCAGTTTTTTAAGCTCCTGAAGTCCATCTCCTCATCTGTAAAAAGGCATAACACTACATCCCACAGAGTTCTTGTGATGTTTAAAGTAAATTGTTCATGAGCTGGCTTCCACCCTATATCATTGAACCACTTTCTCAACATGCATCTTATGTTCTGGTTGCACCTCCTCGAGGTTCTGTAAAGGTGTCACCTTCATTCTTCCCCCTTTTCTGAATGCCATCTTCCTCTGTCATGTGGATAATAAGTATTAAATAATAAACACTCAATGAAACCTTCCCTGACCACCTCCAAGTTGAATCAGCTCATCCACTAGGTTCCAAGATCAGCCTGTACAAATATTTATTTTAATATTTACTTGTTTCTTGATCCAACTCCCTGACCATACTCTATATTCCTTGAGTTCCTAAACTATGCCTTCCGTTTCTTCCATCTCATCATGCATACTTAGTACATGCCTAACCCATAGCAAAAAAAAAAAAAAACCCTGAATGAATGATTAAATAAATATTTTTTCATGACATATACAAAAAGGGGGGGGGGGGCTTGGTCATTTGTGATGTAGTAGGGATTCAGTTTAAATTAGGTGAATCGAAAATTTAACCTTTAGAGGTAATGGGTCCTTAGGTTACCATGATAGCACTTCATTTTTATGATTTAAACTTCTGGACAGTAACTGCTAGTGGTCCTGAGATATGTTTTATAAAGAAAATAAAGCCCTTGGACTGCGTGGTTCAGTTGGTTGAGCATCGTCCCATTCACTGAGAGGTTGTTGGTTCAATTCCTGGTCAGGGTATATGCCCAGATTTTGGGCTCAGTTTCCCATAGGGGACATGCAGGAGGCCGCTGACTGATTTTTCTCTGCCCCTCTCCCTCTCCCTCTTCCTTCCTCTCTCTCTAAAATCAATAAAAACTTATTTTTTTAAAAAAAAAGAAAAGAAAAAGCATCATCAAATGAATCGCACATATGGTCAGCACATTCTGTTAAGAATATTTTATCTTGTTTGTATTAAGTTAGCATCAAGGTCTTTCAGCTTACAAATCCTATGAAATAGGTACACTAACATATAAGACTTCAATATGTGACAATATGTAAGACTGCTTTTCTCAAGTTTCTTGCTCATTTTAGTCAACTGCTTAGCAGCAGTATTTGAAGAGTTAAGTACACTTCCTGCTATTGGTCAGCTTGATTCTTTATTAAAACAATTATATCTTCATGCCAAAAAGCATATATTATGTTTCCAATAACATTAGGGACATAGAAAGAAAACTGATTCCAAGTAGTCATTTTCTGTAGCTAAAAATTACAAAACACTACTCCAGACTTGCCATAAGTTATAATTAGAACCATTCAAAGGAACAAAAAATAGCAATAAAGCAAGAAACAAATAAACCTTAAGAGTGAATCACAGTACTTCTAGGTATAAACAAATATTGAGGTTCTTGAGTTAGGGAACTACTTGACAAAAGACGCAGACTGCAGGAAGATGATCAGTCGGACAAACAAGAAGGAAAGAATTTACAGAAGAGAAATTAGAGTCAGGTGAGCAATTAGGTTAAAAATCTCCAGACACTGGACTCTGGGGGCGTGTGGTCCACATCAGGGCGGAATGAGCTGTGTGATGCTGCTACTGACCTTGGAAAACTCAACCTTCCATGTGCTTTTGAACATGAACAATTATCTTAACTAGAAATTTCTGTAGTGAGGACGAAATTTATATTCTCCAACTCAGTTGCTTTACTTTCTATCATTGACATGGTTTTCCTTATAGGCTTCATTCTACTGATGTCAAAACAGACAAACAAAAAAATCTTTTAACTTGAATAGGAAAACTTCCTTTTTCCTCCGGAGATGGAATTGTCAGTGTTCCTTTATCCTCTGGGTTTTCTTGGGCCTCTGCTGAGATGCCCTACAATCTGCTCACTTTACTGGGAATCCTCGGCTAGTGACACGAAGCATGCTGATCTGGTTTTCATGGTGTCAGATTGGCTCTCACTGCTGCTGACCATGGAGCTTGCCATTGTGCTTGGTGTTGAGATCCCAGCATTTGTCATCCTCCAGTACCCAGCCCTTTGGTCCACTGGTCCTCCCAGAATGGAGCAGAAATAGGGACGAAGGCCTTCAGCTGCCTTCTCTGCTGCACAGCATAGTTTGCAGGACTCTGCCCAAGCACCCTTAGCCTCCCCCATTAGCCATTGGCCCTCTACTGTCATGTGGGATGTTTTGCCATGACAAAAAGTCTGCAACTCCCCCAGGCTTTTTCTAAGTAAATGGGAGTATCGATTTCCAATGTTCTTGAACTAAGACAAATATGAATATTTTACTTGTCCTTTCCCAAACTTCAAGATGCCACCTGGAGGTGGCAGGATGTGGAAATGAAGGTTTTCTGTCAGCTTTCTTGACTTCCTTCTCTTTCAGTGATGCACTCTAGTACTGGGAGATCTGCTCTTCTCCACATTGTGGGAACTTCCCATAAGTTCTAAACTGTGCTCTTCTCTGCTCTGTTCTGACCATGATCCCTCTCCAAGTTCTGATTTGTAAGGAAATCATAACAAACATCTCTCTTTTTTTCTCAAAAGAGAATGTTGGTGCTTACTTCAAGACCATCATCTTGCTACAGATGTGGGAACTTCTATTTGAAGGTTGAATGCCAAATGGTGACTTTATTGTTCTCAGCAGGAACTGTCCTTTCCATGAAGTAATGGATGCTATTGATTAATAATTAGGAATAATTAAGGAACAAGTAGACACCTGGGATTATAAGGAATCTCATATTATTTTAATACCCCAAAAAAATATCTCACAACTAAATATATAGCTCAAAAGAATTCATTTCTATGAATTTATTTATTTACATTAAGATTAACTTGAGCCATTGTTTGTTTTCCTTCTTATACATTTTTCAATTACAGTTGACATTCAGTATTATTTTATATTAGTTTTAGCACCCAGCCCTTTGGTCCACCGGTCCACTATTAGTTTTAGTACCCAGCCCTTTGGTCCAGTGGTCCACTATTACTATACAGAATAGTAATTAGACATTTATATCACTTGAGCCATTCTTAACAGTTTCAATATAGTTAACAAATTACTCTTTTTTTGTACAAACTTTTCATCCATCAGAGAAAACATAATAAAAGTAAAGATCACAGATCCTTTCTCACTAAACAAAAGAATACAAAATCTACTGGCCTAAAATTTTTTCCATTGTTAATGCATGAAGAAATTACTGTAATGAAATATGGTTTTTCTGTAGGAATATAACCCATGATCAAAATATCACATATTTAATGTTCATAAAGATGATTCTGAATTAATAATATTTAAGGTATTTTAAGTCTGAACCATCCCCAAATAATATCATAAATAGCAATTTACCCTGAGGTTGAGAGAATCTTCCCTCTCTTAGGGAAATAACTGATCAAACTGTATAGTCCAATCAAAGTAAACAATAAAAACTAACATTGATTGAGTGTGCCTGTTATGTACCAGAAACTGTTCTAAAGGTATCACATGTATTACTTTAGTTCACCTTCATTGCAATCTTTCAAGCTAAGTATACTTATTATTTTAGATTTTACAAATTAGAAAATGTAGGCACAGAAAGGCTAAGTAGCTTTCTCACCACCAGTCAACGAATTAGAAGCCGAACCTAGACAAACTCACTTCCTAGTCTTTACATCTAACCATGATCCTATGCTGCCTGACAGGTAAAGGAAATGTGAGGGCACTGATTCTAAAATGCAAAAAAGGAAAGAACGAGGCACAAAGACTCTGCTGTCTTTAGAAGGACAAAAGAAGGGACTGGGATTCCATATTTAGAGCTGGCATGCGTGATAACTCCCAGAACCATATGTTTCAAATGACCCAATCATTGGGTCTTTCATTTCTGATCATTTGACATTTTTAAGCATGAATCATTTAATGAAAAAATTACAGGGCTTTCTTTTGAACACATTGTTTATTTGTCACCAAGAGATCTCAGATATACTTTAAACAAATTCCTTCTATAAAGGAAAGACTACATACCCTCATGAATGGCATAATCCAAAAATAGAAATTATTTAAAACAGCTCTAACACCTTTTCTAAATTTCCTACATTGTGAAATGACAGCAGTGTCTCCCTTTCAACACTGCCTTCTAGTCAATGTTAAAAGAAATAAACCATCCCCACATGCTCATATTTGGTGTTTACTTTTCCATCAGTCATCTAAAATGGGATGCAGGAAAAGGGATGTGTCTGTCTCTGTTAGAGAGAGAAGAAAAGTGAAGGAAAGAAAATCTAATGCAACAAGAGAGTTGCCAGATTTGGAACTGATTGAAAGAGTTTTGTGTCACCAAACATTTTTCAAAGACCTATCAATCTGCAACTCTTTTTATAAACCAACCTGTAATGACTGGTGTTTCCACACATTTCCTTCACACACTTGCTTCTGAGTTTGGCAGTGCCTTTGATTTGAAAAAGAATTTCAAACTTTAGATCATCACAAAGAACCTCTGGCATCATGAAAAAGAATATTTAGATCAGAAAGACTTAAAGGAATGTAAGCTAGAGTTCCAAAGTAGTTTAAACTTTCATTACAGAGATGCTGAAAGCCACACTGCTGTGCTTACAAGTATGTTTATAGGTGATGCCATTTATAACTCAGACTAACTAAATGAGAATTTAGAAGGATGTGAGAAAGGAAAGCATGTATTAAAATTAATATTAAATAAAAATATAAACTTTCTAGTATATCAAATACTAAGGTAGACCCAAGCCAAATCATCATGTTCCTATGCACATCCTCTGGCATCAAGGAAAAACCACCTTAGGAAAAACAACAAATCCTTAAAATAACAGAAAAGTGCCAGCACTAACAACACTGGTATAATTAGTACTCCCTGGGAGAATTCAAAGAAAGCAGAGTAATGAAATGTGTCACCTGCTGACTGGTACAGCCACTTCAGAAAACAAAGAGCACAACAGACAAGGGTTCAGAACGTACCGCCAGAAGAGAACAGAATGCCCAGCTGCAAAATACCTGACTCCTTTATGAATATACTAAACTCATTCCCCCTCCCCACCTGCACACAGCTGGTTCTCAAGAAGTTTGTCCCCAACCAGCAGCATCAACATCATCTAGGAACTTGTCAGAGATACAAATTCTCAGGCCCCACCCTAGACCAACCGAATAAGAAACTCTGGAGGTGAGGTCCAGTAATCTGTTTTCATAAACCTGAAAGATTATCGCAAAGCACACAAAAGTCTGGTATCCACTACCTTAAACATCACAACCTTATCAGTAAGAAGTGGTCTGTGAACCCCAGTAGGAATAACAGTCAAGAGTTATTGAGGGCTTACTATGAGCAAAGCACTCTCCATGACATATTACCTATACTTGCTCATTTAATCATTCTATGGCAACTCTATAACTGCTACATTCATGTAATTTGTCAGCTAGACAGGGCACAGTGAAACTAAGTTACTAAAAATACACAGTGCTATTATGAGAAGTGTTTCTTTTTTTAAAAAAAAATCACTTTTTGTCTTATTGTGACTCCCTATAATGATGCACCATTTTAGAGTGGCACCTTTATATTTTCATTTTTTTAAATTATAGTTTGCATTGTTTTATTTCAGGTGCACAACATAGTGTTTGGACAATCATATATTTTAAAAGTGGTCCCCCCCTGATATTTCAAGTACCCACCAGGTACCATACATAGTTATTAGGATATTATAGACCATATTCCCCATGTTGTACTTTATATCTCTGTGACTATTTAGTGACTACCAATTTATACTTCTTAATCCCTTCACCTTTTTCAACTCCCCAATCCCCTCCCATCTGTCGACCATCAGCTTGTTCTCTGTATCTATGAGTCTGTTTCTACTTTGTTTGTTTAATTTACTCTTTATACTGCACATATAAGTGAAATCATATGGTATTTGTCTTTCTCTGTCTGACTTATTTCACTGAGCATAATACCCTCTAGGTGTATCCATGCTGTTGCAAATGGTAAGATTTCATTCTTTTTTATGGCCGAGTAATAGAGAAGTATGAGTTTCCTGAATGTCTACCTACCAATAGTAACAGAGACATGAACACTAGGAGGCCTGAGAAGAGGATTTCCAAGTACCCTTAAAGCAACTTTTACTGGTAAAAATCTTCATAAATTTTTGAAATTTCTCTTGAAAGATGAGCAGGTCAAGGCCTAGTTTTGTGTGTTTGTTTGTTTGTTTGTTTTCATGAATAACTTCTTGAATCATTTCCAATCTGATATCCTTCATTATGGTCCACAATGGGAGCTGAACTGAGTCTAGCTAGCAAGATGCCCTGGATAGTGTTGGTGAGAAGTAAGTGAGATGGTAGATATTGAAACCAAATTGTCAAGTCTGACCAGCACCAAACACCTTCATTTCATCCCTGCTCCCAACACCACAGCCTTATGCTATCAATGGATATTCATAGTGCTAACGGACAGAGAATATAAAAGAATTCAAGATATAAATCAGGCTTGTGTCTAAGTGTGTAAATGACAGCTAAAATCAGAAAATAGACAGCAGCCTCTGTTTATTTCCCTATGTAGATCTATTACCTCTTTTCCAGTAATTCAAGCCTGAAACCTTGAAATCTTATTGAGCATTCCTCTTTCTTCACTGTCTCATCCAAGAAATCACCAAAGACTAAAATTATTTTGCTCAGAATTTTCTATATGTCACTTTCCACCACAACTTCCCCTACTTTATCTCAGGCCCTTACCTTCTCTCCTCATCCTAGGTTACTGCAATGGTCTCTTAATCTCCTTCTCCCTTATCCTATATAATAAAAGGCCTCCATGCAAATCGACCAAACTGTGGAATGCCCAGTCGCTATGACGTGCACTGACCTCCAGGGGGCAGACACTCAACGCAGGAGCTGCCCCTGGTGGTCAGTGTGCTCCCACATGGGGAGCGCCTCTCAGCCAGAAGCCAGGCTCATGGCTGGCAAATGCAGCGGCAGTGGCGGGAGCCTCTCTCGCCTCAACAGCAACGCTAAGGATGTTTGCCTGTTGGCTCCCCTGTGGGAAGCAGGCCTAAGCTGTCAGTCATACATCCCCCGAGGGCTCCTGGACTGCAAGAGGGCACAGTCTTACTGAGGAACCCCCCCAAGTGCACAAATTTTGTGCACCAGGCCTCTAGTGTTTACCATAAAAACTGTTGTCAAATAAAGCCACTTTTATCATGATGCTTCCTTGCTCACAACCCTTCCTTACTGACAGGATAAAGTCCGAACTCTATGGACATAAATATAAACATCTTCATTGCCTGACTCCAGCTTTATCTTGAACTCTTTCTTTATGTGAATCCTAAAGCTCAATCAGTTTTATAGTCACTCTCCAAACCATGTCCTGAATGTTCCAGCAGCTCTTCTCCATCCCTCTCCACAGCTTGAGAAAAAAGACAATAGATGAAAAATGCAAGTGAGGATAGGCATTAAGGCGGAGAATAAATTAAAGCCTGCTTACTATCTAGGATTTAATTATAGATCAGTGCTTCCAAATTCATTATTTTGCCATGTTGAATTTACAACTGTTAGGAGAAAATACTAAGTGTCTAAAAGTTTAACATTGGTCTTTGGTTAACCTATATAGCAGCATTTGGATTAAATATTAAGCTAGTGCTACTCCAGATGTCAGGAGTAAACATATTTATAAAGGAAGAAGGCTTCTGCTCCAGATGTGACACTGACACCCTTTTCCTCTTTCCATGAAACTACCCCTGAATCCAAGGTTCCTGGGTTTGACCAAATTCATTGCTGAAGTAAGAGGGATTCCTAATTTGTCCTTATGAAATGACCCTCCACCTACCAAAACCATTCAACTGAGTTCTTCAAAAACAGCTATTAAAAACTAACAAGAATCATCAACATTTAGGGGAAACTAAAAGAGTGATTCAAATGTTCCAAACAGAAGTAATCCCTAAGAAATAAGAATTTCTGAAAGAAATACAACTTTTAAAAGGATTATCCTATCTAATAAAAGAGTAATATGCAAATTAACCATCACTCCTCTACACCCACAAGCCACGCCCACCAGCCAATCAGGAGTGAATATGCAAATAAACCCAACCAAGATGGCTACGGCCACAGAGAGCAGGAGGGAGGCTTGGGTTTCCCCAGCAATGGAGGAAGCCAAGCTTTCCACCTGCCCTTGCCAGCCTAGGCCTCCACTCAAGGCTACAAAGTTTCAATGATAGAAGATACATAAACCCAAACAGAAATGGCAGCAGCCACGGAGCTGGAAAGAGCAGGAGGCTAGGGTTGCCCCCGGCGATGGAGGAAGCCAAGCTATCCACACACCCTGGTCAGCCCAGGCCTCTGCTTAAGGCTACAAAGTTTCAATTATAGAAGATACATAAATCCCAAAAAAAATGGCTGCCGCCACAGAGCAAGCAGGAGGCTTGGCTCTGCTCCAGGCTACAAAGTTTTAATTGTAGAAAATAAATAAACCCCAGATCCCAGGGCCTCCACTTGGGTTGCCTGGGGGCGTGGCCAGCCTGCAAACCACCACAGGCCCCTCGCCCAGGCCACCCCATGCCCCAAGGGAACCCCCACCCTGATCCGGGACACCCTTCAGGGCAAACCAGCTGGCCCCCACCTGTGCACCAGGCCTCTATCCTATCTAATAAAAGAGTAATATGAGATTGACCATCACTCCAACACACAAGATGGCTGCCCCCATGTGGTCAAAGATCCTGCCCCCATGTGGACACAAGATGGCCACCACAGATGGCCAACAGGGGAGGGCAGTTGGGAGGGACCAGGCCTGCAAGGGAGGGCAGTTGTGGGCGATCAGGCCAGCAGGGAAAGGCATTTGGGAGGGACCCAGGCCTGCAGGGGAGAACAGTTAGGGGTGACCAAGCCAGCAGAGGAGGGATGTTGGGGGCGACCAGGCCTACAGGGAAAGGCAGTTGGGAGGGACCCAGGCCTGCAGGGGAGAGCAGTTAGGGGTGAACAGGCCGGCAGAGGAGGGAAGTTGGGGGCATACAGGCTGGCAGGGGAGCAGTTAGGCATCAATCAGGCTGGCAGGGGAGTGGTTAGGGGGTGATCAGGCTGGCAGGCAGAAGCAGTTAGGGGCAATCAGGAAGGCAGGCAGGCAAGTAGTTGGGAGCCAGCAGTCCTGGATTGTGAGAGGGATGTCCAACTGCCCGTTTAGGACCCGATCGAGGGGTCCCAGATTGGAGAGGGTGCAGGCTGGGCTGAGGGACACCCCCGCAGTGCACGAATTTCATGCACCAGGCCTCTAGTCCTATAATAAAAAGCTAATATGCTAATTAGACCGAACAGCAGAATGACCGTCCAGATGACCGAAGCCAGGGCTGCGAGGGCCAAGCCCCTTGCACAAATTTTGTGCATCAGGCCTCTAGTAATTATTATAATTGACAAATCCAAAGAAAATATTGCATTCTTTTAAAAAAACACTGCTCAGAAGAAAGAAGAAAAAGAGAAGAGGAAGAGAAGGAATGAGAGAAATAATTGCCTATCTTGGAAATTAAAAACACTGTGGCCTCTGGACGAAAATCATACACCTATGAATGAGGACAGTGAGGGGGGGGAAGGGGAAGGGCAGACGAAAATCATACACCTATGAATGAGGACAGCAGGCGGGGGGGGGGGGTAAGGGCAGGGGGAAGGGTGAGAACCGGGTGGAGGGGAGCTATGGGGGAAAAAAGAGGAACAACTGTAATAATCTGAACAATAAAGATTTATTTTAAAAAAACACTGTGGCTAAAATAAATCAATAGTGAGTAAATATTAAGATGGATATGGATAAAAATTCAATTAGAGCCTTAGAACAGTGGTCGGCAAACTGCGGCTCACGAGCCACATGCGGCTCGCGAGCCACGGTTTGCCACTCTGTTGACTAATGAGTTTGCGGACCACTAGATAGGGGCTTAATCACAAGGAACAACAACAGCCTGTAATTGTTGGAATCGAGAGTCTAGATCAGTGATCGGCCAACTCATTAGTCAACAGAGCGGAAAACCGCGGCTCGCGAGCTGCAGTTTGCCGACCACTGCCTTAGAAGATCATAAGAAATCTCCCAGTGTATAGTAAAAGGGAAAAAATAGAGGTCTTAGCAAATACACTAAAAAAGGAAAAAACATACAGAATCAAGCATGTAGTGTAAAAAACAAAATTAGCATTCTTTATCAACAATCTGATATCCAGTGAAACATTTAGAAAATTATTAAAATAAATGAGTTTACTAAGCCAGATGGATATAATATCAACATAAAAAATCAGCAGCTATCTTACATACTAACAATAACAAATTAGAGGATGCACCCCATAAAGATTTCATTCAGAACTCAAATAATACTCATATGATAGCTGAGAATAAAGATGAAGTAAATGTGCCAAACATATTTTTAGAAAAACTGTCAATCTGTCAATCTTTCCATGGACATAAAATAAGGCTTAAATCCTTATTTAAGAAACATCATGCTTCTGAAAGGGAAGATTCAATATCGTAAAAGTGTAAATTTGCCCTCAAATTAATCTACAAATTACAGAAATCAGTCCTATCACTCTAAACTCTATGCAAAATAGATTCAGGAAACGAGCAACATTTTTTAAAAAGAAGAAAGTTTGGCCTAATGTACTATGCAACTGCAGTAATTAAAAGCCAGCAAAAAACTAACCCAAGTATATGTGTACTAGACAGTAAGGAGAATAGAGAATCCACAAAAAGATACATGAAATTTATTCTGATTATGGTACTATTACAAAGCAGCAGGAAAAGGAAGACTACAAAAATAAATGGCTTTGGGATATTTGGCTTTCATTTGTTTAAAAAACAAATTAAGGTATAGTCTTATAGACAAAAAATCTTGAAATAATAAAGAGCTAAAAACAAAGCTATAATATGTCAAGGAAAAAACAAATATGACCAGTTTAATAACTTTAAAAGAGTAGCTCATCTTATGCAAACACAAAGCCCAGGCATCACAAATGAAAAAAAACAATTTATTTCACTACATTAGAAACTAAAATGGCCTTTTGGCAAAAATAGATAAAGCAACAAAAAGTATAAATAAAGTTAAAAGACAAGCAGCATTGTGGAAAATACATTTACTGTTTTTAACTACAAAAGAGGTTATAATTCCTAATATACAAAAGTAAAAATGTCTTAAAAGATAATAGCAAAATAGGCAAAGGATTTTAACAGTTAAGACAAATAGACATCAGAAAGTCTCATTACTTTTTTTCATTTTTATTTTAATCTAGGACATGAAACTGCTAATTCTAGTGTTTATGAAATGCAAATGCCATCACTTTTAGGCAATTAGATTACTGTAAGCTAAAAAGACTGATAATATCTAGTATTAGTGATAATGTGGGAAAACAAGCATTCTCCATTCAGCTTTGACTGGAGTATAAATTAACACCTCCTTTGAAAAGCATTTGGTAGGTTTTACAAAAAATTAAATTGTGCTGACCCAGCCAACCAGAAGTAATACTTTAAGAAATTTATTCTAGCCCTAACCGGTTTGGCTCAGTGGATAGAGCATTGACCTTGGGACTGAAGGGTCCCAGGTTCAATTCCGGTCAAGGGCATGTATATTGGTTGCAGGCACATCCCCAGTGGGGAGTGTGCAGGAGGCAGCTGATTGATGTTTCTCTCTCATCGATGTTTCTAACTCTCTATCCCTCTCCCTTCCACTCTGTAAAAAAAGCAATAAAATATATTTTTTAAAAAAGAAATTTATTCTAGAAATACTTGCCCAAGTCAAGATAAAAATGAAGATGTTCATTGTCTTCCTATGTGTATCAGTTAAACATTTCAAGTCACAATTATAACATCTAAAGAAATTTGTTACTTCCACATAATATGCATTCTTTTTTAAAAGTAATAATATATTAATACTGGTTTATTAAATGTAACAAATACACCATAACAATGTAAGATGTCAATAATTGGTGAAACTAGTGCCAGGTTCATGGGAACTCTGTACTATCTTAATTTTTCTGTAAATGTAAAATTATTTTTTTTAATATATTTTATTGATTTTTTTACAGAGAGGAAGGGAGAGGGAGAGGGATAGAGAGTTAGAAACATTGATGAGAGAGAAACATTGATTCAGCTGCCTCCTGCACACTCCCCACTGGGGATGTGCCCGCAACCAAGGTACATGCCCTTGACTGGAATCGAACCTGGGACCTTTCAGTCTGCAGGTCGACGCTCTATCCACTGGGCCAAACCAGTTAGGGCTAAAATTATTTTATATTATTATTTTAAATTTTATTTTATTATTGACAGTATTACAGATGTCTCCAAATTTTCTCCCAGTTTACCCCCCTCCTCCCAGCCCCTGCCCCACCCCAGGTCTTTACCACACTATTATCTGTGTCCATTGGTTATGCATATATGTATATGAGTTCTTTGGTTAATCTCTTCCCATCTCCTCCCCCCCTCCCTTCTGAGATATGTCAGCCTGTTCCATGCCTTCGTACCTTTGGACCTATTTTGTTTATCAGTTTATTATGTTTACTAGAGCCCTGGTGCACAAATTCGTGCACGGATGAGGTCCCTCAGCCTGGCAGATCAGGGTCGATTGGGGCCAGCTGGCCAGAGGGAGGGACTGCGGGAGGTTGGCTGGCCACGGGAGGTTGGCTGTGGGAGCGCATTGACCACCAGGGGGCAGCTCCTGCATTTAGCGTCTGTCCCCTGGGAGTCAGTGTGTTTCATAGCGACCAGTCGTTCAGTCCTTTGGTCGCTTAGGCTTTTCTATATATAAATTAGATTCCACATATAAGTGAAATCATGTGATATTTATCTTTCTCTGACTGCCTTATTTCACTCAACATAATACTCTCCAGGTCCATCCATGTTGTCACAAAGGGTAAGAAGCCCTTCCTTTTTACATCTGCATAGTATTCCATTGTGTACCAGTAAATGTACCACTGCTTTTTTATTCCTCATCTACTAATGGGCACTTGGGCTGTTTCCATTTCTTAGCTATTGTAAATAATGCTGCTATGAATATAGGGGTGCACATATTCTTTCTGACTGGTGTTTTGGGATTCTTAGGATATATTCCTAGAAGTGAGATCACTGGGTCAAAGAGTAGTTCTATTTTTTATTTTTTTTAGTAAATTCCATATTGTTTTCCATAGTAACTACACCAATCTACATTCCCACCAGCAGTGTACTAGGGTTTCCTTTTCTCCACATCCTCACTAGCACTTGTTGTTTGTTGACTTATTGATGGTAGCCATTCTGACAGGTGTGAGGTGATAGCTCTCTGATGATTAGTGATTGAGCATTTAGATAACCACTAGTGATTGAGCATTACAGATAACCATTTCTCTTGGTTATCTGTATGTCTTCTATGGAGAATTGCCTATTCAGGTCCTGTGCCATTTTTAAATTGGGTTATTTGTCTTCCTTTTGTTGAGCTGCATTAGTACTTAATATATTTTATAAATTAACCCCTTATCAGATATGTCATTGGCAAATATGTTCACCCATACAGTAGGATCCCTTTTCATTTTGAGGATGATTTCTTTTGCTGTGCAGAAGCTTCTTAGTTTGATGCAGTCTCATTTGTTTATTTTTTCCTTTGTTTCTCATGTCCAAGGAGATGTATTGGTGAAAATTCTAATACAAAAGATGTCTGAGATTTTGCTGCCTATGTTTTCTTCTAGGATTTTTATGGTTTCCCAACTTACACTTAAGTATTTTATCCATCTTGAGCTTATCCCCGTGTGTGTTGTAAATGGTGATCTAGTTGTTTTGTGTGTGTGTGTGTGTGTGTGTGGTTTTTTTTCATGTACCTGTCCAATGTTCCCAACACCACTTACTCAAGAGACTGTCTTTACTCCAGTGTATGCTCTTGCCTACTTTTTCAAATATTAATAGGCCATGATTATGTAGGTCGATTTCTGGGGTTTCTGTTCTGGTCCATTTATCTAAATGCCCATTCTTATGCCAGTATCAGGCTGTTTTGATTACAACTGCTTTGTAGTATAGTTTGATATCTGGTATTTTGATACCTACACCTTTGTTCTTCTTTCTTAAGATTGATATAGCTATTCAGGGTCTTTTTTGATTCCATATAAATTTTTGGAATATTTGTACTAGATCTGTGAAATATGCCACTGATATTTTAATAGGAATTGTAATGAGTCTATAAATTGCTTTGGGTAATATGGGCATCTTAATTATGTTAATTCTTCCAATGCATAAACATGATACATTCTTCCATTTTATTGTATCTTCCTCTTTCTTTTTTCAATGTCCTGTCATTTTTTGTTGTTGTTTTGTAAAATTTTTTATTGATTTTTATAAAGAAAGGAGGGGAAAAAGATAGAGATAGAGATAGAGATAGAGATAGAGATAGAGATAGAGATAGAGATAGAGAGATAGAGATAGAGAGAGAGAGAGAGAGAGAGAGAGAGAGAGAGAGAGAGAAACATCGATGTAAGAGCAAAACATCAACCAGATAGAACCAGCGAACTTTTGGTGCATGGGACGATGCTCAACCAACTTTACCACACTGGCGAGGGTAATGTCCTGTAGTTTTCCAAGTACAGGTGTTTTTACCTCCTTGGGTAACTATTCCAAGGTATCTTATTTTTTTGTTGTTGCAATGGTAATTGGAATGGATTCTTTAGTTTCTCTTTTTTGAGAGTTCATTATTTGTATATAAAAATGCCATCAATTTCTGCTACTTTGCTGAATTCATTTAACAATTCTTTAAAAATACATATTTAGATTATTAAAATTTAAAAATAATCCTATGTAATAAAAACCCTAAGGGTGTAACAACCATAATGACCATCAGGGGCCAGCAGCTCAACCCAGGAGGAGGGGGAGGGGGGCACAGTGAGGCCTGGAGGCGCATGCTATGGCCCAGGGATCTTGGGAACTGCAAGCCCAGAACTTGCCTTCCAATAAAAAAATAAATAAATTGAATTTTTTTTAAAAAAATGGCCTATGCTGCCACTCTGGGAAGAACGGCTCCAGGAGGGAAAGGCCTCCCCAGGCCCCGCCTGGCCTGGCTGACACTCAGCGGGCTCGCAGGGACTCAGGCAAGTGGCGGATGGGGGCCGCTGCTGCTGCAAGGGCCGGGCCCAAGCTCAGGCAAGCGGCAGATGGCGGCTGGTCCCAGGCTCACGGTGGGCAGATAAAAATCAGGAGTGATACCTCTCGGCTGTGAAGATCACCCCTGAGGAGCCAAGGGTCCCAGACCCACAGCAGGACACCCAGTGGATGGGTCCAGTGCCAGGGAATGAACAAGAGAAGGAAGTCCTTGAGATGAGATACTTAAATTAGTAATGGCAGTATTTCTTGATCTTAAAGCCTCAGCAACAATAAATTCACATATACCCCATGTAAATGTAGAACAAGTGAAAGCGTTTTGTTTCAATCCTGACCACATCCAGTTTTACTTTTATCACATTTTCTATAATCTAGATTTTTCACCTATATTCTTCAGTGCATGACAATTCAAGGTACTTTACATCCTTTAGTGACTCTTGCAATAAAATTATTTCCTTTGGAGTGGCATCTTGTTTTAGAAGCAAAACTTTAGAAAGTATACCTGCCAAACTGTATGAAAATGTGTCCCTTCTAAACTTTTCCGTCCTTTCTCCTGCATCTACCAGGTAAACTGCAGCAGTAAACACCTTCTTTGTGGACTCTGCAGTGGCATGTGAGTGTGCTACTAAATTATAAGAGAAAAATGAGTTGAATTATATTACCTGGGATACTGTGCCCACACACCAGAAGTATTACAGAAGTGAGAGCTGAGATGGAGTGGCAAATTCCTCATCTCAGATTTGGTTTGTCCAGGCAAATAGTTCATTCTGTTCTTCTTCCTATTCAGCAAATAACCTAAAAAAGTCCTAGTTGTTTAAGTTTTATAACATTTTCTTTAAAATATAATGGGTAATATTTTACCAAATTCCTTTCATACCCATTATTTCATTTAACCTCATGATAACTTCGGAAATCAACAGTATCAGCATTTCACAACTCACAAAGCTGAGGCACACAGGGGTAGATGTACTAAAAATTACTGGATTGAAACGCAGATTTTCTCACCCAAATTTCCTCTACCAGGGGTCCTCAAACTTTTTAAACAGGGGGCCAGTTCACTGTCCCTCAGACCGTTGGAGGGCCGGACTACAGTTTAAAAAAAAAACTATGAACCAATTCCTGTGCGCACTGTGGGTCCGGGACGAGTCGGCTGCTAAGCAGGACAGGCAGCGGCACCCGGCGGGCCGGATAAATGTCCTCGGTGGGCCGCATGTGGCCTGCGGGCCATAGTTTGAGGACCCTATAAAAGTCCCTAGAAAACTTAACAGCCACCAGAATTTTTTCAATCTGTCTCATTTTTAACCTTTCTAATTATAATCAATGCTATATGTTGAAAATTATGGATATTTTAGTATTATAAGGATATTGTAAATATTGTATATTTTAGTATTTTGTTTTTATTCCACATGTCCAGGAAACTTGCTAAATATGAATTGGGTGTCAACCCTTATTTTGACTTTTCTTTTTCTTCCAGTTCAATAGAATAAATCCATATTATCTCTTTTTTATTTTTCTTTCTGTCTGTAATAATTAAGCCAGTTTCCCTTTGTTTATCTTATAGTATTCTAAACTTTAAAATTAGAAGCTATTCAGCTTCCTCTATTTAATAATAGTCCAAATTCCAAAGCATCATATAGAATAACAGATTCACATGCTATTGATGACTTGTCATTTACTCAATACCTAGAATAAATGAGTAGTTGAATGAGTTTTTCAACAAAGTTGAAGTTTATTGGACACTTTTATAAATTATCCTAATTCACAGAATGTCATGGCAATGTTAGTTCCCTTACTAGAAGGAAAATCCTCTTGAATTATTAAGCAAAAATAAGCTTTGTTTGTTTGCTATAAGCTAATAAAACTTATCAATAGCCTGTCTTATCTTTTATGAATTGACCCCTACAATACTTTTTAAAATCTACTTACTCTTCTGTCCATTTATTTTATAGATTTAATTCAGACATATGCTGTCAGAATTTTCTCAACCTATTCCTATTCTTAGCTCAAAGAATTTTTTACATCTATTACAGCATCTAGCATCACCTCTTTTACAGTGTTCATTGCATTTTAAATTATTTATTTTAAAATAATTTAAGACATAGAGAAGAGTTGAAAAATAGTTACAAAGAGTTTCTATGCACTCTTTACCTTATTTCTCCTAATCCTAACCTGTTATGTAACCATGGTACAATTGTCAAAACTAAGAATGTAATATTAGTACAATGCTATTAACTAAACCACAGACTTTACTTGGATTACACCACTAATGTTCTTTTTCTATACCTGGATCTAATTCTGGATTACTGGAGAAAAAGAAGAATTGTTATTATTATATATAACTAGAGGCCCAGTGCATGAAATTTATGCATGGGGGGCAGGGGTGTCCCTCAGCCCAGCCTGCACCCTCTCCAATCTGGGACCCCTCAGGGGATGTCCAACTGCTGGTTTAGGCCCAATCCCGCCAGCAGTCAGACATCCCTCTCACAGTCTGGGACTGCTGGCTCCTAACCACTTGCCTGCCTGCCTGCCTGATTGCCCCTAACTGCTTCTGCCTGCCAGCCTGATTGCCTCCTAACCGCTCCCCTGTTGGCCTGATTGACACCTAACTGCTCCCCTTCCGGCCTGATCACCCCCAAATGCCCTCCCCTTCTGGCCCAATTGCCCCCAACTGCCCTCCCCTGCCGGCCATCTTTGTGGCGGCCATCTTGTGACAACATGGGGGCAGCCATCTTGTGACAACATGGGAGCGGCCATCGTGTGGTGGCCATCTTGTGATGACATGGGGCAGCCATCTTGTGATGACACGAGGACCACCTAGGCTTTTATTAGTATAGATGATCCAAATAATAAAAATATCATTTGAATTACAACTCAAATAACATACTAGTAAATATCCACTTGTTCATACTGATATAACAAATGATTAAACAAATAATTGGGGTTAAGTCTTTTTTACAGAAGTATTAATAAATGTAGAAGGAATGAAAGAAGTAGAAAATTAGCATAGACTATCACAGTAGTAAATGCTGTAGACAAAATCCACTAGTTAAGACTTAAATTAGTGGGTGAATGTTTAATGAAAACAGGATATTTGTAATACAGTGCCATCTTCCATGTAATGTAGTTTGAGAATTCCTAACCCAAAATTCATTTAAAAAACAGGTTTACCAACTAGAATACATTATTTCTGTGTGCTAATTTGTGTCTTTAGCTTACAGTATCCGATAAAAATAAACATTTCCAAAAGTTAGTTAGGTCAGTTCCTTTCTTCTCTATTCTTTTCAGTGTAATATGCCATTCATTTGTCACAGATAGAACCTTGGGGTTTCTTGACATTTTGGTTGATTTTTTTCTTAATTTACATATTCTTTACAGTATAGAGTTGTATGGGTTTTGACAAATGCATTAAGTTCTCTATTCACTGCCATAGTACCATACAGAACAGATTAATCACCCCCCCAAATTCTCTTGTGCTGCCCCTTTATATTCAATCTCTACCCACACTCTTCAACACCATCAACTACTCATCTGTCTCTAACTATATTTCTGCCTCTATTAGAATATTACATAAATGAAATTATATAATATGCAGCCTTTTTTTCCTGATTTATTTCACATAGTAAAATGGAGTTAAAATTTACCTAGTGTGTATGGAGGGGAGGGGCTGGTCAGAAGGGAGTTCTGAGAGGTTTTTGAAGACTTCCAGAACAATAACATGAGGATCTTCACGAATCCAGTCCTTGGTGAAACAACCATTGCTGATGAAAATTATTATTTAAAACAACCATTTAAAGTTTCTTTAAATTATCCTCATGGCATAGAGCAAAGGAAGAAATATTTAATAAATCTCAATAAAACATTAAAAGTCTGTGGCACTTGAGCCACAACCCACTCACTCCACAAACCACCTCCTTTCAACAGCCTCTGAGATCAGCAGGATAGAAGCACTATTCCAAGTGGGCACATCCAAGTACACAGAGGTCCCACTCCACCCAGCTCCCAGCCAAGTGCTAAAGTATCACCAGAAGGTTCAGGTCAACAGCATATCTCATTTCTGTCCCAGTCTCAGCTCAGGATTGCAGAGTCTCTATTTCAGGAAAGAACTATTAGAGGGCTGTCTCCTTCCACACAAGTCCAACTCACAGAACAAAGGCTCTACCCAGGTAGGACAGACCAAAAATATTGAGATCCTAGTTACTTTTGTCCCAGTTTGCTCACAGAACAGAGGTTCTATACTAGGAAAGGCAAAACACAAAGGCCAGCCTGGCTGGTGTGGCTCAGTGGTTGAGCATCAACCTGTGAACCAGGAGATCATGGTTGGATTCCCAACTGGGACACATGCCCGGGTTGTGGGCTCAATCCCCAGTGTAGGGTGTGCAGGAGGCAGCTGATCAATGATTCTCTCTCATCATTGATGTTTCTAAACCTCTCTTCCTTCCTCTCTCTGAAATCAATACAGATAAATATGTATTAAAAGCACAAAGGCCAGAAGCTACCCCTCCCCCCAGTGCCTTGCTCATAAAGCAGGGGTGTCACTCTGAGAGAAGTCACTACTGTCCCTGCCTACAGCTCCAGAGCAGTCCCTCAGAGATGTACCCCAGAGGGAGAAAGAGAAAATAATAACAGAAATTTCAAGAGTTATCCCAAAGGAATTGACTATATTTGGAAAGAGTATGGGGAAGATCATCACTAAGGATGCTCTCAAAAGCAATGGTGATTTGGAAACTTTCTGGTAGGCAATTAATAAAAAAGAAAAAAAAAAGTAAACTGGAGACCCAGGGGAAAGACAGTTAAGTAGACCCCTTCCCCGTCCTGGGTTCAGAATAAACCACAAAGACTGGCCTTAAAATCTATCCCTGCAAAGGGGGACCAGTGTAGTCATTCAAACTGTGGAGCTATTTATGCTCAAGGGAATTGCTTAAAAAAATAGAAAAATAACCTGTCAATTAATGGAAACTAACAACAGGATGTTATATCAACAGAGGCAGACAATTTGACAGAGAGATTGAGAAAAGTAAGAGGCTGCTAAAACCAAGTTAATCCTAAAAACACTCTACAGATGTCTGAAGCTACACCCTCTATATGGATATATTAGATGCTTCAAACCATGAATGTATTGGCGGGGGAGGGAGGGTGATACTTCATTAAATCAGTCCAGGTATAAAATTAACCAAAGAAATATAAGATTTATACACTGGAAACTACTAAATATTTTTGAAATAAATAAGAGTAAATAAGTGGGAAGACATAACCTCTTCATGAATCAAGAGATGGGATCAAATTAATGGTTGCTATGGATTAGGAATGGGGTAGTGGTAGATGTGACTACAAGGAGTGGCATAAGGAAGATAGATCTTTGTGGTTATGGAACAGTTCTGCATCTTGATTGTGGTTGTGGTTACATAAATCTATACATTGGTGTAACACAATGGGATAGAACTATATGTACACACTGTACCAATATCAGATTCCTGGTTTTGCTATTATACTATTTTATGTAAGATGCGATCACTGAAGAAAACTGAGTGGGGAATTCAGAGGTCCTCTCTGTACCATCTTTGCAACTAACTGTTAATCTAATAATTTCAAAATAAAAAGCTTTAAAATATTACTGGTGGTATATGTTGATAATGGATGAGGCTATGCATGTGTAGGGGTTATGGGCATATGGGAACTCTTTGTACCTTGTTGATTTTGCAGTGAACCTAAAATTGCTTCAAAAAAGAAAGTCTTTATGGGAAAAAAGTTGATGCTCTTAGGTTGACATTACCTTTAGACTAGGCTTCACAGTACCAAAATGGAGCCATCACAGCTCAGTTTGTTGTCTGAGACCTGAAGATTCAGAATTCACTCATAACCTATTTCACGAGTGTCAACAATGTTCAGAATGATGTGCTAGGAGAGAAAGAATCACTGTACTTGGTTGGCTCGAAGCAAACATGAGATTAATTAATAATCACAGATACCAAATTATTTCTTGGCAAGGAGAGCAAATTATTTCTTGCCAAAAAAAAAAAAAATCCAGAATATGTTATATCCATTTGCCAAGGTATCTTTTTATGGTATTAAGGAACTTATAGAGGGTCAAGTTAATAATTAGAACATTGTTAAAATGGCAGAGCCCAAATAAAAGTCCAACTTTTCAACTATAAAGACCATATTAATAGCCACAACACCCCTTCCTTGGGGAATCATCTAAATATCCCTAAATCTATTCTAGGCCTATGCAATCAAAATCCCTGTCACTGGAGCTCTGGGATCCATGATTTGGAAAAGTTCCCTAGGTGAATTTAGTGCACATCCTGTTTGGGAACAACTGCCCAATGATATAGAAGAGCTTACAACAACTATTGACACTACAGTGTAACACTAAGAAATTGGAGAGCATCTGAAACCAATTTTGAAAATTTAACCATTTTTCATAAAAGTTAAATGAGACATATCTATTTTTCAAAAATGAGAATCTGTAGAGAAGTATTTCCAAGAGTAACTGCATTCTGGTAACATTTTAATTACATTTTATAAATTAGCAAAAATCTGTTTGGTAAAGAAAAAATGAATTTAAATTATCTTTCATTTAAATTCTTGACAAGGGATCAACTACAATTGTGAGGAGAAGATCTGAACACTTGATTGAGTGTGAGGCTGTCTTAGTGTTCCTCAGTCATCAAAACCTCAGCTGTGATGCAGAAATATCAATAATAGCTCAGGATTCATACTACTCAGGGTTTCATGTCCCTAAAACAGCAAAGAAAGAATTATTATAATCAATAAATTTGAGTTGTGAGAAAACAAAAGCAATGGCATATAATAATTCTCTGATTTTTTTGTAAGCATTGTTTTTAAATTATGGAACCCTGAAATTTAACATTTTATTTTGCATGTTCTATAGAGGACTGCCCCATTTCCACTTTACACTTTTTTCCTTTTTATCAGGAAACCCTTTATTTTAATTAAAAAAGTAAACAAACCCCTAATATATAAAGCATTTAAAAGTGTATTAGTGTAAATATATTAATATAAATGTTCAAAATATAACATTTGCTTACCGCACAAGCAATATAAAAATTAGGGTTTTAAATTTACAGTTCATTATTTATTAACTTCTTAAGTCAATTTATTTTTATATTTTGTTTCCAGTTACTTATTTCATGAAAGTTCTAATTTGCATAAATAAGTACCTATAAAGTATATAAACTTTATGAGCACTTCAACTAACAACTATTTCAGACTTCTCTTCAAGAAAAATGATCTGAGGACTTTTTAAAAAATAGTAAGAAACTTTTCTTTAAAATAGAAACATTTGAGTTCAGATACTACAGAGCAACAAGTGTACCCTATACATCTCCTACTGAATGTGGCTATAGAACCTAGATCGAATACCTAGAGCAGCTACTCAAGGATTCAAAACTAAATAGCAACAAGTGGATTAGGGAAGAACATAATTCAAAACCACCATATAAGTGTTAAATTTACCTTTTTTTAAAAAATGCTCTATCCCTAGTCTGAACTTACATAGAAAACCAAGAAGTGTGTTTTTGCCCCTCCACCCCCAAATTCCCATTTGTTGAAACCAGGTCCTCCAACATGATGGTATTTGGAGCTGTAGTCTTAGAGAAGTGACCAAAACCTGTGGGCAAATCCTTCATGAATGGTATTTACACCCTTATAAAAGAGACCTCTTAGAGGTCCCTCACCCCTTCCACCATGAGAGGACAGAGCAAAATAAATGGCCACCGATGAACCAGAAAGTGGGCCTTCATCAGACACTGAATCTGCCAGTGCCTTGATCTTGGATTTTCCCAGCCTCCAGAAATTTGACCAATATATTTCTGTTGTTTATTAGCCACTCAGTCTATAGTATTTTTGTTATAGCAGCCTGAACGAACTAAGACAGGTACAGACAGAAAAAAGCGCCAGAAGCAAGGAATGAGAAAGGGAATGCATAACACTCAAAGAGAGTGTGGACATATCCCACACCCTGATTTCCTGGAAAGGGGAGAGGGGTCAGAAGTTGAATGGATCACCAATGCCCAATAACCTCTGACCAAATACTGACTCAATAGTAAGCTACTCAGACCCAAGCAAAATGCCTCAGAAGCTATACTTAAAAATAAAATCACAGTTATCCCTGAAAGTCCGGGAAATGGTGTGCAGGTACAACACTGTGTTCCTTCAGAAGCAATCACAGAGGGAATCTGCAAACTAATAGTCCCTGGCTGAAAGTAGGGAGCGGGGGGCGGGAAGTAAGCTCCCTGTACTGTGATAGCAACCTCCAAATCATACCCATCCTACTATGAAGAACAAAAGCTAACTGGCTAAGAGCAACCTTGGAACAATAAGTGGCTTATGCCAACCCAAGAGTGGCCCTAAGTTAGATAAAAGTAAGTGGAAATAATCTGAGATGGGACATCAGAGGCTATACATTACAGGGAAAATAGACTTCACAGAATTGGTACAGCCAAGTCACTGATGTTTGACTTAGTAAGCAACAAGTAAAATAACCCCTGGGTCTAAACAACTTCTGGATCTAAAATGTCTAGACATCAACAAAAAATTATGAGACATGCAAAGAAATAGTCAAGTGTGTCCAATAAATAGAAAGAAAAAGCTGGCAATAGAAACTGCCTTTGAAGAGGCCCAGATGGTTAACTTAGAAGAAAAGAACTTCAAAGCAGCTATCATAAATACATTCAAAGAACAAAAGGAAACCATGCTTAAAGAATTAAAAGAAGATATGAGGACAATGTCTCATCAAAAGAGATAATATCAATAAAGAGATAGAAATATTCAAATTATTAAGAGGAACCAAATGAAAATTCTGTTACTGTACTAAAAGTACAGTAACTGAAATGAAAAATTGACTAGGAGGCACAGCCATATATTTGAACTGAAAGAACCAGAAAATTCAAAGATAGATAATAGAGATTATGCAAGCCTAGAACAGAGAAAAAAATGAAGAAAAATGAACAGTCTCAGAGAAATGTGAGACACTATTAAGCATACCAACATACAAATAATAGGAGTACCAGAAAGAGATATGAGGAAGGGATGAAAATATTTTTTAAATGGCTGAAAGCATTGCAAATTTCATGAAAGCATTCCTCTACACATCCAAGAAACTCAACAAATTCTAAGTAGGATAAATGTAAAGAGATCCACACATACCCAGACACACCATACTCAATGTTTAAAGACAAAGAGGAAATCCTGAAAGGAGCAAAGTGAAAATTAATCAATAAGATTAATATTTAACATTTCATCATACACCATGCAAGTCAGAAGGCAGTAGAGCAACATATTCAAAATGCTGAAAGTAAAAAACTACCAAACTACCAAATATTGTATCCAGCAAAACTATCTTTCACAAATAAAGCTAAACTAGAGATAAACCAAAGCAGGTAATTTGTTAAGTAGCAGACTTATATTTGAATGAATACAAAAGAAAATTCTTTAGGCTGAAAGTAAATTATACCATAAAGCACTACAAATCCACACACAGAATACAGAAAGAATATCAATAAAATAATTATGTAGGCAATTATTTTTTAAAAGTATAATTGCATACTTCTTTCTTGATTGATTTAAAAAGTTATAACAATAGCCCTGACCGGTTTGGCTCAGTGGATAGACCGTCGGCCTGCGGACTGAAGGGTCCCAGGTTCGATTCTGCTCAAGGGCATGTACCTTGGTTACGGGCACATCCCCAGCAGGGGGTGTGCAGAAGGCAGCTGATTGATGTTTCTCTCTCATCAATGTTTCTGACTCTCTGTCCCTCTCCTTTCCTCTCTGTAAAAAAATCAATAAAATATATTTTTAAATAATAAAAAGTTATAGCAATAAAGAATCCTGTATAATAAAAGCCTAATATGCAAATTGGCCGTCACTCCAACACATAAGATGGCTGCCCCCAAGTGGTCAAAGATGGCTGCCCCCATGTGGACACAAGATGGCCACCACAAGATGGCCAGCAGGGGAGGGCAGTTGGAAGGGACCAGGCCTGAAGGGGGGGGCAGTTGTGGGTGATCAGGCCAGCAGGGGAGGGCAGTTGGGAGGGACTAGGCCTGCAAGGGAGGGCAGTTGGGGGTGATCAGGCCTGCAGGGGAGGGCGGTTGGGTGGGACCAGGCCAGCAGGGGAGGGCAGTTAAGGGTGACCAGGCCTGCAGGGGAGGATAGTTAGGTGACCATGCCAGCAGGGGAGGTCAGTTAGGCGCAATCGGGCTGGCAGGGGAGCAGTTATGTGTTGATCAGGCTGGCAGGAGAGTGGTTAGGGGGTGATCAGGCTGGCAGGCAGAAGTGGTTAGGGGCAATCAGGCAGGCAGGCAGGTGAGTGGTTGGGAGCCAGCAGTCCTGGATTGGAGAGGGTTCAGGCTGGGCTGAGGGACACCCCCTCCCGTGCACGAATTTTGTGCACCAGGCCTCTAGTATGTATATAAGTGTACTGTTGGGCCTATCACATATAGAAATTGCCTATCTTTGTCAATAATAGCACAGGGAGGTAGATAAAGCAAAAAGCTCTATTTGAGTAAGGAAAGGACATCAGATCCAACTCAGTTCTATAACCCAAAACCATAGGAGGAAATTAAGAGAAGACAGCATAAATAAAATTAATGTAAAAAAATTCATAAATATAGGCATGCTCTCATTTCTTCTATCAGCTTCCTGGAAATACTTAATATCATATAACATATCATATAGAGTAATAATTATAACAGTGGATTGCTGAGTTTACAATATACATAGATGTTTCATATCTATATACACAAAAAAGGAACTACATAGGAGCAAAGTTTTCATATTTCACTATAACTAAGTCAGTATACAACTGAAATCAATTCTGATAAATTAAGTCGTATATTACAAGCCCACAAGAAACTAGTAAGTAAATAACTAAAAAAAAAGAGAGAGATACTTTAGATTCAAACATGCAAATATGTTGAAAATAAAAGGATAGAAAAAGATGTACAATGCAAAAAGCAACCATTACAGAGAAGGGGGCAGCTATACTAATATCAAAAAATATATATTAAAACAAAAAAAAGTTACTAGAAGTAAAAAGGGACATTTTATGATGATAATAGGGACAATCCGTCAGGAAGATATAACAATGATAAGCATATATGCACATAACAACAGAGCTCAAACTACATGAAACAAAAACTGATTGAAAGGAGAGATAGACAATTCAACATAATAGTTGCAGGCTTCAATACCCAACTTTCAGTAATGGGTGTTATGATCAGTTAGTAGATCAACAAGGAAATTCAAGAGTTAACAATGGAATACACAAACAAGATCTAACAGGCATCTATGAAATATGCCAAAAAATACACATTCTTCTGAAGAACACCTGGAACATTTAGCAGAATAGATCCTGTGTTAGGCCATAACACAAGTCTAAATAAATTTGAAGAAGCTGAAATTATGCAAAGTATGTTTTTTTTTATGTTACAAATAAAATTTAAACCAACATTTAAAAGTTTGATAAATATATACAGATGTGGAAGTAAGACACTCCTATGTAATCAAAGTTCTGAAATTAACCCTTACATTAATAGTCAAATGATTTTTATCATAAAGTACCAAGAAAATTCAATGGGAAAAGAACAGTCTTTTCAACAAATGATGCTGGGACAACTGGATATATCCACATGCAAAATAATAGGTGGGACTCTCCACCTCACACCATGCCCAAACATGCACAAATGAACTCAAAATGGATCACACACCTGAATGTAAGTCAAATTATAAAACTTTTAAAAGAAATTATAAGTGAAAATATTCATATCCTTAAATTTGTCAGTGGTTTCTTAGTATGAACCTAAAGTACACGAGACAAATATAAAGAAGATAAATTGCAAATTCTGGGTCCATTTTTAATTGCTGAGTTCTCAAAGAACAGAATTCCATTCCAAGGTCCCTTTACACTATGACTATGCCATTTTGTATCTATTCCTCTTCATTGTTAATCATTTTCAAAAAGTTCTTAAAATATCAAATGTGCTCAGTCCCTGACAATCTTGCTCATGTTCAATACTACTAAAATGTTTTATGTATATAAGTAACTACAAAAATGATAATAAAAAGTATTTTCATTAGAATATCTCTGTGAAATCATAACACTTAGTATTATCATCTGTTTTAACTATTCAAAAATAAAGTCATTTTAAATTTCCACTTAAGAAACCATTGAAGCTATGAGAATATTTTTTAATATATTTTTATTGATTTCAGAGAGGAAAGGATAGGGAAAGACAGAAACATCAATTATGAGAGAGAATCACTGACTGGGTGCCCCCTGCATGCACCCTGCTGGGGATTGAGCCTGCCACCCAGGCATGTTCCCTGACCGGAAATCAAACCTGGGACCCTTCAGTCCGCAGGCCAACACTCTATCCAGTGAGCCAAACCAGCTAGGACAAGATATGAGAATATTTTAACCATTTTTCCTAATTAAAAAGGTAGTATATGATGGTTTTTAAAAAACTATACTTATTTTTACAAAACTGAAATTATATTAAATATAATTTTGTATGATGCTTTGTTCCATTTTGATGTCATTGAATCAACACTTTGATGTCATTCCTCAAAAAGATGATAAAGGCAATATATTGTTCCACTGCATTAATAACTTTTGAATTACTTAATCTACATTTCAGCTTAAAAATAGGCAAATAACTTGAATAGACATTTATTAAAAACAAAAACAAAAACAAAAAACAACCTTCAGATGTTCCCAGCTCAATAAATACATAGAAAAGTGCTTGACAGCACTAATCACCAGGGAAATGCAAATCAAAACCACAATGAGATATCACCTCACACCTGCCGGGATGTCTATTACCAAAAAGATCAGACAAGTGCTGGTGAGGATGTGGAGAAAAGGAAACCCTTGTGCTGTTGGTGGGAATGAAATTGATACAGCCACTATGGATAATGGCATGAGGTTCCGATTTTTACTTCCCTGAGGTTACACTTCCTTGGTTTTCATTTTTTACCTATAAAAAAAAAATACATTAGGTCTTTGGTTTGAAAGTTCATGACTTAGGAAACATCAGTGGTCATACTTTGTATCTCTACTCTGAAATACTTTGAAAATGTTAGGAAAATATGAGATATATATGTTGTGTTTGATGATTAAGCTGTGTTTTACTAGTAAAGAAAGAAATAGACAGATACAGAGAAACACTTTATAAAAACAAACAAAATTTTCAGATGTTCCCAGGTCAAAAATAATTTTAAAAATCAGTGAATAGTAAAAAGTTGAAACCCTCCATTAAATTCCTCTTAATCATTGAGAAGGAATTTATTATAGTACCGTAAAGTAATTACAATAAGTATTTAAAAGGATAAAGAGTTCTTTGGTAAGTGTGAAGTCTTTTTGTCAGATTTTAAGCTTTTGTTAATTCATTTAATGCTGTTTTGTGCCTATTATTTCTCCCTTTCTACCTTGAACTGGACTATGCATCCTCCTTGAATATTTAATAGCTTTGCCTTTATGCTTTTGATGAAGTCATATATAAACTATTTGGTAGATCTTCAATTACTACTTGCTGAATGAATAGAAGAATGAATGAATGAAAAAAACAAATAAGTGATTATGGTTTCCTTTGTCCTGAACCATGCCCTTTATGTTTTTATGAAAAGATGAAAAGGGAAGGAGGCTTTTTTTTAATTTAACCTAAGTTCTACAAACTTATTTTTATCAATGTCATTGAAGAAATGCCCAAGGCATTCCAGTTGGATATATAAATATCTAAATACATATACATATATGTATGTGTATATAGATCATAGTTCAAAGAAATTGGCACATCCAAATTCTTAGATATATGAAAAAATGAACATAGAATAACAATAATTTTTATGTGACATTTCAGTGAGTTTCCTCTTACATAGTAACACTTAAGATGTTTTTGTGTTTGTTTGTTTTTTTGTTAATCCCCATCTGAGAATATTTTTCCCATTGATTTTTAGAGAGAGTGGAAGGGAGGAGTACAAAGAAAGATAGTAAGGGAGGGAACATCAATATGAGAGAGACACATCGATTGGTTGCCTCCTGCTCATGCCTCAACCAGGACCAGGGATCGAACCTGCAACCCAGGTACATGCCCTTGACCAAGAATCGAATCCATGACCCTTCAGTGTGGGCCGATGCTCTAACCACTTAGTGACACTCACCAGGGCCACACGGTGTTTTGCATTTAGATTCTTCTCAACTCAACAAAGCAAAATTAAATACTATTGCCTAATACCTTATATTTTAACATAAAATTTAAGCATAAACTCTCAATTTTTATTTCATTTAATCACTGAAGTCTAACATAGATTGCTTCTTCAAAATTGAAAATATTATACCCAGGTATCATAAAACATACATATGTAATGTATCTAAATTTGTTCATCATCTAAAATGCAGCATGTGTATTTAGAGATAAACATAAAACTTATTTTGCATCTCCTTTGTCTACTATGAATTCTTTCAGATACTGTTTTACCTCAGGTCTTCATCAACTGCTTTCCAGTTGCAGAGTGAGCACTGCATGTATGCATTTCCCAGCAGCATAGAGACAAGGATACAATTCTGTTTCTAACCCTCCCAGGGCTATGCAACTGCATTTTAGTAAATATCAACTAATGTCAATGAAATGGTAATCTTTAAAACATACCAGTTGTGTGTGTGTGTGTGTGTGTGTGTGTGTGTGTGTGTGTGTGTGTTAGAAAAAGCTTAACAAATAGGTCTATGCTTTGGGGTGCTTAAAGCACATATATTGAAGGATTTTTTTCCCAGATGCTCAGATATTTTGCCAAAATGTGCTAAAACAAAATCACTTAGGGGATATGAGCTAGCCTAGAGATTAATAAAACCTCCAACTTCACAGGTTTCCACAAATTATTTTGTGAAAAGAACAGATAATTTTAAACTATCAAATATTTCAATACTTCCCTCTGTTTGTTTCTATGACATATTTATCCCATACAAAAGATTTGCTAAAGGAGTTGTAATGGCCTTCTGGGACAGAAAGAATAAGGTTTCTGTAGAAAATGTTAAATTAATTTTGATGGTGATGCAAAGCTAAGGAAGGGTTGTTAGGGGATGGCGTGCTGCCACAGGGTGGGGTTTTGTTTTGGTATCCTTTTAGAGCCTGCAGGTGTTTGGCACTAGTTAAGATCAGGGCCAGCTGTGATATTTCAGTTCTGATATTTCCCTCCCAATAGTTCTCAGAAGTGATGCTTCAGGGTGATGTCTTACACCTGATGTATTCAACGTGTGTGGTACAAATGGGAAGGCTCTGTTAAATAACACCAGTTTTGTGACACCCTTTGCCCAACCAGAGGTCACAGCATCAAGGAGAAATAATATGAATCAGAGGTTTAGTCATGTATATATTAAATAAATATATATGTACATATTAATTGAGCAGTTCATTCAAAGATAGTAATACACTAGAATCTCCAAACATGCAGTCTTAAGCAAAATACAGAAAGCAAGATAACACATTCTCTTTAGATTCTCATGGTTGATAATGATGCTTTTAAACCCTTCCAGTGGTGAAATCCATAACTATTTTTGCAGGAATTTGAATAGTTTCTATTAAAAGCTGCATTTTCTTTTTAAGTTTATTTGAGTTGGAAAACCTCAAACCACAATGTATTTCATGCACATGTTCCCAGGAGTATGTTAAATGGGACCATACTGAGGTCATCTAATAAGTTTTTTAAGCTTTTTAAGAATTCCTTTAATGTACTACACAATCTTGGCCTGATTAAAAAATATTTTAAGAAAGCACTTGGAAAAACAACTATTAAAATCTATATGCAGATATCTACATTATCTATAATAATAAAAGCATAATATGCTAATTAGACTGGACAGCCTAATGACCTTCCAGACATCATTCTGGACGTCCTTCCGGATGAAGACAGGGTGGCAGGGGCCGAGGCAGAGGCATTTAGGAGCAATCAGGCAGGCAGGCAGGCAAGCTGTTAGGGGCAATCAGGCAGGCAGGCAGGCAAGCTGTTAGGGGCAATCAGGCAGGCAGGCAGAGTGATTAGGGGCAATCAGGCAGGCAGGAGAGTGGTTAGAGGTGATGAGGCAGGCAGGCAGAGATGGTTAGGGGCAATCAGGCAGGCAGGAAGTGGATAGGGGCAATGAGGCAGGCAGGCAGGTGAGCGGTTAGGAGCCAGAGGTCCTGGATTGTGAGAGGGATGTCTGACTGCCGGTTTAGGCCCAATCCCTGCAGTTGGACATCCCCCAAGGGGTCCCAGATTGTGAGAGGTTGCAAGCTAGGCTGAGAGACTACCCCCCCCCCCCCGTGCATGAATTTCATGCACCGGGCCTCTAGTACTTCTATAATGCAAACAATTTTCTACAATTTATCATTTAGGGACAAAAAAACTACCACTAATAAAAAGGTTTTGGATCAAAAATTATCAGTAAATACAGACCAACTCCCCACCACCATAGTATTCCTGATTAACTCATCAGTGGATACCTGTAGCATCATTGTAACTGTGCAAAGGTCTGTGGCATATAATCAGAGATAGAAGGTAGAGAACCTTGCATCTATCAAAGAAAGAAAAATCATCTGCTGTTTAGGTAAAGTAAAAAAAAAAAAATTTCTCCAAACACTAGACAATAATGAAATTATTTAGGTTAGAAATAGTTTCTACCATCCAGTGAATTTTTGTTGCCTACCAAGATGAAAATGTAAACCACAAATGAAATGTAAATGGTTCACTTGATAAGTACGGCCACAGAAAACGTTCTCCTACTTGGTGATGCTTCAAAACCTTTGTGCATGTGTGTGTGTGTGTGTGTGTGTTTGGTTAAACATACCCCTTTCACCTCATCAAAGTCTCACGTTCTGCACCATGTTCCAGGCCTTGTACTTCACCCAAGCCGGTTTTCAGTGGAACCAGCAGCTGTGCTGGCACAGCACACACGGAGAGCTGGGCCACATCCGAACAGAAGTGGCTGGCTCCGTGCACCCAGAGCCAAGAAACTCCACAGCTCATCAGGGGGAAAACAGGGAGGACACCTTAAACGGAAATTATACTTCCACGGAAAGTGAAAAATAAAAGGATTTTCAATCATCAGAAACGGTGAGTGGTGGAGAACTTCTTGGCATAGAGTTTGCTGATGCTTTTTCTAAAAAGGATATTAGTTAGAGCTCAGTTTGAAGCTAATGATCTCCATCTCCACAGGTACACTGGGTGTGCCTCTACCCATCAACAAAAGTAAGTAAAAGAATGTGTTTTTTAACAAAAAACTAACCACAAATGGCACCATCAAAACCAGAACTCCTACCGTTTCTTGAGCACTTACACCTGGCAGTCCCTTCTATGTGTCCTTACTCAACATGATCTCATTTACCATTTATAACAATAAAGGAGAGGTCCCATTTCACCACTTTCCAGTCAAGGAAGCTGAAGCCTAGGAAGTTTATAAAACTGCCCATCAATTTGAACTCCATGGTCTTAACCATTACGTTATGCTTAGTCCCTGAGCTTTTCAACCAAAGGCTTTTCAGCCAGGCCCATAGATAGAGCTTTGTCAGTCACTGGATCATTTGGAAAAATCTATACTTTGCAGAAAATCAACTCATTCATTTGCTGATTCATGCATCAACAGATATGTATTGAGTACTTGCTAGTGAAGTCCATTTTGAATTAATTTTTCAGAAAGGAAGAAAATTACCAAATTCATACTAAATATCTTGAGCCTGGTATATTAGCAACAATAAAGGTTTCTTGAATAAACTATCAAAATAGTTACTTTTAGATGCCCTATTTAAATTTGTGTAAAATCAGTTATTTTACACAAATAAGAAAAACACTCATTTTTTTTCACAGTCTACATTCCTTCAAAATTCAAAATTATATGCACTTCCGTCTAAATGAGCCAAATATCTCTAAGCACAGGGGAAAGACAATGCCCTTGCCTCTTGTGCAAAAAAGTCCTACTTACAACTGCCATATTTGCCTTTGGTTATTTTTTAAATGTAATAATACTACATTGCTCTCTAGTCTTACTAAAAATCCAGATAAATTTTATACATACAATTTAACATTTAAATTCCATAGAAGAATAAAATTATGTATAAGAGACCAACTCTACTTTTGCAACTAGAGTAAAATTATCAACAACTATCACTGTATGCTTAAGAATTTTTGAGGTTAGGATTGTAGCAATTAGAATTTATTTTTTGGTGTGTAAGAAGGCAGTCTGCAGAGTCTTTGGGGGGTAGAAGGAAAAGATGGTATCCTGGCTTAGATAATTTCAACATTCTCCATTTAGGAAATGAGCTAAGTACTGGAAATATACCATAGACCAATAATAGAAATTTCTTGCAGGTCAAAAAGAGTTGAAATAATTAAACTTAACTACAAGGGAAAATTGAGAATGAAAATTCTAATTATCCTATATTCAATTTGAACCAGCCCATAAAGTGAACAATTTTAAGGTGATGGGTGTATCCTTTTTCATCAAAGCCTAAAAAATAGGTAATGTTAGAATATATCTAATGATTTTTTTTATGGTAACATTCTTTACCTTAATGACTTTACCCCTGATTAAATACAAGTGGAACAACAAAACTGCTAAAAAAAACTCTCAGGAATTATCTCCAGAGAAATATGCCCTACAAATGAGTTTAAACGTAAAGCCCTACACAGCTTTGTATCAGTTTTAAGCAGAAAATTAACAATAAAAACCAATCATCCTGCCTCCCCCACCTCAGAACAGCGTAAAGCCAAAGATTTGCCTTTTATTCAAAGTTATGAAGTAAGAAGATGGGGTGTCTGGTCTACCACTTTCAGAGTGTGTGCACTGCTACCTCACCACAAGGAATCACAAGGAATTAATTTGCTGATGTGGTGGGGAACCGTTCACATAAACTCAGTGAGTATCAAGTGGGCTCCCTCATTTCAAATACTTATTGACCATTCGTTGTTTTATTATAGACAAAGCCTTGCCGTACTCACAGTCTTGGCTGAAAAATAGCACAGAGCAGAATTCCTGAATTCATTCACTTTTTTTCTTCAGTAAATATTGTAAACATTGAATTAAATCAATATATTTTCTTTTAAATATATATATTCATGTAAGATAAAGGTACCAAAGTAAAGGGTTAGGTCAGTTTTCAACAAAGTTCTCTTAGCTTAAAAAGTGTATTCCATTTTCAACAATTCATTTCAAAGAATACCTGTCACTATATAAATCAAAAGAATTTTTAAAAATCTAGAAATTCAAAACTTTGAAAACTGATAAGATATAGAAATCATCACAGTGAAACCTTCCCAGAGAAATGGAGTTCTTCTAGCTTTGGGGATTAATATATGAATCTCAGAAATGATAAATTGCTTGCCATGATATTGATTAAAATAAAAACATTATTTTGACACTATCTAAAAAAACCATTTAAACAATATTATAGAAGAACTGTGTTGTTGTTTTTTCAGTTGACCCTTTTTCCTGGGCCCCACTAAGGAGCATGTATCAAATCTCTATTCAAATACAATTTATTCTTCATGAATAACACACATTAATCAAAGCATATAAAAGCCTCTCATTTGCAGAATTAACTGTCTTGCTTTGTACACTTTAAGAGAACCATATTACAAGAAATAGGCTGTAACTGTGAAAGTTCTCATATTTCTTTTTATAGAGGATGTTTTCTGAATGTCTGACCCCAACATCTCAGTGGTCTATATTTCTATTTTTCAAGGGAAAAATGCCCTGACCTTGGAAATTTTATGTAGTGGCGGCTGAAGAAATATGTTAGATCTGGTAAACATAAAAGTATGATTGTAGACAGCTCATTTTAAATTCTAATTCTTTCTATTTCATACCCATAGTTCAACATAACAGTAAAATATAAAGTTATATGATTAAAGTGTAAGACTAATGACTAATTTATATTTATATGATCAATCTGGATAGAAAACAAAAGCAAATTTTTGTTTTGATCATGGTGTAATAAAAACTTCAAAAAGCAAACCTGAGGTTCTGTAAATACATTCTTCATATTGTTTATTGGGCCATAGGGGACCTTACTGCCTTCAAAGAGATGTAACCACTTGCTGGTCATTTCTTCTTCAAACCTAGAAAGAGACCGAAAAAGGATGCATTTTTATACTCTAAAGAAGGTGTCTGGCCAGCGTTCCTCAGTGGTTGAGCATCAACCTATAAACCAAAAGATCATGGTTTGATTCCCAGTTGGGGCACATGCCTAAGTTTCAGGCTCAATCCCTGGCTGGGGGTGTGTAGGAGGTGGCCTATGGATGATTCTCTCATCATTGATATTTCTATTTCTCTCTCCATCTCCATGCTTCTCTGAAATGAATTAAAAAAATACCTATTTTTTAGAAAAGGTAACAACTTTTTTTCTCATGTGACCCTCTTTTGCAGCAACCAGTAATGGCAGTGTTTTCTAGTTTCTTTGCTCCTAGTTTTGAGAGAATGTTGCCTATATGAAATGGCTTATGTTGCATTGTAGCCAAACAGGTAGAGTTGTTGAAAACCCATGATTAGAGATGTGATTCCTCCTATTTCTGTCTGTAAATACTTTTTAACAGAGATTCCCTTGGAGAAGAGAGATTATGTGAAAAATGGTATTGAGTTTCAATGTGTCATTGAGTTCCTTATAAAAACAATATCATTGCAATTTTGAGAATATCATATTATTGGGCAAGGTATTTTTTAGGTCTCAGGCATAGACACTGATATACTATATTACTCCTCAAAAAATAAACTAATGTGGTTGTTTTAAAACATGTTTTATCACCATTACATTCAAAGTGCATCAGACTTAATAGCCACAACCATTACTAAAAATAATCTTAGTTATTTATCCATATTGTGACTTACTAATCAGAACAAATTTAGACATTACTTATAAAGACTGATATCTCAGGTTAGCCAACAACACTCAAATTCATTAAAGTCCTTTACTTTTGTTTTGTTTTTAGTATAACTTAAAACTGGAGTTCATAGGCATAAATGCTTATTTTATTTTCTTCATTTTCTCTAAAGGGAGGAAAGGGAACCTAATTCATTAATGAAATTTACTGTTTTATATTTCTTCTCTTTTAAAACAGAACAGACTTGGATCCTCGAAGACATTCATAGTTTATATATATGAAGAACTTTAGAATTGCTAATTGTTAAAATAGCAAATTATTTTTAAAGTAACAATCAAGGTGAAAAGGTTTTTTAAAAGCATTAGCTAAGGTAGATTACTGGCAGCAAGTAAATTACTTCACTAGTGCAAAGAGAGTAGAAATGTTTAGTATTCAGAGACTTCTACTCAACTCTCTTATACATAGCTAGAATTCATCTCAGAGCTACAGATTCCATGGGAAATTATATTAGAGAAATGGACTTCTTCCACTATAGAAAAAAGTGTAAAAACACTATCAAAACTTTGAGGAGAGTTCTCTGATTGCCTTCTAGTAGATACAAAGAAAGAAAAAAAATAAAGTTTGAATTAATGTATTCTCTAAAAGATAGACTACTACATGAACTATAATGTTTATATATTTATATAAAATAATTTATGTTATTATTTTACATTAAAATTTCCATATAAGTAAGGATCTGATCATTTTTATGTAGGTAATATTACATTTTAGGAATGTAATTAATCCTATTCTTGCATCCACTTATTCTACAAATAGCTACAGAATGTCTTGGTTATTGTCTTTAAATATAATGCCTCCCCATTATGAGAAATAAAGATTTTTTTCATTATAAATTTTAATTACAAATTAGTAATGTTAATTATCCCTATTTAGTACACAATAAAATATTTCACTCCCAAATATTGAAAAACATTCCTTCATGGGAACACCGCAATAAATGTCTTGCGTTAACCAATCCTTCACATCCATATTTTCTTTTCAATGACTGTTAAAGTCATCTCCTGGCTAAGACTTTCGAAGATTTATATAATTATATATCATCAAAATGATGTATGTTGAAAGAATAAAAGAGATACTTCAAATATAGAACCTTTTCATTCAGAGTGTTAATTATTTAAGTTTTCATAAACAGAGTGTTATAATGATTAGTCTGCTAAATTTTCCAGACAAGTACATTTATCACCACTGGGCTCACCCAAGTGGCCTGGAAGATCTACACAGAAAACATATGTCAATAACCAAACAAACCCATAGCTACAGGCTTGCCAAGAGAAAGCTCAAGGGGATAGTTGAAGTTTTAGTATTTATATAAGCTTTTCACCACTGGGCAAAAGAGAGGGATTTATTTTATGTTATGGAAAACAGTGGATGCACTTTGGAAATGAGACGGGAGAAAGGCAGCTTCTGGAGATGCAGTTGTGACCACTGTTTGCGTATTTGTGTGGGTGTGGGTGTGGAATTGCTCATAGATGCCTTTAAACTCAGAGACAGAGCATGTCTGCATTCCACTCCTCCCAGAGGATATATCCGTCATTTCCTTCTGAAAATCTATCTCTTGATCTAATCTGATGTAGAATCCTTTCCTTTATCTATGCAAAAAAAAAAAAAAAAGGTTATTAAGCGCATGTTTTATCAGCCACAAAAATTCTGCTAAAAAATTATAAAAAGCTGATCCAAATCACAGGGAAACACAATCTGGAAGATAAGACAAGTAGAGTGTCCTTAGATCCAGTTTAGTGATCCTCAAAGCTAGAGCCTCCTCTAGGAAACTCAAAAAACAATTCGAGTCTCGATGGTGTGGCTCAGTGGTTGAGCTTCGACCTCTGAACCAGGAGGTCACAGTTCGATTCCAGGTCAGGACACATGCCCGGTTTCAGGCTTGATCCCCAGGGAAGGGTGTACAAGAGGCAGCTTATTGATGATTCTCTCTCATCACTGATGCTTCTATTTATCTCTCTTCCTCTCCCTCTCTGAAATCAATAAAAATACATATATCTATATATAAAAAAATACCAATTCATACTTAATTGTGATTTTACTAAATTAAATCCTATATTTAGTTCTAGATTTTTTTGAATTTACTTGATGCCAGATTGGGTATTGTTATTCAGACAGCATCATTTAGGTAGATGAAACACTGCTACATTAAGGTTAATTTTCTTGAGTTTAAACTTCTTAACATCAACATTTAACTTTTAAAAAACCCTCTTCTTTTTGCTATACTGTCTCTATGGTAGGGTTGTAGAAATGCCAACCACAGTTTTCTAAAAATAACTTTTGATATTTGTATAACAAAAACCCATAATATTTTAAAATTTGCACACATTAGTTTCATCCTCTTAACATACCAACTTTCTCGATGTACAGATGACTAGACCCAGAAAGCTGTGCCTTTAAACTCCAAATAATTTTGTGAAAAAGCTAAGTAAACATCTTACATAGACTTAACAAAAAACAATGAAGAATTGCAAAACACATTACACTATAAACCAGTAATAACTGAATATAAAGCTTTGGGAAAAGATGCTGTTCACATAACGTAAAGGTTTTTGGAAGTTTATCTCAATATAACAACCTTTCCCAAATATTTTTGAAAGAAAATCCAGGACTTTACCCATGAGAGTTAGTTTTTAATTTATTAAATTTATATTTTTATTTTATTATTGTGAAACCTTTCGAACAAGCCCAAAAGAAGTGTATGACTAGGAAACGATAGAAAATAATATAAGTACGTTTATCCCCTCATCCACCCACATTGTTAAAATGTTAACATCTTAGCATATTTGCTTAATATCTTTTACTAAGAAACAAAATGGTACAGACACAGGCAAAGTCCCTTTTGTACCTCTCCTTAACCTTTTCCCCCTTTTTCTTCTCAGAAGTAACCACCATCCAAAAAAGTTCATGTGCATTTCTATGTTCATGTTATTGTATATATATTTTGTGTGTGTATCTGTTTAGATGTTTGTTCTTAAACTTTATACTGCAACTCGCTTTTCTTATTAAACATTTTAATTTTAGGATCTATCCATATTCACAAATGTAGATTTGGCTCATTCATTTTATTATCCACTTGGCACGTTTCTGTGAAATAATTCTAAATTTATTTTTTCTCCTAGAAATGGCATATTATTTCCAGTTTCTCTGTTCTGTGGGATTGATTCCCTAAGTTATACACAGAGGTGGAATTGCAGAGTCATAAAGCAGGCACATCATTAGCTATCTTAGATTTTGCCAAATTTCTCTACAAAGTGGTTGATGCCAATTTGTGCTTCTGCCATGTTCAATGTCCTTAGGTTCTTACCAAGTTGTTATTGTCAGACTAAAGTTTTGCCAATCTAATAGAAGTGGTAACTTTAAGTTGCATTTCTCACAAATGGAGAAAATGAACATATTTATCAGTTTACAAGCTTTCAGATATTTTTCTTTCTAGTCTTTCTTTTCTCTTCATATCTTTTGTCCATTTTTCAGCTGAACTCTTTTCTTTTTTCCCACCTTTTATTGAATTTATAGGGGGGGAAATTGGCTAATCAAATTATATAGGTTTCAGGTGCACAATTCTATATACATAATCTGTATATTGTATTGTTTGTTCACCACACAAACCAAGATTCCTTCCATTCTCATTTATCCTCCCTATATCCTCTTCTGCTTCCCCCCCATCCTCATTTTCCTCTGCTAATCAGTAGTCTGTGTCTATGAGTTTGTTTGTTGGGGTTTTTTTGCTGAATCCCTTCACCTTTTTCAAACATCCTCCCCTCTGACAGATGTCAATCTGTTCTCTATCTATGAATCTGTTTCTATTTCATTTGCTAGTTTATTTCATTCATTAGATTCCACCTATGAGTGGAAATCATATGGTACTTATCTATCTCTGCAGGGATATTTCACTTAGCATAATGGTCTCCAGGTCCAGATATGTGTTGCAAAGGGTAAGATTTCAGTCTTTTTTATGGCCAAGTAGTATTCCATTGTGTAAAAATACCACAGCTTTTAACCCACTCATCTACTGATGCACACTTGGGCTGCTTCTAAAACTTGGCTATCCTATCTAATAAAAGAGAAACATGCAAATTGACCATACCTCTGCTACGCCCACAAGCCATGCCCACAAGCCAATCAGGAGTGAGTATGCAAATTAACTCACTAAGATGGCGGCCCCCATGGATCTGGAGTGAGCAGGAGGCTTGGGTTGCCCCCAGCGATGGAGGAAACCAAGCTTCCCACCTACCCTGTCCGGCCCTGGCCTCCACTCAAGGCTACAAAGTTTCAATTATAGAAGATAAATAAATCCCAATAAAAATGGTGGCAGCCATGGAGCTGGAGAGAGCAGGAGACTTGGGTTGCCCCTGGCGATGGAGGAAGCCAAGCTTCCCTCCCTCCCTGGCTGGCCCTGGCCTCTGCTCAAGGATACAAAGTTTCAATTATAGAAGATAAATAAATCCCAACAAAAATGGCAGCAGCCATGGAGCTGGAGAGAGCAGGAGGCTTGGGTTGCCCCCTGGCAATGGAGGAAGCCAAGTTTCCTGCCCGCCCTAGCCTGCCTGGCCTCCACTCAAAGCTACAAAGTTTCAATTACAGAAGATAAATAAATCCCAGATACCGGGGGGCATGGCCGGCCTGCAAACCACCACAGGCCCCTTGCCCAGGCCGCCCCATGCCCCAAGGGAACCCCCACCCTGATCCGGGACACCCTTCAGGACAAACCACCCAGCCCCCACCCGTGCACCAGGCCTCTATCCTATCTAATAAAAGAGTAATATGCAAATTGACCATCACTCCAACACACAAGATTGCTGCCCCCATGTGGTCAAAGATGGCTGTCTCCATGTGGACACAAGATGGCCAGCAGGGGAGGGCAGTTGGGAGGGACCAGGCCTGCAAGGGAGGGCAGTTGTGGGTGATCAGGCCAGCAGGGGAGGGCAGTTGGGAGGGACCAGGCCTGCAAGAGAGGGTAGTTGGGGGCGATCAAGCCTGCAGGGGAGGGCAGTTAGGGGTGACCAGGCCTGCAGGGGAGAGAAGTTGGGGGGGACCAGGCCTGCAAGGGAGGGCAATTGTGGGGGGGGGACCAGGCCTTCAGGGGAGGGCAGTTAGGGGGCACCAGGCCTGCAGGGAAGGGCAGTTAGGGGCAATCAGGCTGGCAGGGGAGCAGTTAGGCATCAATCAGGCTGGCAAGGGAATGGTTAGGAAGTGATCAGGCTGGTAGGCAGAAATGGTTAGGGGCAATCAGGAAGGCAGGCAGGTGAGCAGTTGGGAGCCAGCAGTCCTGGATTGTGAGAGGGATGTCCGACTGCCCATTTAGGCCCGATCCTATCAGTAGGATCGGGCCTAAATGGGCAGTCAGACATCCCTTGAGGGGTCCAGTTTGGAGAGGGTGCAAGCTGGGCTGAGGGACACACACCCCCACCATGTACGAATTTCATGCACCGGGCCTCTAGTTGTAAATAATGCTACAATGAACATAGAGATGCATATATTTTTTTTATAATTAGTGTTTCAGTTCTTAAGATGAATTCCCAGAAGTGGAATAACTAGGTCATGAGGTAGTTCCATTTTCAATTTGTGGAGGTAACTCCAAACTGCTTTCCACAGTGGGTACACCAGTTTGCATTACCACCAACAGTGCTGCATATCTTGGCCAACACTTTATTGTCGGTTGATTTATTGATAATAGCCATTCTGACAAATGTGAACTTATATCTCACTGTGGTATTTATTTGCATTTCTCTGATGATTAGTGTCACTGAGCATATTTTCATATGTCTAGTGTCCTCTTTGGAGCCCTTCTCGCCAGGTACCTTCATTCTCAGAGTTGAAGTACCCTACATACAAATCCTTTACTAGCTATATGCATTCCAAATTTCTTCTCCTAGCCTTTTGATTGTCTTTAGCTTTATTTACTTCATTATTCTTTGTCCTTTAAGATTGCTTTTCAAGTTGGTTTAAAAAATAGTATCTAGCTCTTAAGCTTGTCATGAAAAATTAAAATATTAATACTTTAAAGGTGCATTGTACTAGTAAGTGCTACATAAATGCTAAATAAATAAAACTATGCTAAGATTTCTGGTGAGGCAAACTGTTGGCAAGGTGGGAGAAGAAATTAAAATAGAAGTTATGGAAATAAAAAGTTGGTACAGGGCTACAGTCCATAAATGTATTGCCAATAGGAAAATGTCTCTTTAGACAAATCTAAGTAAAGCCAAACCCAGCCAAAGAGATTCCTTAAGACCCAGGCTGGAGTCTACAATGCAGTTAACTATAAACAGACTTGTGACACTTCCATAACCCACAGAGAAACAGCTGGAATTTGTTGGTCGGCATTTCTACCGTAAACAGAATAATAGATTTAATATTTCCTGTAATTTCCTCAGACCTTATTTCCTCTTAGGTATTTATCTCTACACATTACTGATAAATTATGGCTGAAGTTATCTTTTTTTTCCCCTAGCATTCACTAGCTGTCTCCTTTGTCTGCGTGTCAATTCATAGGCCACACAATGTAGGGAGTAAGAAGAGTATATGCAGGAAACCCAATCACCACCTTCTGGTTCAGAGTTGCTCAGGACTTTTCAATACAACTGGCTCTTAAACTCAGTGGGACACTTACTAGGAGAAGTAGCCACTATGTCTTAAGATCCACACTAATTATTACCACATTAATAATTCTCATCCATACAAATCATCATTCACAGCTCAGAAACACATTCTGTTCTGTGAAGTACAGGTGATAGATTATAACGGTTTTTGGCCTAACCAGCTTTGATATGACTATCTGCACAGTCTAAGCAGCATCATTGCAAACATAAAATGGGAAGTCAATAAGGATATTATTCTGCTTATCCCTTTTGTATCTTATAATAATCTTGAATAAGATTTGATCTCTGCACTTTTCTGTTGATATATATATATATATATATATATAGTTGTTGTTGTTGATTTCAGAGAGGAAGGGAGAGGGGGAGAGAGAGAGAAAGATCAATGATGAGAGAGAATCATTGATCGGCTGCCTCCAGCACGGCCCCCACCGGGGATCAAGCCCGCAACCCGGGCATGAGCCCTTGACCGGAATCGAACCTGGGACCCTTCACTCCACAGGCTGACGCTCTATCCACTGAGCCAAACCAGCTAGGGTGTTACTTTTTGTTTTTTATATCAAATTAGCTTTTCCTGAACTTTTAGAAGGAGACTTTGTTCAAATAGCCTTTCTACCATCACAGAAATCCCTCTTCAGTTTTCTTGTGTGGTGATAAGAATATATATACGGTAATTTGCTTTTCAAAACTTCTTGAGGCTCTTCCTCTCTATTAGGTTTATTTGTACCTTTTCTGTCCTTATGTCTCTTATCCATTTCCTGCTTAATTTTTATTTCATTAGTTTCTCTAGTAGAGGGTGGTTTTCAAGAAGCTATATCGCACATGCCCTCACCCCACCCCACCCCCCAGTGTCTTGTGTCCATTGGTTATGATTATATGCATGCATACAAGTCCTTCGGTTGATCTCTTACCCCCCAACACATGTGCCGGGGGGTAGGGGAGGCCGGGGGAAGGTCAATGGGGGAAAAAGGAGACATATGTACTACTATTTGTAATACTTTAAACAATAAAAATAGAAGCTATACCGCCCCAGTCTCTCGGATATTACCAGGAACCCCCTGCACTCCCTTCCTAGTTGTAATTGCTAGTGACAAATTTGCCCTGTGCCTTCCAAAGATCACCTGTAGACTATTTGGGACTTGTTCTTTGGTCCATTAGAGACCCCAGTGCTTTGCTCTATTTTTCCTTACAAATGCTCATCTCATGCTTTCTTATGGTTTTTGATTGGTTTGTTCCCACTCTTTGGGGTACAAGTGAATTCCTTGTCATTTTGTTTTAAATGTTTTCCATGATTTTTCCAATCTTGTTCTCTAGTAGCTCTATCTGTTTTTATATGGACACTTGGGAAGATCCATAAACTATGCTGCCTCTGACACCACCATCTTACCTGAAGTTTACTGGTACTATTTTTAAGATATTTGAAGAAGCTTCCTTATAGACTGCTAGTCAGATGCCATTTAGAGCTCACAAGACACTCATTTGTGATCCAATTTTTATTCTTTTTTCCCGGTCAAATTCAATCTCTTTTCCTTTGACCATCAGGCATCTTTTTATTACTTTTAACCCAGTTGTGCACTGTATTAAAATGTATCACCTAGGTGATTTATGAGGCCCATCTCTAAGAGTCCCCAAAGTCAGTTAAAATGCACATTTAGACCATCAGCACCACACTAAACATAATCTAAGTCCCAATATATGGTAAAGGGAAGCAAAAGACCAATTTTGCTTTCCTTAATTTTCCTGTTTCAAAACTCCATTTGTAATATATCTCTACTAAATTTAAATCCATTAAAGAAAGGAAATTTTCAAATGAAGTATGAAAATCCATGGCTTCCCAGATTTACTCATTTCTTCATCTGGTGTCTTCCATGAATGAATAGCCTCAGAAAAGAAAACGTTATGTTCTTAGTGTACACAATACACTAAAATGAAAATGGTATAAAGAAAAAAGAGTTATAGGCTATAAAATGTTGTATTTGATTTCAAAGGATCCCAAAGGCGAAATGAATTTTACTGGCCATTTCCTCCAGCACTGGAAACCCGGAAGAATGGTCACCCAGCCTGCCTTTGCACGGACACAGTGCAGGAAGCGCTCTGCCAGGGTGCACAGTCCTCTCAGCAGCCACTCGCCTCACATTGGGAAATAGCTGAATAAGGACTCCGCTTCCCATTCTTCCTGCTCTTTCTCCATCCTCCCTGGCCTCCTCCCTTTGATGGAGATACTAAGATTCCTCCCAGCTGAAAACTAATGCCATAAATGTTAGAAGACAGCGATTCACGTTCACCCCAGAATCTGCCTCTGCAAACGGCCTCCCATTGATCCTTTTTTTTTTACATTGTTATCTTTTTATTCTCTTCTAAATAAGGTAAGACTTTGGGGGGAAACTCTGAAGTGGCAGAAACCTGGAAAGCTGGTTAAAAGAGCCACCTACTTGTCTTCTCTTTGGTGTCCACAAGGAAAAAAAAATCATGGGAGACCCTTCTAGGGGAAATGCCTAGCAGTGCCCACAGGGCCCAAGCCTTTGCCTTCTGCTGCGCCTTCTCCAGAAACCCAGGGCCAGCTTGGACTGCACCTGGCCACGTCCCTCTCAGAGAAACCTCCCCTGCAATTTGCCACAGATAAACGTTGAGGGGTGGCTGACAGCTTTAACATCTGCAGAGTTCAGAGGAGGGGAGCTCAGAAGCAGCCCTGGCCACCCCCACTTCCTTCTGTCTGAGGGCTCAGAGGTGGCCTTCTCCATCTGAACCTGAAGGCACAAAGGCTGGCCACCCCAATGGACCCAGGAACAAAGACAACAACCTCCCTGCTGCAGATTCATTTACAACCATCTGTGCACCAATGGCTCAAGGGCCCTCAAGAGTGACGTGCCCTGGGTGGTCACTTTTGGGTCACTGGGTGACAGAGGTGACTGAAGGTGCCACCTGCCCACAGAGGAGACATGCGCACAGCGAAACACTGTAGCAGGCACGGGCCCTCTGGTCTCTGGGGAGAGTGATGCTGTCCATGCTGTTGTCTCAGAACCTTCATACTTAGGTTTAAACAAAACAAAACAGGGAAAGAAAACGCAAACTGAGCCCTTTGTACTTGTTTCATTTGTTCTTTGGGTGTCAGTCTCTGGTCCAAACTTAGGGTAGATAGTTTCCCTCCAGGGCAGCCCCAGCTCCTGGCCAACTGGGCCACAGTGAAATTGGGGTAGGGGTGGCATCAGGAACTGGCTTCGCTCTTTTTTCAAGGGGGAAAGCCTAGGAGGGAACCCCTAGATGTTGGCATCTTTCACTAAAACAGAGGAAGCGTTTGTTTGTTTGAAGGTGTTTTCGTTGTTAGTACTAAATGCAAGTCAACATGCCTCATGTCTGCCAAAGAAGACAGAAATGTACATTTCATTAACAGAACTCTGTTACACCATACAAAGTAACCACCACCCTCCTATACTGCTGCCCAGCCAGATCCCTACAATTAGTAAACTTATCAAGGGCTTCCCATATGCCAGGCACGCTTCTGAGAGTTTTACCTTTGCTACATTCACTCATTTAATTCTCCAACAATTCTAGACATAAGGATTATTATTATTATCCCAAATTTACTGTAAAAAAAAAATCTGAAACATAGAAGTCACACAGCTTGCCAAATATCTTACAACTAATAGGACAGGACAGTATTGAAAGCTGAGCAGCCTAATTCAAGTTTCAACTTAGGTTAACCATGATTCTACTCAGCCTTTCTTGTTCTCTGACACCAACAATTGCAGAGGCTGTAGGTGTTCTATCCCATGTGCCCTTGACCAACATAAATTCTACTGCAGCGATTTACAGACCATTTCAGCCTGCCGCCAGCTTCCCATCTCAAACTGCTGCATCTCTTCCTTGTATGTGAGCTTTCTCCAACACCCTGGAGTTTGCTGGGCTGCACCTGCAGTGGCAATCCTCAAACATGGGGAAATAGGAGCTGGCGGATGAATGCCCCAGCTTCCCCATCCTGTGGTGAGATGATTCTGAAGAATGTGCCACACAGTTTTCGGTATCCCCAGCACAATGGAGCCCCAGCTGCCCACAATGGCAGCCTGCCGTCAATGCACCCTTCTAGGCCTCACTCTCCCCAGTGTTCACTTGTATTTCTTGAGATCATTTCCCTAATAAATTACCTGTACCCAAGTCCCTGGATCAGGGTCTGCTTTTGGGAAAACCCAAACTAAGATACCTCCCTATGCTATTTTTGAATCACTTTTAAATCTTCTACTAAATTTAAGTAATTATTTAATTAGTTTAAGAATTTAAATAATTTATCTTTAAGCATACCCTAGATAGTTCTGGCATTAATTATACATTCTGTGATGATTTTATGTTATGAGCTGAACTAGAGCATGACTTGGAGAAAAATAAAAGAGGCTAGCATGATTTTCCTCCAGGCCACCAGCCAAGCCCAATAGTAGCTGGGAAAGAAAGGGGAGGAAAATGGCAAAACAATGGAAGAGCAATATGAGACGGGAATTTTAAACTTAATCACTACAAGGCGAGTAAAATTTAGGTCTTTGCCCAACCCCATCAGCCCAACCCCGCGGACTCCCAGGACCAAATTACAAAACTGATTCATTCTCAAGAATATATCTGAGAAGAGTAAGTTCATTAATTAATTTGCTTTTTGGATGTGCTCAAAGGGAGCTCTTGGTAGTTAGAAATATAAATCAGCCTGGGCTAACAAACTGGAAAACTATTTCATGTGCCTAATTAAATCACGCCACCAGTTTTGCTGTGTTTGTAGGTCACAGTCACACTCTTCTAATTCCAGGAGTACATTTAGGGGATGCTAAAAAGTGCTGTTGAGAATTCACTAATGCTAAGGTGCTGCTATCTTACAGATGAACAATTCAGATTAGAAACACCTTGGGAATGGGAAAAAGAAAGGCTATTTTTAAAAGTATCCTAAATGAAACATTACTTTTTTAGTTAATTTACCACACTGAAAAACAACATTTTAATCATCAGATGTCACATTCAACTGCTACTGTTGAATAAACTGACATATTTAGTAAAATAAGGTAACCAACTATCATAAAATTATTGACATTTCTCTAATTTGTAGCTTTTGCATGAACTTGTTGCTTTAACATGCTTTGTATGGTTATTGTTAAAATAAGTATATAAATTTTATTGAACAATGCAGTAAACAACCATAAAAATGATGTACAAATTGTTAGTAGAGTCTGCTACTTATGGCACACAAAATTCACTGGTGGACTGTGATTCATCAAAACATTCTATCTCCCGCTAAAAATTGAAAAGATTTATAGCACACAAACAAAAGACATGGTCCTTTCCCCTCTAAACCAAGTTTACACTTTCCCTTCCAAAGTCAAAGCAAGGAAAATATGCAACTTTCTCAATTAATTTATTAGAGAGAAAACTTAACTGAAAATATGTACAATATGTAATTATAAAAATTTAGCTTTCACCCAGAATAATATAAAAGTTAGAAAAATAGCCAAGATACCTTCTATCTTGATATTCACACAAAGTGAAATTAAGAACATGAACTAATGACTGGAAGAATAAATTCTTCCCTTTATTTTGACCTTTATATTCTATCTTGTTCTTTGTCCTCAATGACCAAAAGCTTATAAGACTAGAGGCCCAGTGCACGAAATTCATGCATGGGGGCGGGGGGGGGGTGTCCCTCAGCCCAGCCTGCACCCTCTCCAATCCGGGACCCCTCAGGGGATGTCCAAATGCCAGTTTAGGCCAAACTGGCAGTCAGACATCCCTCTTACAATCTGGACTACTGGCTCTTAACTGCTCACCTGCCTGCCTGCCTGATCACCCCTAACTGCCTCCCCTGCCAGCCTGATCACTCCTAACTGCCTCTGCCTGCCAACCTGATCATCCATAACTGCCTCCCTGCTGGCCTGGTCACCACCAACTGCCCCCCTCTGCCAGCCTGATTGCTCCTAACTGCCTCCCCTGCCAGCTTGGTCACCCCTTACTGCCCCCACCCCCACTGAACTGGTCACACCCCAATGCCCCCCTTGCCAGCCTGGTCACCCCCAACTGTCCCCCTGCCAGCCTGGTCACCCCCAACTGCCCCCCGCCCGCTGTACTGGTTGCCCCTTACTGCCTCCCCCACCCCCCCGCTGGCCTGGTTGCCCCTCACTGCTCCCCCCACCGGCCTGGTCGCCCCACGAAGCCTGCTGTTCAGTCATTTGGTCATCCCTCACTAACTCCCCTGCCAGCCTTGTCACCCCACACAGCCTGTGTTCAGTCATCCATCTAGTTGTTTCATTGTGACAGCCCCTGGCTTTTTATATATTAGGATAATCCAGTCTAATCCAACAACTACATCAGTAAAATTCAAAAATCCTATGCAAATTCAACTCCTAGGTTTCCTATAATGTTAATACCTGAAATAAGTTCTGATTTGTTATCATTATTATGTTATATATATATATAAATATATTATAATAATACTAGCAGCCCAGTGCATGAAATTTGTGCATGGGGGGGGCGGGGAGGAGGGGTGTGTCCCTCAGCCCAGCCTGCACCCTCTCCAGTCTGGGATCCCTCTCACAATCCAGGACTGCTGGCTCCCAACTGCTCGCCTGCCTGCCTTCCTGATTGCCCCTAACCGCTTCTGCCTGCCAGCCTTAACACCCCCTAACCACTCCCCTGCCAGCCTGATCAATGCCTAATGGCTCCGCTGCCAGCCAGTTTGCCCCTAACTGCCCTCCCCTGCCAGCCTGGTCACCCCTAACTGCCCTCCCCTACAGGCCTGGTCCCCCCCACCTGCCCTCCCCTGCAGGCCTGGACCCCCCCAACCGCCCTCCCCTGCCGACCCTGTCACCCCCAACTGCCCTCCCCTGCCAGCTTCATCACCCCTAACTGCTCTTCCCTGCTGGTCTGGTCCCCCACCCCCAACTGCCCTCCCTGCAGGCCTGGGTCCCCCCAAACTGCCCTCCCCTGCAGCCCTGGTCCCCCCAACTGCCCTTCCATGCAGGCTTGGTCACCCCAACTGCCCTCGCTCTAGGCCTGGTCCCCTGCAACTGCCCTCCCCTGCAGGCCTGGTCCCCCCCAACTTCCTTCCTCTGCCAGCCTGGTCACCCCCAACTGCCCTCCTTTGCAGGCCTGGTCCCCCCCAACTGCCCTCCCCTGCTGGCCTGATCACCCACAACTGCCCTCCTTTGCAGGCCTTGTCCTCTCAACTGCCCTCCCCTGCCGACCCCGTCACCCCCAACTGCCCTCCCCTGCCAGCCTCATCGCCCCTAACTGCTCTCCCCTGCTGGTCTTGTCCCCCACCCCCAAGTGCCCTCCCCTGCAGGCCTGGGTCCCCCCTAGCTGCCCTTCCCTGAGGCCCGGTTGCCCCCAACTTCCTTCCTCTGCCAACCTGGTCACCCCTAACTGCCCTCCCCTGCAGGCTTGATTGCCCCAACTGCCTTCCCTTGCAGACCTGGTCCCCACCAACTGCTCTCCCCTGCAGGCCTGGTCTCCCCCAACTGCCCTTCTCTGCAGGCCTGGTCACCCCCAACTTCCCTCCTCTGTCAGCCTGGTCACCCCCAACTGCCCTCCCCTGCTGGCCTGATCGCCCACAACTGCCCTCCTTTGCAGGCCTGGTCCTCCCAACTGCCCTCCCCTGCTGTCCATCTTGTGGTGGCCATCTTGTGTCCACATGGGGTCAGTCATCTTGTGTGTTGGAGTGACGGTCAATTTGCATATTACTCTTTTATTAGATAGGATATTATAATTATTCTATTTGCTATTATTTTAGAATTTACTTTCTTAAATTATGTTAAATTATATACTCTTATTTCCCAAATTGTGTTCCCAGACACACTAGCATCACTTGATATGCTAATAGATGTTTGGGATACTAGAAGAGGAAGAAGAAAAGACAGTTTCTCTAGGCATATAAGAAATAGTCACTATTTACTATTTCTCCGTAGGGATTCATAATACACACTAGCATATTTAGGTTGTAAGAAATTCTCTGAAAGAATAAACTATTTGTCTTCAGTTTAAACTTGACTAATAAAATGTGATGGAAGGGACAATTCAAGTTCTGGAGCCCAGACATCAAGAGGCCTGTGGCTTCTGCCTTTGCCTGGTGAAAAGGTGTTCAAAGAGTACCATGTAAGAAAGTCTTTCCAGCCTGAAGAATGAAAAAGGTGAAGAGAGCCAAGTCACTCCATGTAATCACGAGCAGCACCAACCAGATATGCGAGTGAAGCCATCCTGGACTTTCCAGCCCAGATAACCAGAGAATTGAAGAGAGTGAGGGATGTGTTCTAAACTAGGCTTTGGTTGCAGGGGTGGGAATATCCGGCTCCCGGGCCATCTAAGGCCTGAGAAATCGTTAGGTGTGGCCCTGCCGGCCAAGGCATTAGGGGTGAGATAATTAAATGTTTGACCAAATATAGCAGGCTAATTTTTAAGGTGATAATTTTGTATGGCCCGCCAATGATGTTACAAATATCCAAATGGCCCTTGGCAGAAAAAAGGTTCCTCACCCCTGAAGCTGAAAACAACTATATAAGTGGACCCCCTAAAATCCAGCAGTACCACCAAAAAAACCTTAGAAACATAAAAAATAATAAATCATTGTTTCAAGACAGGGCCACATGGGCCACATTTATTCTGTTTTTGTAGAATCCTTGAGCTGAAAATGGATTTTACATTTTTAAATGGTTGACAGAAGTCAAGAGAAGAATATCTCATAAGACATGAAAACTATGTGAAATTCAAATTTCAGTGTCCATAAATAAAATTGCACTGGAACCCAGTCACATTCACTCACTAAGTATTGTCTATGGTTGTTATCTTGCTACAATGGTAGAGTTAACAAGAAAGCCTAAAATATTTACTCTCTAGTCCTTTAAGAAAAAAACTTCCCAACCCATTTTAAAGCAGTAAGTTCTAGGATAGTATGCTGTAAGGCAATAGTTACTTAAGATTTTAAATTTTTTATCTTTTTTTTTTTTTTGCATACAACACTGTCTTAAAGTTATACCTATGCTTGTATATTTAAATTAGTTATTGATTTCTGAAATATTTCATTGTGGCTTAGTTTACTTTTTTGAAGCTCAGTAAGATATTCTTTGTGACCTAGTCTGTAATTGGTGTTTGTAAATGTCCCTTAGAAACTAGAAAAGAATATATGCTCTCTGTTAGCTGAGTATGCAAGTGTGACACATATCTACTACTTCTACCTCATTAAATATACTAAATATATCCTCTTCTCTTAATCTACTTTAGAAAATAGCATGTTAAATTTTTATAAAACAATTACGTTTCTCACAATTTCTCTCTGTCTGGTAGTTCTAAATTTATTTCAGAATTTATTTCTATACTTTTATGTGCTTAAAATAGCTGAGAACCATCAATGACTCTTATTTTCCAAGTACAGTATATAGCAATGGCCACCAAAAAGGGCCAATCCCAAATCAGGAAGATCCAGGCCAGCATTCTGATTTTCTTTTTTTGTTTCCCTTCATTAAATTGAAAAGAGTTCTGAGACTTAAATAAACTCAGACATTCCAAAGTCTGGATTTTTCTTTTTCCAACGTTAGCAAATGAGAAAAGAAAAACAGTTCACAATACAGTAAAGAAATACCATCAAGAAAGGAAAATGTATAAGTTGAATGACTAAAAGGGGAGTGTGTGTGTGTGTGTGTGTGTGTGTGTGTGTGTGTACGTGTGTACATGAGGGGTCTGAGGGTAAAAGAATGTTCACTTATTCTCTTTTCCTAGGAAGGATTGTGTGAAACATAAAATGTATAGCTATAGAAAAGGAGAATAAGCAATTATTCTGTAGGTACTGTGGAAAAGGCATTCATCATCAGAAGATTCCAATTTCAGTCTCGCCCATGGACTATGTGATGATACTGGAAAAATCATGTTAAAGTGGAACTACGGTAGGTCCAGTCTGGCACCAGAAGCAGTGAGTAGCTAGCTAAAGCTACTGTGGATTGTGCAGGTGAAGATGGTCAGGAGCAGCTGGTCACTAGAGAATATGTCCAGATGCTGGACAGCCGGTGTAAATCAAGACAGCAGGGATGTCCGCTGTCGGCTCTTACTAAAAACATCAGTTGATGTAAGATCAAAAACCCAAGGAAGGCTGGAAAACCAAAGCTAAAAGGAGGTAAGAATAGAACCCAAGTGGGGGCAAAGTAGTTGCCAAACAGAACTCAATCTAGGCCAAAGGCAGGCAGGAATTTGGGCAGAATAGAAATTAGTCTGGGAGTCTGAGGTTCAAAACAGGGTCACAGGAGAACCAGTCAAACTCGAGATTCTCTACTCAATTCAAACGTCAAGAGCAAAACAAGGTCAGCCAGAAACGTCTGGAGAGCTGTGACTACACCCTCCCCACACCAAGGCCTTTGGAGTTGGCTTTGTGGAATCTCCACCAGATTTCCAGGGGTCTCTGACCAAGATGCTGTTAAATTCTAAGTTCTTACACTTATAAAGGGGTCAATTTCAATGATATCCCAATTCTATCCAGCTCACCAAGTTCCATGTCTCTAAAAATATTCATTACATTTCAATAAACAAGGAAATTATTTTTTTTATTCAGGGAAACAGTTTACTGGACTCCCACCCACCACCATCACTCTCCACCCTCACCCTACAAGGACATATAAATGTCCCACCACTACCACCTAATTCTTTCTTCTGAAAGGCAGTGTGGGATGTTTTATAGCCCTCCTGGAAAAAAAGAAGGGAGGGTGGTGAGTGGGATGACATTCCATTGCATCCTGACTCACTTAAAATCATCATTTGCTTCTCAGTCACAAAGAATTCTCTTAACAGGATGGAAAGAGCCCTGGTCATGAGGAGCTGGTTTGGAGTTGCGGTGGTTCCCTTTGCATTCTGTAAGCCAGAAGGATGCATTCCAGGGCTGTGTTTCATTCTTTTCCCCTCCAGGCTGATTTTATAGTAACAACACATATCCACTTAAATCTATCTCCAAATCACCAACATTCAGAAAATGGACCACATAAAACACAGACATTTTACAAGGGACCATCTATTAGCTGATAATGGTAGAGCTTCCATGGAATGCATAAGAAAACAAATGTGACCCTCACCAAATGTCAGATCTATTTATCCAAATCAGCCCTCTTCAGCGTACGCCAGATAAACCTACAATGATATGATTCAAAGCATTATGGAGGGCTGGGGGGAGGTTACAATAAACTAAATATGTAGGTTGAGGATGTATATAAATCACATGAAATGCAGCCTCATAAGATACTAATAGAAGTTGGGGTGTGGGGGGAAGATGTTTGGCAGAAGAGATTTTAAATGTGATCAGATGGGAAAGAGACTATTAGTCCAATAAAAAAAATCTTCAGAAGAAAACAATGAGTTTCTCTATGTATATTAAAAACATGTAGACATGGGAGAGTCAATTGTTGCCAGGTTTAGAGAGGGGAGGAATTAATCAGAATTTAAAGAGACTTCCATAGCCCCCCGGCCTGGCAGGAGTGTCAGTAAGGGGAACCTAATCTCTGGGGCTTTTCATTCTTCTCTTCATTCACCTTAGGCAAACACTGCTTGCATGATCCCTCTACCTTCTCCACATTAAAATCCAGTCTGAGGAAAAGGTCTGGGAAAATTTATTTCACTAAGGAATAAGAGTTCCTGCTTTAACTCTCCCTGTGTTATTTAAACTTGAAGAGTGAGCAAACTTTTAAACCAAAAAAAAATCTATAATTGCAGAATCTCTAAAATTAGCAAAAAAGTGTAAAGTAGGGTTATATTCCATGGATTGGATGTTCCTTCCAGCCCTTCTACATGATATCATAAGGGTGGCCACTGATAAAATCCTCCCTGTTCTCTAAGCAAACCACTTGTTCAATGAAGCCTTCATACAAAGAAGTAAAACCCAACTAGGAAGTTGATACCTGATGTCCACTTATTATTTCTTTTTAAAACAGTTCAAATGTGAAAGACAAGATAAGGACAGAAAGATGGGGCAGGGAAAGAAGGCAAAAAGGAGGACTGAAATGGGGACTTAAGAAAGGAGGAAAGGAGAAGGGGCAAGAGATAGATAGCTATTAGAAATAAAATATGAGGTAGTGTTATTTTCTACTAAAAATAAAAATTAAGGGTATTACAGATGTTATTGAATAAAAAAGTAAGTCAACAGCTTTCAGGAAGGCCAAAGACTCATTAAAGCTTTGAAAAACTTAACCATAAAAATGACACAGGATGTATTTTACTTAGTTCAAAGGCCCAAAACTGAACCTTTTCATAGCGTCTGTTAACACAGCAGAGCAACTAAGGGACACACAGAAGTGTTTCATTCTTTATAGAGTACAGTCACAACTGCACAGAACAGAGCAAGTAGAATATTCACAAGTTCCAAAGTCATTGCCAACACTGAGAAACAAATGTCTCCTGAAAAGGAATAGAATACAAGTTATTAAGATCCACTTGTGGTTTAAAAATAAAAATACTAAACACTATTCATAGCCTTTATTAAGAGTGCTATGCAAAGTTAAATGTATTCCTGAGTCCTGTGAGCTATTTTAAATTTATTTTTTAAGTTAGCTGGAGCAAGGCCATACTGGCCAACTAGAATGGCATGCTTTGCTTTTGCTAGAATTAAATCAAATCAATACAATACTACCAAGTTATATCATCCTATCAGGATTTGACTGGCAGTTAAATAGAACTTTATGAAATCAAAATTGAGGAAGTTAATTCATATAATTACAGTTTGGAAGAGAAAATCCTCTCCAAAGTATGCGATTCATGAATTTAAAAAAATGATATAAACTTTGATAATAAAAAATTCAGGAGCTGTAACTTATGATTCCTGAGGGGTGAGAGTCTCCTAAAAGAGATTGAGCACCATGGTGTGCCGAATGCTATGACAGCAGTTTCTATGCCTGCTCTGCTTGTTATTTCTCACTATGAGGTAGGTCTTGGAATGTGCGTCGTAAGTAGGAAAACCTGAGGCTCAGAGCACTCAGAGGACTTGCTCAAGACCCCAGAGTTAGTCAAAGGAAGGCTCTCATCTCCAATTCAGGCTTTTGACGTTAGGTGATCACAACAGAGGTCTCCTAGGTTAGTTCAGACAAAGTCATCATGTCCGGCTACCACTGCTCCCCTGTTTTTATTTTGACCTGACATTGAGGGATCTTCCCTCTTTCCTCTTTGGCCAGTTCTGTCAACCTTGGAAAGCTTTGCCCCTCCCTCACTGAGTGCCTGAAACCCAAATAGGCACTAGAAATAAAATAAAAAAGATACAGTCTCTTATGCTATGCCCTTGTAGGTTCATCAGTTGTAACAAATGTACCCCTCAGGTAGGGAATGTTGAGAAGGGACAGGGGGATATGGGAGCCCTCTGTACTGTCCACTGAATTTTGCTGTGAACCTAAAACTGCTCCAAAATAAATTAACTCTTAATAAGAAAAAAGACATAGTCTCTACCGTGAGAAATTTACTCTCTTGCCAGGAGAAAGAGGTAAACAAGTGAGGACAATTGAGGGCTGTAAGTGCTCCAATGCGGCTGCAGAGGAGGGGCTGCTGAAATAGACAAGTGCAGAAGGAAAGCTCCTGAAACACGTGCTCACGTTAAAGGACTGGTAGTAGCAACCAGTGAGACAAAAAAAGCGGCATCATTTCAGAGGAAAGGAATGGCCATGTGAGCAGACAGAGAGGCTTAAAGCACCAGGCCACATTACGGTATAAGGAATTGCAGGTGATTGTAAGGTGACAAGGCTGGGAAATGCAATTCCAGGTGTTCAGGTAATTCAAACTTTACCCTCAAAACCCTGCAGCGTCCGTGAAAGACCTACGCAGGAAGTAGAGTGACCAAATTTACCTTATGGTACCAAGATGTCAGTTTTTAAAAATTAATGTTCCATTTAAGTATCTTTGAGGTTACAATCCCTCCATCAACGACCAAATATTGCTCCAGGTCCTACTTTCCAATATTCTGCACAAATCTAGTAAAAATAATTTGACACCAAATTTTAAAATCTGATAGGATTAAATGAAGCTTTTGAATAAACCCTTGAATCAATTCAAAAAGTATCTGTTTAGCACCTTTGTTTAGAAGGCCCTGAACTAGGGCATTTAATTTTACATTATAATATAGTAAAGTCTGAAAATAAGCAAGTATTCAATTACATATTAGAAACATAATTTAGAAAAAAATATGATCATTCAAAACTTATTTCACTAAAGGGAATTGTCACAGCGGTTTATAAGGTAAATTTATCCTAATGCTGTGAAGTTTTATTTATAACAACTGAGTGTAACCAACATGTCAGAAATGCCTTTACTATACTATATTGATATACACCTGCTTAACATGTGTAGCACTTTTCAAAAGGCAATTTAAAAGGTGTCATCTTCCAAGATACATTTTCTCCTCCTGTGATTTTTTTCTTCCCTATCAAATTACACTTAGTTTGCTATTTCCTCTTAAGAACTATCTTTTTTCTTCATTTCCCTAATTCTACTTGCCCTTCAAGACCCAGGTAGCACAACTGCAGGAAGCCTTCCTTGACTTCCCCAGTTTGAGGTGTTTGCCCCTTCTTTGGACTCCAGCATCCTGTGCCTAGGTTGATCCTAGCACGCTGCACACACTACTTAAATCATTGTCTTACCTGTTCATTTCCTAACTATGGTCCCGGTGCATGAATTCGTGCACCAGTGGGGTCCCTCAACCTGGCCTGAGGGATCGGGCTGAAACTGGCTCTCCAACATCCCCTGAAGGGTCCCAGATTGTGAGAGGGCACAGGCCAGGCCGAGGGACCCCACCCGGTGCACGATCAGGGCCGGGGAGGGATGCAGGAGGTTGCCCAGCCAGGGAGGGCCCGCGGGAGGGCTCCACAGCGTATCCGACCCGTCTCGCTCAGTCCCCGATCGGCTGGACCCAGCAGCAAGCTAACCTACTGGTCGGAGTATCTGCCCCCTGGTGGTCAGTGCACGTCATAGCGACTGGTTGACCGGTCAACTATCTGCCCCCTGGTGATCAGTGCACATCATAGCAAGCAGTTGAGCATCCTTAGCATATCATTAGCATATTACACTTTGACTGGTTGAACAGATGACCAGACGACCAGACACTTAGCATATTAGGCTTTTATTATATAGGATTATAACATGAGCTCCTCTAAATCCCAGACCTCATATTTCATCTCTGTATTTGCAGGAACAGGCAGGGCCCATAGTCAGTGGCCAATAATGTTGTAAAGAGAGAAAGGGGGAGAATAAAGTGAATTATATTTCTATTTTCTCAATCATTTCTCTTTTCCTTCATCCTCATTTCATGTCTTCCTATTATTTCTCCCCAAGTACTAATACATCATCTTTACTTCTCTTTAGTTTCATGATTTTCACCTCTCTCCTGAGGTCGTGACTATTGCAAATCATGCTGGTCCAATGTGTGAGTGGCTGAGGTTCAGAAGTGTGCTGCTACTTAGCACTGCAAAGAAGGGGTTAGATTTAACAGGCTCTGGATTAACCTTTTTTATATCCCTTCTGAGTTTTAGCTGGGAACTTTCACATGCTTTAGCTTTGCCTACTTTTCATGATCAGCAGCTGCGTCAACAGACTTTCTGCAGCACCCTCGCTAGAATGGCAAGCTCAGGAGGAGAGTCTTCCATCTTTACATTTTAAAAAATAAATGAAAGTTGCTCACCACACTGATGGGAATAGTAATACCTGAGAGCACTTGCGGGGGATTGGGTCTGCGCTGGCTGTGAAAGGAAAACTCACTGATGACAAAAACATGCAGCTGCCGTCCTCTGAAGGAGGCTAACCACTCCCAGAGAGTAGCATCAAACTGCATTTAGCAAGAATAACAGAAAAGGCATGTAAGTGACTGACATTTCTGATAAGCATTTTAAAAGGGTCTATGGATTTCATAGAAGAACACAAAGTGCATCATCTGATTCTAAAAAACTAAATGATTTACCGTGGACAGTGAAGTTATCTTGGAAAATTACTCAAGAAATTAACCAAAACTTAATTAGAAAAAATTAATACTTTGTAAGAAAGATTTTGAAACAGGAGAAGAAACATTTAGGCATATTTAGGAGAGGAGACCTTGTAAAAATCCATAGATGCTTCTGTTTTTACTTCTGGATACCAAATTGAGTAAAAAAGGGTAATAGTAATTCTTTTTTTTTTAAATAAACACTGTGTCCATCATTCCTAGAATGTGTTTTCAAAGCTGTCTGCAGTGCAAATTCACTCTCACAACTCCCTCTACAGTTATACATATTTTAACAACTTTTTAAAATAAAAATGTAGGCCAGGGAAATTGTCTATGAGCATTAAAGGAAAAGTATTATAATGTAATGTTTAATAGCAGACAACAGGCAAAAACATGGTATACTCACATGGTAATGTAGCTATTGTTACCAAAACAATGCTTTTATTATAGAAATGATGGGAACACCACACTAAACAAAATTATAGCATGTATATGAACATGCTAAAAAAAAGCAAAAAGATAATAAATTATTTACAGGCACAGTCTGTAACTGCAATACTTTTGTAAAGTAAATTTTTTAAATGTTATCAAAAAATAAAAAGTAGTAGAAAGCTAACTACTTAGACATATCACAACAAATGTTTTTATGGAAGAGTTCTTTTTTCATTTTATTAAGTTTATTGGGGTGACATTGGTCAATGAAACCATATAGGTTTCAAGTGTACAACCCAATAAAATACCATCTGCACACTGCACTGGGCTTTCACCACCTAAAGTCGTCTCTTTCCATGCCCGTTTATCCCCCTTGTGCCCACTTCCACCTCCCCCTACCCCCATTCCCTCAGACCATACTGTTATGTATGTCTGTGTGTCATATATATTCCTTAATCCCTTCACCTTTTTAACCCAGCCCCACAAGCACCCGCCCCTCCTACAGCTATCAGTCTGTTTGATGTGTCTATGCTTCGGTTTCCATTTTGTTTGTTAAATTATTTGGTTGATTAGATGCCACATATATGTGAGATCATATGCTATTTGTCTTTCTCTGATTGGCTTATTTCACTTGTCATAATTTCAGTCCACCCACGCTGTCATAAAAGGTAAGGTTTTCTTCTTTTCTATAGCCAAGTAGTATTCCATTCAATAAATGTACTATAACTTTTTAATCCACTCATCTAATGATGGACACCTGGGATGTTTCCAGATCTTGGCTATTGTAAATACTGCTGCAATGAACATAGGGTTGCATGTATTTGTTTGAATTAGTGTTTCAAGTTTCTTTGGATATGTTCCCAGAAGTGAAATTGCTAGGTCATAAGAAGTGAAATTGCTGCGCTATCAGAGACCCTGACAAGAGGCTCCAAAGGAGTCATGCCAATGGTTCCAGCTCTAAGCTGCATCCCTTTCCCCTGTGGAACTGAGCTCAACAGGACAGGGCCAGCAGGATATGGGGAAGCAGAACATGGCAGCTCTCCATTGGGGGTGGTGCAGGCTTGCTGGAGGGGAGCAAGCTGCACACCTCTCTTAGCTCCACAGCCAGGCCAGAGTCTTCTGATGGGGGTGGCACCTGCCAAGCCCACAGAAGAGGGGGAAAGATTAGCCTCCTTTCCAAAGCCACACAATCCAATGACTGTCTTAGAGTCTGCCTATGACTTCTCCAGAAGCCAACAGTCCTTTCTGCTGGACTTGAGCTTGGCAGGATGGTGTCGCCAGCATTTGGAGGACTGGGTTAGTGTAGTCCCCCAGCTAGTGCTGTAAGAATAGGAGTGCCCAACCATGGGAGATGGCACCTGCACGTGGTGTGGGATGTTAACTCAGGATGGGACCTCAGTAGCCGACCCTCAAGGTCTCTCTCCAGGGCCACACCTCCCAGATCTTCTCTTTATGGCTTCTGTACACCCATGAGTCACCTTCCCTCTACCAAAGTCCCAGGTGAGTGCCCAAGAGAAAGCCTCAGTGTGCTGGCCCTTTAGGAGAGCACTTGGGATTCTAGTGGACTCCCTCCTCTTCCCAGTAGACAGAGGCCCACTGATTTTTGCTGCCAGGCGCTATGAAGGTCCTCTTTTCGGCTCTGATGCTCTGGTTTTGGGGGTCCCAGCATGGGGTTGAGATCCCATGGTCCTCAAGGGGACTTTTGCAGCCAACATATCCTTCTTAGTTCTCAGCTGTCACACCTGGGTGCAAGGGCCAGCCCTCTCTACGTCTCTGCCCTTCTTACCAGTCTCTGTGTAGCTTCTTCTATAAACCCTTGAATATAATGCTCCTGTTCAGCTGTCCTTCAGTTAGTTATTCAGGTTGATTGCTCTATAATTTAGCTCTAAATCCAGTTTGGTGCCTGGAGAAGCTGTGTGTAGCTTTCACCTGCCCTGTAACCATCTTGGATCCTCTATGGAAGAGTTCTTTAAAAAAAAAATTTAAGTCTTCTAGAAAGTCTGCAGGGTTATTCTCAGCAAAGTCCAGTAGGGCAGGGCTTTTGTCTTTGTTTTTTTAAAAAAACAATATTCCTAGTGCTCAAAACAGTCACTGGTATATAGGAGGTTCAATAAATGTTTGTTAATAAATGAGTGAGAGAATGAATGAATGGGAAGCATATACCACTGAAACTCTTGAGTCCCTCTCAAGTATCTTCATTTGATAAAGGAGGTTTTGCTGCCTCTAAGTTACTGGAAGACTTTGAACTCTACAGGTACAGTATTCACTTCAAGTCATCTCTTTAGGGTGGGAGAAATGGGTGAAGGTGTCAAAATGTAAACTTCCAGTTATAAGATAAAAAGTTCTGGGGATTTAACATACAGCATGGTGACTACAGTTAACCATACTCTATTGTATATTAGAAAGTTACTAAGAGAGTTAAACCTAAAAATTACCATAAAAAAAAAAATATATATATATAACTACTTGAGGTGATGAATGTTAACGAAACTTATTATTACTAAACTTATTTTGTAATATATATACATATATAATCATTATGCTGTATACCTTAAATTAATACATGTTATATGTCAATTATATTTTCAATAGAAGTGGGGGAAAATATGCCTATTCTGGTTAATTAGAAAATAGAAGTTGCTGATAAGCAAACTGATTTTTAGATCAAAAACAATTCCTTAATTTCACAAGTTAAAGAAACTACTTTATCATAAAGTCATAACTTTTGCAACATGATTTGCCTACCACTTCTCTCTGGACTAGCCGTGGGCAAACTACGGCCCGCGGGCCGGATCCGGCCCGTTCGGCTGTTCTATCAGGCCTGCAGAGCCGAAAGAGCAGAGGGTTCTCCTGCTCGCCCCTCTGCTCCTTCACCAGCAGCAGTGTTAACATGGCAACGTCGGGAAACACGGCCACAGCTCCTTCTTCTGAGTGGACGGATTTATATCCGCCCATTCAGTAGAAGGAACAACCTCTCAATCTTCCAGAGGCTCCTTGTAGTGCCCGTGGACGCGTTCCCCGACATCACCCTGGGAATGCGTAGACACGTTATCGTGGTGATGTAGGGAGACACGCCCCTGGAGAGCACAGTATCAGAGCATTAGCTAAAAAGGAGACCAACAACACTGTCCCACTGAGGTTGATGTTTTAAAGACCAAAAACCTTTCAACCCAGTCTACATTTTGCCATCTACATCTACGTCCCGGGCATAATTTGGAAGTTGCACTAAAGAAAATGTTTAATTTACTGTTTACACATTTTGTTCTTTTCTATTTGTTTTAGTTTTAAATTATTTTATTATATTTCAGTTTAATTTGAAAGGCTTTTGTACCTTTCCTTTGTTAGGCAATTTTATTTTGCCTTTGCCATCTTCAATATAAGGTATGTTATTGTGCTATGATTCCTCCATTTTTTGAAGTTTCAAATTATAATAATTAGTGTTTACATTCTTCTTGTTAAAATGTTTGAAATGAATAAAACTATTGAAATAAAAAACAAAGACCATACCCTTTTATGTAATGATGTTTACTTTGAATTTATATGAGTTCACACAAACACTCCATCCATGCTTTTGTTCCGGCCCTCCAGTCCAGTTTAAGAACCCATTGTGGCCCTCGAATCAAAAAGTTTGCCCTGCCAAAATCAGTTTGGCTCAGTGGATAGAGCGTCGGCCTTCGGACTGAAAGGTCCCGGGTTCGATTCCGGTCAAGGGCATGTACCTTGGTTGCGGGCACATCCCCAGTGGGAGGTGTGCAGGAGGCAGCTGATCGATGTTTCTCTCTCATCGGTGTTTCTAGCTCTCTATCCCTCTCCCTTCCTCTCTGTGAAATATCAATAGAATATATTAAAAAATAAATAAATAAAATAAAATAAAACCCATGAAAATCATTTAAAAAAAAAAAAAGTTTGCCCACCCCTGCTCTGAACCCTCCTACTCCCAATCTTACCCTTGATCACTGAGCCCCAGGTACACTGTCCTCTTGGCTACTCTTTAAACTCCCAACCATGCACCTACAGCCCGGAAAGTTTCTCCAGGATATCTGCTGCTCTCCTTACCTCGTTTCCTTCAGGACTCTGCATAAATGTCACTTTATCAGAGGCTGACAGCCTAAGTAGAATAGCCAGCCTCAGACCCAACTTTTGGCACTCCTCATTTCCCTTCCCTGCATTTATTTTATACCAACTTATTTTGATCTTTTACTTCTCTATCCTTGGTGCTTACCAAATGTTTATTGGAACTGGAGAGCATTATGCTAAGCGAAATAAGCCAGTCAGAGAAAGATAAATATCACATGATCTCACTCATTTGTGGAATATAATGAACAAAAACAGATCCAGAGACAGAGAAGCATCAAACAGACCATCAAACCTCAGAGTGAAGGTAGAGGAGGGTGGGGGTAAGGTGGAGAGATCAAACAAAGGACTTGTATGCATGCATATAAGCCTAACCAATGGACACAGACACCAGGGGGGGTGAGGGCATGAGTGGGGGGTTGGGGGGGCATGCGGGGATAAGGACCCATATGTAATTCCTTAATCCATAAAGAGAGAAAAAATGTTTATTGAGTGAATAAACAAACAAGAACACAATAACATTTTATATACCACTTCAGGGAGACAATATGATATGTGATAAAGGTACTGTCTTTTTACTTATCTTTTCTAACTAACTATTCACTATGGGGTCTAACTTTGAGACTAACCTCCCTATACTTTAGAATTTTCATCTGTAAAGAAAAACTAATAATATTATTTTGGTAAGTCCTTGGCCTCAAAAAAATGCTGATTCCTCTCCTTCCTTTCACGCTGCCTCCTTTTTGTGGTTGGGAGCTAATGTGTCTATGATCTGAGATTGCTGTTAAATGAAAGGAACAATGTGTTGAGCAACCTTTAACAATGTCTTTCCCAAAAACAACTCCTGTGGATTCTGTTTGTGTTTAGTAACGGGATACAAGGAACAAAAGGACACCTTCTTTTCTGGCTGGGAACCCAAATAGAGACATTTGAAGATGATTTCATGAAGTTGTAGCATTAACCTTGAAGCGTGACTATTTTAGAGTAATGGTAAATCTGGGAAGCATTTCGGAGAGAGAACAAAAGAAGCCGAATGGGAGTGTGGCTGGAGCAGGCGCCATATATTGAGAAAAAGGGAGAAAGGAAAGGTCATGTAAGATTATGAAAGATCATGATGTCTGACTAACATTTGTTCAGAAAAACAAATGACAAGGTTATAAAGGGAATTAATCATATCCTAATCTCCCTGGTCATCACTGTTAGATTCACCACGTAGGAAAAGAGACATGAGCTGGAAAAGACTGAAGAACTACATTATCACAAGAGAGCACCAAAAAATGTCAACATGCCAGAACAAGAGCACATGAAACCTGGCCTCCAAACAAGGTCTCTCTCTCTCTCTCTCTCTCTCTCTCTCTCTCTCTCTCTCTCTCTCCTCTCTCTCTCTCTCTACCTCTGTGTGTGTGTGTGTGTGTGTGTGTGTGTGTGCGTGCCTGATCTGAGTAGGACCTCTCTTAAGACTATTCCCTAGTCTCTGTTTTATTTTTGTTTTATTTTTTTCTTTATTGATTAAGATATTACACGTGTCCTTATCCCCTGATTGCCCCCCACCCCCCACTCATGCCCTCACCCCCCTGGTGTCTGTGTCCATTGGTTAGGCTTATATGCATGCATACAAGTCCTTTGTTTGATCTCTCCCCCTTACCCCCACCCTCCCCTACCTTCCCTCTGAGGTTTGAAGGTCTGATTGATGCTTCTTATTAAGTACAAATAAAGACATAAGAACTTGATGGGTTCCAAAGTGCTAAAATTCCCCTTCTGTATATACGAGTAGGAAAAATATGATAATATTTAATTCATCCTAAAGAGAAAAATAGAAATTAATCTGTTACAGGTGCTGCTAAAAATATTCTCACAGCAGAATTCTGTAACAGAATTTAGTAATGAATACAAGTTTTAGGACTTAGGAAACCAATAACTTAACTTAGAGGTTCTTGAAGTTATGAAAGTGCTGGCAACTAAATAGCAAGATGACACTTGTATCTGCCTGGGTTTTGTATTTTTCTTGGGTCTACTCTTCTCACAGAATGGATATGATTTATTTAGACTATCAAAGAGCTTTTAGAAGGTTCTCACAAGAGCCTATTATTGAAACTTGGTAACCATGGTGTGAAAGAAAAAAGTCATATCAATGAATTAAATTAATTAAAAACTGCTTGAGAGGCAAAGAAGCCAAAAACAGAAATAACTTGCCAGTTCTCATGTGGAGAAAGGTTAATGATTGAGGGCTCTTAGGCTTTGCAGTAGAATCAGAGTTATATTTAACTAATGACTAAGAAAGGGGAGCCCAATTCTCATTCCCCCATTCTCTGCATATCAGTCCCACACACAGAGCCCCCATTGACTGCAAAACCTTTGGCACATGGAGGAGATACAGGCAGTGTGGGGAAGTGCTTAAAATCCAGGAGAGAGCAAATAGGTAATGAATGTTGACTCATGTAGAAAGCCCCAGATATAAAGGAGACAGATATAAATATTATATTAGTGAAATTTCAATTTCTAAAACTTTGATATATACTACATAGAAATACAAGTGCCTTTTCAAAACACAAGGTATGGTATTTGAACAACAGTACATAATTTATTGGCATAATGAGAGCCAATGTTCCATACATGAAGAATAGCTCAAGTGGGCATCTAATTCTGCAAAAACCACAAAGTCTATTTTATATATTTAGAAATGTAGAAATAAACAAGTAAAACTGATTTTTAAAAAAATAAGAATTACTACAGTCTTCTGAGGCAAACTTGACAAATTCGTACAGGTTTTAACAGAAGCATAACCTGATATGAATGGAATAATTGGGAAATCATATACTCTAATTAACGTTAATGCTTTGTGACCATAGCTCAATATGGCATTTTCAAAACATCATGACAAACTTCACAGAAGGGGGTCAGAAAAGCCAACAAACTCCTGACTTAACCTCTATTTGTCTCAGTTTCCTTGTCTGTAAGAAAGGGAATAATAAAGCTGAGTTCACAGGATGATTGTAACGGTTAAGAGAGATCAGGTATGTAGAGTGTTTAAGACAGTAAAGGTAAAAACTAATGTTAAATTATTATTGTTGTTGTTATTAGTATTCATGATGTGCTAACCCCAAAGAACATGCCACAGACAATCAGTGCATTGTGACTTTCTTGTTTATGGCACTGTTAAGACTCAGTACTTAAGAAGACAATTAAAATGCTTTTAAATGCATTCAAATAAAGAAAACACTTAGTTTTAAAATACCTTCCCATTAACCAATTTTGTGAGATGGAAAAAAATATTCAACTTAATCTAAGTAAACCTAAAAGAACACCACAAAACACTAGATAAATGCTAATGACATAATTCTTAAATGTACAATTAGTAGATCAAAGCTTACCGTGCAGATAATATTTTAATAAGCTCTTTTCTATTCTGTACCCGAAGGTGATTGGTTTTATACTTGCAGTCATCAATCAGTTCAGGCAAATTCAAGATCTAAAAGATAAAAATAATTTTAATGTATAACTCACAAGTTTTTCTCATATCTGCATGTGGGTACTAGTGTTCAAAGCCTACCACTCCCTCCCCAAGACCATTCCTCGATGGTCTTTATCCTTTTCTCACAAAGAGATATAGAGCAACAAAGGAAACTAGAGGGAAGAATCATGCCATTAGGATGCGTGATGCTGTGACTGTCTGTACTTACAGAAATCCTCTAATCTTGTAGATACATTTCCTTATTTGTTCCACATGTAAATAAATATTGTCTGTCCTGCTAGTCCTATCCATGATGTTGTACAAAATGCTAAAATAAAAGCAAAACACACACACATTTGACCTAAATGCTCACCATTAAAATAATGTCAAATTCTAAGATATTCTTCTAATACAAGTACTACTATTTTTCTTTAGTATCTCTCCCTGAAGGTATAACAAATAAAAATGCTTTATATACTCCTCTTTTGCTCCTCCTCCATAAACAACAAATCTATCTACCAAGTTCCATTCACTATCCTGCAATCTTAACAAAATCATAATAGAAGTACCTAGTGGGTTTGGAATGGATGTTTTAAAAACAATATGTGGAGGCAGAGTTTGGCAGTTGGGTTGGAAAGTCAGAAGCATTTATAGACTAGGGTCAGGGCCTGTAGCCTACAGAAAGCTTCACTCCATCTATTAATGTATTTGCTTTAAGTATAAACATTTAATGGTTTCATTTGTTTCACACAGTATAAATAAAATCAATCCATTAATCATCTTACAAAAGAGAGAGAAGTAACTCAAACTATTCTAAAAAATTCAAGAGTAGGGAAGACACACAAGCTCATGACACCAGCATTACCCTAATTCCAAAACCAGGTAAAGACACTACAAAGAAAAAAAATTACAGACCAATATCCCTCGTGAATATTGATGCAAAAATCCTCAACAAACTATTGGCAAACCGACTTCAGCAATATATTAAAAATATCATACACCATGATCAAATGGGACCTATTCCTGGGATGCAAAGTTGGTACACTATCAACAAATCAATTAATATGTTATAGGCACATTAAATTAATGAAAGATACAAATCATATGATTACATGCATAGATGCAGAGAAGCATTTTACAAAATCCAACACCCATTTATGATATTAACTCCCAGGAAAGTGGGAATAGAGGGAACATACCACAACATAAAGCCCATAAATGATAAATCCACAGCCAACATCATAGTCAACTGGAAAAAACAAAAATCATTTCCCTCAAGATCAGGAACAAGACAGAAATGTCCACTTTCACCATTCTATTCCACATAATACTGGAACTCCTAGCCATAGCAATCAGACAAGAAGAAAAAATAAAAGGCATCCAAATTGGAAATAAACAAGTAAAACTGTCATTATTTGCAGATACTATATAGAGAAAAACGTTAAAGATACCACCAAAAACCTACTAGAACTGATAAATTAATTCAGTAAAGTAGCAGGATACAAAATAAATATCAACCTGGTATCATACCATACTACAAGGTTACAGTAATCAAAACAGCATGGTACGGGCATAAAAACAGATATATATATCCATGGAGCAGAATAGAAAGCCCCATAAATAAAACCACACCTATATGATCAACTACTTTTTTTAAAGGAGGCAAGAACAGACAATGGGATAAAGATAGTCTAGTCAATAAATAGTGTTTGAAAAATTGGACAGATACATGCAAAAAAATTAAAACTACATCATTTACAAAAATAAACTCAAAATGGATTAAAGACTTCACTGTAAAACTTGAAATCTATAAAACATAGGCAGTAAAATCTTGGACATTTCTCTTAGCAACATTTTCTCTAATATATATGCTTTGGCAAGGGGGGAAAAGGGAAAATAAACGAAGGGGAATACATCAAACTAAAAAGTTTTTACACAGCAAAGGAAAATATCAACAAAATGAAAAGACAATCTAATGAGTAAGAGATGATATTCACCAGTGATACATCTGGTAAAGTGTATCATAAAGAACTCAGACAAACAACCCAATTAAAAGGTGGGCAGACCCCAGCCAGTGTGGCTTAGTGATTAACAGTCGATCTATGAACCAGGAAGGTAAGATTCCATTCCAGGTCAGGGCACATGCCTGTTGTTGTGGGCTCGATTACCCAGTAGTGGGGGGTGTGGGAGGCAGCTAATCAATGATTCTCTCTCATCATTGATGTTTCTATCTCTCTCCCTCTCCCTTCCTCTCTGAAATCAATTTTTTTAAAAAGTGGGGGGGGGGGGGGGGAAAGTCCACAGAAGACCTGAACAGATACTTCTTTAAAGAGAACATACAGATGGCCAAAAGACATATGAAAAGTTGCTGAACATCACTAATCCTCAGAGAAATGCAAAACAAAACTGCAATGAGATAAAACCTCACACTTGTCAGATGGCTACCATCAATAAATTAACAAGCAACAAGTGTTGGGGAGGATGCAGGGAAAAGGAAACCTTAGTGCACTGTTGGTGAAAATGCAGATTGATGCAACCACTATGGAAAAAAAGTTTGGATCATACAGAACAATGGAACAGAGAGCATTTTTTAGGTGTAATAAGTCGGACAGAGAAAGCAAATATGTTATGATTTCTTTTTTAAGAGGAATAAAAAATACAAAACAAACAAACAAAATGAAATAGAGGCAAACTCCTAGATAGAACTGATGGTTGTTAGCAGTAAGGTGATTGGAGGGTGGGGGGCAATAAAGGGGAAAGTACAAATGTCCAGTTATAAACTAAACAATTCATGGAGATGTAATATATAGAAGGGGAATGTAACCAATAATATTGTAATAACTATGTACAGTGACAGGTGATTACTACACTTATTGGTGATCACTTTGTAAGATATATAAATATTGAATCACTATGTTGTACACCTAAAACTAATAATATTGCATGTCAACTATAATTAAAAATACATATTAAAAGAACTAAATGGAAAAGTAGAAATGTTCAGCTAAGAAATAGAAGATATGAAGAACCAAATGGAAATTTTAGAACTAAAAAATACAGCTAAATAAAAAAGAAACACTTCACTAAGTGAGCTCAATAGCACAATGGAGATGACAGAGTAAACAGTCAAAAAATTGAAAATAGATAACTAGAAATTACTCAATCTGAACCACAGAAAGAGGAAAAATAGTCCCCTCCCAAAAAAATGAAAGAACACATCTTCAAGGACCAGTGTGACAACAGCAGAAGTCTAATATTTAGGTTATTATATTCCCAGAATGAGAGGAGAAAGAGGATATGCTGAAAACTTTCCAAATTTGGTAAAAATTAAAAACCTACTGATTTAATAATTTCATAGAACCTCAAATAGGATAAACCTCAATACATCCATGCCCAAATACATCAAAATCTTACTGGTGAAAACTAATGACAAAGATAAAAATTTTGAAACTACCCCAAGAAAAATTATGTATTACCTTATAGCAGAACATCAACTCAATTGACGGCAGATTTTTTGTTAGAGACTACATAACTCAGAGCGAAGTGGCACAATGTGCATAAAGGACTGAAAGGAAAGAACTGTCAACCCAGAATTCTATATCCAATAGAAATAGCCTTTTAAAATGAAGATTAAGTAAATGCATTCTTCCTCCCTCTTTGCCATTCTTTTTTGAACAAACAAATGCTTTATTATTTCTTTTAGGGAAAACGGTACCTAATTGGAGTACATGACATTTGTTTAGTGCTTAATAGATAAAGCACTTTCATTTACATTGTTTCATTTTTTTCCTAAGCAGCACTCTTTAAAGCACCTAAAGAATAATTAGAATGAGTAGAGATCATAACACATGAAGCAGTTTCTCTAGAAACATTACTTTTGCTCACTATTTAACACTTCCAAAGAGAAAAGAGGTCCAATAAGTCAAATAAGGACATGCGAGACAACCCAGTTACCCTTGAGTGCAGTCACAGAGTAGTGTTATATGTAGCTAAAGTATATTCTGAGTGAGGCCAGATTTATAAATTTAAGCTGTGATTTAATGAAGGCACTTGCTTTTTTTAAATTTATCTTTATTGTTTAAAGTTATACAGATGTACCTATTTTTTCCCCATTGAACCCTTCTAGCCTGCCCCCGCCCTCTGCCCCAGGCCTTCATCATGAAATAACTTATTCACTCTAAGGGAGGGAGGTAAGATTTGTATTCCTTCACAAGCCTTGAGGCCAATTCTTGGATCAGCTGTGGTGACAGAGGTTTTTAGAAAGAGCACTCTGTGTGCTGTAGCTTTGTAAAATGTGGGAGAGTAATGTGTCCCCCCCCCCGCAGGCCTGGTCCCCACTAACTGCCCTCCCCTGCAGGCCTAGTCCCCACCAACTGCCCTCCCTTGCTGGCCTGGTCACCCCCAACTTCCCTCCTCTGCTGGCCTGGTCACCTCTAACTTCCCACTACTGCCCTCCCCTGCAGGCCATCTTGTGGTGGCCATCTTGTGTCCACGTGGGGACAGCCATCTTGTGTCTTGGTGTGATGGTCAATTTATTATTACTAAAGGAAGTGAAAAAGTGAAACATTTAAAAGAGAAATTATACCATTGAGATGCTCTCTACCCCAGGGAATCTTTTTCACTTCTCTCTCCATTTTATTTATTTATTTATTTATTTATTTATTTATTTACTTACTTACTTACTTACTTACTTATTTTTCAATTAGAGTTTACATTCAATATTATTCTGTCCTCAGAAGTTCAACATAATGGTTAGAAAATTACATACTTTACAGAGTGGTGCCCCAAGTTTCAAGTACACACATGGCCACATACATAGTTATTACAATATTATTGACTATACTAGAGGCCCGGTGCATGAAATTCGTGCACGGGGGGGAGGGGGTCCCCTCAGCCCAGCCTGCACCCTCTTCAATCCAGGACACCTTGGGGGATGTCCGACTGCCAGTTTAGGCCCGATCCCCGGGATCAGACCTAAACCGGCAGTCGGACATCCCTCTCACAATCCGGGACCGCTAGCTCCTAACTGCTCACCTGCCTGCCTGCCTGATCGCCCCTAACTGCGCCCCCTGCCAGCCTGATCACCCATAACCGCCTCTGCCTGCCAGCCTGATCGCCCCTAACTGCCCCCCTTGACAGCCCAGTAGCCCCTAACTGCCCCCCTGCCAGCCTGGTTGCCCCCAACTGGCCCCCTCTGCTGGACTGGTTGCCCCCAAATACCCTCCCGCCGGCCTGGTCCCCCCCAACTGCTCCCCTCTGACAGAATGGTCGCCCCTCACTGCCCCTCCTGCCAGCCTGGTCGCCCCACGCAGACTGCTGGTGAGTCGTTTGGTCATCCCTCGCTAACCCCCCTGCCGGCCTGGTCACCCCATGCAGCCTGCTTATCAGTCGTTTGGTCATCCCTCGCTAACCCCCCTACCAGCCTGGTCACCCCATTCAGACTGCTGGTGAGTCGTTTGGTCATCCCTCACTAACACACCTGCGAGCCTTGTCACCCCATGCAGCCTGCTGTTTGGATGTAACTGTGAGGGCGTTGTGACCAATTTGCATATTACCCTTTTATTAGTATAGACTAGAGGCCCGGTGCATGAAATTTGTGCATGGGGGGTGTCCCTCAGCCCAGCCTGCACCCTCTCCAATCTGGGACCCTTTGAGGGATGTCCAACAGCCCGTTTAGGCCCGATCCCACCAGGATCAGGTCTAAACAGGTGGTTGGACATCCCTCTCACAATCCAGGACTGCTGGCTCTCAACTGCCCTCCCCTGCAGGCCTGGTCCCCCCAAACTGTCCTCCCCTGCAGGCCTTGTCCCCCCCCCCCCAACTGCCTTCCCCTGCTGGCCTGGTCCCCCCCAACTGCCCTCCCCTGCTGGCCTGGTCCCCCCAAACTGCCCTCCTCTGCTAGCCCGGTCACCCCTAACTGCCCTCCCTGCTGGTCTGATCGCCCACAACTGCCCTCCCCTGCAGGTCTGGTCCCCCACAACTGCCCTCCCCTTCTGGCCTGGTCCCCCCCAACTGCCCTCCCCTTCTGGCCTGGTCCCCCCCAACTGCCCTCCCCTGCAGACCTGGTCCCCCCCAACTGCCCTCCCCTGCTGGCCTGGTCCCCCCCAACTGCCCTCCCCTGCAGGCCTGGTCCCCCCCAACTGCCCTTCCCTGCAGACCTGGTCCCCCCCCCCCCAACTGCCCTTCCCTGCAGGCCCGGTCACCCCCAACTTCCCTCCTCTGCCAGCCTGGTCACCACTAACTGCCCTCCCTTGCAGGCCTGGTCCCCCCCAACTGCTCTCCCCTTTTGGCCTGATCACCCACAAATGCCCTCCCCTGCAGGCCTGGTCCCCCCCAACTGCCCTCCCCTGCAGACCTGGTCCCCCCCAACTGCCCTCCCCTGCTGGCCTGGTCCCCCCCAACTGCCCTCCCCTGCTGGCATGGTCCCCCCCAACTTCCCTCCCCTGCAGGCCTGGGTCCCCCCCAACTGCCCCCCCCCCCCCCCGCAGGCCTAGTCCCCACCAACTGCCCTCCCTTGCTGGCCTGGTCACCCCCAACTTCCCTCCTCTGCTGGCCTGGTCACCCCTAACTTCCCACTACTGCCCTCCCCTGCAGGCCATCTTGTGGTGGCCATCTTGTGTCCACGTGGGGACAGCCATCTTGTGTCTTGGTGTGATGGTCAATTTGCATATTACTCTTTTATTAGATAGGATTCCTATGTAGTAATCTACATCTCCCTGACTTTTCTTTAACTACCAATTTGTACTTCCTAATCTCTCCCAGTCTCCCAACCCCTTCCCTTCTGACACTGTCAGTCTGCTCTCTGTATCCATGAGTCTGTTTCTATTTTGCTTGTTTGTTTTATGTTGAGTCATATGAAATCTATATATGTTTGGGATATTAACCCCTTATCAATTATATCATTTGCAAACAACTTCTGCCATGCAGTGGGTTGCCTTTTCATCTTGTTGATGCTGTCCTTCACTGTTCAAAAGTTCATTAGTTTGAAGTATTCCCATTTGCATTTTTTTATTTTCTTGTCTTTGCCCAAGAAGCCATATCCAAAAAAAGAGATTTCTAAGCCAAAGAGTATACTGCCTATATTTTCTGTTAAGAATTTTATGGTTTAGGTCTTACATTCAAGTATTTAATTCATTTTAAGTTTATTTTTGTACATAGTGTAAAAAAAAAGTGGCCTAGTTTCATGGTTTTTGGATGTGTCTGTGCAATTTTATCAACACATATTTTGAAGAGACTATCTTTTCCCCACTGTATATTTCTGCCTCCTTTGTCATAGATTAATTAGCCATATACATGTTGGTTTATTTCAGGCTCTTTATTATGTTCCATTGATCTATGTGTCTGGTTTTATTTCAGAACCCTACTGTTTTCATTACTATAGCTTTATAATATAGTTTTAAATCAGGGTACATGATACCTCCAACTTAGTTCCTTTTTCTCAAGATTGCTTTGGCTATTCAGGGCTTTTTGTGGTTTCATATACATGTTAGAATTATTTGTTTCTAGTTTTGTGAAAACTGACATTGTCATTTGGATAGAGATTGCATTGAATCTGGTAATTGTTTGGCGTAGCATAGACATTTTAGCAATATTAATTTTTCTAATCCAATAGCATGGTATATTCCATTTACTTATGTCTTTTTTGATTTCTTTCTTCAATGTCTTGTAGTTTTCAGAATACAGGTCTTTTACTACCTGGTTAAATTTATTTTCAGGTATTTCATTCTTTTTAATGCAATTGTAAATGAGATTTTTTTTCTCAATTTCTCTTTCTTAAAATTCACATTTGTGTATTAAAATGAAACTGGTTTTTAAATATTAATTTTAAAACTTAAAATAGACTGTTATAAACATAGCTTATTATATATGAATCTCATGGTAACAACAAACCAAAAACCTATAATAGATACACAAAAGTAAAGACAAAAGAATTCAAACACATCACTAAAGAAAATTATCTTTAAGATTCTTTATCTTTAAATTTTGGCATTTTAATTATGATGTGTCTTGGTATGGACCTCTTTTGGTTCACCTTGTTTGGGACTCTCTGTGCTTCCTGGACTTGAATGTTTAGTCCTACTCCAGGTTAGGGGAGTTTTCAGACATTATCACTTCACATAGGTTTTTCTATCCCTTTCTCTCTTCCACTTTTGGTGTTCCTATGATGTAAATGTTTAAATGCTTCTTTGATATTATCCCTAAGGTCACATAATCTATCTCTTTTCTTTTTTTTTTTTCTTTTTTTTTCTCTTCTGATTGTGTGATTTCCACTACCTTGTTTTCCAGGTTACTGATTCAGTCTTATACATCATCTAATCTACTATTTTTTATAACTTATCTTTTTTTGTAAGATGTTCTCCCCCCATATACCCTTCTTAATCCCTCTCTTACCCTCTCCCCAGGCCTACCCACACTACTATCTGTTCATGGGTTATGCATATATGCATATAAGTTCATTGGTTAATCTCTTCCCGCCTCCCCTCCCTCTGAAATACATTGGTCTGTTGCACACTTCAATGTCTCTGGATCTATTTTGTTCATCAGTTTATTTTGTTCGTTAGATTCCACATATAAGTGAGATCATGTAGATGAATGGATTAAAAAACTGTGGTACACAATGGAATACTATGCAGCTGTAAAAAAAGAAGGATCGCTCACCCTTTGAGACCGCATGGAGGGACCTAGAGAGTATTATGCTTAGCGAAATAAGCTAGTCAGAGAAAGAAAAGTATCACATGATCTCACTTATATGTGGAATCTAATCTACTATTGACTCCCTCTAGTGTGTTTTTCATTCCAATTATTATATTCTTCAGTCCTTACTGTTCTTTTTTATTTTCTTTTTTTATTTTATTTTATTGTTTAAAGTATTACATATAGTAGTACATATATCTCCTTTTTTCCCCATTGACCTTCCCCCAGCCTCCCCTAACCCCTGTCACATGCCCTCATCCAACCCCTCCAAGTGTCTTGTGTCCATTGGTTGTGCTTATATGCATGCATACAAGTCCTTTGGTTGATCTCTTTCCCCCTCTCCCCAATACTCCCCAGCCTTCCCACTGTAATTTGACAGTCTGTTCAATGCTTTACTGCCTCTGTATCTATCTTTTGGTTCATCAGGTTATAATGTTCTTTATTTTCCATAAATGAGTGAGATCACGTGGTATTTTTTCTTTCATTGCCTGGCTTATTTCACTTAGCATAATGCTCTCCAGTTCCATCCATGCTGCTGCAAATGGTAGGAATTCCTTTTTTATAGCAGCGTAGTATTCCATTGTGTAGATGTACCATAGTTTTCTAATCCACTCATCTCCGTCTAATCCACTATCTCCATTTGATGGGCACTTAGGCTGTTTCCAAATCTTAGCTATGGTGAATTGTGCTACTATGAACATAGGGGTGCATATATCCTTTCTGACTGGTGTTTCTAGTTTCATGGAATATATTCCTAGAAGTGGGATTACTGGGTCAAATGGGAGTTCCATTTTTAGTTTTTTGAGGAAACTCTATACTGTTCTCCACAGTTATTTTCTTTGTTGAAGTACTAAGTTCATCTATTCTTTTCCTAAGTTTGTTGAGCATTTTTATAATCAATGTTTTGAACTCTTTACTTGGTAGATTGCTTATCTCCATTTGATTTAGTCCTTCTGGGTTTTTGTCCTGTTCTTTCATTTGGAACATGTTTCTCTGTCTCCTCATTTAGGCTACGCCTCTTTGAATTAGACAAAACAGCAACCTCTGCTGGTAATGAAGAAGTGGCCTTACGTAGGAGAGTCGCCTTTGTAAACCATGTGTACCAGGTGTCTGGCAGGCCAGTTGGAGCTGGAGCTGGAGAAAGTGAGGGCTATAGGGAGTCCCAGAGGCAAGCCGCACCTGGGCTGCCTTGGCAGGCTGGCTGGGTCTTTAGTTGGGGCTGGCACAGGTCACAGGCAGTCCCGGCGGACAAGCAGAGCCAAGGCCACTTTGGCAGGCCAGGTGAAGCTGTAGTTGGAGCAGGCTGAGGCTTCGGTAAGTCCAGGGGACAAACTGCACTGCACGCGGATTGAGCTGTAGTTGAAGAGGGCATGCACCATAGGGAGTCCAGGGGCCAGTCACAGAGCTGGTGTGGGCATGGGGTCTGGGGCACACAAGGATGGCCTTGGCCAGCTGCCTACAACTTCTGGACTGTGTTTGTGCTCATGAAATCAAGGTGGAGTGGCAGCAAAACAAATGGTGCTCTTCTGTGTCTCTGACATCAGAGAGAGTTCCCACAGTTGCCCTCAGGTTTGGCAAATGCTCTAGGGCTAGTAAATGAATTTACTTCCCATATATGTAGGTGCCCTTTAAACCTGTTTTTTCGCTGTGCCCAGGTTGGACAAGTCTCTGTGTGGGCCCTTCAGTGATCCCTTCCTGTGCCCCATCTCAGACATACTAAGTCAAAATCTTTGGGAATGGACATTTGCTATGCATGCTGAAGTTGGGAGCCAATGCATATTGCCTCCAATAAAAGAAATTTTAACTCCAAATAACTTTTAAAAGGATGTCAATATACTTCAAATAGGAATACCCATTAGAGTTGGCATCAATCAGCTTGAAATAGCTTACATATGCTCACAGTCCCTACTCTTCTGTATCATGTTAAAGGCCATAAAGTAGGATTTTTTATAAAGTAAGGTACACTTTATATGCAGGAAGATATTCTCAACTCCAAGCTTTGAACCCAATGTTCTTGCCCTCACTCTAATCCCTGACAATAAGAGATCCCTAACAGGAACCTCCCCAAGAAGTATTAGTTAAGCAGTATATCAAATTTTATTTTGGGAAGAGATTAGGCCTAAGTGAATTCTACTCATTTGTGGCAGGCAATATTGCTACATTTCTCCCCAGGAGGTAGGGAAGTAGAGTGGCCATATATTTCAAAGTGGCTCTTACTTGGCAAAAGAACAGTCTTGATGGGCTCACTGTCAAAAACTGGGGATCTCTTCTTCTAAAAGGCCAGTTTGAATGACAGGCCTCTCAGTATGAGATACCTTATCTAATAAAAGAGTAATATGCAGATTAACCATCACTCCAACACACAAGATGGCTGCCCCCATGTGGTCAAAGATGGCTGCCCCCCTGTGGACACAAGATGGCCACCACAAGATGGCCAGCAGGAGAGGACAGTTGGGAGGGACCAGGCCTGCAAGGGAGGGCAGTTGGGGGTGATCAAGCCTGCAGGGGAGGGCAGTTAGGGGTGACCAGGCTGGCAGAGGAGGGAAGTTGGGGGCGACCGGGCCTGCAGGGAAGGGCAGTTGGGGGGGACCCAGGCCTGCAGGGGAGAGCAATTGCGGGGGAGCAGGCCTGCAGGGGAGGGCAGTTGAGGAGGACCAGGCCTGCAGGGGAGGGCAGTTGAGGAGGACCAGCCCTGCAGGGGAGGGCAGTTAGGGGTGACCAGGCCTGCAGGGGAGGGCAGTTAGGGGCAATCAGGCTGACAGGGGAGCAGTTAGGCATCAATCAGGCTGGCAGGGGAGTGGTTAGGGGGTGATCAGGCTGGCAGGCAGAAGTGATTAGGGGCAATCAGGAAGGCAGGCAGGTGAGCAGTTGGGAGCCAGCAGTCCTGGATTGTGAGAGGGATCCCAGATTGGAGAGGGTGCAGGCTGGGCTGAGGGACACCCCCCCCCATGCACGAATTTCATGCACCGGGCCTCTAGTATCTGAATAAAAAAATACTTAGAAGTAACTCACCCACTACAGTTGGGAGGGGGAAAATCTTGCATCAAAAAAAGAACACAGGTGTCCTGGCCAGTGTGGCTCAGTTGGTTGGAGCATCATCCCATGTACCAAAGAGTCACAGGTTCAATTCCCTGTCAAAGCACATACCCAGGCTGCTTTGACAGGGATTTGAACCCTGGTTGGGGAACATATGGGAGGCAACAAATCGATGTTTCTCTCTCATAGTGATGTTTCTTTCTCTCCCACTCCCTCTCCCTTCCTCTCTCTCTCTAAAAAAGAAAAAAAATCCTTAGGTAAAGTTGTTGTTTTTTTTTAAATAATAAAGTAAATAAGGACACAGATGATACTTCTTAGGTGAAAAGGTTTTTAAAACAAGTTTACATATAAGGATATAATTATGAAGGTTGAAAAAGCCAATCAGATTGCAATGTTTGTTCAAGATGCCTAGTAAATGATGTAAATAACATTAAAATCTTATATACAATTTTTTTCTGAAGATGTCAGAATTTTATAGATATTGTCTTAATGGCTCAAAACAGGAATTATCATTCCTAACTCACATATGGAAAAAACAAGGTCAGTATGCCATTCCCCAAAGCCCTCTGATAGTCCTTTTTTTAAACAATGTGTCATAAAACTCAACGATAACTCATATTTTAGTACTATGATTTATGGCAAATATCCTGCTTTGAAATAAAAATCTTTTCCAATAAATGTTCTTATGGATATTTATGAGGAAGTTCAAAAGTTTCAAATTAATCAGCAATAATGAATCAAAAATAAAAGAATTCAGTACAGTTATTTTCAACAGTAAAGAATATGTCAACCAGTAATTTCTCTCCTCTCCTCCCCCACCTTTTCTGGAGAGAGAAAACTCCAAAACATATGGCCCAGGAAGACAATCTGTACTCGTTTATAGCAATGAACTGGCTTTTACATCTCTGGAGCTAGAGTACACAAATGACTTCATAGGCAACAGCTTCCGTATGTTTCATATTTTTAACATTGACCGTTCACAATAAAGATTCTTTGATCCCAGATCAAATGTATGAATCAATTTTCTCTACACTTATTCAGAGAAACCATTATAAAAGCACCCCTCTTCCCCACCTCAGATGTTCCAGCCCTTCCTCCAATCAGAACTATCTCCATTTGTCACCTTCTCTGTGGTACTGCCCACCCCTTTGCTGTGGTTTTTAGCTCTGATCGTTAACCTCTCATTCAAAAGAGGCACAGTAATAAATAAGTTTTGTACATAATAAGTTAACCACAATAAATAAGGTTCCTCTAAGGAACTCATAGGCATCTTTAATAAAACTGAAAGCTCATGGTAATATAGTTAGTAAAAAAAAAAAAAAAAAAAAAAGTGTCCCAATCAGGGAAAACATCCTCAGTAGTTGAAGCCTTGCATATATGCAAGGGAAAAACACACACACATTTTTTTTTAAAGAACTAGATTATATTTATGGCATTACAACTGGAAAAAGTAAATTGAAACCTAAGGCCTTAAGTTAAAAAAAAAAAAAAAGGACCAAAAAGAGCCCTAGATAAATGCAAATCATCAAATTTTTTTTGAATGCCTAAGCATTGCTAAAAAATAAGAGTATCTTCAGCCCAGCTGGTGTGGCTCAGTGGTTGAACATTGACCTATGAACCAGAGGTCACAATTTGATTCCTGGTCAGGGCATGGCAGCCAATTGATAATTCTCTCTCATCTTTGATGTTTCTATCTCTCTCTCCCTCTCCCGTCCTCCTTAAAATCAATAAAAATATATTTTAATTTTTTAGAAAAGAGTATTTTCAACATAAAATTACTTTAAATGACTCCAAGGCCACTTTTTAAGGCCTTACTGAGAAGCACCGTTTTTTATAAAACTATATTTGCTAAAATCTTAAAACATAAATTTTGCAGAAAGGTAGTCATTAAAATACTTCAAAGTTTTACAAAATTTTCTGGTGATAAAATAAATTTGGTAGAAGATTATATTTGGGCCTAATTAGGCCCACGATGTAGAAGAAAGGAGGGAATGGAAGGAAGGGAGGAGGGAGTGAAGGAGAGAGGGAGGGAGGGAGGGGGAGCGAGGAAGGGAAAAAAACTAGTGTTGAAGATCCCTTTAATTTTGTTATTGTTGTTGTTTGTTTCCTTTTGTTTGGACTGGCAGACAGGTCAGGTTTTAGAATAATTTAAGTTACTATCATTCTTCATTTCAAAATACAGCCTAATACCTCAGAAAAAATAAACCAGTGAGAGGGCTGATTCAGACCCTGTACTTGGCAATTATAAGCATGAAAATGGTGTACTTTAACTTAAGTCTAACACAGGAGGTTCTTGAGTTGTTTATATACTTAGCAACACTGTTTTAGGCAAAATTAAACCTTCCTGGCTTTTTACTAAATGAGTTGTTGCATATATCATCCACCCACCCCAAAGATTACAACTTACCTTGCACACGGTAGCAAACTGTTGGTTATTTCCTGCTCCAACTACAAGATAGCCATCCTTGGTTTTAAAAGCCTAAAATAAAAAATACACTCATAAATTTATAATTTTATATATTGAGAATACCACAAAAGTTGCCTTTATTTTCTAAAACTCCAATATAAAAAGCTTGTTCTAAAGCAATGTTATTAAGTCAGTATCAACGAATTAGTACATTTTCCACTTATATTTGCACAGTGGCCTTCATTTGGCATTTTCAAAGCACTTTCTGGCCCTTCCAGTGTTATAACATGGGAGGGGGAAATAATTTAGGAAAATGAAGAAAATCCTGGAATTTTATTACAGCTCATAATATGAAATTCTGTATTCATTACAACACGAATAATGTTGAATTTTCCCAAAGTTTTGTATTTTGTTTCCACTTTTTTTCTTGTAGGGCAAAGCAAGAGGGTACATTGTTTTCTACAAACTAGATGGGAAAAAGGAAAGAAGGAAGGGAAAGAGGGTGGACGCATGTGCTGATGCAGCTACATTTCATCTTTGAAAACCTCAGATGCAAACTTGTGCACAATTTTCACTCTTTAGTAAGTGAATATGGACATATCTGGATCCTGGAATTCTTTGGCTTATCTATCTGAAAATGTCTGTCCCTTTTTGGAGGAACAGACATTTAGACAGCAATACCGATAAGTAATAGACATTCCTACGTCCCATAATCCTAGCCTCTCTGGAGAACTCAGCACCTTCTTCTCCACATTTGATCACAGTAGAGTTTGGAGGAACCAAACTTTACCCTCAGAAAGATTTCTTCCCACTTTCCTTAAGTAAATACATTCCTTCAGTTTCCTTCTTTTCTATGTAAAAATTGCTCTGTATCTTTGCCTACTTTTTCTTCTCTCACTCCTGCCTCTGAGAAACATGACCTCTATCTTTCTTAGCAAGGCTTACTCCCATGCTAATGACCTTGGTACTGCTTTAACTATCGTCTTCCAGAACCCTGCTCAAACACCTTGAATGTCTTTACTTCCCCTGGATCCTTATCTACTGCCTACTTATAGGCTCATGCCTACACTAAAAATATTAACAGCAACAAAACAAAATTTCCATCAATCCTGTCATCCCTCTCAAGTGATCTTCCCTCCATCTTTAAATGGTATAAAAGTGCCACCTGCCTTCTTCACCAACCACCCTGACCCCTCTTTGTTATTTAGTACTGTTAATTATCCCATCCTCCAGAAACCTGTTGTCTCTAAGCTCTGTCTAGGTTCATCTTCAATCTCTCTTACTTGTCTTGCAGGAGTATCTTATCCTCAGCCTTCAGCATTTCTTAAGCATCTGTACTTGGTCTTTTACTTCACTTGCTTCTTATGGTAGCCACTAGCCACATGCGGCAATTGAATTTAAATAAACTAAAATTAAATTAGTCACAAAAGATTATATATGTGTTCCATTTACATGAAAAATCCAAAATAGTCATATCTGTGGAGACAGATTAATTGCTACCTAGGTCTAAGGAAGTTGTAAAAATTTGGGGAGCTACTGCTAATTGACATTGGGTTTCTTGTTGAGGTGATGGAAAGTACTAAAATTGATTGTGGTAATGGCTGCTCAACTCTGTGAATACACTAAAAACCATTGAATCCTATATCTTAAGTGGGTTAACTTATATAGTATGTGAATTATTTCCCAATGAAACTGTCAATAAGAAAAATTAAATTAATGGTTCAATTCCACAGACACACTAGCTACATGTCAAGCATTCAATAGCCACACGTGGCCAGTGGCTGTCATATTTGATAATGTAGGTGGAGAGCATTTCCACCATCATCATAGAAAGTGGTACAGTACTGGTAGAGCAGAGCTGGTAGATTGTATTTTTTCTTTATTCTTCCTACTAACACTAACATGATAGCTGAAGAATGTCAATTAATAAATGGTTATAAATTGTTAATGAATCAATCAAGTGATTGCTTCCATGTAGTAGAATTGTGGCTAAAATGGGTTGTTAAGGAAAACACTATAACAGGTTTATCTTATTTACATTTTTGCTTTACTTGGTAATGAATGCTACTAAAAAGATATCACATGCACTATTTTAAACATTCGTTTTCCCTGTTCACAGGGCAAAGCAAAGTTAATCTATGTAATATATAAAAGCCTAAGCAACCATTATGATCGAAGGACCGGTCACTATGATGCACACTAACCACCAGGGGGCAAACACTCAATGCAGGAGCTTCCCCCTGGTAGTAAGTGCGCTTCCACAGCCAACCTCCCCCAGCCAGCCAACCTCCCGTGGCCCCTCCTCCCAGCCGTCAGACCCTGATCACCTGATCAGGGCCAGGCCCTGGGCTGGGATGGGAAACTGGGGGTTGGTGGCAGCGAACACAGCCCCTTTCCCAGGGGGGCCGAAGGCCAGCGGCCAACCTCCTGTGCTCCGTTCCTCCCCCCTGGTTGGCAGGCCCCAATCAGCCTTCCACCCACCCACCGTGGCAGTGAGGGAAGTGGGGGGAGGCAGGGAACCGCACAGTGGTAGGGCGCCGACGATGGTGGCATCTGTTCCTTCTGCATCGCCTCCTCTCCCAACCCTGTTGGGGCCTTCGGGCCCCAATCAGCCCAGCCCCGAACAGCCTTGCCCTGATTGCCAGCCAGGCCTAGGGACCCCACCCATACACGAATTTCATGCACCAGGCCTCTAGTGTTATATATAAGGCATTAGTGTTTCTCAAACTACCAAAAGGGATCTGAAATACAGCTGTGAGTGAGAGACAAAGGGTTTTGAGCAAAGATGTCTCAACAAGCCATTGATAACTATGAAGGGACACAGGTTGTATATTTCCTCTCCTTTTGGCAAAGGAAGAGGAAGTTGGGGAGTGCAAAACTTATGTGAAGTAACAATGAGTATTGACAGGTATAATGTAAGGAAAGGCTTTCAAAAATTTAGATTAGTAACATGTTCAACAAGTTTACATTTTGGGAGGAGAGGTTATTTCCTTTTAATTAATGATGAAATGCTTGTTTCTTCCTTAAGCTTGAAACCTACCATGAAATACATCTTTACCGACACGTAATTTTTAAAAACTTAAGCAGAGATAACTAGTTAATGATCACAGGAAAGTGAATAACAGCTAAGCCACCAGAATATGATTAGACTAAAGAGCACCTAATCACAGACTTATAGAAATAAAGGTATGCTTATGAGTGCTTTAAATACTTATTTGGTCCCTCTTTTGTTTAATAAATATATTTTAATAAAAACTTTCTAAAAAAAAATACTACATTGTGCTATAGACTGAAATGTTATTGGTCCTCCCCCAAAAAAAAATTCACATATTGAAATCCTAACCCCCGTGAGATGATATTAGGAGCAAGAACACAGCCATCTGTGAACCAGGAAGTAGGTCTTCACCAGACACCAAATCTGCAATGCCTTGATCTTGAACTTCCTGATCTCGACAACTGTAAGAAATAAATGTTTGCTGTTTAAGCCACCCAGTCTATGCTATTCTGTTTTAGCAACCTGAGACAAGGTACTGAGAAGAGAGGTGTGGCAGTAAAAAATACCTACAGATGTGGAAGCATCTTTAGACCTGGTTAATGCATAGAGACTAGAAGAGTTTTGAGGTACAAAATAAAAAATCTACATTGCCATGAACAAACCATTAAGGGGAATTCTGGTGAAAGCTCAGAAAGAAAAGAAAGCACTGTAGAGAGAGCCTTAGTCTTCTTAAAAAATAACCTGAGTCATTCTGAATGGAATGTTGGTAGAAATGTAGACGGTAAAGATCATTTTGATGAGGTCTCAGGTGGAAATTAGGAATATGTTATTGGAAACTGAAGGAAAGGTGATCCTTGTTATAAAGGCAAAAAACTTGGCTGAACTGTGTTCATGTTCTAGTATTTCATGGAAGGCAGAACTTGCTAGTGATGAAACTGGATGTTTAGCTAAAGCTCTTTCTAAGCAACATGTTGAAGATACAACTTGGCTCCTCCTGACTGCTTATAGTACAATGTGAAAAAAGAGAAATGACTCAAAGGTAAAATGATTAAGCAAAAAGAAAACAGAAACTAAGGATTTGAAAATTCTCTAGCTATAGGGTGTCCCAAAAAAAATGTATACACATACTTTGACTAATTATGAAGACAGTGTTTATTAAAATACATTTCATTTTCAAAATTGAGCTATCAGCTGTTAAAGTGTGTAATACATTTTTGGGATACCCTGTATGTTGTGAAAAATGAGAAATTATGGTTAGAAGAAAACATTAAGGGTGTGGCCAAGTGACCATTTGATAAGAGCATACCCTTTAGCAGGGGAATGAATAAACTGTGATACATCCAGAAAATGTGATACTCAGCACTAAAGAGAAATGAGCTATCAAGCCATGAAAAGACATGGAGGAACCTTAAATGAATATTACTAAGTGAAAGAAGCCAATCTCAAAAAGCTATATGTTGCATGATCCTAACTATATGACACTCTGGAGAAGGCAAAACTATTTTTACAATAAAAAGATCAGTGGTTGCTGGAGCAGGATGGGAGGAAGGATGAATAGGTAGAGCACAGAGGACTTTTAGGGCAGTGAAAATACTCAGTGTTACACCATAATGATGGATTCATGTCATTATACATTTGTCCAAACCAGGCGTCCTCAAACTATGGCCCACAGGCCACATGGGGCCCGCCGAGGACATTTATCCGGCCCGCCGGGTGCCGCTGCCTGCCCTGCTTAGCAGCCGACTCGTCCCGGGCCCGCAGTGCGCATAGGAATTTGTTCATAGTTGTTTTTTTTTTAAACTATAGTCCGGCCCTCCAACGGTCTGAGGGACAGTAAACTGGCCCCCTGTTTAACAAGTTTGAGGACCCCTGGTCCAAACCAATGGAATGTATACCAAGAGTGAACCCTAATATAAACTATGGACTTTGAATGATCATTATGTATCAATGTAGATTCATCAATTGTAACAAATATACTACTCCTGGGTAGGGGGTGCGTGGATGTTGATAATGGGGGAGACTTTACATGTGTGGAGGAAAGTGGTATAATGGGAAATTTATGTACTTTTTGTTCAACTTTGCTGAGAACCTAAAATTGCTCTAAAAATCATTTTTTTAAAAAAGGACAATAGGAAGCATCCTTAAGGTGATGATAAATGTTCTGTATCTTGAATATATCAATGTCAATATCCTGATCGTGATATTATACTATAGTTTTGCAAGATGTTACCATTGGCATAAACTGGATAAGGGGTACACAGAATCTGTCTCTATTATTTATTACAATACATGTGAATCTACAATTATCTCAACTTTTTAAAAAAATTATCTTTATTGTTTAGAGTATTACAGTTGTAAAAAAGAGGTCAGCATTTTTATTTTTATTTTTCAAAAAGATGCTGATATATAACATTAGAGCCCTGACAACAGAGATGGAAGGAAATAAAGTTAAGAAATATTTAGTTGTTAAAATCTACTACAGTTGGTAGTGACTTAAACATGATGGTTGAGAGTTGAAATCTAAGGGAAAGGAAGGCATCATGGATGGCATTTAGGTTTTTGTGATAATCCAGAGGAAATTTCAAATGAGTAGGAATTGGGGACCATCTGAAAGCCTGTGAACTGTAGACAAAACTTGGGAGTCGTTTGCTTGTCACCCATTACTAAAGCCATCACATAGGTGAGGTCATTTAGAAAGAGTTCATACTGTAGAGTAGGGGGAAGTGCGGGAGCCGAGGATGAGGCTGAAGGCCACCCCTATTTGAAAGAGGGCAGAAGAGGAGTTAGCCAGAGAGTAAGATGGGCACTAAAGATTGCCCACAGGCGGTGTTTCCTTACCTCAGTGAATGTGACCCTGGTATCACAATGTAGACAGAATTCTGTTTGAAGTGGATCAAGGACTAAGTAACAGGTAAGGAAATGGAGGCAGCACATGCAAACATCCAAGAAGTGAAGAATGAGCAAGGGACTGAGAGCACAAGTGGAGCACGATGCAGAGCCAGGCCCCCATGTCAGCTGGTGAGAGTTCACACTGGATCCTTCTACTTTCTGATGAAGGAAGAGGTGAGGCTATCAAATGAGAGGAGGGCTGGGAGACGTGAGACGAAGACTAAAAGGAATGGAGACCTGCTGATGTATCGTTACCAAGAGGGAGAGAGCAGAGTAACCAGATAAGCACAATTGTAATGCTGAAGTGTTGAGAGCCTAATTAAGTGGCTTCCTTCCATCATCACTCAGTTACAGGGAATAAATGAATATTTACATTCACTAGATTTAGGGTTTTATCAGATGGATATGACAAAGAGATACAAGTTTAGGGAAAATACCCAGAATGTTACTGAGCAGTGAAAAATGGGCTGAGTATGGAACAGGTGGTGAAGACAGGAGGAGACTATGGATAGGACAGTGCATAGGAAATCCTGTGAAGTCAAAAAATTCTCATAATAAAAGTCACTGAACATGCAAGGTGGGAAGGTCAGACTGTAAAATGCTTCATTCAGTGGTTACTGAAGTGAAACAATTTCAGTGTGAGGTGAGAGCCACAGTAGGAGGGGCATAGAATAGTTGCTGATAAAAGTTGGGGACTCAATAAAAACTATTATTATTAAACAATTACTATATGCTGGGTCTGCATAAAAGGAACTCCCGCATGCATTCTAAGCCCTCAGATTCTGGTGCCTGGGCCCTCATCCACTCTGCAAGTAACTCCCCTCTCTGACTCTTCATCCTCGGTTGCCTCACTCTCTATACCAGGCATGACAAGTGACAACAGGCCATGCACACCCCCACTAGCATGCTTTCCATCACAGATCAAACGCATCATATTAAGCTGCAAACACTCATGACTGGGGTGTCTCTTCCTTTTGTAAGGAAGTCAAGCCTAAGGTGAAAAAAAGCAATCTCTTCTGCATGAAAAGATGGGAAAAGGGCAGCAGGAGCAAATATCTATAGTTTTGTTTTGTTTTGTATTTTTAATATTTTTAATCTTATTTTTAATCTTTTTTTTAATTGTTTAAAGTATTACATATGTCTCTCCCTTTCCCCCAATTGAACCCTCCCCGGCTACTCCCACCCTCCAGGACAAGCCCCCCCTGCCCCAGTGTCCGTGTCCATTGCTAATATGCATGCATACAAGTCCTTTGGTTGATCTCTAACCCGCCCACCCTCCTCTGCCTTCCCTCTGAGGTTGGATGGTCTGTTTGGTGGTTCTATGTCTCTGGATCTATTTTTGTTCATCAGTTTATGTTGTTCATTATATCCCACATATGAGTGAGATCGTGTGATATTTATCTTTAGTTTTAAAAAGACAAAGCTAGAACTAAGCTTTTCCACATAGGCTTATTATTCCTGAGGAAAGATGCCTCTTTCTGTGGGCTGTGCTTATCCAAGGGTGACAAGTTTCACTGGTTGGAAGATCACGCAGAAATGACATGATTTTCTTCACATTCTAGTCATGATAAACCTCCTCTCTTTGGAGAGAGGTGTTTTTCAGGCTGAGAAAATATTTATTGGTCCCAAGGAAATGGCACAAGTCATCAAACTGAAAGACATGGAAAGATATGTAAAGAGCATGGGGGTTCAGAGTTTAGTTCCTCTAGTTAGAGCAGTTTCAGATGCAAAATGTGACCATACCGGAATGACTGAGGGGTAAAAATGTGAAATACAGGAGCAGGGAATAGTGAGCAGATGTGAAGGCAGAGAAATAAGAGGGTCAGCCTGGAATTCCCATTATTCTTGGAAGTGTCTGTTCTTCCCAGATGCTCTGCTTTCGAGCTTCTAGGCATGCTGACCCCATTTGATGATGCCCTAACTATTGAGCTTTCTAAATATAAAACCACAGGAGGAAGTTCTGCATCAACTCAATCTATCAGATGATCGAATGGAAAAAAGAAAAACTGGAACTTTCTGCGTCACCCTCATGAGCTACCCATGTTGATTTATCAGTATTTTCTCTGGTCTAAAGTGCATACAATTGGTAGTGACTACTTCAAAAAAAAAAAAAAAAAGAACACAAATGGTAAGCCTTGGGGTTACTTAATTTTTAACACCACATTCTTCCACAAAAGGTAACCCTTGCTAAATGACTTCATCATCCACTGGAAAAAGACATTCCATGAAGTTTAACTCATTGCCATGAGAATGTTTTCTAGAATGTCAAGCAGTCACTGGCTTTGGGACTGGGAGAGTACATTGTGACAAATATAGAGCACTATTTCCTATCACTAACAGTTCAGTTCACCTTATGGTGTTAGAGCTGGCTGAGCCAGATGGCTACGAGGCACAAACTGCTTACAAGTCAAGAACAGTGTCATCTATGAAATGGTAAATGAGCCCAGGAATACCTAATTTCACATACTACCTATTTGGCTTTGTCTGCATATTTTCATAGGTATACGCCTTTTGGAGGACCCATTTCTAAATACTAGCACTTGCCTTGAATTTTAGAATAGCCTTGAGTACAATATTATGTACTGATTTCCAGTTATCCCAGATATAGGCCAGAATTTCCCAATTCCATAGAAAGTTTGAATGCTCAAAGATGTCCTGAAGGTTCTTCAAAATCAATTAAATCTCATTTCAAATCAAACATATCTAAGATTTCAAACACTTGATTATTAATACTGGGTATGGAGGCAATGGCAAGAAAGAAAATGGAAAATCTTAAATTATTTATATTTTTCATAAATTGTCAATGGATATTATTTTTTTAACTTTTTGACAATTACAGTTTACATTCAATATTATTTTGTATTAGGTTCAGGGGTTACACAATCATCTATATCAGGGGTCCTCAAACTTTTCAAACAGGGGCCAGTTCACTGTCCCTCAGACCGTTGGAGGGCCGGACTATAGTTTAAAAAAAAAAACTATGAACAAATTCCTATGCACACTGTGGGCCCGGGACAAGTCGGCTGCTAAGCAGGACAGGCAGCAGCACCTGGTGGGCCGGATAAATGTCCTCAGCGGGCCGCATGTGGCCCACGGGCCGTAGTTTGAGGACCCCTGATCTATATATATAAAGAGCCAGGATCCGTAACATCCAAAATGACCGAAGGGACAACCGAACGCCAGGCTGCACGCGCAGTAGGCTCGGGTGGGCAGGGACAGGCGAGCACGCTGAACTGATGACCTCTTGGAGAGAAAGAGAGGCAGGGCTAATCATCAGCCGCCCCAGGCTGCTGGTGAGGCCCAGAGAGAGAGAGAGACAAGGGACTCTCTCTCTCTCTCTCTCTCTCTCTCTCTCTCTCTCTCACACACACACACAGTTCACCCAGATTAAGTTCTGATTGGTGGGTTTCTATGCCAGTCAGCATCTCCGGGCCTATCTCCAGGCTGCTGGCGAGCGGGCTGAACTGCTGACCTCTAGGAGAGAGAGATATGCTCAGCTGCTGGCAAGGCCCAGAGAGAGAGGCAAGGGCTGACTGGCATAGAAACCAATCAATCATAACCAAATCTGGGTGAACTGTGAGGAGCCAATGGCTGCCTAGGAGGTGGAGCTTTTGATGCTGACTGGCATAGAAACTGACCAATCAGAACCTAATCTGGGTGAACTGCGAAGGCAGAACCTAAGGTAGGGGCTGAGGAGGGGTTTTAAGGGCCACAGCTCTTTGGTGTAAGGTGTAAGAAAGCAGTTCAATTTTTTAATGACTGGTTTGGCCATGTAGTGCATATGGCTGGCTATCAGTCCAGATATAGGGATTATGCATTTTTGTCTGCCAAGAGCATCTCCTCCTGCTGAAAAAGGCTTTTCCCCTCCCCCATTTAAGCAATCCTATCCTATATAATCTATCTATACTAATAAAAGGATAATATGCTAATTAGACTGGGTTGACCAGCCATCTTCCAGACATCCGACTTCCTTCCAGACAAAGCCATGGTGGTGGGGGCTGAGGCAGAGGCAGTTAAGGGCAATCAGGCCGGCAGAGGAGGGCAGTTGGGGGCAAGATCAGGCCTGCAGGGGAGGGCAGTTGGGGGTGAGATCAGGCCCGCAGGGGAGGGCAGTTAGGGGTGATCAGGCAGGCAGGCAGAGAGGTTAGGGGCGATCAGGCAGGCAGGCAGAGGCAGTTAGGGGTGATCAAGCAGGCAGGCAGGTGAGCAGTTAGGAGCCAGTGGTCCCAGATTGCGAAGGGGATGTCCAACTGCTAGTTTAGGCCCGATCCCTATTCCTAAACCAGCAGTCGGACATCCCCCAAGGGGTCCCCGATTGGAGAGGGTGCAGGCTGGGCTGAGGGAACCCCCTCATGCATGAATTTTGTGCACTGGGCCACTAGTATACTTTATAAACTGTTCCCCTAATATTTCCAGTACCCACCTGGCACCATATTTTTGTAAGTCCCAATTTGTACTTCTCAATCCCTTCACCTTTTGCACCCAGTCCCCCAATGCCCCTCCCCTCGAGCAACCATCAGTCTATTCTCTGTATTTATGAGTCTGTTTCTGTTTTGTTTGTTCATTAATATTGTTCTTTAGATTCCACATATAAGTGAAATCATATGGTACTTGACTTTCTCTGGCTGACTTATTTCACTTAGAATAATACCCTCTAGTTTCCTTTGCTGTCACAAATGGTAAGATTTCATTCTTTGTTATTCCATTGTATATATGTACCACCACTTTATCCACTCATCTTTTGATGGGCATTTGGGCTGCTTCCATAGCTTGGCTATTGTAAAAAATGCTGTAATGAGCATACGGATGCATATATTCTTTTGAATTAGTGTTTTGGATTTCTTCAGATAAATCTCCAGAAGTGGAATCACTGGTCATAAGGCAGTTCCATTTTTAAAATTTTGAGTTAACTACATAATTCTTTCCACAGTGACTGCATTAACCTGCATTCCCACCAACAGTGTATGAGGGTTCCCTTTTCTCCACATCCTCTCCAACACTTACTGTTTGTGGATTTGTTAATGATAGCCATTCTAACAGAGGTGAGGTGATATCTCATTGCAATTTTAATTTCCATTTCTGTAATGATTAGTGACATTGAGCATATCTGCATATGTCTATTGGCCATCTGTATGCCCTCTTTGAAAGTGTCTATTAAGGTCCTCCACCCATTTTTTAATTGGGTTGTTTGGGGGGGTTTTTTTGGTGTCAAATTGTATGAATTCTTTACAAATTTTAGATATTAATCCCTTATCAGATATATCATTAGAGAGTATGTTCTCCCATTCAGTGGGTTCTCTTTTTTGTTGATAATTTCCTTTTTGCTGTGTAAAAACTTTTTAGTTTGATGTAGTCCCACTGGTTATTATCTCTTTTGTTTCCCTTGCTGGAGCAGATATAGCAGGAAAAAAAATTACTCAGAGGAATGTCCAAGATTTTACTGCCTATTTTTTCTTCTAGGAGATTTATAATTTTGAGTCTTACATTTAAGTCTTTAATCCATTTTGAGTTTATTCTGTAAATGGTATAAAAAGGTGGTCTAGTTTCATATTGTTACATGTATCTATCCAATTTTCCCAATACCACTTATTGAATAGACTGTGTTTATCCTTTTGCATGTTCTTACAATCTTTGTCAAATATTAAATGACCATATAGGCATGGGTTTATTTCTAGCCTCTTTACATTGTGCCATTGATCTATATGTTTGTTTTTATGCCAATATTATGCTGTTTTGATTATGAAAGCCTTGTAGTATAGTTTGATATAAGGTAGCATGATTCCTCCAACTTTGTTGTTCTTCCTCCAGATTGCTGTCACTATTTGGTGTCTTTTGTGTTCCATATAAATTTTTGGATTATTTGTTTTAGTGCTGTGAAATACACCATTGGTATTTTGATAGGAATTGCGATGAATCTATAGATTGCTTTGGGTATGATGGACATTTTAATGATGCTAATTCTTCATATCCATGGCCATGGTACTTACTTCCATTTATTTATATCTTCTTCAGTTTCTTTCTTGTTTTTTTTTTTAATATACTTTTATTGATTTCAGAGAGGAAGGGAGGAGAGATAGAAACATTGATGAGAGAGAATCATTGATTGGCTGCCTCCTGCACGCTCCCCACTGGGGATTGAGCCCACAACCTGGGCATATGCCCTGACCAGGAATCGAACCAGTGACCTCTTGGTTCCTGGGTCGACGTTCAACCGCTGAGCTACACCTGGCTGGGCCTGTTTCTTTCTTACGTGTCTTATAATTTACCTTCTTGCTTAAATTTATTCCTAGGCTTTTGTTTTTGAATGCAATTGCTAATGAGATTGTTTTCTTAGTTTCTCTTTATGCTGGTTCGTTATCCTATCTAATAAAAGAGTAACATGCAAATTGACTGTCACTCCAACACACAAGATGGCTGCCCCCATGTGGACACAAGATGGTCGCCACAAGATGGCCAGCAGGGGAGGGCAGTTGGGAGGGACCAGGCCTGCAAGGGAGGGCAGTTGGGGGAGATCAGGCCAGCAGGGGAGGGCACTTGGGAGAGACCAGGCCTGCAAGGGAGGGCAGTTGGGGGTGATCAAGCCTGCAGGGGAGGGCAGTTGGGGGGACCCAGGCCTGTAGGGCAGGGCAGTTAGGGGTGACCATTCCTGCAGGGAGGACAGTTAGGGGTGACCAGGCCTGCAGGGGAGGGCAGTTAGGGACAATCAGGCTGGCAGGGAGCAGTTAGCATCAATCAGGCTGGCAGGGGAGTGGTTAGGGGGTGGTCAGGCTGGTAGGCAGAAGCAGTTAGGGGCAATCAGGAAGGCAGGCAGATGAGCAGTTGGGAGCCAGCAGTCTTGGATTGTGAGAAGGATGTCCAACTGCCCGTTTAGGCCCGATTCCAATAGGATCAGGCCTAAACGGGCAGTCGGACATACCTCGAGGGGTCCCAGATTGGAGAGGGTGCAGGCTGGGCTGTGGGACACCCCTGTGCACAAATTTCATGCACCAGGCCTCTAGTTAGTGTATAAAAATGCAACCTATTCTGGATACTTTTTTGTATTCTGCTACTTTAATGAATTTATTTATTGGTAATAGTTTTTTGGTGGAATTCTTAGGGTTTTCTATATACAGTACTATGTCATCTGCAAATAATGACAGTTTTACTTCTTCCTTTCCAATTTAAATGTATTTTATTTCTCCTTTTTGTCTAATTGCTCTGTCTAGGACTTCCAGTATTATGTTGAATAAGAGTGGTGAAAGCAGGCATCCCTGTGTTGTTCATCTTCAGGAAAAGGCTTTCAGTCTTTCCATGCTAAGTATGAGGCTGGCTGTGGGTTTTTCATTTTTGGCCTTTATTATGTTGAGGTATGATCTCCCTATTACCACTTAGCCAGGAGTTTATATCATTAATGGGTGCTGGATTTTGTCAAATGCTTTTCTGCATCTATTGATATGATCATATGATTTTTATCCTTCATTTTGTTTATGTGGTGTATGGCATTAAATGTGATTTGTGGATATTGTACCAACCTTGCATCCCAGGAATAGATCCCGTTTGATCATGGTCTACGATATTTTTAATGTATTGCTGAATTCAATTTAATAATCTTTTGTTGAGGATTTTGTACCTATGTTTATCAGGGATATTGGCCTATAACTTTCTTTGTTTTAATGTCTTTAGCTGTTGTTTTTTTATTAGGATAATGCTGGCACTGTAAAATGAACTTGCGAGTCTTCCCTCCTCTTGAATTTCTTACAATAGTTTGGGAAGCACAGGTATTAGTTCTTCTTTGAATTTTTGGTAAAATTTACCAAATAATCCACTCAAGGAATTTTATTTATTGGGAGTTTTTTAATTACTGCTTCAATTTTGTTAATTGTAATTGGTCTTCAGATTTTCTGTTTCTTCTTGATTCAGTTTGGGAGATTGTATATTTTTAGGAATTTAATCAAGATCTTCCAGATTGTCCAATTTGTTGGCATATAGTTTTTAAAAATATTTTCTTATAAGCCTTTATAATTCTGTGGTGTCAGTTGTTGTTTTTTTCTTTCATTTCTCATTTCATTTATTTGGGTTGCTCTCTTTTTTCTTGATGAGTCTGGTTGAAAGTGTATCAACCTTTTTATCTTTTCAAAGAACCAGCTCTTAGTTTAATTCATTTTTAGACCCTATTTCATTTATTTCTGCTCTGATCTTTATTATTTCCATTTTTCTAGTAACTTTGAGTTTTATTTATTGTTCTTTTTCTTGATCCTTTCAGTGTAAGGTTAGATTGTTTTTTGATATTTTTCTTGTTTCTTGAGGTAGGCCTGGAATGCTATGAACGTCCTTCTTAGGACTGCTTTTGCTGTGTCCCAAAGATTTTGGGCTGTTATGTTTCCATTTTCATTTGTCACAAGGTATCTTTTGATTTCTTCCTTGATCTCATTGTTAACCACTCATTATTTAGTAACCTTATTGAGCCTCCATTTGTTTTTATTTGTTTTCCGTGTTTTGTTTTGGTTTTTTTGTTTGTTTGTTTTTATGACTGATTTCTAGTTTGATACCCTTAATGGCCAGAGAAAATGCCTGATATGATTTCAATATTTTTAAGTTTATTGAGACTTGTTTTGCATCCTAACATGTGGTCTATCCTAGAAAATGTTCCACGTGCACTTGGGAAGAATGTATATTCTGCTGCTTTGGGGGAAAATGCTCTGAAAATATCAATTAAATTTATCTGATCTAGTGTATCCTTTAATGCTGCTGTTTCCTTGTTGATTTTTTGTCTGAAAGATCTATCCACTGATGTTAATGGGGTGTTATAATCCCCCACTATGACTATATTATGGTCAACCTCTCTTCTTTATGTCCATTAAGACTTGCTTGATAGCCTACTGGTGTAGCTCAGCAGCTGAGCATTGAGTCAGGAACCAAGAGGCCACCAGTTCAATTCCTGGTCAGGGCACATGCCCAGGTTGTAGGCTCGATCCCCTAATGGGGGCGTGTAGGAGGCTGCCAGTCAATGATGTTCCTTTCTCATCGTGTATATTTCTATCTCTCTATCCCTCTCCCTTCTTTTCTCTCTCTAAAAAATCAATAAAATATATATTTTAAAAAGATTTAGGTGTTCCTATGTTGGGTGCATAATTGTGTAAAAGGGATATATCCTCTTGTTGAATTGCTCCATTTATCATTATGCAGTGTCCTTCTTTGTCTCTTACAGTAGTCTTTGTTTTAAAGTCCATTTTTTGTGATAAAAGAATTGCTAATCCAGATGTTTTTCCCATTTATTTTTGCATGAATTATCTTTTTCCATCCCTTCACTTTCAGTCTGTGTGCACCTTTTGTTATGAGGTGGGTCTCATGTAGACAGCATATATATGGGTCTTATTTTCTTATCCATTCAGCTACCCTATATCTTTTGATTGGAGCATTTAAGTGATTTACATTTAAAATTGTTATTAATAAGTACATATTATTGCCATTTTATGCTTTATAACTATGTTCCTCTTTTTGTTTTTCTCTTTCTTCTTCTTAAAGAAGCCCCATTAACATTTTTATGGAATACTAGTTTGGTGGTGATGAATTCCTTTAGCATTTCCTTTCTGGGAAGCTTTTTATTTATCCTTTGATTTTAAATGCTAGCCTTGCTGGAAAGAGAAGTCTTGATTGTAGGTCCCTTGCTTTCATCACTTTAAATATTTCATGCCAATCACTTCTGGTCTGAAATGTTTCTGCTGTTAAATCAGTTTTATGGGAGCTCCCTTATAGCTACCTTACTGTCTTTCTCTTGCTTCTTTTAAGATTCTCTCTTTGTCTTGCTTGGCTGGTGTGGCTCAGTGGTTGAGCATCAACCCATGAACCAGGAAGTAATGGTCCAATTCCTGGTCAGGGCACATGCCCGGGTTGCAGACTCGCTCCTCAGTAGGAGGCATGCACGAAGCAGTCGATCAATGATTCTCTCGCATCATTGATGCTTCTATTTCTCTCTCCCTCTCCCTTCATCTCTGAAATCAATAAAAAAAAAATTTTAAAGAACTATAGTATAGCCCTAACCGGTTTGGCTCAGTGGATAGAGCGTCAGCCTGCGGACTGAAGGGTCCCAGGTTCGATTCCGGTCAAGGGCATGTACCTTGGTTGTGGGCACATCCCCAGTTGGGGTGTGCAGGAGGCAGCTGATAGATGTTTCTCTCTCATTGATGTTTCTAACTCTCTATCATTCTCCCTTCCTTTCTGTGAAAAATCAATAAAATATATATTTTTTCAAAAAGAACCATAGTATATCCCAAGAAACCAGAAACACCAATCAGAAAGGATATATGTACCCTATGTTCATAGCAGCACAATTTACCATAGCTAAGATTTGGAAACAGCCTGAGTGCCCATCAGCAAATGACTGGATTAAAAAACTGTGGTACATCTACACAATGGAATACTACACTGCGATAAAAAAGAAGGAACTTTTACCATTTGCAACAGCATGGATGGAAATGGAGAGCATTATGCTAAGTGAAATAATAAGCCAGTCAGAGAAAGATAAATATCACATGATCTCACTCATATGTGGGACATAATGATCAACATAATTTGATGAACAAGAATAGATCCAGAGACGAAAGGCAGGGGAGGGGGTAGGGTAGAGAGCAACCAAAGGACTTGTATGCCTGCATATAAGCATAACCAATGGACACAGACACTGGGCTGGTGGGGGCTTGCCCAGGGTGGGAATGGCTGGGGGAGTCAATTGGGGAAAAATAAGACATATGTAAAACTTTAGACAATAAAAAAAATAATAATAATAAAAGAATAGATCCAGAGACAAATGGCTGGGCGGGGGGGGGGGGGGGGGGATGGTTAGAGAGCAACCAAAGGACTTGTATGCATGCATATTAGCATAACCAATGGCCACAGACACTGGGGCGGTGGGGGCTTGCTCGGGGTGGGAATGGCTGGGGGGGTGGTCAATTGGGGAAAAAGGAGACATATGTAAAACTTTAGACAATAAAAAAATTATAATAAAAAAATTAAAAAGAGCCAAAACCGGTTTGGCTCAGTGGATAGAGCGTCGGCCTGTGGACTGAAAGGTCCCAGGTTCGATTCCAGTCAAGGGCACGTAACTTGGTTGCAGGCACATCCCCAGTAGGAGGTGTGCAGGAGGCAGCTGATAGATGTTTCTCTCTCATCGATGTTTCTAACTCTCTATCCCTCTTCCTTCCTCTCTGTAAAAAAGCAATAAAATATATTTAAATAAATAAATAAATAAATAAATAAATAAGAACCACAGGTTGGCAGAGTTTTTTAATCTCGTGTCCTCTTCACCTCATGGGTGAAGGAGGATTCCCCTGCCATAGGGTTAGGGGACGGCCAAACACAACACCCAAAACTGGACAGCTAGGGTCAACAGCAGTTTACTAGTCACACATACCCACAGCCCAGGGGAGGAGGACGCTGCACGCACAGGGCCACGTGGGAGCTGCACTCAGTAACAAAGTGACAGCCAGGGTCGGGGGAGCAGGCTGGATAGCACCAAGCGGGGAGGGCATCCTCTGGTTCCCACAGAAGGTGACTTGCTTGTTTGAGTAATTCCACTGGCTGGCCAGGAACTGAAACACTACTCAGGAATAAACAGACACTGTGCCTGGTCTGTTAGTTAAGGAGACTTGGTTTGGCTAGGAGACCTCAGTTACTGGAGCAGAATGGGGACAGGAACTTGCAATCAGGCCCACTTGAGGCCTCCTGGCTTCAGATGTCAAGACAGAATATCATATTAATATTAGGTCTTATACCATTCAGGGTTTTATTATTATTATTTCAGCATTTTAAAAATAACATTACATTGTCTCCTGGCTTCCATAGATTTATTTTAAATATTTATTGATGGATTTTTTTTTAGAGAGAGAGGGGAAGGGAGAGATATTGACTTGTTGTTCCACCTGTCCATGCACTCATTGCTTGATTCCATGCACCTCAATCAGGGATCAAACCCGCAACCTTGGCGCATCCAGAGAATGCTCCAACCAACTGAGCTACCCAACCAGGGCTCCATAGATTTTCTTTAATCTGTCATTATGCTTTATGTAGCTTTTCCAAAGATAATATGACTTTCTCCACCTCTGGCCTCATTTCAGAAGATTCATTAGACTCTGATGTTGACAATTTTCAGTTGCCTGAGATTCTTGAATCTGTTGGTTAGTATCTTTCATCAGCTTCGGGAAATTCTCAGTCATTACTTTTTCAAATATTGCTTACTCCCATTCTCTCTATACTCTCCTTCTGAAATTATAACACATGTGTTGGAGCTTTTGAGCATGATCTACATGTATCTTACACTTTTTTTTTTGCTTCCATTCTTTTCTTTATCCCATTACTTTTTCTATCCTGAACTTCAGTTTGGATATTTTTATTGACTTCTCTCCGAAGTCACTAATACTGTCTTACTGTGTGCAACTTGTGGTTAAATTTATCTAATGAGTTCCAATTTCTGATATATTTTGGTATTGTTTAATGTCCATTTAATTAATTTTATATTCTGTTGAAATAGCCTATCTTTTTATCATCATCATTTTGACCATCTTTTCCTCTACTAGTATTTTTAACACATTTATAATGACTATTATTGGAGTCTTTGCCTCTTATATTTAATATCTGGTTCATCTCTGTCCGCCTCCATTGGTTATTTTATTTCTTGCATATCAGTCACTTTTGCAACTTTATCACATCTACAAATTTTCAATTATGTGTTAAACGTTATAAAGGATATATTGCTAAGCCTCTGGATTACGTTAACTTCCTATAAAATTCCAGGGTGTTGATGTTAAGTTTTGTTCTGGCCTGCAGGTTGAATTACCTAAAAGACTGCCTTGATCTTATAAAAAATTGGCTTTAGCCTTTGTTAAAGTTGGTTATTGCAATATTTTTCTAGACTTTGGTCCTTACTCAGAAGGTGTGCTCTTTCCAGGTTCTGAAAGTAATAACACAAAGTACTGACTAAGCCTACTTTTGGCAGAGCATATTACAACTTTCAAAGAATTTTCACATTTATTTTATTTGATCAAACACAGGTTCTCTTACTAAGATAAAAAAGAGAGTATTCAACACATAGCAGAAAACATCCAAAAGTTCTCCAGATTTAAAGGCTATTCCTTATCCCAGGTTATAAAAGTAAATCACCATTATTCCTTCATTCAGTACATATTTATTGTGTCCTACCGTATATTCTTATAGATACTATATTAGGCACTGGGAATACAAATAAGAATAATATACTTTCAAGAGGTCTAATGTAAAAGTGTATGAACCAGTGGATAAAGAGAGAAATAAGAGGGCTAATAAAAACAAAATGTTGTTCTGTCACACTTTGTTTCAAATTTTTCTTTTTATGGCTGTATTTTGGCTTTAGTTTTCAATGTTTATATCTATATTCCAAGAAGAATCTGGGAAGACCTAAAGTGATAAGAAATGTACAAATAAATGTGACTTACTATTTGTAGATTTGTCTATTCTATTAATCTTTAATGGACAGGCTGAACATGTGTCATGTCCACATGATTTACTGACTCAAGCTGCTTCAGGTTGCACAGAACTCCCATGAAACTCCATTAACAAAAGATAGAAAGTAAGCCATGTAAAGTACTAAGAAGAACCACAGATTTTCATGTCTCTTAGAACATATCAGAAATTTGTGATGGGAACAAATTTGCTCCTCAGTATTGTGAAGTCAGGTGGATTTTTATTGGCCTTACTAAAACCTAGAGTAGCACTTTAGAACCTAAACCTTGAATACAACTATATCCAATCATCATAAGAGTTAAAAATTAATTTTGGAACAGCAAAAAAAAAAAAAACCTTTAGAAAATGTCACATCTAAAATAATTCGTTACAATAAGTATTAATCTGATGTTATTTAGAATTCATCTCTCTAAAGGAGCCCAGGAGGAAAGTACACCAGTGTGACCATCTTTGAGTCTAGTCAGGATAAAATCACTGGAATTTGTCTGAGATTCAGAGCCTCTTGAGTCTAAGAAATATTCAGCTCACTTGTATATACTGGAAAGCACAAAATTCCCTAGAGTGCACTACCTAAGAATACTAAATACCCACCTTACTGACAAGTTCAGGGAACAGGGCAACAGGTTTCACCTCAGTTTCTCTACCAAGTACTCCTTTTACTTGTCCAGAGTAGACTGTTATCCTAAAGTGTGGATGACTTTGCTAAAATTCTGAGAACTTAATAAATCTCTAAGCACTCTCTTCAGGGTAGAATTCATCTCCCGGTAACAGATCTCCCACCACAAAGACATGGATCGTTGGTAATTATAGTGACAGCTATTATTTAGTAAGTGGTTACCATACGTGCCAGGCACAATGCTAAGTACATTTCATGAATTACCTTGTTTTATTATCAGCATAACCATAATATAGATATTATTATAAACTAGTAGCCCATCGCATGATATCGCGCACAGTAGGCCACCCGCCGCTTTAGCGGGAGCCAGCAGGAGCCACAGGGCGCCTTTGGGAGACACGCTGCTTCAGTGGGAGGCGGGCCGCCATCTCCTCTCTGGGCCTGCGCTTGGCCGTGGAGGGGCTGGGAGACTCCAGCGAGGCTAAGGGGACTGGGCACCCCCATCTTGTGGCTATGGGCACCTCCATCTTTGTTATGAAGTGATGGTTAATTTGCATATTACCCTTTTATTAGATAGGATGTACGTTGAGGAAACTGAAGCATTGAAAGATAAGCAACTTCCTCGAGCTATTAATTAGCAGAGCCTCCCCTGGAGCTAAGGTGCTATTGCTTTTCTGACTTTGAATCTACTACCCCTCTGCTTACCTGGTACTTGCCTTTCTGGTTCTGACATCCTTAGATTATTGTTACCTGAACGTTCCTTAGATCACAATATCTTTTATAAACAGTTTATTACTCTATCCAAGTCATCTCACAACAGCCATCCCCAGCACGAGTTTCTCCTTTTCTTTCAGCTGTATGCTTTATGGCATACATATGTATGCTGAGAGCCACTTAGTAGGATTCCAAACCACCTCTCCTGAGTTATAAAAGCTTCAACTTTGTCTGAATCCAGTTGTCATTTCTCTTCCCTAAATATTCTGGCTCAGAGGCTAGAGACCAGGATTCTCCCACTAACGTACTAGAGAGCCTCAGGCAAATCACTTAAACTTGCCATGTCAGAGTTTCCTCACTTATAAATTTAGGGTGTTGGACTGGTTCCTTCCAGCTATAAAATTCTGTGATTTTAAGATCAAACATGAAATCCTGATAGGAGGATTGTAATAAAACAGTGAAAAAGAAAGAAAATGGTCTGTCTGGAAGATCTTGCTTATTTTATTGTGAGTGTTTGGGCCTATTTTATACATGTTTACATGCACTTAGAGACATTTAAAATGAGGACATTTTATAAGGTAAAAAACAAGAAAGCCCTCACACACATGATATTTAAAATGTGGCTCCAGAGTTCACAGCACCCTCATCATATATAAATAGAACATAGCATTTACAACCACTTACTCTGTAATATATTTCTTTTGGCTGAGAGGTAATGTTCAACTACATGAGTTTCTAAGAACACTGACCTTTGTTCTTTATGTTGTTGGGTAAAGTAATGATATTTTGTAAAAACATAGTGTCCTTAGGCACTCAATCTAATTATTACTGTGTTTTTTGTAAATAATTATAATGGTTCCCATTCATCGAGCACACACTATTGGGTCTGACTCCATGCTTGGCAATTTACATACATAATCCCCTTTTTCCAACAAGCCTGTATTATTATCCCACTTTACTCATAAGAAAATCGGGCCTCAGAGTTTACAGGAGCTTAACTGAACACCCTTAAATAAGAAACAAAGATGAGAACCAGAGTCTGTCAGCTCTGCTCTGCCATGCTGGTTCAAAATAACTTAAAATAAATCTGCTCACTATTTAAATCGTAATAGTAACATTTATTGAATTCTTATTATATAAAAACGCTTTTAAGCCTCTCAGCAGCCTTATTAGCTAGACACTCTTATTATCTCCATTTGCAAGTATGAAAACTGAAGCACAGAAAAGTTGAGTAATTTGTCCACAGTTACACAGTTTAAAAAGATCAATGCTCTCAAACCCCTTTCTGTAAAGCAACCACAATGTGGTAGAAGCTCTAGATCTAGAGGAAAAGTGCTGATTTCTTCCCAAGTTTCACAAATTGATATGCAGGGTGCAGGATGATTAGACTGATAAGCAATGACTATCGAGTCTCAAATCATGAAATTCTTTCACCTCTACTATTTCCACATATCTACACATATATCAAGTATGTATGGAAATAAATTACCTCCAAGCTTGCACATATTCCCACATTCCTGTCACTATCTCAACTGCTTTAGTTCCCCATGCCTGACTTCTTTTCTTTATGAAAACTATATAGGCAAGTTTCTATGCCCACACCAGTAAGACCAAGGATGTTGATGAGATGATAACAATGATAATGATCTTAACAATAATAGTACCTTTAAAATTATCTCCGATTGAACTATTTCTACCATTTAACACATTAGCCCACCACATCAGAGCATGTTTTAAAATTTATATGTCAAAAAATAATTCATAAAGGAAACTGTAATTGATCACTTTGAAATACAAAGACTTGTTTTTTTCTTATTGAAAATTAATTATAAGTAGACTGTTACTAGCCCAAAGAGAGACATGTAACAAATATTTTGTCCAAAAAAAATGAGGAAAAAAAAACTTGAAAATGGGGAGCAGAAATAATATATGGCCAGTTGTAAAATCTGTTTTAAATATCATAAAATTTATGATAAACCTTAATTCCAAATAAACCCCTTGATGTTGTAAACATACACTGTGCTGGAGTGTTTAAAAATATCTACACAGAATCAAATTCTCCATTGCAAAGTTAATTTTCCATTACCTTTTCAATAGTATCGTATGAAAACATACACATATAGAAGATGAATGCTTTATGATAGCCACACATTGGAGCCAGTGTAATGAGGTTTATGTCAGTGTTTCCATTTAAGCTACTTTTTTCAATAGGTTAATGGCTGGTCCATAAAAATGCAATTAAGTAAAATGTGGCATGTACGTTCTTGGTAACATTTTTAGAAAGTAAAAGGAAACTAAAAGCAACTGTTGACCATTTACAAGACTTTTTTTCCCAATTATTTTGAAAAACAGGTACTGTAAAGGAAAGTCAAACAAAAGCTTTTGACAATTCAATTTATAAATATATTTTCAACGTTTGTTACCAAATACATTTAGCCCTATCTCTAATAAAATAATCTGTGATTTCAGAAATTTTGACATGCACTTTCTTACTGGATATGAGATGCATCAGCAGTAACATTAATATCTTTCTGCAGTCACTAGTCATAACATTTCAGAGTCCTTGTAGTCCTGGAAGATTGGTATGCCAAAGAATAATAATAGAATTAAATGTTAAAAGACACTCAATTTAAAATTATACCTCTGGTAAATGTTGGCACAGCTGACCATATGGACCAGAGACAAGGTCACATAGGTTAAGGTGTGAGTTCTGCTGCTTGCTACTTTGTGACTTAGGCAATCGAACGTCTCTATGCCACAGCCATCCTATTTTTAATCTGATAATAACAGTACCCATCTCATAGGAGCCATTCATTCAGAAACAGTAAGTACCTGCTGGGGCAAACAGCTATAAACTGTAATTCCTGGAACTTGCTTTATTTAATACAATGTAATGTACTCTTCAATCATGGAAATTTCTCAAAATGAAGTATTAGTGAATCTTAGCAATTGTATGTTTTAGAGATTATGTTTGTTTTTACAGCTGGTTAATTCTCTAAGATGGCAGGGATGAAGAGCTACAAACCATTTCAAATCATATTAATTATTTGGTTAGTTTACATAGGCTTAATTTAAATGACATAAATTACCAAAGCTACCCAAAGCATCTGATGTTTAATTCAACAAATATTCACTGAGCATCTACCTTACTTAAGGAATGTGTCAAAGAGCATATTCAACATAGATTGACTAGAGTGTCTTGAAAAGGTAACAACTCCTAAGATTTTGATGTGAAGAGAAAAGAATGCATTGTAGGTGGAGTAAAAGAACATAGGCTGATGCTAATATGGTTCACAAAATAAGAACATGTTTGGTTGTCACAAAGTGTCCAAAGACAGTGGAAAATGAGTCTAGACAAGAAGGTATAGGCCAAATTGTGAAAAGCTCCAAAAACATTTACATATAATTCAATTAAAAATGTGTTTATACTTCTTTCAAAGAATTAAATGAAATAATACATATGGTAAATTTTAGTACAGTGCCTGTATACTAAAAAACTCAAAAATTCTAGTCAATAAATTATTTATTAAAAATTTAATTATACCGCATTTTAAATAATACCAAAATACTATCAACATAAACACAGAAATACACAACATATTTCTATTCCCCATTTGCTTCCACCATATTCATATATGGTATAAGTTTAAGAGTAATGTAGAAGCATTTAAAGTCATTTTGATTGTGTTCCACAGACTTCCAAGGATCAAAACAGGGTACACACAGTTCCTTAGGTTACCTAAACCTGGTCTTGATTTGGGAGCAAATGACAAAAGTGGAAGATACTGGCATTCAAATTTTAGACACTACATCACCAAAACATAGTCAGTGTTTTAATATGTAAGGGAGACAACTGAGGCAAGTAAAGGGCTCCTGGAGGGAAGATCAGAATCCTTCTCTGACAAAATGGCAAGTTCAGAAGGACTTGCCATTTTGTGTAGATGAGTCACAGCTCGGGGTTAGTGAATAGTTTTAGGGATGATGACAAGTATCAACTTTGGGGATTTCTCAGTGAGGCATTTCCTGACCTCCTTAGCCAGCTGGGGTCATGATTGCTATTTGGCTCACCAGTATGTCCCAGTGCCTGGCACACAGTAGGTAATCTGTAAATATTTGTTGAAGGAATAAATTACAAAACAAATCAACAGACTCATGAAATTAGGACCAATCATCCTTCCAGGGGCCATAAAACAAGAGGTATGCTGAGCTTGGATTCTGGTAAAGTATCCTGGAGCTTGGTCTGGCAAGGACATGGGGTAGGGTCCCTAGGGCCTCTCAATGCAAATGTGATTGATGCTACAGGTGAAATAATGGAAAAGGGAGGCAACAGATCTCTAGGAACTTGGTAAGAAGGAAATTGAGAAAATTAGATGAAAGTGAAAAGTAGAAGGTAAATGCTAGAAAAATCCCCAGAGCTGTAGAGGGTAACTCCTAAAAATCTCTGAAGGGTGCCAGAGGTCTCACAAATGGGTTAAGAAGCATCTATTGCTGCTTTGTACTGGCCTGGACCAGATAGTGCAAATCCAGAGATGTGGAAAGGTAGTTTGACCTGAGCCTGACCAAACCAGCCTATAATGAGAGAGCAAAGGGAAGGTACATGAACAAATATTTGTCCCACTTGATAATAACATAGGTTAGGTAAAGGAAATATGGAAATGCCATTGGAAAAAATGGATAGGAGTCTCAATAGCTTCCATGTTAAGGCAGCTGGATTTTAATCGCTAAATCTTAAGAGAGGCTCTGTAAGTTTGCAAGCAGGAAAGAGACCTGATCAAAGCTCTGGCTTCTATGTTCAAAAGAGTATATATTATAAAATATAGAGAAGAAGGCATAGCTTGTATAGTAGACCAGGCCAGGGGAAATGAGATGCTGAGGTAGGTTGTTCCATGGAAATGAGGATGCAAATCATAGTAGCACAAAAAGCCAGGAAGAGGATCTCCTTCATGGCACTCAGAAACGTCAAATGAAATGTGCAGACATAATCTTTGTAAAACGCATTTACATAATCTGATCTGACTCCAGCCCACTTCTATACCTTCATTCCCCATCACTACTTACAAGAAACTTCCACTGCAGCTAGTAGCAGTAATACACCCCATAGAGTTACCCACCCACATAATTTCACAGAATACTCTTCCTTGTCACCAGAATGCCCTTCCCCATCTTCCTCATTTATCAACTCTTTCTTGCATTTCAAAATTCACCTCAGCATCTGATTTTCCTAAAGTTTTCTCATCTCATTACAGTCCATGTACTCTCACAACAACATTCTACATCTCTACCATGGTACTTAGCTTATACTAAGTGCTAATTTTGATTTTCTGTTCTCCCGCCTAAAACTATAACCAGTCACATGGAAAAGAAGTTGAATGCAGAGGTTAAGAGCAAAGGTTATTATTTCTGTAATTTACCACCTTGAGCCTTACCTTCCTCTGCAAAACACAGATAATATCAACCTCACAGGAAAACTTCAAGAAGAGTATGAGACAATACATAGAAACTGATTAATATAGTGACTGGCATGGCAGAAGCATTGAATAATACAGCTTTTTCATTAACTCTTCTTGTAATGCTGCAGATTAAACAATGAAGAGAACCAGGCTATTTGCAATAGGTAACCACCAAAATCAATTACTTACAACTAGACTTTTTACCAAGATATCAGCCCCGCTCACCCCCACTTCCATACAGACATGCTGCTTGGCAATGGAACTCCTCAAGAGTAGACTTGAACTGTACATTAACAAAGAGATATCCAAGCTCTTGAATTAATTCTTCATTTCCTCCCATAGATATTAGACAAGAAGAAATGTGAAGAAAAGAGTGACCTCATCATCAGAGCAGTGCAAGTTGTTCCCTGTGTTTCTCCCCTTCAATTTACAACCAGTAGGATATTCATACCAACAAAGGTTTCTACACACAGCACACCAGGACACCTGAGAGAGCCACAGATCTACACATCTGAAGATTGGGGAATTAGATTTCATGGAGGTGGTTGAACCAGAAGAGCAGCAGCAAAACTGGGGGAGCAACAGCAACAGTGCCCTCCAACCCAACATTTCCAGTAGTGGTGGCACCCACTGAAACACAGCCCCCTGGCAGTGGTTGTGGTGACTGTGACCCCAATAGTGGCACCTACCAACCTGGTGACCACAACAACCTCAGTGATGCTGGCCACCACTCTGACAAAGGAGGCAGAGGGTGAGAAGGGCACACTTCCAAAGCTGAGTAAGAATAATAATAATTTAAAAAAAAACTTGTCATATAGCACCACCTACTAGAAATGAAAAGAAAGGCCTCTAATTCCTAACCCAATGAACTGTCAAAAATCAAAGAAAACAAAGCTCTGCCTAATTAAGGAAGGTGTTTGTTACTTCGAATGTACTGGTGGAGGAACATCTCACCAAACACCATCAAAAAGCACAATAATGTGGTATCACAAAAAGAAAATGACAATTCTCCAGCAACCAAATTCAAGCCAACAAAGACAGGGATCTAACTGATGAGAATTCAAGATATATTTTATGCAGAAATTTAATGAACTATATAAGAAAACTCAGAAAGGCAAGTTAATGAACTCAAGAATAAAATTAATGAACAAAGGGAATATTTTATCAGAAAAGTTTGAAATCCTACAAAAGAACCAAATAAAAATTCTGATGCTGAAGAACTCATTAAATGAGATAAGGATGTCTTAGGAAGCACTGGAAATAAAGCAGATCCAATAGAAGAGAGAATAAGAAATCTAGAAGATAGAAATCTAGTAATGCTTCACAAAGAAGAGGAAAGAAAATGAAGATATTTTTAAAGTGAAGAAACACTCTGAAAGTTACTATACTCTATTAGAAAATCCAACATAAGACTAATGGGTATAATAGAAGAAGAGGGTGGCAGAGAGGTTATTTAAAGAATTAATAGCTGAGAAGTTCCCAAACTTGGTAAAATAGCTAGACATGTAAGTGCAAGAAGCTAATAGATCACCTCACTATCTCAATGAATAAAGACCCTCCAGTTGGGTACTGGAAATATTAGGGGGAACACTTTGTAAAGTACATAATTGTCAAACCATGTGCTATGTACCTAAAATTAATACTAAATAATATTGACTGTAACCTGTAATTTTAAAAATAAATAAAGGAATTAGTTCATGGAAACCTGTTAAAATGAGTGCATACATGTAAAAGCAAAAAGTTTAATTCACTATTGTGAAACTTTTCAAATATACACGGGAGAGAACAGTATGATAAGCCATCTTGTACCTGTCACAAGCCTCTACAATTACCAGCATTTTTTCATTCTTCTTTCATCTAGTTTTCACTCATTAATTTAAATTTTATTTATATTTTCTGGAGTTTTTTAAAGAAAATTTCAGATATCATACAGCTATGCTCACATGAATTTTCACATGTATCTCTAAAAGATGAGGATATTTAAAAACTAGTGGCCTAGTGCACCAAATTTGTGCACATTAAAAGGGAATTAATTAGAGGAAATATTTTAATATTGCTATTTGCCCTTTCTTTATAATAGAAGTGTCAGAGATGAAATAAAATTAGTAAAATGTATATGAAAATCTTCCTCCTGTCATAGTCTGGGGCGCACTGCAGGACCCAGAGTCAAGTCTCCGCCCACTGGCAGCACCTCAAAATTGTGTGAGACCCAGATCCAGCCAGCCCCACCCCCATTGGGCAAGATCCAGACCCAGCCGGCCCCACCCCCGTCAAGCCCTGCCGGGCAGGGGGCACAGCCTCAGGTCGCCAGGCCCGGCGCCGAGTGAGGGGCGCAGCCTCAGGTCCCCTGCCAAGCTCCACTGGGTGGGGGGCACAGCCTCAGGTCCCCCATCAAGGCCCTCCAGGCAGGGGGTGCACCCTCAGGTCCCCTGGCCCAGTGCACCCTCAGGTCCCCTGGCCCGATGAGGTTCCCCAGCCCAGCACCAGGGCGGGGTTGTGCCTTGCCTCAGGTCCCCTGTCAAGCTCCACTGGGCGGGGGGGGGGGGGGGGGGGCACAGCCTGAGGTACCCCCATCAAGCCCCGCTGGGCAGGGGACGTGGCCTGAAGTTCCCTGGCCTGGCGTTGAGACAGGGGTGAGGCCTGTGGTCCCCCAGCCCGGCGCCAGGGCAGGGGGCACACCTTGAGGTCCCCCATCAAGGTCCGCTGGGCAGGGGGCACAGCCTGAGGCCCCCCGTCAAGCCCTGCTGAGTGGGGGTGCAGCCTCAGGTCCCCCGCTCAGGCCCAGCTCCACGTAGCCTCAGGTCCCTGCTGACCACTCGTTATGGGAACCCTGCCTCTGCTGTGGGCACAGCCATCTTGTGATGGCGTGGTGGTTAACTTGCATATTACCTCTTGATTATATAGGATAATATTATCACACTTAACAAACTTTTTAAATGCCTTAAATACCAAGTCTGGGTTCAGTTTTCACCAATGTATTTAAGAGTTGTTTATGGTTGCCCTGCCTGGTGTTTCTCAGTGGTTAGAGCATCGGCACGCACACCAAAGGGTCTTGGATTCAATTCCCAGTAGAGGGCATGCACTTTGTTTCCGGTTTGATCCCTAGCACCAGTCGGGGCACGTGCGGGTGGTAACCAATTGATGTGTCTCTCTCACATTGATGTCTCTCTCCCTCTTTCTTTCTCTTCCTCCCTCCCTTCTATTCTCTCTAAAAACAATGGGAAAAAATATCTTCATGTGAGGATTAACAAAAAAAATACAGTTTTGATGGTTTACTTATTAGTTTATTAGTTTGTTTAAATCGGAATTCAAATAAGATCTACACATTGTATTTTTTTAAAAAACCTAGAAGTAATAGTTCAGTTAGAAGGAAGAAAGTAAGTTGTAGTTGCCAATATATACATGAATTTAATATGACAGGGATAGAATTTTATTTCAGTAATAAAAATGTATTTATTCAAAATACTGTCAAAACTAACCATCCATCTATAAGTAAATTAAGTTGGATAGTAGTTCCCATGATAAAAAGAAACATTTCATATAAAGACACAAATGGAAAAATAAAATAAAATTTAGGAAAATAAATGTTGGGAAAACTTTTTAATCAAAGGTAGAAAACCCAAGTGCTCTACAAGAAAAATGAAACGTATTTGGCTAGATAAAAGATAAAAAATATAGTCAAATATAAACCAATTTGTAAACCAATAAGGAAAATATTTACCAAAGATGAAAAAATGGAACAGGAAAATTTTATTACTATAAAGAGTTCCTATATTAATAATAGAATATTAAAACAAACAAAAATATAATCTGAATAGGAAATGCAAATATACAATATTAAAATAGCATTGCTATTCAATTTCTTACCCATTAAGTTGGGTAAATTTTTAAAGAATAATAATACCCAGTATTAGGGAAAATTAGAGGTAAGCGAAAAGCATTTTCATATACTGTTGATAAAAATGTGAATTGCTTCTGCAGTCCTTTAACTTACAGCAAACCCATCTTGATAACCTATACTGCGGATATAATAACCATAGTTTACACATACTTAAAGGAATGTTTATTGTAGAATTTATTATAGTGGCAAAAAATGAAAATAATATACTGTCTATCAATGGGGAAAGAAATCATGTTATATCCAAGCCAGGAAGTATGCAACTATTCAAAAGAATGATGTTTTAGAACGACATATTTCCATGATCATGACGTACTAAATAATATTTTGCTTAGCCTGTATTCTTTTAGCTTAACCAGAGTTTATCTATAACAAAATTACTGAGCTGAATAAAAGTATTATTACGTTTTCTTTATATTGATCAATATGTGGAAAATTATAACTCATTCCTATAATTTACATTTATTTGATAACCAATGTTTTTTATTGGCCATTTTCATTTTATTTTCTATGACTTGCCTCTTAATGTTGCTCATTCTTCTATTAGGATTTTCCTATTTTCCTTATTGGTTTACAAAATTCTTTATATGTAAGGAATCACTCCTTGATCATCAAATCATGTTATAAATATCTGTATTTACCATATAATGGTATATATGAAGTAAGCCTTCTCACATAGAGATGCTATACATTTTTAAATTGTTAAATCTATCAGTAATTTAATTTGCCCTTGTGTTGGACTTAAATGTACATTGCCACACAAAGAGTATATAAATGTTTTCCCATTTTTTCTTTGAGTACTCATAAAGTTTTAATTTTTTACATGTAAATCTTTAAACCATCTGGAGTTTATTTTGGTGAATGAAGTGAGTTAGAAATCTGACTCTCCCATGGAAATAAGGTTTTGCCTGAAACAGCAGGCAGGAGCTCCAGGAAGGAGGTCAGACATAGCCAAACAGTATTTTTGAGGGGGAGCCAGAAGGAAAAAAAAAACCTAGCTATGGAAAACTGGCTTATAGAATAGTAGTTTTCCCATGTATAGAAAATAAACCAAGCACAGAGAAAATTTCCCTGCGTGGGTATCCCATGTCTCCAACTTCTTTCAGTTTGCTGGGTCACTAATATAAATTTACCCAATGCAGCCATTCAACTGTAGATTTCAGAGAAGGATCCCAACATACAAGAGAACATTAACACGATCCCAGAAAATCCATCCATGCTACTTACTGGCAAATACATTGTTGGAATAAATCTTTTTCATTTAAGAATGTATAAATATAAAGATGAAATGATACCCATAAAGGTATTATGCCCTACAAAAGAAAATCAATACAATATGTAAGAAGTAAAGAACAGAATTTTAATGTAAATATAAGTAAACATAAGTAAATTTTAGAAAGCACATTATTTATGCTCCCAAGGAAATTTTTAAAAATACCCTGGACTCTCAGAACAAAAAAAAAGTAAAGATGAGCTAAGAAAATTGACAGACTCACTAAAATAATGTAGGGAGGAAAGAGAAAATGGCTTCATACAATTTAAAACCGTACTAAAACTCATAACCCATGGACACAGACAATAGTGTGGTGAAGGCCTGGGGTGGGGCAGGAACAGGTGGAGGGGGTAAGGGCAATAGGGGAGATGTAATACTCTCAACTATAAAGATAAATTTTTAAAAATTAAAATTAAAAAATTGCACTAAAACTTATAAAGCTCAGAACCTATACTGCAAAAAACTGGTAAGTCATATAGAAGACAAGCCAAGATTATAAAACTAGCCAAGATTGAAGGAAGAAAGGGACAAAATATTAAAATGATAAAAAAATATATGATACAAAATGGAGATTCAACAAATATAAATAATGTATTTTACTACAGAAGAAATCTAAACAAATTAGACAAAAGCATCTAATATTACATAAGAAACTTTCCTTAAAGGTTGTTTATTGTTGTTTAATATTATCTTGAAAGAATGAAGAAACAAGAATAAGCATCAACTAGTTTTACAAACTATAATTACTCTAAGTGGTATAAGAATTTTGTCTTGTTCAGGACATTTCGCCGCTAAAATTGTTAGTTCCTGGTTAAACTTTGCCTTCCTAACAAGATAAGTGGATGTACCAATAAGAATTAAGCACGCTGTGAGTCAGACTTAGGAGGAAACAATCCAATGAGAAGAGCGTGGCTTCTGAAGTGAGAGTCATGACGACTCTGAACAGCTACCAGATCATTGGTCTAATGGACAAGAATTTGTGGATTTGAACACAATATAAAGAATAATCAGATATGAAACCCTATTGATACCTTTTGACTTCAATCTTTGAACAAGTCCTTTACATATTTTCCATCAACAATGCCCAAGAAGAGAAAGCGCATGTGAGCACTTAACCAGGTTAGGAAAGGAGATGGGGTTATAATATGTTCTCTGCCAGTGGGTTGGAGAGGCATTTTGCCTATCCTGTATTCTTATAGTTTAACCAGAGTTTATCTATAATAAAATTACTGAGCTGAATAAAAATTGAAATCTTCTGACTAAAAATCTTTACCCCATACATGACACAACCAATTAAACCTAGACAAATTCCAATAAATATTTGTCAAATATAAAGAAACTAGAGGCCCAATGCACAAAATTCATGCAAGGGGCTTGTCTCTTGCAGCCCCAGTTGTCTCGGGCCATTGTAACCCTGGCTGCCTTGGGCCACTGCAACCCCAGCTGCCTCGTGGCCCTGTGGCTCCGCCCACTGGTCGTTCTGGAAGGTCATCCGGAAGGTTGTTCTGCAGTCTGGTCTAATTAGCATATTAGCTCTTTATTATATAGGATAGTCATGCTCTAGCTGGTTTGACTCAGTGGATAGTCAGCCCTCGGACTAAAGGGTTTCGGGTTTGATTCTAGTTAAAGGCAGGTACCTCGGTTGCAGGGTTGATCCCGACCCTGGCGGGGGGGCGTTCGGGAGGCAACCAATTGATGGGACTCTCTTGCATCGATGTTTCTTTTTTTTTTAAATATATTTTTATTGATTTCAGAGAGGAAGGGAGAGGGAGTAAGAGATAGAAACATCAATGATGAGAGACAATCATTGATTGGCTGCCTTCTGCATGCCCCACACCCGAGATTGAGCCTGCAATCCAGGCATGTGCCTTGACCAGGAACTGAACCATGACCTCCTAGTTCATAGGTCAACGCTCAACCACTGAGCCACTCTGGCCAGGCTCACATCAAAGTTTCTTTCTCTGTGTCTCTCCACCTCCCTTCCACTCTCTCTAAAAATGAATGGAGAAATATCATCAGGTGAGGATTAACAGAATAAAAAAAGAAAAGAAAAGAAAAAGAAATAGTCCTTTAAAAGTGTGTTTAAAAAAAATAGCAGATGGGCCTAGGTAACTTCTTCATAATATTACAGATGGAATTGAATATATAGATATGTCTGTATAATTAATTTAATATGTCTGTATAATTGAATATATAGATATGTCTTGAGAAAGAGCACTTCTCAAGAGTTCTATATCCAGACAAACTGTCACTCACTTCTAAAGACAACAGAAATATATTATCAGATATGTAAGGGCTCATAACATATACCAACTATGCATACTAAAGGAAAAATAAAATGCTTGGAGGCACATTTCAGTCACAGAGACAAAACAACAAAAAACCTCATGAACATGCAAACTCTGCTATGAAAAAATAGAAAGGAATACTGCCACTACTTAATCTCAGAGTCATATCCAAATAGCTGCTAAAATAGAGAGAAACCAAGATGGCGGCATAGGTAAGCACCTAAACTGCTGCCTCGCACAACAATTTCAAAACTACAACTAAAAGACAGAATGGACACCATCCAGAACCACAGGAAAGCTGGCTGAGTGAAAATTCTACAACTAGAAGAAAAGAGAAAAGCTCACAGAGAATTGGAGGTACGGCAAAGGGTCTTTGTGCACGCAGAGAGGAAGGGTGGCTGAGAGCCTGGCTGACTTTCTCTGGCGGAAGGGGGAAGGAAGCCCCCGACTGCACTGAACCCCAGTTCTGACTGCAATGAACCCCAGTCCCGAGCGAAACCCCGTGGACCCAGGCTCATACAGGGGGAGTCTGGACTGTGAGGTAGAGAGAAAGGCACCCGGAGACTCGGAGACCCAGGGGAGACCCGGGGGAGCCCCGGCAGGCAGGGTTCTGGAGGCGTGAGCGCCAGTGTGCACAAAGGCTGCAGAGGTTGCCACAGGCTTTCCCTACCAGAAGAGAGTCCGAAGCTCCTGACTGCACTGAACCCCAATTCTGACTGCACTGAACCCCAGTTCCAGGCGAGCCCCTGGGGACCCACGCTCTTGCGGGGGGAATCTGGACTCTCGGGCGGAGACTCAGGAGCCGGGGAAGGCAGAGGTCTGCAGGTGCGCACGCGCGCAAGGGCAAGGCTGACTGGAAGTCAAGACTGTCTGCTCCGCCCTGAGACTCCACCCCATCCAAGCTGAGCACAGAGGCTATTGCAATTTGGCAAGTCTAATCCTATAAGGCTGTCTCCAGCACCGAACTTCTCCCAGTGTAGACACAGCTGATCCTTACAGCCAACTGGCCTGGAGGTCAATTCCTCCCAGTGATACCAACAACAATCAAGACTTAACTACAACAAGGCTGTACACACAGTCCACAAAGGGGTGCACCAAGAGTGTCCACCTCAGGTTAACTGGGGAGGCCGACCCACTGGGCCATATAGGAAACCTAGCACACAAATCTACCCTACCAACTCAGGGAAGCTGTGAAAATGCGGTGTCAAAGAAACAAATCACAAACGAAAGAAATGGAGGAAAACAAACAACTGGATATAGAATTCAAAACCACGGTTATAAGGCTTTTCAAGAATATCCTAGAAAAGGCCGATAAATATAACAAGACCCTCGAAGATATGAAAAAGGACCAACTAGAAATTAAACATACACTGACTGAAATAAAAAATATTATACAGAGACCCAAAAACAGACTAGAGGAACACAAGAATCAAGTCAAAGAATTGAAATACAAAGAAGCAAAAAACACTCAACCGAAAAAGCAAAAAGAAAAAAAAATCCAAAAAGTTGAAGATAGTGTAAGAAGCCTCTGGGACAACTTCAAGCATACCAACATCCGAATTATGGGGGTGCCAGAAGAAGAGAGAGAGCAAGATACTGAAAACCTATTTGAAGAAATAATGACCGAAAACTTCCCCCACCTGGTGAAAGAAATAGACTTACAAGTCCAGGAAGCGCACAGAACCCCAAACAAAAGGAATCCAAAGAGGACCACACCAAGACACATCATAATTAAAATGCCAAGAGCAAAAGACAAAGAAAGAATATTAAAAGCAGCAAGAGAAAAACAGTTACCTACAAGGGAGCACCCATACAATTGTCAGCTGATTTCTCAACAGAAACTATGCAGGCCAGACGGGAGTGGTAAGAAATTTTCAAAGTGATGAATAGCAAGAACCTACAACCAAGATTACTCTACCCAGCAAAGCTATCATTCAGAATTGAAGGGCAGATAAAGAGCTTCACAGATAAGAAAAAGCTAAAGGAGTTCATCACCACCAAACCAGGATTATATGAAATGCTGAAAGGTATTCTTAAAGAAGAGGAAGAAGAAAAAAGTAAAGAGAAAAATTATGAACAACAAATACATATCTATCAACAAGTGAACCTAAAAATCAAGTGAATTAAAAACCTGAGGAACAGAATAATCTGGTGAATATAATAGAATCAGGGGCATAGAAAGGGAGTGGACTGATAATTCTCAGGGGGAAAGGGGTATGGGGGGGTTCAGGAAGAGACTGGACAAAAATCATACACCCATGGATGAGGACAGTGGGGGGGAGGTAAGGGCAGAAGGTGGGGTGGGAACCGGGTGGAGGGGAGCTATGGGGGGGGGGGAAAGGGGAAACAACTGTAATAATCTGAATAAAGATTTATTTAAAAATAAAAAAATAAAAAAACAAATAGCTGCTAAAATAGAAATATAAAATAGAATATACTACTATAATAATTGAAAGAAAAGATACACGAGTTAAAAGTAATCATTTATGTAGTAACTGAGATAAAAAAAAAAAATAACCAAGTATGCAAACAGAAATATGAAAGTTGCAGAGCAAAGAAAGTAAAAGGGTCCAAATTCCTTTGATTTATCAAGGGAAACAATTTGGTTTCTTTTTTCATATGGGTAATTGGAAAATAAATTTTCAAATACATTTTTAACAGAAAAATCTTTTCAGTAAAAATTAAAGGAAATATATGCCCTCCAAAGTACTGACAGAACAAAAAACCAATACAGCAAGGTTTCAAAAGATACAAAACAAAGGGAATAATAGAAAAGATTTTTAAAAATTCAAATCACGTTCTTCAGAAGTAGAACCAAATATATCAGTAATATACAAATGAGCATTAAAGAGAGTACTACATTTTTTTTTAAATATATTTTATTGATTTTTTACAGAGAGGAAGGAAGAAGGATAGATAGTCAGAAACATCGATGAGAGAGAAACATCGATCAGCTGCCTCCTGCACACCTCCCACTGGGGATGTGCCTACAACCAAGTTACATGCCCTTGACCGGAATCGAACCCGGGACCTTTCAGTCCGCAGGCTGACGCTCTATCCACTGAGCCAAACCGGTTTTGGCGAGAGTACTACATTTTTAAAAACATATCGAAATCAAAATTATTCCAAAAAGTTTAAAATAAATATTAAAATCCTATCTAATAAAAGGCTAATATGCAAATCGATCAAACGGTGGAACAACCAGTCGCTATGATGCACACTAATCACCAGGGGGCAGACACTCAATGCAGGAGCTTCCCCCTGGTGGTCAGTGCACTCCCTCAGGAGGAGTGCTGCTCAGCCAGAAGCCCTGAGCTGGGCTCACGGCTGGCGAGCGCAGCAGCGGTAGCACTCCCACCTCCGTAGCAGCGCTAAGAATGTCCGACTGCTCCCTTGCAGGGAGCAGGCCTAAGCCAGCAGTCGGACATCCCCCAAGGGCTCCCGGACTGCAAGAGGGCACAGGCTGTGCTGAGGGACCCCTGCGAGTGCACAAATTTCGTGCACGGGCCTCTAGTAATAATGATAATAGCAAATACTTACAGAGTGCGTAGTACACTCTAAGCACCACCAAAGGCATTTTACAACTACTTACTCATAGAAATCCTCAAAACATCCACATTTTATAGATGACAAAACTGAGGTAGAAATTGGTTAATCAGGTAATAAGTAACACCTCTATGGTCAAACCCAGGAAGCCTGGAACAAATGCACATGGTTTTCATCACAATACAATCATGCACCACATAAAATTTAGGTCAACAACAAACTGTATATATGATGGTGCTCCATAAGATCATAACAAAGCTGAAAAGTTCTTACCACATAGTGGCATCATAGCACAACACATTACTTATGAGTCTGTGGTGATGCTGGTGTAAACAAACATACTGCACAGCCAGTCATATAAAAGTATAGCACATACAATTATGTATAGCACATAAGAGTTGATAATGATAATAATTATGCTGCTATACTATTCTTTTTATCCTTATTTTAGAGTGTACTCCTTCTACCTATTAAATAGTTGGCTGTGAAACAGTATGCCATGTTATGTCGGCAACAGCCTCATACATCTCTCATTTACTCTGTCTCTTGATTGCATCATATTTTCTTCTACTTGATTTAATCTCGTTGTTTTGTACAGTAACATGCTGTACAGGCTTGTTGCCTAGGAGCAATAGGCTATACCATATACCTTAGGTGCACAGTAGGCTATTCCATCTAGGTTTGTGTAAGTACCCTGTATGGTGTTATCACAATAACAAAATTGCCTGACCTACCCCTGTAGTTAAGCTGTGCTCAGACATGGTGATACTCACTCTTAGTCCCTGCAGATCAGTCATGTATCTCCGTTGCCTTTCTTTTATGTCAAAGTTGTACCAAACAAATAATGTCATGCAAACAAACAAATATTATAGAACCCAAGGCAAAAAAATATGAAATCGAATAAAAATAAAAAACAGCTAAATAAAATTGGAGGTTATAATACAACCCAAGATCTGAATTAGAACTAATCTAAAATAATAAAAGCATAATATGCAAATTGACCGAAGGGCTGAACAGCAGAATGACTGTCCAGATGACCATTCTATGGACACCCACTGGTGCCAGGCCAGCCAAAGCGGGTGCAATGTCATTGGTTGGGGGCCCAGCCATCGCCCTGCAGAGGGAGGCCCAGGCCACCGGCCAGCAGGGCAATCAATCGGGGGGCTCCACGATTGCCCCAAAGAGGGAGGCCCAGGCCACTGACCGGCTGGCTGCGGCAGGTGGATGGGGCCTTCCTCTGCAGGGGCAATCCACCATGGAGACCCTGCTGGGTGGGCAGGGCCTACCTCTTTGGGGCGATCGGTCACGGAGCCCTGCGATCAACTGCCCCAAAGAGGGATGCCCAGGCTACCCTGCGGCAGCGCTGCAGCGGGTGGGCAGGGCCTCCCTCTGCGGGGGCGATCCATCGCGGAGCCCCGGCCAGGTGGGTGGGGCCTCCTTCTGTGGGATGATTGATCACGGGGCTCCCAGACTGTGAGAGGGCGCATGCCGGGATGAGGGACACTCCCCCCAGTGCATGAATTTCATGCACCGGGACTCTAGTTAGAAATAAAAAGAATATTGGTTGATGTGGCCAGTTATGTATATATATCATAAGCAGCTACTAGTTGGAAAACATAATGGGAAAAGATATTACCCACTACAGCTCCCAAAACCTGTAAAATATCTAGAAATAAACAAGAGAAAAGCATATGACCTATATGAAGAAATCTATAACACTCAGATGACGGGCATATGATAAGAATTGATTAGTACCATGTTCCTGGATAAGAAGATTCAATTATGGTTAACAGATCAAGTCTAATCAAATTAAAATTTATATTGAAACAATTCCATTCAGAATCTGAAAGGATATTTTTAACTTGACATTTGACTCAAAATTTCTCTGAAAATTTATACAGATAATAATAGGCATGAAAAGATTGAAAAAAAATTTATAAAAATAGGTGTCTAAACTTGTTATAAAATAAAAAAATAATAAAGGAGTTTACCTAAGGCAAAATATGAAAGGAAAAAAGAACATAAAGTCCAGAATCATGTGGATCTCTGCATGTGTGCTTATAAAATTATTTCTTACCACTGAAGAATTAAATTAATAAGTGGTTATAATTTAGTAACTACCTAAAGAATTTATGAAAAATATAAACTGTACTTATGCAGTAAAATTAAAAATGATTATTTTGTTTTGTTTCAGTTTGTTTTGTCTTTCCTTAGTGTTTTAGTATTTTCCTGAGCTCTCCAAATTTCCAACATTAAGAATGTTTTAATTTGTAATTAGAAAAACCTCATAAATGTTATTGTAATGGTGTGGGTTCAATTAAAGTTGTAATTAGAAAAGAAAAATATGTTGTTTTAATTCAATAAATGTGAGATTCCTTCCACAGTGAAAGGCAACTGAGAGAGCGAAAAAATTGTTTTGGTAACAAACTATAACCCAGGCAAATGGTGAAAGAGAAAAGAGGTGAAAACCATCTTAGAAAAGTGGGCCTTGGTGACAGGCTACAGTGAGGAACGGAGTCAGAAGGCGTTCCAGAAGGTCACCTTCTGCAGGTAGAAAGGGGACACATCCACGGGGGATGGGAATAATAGAAGAAAGTCAACCTTTCTCAGGTTGCATAAGCATCTTTTTAACATGATTTCTTGAATAAAAATGTTCAAGTAAAAATGACCAGTTTTTTCTGAATTACTACTAATGTAGATGAGCATGTCTAGAAAAATCACTAAAGAATGTGTTCTCAATTGTAGCTCCAATATATATGATAAGAATACATAAGTATGATCATTATACATTAATAGCCAGGAACATCTGTTATTTAAAAGGAAGGAGAAAACTGTAGGAAGTCGCTTTCAAGTTTGAGGAATGCTCTAGGAATATTGCCATCTAAAAAAAGAAAGTCATCATTTTCAATTTACCTTTTGGGTTTTTTATATAATGACCACCAAAAACGGCAGGAAAGTACATTTAGTTTAAATGATTTGGAAAGCTTGCTGGCATCAAATCAACAAATAATTAATATCCTTCCAAGGAAAAAGGGTGAAACAGGACTAAAGCAAACATGTCAACTCAGGGGTAGGTTAGAGAATTAATGATAATAGAAACTATCCCATCTTCACTAGAGAATGGCTCTTACTTCAGAGTATATGTTCTGTTTTAAGCTAAGACAGAATTGTTTAGAAGAAATATAAATGAAAACGCTCTTCTAGCCTGTGTTGCCAATTCTCCTATACACACTGAGAAATAAGCCAGGGGTAAGGGGTATAAAAAGGGTATTTATATTACCTATATTCCTTTAAGAGCCTTCTAAAAGTGCTGAGGATTGCCAAAACTGAATGACAGGATCGAAAGCAAAGTATTCTCAATTTTGTTCATTCTTCAGTACTTACAGACTGAGTTCAGTATAACTTTTTCATTCATTTTTTGCATGATCTCCTTAAGTACTGAAGCTATTTCAATCTTTTAATGACTTACATTGGACCACTTTAAAAATATAAATATATCAAATGAAAAATGACATTGTTTGGTTTTCCTTTTTTGCCACTAGTAGTAGTACATACATAATTTTATGTATCATCAAATTAAAAACTATAATATGTGATTAAATAAACTTTACCTTAATTTCAGATAATATCCTGACAAATCCTTTCTGGCTTTTATTGTTTTAATAAAATGAAATAACAGGAATAGTTCTTAAACTTTAAGTCATTTCATCCAGTTCCTGAAACATTGCATACCTACATTTGTTATATTTTTATTCAGATAGCCAAATAAGTCAGGAAAATATTTTCTTGAGTCAAGAAAGAGATGTCAACAGCAAAATATTATTACATTAAGGGAAATTACAAGTATTTTTCCATAAGTCTATGCATTTGAATTCTCATTTTCATTCATATTTTATGTTTTATTTGTTGTAGATTATTAAGAGAAGGTATTAGCTCTCTTTTTTCTTTTTTTCTTAAAAAATATATTTGTATTATTTTTGTAGGACAAACTTTATTTCAACATTTGCTTTAAGCCAAGAACTTAAGACTATCATTATATTTCTCAGTTTTCTATCCATATGTATAATTTAAAGCTCAGCAAAAAATGGAAAATAAAAGAGATTCATTCTTCACCCAAGCTAAATGATCACTATAAAAATTCAGAATTCTCTAAACTGACAATATGAATATGAATAATCACCTAAAACACTAGTATATTGTGCAAGATTATTTAGTCTTTGCAAACTTCCCAAAAGACTAGAACAGATTTTGGGCCTATTCATCCTAGAGCTATATTTTTATGATGAAGTTACAACTTTCTCAATAAAAGAAATTTGTATAAATTAACTCAGAACAAACCCTGATCAGATTATCTCTCTAGTTTCCTAATGACATCACAATTAAAATCTGCTGTGATAGCATAACAGGATTTCATAAACTAAAAGAAAAATTTCCTGATTGTTAAAAGTGCTAACTTTATAAAATATTTTCTATAATAAAAAACACTGATATTATTTAAGCAAAGAAAAATGTGCTTTGTAATACTTAAAACATTACATATTCAGAAGTTCCGGTCCAGATGGTAGCGTAGGTAAATGAGGTACTCAAATTCTCCCATAAGCATAACAAAATTACAGCTAAGCTACAGAACAACCATCATTCAGAACTAGCTGAAATCTAGCTGAACAGAAGTCCTACAACAAAGGATATAAAGAAGAAGCCACATCAAGAATGATAAAAGTGACAGAGACATGGAATGGGCTGGTCCCACATCCTCACAGGGCAGATAAAAATCCAGAGGGATAGCTCTGTTTCCAGGAGTCCCAGCACCAGCCCAGAAGTCCACTACTGGGAAGAGAAGTCCCCATAACTTCTGGCTGTAAAAACCAGAGGAGACTGTGGCTGAGTGAGATGGAAGGCTGCTGAAGTTGTAGGTGGACCTCTTAAAGGGCCCACATATGGACTTACTAGGACTCACTTGCTCTGAGCTCCAGTGCTGGGGCAGTAGCTTGTAAAACAACAGGGATGCACAGGGAGGAACAGAATTGTCTGGCATCAGAGCAAGAGCTACAGGGGCAGGTTTCTCCAGACAGAAGTGCTGGCAGAGGCCATTGTTCCTTTGCTGAGCCACCACCCCCAAAAGAGCCAGCAGATGGGTGTCATATCTGAGTCTCTATCAACCTGGCTCACACTGTTAACCCATCCATCCCTGTGGTTTTTTTCCTGAGCCCCCGCTCCACCCAAATTGTAGGCCCATCCAAGCCCTTACCAGTGGCTTGTCCATACAAATGGCCTGTCTTGGCTCATGTTTCAAACTTTCCTAAATCTCTAAAACAAGCAACATCTGGCCATGGTGTATCACATATCTCTTGCTTAAGTGGTCCTGACACTAGCAGCCTTGGCTGACCTTAGCATCTCCTAAGAGGACCCAGAACCAGCACACCTGATGGACAGCTTCAGACCACGTCAAAATACCACCCAAACACCTGCACAAGTGACACACTCAAAGCGTAACTCAGAGGGCACCAGAACCCTGCTGAAGTAAGGACTGTACTGTGGGATCAACCCTTACACATCTGATCCTCCATGATGGCCGAATCCAGTCTTCACAACTAATGAGCCTGGGGGTGAATCCCTCCCATCGAGATGCCAACAGCAATCAAGGCTCAACTTCAACAGGAAGGTGTGCACAACCCACATGGTGGGGGCATTGCTGGAGTGCTCCACTTGGTTACTGGAAAGGCTGTGACATTAGACCCTACATGACACTATATAAGGCTACTCTACAAAGCCCAGGAGATGTATCATCTCTACCTAATACATAGGAACAAACATAGGAAGGAAGCCACAATGAGAAAACAAAGAAGCAGGTCCCAAATGAAAAAAGAGAACAAAACTCAAGAAAAAGAACTGTACAGGCCCGGCCAGCATGACTCAGTGGTTGAGCATCGACCTATGAATGAGGAGGTCACAGTTCGATTCCTGGTCAGGTCACATGCCCAGGTTTTGGGCTCTATCCTCAGTGTGGGGCTGCAGGAGGCAGCCAATCAATGATTCTCTCTCATCATTGATGTTTCTATCTCTCTTTCCCTTCCTCTCTAAAATCAACAAAAATATATTTTAAAAAAATAACTGAATAAAATGGCGACAACCAATCTACTAGATGCAGAGCTCAAAACACTGGTTATAAAGTGCAGAGGAACTCACTAAGATGCCATCTGGCCTTCTTCTGTTGCTCTGGGAGATCTTCCAGGTGCCTCGTCTCTAGGATTTCCTATGCAGTTTTAGGAAGGAGATGAGGTTTAAGTTTGTGTTTTAGGTGATGAAGAGGCCAATAAATTAAACCAAATAACCCAGCTCAGAATACCAGTGAGTTCTGCTGTGGTGTTTCAGCTAAAAAGCCTAGCTAATTCTATAAAGATACCAGAATTATATATGGAAACCACTTAGTACCGGCACTGCTAGGGCACATTTTTCTGTCATCAGGACAGACCTGGCAGAACATAGGAGCATACTAAAGAGGCTCTGTAGGCTTGAAAGCATTTTCTCTGTAAGAAGCTATGTTATCAAGGCACCGGAACATCAGAATCTCCTCTATGTACAAATTTAGAGCAACAACTGCAACTAGAGAGCTCTCCCAAAGGGATGTCTTCCTTAGGCCAAGGAGGACAGAAAGGTAACAAAGATCACTTGCCAAGGTGTACACTCTTGTGCGAGGTGCAAGAGCCTTGCCTAGCTTCCTAAGGAGTAGAACCAACATCAACTTCCTTTTTACTTATAATCATACAATAGTAACTATATGAGACTGCAGCCGCTCTAATTCTTCATCTTTCTGATGAGAAAAGTCAATCCCAGTGACCTACAGCGACTTGTCCAAGATCAGCCAATCGTAAGTGGAGCTTCCTAAGATGCGGGCAGGGGCCCTCCCACTGCACAGAGCAGTGCACCTGTGTCTGCGTCAGTCCTACATGACCTGTGTCCAGGTACTTTGCAGTTGGTCCCTGACTGAAGCCAGTGCAGCTTCTCTCCCTGTCTTATCTCCTTTCCCTATGTTGCTAGCATCTGCAAAAGGAAACTCGCAAAGTAAAAGAAGTGGCAAACACTGGAATGTATGATTCCCATCTAGATTGATGACATTTCATCAGCCAGCAAGCTAGTCAAAAGAAGCCCCAGGAGCAGATCCTGCTTCCAAAATTAACCTTCAAAGAGATTAAAAGAGCATGTTCACACTGTAAACGCAGCCTGTCTGCCATACAGACAATGAAAACATGCTGCCATCAAACTGCATCAAATTAGTCCCATTCTTCTATGAAGAAATGGAGTAGAAACAAATTATGAGTCATCTAAGAACATCAAAAGCAGAGACAAGACCAGACTTTGGCAGATTAAAAGTTTTAGCCACTCTGACCTATGTTCAGGTCATAGTGACCTGTTTGGGTTATGTAAACATTCCTCCTGAATTCTAGAATGGCTCCTCATTTTTATGCCTGTGTAACTTTCCCCTTTTGCCCAACATCCTAACAGTTAAAATATAGTTACTGTTCCTTCTTTGCAAATGCTATTCCTCTGTTGCATTAGGCTTACAGTACCTCTGGCAAAAGTCAAGTGTTCCTGAAAGTGTTACCACTGTTTTTAGAACCATGAGGTAAATAATTTGTACCATATTCAAATGTGTGGTGGTTAAAACGCTGTCCAGCGTCATTCAGCATGACAAGTTTTATTTATAAGTGAACAAAACTTGCATGGGACACTTTATTTATTTACAAAAGGACTTTTATATTGTTTGGCATATCTGCTTCCTTATTTTTGTGACAGGTCAGCAGCAAAAGCACTTATATTTTTGTATAAAACCTAATAAAAGTATGGAAAACGAGAGTAAAAAGAAAATCATTTTGTTTAACATATAGTTGCAGGGGTGGGCAAACTTTTTGACTCGAGGGCCACAATGGGTTCTTAAACTGGACCGGAGGGCTGGAACAAAAGCATGGATGGAGTGTTTGTGTGAACTAATATAAATTCAAAGTAAAGGAGCGGAGGGGAGAGCAAGAGAACCCTCCGCTCTTTCGGCTCCGCGGGCCGGATAGAACAGCCGAACGGGCCGGATCCAGCCCGCGGGCCGTAGTTTGCCCACGGCTGGTTTATAGTCATCTACTCCCCAAAGGCAACAGAAGGAAAATGAAAAAACAAAAAACAACAACATATAAGAATGAACACAGGACATGAGGAATAAAGCTACATTTTAAAATGTAATAAGTAACAGATATCAAGACCAGATAATGCCTCTACACATACAATCGCTTATCAGGCTGCCTCTAACCCAGTGGTTTTCAACCAGTATGCCGCAAGAATTTTAAAACATGAAATGCCTGACTATTTAGTCAGGGGCACTAATCTCTTTTCCCTTAGACGTAAAATTAAAAAATGACAACAGGCAACACAGTACTAGCCATCCACTGTGAATGACACATAATTATACCTATTTTTTGTCAAATTGGCAAAAAATATGTTTCAGTGTGCCGCAGAAATTTAGTAATTATTTTATGTGATGAAAAAGGTTGGAAACTGCTGCTCTAACCTACTGGAAATAAAGTAAACACAACAGTTTCCCCAAAAAGCTGACATTAGACCCTACATGACACTATATAAGGCTACTCTACAAAGCCCAGGAGATGTATCATCTCTACCTAATACATAGAAACAAACATAGGAAGGAAGCCACAATGAGAAAACAAAGAAGCAGGTCCCAAATGAAAAAAGAGAACAAAACTCTGGTTCCTCACCTAAATCCATGTTAGACAGTAGCCCTCATCACTAAAGCCACACATAAATCAGCAAGTTGCCAGTGCTTGCTCTGGAGAATCCAAAACTCAAGCTATTTGGGACTGAACTTCCTCTCAACCTAAACAGGGTGGATCCTACCTGGTCAGAATGAAGCAATAAGAGAGGACTTTCTAAAAGCCTACAGGAGAGAGGAAGAGGGGGGGACACTGAGGAGGAAGAGGAGGAGGAGGAGGAGGAGGAGGAGGAGGAGGAGGAGGAGGAGGAAGAGGAGGAGGAGGAGGAGGAGGAGGAGGGGGAGGAGGAGAAAGGGGGAAGGAAGGGAGAGGGGGAGATTTTATTTCCAGAACCATTTATTTTACTGTCTTTGCATTAGCACATTTTTATTGGGCTGTATTTGTCTATCTTATCATTAATTTTACTCCACGGAAGTTTATAAAAAGAAAATGTTTGCTTCTTATAACACAAGTTGCCCTTCTTAATTGAAGCAGTTGATTTCCAGGCCATAGGATGTCAGAAAGCACAGTAAGAGCTGGAGGCTTATTTGCTCTGTCAGCCTCCCATAACCTCCTCTATTCATGCATCTTAAAAATACAAGCAGATTACACCAAATCATTTCTAATGTCTCAAGCATCACAAGGAAGACCGAGGCAGAATCACAAAATGCGTACTAGCACAGGTGCTGGAACCAGCCTTCCTAACAGCTGACCTAGGGCAGTAACATGCTTAGCTTCCACAGGCCTCAGTTCCTTCATTTGAATAAAAAGGGAGGGTGTAATAATAATACTTGTTTTGTAGAGTGGGTATAAGAGCTAAAGAAGTGAATCCATATAAAACATTTAGAGTAGTTCCTGGCACATAGAAAATGCTCAGTTAATATTAGCTATTATTGTTGCTATGAGTGCTCACTAAACGTGTTCTTTATGAAACAATTTGGAATGATTGGTTTAAACCAAAGTTCATGCAACCACTAATATTAAAGGGAGCGACTTGGGGAATTTTTGAAAGAGTACTAGAAAGAAACGGGATCACAGTTAAGGAGAAGAGCCCTAACAGATTAATAGCTGGGATAGGCTTTTTCTGGGAAATGCTACTTTATTCAAATATTACATATCCACCAAGGTGCTTTCTGGTCTTGATTTATAGCTATTGATATTTCTAATCTATGTAAACTTCCCTTCTAGGAGGAAGGGTTTACTATTTTAGATTATTAAACTCATACCTGGCTAAGATCAGAATTTGGTCATTGTGAACCCATTTTTCCCTAGGACTTACTCACTCCTTAGGTGAACTGAATGGCCAGCTCCCAGACTGCAAAATTTGAAGTACGAACACCAGATAATCCAGGACTCTCTCAATTTATTTTTTTTAATTTAATAACTAGAGGCCCGGTGCACGAAATTCATGCATAGGGGTGGGGGGAGTCCCCCTCAGTCCAGCCTGCACCCTCTCCAATCTGGGACCCCTCAGGGGATGTCCAAATGCCACTTTAGGCATCCCTCTCACAATCCTGGACTGCTGGCTCCTAATCACTCATCTGCCTGCCTGCCTGGTCGCCCCTAACTGCCCCCCACCCCCGCCAACCTGATCGTCCCTCACTACCTCTGTGTGCTGGCCTGATCACCACTGACTGACCCCCCCTCCCGGCCTGGTCACCCCTAACTTTCCCCCGCTGCCAGCCAGGTCGCCCCCAACTGCCCCCTCCCTGCTGGCCTGGTCGCTCCTAACTGCCCCCCACCAGCCTGGTCACCCCTTACTGCCCCCCCTGCCAGCCTTATCTCCCCCACCTGTCCCCTCTGCTGGCGTGGTTGCCCCAACTGCCCCCCATGCTGGCCTGGTCACCCCTCACAGCCCCCCTTCCACCCTGGTCGCCACACACAGCCTGATTGTTCAGTCGTTTGGTCATCCCTCACTAACCCCCCTGTCAGCCTGGTCGTAGGAAGCCATCTTTGTGAGGGTGTGACAGTCAATTTGCATATTACCTCTTTATTATATAGGCTTCTTTATTGTTGAAAGTATTACATATGTCCCCCCTTTTCCCCCCAATGACCCTCCAAGGACTCTCTCAATTTAACTGACTATTTTCTACATGGGCCTTAACAGTGTGCTGTATAAGTTACTAAATTAGCAGCTTCTCACATTGTTACACTTCCAGGTTTCCCTGTCTAGTCCACAGTACCCACCAGTCCCAAGAAGCAGGGTAATAGAGCACCTGGAGAGCAGAGCCTTTGTCTGAACCATCTCAAGATCTAGGCCTGTTGTCACCTAGTGCAGACCCTTTAAAAAGTATAAGTGAATTGAATAGGACCCAATACTGCCATACAATGACTTCTTTAATAAAAGTCCAGGGAGACTTTCTTTTTCCAGCTGACATTAAGGAAAATTTGTCCTTTTTAAGACCAGACACTGTAATTTTTTTTAAATGTATCTGAGGCTTTGTGATATACAGATCAATCCAGAAGGAAAAATAATCAGCCAGTTATCTTTCCTTAATCTCAGGAATTATGAAGAATAATTCATAATTCAAGATTGACAAAAAAGGAGTAAAGAAACACTAAAGATTAACATTGAGATAAAAGAAGGGTATAAAACAAAAGCATTTTAGCAACTTTAAAGGGATGCATTCGGTTGCTTTTTTGATGATTACCTGTGTTGGAGAATTCCGTCTGGCTTTGTTCAAACCCAGCCAAGTCGGGTGCAGGGAGCTTTGCCCCCTTCACATCCTTAGCACTCTCCTGGATTCATACCCTTTATCTCTGGAGATTGGAACACTGGAAGGTAGGTTGCCACTTAGGTAAGGAGAGTAGGAAGTAAACCAAATGTGGAGGCACAGAAATGAATCACATCACAACAGCTGAAAGTCAAGGGAAGACAGGCTGGCAGGGGTTAGGTTATCACCAAATGCCAATCAGAAGAGCACCCCATGCCATGTCCTGGCCACAGTGACACATTAATAAACTCTACTCATATGGAGACTAAAGTTGGCTCCCAAGGAGTTCCCCTGAGAGTGCATTGGGCATCCTCTGGAGAGAAGCTCTGCTCCGGTTCCTGACCCCTCATTCAGAGCCTTATCTCCCATCCCACCCCTCTCCATTTCTTCTGCCCCATCAACCCAAGGAATCTTCTCTAGTCTTGGTGATGAGAAGCCTTGTTCTGTCTCATATAATGCCATCCAGCTTCTACTCTTCTTTCTTGTGGCAATTGTACCTCATTTTTTTTTCAAGAGGATCATCCTTCTCCCATTGTCAATGCAGGCACTTGGGCAAAACTGACTCTACCCCTTGAGAATAGGAGTAAGATCGTGAATTAAAATTAATTAATCTTTCTATGCAAACTCTTTCTGAAAATAGTGGAAGACAGAACACTTCCTAACTCATTTCATGAGGCCAGCATTACCCTGATACCAAAACCAATAAAGACATTGCAAAAAAAAATAATAAAATGAACCAATAACACTCAATAATATGGACATAAGATTAAGCACACACAAACTGAATTAGCAACTTATAAAATGTATCCAATACACCACAGTTTTGTAGGGATTATGCCAGAAATCAAGGAGAAATTCACTAACATAATTCACTATACTATGAGAATAAAGAAGAAAATCACATAATCATCTCAATTGGTGCAGAAAACACTTTTAACAAAATTCAACACCAGTTCATGGTTTTTTAAAAAATCTTCAGCAAATTGGAAATAGAATAGAACTTCCTCAGTCTAATAGATGAAAACCTACAACTAAAATCATACTTTATGATGAAACACTAAACCATTTTTCCCTAATATCAAAAAAAGCTAGGATGCCTGCTCTTACCTTTCTATGCAGCAATGTACTGGAGAACCTAGCCAGTGCAGTAAACCAGAAAAGAGAAACTAAAGACATACAGATTGGAAAGCACAAAGTAAAATAATGTTTCCCTTCCATTATCTTGGCTTCTATTTGGAGATGGACACCTGGCCCAAATCAGGCTACGCGGTCCAATTCCTGAATTTGAGTATGAATTCTCTCTCCTGCTGTGCGGTCTTCTATTATGCTGAGAGACCCTCAAGCTTCTGAGGCCACAATATAGTCTGAGAACAGAACTACCTCATTAAGTGCAGGGTCTAAAAATGGTCCTAGTGACATTGAGCCATGAATCAAGCTTGTTTAAGAATAGTTCTACTCCTTGGGCCATTCAGTTATATAAATGCTCTTTTTGGCTTAAGCCAATATGGGTTATCATCTAAAAGTTCAAATTTTTTCTCATATCTTATTTCTTGCCTTAAATCCCCTCAGGGCCTAGAGTCTAGACTTTTGACTTCTTTTGCTGTTGTTTTTTTCTTCCCTGAAGATTGACTGTAAATCTAACTGGAATAGGTAAAATAACAACATAGAAGTTAGTATAAATATTATATTGCCAAATATGTGATAAATATAATATGGTAAAAAAAATATTTTAATTCTCAACTGGTAAACCAAAGTCAGTCCCCTGTAAACCTCTGCATCATTGTCAAAAGGTGGCAATGTAGATTCATCTGTTATACTCCTTCTACATTAACTTCTCATATTGCAATAGAAGTGGAACCGCAATCAGACATGGCAGATTTGTGCAAGGTAGAGGTAAAAAATATGCTTGTTATTTATATTGATTATGGCCAAATTCATCAGACAATATGAGAAGTATGCAATACACCTTACATTTTCCAGATGACAGCTCAATACAATTACTTTTATCTACAACCCAAGATCACCCCTACATTAGAATTTGTTCACTGCAAATTCTTCCCAGGCCCCTCCAAAAATCCTTCTCCAAAATGATTCTAACTAAACCATGTGTTCCCACTCCAATTATGATATGCTTGTTTTACCTGTGGCTACTGCCATTATAATATTATTAATATGAACACTGGACTTCATAATTGAAGGAATTTATTCTTTGTGAAGATCTCAGCTCTACTTGGTCAGAATGTCTTACGATGGGCTAATACAAAAGAAGATCATATTTGTTATATGATCCCAGGAAGCACAAGTTAAGAGAAACAAAAATGAGATGGGGAAAGGAGAAAAGCCAATAAATATTGTGTTAATAAACAAGTTACTACTGTGGCCACCTGAGACACAATCTCACTGGGAATTTCTGGAAAACTACATAAAATATACTTCAAAATTATCTTACCAAGGAACAGAGAAGGTGGGCTATTTTACCACTGACTGGCATCCTCACTTGTTGAGGGTTGCCCATTGGGGCATGAAGTCCCTGGAATTTCTGAGCTGCCATGTGTGGGTTAAGCAAGCAACTATAACATGGAAGTAAGCCCTCACACAGAGAATCAGAGAGACACAGATGCTTCGGAAAGAAAGTTGTCAGTGACTACAGGAACCGCACTGTGGGAGAAGTCAGAAGTAGATGGAAGCATGGCGGGGGGATATCAACAACATCCCTTACACAGTCCAACTAAGCTCTCAAGTTACCTCATCTTGGGATCACATGAATATCAACATTCACCTGTATCCTCCTCCTCTTTATCTCATGGACTTCTCTATAATCTCTATGCTCTTCATTTACCTATTTAACATATTATGTTTCTACTTCTAATATTGATATAATTCCTTATTAAATATAATACATTCCCCTTTGATGAATATTATTTAGAAGACAAAAGAAACGTGTGCCTTGATATAATCTACCTTTTCTGACCAGTCTGTTTTTAGTCTCCTAAGGAATGATCTTCCTGAGGAAATAGGAGCATTAATTCTCAAGAGTTTCAAGAGTAAAGAAGACATAGTCCCTGTTCTCCAGCTACTGAGCTGAGGGAAGAAGACAAGGTCACAAATAACTAAAACCTAAGGCAAAATGAGCTAAATGCCAAAAGACAGGTACATACAAAGTGCTTTGGGAGCTCACTGGGCATGACTATCTGTTGGCAGAATCAGGAAGAATACGTGAATGAGTAGGCTTGTGAGCTGAATTTTGAAGAATGGATGGGATTCTGTCAGTAATATTCTCTATATATGTAACTATATAGAGAATTATAGAGAATATTATCAGCAACATTCCAACCACAGGAAAAAATGCATGCTCCTTTGAGAAACAGTCTCGTTTGGCTGAAGCAAAATTTCCACATCACAAAGGAGCACTGGAAGATATCCTGGAAAAGACTCTGTGTGCATTTTAACCATCTATCATCAGAGCTGTCACCTCTTAAAAGTGGCATGACGTTAATGCCTCTGGAGGTAAGGTCTATCAGCTGCATACTGGTTTTTAACACCAGGTTTTTTATTTTATTACATTTATTTTTAATTTCAGAGAGGAAGGGAGAGGGAGAGATAGAAACATCCATAAGGAGAGAGAATCATTGATTGGCTGCCTCCTGCATGCCTTCTAAAGGGGATGGAGCCCACAACCTAGGCATATGCCCTGACCGGGAATCAAATCGTGACCTCCTGGTTCATAGGTCGATGCTCAACCACTGAGCCATGTTGGCCGGTCTGTATTTATATTTAAATTTTTTACAAGATCAAACTAGTTTAAAGGAAATATAGAAAGTCAGAAGGGGGTCATTTCCTCGTGGTCATATAAGGATAGCATAAAAATTTAAAAGCCTGTGATCTTTTTTGTCTTTCTTTGTCCAAATACTGCTTAAAGGAAGAAGTGATCGTTTGTATTTTATAAAAGAAGGTAATAAAAAAAAGATAAATGAACAAAATAAGTCACTGCTTAATATTCTCTTCAGCAGGTGCCTGAATCTACATATATATATATGAGTTTGAAAGGAAATTAGCCAAAGTAAATAAAGTAGAAAATCAATGTTAAACACATCTGTACACATGTGGTTTTTCTCCACATCCAGAGGGAATTAATATTTTAGTCTTGCTACAGCTTTATTATTAATCTTATTCTTACCAGAGTTGAATATGAAGTAAATTGGCTAAAGTGTAATAACTGAAGCTGAAGGAATAGAGTTTCTTTCTTACAGAATAAATAACTCAGTTTAGCCTGAGGACTGTTTTAGACAGTCCTAACAATTGTTTAGTCAACCCTCAAATACACAATCTTAGCGCAGCTCTTAAAAACACAATGGCATATCCTAGCTGATTTGGCTCAGTGGATAGAGCATCGACCTGCAGACTAAAAGGTCCCAGGTTCCATCCAGGTCAAGGGCACACACCTTGGTTGCAGGCTCCTCCCCGGCCCAGGGGGAGGCAACAAATTGATGTGTTTCTCTCACATGGATGTTTCTCTCTGACTTTCCCTCTGTCTTCTACTCTCCCTAAAAAAAATAAATAAATAAAAATAAATTTTAAAAAATAACCTCTGATGAGGATTAACAAAAAAATCAAACAAACAAAAAACCACAATGGCCTGGGTTAATCTACACCAGAATATCCTATCTAATAAAAGAGTAATATGCAAATTGACCGTCACTCCAACACCCAAGATGGCTGCCCCCATGTGGTCAAAGATGGCTGCCCCCATGTGGACACAAGATGGCCACCACAAGATGGCCACCACAAGATGGCCAGCAGGGGAGGGCAGTTGAGAGGGATCAGGCCAGCAGGGGAGGGCAGTTGTGAGCGATCAGGCCAGCAGGGGAGGGCAATTGGGAGGGACCAGGCCTGCAAGGGAAGGCAGTTGGGGGTGATCAAGCCTGCAGGGGAGGGCAGTTAGGGGTGACCAGGCTGGCAGAGGAGGGAAGTTGGGGGTGACTGGGCCTGCAGGGAAGGGCAGTTGGCGGGGGGGGGGGGCAACCAGGCCTGCAGGGGAGAGCAGTTGGGTGGGGGGACCAGGCCTGCAGGGGAGAGCAGTTGGGTGGGGGGACCAGGCCTGCAGGGGAGGGCAGTTAGGCATCAATCAGGCTGGCAGGGAAGTAGTTAGGGCAGGGGTGGGCAAACTTTTTGACTCGGGGGCCACAATGGGTTCTTAAACTGGACCGGAGGGCCGGAACAAAAGCATGGATGGAGTGTTTGTGTGAACTAATATAAATTCAAAGTAAAGGAGCGGAGGGGAGAACAAGAGAACCGGATAGAACAGCCGGATCCGGCCCGCGGGCCGTAGTTTGCCCACGGCTGGGTTAGGGGGTGGTCAGGCTGGCAGGCAGAAGCGATTAGGGGCAATCAGGAAGGCAGGCAGGCGAGCAGTTGGAAGCCAGCAGTCCTGGATTGGAGAGGGTGCAGGCTGGGCTGAGGGACACCCCCCACACACACACACGAATTTCATGCACTGGCCCTCTAATCAATTAATAATTTTAAAAGCACATTCCATATATTTAATCTTTAGAATAATTCTGGAATAAAATGAGTCAAAAAAAATGTATCCTCATTTACAGATTTAAAAAAGCAAGATTCAAAAAAAGTTAATGGGCTTCCCCATGCCCAAGTTGTATGGTATTTTGAGTCCCACTTTAATGTTCTGTCCAATTTACCTGAAAAGATTCTTAGAAGCAAGTAAATTTGGTAAATTATTCACTTTTTGAATCTGCGCAATGAAAAAAAAGGTGAGGGTCCTTTAAGATAAGCTAGTTTTTAGACATATTAATATTCTTTCATGATTTTCATGGTCCCCTCCCCCACCCCCCACCCCCACCCCCAAAGCTAAGCTAAGATGACCTCCTACATGCTCCTGGCTATAGTTCTCTGGAGTCTGGGAAAAACCTTTGTTAGCTGTTGCATAAATTGAAGGTGTTTCTTAAAGAAACGCTTGGTTCTGCCTCCAAGAACCACACTATGCCTATTCTGTATACAGATAGATCTTCTATCTGTGCTCATTTTTATAACAGATTGTCAACTTTCCACTTGTATTTCTTAGACCTAAAACTAGACCTTGTGAATTATTAAGCAATTCAGAACACCTGGGTGACAGCTTCTTATCTCAGAGTTCTCCTTAAATGTTCTCTAGCTTTCAATAAACGGGACTGAGACAACTGGATGGCTGAAGAGGCTCCCCATGCTCCGAGCTGGGGGAGTTTGCCTAGGGCAGATTAATGACTCTCAAACTTGAATCTTTAAGGACACATATGTAATAACTTAATCAATAAAGAAATTTTTTTTAAAAAAACTTGAATCTGCATCCAAATCACTGAGAATCTTGTTAAAAAGGTAAATGAAAAGTCAGGGCAGCAGTAGTGTTTTCCCACAATAAATAAATATCTCAAACATTTTTTTGTATTCTTAATTGGTAAAATCACGAGTACTAAGAACCATGGATGACTTTTCTCTGGAGGGAAAAGATCCCTTATACTAAATCATTATGAATTATCCACACACAAAATAACAGGAGATCCTGCTTTTAGTTTACTTCAGAGCAAGATGATATGAAAATATAAAATGTTAAGTTCTACAAGAACATCTGCTAATTTTTAAAATGTTAAAATGTTCTGAATTGTGTTTTTCCAGTGATTTGGATTAAAATTGAGTTCAACTCCAAAACCAAAATTTTCTCATTATATTATAAGCCTGTTGTTCATTGCCCTAAGGAAAAATAAGTGAAATCTATTACCAAAGTGCCCACCATATGCTTCATTAAATATTTGTAATTACAACATATTCTTCAGCAGTGTGTGAGGAGGACCAAAAAAACTATATTCCAGGTATGGACTCTGTGCTCAATAGACTTAACTAGATTTATTTTTCAGTCTTAACATTGTGATAATTTTTATTAGAGTTCTACTTCATTTCCCTACTTTTGATTAAAAGCAGTGTGCAGGCATGTGGAAGACAAAACTCAACACAATATTGATGGAATCTTTTAGAATTAGGTGAGCCCGAGCCTTTTCCCTCTCTCCCACCCTGTGTTTGCAAGACCAGATACTCTCTTCTGTACTTGCAACCAATTCCAACCCATCCACTCACAAGTTGTATTTCCTTGGGCAAATAAAATACTTTTGAAGTCTCACATTCCTCCTCTGTGAAATGGGGATAATACTATCTACCTCAGGAGAGGTTAGGGAGCATAAATGAAAATAGACAAAGATGTAAAGCACGTAGCATTTTGCCTGGACACATTAACATTATCCCCTTACACAGCACTTACTGAGTGCATGCAGTATTCTAGACACTTTATTTTTCATTTATTTTATTAACATTATTACAGATGTCACCATTCCCCTTCATTTCCCCCCTCAACTCAGCCCGATCCCCCCCACCCTTCCTACTGACCATCACCATATTGTCCTCTGTGTCCATGGGTTATGCATACATGTTCTTTGGTTAATCCCTTCGCCTTCTTTCATCCAGTCTCCACTCCCTCCCTCCATGTACCCATGCCTCTCTATTTTGTTCATCAGTTTATTTTGTTCATTAGATTCCACATATGAGTGAGATCATGTGATATTTGTCTTTCTCTGACTGGCTTATTTCACTTAGCATAATTATTTCCAGGTCCATCCGTGTTGTCACAACAGATAAGAGATCCTTCTTTTTTTGCATCTGCATAATATTCCATTTTGTGAATGTGCTACAACTTTTTTATCCACTCCTCTACTGATAGACATGTGGGCTGTTTCCAGATCCTGGCTATTGTGAATAGCACTGTTATGAACATAGGAGTGAATATATTCTTTCAAATTGGTGTTTTGAGATTCTTAGGAGGTATTCCCAGAAGTACATTATTTTTTTAATCCTTTAACAGCCCCTTGTGGTAGGTACTATTATCATCCACCTCTAACAACAAGAAGCCATTTCTAAACCACAGTTCTGATTATTTCACAGGACAACAGATCATTTAAACAGGGATCAGCACTAACCACTCCAGGGAATTCAGCAAGGGTACTAAGCCCTAATACCCTAAGGCAGTGGTCGGCAAACTGCGTCTCGCGAGCCACATGTGGCTCTTTGGCCCCTTGAGTGTGGCTCTTCCACAAAATACCACATGCGGGCATGCACATACAGTGCAATTGAAACTTCGTGGCCCACGCGCAGAAGTCGGTTTTCGGCTCTCAAAAGAAAGTTCAATCGTTGTATTGTTGATATTTGGCTCTGTTGACTAATAAGTTTGCAGACCACTGCCCTAAGGTATTCATTACATGGAATGAATTGACTTCTCTCCTATCGAACTAGAAAGTACCAACCATGGAGAACTGAGAAAAATAGTAACTCAAATAGCTTTCCCTGTTTTGTTGTTCTTCAGAACATGATGATATGAAATTATAAAATGTTAAGCTCTACAAGAACATCTGCAAATTTTTAAAAATGTTAACATGTTCTGAATTGTGTTTTTCCAGTGATTTGTATTAAAATTGAGGAATCCCAGAAGAAAAAAGTAAGTATAGCCCTCAATCCTGCCAAATTATTCCCTGCCTTTGCCTCCGATAGTATTACTGATAGCCATGCCTCTTACTTGCCCAAATTAGAGAACTCTGACTCCTTTTGGTAAAGAAATCCGACCACAGAGGTAGAGCAGGAACATTCATTTTTGAAGGAAATATGATATAAATTCCATTCATGGCGGGACAATTTGAGATATTATTTAGCTTTTTGGGTTTGCTGCTTTTGAATGGCCCAAGAGAGTAAAACAACATTTAGCAGTTTGTGTTTTTATTTTTCCTCCTTATACTCTACCCCTGCCTTCTGAGAAGATGGCCAGACCTTCTGCATCCTTTGCCGTAGGGTAGGCTGCAGGGCTAAAGCAGAAATGGCCTGAAGAGAACCTCCCTTACTTGCTATAGTTTTCCAAAAGGCTTTTGCTATGGAGACAAAAAGGAGCCAGTGCATTCGCTATGAGAGTGGAGAATAAAGGAAGGGACAGGTGTGGGAGAAGCAGCAAGAGAAATAAAAAGACTATCCCCAGCATAAGGAAGGGCTGGAGGTCTGTGGAACCTCCGGTGAAGTGACCCACAGCTTCCCCCTTGCAGAGTTCCAGAAAAGAGGTTGGGTTTCCATATGAAATGACAGCAAAGTAACCATACAAGTCTCCATTCAGAGCACCTGTCCCCATGTAACGGAGGACATGATAGTCCCAATACCAGATTCCAAGGGATTGGCTGGGGAGGAAAAAAAAGTAGGTCTGTCAATTAGGGAGCTCAACTAAGGGGCTTTGGAAATACGGGGAAAGCTTTTTCTGCTTGTCACAAAGAGCAGGAGTCATGGATACTAAAAACAATGGATAGCCCCGGCGGTTGTGGCTCAGTGGTTGAGCATCAACCTATGAATCAGGAGGTCATGGTTCAATTCCCCGAAAGGACACATGCCTGAGTTGTGAGCTCAGACCCCAGTGTGGAGCGTGCAGGAAGCAGGCAATCAATGATTCTCTCTCATCACTGATGTTTCAATCTTTCTCTCTCTCTCACTTCCTCTCTGAAATCAATAAAAATATGTATTTTTAAATGTACAAGACAGTCCTATACCACAAGAACTGTTTCAAATGAAATGACAGTACACTGTTAAGAGAAACTGGTGGACGATGGGCATCAAAATAGAAATTTGGACTAAATTTGGACTAAAAGAACAAGGATCACTCTGTGCTGTACAACATGCTCTCAGGCCACAACTTTGTGAGTTGTGACTGAGGTTGAATCCCCTTCAAGGTGGAGAGATGGCAGCTGAGTTGGATTTCGGCTGATTTAAAAAGAATTAAGTACCACGGCATTTCTTACATATGGGAGCTCACTGAGAAGATTGATACAGCCTATCAATACTTCATTTTTAAGAGTATAGCATAAAGGGCTTTCTAAAAGCATGACCACTCATGTCCTATCTTCTGCACACTCCTGAGGGTGCACCACATTGCATATTTGTAATGGTTCTGAGGGTGGCTTTCCAGATTGCATCTGTATCCTCGTGCAAAGAAAACCAAGCCATCTTTCTGTCCCTCAGAGAACACCCCATATTTTTTTATTCTGACTTTTTTGTGACAATGGCAGCAGTGATTATATTTTTAAAGTTTTATTTTTAAACTGTTTTATTTATAATCAATAAAATCTGGTTAAGCATCTGTATATGCATCAATCCTACCTAACAATGGTAACATATCACAACAAGATTGTCAAGACAGGATTTTAACATGCCATGTAAAGTGGCATAAATTATTGATTTAATGAGAAATGCCCGCACATCACCTTAAAAGCTAAGTAAACAGCCACATGTATTAAAAAAGTAGAATTAGAAAGAAACATGAAGTATTTTCAACATTTGTAGAAAAGTATATTTGAGAAAAGGGTAAAAATATTTATGTAGCACATTCTGTAAAATGTTAAAAAAAATTATATGATGTAATTAATCTTTATAGCTATTTAAAAAAAAAAAAGAGGCAGCAAGATCCCTTCTGTATATGGGAGAAGCAGCAGGAGATCAGGTTACACACACACTGAGGCCAGATGCATATAGGCATTCCTTTCCTAGGCTCCCTTCTCTAGCATGCAGACCTAGTAACAGACCCTTTAACACAGTAGTCATTTTCATTCTTACACATCCCAGGCAGGCTACTTCTGTTGGTATTGATGGACACTTTGGAGGATTATGATAATTGGTTGGTTGCTTAGTTGGTTTTGAACTTCTCAATTACCTGAATCAAGCACCTGTATACAGCGACCCTGATGCTCCTGAAGAGTGTTGTTTCCTCAATTCTGCAGCAGTTTCCCTGTCTTACTTTCCTCTCTGGCCTGGTCCTTCTGGCCTGGCCCTTAAATGCTGTGATTCTCCCTATTCTTTTTTTTTTTATATATTTTATTGATTTTTTTTTTACAGAGAGGAAGGGAAAGATAGAGAGTTAGAAACATCAATCAGCTGCCTCCTGCACACCCCCTACTGGGGATTTACCCGCAACCAAGGTACATGCCTTTGACTGGAATCGAACCTGGGACCCTTCAGTCCACCGGCCGATGCTCTATCCACTGAGCCAAACTGGTTAGGGCTCCCTATTCTTTATTGGGATCTCTTCTCACTCCAGGCCAGTGCTTCTTAAACCTTGACCCAGGTCACCCTAGAGCAACCAAGTCAGAACCTCTGGAGATAGGTCTCAGGTATTAGGATTTATTAAAGTTCCCTAAGTGATTCCATTGTGCAATCTGGAAAGGAAATTACTGCTCTTCCTTCCTCCTTGAACAATCTCATCCACAGTCCCTTTATCATCTTTATGCCAATGAGTCCCAAATCTATATTTCTAGTTCCCACTGCCTTTGTCATTCAAAATAAAAACAACACCAAAGCACAAAATAAAATTATGTATTCTAAATGGACACAAAACTTAAAAGTATGTTGAAGTTTAAAATCCTACTTTCTAGATTTTTCTAATGCTCTCCCTCTTTGAGGGGTAAGATGCCTGTATTCTGTTGGTATCACAAAAATCTGATTAGTCTGCCTACTGGGAAATCAAACACATGTTAAGAATGCCTTTCCTAAATTGCAGACATTTAGGGGATCTCCATCTGAAAGTCCCATAAGCACTACAAAACCAATATGACTAAAACAGAACTCATTATTTCACCAGAAAATAAAATGCTCTTCCTCTCATGTCAGTGAATGGCACTAACATCCAGCTAGAAGCTGACGTAAAAAACGTGGGAATCAGGACTTAATCCTCCATCTTTCACATTCCCACCCACAATTATGACCAAGTAAAATCAATTCTAACTCTTCACTAGATCTCAAATCTGTTTGCTTTCTCTCCAACCCCACAGCCACAATTTTCTCTCACCTGGAAGACTGCCACGGCCTCTTAAACGGTCTCCTTGCCCACAGTCTTAACTTGCTCCACACGACTACCACAATTATGTTTCCAAACACAAATATTTTTGTGTACTTAAAACCTCTCATAGGTTCCTTCCTGCCCTTAGGATAGTGCTTGCATTTCACAACATGGCTTACAAGGCCCATAAAAACCTCTCCAGATGCTTTCACTGCTGCCTCTGCTACTAGTCCAATCCCTTCATCACTCCTTCACTTGGCTTCTGCAGAGATTTCCTTCCTCTGGGAAATTGCTGGTCTCCCCGAACTAGGTTATGTGCCCCATTCATACATCTCCATATCACCATGTACTTATTCTGTTACTGAAACATTCACTAACTTGATTGTCTCCCCAGCTACAGGTGAGCAGCACATTAGGAGCAGAGTCCACATCTTGTTCTTCACTGTCACCCATCACTTGGCACATTGCGCTATTTGTTGAAATTAAAAGTTAATGGACTGCCCTGGCGGGTTAGCTCAGTTGATTAGAGCTTCTTCGTCCTGATATGCCATGGTTGCAGGTTCGATCTGTGGTCAGGGTACATACAGAAATCAACCAATGGATGCATAAATAAGTGGAACAACAAATTAATGATTCTCTCTCTAAAAAATCACTTTAAAATTTTTTAAATAAATGGACAAATTAATGAGTGATTAATAGCCCCTGTATTTCTTCTCACATTTTATTAACCAAAATTGCACTGATTTTTTTCAAGCAAAATTTAAAAACAAGAAAAATAGTATGTAAAAAAGTCTTGCACTGCTCTGGCCAATGTGGCTTCATGGTTAGAGCATCAGCCCGCACACAGAAGGATCATGGGTTCGATTCCCGTGACCCTTCTGAGTCACGGGAAGTACCTGGGTCAAGGGCAAGTACCTGGGTTGCAGAATTGATCCTCAGCCCCAATTGGGGGCTTGTGTGGGAGGCAGCCAATTGATGTGTCTCTATCAAATCAATGTTTCTCTCTTTCTCATTCTCTCTCTCTCTCTCTCTCTCTCTCTCTCTCTCTCTCTCTCTCTCCTTTCCCCCCTCCCTCTCTCATCCCTTCTTCCTTCCACTCTCTCCAAAAATCAATAGTAAAATATCCTTGGGTGAGGATTACCAAAGTAATAAAAAATAAAATATCTTGCACACACATGCAAAGCATACTCATGGATTATTCAGTGGATATTAAAGGGCTGTAGTTCACTTGTTGCATGGTTAGCTAAATATTAATAAAGGGAGGGAACAAAGGGAATCGGACAAGGTTGAGCCTAATGGGCTGGGGAGCTGAATCAGACACTGAGCCTGCTGCTTCACTAGGAAGCAACAGCTTCACACACTCCTGGGGGAGGAACAAAAACAGCAGGAGAAATTTTTGTTGGATGCACGTGCAGTAAAAACCAAGATGGTGACCAAGATGGCCTGACTGTCTAGCCCAGGGAAAGGATCGGATTGAGTAAGAGACATGGGACCCTGAAAGATCTAGGAAATACATTGGTTACGGGGTGGATCCAATAAAAGCCGGGGAAAGATTGGGAAGTTGATTGCTTATCTTGAAAAAGTACCTGGTCCCAAGCCCAACATAATATAGTCACCCGAACAAGGAAGCTTTCTCTCTCTTGCCCATTAACACACTCTGGCCTATTCTTTTGAACATTATCCCTCCATAACAACCGTGTGGCCCTAGCAGCCACCTGCTACCCAGCAGTCACACAAACCAAGCACAGGCCTGGGCGCGGCACCAGCCAGGAACAGACTACGCTAGCCCAGATGGGGCTAGACATGAACTAAGCTTTGGCATGGCACAGAAATGTTGGATGTCGGCCGTTCTCCTGGGCTTGATGAAGACAAGATGGGACTTGTTCCTCGGTGGGAAGGATGGAGATGAGACGTTGGGAACCTGAGGCCAGCCTTCTGTTTTACCCAAAATAAATCTTACCATGCCACAATCTCCCATGTGTGGGTCCCTGGAATGCTTTCCTTGAGGCTCCGTGAAAGAACGTGATTTTCACCGGCAAGACATTCATCCAACATTTGTAAGTAGTTAGTGCTAACTCTATCCATAATGAGCTTGTATTATGCAGTGTCAACAGTCACCTAGTCATCTTAAATTAAGAAATATTAAGTATGAAATCTGTCATTTAATATAAATATCTACAATTATCATTCTCCAAGCACTGTGCTCAGCGGTTGACACATATTGTCTCATTTAATCTCCACAATCAAGCTCTGAAGTAGATCGGATTACAGCTTCTCAGAGGAAGAAACCAAGGCTCCAGAGGGGTAAGCACCTGGCCCACAAGGTCGCAGCTAGGATATGAAAACGCCAGTATGCCAACCCTTATCCAACATATCCTTGTAGCAGGAAAACAAAGCAAACATGAAATTTGTACTTACATGGCCATGTCACATCCAATCTTGCTCAAGGAAGTGACAGAACACAGTTAAGACTACTGGAGTGAGAAATGCCTCTGAGTTTATAAAAGAGTGCATATTCATGGAACATAGCCTCATGCCAAACGTGATGCTTAAAACCTGAGTTCTTTATGTGCATGCAATACTGAGTTTGAAATGTATTGAACATCGATATTTTCTCTATCTATCTATCTATCTATCTATCTCTATCTCTATTTCTCCCTCTCCCTTCCTCTCTCTTTAAAATCAATTTAAAAAAGGAAAATGTTGCGTTAAACGCACCTTTGGCTAATTGGCTTATGTCCCTTAGTTACCCATGTCCAAGAGATTTACCAGATTCCTAAAAGCACTCCTTATTTAGGGATGGGGGACTTTATTTAAATAATCTAGTACATTAGTTAAAATACACTAATTCACCCTCCTGAAAACACTATTAGCTACTAGTTTCTTAGGCTTGAAATTCTTTTCCTGTTGAAAATTCAGTTTCTTTGCATAACTTTTTTCAAGGAATCTATCAATAATAATAAAAGCATATTATGCTAATTAGACCGGACAGCTGAAGGACCTTCCGGACGTCATTCCAAATGTCCTTCCTGATGAAGCTGCCGCACCTGGGGCCAAGGCAGAGGTGGTTAGGGGTGATCAGGCAAACAGGTAAGCGGTTAGAAGCCAGCGGTCCCAGATTGCGAAAGGGATGTCCTACAGGATCAGGCTTAAACCGGCAGTCAGACATCCCCCAAGGGGTTCCGGATTGCGAGAAGGTGCAGGCCAGGCTGAGGGACTCCCCACGCCGTGCACGACTTTCATGCACCGGGCCTCTAGTCCTATATAATAAAGAGGGAATATGCAAATTGACCATCACTCTGCCACAAAGATGGCGGCACCCACAGCAGAGGGGGGTGTTTCCATAACACAAGATGGCTGTGCCCACAGTGGAGATGGGGTTTCCATAACACAAGATGGCTGCACCCACAGTGGAGGCCAAGTTCCCGTAACTAGCCTTAACAAGCAATCAGCAGGGACCTGAGCCTGTGCCCCCCGCCCCGTGTGGGGCTTGACAGGGGACCTCAGGCCACGTCCCCCACCCTGGTGCCAGGCCAGGGAACCTCAGGTTGCACCCCCCACCTTGCAGGAGACCTCAGGCCATGCCCCCCCACCTGGCGGGGCTTGACGGGGGACCTCAAGGTGTGCCAACCCGCCCCAGTGCTGGGCCAGGGGTCCTCAGGCTGCTCCCCTCGCCCCGGGCCTGGGGACCTCAGGCCACAGCCCCCACCCAGTGGGGCTTGACGGGGGACCTGAGGCTACGCCCCCTGCCCGGCGGGGCTTGACGAGGGACCTGAGGCTGCGCCCCCTGCCCTGGCACTGTTATGAATTGTAATGTAAATGTCTGTGTTTTCCGATGGTCTTAGGCTCTACAGCAGTGGTTCTCAACCTGTGGGTTGCGACCCAAAGGTTGAGAACCGCTAGCAGGGTCGCCTAAGACCATCGGAAAACACAGATATTTACATTAAGATTTATAACAGTAGCAAAATTACAGTTATGAAATAGCAACGAAAATAATTTTATGGTTGGGGGTCACCACAACATGAGGAACTGTATTAAAGGGTCGCGGCATTAGAAAGGTTGAGAACCACTGCTATAGAGTGTTCTGTTTGTCTGCTGCAACTTCCCTCACACCTGAATTACCCAAAATAATATGCTCTCCAGTTATTATTGCTTAAATTAGTAACCTAAACTAAATGATTTCCAGCTACTGAACACTTTTTCATGATGCTCAGCTATTTTTAACCTAATATTAAACAATTCATTTTAATATCATTCTCTTTAGGATCCCACATATTGTATAATATACATACATTCAGATTGTGCTTCCTGGCAATTGTCATCAGTTTTGCTCATAAAAATTTACACGGGTTTGGATGTTTCATACACTGACAATGCACTACAAATCACAGTGACACGGACATAATGTGACAGTGTTTCAAATTTCATGTGTATTATTTTAACACCAATTTATTTTATTCACCCTACAAAACCATCACATCAAAACAAGAAAATAAGAACATAGGCCACACTTGTAGCACACATTGAAGATGGACTATGCTGTTATTGAATTAGATGGCAAAGAATTTTGTTTATTATTCAATGACATTATCCTTACTAAAGGTATACAATATGTGCCCAATTAAGCACATATCACAATATTTGCAACATATTAGTTGCAACGTATTAGTTGCAAAAAGTCAGTGGTCAGAAAACTTACAAAATTAAAAACAGAATATCTCATCACAGCAAAATTTCTTCACAAAAGTACAAAAAAAAAAAAGAAGAAAAACTGAAAATGAGACAGTAACCAAAGTGAATTTGTGAGTGGCTCACTTGTTAGCCAAACAATGAAAGTCATTTACCAATAGTGAGTTAATTAAATTGTATTTGATTACAGCAGCTGAAGCAATGTGTCCAAACAGAATAAACTCATTTAGGACTATTCAACTAAGAGTTGAAGACATTGGGAACAATATAAACAGTCAATTTTAAAATGAAGCACATTTTTAAATTATTTTTATTGTTGAGAGTATTACAGATGTTCCCCATTTTCCCTCCCTTTCACCCCCTCCTCCTGACTCCTGTCCCACCAGAGGTCTTCACCTCCCTATTGTCTGTGCCCATGTGCTGTGCATATATTTATTCTGAGTGCTTTTCCTTGGCTTTGATGAGTTAACAGATGTTACAGATACTGCTCAATTCTTCGTTATACAAGGAGTCAATGCCGATTTTGAAGTGATTAAAGAATTAGCCTCTATAACTAGACTGCATGGAACAACTATGAGCAAAAATATTTTCCAAGAAAGTTGAGAAAACACTAATTCAATACAACTTCAGTGGGATCTACTAATATGTGTTACAACTTTAGATGAGAAAAATTATGTGTGGAGCAAAAGAGACTAAGACAACTTTACAGAGCTTGTAAAAATGTAGGGTATTCCCATTTTCCCTCCCTTTTGCCATCTCTACCCGACTTCTGTCCCACTGTGGTGGTTAAAGCCTGTGATTATTCATTCAATTATTCATCAGAAAATACTTTGAGGAAAATATATGAATTTATCATGTGACATTAAACTAGTAGTATTAATGATGGTTTTCATTTGCTCTGATAACCTTAACCCTTGTTAGTCCCAAGAAGTTTTCTCATCCCAAAGCAGCAGAATATACATTATTCTCAAGTGCACATGGAACATTCTCAAAGATAGAACACATTAGGATGCAAAATGAGTCTTAACAAGTTCATGAAGATTGAAATCACATCAAGCATCTTTTCAAGTCAGAATGACATGAAACTAGAAATCAACTACAATAAAAAAACACTCAAAAGCATGCAAACACATGGAGGCTAAATAGCATGTTATTAAACAATGAATGAATTACCAATGAGATCAAGGAACACATAAAGTCTTCTGGAAATAAATGTAAATGAACAGCCCAAACCAGTCTGGCTCAGTGGCTAGAGCATCGGCCTGTAGACTGAAGGGCAGCCGTGGGCAAACTACGGCCCGCGGGCCGGATCCGGCCCATTCGGCTGTTATATCCGGCCCACAGAGCCGAAAGAGCAGAGGGTTCTCTTGCTCTCCCCTCCGCTCCTTCACCAGCAGCAATGTTAACATGGCAAAGTCGGGAAACACGGCCACAGCTCCTTCTTCTGAGTGGACGGATTTATATCCGCCCATTCAGTAGAAGGAACAACCTCTCAATCTTCCAGAGGCTCCTTGTAATGCCCGCGGATGCGTCCCCCGACATCACCCTGGGAATGCGTAGACACGTTATCGTGGTGATGTAGGGAGACATGCCCCTGGAGAGCACAGTATCAGAGCATTAGCTAAAAAGGAGACCAACAACACTGTTCCCACTGAAGTTGATGTTTTAAAGACCAAAAACCTTTCAACCCAGTCTACATTGCCATCTACATCTACGTCCCGGGCATAATTTGGAAGTTGCACTAAAGAAAATGTTTCACTGTTTACACATTTTGTTCTTTTCTATTTGTTTTAGTTTTAAATTATTTTATTATATTTCAGTTTAATTTGAAAGGCTTTTGTATCTTTCCTTTGTTAGGCAATTTTATTTTGCCTTTGCCATCTTCAATATAAGGTATGTTATTGTGCTATGATTCCTCTGTTTTTTGAAGTTTCAAATTATAATAATTAGTGTTTACATTCTTCTTGTTAAAATGTTTGAAATGAATAAAACTATTGAAATAAATTAAAAAAAAGACCGTACCCTTTTATGTAATGATGTTTACTTTGAATTTATATTAGTTCACACAAACACTCCATCCATGCTTTTGTTCCGGCCCTCCGGTCCAGTTTAAGAACCCACTGTGGCCCTCGAGTCAAAAAGTTTGCCCACCCCTGCTGAAGGGTCCCAGGTTCGATTCCGGTCAAGGGCATGTACGTTGATTGCAGGCACATCCCCAGTAGGGGTTGTGCAGGAGGCAGCTGAATCGATGTTTCTCTCTCATCAATGTTTCTAACTCTCTATCCCTCTCCTTTCCTCTCTGTAAAAAAATCAATAAAATATATTTTTTTAAATGTAAATGAACACACAACCCAAAATCTATGGGACACATGTTAGTGGTGAGACTGCTGCTTGTCTATTAGCTCACTTTGAATACTTGACAAATACTTATGAAAAAAATTGTCTGTTCCTGTTCTTCTAGTTTCATTTTAGAGGTGATTCACAAGACTTAGCTGCATCAGAATCACCTGGAGCCCAAAATATCCTTGTTATGTCTTGACTGTGGTTGCAGTACACATGTGATAAAATTGCATGGACCTAAACACACCCCAGTGCATGTAAGACTGGTGAAGTCAGATCTCTATTATTTCTTCTAATTGCATGTGAGTTTATAATTATTTCATTACAAAAAGTTTAAAACAAGTACACACACACACACACTGCTATGCTCTATCCCCCAAGTTTCTGATTCAACAGATCTGGGACATAGCATGATAATTTACATTTCTAACAAGACCCTAGGGGTGCACAGTCTAGGCACCACATTTAGAGAACCACTGATGGCAAATAATGGTTTTCTTCTCTGGCTGTACATTAGATCACCTGGGGAGGTTTTAAAAAACTCTTGCCTGGCTGGTGTGGCTCAGTGGTTGAGTGTTGACTTGTGAACCAGGAGGTCAGGGTTCCTGGTCAGGGCATATGCCCAGATTGTGGGCTCGATCCTCAGTAGAGAGTGCACAGGAGGCAGCCAATCAATGATTCTCTCTCATCACTGATGTTTCTATTTCTCTCTCCCTTTCCCTTCCTCTCTGAAATCAATAAAAACATTTTTTTAAAAAAACACTCTTAATGTCCAGTTCCACCACAAAATAATGAAATAGTAATTTCTGAAGATAAATATTGAGTATTAATATATTTTAAAAAGCTTCTCATATATCGCCAAAACCGGTTTGGCTCAGTGGATAGAGCGTCGGCCTGTGGACTGAAGGGTCCCGGGTTCGATTCCGGTCAAGGGCATGTACGTTGGTTGCGGGCACATCCCCAGTGGGGGGTGTGCAGGAGGTGGCTGATCGATGTCTCTCTCTCATCGATGTTTCTGGCTCTCTATCCCTCTCCCTTCCTCTCTGTGAAATATCAATAAAATATATTTAAAAAAAAAAAAAAAAAAAAGCTTCTCATATAATTTTAATGTGAAGACAAGATTGAAAACCACTAATCTAAAATTTAAAAGATTCTTTTCTTCAATCATAACTCACCTACTACTAGGTGTTGAAGAGGTGTAAGAGTAGAAATTTTACGTTGACTAAAAAACGAAGATGGAAAACAGATAAGCTAGCAAAGCGGCCATTAAATAGAAGCATGTTCTAATCTATCCCAAACTCTAAACGTGATGTCACCCAGTCATTAAAGACTGTTTACAGATGTTTTGTTAACAAAATAAAGCGTTACTTATTCTAGAGATTTTCTAAAAACAGCATGTGAATCTCTGATCAGAGTTATTACCTAATCCACAAGAATGCTGTGTGAATTAATGAGATAATGTTTGTAAAGGCTTGGAGAATCTTGGAAGGATAATTTAAAAAAACACAATCACATTACTGTTAGTACATTATGCTGAATACCAAAATAAATCTAACAACCCATTCAAGGAAACAGGAACATGATTTGTTTATTTTTTTCCCAAAAGGGAAAATAAGCAGATATAAATTTTTTAATGTGAAATCATAAGATTTTGACTAAAGAGATTATTGTCATATTTCAGAATGAAAAATGCTTTTTAAGCATAAGACCAATAACAGGTCACAAAAAATTATTAAATTTAATACCTAAACGTAACAATTTATACATTGAAAACAGAAACAAACTGGGAAAGACAGTTACAACACTAACAGAGAGGCATAATATTGTCAACCTGAAGCTCATAAGACTTATACCACAATAAACAAACAACAGAAATAATTTGTTGTACATTTAATAAATAAAAAACATTCAAAATTCTTAAGAATATAACAAGTGAAAATAAAACAATGAGTATGATTCACCTATCAATTAGACAGAGATTTTTTTTATTTTTTGTTGTTGTTGTTGTTGTTAGTCCTCACCCGAGGATATTTTTCCATTGATTTTGAAAGAGTGGAAGAGAGGGGGAGACAGAGAGAAAGAAACGTTGAAGTGAGAGAGAGACATCAATTGGTTGCCTCCCACATGAGCCCCAACCAGGGCCAGGGATCAAGTCTGCAAAGAAGTATATGCCCTTGACTGGAATTAAACCTGAGACCCTTCAGACCCAAACCGGCTAGGGCGGCAAAGATTTTGTTAAACAATGTGTAACTGGTAAGTAAAAGGTCGACATGAAAAGTATTATCTGTTACTCTTCTTAGATATGCATTTAAATTTATCTATTATTTTATTTATTTATATTAGACGTTGTTTTAAAAGAAAGAGAACAGCACTAGAATAAAGGACATTGGAACAGAAATTTTGAAGATTTTCTGCTAGGCATATTCTAAATGAGTCGAAATAAGTGAAATCACCAGGGGTCCGCTGATAAATATTACAATTAAAAAACAGCATCGACAATAATATAAAAGGCCTTATTAGAGGAATGAGATGGTCAAGTGGCACAGCCTCCACTTTGCGACTCAGAAGAAGCAACATTTGAAAGCAAGGCTCTGAGAGGAGGCTCCAAAATTTGTGCAATGACAACATCAAACAGAAAATAGAATGACAAGGTCTAGCCCAGGGGTGGGCAAACTTTTTGATTCGAGGGCCACAATGGGTTCTTAAACTGGACCAGAGGGCCGGAACAAAAGCATGGATGGAGTGTTTGTGTGAACTAATATAAATTCAAAGTAAACATCATTACATAAAAGGGTACGGTCTTTTTTTTTATTTATTTCAATAGTTTTATTCATTTCAAACATTTTAACAAGAAGAATGTAAACACTAATTATTATAATTTGAAACTTCAAAAAACAGAGGAATCATAGCACAATAACATACCTTATATTGAAGATGGCAAAGGCAAAATAAAATTGCCTAACAAAGGAAAGGTACAAAAGCCTTTCAAATTAAACTGAAATATAATAAAATAATTTAAAACTAAAACAAATAGAAAAGAACAAAATGTGTAAACAGTGAAACATTTTCTTTAGTGCAACTTCCAAATTATGCCCGGGACGTAGATGTAGATGGCAATGTAGACTGGGTTGAAAGGTTTTTGGTCTTTAAAACATCAACTTCAGTGGGAACAGTGTTGTTGGTCTCCTTTTTAGCTAATGCTCTGATACTGTGCTCTCCAGGGGCGTGTCTCCCTACATCACCACGATAACGTGTCTACGCATTCCCAGGGTGATGTCGGGGGACGCGTCCGCGGGCATTACAAGGAGCCTCTGGAAGATTGAGAGGTTGTTCCTTCTACTGAATGGGCGGATATAAATCTGCCCACTCAGAAGAAGGAGCTGCGGCCGTGTTTCCCGATGTTGCCATGTTAACACTGCTGCTGGTGAAGGAGCGGAGGGGAGAGCAAGAGAACCCTCTGCTCTTTCGGCTCTGCGGGCCGGATATAACAGCCGAACTGGCCGGATCCGGCCCATAGTTTGCCCACAGCTGGTCTAGACTCAAATACTTGGAAAGGACTACTAATATGCCAAAAAGTTAGTCACTAGAGCAACAGCTAAATCAATTGTACAGGAAAAAAAAAAAGAGAGAGAGAGAGATCATTCCCCTGATATAACAGCCCAGTCCTCTAATGCCTCCTGAATCTAAATTTATGTCAATAAGCATTTCACACAAAGATTTAAAATAAAGATTTTGACCAGCAACCAGACTGTGGTGAATACTAAAGAGAAGTTAAGCCACCTATTGTGTTTGCCAGCAAACACAAACCAGCAGAGATGAGAACTTAGTTCTGGAATACGAAACAGGGTTGCTGATTCTTCACTTGAAAAGATCTGGATTCAAGTCCCAAGTCTGTCTAATTTGTTCTATAAACCCGGCCAGCACATTCTGTGAGATAGCATGCTGGTAATTATTATAGATGAATATCATGAATTACAAGTACACCAATTTATTTATATTATGCAAGTAATTATAATAGCTGTGAGTTCATGAGCTAATGATAATTTCTAACAACTATAACAATAATAATCTTCAGAATGAACAGATGAATTAGCATAAAAATTTGCAATACACCTAAGAACAAAAGGTTGATGTAGTTGTTTGAATGTATGGTTTATGACTACAGAACTTACCCCAGAGCTTAGCCTTAAGATTTATCAAATAAATAAATAAGCAAGCAAAGATTATTATTAACAGTCATTACTTCACATAAAAGGTTTCTTATTGTGCCACAGTTCTAAAAAAGAGCCAAGATATTTCAGATAGATTCTTTCAAGGCTGAGCGAGACCAATAGTTATGCTGGGATTAGAAAGTGTCGATATGGGTGACAAGTCTCCCAGACATTTTTTTTAAAGACTCTGGAAAATGGAATGCCAAACACTCTACACACTTTGCACACTTTAACCACTCTGAGTTAAAAGCCTCTAGCAACTATTAACTAAACAGAAGTGTGTTGGTTTGTGTGTAAATAACTTTATAATTGATTCCTCGTTTGAAAATTTGTCTCTCAGGTTATTTTCTGAGATTTGGTTTCACCTTCTATTACTCATCCTCATCCACAAAGTAAAAGCTTTTGTCTATGTCGCTTCTCAGGTTTCACTTCCTCTCTGGGAATGGGAGGAAGTAGGACCTGAGAAACCATTTAGCCTGTTATTCTATTAATTACAGAAAGGTTGCTTTCAAGAAAGTATAAAGTCCTTAAGGACAATTAGAGCTGTTAAACACTGAAATTGTCTCTCTCTTGTAAGAAGTGAGCTCCTTGTAGCTGAGTTGGAGGGAAGGTAGCTCAGCACTGGCTCTGGCCTCTCCTGTACCAGGTGAGCGACTGAACCATGTCCCCTCCAAGACCCTATTCACGCTTTCCATGGACCACTGTACTAAGCAATTTCCCTTACACCTCATTTGGTCCTCATAACAATCCTTTGAAGGTTAAGTCAGGGTTCAAAACCAGGTCTTTCTCACACCCATTTTTGATATATGACCGTCAAAACCAAAGAATGTGAGCCACAATGGTTTGCTTCAAGTGTACCTTTGTTTTCAGAACCTTCGAACATTCTGCCAGCCTAGTCAGAAGACTCAACTACAATGACTTCAAATTCTTTTCCTGGTTCCTGAATGAAAGAAGATTTCTAAATAATTCAAAGCCCACAATTCTACAAGTTTAGTCTGCTTTCCTTTTCCCTAAATGGGTAACATTTCTCACAGAATTGGAGGGTCCCTGCTTTGTCCTTGTCCACCTATCCAGTCTTTCAAAAGCTTATTCCTTTTATCATCTCACTAGCCAAAGAGCTTAGTCTTGCACTCCCAGAAATTTCATTGTGTACTTATTCTTCCAGATTATCTATAAACATGTTTAATAAAGTGGTCCAGCAGAAATCCCTGGAGGGGCCTCACTGTTTACACGTTTCCATCAACAGCAGGCTCACACATCCTACTTTTTGTTCCCTTTACTATACCTATGTGCGACAAAATATTCCTCCTAATACCATGGTAACACAATTTGGAATAGCTTTGTTGTGAAACTTTGTAACTGACTGCCTGATAGTCTAAACCAGGCGTCCTCAAACTATGGCCTGCGGGCCACATGCGGCCCACCGAGGACATTTATCCGGCCCGCCGGGTGCCGCTGCCTGTCCTGCTTAGCAGCTGACTCGTCCCGGGCCCGCAGTGCGCATAGGAATTTGTTCATAGTTTTTTTTTTAAACTATAGTCCGGCCCTCCAACGGTCTGAGGGACAGTGAACTGGCCCCCTGTTTAAAAAGTTTGAGGACCCCTGGTCTAAACAAATTACTTTTATTGTTGTTGTTTTCCTGGTGCTTTTGTTTACCTCTTAGAGCAATTCCAGCATGTTATAGAAAACAATACTTTCCTCCACTTATTATACTAAGTGGTGAATGATCCTACAAGTTTTGGAGTCTAACAATAAGAATCAGATTAATTAGGCAATAAATTGTAGGGTCTCCTCATTGGAATGGAAACAAGAGTTGGAATTCACTAATAGTGAAGTGCAATAACTTATTTCATATGTTTGGTCACCGTTTATCCCCTTGAGTTTCTTCAGAGCCTTAGAATGGACTAGAGGCCCACTACATGAAATTTGTGTCGGGGGAGGTTGGTCCCTCAGCCCGGCCTGCACACTCTTGCAATCCGGGACCCCTCAGCAGATGTCTGACTGCCAGTTTAGGCCTGGTCACCCCTAACCACTCACCTGCCTGATCGCTTTTAACCGCTTGCCTGCCTGCCTGATAGCCCCTAACTGCTTGCCTGCCTGCCTGCCTGATCGCCCCTGACTGCCTCTGCCTCGGTCCCCACACCTGGGACCCGGGTTTCCCTCCTCTGGCCGGCCACAGACACCCAGGACCCCGGGCGGCTTCACCCGAGCCCAGCTTTGTCAGGAAGGACGTCCAGAAGGACATCTGGAATGACATCCGGAAGACGTCCAGTATATCCGGTCTAATTAGCATATTACCCTTTTTTAGTATAGGGTAAACTTTCAGCAATTTCCTTATATTCAGCGTGTCAGTCAGGTAGAACATCCTGCTTCCTTACCACTATTTGATCTAATACTACCTCTCCTACCTCTTTGCTTCAAAGACATGATGACAGTGGAAACTTCTGTGTTTCCAAAAGACCAAAGCAAAGAATTCATTGAGACTCGAGATCTTTCTTCCCTGTGGGCACATCTTTTACACCCTGATCATCAAGAGGTCCCACTGATTCTCCAGCTGACCTTCTATCTTTCATGTATTTAAAAAAAGCTTTCATTTCTGCATTGCAGTCTCTTTTGTGCTGTTTCGTGAATTCCTTTATTGTCTGACAGGCTTCTTATTTACACCTGACCCACCACACTTTGACGCCTGACCTATTCTCACTTGAACAATCTTTTTCTACTTTCCCCCCTTCTTTTGCTTCTTTTTTACTTTATGAGACGGATGTAAAAGTTTTTATATATACTCCTAATCTTTGGTATGTGACATATTTTCCTGCCCTTCCATTAATGTGTTTAAAGCACTTCCAAGTTTTCTACAAATTATAAACTTTTGAAAATATTACTTTTAATTTTAACTTAATACACACATTGATTTGATAATAGTTCCATTCTTTAAAACTAAGCAGTAATGTGATGAGGATTTTTTTTGGGGGGGGTCTTTTACTCCCCTTCCAAAGGTTGAATGTAATTGAGTTGTGAGCATTTCTACAATAGTCACAGATAATTTCCTGCACCAATCTCAGTCTAATCTTAGAGCAAGTCCAGTGTAAGCTCATTCTTTCCTTAATTCCAAAACTTGCCATACGAAGCAGACATTTGTATGAGATCTTTCAGTCTCTGAATAGGATCTCCCTCATAACTACTTTTTGGACTAATTTTCCATCTTTATCAATAGAATGTCATCTTTATCCCGTTCAGTTGGTCTCTGGTGGGGTATCTTAACCTGGGGTTCAGGGACGGGTCCCAGGAGGTCTGAGAAGCCCCTGAAATCATAGGCAGAGTCATTTATGTATATGGGTATGTGCACTTTTCTGAGAAAGGATTCTTAGTTTTCACCAGTTTCTCAAAGAAATTATGAGAGGGAAAAAAGTTTAAGAGCCACTGGTCCATAGTGTTCCTAAATATATTCTTATTACTAAGCATGCATTTCTCATCCACCAAGAATTTATTTGTCCTGCGTTATTCTGCACATTTTTGTTTACTGTTTTTATTATGCTTATTCTGATTTAATCATTTCTATATATAACATGATATAATCCTATCAGTTCATCCATCCCTACCATACCTGTATAGATTTTCTAATACTGCAGTGCCAGTTTTCATTAGTTTCTACCAGGTATCTCCTTCTACCAAACGAAAATAGAATTGGGACCCTTACTTGCTACCAATCATTCTATCCACTCTTTTGTATACTTCTAGAGATTATACATCCAATATGCATTAAAATACTTGGGTCTTTGCTGTTCTACAAAGCTGTCTATTTTCTGTGTATATAGATGGATGATTTTTCCACCCCCATCTTCATTAACACACGACACGATCCACTTCTCCTTTCACTCCTCCTCCCACTCTCCACCACCGTCAACCTCGCAAAGTCTCATGCTTCCCCTGCACTTACCAACTTTCTCTCAATTTTTAGGTTAAATTCTAAACTGCCACTTAACAGATTTTCTACACACAGAGCTCATTTTCTGACCCCCCACATCAACACAACACCTCAATGCACCATTATATTTGCTGAACAAACCTCAGATTCTTTTGCAATCTGCACAGTAACACCATTATAAGTTTTGTTCCCTACCCCCAGCTTCTTTGAACTAGGACTGAACTTACTGACTTAACTCCTTGCAATGGAAACAAGAATGATGTGGTAGGGGAAAAAGAACAATCTATGCCCCTTTCAAGGTTTTTTTTTGGAACATATTTTAAACAATTACCAAAAACATATTAAAATTTACTATGTAAAAACAAAATCCAATGCAGCTTCCAAAAGTCTAGCAAGAAAAATGAGTAGATTTTTAGATACACAGTGCTCATAATTCTTCAATAGTTTTTATCCTCTTCTATTTGAGACAGCACACTGTCCCATCAAAATCTCCATTGTTCTTCATCAGCAGAATAGTATCAAATGAAACCACAGGGCTGCTGACATGGAACTGCAAAGACTTACAAGGATGTTTATAGGACCTAATCAGGTAATGTCCCAGTGGCCCCAAGGTATGAATTACAGACATTCAAAGCCTAGATGTCCTCTTTACACCAAAAAGGTCATTCCTAAGCAGTAAAGATGTAAAGAGCAGGCAATCTGGAACTTAAGTTACAAAAATAATTGGGATTTGGCAGTTTAGGTCTCTAAGTTTGTTTCTCTTTAGAAACAATGTTTAAATTGGCAAATAGGATCATGGGCCAGCCTGTGATATGTCTGTACTGACAATGTTAACAGTGCTAACAATTCTATTGGACTTGATCACCATCTTATAACACTGAGGGAAGTTTTCATGGAGAATTCCAGTGTCAGTTGCAAGAACTTCTCTCCCTGTTGCAGTGTTAGGATCAACATCCTCCCTACCACTCTACTATCCTACTAATCTGCTCCCCATCAGCCCACCTCACCATTCACATTTTCCAGGCAGCAGGAAAGGAAGATGCCTTCTTGACTTGGAGCTGTCCTCTTAGAGAAGAAGTATAGAAACAAGGGCTCCTCCAGCAGCTGGTGGAGTGGATTGTATCAACTGAGAGATGGAGATAAGAGCAATAGGTCTGGGGTCTGTGGTGTGATAATGGTGATAACAGCTACCATCTGCTGAACATACACTATATGTGCCTGACTCTATGCCACATATTTTATATGCACTATGCTAACTGATGGTCACTGCCACCAATTTCAGTGTCAACAGGAATCCCCAATTTGGGGTGCAGTGAAGAAGGAAATGTTATTCAGGGCAAACAGTTCAATAGTGCAACAGCACAGCCATGAAAACAGCAGGGCTGTGGAGCAGCTCAATTGTGATACAGCAGGGCTTTGAAACCAGCAAAGCTATAGAACAGCTCTGAGGTCAGGTGGCCCCAGAGGGGCCAGGCCCCTCTCCAGGTAGTCGGGTCCGCTCCATGATGGTCTGCTTCACTCTGTTCTGGAGAGACATCTTCAGTGCTTCAACTTAGTCAGGGAGACACAATCTTCATTGAAAGTGCACTCTCCAAACCAGGGAGGAGCTGGCGTATATGGACAGAAGTCCTGAGCCCGGGTCCCTGGTCCTTGACTGGTCCATACTTATGCAAATGAGGGCTCTGAATCCTCGTAGTATAATTGGCCCAAAAGCCACTGTCCTGATTGGTTAAAATAGAGCCACTCTGATAGGTCAGAGCTGTGCTGCTCTAATTGGATGGGTAAAGTCTCAGCCCTATTGGTTGGAATAGGACTCCTGGAACTCCTTTATAAGGGCTGTCTCATATGGCAGAATCACAGTGCCGGCAGGCAGCTGAGTACAGAGGCAGGCAGTCCAGCACAGGGGCAGGCTTCTGGGTGAAGTTCAATTTGCATAAGAGGCAGCTAGGTTTCTGCTTTTTTTATTTGAGCCACCAGGAGCCCTTCTTAGGTGTCTTTCCCCACTCCCACCCCCTCCTCAGGGCTCACAACTGTCTTGCTAAATCATCACCAGCACCTATTCGGTAGGTAGTATTATCTCTTTTACAAATGAAAAAAACAGCTCAGTGGAATGAAGCAATTTGCCCAAGGTCTATCTGACTCTAAAGGCCATATTTTTAAATAATACATTTAAGTATGCTGCTATATCTGGCAGCATCTGGAGTCTGAGCAGCAATAGTTTTAAAAAGAAAAGGAGGAAAGAAAATTCAACAGTAAAGGGGATAGTGATATAAAATCCTATCACTGCAGAAGCAGAAATTTAGACTGCGTCTAGGAATAGAAATGCAAATCTTAGGGTTATTTTCCATAACTTAGACACTGTTTTTCAAATGAAATTGATTTTCAGTAAAGTGCTTTAAAATTAATTCTGTTCCTTGTCATCAGAATCACATGATAACAAATGGTGCTACAAAAAGGTCTCTAAAGCTTAACAGTAACTACTATGGCCATCTTAATTACTTTTAACAAAAGAAAATTATATTCAAGCTAAAGCCATATTGTTTTCACATAAACAAGAATATTGACTTGACTGAAATCAATCAAATTAAACTTTTTTCATTCATTTAGTGATATTATAAATTAAATGCTCCCACTCACACCAAGAAAAGGAAATACATACACTCACAAAACACACCCAAGCATACACACAACTCTACTACTTTTGTGACTTGTTTGCTGCCCTTATTAACTTAAACAGATTTAAAAAAATATATATCAGACTGAGAGGGAGGAGCATTTTGCAAGAGGTTGATTTATTTCAAGAACTAATTTTTCTCAAGCTGGGCAACTGGAAAAAAATTACTTTTTTTTTTTACCTGTAAAAATTGAAAATTCTAAAGCATACTCCTTAACCTTTTCACCCCTTTTCCTAATATGCAGACCTAATCAGTTGTTAACAGGACTTGTCCTAGGGGCCTCATATATCTCTGAACGTACAGCATCTCCCTCTGGATCTTACTTTACCTGTAAATGTCCCTAATATTCATCTTCATGACTGAAACTAATGCCCGACAAGATTACACGTGGGACACTTTTTTCCCAGCAAAAGTGGACTCCATCTCCTTTGTAAAACCACCCTTGAGACACCCCAAGAATTCAGAAAGGTCAGCACTTCCTCCAACAATCATATAAGCGGCTGCTGCTTATTTTAGGATACAGTGTTGCTTCCTTTCTGCTCTCAGTCATTTCTACAGAGAGCAAACCTGTACATTTATTCTGTGCTGAGCAGGATGCTGTTCTCTTGGTAAGCCAGTCACTTAGAGCAACTGCAGGATACTCAGTGCTGAAGTTATATAATAACAGAATAACCCAAGCAGTAGGGGGCTTGAAGGAGGGAAAGAGACAAATGCAAGAGTGCTGATTCCACAAAATGAAAATCATTCCTAGGAATCTCTCTCCAGGACATTGAACCAAAGAAAACGGTAGTTTTACCTTAAATAAAATATCAGTAGCTCTAAGGATGGGGAGGAAATCATCTAATAATGTGATCATGTTCCCAGAGTCTTCCAAGTCCCCAAAGAAAATTGCCATTCCATTACCAGGTTACAAGAGTGACATCTAGTGGACGCATAATATAATGACCAAAAGGATTTCGCCTGTACTTTAGAGCAGGACTTCTCAAAATCTAACATAACAATGAACGCTAGAGATCTTGTTAAAATGCAGATTCTGGTTCAGAAGAAAAAACTAGAATCTATTATTCCTAACAAGCTTCCAGGTGGTGCCAACACCCCTTCTCGCTGGACCACTTAGAGTGGGGAAGACCTAGAGCATTTCACACCTGCTTTTACTTCTCAGGGGGAAACGGGGGGTGGAGGGGACAGCATGAGGGGATCATTTCCAGGTAAAAATTTAGTCAAAGGCTGGAAGAGATTAATGGGGGGAAAAAAGGAGGGCCTATGTAATACTTTCAACAATAGAGATTAAAAAATAAAAATAAAATTTTATTAAGTCAAATGATATTTTAAACTGTTCCTATTTCACTAGCCCCACTCAACATGCACACTCACCATCTCCTGTCTGAGAAGACTCCCTATACCATATTCCTTTTCCTACATTCCAGAAACAAAACTAAGAAGGTAAAGAGCCTACTTCACAGCCACGTTTATATGTGGGCACGATTTGCTAAAGTCCCCAGTACAGGTTCACTGCAGAACATAACATCTTACAAGTTTTCTTTTACTATTATATTTGCCCAATATTGGGTTACATTATAAAAATAATGTCTGCCCTGTCAGAACTCAGTTCCTCTCCCCACCACCCCACCCCCAAGGTTAACTTGCACCTGAACAGGGAGCCCTCATGGTACTGTGTAAGTACTAAGCACACCTACTCAGAATGTCAACATTTGCCCTGGGCAACCCTAAAAGCAGAAAAGGATACGTAAATACATTTAAATCCAACTGTTTCCAGATTCAGTCCCACGTGACTTATCTGAGCCAAAGACCTTGACAAGCTCCATGCAGAGCCACCAGGCAAGACTCTTAGCTGTAAAGTAATATGTGCACCCCTCCCCAGAGGAGCTCTGTCAGGCCCCACACAAACTCGCCCTGCCAAGGCCTCCAGCCCAGGTAAATGAGAACCCTTTCCTTGATTCTGGGTCACCCTTCCAAGAGCCATCCACATTGAGAAAAATAAGTCTCTCTTTCCCCACACACACAAAAATGCATAACGCCCACTTTCTAGTCTAGTAGAATCCTTTAATACAAGTCAATTGATCGACTCTCGAGTCCAATAATTACAGGCTGTTGTTGTTCCTTGTGATTAAGCCCCTAAGCAGTGATCGGCAAACTCATTAGTCAACAGAGGGGCAAACCGCGGCTCGTGAGCCGCATGTGGCTCGCGAGCCGCGGTTTGCCGACCACTGATCTAGGACAAATTGGCATTTTCAAGCAGTGGAACGCATATTTAAAAAAACAAAAAGTAGCCCTTGCTGGTGTTGCTCAGTGGTTAGAGTGTTGGCCCATGCATCAAAGGGTGGGTTCGATTGCCAGTTGGGGCACATGCAGGAGGCAGCCAACCATTGAATGTTACTTTCTCACATTGATGTTTCTCTCTCCTTTCCTCTCTCCCTCTTTCTGCCTCTCTCTCTAGATTCAATGCAGGGTGGGGAGGGGGGCACATGTCCTCAGGTGAGGGTTAAAACAAATGAAAAATAAAACAAAAAGCCGAGCTGTTCTGGTTGAAATGGGTTTGTAAAACTCAGAGATCTGTCTACCAGATTTCTCCCAAGGCTGTCCCTTGCCCCAGACCCCTGAACATGCCTCTTCATGCCTCAAATATTCCTTCACACCCCAACTTCTGCCCCAGCCTACCAACTTCACAAACTATAGTTTGAAAACCAGAAACTGTGAGCCTCACAAAAGCTAAAACCAATCCTCTATATTGCTCCTGGGCATTATTGCTCTTTACACAGACTGGAGCAAGAGATGTTTCATGTGACTTAATTATAATTCTAATACAATTTTAGCATATGCAACCAAAGGATTTATTCAAAAGATGTACAACCTGATTTCTTGAAGGAAATTTGCTTTTAAGTAGTAATTAAGGATCTCTGTAACGAGTGGACAACAGAATTGCTCATACCTCTTCAATTGCTCTTGGCAATCCCTAAAGGAAAAATTATGTAGAAGAAAATATCACATCACTCTTCCTCAAAAGTTGGTTGAAGATACAGTGTGGTGATTTGGGGGGCGAGGGGGTAGAAGAGGGTATAGGGGGGATAAATGGTGATGGGAGAAATGTTTTAATGAAGAAAAAAATCAATTGACCAAAACAAAAATTGTTGATCAAAGATAAAAAATGAAACTGAACATGCCAGTTTAAGTAAGTAGTATTGCGTGCATCATCCACTCATATAGTTATATCGTACTAGAGGCCTGATGTATGAAATTCATGCATGGGAGGGGTGTCCCTCAGCCCAGCCTGCACCCTCTCCAATCTGGGATCCCTCTCACAATCCAGGACTGCTGGCTCCCAACCGCTCGCCTGCCTAACTGCCTGATTGCCCCTAACCGCTTCTGCCTGCCAGCCTGATCACCCCCTAACCTTCTCCCTTCCTCTCTGATATCAATAAAAGTATATTTTTCAAAAATATACTTCTACCTGCCAGCCAGATATATGCCTAACTGCTCCCCTGCCAGCCCGATTGCCCCTAACTGCCCTCCCCTGCCAGCCTGGTCGCCCCTAACTGCCCTCCCTTGCCAGCCTGGTCACCCCCAACTGCCCTCCCCTGCAGGCCTGGTTCCCCCCAACTGCCCTCCCCTGCAGGGCTGTGTCCCCCTCAACTGCCCTCCCCTGCAGGGCTGGTCCCCCCCAACTGCCCTCCCCTGTAGGCCTGATCACTCCCAACTGCCCTCCCTTTCAGGCCTGGTCCCTCACAACTGCCCTCCCCTGCGGCCATCTTGTGTCCACATGGGAGCAGCCATCTTGTGTGTTGGAGTGATGGTCAATTTGCATATTACTCTTTTATTAGATAGGATAGTCTCCCTGCCTCGTTGGAATCCCAGCTACACCACTTACATGAGATGCTGGCCAACTTACCTAACCTCTCCACACCTCAGTTTCCTCATTTGAAAGTAAGGACAAGAGCTCTACTTATTTCACAGCATTGCTGTGAAGATTTAATTAATATATTTTAAATATTTAATAATGGTACAATAATAATCATTCAATAAATGTGATCTCTATTAGTATAATATTATTAATATTATTAGTAATAATATTATTTAACTGAATATTCATAATGGCATTTGATCTTTGGATTATTTTAGCCAAATTTGATACATAAACACATAACAATCCCGTGAATACAGTGAGAAAATTAAGAATGCAAGAGAAGCTGATAAGAAATTTCAGGTTTTTCCCTAAGATAACTTCCTTTCTTTGTGTGTGGCTCATTGGTTGAGCATCGACCTATGAACCAGGAGGTCACAGTTCAATTCCCAGTCGGGGCTCATGCCCAGGGCTGCAGGCTCAAGCCCCAGTAGGGGGCATGCAGGAAGCAGCCAATCAATGATTCTCATCATTGATGTTTATATCTCTCTCTCCTTCTCCCTTCCTCTCTGATATCAATAAAAGTATATTTTTCAAAAAATAAAATAAAACAGGCCAATTTGTCAATTGGAGGCAATTCTGATTTTTTTTAAATCACAATGGCCTTTAAACAGTCATAAGTATGTTTATTCTTTGTGCAATAGGCTGTCCTTAAACATCATATTGCCCAATTTATTTTAAATTTAGGGATTTTCCTTAAAATCAAAGAAAGCTGAACCTAAGGAGAAGCCCAGAGGGAGCCTATGATGTCAGGAGCCTAGCATGCCTCCTGGACTGCCCAATTACCCATATTCTTAGGACTATGAAAGTCCCAGGCACTCCTTTCAAAGTAATCTGGATCTTCAAATAAACAGTTCTGTTTTTGTTTCAACAAGAATCCCAAATTCATAAGGATGAAGGCACACATAAGCTTTAAAGCAAATACTACGTAAAAGCTACCTCACCAAAACCTTTAGAACCAAAGGTGCAGGGGAAATTCAGGCAATTCATGCCTTAATTTACAAAAAAAAAAAAAAAAACTTGAATATTCTAACTTGTCAGTGTTAAGTAATCAAAAAGTTTACAGAAACCTCTAATGTATTTGCTGTCACCCACACTTTTGTTCCCGATAAATATCCAGGTATTTCTTACTTGGTTAACATTATCAAAGTACTCTGCAATCTTAAGGATATAAGAACAAATGTTTAAAATGTTCTGTGGTTCTCTCACTTTTTAAAACTGAGAAAGAAATCTCCACAACTTGGCTATCAAAGGGATGGGTGTGTACCTTTTATAGAGATAGGTTCCCCTCTTGGAGGCTTCTCAGAAATTACTTCTGAAAATCATTTTGTCATGTTTCATTTTGTTAATGAGTTTACACTAAATCTACATTAACTAAACACTTCAGTAAACTAGAATCCTTCTCTATTCCCTTTGAAAATTGAGCGGTGTTGCTATATATGATGTTCCTCAAACTGTAATGCTATATTGGGCAATGGCTCAATACTACAATTTCTGAAAAAGATCTGAGAACAGATTTTTAAAACAGAAAAGTACCACAGCATGTTATATCTTTATTTTCTCTTCCCTTAAGCTGCCATGATGGTTTTCATAAAATTATTCCATAGTTTCCTATAACTATTATACAAAGTTATAATTGTGAGTTTAACTACAGAAATAATACTAGGAGCTACCTTTTATTGAACACTTATTAGAGTCAGGTACTTCACGAAACACTTCCACACACTATCTCATTTAATCCCTTCATTAAACATAAAAACAACTATCATTATTACCTTTTAGGACAGGAAGCAGCTAACCTCAGGGAGAGTAAAAGACTTGTCCAAGATTTCACAGCCATTATGTGGCGGAGTCATGAGTCTAGGTCTGTCTGACTCCACAGCTCAAACACTCCCACTGTGCCTGCTATATTATCTCTGAGTTTCTAGAAATCAACAGCCCAGTTCTTCCTCAAATGGAAGCCTTCAGGACCTGAAACTTCATTGGGGGCTCAAGAAATTGTTGTTTATTTGATTTATCAGGAGCTCTGCAAAAGCATGAATTGAAAACATAGTTGAGGAAAACCTATAATTGCCCTGTAGCTCAGAATTCAAATATACTACTCTAGCAAGGTCACCTGTTAGGTTTGGTACCTTACAGGGGTGGGCAAACTTTTTGACTCAAGGGCCACAATGGGTTCTTAAACTGGACCGGAGGGCCGGAACAAAAGCATGGATGGAGTGTTTGTGTGAACTAATATAAATTCAAAGTAAAGGAGCGGAGGGGAGAGCAAGAGAACCGGATAGAACAGCCGGATCCGGCCCGTAGGCCGTAGTTTGCCCAAGGCTATAATCACAACAAATAAGTTATTTGTCATAGAAATGATAAAATGGATTAGAAGAACTCTACCATCTTCCAAAGAAATTGAATGGCAGGTATCCACAATGTATCAAACACAAAAAAAAACTACCAGTTTGGAAATAGGAAGAAAACAAGTTTTGAAATCTTAAAACCGTCGTTTCAACTCAGGCTCTTTGACTTTCTAGCTATGGTCATAAGAAAGTTGTTCAATCACTCCAAGTGTCCCTCTCATCAAAATAAAATGAGAAAAGTGTGTGTGTGTGTGTGTGTGTGTGTGTGTGTGTAAATGTGTATGTATGTGTATTTATTTATTTAATCCGTTACATAGTATATGTTCAATGGAGCTAGCATGATATTACTGTTACTAACCAATGCATCAATTAACTTAAATATGCAATACCATCATATGCTTGTTTAAACTATACTTTGACACTTTAGTTTGGGTTTATTAGAGTTAAAGTTGGGGTAGGATTAGGGTAGAGGCAAAGGTCAGAGCTCAGTTCAGGGTCAGGGTTAAGGTTAGGGTTATGTTTTGAGTTAAAATTAGGTTAGGGTTAAGATGAGAGAGTTCAGGTTAAGGTTGAGGTTAACACTGAGTTTGTGATTAGTGTTAGTATTAGGATTTGAGTTAGCATTGAGGTTAGCATGTGGTTTTAAGTTAGGGGTAGGTTTAGGTTTAATGTAAAAGCTAAGGTTAGGGTTAAGTTTAGGTTTTAGGGTTAGTGTTAGAATTTGATTTTGAGTTAGGTTTTGTATGAAGGTTAGGGTTAGAGTTGTGGTTAAGGTTGAGTTTATAATTAGGGTTAGGGTTAGAGTAAGAGTTAGATTAGAGTTTATTGTTTGGGTTAAATTAGTATTCGGTTTAGGTTAAGGGTTAGGTTTAGGGATGCTTAAGGGTTAGGATTAGGGTTGAGTTTATGATTAGGTTCAGGGTTAGTGTTAGAGCAGAGTTAACTTTGAGGTTAGGGTTCGCTTTAAAATTAGATTAGGTCTAGGGTTAGTATTTGATTAAGAACTAAATTAAAGTTACATTTAGAGTTAGCTTTAGGGTTATGATTAAGTTTTTACTAAAGTTGGTGTTAAGGTTTGAGTTAGAATTATGGTTAGGATTAGAGTTAGCATTGAGTTTAGGGTTTGTGTTTAAATTAAGTTTAGGATTAATGTTAGATTTAGGATAAGAGCTAAGGTAAGGTTTAAGGTTAGGATTAGGTTTTGAGTTATGTTTAGGTTTAAGGTTAGATTTAGAGTTAGGATTATGGTGGGAAAAAAACTAGTTTATGTGTTAGTGTGACTGTTAAAGGGGAAAAAGTCACAAAGAAACAGATAGATGTATAATGTTTACATTTTGATTTATTAAAAAAAATCCTTAAATAGGTTTTGAAAATTCCCAAGGTTACTTAATATGCTATGATGTAACATCATTTTGATGTTTTCTAAGGATTGACAGCAAAGTGCTACATCTCTTCAAGCTTGTAATTTACCGCCTGTCCGAGGCTCTGCTTGTGCCAAGTTAAACATACAGTATAAAGTCCCTACCAGAAATAACATGGCACAGCTTCCTGCTCCACTCATTGGTTGAATGAGGCCAACTGAAGAAAGGGAAAAATGATTTTATTTAATCATTTGAATAACTGTTTTCTTCAATTTCTTGAATTAGAAGCTACTGGGATGGGGGGGAGGAAATTAAAAAGAAATCCCCATGTAAATTATCAGGCCATCGGGGAAAATTCCACTTGAAGTCCCTACATTTGAAAGGCTCAAAAAAAAAAAAAGATTATTCTTATTAATGAACTGCTCAGAAAGTCAACTTTTCCAAGCGCCCAAATTTCTGAGGCCTCAGAGTACTGTAAAATCTCTTTGCCTCTGAGGCACAAATTGTATTGTAGTATAAATGGTGGAGTGCTTCCTTTCAGCAGACACCACCCAAAATTCTTTTGAGGAGTTTTGTAATAGAGAACATGGAGAAATGGGATGAGAGATGGAAAAAGATATGACATGGGATCTAAGGAAGGTTTCTGAGTTTAAGGCGAAAGATATGATCATATGTTTATCCACTGACAGGTAATATAAGTGATAGAGGAGAAGAGGTGCAGGAAAGGGACGATTCATCCATTGTGATAGAAGGGAATGAAATGAACTACTTATGAATACACATGTAGAAGTTTGGGAGGTACTGTAAAGAAATATGTAGTAGTTCTCTTCTGATTACATCACTTTTGAGTAAAATAAGAAACTAAGGGTGAGGAGAGAGAAGATGTGAAATAGTCACCCCAGAAGTAAATATGTAGGTATATGTAGGATAGGTGGGTAAAGCTGGGAGAAATTTGAGAGAGGCAGTCATAAATTCTGAGTTAGACTGTATTTATGTTTTCTTCTACCCATATCTATTGCTTGTGTGCAGGCATAGAATACATTCCAGAAATTTACATTCCATGCATTCAAGGTCTATGATCTTTCAGATAGGTTTCAGCAAGAATAGAGGAGAGTGGACTGGGCCTCTTAACTAATTCCTAAGACCACCAGAGTCTTCCACTGTAAACCTTCATATCAAAACTCAGACAACTCAAATTAGATACAAACAATAATTATTATATAAAACTAGAGGCCCAGTGCATGAAATTCGTGCACGGGGGGGGGGGGGGGGCGGAAGGTGTCCCTCTGCCCAGTCTGCACCCTTTCCAATCTGAGACCCCTCGAGGGATGTCTGACTGCCTGTTTAGTCCCGATCCTGGTGGGACCGGGCCTAAGCGGGCAGTTGGATATCCCTCTCACAATCCAGGAATGCTGGCTCCCTACTGCTCGCCTGCCTGCCTTCCTGATTGCCCCTAACCGCTTCTGCCTGCCAGCCTGATCACCCCCTAACCACTCCCCTAACAGCCTGATTGATGTCTAACTGCTCCCCTGCCAGCCTGTTTGCCACTAACTGCCCTCCCCTGCAGGACTGGTCACCCCTAACTGCTCTCCCCTGCTGGCCTGGGTCCCCCACAACTGCCCTCCCCTGCAGGCCTGATCACCCACAAATGCCCTCCCTTGCAGGCCTGGTCCCTCCCAACTGCTGGCCATCTTGTGGTGGCCATCTTGTATCCACATGGAGGCAGGATCTTTGACCACATGGGGGTAGCCATCTTGTGTGTTGGAGTGATGGTCAATCTGCATATTACTCTTTTATTAGATAGGATAGAGGCCTGGTGCATGGGTGGGGGCCAGCTGGTTTGCCCTGAAGGGTGTCCCGGATCAGGGTGGGGGTTCCCTTGGGGCGTGGGGCGGCCTGGGCGAGGGGCCTGTGGTGGTTTGCAGGCTGGCCACGCCCCCTGGTGACCCAAGCGGAGGCCCTGGTATCTGGGGCTTATTTAGCTTCTAAAATTGAAACTTTATTTAGCCTGGAGCAGAGCCAAGCCTTCTGCTCGCTCCATGGCGGCAGCCATTTCTATTGGGATTTATGTATCTTTTATAATTGAAACTTTGTAGCCTTAAGCGAGACCTGGGCCGGCCAGGGTGTGCGGAAAGCTTGGCTTCCTCCATTGCCGGGGGCAACCCTAGCCTCCTGCTCTTTCCAGCTCCGTGACTGCCGCCATTTCTGTTTGGATTTATGTATCTTCTATCATTGAAACTTTGTAGCCTTGAGTGGAGGCCTAGGCGGGCAAGGGCAGGCGGAAAGCTTGGCTTCACCATTGTCGGGGAAACCCAAGCCTCCCTCCTGCTCTCTGTGGCGGTAGCCATCTTGGTTGGGTTTATTTGCATATTCGCTCCTGATTAGCTGGTTGGCGTGGCTTGTGGGTGTAGCAGAGTGATGGTTAATTTGCATATTACTCTTTTATTAGATAGGATTAAATTATAATTATCCTCATATTCACCCATAAAAATATTTCCCAAATATCCTATCTAATAAAGAGGGAATATGCTAATTGACCCTTATGCCGTCGCAAAGGTGGTGGTGCGCATGGCCAAAAGGAGGGAATATGCTAATTGACTGCCCCCCCTCAAAGATGGCAGTGCCCACAGCCAATAATGAGGGAATATGCTAATTGACTGTCCCACTCTCAAAGATGGCGGTGCCCACAGCCAATAAGGAGGGAATATGCTAACTGACTGCACCACCCTCAAAGATGGTGGTGCCCACAGCCAATAAGGAGGGAATATGCTAATTGACTGCCCCGCCCTCAAAGATGGAGGTGCCCACAGCCAATAAGGAGGGAATATGCTAATTGACTGCCACATCCTCAAAGATGGCAGTGCCCACAGCCACAAGACGGTGGCGCCCAGTCCCCTCAGCCCTGCCGGGTTGGCAGGCGCGTGCCTCTGGAGTCCCCCAGTCCTCTCAGCCCCCAGCCACCCAGGGCCGGCCCGAGGCGCAGGCAAGCCTCGGATGGCAGCTGTCCAGCTGCCCAGGGCGAGGCTCAGGTAACCAGGGCCAGCTGAGGCTTGCGCTGCCAGCAGTGGCAGCAGCAGAGGTGTGATGGTAATCAAGTGTGTAACCTTACCCTGATTACCGGGTCGCCTCCCACCCCTGAGGGCTCCCGTACTGTGAGAGGGGGCAGGCCAGGATGAGGGACCCCTTTCCAGTGCATGAATTTTCATTCATCGAGCCTCTAGTATTTTTAAAATTGTAAACAGACCAGGATCTACAAGTATATCTAGGACCTATCTTGGTATGCTAGCTTCATTCGAGCGACATTTGCATTTGTTCCTTAGTCATAGTGCTGAACTTTACCAAGAGAAAACAAATTAATTCTGGGCTCCTGAGGGAAGACCCTAGCAGATCTTCTCTTACTTCTTACTAATAATAAAGCTGCAATCAACTAGATCAAATAAGCACATTATCCATTTTATGTCACTGGGACAATTCAAGCCGAAGACGTACATTTGTGTCTTCAAAAAACAAAAGCACACGCACACACACTGACAGACACTTATATCTTTTAACTACAATTACAAAAGCCAAAGGTTGTAAATTTCTTTTCACATCACAATGAAATAATTGAGAAAACACCCAAGATGCCAGAGCTCTGGTGCAAACATCCAGGATGGATAGCTGAAGTATTTATAAAACTTTTAAAAAATACATTCTATTTTTTAAAATAAGCAAAAATAAACTATAAACCTTATACACCTCGCTATGTAACGTGAGTTGGAATTACACTGTAAAGCCTTCCAACTCATAAATGCTTTCTCCATACACATCACAAAGTAAGGCTGAGACTGCCATTATTTGAGATGAATTCCCACAGGTTCTAGCACTGTCCTCTGTTAAAATGCCCTTGTCAGGGATTTCCATTATTAACGATGAGCATAAATTAATTAGCTGATGAGACCCCTTAGCTAGGAGGAAGTTTGGTGGAGAAGGGGTGGGGTGGAGTCGAAGGAGGAAACTGGAATCACACACTCTCATATCAAAGGTACCAGGGTCTGAAAGAATACTCCACAAGGAGGCAGGAGGTCAGAGTTGGAGTCCATCTAACCAACCGAAGTACAAGATGTCTTATCTGAGAAATGAGAAGGCTGAATTTGATCATCTCTAACTAGTCCAAAAGACCACTTTTGTGACGGGAGGTAGGTTTGGCTAGAAGGTAGGAGCAAACACAAAGGGCTAAGGAGAGGGGAAGCAAAATGTGACCCACGGTGGTCACAAAGCCAAGCTGGGAGAAAAGAGGGAAGGAACTAAAGAAAACATCTCCACAGCTGTAACAATGCCAAAAGATTAACTGAATGTGTTAAAAGGAGAGACCACAGTTCTACAGGAAAATCATAGTGATGTCTCGGGCATAAAGACCATAAATAGAAATAGAGAGAGAATTGTGGAATCACATTGGGTCACCGCTTTCTTCGGATCTGTATTAAAAAACTGAAATGAAACTAGTTTTGCCCGAGGAAATACTGTTCATAAAACTAAAAGGATGATTAGCGGTGTTGATGGGTTTCCTGACAAATGGAAAATGCTGACTTTTATGTGTTCTGTTAAGGGCACTAGCACTAAAATGACTATAGCAAAATTCACTCCCTTATTCAACAGAAATGTTATAGTATCTAGTATGTGCTTCTACTAGGTATAAAAAAGGACACCATGAAAAAGACACCTCTACTCTTAAACTTACAACATAATGCAGAAGATATGACAAATACATTAGTAAATAAAATGAGATCTAATACAACTGGGCTAAGCAAAGGTTAGGGGTTTGGAAGAAGAGTTAGAGTTTTTTGTTTTTGTTTTTGAAAGATCACAGTTCCTTCACACTTCATTTACACTAGCCAAAGTCAAGAATTTCTAAGGACAAGTTTAGACACTTAATAAAGAACAGCAGTTCCTGAACCATCTGCTTTGCTCAAAAATGAAGATCTGTCACAGGCTAATTTTCATTTTACTCCAACCCTGTGAGAATATTATTGTCAACTGGGGTAGGTAACATTTGGTTTATAACTGACATAGTGAACAAACCATGCTTTCTCAAATGGCTACAATTAGTGCCTCTTTTGGGTGGAAAAAAAAAAAAGTAAAGCAAACCATCCTGAGTCCAAATAGTTATTCACTTTCAGCAAGTTTCTTTGATCCATTTAAGTGTCCTGTTACTAATCTTCTGATGAAGAAATGTGCAATACACAGCATTTACAGTGAACAACAGATCCTTGTTATAATTAGACAAAGATATATATGACAGAATACTCCTAATGTTTTTTTAAGGAAATCATTTCACAAACTCATACCATACAAAATTGCAGGTTATAGTAGCCCAACACTATAATCTTGTTGTATTCTTACCTGGTAGGGAACAATACTGCCATGAGCTGTGCCCCAACGTTTCGCTTCTTTTTGGCCAATAAGATAATTAGCAGCTACCTGGGTTAAACATGCCACCTATCAGAAGAAAAAGAAAAAAAAGTCAGTGTATCTATACTCACTCATTAACAAAAGGTTATAATATGAAAGTTCTGATTTGATTTCACTTTATGTCATTGCAGAAGATAAGAGAGAGAAAAAGAAACTCCCAACAGGTTAGAAAATACAGGTATCACCTTTCATCATACAAAGCAAGGAAGAGCAGTGTTAGATTAGTACATGAGACTAAGTCCTGAGTAATGGTCACCTGAGAAGTATAAATACAGAAACATTTAGCTCCTGAAAAGATCACCTGAAGGCAGAAGTTGCCCCAGCAGGTGGAACCTGGTCAAGCTTTTAGCATCAAAGCCTTAGCAACATAAATCAGCAATCATACATTCCCTTCCCGTCTCCTCCGGTCCTTTTACTTTCCATCAAGATGACACAAAATGAGACTGTGCCATCACTGAGCAGGTGAAGCAAAGTCAGGAGGCGCATTCCTCGAAACTTGTCATTACGTATATAGATAAACAAACTAACTAACCTCTATTTTGTTTTTAAGTCCATTTAGTCAAGTTTTTTGTTCCTTGCTGCCTAACGCATTTTTACTAACACAGAGAATCAAGATTATTTGTTTACTTTCATTCAGAGTGAATCACCCTCATTTAAACAAAAAGTACTGTAACTTTCCCAACTTGCTTCTGGCCTCATTATTATACTTATTTCCATGTTCAAGAAGCATAGTTCTATTAAAGGGGTTATCTAAAACTTACTCGTGCAACATTTCATATGCAGATCTTGAAAACCCACAATAATTCAACTCCATATAAGGATAGCATGAAGATAGTAACTTGATTCCTGGAGATCTGCCACAAGAAACTATGTTCCAGTGAAAAGCCATGCCTTTGAGGGCCCAGAATTATGGAAAGGAGGTGACCTAATAACAACTTTTCAGTTTCCAGAAAAAAAAGGCATCTTGACTTCTAACATCATCAAGAGATAGCATGGGCTTGCTTTTCCCACTATAAATCATCAGATATGATTAGGAATCTATCAAGCCAGCAAGTCCAATATATTCCACATTGAGACTGGCTCCTGCAACAACTCAACGGGTGATTTTTCAAGGCTTGGGGCCACAACCTGTTCTTGCCCTCTGCCTGGCGTGGCACCTGTGCCTCCTACCAGGGCCACCAATAGGCTCGGCCTGAATGAATCTCCTTGCAGCGGCAGCCATTCTCCTTTAGCGTATTCTTGGGATTTACACTGACTTTTATGTTCATTTACTGCTCTGTTAAAATTGGAACTGCCTTATGGCAGCTGGTTCGGCTGTACTGCCCAGGTGGCAAAACTAATAAACTTTGAGTCATCCACTTCTGGACCTCCATCTGGTCTTGGGCATTTGAACCATGGAGCATTCCAGGGCTGCCTGGGGCTGCCTAATGTTAATCACCATTTCACAGATCACTTCTGTGTCTTTCAAAATGGAAAACCAAATCAACATTTTGTAGTAAAAATGCACTGGATGGGAAGTCCAGGTTCACGGTTTCTAATTTCAGTCAACCTCTAAATAGTTGTACAATTGTAGTTATATAATTTAACTACTTTGATTTTCAGGTACATTCTCTATAATAACTTTGACATTTGACCTAAACCAATTTTCAATTTTTTCAAGCTTTTTATAAAAGAGCAGAACTCTTATATCAAACCACGTAATATAGGAAATCCTAATATATAGGGTGTCTCAAAAAAAATGTATACACACTTTGAATAATTATGAAGGCAGTGTTTATTAAAATACATTTCATTTTCAAAATTGAGCATTAGCTGTTAAAGTGGGTATACATTTTGGGGGACACCCTGTATATGCACATAATACCCCCACGTGCTCTGACTGACGCAGAGGCAGACCTGCAGTGCCACCCTGCGCATATGAACACAGAACACAATTTGCAATATAGTAAATAGTCTTAACTTTGCTTCCAAGTTCTCTACACTTCTGACTCAATTATTCTTCTTAAAAGTCTGGCTGATAAAAAGATAGCAGGGATGCAATAGTAGTAATTTTTCTGTGAAATTGAGAAAATTTTCTCCAGTCTAAGGTTTTTCTATTTTCTTACCTATAAGAAAGGATCTTCGTTAATCTAGCTATGTTTTGTTTGTTTTGTTTGTTTGTTTGTTTGTTTTGGGGGGGGCGGGGAGGGAATAGGTCAGGGAGAGGTTGTTTCTTTCAAATACATTTGGTTAAAGCATCCTCTAAAGCAGTGGTTCTCAACCTTTCTAATGCCGCGACCCTTTAATACAGTTCCTCATGTTGTGGTGACCCCCAACCATAAAATTATTTTCGTTGCTACTTCATAACTGTAATTTTGCTACTGTTATGAATCGTAATGTAAATATCTGTGTTTTCCGATGGTCTTAGGCGAACCGCTGCTGTAGAGCCTAAGGCCATCGAAAAACACAGATATTTACATTACGATTCATTAACAGTAGCAAAATTACAGTTATGAAGTAGCAACGAAAATAATTTTATGGTTGGGGGTCACCACAACATGAGGAACTGTATTAAAGGGTCTGGGCATTAGAAAGGTTGAGAACCACTGCTAAGGTGCTCTGCTGCTACTGGAAGCAAAGAATCTATAATAATAAAAGCATAATATGCTAATTAGACCAGATGTCCTTCCAGATGACCTTCTGGACTAAGCCAAGGCTGCGAGGAAAGCCTGGGTCCCGGGTGCCAGAGGGAAGCCGATGCCGGCAGCTGGGGGAAGGAGGGCCTACTCTTGCACGAATTGCGTGCATCAGGCCTCTAGTTCACATTAATAAAAGTAATTCTTTGCAAGCAATTAATCACAACAGGCTTAGTATTTCTACTACTCTAATCTCAAGGTCAACTGATAATACATCCACATCAGCAAGGGCTGCATGAGATAGTGGGATAACTGGATGATTACAGGTTAGTCTTAAATCCTAGACTGACCTGAGACAACTGCCAGGGGTAGGCATGGGGTGGACTGTACCTGGCTATCTTGCCCACTACCTCATTCTTTATTCTCAGTTTTGGCTTCTGTGTTTCTGTTCCCACCTTGATAATCTGTCTTTGACAACTATTTAATAAAAGTAGCCCCATTTAGATTTAGTTTGAATGAAGAGTCAGAACTCATCTCACAGACTGTTTCTAAATGGAATACTATATCCATTTTCTCCACACAGTGCTGACTCATGAAAACAACAAACATTTCAGAATAGCGTGCTCCCACTGGGCAAACAGATTAAATAAGATTTGAAGCCAGATGTCATCCAGAAACAAAGTATGATTTATCAGTAAATACTCAGAGGCAAAGTTGGAGGGAAAAGAATTATACTTTGAAACAAGAGAGCACTGGGCTAAACTTAGTAACCCAATGTTTAAAAGTAGATCTGAAAGTAATCTACTATTTACAAGGATTTTTTTAAGGCAGGAGAAAGGGGGAAAAGTCAACAGCTATGATGTGATTACGTATAAAAAACCAGAGGCTTCCTGGCAATTAATGACAAATTTTGCACAACTCAAATGAACATAGGATGTGACTTTTTGGTTAATAAGTACATACTGTATATCCATTCTAAATATTGCATTATATCATTATTTTCATCCCCTAAACTTAGGCTCATTATTTCATCATGTGGATGCTATATAATTTACTCAGAATGTTGCCTTTATATGGTTTCATCTAAACAAAAAAAGCCATCTTTGATTTAATAATAATCATTCTGACAGCAAAACTATTATTTTAATAACATAGTGAATCCTTAATATTCTTTGTTTCTGACCAGAAAACCAATGGGGTGATCAAAATGGATCTCAAAGGGCAGAGTCACTAAAGGATTGAGGAAGAAGACACACAATTATTTCCCAAAGCAGCTCCATGGTATTGGTCACCACATGTTTCACTCCTACCAAATAAGGATCAAACTGCAATAATAGAATCTTTCATCCCCAAAAGGACAACCAAGTATGATAGGCAAGGTGGGGAAAACAAGACTAGAACTATGGTCCATTGCATCAAAATGGGTAATTCCACCACCCACAAACCCCACTCTCTTGCATATATTCTGGCCTCTAACTAAACTGGACTAAACCCCAGTCATGCTTCATTTCTGCATTTGCCTATATCTCTATCCAGTCTTCAAAGTCCATTTCAGTGTGATCTTATCCATTAAGTTCTCCCATCACTGAAGCACAAAAATATTTTCCCTGCCTCTGAACAAATACGGTACAAGACCTTAATTTGCCTGACTCCTGCTGCACTTTCAGTCAACCTTGTACTACAATTAGAATTATAACATGGAAAAGCTAGAAAGACCTAGATCCGGCGTCCTCAAACTACGGCCCGCGGGCCACATGCGGCCCACCGAGGACATTTATCCGGCCCGCCGGGTGCCGCTGCCTGTCTTGCTTAGCAGCCGACTCGTCCCAGGCCCGCAGTGCGCATAGGAATTTGTTCATAGTTTTTTTTTTAAACTATAGTCCGGCCCTCCAACGGTCTGAGGGACTGTGAACTGGCCCTCTGTTTAAAAAGTTTGAGGACCCCTGACCTAGATCAATAGTTCCTAAACCGGTTGTGCCATACAATCACCTGGGGAATTCTCCAAATCTACTGAATCAGACTCTTCAAGGATGGAGCCTGGGAAAAATAATTTAACCAATGTACCATTAATTGTAAACAAGCCTTAGGAAAGTCCAGTCAAATTCCTTAATATTACAGACTAGAGGCCCAGTGCATGAATTTGTGAATGGGTGGAGTCCAGCTGGCCCACCCCGATTGGGGTGATCAGGCTGGGCTGGCTGGGGGGAGGGAGTGGGGGAGGTTGGCTGGCTGGTCCCACCCCCTGGTCGAACTCCCAGTCAAACTCCTGGTCAAGGGGACAATTTGCATATTAGTCTTTTATTATATAGGATCCTATATAATAAAGAGGTAATATGCAAATTGACCATCACACCCCTACAAGATGGCTGCCTACGACCAGGCCGGCAGGGGGGTTAGTGAGGGACGACCAAACGACTGAACAAGCAAGCTACATGGGGAGACCAGGCCAGTAGGAGGGGGCAGTTGGGGGCGACCAGAGCAGCATGGGGGTGCAGTTGGGGGCAACCAGACCAGCAGGGGGGGACAGCTGGGTGCAATTATGCTGCTGGGGGGGGGCAGTGAGGGGCAAGTAGGCTGGCGGGAGAGGGCAGTTGGGGATGACCAGGCCAGCAGGGGGGGCAGTTGGGGGTGACCAGGCCAGCAGAGGGGGGCAGTAAGGGGTGACCAGGCCAGCAGGGAGAAAGTTAGGGGTGATCAGGCCAGCACACAGAGGCAGTGAGGGGCAATCAGGCTGGCAAGAGGGGGCAGTTAGGGACAACCAGGTAGGCAGGCGGGTGAGTGATTAGGAGCCAGCAGTCCAGGATTGTGAGAGGGGTTCAGGATTGGATAGGGTGCAGGCTGGGCTAAGGGGACCCCCCCACCCCGTACACAAATTTCATGCACCAGGCCTCTAGTAGCTAAATAAAGGAACAGAGAAGGGCGATGAGTTATCTGAGGTCACACAGCTGGCTACTGGCAGAACTTTAAATTACTACCACAGTGCCTTTCTCCATGTTACAATATTATTTAGTATCTTATCCTATCACTCCTTTTAAATTGGGAACTATTTCAGGGTAAAAATTATCTATATATCCTATCTAATAAAAGAGTAATATGCAAATTAACCATCACTCCAACACACAAGATGGCGCCCCCATGTGGTCAAAGATGGCTGCCCCTATGTGGACACAAGATGGCCACAAGAAGATGGCCAGCAGGGGAGGGCAGTTGGGAGAAACCAGGCCTGCAAGGGAGGGCAGCTGGGGGCAATCAAGCCTGCAGGGGAGGGCAGTTAGGGGTGACCAGGCCAGCAGAGGAGGGAAGTTGGGGGTGACTGGGTCTGCAGGGAAGGGCAGTTGGGGGAGACCCAGGCCTGCAGGGGAGAGCAGTTGGGGGGGAAACAGGCCTGCAGGGGAGGGCAGTTAGGGGGGACCAGGCCTGCAGGGGAGGGCAGTTAGGGGGGACCAGGTCTGCAGGGGAGGGCAGTTAGGGGCAATCAGGCTGGCAGGGGCGCAGTTAGGCATCAATCAGGCTGGCAGGGGAGTGGTTAGGGGGTGATCAGGCTGGCAGGCAGAAGCGGTTAAGGGCAATCAGGAAGGCAGACAGGCGAGCGGTTGGGAGCCAGCAGTCCTGGATTGTGAGAGGGATGTCTTATTGGGATTGGGCCTAAACAGGCAGTCGGACATCCCTCGAGGGATCTCAGATTGGAAAGGGTGCAGGCTGGGCTGAGGGACACCCTCCCCCCCGTGCATGAATTGCATGCACCGGGCCTCTAGTATATATATGTAAAGAGGAAATATGCACATTAGGAGGGATGCCATAACAGGTCATGACCAGACAGGAGGAGGCTGCGCATGCAGGTGAGGCCTGGAGCAGAGACAGAGACAGAGACAGGGGCCAGCAAGCCGCCGTGGCCCAGTTCAGGCTGGCGCCCTGGAGCTGGAGCGCACACGGACAAGGACAGGCCTGGAAAGGAGACGGCGGGCCCACCTCCACGGCTCCCTCCGGGCTCCCGCGGAAGCAGCGTGGCTCCCGGCGGTGTACTGCGGTTCCCACTGGCTCCCACAGAAGCGGCAGGCAGCCTACTGTGCACGATATCGTGCGATGGGCTACTAGTGTATTATAAAACCTTTGTAACGTCTCATAGCACCTAACATGGAGCTTGCACACTAATTTTTTTAACACATGAATGACTAATTACTGTTGTCTTACTTATTCAACAAATATTAAGTGCTGCTTTGTGTAAGGCATTATGCTAGGTACTGGGTATACATAAGTAAATGCAAAAGACATTATTCTGCCCCCCTTGGACTTATAAAAACTGATATGGGGAAAGGAACTGGAAGAAACTTTAAAAACAAAGAGAATAATATGTGTGAAAGCCCTAAGGCTGGAAAGTAATTGGCATGGGGGCTGGGGCGGTGCGGGGGGAGGGGGACCTGACGGTAGACCAATGTAACTGAAGCATGCCAAGAAAGAAACAGGGAATGAAAGTGGAGAGGCTGACAGAGGCCAGATCATGCCATGAAGATCATAGAAAGGTGTGGAGAGCAGCTACAGCATTTGGACAGGTTCAAGCCTCAAACTAATGAGAGGGCACAGTCCTCTTGTGGCAAAGCCACGTGCAGGTCCCAGCTTGGAGGGCAAAGCCCTCACAGCACAATTATAGCCAAAGGCTATGGTTGTAAGCTTGACCTTATGGTCCGAACCTGTGGTCCCAGGAGGCTGAGTGATGTAGGCTGCGGGAGGTGAAGCAAGTGCTGCCAAAACAAAGCTTGATAGAGTTCTCAGGTGCATGTAATCAAGTAGATTCAAAACTCATGAGAACATTGTAAACATCTTGACCAAGCCCTTGCTTTGCCTCATGGGATCTGACTATAAAATAAAGACTCGGCTTACAGGTAGTGGCACTGACTCTCCATCTGAGAACAGTGTCCCACCTGACCCCAACTGTATTCTCTTGTCTGTTTTCTTTAATCCTTCACTGCCCCAACTCAGGTTCACCACTGGCAGATTTCTGGCTGAATATCGGGTAAGCTATTAAGACATTAACAGAAAAAAGAAAGTCAGAGAAAGGAACAAGTTGAAAGGAAAGGAAAATAAGAGTCCACCTTTGAATATTTTGAAATGGAGAAGCCTGTGAGACAATCAATTAGGCTGGAGTCATCAACATATAGAACATACATAAAGTCATCCCTTAAGGGGAAATGTAGTGAGATAAACTAAGAGAAGAAATCAGAAGTAATATAAAACAAAAGAAGATAAGTCTCCATGTCAAAACAGCCTTTCCACTAATCATAGGTATGGTCAATGATGTAGGTACAAACTACTAGCACCAATTTAAATACCCAAAAGCAGGGCGTAGGTTAAATAAGATATGATATTCATATATAGTGGAAGACAAAGTAGGCACTGAAAATAATACAACAGAAGAATACAGCCTTATTTAAGAATACAGCCTTATTTAAGACTACTCTCTTTTAAATTTTTTTTATTTTAGAAAATGGTGAAGGGATGAAGGGATTATAAATTTTAGATTTATAGAAAAATTACCAAGGTAGTATAGAAAGTTCCCATACATCCCACTCCCAGTTCCCCTATTACTAACATATTAGTGTGACACATATTTAAAGAACCAATATTGATAAACATAATGATTAGCCCTGGTAGTTGCACTCAGGTGGTTGAGTGGTGGGTGTCCCATGTACCAAAGGGTCAACGGTTCAATTCCCAGTCAGGGCATATGCCCAGATTGCAAGTTCGGTCCCCAGTCAGGGTGCACGCGGGAGGCAGCCAATCGTCTCTCTCCTCTCCTCTCCTCTCCTCTCCTCTCCTCTCCTCTCCTCTCTCTCTTCCCCCTCCCCTTCCCTACCTTCCTCTCTCTTTCTAAATTCAATAAAAACATATTTTTAAACTGTTAATGATTATAATCCAGATGTTCAGATTTCCTTAGTTTTTACTTGATGTCCTTTTTCTGTTCCATGATACCATCCAGGTTAACTAATACATTATATGTAGTGATAGGCTCCTTAGCCTCCTGTGGCTGTAACAGTTTATCATGCATTCCTTTTTTTTTTTTTTATGACCTTGACAGTTTCGAGGAGTGGTAATGAGGTATTTTGCAGAATGTTCCTCAACTGGGAATTTTCAAAAGGTTTTCCCATAATTAGACTGGGATTATGGGGTTTTGGAATGAAGACCACAAAAGTAAGCACCATTTTCAACACATCATATCAAAGGCATATACTATCGACATGATTTATCACTTTTGGTGTTGAACTTGATCACCTGGGTGAGGCCATGTTTATCAGGTTTCTCCCCTGTAAAATTACTTATTTTTTTTTTCTCCACTTAAGAGGTGGGCGGCTATGATCCTCCTTTTAGAGGGTAAGTGTCTATATAAATTATTTAGAATTGTGCACAGGAAATCTGCTCTTCTCCCCTATTTATTCAATCATTTACTTATATCAGCACAGACTTATTTATTTTATACTTTGGATTATAATGGAATACTACTTTATTTTGTTGCTCAAATCATTCCAGCTTTGGATATTGGGAGCTCTTTCAGTTGGTTCCTATGTCCCCTGACATCCTCCCCATCATTGTCATGTGTTTTTTGTGTGTCTTTTCTTTTTTTTCTTTTAGCACTCTCTTCTTTGTACTAAAGATGCTCCAGGCTGATCCTTATATCTCTTATTCCATTCTTACGAGAAAGCATAAAAAGAAGAGGAGTCATAGGGTAAGGAAAGGGGCCTACTATTTATTTATTTTAGTGTCAACTAGCACCTCATTGGTTCACTCATTTATTCAAAAATCTTGACATCACACCTACTATGTAGCAGGAACTATTCTAGGCACAAGTGATATAGCAGAAAACAAGACAGACATGGTTGTACTCTCAGGAAGCTTACATTCTAGTGTAAGGTACATTCAGACATACACAAAGAGGAAAATATCAAGAAATGATACGTGATATGAAGAAACTGAAATAGAATCTCAGAAAGGGCTCTTCTAGACTAGCAGGTTAGTGAAGACCTTTTTGAAGATGTGACATTGAATCTGAGACCTGGAAAAGACATGTGGAAATCTTTCTAGGTGACAAGATCAACCAATTAAAAGACTTGCCGAAACCGGTTTGGCTCAGTGGATAGAACGTCGGCCTGCGGACTGAAGGGTCCCGGGTTCGATTCCGGTCAAGGGCATGTACCTGGGTTGCGGGCACATCCCCAGTGGGAGGTGTGCAGGAGGCAGCTGATCGATGTTTCTCTCTCATCGATGTTTCTAACTCTCTATTCCTCTCCCTTCCTCTCTGTAAGATATCAATAAAATATATTTTTTTAAAAATAATAAATAAAATAAAATAAAAGACTTTATTGTGGTAACAAGCTTACCATATGCAAGAAGAGAAAGAAGGCCATTGGAGCTGCAACATAGTAAGCAAAAGAGGGAAGTAGTACAAGGTGAGGCCAGAAAGGTATGCAAAGGCCAGATCACATGGGTTCCTACAGGCTTGGGTAAGTAAGGATCTGGGATCTTATTCTAAGGGTCAAGGGAAGCCATTGATTTATATAATTAGATTACCTGGATTTTATATGGATTTTGAAGAGGCAATGAATACAACCAAATTATCTCACATGAGGTAGGTATTACAACTCCCACTTTTCAAATGAGAAAACTAACCCCATGGACATTAAGTATCTCCCCTGGATCTCACAGTTGGTGGATGGTAAAACTATGGCTAACACTCAGGTCACTCCACTCTCTCCAGGCGTCCTCAAACTACGGCCTGCGGGCCACATGCGGCCCGCCGAGAACATTTATCCGGCCCGCCGGGTGCCGCTACTTGTCCTGCTTAGCAGCCGACTTGTCCCGGACCCATAGTGCGCATAGGAATTTGTTCATAGTTTTTTTTTAAACTATAGTCCAGCCCTCCAACGGTCTGAGGGACAGTGAACTGGCCCCTGTTTAAAAAGTTTGAGGACCCCTGCCTAAGCCATCCCTACACACTACTAGTATAGTACCTGCTTCTGCTCAAGCTCTCTGCTCCCAGGCCCTCTCACCCTAGTAGCACTTGACTTCACATATATAGTACTTCTCTTGACTACCTCATTTATTTGATATCAAAGATACTATAAATCGTGCACCTGATCAGTTTTCCCCTTTGCACTGGCTGATAAAAAGCTCAGGGCAAAAAGGTGGTTGATCTCCAGCAAAAGTCTAGAATACTTTTGGTACCCATTTGAGATACAAATACACTGAGTGGCCAGATTATTATGCATTCAGAGATCATAATAATCTGGCCACTCAGTGTATATTCTAGGTTATATCCTGGGGTTCACATTTTATATTCCCTGCAAGCACCCCCACCCCCCCACCCCCCGCCGCCGCAAATACTGGAGTGACTGGAACCCCTCCGTGATCACTCAGCTGTCCTCTGCATTTGCTTAGAAAGCACATCATTAACTGAATCAATAATTCTTCTCACATTCTTCTACGCAACCTCATTCATTTACCAACTATAAAGCATTTTCAGGGAAAAATACTAGAAGATAAATGAGAACACATTTTTCAAAAAGAGAAATTTATCCTCCCAACAGAAAAACATTTTGAAATTCTGATAGCTCTCTTTTTCATTACTTTGAAAGTCAAAATTCCTGTGCAATTTAATCTGCTACACTTTGTCCCTCACACCATAAAGTAAACTAATTCCTTCAGAATCACTAGGGCCAAGGAGAAAAACATTCAGGAGTAGAGATGTTATTCTGACTACCTCAAGTTGAAAGAAGAATAAGAATTCTACCTATTTACACTACATTTGTCATTAAGTTTTGTTATTTACTAATGATAAAAGCTAAAACTTATTAATCACCTATTGTGCACTGTTCTAAGCATTTTATGTGAGTTATCTCATTTAATCATCATAGAGGGGCTTCCATTAACTCATTTTAGGTACAAATGCACAGAGCAGTTTAGTAATCTGCCCAAGGTTATATACCTATATATCAAGCCAGTACTTGAATTCAGCTAGTCTAGATTCTGGCAATCTATACTATATTATATACATAATCAGATTACTTAAGATTTCTGAATGACCTTGATCATGGAAAAGTTTTATTGGACTATCCTACTTGGTAAAGAAAAAAAAAACAGTGATTAAGCATCCTTTTCAATTAGGTAAACTTTCTGCAGTTACATTTGACTTTAATTATTATATAATATTTAATGTAGTACTCATTCACAGTTTTCTGCTTTGCTGCAAATATGTTTTGTCTTCTATTCCAATGTAACTAGAAATAAATTTCAATCTATAAACATTTTACCTGTAAACACTGAAAAACCAGTAGAGCTGTTGTATTAACTTTAAAATCTCTACGCTTATTTACTTAGCAAAGAAAAAACATTATCATATCCTCTTCATAACAATTTTTAACTTAATGAAAAGAACACACACATTTCACATTCCTCTGAATTATCACTAATGATAGTCAAATAATATTGATGTTTATTTTATATAATAAACTCTAAATGAAGACATCGTTGCATTATACTCAGAATAATTTTTCCAATCCATCTTAATCAAAATCAGACATATAAGAAAATTGGATATCAAATGCCAGAGGTATGAAGAGACAGCAAAGAGAGACAGAATTTCAAAAGCATGTTTAGGATAATACATCAAACATATTTCTTACCATGAACCACTGACCCAGTCAATCATTATTCTCAAAAAGTAGTTATGAACAACTAAAAAATGTGATGAGTAAGTGGAAATGTAGGAAAGTAACATTTAATGACATTATTTATTTAACTCTGCTATGCCATTTGTTCAATTTCAAAAGTCTTCTTCAGATATGGTCTTACATTTCAAATAACTTAGTTCTTTAAAATGTTTGTTTTTAGAATAAAATAGTGCTTTGTTCTGCAACACTAGGTTTAAAAAGAAGTTCTAAGAACAAGATGAAAGTTACTTTTGTTTATTGCTTCCTTCATGCATTTAGCAGATAATTAATAAGCACTTATTATATGCAAAGCACTCTGTCAGTTGTCCTGGAAGATCCCAAAATCAATAAAACAGAGTTTCTCAAGAAGGTTAAAATCCAAAAGAGAAATAACAGTGCCATCAAGTAGGGATAAAAAGTGACACTTGAGCTGACCCTTTGATAAAGAGAATTTAGTCATGCTAAAAAAAAAAAGGGGGGGGTGGGGGAAGGTCCTCCCATTTGAAAGCAAAATTGTGAACAAAGCCACAGCAGAGATGGAAAAGTATTGGGTCTTTTTGAACAAACTAATTAATGATTGAAAGTAAAAACTGGAACAAGGCATTAGATGTAATAACCAGAAGATCATAGATGATCACTAAAATGCAATATCAATAAAGCAGCAGGGACAAAAGCCAGATTAAAGGGGGCTAAGGAGCATGAGGTGGGGGGGGGGGGCAATGGGGCAATAAGGACACATATGTAATACCTTAATCAATAAATTAAAAAAATAAATAAAATTTAAAAAGGGGGGGCTAAGGAATGAATGAAAAGAATGTGGGATTTAAATTTTAAGATTTTTTTTTTTTTCAGAGAAAGAGGGAGGAGAGAGAGAAACATTGATGTGAAAGTGAAACATCAATCGGCCACCCCCCTACTAGGGATTGAGCCTGCACTGGGAATAGAACCAGCAACCCTCTGGTGCACAGGATGACACCCAACCAACTGAACCACACTGGCCTGTATTTTAGAAGCTGTGTAAAAGGGGAAGGAGAGAGACTGGACAGTAGCTCAAGCAGGTAAGGAGGAAGATAAGTTTTATTTTTGAGAATGCAAAAAAAACCCTAAAGTTCATTTAAATATACTAGAAAAAAGAATTAATTGAAGGTGTGGAGTCTTAAGCAAGACAGAAGAGATTAAGTAAGAAAGTGAGAGTGAAGGATTATGGGTAAAAAATGTCATCTCTCAATGAAGTCTTCCCTAACTCGCTGAGATGAAGTCACTTCCTCTTCTGTCTCTCTGTCCACTAAAACGGAATATTAGGGAGGGTAAGAATGTGTCTGATTTGTTTGCTGCTCTCTGCTCAGTGGCAGGAACACTACCTGAGACATACTGTAGGCACTCAGCAATTATTAACTATTAAATAATGAATGAATGATACCATTTTTCTCTAATTTGGGAGGAGAAGCTCAATGAAGAAGAAGAAATAGTTCAAGTGAGAAAGAGAAAAGTTGGACACAATCCCTATAGGACAAGGCATCTTCATAGAATAAAAATAGGCTGATATTTGCCTCTCTCTCTTTCTAAACCTGGCTCTGGCCACTGGAGTCACAAGAACAAGACCACTCATTCTTTTACCATATGCCAACTGGGTAAACAAAAATAGAGGCTGAGTTAGATAACAATGTCAGGCCCTGAGGTCTCATATTCAGGGTGAGAAAAGCAACAAATGTGACTTAAGAAACAATAAGAGAATCTTCAGAGGTCTAAAAGTGAGTATATGATGAAGCTAAAAATTCATGGCTGAGATGAGAGATGAAATAACAACTCTTCTTTTTAGTCATAACGGGACTGGGTGAGGCTGTAACGAAGAATCAAAAGGTCTTAAAAGGGCGGGTAGGCAGTTCAAATGCTAAGAAGTTGAATAATAGCTGATACCCACTGACCCCTGCAGATCTCCTTCATTGTTCCATAGAGCCCAGAATGCCATTTCTTCTATACACACACACACACACACACACACACACACACACACACAGTTGTAGTTCATTTGGGGAAGAATTGCATACATTTGTTCAGTTATGCTAATTCAGGGTACCTTCTACAATTCTCTATTTGCCACTGTTTACCTTTATTTCTGATCACCTCTGTCTGCCTTTATGCCCTAGTGACCTTTAATCAAAACAGAGATTTGTTGTGTGGGCCTGATCTAATCCAAAGAACCTTAAAAGAAGGTGAAGCTCAGAGAGACATGCTCCCACTGGCCTTGAAGATGTAGCCTCCAAGAACGCTACAGTCACAAGAAACTGTATTCTGCCAACAACCTGAATGAGTCCGAGAGAGGACTATGAGCTGCAAAAAAGAATGCAATCCAGTAGACACTCTGATTGCAGCCTTTTAAGACCTGAGCACAGGATCCAACCTTTCCTGGACTCCTCACCCATGGAAACTATGAGATAATGACTTTTTGCTATTTTTAATTTACATTTGTGTAATTTATTATGCAGCAATAGAAAACTAATATAGGGTTGAAACCATTAAAGTGGATGACTAGACTAGGTAATTAGAGGGAAAGCAGAGGACAAGGGCAGGGCACTGGAGTCAAACAAGTAAGAGATAAAAAAAAAAAAAAAGAATAGGTTGTAAAGGTAAGAAGAACAACAGACAAAGGTGGTGTCTGGAGGCCAAAAGAGGAGCATGTTAAAAGAAATAGTGTTGAATGCATGTCAAATAGCCAAGTGAGGTCAAGGAAGATGAGAGTGAGAATCTTAGAACCAACAAGAAGAAATTAGCCTTTGCTGTGGCTCAGTGGTTGAGTGTCAACCTATGAACCAGAGGTCACAGTTCTATTCCCAGTCAAGGCACATGCCCAGGTTGCGGGCTAGATCCCCAGTAGGGGGCGTGCAGGAGGCAGCCAATCAATGTTTCTCACTAATGTTACTATTTCTCTCTCCCTCTCCCTTCTTCTCTGAAACCAATAAAAATATATTTTTTACAAAGAAATTAGCCTGTAACAATAATATCAATAGAGGAATTGGAGTAGACATCATTAACATAAGGGGTTAGAGAAGTAGGTAGGAAGCAGAAACCTCAAACACAAATATTTTAAATTCAGCAGTGAAAGGAGGAAAGAGGTAGAACAGTAGCTGGAATGCCTGGCCCACTCGCCAAAAATGGAGCATGTTAAAAGAAATAGTGTTGAATGCATGTGTCAAGTAAAGATTGCTCATGATATTTCCTTTTTCAGTATATACAGATTTTAATAGAAAATTAATGAAGACCCAAAAGCCTTGGAGCTAAAGGAATGAATCTCTCTTAGTGAAATTTTAGGCCTTTTTCCAAGTTTATAATCATGGTATTTTCCTAGAGCCTTTAGGTCACAGAACTATGTAAAACAACCCTGCATACAACAACAGGTTATAAACCATGCCTGGCATGAGAAAGAAATAAATTAACTTGCACACTCTGCCTAATCTGATCATTCTGAATGACTAACACCTAAGAATATAAAGGTGAATCTGATGATGATTTTTGTCTGGCCATGTCACCCTGTGCTGCTCGCTGAGCTTCTGTGGATCAGTTCCCAGAATAACAGGGGAGACTCGCTGAATGCAGTACATGACTGAGTTCTTTAGTGGTGACGCCTTTTAGAGAGACCTCATGTGAGTTCTGGGGAAAGGCGTAAAGCCAGGTGTGGATCAGGACAAGAAATCACGATGTCAGTGACCAAATGATTCAGCAGGTAAAATATGTGTCATGTCATTACACTTCAAGCAAAAATTCATACAATGAATACACATACATCAGTGCCAAGAACTGCTGTGTCAAGTAACAAAAACCAACTCAGTGATGAAAAACAAAAAACAACTCTAAGAACCCCAAGAGAGAGAAAACACATTCTATATTTTTATATACTAATTCTATTTAAAAGTCTTAAAAATCTTGCATATACATTTCATTTTTTTTATTCAGCAAATATTTATTGATTGCCTACTTTGTTCAGTCAGTGTGCTAGGCGTTGGAAGATAGTGGTAAAAGTGATGGCATCTCTGCCCTCATGAAACATAGTCTAGTGAGAAGACACACGTTACACATGCTAATGCCTGCCCAGTGACATGAGTAGTCTGGGGCAGCAATCTGATTGGAAGCAGGCTTAGGGAATTCAGCTCAAAGTTAAGTTTGTATGACAAGCATGTTCTTTTCACACTTCCCTGGCCCCGCCTCCCCCCAACACACACAAAATGCATTGGGCGAATAGAAAGGCCATCTTGACTAATTTGGGAGTCACTTCACAGCAACAGAAACAATGAGACTATTCCACTATATATACAAACACCTAGTCAATCTCTCCTATGTTTAATACATCTCACCAGAGATTAAAATCAAGTAAACTGATTTCAGAACATCATTAACTTTTATCACATTCAGAACTCATCAGCAACTGACCACATGGCACAACCTGGATCAGTTTTAAGATCCAAGCTGCAAACTATAGACGTGTGGGGCTTTTCAACATCACCTCTAAGAGACCTCAAAGATACACCCACATAATCAGCCTTTGATGATACAATGTATCATATATCCAAATTCTCATATGTCCTTAATTTGGCACATTTGCATATGATCTGCATTCTAACATATCCACAAATATGTTTTCATATGCTAGAAGACTGTAATATGATAGAACCCTTAAGAAGCCACTCTGCTTTGTTCTGTCAATTCTCATATTCATCAGACAATGACCATTCTCTTAGCCACATCCTCCACCTACTCCTTAACCACAATTGGAGGGCTAGACAGTTCTAAAGAGGGCATAATCTTTGAATCTTTTTGACATCCTCAGCAGTTTGGTGGAAAGAAATTTGGATCCTGAGACAACGGGCCTGAATCGCAGTCTCAGCTTAGACACTCACTACAAAGTTCTGAACCCTGAGTCAAGTTTGCAAAACATCACCAACCTCCTCCTAGCCCTGCAAGTATGACTACAGAATAACATTATAAAAGTGCTTTGAAAATACTCCAAAGTAAAAATAATCAAAAGTATCATTTAAAAAAAGAAAAACATATTATCCAAGCCAATACAGACCAAACAGCTAACATAGGCTTTTACTATACAGCAATTTACAACTTCTATATATTAGATTTGTGTTTTCTATCTTTCACTGTTACAAATAATCCTATATAATAAAAGCATAATGTGCAAATTGACTGAATGGCAAAATGACCAGTCTGCGGGGGGCGGGGCCAAAAGCAGGCAACGCCAGACCAGCCAAGGTGCATGCCAGCAGGCAGAGGGAGGGGACAGCAATCGGGGAGGCATCCCCTGATGGGCCTGCCCAGTCGCCTCCTGCAGGGGGAGGCCAGACTGCAGCTTAGGCCCACTCCCCAGGGGAAGCGGGCCTAAGCCATCAGTCGGACACCCCTTGAGGGCTCCCAGATTGCGAGAGGGTGCAGGCTAGGCTGAGAGATCCCCCTGCCCCGAGTGCACAAATTTTCGTGCACCAGGCCTCTACTCTATAATAATAAAAGTGTAATATACTTATTAGACCAGACATCCTTCTGGACAACCTTCCGACGAAGCCGGGACAGCAAGGGAAGCCCGGGTCCTGGGTGCCTGCCAGCAGCTGGAGGGAAGCACGGGTCCCGGGTGCCTGCCAACAGCCAGAGGGAAGCATGGGTCCCGGGTTTCAGAGGGAAGCACGGGTCCCGGGTTTCAGAGGGAAGCCAGTGCCGGCAGCCGGGGGTGGGGGGGAAGGAAGGCCTACTCTTGCACGAATTTCGTGCATCGGGCCTCTAGTCCATTTATAAAAAACAACTCCCGCAGATGGCAAATGTAGTTAATCAACTTTAGAAATTCCAAGTATATTTATTGCTTTTATTAATCAAAGACAAATTTCTGAACTTTACATTTTTTACCTTTCACAAATATTAAACACACATTGAAACATTGTTAGTTTAGAAAAATACCAGTGGAACTACTGCTTAAACATCTACAGTTTAACTATAAAGTAGCAAAAATTGATTTCTAATAAGATTTCTAAGACAAGTATTATCTGTTTATCTCCAGAGGTTATAAACTGGCAGCTTGTGAGTATGATTCAGTTTATTAATGTGTCTTGTTTGGCTTACACAGTATTTCAAAAATTGAAAAGTTTTATAAAAATTTAGACTTCTTGTTTCAAAATTGAAATTCTGGCTACACTGGGCTAGTGGTGTAGGGAGCTAGCTTATACTGGTTCATAAAAAGCCATTGTTAATATCTCTTCCAAACATGTTTAGTGACAATCACATTCAAAGCTTAAAATTAGCAATATGGAAATATTTACACCATGAGAATTAGTAAATGCTACAACTGGCTTACAGTCATACTCTATGTTTAAAAACTCTTGAATAATAACAAATAAAAAAATCCAAGTCAATGTGCTTGCTTGATACTTAAAAACAAAGACCAGGCTTAAATTCAACACTATTGGACAAATCAAAATACCACCTTTAGTTTCCTTTTTCTCCCCTTTCTAACTATTGTGTTATTTAAGCAAAAAACAAACAAACAAAAAAAAACACTGTAATAGATTTCAAGTCTGAAACTGGGCAGTTAGCAAAAATGGGTATTTTTTTAAGTTAAGACTATTAATTGCATATTCTTAAAAAACGAAATATGAAAACCTGAGAATTTTTATTTCTAGGTGCAAAATAGCCATTGCTTCTAAAAACTGTGAAGGCTTTTGGTTTGTCTACAGACCATATATGGATATTTCATGGAGATCTTGAAAACCTGGGCAGAAAAATTCCTACAGAAGAAAAACCTCTGATTAAATGACTCTATCAATAAGAATGTCTGAACATGAAACTGGATATGACAGTAGTGAGCAATATTCCCTTTCATGTCACATTACGTGATTCTTGCTAAGACAATAACACTTTCATTTATCACTTCCTCCTTTGGGGCATGAGCATCATCGACCTACCTGCTAGACAAAAAGCATTTTCCACAAACCACTTCCAAGGTCCCAAGAACAAAGACAGAAGACAGAATTTGGGAAAGGACACAGACACACAGAAATTCCTAAAACAGTTCACATCAAAGATTTGTATCTCTAGATGCTGTCCCGGCAGTAAGCATGACCACACCACAAGGAAGGAGCCACATGCGCATTTGTCAGGAGTGTCTACCTCAATGAACCACTTTTAAATTCCATCTTCCCTCCTCTACCTCCCACTAGATTTTTTTCAGTCTCAGACCTACTTTAGCATGGTTACTGGTCTTTTCTTTTTTTCAAAATGCTCAAAAATAACAAGTATTTTAAATTCTACCATAGCCCAAAACTATACCAAGGTCAATTTTACTGTAGTAAGGAAACAAGGAGATTAAAGAAACAGGAAGGAAGGAAAGCAGAAGTGGAGGGCGGGGGGGGGGGGGGGGAGATAATAAAGCATGGTCCCATGTACATGGGACATTCTAGAGCAGCCGTGGGCAAACTACGGCCCGCGGACCGGATCCGGCCCGTTCGGCTGTTCTATCCGGCCCATGGAGCCGAAAGAGTGGAGGGTTCTCTTGCTCTCCCCTCCGCTCCTTTACTTTGAATTTATATTAGTTCACACAAACACTCCATCCATGCTTTTGTTCTGGCCCTCTGGTCCAGTTTAAGAACCCATTGTGGCCCTCGAGTCAAAAAGTTTGCCCACCCCTGTTCTAGAGTGTACATGGGAGAACTCAGGAAAAGATACACTAAAGTCAATATTCCCCAAAACAACAGCAAAAAGTACAAGAGTTCAAGCATTCTGCCAGGCTGCTCATGCTGCCCGCTCTCAGAGGCAGCCCCCCCAGAGGGACTCCAGCGAGGCTGAGGGGACTGGCGCTGCCATCTTGTGGCTATGGGCACCGCCATCTTTGTCATGGAGTGATGTTTAATTTGCATATTACCCTTTTATTAGATAGATAATTAATATAAAATTAATAATAATAAAAGCTAACACTGATTTAGTGCTTACTATGTAATGGGCACTGTTGCAAGCACTTTACATATATAAACAAATGTTAATCCTCACAGCAAATTTAGGAAACACTGTTATCATCCCCATTTAATGAATGAGAAAACTGAGGCATACAGCCATTTTAAGACTTGCCCAAGGGCCTCAACTACTTAGTAGCATATTGAGGCCTTAAGTCTCAGCAGTCTAGCTCCAGAGTCCATGTTCCTAATTACTTCCCCATAAGCCTGAATAAGGTTACCAAATGGAAAGAAGTTAACTCAACAATAACCTTAAAATTAAGTTTGTGGGAGTGTGTTTAAAAAAAATGAAGTTTTTTCCTTTAAATGAAAAAAATATATTTTGCATGCATATTAAAATGTTCTACTTAATAAACACAATGTAACTTGCAATGTGTACTTGGAAACAGGTACCAAGTACAATCGCAAACATTAGAAATGAATATAAGAGTCCTCTCCAGAAAGATGGAGCACAATATTTTAGCCACCCAAGCATCCTATTTCAAGTGCAGCTCATGGACCCACAGTGCCATCCAGTGATAAAGTAGGTGAATCACGTATACATCCTCTTCTGCAAGTTACCACATCTTTTCTACAACTAATCCAGAATTTTCACATAAAAAAGGAAACAAATGTTAGTAATACCCTACCTTTTATTTTACGATGATTTTTACCAAATTACCCTAACTGTTAAATCTCCCCCAATATTTAAAAAAAAAAAAACATATGAGTTTGATAAGACCAATCCAAACTATTAAGTTCAGGGATAAGAGAGGTTACTGATAATTTACTAGAGTACTTCATTTTCCTCAATAAGTCATTCTAATTATTTACTAATAGCATTTTAGTCACACAGTGAGGACATAATATTGTTGCCACATAGGGCAGTTCAGTGCTTCCCAGGATAGCCTTTCAGTCAGTGGATTGTGGAAGGCAGAAGCAGTCAATGAGGAGGGCTGAAACACCTGCTTTAAACAGCAAAGCAAGTTGTGGGTACTTCCCCATCACAGTATCTGCATTATGGAACCTCCACAAGTCAACAGATGCAGCAATTAAGCATATGGTGGAGGAGCTACATGGTGTAGGAAGGAGAGCTGGGCAAGCATCAAACATGGCAAAATTTATCGGTAGACCTAAATACATAGGCAATTACTTTTTTAAAATTCTCATATAAGGAATGTTTACATTGTGACTTAACTGAAGTTTAGTTTTCATCCAAACCATAATATTATAGTTAATTATATCACTAAGACAAAATAATTATATATGTCCCTGGATGGAATTCAAAAAGATCTATCAGTGAGTTCTTTAAGTAATATTTTTTTTCTGAAATAGTCACCAAACTTTTAATAGTAATTATTGCTAAAGAGTAGAATTACACACAAAAAAAAATAGTTTCTAAGGTATATATTTGTATTTTTTGGCACTTTCTCCCTGAACATGTATTTCTTTTGTTAAAAGTGTAGAAAAGTCCTGTGCTCCACTCCATTTAAGTCGGTAGAAAGAAACACAGGGGCAAAATATTTGTCTCTGTTTTCTATACATACCTTACACATTTCAATTGTTATGCAACTGATATTTTAACATACACAAATAAAACACAACTTTTGCTTAAATTAACAAATGCCCTTTAACACAGAACTACTTCCAAATCTAATCTATTTTGTAAAATATATTTTCCAGTGAGTAGCTGAGCCAGCTTTTAAATTCTTTCATTTTTAAAATGCCATGATTGAGAACAAACCTATGGGAGTAAATATGATTAAAAAGACAAATATGCGAACTCTGGTCACCAATATGTGAGTAGTGGAGTCAAACTCGAGGTTCGTGTCTGTGGCCACTGGAACGTCCCTCTCCACAGCTGTTTCCCTTCAAGTCAAGGGTGCATATGAAGAGTTCCCACACTCCTCAAGACTGCATAACATACTGACCATTCAGCTGCTGATTCTCTGTTAGTCTATATCAGTGGTCGGCAAACTCATTAGTCAACAGAGTGGCAGACCATGGCTCGCAAGCCGCATGTGGCTCGAGAGCCGCAGTTTGCCAACCACTGGTCTATATCATCGGCATTGACTAAAGTTACGTGTGCCATCCTATCTAATAAAGAGGGAATATGCTAATTGACCCTCACACCGTAGAAAAGATGGTGGCACCCACAGCCAATAAGGAGGGAATATGCTAATTGACTTCCCTGGCCTCAAAGATGGCGACACCACAGCCAATAAGGAGGGAATATGCTAATTGACTTTCCCGCCCTCAAAGATGGCAGCACCCAGAGCCAATAAGGAGGGAATATGCTAATTGAATGCCCCGCCCTCAAAGATGGCGGCACCCATAGCCAATAAGGAGGGAATATGCTAATTGACTGTCCCGCCCTCAAAGATGGCAGCGCCCACAGCCAATAAGGAACGGATATGCTAATTGACTGCCCTGCCCTCAAAGATGTCAGCGCCCACAGCCAATAAGGAGGGAATATGCTAATTGACTGTCACACCCTCAAAGATGGCGGCACCCACAGCCAATAAGGAGGGAATATGCTAATTGACTGCCACATCCTCAAAGATGGTGGCACCCATAGCCACAAGATGGCAGCGCCCAATCCCCTCAGCCCCACCAGGGTGCCTGCCTCTGGAGTCCCCCAGTCCCCTCAGCCCCCCAGCCGCTCAGGGCCGCCCGAGGCTCAGGTAATCAGGGCTGGCCGAGGCTTGCATTGCCGGCAGTGGCAGCAGCAGAGGTGTGATGGGGTGTTGCCTTCCCCTGATCGCTGGGTCGCCTCCCACCCCTGAGGGCTCCCAGACTGTGAGAGGGGGCAGGCCAGGCTGAGGGACTCCCCCCATCCAGTGCATGAATTTTCATGCACTGGGCCTCTAGTCTATAATAAAAGCATAATATGCTAATTAGACCGGATGTCCTTCCAGATGACCTTCCAGACGAAGCCAGGGCTGTGAGGGAAGCCCAGGTCCTGGATGCCAGAGGAAAGCCGGTGCCGGCAGCCGGGGGAAGGAAGGCCTACTCTTGCACGAATTTTGTGCATCGGGCCTCTAGTACAGTCATAAAACTTTAAGGTTCTTTCTAACCACTCTATGTTTTTGTTTTCATTTCCTGCCCAGCTAAAAGTCCCATGGAGTTTCAGTAGAACCAAGACCTCAAGTACACTTTGATGTCCATAACTAAACTCACAGGCCAGCCAAAAAGCTTGCTACCTATATGACTTGAGTCTTGATTAAAAATTATTTGGGGGAACTTTAATGCCATTTAATTTTGAGAGTATCAAGATGATCCATGGAAGAGATATGTTGCAGGTTTACTCAAAGACACTCTTTTCAAATTATGACCCACAGATCTATATCAAAGTCACCTTGGTGCTGCTTCAAAAATGCAGGCTCCAGAGTCCTGTCCCAGGCCCACTGGACCTGAGGAGTAATAGTGGGAGGTTAGAGAACCTGTTGTTTGCTATTTTTTTTTAATCTCCCTATTAGAATAACCAAAATGCAAAACACTGACAATACCAAGTTTGGGAAAGGATGTGGAGCACCAGGAACTCTCACTCATTGCTGGGGGGAATGCAAATCACTATGGATGACAGTTTGGCTACTTCCTACAAAACTAAATATAATCGTACCACGTGATCCAGCAATTGCACACCTTGGTATTTACCCAAAGAGTTGAAGACGTACATCCACTCAGAAACCTGCATGTGAATGTTTATAATACCTTTACTGATAACTGCCAAAACAGCTTTACTATAATTGCAAAAACTTTGGTTATTCATAATTACCAAAAATGTGGTACATACAGGTAAGAGAATATTCCTCAGCGCTAAAAAGGAATGCACTACCAGGCCATGAAAAGACATGAAGAAAACTCAAATGCATATCACTAAGTAAAAAAAGCCAATCTGAAAAGGCTGCGTGCTGCATGGTTCCATCCTAGAAATGGCAAAGCTATGGAGACAATGAAATGATCAGTGGTTGTGGGGCGGTATGGGGAGTGGGGAATGAACAGGCAAACACGGAGGATTTTTAGGGCATTGAAAATACTCTATAATATTATAATAATACAAATCAATCAATATACTTTTATCCAAACCCACAGAAGGCATAACATCAGAAGTGAACCCTAAGTTATAACTATGAACTTTGGATGATTCTGAGGTGTCAATGTAGATTCATCCTTGGTAAAAGTGTATCCTTCTGATGAGTGATGTTGATAACGGGGTAGGAGCAAGGAATATATGAGAAATCTCTGTACCTTCTCTCAATTTTGTTGTAAACTTAAAACTGCTCTAAACAATAAGTTAAAGCAAAACCTTCTAGTGATTTTCAGACATCATAATTTTGGGAAACATTTTGTGGAACAGCAGTTCTCACACACTGCTGGACATTAGAATCATCTGGAGAGTGTTTATAAGAACCCCAATGCCCAGACCAGACCCCATACCAGTTAAACCAGAATCTGGGATGGGACACACAGGCAGCAGTTATTGAAACTTCCCCAGTGATTTCAATGTATAACCAAGTTTGACTCACTGTACAGCTCGGGGACAAAATACAGCCTTTCTGGGTGTCAAGGCAAACTCAACTTGAGATTTTTAACAATAACAACAACAAATTTTTAATACCCAGTTAGTCAGTCATGGTGGCAACAATTAAGACCTAATAAGCTGCCATGAAAAGAATTGTTCCTCACAATTTAAACATGGAAAAATTCTCATTACTAATATGGCAACATACCAAGGGGCGGGATAACAGTTTATCCGAGTCAAACAAAAAGGAAACGTGTTAAGTACAACCTTCAATGACAGAAAACACATGCTTTAAATATTTAAAATCAGTTTCATTACATAATTTGATGGAGGAAGTGACCAACATTGTACTTTTTTTTCATACTGTTACAAATCTAAGTGCAACAGTTTGAGGATATTTAGAAGAAACAGAGAAGCAGAATATGTATCAAAACAAATTAGATTTTCAATAAGGTATCATTGTGAAAGAAATTAAATGGTTCAGTAAGCTTCTTTCTTAAGTCTTTTGGTCTTCCCTCAATGGCTTACATGACAGTATGCTATTAAACTGGAGACAACATATATGAACACAGTGAACCTGAAACAATAGTCACAGAATTTAAAAAGCATGACTTTACTCAAGGAAGTACAAATTTCAGACTCAAACTGGGACTATAGATTGAACAGAAGACAAAAGGAGAATGTACTCATTTTACTCATTTGTGGTCTGGCTTCAGTTCAATAGAATCAAAAATATAAAAGAATTACAGAGCTATTTGGTGGAAAGGAAGTCATCATTTCAAATAAGACTCAATGATTTACATGATTTCAAATCATGTTTTAAGTTTCTGCAGCTTCCTTTAGAGAAAACCTCAGAATGTATCTGTATTACCATCTAATTCTATAAGTGTGGTTCAGTTTCAGGAAGAACTGATTGAACTGAAAAGAAACTATGCCACCAAGAAGACACAGTGTTCCTGGAATTTTAGAGCTACCCTGAAATTTCTGGCAATTGCTTCTCAGCAATGTTTTAGTACTCTGCCCCTATGTAAATCCATCTTAAAATATAAAATTGCTAACATTAAAAATGAGTACCGCCCTGGCCGGTTTGGCTCAATGGATAGAGCGTCAGCCCACAGACTGAAGGTTCCAAGGTTCAATTCCAGTCAAGGGCACGTACCTCAGTTGCAGGCTCAATCCCAGCCAACCCTGGGCGGGGCCTGTGCAAAAGGCAACCAACTGATGTGTCTCTCTTCCTCTCTCCCCCTCCCTTCCACGCTCTAAAAATCAATGGAAAAATATTCTTGGGTGAGGATTTAAAATAACAATAACAGTAATAATAATAATGAGTACCTTAATCAGTGATGTAAAGCTTGAATCAGAATCATTATAGCTCTTCACTTACATGGAACATGAGTTCTTTTATACTGACATAAATTTACATGTAAAACCAAACTTTCCATAGCCACTTCTGACTGCTAAGGTGGTGAAGCAGTTTCTGATGCTGCTGTTACATAATACCCCCAAATTTAGTGACATATTCCTTTACAGTCCTGGAGGTCAGAAGTCTAAACTCCCTCTTGCTGGGCGAATGCCAAGGGGTCAGTAAGGCTGGTTCATTCTGCAGACTCTCAGTTGAGAACCTATTTCCTATCCCCTACCCCCTTACAGCTTCCAGAGGCTGTCTGCATTCCTTCAGTGCATGGCCTTTTCCGCACTCACTCCACCTTCTTGCAACCATTGTTACCTCTCAAACTAGTGACTCTGATCTTCCTGCCTCTCTCTTTAAAAGACCCTTGTGTTTACATTAGGCTCACCCCCATCCAGGATAATCCTCCCATCTCAAAATCCTTAACTTAGTTCCCTTTGTCATAAAAGGTAGCATATGCATAGGTTCTGAGGATAAGGACATGGACTCATTTGGGGCAATGATTTGGTTTAGCACAGATAGTAACAAGGAAGGAGTAGAAATGGACATAATCATGGTTAAACATGACTTTTCCTTTTCAACACAAGTGGGGAGGAAAGAAAGGAAACACTGGGATTTCAATGCACCTCCCCTTCTCTGTGTTCAAAGACTGTTCTAGTCATTGCAATAGCCACTAACCACATGTAACTAATAAGCCCTTGATGAGGATATGCCAAATTAAGATGTGCTGAAGGTATAAAGTACATGTTAAATGTGAAAGACACTGTATGAAAAGTGCAAAATATCTCCTTATTAATTTTATATCCATTTTCTAACTTCCACTCAGGATAGCAGAGTAGGTAAACATTGTGGCTCGCCTCCTCCCATGACCACATCAAAATGACAACTAAATTACAGAACACCACCCTTGAGAACCACATGAAGACTAGTGGAACAGAAGGCCTATAACTAAGGTTATAAAGAGGAAGCCAAGTCAAGACTAGAAGGAGGCGCAGAGACTCAGAACCAGCAGGTCCCACACCCACATGTGGCAGTTAAGAATCTAGAGGGAAGTCTTGGCTGCAGAAATCCCCCCTGAGGTGGGAGGGGTCTCAGCCCGACATCAGGCTCCCCAGCCCAGAGCATCAGTGAGGGAAAGAGGAGTCCCTACAGCATCTGGCTGTGAAAATGAACAGGGACTCCATCCTCGTGAGATGGAGGGCAGCTATAAGATGGAGGGTGTCTGTCCTCTTAGAGGGCCCAAGCACAGACTCCCTCCCTCCCTCACAGTCACTAAGCTCCAGCAAAGGGACAGCAGCTCAAAAAGCATCAAGGACATAAAGGGTTCTAGAAACTGAAATGTCTGGCTTCAGGGTGAGGGCTGAAAAGGCAGCTCTCTTGGGACAGACCTGCTACTGGGCACCACAGTTCTTTGTTGACACCTTCCCCCTCCCAGCCAGCAGGCATAAGTGTTGGCAGGAGCCATGGTTCCTTTGTTGAGCCCTCCTCCTGCACAGCCAGCAGAAGCAAGAAGTTGCCTAATGTGAGTCTCCAACAACCTGCTAACACTGCTCATCCCACCCTGGTGATTACCTGAGGCGCCACCCCACCCAACTCACACATAGGCCAAACCCCTTCCAGTGGAAGCAAATGGCCTTGGCCGGCACTGAGGACTTACCTAAATTCTCTCAGAGGTCCACAAACACCAAGCAAGCAGAAGCTGCCCTCGGTGTGTCCTGTACCTCTTGCTAAGTGGCACCAAGCCTGGCCTTAGTGACAGGTGGCCTGGGTTACCAGCGTAACGTTCCCAAGCATCTTCAAGCCCAGTACAGGCAGCCACCAAACACAGATCATTTTGTATTTCCTACCAGGTGGCTCCAGTCAGAGCACAGGCAGCAAATGATCTTAATCTGTGCTTCAGCCCTGCCCCCAAGGTCCTGGAGACAACACACCTGGTGGCCAGCTTCGGACTACACCAGAACACCACACAATTAGCTCCACAAATGAAACACCCAAAGGGTGGACTCCATGGATAACAGCTCTGCTAAAGCAAACCCTACTTTGTAGGTTGAGCCTCCACACAAGGCCCCTCCACTACAGTCACAGCCCATCCTCACAGCAAGTCAATCAGAGGGTCAGTTCTACCCACTGACAAGCCAACAGCAGCCAAGACTCAACTACAAGAGGACACACACGATCCACACAACAAACACACCTGGAACACAGCTCAGGTGGAAAATGAGGCTGTACCCCTGGGCACAACAAAACTCATACTACATAAGGCCACCCTGCCAAGTGGGAGAGATGCTGCAGATCTAATACACAGAAACAAACACAGGGAGGCAGCCAAAGGAGAGGAAAAAGAACCATGTCCCAAAGGACAAATCAGAACAAAACCCCAGAAGAAGAGTCAAACAAAATGAAGGCAAGCAATCTACCAAATACAAGACTTCAATACACTAGTTATAAAGATATTTAATGAACTTACGGGAAGCATAAATAAACTCAGTGAGAACTTAAAGAAAGAGACTGAAACCATAAAATATGAGTAGTCAGAAATAAAGAATACGGAAAAAAACTTAGAGTCAATGGTGAAAGTCAAAACCTCCACCGTGTCTGCTTCATGTGCCATTTCTGCAGCGGGCCCCCGAAGCTGACTTGTTCCACCAAATTCCCCTTAGCCCAGGGGGAGCCAGGAGCATCTCCGGAGGAAGGCTCTACCTCCGGGATGGAGACAGACCTTGAAGAGCTCCAGGATAGTGCCTCTGGCTGGACCATCCTTGGTGATGACGAGATTTCCAGGCACAGTCCCAGCAACCTCACCTGCTCGGGAAGTTGGGCTCTAGGGGGACTCTCAGTAGCATCCAGAGAGCCACAAGGGGTGTTTTGACATCCCAACTGGTGAAGAAGAGCTGGACCACTCCTGTGGGAGGGCTGTACTGACAGTCTTCTGGAGCAGCTGGACACCCAGCTCAGGATCTCAGACTCTGACAGTCAGAACTAAAAATGATGTTTAGAGACCAGGGATGGATTAAGTGAGGACGCAAGGGAGGCACTGCAGGAGGAGCTGAAGGTTGTGGAACTGGAGGAAGTGAGGCTGGTCCAGGAGCTGGAGGAGGTGGAGAAGAACCAAGAAAGGGCAGCTATGGCTCTGGAGGTAGCCCGGGCAGAAACGGAGATGCTGGAGCAGCAGGAAAGGCAGTGCTACAGGGACCTCAGTGAACTGCAATGGCAACAACTGGAACTGCAGGATGAGCTGTAGAGTGTGGAGGACCGGATGCTGTACACCCAGACCCAGCTCACCTGGCTGAAGAAAACCAACACCTCCAAGGCCATATTTGAGATCTGTTGTGATGGCCCCCTGGCTATCATCAACAGCTTCAGGTTGGGCTGCGTACCCACTGTCCCCGTGAGCTGGACTGAGATCAACACAGCCTGAGGGAACACGGCCTTGCTGCTCCTGGCCCTGTCTAACACAGTCGGTCTGCAGTTTCAGAAGTACCGGCTCTTCCCCTGTAGAGACCACTGCTATCTGAAGTCATTAATAGCTGACCCCATTGAGCTGCCCATGTTCTGCACCTTTTGATTAGAACATTTAATCAATGTTTAATGGGGGCAGAGTGCTCTCTTGGATAACAAGTTTGATGAAACAATAGTGGCCTTCCTGGACTGCATACAGCAGTTCAAGGAGGAAGTGGAGAAGAGTGAGCCAGCTCTCTGGATGCCCTACAGCAGTGGTCGGCAGCCGCAGTTTGCCACTCTGTTGACTAATGAGTTTGCCAACCACTGCCCTACACCATTCACATAGGGGAGGGCCTGATGGAAGACCTGGGAGTTAGTGAATTCTACTCCATCAGAACCCACCTGAACAGGGAGGAGCAGCAGACAAAGGCACTCAAGCTCATGCTTATAAGTTTTAAGTGGAGTCTCACTTAGGTCTCCTTAAGGTATTATCACAAATAACTTGATTTGAACATTATGCTAAGTGAAATATGCCAGTTAGAGAAAGAACAAACTATAGAAACAGACTCATAGAGAATAGGCAGACAGCTCTGATGGGGAGGGAGGTCACCAACAAACCAATATTACTAGAAAAGTTAAAGGGTCTTCTTTAAGAAGAAGAAAAAAAGATTAAAAAAATATCCTATATCTATACTAATAAAAGGGTAATATGTTAATTAGACTGGATATCTTCCAGATGTCCTTCTGGTCAAAGCCACGGTGGCGGGGGCAGAGGCAGTTAGGGGCGATCAGGCAGGCAGAAGAGAGCAGTTAGGGGCGATCAGGCAGGCAGAGCAGCAGTTAGGGGCGATCAGGCAGGCAGACAGAGAGGTTAGGGGTGATTAGGCAGGCAGGCAGAGAGGTTAGGGGCAATCAGGCAGGCAGGCAGGCAGGCAGGTGAGCGGTTAGGAGCCAGCAGTCCCGGATTGCGAGAGGGATGTCCGGCAGTCAGACATCCCCTGAGGGGTCCTGGATTGGAGAGGGTGCAGGCCGGGCTGAGGGACCCCCTTCCCCCCCTGCACGAATTTCGTGCACTGGGCCTCTAGTAGTATAATAAAAGCCTAATATGCAAATTGACCAAATGGCGGAACAACCAGTCGCTATGATGCACACTTACCACCAGGGGGCAGACGCTCAACGCAGGAGCTGTCCCCTGGTGGTCAGTGCACTCCTACAGGGGTAGCACCGCTCAGCCAGAAGCCTGGCAGGCAGTAAGGAGCAAGAGGTCCCAGACTGCGGGCGGGCAGTAAGGAGCAAGGGGTCCCGGACTGAGAGAGCCCCAGACTGCAAGAGGGATGTCTGACTGCCGGCTTAGGCCCAATGCTCAGGGATCGGGCCTAAGACAGCTGGCAGACATCCCCTGAGGGGTCCCAGACTGCGAGAGGGTGCAGGCTGGGCTGAGAAACACCACCCCCCCTACCACAGTGCACAAATCTTGTGCACCAGGCCTCTAGTGAATAATAAAATAGTAATAAGTACATATCTATCAACAATTACTTAAATGAAAATTGATTAAATGTTCTAATCAAAAGATATAGGGTAGGTGAATGGACAACATAACAAAACCCAAATATATGCTGACCATAAGGAGCCCATATCAGATATAAAGACACACACAGACTCAAAGTAAAGGGATGCAAAAAGATATTTCATGCAAATGGAAACAAAAAAAAAAAAGCTGGGGTAGCAATACTTATGTCAGATAAAATGCCCTTTAAAACAACGGTTATAAAAAATATAAAGGAGGATATTTCATAATAATAACATTATCAATCCAGCAAGAAAATATAACCCTTGTAAACATTTATGCACCCAATATACAAGAACCTAAATATGTAAAGTAAATATGGACAAATATAAAGGAAGAGAATGAAGGCAATACAGTAATGGTAGAAGATGTTAACAACTCATTAACAACAACAGATAATCCAGACAGAAAATCAACAAGAAAAGAACAGCCTTAAAAGACACATCAGACTAAATGAATTTAACTGACTATTTTTAAGACATTTCAAAACAAAACACTAGAATATACATTCTTTTTTAAAATATATTTTTATTTATTTCAGAGAGGAAGGGAGAGGGAGAGAGAGGTAGAAACATCAATGATGAGAGAAAATCATTAATCAGCTGCCTCCTATGCACCCCATACTGGGGATGGAGACCACAACCCAGGCATGTGCCCCAACTGAGAATTGAACTGTGACCTCCTGGTTCATAGGTCGATGCTCAACAATGCTGGCCAGGCAGAATATACATTCTTTTTAAGCACACATGGAATATTTTCCAAAATAAACTGCATATTATGAAACCAAAAAAGTCTCAATTGACCTACTTAAGAAGACTGAATTCATGTCAAATATATTTTCTAAACAAAATTATATGTAACTAAATATTAATTAGAAGAACAAAACTTAAAAAAAAAATGGAGGCTATTAGGGAGGGAGAAAAAGATGGCTGAATAGGCAGACCTGTCATGCACCTCATCCTAGGACCAGACTGGAAATACAACTAAATTGGAGAACATTCACCACGAATTACCCACTGAAGTGCAGCTGAGGAGGAAACATATCAAGGAAGAACAGAAAACACCTGGAGACAGCACCTCCACAATAGCTCACATGACGTGGTCAGGGGTGAGCCACATAGTCAGGAAGTCTGAAAGGAGACTTCATCCACGAATGGGACAATAACATTCAAGACCCAACTACAACAGGAGAACTCAAACAACTCAAGTAAGGGGCTTTCCTAGAGCACCCATCACAGGAGATCTAAAAGACTGCACCACTGGGTCCCACAAAACACTTTCTATGTAAGACCAGCCCACAATGTCTGGGAGGCATAACAGTTTGATCTAATACATAGAAACAAAAACAAAGAGAGAGAAAAAATGGGGAGACAAAGAAACACCCCCAAATGAAAGAAAAGGAGGAATCATTAGAAAAAAACTAAATGAATTAAAGGCAAGCAATTTGTCAAATAAAGAATTCAGAGTAATGGTAATAAGGGTGCTCAAACAATTCAGTGAGAACTACAAGCAACTTAGAATTATAAGGAAATTAGTGAAAATTATAAGGGACTTAATGGGAACTACACCAACTTGAAAAGAGAGGTTGAAACATTAAATAAAAATCAATTGGAAATGAGGAATGACATAGTTGAAATAAAGAACACCCTATAAGGATTCAAGAATAGACTATAAGCCAAAACCGGTTTGGCTCAGTGGATAGAGCGTCGGCCTGCGGACTCAAGGGTCCCAGGTTCGATTCCGCTCAAGGGCATGTACCTTGGTTGCGGGCACATCCCCAGTAGGGGGCGTGCAAGAGGCAGCTGATCGATGTTTCTCTCTCATCGATGTTTCTAACTATCCCTCCTCTCCCTTCCGCTCTGTAAAAAATCAATAAAATATATTAAAAAAAAAAAAAAGAATAGACTATAAGAAGCTGAGAACCAAATCAATGAATTAGAAGACAAGGTAAAAAAAAAAAAATACCCAGTCAGAGTAGCAAATAGACAAAAAATTTAAAAGCAGGAGAGTCTAATGAATTGGGACAACATGAAATATAACAACATTTGCATTATAGGGGTATCAGAAGGAGCAGAATCTGAGAAAGGAACAGAGATTCTGTTTGAAGAAATAATGGCAGAAAATTTCCCCAACCTGGTGAAAGAAAAAGTCACTCAAGTTTGGGAAACACAAAGAGTCCCAGCCAAGGTAAACCCCAAAAGACCCACACCTAGGCACATATTAATTAAAATGGCAAACATTAAAGACAAAGAAACAATCTTAAAGGCTAAAAGAGAGAGACAGAAAGTTATCTACAAGAGAGCTCCCATTAGACTGTAGGCTGACTTCTCAATAGAAACACTTCAGGCTAGAGCAGCCTTGGGCAAACTATGGCCCGCGGGCCGGATCTGGCTGTTCTATCTGGTTCTCTTGCTCTCCCCTCCACTCCTTTACTTTGAATTTATATTAGTTCACACAAACACTCCATCCATGCTTTTGTTCCGGCCCTCCAGTCCAGTTTAAGAACCCATTGTGGCCCTCGAGTCAAAAAGTTTGCTCACCCCTGGGCTAGAGGGAATAGCATGAAGTATACAAAGTAATGAAAACCAAGGGACTAAACCCAAGACTACTCTATCCAGCAAGGCTATCTTTCAAAACTGAAGTTGAAATAAAGAGCTTTGCAGACCAAAAAAAAGGCTAAAAGAGTTTATTACCACCAAGCCATCACTGCAAGAAATGCTAAAGGGACGGTTTTAAGAAGAAATAGAGAGAAAGAGGAGAGCACATGCATAAAGAATAAGAATGGCAATAAATAATTACCTATCAATAATAACCTTAAATGTAAATGGCTTATATGCTCCAATCAAACAACACACAGTAGCCAAATGGATAAGGAAATATGACCCATATATATGCTGTCTACAAAAGACTTACCACAGAACAAAGGACTCACACAGAATGAAAGTTAAGAGATGGAAAAAATTTTCTAGGCAAATGGAAATGAATAAAAAAGCTGGATAGCAACACTCTTATCTGACAAAGTAGACTTCAAAGTGAAGGCCATAACAAGAGATAATGAAGGACACTTCATAAAACTAAAGGGAACAATACAACCAGAGGATATAACTCTGGTAAACATATATGCACCCAATACAGGAGCATCCAAATATATTTTAGAAGTTCTAGAGGATTTTAAGGAAGAGATCGAAAGCAATACAATCATAGTAGGGAACTTTAACACCCATTGATATCACTGGATAGATCTTCTAGACCCTAGTAAAAAACGTAATGTTTTGCCCTGAAATCAGGAAACAGAAAACAGTGCCTGCTCTTTCTACTTTATTCAACACTAGAGGCCCAGTGCATGAAATTCGTGCACGGTGGGGTCCCTAGGCCTGGCCGGTGATCAGGGCCAATCAGGTTCCCCGCCTCCCCCCCTCCTCCTTCCCTCACTGCCCACGTCCACCGCCACCCACCCCTGGTTTCCCGTCCCAGTCCGGGGCCTGGCCCCGATCAGGCAATCGGGACCTGCTGCCCTGGGGGAGAGACTGGGAGGGTGGCCAGCAGCCCCAACCAGGCAATCTGGGCCTGCGGGCTATGAGCAGCTCCGGCTTTGAGCATCTGCCCCCCGGTGGTCAGTGCGCATCATAGTGACCAGTCGTTCCAGTTGTTCCAGTTGTCTGTCATAACGGTCACTTCGGCTTTTATATATACAGATTGTTGGGATTCTTTCTACCCAGGGAAATTAGATAAGAAAAGAAACAAAAGGTGCCCTGGCTGTTGTCACTCAGTTGGTTGAGCATCATCCTATGTGCCAAAAGGTCACCAGTTCAATTCTTGGTCAGGGTACATACCCCGGTTGAGGGTTCAATCCCTGGTCAGGATGCATAGAGGAAACAACCGATCAATGTCTCTTTTACATCAATGTTTCTCTCTCTGTGTGTCCCTTCCTCTCTCTCTAAAATCAATAAAAAGCATATTTTTTTAAAAAAAGAAAGAAAGAAAGGCATCCATGTTGGAAAGGAAGAAGTAAAACTATCTCTATGCATAGATGGCACGATCTTGTATATAGAACATCCTAAAATATCCACTAAAATACTCTTAGAACTAAAAAAGCTAGCCCTACAAGGTTCTAAGACACAAGATCAATGTACAATCATCATACTAAGTTCTGTTGCTCAGTGCTGATCACATTACTTATTAAACATCATTTTCCCCAAAAGACAAGCCAAGATGTATCTCTGTAAATCCCTCTTAAAAGCTAAAACATATTCCCCAGACATCCTTATTCACCATAGCATTGTCAGGAATAACAGCGTTCCTGGCACTGGGCACTCGATAAATATTTAAATGAATAAATATTTAAGTGAATTAATGCTGGGAGGACTTTATCCTCTTAGGGAGTGTAGAAGCACAGCACAGTCCGCATTCAGTCTGAGTTCAGGTCCCAGATGTGCTACTTACTGGCTGTGTGACCTAGCCCAGGTTATGTTGCTATTCTGCTTCCTCCTCAGTAAAACAGGAATAATAAAGCTTTTGGGGAAACAAATTAGTGCATATATGCAATGTGCTTAGAACAGTGTCTAATATAAAGTAAATGTGCTGTAAGTTTTACTATGTTATTAGAGTCACTCTCAAAAATTCAACTTTGACAAATATAAACAGCACTAGAGGCCCGGTGCACAAAATTCATGCACTTGGGGGTGGGGTGTCCCTCAGCCCAGCCTGCACCCTCTCCAATCTGGGACCCCTCAAGTGATGTCCGACTGCCCACTTAAATGGGCAGTCGGACATCCCTATCACAATCTAGGACTGCTGGCTCCCAACTGCTTGCCTGCATACCTTCCTGATTGCCCCTAACCGCTTCTGCCTGCCAGCCTGATCATCCCGTAACCACTCCCCTGCCAGCCTGTTTGCCCCTAACTGCCCTCCCCTGCTGACCTGGTCACCCCTAACTGCTCTCCCCTGCAGGCCTGGGTCCCTCCCAACTGCCTTTCCCTGCAGGCCTGGTCGCCCCCAACTTCCCTCCTCTGCTGGCTTGGTCACCCCTAACTGCCCTCCCTTGGAGGCCTGGTTCCTCCCAACTGCCCTCCCTTGCTGGCCATCTTGTGGTGGCCATCTTGTGTCCACATGGGGGCAGGATCTTTGACCACATGGGGGCAGCCATCTTGTGTGTTGGAGTGATGGTTAATCTGCATATTACTCTTTTATTAGATAGGATAGAGGCCCGGTGCACGGGTGGGGGCCAGCTGGTTTGCCCTGAAGGGTGTCCCGGATCAGGGTGGGGGTTCCCTTGAGGCATGGGGCGGCCTGGGCGAGGGGCCTGTGGTGGTTTGCAAGCCAGCCACACCCCCTGGTGACCCAAGAGGAGGCCCTGGTATCTGGGGTTTATTTATCTTCTACAATTGAAACTTTGTAGCCTGGAGCAGAGCCAAGCCTTCTGCTTGCTCTGTGGCGGCAGCCATTTTTGGGGGGATTTATGTATCTTCTATAATTGAAATTTTGTAGCCTTAAGCGGAGGCCTGGGCTGGCCAGGGTGTGCAGAAAGCTTGGCTTCCTCCATCGCCCGGGGCAACCCTAGCCTCCTGCTCTTTCCAGCTCCGAGGCTGCCGCCATTTCTATTTGGGTTTATTTATCTTCTATCATTGAAACTTTGTAGCCTTGAGTGGATGCCTAGGCCGGCAAGGGCAGGCGGAAAGCTTGGCTTCCTCCATTGCCGGGGAAACCCAAGCCTCCCTCCTGCTCTCTGTGGCCGTAGACATCTTGGTTGGGTTTATTTGCATATTTGCTCCTGATTGGCTGGAGGGCATGGCTGGTGGGTGTGGGTTGTGGGTGTAGCAGAGTGATGGTTAATTTGCATATTACTCTTTTATTAGATAGGATATATAATGCAACATCTACTATAACATCAGGAAGTTTATAGCACTCTCCCAATGCTGCACCTTGGCCGACACTGTTAATAATCACAGCACTCTTTTTCCAGAGCCTGTCTCAGAATTCTCAATACGCGTCTCCAGTCAGCCCAGATGGCAGAAAACATTAAAGCTGTTTGCAGTCTTGAGTTGCTTCTATTAACCATTCTACCAAAACTGCACCAGAACTCAACTCTTGCTCTACAGGTTTGACCTTGTACCATACCAAGAAATTCCCTCCCCACCAAAAAAACAGGCTATCACTGATTCCCAACTACTAATGTGCTACTGGCCATAGAATATTGAGTTACACCCCATGTTTATTCTGCAAATGAGTATTAATTAATGACCAGTGCCAATGTCAACTTCTAGAGAACATCTTTCAGTGAGTCACAGCAGCCTTTTGCCAGTTCCTAGAACATGCCACGTTTTGTAGGTGCTTCAGGCCTTTGCATATATTGCTTCCTCTATCTGGAATAATGTTGCCCTGGCTAAAATAGGTGATCCTGTTATCTTTATCAAAACTGTTTATTTCCTCCTGTGAATTTATCTCTTGTTACTTGACGGTTTACCATCTATTATCTCCAACTACAATGTAAACTCCATGGGCCAGGGCACTTGCTGAATTATTTATCACTTACTGTATACTCTGGCAAATAAGGAGGAACAGGTATAAATGGATGGGTGGATGGAGTTAGACAAATGGATTCTGTTAGTACAAATTGGACTTAATTTCTTATTCCCTAAAGTGAGTATCAATAGGTTAAAAAAATAAAGATCAGAATAATAATCTTTAAGGTAAAAATATATTTAGTAGATGGTATTTACCACAACAGAAAAGTATATTAAAGCACTTTAGAAGATTTTTCTATAAAAATGTTGGAAACGACCCAGTTTCCTTTAGCCCTAAGTCAGTCATCTAGAAAATGAAATCAACCAGAATATCCAAATTGCTAAGCACTCCAGCTAATCAAAATATTATAAATTGCTGATACATAATGACTCTAGGCTGCAAAATATTTTAAAATTACTCACCATTATACCTAACATACATTCTGTTAATAACTAAAATGATATTCCTAGAAATTAAATCTCAGCTACCATGCCCGATGTTAGTGGTCTACTTAGCTAAAATGATGGCATAATAGTTGAAGCCAAATAGACACATTCCACTGGGAATCAGCTGGTCTATACTGATGGCAGATAAACAGTCACCATTAATTAGTCAAGACAAAAAGATATGGTCACTACATTTTATTCTACATAAAATTTTCTGACTCTAGAAAGGACAAAGATGGAGGTGAAACTGATTAACAGCAAAAAAGACAAATTTCTCTAACTCTAGTTATAGAGAATATAGGTGATTCTAAAACTGTTAAACCCACCTTTAACAACAATTAAATTTATTTTTCTATAAGAGTCTACAAGGAAAAAATCTAATTTCAGAGAATATTTGTCAATACCAATGGATCTTTCTCCTATTTTATATCTTGATCTTAATTATGTTTCTATTGTTTTAAACATTTTAAAAACAGCAACTTGTTTTAAAGTATCTAACAAGAGAATAAATTAGATTACAATAAAATTTATTTTCCCATTTTATTCTCTTCTCCTTTGAGATATTCTCCCACTAGTAATTATCGATTACTACTAGTTAAAAGCTCTTGTTTGTGGCTTACATATAAAAATATTCAATGCCCATGAATATAACTAACGACTTCAATTATACAAAACCAGAGAATCCTACCAGTATACCTGCATTTCACTGAATCTTCTTTTAAAAATGGTGAACCATGATTTGTATTGCAGTCACCTATATTGAATCTAACCAACAGTATTAAAAAAAAACAAACATAAAATAAAAAATTATCTAAAATACTTTGTACCTTTCCTTGGAAGTCACCTGATTTTTTCATTTTGTGTGTGTGTATCTTTATCTTCCTGGTTGCTCTTCTTAATATTAGGTAAATGTTAATATCGATTTGTATGCCCTGAACTTAAATTAATAGAGCAGCGGGAGGTTTCAGAGCGAGTGCTCATTAAAGAATGGAAGCTGGACTAGGATGAAAAATTGGCAGCAGGCTGACAAGGGCCTTCAAGGCAGGAATGCATCGAGCTCCTCAAAGAGAAGTTCAAATGCGTACTGACAGTTCCCTAATTTCTTGAACTTTCTTATATTATCTTTTTTCCCCTCTCACTACTCCAATGCTCTCCACTGAGTTGGTCATATACCGTTGCCTCTCTACCTTTCCTTTTTCTATTCACCTTTCAGCATAATCTCAACTTTCAGCTTCCACGTCCTTCTTGGATGCACAATTGTCTTTCCTCACAGATTTAGCACATTCTAGAGCTGATTTACCAATTTAGCATAGTGCTTAAGGCCAGGATACTTTAGAGCAGGGGTAGGGAATGTCAGGCCTGTGGGACATAAAACACCCTTGAAATCATCTCTGGCCCTGCCGAGGCATTAGGGGTGACTGAATTAAATGTTTGACCAAAAATAGCAGGCTAATTTTTTAAGCTGGTAATTTTGTATGGCCCATGAATGGGGTTATAAATATCCAAATGGCCCTTGACAGAAACAAGTTTCCCCACCCATGCTTTAGAGGTACAAAAAAGTGTTTAATTTTAATTTCTTTTGAAATCAGAAGGAAAAAAATGAATACAATAATGTTAAACACATAATAATGAATTATGTTTATCTTTATATCAATGCAATTATAATTCTTACAATAAATTAGATTACTAATGGAGAAACGTACCCACAAAGGCAACATTTTCTAGGGCACACAGAAGTCATAATGGGCCCTGAGTTCCTCTGAATCAGCTCAGCCTCACATCCCTCCCCACTAGCCTCAGGGGGAACACCCAGACCAGAGGTAACTGTATGAGTATTTATTTCAAAACCTGACTTATGGTGATGGTTGCATAACTCACTAAATTTATTGAAAATTATCACATGGTCACTTGAAATAGAGTGAATTTTATGGTATGTAAAATATAACTCATGAAAATTGTAAAAAAGGATATAGAATAAAAAAGAAAAGCAGAAACACAGTTGCATCTAAAGACACAAAAAGATAAATTTCAGATTACAATATTTCTTTGAAATTCAAGTTTATCCATGAAATTGTGCTATAATAATGAGAGTTAAAATTTTATGTACCCTAAATATAAACAATACTATAAACATGGAGAAAGAATAGTGACAACAAAAATGCCAAAACATTCTGTATGTGAAATAATTATTTAAGTTTGGTGCTAAAAAAAAACTAACTCATTGTAGTGGTAATTATGAGAGCCTGGTTGCAATTAAGTACAGGAAGGATATTAAAACTTCCAATAGATATTTCTGTAAGCCACAACAGAAGAATAAGAGCAACAGAATAACTGGAACCACATCCCAAACCACTTCCTTGTTATTTACCAATATTATCTAAAGATTACTGTTTAGATGCTGATGTCAGACAATCTTCAGTTGACAACTTTAAATCATATTAAGACTAAAAAGAAAATCAAAGAATTTTATGAAAAGGGTTAAAAGTTTATAGCCATGAAACTCCAAAAAAATTGATGCCCACTGAAAACCACATCCCGGCCACTGTCATATCTGTACAATGTAATGGTTTTGTTGTGGTTGAGGCAATCATCTCTGAGTTAATAATTAGCTACTATTCAACTATTCAAATCAGTGTAATTTGTCTATTGTACATTAGATCACGTTTAAGAGAGGAAGTACAAAATTTCATTTTTAGCAACTGATGTTAAATGTTACAAACATTCATTTGTAATTCTATAATGTAATCAAAATGAGTAGAAAAGTATGTTTTTTACCACTGTATGAAATCACAGGCATTCTTCAGGCAGGTAAAATTAGGTGCTAATATAATTTACTTAATGCAGGGTGAACATTTATATAAAAAAGAAATGAATACAGTTTTTAAGGGAGAAGTTTCCTATTATGTTATTTGTAAACTATCTGGAAATAGCACTTCTCATTTTTATAAAGCAAATTTTAATTATTTTGTGGTTTGGTTTTTGGATCTGGAGTATGTGAATGTTATCTTAAATGAAAAGACTAAGTGAAGTTAGTCAAGATTTCTATATTATGAAAAGTTATAATAATTATGATAAATCACTGTCAATAACCAAATTTTTCATCTCAGCACATTTATAACACTGTGAAATATTTTTTATAATGTAATAAAATTAATACTAGTCATCGGCAGAATACTTTCAATTTACAAAGATTTTTTTATATCCTTTATTGAGTTAGATCCTTAAAATAACACAGTATATTAGTATACTGAACATTGGTGGTTGGTTCCCCAATGTCCATTTCCCCTTCCTCTGACCAAAAAAATAACCACACCTTTCTTTGGGGGAAATCACCTCTCTGTAGTCATAGCCCTATGATTTGAGTGAAGTTAACCCCAACACTAGTGCCAGGAATGGCTCAAGGCAATCAGCCTACTCTTTCATGCCTCATTAATAGGTTCAGGAATAGTCATTTAGCCCAGTGAAAATATATGGAAAAGAAACATTCCAAATGAAAGAACAGAACAAAACTCCAGAAAAAGAACTGAACACAATGGAGACAAACAATCAACCAGATGTAGAGATCAAAACATTGGCTATAAGGATGCTCAAAAAACTTAGGGGAAGAGTAGATGAACTTAGAACTTCAGCAATGAAATAGGAAACATGAAAATGTAAAACATAAAAAGAACCAGTCAGAAATGAGGACTACATTACATGGAATCAAAAGTGGAGTAGATTCAGCAGAGAATCAAATCAAAGATTTAGAAGATGAGGAAGTAAAAAACAACCAAATAGAACAGCAGAAGAAAAAAATCCAAAACAATTTAGGATAATATAAAGAGCCTCTGAGACAACTTCAAGCACACCAAAGTTAGCAACGGGGCTGGGGGGGGGCGGGGGAGGGGAGGGGAATGACAGAAGGAGAAAAGAGTAAAGATTTGAAACTGATGTGAACAAAGAATGATGAAAAACTTCCCTAACTTGGTGAAGGATATAGACATACAAGTCCAGGAAGTGCAGAGAGTCCCAAACAACATGAACCCAAAGTGGTCCACATCAAGACACATCATACTTAAAATGCCAACGGTTAAAGAAAAAGATAAAATCTTAAAAACAATAAAAGAAAAGCAGTCAGTTACCTACAAGGGAGCTCCCATAAGGCTGTCAGCTGATGTCTCAACAGGAATGTTGCAGGCCAGAAGGGATTGGCAAGAAATATCGGCAAGACCTATAACCAATATTACTCTACCCAACAAAGCTATCATTTAGAAACAAAGGACAGAAAAGAGCTTCCCAAACAAGAAAAATCTAAAGGACTTAAATATCACCAAATCAGTATTACAAAAAATGTTAAAAGATCTTCTTTAAGAAGGAGGGAAAAAATCAAAAATACTAATAATAAAATGGCAATAAATACCTATCAGCAAATACTTTAAATGAAAATGAATTAAATGCTCCAATCAAAAGCCACATGAAGGCTAAATGGATAACAAAATAAGACCTCTATATATTTCACTTACATGTAGAATCTTGAAAACAGAATAAATGAACAAGCAGAACAGAAATGAACTCATAGATACAGAAAACATTTTGACAGTTACCGGATGGCAGGGGGGTTGAGGGAACAGGTAGAAAACAGGTTGAAGGAATTAAGAAATACAAATTAGTAGTTACAGAATAGTCAGGAGATATAAAGTCCCGCATAGGGAAGATAGTCAATAATGTTGTAATAACTATGCATGGTGTCAGATAGGTACTAGATATATCAGGGTGATCACTCATCCTATATAATAAAAGAGTAATATGCAAATCGACCAATCGGCGGAACCGGTCGCTATGACGCGCACTGACCACCAGGAGGCAGATGCTCAACGCAGGAGCTGCCCCCTGGTGGTCAGTACGCTCTCACAGGGGGAGCGCTGCTCAGCCAGAAGCTGGGCTCACCTCTGACAAGAGCAGCGGCAGTGGCGGGAGCCTCTCCCGCCTCCGCTGTAGGTGGACATCCCCCGAGGAGTCCCTGACTGTAAGAGGCACAGGCTGGGCTGAGGGATGCCCCCCCCTCAGCGCATGAATCTCATGCACCGGGCCTCTAGTAAGTTATATAAATATATAATCACCGGGTTATAAACCTGAAACTAATATAATATTATATGTCAACTGTAATTAAAGAATAAAATATTATTTAAAGTAAAAATTTTAAAAATAAATAGAAAAATACTGTTTTCAATCTCCAATTGGTTGAATCTGGAGATGTGAAACCCAGGGATATGGAAAGCAGACTATATACTTATTGGGGAAAAAAATACATGTATAAGTAGACCAATGAAGTTCAAACCCATGTTGTTCAACAGCTAACTGTATACAATGAAACATTTTTCGGCCAAAAAAAAAGGAAAGTCTGTCACTTTCGGCATCATGGATGAAGCTTGAGGGTATTATATTCAGTGAAATAAGTCAGAAAAAGACAAATGCCATATGATCTCACTTATATAACAGGGTATAGGGTATTAAAAACAAGTCTCACAGTTAATTAACTAAATTAACCAAGAATTAAATATACTAACAAAACGTATAGCCTAAAATATTAATAGTTTCATATTAAACATGTTACAGGCAGCAGCAGTCCCAGTTCCCCTTTTCGCCAACCTCGACCACAGGAGTATAGCAGACGCCAATGGCTGGCCAGGCCTACAACATCCTGTCCCCAGAAATAGAACCCGCAGAGAGAAAAGATGCCAGACGCTGATACCCATGAAAGAGAGCATCAAAACCACCCGATGTGAAACTACACATTGCCAGAATTCCTTAGTTCCCTTCTTCCCATGATCCCCCTTTTGCCTACCCTGAGATATTAAGATGGTTGTTAAAGCATAAGCCTGCTCTCTTCTCAGGATGTCAGCATCTAAATAAATCACTTTCCTTACATCAGCACCTGTGTCACGTGTTTGTCTTCATGGTGTCAGGCAAAAGAACCTGAGGGTTTTTTGGGCTGGTTTCACTTACATGTGTAATCTAAAATATTTTTTTAATTTAAAAAAAATACCAAGCTCATAGATACAGAGAACAGAAAGGTGATTGCCAGAGGCAGGGGATGAGATTGGGCAAAATGCGTAAAGGGGGTCAAAAGGTACAAACTTCCAGTTATAAATAAGTCATGAGGATGTAATATACAGCATGGTAACTGTAGTTAATGTTACTGAATTATATATTTGAAAGTTGCTAAGAGAGTGGATCTTAAAAGTTCCCATCACAAGAAAAAAAAGTTATAACTGTGGTGACAGATGTTAACTAAATATTGTGGGGATCATTTCACAGTATATACAAATATCAAATCATTATGTTGTAGATATGAAACTAATATAATATTATATACCAATTTTTAAAAAGGTGGTTAACTGCTGGTGGGAATGCAGACTGGTGCAGCCACTGTGGAAAACAGTATGGAGTTTCCTCAAAAAACTAAAAATGGAACTCCCATTTGACCCAGTGATCCCACTTCTAGGAATATATCCCAAGAAACTAGAAACACGAATCAGAAAGGATATATGCACCCCTATGTTCATAGCAGCACAATTCACCATAGCTAAGATTTGGAAACAGCCTAAGTGCACAGCAGCAGATGAATGGATTAAAAAACTGTGGTACATCTACACAATGGAATACTACGCTGCAGTAAAAAAGGAGTTCTTACCATTTGCAACAACATGGATGGAGATGGAGAGCATTATGCTAAGTGAAATAAGCCAGGCAGAGAAAGATAAATATCACATGATCTCACTCATTTGTGGAATATAATGAACGGCATAGACTGATGAACAAGAACAGATCCAGAGACTGAGAAACGTCAATCAGAACCTCAAACCTCAGGGAAGGAGGGGGTCGGTGGGAGTAAGGGGGAGAGATCAACCAAGGAACTTGTGTGCATGCATATGAGCCTAATCAATGGATGCAGACAACAGGGGGGTGGGACGTGAGTGGGGGTTGGGGGGAAATAGGGGAATAAGGACACATATGTAAAAAAATAATAAAAAAATAAAAATTAAAAAAATAGAAAAGAAATTGTTAAGTAACAAGAACACCTAAGAACGTCTTTCTTGCCATGCTAGCAGTCATCAGCTGTACGGTAATATTATCTGGGGAAAATGGGTAAGTATTTTGGACTTATGTTCCTGACCCTTCATGGGTAAGAGCCCTTATGTGGGCTGATCCCCCGCCTAATGTAGTCACCAATAATACCAAACACCTTGGTCATCCAGGAGGACCATGGGTGGGGCAAGGAAGTATAATTACACAGGGGTCGCCACCCAGCTTCCATTTAGTATGACACAAAATCAAACCACTGCTCCTTTGTGTGTAAAATTAAAGAGAGTTTTCTGGCTTGCGTGGACACCAAAGGAAGGGACTATCACTACTTGCTCCTGGGAGAGGTGCAGAAAATGTAACTAAGACCTTGTCTATACAAAAAGAAATTGACAGCCAGTTTGAAATGGAATTGCCATGGCCTAGAGCAAAGAATATCCTTACATGATATTATTCTAAAATGTCATTATAATTTTTCCCAGATTTGTATTATCCCCATTACCTATAATAGTACCTCACACCCTTGGGAATCAATAAAAAATCATCTTTTTGGTGCTTGGAGACAAAGGTAACACATCTCTTGATATTTTAGAATTACAACAGCATAATGTACAGTTATCCCAAACAAACTTACAAACTAATTCTTTGAATGTCTGGCAGCAATTTAAAAAGGACATGAAAGGATTTAATCCCTTCCACTGTGTAGAGGGCCCTCTAGGAAGGCACCTGAGCATTCTATATTGGCCTCTCTTTCCCTTTTGGCCAAGAGGGACTCTCTTCTCACAATCCAATTGCCCACAGCTGTTGCCTGTGCTTTCTGTTCATGCTGAGGTTGAAGCCTCGTGGTGGCTGGTACCATGGATCTATCTCTCGCCCAGTGGGGTGAGCTGGGCCCTCCCTGGAGAAGAAACCTGGGTTCCCCAAGATATGTGATCAGTGCCGGGGACCCACCAGCAAGCGAGGGGATCCCAAGGCAGGTGCTGGGCATGGAGGCCATGGGGGCATAGGCTACCAAGGAGACAGAACTGAACCTCACATCACCCTGCTTGGTCCCGGAGGATGGCTGGTTAGCTAGAGACGGGTAAGATTCCTCAGGGAAGGAACAACCTAAGACAGGCACAGTCGCAGAGGGGCCATCAGGAGAGAACTAGGGGGTCAACAGAGGTGGGGCACAGACCCTCACCCCCCCCAACTTTGCAGGGGCCTGAATCCTCACCCCTTCTGAGGGAAGTCTGCCCCCATGGCTGCTTCGCTTCCCATGCCCAGCTCAAATCGGGACCCAGGTAACAGACAGAGACTTGGCCGACAGCAGCTGCCCTCTCACTGCAACAAGACTTGTTTGGATTGTCTTGTACCCATGGTGTGGGGAAGTGGGTTTTTGATATCTAAATCCAGCCTAGCACCAGGAATGCTCAGGGCCTACTCAAGAAGGCAAATAATCCTTTCCACTAATATTTACAGGGTAAAATAAGATTGTTGTTAGAGTATTAAATTTGACAGTAAAATAGTAGTCAAGTTCTCAGACTAATTTAAATTGGCTAAGTGAAATAAGCGAATATTCTAGAAAAATTAATGGTACAGGACAAAAAGCTGTTCCTAAAGTGTTAACTAAAATTTTTATTGGTAGCTCAACTCATGGTAAAATTGCATAACAGGTAATGAACCTAAAGCAGTCATATTTTAGTGCAAAAAATTAAAATTTAAAAGCTATCAAGACTACATTATAAAATTTCCAAAAGCCTCCTAATATTTAAATCAAAAAAGGGGGGATAGTAGAAGAATATCATGTAAGTAAAAATATCCTGTAAGTAAATTACATCTAGAAAATTTTTACTTTAGAAAATTAACTTTCATTTGTAATGCTAACAGCAAGACACCCATGAAAAACACACATGGTGTCAAAACAAGCCAAAGGAAAATTGTTTGGGCAAAAAATGAAAAAGGATCCCAAGTCAAATTTATAGAAAAGATTCCTTTATTAACCTTTGGTTGAGAATATGTTTGTATATTTTCAGAAAACAACTCCAAGACCCTGTGGATTCCTGCAACAGAGAGGAATTGACAGGACTGCTCCAGCCATGAAGACAGAGGAGAAACAGTCCAGAGATGGAAGACGCTGACGACGCCTTGCCATACTAGCAGTCAGCAGCTGTGCGTCGCCACAGGTTGCCCAGGACCAAACCAGAGAGGGTCGGACCTGCATTACCACCATTTGTCCACCATCCAGAACTGAAATATCATTGCTGACATGTACACATAAGGAACTGTTTGACATTGAAATTGGGACTCAAAAGAACTGTTGGCCCAGAAAGAAACTCACTACAGACTGATTCATTTGCCTCTCAGCATAACCATTATTGCTTGTCTCATTTTCGGTTCTTATAAGTGTATTTCTAGTATCACATGATCTCACTCATCTAGGGGAAATAGTGAACAACATAAACTGATGAACAAGGACAGACCCGGAGACAGGGAGGCATCAATCGGGCCGTCGAACCTCGGAGGGAAGGTGGGGAGGGTGGGGGGAGGGGGAGAGATCAACCAAGGGACTTGTATTCATGCATATGGGCCTGACCTGTGGTTACGGACAGCAGGGGGGTGGGGGCATGCATGGGGAGGGGTTTGGGATGGGAACGGGGGGATGAGGACAAATATGTGATACCTTAATCAATAAAGAAATTTTTTTTAAATGTGGTTAATGAGTTTTAAATGCACTAATAATCTTAGCAACCTCTGATTGCATTAGTTTGCTACAGCACAATAGGCTAAGTCACTGCTTGCCAAAAGCAACTCATATTAACATTAGTTGTTTATCAAGTGCCCTAAGTCAATGGTTCTCTACCTTTTTCTAGCAAACCTAGGGGCCATGAGACATACCCATTGGTAACAACTGATCTCCAACTGATTTCAAAAGATTGGTTGAGTCTGTTATTTGACAAATACTAGTCAGGGATACCAATGTGAGTAAGAACAAATATTATTCCTGCACGCATGAAACTTACAGTCTCAAGGAGTAACATGAACAATAAATATAGACACACACCCAAAATGGCTGGTATATATGCATTAAGTTTGCACTTACTGTTCCCTCACTTTGAAACAACCCTAGCAGTGAGTCTACCTGTATCCAACCCCATCCCCAGAAAACCACAGAACCACAGACTTTGACATTGTAAATCACTGTGTTAGGTGCTGGAAGAGAATTAAACTCCACAATACTTTTTCCAAAGCTAATTAATTAGTCATTAACATATATGTAAAGCAATCTAGGTAGAGATCAGGAGACATAAGTCCCAAATCCAGGCCTGGCTACATAATTTGTAAGTACTGGAGCAAAATAAAAAAATGTATGGCCTCTTCTTAAAAATGACTACGAATTTCAAGGCATGACAACAAAACTTTTAAACTAAGCCTAGGGCCCTCGGTGACTGAACTGGTCACATACCATGAACTCTTCAAGGCATCCATACTTATTGGATGTGCAACCATTAGCCAGTCACTTAACTAATCTCAGGTTCCTTACAGATGCAACATTAGGGGAAGGAAAAAAAACTTTCAGCTTCTTCCCATAACTAACATTTGTGTTTCTCTGGTAAAGAGATAGATCATTTAGAGAGAATTCTTTTACCATTTATGTAATCATTAAAATTATGACTGTGACTCAAAGCTAGTGTTGAAAACCCATATACAGTATTTCACCTTCACACACTTCTTTAATTTTGCCTAAGAGAAAAAAAAAATCTCCAAAGCAGTATTCTAAGTTTATTATTTTCCCATGTATGCCATTTAAATATGAAATATCCAACTGAAGTCTCTGTCTATAGAGTAATTTTCCCTATAGTAAAATGTCTACTTGTACAAATTAAATATTTTTTTGTATCCCTAAAAAATTACCTAGTCAGAATCAGCTTCACATATGGTACAGCAACTGGGTCTGCTCTAGTTAAAAAGAGGCAAAATGTCCATTTGAAAGAGAGTTAACCCTTTTATTCCATTGGTTTAGTATTTAGCATAACATAACTGATAACTATCTAAACCAGGGGTTCTTAATCTAGAATCCATGGAAAGAATTATGAGACCTAATTAACCTGAATAGAAAAAATATATATTGCCCAGCTGGTGTGTCTCAGTGGTTGAGTGTCAACCCATAAACCGAGAGGTCACCAGTTCAATTCCCCAGTCAGGGCACATGCCCAGGTTGCAGGCTCAATACCCAGTAGGGAGCGTGTAGGAGGCAGCCATTTGATCTTCCTTTCTCATCAATGTTTCTATCTCTCTATCCCGCTCCCTAACGTCCTCTCTAAAATCAATAAAAACATATTTTAAAATATTTTTTAATAAAAAAAAATATATCTTTATTTTCATCAAACTCTAAACAAAGTTTAGCATTTTCCTCAATTATGAATATAGGTAACAAATCAACAAACACAGGACTGGTACCACAGTAGTACCTATGACTTGATCACTAATAAATAATATATTTTTTTTCTATCATAGTTATTGCATCTATTTTAAATATTGTTTATGCTCAATACCTCAAAATGACAATAGTTGAGGAGAAACCAAGATGGCGGCATAGGTAAGCATCTAAACTGCTGCCTCGCACAACAATTTCAAAACTACAACTAAAAGACAGAACGGACACCATCCAGAACCACAGGAAAGCTGGCTGAGTGAAAATTCTACAACTAGAAGGAAAGAGAAAAGCTCACAGAGAATTGGAGGTACGGCAAAGGGTCTTTGTGCGTGCAGAGAGGAAGGGCGGCTGAGAGCCTGGCTGACTTTCTCTGGCGGAAGGGGGAAGGAAGCCTCCGACCACACTGAACCCCAGTTCTGACTGCACTGAACCCCAGTTCCGGGTGAGCTCCTGGGGACCCACGCTCTTGTGGGGGGAGTCTGGACTCTCGGGCGGAGACTCGAGAGCCGGAGAAGGCAGAGGTCTGAAGGCGCACGCGTGCCAGTGCGCACTAAGGCTGCGGAGGTTGCCACAGGCTTTCCCTAGTGGAAGGGAGTCGGAGGCTCCTGACTGCACTGAGCCCCAGTTCTGACTGCACTAGACCCCAGTTCCAGGCGAGCCCCTGGGGACCCATGCTCTTGTGGGGGGAATCTGGACTCTCGGGCAGAGACTTGGGAGCCGGGGAAGGCGGAGGTCTGAAGGCGCACGCGTGCCAGTGCGCACAAAGGCTGCAGAGGTTGCCACAGGCTTTCCCTAGTGGAAGGGAGTCAGAAGCTCCTGATTGTACTGGGCCCCAGTTCTGACTGCACTGAACCCCGGTTCCAGGCGAGTCCCTGGGGACTCACGCTCCTGTGGGGGGAATCTGGACTCTTGGGCAGAGACTCGGGAGCCGGGGAAGGCAGAGGTCTGAAGGCGCGCACGTGCGTGCAAGGGCAAGGCTGATGGGAAGCCAAGACTGTCTGCTCTGCCCTGAGACTCCACCCCATCCAAGCTGAGCACAGAGGCTATTGCAATTTGGCAACTCTAATCCTATAAGGCTGTCTCCAGCACCGAACTTCTCCCAGCATAGACACAGCTGATTCTTACAGCCAAATGGCCTGAAGTTCAATTCCTCCCAGTGATACCAACAACAATCAAGACTTAATTACAACAAGGCTCTACACACAGTCCACAAAGGGGTGCACCAAGAGTGTCCACCTCAGGTTAACTGGGGAGGCCGACCCACTGGGCCATATAGGAAACCTAGCACACAAATCTACCCTACCAACTCAGGGAAGCAGTGAAAATGCGGCGTCAAAGAATCAGATCACAAATGAAAGAAATGGAGGAAAACAAATGACTGGATATAGAATTCAAAACCAAAGTTATAAGGCTTTTTAAGAATATCCTAGAAAAGGCTGATAAATATAATGAGACCCTCGAAGATATGAAAAAGGACCAACTAGAAATTAAACATACACTGACTGAAATAATAAATATTATACAGAGACCCAAAAACAGACTAGAGGAACACAAGAATCAAGTCAAAGAATTGAAATACAAAGAAGCAAAAAACACAAAACCGAAAAAGCAAAAAGAAAAAAAAAAAATCCAAGAAGTTGAAGATAGTGTAAGAAGACTCTGGGACAACTTCAAGCATACCAACATCCGAATTATGGGGGTGCCAGAAGAAGAGAGAGAGCAAGATACTGAAAACCTATTGGAAGAAATAATGACCAAAAACTTCCCCCACCTGGTGAAAGAAATAGACTTACAAGTCCAGGAAGCGCACAGAATCCCAAACAAAAGGAATCCAAAGTGGACCACACCAAGACACATCATAATTAAAATGCCAAGAGCAAAAGACAAAGAGAGAATATTAAAAGCAGCAAGAGAAAAACAGTTAATTACCTACAAGGGAGCACCCATACGACTGTCAGCTGATTTCTCAACAGAAACTATGCAGGCCAGACGGGAGTGGCAAGAAATTTTCAATGTGATGAATAGCAAGAACCTACAACCAAGATTACTCTACCCAGCAAAGCTATCATTCAGAATTGAAGGGCAGATGAAGAGCTTCACAGATAAGAAAAAGCTAAAGGAGTTCATCACCACCAAACCAGTATTATATGAAATGCTGAAAGGTATTCTTAAAGAAGAGGAAGAAGAAAAAAGTAAAGATAAAAATTATGAACAACAAATACATATCTATCAACAAGTGAACCTAAAAATCAAGTGAATTAAAAACCTGAGGAATAGAATAATCTGGTGAATATAATAGAATCAGGGGCATAGAAAGGGAGTGGAATGATAATTCTCAGGGGGAAAGGGATATGGGGGGTTCAGGAAGAGACTGGACAAAAATCATACACCTATGGATGAGGACAGTGGGGGGGAGGTAAGGGCAGAAGGTGGGGTGGGAACCGGGTGGAGGGGAGCTATGGAGGGAAAAAGGAGAAACAATTGTAATAATCTGAATAAAGATTTATTTTAAAAAAAATGACAATAGTTACTGGACTCACTATCAGATCTTGTGGTTTAATGTAAATGGTATAACACATTAATGTATATGCTATGAATTTTAAATGATATAGCAAAAATTTGTTTTTACATTGAAATAACTACATTTCCATATAATTGGCTTCCTTTGTAATCCTAACTATATCATTTTATGCATTTAAAAACATAATTCTGAGAAAATGTCTACAAACTTCACCAGAATACCCAAAGGGTCCATAGCACAAAGAAGGTGAAGAAATCTTGGTCAAAAGAAGTTGCAGAGCTCATCTATATATATAAAAGCGTAAGCAACCGAACGACTGAGCGACCAGATGAACGGTCGCTATGATGTGCATTGACCACCAGGGGGCAGACACTCAACGCAGGAGCTGCCCCATGGTGGTCAGTGCATTCCCACAGCCAACCTCCCACAGCCCATCAACCTCCCACGGTCCCTCTCCCCAGCCAGCCAACCTCCCATGGCCCCTCCCCTGGCCAACCTCCCATGGCCCAATCAGCCCCAATTGTCGGCCAGGCCAAGGGACTCCAACCATGCACGAATTTGTGCACCAGGCTTCTAGTGTGACAATAAAGTAGAAACACTTATACTCTTGTAATAGATCTATTACAATAAAAACTGTCTCTAAAATCTAGTTCAGTGACAATGTCTACATACAACAAAATTTTTGTGGTTATTTTAATATGACAACAATTACATGCATCAAAACAAAACAGCTTTTTGTTTTTTTCTGTTTTGTTTTCTGTTTTTTCAGATGTGATCACTGTATGTAGTACGAAAAAGTATAACCCAGATACATGCTTTTACTACACTATCTAAAATGTTATCTGTACCTGAGATGACAGTAGGTTACAATCAATGAACAGTCCTTTTCCAGTTTTATATCTTTGTATCAATCCAGCCATAATGGCTCCATATGCATACAGGCCAGTGGCAAGATCAGTCATGGCCACTCCTGGACGAACTGGATCTCCATCCTGATTAAAGCGTTGGGTTGAGAAAAACAGAGAAAATTGAGAATTAAAACCATCATATGATTTCTCAAGTATTCTAAGGTCAAATAGAAGAAAAAATGTATATGCAAATACACACTAAAGGAATACAACAAACTATTACAGATATCTGTTGGTGGTAAGAATATATTTATATATTTATATTTACTGTATATTTGCTGAATTTCTTGCCCTATTCCCCTATCAACCAAAGCCAAACCAAATAAAATAAAATTTTTAAACATGTCTTAAGTTCTTTTTAATATATTTTACTAAATTTTAATTCTAAAAATTGTTAGCAGAATGACTTTTTATTTTTTTATAGTCTCTTAGAAACCGCTTTAAATGTATTTATCTCTTTTAATACATTAACAAAAGTCTTTTGTAAGAACAATCCTTGGTGATTTTCCTGTAAAACTAAGGCATAAGAAAAGGAATATTTTACTCAAAACTTACGATATAAAATTACAGTGGGAGGAAAAAAGTATAAAATAAAATATTAAGAGTCTTCCCAATTACTCACTTTTCATATTCATTCGTTTCTCCACGGTCACTGTTAACAATGTTGTTTTCTTATATTCCTTCATTCTCCCATTTATCCATGTATTCAAAAACTCATTAAAAGTAAAGCCTGAACATTACTTAGAAAACTACTGAAATCTGAATAAAGTGTAGAGTTTAGTTAATAATATTGTACGAGTATTAATTTCTTAGTTTTGATCATTCATTGACTATGGTTTTGTAGTGTTAATATTACAAAATGGTGAAGGATATAAAGTATAAGGTAATGATGAGGGGTATGAATTAAGAGTATTGGAACTTTCTGTACTATTTTTGTAACTTTTCTGTAAGTATAAAACTTTTAAAAATAAAAATGTTGATAAGTAAAACCTGGATTATTTCTTTTAAAAATAAAATATAATAATTTTGAGATGGCAGAAATCTTGTAGTGTTTTTTATTTTTAAAAAATAATACCAGCTAGTCCAGCTGGAGAGGCTCAGTTGGTTGAATGTCATCCTGTGCAAAGACAGGTTGCCAGTTCGATTTCTGGTCAGAGCACATACTTGGGTTGAGGCTTGAATCCCCAGATGGGGCACGTTCAGAAGGCAACTGATCAATGTGTGTCTCTCTCTCCCTCCCTCTCTTTCTCTCTCTCTCTCTCCCTTCCTCTCTCTGAAGCATGTCCTCAGGTAAAGATAAAAAATAATGATAATAACGCAAGCTGGAAAATAAGAGGAGAAAAACAGGAGAGAAAATACTTGTAAAGTTTTTGTTTCCTTCATATCACAATATCCCAAATTATAAAATTAAGAATTTTAAAAAGATTATTTTCCAGACACAATTTAAGACTATTTAACATTTTCATTCATTTTCCCTTGTCTGTTTCCCTACTTTCAGAGTCTGCCCAATGAAATAGATTGTAGAAAAGGAAGGAAAGGAGGGAGGAAGAATGAAAAGTCACCTGTTTTCTAAGTTATTATTTATAATCTTGTTTTTGGTTTTTAAAAAATGTATGCAATAAACTGTAATAAATTCTGGCAGATAATTCAATTAAGAGGCATGAATCTGAAAAGTCACCAAGCATTTTTCTCCTTAGCTTTATTACTCAACCTAATTACTTATAAAACAACAAAAATGTTAAAACTTTCTTTTTTAAGTAGTTTCATTTTCAAAATAAATAATTATTCTTAAATGTATTTATGTCTATAAGTCATACATTTATTTCATACTGAGTCATTCATTATACTAATGTAACCTACAGAAAATATTGTTTTTACCTGGGGCACATTAATTTTTTTAATGATCTATTTTATAAAATATGAATTCTTTCACCATTTGCTAACTTTATTACTTTTGGAAAAGTCCTGGCCTTTCTTAGTTTTTTCTCAATTACCAAATGTGGGTAAGGATAAAACCTACCTCATTGGTAGATACTAGAATCAAATAACAAAAGGTGCATCAAAGCACTTTATGAATATAAAAGGCTGCAAAAATGGGACTTTTTAAAAGATTCTTGGTGTGATGCTAGGAGACCCATAAAATAATTTAGCAATAGTTCAGGGGGGGAGAGATAAGATGAGAACCTCAATCAAGGACAGAGAAAGGAGGATGGATGGATTCAAGAGGTACTTAGAAATTTGAATTCTTAGACTTTGATTATTGACTTGGTAGAGTAGGGATTAAAAATGAAATTAATTTGGGAAAACAATCAACAGAAAATTAAGTTCCCAGGGTAATATTTTGATTATGAAAACCACTGTAAGTATTATTTACAGCCCTAATTAGTAGGAAAAACATACTTAGAAGTACAAAGGACAACATGGGGAACAAAAAGTGGCACATTCATATCAAACGAGGATTTTAGTGCACCTGAACACAGTCACCAGACTGTGCCTTCACAGTTCATAGGCACAAACTCTGGAATTATTACAGTATATGAACCTTCTATTCTAAACACATGCTCTACTCAAATTACTCACTGAAGCTAAAATTATGCTTTTAACACAGTCACATAATTAGTTTTCATAAAGTATTCTTTTCCTTACATGAAGGAAATCCCACTTAATAGTTGAAACACTGAACTGAGAGCTATAGATCCTACTCCTAAGCAGCTTCACTTTCTTGCCTATAAATAGGCATTTGAATTAGACTTCATCAAGGTTTTTCATATAATTCAGGTGATGCCTCTACCATCAGTTCACAACTTTATAACTATCAATTAAAAATACATTTTTTCCTGCCTGGCCAGTGTGGCTCAGCGGTTGAGCGTCAACCTGTGAACCAGGAGGTCATGGGTCAGTTCCCAGTCAGGACACATGCCCAGGCTGCAGGCTCAATCCTGGGTGTGGGGAGTGCAGGAAGCAGCCAATTATGATCCTCTCTCATCATTGATGTTTCTATCTCTCTCCCGCTCCCTTCCTCTCTAAAATCAATAAAAATATTTTAAAATAAAAATAAAAATGTATTTTTCCCTATTTTACAGAAGAGAAAACTACAGTCAGACAACTTATCTAATGTTACACTGAATGACAAAATGGAAGTTCAAATTCTGGTTTTCCAATTCCCAAGACTGTTCAATGAAGACATTAAATAGGTCATCAATGAAGATAATAAAGATGATAGGAACTGGACTTAACAAAAAAACTGTGAGGGTTAAAGTTCCCGGATAACATAGCAGGGGAGAGACAAGCCCAGGATGACTGAAGCTGAGTCTGGGAAATAGAGGGTCTGTGCACAGATTTTAGAAGTGGAGTGAGTGTTGGCATATGGTTGTAAAACCATAGACTAGATGTGAGGATGGAGAGCAAGAAGCCTGTGACACTGTCCCTACCCTAGAATTTGCAGGTATAATAACCAAGAATGAGCATCCTCCAAATGAGAGGAATTTGAAGAAAGTAAATATTATCCATGCATAATCTGGATATTTCAAAACAATGTCCCAATGTACACTCCCTTTCTATATTGGTATTCATGTGTACTTAAATGCCCTTTTTTGTCCTTCTGATAGTGTTGCAATTAACCTAATCCTATATAATAAAAGCCCAGCAACCTAACAACGGAACAACCAGAACAACCGGTCGACCAGTCGCTGTGATGCGCACTGACCACCAGAGGGCAGACGCTCAATGCAGGAGCTGCCCCCTGGTGGTCAGTGTGCTACCACAGTGAGAGCGCCACTCAGCTGACTGGGATGAGCAGTTGCTTCCACTGCAAACCCCAGGCCAACGGGCAGGAACCCAAGCTGCGATCCTCGCCTCCTCTACCCAGGCTCCTCCTCCTCGCTCCCTGCTGCCTCCTCCGGATGCCTGCAGGTAGCGCAGCGCTGACCCCGGAGGCTGGGAAGCAGGTTCGTGGCCACCATAGGACTGAGGCCTACTCCGCTGTCTCTCAGTACTATATTGTCCCTGGGCCCGGCCCCGACCGGGTCCCCTGGAGAGGCGAGTGCTCCGGCTCCACAGAAGATGCCGGACCAGGGAGCAGCCGCTCAGAGGGCAGGTCCACAGCTGCTTGGCTGACTGGGATGAGCTGCACTCCCACAGCAGGCCAATCCCTGCAGGCCACACCCCCCACCAGTGCAAGAATCCCATGTACTGGGCCTCTAGTTAATAACAGGAAAGGAGCAAAGGGAAGACCAAATATTATAGGCATGTCATTTAGGCAGCTTCACCAGGAAGCTAAAGCTTTACACTCCCCAGGAACCAGTAGTGTATTCCCCACAGATTCCTGGGGGAAGGGAACGGACATATGCGGGGGAGGGGAGATAGACCCATGCCCAGGAAAGTTGGGGAGACTAGCAAAGATGCTTGCTGTCAGTCACACCTGTGAACACAGGTCACTGGCCAGAATGGGCGTGGCCACAGCAAATGTGCAAAGATTTGAGATATTTAATTCCCTAAACAAGGAGTTCGAAGTCTTGGTTCTTCTCAGCACACTTGGCTCCTGGCTCAGGCTTAGCTCCCTGCATTCACCCACATGACCCATCCCAGGTGCACCCACACATACAATGGACTAAGGGGCTGCAAACAGTCAAATGTCGAACTGGACCTGGCTGCAACATGGAACAGAAACTCTGGACAGACTTTGCTTTTAGCTCTACTGGATCCCCAGCTGCACTTCTTCCAAGTCTGGATTAAGGGAAATGGGACTTTGGAAACCCTGGGATGTAATTCCACACAAATAAAAATCCCTCATCTCCTGTGGGAGTCTCAGAAAATTACTTTCCTCAAGATATCGTAAGAATACCACCCCCAACACTCAGTGGGGAAAGGGATACCCCACTTCCACCAATAACAATACATTTAAATAAACTGAGTGCTGGGGTGGTGTCCTTACAGTATCTCGAGAAAACGTGTACTACAGGAGACACAGTAATCCTTCACCTACCTCAGTTGTTTTTGTGTTAATCCATTTTAATTTTTGAATATACAAATTAAAAAATCCCAGATCTTTTCACATATTCACAATTGAGTTCAGTGCTTTTAAATAAGACCACTCACAATCATGCCTTATACATAAGAGACCTTTAATAAGCTAGAGTAGCCCTAACCGGTTTGGCTCAGTGGATGGGGCGTCGGCCTGCGGACTGGTGGGTCCCAGGTTCGATTCCGGTCAAGGGCATGTGCTTTGGTTGCAGGCACATCCCCAGTGGGGGGTGTGCAGGAGGCAGCCGATTGGTGTCTCTCTCTCATCGATGTTTCTAACTCTCTGTCCCTCTCCCTTCCTCTCTGTGAAAAATCAATGAAATATATTTTAAAATAATAATAATAATAATAATAATAATAATAATAATAAGCTAGAGTAAAGAGAGAGAGATCCATGCTCTATTCTCTCAAGAAATAGAAAGAAAATCAGTGCACTTGAATATTTTAAGGAAAGGCCATACACATTTTTTCTAAGACTGGTGAAAATAAAACAGAGAAAAAGAATACAAAAGACCTTATACTTCAAGTCACTAAAATCCTAGTGCCTGCTTTAAAATTAATAGAAAGAAGTAGACTATAAAAAAGAAGACAAAGGCACTCTGCCTATTTATCCTAACACTACAGCAATACTTCCTGAAGAATTAACTGAAGAAAGTAATTCAGGGAAGAAACACCTACTGGAAACAGTTTTTTAAGACTATCAATCTATTTTGTTTTGGAAATTAATGTCTTTTAGTATTTTTATTTACTAGGCTTTCACACCCTTTTTTTTTAATTACTTTCTTATTATTTTCCCCAAGTGTGCATTTTCTAAGAGTGTGATCTAACCAAGCACATTTTGGCCACCTATATACCTTTTAGGAACTTCCCTATGTATCATCAATGAAGAAGGATTATTATGAAATCAAATAATTTTTTCACTGTCAGAATCTAATGCACATAACAATCAGACACAACTACACCTGAGGCATTATTAATAAGTTTTAAAATAAATAACAAGATATTATTCCAGAGGGAAAAAGAAACCCTCATCTATGAACACATGCCAAGTGAAGGCACTCTGTAGAAATGGACATCTGTGTACCAGTCTAGTCAGCCATTCTACTTAACAGAAATAATATTCCTAAATTGCATGAAGGTGCTTATGTTGAACTTGAAGGACATAATATATATGCAACATGTGTTTACACTCTATTGCTTCTTGCTAAAAAAGAGTGTTATTTCCTACTAGAGGCCCAATGCATGAAGATTCATGCAAGAATGGGCCTTCCTTCCCCTGGCTGCTGGCACCACCTTTGCTCTGGCCGGAGCCGCCTTTCCCCTCCAGCCCGGAGCCGCCTTTCCGCCTTCCCACGCTGCCCAGAAGCCCGGAGCGGCTGGGGTGGTGCAGAACACCTGCGTCCCACCCCGCCCCCAGCCACTCAGCGCCCATGTATGCAAACTGACCTGCCATCTTTGTTGGGTTAATTTGCATACTCACTCCTGATTGGCTGGTGGGTGTTATGAAGGTACGGTCAATTAGCATATTACTCTTTTATTAGGTAGATGAGGCCATATTAACAACTAGGGCATATAGATATTTTTAGTAAGTCATTCACTTTCCTTGTATTCTTTCTAAAATTAACTCAATTTTAATGGGTTAGTAAAGACTGAAAATCCTTTTGGAACACCTGGTGAAAAATTATGAATAATCTTAAGAAGAATTCCTACCTCAGGCCCTGTGATGTGCATCAGACCAGAGACAGCAGAGGCCACAGCATCATAACCAGCTCGCTGAGACAGTGGACCTGTCTGGCCATACCCTAACACAATGAGAACAGACATAGCACCATGTAAGGAGAGCAGTAGTACAATGGTGTGTTTAAAACCATTTGTATCCAGAAATTCTGCAGCATTCTGTTACTATTGCCATCAACATTGTCCCTTGAAGAAGGTAGTAAAAATTAATTATGGTAGTATACCCCAGAAGGTAGCAAACTAGTGGCTATACACCTGCACGAACGTTTTAGTCTAGTCTGAAGAGTGTTTTCAAATGTTTTTATTTAGTTTAGAATATTTAAAAATCAGAAGATAGCACAAAAATAAAAATTTCTGGCTTTTTTTGAAAAATCAGAAAATAAAAACTAGGCCCACATTCTCACATGGCAACAATAAGAGTTAAATAACAGCTCTTCCCATTTACACAGGGCATAAATTCTACAATTTGCCAGTCTCCACCACTCACTCCTTTATGCCTCAGCCTGTTTCACCCATTTAACTTACCTTCCAGACTCCAACAGGTATTTGCTATTATTGTTCTATACAAAACAATGTACAAAGTGAAGAAAAAAAACAATATCTCCCAGGTTCTGTTTGCGTATTATCCCAAGTATACAAAAAATGTATAAATGATTAAAAATCTGAGCATGAATAAAATGATAACATCTCCTAACAGTGATTTTTAGGTTACAAAGAGATAGAAAAGGTATCACTTTTTTTTTTTTTGCCATCAGAAACACAAAAAAATATTTTCTCCTGCTCTCCTCAGACCTTGTGCTTACTGTTGAATAATAGAGGTTATATTAGGATCTACGTGAATCTGTTTCCAAATTCCATGTGTCAATCAGAAAGTGGCCAGATGAAGAACCTTCCATAGCCATCAGCTCTTGGCTGAAATTCCTTGCAAACTCTACTTTAGAAAGATCAGGAAAGAAGTGTCTCGAGGTCATTGCTTGCTTCTCTAGCCACCTGGAACACTTTTATTCCTTATAGCCACATAACTCACTCCCTCGCATCCTCCAAGTCAGCACTCAAACGATTTCTTACCAGAAGGACCTTCCTTAGCGAACTTTAATGAAAGAACACTTTTACTTCTCACTCTTTATCACCCTTATCTGATTATATTTGTCTTCATAGCCCTTATCACCACAAGATATATAACATTTTTTATTGATTTATTTTGTCTCTTTCCTACTAAAATGTATATACTCCAAGGATTTTTTCTGTTCAACTCACTGTTGTATCCCCAGCATCTAGAATAGAGTCCAATAACACTTATTGAATTAATGAATGAATGGTGTAGTTGTGTCTGATTGTTAAATGATGCTGGTTATATAAAAAATATTATTTCCAAAACACAAGTAATCCATAAAAAGTAAATTAATTTTAAAAAAAGTGGTTTTTTTTTTCTATTTTGCTTTGTTTTGTTATTGACCAAAATGGCAACATAGAAGGCCATTTTCCTTCTCTCCCGGACACACTGAATGTACAGCTACACATGGAGCTTCACTCTGAGAGAAAGCCATAAACTAGTTGAATGATTCCTAAATATTGGACAAGAGAGAATACCCACATCGAAATCGGTAGGAAAGGCTGAGACATACTCTTGTCATAAGTCCCACTCTAGGCTCAGTGATATACAATTTGGATGGAACTCCAAACTCCCAGCTTCTCCCTGAGGAGCCAAGTGTTTCAACAGCACAGTAAGTGCCCCAATTTTTAAATTCCCACCTGAGGGGTGGGACCCCCAAACAAGTAGCTCTGATAGCCAGCAGAGTTCGGGCCCACAGACTTGTAGCAAACAAAGAAGTTGTTGATGCACAGGAACCCTAACCACAGCTACCCCTGCAGGCCTCAGAACAGATGGAACAAGCAAAAAACGTCCACCTCCCGGTCTCCTTCCCTGGGAAGAGTGTAACTGCATAATTTATAAGATGCTACCTGAGGGTCCAGACAGTAATTAGTACACTTCTAAAGGCTGACTGTGTTCCCACCTGGAACCAAAAAGAACCAGTGGGCACATCCCCCACTTTCTCCCTCCAGCTAACTCCAACAATAAAACCAACTCACCAGACTCTCTCTGGAAGGAACTTCTATACTTGTCTCATGCCCCAACTTTTGCAGCTATTTTCTGAGGGATGGGCCCCTGGATCACCTGGCTAGACTGCCAACCAGGCTTTCATGGGTTCCACAGGACTGTAGTAAACAAACAAGCAGGTTTTTTTAAAGGCTAAGGAGCACCCCCACAGCTATACACTCAGGCTCAAAGCAGAAGGGTTGCAAGCTTTCACCATTGTTGCCTGGAGCCCAGCTTCTAATCAGCCTGCATCTAGGTGCTGACAGCAATCATTCCCTTTGGGACGTTAATGGGTCTTCTCACACCCTCAACTACTGAGAGGCAACAAAGAGATTGTCTTGGGCAATTACACAGGCTTCAGAGGCAACCAGGAGCTCAGGCTGGGCCGATCCATAAGATTCATCTCCTACACAAGATCAGTCTGTAAAGACTGAAAGAGGTGGCTGTTTTATCTAATACGTGAAAACCAACAAAGAAAGTCAAGGAAAATGAAGAAACAAGGCAAAAACATATAATAGATACACAGAAGATAAAGAGACAGAAATCTAAGCATACTACTACAGAAAATCATCAAATCACAAAGAAAAATAATGGAGAAAAGAAATTATAAAACAACCAGAAAACAATTAAAATGATAATAGTAAGTTCATAATTACTATCAATAATTACTTTAAATATAAATGAAACAAATTCTCCCATCAAGACACTGAATATCTGAATGCATAAAACAAGACCCAACTACATGCTTCCTACAAGAGACTCACTTTCGCTTTAAGGACACAGATTGAAAGTGAAGTGATAAAAATATATATTCCATGCAAATGGCAACCAAAACAAAGCAGGGTAGCCATACTTTTCAGATAAAATATACTTTAAGACAAAGATGGTCATTATCTACACTAATAAAAGAGAAACATGCAAATTGACCATCACTCCACTACGCCCACCAGCTAATCAGAGCGAGTATGCAAATTAACCCAACAAAGATGGAGGTTAATTTGCATACATAAGCGCAGAGCGAAGACTGAAGACAGTGTACAAGGAAGAGGGAGGGAAAGCAGAAAGTGGGGCGGGGCGGTGGCAGTGGCAGGAGGTGGGAGGCGGGAGGGAAGCCCGCCTCGGCGGGCTTCGCTCCCTTCTCTGCTTCGCTCAGGCCGCAAGAAGCCCTATTCTTGCAGGAATCTTCCTGCAATGGGCCTCTAGTATAATAATAAAGGGGTCAATCTAATAAGAAGACATAACATTTGTAAATATTTAAGCACACAACACAGAAGCATATAAATATATAAAACAAATATTAACAGACATGAAGGGGAAAATACAGCAATACAATAATAGTAGGGCACTATAATATCCCACTTTCAATAATGGCTATATTATCCAAGACATAAAATCAATAAGAAAATATTGCTGTCAAACCTTAGAGGGAAGGCAGGAGAGGGTGGGCAGGTGGGAAGAGATGAACCAATGAACTTGTATGCATATAAGCATAACCAATGGACACAGACAATAGGGGGGGTGAAGGCCTGGGCTGGGGGGCACAGGCAGGCTGGGAGAGGTCAATGGGGGAAAAGTGGGACATATGTAATACTTTCAACAATAAAGAATTAATTTTTTAAAAAAGAAAATACTGGACTTAAACTACACATTTAATCAGATGTATCAATACTTTTTAAACTCTTCCAAAAAATAGACAAGGAACACTTCCAAACTCATTTTAGGAGGCCAGCATTATCCTGATACCAGAACCAAAAAAGGACACTACCAAGAAAGAAAATTATAGATCAATATTCTTGATAAACAAAGATGAAAAAAAAATCTTAAAAGGAATATTAGTAAACTGAATCCAGCAATACACTAAAGAGATCATACACCATGAACAAGTGGAATTTATTCCTAGGATGCGGGTTGATACAATGCCCTCAAATGAATTAACCTGATATACCACATAAATGATAAAGGATAAAAATCATACCCTGGCTGGTAGTGCTAAGTGGTTAGAGCATTGGCCCATGCACTGAAGGGTCTCAAGTTCAATTTCTGGTCAAGGGCACATACCTGGGCTGCAGGATCGATCCCCAGCCCCAGTTAGGGCATATATGAGAGGCAACCAATCAATGTTTCTCTCTCTATTTCTCTCTGTCTTTCTCTCCCTCCCTCCCTTCCACTCTCTAAAAAATTCAATGGAAAAAAATATACTTGGTGAAGATAAACAAAACAAAAAAAAATAATAATTATATGACCCTGCCAACAGATGCAGAAAAAGCATTTGACAAAACCCAGTGCCCGTTTTTTATAAAAACTCTTAGCAAAGTGGGACTAGAGGGAACATATCTCCACATAATAAAGTCCATATGTAACAAATCCACAGCTAACATCATACTTAATGGTGGAAAGCTAAAACCTTTTCCTCTAAGATGAGGAACAAGAAAACAGTGTCCACTTTCACCACTCTTTTTTTTAATTTCTTTATTGATTAAGGTATTACATATGTGTCCTTATTCCCCCATTACCCCCCACCACCCATTCATGCCCTCACCCCCCTGTTGTCTGTGTCCATTGACTAGGCTTACATGCATGCATGTAAGTCCTTTGGTTGATCTCTCCCCCAACTTTCACCACTCTTATTCAACGTAGTACTGTGCGCACATGACAGAGAAATAAGGCAGGATAAAATAAATGAAAGAAGTAAAATTATCTCTGTTTGCAGAAGAAATGATATTGTATACAGAAAACCCTAAAGACTACACCAAAAACTGTTAGAGTCAATAAACAAATTCAGTAGATTCAGAATACAAAATCAACATACAATATTGAGTTGCATTTCTATAAATTAACAATGAACTATCTGAAAAGAAATTAAGAAAGAATTCCCATTTACAACAGTATCAAAAACAATACTTAGAAATACATTAATCAAGGAGATAAAAGACTATACATTGAAAACTATATAACATTGATGACAGAAATTTAAACAGACACAAATAAATGAAAAGATATTGGAAGAATTAACATTGGAAGGATTAACACTGTTAAAATGTCCACACTACCCAAAGTAATCTACAGATTCAATGCAGTTTCTATCAAAATCCCAATGGTAAATTTTAGAGAAATAGAAAAATAATCCTAAAAATCATATGGAACCAAAAAATACTCAAAATTGCCAAAGCTATTGTAAACAAGGAGACATCACACTTCCTGATTTCAAAATACATTACAAAGCTACAGTAATCAAAATAGCATGTGGTACTGGCATAAAAACAGACATAGAGACATATGGAATAGAATAAATAGCCCAGAAATTAATTCACACATAATATGGTTACCAATTCTTGATAAGAGTGCCAAGAACAATGAAGAAAGAATAGCTTCTCAATAAATGATGCTGGGAAACCAGACATCCATAGGCAAAAGAATGAAATTGGATTCTTATCTTACATCATATGTAAAAATCAACTCAAAATGGATTAAAGACATAAATGTAATATCTGAAACTGTAAGGGCTTCCAGAACCCCTTCTGCTCTCCAGCACAAGGCCCTAGAGATGGGGGCCAAGTATCCACCAGACTGGACTCCAGACAGCACCCACCTCATCTGTGCCTTTGCCAATATCCTCAAGTATAGACAGGTCCTAAGCCTCAGTGGTTGCCTTGTGGGTAAAATGTGGGTGCTGGACTGTCACTGCATGTATTGGGGGCTGCCCTCCCAGAGGTACCTCATTGCAGGGCCAGACTCCAGCAGCAGGATGAGGGGGGCCCTCACAACAGCAGCAGCGAGGACGAAGCCCCCAAGCCTTTTAGAAAGCATCCCCAGACCAAAACCAAGCCCCCCTCCGGCAACAGGATCCAGCTCACCCTAGACGCCCCCTAACCTCAGAAGAGAACAAGCCAGCCTCACCAGGGTCCCAGGAAGATACCCACACTGAGGGGGAGTGGTCAGAGGGGCAGGACAATAGAGTGGAAGATCCTGGGAACACTGGGGATGAGGGAAGAAGGGTGGCTGAGCAGAAGGGTGAGAATGGCCAGGACCCACAAGCAGGATCCACAGAGGAGAACACAGACAATAAGGGTCCACTGGGCGTCTCCCAACCCGCCAATTCCAGAATTCCCAGACTTCTTCTGGGACAAACACTTCTTCCTGTGTGAGGAGTTCCCTGGGGGAAAGGGGAGGCAGCTCAGCCGTGATGTTACAGCCTTCAATAGGGAGCCCAAGGACTACATGAGCCACTGGGTCCAGTTTGTGATCAGGGCAAAGGAGTGGGACCTAGCTTTGAGGAGGCCGTGATGGAGAACCCCTCCCTGGTGTCCATCCACCAGCGATGGATCTACAGCTGTAATGAGAAGCAGAAGTCACTTCCTCACCAGCTCTCCAGGGTGGTGCCTCAGGCCTGAAGGATGTTTTGTGCATTCAGGCACACACACAGAAGTTTAATAAAGCTGACTTGGTTTGGGGGAAAACCATATACACTTTTGTCAATTATTCCTCAACTAGAGGCCCAGTGCACGAAATTCGTGCACAGGGGGAGGGGGGTGACCCTCAGCCCAGCCTGCACCCTCTCCAATCTGGGACCCCTCGAGCGATGTCCTACTGCCCGTTTAAGCCCGATCCCGGTGGGCAGTCGGACATCCCTCTCACAATCCAGGACTGCTGGCTCCAAGTCAGCTTTATTAAACTTCTGTGTGTGTGCCTGAATGCACAAAACATCCTTCAGGCCTGAGGCACCACCCTGGAGAGCTGGTGAGGAAGTGACTTCTGCTTCTCATTACAGCTGTAGATCCATCGCTGGTGGATGGACACCAGGGAGGGGTTCTCCATCACGGCCTCCTCAAAGCTAGGTCCCACTCATGTGCCCTGCTCGCCTGCCTGCCTTCCTGATTGCCCCTAACCACTTCTGCCTGCCAGCCTGATCACCCCCTAACCACTCCCCTGCCAGGCTGATTGATGCCTAACTTTTTGCCCCTAACTGCCCTCCCCTTCAGGCCTGGTCACCCCTAACTGACCTCCCCTGCAGGCCTGGTCACCCCTAACTGACCTCCCCTGCAGGCCTGGTCACCCCTAACTGACCTCCCCTGCAGGCCTGGTCCCCCCAACTGCCCTCCCCTGCAGGCCTGGTCACCCCTAACTGCCCTCCCCTGCAGGCCTGGTCCCCCCCAACTGCTTTCCCCTGCAGGTCTGGGTCCCTCCCAACTGCCTTTCCCTGCAGGCCTGGTCACCCCCAACTGCCCTCCTCTGCTGGCTTGGTCACCCCTAACTGCCCTCCCCTGCAGGCTTGATCACCCCCAACTGCCCTCCCTTGCAGGCCTGGTCCCTCTCAACTGTCCTCCCCTGCTGGCCATCTTGTGGTGGCCATCTTGTGTCCACATGGGGGCAGGATCTTTGACCACATGGGGGCAGCCATCTTGTGTGTTGGAGTGATGGTTAATCTGCATATTACTCTTTTATTAGATAGGATAGAGGTCTGGTGCACGGGTGGGGGCCAGCTGGTTTGCCCTGAAGGGTGTCCCGGATCAGGGTGGGGGTTCCCTTGGGACGTGGGGTGGCCTGGGCGAGGGGCCTGTGGTGGTTTGCAGGCCGGCCACGGCCCCTGGCAACCCAAGCGGAGGCCCTGGTATCTGGGGTTTATTTACCTTCTACAATTGAAACTTTGTAGCCTGGAGCGGAGCCAAGCCTTCTGCTTGCTCTGTGGCGGCAGCCATTTTTTGGGGGATTTATGTATCTTCTATAATTGAAATTTTGTAGCCTTAAGCAGAGGTCTGGGCCGGCCAGGGTGTGCAGAAAGCTTCGCTTCCTCCATCGCCACGGGCAACCCTAGCCTCCTGCTCTTTCCAGGTCCGTGGCTGCCGCCATTTCTGTTTGGGTTTATGTATCTTCTATCATTGAAACTTTGTAGCCTTGAGTGGAGGCCTAGGCTGGCAAGGGCAGGCGGAAAGCTTCGCTTCCTCCATAGCCGGGGAAACCCAAGCCTCCCTCCTGCTCTCTGTGGCCGTAGCCATTTTGGTTGTGTTTATTTGCATATTCACTCCTGATTGGCTAGTGGGCATGGCTGGTGGGCATGGCTTGTGGTGTAGCAGAGTGATGGTTAATTTGCATATTACTCTTTTGTTAGATAGGATAAAGTCTAGGGGGGAAAAGAAGCAAAATGTATGTAAAACAAAGTACCCAGATAAAATTATCACTTAGTATTAAGAAATTAAAACAGTTCAAAATTAAATTATACTTAGCATTTATGACAGAAAAGGTATCACAACATGTCTCTCCTTTATGTTTTATTACAGAAAATTTCACAGAAATAAAGGTAGAGAGAATCCTATAATAAATTTGTTAGCCAACATCAATAATTATTTATTCATAGCCAATATTCTATCCACTATACTTATATTTATTATACTTATTTCAATTAAAACTATTTTATGAAGAAAAATGTAAAACCATTTTTGTTAATCCTCACCAAGAGGATATGTTCATTGATTTTTAGAGACAGAGAGAGAGAAAGAGAGAGAAACATCCTCCCACCGCCCCCAATGGGGAAAAACCACAAAATTATAGGCTCTGCCATGTTTGTCTCGCAGTTCCAAAAATTCTGAACTATTACTTTTTCAATCTTTAGAAAAGCAAAATGGGATATAAAGGGAATAAAGTACAAATCAACAATGTCCATGCAGAAATGAATGCCAAGCTTTAGGAGTGAATTTAGATTCCAGGACAGCTAGTTCACAGCTGTAAAGGGCACCCTAGACCACGCTTCCAGTCTTGAAGCCCTGGTATCCCCAGCATAAAACAGGCCTCCAGGAGCAGAGAGAAACTCCACCAGAAGGCAGGAACACTGTGGGTGTGCTCTTTAACACCTGGTATCCCAACAGTAAGGCAAGAGACGGAATTAAGGGTCAGTCTGCTCCAGGCAGGGAAAATCAAGTGTTCAGGCTTCTGGCCAAGACCCCAATCCATCAAATGAGACCAACAGAAGCCCTCACCATCACAATTCTCAATGGAGTCTTCCAAACTAAGGCCTGCAGGAAAACACACGCAGAAAACCAAGAGCTTGCTAAGTAAACGTGCACTGTAGTGCTTGCCTTACAATGCAAGTTCTAACTTCCAAGTATGTCTATTAAAGAGAAAAATAAAGTTACTCTTGTGAAGGCAGGGAGTATGGCATGATGAAAAAGAGGATGAGTTTTAGGAATGAAAACATTTGGATTCAAGTTATAGCTCTGCGAACGACTATATTTTCGACAATTCCTTTAACCTCCCTGAGCCTCTGTGTCCACAATAGTCACATTTATCTCATAGATTTATTATGAGAATTCAATTTGATAAAACAGTATAAACAAAATACACTTTACTATGAGAGCTAAATATACTTAGTTAATAAATTTTCATTGATTAATATGCTAATAATATAGTAGCTTGCCCTTTCCACAAAATATTGAGAAAACAAAAACTTCCTTGAGGTATGATGAAACGATGAGAATAAGTAGTCTAAATGCTGCAATTATGTTGTTTAATAACGCATTAAAATGGGAAGTTTTTGTACTTGTTCATTTTAGAAGATGATAATAATAAAATATACTGTATATTACATATTTTTGTAGTATGAATCAAAAATTATTCTATCTTTTCGCATTATACTTACCTTAACTATCAGTACTATCAACACATATTTATGACAATAAATAGAAAATTTTAAAGCAGAGAACTGACATTATCTAAATGGTAGTTTGCAAAGATTACTCTGTTGGAAATGTGAGGACTGAATCATTTATTAATAATTTAATAAAGAGCTGAAAAAATGGTAAGCATGGGAGCCAGATGGTTCTTTTTAATTGTAAACTTTACAATTCCAAAAACAAGCATGATCAAAATCAAAATTAAAGAGGAAAAATTTAAGCATGTCAGTTCTATTTTATAATCAAGTAAGGAGATAAGGAAAACTAAAGAAAAACACCTCTCCCTCTCCCTCTCCCTTTCCCTCACCTTCTCCCTTCTCCTTCCCTAACCCCCTCTTTCTCTCCTCTCTCTTCCTTATCCATTCTCCCCCTTCTCTCTCTCTCCCTCTCTCTCTCTCTCTCTCTCTCTCTCTCTCTCTCTCTCTCTCTCTCTCTCTCTCTCTCTCTCTCTCCCCTCCCTCCTCACCCCCTTCCAATCCCTCAGGTGCTCACATTCATTTTAAGGAGCAACCTCGCCACCTTGTGGCTTTTATAAACATTTAATACAGAGCAAAACTTGAATTTCCAGACTTGTAAGTAAAAATGCAAGGGAAGGAAGCTAAAGGGAAAAGATATTTTATCTTTTTTTAATATATCTTTATTGATTTCAGAGAGGAAGAGAGAGATAGAAACATCAACAATGAGAATCCTTGGTTGGCTGCCTCCTACATGCCCCCTACTGAGGATCAATCCCACAACCTGGGCATGTGCCCTGACCAGGAATCAAACCATGACCTCCTGGTTCATAGGTCGATGCTCAACCACTGAGCCATGCCAGCCAGGCAACGATATTTTATCTTTTAATTTGCCCTGAATACCAGATGAAACTTCTGGTTTCACTCATTTTTCTTGTGTCTAACTGTGTTTTCTTTGTCTCCTTAACTTATGAGCTCTTAAAAAGCAGAAGCTTCATTGGTGCTTTTGTTTTCTGTAATGCCTATGACACCTCCTCCCACAGCTCTCAACACTCCGCCTATAGGTTAATCTTTTAGAGGTCAAGGGTCCCCCTGACAAACTGGTAAGAAGCTATACATTCTTCCTAGAAAAAAGTAATTGAACATATGCTTACACTCCTAAAACCCCATTTGTGAACCCATAGCTAAAAAACTGGTTAAAGACCCTCAGTTGGTAATCACTGCTTGTTTTCTATCTGCTCCAGACCCACAGCACCTAGATTATCAGCACAATTCTCTTGAGGGGGATCAATTCAAAGACACCTTTGAGACTTCCATGCAACGAGGAGCTTCAGAATGGGGCTTCGGCCCAAAAACAGGAGAACAAAATAAGTAAGGTCCCATCTAGACTGTTTCATTAGCCTCCTGTTTCTGACTTCCCTTCCTCATACTTGCCTCTTCTGATCACAGAGATCTTCCTAAAACATAAATCAGAGTGTGCTACTTTCCTGCCTAAAGCTTTCTAAAGGCTTTTCCAAGTCACCTAGAGTAAATCTGAGCTACTTATCCTGGCTTACAGAGTCCTTCATGACTTGGCCACTGTCTGCTCTCTGTCTCTCATCATTTTCCACTGCCCTCTACCTTGATTTCCTTTGGCCTTCTTATTGTTCTCTAAATATACCCAACAGCTTATCCCATCCTGTGGCATTTGCACTACCTAGAATGTTTTATTTTTCTTCTACTCTTCACATGGCTGGCTACTACTGATCTTAAATATATTATCCACAAAGAGGCCTTCCCTGCCCGCCCAACAGAAAATAAACTCCTAGGAACTCTGACATTTTATCATATTTTCATTCTCTCTATAGCACTTATCACTCTCTGATATTTTTTATTTTTTGATGAATACCTGCCTCTCCTTTAGAATGCAAGCACCGTTAGACCTGTGACAAGTGTCTGTTCTCTGCCATATCTTTTCAGCACCTGCAATGTCTACGGGTATCTCAGTAAATGTGTGAATAAATACGTGTGAATAAATGAGCTTAGGAAATAGAAATAACACTTATCTTACTTAATACTTACCTAACTTAACACTTATTCTTTGGCTAGAAGGCAAAGATTAAACTGTACTTCCTCCAGTAATACCTGAATAACCTGTTTAGGGTAGTGGACATAGTAAGAAGGTCCAGACAACTAAATTTCCCAGATTCAACTGGTTCACATTCCCTAGTAGACCATATCTGGTCCCCTCTCTTTTCATTCTCTGTGCATCTCATCCATACCATGACCCAAACAAGATATTAGAAACACCCATATCTAGAATGATAATATTTATTGAGTTATCTATCATGTATTAGGCACTCTATTAAATGTTTGTCCACTAGATCATTTAATTCACGCAACAACCCTATGAGTTAGGTACCATTATCTCTTTTTTACAACTATAAAAGCTGAGTCTTAGAAGGTTAAGTGCCCTGTCTAATTTTATTTACACTAATAGGAAGCAGCAAGTCCTCCCCCTAGAGGTGGGCTCCCGCCTGGCCCCCAATAAAAATGTCTTTTTGTGCATGTGTGGATATTTCCACCAAAAGTCCACGGTAGCTCAAGTTGAAGATGCCCCAAACAGACTCAGATGCCACCTCAGTCACACTCACATGCCACCAACCCAGACCAGTCATTTTCCACATTTACTGTTTAACTGAATGACACATCACCCACACATCTGCAAAAATCCAAAACCCTACAAGTCATCCTGGACAGTTTTCCTTCAGTTTGTGTCCATGACCAATTAATCACTAATTCATTATTATTTGATCTGCCAAATAACTCACAAATCCATTTAAAACGTTATGCCCTTTTATAGCTTAATACCTGTCCCTCACCTGTTTATTCTTCACATGGCTATAAATGCCTTTTGAATATGTAATTCTGATCAAGTCATTTCCCTTATTAAATTTTTATTAAATTGCCTACAGGATAAAATAATAATTTCTTAGTATGACACACTGAGTCATTTGTAACCTGGCCCCTCACCACTCCATATGTCATCTCCTGCCACTCCTCTAAAACAACTCACACTTAGTATAACTGTTCTCCAAATATACAAGGCTCTTTCATTCCTCTGGGCCTCTGTACATTCCATTTTACTTATAACCTCCACCTCCTGGTCTGTCTTGTAAACAAAGAACTCTTAAGATAAAGACCTAGTCAATAATGGGCTATTAAGAACAAGAAAGAGGAGGTTTTAAGAAGACTAGGACCTATCTTGGTAATAAATTCAAAAACAAAACAGGTATGTCTAAAATTAATATCATGCCTATTAGCTAGATATTAACATTTCAGCAGCTACAGAAGCTCCAACAATATATTTTTACATAAAAGGAGAACAGAATGCAATAAAATATTTGACAACGAAGAATAGAATCTTTCAAAATGTATACAAGTATCTGGATTCTGTTTCTGCTCATTTTCTGGTATGTAGATTGTTTCTGAATTAAAATGATAAATTATGAACTCATGATACATTTAATTTTTTAAATATATTTATTTTCTTATCTATCTACTGAAAAGACCTAGAAGCAAAGACTAACCCAATAGCAATTATCATCCCTAATATCCAGATTGTGGTTTCTAAATACCATTTCCCACTAAAAGGAATTAGGGGGGTAGGAGGGCTGGGGGGGTCAATGGGGGGGGAAGGGACATATGTAATACTTTCAACAATAAAGAATTATAAAAAAATAAAATATAAAATAATAAAATTAACCCGAAAAAAAAAAAAGTAAGATTCCTTCGGGAAATAGTTGAATCCAGGATGGGGCAGGAAATGTACAAAGTACACGTAGAATATCTTGTTATATCAATAATCAAAGACTATTGATCATCAAAAGGATGCAGAAGCCATCTTGAAAAGGCCCCTACTGGCCAAAGATGAAATAATTTGAGTATCAATAAGGATAATAGCTTCAATGGACTGAAACACATCAAATTTGTTAAAATTTGTGAGTTTATAATGATTTTTTTAATCATCAGTCACCCTTGGAGGATACTAGGGAATAAATTCATTATCATGACAATTGGTAAATTGAATGAATTTACATCTATCCTGCCTTTACTAAATGAACTATATTTCAGGGTAATCAAATAGTTGATGAGGAGAAGATTCCCTTTATAGAAATTTTCCAACCAATATATGAAGAAGGATAGCTTCATTTTGTAGCTCCTAATGAATAGATCTAGGTAATCATCGTCAATGGCTGTTAACATCACAAAACATCAACAGCTAGACCTTATGTGCCTTCTGCTGGAACTACAAATTTCCTTCTATAAAATATTCTTGACCCCTGAAAAAGTTTAAATCTGAGCAAGCCCACAAATGTGTCAATTTATAAAGAACGATCAAAAGTTAAACAACATGGGAATGTAAGCAGCAAAATTCAAACTTCCCAACAAATAAATTGTAAGAAAAAAAGAGATTGAGGAGGAACTAAAAATTAAAGCTTTAAGAAACATATCAATCAATTGTAATAATTGGATTTAATTTGGATCCCAATTCAAATTAACAAATTGTTAAAAGAATGAGCAAGAGAATTGGGAAAATCTGAAAACCAACTACATATTTCATGATGTTAGCAAATTATGGTTATTTTTTATTCTCATGTGATAACATTGGATATTTATGCTTTAAAAAGAGTTCTTTTCTTTCAGATATATTCTGAAATACTTAGAAATGAAAATATATAAAATTTGCTTTTAAAATACTAGAGAGATGGAAAAGAGGTGGCTTTGTAAACAAACTAAGATTGGCTATGGTCATTATTGAAGTTGGGTTATATGTGCCAAGAGCCATTATACTATTCTGTCTACTTTAATGTGATTTTTAAATTTTCCACAATAAAATGTCACAAAATAAACAAATTTAAGAGTGACATGTAAGGAGTATTAGAACCGAATGGGTCTGGGGCAAAAATTCTTGCTTTTCAGATGAGAAAACTAAGGCCTGGAGAGGTTAAGGGATTGTCCAATGCCATGAAGCCCATCAGTAGCAAAACTATAACTAACACGTAAGTTTTCAGTTTCCCAGTCTTGTTCTCCACTTGAACAGGAGAGTTCTATTCTATTCTGAAGAATCTCCTTGCCTCTTCTACTTTATAGGATTAATTCAGAAACATATTAAAGAGCCAGTTCTCTAATAAGTGTTTTATTTTTTCATTTGTGTGCTTTGTTTTGTAGACATTTCCCTTATGCCTTTTTCCTCCACTGTGACAATTAAATAAGATGTGTTCGGCAAATGAGCCAAAGTTGCACATTCTTATGGTTTATCACTCAACTTTTCCTGTTGGCATTGTAAAAAACCTTCCTATTCCTTTTATAGTTTTCCCACAATCAGACCTTCCATTTATTAGGGTTTGTACTTCTGTCATGTGCAAAACAACTAGGATTCTCACAGTCATACCTCATTTTGGTGTGTGTTTTTCTTTCTCCCTCAGGGTAAGAATACAGCATTTCTAACCTGTAAGATATGCACCTTTCTACAAGATTACATACCTCAGCAGGATTCCAATGAGATTCCTGTAAATTTCAATACAGCAAGATACCGCCCTCCCTACAAATCTGCTAAACAATCAAAACTAGCACTTAACCCAAGAACTCCATAAAGCCAACTAATAAAGGTAATTTAGAGGCAATAATCCTACATAATAAAAGGATAATATGCAAATTGACCCTAACAGTGGAATGACAGGTGGCTTTGATGCCCATTGACCACCAGGGGGCAGATGCTCAATGCAGGAGCTGCCCCCTGGTGGTCAGTGCTCTCCCACAGGGGGAGCTCCCTCAGCCACAAGTCAGGCTGACAGTTGCAAGCACAGTGGCAGAAGCCTGTCCCACCTCCTCAGCAGCACTAGGGATGTCCAACTGCAGCTTAGGCCTGCTCCTGCCTGCCAGAGGGATGTCTAACTGCCAGCTTAGGCCCCATCCCCCAGGAAGCAGGCCTAAGCCTGCAAGTGGACATCCCCCGAGGGGTCCCGGACTGCGAGAGGGCACAGGCCAGGCTGAGGGATCCCCCTGAGTGCACGAATTTTCGTGCACTGGGCCTCTAGCAATAACAATAATAGTTAACATGTACAGAGCACTTGCTATATTTCAGGAACTATACTGGTGCTTTCTGGGTATTATCTCATTTCAGTCCCATAAGAACTATAGGAGGTAAATTTTATTACCCTATTTTAATTACTACTGAGAAGAATGAGGCTTTAAGAAACTCAGTGCCCTACCCAAGATCACACATCTACTTACCATAATTCTATAGGTAATTATTGAAGTGTTAACACTCATTACTATGTAACCACTTTAAAAAAAATATTTTCCATGAATATCAGTAGTTCATACATTATCCAAAGACCAAAAATGTGATTAATTTGGTTTGCTACCTCAATAACCTTTAAAATTAGATCCCTCAATCTCTATCCCAGAGAGGCAGCAAAATATATTAGTAACACTATTAAGTATGTATTCCTAGTCAGAGAAGGTAAATAAATTTGTGAGTTAAGCAGTATTCGTCAATGCAGCAAAAGCATACCAAGCAAAAAAAAAAAAATCTTTACACTGATGATATATCATTATCACACAACTGTCATTTGGTGTTATGACACCCAACTTGATGATGCCAATATATAAAAGTATGTTTTGTTTGACAATTGTTTCTTTTTTTAATATATTTTTATTGATTTCAGAGAGAAAGGGACAGGGAGAGAGATAGAAACATCAATGATGAGAGACAGTCATTGATCGGCTGCCCCTTGCACAGCCCACACTGGGGACTGAGCCCAAAACCAGGGCATGTGCCCTGACTGGGAATCGAACCGTGACCTCCTGGTTCATAGGTCAATGCCCAATCACTGAGCCACGCTGGCCGGATGCCAATTGTTTCTTATGTATGTGTTTCATTTTCCCCAACTAATTAGCATAACACTAAGCAGACAGTAGGAACTTAAACACTTGTTACCTGTACTACTACATATTTTTGTATTTATACCATTTCATGCATGCCTATGATATTCTTCACATAAATTATAAAGATAAATGTTTTCACAAGATTGACAGGAGTTAGGAATTGCTGAGTATTAAGACACCATCTTGCCTATAATACGCAGTTTTTTATAGAAAAAAATGAAAAGCCCTCAAAACTATCATCATCCAAATGGAGTCTACGATTGCAAAGGCTCTGATGATCATGCCAGTGCATCATGCTTAAAGTGACCTTAACTACACCCACAATAATGTACATATGAGAGAGAGAGAGAAAAAATATCCTAAATCCCAGAAAATTTATTCAAGTAAGGAGGGGAAAAATATTATCATCCATACTGATACAATGAAAATGAACTGGAGAATTTGCCCTCAAATTAAAAATTCAAATACATTTTCATGGAATCTATTAAAAAGAAACTATATCAGCAATTATATCTATATCCCAAGAGTCAACATTTTCTATAAGACAAATGAAGCTCACATTTTGGGATGCCCCTTAAGATCATTAAAGAATAAGGAGAATTTCCATTATTATCTATTTTTCATTTTCAGGAACAAAATCAAATTATAAGTGACAGAAATATTAAACACACTCTATGAGTAGAAAAGAAAACAAAAATCCAGCCAGACTCTCACATAAAACCAATTCCTGACAGCAAGATTCCCACACTCTAAATAGCAGTACTACGTCAGCCTGTGAAAGGACATTTTAGGCAAAAAACACAAAAATGTTCAGTACTATTCTCTTCACAGAGACTAAATATCATCTCAAATTAAATTCAGATAAATGAATAACTCAATTGGCTGATACATTAACAAGAATCACCTTTAGCCCTGTTCCACTGCCAAGAGAAAAATATTTAGTTAAGTAATGTCACTATCTTTATTTAATAGAGATCAATGAAACAAAAGAATAAAAGGAACCCAAGTAAGAAAGATATCAAATAAAATCCAGTAATCAATAAAAATATTTTTTAAAAAGATAGCTAATGTAAACATCTGGCTTATTTTATAATTAGATATCTAATAAATGATAATTACAAAGAACATTTACCAATATAAAGTGATAAAAACTGTGTTTCTTTCTTTCTTTTTTTTTTTTTTTTTTTTTTTTTTTGCTAAGAACATGATAAATCCTAAGAGAAGATCTAACCATATTCATATCTTTGGTGTCTCCACTGATGGTGAAGACACTGACTCCAAAAACCAAAACAAAAGTTGTCCGTTTAGTGCATCGTCAATATAAAAATGTGAATTTATTTCAATATACTTATCTCTCCCATTATTTCAGCTAAACAAGTATTAAGATAAATTTACATTTTTTTTGACAATCCAAACAATGGCAAAGGAAAATAATTCAAAACATTTTATCTAAGAACTATTTAAAAAAAATAAAAAAAGCTCTTTTCACTCCTGGCTGCTTGAAAACTGACCACCATCATGAATGACACAGTAACTATCTGGACCAGGAAGTTCATGACCAACAGACTACTTCAGCAAAAACAAATGGTCACTGAGAGAAACCAAGATGGCGGCATAGGTAAACACCTAAACTGCTGCCTTGCACAACAATTTCAAAACTACAACTAAAAGACAAAACGGACATCATCCAGAACCACAGGAAGGCTGGCTGAGTGAAAGTTCTACAACTAGAAGGAAAGAGAAAAGCACACTGAGACTCAGAGGAGCTGCAGGAGGCAGAGGTACTGAGACGCACTCATGGAGAGGACTGGAAACTGAGTGCGCGGCTGGCTTTCTCAAGCAGGAGGGAGACAACAGCTCTCAACTGCGCTGAACTCCAGTTCCGGGCGAGACTCTGGGGACCCAGACTCATACAGGGTGAAACTAGACTATCAGGAAAGAGAAAAGCACACTGAGACTCAGAGGAACTGCGGAAGGCAGAGGTACCAAGGCGCACGCAGAGAGGGTGGGCAACTGAGTACGTGGCTGGCTTTCTCAAGCGGGAGGGAGACAAAAGCTCCCGACTGCACTGAACTCCAGTTCCAGGCGAGACTCTGGGGACCCAGACTCATTCGGGGAGAAACTGGACTGTCTGGCAGCAGGCAGAACTCGAGGGCGGCTTCCTCTCAGATGTGCATGCAGCAATTACCATGGGACACTGAGACACAGGGGCTTATTAGGGCAGGGCTGACAGGAAACCAATGGTGTCTGCTCTGCCCTGAGACTCCACCCCATCCAAGCTGAACACAGAGGCTTTTTCAAGTCTTGTCTCATAAGGGTGTCTCCAGCACAGAAGTTCTCCCATCGTAGACACAGCTGATCCTCACAGCCAATTGGCCTGGAGATCAATTCCTCCCAGTGATACCAACAACAATCAGGCTTAACTACAACAAGACTGTGCACACAGCCCACAAAGGGGTGCACCAAGAGTGTCCACCTCAGGTAACTGGGGAGGCTGAGCTACTGGGTCCTATAGGACACCTAGCACACAAAGCCACTCTATCAACTCAGGGAAGCAGCCAAAATGTGGAGACAAAGAAACAGATCACAAATGAAAGAAATGGAGGAAAGCAAATGACTGGATATAGAATTCAAAACCACGGTTATAAGATTTCTCAAGAATTTTCTAGAAAAGGCTGATAAATTTAGTGAGACCCTCGAGGATATGAAAAAGGACCAACTAGAAATGAAGCATACACTGAATGAAATAAAAAATATTATACAGAGGTCCAACAGCAGACTAGAGGATCGCAAGAATCAAGTCAAAGATTTGAAATACAAAGAAGCAAAAAACAACCGGAAAAGAAAAAAGAAAAAAGAATCAAAAAATATGAAGATAATGTAAGGAGCCTCTGGGACAACTTCAAGCATACAAACATCCGAATTATGGGGGTGCCAGAAGAAGAGAGAGAGCAAGATACTGAAAACCTATTGGAAGAAATAATGACCGAAAACTTCCCCCACCTGGTGAAAGAAATAGACTTACAAGTCCAGGAAGCCCACAGAACCCCAAACAAAAGGAATCCAAAGAGGACCACCCAAGACACATCATAATTAAAATGCCAAGAGCAAAAGACAAAGAGAGAATATTAAAAGCAGCAAGAGAAAAACAGTTAGTTGCCTACAAGGGAGCACCCATACAACTGTCAGCTGATTTCTCAACAGAAACTATGCAGGCCAGATGGGAGTGGCAAGAAATATTCAAAGTGATGAGTAGCAAGAACCTACAACCAAGATTACTCTACCCAGCAAAGCTATCATTCAGAATTGAAGGGCAGATAAAGAGCTTCACAGATAAGAAAAAGCTGAAGGAGTTCATCACCACCAAACCAGTATTATATGAAATGCTGAAAGGTATTCTTTAAGAAGAGGAAGAAGAAGAAAAAGGTAAACATAAAAATTATGAACAACAAATACATATCTATCAACAAGTGAATCTAAAAATCAAGTGAATAAAAAAATCTGATGAACAGAATAAACTGGTGAATATAATAGAATCAGGGGCATAGAAAGGGAGTGGACTGACAATTCTCATGGGGAAAGGGGTGTGGGGGGTGCGGGAAGAGACTGGACAAAAATCGTACACCTATGGATGAGGACAGTGGGGGGTAAGGGCAGAGGGTGGGGTGGGAACCAGGTGGAGGGAGCTATGGGGGGAAAAAAGAGGAACAATTGTAATAATCTGAACAATAAAGATTTATTAAATTTAAAAAAAAAAGAAACAAATAGTCACTGATGTCCTTCACCCTGGGAAGGCAACAGTACCTATGATAGAAATTCAGGAAAAACTAGCCAAAATGTCTTAAGACCACACCTGATGTCATCTTTGTAGTTGGATTCAGAACCCATCTTGGTGGTGGCAAGACAACTAGCTTTGGCATGACTTACGATTCTGTGGATTAACCAAAGAATAATGAACCCAAACACAGACTTATAAGACATGGCCTGTCTGAGAAGACCTCAAGGAAAAATAATCAAGGCCAAGAGACATATGAAAACACGCTCAAAGTCACTAATTAGATGCAAATCAAAACGACAATGAGATGCCATCTGACACCTGTCAGAATGGCTATCATCAACAAACGACAAGTGCTGGCGAGGATGTGGAGAAAAAGGTACCCTCATGCACTGCTGGTGGGAATGCAGACTGGTGCAGCCACTGTGAAAAACAGTATGGAGTTTCCTCAAAAAATTAAAAATGGAACTCCCATTTGACCCAGTGATCCCACTTCTAGGAATATATCCCAAGAAATCAGAAACACCAATCAGAAAGGACATATGCACGCCTATGTTCATAGCAGCACAACTTACAGTAGCTAAGATTTGGAAACACCCTAAGTGCCCATCAGCAGATGAGCAGATTAAAAAACTGTGGTACATCTACACAAGAAATACTACGCTGCTGTAAAAAGGAAGGAACTCCTACCATTTGCAACAGCATGGATTGAACTGGAGAGCATTATGCTAAGCGAAATAAGCCAATCAGAGAAAGGTAAATATCACATGATCTCACTCATTTGTGGAATATAATGAACAACATAAACTGATGAACAAAAATAGAGACAGAGAAGCAATGAACAGACTGTCAAACTTCAGAGGGAAGAGTGGGGGAGTGAGGAGATGGGGATAAGAGATCAACCAAAGGACTTGTATGCATGCATATAAGCATAACCAATAGACACAGACACTAGGGGGTGAGGGCATATGTGGAAGGGTGGGGGTGGCCGGGGAGAGGTCAATAGTGGAAAAAGGAGACATATGTAATATCATATGTAATACTTTAAACAATAAAGAATTTTTTAAAAATAAAAGAAAAAACAGTGAAAAGAACGTAAGATCAGAATGAAGAAAATCAGGGGGACTGCAAAGGCCAATGTTGATGCTGGCAAAAAAAAAAAAGGAGTAAAGATTTTTCAGTGACTTTACCTGTGGTGATTATACAGATTCTTCATGAGAGGATTAATAAACTAACAATTAAAAAAAAAATTTTTGTATCTGGGGGAATCAGGCCAGGTTCAAAATTTTTCTGTAGCTAATCCAAAAATAAATAATTGAGAATTTACCATGCTTTTCTTTTTTTTTAATGTTTTTTTTTATTTTAGAGAGAGAGGGAGGAAGAGAGAGAAACATCTATGTGAGAGAGAAACATCGACCAGGGACCAAACCCGCAACCTGGGCATGTACCCGGATTAGGAATCAAACCGGAGTGACCTTTTGGTGCATGGGGCGATGCTCAGCCAACTAAGCCACACCAGCCAAGGCTACCCTGTGTTTTTCTAAGAATAAAAAAACTAAGGTGAGGCTGGCATTATTTTGTTGAAAATGTTATTTCTATTTATTTGTCGAATTTTACCAGGAATTGAAAACTTCCTACAGTGTATGAAAAACCATTGCACAGAGAGTAGTTTCTGTTGCAGACCTAAATTAAATGGGCTTGATAAAGTGATTAGAGATGTTCAGCTTTTGTCATCTCCACACACAATTTAGACTAAGCAATACATTCCTCCATCATCACTCGGGGACTATCATTTGGTCTGATGGTCTCATAGCCTGAAAATACTTGGTAACAGACTTATCACAAAATCATGTACCAATACCAAGTTTCCCCCTGATACAGTTAGGTTACAAAGCCAGCTTTATGTTTTTAATTAATACTAACTTTGCACCAGAGGTACATAAATATCTGTAACACTCTGGGAATATCATTAGAGCCAGACTAAATATCAGGAAATGTAGCAAAAGTGGTCCTTCTAATTTCTGGGTTAACATGGCAGCAGACAGCAATCCTAGTATACTTTCTCTCAAAATCCCATCAAAATATCTATAGAGACATTGTAAAAAAAATAAAAAACAGGGAGAGGAGGAGGGAGAGGGGAAAAAACACTTAAAGGGAAGATAACATCACATTCCATGTTTAGGGGACAATTTCCACTAAAAGCACGATTGGTGCAAAGGAATAAGCACATTCTTGAATGATAAATCATGTGTTCTATTCTGAATCAGAATCATACAGGCCAACCAGTTGGAGATTAGGATAGATTTCTATATCTTTACAAGGCCCTAATTAGTTAATTGGTACTTTTTATATGGCAAGTAGCAAAATATTTAGAATTCTAAGAAAAAATTTTCAGAGATTTGGGGGGTCAAAGATATTTTTTAACAAAGTCCCTTTTAATTTCTATGTTAAGGTATTACCTGAACTGGTTTTTTTATTTCAGCCCTTGCTGACAAGTTTTTAATTTTTGTTTTATTGTACATATTAGATGTTTGTTTGAAACATACAAAGAACAGAATCATCACCCTTACTATCAGCACACCTGGTAAAGAGTTCATTCATGGAAAATTTCCATGGAGCTGGCCCTGTCACTATCTCCCTAAGAGACAGACTTTTACAATTGAGATGACTGATCATGATGATAGCTAATTCTAACACCCTTTTTTTTCTCTCATTTGGAGCACTAGGAGCCAGGCTTCTCTCAACCTAATAAAAGAGTAACATGTTAATTGTCCGTACCTTCGCGATGCCCACGAGCCAATCAGAAGTAAGTATGCAAATTAACCCAACAAAGATGGTGGGTTAATTTGCATATGCAGGCACCAAGCGGCCAGGGGCGGGGCAGGACACTTGCATCGTCACCATGCGACGACACAGGCATTCCGCACCACCCCAGCCACTCTGGGCAACGTGGGAAGGCAGAAAGGTGGCTCCAGCCAGAGCGAAGTCAGTGCCAGCAGCCAGGAGAAGGAAGGCCCATTCTTGCATGACCCTTCATGCATTGGGCCTCTAGTTATTTAATAAAAACATAACTGCTACAAAGCAGTATATATGCATAGTAAACCAAAGAGTAAAATAAAATAATTTCACAGAGCAACTCTTGCTTTCATGTTTTTTTTTAATTGTATAAATTGTTCTTGGAATGTAAATCCCTAACCATGCAAGACTCAAGGGACATTAGTGACAGTTTGTTAATTCCTTTTTTTTTTTTTCTATAAGGATTAGTGGCAAATAGCTAAACATCTCTGGCCACAAATGCAAGATTTTCCAAGAGTAGCCTGGTACAGTCATTAATTCTAGAATCCATAAACTGCATGTAAAAAAAAAACACACGCCAATTTTCCAGAACCAGAATTTAGGTCTTCCGCCCATTCACTTTTCTGTTTCCACAGCCATTCATAGACTACCAGATTCTAGTACACAACAGAGGAGAAATTAAGTGAGGATTTGTAGGCGTGCACAGCATGCTGGGATGCTTTGATAACTAAGAAAATGCACTATGAGCAGGGTGGAGACAAGAATAATTCTGGAAGCAATTCATGGTGGGGTTGTTGGCAGGAGAGAGGGCAGACCTCACACAATATCTGTGGCACGAGCCTAATAATAGTATCAGGTAGTTAAAGCAAGAGACTAAAAACCTTGGTGCAACAAACCTCTGCTAAAAATTCAAATATAGATTCTATAAACAATTTACCATTCAATCTATATTGAGAGAGAGGAAATACCAGCATCCCCGTGGACAGTCAGCATGGAAAAGTAAGCTCCATCAGGAATATCCTTGCATGTGGCCTGACCTCCTAGCTGCCCTGTAATCCCTTTTTCCTTCTCACATAAAAAGGGTACTAGCCAGGCATGATCCTTCATGCTTTCTTGTAAACTAACTATATATCTGCAACAAGACAAAATGAAAAGTAAAACATTAAAATCCTTTTTAGAACACTAGGATTTCCCAAAACAAGTAGGGAAAGTAAAACGGGCTTTCTCCTGTGGATGAAAGCTGTAAGAAAACTTTATTTTAGACCCATAATCTCTGTCCTACAAAAGGTAATTATAACCTGGTATTTCCTTAAAAGTGTGGACTGTGGGTTGCAGTCATCTACCTCTACTTACTAATAGAGAAATATCAGCTCCAAAATCCAGAACCATTCATAGCATAGAAGTACCAAACCTTCAGCTATCTCTAAATATTATTTGCATTTGATAAGAAATAAATGGAGTGGGTCCATAGACATGGAACAGAGTGCGGAATCTCGGAGGGAAGGTTGGGGAGGGTGGGTAGCTGGGAGGTAATCAACCAAAGACCTTGTATGCATATATGCATAACCCATGGACACAGACAATAGGGTGGTGAAGGCCTGGGGCAGGGGGCAGGGGCAGGCTGGAGGGGGTTATTGGTGGGGGAGAAAGGGGACATATATGTAATACTTTCAACAATAAAATATTTTAAAGGAAGAAAGGAAAGAGGAAGGAAGGAAGGGAGGGAGGGAGAAAGGGAGGGAGGAAGAAAGGAAGAAGAAAGAAGGAAGGAAAGGCATATGAAACTCTTTGACTAGTCAAGATACTATGGCTGAACCATAGTATCTTTAATCACAAAGATCAAAATTAATTAATAGTCGCCCTAGCCAGTTTGGCTCAATGGATAGAGCATGGACCTGCGGACTAGAGAGTCCTGAGTTTGATTCTGGTCAAGAGCACATGCCTGGATTGTGGGCTCGATCCCCAGTAGGGGGTATGCAGGAAGCAGCCCATCAATGATTCTCTCTCATCATTGATGTTTCTATCTCTCTCTCTCCCCCTCGCCCTTCCTCTCTGAAATCAATAAAAATATATTTAAAAGAAAAAAGATACTATGGTTCAAATAATGGGCTGAAGGCTATATTGCACTAATGCTAAACAGAAAAAAAAATCATTAGCATTCCTGAAATGAATGTTATATAAATTTTATCTAACATTTATTTTTTTCACCTATTTAAGTATGACATTTCTTCTTATCTAGCACTGCTTCTTTAAATTTATGGATTTATTTCCCAGGCCTATTACTAAAAGGAGAAACAATTCAGTTCTGACGACAGAGTTTTTCTATGGTGGTTAAGTCTTGGAATGTTTATCTGGCACAAGCTACGAAACATTTAACTTGTGAAGGTTCTGAAATAACTACTGTTCTGACATTAACCAACATTGTCATCTTTTTCCCTCTTGCTGGCCTCTGGTCCCCAAAAGGTTCTTTAACTTGGGAGCCACTATATTCACATATTAGACATCAGAGACCAAAGTAAAACCAACTGACTCTAGTTTTACACCATATTCCTAGGCCCAGGCTATGTCTTGCTTCTGGAATTTGAAAGCATTGAAGAAACAAATCAAACTCCTTTTCAAGTCTTGGATTTCTCTTTTATTGAACAATCAAGAAAAATCAAAGTATCTTGGAACTTGAATAGTTCAAACATACATTCATATGAATAAAATCATGTCATGAGATGGTACCCAGTGCATCATTTTGGGGACTCATTTTGTCTATGTTCTAATCCAGTAGATTTTCTTAATCCTACAGTTTCATAAGGAGTTTCCAAAAAAAGCTTTAATAATGTTCCTTATCCCAGGAACAAGACAGAATTGGCTTTAAAGTGGTGTTTACTATTAAAAATATATATTTATTTAGAATTATATATCTGGAGAAACTTGACCTTTTCATTTGTTTAAATAACTGACAATGTATAGGAAATGAGTCAAAACACTTTTATCTTAGGAAATATTATATCTTCATACTAAAAACTTTGAAGACAGATATCTCAGGTTTACTCTACCACCTGAAAAACATATTTCTTCAACAAAATAAATTTCAGCTGAGGCTTCAAACTCAGAAAGAATTCCTAAGTGCCAGAACACAATGCAGGTCATGCTATGAAATCCGTTTTGCTGCCCTTAGTTTATCATGCATTTGCAAATACACAAGAAAAGGTAGAAAGGTAAATAAGACTTTTAGTAAGGATTTCCTTAGGAAGAATTGTCATTTCACTATGTCATAGGGGAGAAGCAAACAGCCTCCCCTTTACTTCAAGCCATATGAGAGATACTTCATAAAAAGTATCTGAAATCTTAGCCTGTGTTCTGAGATTTTGAAATTACCGAAGACCTGACATGTGCTTAAAATTATGTCAAATGCGAGAGACTATGGTGACATCAGTTAAAGGCTGCAGAACTAACAGATCGGGGAGTGAACTGTACTTCCTCCAATGGTGAAGAAGAGGAAGGGGAGTTTTCCCTATGGGCCAAGCAGACTATCAGGAAAGCAGAACTAGTTCATTTAAAGGGAGTTTTACCCATGAGGGCTGCTTATAGGATAAGGTGACCTGAACAGATAGACTCTTTATAAGGAAAACACACACACACACACACACACACACACACAAAGGCTGAAGGGGAAAAACTTCAGTCTCAGGTCTCTGAGGATCCTACAAAGCTCCCTATAAGACCAAGAGCCACCTCAGAGCTTCAGCCACACAGAAGGCTCCAATGCAGGACTCCACCTACACCAATGATATAATGGCTTTTTGGTACCTATTAACTCACTTCCATTTCCCTAAGAGGTCCTCATGTGGCCCAAGTAGAACCCTGCAATCTGTCCATACAAGGACAGAGATTAAGAAAATGCCACTGGGAAATTCACAAAAAACAAAAAGGCACTTTCCAAACTTCTTTCCTGAAAAAAAAGAAAAAGGGGGGGGGGTGTAATTAAAGGGCATATGTACTGTTCCTACCACAAAATTAGTCTAGTCAAAAATATAATGTGATGTTTATTCTTCTGGAAAGAAAGAATAATGAAGTAGGCAAGAAGAAAGAAAGTATTTTTAAATGTGGTATACGAAATTCATACTGCTAAATTTTTATAACTAATAACATGCTCAGAGTATACAAAGGAAAGAAGATACAATGTTAAATTGTTAAGGAAAGTATCAATAGAATTCTAAAAGTATAGAGAGGTACAGATGGTGGCTTTTAAAAAAAGACTTTTAAAAAAGTATAAATAGTTCCTTTCAGATATTCTCTCTATCCAGGGGCACGAAGAAAATCCTGAAGGCCTCTCAAAATGAAATTCCTAGTGGATTTTAACTTTTTAAACACTGCCCCCTAATGTCCATACTCCGCTTCCTCTGAAATGACAGAAGGATCATGCTAATAAAAATAATCGGGTCCTTCCTCCCTTGTGATCAGTCTAGCATTTCTGTCCTGCAGACCAGATTTCACAGCCCGAGGCAATCTCAACCACACAACCGTCAGGATGCATTAGAGTAAATCTCCTAACCATTCTAAGATTGCTCACATAAGCAGTAACGCCAACATGGAGTGAGAACAGACTATTTGAGCTTAGACAGCACTGACGAGACAGCAATACCACTGGGAAACATCAAGAAAGTCTAGGATCTCAATCATAACATGTGCAACTTTAGACTGATCTAATCAGTCTTACTAAAAAATAAAAAACAAACACTGATTACCAAGAATATCAAACTTTTAAAAGAGAGATGGCCCTTGCTTTATATACACACACACTCATGACTCATAAATGACCTTTGATTCTAAAAGATTTTGTTGAAATTTAGACTCCCTGATGAGCACATTTTTTCATGATTTCTTCCATCGCAAATATGACTAACAACCAATGAAAGAGAATAGCAAAAATATATTATTCTCAACCACAGCTGTTCAGTGTCTTGTAATCACAAAATCCATGTCATCACCTAACAATATGATATATGTCTAAGTATGAAAAGCATAGAGACACTTAATATTAGTCAAGAAGCCTGAGTTTCAAACCCGTTTGCCATTAAAGAGCTGTGTGACCTTAGGTACCTTAGCTGCTCTGGATCTGTTTCTTTATCAGGAAATAAAGGAGACAGTACCGTATGGGTGTTCTTCTAATGACTGTTAGATGTGCCCGTAGGGAATTACAGAATTATGAGAAGTATTTTTTCAGTTTACACATGCCTCTCCCCATCACCTCCTTATTACCCCATTCCTATTACTTAAAAACATATGATACCCCCAATTTCCCCTGAGCTGAAAACTTCTGAATTATATTATCTATATCCAAGGCCCTTTGCCGCACTAAAATGTTAATACAGGATCTGAGAATGGGAAGAAAACTTAGAGAGTCTCCAGTCATAAGCCGTGGCCCAGAAGAACTTCTGACTCTAACCACTGTTAGTTATAGATGTGGAATTTTGGCAAGTGTGAGGCTTCCCAAGTAGATTAGCATTTTATTTGGCTAGGTGATATGATAAAATGCATTGTCATTCCCAGTCTTCACCTCCTCAGAATCCATCTCCTTGTCATGTGACTTTGTAGCTCCTGCCACAAGAGTAGAATATAGCCCTAATCGGTTTGGCTCAGTGGATGGAGTGTCGGACTGCAGACTGAAGGGTCCCACGTTCGATTCTGGTCAAGGGCATGTACCTTGGTTGTGGGCATATCTCCAGTGGAGAGTGTGCAGGAGGCAGCTGAATCGATGTTTCTCTCTCATTGATGTTTCTAACTCTCTATCACTCTACCGTCCTCTCTGTAAAAAAAATCAATTAAAAATATTTTTTTTTAAAAAAGAGTAGAATATATTTCATAACCCATTGATGCTGGGCTTGGTCATGTGATTTTCCATGACCAAAGGAACGTTAGCCGATGTTATGTGAGGAGAGGCTGTAAACTTGCTTGTGAGATTGGGCTTGTTCTCTTTGCGCTCCTGCCTTCTACTGGGAGTAGAATGTGCATTTGGTAGCCACTGGTCCAAGGAGTATAAGAGACATGTAGAGCAAACCAGGCCCCAAACTGCAGTATGGAGCCAAGGCAAAACAGTTCACCAGCTGAATCCCAGTTGGCCCACATTCATGAGAATGAGAAATAAATTCTTATTGTCATACTAGAGGCCCGGTGCATGAAAATTCATGCACTGGAGGGGGCGTCCCTTAGCCCAGCCTGCCCCCTCTCACAGTCCGGGAACCCTTAGGGGCGGGAGGTGACCCGGCGATCAGGGGAAGGCAACGCCCCCATCACACCTCTGCTGCTGCCACTGCCGGCAGTGCAAGCCTCAGCTGGCCCTGGTTACCTGAGCCTCAGGCGGCCCTGGGCAGCTGGGCAGCCGCCATCCAAGGCTTGCCTGCACCTTGGGCCAGCCCTGGGCGGCTGGGGGGCTGAGGGGACTGGGGGACTCCAGAGGCAGGTGCCCTGGCAGGGCTGAGGAGACTGGGTGCCTCCATCTTGTGGCTGTGGGCACCACCATCTTTGATAGCATGGCAGTCAATTAGCATATTCCCTCCTTATTGGCTGTGGGTGCCACCATCTTTGTGAGGGTGTGACAGTCAATTAGCATATTCCCTGTTTATTATATAGGGTAAGATTTTACATTTGTCACATATGCAGTATATTTATGGTAATGGGCCAATTCAAAAGATAATATTTTACCTATTTTAATATTTTAGACCTCAACATTTCCACTGGACTGCGATATTTTAAGAAAAAAATTCTGCCCAGCTGAGTAGCTCAGTTGGTTGAGCTTCATCCTATGAGCCAAAAGGTCACTGGTTGGATTCCTGGTTAGGGCAAATGCCAGGGTTATAGGCTCAACTCCCAGTACGGGATGTGCCGGAGGCAGCCAATCAATGTTTCTCTCTCACATCAATGTTTCTCTCTTCCCTCTCCCTTCCTCTCGCTCTAAAATTAATAAAAACATTTTTTAATCCTGATCTCATATTGATATATAGACAAGAAAAAGCTAAAGTAGTTCATCATCACCAAACCAGTATTACAAGAAATGTTAAAGGGACTTCTTTTAGAAGAAGAGGGGCGGGGGGAGGTGGGGGTGAAATAAATATCACAATAAAAAGACAATAACTATGTACCTATCAATAATCACTTTAAAAGTACATGTATTAAATGCTCCAATAAAAGACATAGGATAGCTAAATGGATAAGAAAATAAGACCCATACATATGCTGTCTAAAAAAGACCCACTTCTGATTAAAAGACACACAGACTAAAAGTAAAGGAATGAAAAAAGATGTTTCATGCAAATGAAAATGAAAAAAAAAAGCTAGGGTAACAATACTTATATCAGATGCCCTAACAATTACATTTCTGAGTATTTATCAAAATAATTCCAAAACACTAATTCAAAAAGTTATATGCAATTCTATGTTCGTTAAAGCATTATTTACAATAGGCAAGATATTGAAACAGTCAAAGTGCCCATAATAGACAATTAGATAAAGAAGATGTAGTACATAAAATAATGGAATATTATTCAGTCATAAAATAATGAAACCAAAAAATGTGGTATTATGTTTATTAAATATGTAAAATTAACAAATATGATGACTGTTTTCCCCTTTGACCTAAATTCCACACACTCATACACACACTCATACACACACACACACACATACACCCACACACACAAAGGTCACTACAAAGGCTGAAAAAACTTAAAGACTTTATAGCACTCTTTTCCTTGGCTTAGCACTTTTGAATATATTGAAGAGATATGTTGAGTTCTTGTATTATCTTAAAGGCTATTAATGTTTCAACTGTAATCCTATATGAGTTAATAGTACTTTGAAAATGTCTGCAAAATAAAAAATAGCAAAATTATAGACAGACAATTCACAGAAATTTAAACTGCCAACAAATACATGAAAAAAATGTTCATTTAAGTTAATGTTTTTAAAGGTTACTTTTCAGGAACCTAAAATGTCTTGGGAGGGGAAGAAGAGCAGAATCGCATCAAGAATACTAACATTAGTCAGAGGTTCTTATAGAAACTGGAAAATCTATTCACTGGCGAGTATGTGGTACTGAAATACCTGTTATGGAACAATAGACGATGTGAGGAGCAATTCTGTCTATCTCTTCATATCCCAGGCCCATTGCAGACAGTTTGCCAGGGACATAGTTTTCCACAAATACATCACACACAGCTGCAAGCTGAAGGAAGAGGTGAAGATGAATCAGATTTCTTAAATGACTGTTAAACATTTAACAAATCTTCACATTATAGAATTCTAATTTCAGTAAACAAAATTGACCCTCATTTTTGTAATAGTCCATACAAAAAGCACAGGAAAAGTAGAATTACAAAGTAGAATTAGATCAACATAAAGGCTCTGGTCAACTACTTAAGGTATTACTGCCAGTAAAACAATGGCTATTAAAGTTTTCAGTAAATACCATGGTATTAAATGGATTCTGCTTATGTTAAATGTAAAAAATATCTAGGCTACATGGTGAAAATATATTTTCAGATGTCGAGGTAGAAAAATTAGAATATAAGTAAAGAAAATATATGAAAAACATCTTTTAAACCCTTAAAAAAACCTAAATATAATATCTTTACTTCTTCTCCATCCTTATTATGTGATATTCCTCATTACAACATGCACATGTAGGCACATGTAAACTTGATTCTTACATGCTCTCAAACTTTATAGGTGCTTTCTTTCCAGTGTGTTCAAAATATTAAATGGACCGTCTCTTAAACTATTAAATTGTAACCCAGTGTATTAATAACGATCTGAAACAGCCCAGCCAGTATGGCTGATGGTTGAGCATTGATCCATGAACCAGGAGGTCGCGGTTCATTCCCAGGCAGGACACATGCTCAGGTTGCGGGCTTGATCCCCAGGCTGGGCATGCAGGAGGCAACAGATCAACGATTCTCACTCATCACTGATGTTTCTATCTCTCTCTTCCTCTCCCTTCCTCTCTGAAATCAATAAAAATATACTATTATTAAAAATTGAATGTTTGTCTATTACTATATCACCAGATTTGGGCTGTGTATATGGAATTGCCTGACAACCAAATTTATGGGAAGGGAGATCTTAGGACACATCTCAAGGAAATAAGCTGTCATCCTCCAGAGCTCCTGACACAGATGCACCAGAAGCCTCGGTGACCACCAACTGGAGAGGAATGATAAATACATTAAGACAGGAAGGTTTAAGTATGCACCCCAAGTTTCAAGCATAGGCACCTTTTCCAAATTTTAGGTGCTGATTACCATTTGACCTGTTTATGCTGTGGGCAACTCCATGCAGCATGCTCCAGGGAGAATCCAATAAATATACATTTATTTATTGTTAATTTTCTACAAAGTATTGCTTGGGGATTTGGAGGGACAGCAGGGGTTAGTATTAAATACTAGTACAACACAAATCTACAGTTACACATCAGTTTATTCCACAATATTTCTCTGAGCCCCTATTTATAATTTACAAGGCACTCCTGCATGCACTAAAGAAAACAAACTACTTGTATATCAAGCACATCTACCGTGTTTCCCCGAAAATAAAATATCCTCCGAAAATAAGACCTACTTACAGGTTTCCTTCTGAGTGAAATATAAGGCATCCCCCGAAAATAAGGCCCCCAGGCTCTGTCTCAGAATAAAAATTAATTTACTGTAAACTGGTCGCTAGGGCCGCCCCGACTGGCATCTAGCAACCAGTGACGTTACGCGGAGTCCTGATGTCACTGCTGTGTGGAGGCGGAGCAGAGGTCGGAGTGAGCGGTGAGCACGGGGTGGGAGAGAGGAGGAGACTTTCGCAGATGTGTGTAGAAGAACAGGAGGATTAGAGCGGACGGGACGCGGCGAAGGTGGTGAGTGCTGGTCTGTCTCTGGTGACACTACCTGATGCTCACGGCTGCCTTCATGATGACTGAAGGTTCTCAGTCAGTGGCAGACCCTGCTCCAGCCCAGATCCAGGCCCCAGCAAGCCCAGTGACAGTCCCCAGGCAGGCCCCAGGGAGTAAATGTCTGATAAAGGGGTAGGGGGGATGTCTGGTGAAGGTGTTCAGTGGCACAGGGCTGGGGGGAGGGGGATCACTTAAAATGACACAGGAGGATCAGAGGGGACAATCAAAATGACACAGGAGGATCAGAGGGGACAATCAAAATGACACAGGAGGATCAGAGGGGACAATCAAAATGACACAGGAGGATCAAAAGGGGTTACTAAAATGGTAATCCCCTCTCTGATTCTCCTGTGCCATTTTGATTCCCCCCTCTGATCCCCCCTGTGTCATTTTGAGTGATCCCCCTCCCCTCACCTTGATACCCCAATTCCTTTTTTTTTACCCCTAGAAATGAGCGCAAAAAGAAAAAGCTACTCCGTGGAGTACAAGAAAGGAATCGTGGAAGACTCTTGGGGCCAAAATGTTACTGCTTTCTGCAAAGAGACGATGTTGAGTATCCGATTGGTCCAAAAATGGTGAGCAGAGTATGGTAACCTCATTGAACAAGTGGACAAGGGAAATGCTAAAAAGCGCAAGTGTGGATCAGGTCGGCAACCATTATTTTCCAAGCTGGAAGACCTGATCTGTGAATGGGTTGTTGACAGGAGAGCAAAGGCTTTGGTTGTGAATAGGGCTCAGATTCAAGAATTTGCCCTTGCAATGGCACCACAGTTTGACATAGCCCCTGAAGACTTCAAAGCATCACAACACTGGCTGGATAATTTCCTTCAGCGAAGTGAACTGTCTTTAAGAAGATCTACAACATTGTTTAGGTTGGAAGATACTCAAGTTATTAAACGAGCACTTGCATTCAAGTCCTTTATTGATGATGCTGACTTCTCTAAATACAATCTTTCCAACATGATTGCTATGGATGAAACTGCAGTGTTTATGGGCCAATCATCTCAAACAACAATTGAACAGCGGGGTGCCTCCTTAGCGTACATTGCCTCCACTGCTTACAAAAGTGCACGTGTTTCCTGTATTTTGGCAATTCGTCTGGATGGCACTAAAATCCCACCTTTAATCATTTCTAAGGGCAAGAAGGAAAAGATTGAACGTGTTTGGGGCGTTTTTATTCTTGAAACTGAAAAAGCCTGGGCCACACAAGCAGTTATAAGGAAGTGGGTCGATTTAATGCTGCCGCTTGTTATGCGAGGGAGCCAAAGAGGTCTGCTAGTCTGGGATGCAGCCAGCACTCACCGCGCTAAAGACATGAAGACATTTCTTCACGAAAGAAAAATAGATCAGATAATGATTCCCGCAGGAATGACGGCCTATCTCCAGACTCTTGATATTGCAATAAACAAGCCATTCAAAGACAATTTGCGCATGGAAATTAATGACTACATTGAAAATAGAATGGAGAGAAATCAGCGGGGAAACTTTGTGAAACCTAAACTGCAAGAAGTTGTAACTTGGGTGAAGAATTCATGGGAAAAAATCACTGACAGTTGCATTGCAAATGCACTGCGAGCAGGCTACCTTGACAAGAAGTACTCATTTAAAGACAGTGCTATTGCTAAACATGAGAGATTTGGTCCACTGATTCTGAAAGAAATGGAGTCACAAGAAATTCACCAGGAAATTCAGGAATTGGATTGTTATGATGATGTTCCAGAAGATGATGACATGATTGTCATTGAATAAATGAGTAAATTCTTGATACTGTAGGATTCACAGTTTGTCTGGTTTGTGTTGACAACTACCGTACTACCGTACCGTATACAGGTAATAAATTTCCTTTATTTTCATTTAACAATAAATGTGTACCGTATTCTTCTTCATGGAAAAATAAGACATCCCCTGAAAATAAGACCTAGCATGTCTTTGGGGGCAAAAATTAATATAAGACACTGTCTTATTTTCGGGGAAACAGGGTAGGCTTTTACACTGGTCATATTTCTGCATGGTGCATAAAATAGTACCTTATGCAAATGACACCTAATAAATTATTTTTTATTTTTAAAAACTCATGTCAGTTCCTCAAAAAATTAAATATAGAATTACCATATGACCCAGCAATGCCACTCATAGGCATATACCCAAAAGAATTTACAACAGGGACTCAAACTGATACTTGTTTGCAAATGTTCATAGCAGCATTATTCACAATATCCAAAAGGTGGCAACAACTCCTGTCCAACAAAAGACCAATATATCCATAAAGTGGAATATTATTAGCTATTAAAAGTTTTGATACATGCTACAGCATGAATGAACCTTGAAAGTATTATGCTAAGTGAGTTAACCAGACATAAAAGTACAAATATTATATGATTTCACTTACATGAAATATCCAGAATAGGAAAAATCAGAGACAAAAAATAGACAAGAGATTATTAGGGACTGGGTAGAAAGGGAAGTGGAGAATTTATTAATGTATACAGAGTTACTGCCTGGGGGTGATGAAATATTTTAGAAATAGATTGATGGTTGTACACTAAATGTAATTAATGCCACTGGATTGTAAACTTGAAAATTATTAAAATGGAAATTCTTATTATATATATTTTACCACAATAAAAACAAATTTTTTAACAATGCAGGGTATTTGTATTTTTAGACTTCTATGGAATCCTAAATCACAACTCAGTCCATATAAAGTATCCAGATGGAGCACAAATTCACTGTTTCAACAAAACACAAATACAAATATAATGAATAACTTATACTAGTAGAAAATTATTCAAAATATTTTTATTAACCAAAAAATCAGATTAAAAAAAACAATGTACATGGTATTATCTCATGCTTTGGGGAGAAAATTGGTATTCAAGGGTGTAAAGAGATTTCATATGATATGCTAAAATATTAATCTTTTTGCCCATGAACAGTTATTATTTACATAACAAGAAAAACAATTTTTAACTAAAAATGTACTCAGAATAACATGCAGTCCGAGAGTACAATGTGATAAAAAAAAAAAAAGTATGCAAAAGTTGAGTTTAAGAGCTAAAGATTTCTCCAGTAGTTTTTTATGATACCCAAGAACTATATATATATGCATTTTGATATATATTGATAAAATATCCCTGGAAAAAGATATAGGGCAGAAGTTATCCTTTTCTCCATTTTATAAATATTTATTTTAAATAAATAAAAACTAGCTACTTACTAGATAGATATTCTTAGTGAAAGTGTCATCCAAAATATTATCTCTCCCTCTCTTGTTTCAGGATATTCACCCATTTCAATATCATGTATGTTCCCTATAGCTTTAGCAAAGTCATTCATAAAAATTCTAAACAGAACAGTGCTAAAATCAGAGCCATCAGAAAACTTCTTCTGAGTTACACTGATCTCCACATTATCTCCAAGTACTACACAAGTTAACTGCTCCAGTGGAGATGAAATTTGTTTACTGGATTCTCTGACTTAATAATCTACTAGAAAGTAAAGTAAGAAAAAAAAAAAAAAAAAAAAAAGACGGGTTCCCAGTTTTACTGGTGATCACCTCGGCCTCATCGAGTTGCTCACAAATTACCTAATAACCCTCTTCTAGAATGTCGCCCAGAATAAAAAACAAGCACAATTTTTATGAATTAGAGAACCCATCATCTCTTTCTTTCTTAAAGAAAAAAATTAATTCTTCCTACCAGTCACAGAGTAAAATAAGAACTAAAATCAATTTGAAATATAGCGTACCAAATTCTGAATTCTCTTTATTAGGTGCAACTTAGGAACAGAATGGATGAGCAACATCAGAAGTAGAGGGGAAAGTGATGATGATAATGTAACCATATTTATGAGTTTTAAAAATCATGAAATAATTTTTAAATCTTATGTCAAGGAATATCCTTATCTGTAGGAGATGTATTCTGAAGGATTTCAGGACAAAGTTTCTTTCACTTACTTTCAAATGGTTCAAAAATACATACATAAACACATGCATACTCGTATGAATACATATGTAAATAAGCAAATATGGCAAAATGTTAAAATTGTTGCATCTTTAAATGTTTTTGTTATGTTTTAATTTTTCACAGTACAGTGTTGGAGGAAAATAAAACCTATGACATTGTTCTGTGGATACAGTATGGATAGTGTGACTGTCAACTAATTAACATGGAAAAGTATCTGAAATATAGATAACATGTTAGAAAGTTATCATATCATATTGCCATGAAAATACCAGGCTCCACATAGAAATCCATGCCCTGAAGAATTAAAAAAAAAAAAAAACTAGGCAAAAATAATTTTTCCTCTAGGCCATAAGATGCGTATGTGATATAACTAGCTAAAACCCATAAGTCTGAATAATGTCTCCAGACAACCAAAGTTTTTTATGAGCTAAAATGTACTTTATTATTATCAATCAGAGAAATCAAGCCCACAATGAAATGTAATTTAAAATTGTTATAGTGTGGTGGACACTGGTAAAACCCAAGGAGAGTGCAAAGGAAATCCCAGCAATTCATTTATTTTTATCAGAATGATACATGTTGGCCTAAAATGTTCAAATGTCTTAGCAGTAAGAGTTATGAATTCCACCCAACACTGCCCCATTGAGAAGCCCTACTGAAATGGTGCCGTATCTGTTCAATCAAATCTGAAACCTTGACTGGATAAAATATCAGAATATCCTGAAATAAAAGCAAAGAAGTAGGAATTAAAACTAAAGATGAAACTAAGAAAGGGAGAGCAGAAAGAGAATTAAGGAAAGAACAATCCCTTAGATAAATAATAATAATGATGATGATGATAATAATAATAATAATAATAATAATAATAATAAACTACAGAGAAGATAAGAAGAAGGGCCTGAGAATGAAGGGCCCTTCCACTCTCTCTCAAAATCAATGGAAAAAATATCCTCTGGTGAGGACTAACAACAACAAAAAGTTTTGGCTCTCCAGTAACGTGACCAAGGGTTCAAAATTTCAGCTCTACCTTTTACTAGCTATGTGATCTTTACAGCATCACTTACGCCCCATTAGACTCATTTCACACCTGTGAAAATGAAGACTCTAATACCTCATGTATTCCGAGGATTTGAGGAGATAATGTAAGTAAAGTGCCCAAGTCTAAGATCAGAACAGAGTAGGCACTCAGTCAACAGCAGCTAGTACTACAACGGAATACCTTCACAGTGTGAAGAAACATTATACACAATATGAAAGAAATTATATTTACTATAAAAGTAAAGTTAAATTCTTAAATGGCATGTAAAAAAAAATTACAGATTGTCAATTAAACAAAGTTTTAAAACACTTTTACTCTCTTGCTCAAATTCCTAATTACAACCCCAGTGGTAAGATGCCTTTCATTGAGCATACTGTACCTCTTTGATGATTTTCACTCCTTTTGGATCCTTGATATTAACAGCTATACTCTAAAAATTAAAATATATATTAAAATCGTATCATAAAATTCTTTGTTAATACTAATAGTTCAACAAGGGAGCAAATCATCCCATAGATTCTCCTCTTAAAGCAAATGTATTTTCCTCCTGAAGAAATATTTAAATCATCTTTACTTAATTTATTTGCAATTTAGATATGTTAGAATGTAGCAAGGATTACAGTAAAAATGCTTCAAATAATAATACCCACTTTTAGGCAGTTATCAATCTCCAAAATAATAACAAATGTAAAGAACCATTTAATAAGTTTAATAAAATGATTTCCATTCTAAATCATTATAAATTCTCATTTTAAGTAGTAGGGAAAAGCTCTATTGTTTCTATTTGTAACTGTCAAATGAATAAAATTTCACCTTATTTAAAATATTAATTACATCTACAGAAAAGGGTAAAAACAAACAAACTGGGATATCAAAAGTTTTGTTTTTATAAGAGAATTACACAAAGAAAGCAGAAAAAATTATATTCTTACTTTTTTATTTCGATTTACACTGAGAAAATAAGTACTTTCTGTCCCCACAAAAGGTGGCCCCCAAGTTCGTGTATCATCACCAGCTCCTGAAAATAACAGTATGAGTTATTAATCTATAACTGTGAAACATCATGAGATATTTCAGACCAACAGTCTCACTCATCAGATGCATCCACAGATGGCTGAACAAATCAGTTCTGTTAAGGGGAATTAGCAATGTAGAGGAGCCCATTAGAACTGTCCAAACTCTTTACCTGTCAATGTTAATCACTAAATCTTTCCTATCTTTCCACTAAAATCCATCCCTGAAAGTCAAAATCCAGAAGGAAATATCTTACCAGCAGTCTTTACATTTAATAAATGGCAAATTTGAGGAGGGGGGGTTACACTCAGTTTTTGGCAAGCAATTCAGTCTTTGTTTCTTGGCATTAAATATGCAAAGAAAATGTTGAGTCTGCAAAAGGTGTTTGTTAAATATTATTTAAATCAGAATAATGATAAGTGATAAAATGACATGATACAATGGCATGTGAGCCTATGCTAAAAACACTATATAAAAATTCTGTAGCAACAACAAATTAGAAGAGGCAAAATAAGCTACTGAACAGCAAATTCAGCTAATTTAAAATACTATTTTAGAATAAAATTTTACTCTAGATCTTGCCTCAAGTTAAAAGTTTTAAAAACATCAAAAATAGGGTATTTTATTCTGGACATCTATTTCAAGGGATTCTGGAATGTCTTTGTGTTTGATTCAGACAACACTATGGAGTTACAGGAAAATGTTTTCTTTGCACAGCAAGCAACTGACAGACAACGCACATAGAACTCAGAAACTGGATCAGCAATTAAATGGCACAAAACGGTATCACTTAAAAATTTTATAATACAACTTCTGATTAAATATTGATATAAGTAACTAATCAACTATGTAATTGCAGTTAAAGTATTTATCATGAGCCTCCCAAAAAGAATTTGGGAATATATGTAAAGCTTAAATTCCAATCTCATTTTAATGATATAATTAATCTAACAGTCCATTAGACTTTACTGAAATTGACCAAGAAAAATAGGCACAGCCCTTTGGAATTCAGCAAAAAATAGAGGTAAATAATAGACACAATTATTTAATTTTTTATAGTTTGAGGGTCCCAATATATTTAAAAATTTTTTTCAAATGAAGCAATGCCAAGGTTAAAATTAGACAGTTTATTTTCAATGTTTACATTCATCTCTCAGCTAGAGATAATGTCACAAATCTAAATTGGAGGACTACAAGGCTTTCCTGCCCCACCTTGTCCTGGTATACAACCAGGGTTTTAAGAGAGGCAGAAGAATCAGGGCCAATAGCACATGACAGGAAATATATTTAAACATTAAAGGTCACAAATTGGTAAAACCAGCAATTGGAAAGTCATGTTTTATTTGACCCACACATAATTTAAAGTTTTTAACTAGCTGCCATGATTTCAAAATCTGGAGATCTCATATAAAAATTCAGATGCCCTTAATTGATATTTTAGCACATTCATTCATTGAGCAAATATTTATTGGCCCCTACAATGTCACAGACACTGCTCTCTGGAGAGTACACACAGAAGTGAACAAAAAACCAACATCCCTCCCTTCACATCCTCACCTACTGAGGACAGTCCTGGAATAGCAGCGGCATCATTTGCTGCCATACACAGTCCACTGTCACTCATTTATGATACCTGCCTGGGCCTGAAAGCATATAGTTTACACTCCCTGACTAACTCTCAAAAAAAGAAAAAATATATATACTTGAGCTTGATATACTCTTTGATTACACAAATTAAAATAATCTAAGTCAGCAAACTACAACCAACTTTTATTTAATGAAAGAACTGGACACAAAAAGTGACTAGTTCTCTACTGAAATTTGAAAATACTGCCAAGTCATTTTCCCTCATATTTGTGTTGAATAACTATTTTGAAAACCCAAAACAATTAAGTATCCTATCTAATAAAAGAGTGACATGCAAATTGACCATACCTCCGCTACACCCACAAGCCACGCCCACCGGCCAATCAGGAGCAAATATGCAAATAAACCCAACCAAGATGCAATTCAAGACTAGAATTGCGTGCAATTCAAGACTAAACTATTTTCACTGATTTGGGAATTCTGTTTCAAATCCATAAGGATTAGATCTTGAAGAATAAGTAATAATGCTAATTTTTGAAACCTTCCCAGAAAAGCTTTTTATAGGATGATATAGAGGACATAGAGAACACAGACTCTGCTCTGAGTTCTTGTTGGAGGGAAGGGCACGCAACTTGACACTTTTCTAAGTGTCAATAATAGAATGAACTGAACCCAAAATGCTAAGAAGGTACCAAATAAAAGTGAGAATTGTATACACAAAAAACACTTATTTGATGGACAAAGGGGGAAAAAGAATCAGAAAGATGTCAGATGAGAAACATATAAACAAAGTTTAGGTGTTTTCCCTAAAAATCTTTAAAATTATAAAATGGAAAAGTGTTTTCTTTTATTAAAAATAGAAAAAAAATGACTTAGGTTAGGGTATTTGGGTTTCTTTTTTCTGGAATTGGATTTCTTTTTCATCCCACAGAAGGGAGTGTGGCCAAGCCCAGTCCAATCTCAGACTCAACAGTAAGGCTTGTGTAGGCCTAAGCAGAGCCAAAACCAGACCTGAGTCCCTGGATATTCCTTTTTAGTTGTGTGACCTTGGACGAATTGCTTTATCTCTCTGTGTCTCTGTCTTCTCATTCATAATCTAGGAATAATAACATCTGCCCATAAGGGTAATGTAAAGATTAAATAAATTAGTATAGGCAAAGTGCTTATAGATGTGCTTGGCACTCTGATAAGTGTTGTCGGCATCATTACATGTTGCATCTCAGTTTCTACCAGAGGCTTTCACATGCGTGCGAAAGACCTGGCTTAAGCCTTAATCTGTGGAGCCTGGCCAGTGTGGTTCAGTGGTTGAGTGCCGACCTATGAACTAGGAGGTCACAGTTCAATTCCCAGTCAAGACACATGCCCGGGGTTGCGGGCTCAATCCCCAGTGTGGGGTGTGCAGGAGGCAACCGACCAATGATTCTCTCTCATCAATGATGTTTCTATCTCTCTCTCCCTTTCCCCTCCTCTCTGAAATCAAAAAAATATTTTTAAAAGAATAAAAAGAGATGATTAGTCTAGGTCCAGAAGAAAATAAGGAATGGAGAAGAGAAAATCATTTCATTTCAATTCTTTCTTCATCCCATATGCAGGTACATGGACATTTTTTAAACTATTAAAAATACTTATTCATTTGTTTTTATGTTTTAAAGGAAGCAATAATTTTACCTGGTCTTTCCACTTTTATAACTTCTGCTCCAAGATCTCCTAAATTCATCGTAGCAAAAGGTCCTGCCAATACTCTACAATGTTAAACAATGATAAATAAATTACCATCTTGAAGATTTTTATATTAATTTTCTTAATAGTCCATCAACACAGACAAGTTTATATAATGATAGTAAGAATTAAAAATGATAAAACTGTTCAAAATTTAATTTGGCCATATCTATCAAGAGTTTTAAAAGTATATTCCCTTGGATGTAGTAATTCTACTTCCAGAATTCTATCCTAAGGAAGAAATTAAAAGATTACTGAGACAAAGATTTATGTAATAGGAAACCTAACTTATAATAGTGAAATATTGGGGGATGACAACTATATAATAAAATATTGTATATTTTTATTGAATTTTGAATGACATAGGAAAACATTAAAAATATTACATATTGCCCTAGCCAGTTTGGCTCAGTGGATAGAGTGTCGGCCTGCAGACTGAAGAGTTCCAGGTTTGATTCCGGCCAAGGGCACATGCCCAGGTGTGAGCTCCATCCCCAGGAGAGGGCGTGCAGGAGGCAGCTGATCAATGATTCTCTCTCATCATTAATGTTTCTATCTCTCTATCCCTCTCCTTTCCTCTCTGAAATCAATAAAGAAATATATATATTTTTTAAATGACATATTTAAAATATGGGTAAAACTATCATTTCAATATGATTCAAATTTTTAAAAATATATATATATTTAAGTATGCAGATTGGAAATAAATGCATAAGTATTATACTAATTGTCGTTTAGAATGATAAAATTACAGGAATTTTTTTTCTTTTCAAAATTTTGATACTAAGCATATAAGCATCCTCTTATAATATTAAAAAAATGAATGAATGTTTTTTGAGAGGTTAAAACTTAACCACCAAAAAACAGGTAGGCCAATACAAACCTTGTTAGATCCAGAACTTTTATACCCTCCAATGGCTTCACATTGTCAGTATCTGCCAAAACACAGAAAACACTTTAAGAGTATTGATTATTAATTTTCAGGAAAAAGAATCAAGAATTCCTCATACTGTGGATTAAACAATCTCTATTACTACCAAAAAAATGTTTTTCTTTTACATTATTTCTGCTTTATATGTAACACAGAAATCTTGACCTGATCCAATTAAGTCAATTTGTAAAAATTAAAACCTCCAATCCAAGATTATTCCCAATAAATTAAGTCACCAGCTACATTTGCAATAGTTTGACTATTGAAAAATAAAAAGTAAGAAGGGGAGAGATGTATAAGCTGAGCACAGAGGAATTTTAGGGCACTAAAAATACTCTATATGATGCTATAATGTTAGATATGTCACTATACATTTTTCCAAACCCAAAGAATGTACATCACCAAGAGTGAACCCTAACATAAAGTATGGACTTTGGGTGATTATGATGTGTCAATGTAGGCTCATCAATCGTAACAAAGGTACCCCCTGGGGGAGGCTGTGCATGTGTTGGGGTAGGGAATATATGGGAAATCTCTGTAACTTCCTCTCAATTTTGCTGTGAACCTGAAACTGCTCTAAAAATATACAGCCTTTAAAAAACAAATAAAAAGTAAACTAAACAGCCCTTAGCTGGTTTGGCTCAGTGGATAGAGCGTCGGCCTGCGGACTGAAGGGTCCTGGGTTGGATTCCGATCAAGGGCACATGCCCAGGTTGCAGGCTCGGTCCCTGATGAGGGGGCGTGCGGGAAGCAGCTGATCAATGATTCTTTCTCATCATTGATGTTTCTTTCTCTCTCTCTCTCTCTCTCTCTCTCTCTCTCTCTCTCTCTCCCTCTCCCTTCCTCTCTGAAATCAATAAAAATATATTTTAAAAAAATAAAATAAAAAGTAAACTAAACAAGAAAAAAGTAAGTACTAACAAAAAAAGTAACAATAAAGACTTCTGCATATTTGTTCTACATTTAAGACAGGAAGAAAAAATAAATTTTTAAAGTTTATTAAACAATTTACAATCATCTGTGTATTTCCTTTTTCTTTTCATCCATTAACTTTAAAAAGTAGAAGACAGCCCTGGCCAGTGTGGCTCAGTTGGTTGATGCGTCGTCCCATGCACTGAAAGATGGCAGGTTTGATTCCCAGTCAGAGCACACACCTGGTTTGCAGGTTCAATCCCCCTAGCTGGCCCCATTCGGGCATGTGTGGGGAGCAACCGATTGATGTTTCTCTCTTACATCTCTCTCTCTCTCTCTCTCTCTCTCTCTCTCTCTCTCTCTCTCTCTCTTCCTCTTTCTCTTAAAAAAATAAATTAAAAAACATATCCTCAGTGAGGATTAAAAAAGGAGATAGGTTAACAATTATCTCAGTAATTCACTGCATATCTAACATCAACATTAAGTCACAAAATCAAATTACAGTCAAATGGCTTACAAAGTTCAGATCATGATTACTGAGATCAGGGTGAACTTATGAAGAAAAATGATGAAACTAATTGGTTCAATACATTTTTTTTAATCCTCACCTGAGGATATGTTTTTATTGACAGAGAGAGAGAGAGAGAGAGAGAGAGAGAGAGAGAGAGAGAGAGATATCAAACCACCAATCTAGGTATATGCCCTGACCAGGAATCAAACCCACAACCATTTTGGTGTACCAGACAATGTTCCAATTAACTGAGCCACTTAGCCAGGGATGTTCGATACCTTTTTTAATGGACTTTATTAGTTCCTGTGGCACTAGGTGGGCTGGGAGACCTGTAGGAGTGGGTACATCTCAGCTATTGCCATATGCAGAAAACTGACATTTCCAGAGCTTTTTGGAGCCAGGCGTGATTTTCACTTTCTCTTAAGATGAAGCATATTTTCACAAGCATTATTTGGATTCTTTGAATCATTCATCTTCAAGGGAGAAATGAAAAGGAAAACTATACAAAGACAACATCAGAAAGATGCTCCAGTTTTCTGGGCGACCACTCCAAGATTCTAATGAGAATTCTGAGCTCATAGAAAAAGAGAACACTTATCTCTGTGAGTGACTTAGAGTGCTGATTACTTCGTGGACATTCAAGGAATGGCTTTTGAACTAAAGCAAACAGCAGAATCAGACATTCCAAGAGGTCTGAAGAAATGGGAAATTGTCAGCATACCATAGAGGTGATCCTATGCTATGATAATACTGAAATGTTTGCCCAAGAATTTATCCCATGTATCTATCTCTCCTCTAGGCTCTAATGATGTTCCTCCCTTCCCATTACATACTTTTTCCCAACATCATTTGCTAAAATCCTACCCATGCTTCAAGTCTCCATTAAATTGCCAGTTCTCAATGAATTTCTTTCTTATTTTCTAACTGGGTATTATTTCTGTGACCTTAACCCACAGATGTTGTTGTTGTTCTTAAGACATTCACTTTATTCAGCTTTGGGTTGTTATTTACACAGTATTTATCTCCTATCCATTTTGTACTTTTGCACTGATGACCACTAAGCTTTATACATACTAAGTACTCTATAAATAGTTCTTTAATACAATTAACCCAAGGCAAAACAATTTCTTTATTTTATTTTTTCTATCATCATTTATCCCCCCATACCTCTTCCCCTCCACAATCACCACACTGTTGTCCATGTCCATGAGTACTTTCTTTTCTTTTTTGCTCAATCCCCCTCCCCTCCCCACCCCCACCCCCACCACCCCTTTACTCCCACCCCCGCTCCAGAGCTGTCTGCCTGGTCTCTATCTATGAGATTGTCTCTACTAGTATTTTGCTTGTTAGTTCAGTATGTCCATTAAATTCCACATGAGTGAAATCATATGGTACTTGTCTTTCTCTCACTGGCTTATTTCACCTAGCACAGTGGTCGGCAAACTCATTAGTCAATAGAGCGGCAAACCGCGGCTCGCAAGCTGCATGTGGCTCGTGAGCCGCAGTTTGCCGACCACTGACTTAGCATAATGTTCTCCAGGTCCATCCACGCTGTCCCAAAAGGAGAAATTTTCTTCCTTTTTACAGCAGAGTAGTATACCATTGTGTAAATGTACCAAAGCTTTTTTATCCACTTATCTACTAATGGACACTTGGGCTGCTTCCAAATTTTGGCTATTGTTAATAATGCTACAATGGATGCATATATTCTTTTGAATTAGTATTTCGGGTTTCTTCAGATAAATTCCCAGAAGTGGAATTGCTGGGTCATAAGGCAGTTCCATTTTTAATTTTTTGAGGTAACGCCATACTGCTTTCCACAATAGCTGCACCGGTCTGTATTCTCACCAACAGTGAACAAGGGTTGCCTTTTCCACATCCTCGCCAACACTTTATTGTTGATTTATTGATGACGAGAGGCCCGGTGCATGAAATTCGTGCATGGGGGTCCCCTCAGCCCAGCCTGCACCCTCTCCAATCCAGGACCCCTTGGGGAATGTCCAACTGCCGGTTTAGGCCCGATCCCTGGGATCGGGCCTAAACCGGCAGTCAGACATCCCTCTCACAATCCTGGACCGCTGGCTCCTAATCGCTCACCTGCCTGCTGGCCTGGTCACCCCCAACTGCCCACCTCACCCAGCCTGGTTGCCCCTAACTGCCCCCCCTGCCGGCCTGGTCGCCCCCAACTTCCACCCCCCTGCTGGCCTGATTGCCCCTCATGGCCCCCCTGCCGGCCTGGTCGCCCCACGCAGCCTGCTGTTCAGTCATTTGGTCATCCCTCACTAACCCCCTGCATGCCAGCCTGGTCACCCCACACAGCCTGCTGTTCAGTTGTTTGGTCGTCCCTCACTAACCCCCATGCCAGCCTGGTCGCCCCACACAGCCTGCTGTTCAGTTGTTTGGTCGTCCCTCACTAACCCCCTGCATGCCGGCCTGGTCGCCCCATGCAGCCTGCTTATTCAGTTGTTTGGTTGTCCCTCACGAACCACCCTGCCAGCCTGGTCATAGGCAGCCATCTTGTTAGGGCATGATGGTCAATTTGCATATTACCTCTTTATTATATAGGAGGATAATCATTCTGACAGGTGTGAGATGATATCTCATTGTGGTTTTAATTTGCATCTCTCTGATGATTAGTGACATTGAGCATCCTTTCAATATGTCTATTGGCTAACTACATGTCCTCTTTGGAGAAGTGCCTATTCAGGTCCTTTATACCAGTGGTTGGCAAACTGCAGCTCTGTTGACTAATGAGTTTGCCGACCACTGACCTAGACTCTCGATTCCAATAATTACAGGCTGTTGTTGTTCCTTGTGATTAAGCCCCTATCCCAGTGGTCGGCAAACTCATTAGTCAACAGAGCGGCAAACCGCGGCTCACGAGCTGCATGTGGCTCACGAGCCGCAGTTTGCCAACCACTGCTTTATACATTTTAAAATTAGATTGTATGGGGGGTATTTTGGTGTTCAGTTTTGTAAGTTCTTTATAAAGTTCAGATAGTAACCTTTAATCAGATGTATTGACGAATATGTTCTCCCATTCAGTGGGTTGTCTTTTCATTTTGTTGATGGTTTCCTTTGCTGTGGAAAAACTTTTTCGTTTAATGTAGTCCCATTTGTTTATTTTCCCTTTTGTTTCTCTTGCCCTAGGACAGTGGTCAGCAAACTCATTAGTCAACAGAGCCAAATATCAACAGTACAACGATTGAAATTTCTTTTGAGAGCCAAATTTTTTAAACTTAAACTTCTTCTAACGCCACTTCTTCAAAATAGACTCGCCCAGGCCGTGGTATTTTGTGGAAGAGCCACACTCAAGGGGCCAAAGAGCCACATGTGGCTCACGAACCACAGTTTGCTGACCACAGCCCTAGGAGATATATCAGAAAAAAATATTGCTACAAGAAATATCCAAAATTCTACTGCCTATGTTTTCTCCTAGGATTTTTATGGTTTTGAGTCTAACATTCAAATCTTTAGTCCATTTTGAGTTTATTCTTGTGTTTGGTGTAAGAAGGTGGTCTAGTTTTGTTGTTTTGCATGTATCTGTCCAATTTTCCCAACACCATTTACTGAATAGACTATCTTTACCCCATTGTATGTTTTTCCCTCCTTGGTCAAATATTAATTGACCATAAAGGCATGGGTTTATTTCTGGGCTCTCTATTCTGTTTCACTGATCTATATATCTGTTTTTATGCCAGTGCCATGCTGTTTTGATTACTATGGCTTTGTAGTACAGTTACATATCTGGTAGCGTGATTCCTCCAAGATCGCTGTTCTTCTTTCTCAAGATCGCTGTTACTATTTGGAGTGTTTTGTGGTGCCATATAAATTTTTGTTCTAGTTCTGTGAAATACACCATTGGCATTTTGATAGGAATTGCACTGAATCTGTAGATTGCTTTGGGTAGTAAGGACATTTTAATGATGTTAATTCTATCTATAAACATGGTATATGCTTTCACTTATTTGTATATTCTTCAATTTTTTTTCAGTGTCTTATAATTTTCCAAGTACCAGTCCTTTCTATCCTTGGTTAAATGTATCCCTAGGTATTTATTCTTTTTGAAGCAATTGTGAATAGGATTGTTTTATTAGTTTCCCTTTCTGATAATTCATTATTGGTATATAAAAATGCAACTGATTTCTAGATATTTATTTTGTATCCTGCTACTTTACTGAATTTATTTATAAGTCCTAGAAGTTTTTTTTTATGGAATATTTAGCGTTTTCTATATACAGTATCATGTCATCTGCAAATGATAAGTTTTACTTCTTCCTTTCCAATTTAGATGCCTGTTATTTCTTCTTCTTGCCTGATTGTTGTGGCTAGGACTTCCAGTACTATGCTCAAATAAAGTCACAAAAGTTCTTTAAATGTTTCTTACGTTAACACACCACACTCTAGGCTAGGCATGTTGCAAAACAGAGTGAGGAGTGGCAGCTGCAAGAACACGTGTAGGCAGAAAAGCACAGGCTATCCACGAGGCAAAGAATGAACGAGTTTAAGTTCTTTTGTGGTAGGTGGTTAGACACACATGAGCAGAGCAAGGACAATGGGGCAGGTACAAAAGGTCCCAGCAGGGGACAGCCCGGGTACCTAGCAAAGGACAATTCTAGGGTGGCACCTCATTCCCAGGGTGACCTTTCCCCCCTAGCATATCACTGGTCATGTGGTTTAGACTCCCTGACCTTTCTTTCTTTGAGATATCATCTAGGCCTCAGTTGTATTTCAGCTCCAAGCTCAGAAACACAGCAACATCAGACAAGCAATGCCACACAGACCTCAGGACCAACTACACTGAATAATGACTCCCTGCCCTGGTGCCCAGCAATCACTCAGTGGAGGCCCTGACCCTGAAAGGATACAACTGGAAAGCTGTTGAATAGTCTGTTGAGGTCTTCCCCTGGGACCTGCCCTAAAAACTCTACCCTTAAAACCCTTAGGACAGGGGACCCACTGCCTCTCCTTCCCTGGAGCCGGTCATTGCCTCTACCTTCTCCCTCCACCTCACCATCCCCCAGATGCCAGGCTCATTACCTTTACCTTCCTTACTTCTAAGCTCCAACGGCTCTTTCTTTGCCTCTACAACTGAAGCGTATTTCTTCTATGAATTACCTCTTCCATCTCTGTGATTTTATAAATAAATGTTCTCTTATAGTTTGCGTCTTGAGTCTTGCCTCTGAATTCTTTCTTAGGCAGAATTCAAGGACCCAGGTTGCTGAACCCAGGTCCAGTCGACCCCAAGAGTCTAACACCTGGTGACATTCCCATGGCCAACACTTTAAGATTGTTTCCTACAAGCTGATTTAAAGGTTCTGTGACGCCAAAACCGGTCTGGCTCAGTGGATAGAGCGTCAGCCTGCGGACTGAAAGGTCCCAGGTTCGATTCCGGTCAAGGGCATGTACCTTGGTTGCGGGCACATCCCCAGTAGGGGGTGTGCAGGAGGCAGCTGATGGATGTTTCTCTATCATCGATGTTTCTATCTCTCTATCCCTCTCCCTTCCTCTCTGTAAAAAATCAATAAAATATATTAAAAAAATAAAAATAAATAAAGGTTCTGTGACTATAACCCCAAATTCTGAAGGAGTAAAGAAAGTTCTACAAAACTGTAGTAAATTTAAATTTAGAATTCTAAACAAATTCAGGGACAGCTGTCTGATACAAAGGCGTATTTTATTATACATTAGGTGTCGTTCTTGATTTACCACATTTTTCTTTATAACTAAAAGTCTGTGAAACAATTAAGATTTTAAGAGCGTTGGCCAAATTTTGTTCTTTGAAAATCAGTCTTCACGCTTCCTAGCCACCTCCCTAGCCTGCTAATCCAAAAGAGGGAGTAAAGTCCAGCATTTGTTTGCAGAGACTCTCCAAGTTAAAGATGCACTCTGCACCCCCTTCTGAAATACGGGTGCACATTTTTAAAGTTATTTAAAGGAGGGAGAGGAGAGAGTAGGGGTAACCCAGAGGCGAGACTTCCGCCCACTATGACTGGGCGGGGGGCGGACCCGCAGCAGCAAGCTCCCAGCCCTGGGCCCGCACGCAGGGCAGCGAGATTCTGGGGCGGCCGTGGAGGGGACGAAGCCAGCCCCGAGGCCCCGAGCCTGGGCGCGGGGAGGCGGAAAGACCGAAGGGCGGGCTGCGGGGTGAGCAGGAGTTTCAGGAAAGCGCGGCACTTTACTCCGGGCGCCGCCGAAGGTTGGAGGCTGGAGCGAGGTTCGCTTCGCCGCCCAGACCGAGCCTTGGAGGTACCTGACTGCGGGGGGCCGGTCCACAGCTGCCTCCTGCCGCCCGGGCCGCAAACACAGTAGGTTCTCCGCAGAGCGGCGACCCTCGCCAGCGCAGCCAGCATCTCGAGCCTCTGAGACACCCGCGGTCCCAGCGGGAGATGAACCCGGCGCTTGCGCGACCTGCAGCCGCAGGGGACGCCCACAGCCGCGGGGACCGCTTCGGCAGGGGCTGGAGCGCTGGGCGGAGCTCTCGTGCCCCGCGTCACTGGCTGGGCAGGTGTCTAACCAGCCGCCCCGACCAGACTCCGCCAGACTGTAAAGGCGGTTCCCGAGCCGGGTGTTCGGCCTTTCTTTTATCCTCTTCTTCCTCCTTCCTTCATTTAATTCGCTCATTCTTTATCCAATTAAATAACCCGCCCGGAGTGGCTCAGTGGTTGAGCGTCCACCTCTGAACCAGGAGGGTTGTGGGCTCCATCCCCAGTGTGGGACTTGCAGGAGGCAGCCGATCAATGATTCTCTCTCATCATTGATGTTTCTATCTCTCCCTCTCCCTTCCTCTCTGAAATCAATAAAAATAAATAATGACCCACTTGTTCCCCTGCCCCTAGCGGAACCTTTGGGAAGCCGGAACCAATGTGATGTGCCACTCTGGCAGCGGGAGGACTGCTTTGATATAGGACCACCAATTCTCCCCGGTGTGTCAGTCGCCAGAGTTCCGGGGACGCAGGAGTAAGGTCTTACCCTCCAGACATGCATCGACAGAACTTCCGACCCCCGACTCCTCCTTACCCCGGCCCGGGTGTAGGAGGTTGGAGCAGCGGGAGCAGCTACCGGGGTACCCCGGGCGGAGGCGGACCGCGGCCTCCCTCCCCTAGGGACGGGTACGGGAGCCCGCATCACACGCCGTCGTTCGGGCCCCGGTGTAGGCCCTATGGGAGCAGCCACTCTCCGCGACACGGCGGCGGCTTCCCCGGGGGCCGGTTCGGTTCTCCGTCCCCTGGCGGCTACCCTGGCTCCTACTCCAGGTCCCCCGCGGGGTCCCAGCAGCAATTCGGCTACTCCCCAGGGCAGCAGACCCACCCCCAGGTAATAAATAGCCAGCGTTTGCGGAGTTCTTACTGTATGGCAGGCATGGTACCAATAATCCCTTTACGTGGATTGTTTTTTTGATCCTCTATGAGGTGAGACTATTGTTTGTTAGCCCCTCTTTGCAGAGGAATAAACTGAGGCTCAGAGAAGTTAAGTAACTGTCTTTAGGTTACCCGAGAAAGTGGCAAAGCCTTACTTTCTAGAGCCCTCCTGCTTACGCTGCCACTCACTCACGGCAGATTTCCCAGTTCTCTCTCCTTTGTCAGAGGTCTTGTCAATTCGTTTCAGTGAATTTATCTTGAGCCCCGGTCTCCAAGCATAGAGCTCTAATTCCTGGCATAGAGATCGTCTAGGTTAGAGGGTTATAGGCTGCTGCGCTTCCCCGCCCCCCACCCCCCCTTTCTTTCCCCGGCTTTGTGTTCGAACTACACTGGCTTCTGCTCCAAGTTTTCTCAAGGGAAAATCGGTGATAATGGAAGTTTCCTATTCCTCTCGGTGAGAGTGAGTACAGGAGAGAGAGTACTTCTGGTGTGTGCGGGATTTGTGGTTTACGACTTGCATGTATTCGATGCATTTCCATCTTTCCTTATGCTAAATCAATCCCATCCTTTTAAATCTAGAGCTAATGAGATGGGAAGATTCTAGAAATTTTTAAGCTGTAGGGTTTAAAAGTTTTAATTTTTTTCCCAGAAAATAGGGGAATTTTGAGAAAAAAAAAATTGAAATACAGTTATTTCTTATTTCATCACCAATTAGTAAAATCTGCAAAGTTAGAAAACCCAAAGTATTTTGAGGTGACAGTGAGCATGGAATCCTATATAATAAAGAGGTAATATGCAACTTGACCCTCACGCCTTCACAAGATGGCTGCCTATGACCAGGTGGGCAGAGGGGTTAGTGAGGGACAACCAAACAACTGAACAGCAGGCTGCGTGGGGCGACCAGACCAGCAGGGGGCAGCAGTTAGGGGTGACCAGAGCGGCAGGGGGGGCAGTAAGAGGCAACCAGGCCAGCAGGGGAAGTACAGTTGGGGGGGGGGGAGGTAGTTGGGGGTGATTATGCTGGCAGGGGGGGCAGTTACCAGTGACCAGGCCAGCAGGGAGGGGGCAGTTGAAGGCGATCAGGCCGGCATGTAGAGGCAATGAGGGGTAATCAGGCCAGCAGGGGGGGGGGGGTGTGCAATTAGGGGTGATCAGGCAGGCAGGCAGGTGAGCAATTAGGAGCCAGCGGTCCAGGATTGTGAGAGGGATGTCTGAGTGCCGGTTTAGGCCCAATCCAGGGTATTGGGCCTAAACCAGCAGTCAGACATCCCCCAAGAGGTCTTGGATTGGAGAGGGTACAGGCTGGGCTGAGGGGACCCCCCCCCCCCATGCACGAATTTTGTGCACAGTGCCTCTAGTTAATAATAAAAGAGCATATCAAATTGGTTTAAATACATTGTAAAAACAAAAACACTAGATTAAATAAAGATGGAGTTTGCAATTGAACATACAGTATTTGGCTTCAAGGCACAACAACTTTTAACTAGCAATGTGACCCTTACGACCTTTTCAAAAGTACCAGTTATCTCTAGGAAATGTTATTTTAACTGATGATTTTTTTTCTAAAGGGTTCTCCAAGGACATCTACACCTTTTGGATCAGGGCGTGGTAGAGAAAAAAGAATGTCTAATGAGTTGGAAAGTTATTTCAAACCTTCAATGCTTGAAGACCCTTGGGCTGGCCTAGAACCAGTATCTGTAGTGGATATAAGCCAACAATACAGCAATACTCAAACATTCACAGGCAAAAAAGGAAGATACTTTTGTTAACATTTCTGAAATTCAACTGGAAGCTTCATGTGTCAGGAACATCTTGGACAAAACTCACTTGTGTACTTAAATTGAACCCTGACATGGTGACTTTGACTGAATAATTAGTTGAGTCTTCTTGGTATTTTTCATCATGTCAAATATTGTTAGAAAAGAAATATGGTAGGATAATTTGCAATATTTAGCTCTCTGAAAGTGCCTACCACATTTTGGAATTTTGCAGTTTCCAACTATTTAACATTCTTGGTTATATAATGGACATTTGTCTTTTAATGTTTTTCCAGTGTTTTAAAATAAAACATTTTGTCTTCCTAGCTATATTGTGGTTTGTCATATGCTAAAGGAATAGAAGTATTAAAATAATGCTTTGTAATCAGAATTCGTAAGCAAATATTTTGCCTAATAATTTGAAAATAAAATAAACTATCCTTTGAGCTATAGACAGTTCTATATTTGTTCACATAGAAAAAGAGGGGTCAAGGAAGAGAATAAAGGAGAGTTCTGTTCCTGTCTGTTATAACCATTGTTTTATGTGCATATTTTCTGTAATGCTTTTGTTAAAATGCATTGGAACTTGACTGGAAGTCACAGAAACTCAAGCTTAAGTAAAAAAGCATTTTATACCCTTATTTAACTGGAAAAGACAAGAACATACCTATTTCTTGCATAGCTAGGTCGAAGTATTTTGTGTCTGAATGTCTACATTACTCAGTATTGTGGAGATATTTTCTCCTGAGGCTAAGAAAGATGGCTACCGGCAGTCTCAATTCACTTCCATGGTGAAGAGGACATTTCCCACTTTTGTGAATCCCAGGGAAGGCAGATTGGCCATGCTTACGTAGATTATGTTTGTGTAGTCCTTATCCAATAACTCTCCAAGGTATGAGGCCTACTTAGTTTGAACAATGAACCCTCCCCTACAATGAGAGGGAGCTGTGATTTTTAGCCCCACTATGCCTACCTGAAGTAGAGAAGTGGTTTTCCACGGAGAGAAATGTTAGGAATATTTACCTACAGTAATGAGAAAAATATGAAGGGATTTTTTTCTAACTATTTTTAAAAAATCAATTCTTATAACATTCAGGCTTTTTAAATATTTTGAGGTCACAATACATGGAAATAGAGCTAGTTAAAATTTTGTTTACCCATTCCCAGAAATAAATGTCCAAAAAAGAAATGATCACACCACCCATTTGAGCCATACTCAATTAATTTTGTTAGGTCTTCACGTCGGCAAAGAAGAAAATGAGAAGGGAAGGATTTTAGATTAATAAAATCTCCATGATAACCAGGACTACTACTGCCAATTACTAGTTGGATGAGTTATTTAACTTCTCTATGCCTCAGTTTTCTCATGTAAAATGAAGAAATTAATAGTGCCCATGTCATAGAGGTGTTGTATTTGAGGATTAAATGGGTTTACATGTGTGAAACTCTTAGGCCAGAGCCTGGCACATAGTAAGCACTCAAACAATTTGTAGCTATTTCTCATTCACCCCTCTATCCTTAGCTCTTAGAATGATGCCTGGAAAAAAGTAGGTGCTTAATAAATATTTGGTGAATAAATGCAAACATTCTGATTATATCTACTATATATCCTGCCCTTATATCCTGTATACTAAAAAATAGTAAATACTTTTCCCCCAGTATATTAAAGGAAATGGCTTTATTCCCTAACATCTTGTCTTTCCAAATGATTCGAGGTCATGATGTGTAATGAATATTAGAACAAGTGTATTACTTTTTTAAACCTTTTATTGAACTTCATAGGTAAGAAATATTATCTTTAGGAAATAGCTTTTGGAAATAATTATTAAAGCAACTCTTAGAGATCACTGGGTCATTGGCAAAAATGAAAAAGCAAGTCAGGGAGTATTTTGGAATATACTTTATATTCCAAAGTATATATTTGGAAGACTCGAATTTTAACTTCTAATGGTTTATGTGCATTTGATTTTACTCTTAAGTGTAATGTTAAACAACTAAATGTAAAACTTTTTCCTGTCAAGTTACCAACATCTACTTCCAGAGGTCTGACTTTTTCTAATTTTTTTAAGAGAAACACTTTTTATTATTAGAAAAGGTGCATTGCTGTATTACTGTAGTTGGTCATGTCAGTTATCAAAGTTCTTTTGACGTTGATATTTTGGTTTCTATTATTAGCCTACTTTTGTTTAGCTGAATGAAAAAAATGGATTATTCTTTTAAATGAAAAATTGTTTTTTTAGTGTTTCAGAATACACATTTTTCCCTGCTAAATAATTTCATTAGAAAAATTTATAATTAAGTATGTATCTTAAATATTTATATAATTAAAGAATGTAAAAATAATCTATAGTTGTATCTTCAGACAACAATATTCAACTTTTATAAGGGATATGCAGGCACAGAAAGCTTTAAGGGACCCAGAGCCAGATCCTCAATTCCCATATGTACTCCTTGTTAAAATTGATCTGCCTTTAAAGACCATCTCCATGATCAGTGGATTATGCCAGTTCTCAATTTTTCTTCTGCCATTATGCAATCACCCTATCCCACTAAAAAAAAAAAAAAAAAAAAAAACACCACCTATGGCAGTGTATTTTCAAAAATTACCCCAATAATATTTCAGGTCTCACATACTCTTCCAGAACCTTGCCACTACCCCCATCAAGATGTGGACTTATGTCCTTCCCTTTGAACTTGAGCAGATCTTTCCTTCCTTTCCACCAAGAAAGTATGGTGGAAGTTAATGTACTTTCATTGTGGGTGAGATGGGGTCTTAAAAATGGGTTATATTGGCCAGTGTGGAGATGTTCAGAATTTAGATGTATTGTCAAGTAGGGAGACAGAGTGATGACAGGTTTTGTTTAATGACTTTGCTTTTTCTGTCACCCGACTATTCAAAAAACCATTTTTCCTATAGGTGAGTAGTGTGAAAGTAAAGCAAAGAGCGCATGAGAGAAAGACACCTTATTTTTAGGCAACTAATTGGAAGGTTGCTGACCTCATCTACCTTAGAATTAGAATATTCAAGCATTAGGGTTTTGGTGAATCTGATGTCAAGCAAACTGTATTCGCCATTATCAATAATGGTAAAGAGCCTGATGAATATGTCTAAAACCTGTCTGAGTAGCATAATTTGCATGATTTCAAGGAGGAAGTTAAAAGTTTCATGTTTATTTCTGAGATATTAACATTACATCTTCAAGTTGAAAGATCATATTTTAGAGGTAAGTTCATGGTTTTATATTTTCTAGAGCATTTTTCAGATTCTTGGGTGAAATATTTTTATTAACCTTTGCCAGGTTCATCATTAGATTCTGTAAATTCATATTAAAATTTTACCTGGCCCAAGGCTCCTGCTTATTATCTCTGAGCTATTTATCTGCTTTTTTCATTCTTACTGTATATTTAGGTTTAAAAATTAACAAGTATAGTGTGAATTTTACTGTAAATAAGACAATAGTCATCAGTAATAGTCATAAAACATAATAGCCATCAGGATACCTTGCATAAGCCCTGAACTTACTAATGACTATCTTTTTGCCCTTAATTTCCACAGGCAAATTTAATTGTTTTCTAATGTAAGACATTATTATTATATGATTCACCATTATATACCACTTAGTAAAAAAAAAAAAAAGTTGGGGGGAAAGGAGACATGTAAAACTAGACAATAAAAAATAAAATAAATTTTAAAAAAAGAAAAACATTGCCAACAAAACTATGATATGCCAAAAAGAATAAACTATGATATGCCATCCTATCTAATAAAGAGGGAATATGCTAATTGACCCTCACGCTGTTGCAAAGATGGCAGCGCCCACAGCCAATAAGGAGGGGATATGCTAATTGGCTGCCCCGCCCTCAAAGATGGCGGTGCCCACAGCCACAAGATGGCGGCACCCAGTCCCTGCAGCCCCACAGGCAAGCCTCGGATGGCAGCTACCCAGCTGTCCAGGGCCGTCTGAGGCTCAGGTAACCAGGGCTGGCTGACGCTTGTGCTGCCAGCAGTGGCAGCAGCAGAGGTGTGATGGGGCGGCGCCTTCCCCTGATCGCCGGGTCGCCTCCCACCCCTGAGGGCTCCCGGACTGTGAGAGGGGGCAGGCTGGACTGAGGGACTCCCCCCTCTCCAGTGCATGAATTCTCATGCACTGGGCCTCTAGTTAATTATAAGATGCATCTCAATTTCAGAGATGTTAAAATGTGAATCTTAGCTTGATAAATAGCTTAAACAATACTTTTAAAAGCAGAACATATACTTACATATAGGTATAGGTGTAAATGTCCATAAAATATAATCTAAGGGCATAGTACATTTAACTGTAGAAAACTAGCTTTACTTAAGATTAGTTATTCCTTGTGAGATTTTTATATTCTCTTCTAATTTTGTAACAAACATAAATACTTTTCAAATATAACATTTCTAAATCTCTATATAATCATCTTCAAGATATCTATGCAATTTCCAATTTTATGGGGGTATTTTTACTCAGTTTTGTCTTAATTTTCCATAAGCAAGATGATTCTAAGTGTAAGAGTTATAGGTAAGTCTTAGTAAAGCCTTTTGGTTAACATTCCAAGGAGCTAAGAAGGAAAATGGCCTGAACAACAAGGTCTCCAGTGAGGGTGGTTTTATTTGCTTTCAGCAAAATTGAAGAAAGCATAATCAAATTGTCAATTGATGATCATTCAAAAAAATGATAGATGAGTTTATGATTTTTTGGCATATAACATAAAAGGCATCTAAGAATTAAATGGCATCACTATAACAAAATTATATTCCTTTTTATTTACTAGTGTATGCATGAATGAGTTCTAAGCATTTCCTTTAAAAACAGTCATAAGATTGATGTCTCATTCTAGCAATTAGCAATATTTACCCTTGAGTATAGAAAAATACAGCACCATCTGTCTCATTAAGAGATACATTTTCAATAAAAATTTGTTTTTAATAACTTATTAAAATTGATATATTTTATTGTTTTTATCATTTGAATAGTAATGATAATTCAGACAACAGTCTACCATTTGGAGATTTATAGTCATAAAAAATTAATTTTTTTCATTCCCCTGAAATTTTTTTATTTTAATAAATACATTTTTTCATACATTCAGAGAAACAGCTGTATGACAGGGTAACAGTAAAAGATTTTCAAGCATCACTATACTATACTGAGATAAAAAGTAAGTGGGGAAGTAAAATGGTATAAAATGAATTGGGAATAAAAGAGTATAAAATTTCCTACTATTTTAAGGAGTGATAGTACATATCAGATTTCTATGATATTTAGATTCAGTTAATAATATAATTGATTTAACTCAAAATATCACTACTACAGAAATAACTTCCTTTGCAATTTTTTAAACATGATAAAAATGGTTTTATATTGACTTAAATATTTGTAAAAGGGATACATCATTTTTCAGAATTATGTTAAAGAATATATGGTTCTTATATATTCCTAGCCAAATTTCTAAAGATCTCAAACCAGCAGAGGGGAGAGGGAAATACAGTAAACTATAAATCCAAGGGAAGGAAGAAAAAGGTAAAAAATGACAAAAGTAAGTTCAAGTATTTCAGTAGTAATAACCTAAAAAAAAGTAAAATTTTCTTTTTAAAAGACTATCAGATTAGATTAGATAAATGGAATCATTCTATTTTCTGGTTTTGAAAAGATGCATCTAAAATTAAGACTTATGTAGAATTTGTAATGATATAGAAAGCTACTATACAAAATAGAGATTATATATATTTGTTTTCAGGTATACACAGTATAAAATAATTGTTTTCCCATTATTGTATTGATTCCAGAGAGACGAAGGGGAAGAGAGAAACTGCCATTTGAAAGAGAAACCAATCAGTTGCCTCTTGCACTGGGCTTGTGCCCTGACCTGAAATGGAACCCACTAATCTTTTAATGTCCTGTTGCTCTAAGCAACTGAGCCACCCAGCCAGGACAATACATTTTTTATAAATGCTCTAAATCACAAAGTCTCTGCAAATTTCACCCATATTGTGGCTCAGTTGGTTGAGCATCGTCCAATGCACCAAGAGGTCACTGGTTGGATTCCTGCCCATGGCACATGGCCAGGTTGCGGGCTCGATCCCCAGTGGGGGATGTGCAGGAGACAACCAGTCAATGGTTTTCTCTCATCGATGTTTCTTTCTCCGTCTGCCTTCCCCTCTCTCTAAAAGATCAATAAAATAAAAAATGAATTTTTAAAAATCTCTGCAAATTTCAAATATTTGATAGATATACAGATCGTGTTTTCTGACCAAAATGTTCAATATATTTAAAAACCAAAAGTACGCTCCTTTGGAAAATGTCAGTGAAACAGAAGACAAATTATAGAGAATATCAAAAAAGTAAAAACCTATTCTTTGCATTAATTAAAGTAGACCAAGATTAATAGGGGGGGGAAGGACAAAAAGAAAAATATAAACATTAACCTTTGGTATAACATCAGGAACTACGATAAAAAAAAAAGACTACAGCCCTAACTGGTTTGGCTCAGTGGATAGAGCGTCAGCCTGCGGACTGAAGGGTCTCAGGTTCGATTCCGGTCAAGGGCATGTACCTTGGTTGCAGGCACATACCCAGTGGGGAGTGTGCAGGAGGCAGCTGATCGATGTTTCTAGCTCTCTATCCCTCTCCCTTCCTCTCTGTAAAAAATCAATAAAATGTTAAAAAAAAAAAAAAAAAGACTACAGTGAGAAAACAATAGTGATGGCATTACTTAGAATGATAAGCAACAGCTAAATAAATTACTTGCATTATCCTCCAGCTTTCTTATTGCATTGCCTCAAATACTGCATCATCTTACAAGAAGGTATAAAAGAAATCTGGAGACATATTTATGTAAATGTTTTTTAATAATGTTTTAATCCTCAACCAAGGATATATTTTTATTGATTTTTGGGGAGAGAGAGAAACATTGATGTGAGAGAAACATCAATTGGTTGCTTCCTGCCCATGCCCCAACCAAGGATCCAACCCACAACCTTTTGATGTAAGGGATATTGCTCCAGTCAACTGAGCCACCCAGCCAGGTTATAAATGTCTTTTAAGCTTTCATTTGGGCACAACTAGGAATTTAGTGTTTTTCATTTTTCACCCATAATGCCAAAACATTTTGACAGATGCTTCATGATTATTAAATCAACACTCAGGACTCATAAGTAAAATCTCAGACAGAAATTTTTCTCAATTTCAAAATTCAGTGAGCGGACAATATATTTTTAAGGACAAAAGGAATACATACTCTCATCCAGTCAGTCATCCAAAAGAAAGGGCTTAATCATACAATACTTTATGACAACATCTTTTATGTTTGTTCATCATAATTTACATGATAGTGTTTGTAAGTAGGCAAATACTAAAGGAAGGTATATATTCAAAGGTGATTCAGTAAATAGATGAATATTAAAAAAAATCAGACACCATGATCAAGTGGGATGTATTCCTGGGATGCAAGGCTGGTACAATACTCGTAAATCAATAAATGTGAGAAACATAAACAAACTGAAAGATAAAAACCACATGATCATATCAATAGATACAGAAAAAGCATTTGACAAAATCCAGCAACCTTTTTTGATAAAAACTCAGTAAAGTGGAAATAGAGGGATCACACCTCAACATAATAAAGGGCATATATGACAAACCTACAGCCAACATTATACTCAATGAGCAAAAACTAAAAGCATTTCCCTTAAGAACAGGAACAAGGCAAGGATATCTGCTTTCACCACTCTTATTCAACATAGTATTGGAAGTCCTTGCCACAGCAATGAGACAAGAAGAACAGATAAAAGGCACCCAAATTGGAAAGGAGGAAGCAGATGATCTTGTACATAAAAAACCCTAACGACTCTACCAGAAACTACTAGATTTAAAAAATGAATTTGGCAGTGTAACAGGATACAAAATCAACATCCAGAAATCAATGGCATTTTTACACACCAATAATGAACTCTTAGAAAGAGAAATAAAAAAAAGCAAGCCCATTTACCATTGTAACAACAACAAAAAATAAGATGCTAGGAATAAGCTTAACAAAGGAGGTAAAAGACCTGTACTTGGAAAATAGGACATTGAAAAAAGAAATAGAGGAAAATATAAACAAATGGAAGTGTATACCATGTTCATGGATTGGAAGCATTAACATCATTAAAATATCTATACTGCCCAAAGCAATCTATAGATTCAATGCAATCCTTTTTAAAATACCAATGGCATACTTCACAGAGCTAGAACAAATACTCCAAAAATTTATATGGAACCATAAAGGACCCTGAATAGCTGCAGCAATCTTGAGAAAGAAGAACAAAGTAGGAGGGAACACAATACCAGATATCAAACTATACCTCAAAGCCATTATAACCAAAACAGCCTGGTACTGGCATAAGAACAAGCTTATAAACCAATGGATCAGAACAGAGACCCCAGAAGTTGACCCACATCATTATGGTCAATTAATATTTGACAATGAGGCAAGAACATAACAGAGTAAAAACAGTCTCATCAACAAATGGTGCTGGGAAAACTGGACAAACACATGCAAAAAGATGAAACTAGACCACCAACTTAACTCCGTACCCAAAAATAAACTCCAGATGGATAAAAGACTTAAGTGTAAGGCATGAAACCATAAAAAGAGGCAAACATAGGCAATAAGGTATCAGACATCTTATGTAGTAATATGTTTATGGTTACATCTCCTAGAGCAAAGAAACTAAGGAGAAAATAAACAAATGGGACTACATCAAAGTTGAAAGCTTCTGCACAGCAAAAGAAACCATCATCAAAATGAATAGGGAACCCACTATTTGGGAGAACATATTTGCCAATGATATATCTGATAAGGGGTTAATATTCTAAATATATAGTCTCATACAACTCAACAAAAGGAAAACAATCCAATTTTAAAATGGGCAGAAAACCTGAATAGACATTTCTCCAAAGAGGACATACAAATGACCAAGAGACATATGAAAAAATGCTCAAAGTCACTAATCATCAGAGAAATGCTAATTAAAACCACAATGACATATCACCTCACACCTGTCAGAATGGCTATTATAAAAAAAAATCAGCAAGTGTTGGCAAGGATGTGGAGAAAAGGGAACACTAGTACACTGCTGGTGGGAATGCAGATTAGTGCAGCCACTATGGAAAGCAGTATGGAGTTTCCTCAAAAAATTATAAATGGAACTTCCACTTGACCCAGCAATCCCACTTCTGGGAATATGTCCCAAAATACCAAAACACCAATTAGAAAGTATATATGCACCCCTATGTTCATAGCAGCATTATTTACAATAGTTAAGATTTGGAAACAGCCCAAGTGCCCATCGGTAGATGAATGGATAAAAAAAAGCTGTGGGACATTTACAACATGGAATACTATGCAGCTGTAAAAAATGGATCTCTTACACTTTTGGACAGCATGGATGGATCTGGAAAATATATGCTAAGTGAAATAAGGCAATCTGAGAAAGATAAATATCACATGATCTCATTGTGGAATCTAATGAACAAAATGAATTGACCAGCAAAATAAGACCTGAAGCATGGAGGCAGGGAACAGACTGACATACCTCCATGTGGTGTTGTGGGGACAAGAGGAGATAACCCAATGAACTTACATACTTATATTCATTGCCCATGGATACGGGCATTAGGGTAGTGAAAACCTAGAGGAGGTTGGTAGGGGCTGGGAAGGGGAGTATTGAGGGGGGGCAGGCAAATGGGAGATATCTGTATACTATCAACAATAAAAAATACATTTAAAAAAAAAAAAGATGAAGTCAGGTACAACTTAAGCTGAATAAGCTTGATGATCAAATCAGTTTCTTTGAGAATTTATTGTATCTCCAAATTTCATTACTTATTCTAGCCAAACGTAACTGAAATAAAGATATCCAACCATACTGGTGTGTGTGTGGTGGGGGAGTAAATAGATTATATAAGAGTGAAAAATCAATTGGGTTTGCCTTTTTGATAGGTGTTTAGAAATCAAAGTGAAAATGTTTTGCAGTTATGAAGCAAAAAAGATGGCCATCCTCTCTTCGATAAAAATGTGACATCAGCCCTAGCCTGTTTGGCTCAGTGGGTAGAGCGCCGGCCTGGACTGAAGGGTCCCAGATTCGATTCGGGTCCAGGGCACATACCTCAGTTGCAGGCTCAATTGGGGCGCGTGTGGGAGGCAATCGATTTGTCTCTCTGTCTCTCCCTCTCCCTTCCACTCTAAAAATCAATGGGACAATATCCTCAGGTGAGGATTTAAAAAAAAGTGACATCAGAGTTCTTCAATGTATTACATTTTGAATATGCAAGTGCAAAATAAAAACTGATAATAAATGAGAGCCCATTAAAGATACATTTGAAATTGAGTCACGATTCATAAGGTGAATATATTCTAGGTTCATGATAGTTGAACACCCAATTGTGTTTAAGGGATGATAACCATCTTGTGTATTAAATATCTTCGAAACCAGAAAAAAATATTTTTTAAAAGTTGTTTCTGTTTACATTCTTATTAGAATTTCTAATAAAGTTGTTTCTATTTATTCTCTACATTTTCACTAAAGACTTATTTTTAAAAATTAAAAAGGTTCGCCCTGTCTGGTTTGGCTCAGTGGATAGAGCGTCGGCCTACAGACTCAAGGGTCCCAGGTTTGATTCCGGTCAAGGGCATGTACCTTGGTTGCGGGCACATCCCCAGTAGGAGGTGTGCAGGAGGCAGATGATCGATGTTTCTCTCCCATCGATGTTTCTAACTCTCTATCCCTCTCCCTTCCTCTCTGTAAAAAAATCAATAAAATATATTTTAAAAATAAAAAAAAATTAAAAACAATAAAAATTAAAATTAAAAAGGTTCATTGGACACAGATAATAAATGATGACTGGTTTTCCTGCATACTGAGGTTTAAGATGAAGAAATTATATTACTACCAATAAAGGCTTTGAAAGCCACACAAACACAGGATGATGAACTCTATGACAAAGTATTTGAAAACATGTAACCTAGAGAAATACATGCATTCGAATTTGTGCGGAGACATATTCAAGAATGTTCTTTTTAGTAATCAAAGGCTGGCAACAATCTGACCACCAAATAGGAGAAAGTATGAATAAGTTGCATATTTGCACAATTCAGCAATTGAATTAATTAGAACTACATGATACAATATGAAAAACTCCAAACTAATTTTGAGCAAAGACCCGCACAAAGCCTATGTATTATTCTTCACATAAATGTAAAAGCCTACAAAATAATACATATACCTTTCTCATTTCTTTAAAATACTTTGTTTTTTCAGGTGAGTACAGCAAAGCAAGAGAGTGACAAGGAAGTTGCATATGTATATAAGGGAGTGAGGGAGTGATTATGGAAAAGGTAATTGGAGTCTGAGTACTAAAGGGAGTGAGCTGCAAACTTAGGAGGGGGTTTTCAAGGAGTAGTATAGATAGTAAGCTTTAGGTTGCCATTTAGGGGGTGGGTATGTGATTGATATTTAAATCCAGGGTTTTACAAGAGCAAAAGTAGCTGAGATGAGGTGGAAGATAAGAACATTAGAGAAGTGGTCAAGAAACAAAGAAGCCAAGATTTGAAGAATCATCCACAGGGATGTTGACATCAAGACAGAAATAGGAGAGAGTGAAAACCAGGAATTAAAATCTTCCAAGAATGGGTAGGAGGCAGAGTATGGTGGGGACAGTGAAGGGAGAAGAGATCAGTAAATAACTGCAACAGGGGGGAGTGAGTGATACAGTCTGAAGACATGAGTCAAAGCTATGCAGTTGTGTGTGTGTGTGTTTGATATGGTGCTTTATTACTTGTTTTTTTTTATTTATTATTTTATTTCTTTTATTTTTTAATTGAAAGCTATGCAGCTTTAAGGAGGCAACAAGAATGGCCTGAAAGTGAAAAGAAAGATTAAGGACACCTAACTAGACTCCAGGCCCAGTGATACGAGAGAGAGAAGAGCTATTGCTTGTGAGGGATGCAGGGCAATCAGTGTTCTCAGGAAAGAGCCAGGCTTCAAAGCAAGAAGGCCAAGGGAACACAACTACACTGTAACACACTGACTATGGTATTTTAAGGTCAAAATTATTTCCCTTAAATTTTGCAGAAAGTTTTAGCATCCAGTGTTAATGGTGAGGGATCTGTTACCAGTCTGGTTCTCTTTCTTCTTAGACAACCTGTTTTTGTTAGTTCCTCAATAAAATTTAAAATTCTGAAATATATTTTGATGTATTTCAATAGTAAATCTTTTATCATATATATTGCTTTGCTTTCCATGGACCTCTTTAATTAGAAGAGACTCATGTCTCTTTCAACCCTGGGGAAACTTCTTCTAGTATTTATTTCTTCTTCTCCATTCTCTCCTTTAGGAACTCCTATCAGATGAACTGTTGGAATATCTGAATCTCTCCATTTCTTAATTTTCATTTTATACTTTTTTCTATTTAATTTTATTTAGTTAGTTTTCTCTCTTTTTTAAACCTTTATTGTTGAAAGTATTACATATGTCCCCTGTTTTCAATGGTGAGTTTTAGGGAGGATCATCCCCAGCATCTCTTAGCTTGATACTTGGGCTCATTAATTTGGTCTTCAGTTGTGGATATTCTATATTACAGCCCATCCACTTTTTTGTTTGTTTGCAATCATGTTTTTAAATTCAATAACTCTGATTCTTTTTGTCAACTTTTTATTTTATTATTTAATGAATGTTTAATAATAAATATAGGTGATTCTCCAACATTCCTACAACCCTGATCTAAGTCACTGGTAATTTCACTCCTCTTTTCAGTGATGGACTTGGCAATGTGTATGTAGCTCATTTTGGGTTAGCGAGATGTACTTCTTTTTTAAAAAATATATATATATTTTATTGATTTTTAACAGAGAGGAAGGTAGAGGGATAGAGAGTTAGAAACATCGATGAGAAAGAAACATCAATTCAGCTGCCTCCTGCACACTCCCTACTGGGGATGTGCCCGCAACCAAGGTACATGCCCTTGACCAGAATCGAACCTGGGACCCCTCCATCTGCAGGCTGACGCTCTATCCACTGAGCCAAACTGGATAGGGCGAGATGTACTTCTTAAGAGGTGATCCTTCTTGCTCTAGAGAATTTTGTTTCACTATGATGCATGGAACAGCCACAACAATCTTGCTATTATGCTAAAGATAAAGCCAACAGAGAAAGACAGAACCAAGAGAACTACAAAGAAGTAAGCCTGGAGTCCTCATGTACTATGTCTGAAGCCCAACCTTTTCTGGATTCATATAAGAAAACTAGAGGCCCAGTGCACGAATCCGTGCACCAGTGGGGTCCCTTGGCCTGGCCTGTGGGATTGGGCCGAAACTGGCTCTCCAACATCCCCCGAGGGGTCCCAGATTGCAAGAGGGTGCAGGCCAAGCCGAGGGACCCCACCAGTGCACGATCGGGGCCTGGGAGGGACACGGGAGGTTGGCCAGCCAAGGAGGGACCGCGAGAGGGCTCCAGAGCATGTCTGGCCCATCTCGATCGGCTGGACCACAGCAGCAAGCTAACCTACAAGTCAGAGGATCTGCTCCCTGGTGGTCAGTGCATGTTATAGCAACTGGTCGACCAGTCAAGTGTCTGCTCCCTGGTGGTCAGTGCACGTCATAGCGAGCAGTTGAGTGGCCTTAGCATAACATTAGCATATTATGCTTTGATTGGTTGAACAGACTACTAGACACTTAGCACATTAGGCTTTTATTATATAGGATAAATTTCCCTATTGCTTATGCAACTTTGAACTGGATTTTCTGTTGTAGCTAAAACATGCTGAACCTTATACAGAGTGTGATCAAAGGAAGTGGGATGGTTCAAATAGCTAATCCTAAAACGTGGAATTGGCAAGGTGAAAGAGATAGAGAATTGGGCAAGGTGATTCTCTCTACTTAGGTTCAGGTGATCCTTGCATTTGTCTAAATTGTTGCCTTATATATTGAGACACTAACCATGTACTTACAGAAGTGCAATATTGAGGAAAATGGTAGAAAAACTCAAGGTGTTGGAATATGTTGGCTATTTCTTTTAACAAGAAGAGATGAATTCAGCTGAAGGTGGCCTATCTGAAAGCAGACATCCTTTCTATCTGTGGCCTGGCAATCCCAATTTCTGCCCCAGGAAATGAGAGACAAACAGGAGATGAGATTGAGGGAAAAAAAGATAAACCTTATTACACCTTTCTCAGAACTGTAGGATGCAGAATTATTTCTTTCTACCCAACGTTGTTGTTTTAAATTGCCTTAAGGCCAGCAGATATCCTTCATTAAATAGAAGGTCAGAGGGATTGAATAGGTTACAAAAATGAAGCATGGAATAATGTCAGATTATGGATCACACTGTTTCATCAGAAATATAACAAAAAATGAAAAATAATGATTCAGTATCCTTTTTAACAAGTAGCACAGTTGCAATTATAATCTGAATTTTGTTAGCTATAATTTAATGTTTATTTTTGTAGCTTTCATAATCATTAACGATCAATACCAACCAGCCTTTACCCCCATTTTTAATTCCCCTCTGCCCACCCCAGACCCCCAATTATAAGTGATTCTCTGTAAGTAGGTTTGTGCTCCACCAGTTATACTGGCATAAGATACTGTATTTAGTGATCCTGAGCTTGAAATTTCTCTGAAGTATTTCACCATATGGTCATTTCTTCCTATGTTTTTAGTTGTTTGCTATACTAGTCCTCCAACTTCGTTTGCTTTCTACCAGGAATTTGCAAAAACTTCTAGGACACAGGGGTCTATGCTCCAATGCTATTACTGAATTTTCATAAATGGACACACACACACACACACACACACACACACACACACACGTTTTGGGGGGAGTGTGCTCAGCGTGCTAATTTCTCTTTGTTCCAGTTTCTTAAAGAAAACATTCATGTGGGCCTTAAAATAAGTGGTTGTGTGTGGACTCTGGAGCCAGACTGACTCTTAAGAATTGAATGTGTGTGTGTCCCCACAAATCCATATACTGAAGCCCTAATCCCCAACGTAGCCATACATGGAGTAAGGAATTAAAATTAAGTGAGGACAGGCGAGTGGGGGCCTGATCCAATAGGATTAGTGTCCTTATAAGGAGAGACACCAGAGAGCTCGCTCTCGGTCTTCTTGGACTCAGAGGACAGGCCATGTGATGTCGCAGAGAGAAGGCAGCCATCTACAAGCCGAGAGAGAGCTCTCCTCAGAAATTGGACTCTGCTGATCCTTGATCTGGGACTTCCAGCCTCCAAAACTGTGAGAAATAAATTTCTGGTTAAGCCACCCAACCTCTGGTATTTTGTTATGGCCATGTTCAAATCCCTGTGACTGTGGGCTATTTGTTTAATGTCTCTTTCCCAGTATAATAGTCCCTCCTTATCCATAGGAGATATGTTCCAAGAGACACCTTCCCTGCCCCCCCCCCCCCCCCCGGAGGATTCCTGAATCTGCAGATAGTACCAAAACCTCTATGATAACCTAGACAGATACTAAGCAACTTATGGGCAGGTAGAGTATACAGCATGGATACACTGAACAGAGGGATGAAGCAGGTTGGCGTAAGGTTTCATCACGCTACTCAGGTGAGCAGTTTAAAACCTATGAATTGTTTATTTCTGGAACTGACCATTTTTATTTTCTAACCACAGCTGACTATGGCTAACTGAAACTGTGGAAAGTGAAACTGTGGATAAGGGGAGAGCTACTGTGTCCTCTTCTGTAAAATGTAGTTATACATAGTATCTACCTCTTAAGAGTTATGAGGATGAAATAATTTTGCAGTAATAATTTAATGAGTACTTCCAACATATTTTGCCATTTGATAAAATGCTGGGAGATTAACAGGAACATTTTATTTATGAAGATAGTGGTGGAAGTTCTGAAGGTCTAGTTTGATTCTTAGAATAACTATAAGAACACATGAATTCTTCCTAAATTTAATGAAATAGTGTAAGTGCTTTTGTGTTTTGTTCAAAGTCATAAAAAAATCTTTTATTTTTCTACAAGCTTTGCATTTAGGCCTATGATGATCCTCCAATTAATTTTTGAATATGATGTGATATAGGGCTCAAGCTTCATCTTTCCCCCCACATGCATAAGATGTTACTCCAGCAATATTTTTTGAAAAGATTATTTTATGTCCACTGAATTGCATCAAGGTGAAGATGTACGTCAGGGTCTGTTTCTGGACTTGGGTTGATTCAAAACCTTGGGAGTTTCCCAGATGAAATCTGAAATTGGCTCCAGTAAAGGGCAAGAAGAGAGTGAAGACAGAGGCACCACTCCAGTTTGGTAGGTGACAGATTTAATGAGCAAGGGAACTTACATATGAGGCCTATCTTGGGTTCCTCAAGGAGTAGTTTTTCACCCTTCTGCCAGAATTTTAAAAGTTTATATGGAGAGCCCTAACCGGTTTGGCTCAGTGGATAGAGCGTCGGCCTGTGGACTGAAAGGTCCCAGGTTCATTCTGGTCAAGGGCACGTACCTTGGTTGCGGGCACATCCCCAGTAGGAGGTGTGCAGGAGGCAGCTGATCGATGTTTCTCTCTCATCGATGTTTCTGACTCTCTATCCCTCTCCCTTCCTCTCTGTAAAAAATCAATAAAATATATTTAAAAAAAAGTTTATATGGAGGGTTCGGTCACATATACTACCCAGATGATCTCAACAACACATTGCCTTCTCAAGGCTGTGTCCCCAAAAATGCCTTCTACTATGGGAATGGTGGACAGAACATACATTCCAAGGATGGGGCCGGGGGGGGGGGGGGAGTGGGGGGAGGAGGAAACCTCTGATGCAGCTTGGTGTAAGCTGTATCACACCCTTTCAAAGACCACCTCCAACCATTTTTCTCTCTGATTGGCCTAGGTCAGAGATTTTCAACCTTTTTCATCTCATAGCACACATAAAGCAATTACTAAAATTCTGTAGCACAACAAAAAATATATTTTTTGCCAATCTTGCAAAAAAATAAGTATAATTTTGATTCATTCATACTGGGCAGCTAGTGTGTTGGCTGTTGTCATTTTTTGATTTTGACAATCTAAGGGAAATGAGGACAGTGCCCCTGACTAGTCAGGTATTGCATGTTTTAAAAATTCTTGTGCAACAATAAAGATTTAAGAAAAAAATTCTTGTGGCACGCTGGTTGAAAATCACTGGTCTATGTCTTTGTGCCAATACCACATGATCTTAATAACTGTTACTTTATATTAAGCATTGAAATCTGGTAGAAAAGTTTTTCAGCTTTGTTCTTCAAGGTTGCCTTGACTAGTTTCTTTACATTTGCACATAAGTTTTAATGTCAACATGTCGATTTACACACACACACACACACACACACACACACACACACACTGGGTTTATAATTGGGATTGCATTGAATCCATAGATAGCCCAACATGAGAATTGACATACTAGATGTACCGGTTAATAATGCAGATTTTTTTTTCAATAGATGGAGTTACACATATGTTGATATATATGTGATTTGATATGTATGCTATTTGGTTGTATTGACAACAAGCTTCAAAACTTCATATGTCAAATTTTCTGAAGGTGTTAACATCATAAATATTTTTACGCTTAAAAATGTCGAATTTTGTGTCAAAAAAAAGAGCATTTGCAGGAAGTTTTAATTCATTACTTTATTTTGAAGAAAAGTGCTGCTGAAAGTTATCGTATACTTCGGGAAGCTTATGGTGAACATGCTCCATCTCAAGATACTTGTGAACGCTGGATTAAACGCTTTAAAACTGATTATTTCAATATGAAAGACAAAGAACGTCCTGGTCAACAGAAAAAGTTTGAAGACCAACAATTACAAGCATTATTGGATGAAGATGCGTGTCAAACTCAAAAACAACTTGCAGAATGATTAAGCGTTGCTCAGCAAACAATTTCCGATCGTTTACAAGCAATGGGAAAGATTTTAAAGGACGGAAAATGGGTGCCACATCAACTGAACAAAAGACAAATGGAAAACCGAAAAGTCATCAGTAAAATGTTGCTTCAACGGAGTGAAAGAAAGTCCTTTTTGCATCGAATTGTGACTGGCAATGAAAAGTGGATTTATTTTGAGAATCCCAAACACACAAAATCATGGGTTGATCCAGGTCAACCATCTACATCGACTGCAAGGCCAAATTGCTTCGGAAAGAAGACAATGTTCTGCGTTTGGTGGGATAAGGAAGGTGTGATGTATTATGGGCTTCTAAAACCAGGTGAAACCGTTAATACTGATCGCTACTGACAACAAATAATCAATTTGAACACTTTGATCGTGAAACCACCAGAATGGGCCAGAAGACACAGCAAAGTAATTTTGCTTCATGATGACGTACCATCACACACTTCAAAACCAGGTAAAGACACGTTAAAAGATCTTGCCTGGGAAGTATTAACCCACCCACTGTATTCACCAGACCTTGCTCCTTCAGATTACCACTTGTTCCGATAGATGGCTCACGCACTTTCTGAGCAGCATTTCAAAACGTACGAAGAAGTGGAAAACTGGTTCTCTGAATGGTTTGCCTCAAAACAAGAAAAGTTCTATTGGGACGGTATCCACAAATCACCTGAAAGATGGGGGAAATGTGTAGCTAGTGATGGACATTACTTTGAATAAAGCATTTTTGATGTTTCTCTTGAAATTATCGGGTTTTCTTTGATTACAAAATCCACATAATTAACCGGTACACCTAGCAATACTATCAAGGCTTCCAATTCGTGAGCTAGTGTGTTCTCGCATGCTCCCTCCCTTCTTCCCTCCACAGCTTTAGATCTTTACTCTCAGCAATGTTTTATAGTTTTTAGTATAGACGTACATCTTTCTTAGGATTTATTCCTAAGCAGTTGACTTCTTATGCTTATGTGATTAATGAATTTTATTTTCCCATTTTGCTAGCATATGTGTGTGTGTGTGTGTGTGTGTGTGTGTACATACAATTGACTTTTGTATATTGACCTTTTATTCCATTTTCTTTTTAAAAAATTTATTTTATTGATTTTTTACAGAGAGGAAGGGAGAGGGATAGAGAGTTAGAAACATCGATGAGAGAGAAACATCTATCAGCTGCCTCCTGCACACCCCCTACTGGGGATGTGCCTGCAACCAAGGTACATGTCCTTGGCCAGAATTGAACCTGGGACCCTTTCAGTCCGCAGGCTGTCGCTTTATCCACTGAGCCAAACCGGTTAAGGCTTATTCCGTTTTCTTGCTAAAATAACCTGTTTGTAGATTCTTCTGTATTTTCTGTATATACAATCATGTCATTCAAATACAGATTTTTCTTTTCCTTCCAATCTTTACATGTTTTCCCCTTTGCCATATGGCTCAGACCACTGGTAAAATATTGACAAGTAGTGATAGTAAACATCCTTGTCTTGTCTGGACCTCAGGGAGAAAATGTTCCTTATTTCCCCATTAGCTTTGTTACTGTTGTTTTTTTATAGGTATCCTTACCAAATTAAAAACTTCCCTCTATTTCTAGTCTGCTGAGAATTTTAAGGGGATATTTAATGTTATACTTTTTGCCCTTATTACATGAACATGGTAAATTACATTGATTAATGAATGTTATTCAACTTTGTATTCCTGGAATAAACTCCACTTGGTCATAATGTAGCATCCTTTTAAAAAATCTCTGGATTTTCTATTTTGTTAAGAATGTTCTATGAGATATTGGTTTATAATTATCTAATGAAGTCCATGTCAGGTTTGGGTGTCAGGGTTATGCTGAACTCATACAATGAATTGGAACTTATTCCTTCTTTAAATCTCTAAGAGTCTCTACAAGTAAAATTATAACTTTTTCCATAGTGTTTTGAAGATTTCATTAGTGAAGCATTCTGAGCCTTCAGATATATTTGGGTTGGGGTTCTTTTTGGTGGGAAAAATATAGATTCAATTCCTTTCATAGATACAAGCCATTTAGATTTCTTCTTCTGCCAGTCTTAAATTGTATTTGTCTATTTCATCTAACTTACCAAATTTATTGGACCAAAGTTATTAATAAGCATATATACTGTCTGATTCCCTTAATATGAAGCTTAAGAACAAGCAAAAGTAATCAAAGGTGATAGAAATTAGAAATAGCTCTGTTTAGGGGTAATGATGGGGAAGGAGCAAGACGGCCTGGAATGATAGGTACGTTCTCTGTTTTGATCTGGGTGGTGATTACATGGGTATCCTATATAATAAAAGCCTAATATGCTAAGTGTCCGGTCATCCATTCAACCTGCGTAATATGCTAATGATATGCTAAGACCACTCAACCTCTCGTTATGACATGCACTGACCACCAGGGGGCAGACACTCCAACCAGTAGGTTAGCTTGCTGCTGGGGTCAGGCCAATCGGGACTGAGCGAGAAGGGCCGGACACGCCCTGGAGCCCTCCCGCGGTCCCTCCCCAGCTTGCCAACCTCCCGCATCCCTCCCCGGCGCCAATCATGCACTGGTGGGGTCCCTCGGCCTGGCCTGCACCTTCTTGCAATCCAGGACCCCTCAGGGGATGTCAGAGAGCCCGTTTTGGCCCAATCCCGCAGGCCAGGCCAAGGGACCCCACAGGTGCACAAATTCGTGCACCAGGCATCTAGTAAAGATATAAACTCATTAAGTGTACTTAATATTACCTTAATTTATACATGTTATATTTAAATAACTTAAAATGAAATTAAAAATGAAACATGTGATTCTGATGCCCACTCAAGACTGAAATTTTTATGTTCAGGCATAGCCTGAAAGAGCCAATCTGAACACGGGATAAAGACCAAAATATCCGAAGTGAATGGTTCAGATGCTAGAAGACTTATACCATTTCCTTCTAGCAAATGTAGAATTACCTTATCATCTCTTCCAATGGACACAGAGAAATAAATCATTTCTTTGAATTTGAAAATAAACTGTAGTGTTCTAAAGAAAATGACACTTTAGAAAATTCTGCACCAATCACTCCTTCAGATGTTTAAGATGGAACTATACACAAGATAGTTCAAATATTTTATATTATGTGGAAAGCATCAATGGTGAATACTGTTATTGGTTGAGTGTAATCGGTACCTTCCAACTTAAAATTTATTTTGTTACAAAGACATTTTTCTAAATTAAAATAATAATCATCAATGATGAAGTAAAATTTCCCTTTTACTACACCCACACAATCTTTCTCCAACAGCAAACATTCATAAAGCAATTACTGTACAATATACCAAGCACTTTTAAGTTAATCAATCCTGAAAACTTTAGGTTTTGTTTCATTGTTCCATTTCACAAATGTAAAAACTGAGAATCAATGTTTCAATAACCTGTCTAAGGTCATACAGATTAATAAACAGTAAAGCCAGGATTTGGACTGGCTTATAAGCCTGCTTTTTAAACCACGAAGGTCAATAATAATCCACAACCAGTATGAGTTTTCAAAGTCTTTGAAATATTTGAAGCTAAATAGAAAGCCTGTACACACTAAAAATCAACAGAAAACCCTAAAATACAAATTTTAAAAAGAGAGAAAATGAAAATATTTTAGCAAAAGATTAGAAACAAAGCCAGCAAGGTAGCATTTAAAAAATAAAATTTAAAGGCAGAGCACAGAATAAACTGACAGAGCCCAAGTAATTCAAAATATGTTAAAAAAAAAACTTGAATGGAAAAAAATTAAATATTTATATCCAGGTGTGTGCTGAATATATAAAGCAAGAAGGATTAGACATCTAAGGAAAAAATACATAATAGCAGCATAAGAATTTATTTAACTGTCGTACTTCTTGAGAGATAAGGAAGGTTATAGAGAATCTCACCAGTGTTTAATTAATAGTATCAATTTAATGGTTATATGAAAACTGTACAAAGGACATACTCATCCCAGCACCCAGGAAATATTTACAAAAGTTGTTTGCTTAGCAACCTAAAAAGAAATCTTTAATAAATTCTAAAAGGAAACTACATGAAATAGAAATTACAAGTTATTAACAAAAAGCTAAACTAAAAATTCTAAATATACCAACCACCTGAAGTTGAAATACACTATCCTAAATAGTTCTTGGATCAAACAAGCAATCAAATTTGTCGCTGCCAAATATTTAGAAAACAATAATGAAAACAAATACATTCTTGACCTATAGGATGGAGCCAAATAATCAGAGCATTCATATCATTAAAATGCTTTCTTTTAGAATTGGGAGGAAGAAAAATAAAGACAGTAAAGGAAAGGAATCAAAGTCAATATGCTATAATAAATTAGAAGTAAATGATAATTATTCTCTGGTGGTGAGAAAAGAATGTGGAGGTGGAATGGGGCAAATCCTATTTGTCTAGTCAAGGAAAAAAGACAATAAAGGATATGTAATAGTAGATAACATATTTAAAAGACTAAGAGTACCTATATGCTAAAAACATTTTAAATATAAAGTAGACAATATATGGAGTTCCAGAAAAAGGGAAATTACCAAGATTTACTCAAAGGACAGAACAAGAACATATGAGGAAATAGAAAACTTGTGAAAGAATTACCTTCAAGAAAATATTCAGGTGTATTTGGATATAAATAAAGTAATACCACTTCAGAAAACAGGTAACTCAGAATATATAAACTATTCTAAATCTAATAAAACATGAAATCATTTTCTAATTTACTCTGGAAAGACATCAAAACCTGTTCATCAAAACCAGACTTCTCTCTTATGAGTGAATAATAAATACAAAATCCTAAATACAAGTTTAGTCAATAGAACGCAGCAAACAGATGGCTCAATATTAGCTTCTACTAATGTAACTGGTATCTATCATCAATAGATTAAAGGAGAAAATCCATATATTGGTAAACAAAGAAACGCATCAAAAACAATCTTACGAGTGAAATACTCCAAATTAGATATTCATGCCCTAGCCGGTTTGCTCAGTGGATAGAGCGTCAGCCTGCAGACCAAAGGGTCCCAGATTCTATTCCAGTCAAGGGCACGTACCTTGGTTGCAGGCTCCATGCTGGCTGGTGGGGACCCTGGTCAAGGCTTGTGCAGGAGGCAACCAATCGTCATCAATGTTTCTCTGTCTTTCCCTCTCTCTTCCACTCTCCCTTAAAACCAATAGAAAAATAAACTCTGGAGAGGATTAACAAAAAACAAAAATTAGACATTCATAAAATCCAAAACAAAGATTCCTACCCTACCCAGTGTGACTCGGTTGGTTGGGTGTTGTGCCATGCACTGGAAGGTTGCTGGTTTGATTCCGAGTCAAGTCACATGCCTGGGTTGCAGACTTGGTCCCCCAGTAGGGGGCATGCAGGAGGCAGCCAATCGATGTCTCCTCACATAAATGTTTCTCTCTCATCCTCTCCCTCTGAAAACCCATAAAAAAATCTTTTAAAAAAGAAAAAGAATTCCCATTATCGTATTCAGTCAACTGAAAGCCATTAAAAATAATAGAAAAGCCAAGTATTGTGGCCAATTAAAAAAAAAAAACAGCTTTTCTATATTAAGTAGTGACTACTTTAAAATATAACAATCCTTAATAATAATAGGAAGAGTCCATTTCTAGAAGCAAAAGAAGTATTTTTGAAATACCACCACAAGATGTCAGAACTATAATAAAGAAAATTTCAAACTTTTAATGAGGAACATTCCAAAGTAAAACACTATGCTTTCAATGAAAAGACCTGCCCACCATTATAAATTTAAACACATAACATAACGTATATTTCCAGTTAAAATACTAACACAATACTTGAGTAAAGTGATCAAAATATGATTCTGAAAGTCACATCGAAAAATAAATGGGCAGCAATAGAAAACTTTAACAAAGGAACAATTAAGTTCCATCCTACAACAAATATTGTCTGTGTCACAAACTGTTCCTGGAATTGAAGTGGTTTAAAAAAGACTACAATGAAAAATGCCTAGTTTGTAACAGTAGTGTAGTACTTAAGATCAGGGGTGGGACATAACTGAAAGCCCAGAAATAGACACACGTAAGACAGAGACGGTATTTTAAAAATAGGGATAGCCAGCTGTGGCCAGTGTGGCTCAGTTGGTTGGAGAGTCAGCCCATATACCAGAAAGTGGTGAGTTCCATTCTCAGTCAGGATACATACCCAGGTTGCAGGTTCGATCCCAGGTTGGGGCAAGAATGGGAAGCAACCGGTCGATGTATCTTTCTCTCTCTCTCTCAAATCAGTAAAAACATACCCCCCGAATGAGTATCAAGAATTTCTATCTAGAGATAGAATGAATTAACAAATGTTGTTGGCCTAATTAATAACAAAGCATAAAGTTGGGTCATTACCTCACATCTAATAAATTCTAGAATGGCTTAGAATTAACATTAAAAGTAGAACGCTAGAGAAGTAAAATAAAATCTGTGTGAAAATTAATGTTTGTTTTAATCCTCACCTGAAGATATTTTTTCCATTGATTTCCAGGGAGAGTGGAAAGGAGGAAGGAGGGGGAGGAGAGATGGAGAGAGTCAATGCAGTGAGAGACACATGGACTGGTTACCTCCCCCACGAGTCCCTACTAGGCAAACACCACTAGCTTTTCCAGACACTTTAAAAATCTCCCTGCAACCAAGGTATGTGCCCTTGACTGGGAATCAAACCCAAGACCCCTCAGCCTGCGACACTCCAACCACTGAGCCAAACCGGCCAGGGCAAAGTAATCTTAGAAAAAGCTTTTCTAAGAAGAAACCATAAAGATAGACTTCACTATAATAATCAAAACATATCCCCAGAATTTTTAAGATTAAAAAGGCTACCTTCCTTATATAAAGAGCTCTTCAGAGCAACAGAGATAAATACCTATTAAGCTTATGAATAGTTAATAAACAAAGGACAACTGGCTAACATGAAATGAATTTCACTAAGAAACAAATTAAAATAAGATGATTTATTACCTGTCTCACTGGCAAAGACTTAAAAATTTTAAAGACCTAACATAGCTAAATGAAAAGCAGAGTAAGAATGTAAACTTGAGCACCATTCCTGAGAGCAATTTTAAGCTTAGAAATTTAGAAGCAAATGTTTAGAAGTGCACTCCTTAGGCCAGCAACTCCAAGGAATTTATGTATGCTTATTTGTATGTATTTATGTGGATTTTCATCATACTGTTATTTATAACAATTAGAAGTATTTTATGTTCAGCAATAAGAAATAGTTAAATTACGGTTTTTCCATAAAAGAATTTAGAACCACTAAAGAGAGGATAGAATTATAGGCATAGGATGTTCACAATATATTAAATGAAAAAAAAAATCTAATCACAAAATATAATCCCATTGTTTAAAAAATAGATTTGCATTCACATCCATCAAAAGGCAAAGTATTAATGGTGGTTATCTCTGGTTGTGTTCCTATGTTTTCACATATGTACTCATAAAAAAAGGTTCTAAGTTTTTAAACTTAAGTCAATAAAACATGCCAGAGTGGATAACAAGTGGTCACCTTTATCACATAAGATTCCTAAATTTGGTCTTGCAGATAAAGAAGAAAACAAGGCTAAAAATGGCCTGGAATTCTTTACGGTAGTTTATTTACAGACTATCAAATACAGATTTTTTTTTAAAACAAATGGCTTAAACACATTAGATTTAACAGTTACTTTACTAAAAGTTCTTGCAAAAGAAGCATAACTTTACAACAAATTGGGAAAAAAATTAAAGGGTGATTCACTACACAGCCGCATTTTGAATGCAATTAGAACCAGAAAATTCTTTTTTAATGGGACATTTGATATGGTGAAAGTAAGACTCACAAAATTTTAGTCTGTATAGTTCAAAGGGCAAGGTTTTCCCATTATGATTAAAATTTTGTTTTCTCCATCTTCAACTGGATCCCTTGATACTTTAATTTATTAAAGCTTTTATTTTTAATTAAACTAGAAACAGTTTAAGAAATTATCTGGAGAGGCCTCTGGTATTTGACAAACCATTGCTCCCCTTATAAAACAGCTTAAAAATCATAAAACCTTGATAAAGTATAAAAGCAATGTTTGCAGGCTTGCTGATATCACTCTTCCTCCTACAAACAGAAAATACACTTTAATGATTCAGTCTTATTTTCTAATTGTTGGATATTTAAGTAACTATTATCTTTAAAAAAAGAGGAGCCTCCTTTTTAAAGACTACCCACATATGAAATAGTCGCTAATTAAATTTTCTAAAATAGTTTATTTTCCTATTTTTTCTGGATTGTTGATTTTTTAAAGTCATCTGACTTAGTTATTCAGTATTCTAAATTTAATTTTTTTTTTACTAAAACAGTTATTTTAATAGTCAATTTTCCTATTGAAAAGTGAAGTATTTTCTGCAGAATTTAGACTTAGCTAGAAGAACTAGCACTAGCAATCCGTCTCTCTTCTCATTTTTCTTAGCAGTAAAGTGAACAGATGGACCAGATGACTTTAAATTACTTGGACATCCTGTTCAGACTTTTAAAATATCAAAACCAATATCCCAGGGAATCAGTAGATCTTTATTCAAAACATGTATTTCAGACTTACTTCAAAAAATTAAGTAAATAAAGGACCTAGGGTGAAAAATTAAAAATTCGACTAAGCTAATAGCAATTACTGGTACTTTAACTCATAAATAGCAGTGAGATTAGTTTGGAAGCATTTAACCCATTTATCTTGCATTTTTCTCAAGAAATCTTGGTATTTCCTACAAATTGGCTTACTACAAACTAGCTCAATGCAACTTAAAATTTGTTTTCATCATTGAGTTTCCAGTTCTTCTATTCTTTCCAGATCCTTATTTCTGTATTCAAATATGACTTTAAAATTTTACAAAGACATTCACATTTTCAAGTGGCAAATACCACTACCTTTTCAAGACACTTTAAAAATCTCCCTGTTCACTGTCAGCCTACTAAAAGTATGACTTAATGCCTTTCATGTTTATTGATGTATTCCAAGTAATTAGAACAATACTTGGCACTTGGTAGGCACTAAATATATATTTACTGATAGAATGAAGCTCTGAATCACAGCTAACACATTATCTTAATTCACATTTGAAAACTATTTTAATCAATAAACCCCTGAAAATGAGTCTTTTTAAATTACATGGGTGACTATAACTCTCCAACACATAATGAGCTAAATAAAGATGGGAAACATAATGAGTTGCATGCAGAAAAACTTGCTGTGTCAGGAAATACACAAAGGAATTTCACATGGGTGACAAACATTTTCTTCTTTTGATAGGTCAATCTATTCTGTTTTCATTTTATTTGGAATCCAACTTACCGTGTGGTTGTTTTCCAAAAAAGTTAAGCAATATTTTATGTTCCTTAGATTTCACTCCAGAATACCCAGTGATTACTGCAATTATTATAACCTACAGAATTAGCAATTTCCTAACCCTGCTCTTTTTATTAGTCCAAATTCCTAAAATATTAAATGGTATAAGATTTTTACAATGCTCCTAAGATTTTTACTACCGTATTTCATAGATTTTAAGACACATTCTTTCCCATTTCTGAATTTGGGGAGAATCTTTAAATTCGCTCATCTTATTTAGAATTGTATTGTGATTTAATTGGCAACATTATTTCTAAGTGGTGCATAAAATACTGGTATGTCTCTCCATCAATGCTGCGTTAGGGCAATATTCAAGTAACAACTTCCCTATCCATCCAGCCGCTCTCGCAACATAAATACATAACTAAAAGGTTTTGAAAAACTATCCAAACACAGTTCAATTGTATATAAAATATTTAATTTTTAAAACACAGGCTATTCATGTCACATAAATATCTTCAATTTTATGTTAGCTACTATGGTCAGCAGAATTAACAAGTATGACTATTAAGAATAACTTAGATACTGTCACTTATAGGAAAGTCTAAAGCTCTAAGACTCACCATATTAAAATTTCAGATACTTGAATACTGTAGCTATTTTGTAAAATTTCAAAATATTTCTTCACTTCCTGCAATGCAGTTTCATTATAAGTTGTTAGTACTTAATATCCAAATAAAAGCAAAATAAGTTTCTTTCAGTCATTTCTCCCCAACAAAAAAGTTCCATCAAAAAATAAAATGATCAACTGACATCATTTTATAGCAGTAAAATGGTAAATTATCAACTTTAAAATATTCTTACTCTCACCAAGCTAGAATGCTTCCCATATACTATATTAAACAAAGGTTCACAAGTCAGATAAAGGGCACAAGGTTAAAAGACTGACTTTAGAACTGGAGCAATTTCCATTCTATTAACAGTTGTTTCAATTTAAGATTCCAAATCAGATTCCAGGAGAGAACAGTGAAAACAAAATGGTTAATTGACACAACTCTCATTTCCAGAGTGTATTTTTTCATTTAGTGATGTGGAAACACTGGTTATGTACCTTTGGTTCCTTTATAAAATTATAATTATCTGTGTGAGTGTGCACAAAGTTAGATTTGACACATTACAATTTAAATAAGAATTTCTCCATTCTTTGTTGCTTTTAATTTAAAAAAATGTTGAATTGAACTAAAGTTGCTCTAAGTCTGGCAGAAGTCCTAATAAATCTCACAGGTGAGAGAAGTTTTCTCTCACTTTTTCTTTGCTTGCAATAAATTCAATTTAGGCAATGTTTGTAATTAACAAGTGAACAGCGTTAATTTTTTCTTAAAATAGCAACTTTAACTTAAAATATGGTGTTTGCTCCCGCCCCACCAATGGTGTTAATAGAATTATGCAAATTATGTTGTTATGCCTTGTTTCTGTTACTGCCCGCCAATTACCCATGGCAAAAGGAAATGGAACGACATGGCAGCCTCAAAGAAAACATGCTCTGAAATTCTCATTAAGCTATTGCTTTCAACTTTTTTTTTTTTTTTTACTTTCAACATTTAAATGACAAAACTTTTTAGACCTCATCGGAAGTAAAGTACTCATCGCAGTTCTATTCCTTTTCTTTACTCTCACTCCCTGTTCAAGAGAAGGTGGTAGTGGAAGATAACACACAGCCCAAAGACAGGAAGAAAAGGAGAAAGTGTGATAGGCAGACAATGGATCTAACAGGAACTGAACAGGCAGCCCTAAACCCCCAAGAGCTCCCTTCCTCTTCAATACAATGTATTGATTCCCTTCAGAAGACAAATGGGTGTAAAGGTTAACTACTTTTTCAGACCTTAAGCTTACCTGTTAAGGCACTTACTTACCCTCCCCACCCCACCCATATTTTTCATATAAAACCCACTTTTCATTTGAATGCATTTTGCTAGGTTATGATAATCTGCAAAATAAAACAAAAATAACATTGACCATTTTTTTTTTATAAAACTTGCATCAAGAGAAAGGTTGTGTTTTATTTTCTGAAATGAGCACAAAGTACACCTTTCACAATAACACTGAAAGCAGGTGCAAAGACTGACAGTGACCTTTGACTAAAGGTAGCTTTGTAAAAAGAAAAATACCAAATAAATCAGTGCCCTTTCTGATTGTTGTAAAACTGGAGAAGGAAGGGATTGGTTGGTTGTTACATAAAAGTTGGTCCAAACTTACAAAAAAAAGCACAAATGTGCATAGTTCAGATCTGCAAGAGGGCCATAAAGAACTTTTATGTCCCTAATATTAGCATCCACTTAAAACTGCAAGAATACAAAATAAAACTGTTAACTAGAATTTGTGAAGATGTACAATCAATAGATCTAGTTTTTAGAACAGCATGAATTTAAGCAAAGGTGGGTTTTTTTGTTTTTTTGGTCTTTTTAAACTATTGTATGCAAGACCCTTTCCACATAAAAATAAAGCTGTTGTTGAATTAATATTATTCAAGTCTCTTGGATTGCTGCCTTAAATTGCAGCTAGAAAAGTCTTTCCAGATAAAAATGATGTGCCTGAGGAAAAACTGATACTTAGTATGGTAGCCCTCTGCCTCGACCTCTGCCAGCTGATGTGCTAATGTGTCCCCTGTATCCTTGTGAATATCCAGGTCCTTGGGCAGGAGAAGTCCAGGTCTGTCCATGCATGAGGCTGGGGCCCCCCGGGTTTTCCTGTAAGGTACCACCATAGTTATAGTTGTGCATCTTTGCTGGCAAAGGATGAGTACTCTCTGGCCCTGTGGAAGGGTCACTGCTGTTCGCCAGGACTGCAATGGGGCCATGGCTATATTCAAATCTATGGTCCTTGTCTCCACTAAACAACATGGGACCAGTATTGAGGTAAATGTCTCCATATCCAGCCACTGAACTGCGAAACGACTCGGAAAAGGCAGAAGGCTGAGGTGGACCACCAGAATGAGATGAAGTAGTACTGTAGTTATCCAAAGATTGAATATCTGAGTTTCCAAGGAAGCTACGTCGTTCCAGTGGTAGAGCAGAGCCACCTCCTAGACCATCATTACTAATATAAGGAGCAGAAGAGAAAGAAGAGGATCCAAAATTGTCCTTGTAGTCTGAAGTGGGTACATAAGTATCACCAGCCTGGTAATCAATACCACCTTCTCTTTTGGGATCATCCTGGGGTTGATGCTGAGCAAGCAGCTGTAACAGGGCTGCTTTCACTCCGGCATGAGGGTCAGTTAGTGAAGAACTAGTGGTGGGAACATGCTGGTTTTCTGTCCGATAATCCAGATCTTCTTCAGTGACTGGTGGTGGTTCAGGTGGTTCCGGAGGTCTTTGATCAGGAGGCAGAATACGAGGCCGGTCTGGTTCTGGTGTGAGCTCTAACATCCTCATGTCTTGGTGCTGAATGAGATCATTTTGCCCTAAGTGAAAAAAGCAAAAAAAAAAAAAAAAAAAAAAAAAGTCAAAATATACTGTGGAAAACCAAATGTTCAAAATAGTTAATGTTTCCTATGGGTGGTCCTAAAGAGCATTAGAAGTTCCAACTCTGTGCAACCACTCACCGCCCTCCCCTCCAAAAAAGGAAAAGGGAAACAGTATATAAATCCTAATATTGCCTACTACCATTTAAGTCTATGGTGACCAAAATTTATATTATATTTGACTTTACAAAGGTATCTCATATATACCTGTTTATTGCTTGAAGAACAAAAGCTACTGTATACGCAAAATTTCTGCCCTGGTCAATCATCCTGTTATAGCTGGAGTAAAAGATTATTTCTTAACTATAGAAATCCATGATGTTCATAATAAGTTATATCGCACATGGATAATTTGCTAAAGAATCAATTTCTAGAAGTAAACAGATTAAAAAACCCAAGACCTGAGAATTTTCAGACATTTCCTAGCAATGCCACTCAACAATACACATGATAGATAATCATCAACAGCAAGAAAACAGTGTGAATGCAGCTACATTAGTGGCCTGCTATCTGCACACTCACCCGATACCGGAGTGCTAGGTTCTGGAGGCGGTCTGAGTTGTAACGATGCTGCTTCATGGCCCGATCCATTTTCCCTTTCCTCTAGTAGCACGTCTTTCTGCTTTGACTGCTGAGCCTTTATTAACTGAGTCAATAGGACTGCAAATGCACTCTGCACGGCCGCCTGGGCAGCATCAGTTTCCACTTTAGGCTGGACGCTCTGAGAAGAAGGTTGAATTCCTCCCAATGGTTTTGAAGACTCCTGTTGTGGTGTTGATGGATCTGTCTGTTTTTCACCTGTTGCCAAAATTCCAGCAGGAAGGTTTATTTTATTTAGCTGTTGTTCAGTCTCAGAGTTTACCTTAATGTTCAACACTTGAACAAAATCAGCCACATTAATACTTGTTTTAGATTGTAGTAGGTTTAGTAGAATTGCCAATTCAGTGTGGTTTAACTGCTGTCCAGGGCCTGTTTTTACTAAAGACAAAATTTGTATTAATTAGAATTGCCATAATTCATGGCTGCCCCACCCACAAAATGGCTCTGTATGACCACATGAAAATGTGTATTTGTAGGACAGTGTTTAAGAAACACTGTAAAAAGGGAACCTCATTTTAATTTAATTTCATATTCATTTAAGACAGAACTGTATATAAATTTTTTAAAAAAGACTGTGGTCCATTTTGAATAAATTATCTTTAGGAGTAAATATTTCAAAAGGAAAATCAAGACTATCACTAGAACCCTATACTATAAAGGTAACTAGGAAATGTCACCTGTGAATGAGAATGAATGATGATAATGACGACGATAGCTACAGTGTCAGGTACTTTCTAATAAGCATTTTATATCCTCTATTACAACAATATAAGGCATGCTCTATTATTAGCCCCATTTTTAAATGAAGAAGAAATTGACATCCAGAGAGATTAAATAACTTGTCTAAGTTCATAAACTCTGTAAGTGGCAGGGTTGAGATTTGAACCTAGCATTCTGATTCCAGAATCTGCACTCTTTTAACTACTCACTGTATTGCTTATCTAAAATAATGCTTATTATCTAAGAACCTAACCTTGTATTTGTTTTTTTAAGTTTATGTTTTATTTTTTTTATTGTATTTATTGGGGTGACGTTGATTATATAGGTTTCAGGTATACAATTCTACAATATGTCATTGTATATTATAATGTATGTACCACCCAAGTCAAGTCTTCTTCCATCTTATATTTGTAGTTAATTCAAACTTTTGCCATAGACTCTTAAATAATAATGCAGGAATAAACTATCACACCCCCACAACTATAAACCTACTTTCCCCCATCCATATATAACAACAAAGCTCAAATGCATATAATCTATATATATAAAAGCCTAAGCAACCTTTACAATGGAATGACAGGTCGCAATGATGTGCACTGACCACCAGGGGGCAGATCCTCAATGCAGGAGCTGCCCCCTGGTGGTCAGTGTGCTCCCACAGTGGGAGCGCCACTCAGCCAGAAGCCAGGCTCAAGGCTGGCGAGCACAGTGGAGGTGGCAGAAGCCTCTCCCACCTCCTGCAGCAGCGCTAAGGAGTGAGTGGTAAGGAGTGGTTAGGAACGAGCAGCGAGCAGGTAGGAGCAGTGAGTGGTTAGCAGCACCAAGCGCTGAGCCCAGCTCAGGCTCTTCCCCAGCTGCCTGCCGCTTCACGCACTGCTACATCCCTCTGGGGATGTTGGACTGCTGGTTTCAGCCTGATCCAGGCAGTCCAACATCCCCTGAGGGGTCCCAGATTGCAAGAGGGCACAGTCCAGGCTGAGGGACCCTACCCAGGGCACAAATTTCATGCACTGGGCCTCTAGTACAACATAATACTACAGACACTGATAAGCAATTTCCATAAACACATCATAGAAGAAACACTCCAAAAAGATTAAAAACTGATGATGAATGCTATCTTTTTCTATTCTCTCTTTATAGATTTTGAGATACTTTTATTATATAACTAGAGGCCCGATGCACGAAATTCGTGCTAAGGGCTCAGCCCTCGCAGCCTCGACAGCTTGCCTCAACCCCCGCCCTGGCTTCGTCCGGAAGGTCATCCGGAAGGATGTCGGAAGGTTGTTTGGCTGTCTGGTCTAATTAGCATATTATGCTTTTATTATTATAGATATCAGTTTTAGATTAAATCAAATCAAACTTTTATAAGTTATTCTTGTGACCTGCAGCATTAATAAGGAACAAAGTTTGATTACTATACCCCAAAGGCCATTTTTCCTCATTTTCCCTTTCATTTCTCTATTAACAGAGGCAGTCTCTGTGTGAGCTCAGAAGTACTCTTTATGGCAGGGGTCCTCAAACTTTTTAAACAGGGGGCCAGTTCACTGTCCCTCAGACTGTTGGAGGGCTGGACTATAGTTTAAAAAAAAAACTATGAACAAATTCCTATGCGCACTGCGGGCCTGGGACAAGTCAACTGCTAAGCAGGACAGGCAGCGGCACCCGGCGGGCCGGATAAATGTCCTCGGCGGGCCGCATGTGGCCCGCGGGCCGTAGTTTGAGGACGCCTGCTTTATGGTGTCTCCTCTACAAAAGTGGCATTCCCTATTTCAAGACACTTACTGATTAATGAAGAAAATTAAGCAAATAGGATACATTCCTATTTCAAAAAAATCAGAATTCTCACTTAATAGTGAATTTTAAAAAAAGGAAAACAAAAATTAAAATTAAACTCTCCACCATTAATAGGGTTATTAAAAATGTAGATAACAAAATGAGTCCAGAAAGGGCAATTAATTTTTTACCAGCTAAAATAGAATGAAGTAACTAACCTTCCACTAGGTTTGCTAGTGGAATAAGGACAACAGTTCCACAAATAGGAGCAGAAATAAAGACCTGACAGTCTTTTAAGGAAGATGACAACTGTAACCTGACTACCATCCACACTTCATATTACTGACCTCTCAGATCCTGTTTCAGTAGTAGATGGTATATAAAACATGTAACTTAAATAAAAATTAAGAAAACTTCCTGTTGCTTCTTTTTGCCTTTCTCCATATTTTACACATTTTTAACATGAAAATAAACCGAACTTGATTTAGATAGCCTTCATAATGTGTACAACAGACATGTTTTCCAAAGCTATGTATAAAATATTTTAATGTATAAGGGAAATTCACTTTTTTTAAGAAATTCGGAAGAATACTTCTCTACAAGAAATAAAAATTGCTGCTGTTTTTTAAAGTAACATGTATCAATACTTTAATGTTGTCTGACCAAGGTCAAGTATGAGCTTGCAGATTACATGGGAAAGCATTAATGGTAATCTTACTCAAGCTTTCTCAGCTAATCTAGTCTATATTTACACTCAAACACCAAAAGTTAAATCTGATTCACAGATCTGTTATCATCATTTAACTAACCAACCAATATTTACTCATCTCTTAATACGTACTAGGCTACCTTTTCATGTTTAGTAACTAGCACCTACACACACACACACACACACACACACACACACACTAGTACATACAGGCAGACCTTGGAAATAGAGTGGGTTTGGTGCCCCACAAATAAAGCAAGTCAACACACATTTTTTGGTTTCCCAGTGCATATAAAAATTATGTTTATTCTATATTGAAGTCTATTAAGTATGCAACAGCATTATTTCTAAAAATATGATTTGCATACTTAATAAAAAATACTTATTATATGCATACTTAATAAAAAAAATACTTTATTACTAAAAAAAGCTAACCATCATCTGAGCCTTCAGCTGGTCAATAACCTTTTTGCTGGTGGAGGGTCTTGCCTCAATGTTGATGGCTGCTGACTGACCAAGTGTAGCGGTGGCTGAAGATTGGGTTAACAGTTTCTTTGCAGCATACAATGCTATTTGATAACACTTTACCAAAGTAAAACTTTTTTCAAAATTGGAGTCAAACCTCGCAAACCCTGAAGTTGCTTTATCATCTAAGTTTATGTGGTGTTCTAAATCCTTTATCATTTAACCAGTTGTCACAGGAGTAGATTCCATCGCAGAAAACCACTTTCTTTTTTCTCTCATAACAACTCTCATCTGTTAAAAGTTTTATCAGATTGGTTACAGCAATTCAGTCACATCTTCAGGCTTCACTTCTGCTTCCAGTTCTCTTGCTCTTTCCACCACATATTACTTCCTCCTCTGAGGTCTTGAACACTCAAAGTTATCCATTGGGTTTGGAATCATCTTCCCAATGCCTGTTAATGTTATTTAGAAATCATCCACGCATCATGAATGTTCTTCATGGCATACAGAATGGTGAATACTTTCCAGGTTTTTACTTTGCCCAAATCCATCAGCGGAATCACTATCGATGGCAGCTATACCCTTACAAAATGTGTTTCCTAAGTAGTAAGACTTTAAAGTTGAAATTACTCCTTCATCCATACACTGTAGAATGGGGGTTAACAGGCTATGAAAACAACACTAATCTCGCTGTACATCTCCATCAGAGATCTTGGGTGACTATGTGCATTGTCACTGAGTAGTAATATTCTGAAATGAATCTTCTTCTTCTTCTTTTTTTTTTTTTTTTTTTTTTTTTTGCTGAGCATTAAGCCTCAACTGTGGGCTTACAATATTCAGTGAACTATGCTGTAAACAGCTGTCATGTCATCCAGGCTTTGTTGTCCCACTTATAAAGCACAGGTAGAGTAGATTTACCATAATTCTTAAGGACACGAAGATTTTCAGAATGATGAGCATTGGCTTCAACTTAAAAATTACCAGCTGCATTAGCCTCTAACAAGAGTTAGCCTGTCCTCTGAAACCAGGCCTTGACTTCTGCTGTCTAGCTATCAAAGTCCTAGATAGCATCTTCTTCCAGTTTAAGGATGTATTTCTACATTGAAAATCTGCTGTGTAGTGTAGCCACCTTCATTAATTATCTTAGCTATATCTTCTTGATAACTTGCTGCAGCTTCTGCACCAGTACTTGCAGCTTTGCCTGGCACTTTTATGTTATGAAGACGGCTTCTTTCCTTAAACCTCATGAAGCACCCTAACCGGTTTGGCTCAGTGGATAGAGCATTGGTCTGCGGACTGAAGGGTCCCAGGTTCGATGCTGGTCAGGAGCACGTACCTTGGTTGCCGGTACATCCCCGGTAGGGGGTGTGCAGGAGGCAGCTGATCAATGTTTCTCTCTCACTGATGTTTCTAACTCTCTATCCCTCTCCCTTCCTCTCTGTAAAAAATCAATTTAAAAAAAAAACACAAAAAAAAAACCTCATGAAGCAATCTCTGCTAGCTCCAAATATTTCTTCTGCCATTTCCTTACCTCTCTTAGCCATCACAGAATTGAGGAGAGTTATGGCCTTGCTTTGAATTAGGCTGTTTCGCTTTCTTACCATTTGTGTATTTACTAGAGTAGTACTTTTAATTTCCTTCAGTAACTTTTCCTTTGCATTCACAACTTGACTAACTGGTGCAAGAGGCCTAGCTTTTGGTCTGACACCGCTTTTGGCATGCCTTCCTTACTAAACTTAATAATTTCTAGCTTTTGATTTAAAGTGTGGCTCTTCCTTTCCCTTGAACACGTAAAGGCCATTATGAGGTTATTGATTGGCCCAATTTCAATTTACTGTTGTGTCTGAGGAAATAGGGAGGTCCAAGGCGATGGGAAGAGATGGTCAAAGGTCAATGGAGCAGTCAGAACACATGTAACATTTATCAATTAAGTAAGCTATCTTCTATGGCACTGTTGGGGTGCCCCTAAACAATTACAATAGTAACATCAAAGATCACTGGTCACCATCCTGGCCGGTGTGGCTTCAGTTGGTTCAGCAATGTCCCATGCACCAAAAGGTCACCAATTTCTCGTCAAGGCATATATGGGGTTTGACCCCTGGTTGGGGTGCATACAGGAGGCAATCAATCAATCTTTCTCTGTTACATCGATGTTTCCCCCCCCTCTCTAAAATCAATAAAAAATGTTTAAAAAATAAAAGATCAATCACTGATCACCACAATAAATATAATAATGAAAAAGTTTGAAATATTCTGAGTTACCAAAATGTGACTAATGAGTAAATGCTGTTGGAAAAATGGCGCTGAAATACTTGCTCAATGCAGGGTTACCATAAACTTTCAATTTATGAAAATTGCAATATCTATGAAGTGCAATAAAGTGTAGCACAATAAAACAAAGTATGCCTGTATTTATTTCATATTCATCTCTGTCTTCACACACACACACAAACTAAACCTGAATGCTTTCTGGTTTCTTGAGGCCAAATGAGGGAGTAGATTCCATTTTTTAAAAAGTTAACATTGAAGAGATTGATTTCTCATGAAGAAGCTTACTCTTACAACAGATTGAGTCAGAGGAAGAAATTTAAGTTTTCCCCAAATATCCTTCTTTGTCATCCTTCAAGTCTTTTGTGGCACAAAATCAGATTCCAATCTTTAGAGATTCTATAATATAATGGGAAATATATTAAGAGTAACTTCTAAGGATATTATACACAGTACAAAAGAGCTTCTATTATAATTTTTGGCTGTTTTCTTATATCCTTATTTCTTGAGCATTCAGACATTAAATGCTGAGCCTCAGTGAGAACAGTGTTAGCAAAAGACCTACTGATTCCTGTACTAAGAGGGAAAAGAAAGTAGAGAAATATGACTAATGACTAGTCATATGTCATTTGAGTCCCTCTTTGTAAGTTCATCTTACCTTGAGATTACTTAATATTGTGGTGCCAGTACCAGCAACACATCTGTACTGGCACAAGCAAATAACAAAGAAATGTCAAATTCAGTGAATAAACCTTAATGTTCAACTTTTAACCTCCAATGCTTTAGCACTAGAACAATATAATCAACAGCAGCCACAAAACAACGGGAAGAAAACCATGGAAGCATTACTGACCAGGTGCCACATTCGAGTTGCCCTGAGATTTCAGTTGTGAAGTTGGCAGCACACCCTGGGGTGTGTTCGTTCTGCTGTCATCCAAGCCCAGAGACAAGTCCTTTTTGGGGGCTTTAACTGTGGAAACATCATCAGTCATGCCCATCTGCTTCTGTCTTCTTCGCTTTTTACTCCACAACTCATGACAGTCTTGCCATAAAGGAAGGCTAGAAAAAAAGAACAAAATTGTTTCTCAGTGGCATTTCTTAACAACAAAATACTAATATTTCTTAACAACCAAACTGCCACTCCCACACCCCTGCAAGTTGTTCTTGAAGACTTCACACACAGGCTTTACAAACTGTTCCAATAACAATTGGCTGTGATGCACACCTCCTTCAGGACTTCACCTTTATAAACAGACTGTGGCTTCTGAATAATCAATAAATAATTATTTATTAAAACTATAGATAAAGAATGTGTGGTCAGCCCTAGCTGATTTGGCTCAAGTAGATAGAGCGTCGGCCTGCAGACTGAAGGGTCCTGGGTTCGATACTGGTGTCAAGGGCACATGCCCAGGTTGCGGGTTTGATTCCTAGTAGGGGGCGTGCAGGAGGCAGCCAATCAATGATTCTCTCGCATCACTGATGTTTCTCTCTCTCCCTCTCCCTTCTTCTCTGAAATTAATAAAAATATATTTTTTAAAAAGAATGTATAAAAATAAGTTACAATTATCCTTGGTACAGTCTTTTAAAGCCAATTCTTATCAGAGAACATCATACATTGAATACGATATTACAAAAGGCAAAAAATATGCCATTTGCAGAAACTAGACTAGACAGAGGATTGAAAGTACAAAGACTAGGACCATAACAACTGTGAAAAATTTTCTTGCAAAAACTTTTAACTTTTTAATACTCTCATATTTGTTTCTGTAAGCAAATGCCCTAGAATTAAACTGATGCTAGAGGCATTTCAAAAATAGAAAATACAGGCTCATTATTCATCAACGAAAGTTCTGAATAGCTAGCAAGTATCATCAAAACCTTCAATTATCAAACAACTCTACCTGAATGTAATTTCATAAACCTGACAACAGTGCAGAATAACTTTTGCTTAAAAAGAGACTTAAGTATTTGATTTATAAATGTTTTCTTTTTACCCTAATAATCCAATATTATGTCTATTTAAAGATGAGAAAATTAAGGCTTAGAAAGGTTAATAAACTTGCCCAGAATAACTACAATTTTCCTTAAGAAGCCCCGACCTAGTGATGTAAGTCTGCAGTCTTCAGCCTATATATGTTTTCCTCTAAGGATACATGAAGACTTTTTAAAATTGTTTTAAAATAATTTCCATATCCACATGTCCTCTTTCCTACAACTGATCTTTGAGAATGGCCTGCACATTCAGCAAAGTCTTTCATACCTCCTCTTTTACAATTACTCTTATCTCATGTTATAAAAGAAAGGGCATATGCAACAACATGGTTGAATCTTAGCAATGTAATATAATAGTACGTTAAAAAAAAAAAAGTAATTCCCAAAAGATTACAAACAGCATGACCCCCTTTTATAAAATTAAAAACTGAAATTAAAAAATATAAATTTTTATGAGTACATGTAGATGGCAACAAAAAGTATTTACAAAAGAAAACAGGGATGATGGTTACCTCAGGTACAGGAAGGCAAGGGGATATAGGTTGTGGAGTAGGGTTGGAGTGGGGAAAGGTATGATATGATTAAAGTAGATTATTTTCAAGATTCCAGCTTTCATTTGGTAGGCTCATAGCTGCTTATCAACATAATTTAAAATAACTAATTAAGTAACTAAAGAAAAAAAAAGAGAGCCATGCATGGACCAATGATGAGTGATACAAGGATTATGATTAAACCAAGTTTATGCACCTGAGGTCCAAAAACAAAACAAAGGCATACCTCTCAGCCATCTTACTATGATGCATTGCCTCAGCGTGTAAAAACCTCCTGGAGTAACAAACAAAGGGACAATTTGAAATATTGATATAGGGAAGCTATAAGGCATCATAATCCCGCCAAAGCCTTTCCTCTCTTTTTTCTCCCCCTCACCCCTCTCTCTGTGTGTGCATATGTTTTTTATAAGATGTGCAGCCTTAGCCTCTGCTGGGATATTCTGAATTCAGAGGTACTGTAGTACTGCAATAACGAGTGATTTTACTTCCACCATCCAAATATTCTGGGAATGCATGGCTCTTATGAAAGAGTCCCATGAGTGTAAACCAAAGAAATCCACTAAAAGGGCTTTGTTCCCTCCCATAACTTAAAGGCAAGAGATTCTTTATGGATGATTTCAACACTCATCTTTAGGTCAGATAAACATCACGCAACAAATAGCTAACACAGTATTAAGTCAGTGATGCTGACTAACAGATGTACCAGGAATGTTTTCTAGGATGAGCACATTTTTATGTTCTTTTCTGAAGGTTTGAATACTGGCACAGCCACTTATTTATTGTGTCTCATTAGGCAAGTAATTGTGCCTCAATTTCCATGTTTTTAAAAATGAGGTAACTATACATTATAGGGTAGAGGTAATATATGTTAATATATGTAAGTGCTTGGGCATGGTTAGGCAATATATTCATGTTTGATTCCATTTATCATCATTCAATAAGGTAGCTTAAAGCTATTTTTATTAAATCACACCATGAGATATTTATGTAAATACAGCTAGTCATATTTTACCTTATGCATTATTTAATACTTTATACTTGCTATTAAGAAAAAAATTTATAGGCTAGGTGCCATTCTAATTCACTTTTTAGCAATATTTTTTTTCTCTTTTCATTAAATACCTCAGAAAAGTTTGACAGGACATCTAACACAATTAATAGTTATTTTTTATGTTTTTTAATACCCCACTCTCATTTGATTATTCCTAAAAAATTGATCAGAAGAGTGTATTACACACACATTATTTCCTAAAGGAATACCATGCCTTTCTTCATCGTCCTTAGCTCATAAATAATTTATAATTTTAATTATCTATTACATATTATAAAATGAGAGGTAATATTGTTTATATACCTTTTTATTTAAATATTAGATTGACATCTTTATAATTTTACCTGACTGCCATAGTGATATATCCCATAATTTATTACTGGTTTACAGAATTTTCATCAAAATGTGTATTAATGTTTATTTTTAATGAAAAAAATGTAGTCAGGTATGTTCTGATAAAAACAGTGAATTTAGGTATTACATTTGATAATATGAACAGTGTTTCCAATTAAGTTATGTGGGAGACACTTTTCATAAGTTGAAGGGAATACATCTATAGTTCCAAGGTTTTGACAGAAACATATAGTTTAAAAATGTATTAAGAAACAATTTAATACATGGACTGGCAAAGTAACACTAAAATGACATGCTGACTTCCTAACCTTTTCTAAGTATACTGGTTTAAACAAGTATGAATTTAAAAAAAAGTAACAAGTATAAGATGTATTTTAATAGGTATTCGTAAAACTTCTTTGGTTTACTTTCCCAAAATTTGAAAAATTAAGTGATTAATGACTGAATAACTTATCTTTTGGCAAGTCATGTGGTTTCCAGACTTTACTGTCAGAAAAATTAAAGGAGGAAAAATCTTAAGTTTATATCTGAAAGGTCATTAAAATAACTTTTGATGACCGATTACTATGTGGTTTTGGAGATATAATATGGAGGGAATTTAAAACTCAGTGATATAACTATGACAAAACTCCACCTCTTCTCAAATGCTTGTTTACAAGGGCACTTATTAAAATAATATTAAAATTAATGTGGAACTGTTGCATTCTAGAATAAGTACTATTAATTGATAGAAATGCAAATTACATGGGGAAATTAACCCTATTTATTTTATTAGGTTGCATTTTCAACAAAATCTAATATTTTTCTCCTTTTCTTAACTGAAATGTGTGCTATTAATATTTGCAATGACAAATTAATCAAGAAGAAAAAGGAAATTGTAGTCAAATTTTAAAAATCAAATTTCCATTTATGTGTATACATATATTTGTTTTAAAAATGTATAACAAGGTAATCAATTAATACTTTCAAGCAAAAATATATGTTGCATTAAAAATCTGCAGAAGCAATGTAAGTTCAAAATGAAAAAACGAGCAATGTCAAATTGTTAGTTTCTTCATACATTTTTCTTGTTGTTGTTAATCCTCACCAAAGGATATTTTTCCAGTGATTTTTTGAGAGAATGGAAGGGAGGGAGAGAGATAGAGAGAAACATCGATGTGAGAGAGACACATTGATTGGTTGTCTCATGCATGTGCCCCAGGGGCCCGGGATCAAGCCTGCAACCAAGGTATGTGCCCTTGAGCGGAATCGAACCTGAGACCCTTTAGTCCGTGGGCTGACACTCTATCTACTAAGCCAAACAGGCAGGACTCTTCATATATTTTCTAAGGAAATGTTTGGGAATATAAAGATATTTTTATTTCATTGAATATATTTTTAAGAGTGATGTAACTGCTCTATTTAACTGTCAACGTTTATGATACATTGAAAATTACATCTTTTGCAACTATTTAAACCATTGATTTAAAAAGTTTAGATGTCAATTAAAATGTACTTTCATACAGTTTTACCAGAATTCGTTCATGTGTACTACCTAAACCAAGATATCAATTTAGCTCAACTTAGACATTATCAATATATAAGAAAAATGACATTATATTCCTCGATATGATAAAGCAGAAAGCACACGTTACTACCTAGCTAATTCTTGCAAAAAAAAAAAGTTACTCTAATCCTGATATTAAAAAAGCAATTAAAGTCAAATTTTAGAATGTTTTACAAAACAGCTAGCTTGGTGTCAATGTCATAAAAATCTTTTCCAAAGAGTGATTAAAGACTGAAAACACATGACAGCTAAATGAAATATGTAAGCTCTGCCCTAAAAAAAGGCTATAAAAGAAAATTATTGTGGAGAAATTTGACTATGGACTATTAGATATTACAATGTTAAATTTCTTATGCTTTATACAGAATTAGTGTTAGTTCTTATAGAATCACTTATAAATGAAGCATCACTTCCACAATATATTATTCAAACAGTTCCAATAAAAGTTTACATTCCAAATATTAACTGTTAAATCTAGGAGGAGGACATATGAATGCTCATTGTATTATTTTATTTCTATTTTAATGTAAATGAGAAAAATTTTCAAATCCAAAGTTGAAAAAAATTCTTTAAAGGGATACTAGAGCCAAAGTTTCATGACAGCTAATAACTACTGATAAGCAAAACAAACAAAAACCCATGAGAAAATTCAATAATGAATAATTCAGGTCCCTCAATATATCAGACTAGAGGCCCGGTGTACGGATTCGTGCACCAGTGAGATCCCTCGGCCTGGCCTGCAGGATGGGGCTGAAATTGGCTCTCTGACATCCCCTGAGGGGTCCTGGATTGCGAGAGGCGCAGGCCAGCCTGAGGGACCCCACTGGTGCACGATTGGGGCCGGGGAGGGACTGTGGAAGGGCTCCAGTGCACATCTGGCCCGTCTTGCTCAGTCCTGATTGGCTGAACCCCAGCAGTAAGCTAACCTACCAGTCAGAGCATCTGCCCCCTGGTGGTCAGTGCACATCATAGTGAGCGGTTGAGTGGCCTTAGCATATTATTAGCATACTAGAGGCCCGGTGCACGAAATTCGTGCACGTGGGGGGGGGGGGGGTCCCTCAGCCCAGCCTGCACACTCTCCAATCTGGGACCCCTTGAGAGATGTCCAACTGCCTGTTTAGGCCCAATCCCAGTGGGATTGGGCCTAAAGAGGCAGTCAGACATCCCTCTCACAATTCAGGACTGCTGGCTCCCAACCGCTCGCCTGCCTGCCAGCCTGATCACCCCCTAACTACTCCCCTGCCAGCCTGATCAACACCTAACTGCTCCCCTGCCAGCCCAATTGCCCCTACCTGCCCTCCACTGCCAGCCTGGTCACCCCTAACTGCCCTCCACTGCCGGCCTTGTCATCCCCAACTGCCCTGCCCTGCAGGCCTGTCCCCCCCTACTGCCCTCCCCTGCAGGCCTGTTCCCCCACCTACTGCCCTCTCCTGCAGGCCTGTTCCCCCACCTACTGCCCTCTCCTGCAGGCCTGGTTCCCCCCAATTGCCCTCCCCTGCAGGCCTGGTCACCCCTAACTGCCCTCTCCTTCAGGACTGATTGCCCACAACTGCCCTCCCCTGACGGCCATCTTGTGGTGGCCATCTTTGACCACATGGGGGCGGCCATCTTGTGTGTTGGAGTGATGGTCAATTTGCATATTACCTCTTTAATTAGATAGGATTATGCTTTGATTGGTTGAACGGACGACTGGACAACCAGATACTTAGCATATTAGGCTTTTATTATATAGGATGATATATCCTTTAAGCTTTTCAAATCATCTCCATAAAGGCTATTCGTATACAGCAAAAACTTAATGAAGCTGAGTATGAGGGTCTCACAGATATATAGTAAACCCAATCTAAGTGGTAAGTGAAAGATCAGGATTTGAACTCCAAAGCCCATGTTTGTTCATTTATAATATGTTAACTGTATTACATGGAAACATTTTATTATTGTATGCATAGGCTTGCTTTATGATGCTCATCAGCATTTTTAAATTATTAAGAAAATCCCTGCAAAGTTTCTAGATCTTGCCAAGAAGAAGAACCAAATGATCTGCTCTGTCCTCTTCCCAAATCAATCTTAGAGAAATTATAGGAACCACAAGAGAGTAAAGTTTCAAGAACCCAGCTATTCTGACTCCCAAACTCTATGCATTCCACCCTTCCCTCCCCCATTGGAAATAAACTCATTTTATACAGGCTTTTGATACTAACATTCTTTTATCCAGTGATTAAACATTTTATTATATAGTTTGGCAAGGAATATATTAGAACTTCTTTCTCTTACTGGACTAACTTGAATTTGAGAGTGGGGTCCACCCTTTACTATATTTGTATTCTTGGGCAAGTTTCTTAACCTCTTTGAGCCTGCTTCCTCCTCTGTAAAATGGTGATGATGATAATACTCACCTGAGAATACTATAAAGATGAATGTAACACATGAAAAATGTTTAGCATTAGCACTCAAAATTTTAGCAACACCAACTAATAGTATAAGCAGTAGTATGGGTACTACAATAAGCTGCAGCAGTAGTATCTTCTTTGAATTAAAATATATTAATAAAGTTAGCTAGAGGAAGGCTACTTTTATTAGTCCTATGGTTAGCTGAACATTAAGCATTCTAGATATACAAATTATATATTTTATACTGTTATTCTATTTCTTTTTATTTATTCTTTCTTTTGACTTAACTAACCATGAAAAAGCTTCTGATAGTTACATACAGATGTTATTAAAACTGTCCAGTTTCTTTATATATGGGATCTAATAATAAAAAGTCACTTACTCTGGTGGGGGCATTTTTGAGGGTTCCACATCCCTTAGGAACTCACATTGAAGAGCTTGTTCTGCAGTGCAGCGCTTACTAGGATCCAAGGCCAACATGTAATCAAATAAGTCTAGTGCGGCTGCAGGAATACTGACATGAGAGGATTACAAAAGTCATTCATAGTCTTTGACACAAGTTTAATGTTTCTTTAGAAGCTTATTTCAAGTACTAGCATTTTATAACATGTTTATAATAATTTATTCCAGTAAATACCAATTTTCTTTTGAAAAATACTTTCACATATTTTTATAACTATCATTCTAATAATTTTAGTTTTGGCAAACAATAGTATATTTTATTACTCTATGGGCAATTTGCTGTTATAACACAAATTAAAAATTGAACAGAATAGTTTCCTACAATAAAAATAAAAACCTGAGCTCAAGTTGAAAGATGTTTCAATAATATTTAAAATAATGTTAAAGTTCTTTCTTATGTAAACACCAAATCTAACACACAAACCCAAACCACTGATTCCATAATGGTGGTGAAATGGTAATTTGCATGTAGCAAAGGGAAACTCAAAATGACACAGAATAATTGTGATAGATCTACTTTGAGTCAGTAGAGAATTGAGTAACATTTAGAATTCACAGTAAATAACTAAAAAAAACCAAACACATTCAATGCAATATGGATGTTTAAGCATCCCCTTCTTACAAAACAAATTCTTCTCTTAACTTTCGACGATATTGCTTCTTTGGTTTCATGGTGTTGAAATACGGTAGTTTGATTACATCAGGCCACACTGCAGGACATGGACTCCCACATATACGGCTAAATACACAAAAAGAAGTACATTACTATAAACTACACAGACAAAATAATACATACAACTGCTTTACAAAACATCAACTCATTTAAGTCCTGATATAAACACAGAAATTTTATTAAATATTTCAGTCATCTCAACATAATTACTTGTTTTAAGAAATCTATTTTCAGTGGATACTTCTAATACTCCAAACATTCCAGTTCCTAGAAGAAAACCTTATTTATAAAATCAAATCTTAAAGGTAACACTCAAAATATGCTGATCATATATTGAACAAAATAAATTTTATCCCAATAAATTAAGAAACGAGAGTTTAGTATATGCCTTTCTCTGATTTTATAGGTACCTGTCATTTACCTTTTCATGAATATAATGAAGTTTGCAATAAAAGCAGAAACAGATATACTACACTCAGGAAGATAAGTACATTGTAAATAAAGACAAATTCTGTCAACTGGTGGACCCTAAAAGTAACATTCTTGAGACATTTAAGTTCTTTGAAATTACGCCACAAATTTCAAGGTATTAAGAAATTTTAACTGCTTTACTCTGCTTATCTGTATTTTGAAAACACTAATTTTTTTAAAAGATATTTTTTTAAATAATCTCACCTGAGGATGTTTTTGATTTTTTTATATATATATATAAAGAGAGAAATGTCGATGTGAGAGAGAAACATCGATTGGTTGACTCCCATATGCGGTATGTGCCCTGACTGGGAATCAAACAGCAACTTTTTGGTGTTCAGCAAGCATGTCAAACTCAAAGGCTACCATGGGCCAAATAAATAACGTTTACGTTTATGTAGGCCGCAAAAAAACAAAAGTTTCAATTTTCATAGAAACGTAGGTTTATTTCGATAAAGACATGCTGAATACAAAGGGATGAAATGAGTAATCGTTAACATAAAATATAGAACATTTTAATAAAAATTAATATTTTTTGAACATTAATTTACCAGACACTGAATAACTGCACAAATAAGCGTAACACAAATAAACCTATTTTTCTTGTTCTCCAAAGGCGAAATATTTCCTGTTGCGCACACCAAGCAAGTCAGTACATGACTAATGACATGGCAATCGACTGCTAAAATATTTGTAAGGCGCTTAAGGAAAATGAATGCAACACGATGATAATAATCAGTCATTAGCGAACACTGTAGTTCTTTATTAATAATTATGTGTAACAGGATATTGTAAGAATTAAATTACAAAATTTTTATTAAAACGTTTCTTACATAATTATATTGGCTGGGCCACAAAAATATTCATTGTGGGCCGCGAGTTTGACATGCTGGTCTGGTGTACAGGACAATGGTTCCAATCAATTGAACCCACCCAACCAGGGTGAAAACCCTCATAATTATTTTATTAATTAGTAAGTCTTTGTTACAATAATTTATAGAAGAAATGCTATAACAAATAGGTAACTCCAGCTGGTAAATAGTTAAAAACTAATTTTGGTAATTGACAAAAAATTGGTTAAATATGCTTAGCTTGAATATACTAAATCTCAAGGATAAACGTATATAGTATATAAAATGATCAGCTGGTCTTTAAATGTAAAAAGAAAAGGCCCATGTATTGCTGACTAAAAATATTCTATACATACATAATTATAAATGTATGCCCCAATGTACATAAGCATTTGACAAGTGAAATTGCCATTCTCAGGAACACATATTTATTATGTAAGAGAACCTCTCACACTTTTAAAGTTATATGTCAACCAAACTGTGCTTTTTGTTTCAATATACGATAATCTCCCTTATCTATGAGGGATATGTTCCAAGACCCCCAGTGGATGCCTGTAACCACGAACAGTAACAAACCCTATGTATGCAATGTTTTTTTCCTATACATGCATACACACCAATGGTAAAGTTTAATTTATAAATTAAGCACAGCAAGAAATTAACAACTCTAATAATCAGAAAAATTATAACAATATTCTGTAGTAAAAGTTATAGGAATGTGGTCTCTCTCAAAATATCTTTTCTTTTTTTATTGATTTCAGAGAGGAAGGGAAAGTGAGAAAGAGATGGAAACATCAATGATGAGAGAGAATCATTGATTGGCTGACTCCTGCACACACCCTGATTGGAGATCGATCCCACAACCTGGGTATGTGTCCTGACCAGGAATTGAACCTGCCACTTCTTTGTGTACGGTATGATACTCCAACCAACAGAGCAACACCAGCTAGGGCTCTCTCAAAATATCTTATTGCACTGTACTCACCCTTATACAGTGTGGACACCCTGGACAAAGGGATGATTCATGTTCCCCGTGGGAAGGAATGGGATGACGTAAGATTTCATCATTGCACTACCAGGAACATCACATAATTTAAAACTATGATTTATTGCTAGAATGTTACATTTAATATTTTCAGACCGAGGGTAACCAAAATTGAAATCACAGATAACGGGGACTATTGTAGTTTTTTATTTTTATAAGCCCAAGCTTTAAGAAAAGTACCAAAATCTTATTCTTTGTCCACTCCCAATCTTTTCTTTCTTAGGAAAGAAAGCCAAATTCAGGAGCATGGCCTTTTATAATCTGGTCCCAAATGCCTTCCCTAGTCTTATCTCCCAATTCCTCTCTCCCCACAGACCAACCATGCCTCCATACCGATGCTCATATTCCTTTCTCCCTAGATGCTACCTAGCTGAATCTTTTTCATTTCTCAAGGGTCAGATAAAAAGTAATCTATTCATAGAGGTCTTCTTTATCCCAAATACTACTCAAAATGATTGCTCTTTGCATGCTACTTGTTTCCTTTGATACTATTTCATCCTGCTTTGTATTTTAATTGTTTACATGTACGTTTGTCTTACTAAATTATAATTTGGGAACCATGACCTTTAAACAATATACAGGTGGGAAAAGGAGTAAGACAAATATGTTAATGGCAAAGAGAAGTACTCAGGCAAAAGCATGGAAGTAGCTAAATTTAGACATTTAGGAGGAAGACTAAAAAAATCAGTACAGGAGGAATTTAGAGCTCAGGGAGGTTTATCTGGAAGATAAACAGGTGCCACACAATTCAGTTTTAAGAGGCAGTTTGCCTAACTAAAGTTGACCCTTAATACAGTTCTGCACGAGTCCACTTATATTATATACAGATCTTTTTCAGTAAATGTATTTTATAATTTTAACATCTTTTCTCTAGCTTATTTTAAGAATACAGTATATATGTAACAAAATATTTATTAACTGACTGTTTCTGTTATTTGGCAAGGCTTCTTGTCAACAGTAGGCTATTAGTAGTTCAGTTTTGGGGGAGTCAAAGTTATACTCAGATTTGACTTTATCTGGGGTTGGTGCCCCAACTTCCCGTGTTATTCAACTGTCAACTGTATAATGAAGACAAACTTTAGAACTGAATCCTGTGTGATAATGATCAAAATGCATTGCATAAGAATCTGTTTCTTCTTTCATAAAACAAAGATTCATTTTACTTAAGAGCTGTGAAATTAAATGAGCTAGCATCCTGGCCCATTAATCTACACTAATAAAAGAGAAAGATGCAAATTGACCATACCTTCGTGATGCCCACTAGCAAATCAGGAGTATGCAAATTAACCCAACAAAGATGGCGAGTTAATTTGCATACACAGGCGCCGAGTGGCCGGGGGCAGGATGCTTGCATCATCGCCATGGTAACGATGCAGGCATTCCACACCACCCCAGCCACTCTGGGTCCCTGGGCAGCGTCGAAAGGTGGAAAGGCGGCTCCGGGCTGGAGCGAAGGCAGTGCTGGCAGCCCGGGGAAGGAAGGCCCATTCTTGCACGAATCTTCATGCATCGGGCCTCTAGTAGCCTTACAATAAATATCAGTTTCATTACCTCTTAGCTAAAGAGTTTCAATTATTTCATTATATATGTGGTGGAAAATTATCTAAGTCTTAAAGTTATCAATTGGTACCAGCATACAGGATGGAATAGACATACTGAGGCATGGAAAGTTACTAGAAACTAGGGAAGCAGATAGGAATTGATAATAACTATATATTAGCAACATCTGTGCCTGATGATCAGCCAGCTATCCCAAAATCATTTACTGAAGATGTCTTAAAATGCATCATATGCTAAACCCCAAATATCTGAGGTCTGAATTCGGAATCTATTCTTATCTGATTTTTATATTCTGATGGCAATACTATATGACAGTTTTACATTTTTTATGAGGCTAACAGGACCCCTCTACCTACCCATTCCTCTAATTAGTCCTCTCAGAATTTCCTTGCAGCTAAAATGTAGAATCAATATTGCCACATTCCAAAAGTAAGAGCATCCTATTGGAATTCAACTACTGCTCTGAATTTATAGATTAATTCAGAAAGTATTGCTCTCCTTACAAAACTTAATATTTCTATCACAAAAATATTAAACTTTTATATTTCATTCATTTTAATATATATTTCTTCAATTAGATCTTGTATATTTCTTTTTACAGGTGTGTGTTTTGTTTTGTTTTTAAAATTTGTTCCTATCCTTATTGTATTTCCTAAGCAGTAAGTAGGAAAGTTTTACTGTAGGAAAAGCTTGAAATTTGACATAAAAATGTTAGGCAGCCATCTGAGATCCTATGATCCCTAACAGTTTTAATAGTTGTTTCTTTGAGGCTTTCTAGGTTAATACTAGTAACTAAAGTTGTATTACCTGTATTAATTGTATTAGGTGTATTAATTGTATTACCTGTAATCAGAATTCATCCATTTTTTCGAATGAGTGTACCTCTTTATCATTATGGCATGTTACATTATATAGTCATTTCCAATCAATGTTAGAATGATATTGATGCGCTACACAATACTGGGTAATTTTGTTTTGTTTCTGATTTTAATGGGAGTACTTTCATCATTTACAACTGGGAAAGATGATGACTTTGGTTTGAAAACAATACATAATAAAGATAGTTACAGGTACACAGAAATTCACCCACATATCCTGTTAAGGAAGCATTTATTTATTCCTTTTTACTATGGGTTTTGTTTTTGTGGCTTTAAATATTTAAAGGATGCTTTAGTTTAATCAGTTTAATTTTTAGAAACCTTATAATCATTATCTGCATTTCCTTCCCTAAGCTACTAATGTAGTAAAATATTTCCTTAATACTTGATTATCCTTACATTCAGACAAGGAATACCACCTAGGCCTAATAAAAGTACTATTATTTTAGTAACATGCTGCATTCTACTTGTTAGTTTGTCCTGCATCAATACTCATGTGAGATTGGTATATAGCAGCAGTTTTCAAAATTGAGGTCCAAAGACCCTTGGGTGTCCCCTAGACCCTTCAAGGGCCTGGCACTTTGAAGGTATTACTAAGACATTATGTGCCCTTTTCAATGTGTTGACTTTCTACTGATAGTACACAGCCAATAGTGGGTAAAACTACCAGAACCTTAACATGATTCAAGGCAATGACACCAAACAAAGCAGTAAGTACTATTCACCACCACACAATCTAGGGACAAGGCAGAAGCCAGTTCCACTTAAGAATGTACTTGTTGAAGCAGCAAAAAATATTAATGTATTAAACCCTAATACTTTGAGGACACATCTTTTTAACATTCTCAGTAATGAAATAGAAAATACTCATAAAGCACTTCTACTGCACCACAAAATCTGATAGCTACCTTGAGAAGCACCTGAACAATTATTTGAGTTGCAAGCTGAAGTAGCTGCTTTATTCACGGATCACCTTTTTTACCTGCAAAAACAACTAACAAACTATGATCATTCAGACTTGGGTATCTGTCAGACATTTTCTCAAATATGTTCAAAGTCAGCTTATTGCTTCAAGGAATACAATTGCAATATTTACTGACAACTACACAATTTGAGCTTTCAGGAGAAAAATCAGAATACTAGAAAGCTTATCATCTACACCATGAAATTGACAGCTTCACAATAAATACCTACAGGCTCCTCTGCTGAGACCAGTGGTGATAATAAATAATAAATAATGAAATGTTACATGTGGAAGAGATGCTCAATTCAGTGGTACAATGTTTTCCAAATGACCAATACATAATTTACAAAATCATCAGAGTTGTAAAAGATCCATTCAGATGGCAAGAGAGAGACCAATGGATTCAATATATTAGAGTACAAAGTATTCCTTCATTTGGTTTCAGATTGCCCATTATAACTAACCTGTAAAAAAATTACCATTTATTTAGTGCAGTTTCAAAAAAGAATATGCATGAAGAGTTGAAAAGACTAATGAGAACAGTGTATCATAGACATGAGGATTCTGGATGTACTTACTAAGCTAAACAGTAAAAGATTTGTAAAAATATAAAAATGCTACTCATTTCACCAACATTTATTTCCATTTAGGAAATATGATTTTTTACAATTTTAGATGTTATTTTTAACCTATTATTTTTAAATGAGTTAAAAGTATTTTTAATTGCTGATGTGGTAAATATCAATAAATACTACCAACTTAAACAAAAGCTCCTGGGACCTTTCATAATATTTAAAAGTGTAGATAAGTTTTGAGACCAAAAATGATTAAGAAGCACAAGTTTACGGAATTTTTTATGTTATGATTTACAAATGATATATATGCTTCATTTTTTAAAAATGGGAACTTTCCTTCTTTTCCTATATTCTAAAAAAAGCCAAAGCCTGTGCCTTTAATGTTTTTAAAATTTCACCTGAGTCACCATGTAGGCCTGAGGCTTTGGAGGGAAAGAGTAGTGGGGGGAATAGGGGAAGGTTGGATAGAGAGAAGCAGGATTCTTTTTACTCCAATCTATTTTCAATTTCTTCCATGATTATGTCTTTTATTTCATAAGTAATGTACACTGTGTGATATATAAACGGTCTTTCACTGGCAGCTAGAAGTGTTAGAGTTAAAAGGGTTGACTCTTGCGTAAAAACATTTTTGCCCTCATTCATCCCATTATGTCCTCACTTTTGCTTTTTACTCTCTTTTTCCATCACTTTTTTAAAACTTTATTTTAGAGAGGGAAAAAGCGGGAGCGGGAGAGGGAGAGGGAGAAACATCGATTTGTTGTTCCACTATTTATGCATTCACTGGTTGATTCTTACATGTTCCCTGACCAGGGATGGATCCTGCAACCTTGGTGTATCAGGAGGACATTCTAACCAACTCAGCTATCCGGCCAGGGCTTGCCATCACTTCTTAACCCATGCTCTTCTATCACAAAACTTTTGTGATCTGCCTAAGATACTTTCTGGAACAAGGCAACATACAAACTACTTGCCTACTGTAGTAATATAAAGCTCTTTAAGACAGATTCTGATTAGTATTCCCACTCTTGATCAGTTTACACATTATTTTTATAATACAAACTCTAGACCTCATCATTCCTGAGGTGTTTTGTTTTTTTTTTAGTTGGCAGAAATATCCCAGCATTACTGCAAATAACATGAGGGGGAGGAGTATGTATTGGAAAACTTACATTTATTTAATTCATATAGCCCTAAGCATAAGTCCTGTTTTACTTGTGAAGAAACAAACATTACGGAACTTACCGTAAGTCACAAGTGCAGGAAGTAGCTGATGGTCATTAGAACCGAGGTCTGTAAGATTCCAAAGCCCACCCCTTTCAATATACTCTGCTGCCTCCTTCAAACCAGAGAGACTTGTTTCTTTTATCAGAAACTTCCATTTTCTCTTCATATTTTAAAAAATAATGCTATAGAATCAAAGTTGAAGCATCTTTTTCTGTTTTAAATATATCTTACCAACAAAACAAAAACATTCTGAAATATATAAACTGGAAAGTAAAACAGATCCATGTTGAGATAAACAATTCCAGACTCTTGATGTGTTTGTTTTACCTAAATGGGATCAAATCAAACATAGACTTCTGGAAAACTGCTCTTTTCATGGAATTATGCTGCTTTTCCATGTTAGTATCTTCAGATCTACCACTTCCTTGTTAATTACTATACACTTTGCTGCTAAGCAGATGGACTGAGCTTTCTTTCTTTTCCCATGTGGTTCACACTAAGCTGAGTTAACGTGTTCATAAATAAATCAACTACACTCATGCCTCAGGATTTTGATTACTTTGCTGTTGCCTCATTTCTTTCAGATCTCTGCTCAAATGATACCTTATGGGAGAGACATTCCCTTCTACCATTTTCCATCTCCATTCACATATAATCACTTGATGTATTTTATTGTTTATGTTTGTTGTCTTCAACTAGAAAGTAAAAGAAGTTGTGTGCCAGTTATGAGGCACTGAGGATATAGCCTTGACCCTCCATTGTATCCTAAAAGAACCTATGAACTGGAACACAACCAGCAATCAATACATACTGTTCAATTAATCTCCTAACTTGAAATGTCTTCTGTATTATAATGTAAGGTCCATATAAACTTGTTTTATTTCTGGACTTTCCATATAATCTTATTGATTTATCTATGTATCATGTGCCAGTACAAAATAATCTTATTAGTTACTATAATTTTGTTTTAACATATGATATGCCAAATTTTCCTTCTTTTTGAGAATTTTCTTGGTTATTGCCATATTTATCTCTCCAGGATGAACATCAAAAATCAAACATCATTTCAAAATATGTTTTTTAAGTTCTCATTAGAACTACAACGATATAGAATGAATTATCATCTTTAAAAACAATTAAGTCTTGCCGAAACCGGTTTGGCTCAGTGGATAGAGCGTCGGCCTGCGGACTGAAGGGTCCCGGGTTCGATTCCGGTCAAGGGCATGTACCTTGGTTGCGGGCACATCCCCAGTAGGAGGTGTGCAGGAGGCAGCTGATCGATGTTTCTCTCATCGATGTTTCTAGCTCTCTATCCCTCTCCCTTCCTCTCTGTAAAATATCAAAATATATTAAAAAAAAAATTAAGTCTTCCTAGTCAAAAACAAGATACAGCTCTACAATAGTTATTCAATCTTCTTTATAGTTTTAAGCAGGACATTATAGTTTTCAATATTTCTGGAGAATATATGGTGGTGGTTTTTAAAAAAGCATCCTTCCCACCATATTTCTAACTGGTGATTATTGGTTCATATTTTATGAAAGCTATTGTTTTTAATATGTATATATTATATAACATATATTAGCACATTTTTGTGTATACACACACACACACACACACACACACACACACTTTTCTTAACACTTCCCATTTTACCAAGCTTGTTATTTAAGATGGTTCAGGTAATTCCTTTCTATGTTGCATGCATGCATATATGTGATGTTATCTGTAGTAATAAAAGCGTAATATGCTAATTAGACTGGACAGCCGAACGACCTTCCGGACAAATTTCATGCACTGGGCCTCTAGTCATACATAAATTATGACAATACTGCCTTCATTTTTCCACTATTATGCCTCTTATATACCTCTTATTGGACCCCTTTAGTAATTCTATTAGGTAACTAATTAGTACTTCTAAAACTCTCTTAAATAATACTAGAAGACAACTTTTTATCATTCTTGTCTTTACTTCTAATATTTCACCACTAAATATTATTGAGGCTACTAATTTGTGATACATATTTTTATCATGTTAAAGAAATCTCTCTCTACACTTCCTCAGTTTAGCGAGTTTTTATTTCTAGAAAATGCCTATTCAACACCTATCAAGATAAACATATTATTTTACTTCTATTAAAATGTAGAGTTATAAAAACAGACTTCCTAAAACTGAAGCATCCTTGTATTCTTAAAGTGAACTTTACCTGACTTTCTTCAAGTTAATTTTCTAATGAAAAGCCTGACACTATTGACTAATATCTCCTTTTGAATTTTTGGACTAATATTCTATAGAAATTTTTCAAGTTGTCTTTGTCAATTTGATGTTTGTATCACACTAACTTTGTATAAAGTTTTATTTCTTACATGGTACTGAGAACTGGTTAAAAGTTTAGATACTAAGGTAAAACTGTCTACATTTAAATTTTAATTTTGTCACCTTTCTAGTTGTGGGACGCTGGACAAATTCTTTATTTCTGTAAGGTCCATTTTTCTTAACTTATAAAAAGAAGACATAGGGTTGTTACAGAGCTCATCTGTGGCCAATTCAGGTGAAATTCTTAGAACAATGCTTGCATCATATGTGTTAACTTATTATTAAAATAGATGCCCTAGTATCCAATACAACCAGAACAAACAGTAACTGAAAAAATGGTTAGAGGGAATCATTTAAAAAAAAAAAAAAAGATACACAGATACATAATTTAAACATTTTATTTTAACATAAAATTTATAATGAACATTTATTCTCCAATCTCCTGACATAACCAAGGCTTTCTCTTTGCACAGAGGATTCACTGAATGGGATTCTACATTAGCTTTCTTGCACAAACCACATCCATACATATCATCAAGAATTTAAAACAGAGTGTTTTCTAAATTTTTATGACTTTTCTTTCTAATTTATATCTATTTGCCAAACTTTAAGTCCTTGCAAAGCACTGCATCTGTCTATATTTAATTAAATGACAAATATACAGTAATAAAAAGTTGGCATGAAAGAATGGAAACAACTGCCTCTTGGTCATCATACTCTTCAACTAGTGGGATAGTTAACAGAGTTACTAGCTGCAAAAATTCAGCTTCCCATGTTATCTAAGCTAGTATTATTTACAGAAGAAATGGAAAGTTATCTATTAATCTAACAAGTCTATTGAAGGAAAAATTCATAGTATATTGGTATCTATGTCTCATATCAATTTCTTTTCTAAAAGTTGTCATGCATATTTTGAAACACTTATGCAAATCTTACAAGTTGTAAATTAATCCTATATAATAAAGGGGTAATATGCAAATTGACCCTAACAGCGGAACAACCAGTTGCTATGATGCGCACTGACCACCAGGGGGCAGACACTCAACGCAGGAGCTGTCCCCTGGTGGTTAGTGCGCTTCCACAGAAGGAGAGCCACTCAGCCAGAAGGCGGCTCATGGCTGGCCAGCTCAGCAGTGGTGGCGGGAGCCTCTCCCGCCTCCGCGGTAGCGCTAAGCCGTTAGTCGGACATTCCCCAAGGGCTTCCAAGCTGCCATAGGGATGTCTGACTGCCAGCTTAGGCCCGATCCCCTGGGGAGCGGGCCTAAGCCAGCAGGTGGACATCCCCGAGGGCTCCCGGACTGCATGAGGGCACAGGCCGGGCTGAGGGACCCCCCCCCTCCGGTGCACAAATTTTCATGCACCAGGCTTCTAGTATTATATATGGGGGGAAAGCTCTTCTTTAAAAAAATTATTTAAAATATTAAATGAAGAGAAATGTGACTGATGTATGATAATTACTTATAACGTAGGTCATAGGGTGGGCTCAAATCATGAAGACCCATGCTTCATAATGAATATATTTTGCTGTGTATACATATGTAGATACATATAAACATATATGCAAATGTATATGAGTATTTCTTTGCAATATTCCAAAACATTAATTCTTCCATTCTGTCATACTTAATAAAAATGTATCTACCATTTATTTTCTCCTCCCTCATATTTACTCGGCCTATCCCAGTCTCATCTTTTCTACTTCAAGCCCTATGATTTAATCACACACACAAAAAACAATTCAGGGACTTTAAGATCCTTAATTTTACCAGATCAAGTATCAAAGTGCCTGCAATCTAGTTTCTCTGTCATTCAGCAGTCATTAGAGCTTTCAAGAGAACCATGCTGTTCTCCTTCTGAAAACACATTCTGAAAGATTTTAAATATCCTACAGAGTATAACAACCTCCACTCAGCAAATATTACAATCATGAGCTTACCTTATTAATTCTAGTTGGGCAAGTTCCTGATTGGCTTGAAATATAGGTTTTTTAGTGAAGAGTTCACCAAGGATACATCTAATGGAAAAAATACCCATCATTAGCAAATGATATGGATTTTACTTAACAAGGGTTTCAAGTAAATTAAACCAATCAATAAGCCTATCTTACCCACAGCTCCACACATCAATAGCCGGTGTATACCTTTCTTCTCCCAACAGCAGTTCAGGTGGACGGTACCATAAAGTGATGACCTTGTTAGTATACGGCCGACTAAAACAAAAAAACAAGCAAAACAAACAAAAAAAAACACCAACTCTTTAGATTTAGTATCTGTTAGAATAAGAAAAATTCTCCTAGGAAATATTAGTTTGGCTGCTCAAAAAAACCCTAAAATCCTAACTAAAATCACTTTCATATGCCTACTAAATACAGACAAATAATATATGATTATAAAATACACGAGAGCAACGTGATTAACTGAAAAATTCCCTTAATATATAAAAATAAAAATTGGCTGGTTTTAATTGTAATGTGGCCAAAAGAAGGTCTTTTTATCAACTCCACTGTTCAGTACTGCTTTTCCTTTCTATAATAATGTTTAAAGAGATTAACTGGCTTAAAGGGAATTGATTTTGACCAAACCTGGCAAATTACTAATATGTAGCAAGATACAGTTTCAACTGGAACACCTAACGAAAGTTTTCAACTGGGCATATCTCTGGCAATCTTTCACTGGTTTCAATCCACTTTAGTATGTGAACAGAAAGTACAGAAATGTAGATTGCAGTAGCTGAGGTCTATGCTGCAAAAAATCACTAGCAACAGATATATTTTATCAGATGATTCCTTTGTCACCTTCTAACAGGGAGGGCATATATATATATATATACTGCTACCTCTTTATTTACCATAGAAGAGATTATCTAGTAAGTTGTAATAGGGACAAGTTTTACCACCACAGTACAAATTCTCTGGCAAAATATTTTCAACCCTTAGAGAATGGTTATACTCTGCTGATTTACATGACTAAAGAGGGTCTTAAGAAATTAGAAGTGGTTCTTTCACTGATCATTTTTAGGATATATATTTTAGGGTAATCAATACGTGTTCAGATCAATTCTAAACCTCTTTCTGGATATCATCCAAATCACAAGAATGCCAAGGCCATCTCAAAGGAAATGACCCATTAAGGCTGTATTCCACTGAGGCTGGCTTAGCCCTGGACCAGTTTTGGGAATAGGAAAAGGAGTATCCTATATAATAAAAGCCTAATATGCTAAGTGTCTGGTCGACGGGTCGACGGTTCAACCAATCAAAGTGTAATATGCTAATGATATGCTAAGGTCACTCAACCGCTCGCTATGATGTGCACTGACCACCAGGGGCCAGATGCTCCAACTGGTAGGTTAGCTTGCTGCTGGGGTCCAGCCGATCGGGACTGAGCGAGAAGGGCCAGACACACCATGGAGCCCTCCTGCGGTCCCTCCCAGGCTGGCCAACCTTCCATGTCCCTCCCCGGCCCTGATTGTGCACCAGTGGGGTCCCTCGGTCTGGCCTGCACCCTCTCACAATCCAGGACCACTCGGGGGATGTCGGAGAGCCGGTTTCGGCCTGATCCTGCAGGCCAGGCTGAGGGACCCCACTGGTACACAAATTCATGCACTGGCCCTCTAGTATAAAAAGCAATTCCCTCTTGCTAACCATAGGTCTGAAGTTCCAGATAGCGTAAGACCTCAACAGCCTGCACCCAGCCAAATTTCTCCAAATAATTTAAACACTTGTGCTATATGCCATCAATCTGGGCATCACAGCATTATCACAGGCAGGACTATAGTAACAGTGTGCCAAAGCAGGAGAAAAGATTGCCCTTGGTATAAATTGTGAAAATAAGGAATATAGTATAAGTAGTATATGTTCAATAGCAAATTAGAATTTGGCTTTTCTAACATTATTGAAGTACTTTTTTTAGTGATTTTTGTTTGTTTACCAGAATCACTTATTTTCACTTAAGGTCTTTTAAAATCTAGATACTAAATTTGTATCACACTACTCTAATTACTAGTAAGCTGGACTTAATCATTCTTTAAAAATATGTTTATCTCCATTATAAATTTGAAATTCCTTTCCTATTTTTCTCATTCAAATCCTATTACCTCTTTCAAGGCACAGTGAAAGACCCATCTCCATAATGACTAATTTCTGTTTACAATAGATTAATTTTCACATTCTGAAATTTGTATCACAGTAACCACTGTATTAAACACTCTATTTTAGGTTTTATACCTTCCCCAAAGAGTCAAGAGACCCCAGGAAGCATTCTTTTTTTTTTTTAAATAATAATACATGCTCAATGTAGTCATTTAAAAAATATATATTTTTATTGATTTCAGAGAGGAAGGGAGAGGAAGAGAGAGCTAGAAACATCAACGATGAGAGAGAATCATTGACTGGCTGCATCCTGCATGCCCCCTACTAGAGATCGAGCCCATAACCTGGGCATGTGCCCTTGGCTGAAATCGAACCTGGGACCTTTCAGTCCACATGCTGATGCTCTATCCACTGAACCAAACGAGCTAGGGCCCAGAGACCATTCTTTATTATGAACCCCACACACAAAACCTGAACAATGCTGGCATAGGGCAGACACCTTAATGATTATGGGCCTGCAACTTTAGGTTACATACATCAATTAGTGAGCTGGATGAAAGAACAAAGTTTGTGAAAATTATGAAGACTAGTTCTCTAAAACATTTCAAGCGTCCATAAGTATATGAAACCCATGCTCTTATTACTAAAGTGCACCCAGATATCTATAGTAAAGAAAATGTTTAAATTAATATAAATCTATTTGTAAATAGCTTATTTTTTAATCTTATTATGTTTAAATTTTTAAATGTTTGTATTGATTTTTAGAGAAAGAGGAAGAGATAGGGAGAGGGAAACATCACTGTGAGAGATAAACACTGATCCGCTGCTTCCTGCATGCCCCCTACAGGGGATAGAGCCCACAACCCAGGCAAGTGCCCTGACCAGGAATGGAACTGGCCTGGGATGACGTTCAACCAACTGAGCACACAGGAAAAGGCTTAAATGTTTTTTAAAAAACATGTTGAAGCGTGTGGAGAAATTACACATATAAAGGTTACTAAATCCTAATGAAAAAGAAGTTTATATAATATTATTATTTTACATCTCAAGTTCTAGGCAACATTTAGAGCATAGTCATCTTTAGCAGTTTAAATTATGTTTTAAGTGTTTTTCAAAAAATACTTTAAATAAGCTTAATAAACTAGTTTAATAAACCATTTTAAAAATATTTTTTATTGATTTCAGAGAGGAAGGGAGAGGGAGAGAGATAGAAACATCAATGATGAGAGTGAATCACTGATTGGCTGCCTCCTGCACAGCCCCCACTGGGGATTGAGCCCACAACCCCAGCCTGTGCCCTGACCAGGAATTGGACTGTGACCTAGTTCACAGGTCAATACTCAACCACTGAGCCACGCCAGCTGGGCTAATAAACATTTAAAAGTTAACACCGACAATAGGCAATAAAAAAGACTGCTTTATTAAAGTCAAGAAAAATTTCTTGATGATTCCAAATTTTTGCAAAACAGGTGCCACACGCCACTTTCCACTTTAGTGTTTAATGGAAAGAAGCAAACAGTGAGAAAGTATGCAGACAAAAGGACTTTAATCATAAAAGCAAATTCCTAGGTGGCGTTTACAGAACATAAGGTCAACTGAATCACACAGTTAATAACTATTTATAGCATTATCAAGAAAATATTCCATGCTATGATCAGGATGCTGTGTTTACAAATGCCAAGACGAAAGTAAAAGGCACTGAAACTGTATTTAGAAAGGAGGGTATTTAAATTCCAGAAAACTGAAGTACTGTTGTAATATTAAAATATATCAACCAAAGTCCGACAAATAAATGAAAATCTAGACTCCCCAAAAATGAATATTCTAAACTTGGGTCAACTAGGTTTGGCTACCTACTGTCAACTTCTAAAGATGGTCCTGTTTAGATCACAAAAAGATAACGCAAACTGATGTGATACCACATATATGATGCTTTATTTTTTTTAATGGATTTTTTTAAATTACATTTTTGAGAGATGTCTACCCAATTTCTCCACATACACACAAAAAAATTGATTCCTATTGAAAAACAGGAATGAAAACATATGGTCAGGTTCTTAGGTGTTACAGAGCCAATTAATATCCTTTAAAAAAGGAAAACCTAAAAATAGAAGATGAACACCAATTTATCCTCATAATTAAAGTTAAATTCCAAGCAATACATTCCATAACCTAGCAACACACCCATACACAAAATCTCTCCACCATTAAATTAAAAAAACAAAATAGGAATTCCAATGAGCTACATTCTTAGATGGGCAAAAACTAAACTTTGTAAAGATCAAGACATAATGGTCTTGCCCTGGCTGGTGTGGCTGTTGGCTGGAGTGTCTGCAATACACAAAAGTTGGTGGGTTCAGTTCCTGGTTGGAGCACATACCTAGGTTGCGGGTTGGATTCCTAGTCAGGGAGCTTGCAACATGTGAGGGAGACAAACCAATAGATGCTTCTCTCTCACAATGATGTTTCTCTTTCTCTCCCCCATGCAAAAAAAAAAAAAAAAAAAAAAAAAAAAAAAAATCCATTTAAAAATTTAGAAATATTTTTTTAAAAAGAATTATGGTGACAATGTTATATACTCTGAATTTCAATTTCTACTAAATATCTTCCTCTGTAAATCTCAATAACATCTTTAAAAATGAAAGCAGAAGTATTTCTTGGGAACTGTTGGGGAATTAACACCTAAAAATAAGAACAGTTTCTTTTTATTTTAAACTATCTACCTTAATGTGGCAAACAAAAATATTAAAATGTAAAGTCATTGGATTTTTACTAATATAACTTTCATGTGAAATCCCAGGTAATTTTAAATATTTAATGCTACCAAAATATTTCTCATTTCTTATTAGATACTTAAGAAACTTCAAGTGAGATTCAGAAATTAAAATATCACACACTTGCTAACCTGGTAATAAGGTGACATTATTTAAGCAAAAATAAAACACATTTGAAGGGCAAGATAACAGAGACAATGAAATTCAGCAGACAATATTTGCTACAAAAGAGCTCCAAAAAACTGCCATATATCTCCAAAGCAAACTTGAGCTCTCCACCTGTAAAATACTTTTTAGGTAATCAAGGTTACATCCAGAGTCTAACCAGGGAAGCACTCCAGTTTAATGAAAATAAATAGCTTTTCTGTCAAATGATCCAAGTTTAATTCTTACTTAGCTCTGCCACTTACTAACTGTGTGATCTTGGAAACGCACTTCAGTTGTCTAAACTTCAGGTAAAACGCGAATAAGAATAATGATATCCACACCACCCATCTCACAGGACTGCTTTCCCCTTAAAATAACTATTGTAAAAGGAAACCATCTATCTATAATAATAAAAGCATACTATGCTAATTAGACCAGACATCCTTCCAGACAAAACCAGGGCTGCGAGGGAAGCCTGGGTCCCGGGTGCCTGCTGGCGGACAGAGGAAAGCCCAGGTCCCGGGTGCCAGAGGGAAGCCGGTGCCAGCAGCCGGGGGAAGGAAGGCCTACTCTTTCACGAATTTCATGCATCGGGCCTCTAGTCCTATATAATAAAAGGCTAATATGCAAATTGTCCCCTCGGGAGTTCGACTGACCAGGAGTTTGACCACTTGCTATGATGTGCGTTGACCACCAAGGGGTGGCGCAGAATGAAGGAAGGCCCAGCCAGCAGCTGGCAGCAGGAAGGCCCTGATTGGCCCCGATTGCTGGCCAGGCCTAGGGACCCAACCCATGTACAAATTTCATGCACTGGGCCTCTAGTCTATACTAAAAAAAGGGTAATATGCTAATTAGACCGGGAGACCTTCAGGGAGACCTTCCGGACAAAGCCATGGTGGCGGGGCCGAGGCAGAGGCGGTTAGGGACAAGCAGGACGGCAGGGGTGGGCAGTTGGGGGTGAGCAGGCCAGCAGGGGGGGCAGTTGGGGGTGAGCAGGCCGGCTGGGGGGCAATCAGACTGGTGGAGGGAGGCCAGTTGGGTGCGAGCAGGCCAGCAGGGGTGGACAGTTGGGGGCGAGCAGGCCGACTGGTGGGGGGGGAAGTTGGGGGCAATCAGGCTGGCAGGCAGACTGGTTAGGGGCAATCAGGAAGGCAGGTGAGTGGTTAGGAGCCAGTGGTCCCGGATTGCAAGAGGGATGTCCGACTGCCGGTTTAGGCCCAATCCCTGTGGGTGGGATCGGGCCTAAACCAGCAGTTGGACATCCCCCGAGGGGTCCCAGATTGCAGAGGGTGCTGGCCAAGCTGAGGGACACCTCCCGCCCCCGCCCCCCCACCGTGAACCAATTTTGAGCACCGGGCCACTAGTGTGTGTGTGTGTGTGTGTGTGTATCCTATCTAATAAAAGAGTAATATGTAAATTAACCATCACTCCGTTACACTCACAAGCCACGCCTACCAGCCAATCAGGAGCAAATATGCAAATAAACCCAACCAAGATGGCTATGGCCACAGAGAGCAGGAGGGAGGCTTGGGTTTCCCTGGCAATGGAGGAAGCCAAGCTTTCCGCCTACCCTTGCCGGCCTAGGCCTCCACTCAAGGCTACCAAGTTTCAATCATAGAAGATACATAAACCCAAACAGAAATGTCGGCAGCCACGGAGCTGGAAAGAGCAGGAGGCTAGGGTTGCCCCCGGCGATGGAGGAAGCCAAGCTTTCCGCACACCCTGGCCGGCCCAGGCCTCGCTTAAGGCTACGAAGTTTCAATTATAGAAGATACATAAATCCCAACAGAAATGGCTGCCGCCACAGAGCAAGCAGAAGGCTTGGCTCCGCTCCAGGCTACAAAGTTTCAATTGTAGAAGATAAATAAACCCCAAATACCAGGGCCTCTGCTTGGGTCGCCAGGGGGCGTGGCCGGCCTGCAAACCACCACAGGACCCTCACCCAGGCCGCCCCACGCCCCAAGGGAACCCCCACCCTGATCCGGGACACCCTTCAGGGCAAACCAGCTAGTCCCCACCCGTGCACCAGGCCTCTATCCTATCTAATAAAAGAGTAATATGCAAACTGACCATCACTCCAACACACAAGGTGGCTGCCCCAATGTGGTCAAAGATCCTGCCCCCATGTGGACACAAGATGGCCACCACAAGATGGCCAGCAGGGGAGGGCAGCTGGGAGGAACCAGGCCTGCAAGGGAGGGCGGTTGTGGGTGATCAGGCCAGCAGGGGAGGGCAGTTGGGAGGAACCAGGCCTGCAAAGGAGGGCAGTTGGGGGCAATCAAGCCTGCAGGGGAGGGCAGTTAGGGGTTACCCGGCCGGCAGAGGAGGGAAGTTGGGGGTGACTGGGTCTGCAGGGAAGGGCAGTTGGGAGGGACTCAGGCCTGCAGGGGAGAGAAGTTGGGGGGTACCAGGCCTGCAGGGGAGGGCAGTTAGGGGTGACCAGGCCTGCAGGGGAGGGCAGTAGGGGAGGGATGTCCGACTGCCCATTTAGGCCCGATCCCACCGGGATCGGGATTAAACGGGCAGTCAGACACCCCTTGAGGGGTCCCAGATTGGAGAGGGTGCAGGCTGGGCTGAGGGACACACACCCCCGTGCACGAATTTCATGCACGGGGCCTCTAGTATATATATAAAAGGCTAATGTGCTTAGCATCCCAACGATCGCTATGACACGCACTGACCACTAGGGGGAAGATGCTCAATGCAGGAGCTGCCGAGCTGCAGTGACTTGGCAGCAGAGGTTCTTGGGTGACACACCCCGAAATCAGAGAGTAGGGAGCCTGATTCCTTGCAGGACCACGCAATTCCACCTTTGGCCATGGGTTACGTTGTTGCTGGGGCACTGTCGAACCCAAATCTGGTTTACTGTACGCTTGTATTTGCATTCCACACCCTGTACAACAACTTTGCAGAGTGCCTGCCCTCTTGCACTCCAGGACCCTTCGGGGGATGTCAGAGAGCCAGTTTCGGCCCGACCCTTACAGCCCAGGCCAAGGGACCCCACCTGCTGGAGGGAGCCCACTCACTCCGCAGACGCAGGAGGTTGGCTCTAGGGCAGGGGTGGGCAAACTTTTTGACTCGAGGGCCACAATGGGTTCTTAAACTGGACTGGAGGGCCAGAACAAAAGCATGGATGGAGTGTTTATGTGAACTAATATAAATTCAAAGTAAAGGAGCGGAGGGGAGAGCAAGAGAACCAGATAGAACAGCCGGATCTGGCCCATGGGCCGTAGTTTGCCCACGGCTGCTCTAGGGTGTGTCTGGCCTGTCTCGCCCAGTCCCGCCCTACAGGCCACCTTCAAATTAATTTCCTTTCAATGTGCACAAATCTGTGCACCTGGTCACTAGTATATAATAAGGTGCCATGCGCCCTGGTCGGTGTAATTCAGTTGGTTGGAGCGTGGCTCCATGCACCTTGCCTTTTTCATTCCCAGTTCTTTCATACATTGATTTCTTTCTCTCTCTCTCCCTTCCCCTCTTTCCCAAATAAGTAGAGCATATCCTCATGTGAGGATTTTAAAAAATATAATAAAAAAATAGTATCATGCACAAATGCTAGTTAAGTGTATTCATTTCTTTATAAACAACAAATATTTACTTAAATTCTAAGCTAGACACTGCACTAACAGCCAGCCAACCAACCATGGTTGTAGCTGTTTAGAGCCTTAAAGTCTGGTGGCAATATGGATATAAATTATAACAATATACTCTATGTACTACATAAAAGAATGAATAATATGCTGTGGACACATAAAGGAAGATGTGCCGATGTTGCCTGTAGGATTCAGGGAAGATTTCAGATAATGTCAAAACTGCACATTGAATAGAAAACACACACACACACACACACACACACACACACACACACACACACACACACACAAATTTGTCAGACTAAGGGAAAAGGAAGTCCAATTCCATACAAAAGGAAACAACTTATGTAGAATCACAAAGGTAGTCAAGAGTCCAACTTGTTTAGGGAAGTGCTAATAGTTCAACATTGCTATTACGGGGAGGGGAGAAATGGTAGTTCATAAGAATATAGGAGAAAAGAATGTTAGAAAAAAAGAACAGAAGCAGGAAAAGCAATTAAATTTTCTTTGCAATGGTCTATATGAGATACCTATATGTGAGAATGACTGAATACCTTTAACTAAAGTGGAGGATAAAGTAAAAGAAACTGACTTTTTGAGAAGATGTGAAGATAGGTTTTATAACTATGTTTAAGGTACTTAAATCATCTAGGAGGAGATTATGTGCAGTAAACACACAGATTTAGAGATCAAAAAATGGATCAAGGCTTGAAATTCAGATTTGTAAGTTTTCAGCATTAATGGAATTGAGGAGTGGTCACACTGTACCTGAAAGAATTAAACTGCCTTTCCCATTTTATGTGCTCAAAATGTAGCCTACTGCATTAGGGCAAAAAAAAAAAAAAAAAGAATTTAATCTGGTTAAATTACAATTAAATCAGTAATTTAAATGAGATTTCCATTTCTGAAGCTTGTTTAGTCACATTATTTGTCGTTATTCATGTTATGAGTGATCTTTTATATTACCATGGTTCCAACAGTGTCCAGTGTCTCCCAGATATCCTCTTCATTATCTGTAATTCCCAAAGCTACCTGTACTAATCTATACCAGAAGCATCCTCCAGATCAGAATAACCTTTTTACAAATCAAAATTAATGAAACAGTTACTATGAATGTATCTTAAGTTTTAGGGTATATAAAAATATCGAGTTTAAAATACAGTCCCTGTCTTTAAAATAACTACAATTCTAGCTTGAGTGAAAAGGCAAGAACACAAGTAATAAGATCAGTGTTAAGGTGACAATTTTAACATTAATATAACAATTTCACCCAGTACAAATATCAAAGAGGCAATACCTCTCCCAGGGGTCCTCAAACTTTTTAAATAGGGGGCCAGTTCACTGTCCCTCAGACCGTTGGAGGGCCGGACTATAGTTAAAAAAAAAAATCTATGAACAAATTCCTATGTGCACTGCGGGCCCGGGACGAGTCAGCTACTATGCAGGACAGGCATTGGCACCCGGCGGACCGGATAAATGTCCTCGGCGGGCCGCATGTGGCCCGTGGGCCGTAGTTTGAGGACCCCTGAATTTTTAACCTATACATAGAGCTTTGGAGAAATTTAATTTTGCTCTTAATGGCAGTTTTATGAAGAAACACTAGATGGCGATATTGCCTTCCAAAATGTTCTCAAAAGTTATTTTGATCAATTTTTAGAACCATAAAAGATGTTTTTCAATACCTTATAAATAAGGATTTTAGAGATTTTAAATCCTTCATCTTAAAGTTGAGAACAATGAGGTCTAGAGAGATTAAGTGACTTACCCAATATTCCACAACTGGTTAAACAGCAATGCCAGGACTAGAGCCTACAGGTTTTAAGTTACTTGCATTAAAAAAGTAAATGTGCTAAATTATAGTTTTTTCTATAGAAAATGAAATTAATTTCAACTTATATAGAAAGCACATACTTTTTTATATGGGACAATCACATAAAATGAAGAGATATTCCATCATTTGGAAAAGCACTGGAGCAACTTAGTAAAATAAAAACTCGAAAGAGGGTGTATCAGTCACAGGAAAAGTTGGACTTAAAATAGCTACTAAAAATAATTAATCAAATGAAGTAATTGGCGGGAACCTCTGTTCTCAAGATCTGTATTTCCCAATGCTAAATAAAATAAAATATGAATAACTAATGTTCAAAATGAGAAAATGATTCTTTAAGTTTTTAAAGGAATTGTTTTCCTTCTCATTTTAATCTAGTAGTTCTTATTTTTTCTTATATTGCAGTACACATGACAGCGGAGATCCATTTTGTTCACACCCACTCAATGTTCAATTCTTCCATATTAGCTGTAACTCCATCCAGTTTTCCTCAAACTCAAAAAAGATATCCAAAAGTACAAGAGTGAGACGATGTGGTTGATGCTATTAGAGTGATAAGCTCAAATCTGCCCTATTGTTAAACAAATAAACCCTATAATAATTTCTTGAATCCTTTAGTTATTCTGTCTATCGCTAATTACTTAGAAAACATTTCAAAGTAATATTTTCTTTGATTTGACATTTGGATGGATAGGAATTATGGTCAAGCCCTACCTTTCTGTTTATAATAAAAAAAATATGAATGAAAAATCATTTGCTGTATGTTTAGTTCAATATCCGGAAAACTTGGGACAACACAGTACAATCTGTTAAAGGCAGGTTTCAGTATGTTAGAAATCAGTTATGTTATTAAACTTTACTGGAACTATATATATCTCAAAATCATCCCATTGAAATAATCCTACTTCTCTGATTTTAAAGAAATAGAAAGTATTCAAATTTGAAAAAGTAAGTTTTAAATGAATATATAAACTCCTAAAGGATATATTTACTTATGAGACAAAATGAAACACCAAATTTTTGTCTTATAAATTTGATTAAGCAGAAAAATTCAGTATACATTATATAAAAATGCAAAGATTTTAAAATTTCCTACTTTTCGAAGCTCAAAATTCCCGTATCACTTCAGCAGGGCAATGAGGACCATGGCTCAGTGAACATACCACACCCACAGCACACCCAACATTACATTTTAAAAGTTTTGATAAGATACAATTTGGCTTTAAAATCAGATTTCCTGCCCTAACTGGTTTGGCTCAGTGGATAGAGCATCGGCCTGCGGACTGAGAGGTCCCAGGTTCGATTCCAGTCAAGGGCATGTACCTTGGTTGCAGGCACATTCCCCATAGATGGTGTACAGGAGGCAGCTGATTGATGTTTCTCTCTCATCGATGTTTCTAACTATCCCTCTCCCTTCCTCTGTGTAAAAAATCAATAAAATATATTTTAAAAAATCACATTTCCTGGAACATATCTATTCCAATGTGAACAATTATCTGCATAAAAAGAAACTGAGATGGGAAATGGTAATTTAGCTGTTCTCTGTCTACACTGACACCTAACATATAAACAAGAAAAAGTGAATTTATATTCAAGTATGACAGACACCTACTGTATTATGAAAGAATGATCTAATTACGGTGAAATCTCAATTAACCAGCTAAGCAGATAGACATCTTAATTAAGCAGAATTTCCCCCTAAAGAACAGGCACTGAAATTTAGTCATTCAAAAAACATACTTCAAGTGAAGTGTTGGATTAAGTACACATTCGGACCAATTCATTTTTTTCCCTTCAATTTCTACCATGAGGCACTATTATATATGAAGGAAAGAATAAAAAATTGGGAGTTGGAAACCCTGAACTATATATACACTCTTAACTCTGCCAACAACGTATTTTTTTATATTTAAAGTCACTCAACCCTTTTTGGATCTCAGTCTTCTCAAATGCAAAATGAGGATTATAGCTTTTAAGCTCTAGAATAATTTTAAACTTAAAATAAAAACCAACCGTACATTATTAAAATAAAATATTAATTAAAAGTGTAGTGGGTAAAACAAAAGCAAAAAAGGCTCTGGATAAAGTAGGTAGAAGGGACTGTAACCATTTTCACAATAATCCATCCACATCACAGTTTCTGAGCGTTTTCACGGAACTCAAATGGATCCAAAACACACCATTTAACAACCTCCTGAACAGTAAACAATGAAAATAACTTTCAGAATGATGTCATGGGCACTGCAATATTAGAAAATAAACAGATTTTTTTCACTCTAAAAAATTCAAACAAAACCGGATTTTTTTCCAACTAATCTGAAACTTGCAAAAATTCAGTGAAAGAAAATACCTTTTTTAAGAATTCTAATGAACTAATATTTCACTATATTAAATATAGTTACACTGAAGAAATTACAAGTTGTCATACATAAAGAATGTTAGAATTAAATATGTATTTTAAAATAAAGAAATGGAAAGAAATGGGCTAAACTAGAGCTTTATAAACTCAGTTAATTCCATAGTTTGTTTATATAAAATAAACTACTTCGCAAAAAATGTTTTATAATTCCATATTAGTTCTAATAAAACAACTCATATTTCACTACCACCAGGTATAAAAAGTACCAAAGCAGGATATACATGCCAGCTTTCACCAGAGAAACTCCACACAAAGAAGTTACTAGTATACACTGAACTTCTTCACAAGTTTGCTTAAGTAAAAGGCTCTAAGGAGCTTAAAACAAACAAATACAATTATAGATATAACTATAATTTTAAAAAAAGAAGTTCAAAGTAATAATTAAAACAAAATGTATAGGTTTAAACATGCAATATAAAAAGCATATACTAGGGTTTTCCATTAAACACAAAAATTACAAATGTCTTAATGTCTCAATAAGTATAAATTTCTAAAAAATTCCTAAGTTCACTGAATTACAACTGAAATATGGAAAGGCTTTCTGAATAATCAATGGAAAACTCACAGGAGAGAACCCTGATACCCAAGGACCAAAGATGGAGACCACATAGAGACTGGTAGGAGGGGCGGAGGCATGAAAGGGCTGGATGGGCACCCACAGATGGCAACTGAAGTCCCAGAGAGATCTCTCAGCTGTCGGGGGGGGGGGGGGGGTGTCACTGAGAACACTGGGATCTAATCCTGACGCTGGGCTCCCCAGCAGAGAGCACCAAACTAAAGAGGGTACTCACATAACATTTAGCTATGAAAAGCATTGGGGTGCTGTCTGCCAGGGATACCCTCTTGAAGGGCCAACACACAAAAATTCCCTGTGGAGCCACCCACCTTGTGCTCTGGCAGAGGGAGGGTGAAGTGGATTGGAGCTGTGAGAGCAGAACCCAGGACTGGGGACTGGGTGGGGTGCGGGGTAGAGCTCAGAAGGCAGACACCCCAAGTTTCCTGGGCTGAGTCATTCCCTCACACAGAGGAGGACATCTTTCCCACACAGACATCTGCCTTGCCTGGGGGGAAGACAGTCAACACACCCTATTGGAAAACACCTTGCCCTGCGGCTACTTAAGAGATTAAAAGTAACAATTAGTCCCCAGGCAGAAGCAACTGCCCCACCTAGTTGAAAAAAAAACTCTCCCTACACCTGAGGACGGTTGCCTGGGGGCAATTCAAGTCAGAATACTATTAGTCTGTAGACAGAGGCAGTCTCTGGAGGCTTTGCATCTTTGCCTGATCGAATTAGTCAGAAACAGCCTTTAACAACTGTCCTGCACTAGAGATTGAGAGGTGTAGAGGATCTACCTAATACATAGTGACAAACCCAAACAGACAGCCAAAATGAGGAAACAAAGAAACACCCCCCAAATGAAAGAACTAGCGAATTCTCCAGAAGAAGAGATAAATGAGGCAGAGATAAGAAATTTATCTGAAACAGAGTTCAGAGTAATGATGGTGAAAATGCTCAACAGTATGAAAAAAGGTACAGTAACTATGAAAAAGAACAGTCTGAGATAAAGAATGACATAACACAAATAAAGAACACATTGGAAGGAATACACAGCAGGTTAAGGGAAGCTCATATAACCCTAGTAAACATTTATTCACCCAATAGGTGCACCTAAATATATATTAAAAAAAAAAAAAAAACTTCTAGAGGACTTTAATGGAGAGACTAACAACAATACAGTCATAGTAGGGGACTTTAACACTCCTCTGACTTCCCTGGACAGATCTTCCAGACAAAAACTTAATAAGGAAAAAAGATTCTAAAGGACACACTGGATCAGATAGATTCAATAGACATTTATAGAACATTTCACCCCAACACAGCAGAATATATATTCTTCTCAAGTACACATGGATCATACACAAAGATAGACCACATGTTAGGACACAAAACAAATCTCTTTAAGTTCAAGAAGACTGAAATCATATTACGCATCTTCTCAGATCACAGTGGAATGATATTAGAAATCAACTACAGTAAAAAAAAAAAACCCAAAACATTCAAATACAAGGAGGCTAAATAGCATGTTATTAAACAATGAATGGGTTATCAACAAGATCAAAAAAGAAATCAAAAACTTCCTGGAAACAAATGAAAATAAACACACAACAATCCCAAATCTCTGGGACACAGCAAAAGCAGTCCTGAGAGGGAAGTTCATAGCACTACAGCCATACCTCAAAAAACAAGAAAAATAAGCAATAAATTATTTAACCCTACAACTTAAAGAACTAGAAAGAGAACAAGAAAAGCCCAGAATAAACAGAAGGAAGGAAATAATAAAGATTACAGCAGAAATAACACGGAGACTAAAAAACAATACACACACACACAAAATCAATGAAACCAAGAGCTGGTTCTTTGAAAGGATAAACAAAATTGATAAACCATTAGCCAGACTCATCAAGAAACAAATAAATAAAATCAGAAACAAAAGTAGAGAAGTAACCACGAACAGAAATACAAAGGATTGTAAGAAAATACTATGAGTAATTATATGCCAACAAGCTGGACAATGTGGATGAAATAGACAAATTCCTAGAAAATTACTATCTCCCAAAACTGAATCAGGAAGAAACAAAAAACCTGAATAGGCCAATAACAACCAATGCAACAGAAGCAGTAATAAAAACTCCCACCAAACAAAAGCCCAGGTCCAGACGGCTTCACAGTAGGGTTTATCCAAACATTCAAAGAAGAAATAACACCTATACTCCCCAAACTATGTCAGAAAATTCAAGAGGAAGGAACACTTCCAAACTCTTTTTATGAGGCCAGCATTATTCGAATTCCAAAAACCAGATAAATGCACTATGAAGAAAGAGAGTTACAGGCCAATATCCCTGATGAAAATAGATGCTAAAATCCTAAACAAAATATTAGCAAATCGTATCCAGGAATATAGATCATACACCATGATCAAGTGGGATTTATTCCCAGGATGCAAGGCTGGTACAATATTTGCAAATCAATTTCACATAAACAAATTGAAAGACAAAAATCACAGGATCATATCAATAGATGCAGAAAAAGCATTCAACAAAATCCAACACCCATTTTTGATAAAAACTCTCAGCAAAGTTGGAATAGAGGGAACATATCTCAACATGATAAAGGCCATATATGACAAACCTACAGCCAACATCATACTTAATGGGCAAAAACTAAAACCATTTCCCCTAAGAACAGGAACAAGACAGGGATGCCCACTGTTACCACTGCAGTTTGACATAGTACTGGAAATGATAGCCATAGCGATCAGACAAGAAGAAGAAATAAAAGGCATCCAAATTGGAAAAGAAGAAGTAAAATTGTCATTATTTGCAGATGACATGATATTCTACATAGAAAACCCAAAGACTCCATTAAAAAACTACTAGAACTAATAAATGAATTTGGCAATGTAGCAGGATACAAAATCAAGGCCCAGAAATCTATGACTATTTTACATACCAACTAGAGGCCCAGTGCACACGAAATTGTGCACAGGTAGCTCGCTTCCACTTGCCTCAGATGGCCACCCCACCCATCGCTGCCTGTAACTCATGCCCCCGCCCTCTGCTGCTCATAGCTCTCTGCTGCTTGTAGCTCACGCCTTGCCCTCTGCCGCTCATAGCTCTCCGCCACAAGTAGCTCTCTACCCCACCCTTCGCCGCTCATAGCTCTCTGCCACTCATAGCTCGCGTCCCGCCCCACCCACCGCGAGAGCCACTGCTCACAGGCCGGGGGTGAGGGACTGAGAGGTGCTCAATGCACCGCCTGGTGACCGGTCTTTGGTCCTTATGGCTTTACGACCACTGGGTATTTAATATATAGATAATGAAATCACAGAAAGAAACTAAAAAAACAATCCCATTTACCATCGCACCGAAAAAACTAAGATACCTAGGAATAAATTTAACTAAGGAAGTAAAAGACCTATACTCGGAAAACTACAAGACTTTGAAAAAAAGAGGTAGAGGAAGACATAAACAAATGGAAGAATATACCGTGTTCATGGATTGGTAGAATCACCACCACTAAAATGTCCATACCACCCAAAGCAATCTATAGATTCAATGCACTCCCCATTAAAATACCAACGGCATATTTCACAGACCTAGAACAAACTCTCCAAAAATTCATCTGGAATAAAAAAGACCCCGAATAGCTGAAACAATCCTGAGAAAGAAGAACAAAGATGGAGGGATCACAATACCAGATATCAAGCTATATTACAAAGCCACGGTTCTCAAAACTGCCTGGTATTGGCACAAAAACAGACATATAGACCAGTGGAACAAAACAGAGAACTCAGAAATTAACACAAGCCAGTATGCTCAATTAATATTTGACTGAGGAGGCAAGAGTATACAATGGAGTCAAGATAAGTCTTTTCAATAAATGGTGCTGGGAAAATTGGACAGGTACATGCCAAAAAATGAAACTAGACCACCAACCTACACCATACACAAAAATAAACTCAAAATGGATGAAGGACTTAAACATAAGACAGGAAACCATAAAAATCTTAGAAGAAGCCATAGGCAACAAAATAGCAGACATTTGTCATGGCAATATATTTAACAATACAGCTCCTAGGGCAATGGAAGCTAAAGAGAAAATAAACAAATGGGACTAAATCAAAATAAAAAGCTTCTGCACAGCAAAAGAAACCATCAGCGAAACAACAAGAAAGCCCACTCTATGGGAGAATATATTTGCCAATGTTATCTCCGGTAAGGGATTAATCTCCAAAATTTATGGAGAATTCATACTACTTTAAAAAAGGAAGATAAACAATCCAATCAAAAAATGGGCAAAGGACCTAAATAGACACTTTTTGAAACAGGACCACCATAAAGAAGGCCAAGAGATATATGAAAACATGCTCAAAGTCACTAATCCATCTGAGAGATGCAAATCAAAATGACAATGAGGTACCATCTCACACCTGTCAGAATGGCTACCATCAACAACTCAACAAACGACAAGTGCTGGAGACAATGTGGAGAAAAAGGAACCCTGGTGCACTGCTGGTGGGACTGCAAACTGGTGCAGCCACTGTGGAAAACAGTACAAAGTTTCCTCAAAAAAATAAAAAATAGAACTATCATTTGGCCCAATAATCCCATTTCTAGGAATATATCCCAAGAAATCAGAAACAATCAGAAAGAATATATGCACCCCTATGTTCAGAGCAGCACAATTTACAATAACTAAGATTTGGAAACAGCCTAAATGCCCATCAGCAGATGAGTGGATTAGAAAACTGTGGTACATCTGTACAATGGAATACTACGCTGCTATAAAAAAGAAGGAACTCTTACCATTTGCAACAGCATGTATGGACCTGGAGAGCACCAGGCTAAGTGAAATAAGCCAGTCAGAGAAAGACAAATATCATATGATCTCACTCATTTGTGGATTATAATGAACAACATACACTGATGAAAATAGAGCCATAAGGAAAAAAAATATTCTAGAATATAATAGAAGTAATCTGTTATTTGTAATTTTTAATATTTCCTACAACTTTTGTGATATCATATTGTTAGTATAGTTTTAATAATATTATTATACTTAAAATCCTTTTATTCTTGAAATATTAATGTCTATTGCATATATTATTATGTGTAAGATCATTTTTCTTGAATAACTGGTGTTTATTGCATGTAACATTATATTTAAAATTGTTTTTCTTGAGATATTAATGTTTATTGCATGTAACATTATATTTAATATCGTTTTTCTTGAAATATTAAGGTTTATTGCATGTAACATTATTTTTTTAATATATTTTATTGATTTTTTTACAGAGAGGAAGGGAGAGAGATAGTCAGAAACATCGATGAGATAAACAATCAGCTGCCACCTGCAACCAAGGCACATGCCCCTGACCAGAATCGAACCTGGGACCCTTCAGTCCACAGGCCGAGGCTCTATCAACTGAATCAAACCGGCCAGGGCTTCATGTAACATTTATTATATTTAAAATCATTTTTCTTGAAATAAAAAAAAAAAAACTGGAAAAAAATTCCTAAGTTCACTTAAGTTACATTTACAATGGCACATTTTAAAAGAAATATTTACCTCTGTGTTAAAAACACAATTATTTTAAAATTGAGATAAGTGTGTAAAATTCTGTAATTAAAATAGTCAACCCAATTATGGTGTAAAGTTTTATTAGCCCATTTATTACACTACAAAAAGTAAATTTCCTTTTTCTTAAAAAAAATAAAACTATCAATAAGATATTCTTACATAGCTTCTAAAACTGGTCTCTAATGTCTATAATATTCATTTAAAGTTCTCTTACCTTTCTTCTGAGCTATACAATCGAGCGAGTCCAAAATCTGCAAGTTTTATCTGCCCTCTGGTAGAAGTAAAACAAAATGAATAAAAGATATTATTCTATTTTGAAGTGGTCATACAAAATCATGTTCTTAGAATAAAAAATATATAAACTTTTACTTTGATCACACTGCAGTACTCAAGGTACTATATAGGTACAGGAAAGTAGACAAACTCAGGCTAAAATAAGGTAAAAAATTTTTCTTTGGAGAAGCTCAGATAATACCATAATACTAGTACTATTTTTATGATTATTACTATTATTATAGTAGTACTAGTATAACAGTATTTCAGCACTATTTAGTTGCTATTTAGAAAAGTACACTTCAAAGAAAATTACACAAAATGAGGCAATTTCTACTACTTAGTAATAAGACAAATTACTTGTTCAAGTCAATAATGTTCAAGATCTAAATCACATTGTTTTAAATTTAAATTGATTTTCCTCTTCTTAGAGGGGTGAGGGGCTTGGAACACTTTATACTAACTAAAATCAGGACCAGACATGCTTCACTTAAACTAACAAATAAACCAATTACAATAAACTTATCAGGAGTTCAGGTTATGCTGTCAGTAAAATATTCAATATAAGCTTTGTGAATGTGTGTGTGTGTGTGTGTGTGTGTGTGTGTGTGTGTGTATGCTCTTCAAAAAGTGCACTTTAAAACTTTGATATTTGTATTCATCAAATATTTATATTCTCAGCAAAGCTTCCAATCAAAAGGAGGCTATTACTCAAGTATTTGGAATCAAAAATTATACGCAAATTTTCAACTGTGTGTGTGTGTGTGGGGGGGGTGTTTGGCACCATAGGCCCTCAGTTGTTCAAGGGTCAACTGTAATCTAAATTTAAAATCCTTTAAACAAAATCAAGGTATACATTATATAACACTCACTTTGAACATAGTTATGTCATACCTATTATTTAGAAGAATATTTGAACATTTAATATCCCTATGCAAAAAGTTCTTCTTATGACAATAATCCAGACCTTCCATGAGCTGTCTCATAAATGACTTTATGTGATTTTCATTAAAATGAACCAAGCCTGATTCCAGTAGTCCCATCAGATCATGGTCCATATATTCAAATACCAGATAAAATGCACCTAAGAACAAGAACAATTAAAACATTAAAGGTTTTTATTCTTACAACTTTTCTATAGGTTCAAAAAATTTTTAAATTCTACAGTGAAAACTAATCCTTTCCTTGAAAGGAAGTGTTACTTTATCACTTTGATAATGTTCATCTTTCTCTCTGAATTTACTATCAATAAAAACACCCCAAGGACACATTTAACCCAGTTTTTGTCTCATAAACAAAACTCCCCTCTCTATATTTTTATAAAATCCTAATATGCAAATTGTAACCTTGGGAGCTCATCCCGGAGATGGGGAGTTCGATCGTTTGCTATGATGTGCACTGACCACCAGGGGGCAGCGCGGAACAAAGGAAGGGCTCAGCTGGCAGCTGGCAGCCTGGGAAGGGAGGCCTCAGCAGGCAGCCAGCAGCCGCTAGGGACCCTACCCATGCATGAGTTTCGTGCACTGGGCGTCTAGTATTATATAATCAACCCTGTTGATTTTCACATAGCACAGTTCCTGGGTATAATTAATGTAAAATAAATTCTTAACTGTTTTACATATCGAACAAATTGTCTCTCAGCAAAAAGGGAATAAAATCAGTACAGCTCATTAAAGACAATTTGAAGGTGGCAAAAGAGTTGTTTTTAATTTTAAAAAAAATCTGAGCTCAGTTGGACTTTAGAGGACTCCCTTTAAGACTTCTACATATAATTTCATTCTATCTATACAGCTCCAGAGCATTTGAAAGCATACAAATTACAACTTTACATTATAAAGCCAGCTTAATCCTACCAAAACATAACAAAGCACATACACAACTGTACTTATGAGATTCAAAAATCCTAAGTGAAACTTGCATAAATTGAATCCAAAGCTGTATCAAAAAATATCCCAATTAGGAGAAACCAAGATGGCGGCACAGGTAAGCACCTAAACTGCTGCCTCGCACAACAATTTCAAAACTACAACTAAAAGATAGAACGGACATCATCCAGAACCACAGGAAGGCTAGCTGAGTGGAAATTCTACAACTAGAAGGAAAGAGAAAAGCTCACGGAGAATCAGAGGAGTGGCAAAGGGCTGAGGTACGGAGACACGTGTGCAAAGAGGAAGGGCAGCTGAGTGCCTGGCTGACTTTCTCTGGCGGGAGGGGAAAGGAAGCCCCCAACTGCACTGAACCCCAATTCCGACTGCACTGAACCCCGGTTCTGGGTGAAACCCCATGGACCCAGGCTCATACAGGGGGAGTCTGGACTGTCAGGTAGAGAGAAAGGCACTCGGAGACTCGGGGGAGGCGCGGCAGAAAGGGGTCTGTAGGCGCACGCGCACGTGAGTGCTCACAGAGAAGACTGAATGCGGAGGTTGCTGCAGGCTGTCCCTAGCGGAAGGGAGTCGGAAGCTCCTAACTGCACTAAACCCCAGTTCCGACTGCACTGAACCCCAGTTCCGGGTGAGCCCCTGGGGACCCACGTTCTTACGGGGGGAATCTGGACTGTCAGGCGGAAACTCAGGGGAGCTGCGGAAGGCAGAGGTCTGGAGGCGCGCGCGCAAGGGCAGGGCTGACGGGAAGCCAAGACTGTCTGCTCCGCCCTGAGACTCCGCCCCATCCAAGCTGAGCAGAGGCTTTTGCAGTTTTGCAAGTCTAATCCTATAAGGCTGTCTCCAGCACCGAACTTCTCCCAGCATAGACACAGCTGATCCTCACAGCCAACTGGCCTGGAGGTCAATTCCTCCCAGTGATACCAACAACAATCAAGACTTAACTACGACAAGGCTGTACACACAGCCCACAAAGGGGTGCACCAAGAGTGTCCACCTCAGGTAACTGGGGAGGCCGACCCACTGGGCCATGTAGGACACCTAGCACACAAAGCTAACCCAGCAACTCAGGGAAGCAGCGAAAATGCGGAGAAAGAAACAGATCACAAACGAAAGAAATGGAGGAAAACAAACGACTGGATATAGAATTCAAAACCACGGTTATAAGGCTTTTCAAGAATATCCTAGAAAAGGCCGATAAATATAACGAGACCCTCGAAGATATGAAGAAGGACCAACTAGAAATTAAACATACACTGACTGAAATAAAAAATATTATACAGAGACCCAACAGCAGACTAGAGGAACGCAAGAATCAAGTCAAAGATTTGAAATACAAAGAAGCAAAAAACACTCAACCGAAAAAGCAAAAAGAATCCAAAAAGTTGAAGATAGTATAAGAAGCCTCTGGGACAACTTCAAGCGTACCAACATCAGAATTATGGGGGTGCCAGAAGAAGAGAGAGCAAGATACTGAAAACCTATTTGAAGAAATAATGACCGAAAACTTCCCCCACCTGGTGAAAGAAATAGACTTACAAGTCCAGGAAGCGCACAGAACCCCAAACAAAAGGAATCCAAAGAGGACCACACCAAGACACATCATTATTAAAATGCCAAGAGCAAAAGACAAAGAGAGAATATTAAAAGCAGCAAGAGAAAAACAGTTAATTACCTACAAGGGAGCACCCATACGACTGTCAACTGACCTCTCAACAGAAACTATGCAGGCCAGACGGGAGTGGCAAGAAATTTTCAATGTGATGAATAGCAAGAATCTACAACCAAGATTACTCTACCCAGCAAAGCTATCATTCAGAATTGAAGGGCAGATAAAGAGCTTCACAGATAAGAAAAAGCTAAAGGAGTTCATCACCACCAAACCAGTATTATATGAAATGCTGAAAGGTATTCTTAAAAAAGAGGAAGAAGAAAAAAGTAAAGAGAAAAATTATGAATAACAAATACATATCTATCAACAAGTGAACCTAAAAATCAAGTGAATTAAAAATCTGAGGAACAGAATAAACTGGTGAATAGAATAGAATCAGGGGCTTAGAAAGGGAGTGGACTGATAATTCTCAGGGGGAAAAGGGTATGGGGGGTGCAGGAAGAGACTGGACAAAAATCGTACACCTATGGATGAGGACAGTGGGGGGGAGGTAAGGGCAGAAGGTGGGGTGGGAACCGGGGGGAGGGGAACTATGGGGGGAAAAAGGAGAAACAATTGTAATAATCTGAACAATAAAGATTAAATTAAAAAAATAAATAAATAAATATCCCAATTAAGTAGAGTTTAATTTAGCAATTCAAGAATGGAAAAGCGGATAAAATTTAATACATCTATTTGTCAATGGAAAAAAAATATCAATATGTAAAAAAAAAAAAAAAAAAAGGCATCTGAAGAAAGTTCACAATCAGATTCTAATTAAAAACCAACTTAATGACTGTCTAAAAATCCAAAAGAATAAAAAGAAAGTTACAGAAAGCCATACAAAAAAAAGGACTTCATATATGCCAGTAACAATTCATTAGAAAATAAAATTTAAATGACTCCATAATAGAAAAAAAAATATTACAAACTAGGAATAAATTTTAATAAGAATTAAACAAAAAGCAGAGTACCAGCCAAAATGTTTCTGATGATAAACATTTGCTCTACCAGAAATTAATATGACCTACCATACTATTTATTAGAACAGACAGAACAGTGTAATATTATAACGAGTGGCCAGATTATTATGATCTCTGAACGCATAATAATCTGGCCACTCAGTATATATGTACACACACACACACACACACACACACACACACACACACACATATATTAGAGGCCCAGTGCATAAATTCGTGCATGGGTGGGGTCTGGCCAGCCTGCTGGTTCAACTCCTGGTTGAGGGGACAATTTTCATATTAGCCTTTTATTATATAGGATATACACTGAGTGGCCAGATTATTATGTGTTCAGAGATCATAATAATCTGGCCACTCAGTGTATAATAAACACCAGAAAACAAACCCCAAATACACAGGGTGTTCCAAAAAAATGTATACACACAACTCTGAATAATTATAAAGGCAGTGTTTATTAAAATACATTTCATTTTCAAAACTGAGCTATTAGCTGTTAAAGTGTGTATACATTTTTTGAGGATACCCTATATATCTAATAATTACTAAAACATTTTAAGTCAGTGAACAAAAATAGAAATTCTAAGATAGAATCAAAAGGATATGCTAGAAACCAAAAACAGCATAACAGAAGTAAAGAATGCCTTGACAGGCTCATCAGTTTGAAGGATATGGCCTAGCAAAGAATAAGTGCATTTGAAGATAGATCAATAGAAATTTTCAAAACAAAAATGCAAAGGAAAAGACAGAATATCCCCAAAATGTGGACAATTACAAGAAGTGTTAACATATGTGTAATGGGAATACAAGAAACAACAGAAAAAGAGAGAATAGAAAGTAAGAAATATATAAAATAAAAATGACTGAAACTTCCCCAAATTAATAAAACATATGTAAACCAAAGATCCAGGAAACTAGAGAGGACATCAAGAGGAACAACAAAACTGCTGAGAATCAAAGACAAAAAGAAAACCTTGACAGAAGCTAGAGGGAAAAAACATCCTACATAATAAAAGGTAATATGCAAATTGACCCTCATGCCCTTGCATCACAAGATGGCCGCCCTCATGTCGTCAAAAGATGGGCACCCCCATGTCATCACAACATGGCCACCACAATATGGCTACCCGTGTCATCACAAGATGGCCGCTCCCACATCATCACAACATGGCCACCCCATATCATCACAAGATAGCTGCCACAAGATGGCTGTCCCCACGTTGTCACAAGATGGCCAGCAGGGGAGAGCAGTTGGGGGTGACCAGGCCTGCAGGGTAGGGCAGTTGGGGGTGATCAGGCCTGCAGGGAAGCAGTTAGGTGTCAATCATGCTGGCAGGGGAGCGGTTAGGTGTCAATCAGGCCAGCATGGCAGCAGTTAGGGGGCTATCAGGCTGGCAGGCAGAGTGGTTAGGGGTAATCAGGCAGCCAGGCAGGTGAGTGGCTAGGAACCAGCAGTCCCAGATTGTGAGAGGGAACTAAACCGGCAGTCGGACATCCCTCCAGGGGTCCCAGATTGGAGAGGGTGCAGACTGGGCTGAGGGACCCCCCCCCCCGGCACGAATTTAGTGCACCAGGCCTCTAGTCTTACCTATAATCATATTCAAAGATAAAAATTGTAACTGATGTATTTTAAGAAACCCTGAATAAAAAAAGAGTGGAATGAAATATTTAAAGTGTTGAAAGAAAAATCCACCAACCTAAAATTCCCTATTCCATATCCAGCAAAATTATTCTTCAAAAGTGACAGAGAAATAAGAACATTCTCAAAAAAAAGATAGAAATTTGTCACCAGATCTGCTTTGCCAAAGGCCAAAAAAATCTTAAGAAGGAAAATGATACAAGATAGGAACTCAGATCCAAATAAAGAAAGGAAGAACATTAGAAAGTAATGAAGGTAAAATAAAATCTTTATTTTTATTAATTGATCTGTTTGTTCAAAATAACAGTAATAATGTTTTCAGTGACTAGCTTGTGAGTGAATAATAATAATGTTATAACAAATGGGAGCGAGGAACTGGGAATACTCTGTTATGAGGTACCTATACTACCTATAAAGTAGTACAATGTTATTTTTAAAATTATAAATGCATTCTGTGAACATAAGCACAACTACTATAGATAATTTTAAAATTAAGCATTGTTGATATGCTAAGAAAGGGAGGAAAAAATGGAATCATATGAAAAGCTTAATGAAGGCCAGGGAAGGCAGAAAAAGAGTGGAGGGGGGGAGACAACAAATAGAAAAATAACAAATATGGAAGATATTAATCTAACTATGTCAATAATCACCTTCCATACCAATGGTCTAAATATACCAATTAAAACACAGAAGACTGGTAAAGTGGATAAGAAAAATAAGACCCAACTACATATTTCCTACAAAACATACACTTTAAATATAGAGAGAGGCCTGCAGTGGTCACCAACTGGTGGTCCATGAGGTCCGAAAAGTTGGCGACCGCTGAATAACATCCTCCCATACACCAAAAGGTTAGGGGTTTGATTCTCGGTCAGGACACATACCTAGATTATGGGTTCAAACCCTGGTCACGGCGTGTAGAAGTGGCAACCGATCCACGTTTCTCTCTCACCTCACCCTCTCTTTTCTCTCTCTCTCTCTCTCCCCTCCCCCCTTAAAAATCCTCTCTCTCTAAAAATCAATAAAAACGTATACTTAGGCAAGGATTAAAAAATAGAGAGAGATATACAAAGATTAAAATTAAAAAACAGAGGAAGCTATGCCATACTATCACTAATCAAAAGAAAGCAGGAGTAATTTATTAATTTCAGACAGACCAGATTTAAGAGCAAGGAAAGTTATCAGGAATAAAGAGGTCAATTCTCCAAGAACATATAACAACCTTTACTGTGTTCACTCCTTACAAAAGGCTGCCAAAATACATCAGGAAAAAAAACTGAAAGCATTACACTGGTATATAAATATTACGTCTATGTGGTACTTCATCCAACAATAACAAAGTACGTATTCTTCTCATATTCACATGAACCATTCACCAATACAGAGCATACTCAGGACCATAAAACACACCTAAACAAATTTAAAAGAAATCATACAAAGTATGCCAATGAAATAAAACTAAAAATCAGTAACAGGAAGATAGCTGAAAAACCAAAAAACACTCAGCGTTAAAAAAAAATAAAAACTTTTAAAATAACACCTGGGTTAAAGATGAAGCCTAAAAAGAAGCTTTAAAATATTTTGAAGTAAATTAAAATAAAAACAACTAAAATATGTGGGATACAGCAAAGCTACTCCTTAGAGAGAAATTATAGCACTAAATAAATGTATTAGAAAAGAAGATCTAGAATCAACAACCTAACTATCCACTTTAGGAATCTAGAGAAAGGGCAAATTAAATTTATAAGTAAGCAGAAAAGTAGAAATACAGTTAAACCTTGGTTCTCGAACATCTCCCACCTTGAACAATTCGGTTCTCAACCAAGTTGTTCACAGAAAAAAATGTCATTAGACATGTACTGTATATAAGAAAGGTTAAAACGGAATCATTTGTGTGTCTAGAAGAAATTAATTCATTTATTTATTTTTAAATCTTTATTGTTGAGAGTATTACAGATGTCCCCCACCCACACCCCCAGTGCCCACCGCCACCTTATTCCAGCCCCATCCCAGGCCAATTTACATTTCAAATAGGAAAAAATGATTTACTTTTCGAACAAATCACTTCTCAAACAGCCTTCGGAATAAAAGAAGTTCGAGAACCGAGGTTTTGCAGTAATAAATACCGGAACTTTAAATCAATGATATTGAAAACAGGAACTCAACAGAGGGGGGAAAAATAAACAAAACTAAAAGCTGATTCTTTGCAAAGATCAATAAAACTGGTAAACTTTTAGCCAGGTTAAGGTGCTAATTACTAATATGAGAAATGAAATCACTAATATCAGGTCATCACTATTGCTCCGAGGAACATTAAAAGGATGATAAAGGAATATGCGAACAACTAGATGTACATAAATTTAACGAAATAGATCAATACCTTGAAAGACATAGTCTACCAAAACTAAAAGGAGAAATAGATAATCTCAATAGGCCTATAACTCTTGCAGAAAATTTATCAATACTTAATAACTCTCCAAAATCAGAAGCACCAGGCTCAGATGGATTTACTGATGAAATTTAAGGATGAAATTATACCAATTCTCTACAATCTCTTCCAGAAAATACAAGGAGACCACTTCCCAACTCATTCTATGAGGCCAGCATTATTTTAATACCAAAATCACACAAAGACATTACAAGAATGTTAAACTAAAAAGCAGTCTCTCATGAACATATATGTAAAAATCCTCAACAAAATATAAACAAACTGTATCCAACAATGTATAAAAAGAATTATAAACCATGACAAGTGAGAGTCATTCCAAGTATGCAAGGCAAAATTCAATTAATATAAGCCATTACATTAAACAAGAACAAAAAACAACAACAACACATATATGATCATAGCAATAAATGCAAAAAAGTATTTGAAAAAATTTGCAACCATTCATGAATTTAAAAAAAAAAAATTCTCCCCCCGCCCCCCGACACACACAAAAACTAAGAAGGAGAACTTCCTGAACTTGATAAAGAATATCTGCAACCTACAGCTAACATCGTTTTTAATGGTGAGAGAACTTCCAATAATATCAACGAGCCAAGGATATCCCCTCTCACCACTTCTATTCATCATAGTACTGTAAAACCTAGCTAATGCAGTAAGTCAAGTAAAGAAAGTAAAAGATGTATAGATTAGCAAGGAAGAAACGAAATGCTTTTGTTCACAAATCACACAATTGTCTATGTACAAAATCTCAGAGTCAACAAAAAAGTCCTGGAACTAATAAGCTATTACAATAAGATTGCAAAGTACAAAGATAATATGCAAAAGGTAATTGCTTTCCCACATACTGGCAATGAACAACTGGAATCTGAATTTAAAAACATTACATCATTTACCTTAGCAGAAAAAAAAAAGCACCAGGTATAAATCTAACAAAATATATACAAGAGCTATATAAGAACCACCACAAAATTCTGATGAAACCAAGCTCTAAATCAGTAGAAATATTCCATGTACATGGGAAAAGACTCAAATTGTCAAGATGTCAGTTCTTCCCAAATAGATGAATAGTTTTTTTTAAGGCAATTTTTTTTATTAAGGTATTATATGTGTACATAGCTTACCATTGCCCCCCCACCCCACTCCCATACATGCCCTCACCCCCCAATGTTTTGCATCCATTGGTTATTCTTATATGCATGCATATAAGTCCTTAGATTTTTAACACAATCCCAGCAAGTTATTTTGTGGGTATTGACAAACTGAAAAAGTTCATATAAAGACCTTGAATAGGTAGTGAGGTGGATGTTGCAATAACCTTGTGGCTGGCTTATAGAAGCTGTTACTGAAGATAAGATATAGCATCCTTGTAAAATGTGAAACATTTGTAGCCGGCAAGAAGTATTTCCTTCACTACAAACAACAACGCAATTTAGATTTGATTTTAATATAAGCATTTGCTGTCAATTAGTTGTAAATTTTGAGGTGTTTTCATCAATAATATTTGCTTCTAGGAATGGCAGCATGAGAGATCCCCTCCGCCTCTCCCCCTGAATCTTCAAGAAGGTAATCAACTATAACAAATTATTCCCTGCTCAATATAGAAGCACATCTGAGAGACCCAGAATTGAAGCAGCTAAAGCTGAACAACCGTGAATAAACCAAAGGGGCAGACACTCAACGCAGGAGCGGAAACCACAGGCATGGAAACATGGAACAGACTGATGAATCTCAGAGGGGAGGGGGGGAGGGCGGGAAGAGATTAACCAAAGATCTTATATATATGCATACTAGAGGCCTGATGCACTAGTGGGGTCCCTCGGCCTGGCCTGCAGGGATCGGGCTGAAACCAGCTCTCTGACATCCCCCGAGGGGTCCCAGATTGCAAGGGTGCAGGCCAGGCCGAGGGACCCAACCAGGCCTCTAGAACATCAATAATTACCCTAAACGTAAATGAAATGAATTCACCAATAAAGAGGCACAGAGTAGCAGAGTGTATAAAAACAAAACTGCCTTCAAAAGAAATATCTAAGCTGCAAAGACAAAGGCAGATTCAAAGTGAAAGGGTGGAAAATGACTCTCTAAACAAAAAAGCTCAATGACACATTAGAATTGACATAATTGACATTTACAGAACCTTTCATCAGATTATACATTCATCTCTATTGAACATGGAACATTTCCAAGGATAGGCCATATGTTAGGTTATAAAACTGGCCTCAATAAATTTAAGGATGAAATTACACCAAGCATATTCTCTGATCACAATGCTTTGAAATTAGAAATAAACTGCAAAAAGGAAGTAAAGAAATCCACAAATATGTCGAGATTAAACAACATACTACTAAAAAATGACTGGGTCACAGAAGAAATAAAGTGGGTTCAAAAGACATACAGTGGCCCTAACTGGTTTGGCTCAATGGGTAGAGCATCAGCCTGTGGATTGAAGGGTCCCAGGTTCGATTCCGGCCGGGGGCACATGCCTGGGTTGCGGGTTTGATCCCCAGTAGGGGGTGTGCAGGAGGCAGCCAATCGATGAATCTCTCTCATCATTGATGTTTCTCTCTCTCTCTCCCTCTTCCTTCCTCTCTAAAATCAATAAAATATATTTTTTTAAAAAAAGACCTACAGTGACAAATGAAAATGACAATACAACATATCAAGACTTATGGGATGCAGCGAAAGCAGTAATAATAGGGAAGTTTATATCATTGCAAGGCTATGTCAAGAAATAAGAGAAATCTCAATTAAACAATCTAACATTACATCTTAAAGAACTAGAAAAAGAAAAACAAAAGCAACCCAAAGACAACGGAAGGAAGGAAATAATGCCACCAAATTCAATAACTTAGAAGAAATGTGTAAGTTCCTAGAAATGTATAACCTTCCTAAACTAAATCATGAAGAACTGGAAAATCTAAATAGACCAATCAACAGTGAAGTAATTGAAACAACTATAAAAAAGGTCCCAAAAAATAAAAGTCCAGGACCAGATGGCTTCACCAGCAAATTCTACCAAATGTTCAAAGAAAATTTAAAACCTATCTTTCTCAAACTCTTCCAAAAAATTGAAGAGGCAATACTTCCTAACACATTTTATGAGCCAACATACCCTCATACCAAAACCTGGCAGGGATAACACAAAAAAGGAAAACTACCTACAGATATAAAAACCCTAAACAAAATACTAGCAAATCAAATACAACAATACAACAAAAAATTAATATATTGTGATCAAATGGGGTTCGTTCTAGGAGCACAAGGATGATTCAGCATACACAAGTCAATCAATATAATACACAACATCAACAAAAGCACAAATAAAACTCATATGATCTTGCTCTGGCTGGCGTGGCTAAGTGGTTAAAGCACTGGCCCATGTACCAAAGGGTCACCCATTCGATTAGCAGTCAAGGGCACATACCTGGGTCGCAGTTTCAATCCCCGGCCCTGGTCGGGGCACATGCAGAGGCAAACTATCGATGTGTCTCTCTCTCTCACACACGTTGATGTTTCTCTCTCTTTCCCTCTCCACCCCCTTCACATCCTTCCCTTCTACTCTCTCTAAAATCAATGGAGCCCTAGCCGGTTTGACTCAGTGAATAGAGCATCGGCTGCAGACTAAAGGGTCCCAGGTTTGATTCCAGTCAAGGGCACATGCCCAAGTTGCAAGCTTGATCCCCAGTAGGGGACATGCAGGAGGCAGCCAATCAATGATTTCCTCTCAGCACTGATGTTTCTATCTGTCTCTCCCTGTCCCTTCCTCTCTGAAATCAATAAAAAACATTTTTTTTAAAAAATATCCTCAGATAAAAATTAACCAAAAAATAAATAAATAAATAAAATAAAAATCATATGATCTTACTAATAAATGCAAAAAAGCTTTTGATAAGATAAACATCCATTTATGATTAAAGCACTAATAAATAAAATAGGAACAGAGGGAAAGTACCTCAACATAATAAAGACCACCTATATATATATATATATATATATATAAAAGCCTAAGCGACTGTCTGACCAGTAGCTATGACGCACACTGACCACCAGGGGGCAGATGCTCAACGCAGGAGCGGAAACCACAGGCATGGAAACATGGAACAGACTGATGAATCTCAGAGGAAAGGGAGGAGGGGGGAGGGCAGGAAGAAATTAACCAACTATCTTATAGGCATACTAGAGGCCCAGTGCATAGATTTGTGCAGTAACGTATCAGGATACAAAAGCAATGTACAAAAATCCACTGCTTTCCTATATGTTAACAGATTTGTGCACCGGTGGGGTCCCTCAGCCTGGCCTGCACCCTCTCAGGGGATGTTGGACTGCTGGTTTTGGCCCAATCCCCACAGGCCAGAGAAATAAATAAAAGGCATCCAGGAAGAAATAAAAATGTTACTTTTTGCAGATAACATGGTTCTGTATATAGAAAACCCTAAAGATCCCAGCAAAAAAAACACACAAAACTACTAGAAACAATGAAAAAATACAGTAACGTCACAGGATACAAAATCAATGTACAAAAATCCACTGCTTTCCTACATGTTAACAATGAAACGTCAAAGAAAGAAATAAGAGAACCAAGATGGTGGCGTAGGTAATCGTCAGTACTCGCTGCCTCCCAAAACCACATCAAAATTACAACTAACATACAGAACAACCATCATTCAGAACCGCTGGAAAGCTGGCTGAATTGAAGTCCTACAACTAAAGAACAAATTTCATCAAGACTGGTAGGAGGGGCAGAGCCACAGAACGGGCTGGTCTGACACTCATATGTGCATATTTTCTTAATTGGGGTGTCTGGGAGGGTGATACCTCCACTGCAGAAGCCTCCCATGAGAAGCAAGGATCCCAGCCCCACACCAAACCCCCCAGCCCAGGATTCCCAAGTTTGGAAGAGAAGTCTCCTTAACTTCAGGCTGTAAACACCGGCAGGGATTGTGGCTGAGTGACAATGGAGGCTGCTGGAGACCCATACAGCTCCTCTTAAAGGGCTGACTTACAAAGTTACACAGTCCCACTTCCTCTGAGCTCCAGTGCCGGGCAGTGGCTTTGGGGAATCCACTTTAATTCAGTGGACATAAGGGGAGGAACTGGACTGTCTGGCAACAGGGAAGGAACTCAGGGGTGGCTTTCTCCCAGACAGTGGTGCTCACAGGGATTATTGTTCCTATGCTGAGACCTCCCCTGTCCCAGAGCTGACTGGCAGCCATATCTGAGTTTCCATCAGACTGGCTCACACTGTTTGCTCTGCCCTGGAGATTCCCTGAGACCCCACTCCATCCAATTTGCAGCCCCACCCAAGTTGTTTGCAGTGGCTTTTCCTTATTAATAGCCTGTCCTGCTTCAGGCTTCAGACTTTGCTAAAATCTCTCAGACAAGCAGCAGCTGGCATCAGGTTGCCCCAAACCTATCAGTAAAAGGCTCAAGACCTGGCACTAGCACCAGCTTGCCTTGCTTTACAGCAGGGCCTCACCTGGGCACTTCCAAGCCCAATACAAAGAGCAGCCCTCTACAGACCTCTCTGTAGCTCCTGATGGGTGGCCCCAAGCAGTGGCTGACTTTGCACTTCCCAGAGGTCCCAGAGCCATTTTAATTCAGTGGACAGCTTCAGACCATGCCAGATTACAACTCTATATATCCACAAGCGACACACTCAAGGGGCAGATTCAACTAGCAACAAAGCCCCACTGAAGCAACTCCTGCTCCATAGGGGTGTCTCCTGCACAGCAGCTCTTCCACTGTAATCATAGCTGGTCCTCACAGCCAATTGGTCTAGACCTGAGTTCCTCCCAATGACGCCAACAGCAATCAGGGCTCAACTACAACAAGACTGTGCACACCACCCACACAGGGACTCACCTAGAGTGCCCAGCTCAGGTGACTGGGGAGGTTGAGCCACTGGGCCCTACAGGACACCTAATACACAAGGCCACTCTACCAATTCCAGGAGACACAGCAGCTCTACCTAATACATAGAAACAAACACAAGGAAGCAACAAAAATGTGGAGGCAAAAAAACACGTCACAAATGAAAGAAATGCAAGCAAGCAAACCATTAGACAACATTCAAAACAATGATTATAAGGTTATTCAAGGATCTTAATGAGAGCTTCAAGGGACTTAATGAGAGCTTCAAAGGACTTAGTGAGACTTTCAAGGATCTAAGTATGAATTTCAAAGACATGAAAAAGGACCAGTCAGAAATTAAGCATACACTAACTGAAATAAAGAAATCAATGATTTGGGATATGAGGAAGCAAACAATCACCAAGCAGAAGAGAAAAAGAAAACAGAATCCAAAAATATGAAGAGTGTAAGGAGCCTCTGGGACAAATTCAAGCATACCAACATTCACATCATGGGGGTACCAGAAGGAGAAGAGAGAGCGAGCAAGATATTGAATAACTATATGAAGAAATAATGACAGAAAACTTCCTCTATCTGGTGAAAGAAATAGACTTACAAGTCCAGGAAGCACAGATAGTACCAAACAAGAAAAAACCCAAAGAGGCCCACACCAAGACACATCATAATTAAAATGCCAAGGGCTGAAGACAAAGAGAATTTTTAAAAAGCAGCAAGAGAGAAGCAGTTAGTTACCTACAAGGGAGTGCCCATGATTGTCAGCTGATTTCTCAAGAGAAACTTTACAGGCCAGAAGAGAGTGGCAAGAACTATGAATAGTAAGGACCTACAACCAAGATTACTCTACCCAGCAAAGCTATCATTTAGAATTGAGGGTCAGATAAAGAGCTTCACAGACAAGAAAAAGCTAAAGGAGTTCATCACCACCAAACTAGTATTACATTAAATGTTGAAGGGTATTCTTTGAGAAGAAGAAGGAGGCCCTGGCTGGTTTGGCTCAGTGGATAGAGCATTGGCCTGTGGACTGAAGGGTCCCGGGTTCGATTCTGGTCAAGGGCACATTCCCGGGTTGCCGTTTTGATCCCCAGTGGGGGGCGTGCGGGAGGCAACCAATCAATGATTCTCTCTCATCACTGATGTTTCTATCTCTCTGTCCCTCTCCCTTCCTTTGTGAAATCAATAAAAATATATTTTTAAAAAAAAAAAGAAGAAAAAAAATGAAAAAAGGCAATAAATACGTATCAACAATTGAATCTAAAAATCAAAATAAATAAGAAATCTAATGAACAAAATAAAATGATGAATAAAATATAATCAGAGGCATGGAAACCTATAAGAGACTGACAAATCTCCAAGGGAAGGAGTTGAGGGGTGGGAAGAGATTAACCAAAGATCTTTATGCTTATATGCATTACCTATGGATAGAGACAATAGGGTGGTTAAGCCTGGGGCAGGGCAGGAACTGGGTGGCAGGGGACAATGGGGGGAAAAAACGGGGACATTTGTAATCTTCTCAACAATAAAGATTAAAAAAAAAGGAACGAAAATCATTCCTTTTGCAATTGACACAAAAATAAAATACCTAGGAATAAACTTAAAGAATTTGAAGGACCTATATACTGAAAACTACACGGCATTATTAAGGGAGATTGAAAAAGACACAAAGAAATGGAAAGACATTCCAATTTCATGAACTGGAAGAACCAACATAGTTAAAATGGCCCCATTAGCCAAAGCAACATACACATTTAATGCACCCCCATCAAAATCCAAATGACAGTTTTTAAAGAAATAAAACAAAAAATCATCAGTTTTGTATGGAACTGCGAAAGACCCTGAATAACCAAAGTATCCTGAGAAAAAAGAACAAAGCCGGAGGTATCACACTACCTCAGTGGTCGGCAAACTGTGGCTCGCGAGCCACATGCGGCTCTCTGGCCCCTTGAGTGTGGCTCTTCCACAAAATACCACGTGCGGGCACGCATGTACAGTGCGATTGAAACTTCGTGGCCCATGCACAGAAGTCGGTTTTCGGTTCTCAAAAGAAATTTCAATTGTTGTACTGTAGATATTTGGCTCTGTTGACTAATGAGTTTGCCGACCACTGCACTACCTGATTTCAAATTACGCTATAGAGCTATGATAATCAAAACAGCATGATATTGGCAGAAAAATAGACACACAGATCAATGAGACATAATTGGGAACCCAGATATGAAACCACATGTATATAGATAAACTTTTGACAAAGGAGCCAGTAGCACACAATGGAGTAAAGAAAGCCTCTTCAATAAATGGTGCTGGGAAAATTGGAAAGCCACATGCAAAAGAATGAAACTGGATTACAGTTTGTCCTCTAGTGCAAAAATTAACTCAAAATGGATCAAAGCTAAACACAAGATCTGAAACAATAAATTACAAAAAAGAAAACATAGGTACTAAACTTATGACCTTGGTCATAAAGAACATTTTATGAACTTGACTCCAAAGGCAAGTAAAAAAAGGCAAAAATAAATGAATGGGACATATCAATCTAAAAAGCTTCTGCACAGCAAAAGAAACCAACAAAACATAGGCAGCAGATTGAATGGGATATATCTGTAAACAATAGCTTCGACAAAGATTTAATATTCAAACTATATAAAGAACACATAAAACTCAATATGAAACAAACAACCCAATTAAAAAATGGGCAGAGTACATGAACAGACACCTCTCCCAAGAAGACATACAAACAGCCAACAGATAAATAAAAAGATGTTCAACCTCACTAGCAATTAGGAAATGCAAATCAAAACTACAGTGAGATATCATCTCACACCTGTTGGAATGGCTATTATCAACAAGACAGTAACAAGTAGAGAAGTTGTGGAAAAAAGGGAACCTTCATTCACTACTGGTGGGAATGTAGACCAGTATGGCCACTATGAAAAACAATCTGGTGGCCGAAACCGGTTTGGCTCAGTGGATAGAGCGTCGGCCTGCGGACTGAAGGGTCCCGGGTTCGATTCCGGTCAAGGGCACGTGCCTTGGTTGCGGGCACATCCCCAGTGGGAGGTGTGCAGGAGGCAGCTGATCGATGTTTCTCTCTCATCGATGTTTCTGGCTCTCTATCCCTCTCCCTTCCTGTCTGTAAAATATCAATAAAATATATTTAAAAAAAAAAAAAAAACAATCTGGTGATTCCTCAAAAAATTAAGAACAGAGCTACCACATGACCCAGCAATCCCTCTCCTGGGTATGTACACCAACAACTCAAAAACATGTATTCGCAAAAAAAACACATATGCACCCCTATGCTCACCTCAGCATTATTCAGTGCCAAGACATGGAGACAACCAACGTGTCCTTTGATAGAGGATTGGATAAAGAAGATGTGGTACATATATACAATTGACTACTACTCAGCCACAGAAAATACAAAATACTGCCATTTGCAAGAACATGGATGGACCTTGAGAACATTATGCTAAGTGAAATAAGTTAGGCAGAAATAGCTAAGAACCAAATGATTTCACTCATATTTGGGATATAGAATTGAAACTCATGGACACAAACAACAGTGTGGTGGTTGCCAGAGGGTAGGGGATAAAAGGAGATTAGTAAATGGTAACGGGAGATGATCTGACTTTGGGTGGTGGGCACACAGTGCAATATAAAGATCTTATAACGTAGAAATCCACACCTGAAACCTAACCTATATGATCCTATTAACCAATGTCATCCCAACATCTCTATATATATAAAAACCTAAGCAACCAAGCGACCGAATGACCCGTCGCTAGACGCGCCCTGACCACCAGGGGGCAGACGCTCAACGCAGGAGCTGTCCTCTGCTGGTCAGTACACTCCCAACAGTGGGAGCGCCACTCAGCTGACCATTGGGCACCAGACACCGGGCTCATGGCTGGCGAGTGCAGCTGCAGTGGTGCAAGCCTCTCCCGCCTTGGCAGTGGTAGGTGCCTGGCCCGGGCTTGGGCTCCTCCCCGGCCACCTGCCGCTTCCGGCACTACTACATCCCTCAGGGGATATCGGACTGTAGGTTTCAGCCCGATCCCCGCAGGCCAGGCTGAGGGACCCCACTGGTGCATGAATCCATGCACTGGGCCTCTAGTATTTAATATAAAAAAGAATAAAAAAATAATAAAGATCTGAATAGCCAACACAATATTGAATACAGTATTAAAGGAGAATGAAGTTAGAGGGCTGTTACTATTTGACTTCAAGACTCACTATAAAGCTACAATAATCAATACTAGTATTGTAGTATTAGCAAAAGAACAGATAAGTAGGTCAATGAAACAAAACAGAAAGTTCACAAAATAGACCTTTACAAAGAGTCAACAGATCTTAGATAATAGAGCAAAAACACTTCACTAGCAAAAAGGTGGTCTTTTCAACAAATGCTGCTGGAACAAGTAAACACAGATATAAAAACAAACCCCCCCCCCACACACACACACACACAAAGATTCTAGATACAGACCTTACATAGACCTAAGGGTAAAATACAAAACAGTAAAACTCCTAGAAGGGAACACAGGAGAAAATGTAGGTGAACATAGATTTGGTGATGACTTGGTAGATACACCACCAAAATCACAACCTGTAAAGAAGAAACGGTCTTTTTGTGTAAGAAGATGGACTTCATTAAAATGAAAACGTCAGTGCCGAAACCGGTTTGGCTCAGTGGATAGAGCGTCGGCCTGCGGACTGAAAGGTCCCGGGTTCGATTCCGGTCAAGGGCATGTACCTTGGTTGCAGGCACATCCTCAGTGGGAGGTGTGCAGGAGGCAGCTGATCGATGTTTCTCTCTCATCGATGTTTCTAGCTCTCTATCCCTCTCCCTTCCTCTCTGTGAAATATCAATAAAATATATTTAAAAAAAAAAAAAAAAAAAAAAAAAAAGAAAACGTCAGCTCTGAGAAAGACACTGTTAGGAGGATGAAATGACAAACCACAGACTGGGATAAAATCTTTATAAAACATATATCTTTTTAAAAAAAGTATCCAACATATGCAAAGAAGTCTTAAAAATCAACAATAAGTAAACAAACAGCCCAATTAAAAAGTGGGCAAAATATATGAAGAGATACATCCCACAAAGAAAATGGACACATCCCACATAAGCATATGAAAGTATTCTCAAAATATTTCATTAGAGAATGGCAAATTAAAACAATAATGGGAAATCATATATACATCAGAATGGCAAAAATCTGAAACACTGTTAATACCAAGAGCTGATAAGGATTTGGACCACCATTCATTGCTTGTGTGAATACAAAATGATACAGCCACTGAAAACAGTGTAAAAGTTTCTTACAAAATCCAACATATTCTTACCATATGATCCAGCAATCACACTCCTTGGTATTTATCAAAAGTAGCTGAAAACTTATGGTCTACCCAGAAACCTGCACATGGATGTTTATTAACGCCTTTACTCACAATCATCAAAATTTGAAAGTGGCCAAAATAAAGAGAAAAATAAACTGTGGTACATTGAGACAATGGAACATTAATCAGCACTAAAAAGAAATGATGTATGAAGGCATGAAAATCCATGGAGCAAACTTACATGCATATTAATAAGTGAAAGAAGTCAACCTGAAAAGGTTACATACTGTACGTTTCCAACTATATGACATTCTGGAAAAGGCAAAACTATGGAGACAATAAAAAATTCAGTGGTTGCCAGGGTTTCAAGAGGTGAGAATGAATAGGTGGAAGATAAGATTTTTAAGATAATCAGAGTATTATGTGTGTATGTGTCTGTCTGTCTGTCAGTCAGTCAGTCAGATTCTGTGTGTCTGTGGGACTTCCTATGCCTCTGTTTTTGTCTCTATTTCTGTGTCCCGGGGCCTGTGGAACTCTCTCAGACTCCAATGAACTCTGTGCCTGTGTTGGACTCTGTGTCTCTGCTTGGCTTACCCGAGTGGAAGGGAGGGAGGAAGAGAGAGAGAGAGAGAGAGAAAGAGAGACAGAGAGAGAGGGAGACAAAGAGACAGAGATGTGAGAGAGACATATCGTCTGGCTGCCTCCAGCATGTGGGGAACCGAGCCTGCAACCAACGTACGTCCTTGACCCCAATCGAACCCAGGACCATTCAGTCCGAGGGCCAACACTCTATCCACTGAACCAAACAGGCCAGGCCTCAATTTCCATTCTTGAGCATAGAAGGTCTAGAAGGATACAACAGGCTGATAACACTGTGTTGGGCAAAAAGTCGCAACAGAAAATGGGAAATTTTTTCTTATTCACATAGATTAGCATTATTTCAACAATTATGGTAAGCTAATTATACTTTTTACTTACAAAAGAAAAAATTACAGAATAGTTATAAGCCGTCAAAATACACACGATTTGAAATTCAGTAAAAGCTAGTCACATTAAACTCTATCCTCATAGGCAAAGCAATAAAATGCAATGAGAACAACCCACGGGAAATAAATTATTGTGCTACTTGCATTTCTGATCCCCTTCGTTGAGTAGTGTAGAGAGCGGTTATAGGGTTAAGCCTGGGACTGACCTGCTGGCAAAGCCCTCTTAGCATAATTAAGCTTGATCTTGTGGCTGCTCCCTAGATCTTTCCTGGGTAGCTAATGGGCTGTGGGAGGTGCAGCAAGTGCTGCCAAAACAAGTGAAACTTACAAGAACATTGTAAATTACCTTGTTTACCTCTGACTATAAAATAAAAGCACCACTTGCAGTCTGGATCTGCTCTAGGGTCTCAGTCACCCACAGAAGATCCACCTAGACCCAGCTTACTTTGTCTTTTCTTCATCCTTCGCCCACCCTCCCCCTCAGGCTCGCAGAACCCTTGGCTGTGCTGGCGCAGCACAGAGTAGTACATGATACATTCATTATTGTTCACTGTAATTAGGTTGAATCCTTCAATATCTGCCCACCAAAAGATCTGAACAACCCTTGACAAGAAGTCAAGCCAAACATTTGAGGATTGGGAATAAACTTGACCTGACTTCTACTTGGTCAACTTCCAATCATCAACTCCAGAATAACATGGTGCTACTGGGACATTCTAAGACAGGCTATTTTAAGATGGCCCTCCTAATCTATACCTCTCATCCATGTTTTAGTCAAACTTGGATATTCTACAACCCAATGCACACTGGCTTGAACAAAAAAGAATATCAATCTTCTAAACATGTTCCTTGAAGTAAGGAGTAAAATAGAGCTTTCAAAAATTTTATGGCAAGAGTCCCTCTCTCCATTTCTCAGTGCTGGCTGTATCCTCAGAACCCATACTGCCTCAGGTGGTTGCTGCAGCAACAGACCCTTCTTATTCTTAGGCTCACATCTCACAGTTATGACATCATTCTATATGTGAAATCTTAGGAAAAGTCTCAAACTCTGGACAGGAGAACTGAAAGGATCTGAGTGACCTGTCCCTAGGAAACTGGAAGTGGAGCCAGCTCCACAGCTACATGGACTTAGATTAGATAAAAGGTGGATCCTCAACAAAAGGCCAATGTATTCTATCTATGACTATATTGTCCGTTCAGAAGCCATTAGCCACAAGTACCTATGGAGTACCTGAAACATGGCTAGACCCACTAAGATGAGACGTACTCTGGATTTTGAAGACTTAGTACAAAAAAAATATAAAATAACCCCAAATTTTAATATTTATTACATGTTAAAACAATATTTTGGGTAAAATAAATTATATTAAAAAATATATGGCAAAGGGAGCGTGGGATACACCAAGAAAGTAAACAATTTCACTGGCACACCAATTTAGATTAAACTGAATTGTCTACGTTTTACTAATTCCAAAATCATGACCAATTAGGAAAAGGTGAAATCATAGCTAGCACAATTTACAAAGATGTGTTTTAAAATTCTCCATAATAAAATTATTCCTAATTAAAAAAACATTTCGAGAAAAGGATGTGAAAGACCAATCTACTTTCAATTATTCCTTCTATAAATGATATATATTAACCTAGAGACTATTTGTTCGAAAATAATAAATCAGTAATGGCTGAAAGCAGACATAAGGAATAGGAATAGAAATAGTGAATGTGAAACAAAAAGCTACAAGTTTCCCTTGCAAATCCTACTTTTAGAATATATATTTATAAGAACTCTTTACATTATATCAATTATTTTAGGATTTTACTTTTGTGAGACTTTATACAACAAAACAGTCAACAGAAATGCATTTTTTATTAATTACAAAAATGAGTAAGAGTACCCTAACACAGTAATACAAATAGATAAGACAGCACTGCAGATAGATAACTAAATAATTGTATCATAATGCTTTAACTGATAGGCTTTAAAATGCAGTGGTATCCTGAAAGATGAAACCTGACTCGGGAATCATGAAGAGAAATTTAAGCTGAGATTTATAGCAGGGCTTGGAGCAAGCGACTGATGGGGACAGGGGCATGCTCAGTTTGAGATACCTTTGTAAAATGTGAACGTGGAGGGATCTACTGACTAGAGCTTTTTCAGAAAAGCCAAAACATTCAAGAAACAAATAAATATAATAAATATTGCCCATGAAAAGAACGAAAAAAAACTGAGAAATTACTACTGGTTTGGCAAGAGATCATTAGTGACCTTATTTTTATAAAATGGTAGGAAAATTCAGACCAATTAATGAATGAAAAAGTGAGAAAGTACAGACAGCAACTACTAATTACTCTCTCAAAAAGTAATGGAGCCATTGGCTGACGCAAATCAGAGCAAGATTTGTCTGTTTGTTTAAGACAGATATTTGAGTAGGTTTAGTGCTGCAAATAAGAAGCCAATGAAGAGGGAAGAGTTTGAAAAGGAGAGATGACACACATTAGTTCCTAAGAACCTGAAAGCATCAGCTCTGAGCAGGAAGGAGAAATACTACCTACTCTAAAATAAAGCAGTGAAATGAGTGAAGAGTGAAGGAAAGGCATGGAAAATTAGAAGTTGAGAGAGTGAACTCTCATCGGTAAGTGTAAGCTTCTTTGTAGAGAATGAAGCAATTTATTCTCTTAAGAAAACAGGAATGTTTGCTTCGTAGAAGGGAAGAAGCAGCTGACTAAGGACTGTCCAGCAGTCCTGAAGTTCCAGCTCTATAGGCCACAAATCTGAGCAGAAAATAATCTACATGGTTATATGATTTCCCCCCAGTAAGTTTAATATTTAAAAAAAGTGATCAATCCAAGAGTGAAGGTTAGGGCAGGTTTATAACAGAAGAACAAATCAAGAGGTATGAATTTCTTTGTGAAGAGTCTTAGAAAATCATTAATTATAACTCCAAGTATCTTTATAAATTCAAAAGTGTAAGGTGTAATGGAATTCTGTTTCTCAAATTCAACAGCAGAAATAATCAAGAAAGAGGAAACCAAGATGGCGGCATAGGTAAACACCTAAACTGCTGCCTCGCACAACAATTTCAAAACTACAACTAAAAGACAGAACGGACACCATCCAGAACCAAAGGAAAGCTGGCTGAGTGAAAATTCTACAACTAGAAGGAAAGAGAAAAGCTCACAGAGAATTGGAGGTACGGCAAAGGGTCTTTGTGCGCGCAGAGAGGAAAGGCGGCTGAGAGCAAGGCTGACTTTCTCTGGTGGAAGGGGGAAGGAACCCCAGTTCTGACTGCACTGAACCCCAGTTCTGACTGCACTGAACCCCAGTTCTGGGCGAGCCCCTGGGGACCCACGCTCTTACGGGGGGAGTCTGGACTCTCGGGCAGAGACTCGGGAGCTGGGGAAGGCAGAAGTCTGAAGGCCCGACGTGCCAGTGCGCACAAAGGCTGCGGAGGTTGCCACAGGCTTTCCCTAGTGGAAGGGAGTCGGAGGCTCCTGACCGCACTGGGCCCCAGTTCTGACTGCACTGAACCCCGGTTCCAGGCGAGCCACTGGGGACCCACGCTCTTGTGGGGGGAGTCTGGACTCTCGGGCGGAGATTCGGGAGCCGGGGAAGGCAGAGGTCTGCGCGTGAGCACAAGGGCAAGGCTGCCAGGAAGCCAAGACTGTCTGCTCCGCCCTGAGACTCCACCCCATCCAAGCCGAGCACAGAGGCTATTGCAATTTGGCAAGTCTAATCCTATAAGGCTGTCTCCAGCACCGAACATCTCCCAGCATAGATGCAGCTGATCCTTACAGCCAACTGGCCTGGAGGTCAATTCCTCCCAGTGATACCAACAACAATCAAGACTTAACTACAACAAGGCTGTACACACAGTCCACAAAGGGGTGCACCAAGAGTGTCCACCTCAGGTTAACTGGGGAGGCAGACCCACTGGGCCATATAGGAAACCTAGCACACAAATTTACCCTACCAACTCAGGGAAGCAGTGAAAATGCAGCGTCAAAGAATCAGATCACAAACGAAAGAAATGGAGGAAAACAAATGACTGGATATAGAATTCAAAACCACGGTTATAAGGCTTTTTAAGAATATCCTAGAAAAGGCCAATAAATATAACGAGACCCTCGAAGATATGAAAAAGGACCAACTAGAAATTAAACATACTCTGACTGAAATAAAAAATATTATACAGAGACCGAAAAACAGACTAGAGGAACACAAGAATCAAGTCAAAGAATTGAAATACAAAGAAGCAAAAAACACTCAACCGAAAAAGCAAAAAGCAAAAAAATAAATCCAAAAAGTTGAAGATAGGGTAAGAAGCCTCTGGGACAACTTCAAGCGTACCAACATCAGAATTATGGGGGTGCCAGAAGAAGAGAGAGAGCAAGATACTGAAAACCTATTTGAAGAAATAATGACCGAAAACTTCCCCCACCTGGTGAAAGAAATAGACTTACAAGTCCAGGAAGCGCACAGAACCCCAAACAAAAGGAATCCAAAGAGGACCACACCAAGACACATCATTATTAAAATGCCAAGAGCAAAAGACAAAGAGAGAATATTAAAAGCAGCAAGAGAAAAACAGTTAATTACCTACAAGGGAGCACCCATACGACTGTCAACTGACCTCTCAACAGAAACTATGCAGGCCAGACGGGAGTGGCAAGAAATTTTCAATGTGATGAATAGCAAGAACCTACAACCAAGATTACTCTACCCAGCAAAGCTATCATTCAGAATTGAAGGGCAGATAAAGAGCTTCACAGATAAGAAAAAGCTGAAGGAGTTCATCACCACCAAACCAGTATTATATAAAATGCTGAAAGGTATTCTTAAAGAAGAGGAAGAAGAAAAAAGTAAAGAGAAAAATTATGAACAACAAATACATATCTATCAACAAGCGAACCTAAAAATCAAGTGAATTAAAAACCTGAGGAACAGAATAATCTGGTGAATATAATAGAATCAGGGGCATAGAAAGGGAGTGGACTGATAATTCTCAGGGGGAAAGGGGTATGGGGGGTTCATGAAGAGAATGGACAAAAATCATACACCTATGGATGAGGACAGTGGGGGAGAGGTAAGGGCAGAAGGTGGGGTGGGAAATGGGTGGAGGGGAGCTATGGGGGTAAAAGGAGAAATAATTGTAATAATCTGAATAAAGATTTATTTAAAAAAAAAAGAAATAATCAAGAAAGAAGTTAACAGACATGATTTAACAGTTCTAACTGTAAAACTAAGGCTACAAAAAAAGTACACTGTTCTTTGAGAAAAATCAAGAACTAAATATTTGTAATATGTAAATTTTTAAGACATTTGTATGAAACTCAGAAACATTTCTGCCTGAAATCTACAAAGAAAAAAAAAGCGAAACATTTCTTCCTGTGGCCATCTTTGCCTTTAATCCATAATTGCTAGAAAACATTTCTAGCTTTATCAGGAGGAAGTGAATTAACCTAACATTAGGAGTCCCAACCCATATATTATTACTGAGGATGGATGGGGACACTCCTCCACTCTCCTTTGAACTTGTGTTCTTTTCCTTGTTCCTTTAACCCCACCGCAGCCCCAATCCTTAGCTCTTAGGATAGAATATCCAAGATAGCCAAAGTCATACTCACTATACTGGTAAGGTAGGCCATAAGGTAGAGACCTTGTCTATCTAATTTATTGCCTGTTCCCAGCAACTAGAATAATGCACGGCATTTAATAGCTATTCAACAAATATTAATTTCTTCTAAAAGTATTCATGGATCTTCAACATTTTTATTTACCTCAAAGTCACATTCGTAAGTCTGTATTCCCATAGGTCAGAGAGACAGAAAAAAATGTCTGGGAGGTAGGGGTTGGGGGGTGTGAGTATTGTCAGAGAAGGAAGGAACTTGCACTCTTCTGTCTCATTGGCATTAGCGGTAGAAAAACCTAAAAAGGAGTGCATGCACATTACATATTATAAGAAGTTGTGGCTGAGAGTGGCAGTAGCAATAAAGAGAGAAACTTATCAATTCCTGAAATGGCAGAAGATGAAGGTTTGATGATTAGACCAGCCTGGAAACAAATTATCTCAAATTCAGAGGTGTTGACACCAAAGAGAGGTTCATAGAAAACCCTAGCTCTCCAAGCTTCAAACTCTAAAAACTTGAGAGCTTCTGGCTCTTCACACCTCAGGGTCTCCATTCTTAACTTATTCAGGCCTCCAGCGATAGTAAGCTGAGTAAATAAAGGTGCTCCCTCCACATGAAAGGTGATAGGAGTAAAAAGAGTAGAACTCTATTCATGCTACCAAAACTGGGAGTGTGAGGGAATAGGTGTGTATTGGCCTCAAATTTGAATTTCCAATGCTTTTTCCCACAAATATACTGTGATACATGGAAATTAGATTTTCCACATACTATTAAAATAAACTGAAATGACTATATGCTTGAAAAAGAATACTTCTAGTCACTATTTTTCATATATCAGGTATTGTGTGTATCAAAGAATGGTTCTGACTTTTCCTGTACCTCATTTCCTTCTCTGCTCCTCACAGATTTTTTAACGAGAATACGTAAGGAGCTTAGTTAGGACAGAGCCTGGCTTAAAATGACATAAAATACTAACTCATTTTTTAGATCTGTTAAAAGTTTCTGTAATTTTCAAAAAGTATATTTGCTCCTACTTTTTTAGTACTGTTTTCATAAATTTTTTTGTCTACCTCAAAGACAACTGTATAGAGTTAAAATAGTAAAAATTATTATTTTTAAAGACTAGTACATGAACTGACCGTTGTGAATTTTGTATTAATTTAATTTATAAATTCAATATGTTTAAAACAACCTTATCTTTCAAAGTTACCTGGCTTTCTAAAAACTTTACCTATAACTTGCTTTACCCATCACAATATCGTCACCATCTGAAAAGGCTATTTGTTATTTTACTCAACTTTTCTTTAGATTAATCATGAGTGCTCCATTAAATTGTCACCTTTTAATGTAACGTGCTGTAAGAGTTGGATATGCAATGAGAGGTATGTGCAACCTCAATGACATTCTGGGACAAGACAAATGTAATCAGTTAATTTTTAACAGTAGTGAAACGCGGAATTAAAATGAAATGCTTTGTTTTCCTCTGGGCAGTATGCAAAGGTGACTTCACGAGTTCTTGTCCAGGTGGACGAGAAGAATGAAGCCATGAACAAAAGGTGGTATAGGAAAAGGTGGAAATTTATTGGGAAACAAGCACAGACTCCCACATGGGGAGAGGGAAAGAGACCCTCTAAGTCCCTAAAAAACTTCCATATATTCTAATGAATACATACCATTAGATTAAATATAAGTGAAAATGTCTGTACTATTCTCACAAATCAATACCATGAGTACAAGATAACAAGCCACTGATGGCTTAAGTCATTTACCCAAACTCCACCAGCCTTTCCTAGATGAGAACACAAGTTCAGACAAACTCAGTGACCTGCCTAAGGACATTCAGCAGTAACTTCCCAATGATCATTTAAAACTTAAGTCATGTTTTACTTGTTAATTTACTTAACCACGTGTAAGTCTTATAAATATGCCTGAAGTGTCTGTTATAGTAAACACGCACATCACTCAGAATATTCTGCAGCTCACTCTTGTGTGGCAAAATGACAACTGGTAAAGGATGTATTGGCAGACCCACATTCTAGATAAATTTCCTTGTATAGAAGATCCACAAAAATGCTGTCAGAAGTATACCAACCTCCCCCTCTTCCCTCACCGATCACCATCAAATTCCTTCATAGGAGGACTTCACAGAATGTCAGGGGATTTCTAGGATATACTAAGATGTGTTTACCATACTCAATTTGAATAATTTAGACAGGAAAGACAACTGTTCTCGTGGGTTGAATTGACTTTTGTCTTTAAATCTGGACTATACCTTGCCTACTTAAGGACTTTTGAAGAGAAAACTCCATTATTTCTTCTCATTCTTGAGTACTCTGCTTCCATCTGAGACAGAAAATTGTACATTTTCTTTTGACCAACCTTCTCTCTCTCTCTCTTTCGAATGCTCTCAAGTTAATCTTCTTTTTCAAGTCCCAACTCCTTCCTGCTCAATTCTGCTTCTTTAGCCAATTCCTGAGCCATCCTTTTCCTAGCATTCATCTTTTGCTTCAATTCTCTGAGAAAGGCATTACAGGATGGGACCACACCAGCATCAACAGCTTGCTGAATAATGTTCCTTATCCTGGTTCCTCTGTATATTGCACATATAACACGGACTCCAAGGCCTGATCCATGTCCCCACTGAAGTCCAGATAGGCCTATTTAATATCAGCCAGCTCTTCTTTGTCTTCTTGAAAGCTTGAATGTCTTATAGAGATATTGTTTTTAAAGAGTAACCTCCAATATATCTCCCAGTCCTAATCTTGGTTGAGCACACATCAGAAACCTCATCCACTCTCCCTGCTTGTCATACACGGCTCTCTGCCACTCAGAATGCAATACTTTCCCAAGAATCTGGAAGTTGCAGCTGGCATCCTCCTTGTTGTCATCATCCACCTGGTCTAGGTGCAATTGCAAGGACACCTTGTGGTAGCCGTGTGGGACCGTGCATCTCAGGGCACACCCGACACTGGGTAAAGGTAGGTGATGGCGAACACTTCCTTATACAGCTAGTTTAACCAATCAATCACAGCTAGTAAGATGTGACTGGAGCTTTTTACTCTTCTTGAAACTTTTACAATTAATAATTAGAGACTACTTCTAAACTTTCAGAAAAAAATTCTTTTTTAACTTCTGGGTCAGCACCACTCCTGATATCTTATCTCCACATAAATTTCATTAGAGGACTAAAACTAAAATATTAATTTCTCCCAAACCTCCATCCTCTCTGCTTAATTATAAATAATTATTATTATATTATCAATCTATTTCTGCCCTCACGATGTACCAACAAGCTATAACAGCAAATTTTACTGTGTACTTACTATGTGCAATATTCTAGGATAAGTGTTTCTTATGCATTATTTCATTTAATATAACAAATCTATGAGCTAGGTACTATTACACCATTTCCAGATGAGGAAAACAGTATGTAATGATGGAAAAAGCAAGGATTCAAACTATATTCTTAACCACTACATGTAATTCCCATTACTATTACCTTATTACATCTGCCTCAAAAGAACATTATTTCTTATTCACCTATTTAGGAAATATTGGCAGGGGAAAGCCCCACCTCCACCCCTTTCTATTTCCACTACACCCTCCCTACTTTGCCACAGATTCCTTTTCCTTTAAAGTCTTTGCCATAGGTTATCTCCTGGTAGACACCTATATATTCTGATTTCTCTATGTTCTATAAATTCTGAATTTCAACACATGATACTAACTCTATGTTTCCTTGTGACCCAGAAAAGGAAGTCATTTTTCCCCCTGAAAAGGATTATTTGCTATAGTTCACTGAATATAACTAAAGCACCTTCCTATATCTTTTCCTGATTATGCAAAATTCACAATCATGATAGGTTCATTTGGTTAATCTGGAACAGACTACACTCTGTTTTATAAATACTTTTCTCCTCAATTCAACTCAACATTTACTGAGTACTAACATAAGAAACACATGGAAAAGAAGGAAACCAGATGGCTAGACAGTTTTTCTGTAAGTCACTCAAAATATCAACATTCCTACTATGTAAAAAACATTTAACATCTGTGCTAGCCAGTTTGACTCAGTGGATAGAGCATCGGCCCAAGGACTGAAGGATCCCGGGTTCAATTCCAGTCAACAGCAGGTAACTCAGTTGCAGCAGGCTCTATCTCTGGCCCTAGTCAGGGCATGTGCTGGAGGGAGGCAACCAATCAATCGATGTTTCTCTCTCTCTGTCTCTCCCCATCCCTTCCACTCTCTCTAAAAATCAATGGAAAAATATCCTCCGGTGAGGATTAACAACAACAACAAAAAACCATATTTAACACCAAGAAAAACATTAATATACTAATAAAAATGGGCAAAAGACATAAACAAGTATTATATGGGTAAAGAAATTATATGGGGGCACAAGAAATCATCAATATCCATAGCAATAAGAAATAATTATTAAAAAGATAAAATCCAGCACAAGAAATCATCAATCTCCATAGTAATAAGAAATAATTATTAAAAAGATAAAATACAATTTTTTATCTATCAAATTGCTAAAGGTCAAATAAAATTACTATAAATGCTAGTTCAAATACACGATAAGCACTGTACTATTTTTTTTTTTTAAAGAAGGTAAAGTTAATGTTTTAGTTTCTTGGCATAGATTTAAGGTCAAGCACCATTTTTGGTCCTAACCTACTTCTACAGCTTCATTTTCTACAGATCTACCACTTCCCCCAACAGTTATGCCTCTCAATTCACACAATATTTTCATCATAACATGGAATTTTTTTTCTATGTTTTTATTGATTTCAAAGAGAGGAAGGGAGAGGGAAAGGAGAGAAGCATCAGTGATAAGAGAGAATCATGGATAGGCTGCCTCTTGCACATACACTATTAGGGATCAAGCCCACAACCTGAGTATGTGCCCTGACTGGGAATCGAACCATGACCTCCTGTTCATAGGTCGATGCTCAACCACTGAGCCACACTGGCCAGGGTAGAACATGGAATTATTGAAAGCTAGTTGGGATTTTTTTGTGTGTGTCTTAAATAATTTTATTGCAATCTAATTGACATACTGTACATTCACCCATTTAGAGTGTACAATTCAACTGGTTTTAATGTATTTGCAGTTATGCAACCATCTTCAAATTGAATTTTAGAGCACTGTCATCACCACAAAAAGAGCCTCGTCTCATTAACAGTCAATCTTTACTTACAACCCCCTCTCCAAGTCTGTAGCTAGGGCTCTTAAATTGTGTGTGGAAAGAAAAGCAGAAAATGGAAAGACTGGTCAAGTAAGGCCTTACTAATGAATAAAGCAACATTCAAATTGAGACCTATTGGATGAGAAGTTAGCCTTTTAAATCAGGTGCATGTGTATCTGTGTGTATGTGTGTGCTGGGAGTGCAGATGTTTAAGTCCAGGGAAGCAGCATGTTTAAGGTAGAGAAGTGCGATGGCGTATGTAACAATTCAAAAGGCCAATGTAACTAAAGTTTGGTGAACAATCAGAAAAATGGCAAAGATGGGATTGAAGAAATGGGCAGGCAGTGTGGCCCCACAGATCAAAGAAACAGGAGGTTCAAGGTATAATGGAGGAAAAGCAAGTATTAATTTGATTATAGTACTAGGGTAATAAAAAACATTTCCACATAACCCTCAGATATAAAATTTTAATTAAATTTTAGGGAGAGAGAATATGTGTGGTTGAGGACAGAAGGAAGCTAAGACCATGTTCAATCAGAACGTGCCCACTTAAATCTCTTTAATGCTAGAGTTAGGGTTTTTGTTTTTTTAATATATTTTTATTGATTTCAGAGAAGAAGGGAGAGGGGGAGAGATAAAAACATCAATGGTGCCCTAACTGGTTTGGCTCAGTGGATAGAGCGTCGGCCTGTGGACTGAAGGGTCCCAGGTTCGATTCCGGACAAGGGCATGTACCTTGGTTGCGGGCACATCCCCAGTAGGGGGTGTGCAGGAGGCAGCTGATCGATGTTTTTCTCTCATCGATGTTTCTAGCTCTCTATCCCTCTCCCTTCCTCTCTGTAAAAATCAATAAAATATATATTTAAAAAACAACAACACATCAATGGTGAGAGAGAATCATTGATTAGCTGCCTCCTGCACAACCCCTACTGGGGATTGAGCCCGCAACCCATGCATGTGCTCTTGACAGGAATCGAACCTGGGACCCTTTAGGCTCCAGGCCGATGCTCTATCCACTGAGCCAAACCAGCTAGGGCTGCTAGAATCAGTTTGCAAAAAAATTCTGCTTTTCAAAAACCACAGATTATAAAGGAGGTAGCACTGGCTCCAAAATCTTACTCTGAAGATCTAAAAGCTATTGGCAGTAGAGCTTTTCTTTCACCCATCATGTTCCCTAATGATAATTACTTTAATAAATACACTAATTTCTTTTCAGCTTTTCTGCTAAAAGCCAACCATGTACCAGGTACAGTTTATTCAATGCAATTTCAGGTAAGATTTTTGATCCCACACTTTTAGAATTAATATATAAACCTACCATAAATTTCCTTGTATGTTAAGACATTATAACATTAAAAATGTAAGGTATAAATATTCTACTACTACCATAAATTGTTTCTCAATCACACTGATGCTCAAAAACCAAATACTACTAGTGAATACTTTATGTGTGATACTGGTAAATGTGCTTTGATGTCTACTTGGGTGACTCAAAAACCACTAAAGTAAATAAACTCTTCAATTCAACTACATTTACTTAAGAGGTCAACACCTATAACAAAATCTGCAAGATAGCTTAATCCTGAATACACAGAATGGTCCTGTAAATATGCACACATACCTTTATCCTTCTTAAAATCCAAAGCATCTTCTTTATCGGTAACTATCTCCTTCATATTGATAATACTCTGATGAGTAAGCTGCCGAAGAATTTTAATTTCTCGAATTGCTGTAATCGGAAAGCCTTCCTTTTCATTATCTAGACGTACTTTTTTTAAGGCAACCATTTCTCCTATTAGAAAATTAAATAAAATCAAGTTACTAGCTGACAAAAACCACATGACATTTTTCTTAATTTTAAATTTATTTTAATTCATAATATTTGTTCCTACCTCTTCAAATTATAACCCCAAAAATATTAGTTTCCAACATACCACATTATAATTTGATAGTTTAAGGAATTAGATCTCTGGCTAAATAACTTATGAGATATTTATCCAAGATGTGGAATACCATACAACTGTATAAAAATATAGGGTAGGTGCATATGTATTGTTATTTTATGCTCTCCAAGATAAATGAAAAAAGCATGATGAGAAAGATTACATTACACTGCCATTTTTGAAAAGTAAATAAAGGGAAGATAAATATATACAATAAGCTTATATATGCATAAAATCCCTCTGAACATAAAATTCTGTAGATTGCACAGGTGAGAAATGCTAAGACATATTAACTTGCCTAAAGTTGTCCAATTATCCAGTAGTGAAAGTGGGATTCAAAATCTGGTTTAGCTGTCTCAAAATTTGCTCTTCCCACTGCTCTAATAGCCTAATAATTTACACATATTTGTGTCAAATAAAACCTAAATAATAAGTAAAATACACACATGCATCTATACAAATTCTATTATAAGAAAATATTCATCACTGTAATAAAGGTTTGTTCATTCTACTTTGGAGAAAAAAAGAATTCTGTATTTACAAATTTTTTTAAAAAAAAATGTTTTTACCTTTAGTAATTAAAATGTATTTGACTCTTTTATAGGGAATTCTAAAATGTGGGATAACTCCTTGTTTTACTAAACAGCTTTAAAGGTTATAATTTAATCTCTTTTTGATAAAGCAGAATCATCATTATCAATATTATTACTCTATGCTGTAAATGCCTTCAGGAAGTTCTAAGTATAAGGTAGTCCGCCCCGTATTAAATGCCCTGAAATAGCTATGCTACTTTAATCTATTGGTTATTTCAACAAGGAATTACAAGATTATACTCTGGCTCAGAGCATTACTTTGTAAAATATACAGCCTCTGACAGTTACATTTTCCTCTTCTGTAAGGCCTTTTAAAACTTTCTCTCAGGTTCCTGATTATGTTCTGAAAGATTCAGCTGCTAAATCTGGCCTCCAAATAAAGGGTAATTTCTACAGAAGAAAAAAAACATAATTTTGGCCAAAATAAGTGTTGTATAAGGCTTACTACAACAGGTTTATTACTAAGTCTAGTAACATCAATATACTTTTTTTCCTCTGATTACTGACAACGTAAGAATTTATTCACCATAAAAAAAAGAAACCTAAATCCCAGCATACTACATATTATAAATACTAAACACTTTTAGAAAGTATAAATAATTGCACACCCACTTACATATACTCAATTCTTACATAAGTACATATATAAAACAAGATGAAACAAAAACATAATAAAAATTTAACTGTTTTCCTAAAAATTGCTGGTTAGTTATTCATTAGAAAAGAAACACAAATACATTCCACAGTCCTAAAGATCCACAGCATTTGGCATTCTTACCAGTGTCTTTATCCCTGGCCTTGTAAACTTGTCCATAGGTTCCTTCTCCAATAATTCCAATGATATCAAATTTATCCACGCATCGTTTTCCCCAGTCAATATCTTTTTCTTTGATTTCACCATAGCGAGGCCCACATATTCTATCAAATATAGTTCTGAAGTTTTTATATACAATCAAGCAAACTGAATAAACTGTTAAATACTCAATCTCCTCCCACCACCTAATCCTACATCCTTTATTTCCCCATACCCTTCCACATTTGAATACAAGTAACTCTGGGATTTGGTACTGTAAAGTATCATGAAAGTCAAGGTATCAATCTCCACACTGACTCTTCTTTTGTACAATAGCACTTAAACTGAGGAAGAAAAGAAGTAAAGCTTGTATGAAAGATTTTCAGAAATAAAACCTCATTTTGCAGTGAGTGGATAAAACCAACATTAGTATGAAGAGTCAAAGTTAAGTTCTCTAACCAACCTCCAGAAAGTTTTCTTTTTCATTCATTGACTATACATCTGCTTTGAAAACACAGAATTTTGATAATGAGCATTACCAAAAATCTAACTATGTCTCACTGACGAATTTAGACTCATGATAGATAAAATTATCTTGAAAATGGGAACACCAGAAAGACTTGTCTGATAGTACACAAGTATTAATAAAATCAGTGCTCAGGAATCCACACTGTGTGTGTGTGTGTGTGTGTGTGTGTGTGTGTGTGTGAGAGAGAGAGAAAGAGAGAGAGAGAGAGAGAGAGAGAGAGAGAGAGAGAGAGAGGAGGAGGAGAGATATTTGACGTTCAAAAAAAAATATGTAGTTTTGTAGTACTTTAATATTTTGTAGTAATAGAAAGTCATATAATGGGATAAAGCTATTAATACTCAAAGAAAGACTATTTTAAAACTTTTCTAGCTTTCTGCTCCATACTAGAAAAATCATCTCATATTCTTATAATAGGTGCTACCTGAACAGCAATGCTTACATTGGATGTAACTCAAACTCTTACACTTTCTATTGGTTAAGTTAAAAAAAAGAGAGATCAACATTCTCCCCGTTTAACTGATGCAGCCAAGGAAAGACCAGCAGCTTGTCCATTACTAATTTTGTTTGGGATTACTTAATGCTGACTGCCACCTTGTCCAATTTCAGTGTTTCTGTTATTTAAATATCTTCATTATAAAAGTTATCTTTAACACATACAATAACCCCCAAAATCAATACATTACAAACTGTGAGAGAAAATTTAATTTAATTTTATTAGTCGTTTTGAATAGGTATGCAGGCAACTATGAAATTTTCAAAACTCTAATAAGAGTTTATTCAGATATTTAAGTCGAACAAATAAATACACTTTTTTATTATTTCAAATCTTAATTTTGTGTTTTATAATGATCCAGAATCACCTCTGGTCAATTTAAGAGCAGGTAGAAAGCAAGCACATACTTAGGCCTCCTTTTACTATGTAACTGTGTTGCTGTTTTCTTTTCCTCTGGACTCTTTGAGAGATCATCTCCTCCTGGTAGCTCAGGGGGCAGTGGTAAATCAGCAAGTAGACATCGTAATTTCTTTTCTACTTCTTTTTTAACTGCTTTTACAGAAATATTTCCTCGTAAGCTAAGAAAGAAAGGAGTCAGACAAAAATAAACAAAAAACACAAACCAACAAAACTTTATTTCATTGAGAAATAAAAATGCAGCCATGTCTTACATTTAAGTAGCATACAATGGCAAAATACTGAACTAAGTTTCTTATTTTCCAGATAAAATATTATACCATATTCAAATGCAAATTTAAAATTAGGTGGTAAAAACGATGTAGAATTTCATAACTAAGGAAATTTGAACAAAGTATAGATTATCAATATTGGCTCATTAATTTTAACCAATGTACCATACTAATGTTGTTTATAATGAGGAAACTGAGTGCAGGGTACATGGGGGACTCTAATTTTTCTGTAAAAATCTGTGTATTTTTAAAAATAATATATTATTACTATAAGGCTATATTAGAACAAAAAGTAAACTGTTTTACAAGAAAATTAATTAATTTTGTAATGGCATTTGGTTTTATTCCAGTGAAGAAACAAAAGTTGTTTTGTTGTAAGAAATAAATAAAACTACAAGCTATTATTCACCTTGCCCATTTAAATAACCACAAACAACTAATTTAGCTTCATCCCTTTTCAGGTTAACTTTTTTAAAATCAAACATTGATTCTTTTAAAACTTTTTAAGGCTCTAGCTTACTAGAATTGCTGGTGAAAATTTTAGCTTAGTTATTAGTTTTGTACTTTTTATGAATGCATAAAGAGCTCTGATTTTTAAAGTACTATATCTTACTTGGTAACTCATTATTTTAAACCTCTCAGATATTACAAAATCTTTAACCTAATAATATGGCATGTTGAAAGAGAATCTTAAATTGATAATAAAATTGGACTTAATAGACTTTCATAGCAGATATGAGTTCCATAATGAGAAAGTGTAGTGAAACTACACTGCTGTAATCAGAAATTACTAAGAAGTTATCAAAACATATGATTTAATTTCTTACAACAAAACTTTTATTAATTTTTAAAATTAATATTGTATAAAAAATTGATCCTTTTCTTCATAATCCTGTTACTCACCAGAAGGTTCTTTAACAGAAAAAAACATGCTCAAAAGAAAACTGTTTTGTAGTTTTATTTGATTTTATTTGTTTGTTTGTTTTAAAGTAATGGTATCAGAGCCTATTCTTCAATTTTACTGTCTCCTATTACAGATTGTATACCTCTATGTGCTAGGTATTACATAAGGCACTGGAGATTTAACAACAAAAATAATAACAATTAAGACACAGTTCCTCTCAGAAAAGAGCTTACAGTTTTTTTAGAACACAGTCAGGTAAGCAACAGGATAAATACTACACAAATGGATTCCCAGAGTAATGTGGTATCTAACGGGTATTTTATTCAGGATTGAAATACAATAAAAGCTTCTTTCTAGAAAAGGGAAAATTTGTACTCTGTCTGAAAATAAGCTTATTTATTTAGAAGACTAAGTTGCTAACTTGTAATTAGGCTTTAATAAAAAATTCTCATTTATCTGAGGATTCAAATCAACATTTTTTGGGGAAAGACTAAACTAAAAGTCTTAACTTTACTTATAACTTAAAATTTAAAAGACTGCCTATATTCCAATATGTCATTATATGAACTATTTAGTTCAGCAAGATTCACAGATTTAAGAGAAATGAAATACTGTCTTTGAAGAACATTATATAATTAAAAAAACATTGTATCTTCACTGAATACCTGCAATAACCTATTTGGAAATGTGATTTTTTAAAAGTTTCCATACACTACAGCAATAAAAATAAAATGCATTAACAAAAAATGTACAAGACCTAAAGAAGAAAATTAAAACATATGACTGATGAAAATAAATTTGACTGAAAAGAAACAATGTTTTTGTATGGAAATTATAATACTGTCAGTCTCCAAATTAATCTATTACATTTAATAGAGTCCCAAACAAAACCAAAGGAATAGTCTTTTTAAAAAATATATTTTTTTATTGATTTCAGAGAGGATGGGAGAGGGAGAGAAACATCAATGATGAGAATCATTGATTGGCTGCCTCCTATATGCCTCCTACTGGGGATCGAGCCAGAAACCTGGGAATGCGTCTTGCCCCGAATCAAATAGTGACCTCTTGGTTCATAGGTTGGGGCTCATCCACTGAGCCACACCAGCCAGGCAGGAATAGTCTTTAAAATAAAACTTGACAAGCTGACTGAATAGAAAATCTGTCTAAGAATAAAAGCAAAAAACTGCCAAGAAATTTCTGAAAAATAATAATAAAGTGAAATTTGCCCTGTAAGTCACCTATCCAAAAAAAATCTCCAATCAGAAGCCAAAGGCTTGAAGTCAAAGAATATGTATTACTTTCTATACAATGTTTTGTAAAAGACTATCAACTATCGAAAGGTTTACAGAAACATTCAGATTGCAGGCTTCTTAAAAAACAAAAACACTCTAACAACAATGGGCCTAAATTCATGTACAGCATCACTGAAGCTGAAGATGAATAGCAGGGCTGTTCATTAATGAGTAATTTATTCCATCTCTTCACTTTCACATTATCCCTACCCATATAATAGAAATTTGAGTTTGAGAGCCAATATGCCATGTACCTAAAGTTAAAGCAAAAGATATTGGTAAAGAAATAATAAAATATGATAATAAAAGAGAGTCCTAAACACAGATAACTATAAGAATTTTTATATATGGCACCACAAATCAATGAGATGGAGTATTCAATAAATGTTACTAATTGGATTTATTAGTCCACAGGGTGGTATTGGGGAGACATATCTTCTTTCTTAATTTAAAAACTAAAGACAAATAACTGTAAGATGTACATCAACCTTTTTATGTACTCAGAAGTTTTAAAGGAAAAAGAACAGATCTGACTACAATTTTTAAAATGGAAAACATCAATGTAGCCAAGAACAAAACAAATAAATCTCAAAGGCAATCAACAGACTGAGGCAAAGGTCAAGATTCCTAACATAAGGAGTACCTACAAATCAATCAGAAAAAGGAAAACAATCTTGAGAAGCTAGCATAAGATATAAACAAGCAATTCACTGGAAAAAATAAATAGCCAATAAATATTCAAAAAGATGCTATGTCTCAATAATCAGCAAAATGCAAAATTAAATCATTACATATTTTAAAGATTATCAAAAATGGCAATCTGTTGAAGTAATTTCATACATTTGGGTACATAAATTGGTACATAGTTTTATTGAAATACAATTTGGCAATTTCTATCAATTCTTTTTTTTCCCCAACTATCCTAAAAATAGCTCACATGTACATGAAATATTAATATAAGGTGAGTTTAATAGCAAACAAATATGAATCTAAGTATCCATTAGTCAACAGCAGAACAGTTAATAAGAGCATGATGCATCCATTCCTGTAAGTAGGAATACTGAACCTAACCTAAAAGACTCACTAGGAAACAAGGAAGACTCACTCAAAAATCAATGGCTGCCCTAGCCGGTTTGGTTCAGTGGATAGAGCATCAGCCTGCGGACCAAAGGGTCCCTGGTTGATTCTGGTCAAGGGTATGTACCCCGGGTGCAGGCTTCTCCCCCCTTACCCCCAAGGGCCCTGATCGGGGGGCGTGCAGGAGGCAACCAATCACTGTATTACTCTCATATGGATGAAGTTTCTCTCTGTCTTTCCCTCTCTCTTCCACTCCCTCTAAAAATTAATGGAAAAATATCCTCAGGTGAGGATTAATTAAAACAAAGCAAACAACAACAACAAAATAAGATCAAGTTAAAAGGACAAAGGAGTCAGCTTTAAAAAGTCCCCACAGGCCAAATTTCCGACACTTGGAGCATCAAAAGGAAGAGTGGAGCATCAAAAGGAAGAGTGACTATAATTGGTCTTGCATCAACCTTTGACCACACATGTTAGTAGTAGTACTTAGGAGTCTTAAGAAACATCTATGCCCTGGCCGCTGAGGCTCAGCTGGCTGGAGCATTGTCCCAGGTTGAGAGTGCAATCCCTGGTCAGGGTGCATATAGGAGGCAACTGATCGATAATTTTCTCTCACATTGATGTTTCTTTCTCTCTCACTCTCCCTATAAAATCAATGAAAACATATCCTCAAGTGAGGACTAAAAAGAAGAAACTTATATATCCATGAAACATACAAACACATTCAAAGAAATAAAAGCAGGACACAACAAAGAGAAAAACAGAAAAGGTAGATCAAAAGAAATTTTTTAATGACCAAGTATGAAATGTGTCACCATCTCATTAAAAATAGATGCACAGAGAATATCCTCCTTGAGCATTCACATGGGTATGTCCTGAGTTCTTGAAAGTATCACCAGTAGAAGTTTACCCCTAAAGCATGTATGAAGAATAAAGTAGAGAACAAGTCTCACTGGCCCAGAATCACTGTATTCTCAGGTACCGATAAGTGACTCAAATCTGCACTCATTGTGCTGAAAAGCCCATTCCAGCACTCATGAAAATTCGAAATCACTATTATGAACCTTCAATGCTCCTAGATAACAGTCAAATCTGGAATTACCACAATTATAGTAGTATAATGGAATAACACCAAATTAAGTTGAATAGGATATCTTGGTAACATTTTTTATTGTAAGAAAAAAAGAGCCTCAGAAGGCATGAGACAGGAAAATTTTTTTTAAGTTATAAAATTTTCATAATGCTAACCAAAGTGAGCACTTGAAAGAACTGCCCACATGGCGTTTTTATCTGCTTGTTTTGGCAGAATTCTTTCAGCTAGGAAAATTGTCCATATAGTTGCTTCTCAATAGAAAGTAAGAAGGAAAACAGCTCTAATTTCTTCATAAAAATAAAAATTGAAAAAATTAAGTGGTATATAGGCAGATATAATACAATAGCATAATGCATCTATCCTAGCATACATTTAAGAAATTTACACATACTCTTACCTTCAACCTCTTAAAAATAAAATGTTTCAAAATAAAAAGCAAGCCACATCCCCAATATTCATAATAGAAATCTGTAAAGCCGAAACCGGTTTGGCTCAGTGGATAGAGCCTGCGGACTTAAAGGTCCCGGGTTCGATTCCGGTCAAGGGCATGTACCTTGGTTGCGGGCACATCCCCAGTGGGAGGTGTGCAGGAGGCAGCTGATCGATGTTTCTCTCTCATCGATGTTTCTAGCTCTCTATCCCTCTCCCTTCCTCTCTGTGAAATATCAATAAAATAAAAAAAAAAAAAAAAAGAAATCTGTAAATATATTAAAGAGAAGCATAACCACATTATGGGTTTTCTGTAATCCTATCTAATAAAGAGGGAATATGCTAATTGACCATCACTCCATCACAAAGATGGCTACACCCACAGCTGAGGCCAAGTTCCATAAGGAGCCTTAACGAGCAATCAGCAGGGACCTGAGGCTACGCCCTCCCCCGCTCCCGTGGGGCTTGACAGGGGACCTCAGGCCGTGCCCCCGCACCCAGCAGGGCTTCTCAGGGGACCTCAAGGTGCGCTTCCTGTCCTGGTGCTGGGCTAGGGGACCTCAGGCTGTGCCCCCCCACCTGGCAGGGCTTGATAGGGGACCTCAGGCCACGCCCCCCACCCGGCGGGGCTTGACAGGTGACCTCAAAAGGTGCGCTTCCCATCCTAGTGCTGGGCTAGGGGACCTCAGGCTGCTCCCCCTGCCCCAGCGCCAGGCCGGGGGACCTCAGGCCATGTCCCCCACCAGGCGGGGCTTAACAGGGGACTTCAGGCTGCACCCCCTACCCCAGCACCAGGCCGGGGGACCTCAGACTGCACCCCCTGCCCGGCGAGGCTTGACAGGGGACCTGAGGTTGCGCCCCCCCCTGCCTGGCTGGGCTTGACAGGGGACCTCAGGCCGCACCCCCCACCCGGCAGGCCTTGACAGGGGACCTGAGGCTGCGCCCCCCTGCCTGGCTGGGCTTGACAGGGGACCTCAGGCCGCACCCCCCACCCGGCAGGCCTTGACAGGGGACCTGAGGCTGCGCCCCCCTGCCTGGCTGGGCTTGACAGGGGACCTCAGGCCATGCCCCCCACCCAGCGGGGCTTGACAGGGGACCTCAAGGTGCACCCCCAGTGCTGGGTCAGGGGAACTCAGGCCGCGCCCCCCACCCAGCGGGGCTTGACAGGGGACTTCCCCTGCCAGTGGGGCTTGATGGGGGACCTGAGGCTGCGCGCACCCCCCCACATGGCAGGGCTTGATGGGGAACCTCAGGCCATGCCCCCCACCCAGTGGGGCTTAACGGGGGATCTCAAGGCTTGCCCCCTGCCCGGTGGGGCTTGACAAGGGTAGGACTGGCTGGGTCTGGATCTAGATTCTAGCCCAATGGGGGAGGCCGCCAGGTCTGGGTCTCACGCAATTTTGAGGTGCATGTGGGTGGGCGGGGACTTGACTCTGGGTCCCGTGGTGTGGCCCAGACTCTGACAGGAGGAAGGTTTTCATATAAATTTACTAATTTTCTTTCATCTCTGACACTTCTATTATAAAGGGCAAATAGCAATATTAAATTATTTCCTCTAATCCCCTTTTAATGTGCACGAATTTCGTGCACTGGGCCACTGGTATCCTATGAAAGAGACATCTTGAAAATGCCTAAAGAAAGTTGTCGTTTTTTCATGGTGAAGGGACTGGAGTCCGTGTTAATGAAAACACCTTGGTGGCTGCGGTGGCTGGCAGTGGCTGCAGCAGTGGGGTGATGGGGCTGGCACCTTCCCCTGATCAGCCTGGTCGCCTCCCGCAGAGGGAGGCCAGACTGCGTGTAGGCCCGTAAGCCATCAGTAGGACATCCCCTGAGGGCTCCCAATCTGTGAGAGGGGGCAGGCTGGGCTGAGGGACCCCCACCCTCCGTGCATGAATTTTGTGCACCGGGCCCCTAGTATATAATTAATCCCTAATTGCAAAAAAGTTAAAGTCAAGAAAAACTAAAGGGATAAATTCATAAATCCACCCAAACTGGTAAATTTAAAAGGCCACTAAAGAAACTTAAAAAAACCAAGATACATGCTTTATCACCCAGGACAGACTCTCTCATAAAATGTCCTGTCTCTGATACTATCATCAAGGAATATTAAATCAAAGTATATACCGGCAGTTCTAATTCTCAAACTCAAACTGATATATACATTGTATTCCAAGACAATGGCAAATTTTTCCAGGGAATTCTTAGCATAAGCTATAATTTTGTCATTCTACAATGTGCTTCATTTTAAGACATATATTAGAAAGAAAATTAATCCACATATTTTTTGTAAAGTTTTTTTGGGGGGAATAAATCAAATAATTTCTCACTTCAAACTTACATATTTTTTTCTTTAAACAGTTACTGACCTGCCCTAGCCAGTTTAGCTCAGTGAATAGAGCATCGGCCCACGGACTGAAGGGTCCTGGGTTCGATTCCAGTCAAGGGCACGTACCCTGGCCCTGGTCAGGGTGCATGCAGAAGACAACCAATCGATGTGTCTCTCACATCAACCTCTCAGTCTCTCCCTCTCTCTTCCACTCTCTCTAAAAATCAATGGAAAAATATCCTCGAGTGAGAATTAACAAAAAAATAATAATAATAAGCAGTTATTGACCAAATTTTCTGCACTTACCTATCAGCATCTTTATCTTCAGGCAGCATGGGAGGCAAAGGTAATGGTGGTAATGTAGAGGTCACTAGAGCTACATGTTGTTCCTTCTCCTTGGCTCCTGTGCTTGGTGTAAGTGGTTTGGTTTTCTCTTTAAGAGATACTGGTTCCTCCTTTGTAGCAGCAGATTTACTCTCCTTCCCAACTGCTTTCTTGGCGGTTTTATCTACAATCAAATTATTGTCCACCTTTGTTACCTGAATAAGTGGCTTTGTTTTAGCCTTGTCATTTTTCAAAGTTCCACCACTTGAGGGAGAAGGTGCAGGCTCAATCTTAAGTTTCTTCACATCCTTCACATGGTTTGTTTGTGATGCGCTGGCACCAGTTTCTGTGTTCCCCTTGGTAGGTGTAGAAGTGTTTGAGGCTTTGGCAGCTTTGGCGGCGGCCTCAGCAGCCTTGGCTGCCTCTGCAGCTTTCGCTGCCTCTGCAGCTCTTGCTGCCTCTGCAGCTCGTGCTTTTTTATTCTTGTTCAATTCAGCTGCCAGGCTACTCTTCAGAGTTAGTGTGCTAGGAGAAATGCTAGAATGACGACTTCTGGATCTAGACAATCTGTGCCTACTACGAGATCTTGAATGCCTAGATGAATATGGGCTTCTGCTTCGGGATTTGGCAGACCGTCTGGCGGAAAATAATTAAGATTTAGTCAGTAATTCAGAAATGTTCAGTTAAAATTTATAAAAACTGCTAACTCCAGCCTGTGAAATGAAAGATTTATTTAATTTCAAAATCATAATATAGTTTTTGTGGGAGGATTTTTAAAAAACAAAAAGTGCTTTTAAGTAGAATATTGTCTGGTGATCTGGTGGCTATAGTTTTACTGAAACTAGAGTGAATGTCTTAATCTTGATCTAGCCTACAAATGCTCAAAGGTGAGGTTGGATGAAAACAGATTCTGAGAGAAGAAATACTGTTAAGAATTAGGAGGAAGTCCATCAGGTGCAGCTCAGTGGTTGAGCACTGACCCATGAACCAGGAGGACACGGTTCAATTCCCAGGGCTGTGGGCTCGATCCCCAATGGGGGGCCAGGAAAAAGGCAACTGATCAATGATTCTCTCTCATCACTGATGTTTCTATCTCTCTCTCGCTCCCCCATCCTCTCTGAAATCAATAAAAACATTAAAAAAAAAGAATTAGAAAAAAAAAAAGAAACAACCAATGAATGCATAAATAAGTGGAACAACAACAACAACAAAAAAGAATTAGGGAGGAAAAAGTATGACAAGGCATCACTACTATCTAAGAAAACAGAAGCAGGCAACAAGGATACCAAGGGATAGGAGTAGCAGGGTGACTGATCTTTTACCAGGGAGACAATCTCTACATCTCAAAAGCATCTTCACCCATTAAATTCAGAAGTAGGTCTGTCTACAAGAGTGAAAAAGACAAAACCTGTCATTAGGCAATAAGTAAAAGTTCCTAAATATTGGGAACTACTTAATGACTGTGCAATTCACTTCTCAGAAATTATTGGAGGCCCAGCCTGTTTGGCTCAGCGGTTGAGCATTGACCTATGAACCTGGGGGGTCACAGTTCGATTTCCAGTCAGGGCACATGCCCAGGTTGCAGGCTTGATCCCCAATGTGCAGTGTGCAGGAGGCAGCCAATCAATGATTTTCTCTCATCATTGATGTTTCTATCTCTCTCTCTCCCTTCCTCTCTCTGAAATCAATTACACACACACACACACACACACACACACACACACACACACACACACAAATGAACAAAGGACCTGAATAGATACTTCTCCAAAGAAGATATACTGATGGCCAAAAGACATAAGAAAAAATACTAAATATCACTAGTCATCAAAGAGATGCAAATTAAAACTACAATAAGATATTACCTCACACCTGCCAGGATGGCTATCATCAATAAATCAACAAACATGTGCTGGCTAGAATGTGGACAAAAGGAAACCATCATGCACTGTTAGTGGGAATGCAAACTGGTACAGCCACTGTGGAAAACAATATGGCATTTCCTTAAAAAAAATTAAAAATGGAAGTGCCTTTTGACCCAGTGATCCCACTTCTGGGAACATATCCTAAAAATCCCAAAACACTAATGTGAACGAATATATGCACTCCTGTGTTTGTTGCAGCATTATTTACAACAGCCAAGATCTGGAAACAGCCCAAGTGCCCATCAGTAGATGAGTGGATGAAAAAGCTGTGGTACATTTACACAATGGAATACTATTCAACCATCAAAAAGAATAAACTCTTATGCTTTCTGACAGTATGGAAAGCATTATGCTAAATGAAATAAGCCAGTCTGAGAAAGACAAATACCATATGATCTCACTTATATGTGCAATCTGATGAACAAAATAAACTGACGAACAAAATAGAAACAGAGGCATGGATACATGGAACAGACTGACAGCTGACAGAGGGGAGGGGAATGTGGGGACTGATTGAAAGAAGATTAAGGGATTAGCCAAAAAAACACATATATACAACCTAGCCAGTGTGGCTCAATGGAGGTCACGGTTCCATTCCCAGTCAGGGCACATACCCGGGTTGCAGGCTTGGTCCCCATCGTGCAGGAGGGCAGCTGATCAACTGTTCTCTCTCATCATTAATGTTTCTCTCTCTTGCCCTCTCTCTCCCTCTCCTCTATCTCCCTCTCTCCCTCCCTCTCTGAAATCAACAAAAATATATTTTTTTAAAAAAAACATATATACATAACACATAGACAACAGTGTGGTAGCCAGAGGGAAAGGGGGTGGAGGCTAGGTGGAAGTGGACAAAGTGGGGGGGAATGGAGACCAAAAGAAACTTTGCCTGGGGTGATGGGACACAATGCACTGGACAGATAATATTTTATTGAGGTGTACACTTGAAACCTGTATCGTTTTGAGAACCGGTTACCCCAATAAATTCAATTAAAAATAAAGATCCTGTGATTACATAGTACCCAGTACCCATCCAGGATCATCTCTCCATCACAAGTTCCCTATTTTAACCATATCTTAAAAAGTAAGTCCCTTTTGCCATATAGGGTAACATAGTCACAGATTCACAGGAATATCTTTGGGGAGGGGTGGAGCATTATTCAGACTACACACCTTCATCTTCAATTCTCCAGGGTACTGTTCTATTTCAGACCTCATTAACTCTCCTGTAGGCTTCCTTCCTTAACTTATTAAAAATAACTGATCTTTTCACATATCTAATCTTTCCCTGCTCTAATTATTTCTATAGACATGATAACTAAAGTAATCCTCACTGTTCAGTGATTACTACATGTCCCCAATTCACTCACCTTCCTTCTCTTTTTAGTACCTATTCCAAACCTTCACAACTTTCCTCAAGTTCACCCACCATTCCCAATGTCTTGTCTTTTTTATATATATTTTATTGATTTTTTTACAGAAAGGGAGAGGGATAGAGAGTTAGAAACATCAATGAGAGAGAAACATTGATCAGCTGCTTCCTGCACACCCCCTACTGGGGATGTGCCTGCAACCAAGGTATATGCCCTTGACTGGTATCAAACCTGGGACCTTTCAGTCCGCAGGCTGATGCTCTATCCACAGAGCCAAACCAGTTAAGGCCCAATGTCTTTTCTTAACATCACCGTACTTCTATTTCACAGAAAAAATAAAAAGATTACCAAAAGCATGTCTCTTGCTCTAGCCCAGTGGTTCTCAACCTTTCTAATGCCGCGACCCTTTAATACAGTTCCTCATGTTGTGGTGACCCCCAACCATAAAATTATTTTCGTCTTTTAAAATTATTTCTGTATTTTAAAATTATTTTCGTGTTTTAAAATTATTTCTGTGTTTTCCGATGGTCTTAGGCTCTATAGCAGTGGTTCTCAACCTGCCCACAGGTTGAGAACCACTGCTATAGAGCCTAAGACCATCGGAAAACACAGATATTTACATTACAATTCATAACAGTAGCAAAATTACAGTTATGAAGTAGCAACGAAAATAATTTTATGGTTGGGGTCACCACAACATGAGGAACTGTATTAAAGAGTCGCAGCATTAGAAATTTGGCTCAGTGGATATAGCGTCAGCCTGTGGACTGAAGGGTCCTGGGTTCGATTCTGGTCAAGGGCACATGCCTGGGTTGTGGGCTCGATCCCCAGTGTGAGGTGTGCAGGAGGCAGCCTATCAATGATTCTCTCTCTTCACTGATGTTTCTATGTCTCCTTTTCTCTCTCTCTAAAAACCAATAAACATTTAAAAAACAAACAAAAAGCATGTCTCTTGCCTGCAAATGTAATCTTTATCTCCATCCAAGTTACAGTCCACCTGAGTAGAGGTGTTTCTCTTCCTATCCAAGGCTAAGTCCTCTAAAATGCCACCAATCTCATACCCTCTTCAGCCGTGGGCAAACTATGGCCCGCGGGCCGGATCCGGCCCGTTCGGCTGTTCTATCCGGCCCGCGGAGCCGAAAGAGCGGAGGGTTCTCTTGCTCTCCCCTCTGCTCCTTTACTTTGAATTTATATTAGTTCACACAAACACTCCATCCATGCTTTTGTTCCGACCCTCCGGTCCAGATTAAGAACCCATTGTGGCCCTCGAGTCAAAAAGTTTGCCCACCCCTGCATCCTCAGAGTGTGGTCTACGGACAGCAACACTGGCATCATCTGAAAGCTTGTCAGAAATGTTTTATCTCTGGCCTCAACCCAGACCCTTTGACACAGAACCTGCATTTAATAAGACCCTCATTAAAGTTTCAGATGGACTATGATGAGCACCTCTACTGCAATAGTCCATTTGCTTTTTTGTCTCAAGGAATAAATTAACTCAAGTCTCCAAGCTTTTTACAAACAGGCCAGAAAAAAACATGCAAATGATGGTACCTTGATGTTGTATTTTTACCTCTTCTTCCAATTACAGCCAAATTCTGGCTCTTACCCTCACTGTAATTATTGAGGTGACCAATGATCTGCCTTTCCTTTATTTTGGGGGGTGGGAGAAAGGAGGGAAGAAAAATATCAATATCTGTGATGACAATGTTGATCACACCCTTAAAAAACACTTCCTAACTACTTCCACTACTTTTTTCCTGATTCTTTTCTTACTTTTATGATTCTCAGTGCTCTTTAAGGTTATCTTCTTCACCATACTCATTCTCCCATAATAATTTATTTTATGCTTATGGATAGCTTTAATTATCACCTAAGTATTGATTACCCCACCAAGTCATCCTCTGCCTTCCAACTATCCTATATGCACCTTCAACACAATAGAGTTAAAACTATTGTTTCCGCCCTCACCCGTTTGGCTCAGTGGATAGAGCATCGGCCTGCAGACGGAAGGGTCCTGGGTTTGATTCTGATCAAGGGCATGTACTTTGGTTGCGGGCTCAACCCCCAGTAGGGGGCGTGCAGAAGGCAGCTGATGGATGTTTCTCAGCCATGTTTCTAACTCTCTATCCCTCTCCCTTCCTCTCCATAAAAATTAATAAAATGTATTAAAAAATAAATGTACTCTCAATAACATAAGATCTCTGTACATCACATTCCTCATCTATAAAAGAGATAATAAAATGGGAATAATCTCAAACAAACAACAACACACTATTGTTTCCTCTCCAAACCCACCCTCCTTTCTCCTTAAATATATCCTATTCTCAGGCAATGGCATTCACTGAAATAGCAGAAATCCGTACGTCATTCCTTTCCTCCCTTCGTCCATATCCACTGATATCCAAGACCTGCTAATTCTATATATAACATCTCTCCAGTTTTCCAGGCTCTTTATCCCAATAGTTACTATTTCACATTAGGGCTTACATCATCTCTCCCTTGGTCCAATTAGGATAGAGACCAAAACCATAAAACATCATTTCCAAAATATCCTTTTTGCCAGGTTCCCTACCTCTAGTCTCTACCTTTTCCAATTTACTCTCCATACTGCCACCTGCATCTTTCAGTTAACCCTCTACAAAACTCTTCACAGCCTTGCACTGCATACAAAGGTCTTGCCACGCCATCCCAAAACACACAGAGAAACATTTCTCCGACACGCCTCTCTTCACCTCTTTTATCTGCTAAGCAAAGAGATACTTCATATCAAAGCAACAGGTCTACAAGACCTCTATATAAAGTTTTCCCTTATGAAGTCAGGCAGCTGAAGATGTTCCTTGTTCTTTGATTCTACCAGCTTTTGGTCGTATCTCATTAGAATAATAATTAGATCATCTGTCTCCCCTAACTAAATTGAGATCACTGTGTCTTCATAGCCCTACCTAGCACAAACATAGCAAGAGCAGATGCTTAACAAATATTTGCAGAATTAAGTATATTGGTGATAGTATTCTTACCAAATTAACTCACCTTCCTTAGCCCAGAACCCTGCCTTTCTTATCAATTTCTGAATCTGCCTAATGCTTCTTTCCATGCCTTTACTCCCACAGATTCATCTACTGAGAAATTTCTCTTCCTTCCATCTTCTATTAAAGTCCTATCCATCTTTTAAGGCCTAATTCAAGAGTCCTTCCTTCAGAAACCCTTACCACCAACACCAAGAAAGCAGCAAGCTCTCCTTGCTTGCTTCAATCCCCATAGCACTTTATATGATTTTTATGACTCAACGTTTTATTTTATGTACCACAATAGAGGCCCAGTGCACGAATTCGTGCACGGGTGGGGTCTAGATGGCCCACCCTGATTGGGCCGATCGGGGCCAGGCCGGCTGGGGGAAGGGGCCGTGGGAGGTTGGCCGGCTGGCCCCGCCCCCAATCTGGCCTGTTGGCTGGCCACAGTGCAGGTCATAGTGACCAGTCGTTCAGGTCGCTTGGCTTTTATATATATAGATTGTCTACTAGACTACATCCTCTTTGAGGAGCAGAATATACCTCTTTGAGGTCTATTTTTTTTATCACTCCATACCTCTTAGCATAATACCACATAAATAGCAGTCTTTTACTGAATAAACAAACATACTGCATTGAACCTCACCGTTTACAAAACACTTTTCTAGGCATTTTTAATTTGACTTGCTCTTCATAGCAACCAAGGTATAAAAGAAAGCAGATGAGGGGACTAAAATAAAGATGGTTAAGAAGTTTATTCAGAGTCCAGGAGCTACGAAGAGGTACAGTCAAACTCAAGACCAAGTTTTCCAATTCAAAGCCAGGCTCTATTTATTGCTACTACACCATACTACATCCTTCCCCTTCACTTATTTGATTCTTAATTATCTTCATGGATCAAGCTAAAGTATCATCTCCTCTATAACCTCCACATTTGCTGAAATCACATAACACTTGTTACACACCGCCTTGTATTTTATGTCTTTTGGCTTTTAAAAACATAAGCTGGATTGTCTTAAAACTTTCCAATGGCGTCACAATGCATTTAGAATAAAAGTCAAAATCTTTGTCATCCACAAGACCCAAACTGCCTCTCATCCTTATATCCTCCTTCACTCAGTAGGCTCCAGCCATACTAGACACTGCTGATTCTTCAAAAGGTCACACTTCTTCCTGACTTCTTATCTTCACACATACTGTTTTCTCTTGAAATGCTTACATCATCACATGGCTGATTCTTTCTCATCATTCAGGGCTCCATTTATCAACTCCACAGTGAGACCTCCCCTCACCAGAAAGATATGTGAACACATCTGTACCCCTCTCCTCCACCAGTCTTGTTTATCATTACATCGCCAGTGCCTAAAACTTTTTCTGTTATGCAACAAGGGATCAAAAGATTTCTATTGAATTGATGGATAAAAACAAGCAAACAGGTTATCTTCTCTGAATGCCTGCAAATACTAGCAGAATGCTTTGCGTCATTGATAACCAGCTAGTTAACCAATGGTCATAGGTCCATTGATAAAATTCTACTTAAACTAAAAAAATAGAAAACAATTACATTTAGTTAATTGGTATCTTCATATAAACACTGAGATGATTTTATTATTTTCATTAACAACCAAACATCTTACACCCATTTTCTAATATGAATTTAATAATCAAAACTAATTTTTCTAATGTAAACATTTCCTTATTTTTAATAATAGAGGGTCTTCGTGATTATAAAAATAATAGTCACATAAGAAACACAAATCACCAGTAAAGAAATTAAAATGCTCCCTTCTCTTTGGTAACCAGAAAAGGCAAAATAAAATAATGGTAATAAATTTCCATCCATCAGAATGGCCAAAATAGAACTTTTGAAAATACCAAGTATTCATGAGAATGCAGAGAAATGGTCACACATAAATTATCAATTTATAAATATAAATTGTTAAGGGAATATAAAATTGTTAAGGCTTTTAAAAAGTCAATTTGGTAATATCTATCAAATGCTTTTGATCTGCAATTTTACTTACAAGAATACTTCTTAGAAAATATTTCCATTTGTGTCAAAAAGTTATTACACAATATCTTTTAAAGGATAGCTTGTAATATAGAAAAATCAGCTTAGTACCCAACAACTGACAGTTAAATATAGCTTGATAAATTTCATTATGGTATATTATCTAGCCTTATGGAAAGACCTTCAAATCCTACTACTTTAAAAAAAGCATGTAAATAACAATATTTATGGCAAACACTTAACATTTATATGTATATATGTTTGCAATTATATACGCAGAAAAAGGATGTACTTCAATCTACTTACATGGTTATATGTTTGGAAGGTAATGGGAATGAAAAGACATAAAGGGCTTCTTTTACATCTTGCTCTGTATGCTTCTGTACTGTTTTCAGTAATTTCATAAGTGTTTTAAATATAAAGAGAGGGCAGTTTAAAAGAAGCAAAATAACTTTATAATAGAAAACTAAAAAAATACAGAAAACTTTAAAGATAAACACCACTGGATTTTACTATAAACCAAAACATATAGTATAAATTAAAATTAAAAAGGTTGTACAGATTTATTCTTACTCCACTATACCAACTGCTTAATTTCAAATAATTAAATCTAGAAAATGAGTGCTTTTAGTAATACTAGCTAAATAAAGAAAATATTACCAACATTATGCATATATTTTTCTTAACAAATAGAAGATTTCTTTTTTTTCTAGCCCCTAGGACAGTAATGGGTAATAACACAGGCTCATGTTTCAGGTCAACCAAAACACCCAGAATTTTTTTACAGCAAAAATTAGACTCTCTGGGAAACAATTTTCATCAAAAAATAAAATTAGGCCCTAGCCTGTTTGGCTCAGTAGATGGAACGTTGGCCTGTGGACTGAGGGGTCCCGGGTTCGATTCCAGTCAAGGGCACATGCCAGGTTGCGGGCTTGATCCTCGGTGTGGGGCATGCAGGAGGCAGCTGATCGATGATTCTCTCTCATCACTGATGTTTCTATCTCTCTCTCCCTCTCCCTTCCTCTCTGAAATCAATAAAGAAATATAAAAAATAAAAATAAAAAATAAAATTAGGCATTTCTGGAAACTTCACAGCTATCATTTTGTGGAAAAAGACTGAATACATTTTCTATATGATCAGGAACAGGACAACGAAGTCCAATCTCACCTCTTCAGTTCAACACTGTACTTGTGATTCTAGCCATTTCAATTAGACAACACAAAAATAAAAGGAATCCAAGAGTGAAGGGGAAAAAAAGTAAAACTACCTCTGGAGATGACTTAATCTTGTATATAGAAAATCTGAAGGAATCCACTAACACACTATTAAGACTAAGATTAAGTCAGGAAAATGGAAGGAAAAATGAAAAATACTAGTATAGAAAAATCTATTATAGTTCTATATACCAGCAATGAACAATCAAAATGAAATTACCAAAAAACTCCTATTACAATAGCCTTAACAAGAAATCCAGGAATAAATTTAACAAAAGTGCGAGTATTCTGAAAACTTCAGAACACAATTGAAAATATAAAGGAAACCGTAACTAAATGGAATGAAATTTCATGTTCATATATTAGATGATTTAACATTATTAAAATATCAATATTCTCATATTGATCAACAGATTCAATGCAATCCTTACAAAAGCCTCAGTTACCTTCTTTGCACAAATTGGCAAGCTGATCCTAAAATTCACATGGAAATGCAGCCCCCACACCAAAGATAAAAAACAAAGTCAAGCAATCTAAAAGAAAATTGGAAGACTCCCTTCCTGGTTCAAAAATCACTAAGAAGGCAGAATAATCAAGCATGTGTGGTACAGTAAAACCTAGATTTTGTGGCCTTCAATTTAACAAACTTTGGATTTAATGGACAAAATTCCCAGTCTGTATGTCATATGTGAAAATTATAACCCTGTTCATTTTAAAATGCTTTTAAGATTTCCTTATAATTAAATTAAGTATTTTTTGTTAACTCACTGTTATTTTTTTTTTAAATATATTTTATTGAATTTTTACAGAGAGGAAGGGAGGGGGATAGAGAGTAAGAAACATTGATGGGAGAGAAACATTGATCAGCTGCCTCTTGCACACCTCCCACTGGGGATGTTCCCGCAACCAAGATACATGCCCTTGACCGGAATCGAACCTGGGACCGTTCAGTCCGCAGGCCCACGCTCTATCCACTGAGCCAAACTGGTCAGGGCATGTTAACTCACTGTTATTTTTAATAAATTTTAGCAAATAGGCCATATGTTGGAAAAAACATTAGTAATTTCACCAACATAAATTACTATTCCATTTCTACAACTATCTATAAAACACTAATTTGCAAATAGACCGTACAGCGGAACAACCGAACAACCAGCTGCTATGACGTGCACTAACCACTAGGGGGCGCGTGCGGAACATGGTGGGCATCGGCCATGGCAGGATGGTGGAACAGGTGAGTGGGAGCACCAGACCAAGGCAGGTCACAGGTCGCTGTCATCAGGGTGAGCCTCTGGTGGTTACTGAAAATTCTTTGGTCCTATACGCCACAGTCCCTCCCAGCACTCGCACCTGCTGCCGGCACTGGCCCCACTCGCACCCACTGCCAGCGCCGGAGCTGCCACCCTCTGCCGGTCCCGATCACTCGGCGCCATCAGCAGGTGCGAGTGGTGGCTGCCAGCCCTGATCGCCCCTGCAGGCTTCTCCACCTCCCCCTGCTCCTGAAGGGTGATCAGGGCAGCAGCCACCACTTGCACCCGCTGACGGCGCCAACCCTGCTCACACCCACTGCTGGCGCCAGCCCCTTTCGCTCCACGCTGTCAGTGGGTGCGAGCGGGGCCAGCACCCTCAGCGCGTGGGAGCAGCGGTGGCGGGAGCAGGGCTGCCAGCAGACAGGGGACTGGGAGCCGTGGCAGGAGGGGCCGGGCGGGGGCGTGGAGGAAGGGCCGAGACCCGCCTCTGTGCCCACCACAGCCTCACAGCCCACAGTTCCTTTCAAGGTGCACAAATTCGTGCATTGGGCCCCTAGTCGTTTACATATTTAAATCCAAGAGTCACCGCTCTTAAGCAACGTTCAGAGAATGATTAGCAAGTGATCACACTGCATCCCTCAGTAATTGGTTCTGTTGCTGCTCAGTAATTGGTTCTGATGTTTCTAGTGGAACTTTCTGCAGCAGTTTTGCCGGGCTGGGCTCTAGGCCATACCTCAGCTGTGTGCATTTGTTTACTAGAGGTTACAGGTGAATGCATGCATTTAAATTCAGTAGAAATTTAAAATTACAGTAATACATATAGAAAACTCTTCTGTGAAATTAAACTTTTCATACATGCTTAACTTTAATTACACAAATGTGTCGGTGTAAGTAAAAACAGATAAACTAATTTATCCATTTTTAACATACTCATTTGGAAAACCCACTTTATGACGGACTTTTGCCTTAACAGATACTCCCTAGCCCAAATTAGTCTTATATCGAGGTTTTACTGTATATGTATAGCTCATGGACGCAGAAAATAGTGCTGAAGGTATGCAGCAGAGTAGGGGAGCAAAGGAGAAGGAGTGTGAAATGAGGGACATCTGTAGCACTGTCAATAACAAATTTTAAAAAAAAATTTTTTTAAGAATGCCAATGGAGCAAGAATTGTCTTTTTAACAACTAGGACAACTAAATATCCACATGCAAAAGAATGAAGTTGGACCTCTTTCTCTCACCATACAAAAAAATTAAACAGATCAAAGACCAAGATGTAAAGCTTAAACTGTAAAACTCCTTGAAGAAAATACAGGTATTTGTGACCTTCAGTTAGGCAAAGCCTTCTTTGATATGACACCAAGGCATAAACAAAAGAAAAAAACAAAGTGAACTTCAACAAAATTTAAAACTTTTGTGCTTTAATGGACATATCAAAGGGATACAATGGGAGAAAATATTTGCGAATTAAGCACCTGTACCATAGTTTATTTTATCTGCTCCTTTATTCATAGTACTTAGGTTGTTTCAAGTTTGTTTGTTTGTTTGTTTGTTTTTCCCCCTTGGTGCACTGTTCCCAGGGGTACTGCAATACCGGGTTGATGCATGGAGTGGACGGAGCAAGTGCCTATTCCATCTCCCTATTCCAAAAATACATTAATATAATGTCCTCAAATAGAGGATGTATCAGATATTAAACTGATAAGAACAGATACTACACTTGATCTTAGCCAAAAGGCCAAGAAGCGATCAAGTTGTTTTTTAATTAGGTAGGCATTATTCATCCCATTTTACAAGAAAGACCAAAGTTCAAAAAAGGTAAGTTAATGGAAATGCTTACTATTACTCTGCTACAAAAGCTCCTAAATCCATATATGTATAATTTCTAAGCCCTTGCTTTTTTCTACTGGATAATTACCCATCTAACAAATAGTAGTCATTTGATTGTTTTTTGACACCCTAGAACTTCTTTCTTTTCTTCTTTTGAGTCGAGAAACAATGACTCAGAAGCTAAATGACTTGTTCAATGTTACACTATTAGAAATGGCCAAAATGGTTATGAACAAATCATCTGGGGAAGACTCCACTTCTTCGTATTAAACTAAAACTGTCTCCCCTTGAATACAAGAATTCCTCTCTCTAGGAGGAAGAATGTTACAAGTCATGTAAGAGATTTATATCCTGAGTATATTAGGAATTCTTAAGATTCAACAATAAGACGACAAAGCAATTTTAAAATAAGTAAAGGATCTGAATGAACATTTCCCCCAAAATGATATATAAATAGCTAATTAACACATGAAAAGATGTTCAGCATCATTAGTCATAATGAGATACCATTTTAAACTCCAGAATGATAATAATAATAAAGACAACTAATGCCAAGGATATGAAGAAATCAGAACCCTCATATATTACTGGTCAGAATATAAAAATGATGCAGCCACATTGAAAATAGTTTGGCAGTTCCTTAAAATGTTAAACATAGAATTACCATACATCCCGAAATTCCATTCCTAGGTATATACCCAAAAAAAAATAAACTATACATAAATGTTCACAGAAGCATAATTCATAATAGCCAAAATTTGTAAACAACCCAAATGTCCATCAACTAACAATAAAATGCAATATATCCATACAATGGAATAACACTTGCCATAAAAAGTAATGAAGTATTGAAACATAATACAACATAGATGAGTCTTAAAAACCTTATGCTTAAGTAAAAAAAGAGCATGAACTGTATGATTCCATTTATATAAACTAGAGGCCCGGTGCATGGTGCATGAAATTCATGCACAAGTAGGGTCCCCTAGGCCTGGCTGGCAATCAGGGCCGATCTGTGGGGCGACCAGTGGGGTGATCAGGGTCCCCCACTGGCACCCGCCTTGGGCCTGCGGGCTGGGAGCAGCTCCTGCATTGAGCGTCTGCCCCCTGGTGGTCAGTGCATGTCATAGCAACCAGTCATTCCACCGTTCGGTAGATTTGCATATTAGGCTTTTATTATATAGGACTAGTGGCCCGGTGCATGAAATTCATGCATGGGGGGGGGGGCTTGTCCCTCAGCCCGGCCTGCACCCTCTCCAATCTGGGACCCCTCGGGGGATGTCCAGCTGCCAGTTTAGGCCCGATCCCTCTCGCAATCCGGGACCACTGGCTCCTAACCATTCTGCCTGCCGGCCTGCTCGCCCCCAACTGCCCCCCCCCCCCGCTGGCCTGATTGTCCCCAACTTCTCCCCCTGCCGGCCTGCTTGCCCCCAACTGCGCCCCTGCCGGCCTGCTTGCTCCCAACTGCCCCCCCTGCCAGCCTGATCGCCCCCAACTGCCCTCCCCTTCTGGCTTGATCATCCCTAAATGCCTCTGCCTCAGCCCCGCCACCATGGCTTTGTCCAGAAGGACGTCTGGAAGGTCTCCCAGTTTAATTAGCATATTACCCTTTTATTAGTATAGAAGATGCCCAGAACAAGCAAATCCATAAAGACAGAAAATAGATGCCAAGCGCTGCAAGAGGTGGGAATGGGAAGTGATTACTAACAGGTGGAGTTTTGTGTGTGTGTTTTTTGGGGAGAGGGGCTGATTAATATGTTCTAAAATTAGTGATGATGGCTGTACAGCTCTGTAAATATACTAAAGACCACTGATAGTAGCACTTAAAATTAGAATAAATTGCATGGTGTGTTTGAATTTTATCTCAAAAAAGGTGTTATTTTTAAAACTAGAAAAAAATAACATAAAACTAAAATGTTTTTTGTCTGTTCTAAAAGTATACTTCCTTTCATGTTCCCTACACAACACTAAAAGTTAAAAAAATGAAAGACACATGGCTGACTTTTTACAGAGTGGCTCAGCTAAACAAGTTCTAATTCACTGAGCATAAACTCTGCATTTGTCTTCATGTTTCACTTAAAAAGATGGCGAGGAGTAGAGGAAGAGCGTAATACTTGATTTGCCCAAAGGCACATACTTTTGATTAGTCTAGTTCTAGTTATTACGAATTTATTCATAGGCCAACACTGGACTATGTTAATATCAACAGGACTTTTTTTTTTAATTCTGAGGTTTGCCAGCTGGTGTAGCTAGGTGGTTGAGCATCGACCCATGAACCAGGAGGTCATGGTTCAATTCCCAGTCAGGCACATGCCCAGGTTGCAGGCTCAATCCCCAGTGTGGGGTGTGCAGGGAGCAGCTGATCAATGATTCTCTCTCATCATCGTTTCTACCTCTCTATCCCTCTCCCTTCCTCTTAGAAATCAATGAAAAAATATATTTTTTAAAATTCTGAGATTCTGGGTATTTTCTTATCTACATCACTTTAACATCATTTTCTGGGTACCTATTATCTATCATATGCTGTGTCAGTGCTTAAAAGACATTAGATTTAAAAAGAACCTCATGGGACTTACAATCTAGTGACTAAAGTAAAAACAAAGTATTATGAAAATAGTCGTCAAGCCAGAATCAAAGTACTAACGGATAAAAAGTACATGAAGAACTCCATACCCAGCAAAAATATCTTTCAAAATGGAGGTTTTCAGACAAATGAAACAGCAGACCTACATTATAAGAAATATTCAAAGCCATTCCTTTTGACAGAGGAAAATACTACATCAAAGTTTGAATGTGCACAAAGAGATGAGAAAGTGTTTGCAAAAGCAGCTTTTCTCATTTTTAAATTTCATGTATATATAACATGCATAAGTTATACATATGTAGAAATAAGGCATGGAAAGAATAGTACTAAAGAGGAAGAAAGTGAAAAGTATACTTTTGTAATGTCATATTATGCATGAAAGTAGACTGACAAATTGAAGAGATGTATTTTAAAACAAGGAGAAAAACTGTGTGACCATTAAGCAAAGTTTTTTTTTAGGGCGGGGGGGAAGGGCCTACAAAAAGCACGTTATAAAAGAAAAACTACTAAATTGGATTTCATCAAAATTTAAAACCTTTGCTCTTTGAAATTAAGGGAAGGCAAGCCACAGTCTGAGAAAAAAACATTTGCAAAACGTGTCTGACAAGGAGCTTGTTTACAGAATATGTACAGAATTCTTACAATTTAGTAAGACAATAAAATTCATGAAGAATATGGACAAAACATTTTAAGATGCTTCACAAAAGATATGAAAAGCCAATAGGCATATGGAAAGATGCTAAACATTGTTAGTCATTAGGGAATTGCAAGTAAAACCACAGTGATATGCCACTACTCATCTACTACAATAGCTAAAATCAAAGACTGACATAAACTGAAGTAAGGATGTGAAGCAACTGTAATGTTCAAGTAACAAAAACAAGAGCTGTATTCCTATGTTCACAGCAGCTTTGTTCAGTCCAAAACTGAAAATAACTCAAAATGTTCAACTTGGTGAATGAATAAGCAAATTAATGGTATGTTCATAAGTGGAGTATTACTCACACATAAAAAGGAACAAACCACCTGAACATGCAACACTGATGAACCTCAAAACCATGTTAAGTGAAGGCAGACAACGAAAACTACATACTACGGCCCTGGCTAGGTGGCTCAGTTGGTTGACGCAACGATCCCTGGTTGTGGTGCTTACAGGAAGCAATTGATCAATGTTTCTCTCATACCCCGCCCCCTTCTTTTCTCTCTAAAATCAATAAAAACATATCTTCAGGTATTAGAATTAAAAAAAAACAACACATACATACCATGTAATTCCATTTATATAAAGTTCAATAAAGATAAAAGTAATGTGATAGAAAGCAGATCAGTTGTTGCCAAGGACCACAGGTAGAAGTAGGCGACAGAATAAAAGGGATATAGGAAATGTTTGGAGGGGGGGCTGGAAATATTCTTTTTATCATGATTGTGGTGGTTACACAAGTGTATCTTTGTCAAAATCCACTCAATTATACAATTAATATTGATTAATTAAATTGTATATAAATCATACCTCAATATAACTGATTTGTGTTTGTTTTTTTAAATGAATTACTGAAACATCCAATATATCTAAGAAGGAGGGGGGACAACTCTAATATAATCTGAATATAGTAAGTATTCATAAAAGTGATCTCAGTGCTAAAGAAATTAAAAGAAATCACTTCTGGATGAGATTAATGAAGGCTTCCTAGATGACACCTGAACTATGGTTGGAAGAATGGTCATTAGGATTGGCTAACTGAGTCAAGGGCATAAACTAAAGTACAGAGGGCTTACAATTCCATGCTTTTAAAATAGTAAGAAGTCTAGACCCATAGAAATAAAGAACAAGCTGGATGGTTACCAATGGGGAGGGGTGAAAGGATGGGTAAAACAAAACACAAAAAAACCTGAAGTGGAATTTATCTTATTCACTTTTATCATGTTAACTTGCTCTACAGCTGCCATGACAGAAATGTCAGTGATCAGTGATTCAGACTTCTTGAGCAAAGGGCTTTAAGAAGCTTCCACTATTAAAACTTCCCAAGTTTTTATTATTATACTAGAGGCCCAGTGCATGAATTTGTGCATGGGTGGGGTCGTGCCGGGCCAATCGGGGGCAGGGGCGGGGGTGGCCTGGGGGAGGGGCCTGGAGAAGACCCACTGAGCTGGAGCTGAGCATGGGCCCCAGGCTTCCCAAGGAGGACCGCCTCAGCAAGGAAACAGAAACCACCAGAAGGCTCTGCAAACAGGCCCTGAACTCCCTTTAGCCAGGTGGACTCAGAGCTGGCGTCTCCGTGTGTACATTAGACACAGCCTGGCACTCGCCTTGTCTGTTGGTCAAATCCATTGCATCGAAAAACTTGTTCCCCTTCTTCTCTTTGGGCCCTTACAACAAATACAGGCCAATTGGAAGACACGGGCCCCAGTGGCAGAGCCAGGCCCCATAATCACCCGGAATTTAGGCCTAAGGCAACTGGGTAGCAATCTCCATGGAACAGAACACACTGTTTTAGAGTCTTAATTCTCTCCTAAAATGTGCCCAGCTGCTCCTCTTTAGCTGGGATAGACTGAACTAGACTGAACTAAGACTGAACAAAGACCAAGTTTCCTTTGAGGTGGGATCCACCTGGAGCTGGCTGGTGGCAAGGCCCCTCACAGGCCTTCCCCCAAGCTCAGTGTGCTCTGAGCCGGTCTTTTTCTGGTGATGCCGGGTCCTGGGCTGCTGGTTGGGCGGCAGACCTACAGGGTTTCTCTCCGTCACCTTCCTGGCCTCCCGAGTAGTACCCTCCGGCCTGGCATGCCAGGCAGCTGTCACTAGAGCCAGGACTCAGAGAGCAAAGGAGCTGGCCCGCACCGAGGGGGCCCCACAGATGGCCAGGCTGCACCCTCCACCCCGCTTCTCAGTCTCGCTCACATGGATCAGGCCAAAGCCCGCTGCCCGAGACTGGCGCCATGTGGGGAGGGTCGCAACAGGGCAAGTGGCGCCCTGACCTGCCAGCCTTGGTGACGATCATCTTGGTGTCCAGCTGATTTAATTCATCCCACAGAGCCTTCATCTCAAGCTGCATGCTCACGCTGGCCACCTTTGCATTCTTCTTTACCAGCACCTTGGCGGCGGCTGCACAACTGGCCCTGGGGCCCCCGGGCTCAGCAGCAGCGGTCCCTGCAGCCAACGCGTCATAGTGACCAGTTGTTCCACTATAATGGTTGCTGGGCTTTTAGTATATAAGTAAACTTAAGATAGAGCAATAAACCTCCATGGGGCAAATTAATGATACTTTAATTATGAAGGGATGTCAGTCCCACCATCAATGTTTCATTCATGAATACAAATAATTGGGAATTTATCAACCAATAAAACCAACCAGCATTCTAAGACTGAAAAATAATAATCTCACTTTAAATAGCATATGAAGTGGTGAAGGGATTGAGCAAAAAGGAGAAAAATTCATGGACTCAGTGTAGTGATTGTGGGGAGATAGGGGGAGATGGGAGAGGGCATGGGGGGATAAATGGTGATGGACAGAGACTTGACAGGGGTGGTGAACACACGATACAGTGGACAGATGATGTGTTATAGAATTGTGCATCTAAAACCTATAGAATTTTAACCAGTGTCACTGGAATGAAGTCAATAAAAAGGAAAAAAAAGTAGCATATGCAGTGCTGTGCAACCCTTTAAAAAAAGCTGCTTTTGTTCATTGAAGTATTGCTTGTAATAGCAAATACTGAAAACAACTAAAGTGTCCATTTGTAAGAGCTGGTTCCATAAACTAGGAGGCAGTCATTCACATAATGGAATACTACACAGCTTTGGAATTAAAGAATAAGGAAACTCTTCCTGTACCAACATAGTAAGGTCCCGGGACATACTGTTAAGGACAAAAAGCAGGTTACAGAAAAGTTATATAATGTGCTGCCTTTTGTATAAAAGTGTAGAAAGGGAAATAAGAATATATGTTCATCTTTGTTTTTATTTAAATAAAGAACACTAGACCAATATGAGACAACTGAGTGACATATAATAAGGGGCAGGGAGAAAAATTCTATTCACCCACATCAAGTGACTCTTTATCTCCTCCTAAAAAGAAAAAAAAAAAAATTAAAGGAAAATAGTAAGGAGTCCAGTTTGTATTTTGATCAGCAACCTATATAATAAAAGCCCAGCGACCAAATGGCAGAATGACCAGAACAACAGGTTGACCAGTTGCTATGGTGCGCACTGACCACCAGGATGCAGACGCTCAACGAAGGAGCTGCCCCCTGGTGGTCAATGTGCTCTCACTGCTCGGCTGACCGGGATGAGTGGCTGCTCCCGCTGTGAGAGCAGCTGCTCAGAGGGGGGTTCCACAGCCACTCGGCTGACCGGGATGAGCGGCGCTCCCACAGCGGGCTGATCCCCACAGGCCATGCCCCCCACCAGTGCACAAATCCTGTGCACCAGGCCTCTAGTATATAGTAAGAAGTAAGGGTAGTTTGGGTGAGTCTCAGGTGGGAAATCTTAAATGCCAAATACAAAAATTTGAATCTGGCCTGGCTGGCGTGGCTCAGTGGTAGAACATCAACCTATGAACCAGAAGATCATGGTTCGATTCCCGTCAGGGCACATGCCCAGGTTGCAGGCTCGATCCTCAGTGTGGAGTGTGTAGGAGGCAGTCAATCAACGATTCTCTCTCATCATTGATGTTTCTACCTCTCTCCCCCTCTCCCTTCCTCTCTGAAATCAATAAAAATATATTTTTAAAAAGAATTTGAATCTGTAAATGTTTTATAGGAAAATGACAGAATCAAAGTGGTATTTTAAGGTTAATTTCAATGCAGGAAACGGTAGGAGCTTGAAGAGCAAAGGCCCAAAGCATGCAGACCCAACAATAAGAAGATCCACAAATTAAGAAGTTTTAAACTAAATCAGAGTGGACTAGAGGCCACTGCAAAAGCACCAACAGAACAAGCAATTTATTAAAAGTAGGGAGGGAGAAAAGATAAATATTACTTTAAGCACTGGCTTTCTGGGAGAAACAACTACCTCTTAAAACACTTTCACACACACATGCAAATCAAAAACTTCTTAAAACATAATCAAAGTTAAAAGACAAAAGACAACTCATGAAAAATACTTGCTAATTAAAGCCATGCACACACAAAAAACAGTTAATATCTCTATACAAAAAAAGGTTCTTAAAAACTATTAAGAAAACAAAAATCAAGATAAAAGAACCAAAAAATAGATAAAAATAAATTTAGCATTATTAGATATTAAAGAACTGCAACTGAAAACAGGAACAGGATAACTGACAACTCCGCAGACAGTGGAGACTGAGGAAATGGGTACTCGCATACTTGGAAAATACAAATTGGTAAAAGCTTTCTGAAGATGCAATATGACAGAATTATCAAAACTACAAATGTGCATAGCATTTGTGGTCCAAGAATTCTACCCCTGGGAAATGTAATTTAGAAGATATTATAGGACAAATGCACATAAAATTTGCAATAGATACATAAACATAGCAAAAATAAGTCCTCTAGGAGCTTACAGTGTAAGAGTAGCAAAATGGAGTTGGCCAAAAAAGTTATAAGTACACCAATACAATGGAAACCTAGGAATCAATAAAAAAGAATATACTATGGATTACAGCAGGGGTCCTCAAACTACGGCCCGCGGGCCACATGCGGCCCACCGAGGACATTTATCTGGCCCACCGGGTGCCGCTGCCTGTCCTGCTTAGCAGCCGACTCGTCCCGGGCCCGCAGTGCGCATAGGAATTTGTTCATAGTTTTTTTTTAAACTATAGTCCGGCCCTCCAATGGTCTGAGGGACAGTGAACTGGCCCCCTGTTTAAAAAGTTTGAGGGCCCCTGGATTACAGGGTACAAAGTAGCATTATAGTATATTCTCATTTATATAAAGTTTTATGTCCCTATGTATATATGCATAGAAAAGTCTAGAAGACTGTTCATCAAAATATCAAGGGTGAAACATCTCAAGTGGTTGGACTCAATGCGCCTTGAATCTCTTACCCTTTTCTATACTAACCGAAAATTTCGACAAGCCTCTACTATCTTTATAAACAAGTGAAAAACAATATCTGAAAAATATGACTCCAAGGTAAAATAATTCATTTAATGTTGGATAAATTAAGTTTGGCGTGTCAAAAAAAAAAAAATCTCAGTGAATGTGTCCCTATGCAACTGAAACTAAAGAAACAGAAAAGTGAGAAGGCACATAGCCCATTAACTATTTTCAGCTTTCAGTTTATCTCACTACCCTTTTCTTTTCCATTTTATAAAAATTCCAGTTTTAACCTAAATTTTACCCTCTAATCTACATTTTATTTCCCAAATATATTAACATGAGATTCTCCCACAATTTAGATATGCACAATTTAGAAATTTAAGGAACAAAAATCAGTGCAAACAATACTAATACTTCTGATCATTTTGCTTCCAACACCCACTTTAAAGCTTACAGATATCTACATATGAAACAAAGCAAACCAAAAGCAAAATAAAAACTTCAGTAATATTTATCTTAAAAGTACACAAAGAGAAAAAACTAATGATCTTAAACCCAGCCGGCGTGGCTCAGTGGTTGAGCATCGACCTAATAAACCAGGAGGTCTGTCTCTCTCATCACTGATATTTCTCTCTCTCCCTCTCCCTTCCTTTCTGAAATCGATAGTTATTTCAAAAAATAAAAAAACAAGTAAATAAAATTATTTTAAATAGTGAATGTTAAGCAACATTAATTTTAAACTGGTTTTTCAGAAATAGCTACAATTTTTCAATTAGCATATAGAAGGTTGACATTCAGTCTGCTCAGAAAATTATCGCTAAAAAAAAAACCAGATCATTTATCTTGATCAGTATACAACAGAGCACAAATATAAACACTAGGTGCGAATTTAGTATATTCACAATAAAAGTGATTCCCAGCTTCAACCTATTTGGTAAAGAAGCTAGAAAAAGGTTCTTAAATTCTCTACTTATTTATTATTTTCCCTATCCTAGAGTGTATGTGAACCAAAATAGCAAGTAAGTTTAGAAACACAACTGATATCTGTGCAAAGATTCATTTGCATTAATCTGTGGAGAAAAATGGTATTTCAATCTAATAAACATTTTAGTATAATTACTTTAAGGAAAAAAGGTATTTCAATTAATTCAACCACTAATACACTTCGGAATTTGTCCTCTAGGAGCTTATAGTCTAATAGGGAAAACACAAATATAGCCAGCCAAGTAATCAGAATATTAAATAGCGTTTTTTAAGCCCCATAACAAAGATAAAGCAAAGTGCAAGGGATATAAGAAAAGGAATAAACTTTTTTAGATGAATGCAGAAAGGTTACAAGATGGAGTGGAATTTGAGTTGGGTTTTGAATGCAAAACTGGAGACAAAGAGGAGAAAAAAGGGCATTTCAAGCTAAAAGAACAGCAAGAGTAAAATTATAGAGAAATGAAAGTGCCTCTGAAAACAGAATTCTGATAGAATGGGGCCAGATCATAAAAGGCATTACCTGATTATGCATTGGAAAGCTTGGACTTAATTCTATATAATGAAAGTGACACATCTAACCAAGATTTTAAGTAAATTCTAATAATGAATTCTATATATATAAAAGGCTAACATGCTAAGTCAGGGGTCCTCAAACTTTTTAAACAGGGGGCCAGTTCACTGTCACTCAGACTGTTGGAGGGCTGGACTATAGTTTAAAAAAAAAACTATGAACAAATTCCTATGCGCACTGCGGGCCCGGGACGAGTCGGCTGCTAAGCAGGACAGGCAGCGGCACCCGGCGGGCCGGATAAATGTCCTCGGCGGGCCGCAGGTGGCCCACAGGCCGTAGTTTGAGGACGCCTGTGCTAAGTGTACCTCCGCTCACCTGACCGGTCGCTATGATGTGCACTGACCACTAGGGGGCAGATGCTCAACACAGGAGCTGCCGAGCTGCAGTGACTTGGCAGCGGTGGTTCTTGGGTGACGCACCCCGAAACCAGAGAAGAGGGAGCCCAATTCCTCGCGGGGCTGCGCGGTTCCACATGGGGCTGCGCGATTCCACCTTCAGCCATGGGTTATGTTGTTTCTGGGGCACTGTCGGCCCCGAATCTGGTTTACTGCACACTTGCGTTTGCGTTCCACACCCTGTACCACGGCAACTTTGCAGAGTGCCCTCTCCAGGACCCTTCGGGGGATGTCGGAGAGCCGGTTTTGGCCCGACCCCCGCAGGCCAGGGAGGGACCATGGGAAGTTGACTCCAGGTCGTGTCCGGCCTGTCTCACCCAGTCCCATCCCACCAACCACCTTCTAATTAAGTTCCTTTCAATGTGCACAAATCGGTGCACCGGGTCACTAGTCCTGCTACACAATAAAAGGCTAATATGCAAATCAACCAAACAGCATAATGACCGGTCGCTATGACATGCAATGACCACCAGGGGGCAGACGCTCAATGCAGGTCCTGCCCCCTGGTGGTCAGTACACTCCCACAGGGGGAGCGCCACTCAGCCTGGGTCTCGGCTGGCGAGCGCAGTGGCAGTGGCGGGAGCCTCTCCTGCATCCATGGCAACATTAAGGACCCCTCGGGGGATGTCCGACTGCTGGCTTAGGCCTGCTCCCCGTGGGCGCAGGCTGAGCTGAGGGACCCCCCTCAAGTGCACCAATTTCATGTACCGGGCCTCTAGTTAGAAGTAAAAGAATAGGTGAATAGGGAAGAAATAATAACAGGAAGTGCGATTAAAAAAAAAAAAACAGAGGGCCTGAACTAAGGAGCTAAAAATGGAAATGGGATAAATAACTTGTGTTAGAACAAAAATGTGGTAAGGGCCGAGTAGATATAAATGTCACATAAGGTTTGGTCAGAAAAAGGAGCAAAATACAAGGCCATCTTAATAATAAAAGGAGTGATTAAAAATTTGGAGACTTAAGAGAATTCACCTAAATTTAAAGCCCTTCTGAGAGTTTCTGCATTTATTCTAGTATGCTATACTTTTGACACTTTTAAAATACATTTTAAGAATTCCATTCATCTAAGGATACCCATGACTTACTTCTAAGTATATATATTAAAAGCAGTAATTTTAGGAATTTTAGGAGCTTCTTTTTTTTGAATTCTTGAATGTCTTCATTTTGTATGTTTTAGAACAGTAGTTTTTAGGACAAAACACTAAATAATCCATGACAGAGGTACCCCACATTATATGCAAGTGAATATTAATAAATTCACTTATTTACATCTAGGTCCACCCATCTGTAGATTCTCAGGGTCTTATTATTTTTCCATAATGGAGACTCTGCTACTTCTTTTTTTTTTTTTTTAATATATTTTATTGACTTTTTACAGAGAGGAAGAGAGAGGGATAGAGAGTTAGAAACATCGATGAGAGAGAGACATCGATCAGCTGCCTCCTGCACGCCCCTTACTGGGGATGTGCCCGCAACCAAGGTACATGCCCTTGACCGGAATCGAACCTGGGACCCTTCAGTCCGCAGGCCAATACTCTATCCACTGAGCCAAACCGGTTAGGGCAACTCTGCTACTTCTTGGTAGAATAGAACTTCCATAGGTTCAGAGAAAGAACCAATTATATATATAACAATTTACTGTATTAATTGTACCTGATCTGACTTGATCAACTTCGGATCAAGAATCCCATTGCAAAACAACTATCAGTAACCAAGAGTAATTAATGTCTTTAAGAAATGTTTTTTTTTAGTCTCCTATTCATAAAAGCTATGAATTAGTAAAGACAAAATGAGCTGAAAGAATCTTTAGAAGAATTCGTTTTTTAAAATCCTCAAATGTTGCAATGGTAGCCAGGAAAACAGAAATTAATAGATAAATTTCCAAACAGGAATTGAATTTTAGCAAAACAAATTATGTGAGGTGGCCAGCTCCCTTTAATGCCAGGTGAAGTTCGATACAGCATAATACCAAAAGCATGTACTTTAGAATCAGACCAATCCAAGCTGACCTTGGAACAAATCACTTTAACTTTGCAGGCATCCTCAAACTACGGCCCACGGGCCACATGTGGCCCGCCGAGGACATTTATCCGGCCCGCCGGGTGCCGCTGCCTGTCCTGCTTAGCAGCCGACTCGTCCCCGGCCCGCAGTGCACATTGGAATTTGTTCATTTTTTTTTTTTTTAAACTATAGTCTGGCCCTCCAACGATCTGAGGGACAGTGAACGGGCCCCGTTTAAAAAGTCTGAGGACCCCTGTTTTAGAGTTTCCATTTCCCAATCAACAGAAATGTTTCTAACTACCGGTAACGTGTTTTGTTTTGGGGGTGAATGTACATTAAATATTTATCAATGCCTGGCACATAGTAAAACTCATCTTAGTACCTTTTCTAAACAGCCCCTCTCTTCAGTGCACCCTCACATTTATTACAGGGCCAATCAGCAAAATTATGTGACTTCCTACACCCCAACATTCAGGTATTAAAGAAAATATGGCAAACTGGTTATACAGGGGGGAAAAGTAAAGCTACAAAAGAAGTGATTTAAAAGAAAAGCATGAGCAAAGGACTGAAGATTCAAATAAAAGCAAAGAGCCATCCATTATAACGTAGATGTCAATAAAATGGAGAGGATTTATTCTAGGAACTAATACCAAGAAAAGTATCAATCATGGTTTCAATACTAGTATTTTGAATGTGTTTGCAGTTCCTTAAAAATATCTACATTGACTATTAATATGTAAACTCCATGTGGGCTGGAAAAAGATCCAATGCTTATTTCCTGCAGCATAACATGTGGTCTATATTAAATACTTATATAATCCAGGCCCACATGAATATTTCATATGCTCAGTAAAGTCCATCACCCCTTCATTTACCCTTTCAACAATTATTGAGTCTACTTCTGTCAGACACTATGATTAGCACTAGGATTATAATGGTGGTCAAGATAGGCTAGTTGCCTTCATGGAGCTCCCAATCCAGTAGTCTATTCCTTAAACAATATGGGTCACCTACCACAATACTATATTCTAAAAATAAATAAAACTTTTTGTATTAAACTGGACAAGTGAATTCAATTAATTGTTCCTAAACAGTAATTAATACATTTGCTATATTTAAAAACCTTTAAGTTTTTCAATCAACTATGTTAGCTATAAATTCTGGGCCCCACATTTTAAGCAGGACATTTGACAAACTAGATATAATGTGGAAAATCTAAAAAGCATACCTTATAAAAAATGAGTTTTGAGGCCAAGAAAAGAAGACTCAAAAGACATGGTAACTGCCTTTATATTTTAAAGAGGTAGCATACAGGTTTGCTCTGTATCATTTCAAAGGGTTAAACTTGAAGCAATGGGTAGACCTGACACAGAGCTGGATTTCTGTTTCAATATGAAGAATTCTAATAATTCAATAACATCTAAACCACATTAGATTTCTGTAATACTCTACACTATTTCTATACATAAATTTTCATTTAATTCTTGAAATACACACACCACAAAACAAAAGTTATTTTCCTGTTACAGCTTAGGAAACTGAGTCTCCAAGGATCTTGCTAAAACCTGGGCAAATCAAGACTAGACCTTGAGCCCTAGATCTAATGAAATAAGCTGCCTTCAAAGCAATATCTTCCCACCTCTAGATGTATTCAGGAATACACCAAATGGCCAGCTGTCAGGAATGTTAGTCAAGACATTCTAAAGCTCATTCCAAATCCAAACTTTTAGAAATACTAGTGGTCAATATAAACACCATGAATGGTCCTCTAGAAGGCAAGTTTCATAAGGGCAAGGACCTTGTCTTTCTTCATTGCTATATCCCAGTCCCTAGAACAGTATCTGGCATATAATATATACTCAATAAATATTTGCTAAATATGAATAATCCTAATCACACGTACCACTACTATGTCAAATAAACAAAATGCATAGCACTATTAGATAATAAAGGACCTTGCTAAAGTATCCAGCAACTAAAAAGCCTGCTAAATACAAAATCCATGCTTAATATTATATCCTACTTAAAATCACTATCTACAGTCCTGAAATTTAGCCTAATCGATTTTCAAAAACAAATTCAGTTAAAAAAAACAACAACACACAAACCTTTTGGCAAACCTAAAATATCTTAACTAAAAGTACAATATAAGGTCTTACAAAATGTAAAGAATGAATTTGGTGAAATGACTTTTCAGTGTTGATAGTCTGCTTAAAGCATCCACCAACTAGCATTTTGAGTGTGAACACTGTAAGAATGAAGATTTGTATACAGCTGTTTTAAAGATAAACTCACACCTGTATCTCTATTCACATCACATCTTTACAAACACTAGGCTGGCACTTCAAAAAATCTGCTAATTTTACAGGTACATATACTATACTGAGTCAATATAACTCATACATAGAGGTACTAAGCATCCATTTGGCATTAATGAAAGAAAACTAAGACCAATAGAAAAATCACAATCAATGCAAATGTCATTCTGTAAAATCCTAAATTACGAGGCCTAGAGTTTCCAGACATCTTAAAGAATATAAGGACATGCAAAATACTCAAAAGTTCCGTACAATTCACCGTGCTTACAGGTAGTTATATAGCAATGCTCACACGGAGAAATACAAAAAAGGCGTAATAGCTATATGAAAGATTTACTCCAATTTCACTAGGTTAAATTTACCTTTTAAAAGACTTCTAAACAAAGATTCTGATATTTAAGGGTATACTAGTATTTTACTTTAAAGTAAGTGTAAATAGTAACTCGGAATAATAGTTAATGTGAGAATGTACTAGAACATTTACCTGGTTACACTGGACTACATCAACTAGATTACATTTGCACGTAATTAACAACTGGGTGTCATAAAAATCCGACAACCTTAAAAAAAAACCAACAATCTTGTCTTTGTCATTTTTCTACTTTTTGAAATTATGACTGAAAGACTGCATAAGAAACTATACCACCAAAAATATAGCAAAATGGACTATCTTCCTTGTCTTCAAGAATTTAGAACTATAAGCCTTTTTCCCATATTAATACACTTTACAGAAAAGCTGCTTTCCCATCGTTGACACATTAATAATCTATATCTAAATCTATATGACATCAGCACGTGACTCAAATCGTCCTTTATAATATTTAGTCCCTAAACTGCAGTACATTCCTATCTTCAACAATGAAACCTCTTTAGAGGGTTTTCAAAAAAAGTATGACAAATTAAACAAGCTCTAGGCTTACCCAAATTAACTGTGCTGGAAAAACAAAGAGCAGCTGAGAGAAATCTGTTGACATATTAATACAAGTTTAAAACTCTGAACTCTTCCTTAGAAATCTTCCTTACCAGAGAGGAGAAAAGCTCTGTTGGACCTGTTGCTCTGTCCCTCCAATCCCCTAAAAGGCGTCAAGGGCGCCAAAACGCCTCTTGATACTAGAAGCGCGTCCCAAGTTGGGTTGTCTAGTCTCGGGTGGTTTGGCAGAGCCCAGTTACCACTTTCCCTGCCTCCGGGAATCTGGCCAGCCCAGCCCAGCCCAAGACAAACGCACGGGACGGCCGACTCACCTGATCACGGGGCTGTAGGGGCTCCGGGAGCGACGCCAGCTGCTGCTACTGTAGGGGCTGGGAGACACGTCGCCGCCCCGTTCGTACGAGCTGTGGCGGCTGTAGCTGGGGGAGCGGCGGCGGCTGTAGGGGCTCGGGGAGCGCGGCAGCCGCCGCGAATAGGGGCTGCTGCCACCTCCCGCCGGGCTGGGGGACTTGCGGCTCCGCAGGCTCTGCGAGGCCCTGTGGGACACCGGGCTGTCGTCCCGGCCTCCCAGGGGGCTCAAGGACCGCTGCCGCCGCCGGTAGGCCTTAGGCTCGGTCTTGTCCTCCCGGTAGGCCTTGGGTGGCTCCTTATAGGCAGAAGGCGGCTCCTTGGACGACTTAGTCCGGCTCCGGTGAGCCTTCAGGTCTCGGTCCTTGCGGCTGCTACTGCTGCTGGACGTGGCCGAGGCGCTTTTCCGGCGGCCGCCACTGCTGCTGCTGCTGCCGCTCTTGGTGGCCTCGGCCCGCTCCTCGCCGCTGTGGCTGTGGCGGCTGCGGGACTTGGAGGCCTCGCTGCTGCCGCGCTGCCCGTCCCGCCGCCGGTGCTCGCGGTGGCGCTCCTTGCTGCGGCCGCTACTGCGGCGGCGGTCCCGGCGGGGCCTGCGCCCCGACCCCGACCCCGACCCCTCCCCCCGCCGCTGGGTGCCGGAGGAGGAGGCCGGACTCCCGCCGCTGCCCCCCGTCCCCCCGGCAGCCGTCGCCGCCGTTGCCGCGCTGGCGCCCCCCAGCAGCAGCCCCTGCTCGGACTGGGAGCTCACATCCTCGTACTCCACCAGCGGGGTCACACCCCCGCCGCTACTAGCACCGCCACCGCCGTCCTGCTGCGGCTGAGGCAGCGAGAAGACCCGACGCTTCTCCGCCTCCTGCCCGGCGCGGGGCCCGCGGCGCCGCTTCTGCCGCCCTCCTGGGCGCCTCTTGCCTCTCGCCAGCCGCTTGACCTCCAGAGGGGGGCCCGGGCTGAAGCAAGAGGAGGAGGCCGCAGCGGCGGCGGCGGCTGCGGCGGCGGCGGCCGTGCCGGGAGCAGCCAGGAAGAGCAGAGGCGGCGGGGGCGGCGGCGGTTGCAGGAGCTGCGGCTGTAGGAGCGGCAACAGCAGCGGCGGCTGCTGAGGGGACAGGAATCGCCTCCGCTTGCGGCGTTCCTCCAACTTCTTCTCCGCCCAGCTCAGGCCCCCGCCTCCCCCCAGCGCCGTGTCCGAGCTGCTCGGCATCGCCTAGAGCTCGCCGCAGAGCGCGGCGCGGGTGCGGCCTCCTCCCGGGTCAGATCCTGGCCATCTCTCCCGCCGGAAACGGCACCGCGGCGACGGCGGAGGGACACCGAGCACCAGGGCGGTTCGGCAGACACGCCACGATAATCCGGGTCGGGACGCGGGTCCCTGGGTTCCAGGTCACCGTGGGGTACGCAGCGGCCTCCAGGCCCGAGGGAAGCAAGAATCCGGGCGGCAGAGCTCCGGTTCGCGCTGGTCGTCCTATTCTGAGCAGCAAAAACAGCCGATGCACTGGGCGCTGACCTGCGGGGAGTCCGGAGTCCTCCAAGTGCCCCCGGGGTTTGGGGAGCGGCCTTGGCCGCACTCAGCTCCAGCAGCGCAACGCGGAAGTACCACCTTCGTCGTCGCTTCACTCCATCGCGCCCTGACGTTGGGTGCGAGTTCAGGGGAGGGGAGTGGGCGAGACAACAACACGCCTCCGCCGCCGCCTCCTCCGCGTCGACGTCGTCTTCCAGGGGTGGTGGCGACACACGGCGGGCGCCTCGGAAATGGCTGGGTCTTGACAACTCCCGGCCTAGGGCCTCGCGCACTTTGCGGCCCACAGGGGCGGGCGGCGGGGCGAGGCAGAGACGACCGGGCTGCGGCTCTCGGTCGGGACAGCGAGTGTGCGGAGCTGGGCGGGGGGCTGTTTCCGGGGAGATGGGGGCGGGGGGGGGTTGTGAGTCCGTGGCGGTGGGTATGAGCCCGGACTTTCTCCTTCCTTCGCCGGCGCGAGCAGAGGTGGCGGAGCTGCCCCTTTCCTCTGCTCCCCCTCCCACGAGGAGGTTTCTGGGGTGTGTGGCCGGCCCCGCTCGCTCCTCCCCTTCCCTCTCCGCTCCCCGTCAGGCGGAGGGAGGGCAACGAGACTTGCTGGTTGGGCCCTAACCTTCACAACCCCTCCTTCTCGCCTCGCTCCCTCGGCCTTTCCCCGGGCCCTGACGCCGAGCCGGGAGCGCGCACGCAGGCCACGCTCCGAAGAAGCCAAAGGTGAGTGGTGTCGGGGCGAAGGAGGCGGGAACAAAGTTGCCTCGCACCGGCGGGCTCGCTCCCGCCAGCGACGGGCGCTCGGACCGGATATGGCGTAACGTACGAACTTCCGGCGAGGGTGAGACTGCGTGCGAAGCAGGGTTAAAAGAAAGGAGAGGCTCGGCGCGCCGCCCACTGCTGTCGCGGAGACTCGCAGCGATGGCTTGTTGGCCGTGCCTGTTGCTGACGTCCAGCGCGCAAAGCCGGCCCCGACCCTCCGCAGGCGCCGCACCGCCTGCCTGTTGAAAGGTCCGGGCGAGAGACAAGAACTTGAAGACTTTGACAGGAATAATGCCGTTAGTGGACCTTTGGGCTCGGTAGTTACCCATCGTCTTCCCCTAGCCAGCCCCGGGGTTGGAACAGCTGAGCACAGGACAGCACCGTGCCAAAGAGAGTGAAGGTGGCGTTAACTTCAGTTGCCTCACGTACAACCAAATTCGAAGCCACATCTTAACCTGAAAACACACTTGGAAATCACTGTGTCAAGCTTTGATAAGCACTTAAATTTACCTTATTAAAAAAAAAAGCCTTTAATCCGGGGAATAAATGAAACGTCAAAAGGGGCTACTGAAAAATATCAGGATTATCACCAACGACCTTGAAGTCAGAACATCTTGCTCAAATGAGGACTGCCCTCTTAGCACTTCACCCACTTTCTCCTTAACATCTAAATCTGTGGGGCTGTCAAAAAGTAACCATTCTGGAACTTCACATCTCATTTGTTGTCTTTTTGGGGGGCGGGGATGGTGGTACGACTTTTTTAAAATGTATTTTTATTGATTGCAGAGAGGAAGGGAGAGAAAGAGAGAGAGAGAAAAACATCAATGAGGAGGGAGAATCCCGAATTGCTGCCGCCTGCACGCCCCACACCCGCAGATTGAGCCTGTAAACCCCAGCATGTCCTCCTACTGGGAATCAAACCGTGACCTCTTGGTTCGTAGGTCAAGCTCAACCATTGAGCCAGCAGGGTTCATTTCTTGTCTTACCAAGCTTGCATTTTACTTATAGATTGGACGCTTAGAATAATTAGATTAAAAATCTATTTTATTTTTTATTTTTTTTTAATATATTTTATTGATTTTTTTTTTTTTTTTTTTACAGAGAGGAAGGGAGAGGGATAGTTAGAAACATGGATCAGCTGCCTCTTGCACACCCGCTACTGGGGACATGGCCGCAACCAAGGTACATGCCCTTGACCGGAATTGAACTTGGGACCTTTCAGTCCGCAGGCTGACGCTCTACCACTGAGCCAAACCAGTTTCGGCTAGATTTAAAATCTAAATGGCTTACTGGCTTTTAATATGGTTTGTTGAAAATAAAAGTTAAGTCCATTCAATTGGCTACATGTAGTCACCCCTTTGCAGATTTTTTGTTCAGACCATTAGTCGGTTCTTAGTTCTTAAACATCTGGTATCTATCCCTCATTCATACCTTAGTCTAAATAATTTTAATTAACTTCACATCCACTAACACTGTACCTCAAACTGGACTGATCTAAGACCAGACTTAAATGAAAAAATGAATACAAATGGTGTTTGTTGCTGAAAGATAAAAGAGGAGGCAAAGGAATGGTAATCTAGAAGTCAAAGCATTTCTTAAGAGGGTAGGCCTAGGTGGGCTACATAGTGCCACCTACTATGCAACCAAAAGGAAGTGGTATCAGGGCATCGGGAAACTGAAAAGCTAGGGGCACGATGCCTAAAACAAGTTTCTCCTTGGCTGAGAATTGCTGAGTGGAGGTCCTGTAACCAGCTTCCTGCTAAAGACTAGTCAGCAAGGTTTTTTGTTTGTTTTTGTTTTTTTTAAAAAAAGATCAACCTGCCCTCTCATCCTACTTTGAAAAGCCTGATGTAACAGAACAAGGAGCAAAATACAAGATTTATCTAGAGGTTCTTCACATCTATAACGAATTCCACTTGAGAAGTCATCTATCGTATTCTTGCAAAGAAAACTTGATCCTTAGTAAATGGATAGAAATTTGCAAACATTACCAACAGAAAACATGTATTAAAATATCTTTAATGGGGGTTTTGCCAGCTACATGTTTCCACAAAGAATCTATCGTGGGGGATATGTGGAGAAGAGGAAGAAATGAAGCATTTTGAGCTCCCCCAAAATACTTGCCCACATGCACAGAAATGCTAATAGGATTCAAACTCCCAAAAATAAGAAAGACTTTTAAATTAGAAGCCATCTTATTTTATAATAGGCTTGTCTAGTTGCCTTTATATAAAGAGATTTGAAATTGTCGCTTGGGACTATATTTTAGTATTTTGCTGGTTGTCTCCTGGTTTTAAAAACGGTTGGTAAGTTTTTGGCTTTAACAGGTCATATCAGCTATTCTTAAAGCGTGGTCTGAAACTAAAACCTTTTCAATGAATAGCATAGTCAAGACTATTTTCATAATAATAATGTTATGATTTGTCTTTTTCCCTCTCATTCTTTCACAAATGTATAGTGGAGTTTTCCAGAGGCAATATGACATCATCATTCTAATGGCTAATGGAATGTGTGCTTGTGTGTTCACGTTTTCTAGAATGTTCTAGGTATTAGGTTTCTGAAGTGAACCAATATTTTCCAAATGAGTAATGAATATTACAAAAGCATGAGTAGCCCCGGCCGTCATGCTCAGCGGTTAGAGCATTGGCCCACCACACTTGAGGGTTGAGGGTTTGATTCCCGGTCAAGGGCACATACATTGGTTGCAGGTTCGATCCTGGGCCCTGGTTGGGGCGCATGCTGGAAGCAACCAATTGATGTGTCTCTCTCACATCGATGTTTCTCTCTATCTGTCTTTCTCTCCCTCTCCCCCTTCCACTGTCTCTAAAAAATGGAAAAAAAAATATCCTCGGGTGAGGATTAATAAAAATAACAAAAAAGCATGAGTAAAAAATTCATTCAAACTATAAGACAGATTGTTTCTAATGTAACAGCACAAAAAGTTCATTGATATAATTTCAGAGTCCACTTCACAACTAACCTTTAAGACACTACTGTGGAGTTCTAGTATAGTGTCAAAGAGTAAACACAATTATCTTGAAAGGTTATTAATATTCCACCCCTTTTCCAAAAACATTGTGTTTATATATTTACAGTAAAACAACATATTGCAAACTTGCATAAAAAGGCGGATATTAGAATTAATTTCCATTAAACCAGGCAATAAAGAGATCTGCTGATGTCTGTAATACTATCAACAATAACAAATATATTTTAGTATTGTTTTAAGTGTATATTTTTAAATTTTCTCAATTTTTATTTCTACATGAATATATATAACTCATATAAAGAAAAGCTTCTTTGTGGTCCTCAAAAATTTTTAAGAGAGTAAAGGGATCCCCAGACCAAAACCTTTGAGAAATGCAAAATGCAAAAATTGTTAAAATTCTGATTCTCCCTTTTATGCTTCTAAATGGTACAAAGAGTTCATATGCACTGTCATTTCAGAATCTTTCTTTTAACTAGGAATTTCTGCAGTGTCTTTCAATGTTCTTCCTTTAGAGAGGTTGGTTGTTTGATTTTAAATTGGGTTTTTCTCAGTCTTGCAAAAATTTAAGTTCTTTTCTCAGCCCATTACTCTCCATTGTAAGGAAGAATACCAAGCATATTATATTGTTAAACGAGAGAAAAGCAATGCTGAAATAATGGAACTTTTCAATTCAATGGTAAAAACAAGTTATGGCAAGTATTTACTCAACACTGTATGTCAGGATCTGTGCTAAGTGCTTTATATCTGTTTTCTCATTTAATCCTTTCAACAGTGCCTACAAGCAAGGTGACCATAGTCGTGGGTATGCCTGAGTGGTACTGGTTTCTGCCTCTTGTTCAAGCATAATTATTAATAGTACTAGAGGCCTGATGCACAAAATTTGTGCAAGAGTAGTCCTTCCTTCCCCTGGCTGCCAGCAGACACGGCACCTGGGACCCGGGCTTCCCTCGCAGCTCTGGCTTCCTCCGGAAGGATGTCCAGAAGGACCTCTGGTCTAATTAAGCATATTATGCTTTTATTATTATAGATTCCCTTTCCAGTACATAAGTTTCCAAGTCTGGATATAAATTATCTGATCATCCTGCTTGTAAAAATTCTTACCCCCATTTACAAATGAGAAAACTGAGGCATAGACTGAGTATCTTGCCCAAAGTACACTATTAATAAACGTGGATCTGGAATCCGAAAACAAGTCTATCTTAGTAGTCTAGTCTTTTAAGAATTACAAGATGTTTAACAGTGATAACAGTGCTCCTGATGTTGAACCCAATTATAGTGGATATTCCATAATAAAAGAAATGAAAAATTTATGATAAAATTTTAAGGTCAATTTTGCTAGTAAAACTGAAGTGATAGATGTGCCTTTCCCATGCTCATCTTTGACACAGCTCAGAGGCTCACACTTGCTATTAGCCCTTGTAGAAGAACAATGTGGGAAATTAAAGGGGCTTCTCACCAGCTCAATAAAGGTGAAGGATATGTAGTTTTTATTTTTCAATTACCAGTGACATTCAATATTATTATATTCTAGAGGCCCATTGCACGATATTCATGCAAGAATAGGCCTTCCTTCCCCTGGCTTCACTCCCAGCCGCCCAGGAGCCGGCAAGTCCTCGCTTCTGTCTGGAGCACCGCTCCTATAGCTCCCTCCACTGCCCCCTCTCCCCCTCATAGCCGGCATCCTGCCCCTCCCGGCCGCTCCATGCCTGCATATGCATATGATAGATTCTTGTTGGGTTAATTTGCATACTCTGTGGGAGGTGCAGTCAATTTACATGTTTGTCTATTATTAGGTAAGATTAGTTTCAGGTATACAGCCTAGTAGATAATTATATAATATACGAAGAGATCCCCCCAGTAATTCTAGTACCCTCCTGATACTATACATAATTATTACAATACTAGAGACCCAGTGCATGGATTCGTGCACCAGTGGGGTCCCTCGGCCTGGCCGGCGATCAGGGCCATCTCTCCCAGTCCCTTTTGGGGTGATCAGGGCCAGCTGGCCCAGTGGGGGGGACCTTGGGAGGTTGGCTGGTCGGAGGAGAGGGGCTGATTGGGGCTGACTGGAGGTGAGGGGTGGAGGAGGGACCGTGGGAGGTTGGCCTCCATTGGAGATTGGCTGTGGGAGTGCACTGACCACCAGGGGGCAGCTCCTGCATTGAGCATCTGCCCCCTGGTGGTCAGTATGTGTCATAACGACTGGTCGTCCAGTCGTCCGGTCATAATGGTTACTTAGGCTTTTATATATATAGATTATTGACTATATATCTTCCCTATGTTGTACTTTAGATCCCTGTGACTACCAATTTGTACTACCAATTTATACATCTTAATCCCTTCACCTTTTTCATCCAGCTCCCCAACCCCCTTCCCATCTGGCAACCCTCAGTTTGTTCTCTGTATTTATGAGTCTTTCTGGATGCTTTGTTCATCTATTTTGTTCTTTAGAATCTGTTTTGTTTGTTCATTTATCTTATTCTTGAGATTTTGTTCTTTATTTAGATTCATATGGTTTGTCTCTTTGACTTATTTCACTTAGCATAGTACCCTCTAGGTCCATCCATATTGTTGCAAATTATAAGTTTTCATTCATTTTCGTGGCTGAGTAATATTTCATTGTATATGTACTACATCTTCTTTATCCAGTCGTCTATTGATGGGTACTTGGGTTGCTTCCATATCTTGGCTATTATAAATGATGCTGTAATAAACATAGAGTAAGGATACCTATTTCTAGAATAGGAATGGTGGACTAAACTGTGAAAGGCGTTGCTAATATAGCTTCTCCATGATCATAAGTAATGGAAAACTAGCTTGTGGTATAAATGTGCCTAGCTAAAAACTACATCTCCCAGCACTCCTTGCAGAGGAAGGAAATGACCATTTTATGCAGTTCTGGCCAATGAAACATAAATGAAAGTTGTTGGATGAGGCTTCTGGGTATGTTTCTTAAAATGGAAGCCCAGCCCTGGCTGGTTTGGCTCCGTGGATAGAGAGCATAGGCCTTCAAACTGAAGGGTCCCGGGTTCAATTCCAGACAAAGGCACATGCCCAGGTTGCAGGCTTGATCCCCAGGAGGGGGCATGCAGGAGGCAGCCAATCAATCATTCTTTCTCATCAATGATGTTTCTACCTCTCCCTCTCCCTTCCTCTCTGAAATCAATAAAAACATATTTTTTAAAAAAGAAGTCCAAATATATACCTCAATCAATAAAGAAATTAAAATGGAAATAAAAAGTAGCAAAATAAAAAAAAAGAAGAAGAAGAAGTCCAAGTTAGTTGACCTGTGCCTTTTACCCTTAAGCCTTATTTTTCTTTACAACTGAAACTCAAATGCAATACTGGAGTTTGACCACCATCTTGTGACTAGAAAGGAACAAACATACTAAGGATGAGAAGAAGAGCCTGGCTCCTTGAGGATATTGTGGATCTACCAAACCACCCTTGGACTGAAAAAGACATATAAAACTGGTAACATGTTTAAGCCACTGCTTTTTCAAATTTTATTACAGCCAAACTAAATTCCAAAATATTACAATGTGACCCCATGCTCCTATCCTTCGTCCATGATGGGTAGCTTTAATTAATGATAGCACTTCTTCCTGCTAATCTAAATATAGTCTCAGAATCCTTCTCAACATAAGTACCTGAAATCCATACTGCAGCAGATGAGCTACATCACCCAGAAGCTCGAGTCTGAGAAGAACATGGTCTGAGTGTGGTTCTGCAACCGTCACCAGAAGGGCAAACGATCAAGCAGTGACTACTTGCAATGAGAAAATTCTGAGGCTGCTGGGTCTCCTTTCTCAGGGGGATCAGTATTCTTTCTTCTGGCACCAAGGCCCACTTTGGTATTCTAGGTTATGGGGGCCCTCACTTTACTGTGTTGAAGTCAGTAGCCTTTCCCTCTGCATCTTTCACCACTCTGGATTCTTCCATATGTTATACTGAGATACCTCCCCAGTCCAGTACTGGGAGGACCGAGGAAAGGGGAAAACTAGAGAAAGAGAACCCTGGATTTATACCAGGGCTTTGGGGATTAGGTTTTTCATTCAATAAGAAAAGAATTTATATGTCTTAGTCCCTTCACAAAGGGTATAGGGGCAGGGAGTTTTGGGGAACTGGTTAGAGGGAAGGTTAAGTTCAGTGATGCCCTTGATTTTAATCCCACATCACTCATCACTTTGGTCTTAAATAAAGAAGCTTGGGACAGACATGCACACACACAGTGTAATATATTCCAAAAGAAAAGAAAGTATAATGCAAAATTGATGGTAAAGTTCTCTGATTAATTTCACTAGTGAAACTCTGACGTGATAGATGTGCTGCTCCCACACTCATTATTTACACATTTAGAGATCCATTTCCAATGGTCAGAGCTGGTATCATCAATGAAATTATTTTTTATGCCCGTCCTGGAGCAATTCTTGTGATTATTTGGGGATTTGGTCGGTCCAAAAATTTAGGATTCACATCCTGTCATAACACTATATGCATCACAGTTATGCTAGATTAGCTATGCCTTATAAAGATACATCAAAACAACACATTGAATTATGGCAGAGTTTAAAGGGGACATGATGTATTAGAATAAATATTAATGTTTAATTTCATAAGAATATAGGAGATAGATATTCAGGAATTTTTGGAAGTTCAACTACAGAACAAAAATATTTTAAATTTTTAAATACATCAACAGGGTTGATGAAGAAAGCATAAGCAAATCTGAACAATTCATCTATGTTGTATTAAAAGTTCTCATATGTCATGTACTTTGTATTAATATATTAGAAATCTACAAATCTGTTTTGTACTTTTTATACTTTGGATACTTATACTCAAAACTTTTACTAGATTATTGAATAAATTTAGTCTTATTAGAAAAAAGAAAAAAGTTCTCATAAATAAGGTCATTATAATCTTACAATAAATCAAAGGAAGTAATTTCTACCAACACTTTTTAACTGACAATGTGACTCTTACTTTATTTTCAGAGCATTACAATAAAAGTATTAGAATTAGCATTTAAAATTGATTTATACTTATATTTATGGTCAGATGACTTTCAACAAGGGTGCCAATATAATTCAATGGGGAAGAATAGTCTTTGCAACAAATGGCACTGGCACAACTGAATAGCCACATGCAAAAGAATGAAGTTGGACCCCAACTTCAAACCACATACAAAAATTATCTCAAAATGTATCAGAGACCTAATAGAAGAGCTACAACTATGACACTCTGAGAAGTAAAGATAGGAATAAATATTTTCACAGTTGGGTTACATAAAACCTTCTCAGATGAGACATCAAAAGCACAAGTGACAAAAAGGAAAATGGTTAAGTTGGACTTCTCAAAATTAAAACAACTTTGTGCTTCAAATTACACTGGTAAGAAAGTGAAAAAGGCAGCCCATAAATATTTACAAATTATATACCTATTATGAGACTTGAAATGTATAACTACTACAACTCAACAATGCAATGATAAATAACCCAATATAAAAAATGTTTACAAGATCCAAATAGTCATTTCTCCAAGCAAGGTACACAAATGGCTAACAAGAACATGAAAAGATGTTCAACATCGCTGGCCATTAAGGAAATTCAGGTAAAAACCACAATGTGATACCACTTGAAACACTAGGATGACTATAATCAATAGATAAGTTTTGTCGAAGATGTGGAGAAACTGGAATCCTCATACATTGCTGGTGGGAATGTAAAAATGGTACAGCTACTTTGGAAAACAGTTTGGCAGTTCCTGAAAATATTAAACATAAAATTACAATATAACCCAGCAATTCCACTCCTGGGTATATACCCACAAAATATGATGAAAACATATTTCCATACAAAAACTTGCACGTAAATGGAAACAATCCCAATATCCACCAAAAGATTAATGGACAAACAAAATATAACATCCATATAATATAGTATCTTTCCAGCAATAAAGAGGAATTAATTTCTGAAACATGTTACAAAATGGATGAACTTTGAAAACTTCATGCTAAGTGAAATAAGCTTTATTTTCTCTCTTAACCTAAAGTAAAGCTCAGAGATTGAGTTGTCTATACCATATAAACAATAATGGAATTGTTTATATGGTATAGACAATTTTAACCCCCATATACATCCTAAACACAAAAACACTTTTTTAAAAAAGTGACCACACTCAGTGACCACACAAGTATTTCTTTTCCATGTATTGTCCTCAGTGACCACACAAGTATTTCTTTTCCATGTCTCTATTGGTGCCTGGCCTTCTTCCCAGTGTCCTGGGTGTAGCTAAAAATTTTCAGTGGATATTAAGGAAACTTAGAGCTGGAAAAAACCTTTAAAAATTAGCTCAATACCCCTCTCCTCACTATTGATGGGAACTGAGAGTTACACAAATCAGATGTCTAAGCTCTTACTGCTACTTTGTCAAGGAAGCCCAGTTTATTTCACCTCTCTCTTATTCAGTACTCATGGTTTTCAAACTCATTAGTGGTGCCCAAAGACATTTTAAGGGGTACATAGTTTAGAAAGTTTTGAGGAAATCAGTTTTCAGATCCTCAACTTCAATACTTCTAACATTGATCTGCCTGAAAATGTGATCAAGGTATCTTGCTGGTTCTCTTTGTCCCACTTTATAAAACAAAGACACAATTGTCATTCATTCTCTTAATACTATTGCCCAAAAGTGTAAGAACAAAGGCAAACAAGGCCAAGGTTCAAAACATTGGTGTAAGAAAGGCTTTTTAATCAAGACAATCTGTCTCATAGTAAGTGATATTCTTCTACGGACACATGAACTAGTAGGGGCCACATTAATGTTTAAAAATTATTCATCAAAATATATACCTGCTGTTTTAATCAATTGTATATTACTGATAGTTGTAATTATGACTTAATCTAGAGAAAAATCAACATAAATTCCCATTTACATACATATTTTATGGCAGGATGATAGAGTGATCAACAAAAGACTTTAAAGCAAAAAAGGATGTTAGTGTATTACATTAGGATAAAATTGTGAGAGTAATGGAATGGAAATACAAATTGAAAGAATAAAAGGAACAATGTAAAATTCTGCCAATTGATATCATTTTACTAAAATAATGACAGTGGGTATCAAATAGATTTTGTTTGAGAGTCTTCTGGATACACACAAGAATTATATAATTGTGTTATTTTTAGATAATAATCTTTATAAAACCACAAAAAATTGCATCCTTTGCAACTATTTAAATTTATACTTAAAAGAATCTTAATCTTAAATGTCAACATCAAAAGGTGCAAAGGGATATATATACTCTCAAAACTATTTTAGGACATACAAGCAAAAAAACTAAAGAGCACTGTCTCAGGCAATCTTCTGTACAATAATGTACACATTACTCTGCGTGAGTCCCATTATTGCTCCAGACTCATCTTTTTATCTCTACCTGAACTCTGTACCTCAATCATATGGGACTTTTTTTCAGTTTTTTTTTTTAAGGTTCTGGACTTGTCTCAACTCTGGGCTTTCACATGGGCTGTCCCCACTATTTGGAATACTCATCCCACTTCCTACATATCAACTAGGCCTAATTTTTACATACTTAAATCTCAATGTAGCTATCTCTTGAAGCTTTCTCTGATACCCCTCCCTCTCCCCGCTCCCATCCCGGCACTGAGGTTGGATTAAATACTCCTCCCTATTGTTCCATTGAATAGTGTCCTCCCCCATCAGACATGTACTACAGTCATCTTTTTCCTCATCTGTATTTTCCAGTAAACTGTAGGTTCCAAGACAGTAGAGATGGTGTCTACTTTACTCACCAACATATTCTTAAGGCTGGAACAATGTACGGTACCTGATAGGTGCTTAATGAATATTGGGAGAATTAATGAATGAATTGATTTTGGTGATTCATCAGTTAAAATACTTCTATTGAAAGTAACAGCTACTCTTAACAATCTTAAGTGAAAAGGGAATTTATTGGATAGATGTAAAGGGCTCACAAATTGACAGAAAGATATAGTAGCACGCTTAAAAAATAGGTAAAGACCAAGCTAACTCTGGGAAGCCAGGAAGATGGAAAATGTTAGCAGGAATAGCAGAACACAACCACCTCTTTTGTAGGGCACTGCTGCCGCCTCAACCCCCTTGGATATAATCTCTGCACTGCTATGAATTATATCTCATCACCTCTTTGTCTTTTTGTCTCTTGGTCAAGATTCCAATTTCTGGGGAAAAATGATCACTGGCTAAAGATCAAGTGCCCAGGTTCAAACTGCTAGAGGTGGGGAACATCAGGATATGGTTCCTCCCCGCTTCCAGAGTGGAAAGGAGGGCATGCCTCTCACCAAGACAGTGGGGGAATGCCCCCAAACAGGAAGAAGGGTTTGATATGGAGCAACCCAGAAAGCACAGCTGTCTGTTACAGCTGTGTAAAACTAAAGCAAGACATGTGTTCACACAAAGCAGTCTGTTTTTATATATTTAGGGCCTCTGGAATGGCTTAAAAGGTCATCAAAACACTTTAATTGATTGATGTTTTTAGAAAAACAATCTTCATTCTGTAGTCACATGGAATATTTAGTAATTCATTTGTGTTGTGCTAGAAGTTTTACTTAATGAAGTGTTCAGTTAAGGGTAGAAGAGATTACAAAATAGACATTGAAGATATTAACTGAAAAGAACTTCAAATACTTTTCGTTGCATTATGCAAAAGTTATTTAGTGTTTTAATCTTAATTATAGCACACAATTCTACCTTTCTGTAAAAAATGGCCAGCGCCTGGAAATCCAAAGGACTTTGAAAATCACTCAACAAATTTCATAAATTTTGTATGAATTTTGAGGAAACCTTGTGGTAATATCTACTGAGAACCTAATAAGAATTCAGGCTCATTATACAAGATAAAAGAGTTTTTCTCAGATGTGGAAGAAACAAGCCATCTAAGAAAACTTGAAGAACCAGGGATGAAAAGATATGTATCCTCACAAAGCCTGCACATCAATATTTATGCCAGCTTTATTCATAATTGCCAAAATCTGGAAGCAACCAGGATATCCTTCAATAAGGGAATGTTTAAACAAACTGTGGTACATCCATACAATGGATTATTACTCAGCATTAAAAATAACTGTTAACAAGCCACAAAAAGAAATGGAGAAATCTTAGGTGCATATTACTAAATGAAAGAAGCCAATTTCAAAAGGCTACATACTGCATCATTCTAACTATATGACATTTTAGGAAAGGCAAAACTAGAGACAGTAGAAAGATCAGAATTTCAGAGGGAGAGGACGAGCAAGGGATATTTTTCAGGAAGTGAAACTGTACTGTAAGAAAATGTGTCATTATACCTTTGTCAAAATTCATAGCATGTACAACACAAAGAGTGAACACTCAAATGTAAACTATGGAAGTTAGTTGGTAATAATGTATGAATATTGGCTCATTAATTATAATAAATGTACCATACTAATGTAATATATTAATAGAAGAAACTGGGGGATGAGGAGTATAGGGGAACTCTATGTTTCTGGCTCAATTTTTTCATAAACCTAAAACTGCTTTAAAAATCCTGTTAAATTTTTAAAAGAGAGATACATGTACAATTGTACTTTTAACAAAACTATAAACGTCTTAGTTATGTTTATTGTACTAATAAAATTGATTAGTATTTTCTTCACAAGTGGCAGGTGAAACACCTGTGAGGCATAAAAATGAAGTAGATGGACATAAACACACAAGTATTTACTGACTGTATTAGTCAACTTCCAAGATGATCCCCAATGATTCTCATCTCCTTTTTATTGTGTTTTAAGCCCCTAAATTTTATTATATTTGTGATGCAGCAATAGATAATTAATACAATGCCCTTCAACTAGGATAAAATTAATGGATGCACATCAAGAAGTAAAAATCAACCAAAGGACTTGTATACATGCATATAAGCCTAACCAATGAACACAGACACCAGGGAGGGTGAGGGCATGAGTGGGGGGGGAGGGCAATAGGGGGAAAGGACACATATGTAATACCTTAATCAATAAAGAAAAAAAATTTTTTAAAAGGAAGGCAAAGAATAAAAAATAAAGTTAGGATGACAAGTAAAGGATTACTGTTAAAATGCTAAAATATTCTCAAAAAGTGATTTCCCTTAATAAATCAGATTAAATCACTCATCAGAGGAAAACACACACACACACACACACAAAATCCTCAGAAAAAAATTAACACCTTTGGATTTGCAAAACTTGGAAAAGGTTCTGGACTTGGGTATAGGAAATATTACAAAGGGAAGGAAGGAGAAGTGAGTCAGGATGAGACTGATTGGAAGCTATATAGGAAACAGAACAACTGCCATCCAAACCCGGAAACACAGAATAGTTGGCAGTCAGGTGGTTGACTGCACCGGGATGGGTGGTGGTGCAGTTTGGGGAGGAGTGGAGACTTCTTTTCTAAAGAACTGCCTAGACAGAACTAGGGGTGCTAGGAAGGAGTCGGTACAGCAGAGAAAATCTTCCATTCTTTTTAAAAATATATATTTTTATTGATTTCAGAGAGGGAGAGAGAGAGAAACATCAATGATGAGAATCATTGATTGGCTACTTCCTGCAGGCTCCCTACTGGGAATTGAGCCTGCAACCTGAGAATGTGCCCTTGCTAGGAGTTGAACTTGGGACCCTTCAGTCCACAGACTGGCACTCTATCCACTAAGCCAAACCAGTTAGGACTTTACCTGTTTTCTTTTTTTTAATATATTTTATTGATTTTTTACAGAGAGGAAGGGAGAGGGATAGAGAGTTAGAAACATCGATAAGAGAGAAACATCGATCAGCTGCCTCCTGCATTCCCCGGACTGGGGATGTGCCCACAACCAAGGTACATGCCCTTGGCTGGAATCAAACCCGGGACCCTTCAGTTCGCAGGCCGATGCTTTATCCACTGAGCCAAACCGGTCAGGGCTTACCTGTTTTCTTAAAGGAGTTCTATCAGGTGAGAATCTCCTTTGTGTGCAAATCATCCAGTCAGCCTTATTGCTGATATATCACCACCACCTGGCCTCAGGCAACTAACTATAGATTAGTTTTCATGTTCTAGAATTTCTGGTGAATTGAATCATAGACTATGCAGATCTGTCTTCTCTTGCTTCACATGTTTTTGGGATTCATCACGTTGTCCTTTTTTTCTGTTGCTGAGCAGCATTCCATTGTATGGATACACACATTGTTTATCCATTCACCTGTGGCTGGACATTCAGATTGTTGTCAGTTTAAAACTATCCTATATAATAAGAGAGGAATATGCTAATTATCTGTTACACCATGAGGTGTGAGGGCCAACTGTGTAACGACCGGATCACAGATCTGCAGGAGGGTGGGGCAGCGAACTACAAGCGGGTGGTGGAGAGCTACAGGAGGGGGCAGGGGAGCAAGCTATGAGGGGGTGTGGGGGAGCTACAGGAGGGCAGGGCAGTGGGTGGAGAGCTACAGGAGGGCGGCAGTGACCTACTGGCACAGGGATTCGTGCGCAGGGCTACTAGTTATTTATAAAACAGCTATGAAATTCATGTATCTACCATTAGAGTATCATATAGAACAGTTTAACTGCCCTAAAAAATACCCCTCCCCACCACACAACAAAATATCCCCTGCACTTCACATATTTAAACCTTTCAAGCTCCCTTCTAACTTCTGGCAATCACTAATCTTTTTAAAAATCATTTAAATTTTTTTCTAAATTATAGTTGATATACTATTATATTAGTTTCAGATGTGCAACATAGTGATTAGACCTTTATATAACTTACAAAGTGATCGCCCAATAAGCCTAATACCTGTCTGACACCATACATAGTTATTGCGATATTATAGACTAGATTCCCTGTGCTGTACTTCATATTTCTGTGACCGATTTTCTTAACAGGCAATTTGTATATCTGAATCCCTTCCACTTTTTCACCCATCCCCCGAACTCCCTTCCCATCAGGCTACCGTCAAAATGTTCTCTTTATCTGTGTGTTTGTTTCTGTTTTCATGGATTGTTTACTTTGCTTTTAGATTCCACACATAAGTGAAATCATATGGTGTTTGTCTTTCTCTGACATACTTTACTTAGCATAATACCCTGTAGGTACATCCATGTTGTTGCAAATGGCAACACTTCATTGTTTTCTATGGGTAATATTTCATTGTATGTATGTACCACCTTTTCTTTATCCATTCTTCTATTTATGGACACCTGGATTGCTTCTACATATTAGCTATTGTAAATAATGCTGCAATGAAAAAATAATAAAAATAAAATAATGCTGCAATGAACATAGATGTGCATATGCCTTTCCGAATTAGTGTTTTAAGTTTCTTCAGATAAATATCCAGACTTGAAATTGCTGGGTTATATGGTAATTATATTTTTAATTTTTTGAGGACTCTTCAATGCTCTCATGGTTCAATTCCCAGTCAGGGCACGTACCAGGGATGCAGGCTCAATCCCCAGTGTGGATCGATGATTCTCTCTCATCATTGATGTTTCTATCTCTCTCTCCCTCTCCCCTCTTCTCTGAAATCAATAATAAAAATGTCCTATCTAATAAAAGAATAATATGCAAATTAACCATTACCCCACTACACCCACAAGCCACACCCACCAGCCAATCAGGAGCGAGTATGCAAATTAACCCAACCAAGATGGCTGTGGCCACAGAGAGAGCAGGAGGCTTGGGTTTCCCCAGCAATGGAGGAAGCCAAGCTTTCCACACACCCTGGCCGGCCCAGGCCTCTGCTCAAGGCTACAAAGTTTCAATTATAGAAGATAAATGAATCCCAGATACCAGGGCCTCCACTTGGGTCGCCGGGAGGTGTGGCCTGCCTGCAAACCACCGCAGGCCCCTCGCCCAGGCTGCCCCACACCCCAAGGGACACCCTTCAGGGCAAACCAGCTGGCCCCCACCTGTGCACCAGGCCTCTATCCTATCTAATAAAACAGTAATATGCAAATTGACTGTCACTCCAACACACAAGATGGCTGCCCCCATGTGGTCAAAGATGGCCACCACAAGATGGCCAGCAGGGGAGGGCAGTTGTGGGCAATCAGGCCAGCAAGGGAGGGCAGTTGTGGGTGATCAGGCCAGCAGGGGAGGGCAGTTAGGGGTGACCAGGCTGGTAGAGGAGGGAAGTTGGGGGTGACTGGGCCTGCAGGGAGGGGCAGTTGGGGGGGACCAGGCCGGCAGGGGAGGGCAGTTAGGGGCAAACAGGCTGGCAGGGGAGCAGTTGGGCATCAATCAGGCTGGCAGGGGAGTGGTTAGGTGGTGATCAGACTGACAGGCAGAAGCGGTTAGGGGCAATCAGGAAGGCAGGCAGGCAAGCAGTTGGGAGCCAGCAGTCCTGGATTGTGAGAGGGATGACCGACTGCCCATTTAGGCCTGATCCTACCGGGCAGTCAGACATCCCTCGAGGGGTCCCAGATTGGAGAGGGTGCAGGCTGGGCTGAGGGACACACAACCCCTGTGCATGAATTTTGTGCACTGGGCCTCTAGTATTTAAAAAAATAAAAAAAAAGAAAGTGCAGAGTACTTCCTGAAGAATACACACATGTAAAACCTAGCAATTGAATTCTACTTAATTTCTACCATAGCAAAAAGGGAGCTAAAGATGAAATTGTTCTAATTAAACTAATAAAATTCCAATATCATACCAGTACAGTAAAGGAAAAAAATAAATTACCATTTTTAACTTATTTTAAAGTAAAATTTTAAACTAATTACCATTTTATTAGAAATACAAAGATAAAAATGTAATATCTAGCCTGACTGGTATGTCTCAGTGGTTGAGCATCAACCTATGAACCATGAGGTCACTGCATATGCTCAGGTTGCAGGCTTGATCCCCAGTAGGGGGTGTGCAGGAGGCAGCCAATCAATTATTCTCTCTTATCATTGAGGTTTCTCTCTCTCTCCCTCTCCCTTCCTCACTGAAGTCAATATATATATATATATATATATATATATATATATATATATACTTTAAATAATGTCATCAGGTAGTACAGAATAGTGTCAAAAGTTTTAATGATGATATTAGTAAGAATTTATCTAAAGGAAATCACTTAACATGTGTATCAAGATTTAAGTGTAAGGATGATTATCATAATACAACTAGTGACCCGGTGCACGAAATTCGTGCACATTAAAAGGGGATTAATTTGCCGAAACCAGTTTGGCTCAGTGGATAGAGCGTCGGCCTGCGGACTGAAGGGTCCCAGGTTCGATTCCGGTCAAGGGCATGTACCTTGGTTGCGGGCACATCCCCAGTGAGAGGTGTGCAAAAGGCAGCTGATCGATGTTTCTCTCTCATCGATGTTTCTAGCTCTCTATCCCTCTCCCTTCCTCTCTGTGAAATATCAATAAAATATATTTTAAAAAAGGGGATTAATTAGAGAAAATAATTTAATATTGCTATTTGCCCTTTCTCTATAATAGAAGTGTCAGACATAAAAGAAAATTAGTAAAATGTATATGAAAACCTTCCTCCTGTCAGAATCTGGGGCTCACCATGGGACCCAGAGTCAAGTCCCCGCCCACCCACATGCACCTCAAAATCGCGTGAGACCCACACCCAGCTGGCACCCCCCATTGGGCTAGATCCCACCCTTGTCAAGCCCTGCCAGGCAGGGGGCATAGCCTCAGGTCCCCTGGCCGGGTGCCAGGATGGGAGGCGTGGCCTGAGGTCCTCCAGACCCGGGCAGGGGGCATGCCTTGAGGTCCTCTGTCAAGCCCTGCCAGGTGGGGGACACGGCCTGAGGTTCCCTGTCAAGCCCTGCCAGGTAGAGGGGTGCAGCCTCAGGCCCCCTGGCCGGTGCTGGGGTGGGGTTGTGGCCTGAGGTCCCCCGGCCTGGTGCCGGGGTGGGGGGCATGGCCTAAAGTCTCCTGTCAAGCCCCACCTGGTGGGGGGTGCGGCCTGAGGTCCCCCGGCCTGGTGCTGGGGCAGGGGGAGCAGCCTGAGGTCCCCTAGCCCAGCACCAGGATGGGAAGCGCACCTTGAGGTCCCCCGTCAAGCCCTGCTGGGCAGGGGGCGAGGCCTGAGGTCCCCATCAAGCCCCGCTGGGTGGGGGCATGGCCTGAGGTCCCCCAGCCTGATGCCAAGGCAGGAGGGGCAGCCTGAGGTTCCCCAGCCTGATGCCAGGGTCGGGGGCACGGCCTGAAGTCCCCTGTCAAGCCCCAGGGGGGTGAGGGAGGGCGTAGCCTCAGGTCCCTGCTGATTGCTCGTTAAGGCTCTTTAAAGGAACTTGGCCTCAACTGTGGGTGCAGCCATCTTTGTGACGGAGTGATGGTCAATTAGCACATTCCCTCTTTATTAGATAGGATTTTTAAAAACCTGAAAGCAGACTAAATAATAGCATTAGGGAACTGGTTAAATACATGGCATAAATTTGTTCCAATGGAGTCATTAACTATGACTCATTTATTCTCATGGAAAGCATCCCCAGGGAAGCATATTTTGGCTTATTTACTAGTAAAAGTTGACCCTTCTAACAGCTGGTGTTATGTAGAATGAAATGAACAACCTGGGGCATCCTAGCAAGACCTGCCCTGTGTCACACAGCTCCATGGGCAATAGGATAGGGCTGGCCAGGGGGGAAGAACCAGGAAGAACCAGACTGATCAAGTCGTCTGGGGAAGTTGTTAAGCCCCAAAAGGTTAGTCACAGTAGAGAACATTAGATAAATACCACAGGTTTAGACCAATAGGGTTGGAGCCATGCTATGTAATTTTAAATTGCCCACTGGTAGCCAAATTTAAAAGGACAATAGACAAGTAAAATTAATTTTAATGATGTTTTTATATAGCCCAACATATCCAGAATATTATCCTATATAATAAAAGGTGAATATGCAAGTAGACGGAATGGCGGAACAACCAAAAAACCAGTTGCTATGACGTGTGCTGACCACCAGGTAACAGAGTGCGGAACATGGCGGGTGTCGGCTGGGTGGGATGGTGGAGCAGGTAAGCGGGGGGGGGGGGGGGGTGGGGGGGGGGGGGTGGGGGGGTGGGGGCGGGGGCGCCAGACCGGGCAGGGCACCAATCGCTGTCATCAGGGCGAGCCTTTGGTGGTTACTGAAAATTCTTTGCTCCCACGTGCCACAGTCCCACCCGCCACTCACACCTGCTGCCAGCACTGGCCACCACTTGCACCCGCTGCCGGCGCCTGGTGCCGGTCCGATCGCTCAGTGCTGTCACTGGTTGCAAGTGGTGGCTGTCAGCCCTGATTACCCTTCAGGGCTTCTCTACCTTCCCTGCTCCTGAGGGGTGAGATCAGGGCAGCAGCCGCTGCTAGCACCTACTGATGACGCTGGCCCCAATCGCTCCCCACCGGCACTGTCAGCTGGTGCAAGCCGGGCCAGAGCTGTCAGCACGTGGGAGGGGCGGCGGGGGTGGGGAGGCTGTGGTGGAGCGGCTGGGCGGGGGCACGGAGGATGGGCCAAGACCCGCCCCTGTGCCCACTGCAGCCTCGCAGCCCACAGTTCCTTTCAAGGTGCACTGGGCCCCTAGTGTGTGTGTGTGTATATATATGTGTGTGTGTGTGTATATATATATATATATATATATATATATATATATATATATAAACTAATGTAGTTGTAGGACTTTCATTCAGCCAGATTTCAGGCAGTTCTGAATGATGGTTGTTCTGTATTTTAGTTGTAACTTTGATGTGGTTGTGGGAGGATGCGAGTACCAGTGTTTACCTACACCATCATCTTGGTTCCTCCCACATGAGCCACATTTCAAGTGTTCAATGGCCACACGTGGTCCTGGCTATGGTGTTAGCACTCCCCTAGAATCTGTGAGCAGCAGCACTCTAACGCTACTGACCAGTGTTGTAGGCCATTTTGTTCTCTTCCTATTTGTGAGCCTTTCTGGGCAAGGAAGCACTTAGGTACTCAAATGAAAAGTATACCTGAACATGGGTCCACAGGCAGGCAGCTGCAGAAGTCGGTATCTAAGATAATGTCCCTTGAGTGGCCGTGCGGGGAAGGGATTCCTGCCCTGAGGAAGAAACTGGACTTTACTGTTTTTCCCAACACTGAGCTCCTGGACCCTGGGGTGGGTTTCTGTCTAACAGAAATGCCAAATGCTCACTTTCAAGTTTTTCCTGTTAATGAAAAGTGCACAACTGAGTGCCAGGTCTATCACAGACAGAAAGACAGACTGACAGACACAAATAGAGACAAAGGGTGTCTCAGCTGAGCAAAGCTACCAAAACATAGCACAATTGTTTTGATAGGTAGCTTTTATTTTGCCTAAATATAAATGATTCTGGGGATATGTATATATCAGCTTACATATGCCTTTATGACCTTACAAGTTCCCTGACATTTTTTATTCTAATGTTAGGGGCATAAAGTTGTTCAGCAAAGAGTTTTGCTTCAACCTCAGAAACACTAGCCTGATGGAAGCAAAAATGGGTCCAGAAAAGAGCTGAGAAATTTATGATGTGTTTATTCTATGTTTCTCATGCACCCTGAGCTGGTGCAATTCTGTTTTAGGGGAGGTGGGGAAGTGGCAGCAGAAATGCAGACACGTATTATGTGGACAGAGGGTATCATGACGATGAGTCACAGATCCATGAAGCAATTTCTAGATCTTGGTTTGCCTAACAATCACCTAGGGAGCTTGTTTAAAATGCGCAATTCTCATCTCCACCTTCAGATTCTAGTGCAGCAATTCCAGGGCTGGACCAGAGGGGGCATTAATAAGGTGAATGGTGCCTTACTTAGGAGAAGTCACCAGAGGGCGCCAGAGCATCCTTCTCCAAAAGACGTTTCTGTTGAACACAAACACGTTAAGCTTTGATTAAACAAAACACTTGCCCAAAGCGACAATCTCCACTGAAGTACCCCAAAGACAGAAGAGGTGGCCCCTGAAAAAGTCTACTGAGGCATGCAACTTCGTTGACGTCATCAGTTTTATGTTAAAAATTGATGTGACTTTCCACTGAATTTCCTGGCACATCCTCGTTTGTTTTAACTTGGCAGACGATGTTTTTACTTTCTTACACCAGCTAAACAGGATGCTCCAGAGGGCGCCGTGTTGGTCTTGGCCTGGCACAGACTGGCGCGGAACCATGCTTCCAGCAGTCCTGCAGCCCGAACTCGCTGGGGAGCTCAAATGGCCCTACCTGCTGTGACACCTCCTACAAGCCTCACTGTGAACTTGGAACCCCCCGCCCCTTCCCAGCTGTCAGGGCTGATGATCTTGGAGAGCTCCCATTCCACTGTCCTCGTTTTACACAGGAAGTCAGAGGGCCACAGGAACCAGTTTAGAGTCCCACTTCAGGTTAGTCTCGCTGTGCTGCGGTGGGGACACTTGTTTTCTAACCCATGAACTGACATGGAGTCCCCAACAGGAAGGGAGCTCAGTCCACCGAAGGTCTAAAGCCTAAACAGGAATATTAAAGAGTCTGAGACCCAGAAAATGGGGCTCAAAGTACAAAACAGCCAGCCTTTGGTGGAAGTGCAGGTCGGGGATTGGGTGGCAACTCAGAGCAGGACTCTTCTGCAGAATTCCCGTGTAGTGCTGCCATCCTCTGTTCAACTAGGAAATTAAACTAAAACTTGGCCTTAAAATTAGCTTTCCCGTCAAATGCTATGCTGTGTTTCTATCATAATGCGTTTTTTCCTAGTGCATTTGCTTGACATTTCCAAGTTCTGTGATTGTCATTAGAGAAGTATGCAGGGACAAACATAAAAAGACACAAAAATTTCACAAGGAATTACTGAGAAATTCAATTTAAAACTTCAATTTCTGCCCGGCTGATGTGGCTCAGTGGTTGACATTGACCTATGAACCAGGAGGTCACAGCTGGCTTCCCTGTCAGGGCACATGACTGGGTTGTGGGCTCAATCCCCAGTAGGGGGTGTGCAGGAGGCAGCCTGTCAGTGATTCTCTCACATCATTGATCTCTCTCTCTCCATTCCTCTCTGAAATCAATAAAAATGTATTTAAAAAACAAAAGAACCCTCCAATTTCTTGCTGATTCCACCTTTATAAGTATGAGACACCTGTGGATTTGGAATATTTTATAATATACATTTGCTACATAATCACTGATGCACAAGACATATCCTGAATTAAAATAATAGCAAATATTAGAGTGCTTACTATATGCTGTCTCTATGTTTTATATGGATAAGGTATTTTATGGTTAAATACAGTATCTGTATTTTATGTGGATTAATTTATTTAATCCTCACTGTAACCCCCAAAAGTAGGTACCATTATGATCCCCATTTCACATAGCAAGAAATCAAATCATGATGATATTGAGTAATTTGGCCAAGGCCACACAGCAAAGAGATGGTGAACTGAGAGCCCAGCCCATGGAGTCTGGCCTCGAAGCCTGTCATCTTAACCACAAGGCCAGTGGTTCTCAAAGTATGGCCACAGACCAGCACCAACCATCATTACCTGGAAACCTGATAGAACTGCAAGTTCTCAGATCCCACCCCAGACCTTTAGAGTCAGAAACTCTGGGTATGGGAACCAGCAGAGTTTTAACCAACCCTCCAGGCGGTTCTGCCACAGGCAAAAGTTTGACTCTGACCTAGGCTATGTTACCTCCAATTGTTAGAATATTTAAATAAAAAAAACCGTGGGCCTAGACTTACCCTGGAGATCAGAATGGGAGATATGATTACAGTGTCATTTATATTATGCCATGTAATTGTGGCATATTCAAAAGACACTGTTCAATACTTATGGGACAATACACTGAGTGGCCAGATTATTATGATCTCTGAATGCATAATAATTTGGCCACTCAGTGTATATCCTATATAATAAAAGGCTAATAATGCAAATTGTCCCCTTGACCAGGAGTTCGACCACTCGCTATGACATGTGCAGACCACCAGGGGACAGCGCAAAACATGGCGGGTGTCGGCGATGTGGCATTGGTGCGGGCAGCAGTGGAGGTGCTGTTGGCCCCAATGGGCCCCGACGAGAGCGGGACCGCTGTGGGATGGTGGAGCAGGTAAGCGGGTGGCGCCCAGCTCCCAGGCACTGAGGGAGCTGGGTGGGGCCTGATGACTCAGGTGGAGGGGAGCACACAGGGATCTAGGGGCCCAGGTGCTGCCCAGGGCCCAGAAGTCAGCTGGGACCTGCCCTTCCATGCCAGATGCTCATGCTTCGATCACTGGCCAGGCCGAGGGACCGCACCCATGCACAAATTTCGTGCACCAGGCCTCTAGTGCTTATATAATTAAGATCCTAAAAACACAAATCAGTTGCACTTCCCAAACTGGTGACTGTCAAGGATTCTCTGTTCATCATAATTGAGTGTTGATTAGGATAACAACTGCTTCTGCGGAGTAGAGGGACCCACCCGGGTGTCCCCACCAGAGGCTCTAATCAGGGGTCCTCAAACTACGGCCCGCGGGCCACATGCGGCCCACCGAGGACATTTATCCGGCCCGCCGGGTGCTGCTGCCTGTCCTGCTTAGCAGCCGACTCGTCCCGGCCCGCAGTGCGCATAGGAATTTGTTCATAGTTTTTTTTTTAAACTATAGTCCGGCCCTCCAACGGTCTGAGGGACAGTGAACTGGCCCCCTGTTTAAAAAGTTTGAGGACCCCTGCTAAAACACAAAGTGGATCCAAGATGGTGGTAGGTAAGTCACCAGAGGGCGCCAGAACATGCTTCTCCAAAAGAAGTTTCTGTTTGGCTTGGATTAAACAAAACACTTGCCCAAAGCGACAGTTACACTCACTTCCTCCCAAACTGGACTTACAACTAAATTATAAAACAATTTACCTGAACAGAGAAGGCTTCTAACCAAGGATATACAGAAGCCACAGCCAGACTAGCAGGAAGGGCTGAGATGCGAAAAGGGCCTTCTCTGCGCCCACATGTTGTGGTTGAGAATCTGCAGGGCTATCTCAGCTGCAAAGGTACCCACTGACGGTGTGTGGTCAAACCTATGCCGGGCTCCCCAGCCCAGGGCACAGAGCCGGGAAGAGGCGCCCACAAAACACCTGGCTGTGAAAATCAATGGGGATTCTGTCCTCCAGGGAGTCGGCTAGAGACACAGGTGCCGTCTTAAAAGGCCAGCACACAAATTCTTGTTTGCAGCCAGTCACATGAAACTAATACCAAATAATATTAAACATGAACTGTAATTGAAAAGTAACACTATACCCAGGGGTGGGGGAGGGAGGAATAAATAAAACACAAAGTAAATATTAAAGACAGGAAATTTTCTGGATTCCGCCCTCCCTACCACCCTGTCCCCCCCACCCCCCCGCCCAGATTTAAAAGCCAATGAAAGACTAGTAGGGCTTCCCCAGCATAAGTAGGGTGTCCCATCCCAAGTATGTGGCTTGGTAATGTAGTAATTTCGTTAAACTGGAACTACGTTTCCTGGAATTCCCCTCCCTGAAAATTCTCGGTTGGCATGGGCCGCAGGAGACATCTGGTACGGAATTTGGAAGGCGGAAGTGAAAGAGCTGCCAAATTCCTTCTACATAGACTGCTGCAGGGTGTGAGGCACGGTTGTCACAGCTCCTCCTTCTGTTGCCCTCATCTGCTGGTTGCCTTGTTAATGCGGGCAGCCACTGGGCTCACGGACCCTCCGGCTCCCACTGGAGCCTCCTTCAACTTCTGAGTCCTGGGCCAAGTGTGTGTTTCGTTCCATAATGGCAGGTCTGGCTTCTCTATGGGACACCCACTTCCTTGAATCTGGCGGCTTTTTGAAAGACATACGTGGGTTGCAATCTCTCCTTTGGTTCTGGCTTTATGGTTGTGGGTTCAAGTTTGTCTTTGCCCTCCCCCCCACCCCCGCCACTTTGTATCCATCTTCACTTCCAGAACATCATGCTAGACCTTTTAACCAGCTCCCCAAATGATTTAGTGCCCATTGTAAGTCCCCTATTTTATAGCACTCCTGGTGGTGGTGGTGTTTCTTTCTCTGACTGAACCCTGCCTGATTCACTGGAACAGAGATAGGACACCCCATCTAAGAACAGGACAAGCCTAGAAGGATCCAGGGACTGGCTGTGAGGGGGCAAAATGCTGGAGATCCACAGTGTCCTGGCTGAGTAAACCAAGGGATTGTAAGGGTGATCCAGTTTCAGGAGAAGGAAGATCAACCAGAGTTTGTAACTCTGACTTTTTGTGCTCTCTTCAATACAGGGTCACACAAACACCATCATTCATGGTTTGGTGGAAGGATATTAAAACAAGCCTGACTTGTTTGAGACAGCCCCACCATTTAGCAGCTGGGGGACCTTGAGTAGGTTACTTAACTGCTCTTCACTTCAGCTCACTCACATCAAACTGGAGATGTTAATAGTACCTACATCATAGGTTGCTGGGAGGTTTACCTGATTTAATATATGTAAAGCACCTAGAATAATCCTTGGCACATATAAGCACTATCTAAATTTCTCCTATTTATTTATAGAAGAAATACACATTTACAGGTAACTTGGGTTTTACCTGTGTCCCTTGGAGAGTACCTTCCCCTTTCTTTACCCGAGGAATTCCCATTGCCTCTCTCGCAAATATTCTCTTCATCTCCTTCACTTAAAACCCCACCACTAGCCCTTATGAAGGCATCTTCTGTGCAGCATACCAACCATTCCCTGGGTCTTCTCTGCCCTGACCTTGCCTGATAGAAACCAATGATCACATCTAAAATCCAAGGTGCAGGCTTCCAGTCAAGATGGCAGAGTTGATAAATGTGGTATTTGCATCCTCCCACAACCATATCAAAATTACAACTTAACAGCTTGGCCAGTGTGGCTCAGTGGTTGAACATCAACCTATGAACCAGGAGGTCATGGTTTGATTCCAGGTCAGGGTACATGCCCGGGTTGTGTGCTCAATCCCCAGTGTGGGGTGTGCAGGAGGCAGCCGATCAATGATTCTCTCTCATCATTGATGTTTCTGTCTCTCTCTCCTTCTCCCTTCCTCCCTGAATTTAAAAAATATACACATATTTTTTAAAAATTACAACTAAACAACAAAACAATTATCATTCAAAACTGCCTGAAATCTAGCTGAACAGAAGTCCCTTAACTAAGGATATATAGAAGAAGCCACATCAAGAATGGCAGGAGGGGTGGAAACCCAGAACAGGCTGGTCCCACACTGTGTGGTGGTTAAAAATTGGGAGGGATACCTTGGTGGCAGAGGTCCCCCCTGAGGAGTGACAGGCCCAGCCCACACCGGGCTTCTCAGCACAGGGTGCCAGTGCCAAGAAGAGAAGTCCCCATAACTTCTGGCTGTGAAAATCAGCAGAGATTGCCCCTGAGTGAAACAGAGGGCTTCTGGAGTCCCAGGTGTTTTTCTTAAAGGGCCTTCACACGGACTTCCTCAGGCTGACTCATTCTGAGCTCCAGTGCTGGGACAGAGGCTCAAAAGGTGCCAGGGTCACACATGGAGGAACTGAATTATCTAGATTCAGGGCAAAGACTGGAGGGGCAGCTTTCTTTCATACAGAAGTGCTGGCAGAGGCCATTATTCCTTTGCTGAGCCCTCCCTCCACAGAGATGGCAGGCCAGCACCATTTCCAAGTTTCCATCAACCTGGCTAACACTGATCACCTCCCCGCCCCGCTGCCAGTTGATTCCCTGAGACCCTGCCCACCCAAATTGTGGGCCCACCCAAGCTGTTTCCAGTGACTTTTCCATACAAATGGTCTTTCTTAGCTCATGCTTCAGTCTTGCCTAAAATCTCTTAAAGATTCACAAAGACCCCCAAAATAACATCTGGCCTTGAGGTGCCCCACATCTCCTGCTAAGGGGGCGCAGGCTCGGTACTGGCAGCAGCTAGCCTCGGCTCACATCTTGGATTCTCCTGGGCACCTCCAAGCCCAGCACAGGTAGCATCCATCTGCAAATGGCTTCGTAGCTCATGCCAGCCGGCCCACAGCAGGGCACAGGCTGCAGCTGGCTTTGGCCTTGACCTTCTGGTAGGCCCCAGCGTCAGCACACCCAGTTGACAGTTTCAGACCATGCCAAAACACCACCCAATCACCTCCACAAGTGACACACTCAAGGGGCAGACTCATCAAGCACCAGAGCCCTGCTGAAGCAAGTTCTGCTTTGTAGGGTCAACTCCTCACAGCTGATCACCCTGGGGTAAATCTTTCCCACTGATGTGCAAACAGGAATCGAGGTTCAACTGGAACAAGAGGGTGCATGCAGCCCACCAGGGGGTTAACCTGGAATGCCCAGTTCTGGTGACCAGGGAGCCTGTGCCATTGGGCCCTACAGGACATCTACTACATAAGGCCCCTCTTCCAAGACTGTGAGATGTATTATAGCAGCTCTACCAAGACTGGGAGACATAACAGAGCTACCTAATACATAGAAACAAACACAGGGAGGCTGTCAAAACGAAGAGACAAAAAAAAAAAAAAAGAAATTTGAATTTCATGTACTTTTCATGTGCCACAAAATATTATTTTTCTTTTGATTTTTTTTCTAACCATTTTAAAATGCAAAACACATGCTTAGTTCAGACGCAATATAACAAAGAGACTATTGGTTATGTTTGCTGATCCCTGATCTTTAGTCCCTGAAATCAACTAAGCATATTCCAGGAAAAGGAATAATTTAGACCCTGAAGCAGGAGCATGTATGATTTGAAAGAAAGCAAAGGAAAGGTCCACCTGAGGCAACCATTAGCTGTCATCATGGAAGAGGGCCGCCTACACTCACACGAGGAAACCCTTCCTCCAGCCCCACTCACCATAGTGGTGGGTACAAGTTTTCCAAAATTCTCATTTTCACTTGAAAGCTCAAATGTTATCACTGGCAACAATGCTGATAATTTTTCCTTAAAGTGGCATGCTCACTTCATTCATTTGTTAAGAAATGCCTGCCAAATCCTCAAGTGTGAATACTAGTAAATCTAGTTTGTCTGCTAGGTATTGTTTCAGAAAGTAAAAATGGTGTTCCGTGAAAAAATGCAGGTAGTTCTGTTTGCAACTTAAACAATGACTCCAGTGCCTTTTTCAGACAACCACAGACTTCAGTGTGCAGCAAAAGTGCTTTACGTGCACTTATTTCATACACAGGATGTTCAAAAGATGTCAATGCAAGGATCAAGATTTAATAAAAATTAATGACTTTTTACTGGTTTATCAAGAATGTTCTTTGGCTGGGGCCCAGGAGTGGGAGAAAGGTTTAGGTACCTCCCAGAAGGTACTGAGTTAGGCCAACGCTGATATTCCTTACCACCCCACGCCCATGTGGGCTTGAAGGGCGAGGCCACTGGGACTTGCTGGTAACAAGTTGTATCACAGGAAGTGTTCTGTCGCTGCCCCTCACTGGGACTGTAAGTACCCAGCATACACGCCTTAAAACCAGAACTCAAATGGAACAAACAGAAAGAACGTTCTTAAATGATACTGGCTTTTTCAAAAGTTGCCAGTGCACAGAGATAAAGAATGTAATGACTACAATACAGTTTGGTGCCGCGGAAACACCAACAATTTCACCATGATTGCTTTTCACCATCAGTCAGCATAGCGAAAAAGGCAAATCATGGCTGGTGTTCAGAGGCAGATGATTGGAGGCTGTGAGATGAAATAGCACTTTATTATATTTTATTTATTTTTCTATTTTTATTGATTTCAGAGAAGAAGGAAGAGGGAGAGAGAGACAGAAACATCAATGATGAGAGAGAAACATTGATCGACTGCCTCCTGCATGCCCCCCCACTGGGGATCAAGCCAGCAACTGGGGCATGTGCCCTTGACGAGAATCAAACCTGGGACCCTTCTGTCCACAGGCTGACGCTCTATCCACTGAGCCAAATTTCTAATGCTGTGACCCTTTAATACAGTTCCTCATGTTATGGTGACCCCCAACCATAAAATTATTTTCGTTGCTACTTCATAACTGTAATTTTGCTACTGTTATGAATCTTAATGTCAATATCTGTGTTTTCCAATGGTCTTAGGCTCTACAGCAGCAGTTCTCAACCCATTCCTGTCGCGACCCACAGGTTGAGAACCGCTAGCAGGGTTGCCTAAGACCATCGGAAAACACAGATATTGACATTACGATTCATAACAGTAGAAAAATTACAGTTATGAAGTAGCAACGAAAATAATTTTATGGTTGGGGTCACCACAACATGAGGAACTGTATTAAAGGGTCGCGGCATTAGGAAGGTTGAGAACCACTGCCCTAGAGGCACCTGTTTTCCGCACACAGTTTTAGGAGACCCCGAATGGGGTGGAGCAAGGGCATAACATGAGTGCTACCCTCATGCTGCGTGCGCCCAGGGCTCGCTGTTACTCTGCGTCCAGCCCTGCCCAGCGTGCTCACAAGTGCACACGAACAAAAGACAAATTTTGAAGCCATGCCAGACACCCTAGGTAAGACTTCTCTCGTGGGCAGGTGGAATCTGCATTTTATGAAATTTTCCAGGTAACTCTGAGGATGAACCAGGTGAGGGGAATCACCTGGCCCCGAAATATGATTCAAAATTCTTTTTTTTTTCTTTTTTGCTTTATGCCTGCTACATTCATATGGGTTTAAAATGCAAATACGCCAAGGGAAGTTAACACAATGTCATACTTTGTAGCAGGAGAATGTTGAGCATCTAGGGATGAGGAGTGGAAAATGAGCAAATGAATGAAAGACTGAAGTGTAAGGAAGGTAAAAGAATGAATGAGATTCCACTTATATGAAAAGTCCAGAATAGGCAAATCCATAGAGACCAAAAGTAGATTAGTAGTTGCCAGGGGGTGGGTAGAGAAGGGAATGAGGAGTGAGTACTTAATGAGTATGGGGTTTCCTTTACTCATAAAAGATTTTTGGAATCTTCAGTAGGTGAATGGATAAACTGTGGTACATCCAGACAATGAAATATTGTTTAGCGCTAAAATGAAATGAGCTTCCAAGCCATGAAGGGACAGGATCAGTATATGCATTTTACCATAGGAAGCGAAAGAAGCCAATCTGGCGTTCCTGAAAAGGCAAGACTATGGAAACAACACAAAGGTTGGTGGCTGCCAGGTGTTGGAGAGGAGGAAGGGATGAATAAACGGAATGTAGAGATTTTTAGGCAGTGAAACCGCTCTGGATGACACTGTAATGATGGACACATGCCATGATAAATTTGTCCAAACTTATAGAATGCACTACACCGAGAGTAAACCCTAGTGTAAACTCTGGACCGGGGTGGCTCTCATGCCTTGGTAGTGTACGTAAACAAACCAAACCCTAAACCAGAGACAATGCACTCGAACCTCAGAAAACAAACTTTAAGAACAAACAGCCAATTAGGATTTCCTAAATAAGACAATGCTCAAGCTACAGCCAATCAAGTAATTTATATGATTTGCTTTGGCATCTTTATAAAAATCGTTCTCCTCACACCTGTTGATGGAGGGCTCATAACTACTTTTTGTTTGGTACAGCCTGATCCAAATTGATCTTTGGTCAAATAAGCTCTTCAAATTGTAATGTATCCTAGTTTATCTTGTACTAATCTCTGTGTGCTGAGTGTACGCATTGCAATTGGGAAGAATAGCTCTAATACGTCCTCCAACTCCAGGGTGCTGTGATGAAGTGACACCAGGCAATTCAGCAGAAAGCTCAGAGGAAGTCTGAGGTTGTTAGTTAGGTATTCTAAACCCACAAACACTTTCCCTGCCAGACTACAGAGATGTGGCACTTTTTTTTTGCACCTTGTTTTTTTTTTAACCTTACAATTTATTTTAGAGCTATTTCCGTATCAGCACCTTCTTAATGACTGCATTACAGTCTTCTGGCAGAACAGTCAGTTTTGCTGTTAGAAAATACAAATTTGTTTCACTGTAAAATGATACATGAGGGAACTTGATTTCTTCTGCAAGAAATGCTAGATGAACACCAAAAACAACACACTGCTGAAGTGAGCCACAGAAAGAAACCATTAGCTGCACACAGGTTCACACCTCGAAGGTCCTGCAGGGGCTGCAGCTGGCGGCTGTGTGATAAGCCACGCCTCCAGGAGATGTGGTGCCCTCACAGAAGTGACTCCACTCTAGGAAGAAGAGACTTACCCAGTCTGCATTTTACTTTCACAAATGAAATGCCTGAACCTCCTTCTCTGGCTAACTCATTCCAAAACACTGGAGCAGTAAAATTACAAGTAGTTGAGACATTTAAAGAGATTAAATTTCTCAAATGTAAGAGAATTGCATTTCCTTCTGACATTGAACATGTTCTGAACACTTACGTGGGAGGATCTGATTAACCCAATGGGAGAAAAGGAGTGACAAAGGAGTGTGATTCTTAGGTCACAGTGTTGTAGTGTACCCCAAATCTCACAAAGGATGCCTCAAAAAGTCAAATTATGGAGTCATTTATTCAAAGGCCGGCGGCTACAAGGGGCAACATGCTCCAGATCTCGCAGCCCTGAAAAGTTCGCCACATCTGGCTTATATGCAGAATATCACAAAGGTATTGATTACATCTTTGGGTTTGGAATGAAGAACCTGGTTTGCACAAAGCAGTTACAGAAGCGAAATTGAGCAAGTTAGTTATCTATAAAGACTAAGTACAGTTTTGGGTCTATGGATCACTGAATCAACAGAAACACATTACCTGGAGCCACTGAGGCAATTTAGAATAATTGTGCTGTCCTGGTCTTGGGACCACTGAGTCAACTGGAACACATTATCTGTAGCTACTGAGGCAATTTAGGGTAATTGTGCTGTCCTGGTTCCCAGGTACAGAAGAATGTGCTTCAATAACCAGTAAGATCACAATCAATGGAATATTCAAACCACCATCCATGGAGTATTCAATCGATTGGGATAGCATACATAAGTTCAGAAAATCAAAATAACTTTTCTATTGTTTTAGCAAGCAAATAAGTACAGAAGCCAAACAGCAGGGTTAAAGTTAAAGTTAAAGTTAAAACTGCAGTTTCTACCTGAAATGATTGCTACCATACTTCAACAGCTATAATTATTTTAGGAGAAGAAAGCACATTTTACAGCTCTATGTTTGGGTACAATAATAACTGACAGTGAATCTTACCTCTCTGTTTACAAATGGGCTTGCAACTGAGGTCTTAGTTGAGACTCAGAATTACCCTGAGGAGTCAAACCCCATATCCAGAGCTGCCTGTCTGCAAATCCCATGCCATCTCCTCTGCCCCAGACAGCCTCTCCGGTCAGAACAAGAGGAGGCATGGCTTACTGTGGTGGCTCTCAAAACACCAGAGTCAGAAAACTGGAAACTTGTTAAAAGTGCAACTTGGAGTACCCCACCTCTATGGACTCAAAGATTCTGGACTGGGGCCCAGAAATCTGTTTTAACAGCCCTTCCAGGTGATGCTGAAGCTTGAGAACCACTAGGCTACCTCAAGCAGACCCTAACCTAATTGGCATTCTCATTGTTGTTGTTGTATGTGTGTTTGAGAGAGAGAGAGAGTTACTTGTCATTGCTTGATTCTTGTATGTGCCCTGACTGGAGATCAAACCCATAACCTTGGCGTCTCAGGATGATGCTCTCTAAGCAACTGAGCTACCCGCCAGGGCAGCATCCTCCGTGTTTAGATCTCCACCACACCACTGAGCACAACCTGCAGTTGGGAAAAATCATGGACAGTGAAGGGGCTTGAGGGGTGAGCAAGGGCAGCCCGGTTTCTAAAGCTTCTCTCCTAGGCATACGTAAACCGGTGCCTTGGGGTTTGCCTAGTTTTGCTGCTTCTCTGCATGGCCACCCTCTGTCCATATTTCGACCTCTCTCCCCAGGAAGTTTATCTAATGTCAGATAAACTTTATAAAAGCCTCTCTGGTTCTCAGACCCACCCTATCTAGAGGCCGCTGACCTGCAGACCCAGCCTGAGCTCAGGTCCTGGTGGAAGCTGTTCCTCAGAGGAGTCAGGAAGGAGCACCAGCCCCATCCTCCAAGACCCTATCATCCTTTTCTTCATCTGCCCGCCTGGGTCCTGCTGCTGTCTCACACGTACTATTAATCATGGCTGGTTGGCTCTTGAAAGCTGAGAATTCCCTGCCTCCCACATGGAGATATCTGATACCTCCTCTTCTCTGCAGAGCCAGACTCAAACAGCTCCTTTGTGGCAGCTTTCCTGGTACCCACCCCCTTCCCTTTCCAGGAGAAGCCAGCCACGTCCTCCTCCGGGCTCCTGTGGCACTTGGAGCTCACCTTACAGCATTTGCCTCACTGAATTATGTCTTTATTTACTCGCCTGAAATTCATTTTGGGTCCCCAGGATTTATGACTGTTCCTAACCCTAAGGAGGGCATCAATAAATGCTTGTTAGATGGAATGAGTGTTTGATTTCTCCTAATCACAGGCTGAGGTCAGTGCTTCATGCATCTGGATTCCTGGTATGTGGAGCAGCAGTGTGGGTGCCCAGCAGACAGGGTGACAGGGATGCAGATGAAGGGGCCTCACACCAAACCTGACAAGCTCAGGGGAGGCCTGCATGGTGGCCTTACAATCTCAGATGGTCTGAAATGAAAGCTTTTTAACTAAAAGCAGTTTATGGTGGGTAGTCATATCGTAGGCCAGAATCTTCCCTGACAAAAGTCAGCCTTTGCCTTAATTAAGCCTGTCTATTGTCTTTTTGCATCTGCAATAACATCCCTTTGGAATGTGAAGGTACCTTCCCTTTTCGGGACCTCTCTAGGCACAATTACACCAGAGCAGAGACCACAGATACCCTCACTGTTACTGTTATTGTGTTAATTGTTGACTGTTAACTATCCTGTACCCACCTCTGTAAAAGATGTATATGTATATCGTTTTACTTCTTTAAAAAATATATTTTTATTGATTTTTTTTTAGAGGGAAAGAAAGGGAGAGGGGTAGAGAGATAGAAACATCGATGAGAAACATCATTGATTAGCTACCTCCTGCACACCCCCTACTGGGGATCAAGCCCGCAACCTGGGCATGTGCCCTGACTGGGAATTGAATCAGTGACCTCTGGGTTCAACCACTGAGCTGCACCGGCTGGGCTTGCATTTTACCAACTTTCCTTTCTACCGCCTTCCTACTCTATCACCAATTGATCTCATGTAAACCACTCACACCTCCTCTTTAGATTGTAACATAAATAAGGTGCAGAACTGCCATTCTCTGGAGCATTTTCTCAATCTGTTGAGATTCCCGGCAATTGTTGTCAGTTTGGCTCAAATAAACTCACAAAAACTCTCTACAGGTTTAAACATTACTTACATTGACAGGAGCATGGAGGTGAACCGGAGCATGTGTCTTTGCCTCCTGGGTCTTTCTACATTCAGCTGAACAACTTCAACCCTCCCCTGCACTCTGCATTCCTTTTACCTTTTGGGGACCACCACAGTGTCCCTGAACCCTGGTTCTCCCAACTGAGGCTGCCAAATCTTGCTAACTGTTGAGATAATAGACTCCAGTCAGATTCTCAATAAGGAGAACATATAACTTACCACTCACACTGGGGCACTTTGGAGGATGAAAGGGGAAGCAGAAGTAATGACACCAGGACAACGGGCATAAATGGGAGTGGCACCGGCAAACCAGGGGCAGATGTGGTCATCCAATCTCTGAGCCACAGGGTTGCTTGGGCCACTCGCATTCGTTCAGGAGCTGGGCTTGGCCAGGCTGGGCCCAGGTAGAAGCTGGCTGGCGGTGGGGGTAGCAAAGGGGGTTTCATGCCTGAGGCAGACAACATTTTTCCATGGAGTCTACAGCCATCCCTGACTTGTGATTTACAATTTGTTGGTGTGAAAGCAACACGCATTGTTAAGAACTGTACTTGGAATTTTGAAATTTGATCATTTCCCAGGCTCCTGATATGTGGTAGGATACTCTCATGATGCTGGGCAGTGGCAGCCACAGTCCAGGGTCAGGCACGTGGTCACAAGGGTAAACAACCCATACTCATCAGTGTATTCATTGTGTTAAATGATTTTGCACAACTGTGGGCTATGTAAGTGTTCTGAGCATGTTTAACATAGGCTAGGCTAAGGTCTGATGTTTAGTATTAAATGCTTTTTTTGACTTATCAACTTACAGTTGGTTTATCAGGATGTAACTCCACCATAAGTGTAGGAGCATTGTATTGGTAAATTTTGAACTGTGGGCAGGCCAGTTTAGTATAAAATTTTTTTTCAATGTTCTAATTTGACCTCCAGCTACCTCTGTTTATCTCCTCTTTTTGACACTTCCTCTACTTTCTCAATGGGCTGCCCCTCAGCATCCCTTACCTCCTGTTTCCCCAGAAGCTCATGGGCCCCAGGAAATCACCCAACCTAATTATAACCCCCAATCTGTTTAGCAATTAGATTAGAAAGCATTTTCTTTCTTTTTTTTTTCCAGACAACATAATAATTTTATGGTTTGAATGAAAAAAAAGTTTTTGGTTCCTGTCAAATTCAATTTATATCACAAGAATAAATAAAAAATGTATATTCTGGATGAAGGAAAAATAGAGAGAAAATGTCCTGTGTGGATGAGCTTAAATTATCTCCCATTTGAATGAGTTCATTTTCCAGAGAGAATTTCATCAGGCTTTTTAATTATAAGCAAACTATAGGCCCGATGCACAAAGATTTGTGCAAGAACAGGCCTTCCTTCCCCTGGCTGCCGGCACCGCCTTTGCTCCGGCCGGAGCTGCCTTTCCGCCTTCCCATGCTGCTGAGAGGCCCAGAGCAGCTGGGGCGTGCGGAATGCCCCCAGCCGCTCGGTGCCTTTGTATGCAAATTAACCCACCATATTTGTTGGGTTAATTTGCATACTCACTCCTGATTGGCTGGTGGATGTCACAAAGGTATGGTCAATTTGCATCTTACTCTTTTATTAGTGTAGGTTGTTCATCCAGTGTCAGTAATTTGCCAGTGACCTCTTCTTTTTTTCCCCTTTTTTATTTAAATTTATTTATTGTCTAACGTTTTACATATGTCTCCTTTTTCCCCTCTTGACCCTCCCCCGCCAAGCCATTCCCACTCCAGGCAAGCTCCCACTGCCCCAGTGTCTGTGTCCATTGGTTATGCTAATATGCATGCATACAAGTTCTTTGGTTGCTCTCTAACTCCCCTCATTCTTCCACCGCCCCTGCCATTTGTCTCTGGATCTATTCTTGTTCATCAAATTATGTTGATCATTATATCCCACATGAGTGAGATCATGTGGTATTTATCTTTCTCTGCCTAGCTTATTTCACTTAGCATGCTTTCCAGGTCCATCCATGCTGTTGCAAATGGTAAAAGTTTCTTCTTTTTTACCGCAGTGTAGTATTCCATTGTGTAGATATACCACAGTTTTTTTAATCCACTCATCTGCTGATGGACACTTAGGTTGTTTTCAAATCTTAGCTATGGTGAATTGTGCTGCTATGAACATAGGGGTGCATATATCCTTTCTGATTGGTGTGTTTGGTTTCTTGGGATATAGTCTTAGAAGTGGGATTACTGGGTCAAATGGGAGTTCCATTTTTAGTTTTTTGAGAAAACTCCATACTGTCTTCCACAATGGCTGCACCAGTCTGCATTCCCACCAGCAGTGCACGAGGGTTCTTTTTTCTCCACATCCTTGCCAGCACTTGTTGATTTGTTGATGATAGCCATTCTGACAGGTGTGAGATGGTATCTCATTGTTGTTTTGATTTGCATCTCTCGGATGATGAGTGACTTTGAGCATGTTTTCATATGTCTCTCGGCCTTCTGTATGTCCTCTTTTGAAAAGTGTCTATGTAGGTCCTTTGCCCATTTTTTGATTAGATCGTTTATCTTCCTTTTGTTAAGTTGTATGAGTTCTCTGTAAATTTTGGAGATTAAAACCTTATCTGAAATATCATTAGCAAATATATTCTCCCATGTAGTGGGCTTTCTTGTTGTTTTGTTGATGGCTTCTTTTGCTGTGCAGAAGCTTTTTATTTTGATGTAGTCCCATTTGTTTATTTTCTCCTTAGTTTTCATTGCCCTAGGAGCTGTGTCGGTAAAGATATTGCTACGACATATGTCTGCTATTTTGCTGCCTATGGAGTTTTGTAGGATTTTTATGGTTTCCCATCTTACATTTATGTCCTTTAGCCATTTTGAGTTTGTTTTTGTGTATGGTGTAAGTTGGTGATCTAGTTTCTTTTTTTTTTTGCATGTATCTGACCAAATTTCTCAGCACCATTTATTGAAGAGACTGTCTTATCTCCATTGTATGCTCTTGCCTCCTTTGTCAAATAGTAATTGAGCATACTGGCTTGGGTCAATTTCTGGGTTCTCTGTTCTGTTCCATTGGTCTATATGTCTGTTCTTGTGCCAGTACCAGGCAGTTTTGAGAACCGTGGCTTGATAATATAGCTTGATATCTGGTATTGTGATCCCTCCAACTTTGTTCTTCTTTCTCAGGATTGCTGTGGCTATTTGGGGTCTTTTTTTATTCCAGATGAATTTTTGGAGAGTTTGTTCAAGATCTTTGAAGTATGCCATTGATATTTTAATGGGGATTGTATTGAATCTGTAGATTGCTTTGGGTAGTATGGACATTTTAATGATGTTGAGTTTACCAATCCATGATCATGGTAAGCATTTTCTTTTAATAAATATTTTTATATTTGAAAACAAACTATATATTACCTGCTTTTGTTATCTGAGCCTTTATAGTGAGCCTTTTTCTAGGTCAATAAATTTAGAGCTATATTATCTACAGTTGGCTGTGTATACATGTATTTCAGGGTATACATGTCTATTCATCTGGTTCCCCTACCATTAGACATTTAGGTTGTATCTAATTTTTATTTATTATAAACAGTGCTTCAATACATATCTTTGTACATCTTTGGGTACTTTTATTATTGTTTTCATAGGGGAAAAAATCCTAAAAGTGAAATTGCAAAGCCAAATGGAATGCACATACTTTTTAAAAAATAAACTTTTAACTCTGGCTGGTGTGGCTCAATTGATTGAGTGTCATCCCGTGTACTTACAGATCACTGGTTCGATTCCTGGTCAGGACATATGCCCAGGTTATGCCTTGATCCCCAGTAGGGGGTGTATAGGAGGCAGCCATCAATGTTTCTCTCTCTTTCCCCTCTCCCTTCCTCTCTATCTAAAATCAATAAAAACATATTTAAAAAGAAAAAACGCCAAACTTTTAGATTAAAATATATCATATATATAGGAAGTGCAGAAATTATATGTAGACAGTGTGACCAAATATCACAAAGGGAACACACCTGTGTAAATAGCACTCAGATAGATAAAAATATAGAAAAATATAAACACCCAGAATCTCTCTCATTCTTCCTCTGAACCTTTATTGCTCTCTTCTTCCCAGATATGAGCACTCTTCTGAAGTTTAACATTATAGGTTGATTTTTACTATCTTTTGGCTTTATATAAATGGAATCATACAATGTGTACTCATTTGTGTCTGATTTATTTCACTCAATATTAACTCTGTGAACTTATGCATGTTGTTGAGTAGCTCATTTATTTTCTTTGCTGTATTTTCTGGTAAATTCTAATACTGAATTTTTAAAAAGTGTAACCATTACATCAGAATCCTCTCTTGTGCTCCTATTAGCCTAAAAATAAAAGGCTAAAGTGAGAAAGCATTTAATTTGAAATCCAAAAGAATAGCTATTCAGGAAGCACTGATTTGGGCAGAAAGCCAAATAGTGGTTTGATTAGGAGGTGAAGGCAAGGAGTATTTCTGAGAAAGGGAAGGGGAATAATTGCATGAATAGTAGAAAGGAATTTCTATGGGTATTAATAAGCTAAGGAAGGAATTTCTATAGGTGTAGAAAAGATAACATAGAGATGCTAACTCTAAAGAGAGTCTTTAATTTTCAGTCCCATAGACATAACAAACAGTTGTTTAGAATACCATGCTGCAGTCCTGTCCAGGTAGCTCAGTTGGTTAGATCATTCTCCTGATAAACCAAGGTTGTGGGTTTGATCCCTGGTCAAGGCACATACAAGAATCAACCACAGAATGCATAAATAGGTGGGACTATAAATCTCTCTCTCTCTCACTCTCTCATATCAATAAAAAAAACAAATAAAATAAGAAAATTTTAGAATACAATGCTGCTTTAGGCCCACTCCAAAGGTTATTTTGCCTAGTTTTAACATTCAAAAGGTTTGAGGAGTAAGACATGCAAAACAGTTCCTCTGGAATAGTGGCTCCAACTGCCTTTTGAAGTGGCTCGGTTTACATTATTTTTCACACCCCAAAGGTAACCTCTCTTCCAGTTTCTATCAGCCTTGACTTTCGAACTTTATATGTAAATAGATCATACAGTGTGCACTCATTGAAGACTGGCTTATTTCACTCATCATTGTATCTATCAGATTCACCCACATTGTTGGGTGTAGCAGGAGTTCATTCCTTATGCTGCATCATTCTATGAGCACTCTTAGAATATACAACAATTCATTTGTCCATTCTACTGTTGATGGGAATTTGAATATTATCTAATTCTTGGCTATTGTCAATAATGCCACTATGAAAATTCTTGTCCATGTCTTTTAAGAGTGTTTGAAGCGGGGGCAAGTCCCCCTTTCATTATTTTCCTTTTCAGAATTTCTGAGCTATCTTTGCATTCGTTTTGTTAAGAGAATTTTAAAGGATCAAACATATATAAAGCATTTATCATTGACTGACATACAAAGGACTCCAATGAATGTCACTGAGCTGCTTTTGATAGGTTCAAGGTACTTAAATTTAGAATTTGAATTTCAGATACAAATTGTTTCAAAAGATGCCTGGTTTTCCAGAGGATTAAACAATAGTCTACAGTCTCTCTTGTTCTAACACAGTATTTTCCCCCCTTGTGTCAGTTGGTTAAAACTGTTGACAACGACATGACTTACAAAACAGAAGTTCATTTACACTGAGGCAGTATAACTACCGCAAGTGTTTTCATTATGATAGGAACTAAAACAAAGTAACTGTGAGCACCTTCACATGAAGAGGCCACACGGGGAGGGAAGAGATGTGCGTGAAAAGCCTTCCTGTTTTATCCACTGAAACAGCTGCCTGCTTCCTCACCTCTCCAAACAATTTTAACAATAGCTAAGACCTACACACCACTTAGCAATACTTCCTGCCCATGAACTCATTTATTCCCCGTAACTACTTAAGAGGCAGGTAGTGTTTTTAGCACCAATTTACAGATGAGGACACTGAGGTTGTCATCCAGGCAAGCCCTGGCCAGCACCAGCCTTGCCATCATCCAGCTCTTTCAGCAGCTTTTTCGGTCTGGCTATAGACCAATGTCCCCTGTCCAGGCCTCTTGGTAATGAGATCAGAGCTGCCAGACCTTGATCCACCCCAGAGATGGCTTCCTGCCACCAGTCCAGATTGGCAACTCTGGGTTGTCTGCAGTTGTCTAGAGGTGCCATCGCTGAGGTTGCTGGCAGCACTGCCAGTCAGATTGCCAACCCCAGGGAGGTGCCACCAAGTGGAGACTCACTCCATTGTCCCATTGATGCTGCCAGGAGGGGACACGGATGGTGTTCTGCCTCAATGTAACAGTGATTCTCACTTTGTCTGCATATTGGAATCATTGGGGACATTTTAAGAATCTGTAGCCAGGCCACCCCCCTGGACCAATTACATCTAAATCTTTAAGGGTGGGGCCCAGGTAGCATTTTTTTTTTAAAGACTCTCAGGTGAGTTAAGGTTGAGAACCACTATTAGCTGTCTGTCACTGGAAAAGGGGAAGCCAGATTTCCATGGAAACAATCTTCAAACTAAACTGCCAGCAAACCCAACACAGTGCTATGATCTACTCTTCCCTCTTTTCAATTTGTTTATTAAAAGTATAAAACTTTTACATGGGATCAGTTCCATTTTCTTGATACAGAGAACAGAAAGATAAGCATTTTGTAATAAACATATGGTATGCATTATTCCTTCAAACTAGGAGGGCTGTCTGCTAGATCATTATTACCAGAAAAAAGAGTCACAGGTTGACTATTTTTAAAACTTGAAATAAATAATTATTGAGCATCTACTTTATGCCAGGTATTGTGCTTGATATAGGGGAAGACAGACAGACAGGCAATTATAGTTCATCAAGATATCTCTGATGGAGAGGATTTCTGTGGAAACCATAGAAGGGACTCCTATCAAAGACAAAATCCAGACAAGTAAGTAAAAGGATTTTCTTCCATTTATTGAATTCGGGAGAGCCCCAGGATCTGAAGATCGGAGAGTCTAGGCAGTGTGGTTTTGCCTTAGACATTTACAGGGAGAAGTAGACAAGCTGCAGGTTTGGGGATTTACTGTTGGGGTTGTTTTGCAATCAGGAAAAGTCTCAGTCAGCTAAACAGGAAATGTTTATCTCTGTGTCTAGCTGGTTTCAAGGGGACAAATGGTTCTAATATTAGCGAATCATTTATATTAGACAAAGAACAGGACATTGGCCAGAAGCAAAAGTGGAAGTGTCTAGGTCTGGCCTTGTCACTTCTACCCAAGATTGTGTGTGTGTGTGTGTGTGTGTGTATATATATATATATATATACATATATATACATATATATATATATATATATATATATATGCTTTTCCTCTTTTTTTAATTGGCAAAATTTCAAATATATGCAAAGGTAGAGAGAATAGCATAATTAATTCTCTTATAACAATCTAATTTCAATAAGTATCAAAATTTGGTCACTCTTGATAATTATTTCTCTTCTTTCTGTATTTAAAAACAAATCCTAGACATCATGTCACTTTCATTCCTACATCCTTTAATATGCATCTGGAAAGAATATTTAACCAATTTTTGAGGTTCAGGAAGGCTTCCTAGAGGAAGTGACATCTAAGCTGAGATGAGAAGGATGGGTAGCAAATAGCCTGGTGGAAGTGTAGGTGGCAGGGCTGAACAAGGAGCAGAGAGTACGTTCTGGATAGAGGAAACAGCATGTGCAAAGACTTCGAGGTACATTTTGAGGAGAAAGGGAGCCATGAGAGATGAGTGTGGAGAGGTAGGCCTTTCATAAAATGATTTGTGAACTCTGGGGTCCAGAAGGCCTAAATTAATTCGAACAGTGAGAAAGGAGAAAAGAGGGTATCAGACGGTTTCTCTAAGCCACCCACATGGCGTCCTCCTGGACCAAGGCCTTACTGCTCTGGGGTCCACTTTCAGTTCTTCCCTGAGGTGGGGAACATGGAGTCTAGTGGGTCTCAAAGCTTTACCTGGACAATTAATTTTAAGGGGCTCGGTTGCCGCGCAGAACATTCCCATTCCTGCTGGAGGAGGTAGGCAGGCTGGTCTGCCACCCTCCAGGCTGATAGGTTAGAAGTGGGGGCTTGTCTTTCACTGGTTTACTCTTCCTGAGACCCCCTCAGAGAAGTGGAGAGGCCCGTTTTCTTGAGTGAAAGAATGAGGACATTACACAATACAGTTCACAGGTCAGGAGAGATCTGAGCTGGCACCAGAGACTTGGAAACTATCTGCAGAGATGGCACTGGAGGTGAGAAGTGAGCTTAGGCCAGTGCCCAGAGGGATGACCATATTTAAGTGCCTGGCCGAGACACCCCCTCCTGAATTCGGTTTCAAAGTGGGCACAGCCGTGTACACTAGCCGTGGTGGCCAGGAGTGGGGCAGGGTGAAGAGGGGCAGGGGCAGAGAAGGCCTCGCTAAGGAATCTGGTTGCTGACTTTGGATTCTGCCTGGGAAGGATACGTGGGCTTCAGGCGGCAATGAGAGGAAAGGCTGAGGAGGGCTTTTCCTGACTGGGGAGGGAAATGCCACCCTGGGAAACCAAGAAGTCTATTCAACCAACCGAGGTGTGCCTAGGGGAGGGGGGGATTGGCTAGAGTGGAATTTATCGGGAGGCTGAATGCTGGGCTGTCTCCGCGGGCCTGTGGAGATGGCCAGCAGACAATGAGAAATGTGGGTCTGTAGCCAGAGGCAGGCTGGACATTCCTACATGGCAGGCGTCTATCCACTGGTATTTCTGGAGGACAGGGTGGTGGGGAGGGGAGTGTCTGTATCAAGTACTCTTTGGGCCCAGAAGGACTAGGTGTTTTCCTCAGATGGAAATAGAACCTGGCTCAGCCCAGCTTGGGGGAGGGTCCCTGAAAAGAGGTCAGTCCTCCCTTCCTTCCTTTCTTTGTATTAAGGGCCAGCTATGAGCCAGGCCCTGTGCCAAGTGCTGAAGATACAGTAATGAATGAGACAACGAGGTTCCAGCCCTCAGGATACTGTGTTCCCGGATGCATGAGAACCTGGATTATAGACTCCATCCCGCAGCCTCTGTTCTGAGAGAAATCATCTGTGCTGAGCACAGTGAACAGATCATGCCAGATGTGGCCCTAAATTTCAGCTTTATTGCGGTAAATTAACACATCAAATTGTAGTATATTTAACATGTACATCATGGTGGTTTGACATACCCTCTTTTCTCCTTTCTCACTGTTCGAGTTAATTCTTGTGAAAAGATGCCCCTATCTAGCTAATCAACACATCCATCACCCCGCATATTTGTCTTTTCACTCTCTATAAATTTCAATTAAACAATACAGGGTTTTCGGCAATAGTCACCATGTTTTACATTAGAGCCTCTCACTCATCTTATAATTGAAGTTTGTACCCTTTTACCAACCTTTCCCTATTTCCCCCACTTCCAGCCTCTGGCAACCACGTTGCTACTCTCTGTTTCTATGAGTTTGATGTGTTTTGTTGTTGTTGTTGTTGTTTTTAAAGATTCTACATATGAGTAATACCATGCAGTATTTATCTTTCTCTGTCTGGCTTATTTCACTAAGAGGATATCTTTTCTTGATAACACCCTGACCATTTCCCAAAAAACTGTCTCATCCAAGTGCTAGGATCTGAGGCCTTAGGGCTGTCTCCCCAAGTCCCTGCGAGGTTTCCAATCCACCCCCTCCTCTCAGTATGTTCCCTCCTCTTCTGCTGTCTCAGGTGGATCAAAGGATTTGAGGAGGCTCCTCACCCTGTCCTGAGCTGCAGTCCCAGGAAGGAGTAAGTGGGCATGGACAGGGACAGGGTGTTGAGGTCCCAGGGATTTTGGGGGCTGGTAAAAAAAAAGATATGACCATCATAGGTGATAACACACAAGCTTTAACAAGGTTGTGCCTGAACAAGGTTGCATGGGAAAGGAAGTCCCCATAGTACAGATGACATGTGATGTGGAGTATCTTCCATATGTTTATTGCTCATCTGTATATCTTCTTTGGTGAGGTGTCTGTTAAATTTTTAAATTGAGTTGTTTGTTTTCTCATTGTTGAATTTTGTGTTTTGTTTTATTTTTAATGCTCACCTGAGGATATGCTTAGAGAAAGGAGGGGTTGGGGGAGAGAGAGAGAGAGAGAGAGAGAGAGAGAGAGAGAGAGAGAGAGAGAGAGAGAGAGAGAGAGAGAGAGAAACACTGATGTGAGAGAGAAACATCCAATGGCTGCCTCCCATATGCTCCCTGACAGGGCATTGAACCTGCATCCCAGTTATGTGCTCTGAAAGGGTATTGAATCCGCAACCTTTTTGGCGAATGGGATGATACTCCAATAAGAGCCACCTAGCCACAGCTCTTATTGTTGAGTTTTAAGAATTCTTTGCATATTTTGTGTAACAGTTCTTCAGATATGTCTTTTGAAAACATTTTCTCTCAGTATGTGGATGATCTTCTCATTCTCTTGACAGTGTCTTGTAGAGCTGAATTCTTAAATTTTAATGAAGTCCAGTTTATCAATTCCTTCTCTCAAGGATTATAGAATATCTGAAAATTCTTCACCAAACCTAGATCATCTAAGGTTCTCCTATGCTATCTTCTAGGAACTTGATCGTTTTGCATTTTGTATTTAAGTCTATGGTCCATTTTGAATTAATTATTATAAAGGATGTAAAGTATGTGTCTGGATTCATTTTCTTTTGCATGTGAATGTCCAGATATTCCACATTATTTGTTGAAAAGACTGTCCTTTTAAAATTTTTATTTATTTTAGATGATAGATTTTAAAAATATGCTCCTTTATTGATTTTGGAAATAGAGAGAGAGAAAGGGAGAGAAACATTGATAAGAGAGAAAAATCGATCAATTGTCTCCCGCATACCCCTTACTGGAGGTCGAGCCCGCAGCTGGAGCGTGTGCCCTGCTGGGGTTATCGAACTGGCGACCTCCTCATGCATGGGATGATACTCAACCAATGGAGCCACACAGGCTAGGGCTAACGTTTTTATTATTTATTTTAAAATATATTTTTATTGATTTCAGAAAGGAAGGGAGAGGGAGATACAAGCATGAGAATTATTGATTGGCTGCCTCCTACATGTCCCCTACTGGGAATCAATCTGGGCATGTACCCCAACGGGGAATCGAACCATGAACTCATGTTTCATAGGTCAATGCTGAACCACTGAGCAAAATTTTTATTTATTGATTTTAGAGAGGGCAAGAGAGAGAGAGAGAAAAAGAGAGAAACATCAATTTGTTATTCCACTTGTTTATGCATTCGTTGGTCGATTTTTGTGTGTGCTCTGACTGGGGATCAAACCCATAAACTTGGCATGTACTGGGATGATGCACTAACCAATTGACCAACCCGGCCAGGGCGAGTCTCTCTTCCCTCCATCATATTGCCTTCGCTCCTTTGTCAAAAATCAGTTGACTGCCGAAACCGGTTTGGCTCAGTGGATAGAGCGTTGGCCTGTGGACTGAAGGGTCCCGGGTTCGATTCTGGTCAAGGGCATGTACCTTGGTTGCGGGCACATCCCCAGTGGGAGGTGTGCAGGAGGCAGCTGATTGATGTTTCTTTCTCATTGATGTTTCTAGCTCTCTATCCCTCTCCCTTCCTCTCTGTAAAATATCAATAAAATATATTTTTTAAAAAAATCAGGTGACTGCCCAGCTGATGTAGCCCAGAGGTTGAGCGTTGACCTATGAACCAGGAGGTCACAGATTAATTTCCAGTTGGGGCACATGCCCCAGGTTGTGGTCTTGATTCCCAGTGTGGGGCATGCAGGAGACAGCCGATCAATGATTCTCTCTCATCATTGATGTTTCTATCTCTCTTTCCCTCTCCCTTCCTCTTTGAAAGCAATAAAAATCTATTAAAAATATTTTAAAAATCAGTTGACTGTATGTAGGCCTATGTTGGGGCTCTATATTCTGTTCTATTGACCTATTTATCAATTCTTCTGCCATTACCACATTGTCTTGATTACTATAGCTTTATATAAGTCTTAAGGTCTGGTAGTGTCAGTCCTCCAACTGAGTTCTTCAATATTGTGTTGGCTATTCTCAATCCTTTGCCTCTCTATATAAACCTTAAAATTAGTTTGTTGAGAGATCAACCAAAAGACTTGTATGCATGCATATAAGCATAACCAATGGACAGAGACAGCAGGGGGGTGAGGGCATATACAGGAGTGGGGTGGGGGGACAATGGGGGATATGGACACATATGTAATACCTTAATCAATAAAAACATTAATTTGTTGCCCTGGCTGGTTTGGCTCAGTGGATAGAAGAGCATCAGCCTGTGGACTGAAGGGTCCCGGGTTCGATTCCGGTCAAGGGCACATGCCTGTGTTGAGGACTTGATCCCCATTGAGGGATGTGCAGAAGGCAGCCAATCAATGATTCTCTCACATCATTGATGTATCTCTCTTTCCCTCTCCCTTCCTCTCTGAAATCAATAAAGATATATTTTTTAAAAATTAGCTTGTTGACATCCACAAAGTAATTTGCTGGTAATTTGTTTGGGATTGCATTGAATCTATAAATCAAGTTGGGAAGAACTGATCTCTTGACAATATTAAGTCTTTTTATCCATGAACACGGAATCTTTCTCCATTTATTTAGTTCTTCAATATCTTTTGTTAGAGTTTTTTAGATTTCCCCCCACAGAGAGATTTTGTACATATTTTGTTAGATTTATACCTATGTATTTCATTTGTGGGGTGCTAATGTGAATGATATTGTACTTTCAATTTCTAATTCCACTTGTTCATTGCTGGTGTATAGGGAAGCAAATGACTTGTGTATGTTAACCTTGTTTGCTATAATAGTTTATTAGTTTCAGAAGATTTTTGTTTCTTTTGGGTTTTCTATATAGATGACCCTGTCATTAATATAGTTTTATTTATCCCTTTCTTATCTGAATACCTTTTATTTCATTTTCTTGGCTAATCATCGTGCTGGAGTCTTAAGTACAATGTTGAAGAGAAGTGGTGAGAGTGACATTTTTTTCTTGTGAAGAGGTAACCTTTATAGACTGACTTGAGGTTTGTGGTAGACAGAAGAATGGTTTCCCAAAGATGTTTATGTCCTAATCTGGAACCACTGAAATACATTAAGTTATATAGCATAGGGAATTCGTGTACTAATTAGCTGGCCTTAAAATAATTAAATTATCCTGGATTATCCTGGTGGGTCCAGTGTGACTACAAGGGTCTTACAAATGGAAGGAATAATGGGCAGAGAAAACCAGAGAGATAGCGTTGTGAGAAGGTATTGACTGTGTTGCTGGCTTTGAAGATGGAAGGTGACTGTAAGTCGAAGAATGCAGGCAGCCTCATAAGATAGAAAGGGCAGGAAATGTATTCTCCCATAAGTTTCCAGAATGAACATTGACACCTTAATTTTAACCTAATGAGGTCCATTTTGGACTTCAAACCTCATATCAGATTCTTTACACCAGAATTATAAGATGAAAAAGTTGTGTTGCTATTAAGTCTGTGGCAATTTATTACAGTAGTAATAGAAAACGAATACCAGATTTATCTAGGTTTTTTAAAATTAAATGTATTGGAATAACATTGGTTAATGACATTATGTAAATTTCAGGTTTACAACGTTATAATATGACATCTATATATTCTATTGTGTGCTCACCACCCAAATTCTAGTCTCTTTCTGTCACCACCCACCTGACACCCTTATTCTCTTCTTCTTCCACCCCACTTCCCCTTTGTTAACTTCCATTCTGTTGTCTTTGTCTATGAATTTGTTTGTTTTCATTTGTCTTGTTTGTTGCTTTTGAGTTTATATTCCATGAATGAAATCATATGTATCTGACTTATGATTTCCATCTGACTTATTTCACTTGGCATAATACTCTCGAGATTCATTCATGTTGTTGTAAATGGCAATATTCCACCTTTTTTTATAGCTGAGTAGTATTATTCCATTGTGTGTGTGTGTGTGTGTGTGTGTGTGTGTGTGTGTGTGTGTGTCCTCCCCATCTTTATCCAATTATCCATCAAAGGACACTTAGGTTGTTTCCAGATCTTGGTTATTGTAAGTAATGCTGTAAATGAACATAATTTATTCCTTTTTATTGTTGCTATCCATTCTACTTTATGGATGTCCTAGAGTTTGTCCAACTATTCATCATTGAGGGACATTTGGGTTCTTTCTAGTATTTTGTTATTATGGATAAAATTGCTTTGAACATTTGTGTGCAGGTTTTGTGTGAACATAAGTTTTTATTTCTCTAGGATAAATGTCTAAGTGTGCAATTACTGAGTAATGCACGTTTAGTTTTACTAACAAATTGACAAAATGCTTTCCAGATTTGTTAAATTGCCCAAATGGGCTGTACCATTTTATATTCCCCCTCCAGCAATGTAGGAGAAATCTAGTTTCTCTGCATCCTTGTCAACATTTGGTGTTACTTCTAGTTTATTTGTTATAATAAGTGCATAGTAATATCTTATGGCTTTAATTTGAATTTCCCAAGTGGCATGATGATGAACATCTTTTCATATGTTTATTTGCCATTTAATGAAATATCTGTTTGTCTTTTTTCCATTTTCTAATTTTTTTTTTTTTTTTTACTGCTTTGAGTTAAAAAAATATATTCCAGATATAGGGCCTTTGCTGGATATGCATAATCATATACTTTGAAAAATTAATTTCAAATATGTAAGAAGAACATGAATGCACTTTTCATTTTAAAATAGAAATATAAGATAAAGTTTAAACCTGCAAATCCTTTCCTATTCCACCATCCTCCAAGAGGTAACCATTATTATGTATTTGAGGTATATCTATCTAGATATTTAAAAAATACTTTTCTCAAAATATACAAATTCATAAAATGTCTATAGTGTTGTTTTAGAAATACGTTTTACAAAATAGTTGTATTATTTGTATCACAGTGCAAAATGCATTTTTGACTCAAGAATATTTTAGAGATTTCTCCACGCCAGTGATTTTCAACCTATTTCGTCTCATGGCACACATAAACTACTAAAATTCTGTAGCACACCAAAAAGTATATTTTTTGCCAATCTGACAAAAAAAAAAAGTTTTAATTTTGATTCATTCACACCGGATGACCATTGTTGACTGTTGTCATTTTTTAAATTTGATAATCTAAGGCAGGGGTCCTCAAACTACAGCCCGTGGGCCACATGCGGCCCGCCAAGGACATTTATCCGGCCCGCCGGGTGCCGCTGCCTGTCCTGCTTAGCAGCCGACTCGTCCCGGGCCCACAGTGCGCATAGGAATTTGTTCATAGTTTTTTTTTAAGCTATAGTCCGGCCCTCCAACGGTCTGAGGGACAGTGAACTGGCCCCCTGTTTTAAAAGTTTGAGGACCCCTGATCTAAGGGAAAAGAGGTCAGCACCCTGACTGAACAGTCAGTTATTGCATGTTTTAAAAATTCTTGCCGTACATTGGTTGAAAATGCTCTCTTAGGCTGATAAACATCTTTAGTCTGTTTCTTTAAACTCCTGTAGAGTCAGTAATTCATTGTATGACTATGATACATTCTGCTTAGTCATTACTCTGTTCCTAGGCATCCAAGGAGTTGCTAGTGTTCCTCTAGGAAACGGCTACAATGAACCACACCTTGTACATGACTCTGAAATTGTTTCTTTAGAGCAGGGGTGGGGAACGTGTGGCCTGTGGCCGCAGAAGGCCCGAGAAATCCTTTAGTCTGGCCCTGCCAAGGCATTAGGGGTGAGTTAATTAAATTCTGACCAAATATAGCAGGATAATTTTTAAGCTGATAATTTTGTATGGCTCACGAATGATGTTATACGTATCCAAATGGCCCTTGGCAGAAAAAAAGTCCCACACCCCTGCTTTAGAGAGACAGAAAAAGTCAATTTTGTGTATTAAGGTATGTGCTTTTTATATTTTAATAGATCCTGCCAAACTGCCCACCAAGATGTGTGTTTTCCCATACAATGGCCAACAACCACGTATCTTTTTAATATAAGACCCACCTTTTGTATTTCAATTGCCTACAACTGTAAAGAGGAGGAATGTTTGAGGTGGGCCTTGAGCAGGAGTGGGATTTAGACATGTAGCTGCTGAGGGTAAGGTGGGCAGGCCTTTCACACTTACTGTCTTCTGTGTCCCAGGCCACATGCTTTCAGTTGACCTCCACTAGGAATAGTCATTGACGGGAGGAATCTAGGGAGATATGAAGACTAAGTTCAATGCGGACTCTGGATTGGACTGCGAAACAGAAAAAGTTTCTGGAAAAACTGGTGAAAGTTAGTAAAATCTGTGGTTTAACGAATGGTCTTTTGTACAAATGTCAATTTATTAGTTGTGACAAGTGTGCCCTGATTGTGTTAACATTAGTAGTATATAGGAAACATATATAGGAATTTTTCGCAACTTTTCTGTAAATCTAAAATTCTAGCACAAAAACTTATTAAAAAAACCTAAACATGTAATAAAATACATGTGGACATATTTGGATCCTGATTCAAACTATAATTTTTTTGAGAAAACATCAGTAACTTGAATATAGATTGGGTATTAGAGAATATTAAAAATATTTTGTTAGATGTGATATGTTTATAAACAAAAATCATCTTGACCTATTGAAGGTGCATACTGAAGTATTTATAGGTGAAATGATGCAAATATTTATGGGTAAAGTGATAATTCCTTGGAGTTACTTTAAAATACTCTAGGAAAAAGTATAGTTGGGAAAAAAGATGAAAACATTTGGGAAAATATTAATACTTATTGAAACTGGATGAAAGGTACATGGGGGGGGGTCTATTATACTATTATTCTCTTTACTCTTATGAATAACTAAATTTTCTATAGTAAAAAGCTATATAGATAACATTGCTCCATGGATGTGACTCAGTGACTCCCCACTTTTTACTCTGACAGGACTTTTTCACACCTTGATATCACTTCCTATGTTGCTTTACACTATTCACAGAATCTGTCTCTCGTTTTTCTGGTTTGAAGGCTTCTTGTGCGTTTGTGTTGTTTTTTTGTTTTTTTTTTTGTTTGATTTTACAAATCTCTACACCAACCCTATTCACTCCAACAAATACTTGCTGAGCATTAGTATGTGTACCTGGCCTGCACTACCAAGGGGCCATGATGAGAAAAAAGCAGGCACTGTAGCAAACACATTGCAGTTACAGTCCAGAGGCACCCACAAATATTAAGTACTGTGGCAGTAAATGTAATCGCTATTAAGAGTGTTATATGGGAGAGTTCTGGTGTCGTTTATAAAGAGGAGTCCACAATCCGAGTTCGCAGGTGATGTAACTGTCCGGGCTGCAGCCTGAAAGTCCTTCACTCCCCGGAGGTGCTCCCTTTCAGCAGAAGCCCAGAAGTCAGCTCTCATCCCTGCTCCTTTACCTTCCAATTAAACAAGCCTTTGCCAACTCTTTTTTTTTTAGCCTGCCCAAACACTCTGCCCTTAGGAGCATTTTCTAACTGCTAGGTGCTGGGTGAACACCAATAACACTTCAGCTATTGATGTTCCTTGGAGCTTTTGATAAAAGCAACCTTGTCCTTCTATTACATTAACAATGGAAGTGAATCACAGGTCTTTCAGCCTCTTTTAAACAGATGGTAAGTGCCCTGCCCCCTCTCTATTCCCAGAAATGGAGTTTCTGTAAAGATCCAGAATGCAGAAAACCTAACCTTCCTCCACACCCACTTGCCATGCATCTGTAGCCCACCACAGCTGCATGCAGGGCTGCCGGAGCGAAGGCTAGGAATAGGAAGTTATTTTGCATTTAAAAACGTATGGGATGAAAGCTGCTGACCTGCCAGAGGAATGCTGCCTTTTACGGAGGTCATGGAAAAATCACGGCAAGGCCCGGTTCTACATTTGAGCCCTGCGCCAGGCTCTCTCGCCCAGCATCTGATCTCTTAACAACCAGGCCGTCAACACAAAAGGCCTCTCCCGTGCAAAGCAACCTCTGCACGCTCTCTGAAGACAATCATTGAACAAGTGGTGGCAGCCTTGGGGAAATCAGGCATTTCCCACCTTAGTACAGGCTACTGCATAATTAATTCTAGTTTCCACTCTGCAGTGATAAAGAGCATAGACTTGGGGGCCAGACTACTTTGCTTCCAATCCCAGTTAACAATCACTACTACTAGCTTTGTAGCCCTGGGAAAGTTATTCAACTGCTCTCCATCTGCAAAACAGGGGTTACCGATAGCCCCTACTTCATAGGGTTATGAAATTTAAATGTATATAAATAATCTTGGTATTAGATGCACTGTGTGCTTGCTGCCATTATTGTTAGGGTTGAAAATCATAAGAAGTAGGTTTAGCCCAGAGTGAGAACTAAACTTAATCTCTTACCTTCATTTTCTCTCCTAATGCATGTGGCTTGTAACTCATGTCCTTCACCTGACCTGTTGGATTCCCAGCACTGCCCACCATAGGCGGTCCATAAAAATGTACTCAAAACTAAAGGCATGAAGACCTCTATTGACCTGCCACTTCTGACTTCCAAAATATCTGCTAAAAGGAGATTTCTGATACTTAAATAAAATTATTACTTTGAAAACTTTACAGAAACTTTTGGGAAACGTTTTGATAGTATTTGTCAGGTAGTAATATAAAGTTGCCAAGTTTTAAGTTTTATATCCTTGTTATAAAAACGTGAGACATGACATTTTGATTCAGCTTAAGAGAACTTAATCTAACCTTTGGTACACATTTAACATCAGACTCCTTATTGGTGTTAAAAATTAATCCATACAGTGAGGTTAAAATTATGCCAATTACAACTTGCATGTGCTCATTCTGGCAGTGCTTATGAGTTAAGTGATAAATTAAAGTGAACTGAATTTTGAAAGACTGTGCTCAATATTGGACCAATCATTTCTAACCCACTGGCTGTATGATAGTTAACAGGCCACCATTTCTCACCAGGCCCTGAATGTGAGAGAAAATGGCCCGAAGCTTGGTGAAATGGTAACAGGGTGGTTACTCCAGCAACAATTCAGAAATTAAATAGTCTCTGGGGGTCATTCTGATTTGCACATGAATATGAAGCTGTCACTATATTCATTCTAGAGTTTAATGTATTCTAAAACTAATGCACACTTTTGTGAATTTCACGGCAGCCTGAGTATCTTCTATGTAACTGTGCACGTGGGATTCTTTCATTTCTGAGCCTTGACTAAACCTGAGCAACGACAACACTGTTTTTTAGGAAATCTGGTTTTACACAAAATAAGTCTCTAAACAGATAGCTCAAAAGATCTAGTTGTTTTCTAAATCTCTGGTAAAGATACCCAGGGTTGATAAATCTGAATTTTACATGTCATATTGTAAACATCAAGTAACACCACAAACATTTTTAAAAAAGGAAGTTTATTGGTCTTTAAATGGCTCAAATTGCAAATAAAGCAACTGGGTAGTGGCATCAGCCTAAGACATGTGATGTGTCTTTGTCAGTTGGCTTCATAGCACCTCAGTACCCAGGAGAGAAAAGGTCTCAAAGCAAAATCACAATGTTAGTGGTTAGGACCCCTGGTTAAATAAGACCACAATGAGTACACATGGAGAGTGCAGGGCCCACGGGGCCGGTGTTACAGTGGTACTTTAATTCTGACATGGCATAGCCTATGAAAAATACCAAATAAAAGATGTACATCTCAAACCCTTTAAGGACAAATATTTAACATAACAAGCCAGGTGCAATATCCAAAGAGCTGAGTTTCTAAAAAGCCTATTTTCATTAACTTTACTTACATATCTGTTACCTGGAATGCCTGAACTATTGAAATTAGGACTGAACAAAAAGAAAGAAAAACTCTGTGAATCAATTATCTTAGCTCCGTTTCAAAAAATAAAAGAAAAATCTGACAGTGGTAGATTTCCCACTGAAATTATGTTCCTAAATAGCATGCTAGAATTCTTCCAGTGGGCGCACCACACAAGGGTGACACAGGACTGAGGTTTAACCTGTGTATGCTTTTCTGCACTGTACTCAGGTTTGGTTGTTTGATGTTAACTTTAAGGAAAATATAGCTACAGCGTTCTTCATTATGAACACAAACAGGAGACAAATACACCGAATAACGCCCATATAGCCAAAATGTAATCTCATGAGTACAAATTTAAAAATTAACAGGTGGTGCCCTGCGGGTGGCTCAGTTGGTCGGAGTGCCATCTTGTACACCAAAAGGTTGCAGGTTCGATTCCCAGTCAGGGCACACATGGGAGGCAGCTGATGGATGTTTTTCTCTCACATCGATGGTTCTCCCTCCCTCCTCCTTCCTCTAAAAATCAATAAAAACATATCCTGTGGTGAGGATGAAAAAAAAATTTAACAGGTGGCAAGCATGAATATTTCCCCAAAGTTCTAGTGCAAAATGCATTAGTGCTATTGATGTTTTTCCTGTGGTTGCTCCAAGGAGACAAAAACCTTAACATGCTTACCACTTGCAGAAAGGGATTTCCAGCGACTAGCATCTTAAAGAAAAAGAGGGTTCACTAAAATACACTGGTGTTGAATCCTCATAGTCTAAAATTATCTTATAGGTATATGCTGGCCCTTTGTTTTAAACTCCCGTATTGTTAATTAAAAGCATTCAGGAGCTCTGGAACCTTACTTTGAAGAACCAGAGTATGGCACACATTTTAAATTTGAACAGACTACCTAGCAGACAGTTATTTCTCAAGAACCTTTGTATTCCTTACCAGGTATAGAGTCTCTCATCAGGACACATGGGGTAATGGCCCATGGCACCAAGGAGGACACACCCAGAATGATATAACTGGGTATTTTTTAGTTTCTAAATTAAGGCATATTAAAAAATGTCCATGTGCAAGTTTACACCACTCTTCTAGGTCAATCACCAGGTAATTAATGCAGGTTCACAGATAAATTACTCTCATAACTATATGCAACAATCATGCCAATAACTTTTCTTCTATATTTTGCATAATAATGGTTAAAAAAAGTGGTACAGTTTAACTATCGTTCACAATTGTCATTTTCAAGGCAGTAGGAGACCACAACATTTTTAAATGATATAAAATAGCTTTACCTCCCACTCTCCACCCCCAGTACACCCCTTTAACAGTTTAGTAAAGACTGCCCTCAAAACACAAGCTCATACATTACATTCAGGATCGTGATAATGTAGGCAATTATGAAATAAGTTGAACTTTGCTTCTTGTGAAGCCACATTAATTTCTTTTTAAAGCGATCTGACTTTCAGTGCAGTTCCAATTCATGCTTTTAGTGATACATAACAATTTCCAAAATGTTAAAGTAATTTCAGTCAATTGAGCCTTCAATGGCAATGCTTATAAATTATATTTATTAGTATGGTCAAGATAAGAAAGGAGTTTGGGCTTTGATTATAAAATGCAGCATCTTTCTCTGATTCTCTTGGCTAAACTTTTCCTTTTCTTTTTTCCATTCTTTTCTTTGCTATCTTCCATCTTTCTGGCTCGAATTTCCCTCATTAAATCAAAAAATACCTAGAAAGAAGAAAAAAAAGTAAATAAAGCAAACAGATAGTATGAGCAGTAACCCTTAGACATAATATAAGAATAAATATTTAAGGGCTGTTTGGGGAGCACAGGAAGAGGAAAACTGAAGTCTATTTCTCTACATATATTAGGAAAATGTAAAAATTGGAAAATTTTCTGAATTACACTTTTTGGTAAAAATGTTCACATAATATAACCTGATCTTTCCATTCCAATTTTTAAGATAAAAGTGACAATAGCTCCAAAGATAAAACTCAATGGATTACATCTGAATTATGAAAAAGCCTAATTATGGAACACTTTGCAGATCTAAAAAGAACGTGATACATCTATATGCAATGACATGGAAAGAACTACAAGCCCTATCTGTCGTACAATTTAAAAAACAAACCACAGAAATTGTCTATCTTCATACACAGAAATGCTATACATACTATATAATAAAAGAGTAATATGCAAATTAACCATCACTCCGCTACACCCACCAGCCACGCCCACCAGCCAATCAGGAGCGAATATGCAAATAAACCCAACCAAGACGGCTACAGCCACAGAGAGCAGGAGGGAGGCTTGGGTTTCCTCGGCGATGGAGGAAGCCAAGCTTTCCGCCTGCCCTTGCCGGCCTAGGCCTCCACTCAAGGCTACAAAGTTTCAATGATAGAAGATACATAAACCCAAACAGAAATGATGGCAGCCACGAAGCTGGAAAGAGCAGGAGGCTAGGGTTGCCAGCGGCGATGGAGGAAGCCAAGCTTCTGCAGCCCTGGCCTGCCCAGGCCTCGCTTAAGGCTACAAAGTTTCAATTATAGAAGATACATAAATCCGAATAGAAATGGCTGCCGCCAGGGAGCAAGCAGAAGGCTTGGCTCCGCTCCAGGCTACAAAGTTTCAATTGTAGAAGATAAATAAACCCCAGATACCAGGGCCTCTGCTTGGGTCACCGGGGGGTGTGGCCGGCCTGCAAACCACCACAGGCCCCTCACCCAGGCCACCCCATGCCCCAAGGGGACCCCCACCCTGATCCGGGACACCCTTCAGGGCAAACCAGCTGGCCCCCTCCTGTGCACCAGCCCTCTATTCTATATAATAAAAGAGTAATATGCAGATTGACTATCACTCCAACACACAAGATGGCTGCCCCCATGTGGTCAAAGATCCTGCCCCCCTGTGGATACAAGATGGCCACCACAAGATGGCCAGCAGGGGAGGGCAGTTGGGAGGGACCAGGCCTGCAAGGGAGGGCAGTTGTGGGCGATCAGGCCAGCAGGGGAGGGCAGTTGGGAGGGACCAGACCTGCAAAGGAGGGCAGTTGGGGGCGATCAAGCCTTCAGGGGAGGGCAGTTAGGGGTGACCAAGCCGGAAGAGGAGGGAAGTTGGGGGCGACCAGGCCTGTAGGGAAAGGCAGTTGGGAGGGACCCAGGCCTGCAGGGGAGAGCAGTTGGGGGGGACCAGGCCTACAGGGGAGGGCAGTTAGGGGTGACCAGGCCTGCAGTGGAGGGCAGTTAGGGTCAATCAGGCTGGCAGGGGAGTGGTTAGGGGGTGATCAGGCTGGCAGGCAGAAGCGGTTAGGGGCAATCAGGAAGGCAAGCAGGTGAGCAGTTGGGAGCCAGCCGCCCTGGATTGTGAAAGGGATGTCCGACTGCCCGTGTAAGCCCGATCCCAGTGGGCAGTCGGACATCCCTCAAGGGGTCCCAGATTGGAGAGGGTGCAGGCTGGGCTGAGGGACACCCCCCTCCCCCGTGCACGAATTTCGTGCAACGGGCCTCTAGTATAATATATAAGCACACTATACATTTATATACTACATACTGTAAAAACCCTATTTATACGGGGAAAAACATGCGAACACCCTCTCCCTTAGACTCTGTATGCTGGCCTATAAATGCAAGCAAACGTCTGGAAAGACACATACATGTTGGCAGTGGTTAACTACAGGAAGGGGAGGGGAGTAGAATCTGGGTGAAGAGTGACTCACTTTTTCCTCATACTTCTCCCTCCAAATTATGACTTTTTTTTGCACAATAAGCATGTGTTCATGTACAATGAAAAAACAAACAAAAATACTATTAAAAAGCCAAAGCCTTTAGCTAGAAGGGCATTAAGAAGGTCATCAGATGAACCTGGCGCCCAGTTAGTACACAAGCAGGTATGTCAGATGGTCCTCTAAATCTGGGGAATTCCTCTGTGACAGGCACAGCCCCCTGGACCAGGCTAGGCTCTAGCTCGACAACTCTGATGGTCACGCCGCCTTTTCACAAGGTGGATTCACATGGTGGATTTAAAACCTGCCCCGAAGCATCTACCCAATGGACCATTTGGAAACCAGATGAGGACAGGCATTTTGTAGGGAGATAGTATCTCTTTTCTGTGACAAAACATGATACTTTTCCACTTAATAGACAATATGGTTTAGAGCAGGGGTGGGCAAACTTTTTGACTCGAGGGCCACAATGGGTTCTTAAACTGGACCGGAGGGCCGGAACAAAAGCATGGATGGAGTGTTTGTGTGAGCTAATATAAATTCAAAGTAAAGGAGCGGAGGGGAGAGCTAGAGAACCCTCCACTCTTTTGGCTCCGCGGGCCGGATAGAACAGCCGAACGGGCCGGATCCGGCCCGCGGGTCGTAGTTTGCCCACGGCCGGTTTAGAGTATGTTCTACAACCTGCTCAAAACATCAGTGAGGAGAAAACAAAGTATATATACACTAATGCTATGATAATGTGCAATATTGCCTTTCAAAACCCCAAACATACAACCTTAAAACATTTTCATTAATATTTTAAAAAACATTGGCCATAACTTTAGAGAAAACTTGTATACTGAGTAGAAATTTTATAGCATTCATTTTGTACACATATCTTGGATCTATAGGAATCTGACCATGTGACTGAAAAAATTTTAATCAGCTTGAGATAGTAATGACTGTCTTAAAACCTACAATAAATGAACAAAAAAAACCTCTAATGTTTTTAACCTACTGAATTCTGGATCAGGGCTGTGAATCTACAAGCACAAGCAGAGTTCCCTAGAACATGAGGCCATCTAGAGCAGCGCTGTTCTCAGGCAGTCCCGTCTGCACCACCTGGGAGACAACCAGTATGCAAACGCTCAGGTTCCACCCTGAACCAGAGCAATCAAAATCTCTGGGGGTAAGACCCAGGAACCTGTGTTTTTAAAAATATTTATTTTTATTTATTTCAGAAAGAGGGGGAGAGAGAAACATAAATGATGAGAATCATTTATCGGCTGCCTCTTGCACGCCTTCTGCTGGGGATGGAGCCCCAACTTGGGCTTGTGCCCTTGACCAGAATTGAACCAGGGACCCTTCAGTCCATAGGCTGATGCTCTATTCACTGAGCCAAACCAGCTAAGGCGGAATCTGTGTTTATCAAGTGCTGTAGGCACTTGGTGGGGCCTAGATGGTTGGGGCTGAAAAAGGACCCCCTCCAGGGCTCTAAGACCTGTGTTGCCTCAGCCCAACAGGCAGTTTTCCTAAATACCGAAGACAATGGCTGGCAGCAGGAGGAAATGCACCTGGGAGGGCTCCTAGAAACAAGGTAAGGGTGTTCCTCACCTGGTCTCCAGGAAAGACCAATCTGAACAAAGTGGGACTATAAGGAAAGAAGGTAGGTGGTTTCCCTTTCCACTCAGGGCAAAACAGAGGTTGAGGATGGGAAATAGAGTTGTACAGGGATTTAAAAATCCTCTAAACTAGGGCTCCTTCACTTTTGACAACTTAAATGGGGCCAGACAGGTGGACTTATACAATTCCTTCTAAATCATCCAGCCAATTAAGAAAAAAAAAAAAAAAGGCAAGAATTCCAGCCAGGAATTCCAGCAGTGCAACAACAACAAAAAGTACATTTACTACGGTGTCTCCTGTTGTAATGTGTCTGGGAAACCAAGGGACAAAGTGAAGTAAGAGATCCCTAACATTTGCACTTGAGCATTCCGGGCTGACAAGAAAATCAACACATATTGTGATTTGAAAGTCTCAGAATTTCTGGACAAAATGGAGCAGAGTTAAATCAAATCAATCTATTTTTAACATGCAGTACAGCAAGCCACCTTTACCTTGTCAACATTAGCTCGTGTTTTAGCAGATGTTTCCACATAGTTAACATTCCACTGATCAGCTCTGGTTTTCGCCTCTTCTACAGAAACCTGCCTTTTATCTTCTAAATCTGATTTGTTACCAACCAGTAGAAATGGAACATTCTCATCTTCTTTTACTCTTAAAATCTGCTCCCTGGATGAGAGGAAATGAGAAACATTAACATTACCTGTACTTGTTAAAATAACTAAAATACCACCTGCTTTTGGCACTTATTTGTTTCTGCATAATAACAATCAGCTCATTTATTCCACGGTGGGAAATGTGCAGCACTTCTTCCTTATTCTACCAACCATTCGAGTTACACATTCAACTTAACTGAAAAAGGAAAAATACCCCAAGGAACACAGTATACAATATGGCAGATAAGGTATGAAATGAAAGTATCAAATGCAACTCCCCCCTGAATGCCTTCCAGAAGTCCATCTAGGATACATGACCTTTTGTCATCCTATCTCCTCAGCTTCCACGTGGCTGTGACAGTTCTCAGACCTTCCTTGTTTTTGATGACCTTCACAGTTTTGAAGAGTGCTGGTTAGGTAATTTGTAGAAAAATATCTGTTAGGATTTGTCTGATGCTTTTCCCATGATTAAACTGGGGTCATGGGATTTTGGAGGACACAAATGGAGAGAGTGCCATTCTTATCACAACATATCAAAGGTCCAATTAAACATTTTTAAAGCCCCACACATGCTGGAAATATCTGGAAGTCAGCTCCTGAGCACAGATTTTGCATTTAGAGATAAGTTTCCAGCTTTGAAAGTGCCACCAATTTTAAAGATATCATGGCTCTGCCCTTCCTAATCATGTGACTCTGAATACAGCCCTTTTGCCTCAGTTTTCTCATTTGTAAAGTAGGACTACAATAATATCTTCCTTATACAATTGCTGTGAGAATTAAACATATAGTGCTTAGAATAGTGCTGGCACACAGTAAATATTCAGTAAATGCTAGCTGCTCTTACGGATTATTATTAATCCATTGGAGAAAGATGTTTTCTTGTAAAATCAACAAACAAAAGAAATTCATGAGACTTAGGTTTACTAGCTTACTATCTTACAGATGCCTCTCCTTTGAAATCAAGAGACACTGAAACTACAGAAATGTAAATACTTTAGACCAGTGGTCGGCAAACTGCAGCTCACGAGCCACATGCGGCTCTTTGGCCCCTTGAGTGTGGCTCTTCCACAAAATATCATGGCCTGGGCGAGTCTATTTTGAAGAAGTGGCGTTAGAAGAAGTTTAAAAAATTTGGCTCTCAAAAGAAATTTCAATCGTTGTACTGTTGATATTTGGCTCTGTTGACTAATGAGTTTGCCGACCACTGCTTTAGACTAAGAGAAAATCAGAAAATTAAGGCGATTATTAGAATGACAGATCAGCAGGTGCATCTGATTTTGTAGGAATCTTACCGTGACGTTTGACAGTATCAATCTTTGTCATGGTTTATTTTCAGATTAGTTTATTTTGTGCCTCTTAGCATCTGCTAAATAATGCCACCACCTCCACTGCTGCTAACATTTTGAGTGCTCACAATGCAGCAGGTGCTTTAAATGTTTTAAATGCGCCCTAACTGGTTTGGTGCAGTGGACAGAGCGTTGGTCTGCGGACTCGGGGGTCCCAGGTTCGATTCTGGTCAAGGGCGTGTACCTTGGTTGCAGGCACATCCCCAGTAGGGGGCGTGCAGGAGGCAGCTGATTGATGTTTCTCTCTCATTGATGTTTCTGACTCTCTCTCCCTCTCCCTTCCTCTCTGTAAAAAATCAATAAAACACATATTTTTTTAAAAAATAAATGTTTTAAATGCTTCATATATATTATCTCATTTAATCCTCACCCCTAACCTACAGTTAGCACTAGTATTGTCATCCTACTACAGATAAGGAAAATGAGGCACAGAGAACTTATGTAATTTGCTGAGTCACAGTTAAGTAGAAGTAGGATATGAGTTTGAGAAATCTAACCAGAGCACACACACAACTTCTACACTAGATACTATGGGGCCTCCCATAATGGAAAGTCTAACGGAACAAACCCTGTTCAAAAAGGTTTAGTTCCCAAAAGTTATTCATCACAAGAGACCCCTACCTCTGACATGGAATGAACACCAAGGTGTCCACTGGGCATTATGGTGAGGGTCTCCACGTTACAGGACATTTCCCCTGCATGGCAAAGTTACAAACTGGCAGAGGGAAACCTCTTTATTCTAGTTATAGTCATCAGAGCAAACCTGTGGGAGAAGATGAGGTAAAAGAAAGGTGGGAGAAAAGTGTTGATCATATAAAGACATTTACCTTTCTGAAAAAAATGTTTTCAATTAGTTGTTTCAACTGAGGGTTAGGACTGATACTAACAAGATAACTAGTGAAACAATATGATGTCATAAAATACTTTAATTACATAGTTTAAAAACAATACTTTACATAAAAATGTTTAATACATTAAAAAATACACAGTAGGGAAAAGGGCTGCATTTTAAAAAGAAAATTTGCCATATTCCATTTTAACAACATGAAATGGGATGGCCATATGTTGTGATAAAAGAGCCATCATTTGTTTAACGAGAGCCAGTATTGCAATTTTTAAAAGCAAGAACAGGGACCTCCTGGATTTTAACTGCGTTGCCACTCCTAACTGCATGACCAGGGGGGAGGTCACTGAGCCTTTGTGTGCTTCCGTTTCTTCATTTATAAATTTGGATAATACTTCACACACACACACACACACACACACACACACACACACACACACACACACATTTAAGAAGTCACTAACGATACGCATTATTTACTTCATGTACTACTAAGAAAAATTGCTGCCAATTAAGACGTCATACAGTATGACGCAGCCCTGATTTTAGTAGATGACAAAATGTAAAAAAATGTGTGTCTTAGCATCATTAGTACTACATTCACCTGATTACTGATGAAGTGATAAACACTGACTTAATGCTTGCAGGACACTCTTTGGATCCGAATTACTAGTTTTTCTAGTATGAATAAACTATGGACCATACATACAGTCACCTCCATCCTTCACTGATTTGTAGTTACCTTAAACATCCTTTTAGAAAGTAAAAATGTTAATGGAGTACCGTATACGAGTGACAGGCTGAGCTGTACAGTTCTAGAGTGCTGTTTCCTACCACTCACATGATTACTTGCAAAAAGCATCTCAACACTCAGCATTATTGGTATTAAATTTCTGATGTATCTGTGAAGAGGATTTCAGCCAATCACAATCTTTCCCCAGTGCTGGTAACACCAATCTACTGTTACTTTCTTACCCAGTTTCCTTTGTGAACAGCCTAAATCCGTGGTCGGCAAACTGCGGCTCGCGAGCCACATGCGGCTCTTTGACCCCTTGAGTGTGGCTCTTCCACAAAATACCACGGCCTGGGCAAGTCTATTTTGAAGAAGTGGCGTTAGAAGAAGTTTAAGTTTAAAAAATTTGGCTCTCAAAAGAAATTTCAATCGTTGTACTGTTGATATTTGGCTCTGTTGACCAATGAGTTTGCCGACCACTGGCCTAAACTAAGATGTTAATAATAACTGACTTACGACTCAGTCTCACTAACCACCAGGAATGTAAGAGTAACTCTAATTTGTGACTCTAGCACTTCTGATCATATTATATATAATCAATAATTTATTTCTTAATAAATACCTACAAAGCTACTATGAGTCAGGTGCTTCAGGAAGACCCAGTATTGAAATTACAGTGTGATTAATGCTATCTAGAAACATGGCCATGGAAAACTTGGACGTAATGGGTTCAGAGGTGAGAAGACAATATTCTTTGAAGTTATTAATAAGTTGGTTTTATTAGCTACTTTCCTGGATGTCAGAGAAAGATACTGCTATGTCTAGAACATTCATACACATTTGCTTACTGTGATGCTCTCTTTAAATAGAGTTAAAGAGGGTATAACAGACTTTTAGAATAAGAAAGAACCTTTACAAACTGGTCCAGCTTCTTCATTTTTGACATAAGAAAAGTGAGAATCAAAAAAAGCAAAAGAGTCTTCTTCTAACATTTCTATCAATTGTTTACCAAACATTGTATGTTACTAGAGGCCCAATGCATGAAATTCGTGCAAGAATAGGCCTTCCTTCCACTGGCTGCCAGCACCAACTTCCCTCTGGCACCCGGGACCCGGGCTTCCCTCTGGCCACCGGCACGCACCTGGGACCCAGACTTCCCTCACAGCCCCAGCTTCGTCCGGAAGGTCGTCTGGAAGGACGTCCAGTCTAATTAGCATATTACGCTTTTATTATTATAGCCTAGAGGCCTGGTGCAGGAAATTCATGCACGGGGGTGGGATGCGGGGGTTCCCTCAGCCCAGCTTGCATCCTCTCCAATCTGGGACATCCTTCTCGAAATCTGGGGCCGCTGGCTCCTAACTGCTCGCCTACCTGCCTGATCACCCCTAAATGCCTCTGCCTGCCGGCCTGATTGCCCCTAACTTGCCCCCCTGCCGGCCTGATCGACCCTAACTTGCTCCCCTGCTGGCCTGATCGCCCCTACCTTGTCCCCGACTGACCCTAACTTGCCCCCCTGCTGGCCTGATCACCCTAACTTGCTCCCCTACTGGCCTGATCAACCCTAACTGCCTCTGCCTCGGCCCCTGGCCTAAGCCACAGTCTGGCCTCTCTCTGCAGGAGGCGACCTGGCGGATCAGGGGAAGGCGCCGCCCCCATTATCCCGCTGTTGCTGCCACTGCTGTCCTGAGCCTGGGCCCAGCCCTTGCAGCAGCTGCCGCAGCTTGCCTGAGCCTTGGCCTGGCCCTCGCAGCAGCCGCCAGGGCTTTGTCCGGAAGGACGTCTGGATGGTCGTCCAGAAGACGTCTGCTCTAATTAGCATATTACCCTTTTACTAGTATAGATATGCTAGCAACTGTGCCAAATATAGGTGCTGGGAACACTGACATGGATAAGAAAAGAGTTCTGCTCTCAAGAATCTTTACCTATAAATCAAGCTCAGTAAAAGTGCTATTGGAGCTGGGGAAAGTACATCGCAAACAGAGATGAAGAAACAATGGATTCCACCTTGGTAGGCGGAGGACCAGAAAGACTAAACAGAGGAGCTGACAACTGTGGTATACTTTGCAGGTTTGACCATGTGGACTACTGACAGTCTCAAAATCCCCTTTCAATAATTGCTGGTCAGTCATTAAGACACTGTTATTTATGAGAAGGGCAACATATTAGAGGTACAACAGAGGAGTAATGAATGATTCACTGTAATAGCAATAGCCCAAGAGTCTTTTTCTTGGCATAAAAACACCTTATTTCCTTGAAATACCACTTTGGCTTTGGTGACTATGGTGATAAAATTTATTCCATTACCTACAATAGAACCTGCTATGACACAATAAGCACTCAAATATTTGCTGAATGAATAAGCACTGACATTTATGTAACTTTCAACCTGTATCCCAACGTTACAAGCTACCAGAATCTGCCACCCTTTGCGCCTTACCACATACAAAACTGCTTCCTTATAGAAACCAACAAACTTAATTTTATAAATAAACACATTATTTTAAAAGGTTCTCAATGATATGCTTTTGTAAAGAATGTTCTTCTAGAATCCTTTAAGTTCTTGAGACTTTCAGGTGTACATAAAAAGGAATACTTTGTATACGCCCAGGTTCAGTTCTTTACTCAGCCATCTGTGGAAATCCTTCTTGTCCTCCAGGCTCATCTATTTCATGAAGGCCTCTCCTGGATCCTCTGTAATGATCACTGTTCATGTCTCCTACTTGTCACTAACTTGCTTTTGGTTTCATGCCTTACTCAACTAAGCTGTATGAATCTTGAAAACAAGACATACTTCTTTTGTGTCCCCCATACCAAAGCAGGTACTTAACACAGAAATAAAAACATATAATTAAAGAATACTTTTGATTATGCATGTAGTATTTATGATACTCAGGAGCTTATTTACGTTACATTTCTCTTGGGTATAAAGAGAATCCCTCTCTCCTATACTCCTCTCTCCATCAAACCAAATGGGTGTCAGATTTTGATTAGGCAAATGGTAAATAAGATATAAAAGATATTATACAAAATAATCTAGTGTGCCAATCTACAGTATTATTATTTCTATTAAAAATCTCATTTCATGCTTCAGGACATCTATATTGTGAGGAGGATGGCAATATGCCTGCTGAGCACTACACAGGTGCTGAGAAAACAGTGACTAACGAAAAAAGATTTAAAATGTGGACAGAGCTCCATTATGTGATCCAAATGTTAACTATTATGGCAGTAGTAATATTTTATTCCAAAGAGAAATACTACTGTAATGCATGAAGAGACTACTATAATGTTGGGTAGCGAGGCTGTCACAAACTCAAGCTCCAATACAGCTGGGCCTGAGATAGCATCTGAGTATAAGTATGTAGTGGACAGAGCTACATATCCAAGAGGGAATAAACAAAATTAGAGTGAAAGCCTACCAAGTAAGAACCTCTAGTTGTCCATTTGTTTCTGGAGAAGAAACTGTTATGCAATAAGAACAACAACATTACTCCCTGACATACCTGAAGTCAGCTGTGGCTGCAAAGGATTCCATTTCTGTAATAGAGAACACACAGAGGAAACCTTCTCCGCTCCGGAAGTAGTTGTCTCTAATGGCAGCGTAGTCCTCCTGCCCAGCTGTATCCAATATATCGATCTGCACTTCCTCCCCATCCAGCACTACCTTTTTCCGATAGCTGTCTGCTTTGGTAGGCTCATAGTCCTCCACAAACTAAAAAAGATGAAAAATCCATTTAAAAATTAGCTTTACTTTTCAAAACTTATTTTGAAATATAAATTCACATGAAGTTTCCAAAATAATAGAGAGGTCCTGTACCCTCTGTTTTCCCCAATGGTAAAGATGGTATTAATTTAAGTTTCATTTTAGACAATTCGGCAGCTTCCTCATTTATAAAAAGTGAGGGTTGAGTTATCAACTCTAGGCTGTTTACAGCTTGAAATGTGTACCCTTTTTCTCCCTTAAAACACTACCTGCAAACACTATTACATAAGTATAGAGATATTGGAGGTTTGGTTCTAGACAACCACAATAAAGCAAGTTGTAATCTTTCTGTTGGTGGAAAGGGTCTTGCCTACAATTTGGGAAACATAAAACCTGTGAAGCGCAATAAAGCGTGCTGCTATAAAACGATGTATGCCAGTATTTTATTAAATGCGTAAGAATCCCTTTCTATGTGACTCTAAATATCAATTTTCAGGCCAGAATTGTGGAAATAAGGAAATAACTTGAAAGTAAGTCTATATTTAGGTAAACACTGAAAGTACCATTAAATCTTTTCTTACTCCAAAATGAATCAAGTCAAACTGGCTTATACTTCTCTGCAGAATGTCAAATCTTGAATTTTGAGATTTCTCCTCAAACTTTTGATATATATCCTATATAATAAAAGCCTAATATGCTAAGCGTCCAGTTGTCTGGTCGACCATTCAACCAATCAAAGCATAATATGCTAATGATATGCTAAGCCTGCTCAACTGCTCGCTATGACATGCACTTACCACCAGGGGGCAGATGTTATGTCAGGTAGGTTAGTTTGCTGCTGGGGTCCGGCTGATCCAGACTGAGCGAGATGGGCTGGACACGCCCTGGAGCCCTCCCACAGTTCCTCCCCGGCTGGCCAACCTCCCACTTCCCTCCCAGGCCCCAATCGTGCACCGGTGGGCGTCCCTCAGCCTGGCCTGCACCCTCTTGAAATCCGGGACCCCTCAGGGGATGTCGGAGAGCTGGTTTTGGCCCAATCCCGCAGGCCAAGCCGAGGGACCCCACTGGTGCACAGATCTGTGCACGGGGCCTCTAGTATATATATACATATTGTTAATCCTCATCTCCAAGGATATTTTCCCACTGATTTTTTTAGAGAATGGATGAGAGAGGGAAAGACAGAGAAATATCGATGTGAGAGAAACACACTGACTGGTTGCATCCTGCATGCACCCCAACCAGGACCTGGGCCAGGGAGGAGCCTGCAACCAAGGTATGTGCCCTTGCCAGAATCGAATCCAGGACCCTTTGGTCCACAGGCTGATGCTCTATCCACTGAGCAAAACTGGCTAGGGCTGATATTTTTAAATAGTAAATTAAACAACTTTACATACCCACTTCTATTTTCAACCTCATGAATCTCACCTTGGTATTTTCATCAGTGCATTATTGTTAGTGTGAGTCTATATATGAACACACTTTTGTGGGGGTTTTATTAGTTCCTATAAATATTTCATTCTCTAATACTCTCTTATTTATTTGCTCAATGTCTATATCCTCCTGCTAGAATTTAACCTCTAGGAGCAGGGACTGACAATTGGGACTCATCACTCTATCTCCAAAGCCTACAATAGTGCCTGGTACGTTTTAGACACTCAATAAAGAATTATTTTTAAAAAAATGAACAGAGTGTATTTATAACTGTAAAAGCTACAGAATATTCTACCATATTTACATGCTAATGTTTTACAAATATTTATGAACATCAAATGAACATTAAATGAAGGCTTAACCATTCATCAAAGGTCAGGAATGTGAATATTCATACTTTTGACCTCCTTATTGTCAAGGAGATGGATTTAGGATTAGTTTGAAAGAGTAGCTAGGTTTCGGTCAGAATGGCAGAGTCGGTAAACTCTGTGCTCTCCTCCTCCCATCACCACACAAAATTACAACTAAATTATAGCACAATCATTATTGAGAACCACCTGAAGACTAGCTACACACAAGTCCTAAAACTAAGGGTATAAAGAATCCATATCCAGACTGGTAGGATGGGTGAAGACGTGAAACAGGCAGGCCCCACATTAATTATCAGGAGGGCTATCTTGGCTGTGGAGGTCCCCCTGAGGAGGAAGTGGATCCAGCCTTATACCAGGCTCCGCAGACCAAGGTCTGAAAGAGGAGTCTGCACATCTGGCTGTGCATTTGAGAAAGACAGGGGACTGCTGGAACTGATGTGAACTTCTTGGGAGGCCAGCAACAGACTCACTCACAAACTCAGTAGCTCTAAGTTCCCATGCAGGGGCAGCAGCTCGAAAACCACTGGCAATATCTCGGAGGAACTCAACTAATTGACTTCAGGAAGGGGGCTGAAGGGAGAGAGGTCAGGGCAATAGTCTGTGGACAGAAGAGCTGGCAGGTACCACTGTTCCTTTGTTGAACTCCCCCCTCAACCTAGCCGGCCAGGCACAAGTGGGAGCCAAATCTATGCTCTCCTTTAACCTGGCTAACACCATTTACCCCACCCTGGTGATTCCAAGACCCTGTCCCATCTAACTCACTTCCCAGCCCAAGCCTCTCCCAGCAGCTCCTACAGAAAAGTATCCTGCCTTGGCTACTGCTGCGAACTTTCCCAAAATGTCTGAAAGATCCCCGAACCCCAAAAAGCAGCAGCTGACCTTGGTGTACCTTGTAGCTCTCGATAAGCAGCCCAAGCCCAACAAAAGTGGTGATGGGTCTCAACTTGCACTGTTAACTCCCATCAGCAGACCCCAAGCCTGGAATAAGCAGTAGCCAGTGTTGGCCTGGAACACAGCTTCAACTAAGCAGCCACAAACCTGGCAAAGGTGGTGTCTGGTCTCAACTTGCTCTATGGTGCCCCTCACAGGGTCCCATGACAGGAACAAGTAGTGCCCAGCCTCAGAAGACAGTGTAGCTTCTCCCAAGCATCTCCAAATCTAGTGTCAGTGGCAGCCAACTATAGATCACTCTGAAGCTTCTACTTGGAGACTCCAAGCATGAAACAAAAGGCAGCTGACCTTGACCTGCACTGGAGCCCTTTCCAGGAGGCTCCAGACCCAACATGCCCAGTGACCAGTATCAGAACACACTACAGCATCTCTCTAGCAGCTCCACAAATGACAAACCTAAAGGCCAGACTCAGTGGGCACCAGTGCCCCACTAAAGCAACTCTTGCTCCACGGGGTCAGTCAAGACACAATAGTATGCCTGCTATTGTCACAGTCACCCTCATAGGCAGTCAGCCCGAGGTCAACCCCACTCACTCACATGCCAACAGCAACTGAACCCCAACTACAACCAGTGGGCACACACAACCCACACAGAAGACATTACTGGGGCACCAGGCACAGATGATCACGAAGACTGCATTACTGGGCCCCTTCTACATAAAAGATCACATTGTCAAGACCAGGAGACATAGCAAGATCTACTTGATAAACATACACAAACATACACAGACAACCAAAGTGAAGAGACAAAGAAACTCTTCCCCAAAGAAAGGACAGGACAAAATGCAAGAAAACTAAGTAAAATGGAGACAAGTAATCTATCACATACAGAGTTCAAATATAGTTATAAGAATGCTCAATAAACCTAGGGGAAGAATAGATGAACTCAGTGAGAACTTACACAAAGTGATAGAAACCATAAAAAAGAACCAGTCAGAAATGAAGAATACAAAAACTGAAATGAAGAATGTGTTAGAGGGAATCAACAGCAGATTAGATGAAGCAGAGGACAGAATCAGTGATGTGGAAGACAAAGTAGAAGAAAACATCCAATCAGAACAGCAAAAAGAAAAAAATGAGACTAATTTAAAGGATTCCTGGGACAACATCAAGCATAACAATATTCACATCACAGAGGTACCAGAACAAGAAGAGAGTGAGCAAGGAATCAGAAACCTATTCAAAGAAATAATGACTGGAAAGTTCCCTAACTTGGTGAAGGAAATAGACATACAAGTCCAGGAAGTGCAGAAAGTCCCAAACAAGATGAACCCAAAAAGCACCAAGACACATCATAATTAAAATGCAAAAAGTTAAAGACAAAGAGAGAATCTTCAAAGCAGCAAGAGAAAGGCGGTTACCTACAAGGCAGTTCCCAAAAGACTGTCAATTGGTTTCTCAACAGAAACTTTGTAGGCCAGTAGGGAATGACACAAAAATATTCAGTGATAAAAAGCAAGGACCTACAACCAAAATTACTCTACCCCACAAGAATCAAAGCAGACATAAAGAGCTGCATAGATCAGAAAAAGCTAAAAGTGTTCACCACCACCATGCCAGTATTATAAGAAATGTTAAAGGGGCCTATTTAAGAAGAAGAAGAAAAAAAAAATCAAAGATATAATAATAAAACAGCAATAACTACGTAACTATCAATAACTACTTTAAGTGTAAATAAATTAAGTGCTCTAGTCAAAAGACTTAGGGTAGCTGACTTGATAAGAAAACAAGACCCAATGTATGATGCCTACAAGAGACCCACTTCAGATTAGATACACGTAGACTAAAGAAAAGGGATAGAAAAAGATATTTCAGACAAGTGAGAGCAAACAGAAAAGCTGGAGTCACAATATTTATAGCAGACAAAATATACTTTAAAACAAAGGCTATACCCAAAATAAAGAAGAGCACTTCATAACCAAAAAGGGATCAATACATAAAAAGGACAGAGCACTCGTAAACATCTATTCACCAAATGTAGCAGCATGTAAATACCTAAAGCAAATATTGACAGGCATAAAGAGAGAGCTCAACAGTAAGACAGTAACAATAGGAGACTTTAACACTCCATTGACAACAATGGGTTGAACATCCACACAGAAAATCAGCAAGGAAACAGTGGCCTTAAATGATGCACTAGACCATATAAATTTAATTGATATTTTTAGAGCATTTCACCCCAAAGCAGAATATACATTCAAGTGCACACAGAATATTTTCCAGAACAGACCACGTATCAGACCACAAAACAAGTCTCAATAAATTTAAGAAGACTTAAATCATATGAAACATCTTCTCTGACCACAATGGTATGAAATTAGAAATGAACTACAAAAAGAAAACTGAAAAAACACACAAACATGTGGAGGCTAAATAATGTGCTAGTACACAATGAATGGGTTAACAATGAGATCAAGAAAGATATCAAAAGATACACCAAGTCAACCCAAAATCTATGGGACAAGATAAAGCAGTTGTAGAGAGAAAATTACAGCAATACAGTCCTACCTCAAGAAGCAAGAAAAATCTCACTTTATACCTAAAGGAACTAGAAAAATAAATAAACCCAAAGTGATTATAAGGAAGAAAATAATAAGATCAGAGCAGAAAAAATTTTTAAAAGATCAATGAAAGCAAGAACTGGTTCCCTGAAAACATAAACAAAACTAATAAGCCGTTCGCCAGACTCATCACAAAAAAACCGAGAAGACTGAAATTATTAAAATCAGAAATAAGAGAAAAAAATGGCGGCAGAATAGACAGATGTGTTCCAAGCCTTGTCCCGGAGCAGAAAGAAACAACAGCTGAGGGTCGCACGAGGAGTGTTTGTTGGCAAGTTAAGGGACAGATAAACTCCAGGAGAAGTTGGGGGACTGCTAGACGGGGTTCCCCTTACTGGGCAGCCCCCACTGCGGCTGGGTCCCCTCCCGGAGCTACGGGCTTGGACGCGGAGACTGCGCCATCTTGAAAGGGAAAGTGGAACTTATCAAAAGCCTGAAAATCCACAATTGTGGCACCCACTGAACAGCTGCGAGCCCCAGAACACCGGTGCCCAATTGGCACAAACACGCGGATTCAGAGGAGCTCTACACTCCACCACGGAAAGGAGAGAGAGAACTACTTAACCAGACAGCCGGAGAAGAGAGACCATGGGGAGACAAAGACACAGCCCGCATATGAAAGAAAAGCAGGCATCACCAAAAAAGGAAGTAAACGAAATGGAGGCAAGCAACCTTCCAGAGAAAGAATTTAGAGAAATGGTCATAAGGTGGGTGAAAAGAATGGAAGACAAATTCAACAATATGAGTAAGAACCAAGAGGAAATGAAGAACCAAGAAGAAATGAAAAATGACATCGCTGCTGTAAAGAACTCAATAGAAAGCATCAAGAGTAGACTAGAAGAAGCAGAGGACCACATCAGTGACAAGAAGACAAGATGGGAAAAAATACCCAAGTAGAGCAGCTTCTAGAAAAAAAAATTAAAAAGCAGGAGGAGAGCCTAAGGGAACTTTGGGACAACACGAAACAAAACAACATCCGAATAGGGGTTCCAGAAGGAAAGGAAACTGAGCAAGGAATAGAAAACCTGTTTGAAGAAATAATGACAGAAAACTTCCCTGATATAGGGAGGAAGAAACCCACACAAATCCCAAGAAGCTCACAGAGTCCCAAGCAAAATGAACCCCAAAAGACCGACACCAAGGCACATTATAATTAAAGTGGCAAACACCAACGACAAAGTAAAAATCTTAAAAGCGGCCAGAGAGAGACAGAAAGTTACCTACAAAGGAACCCCCATCAGACTAGCAACTGATTTCTCAACAGAAACTCATCAGGCCAGAAGGGAATGGAATGAAATATACAAAGTCATGCAAAGGAAGGGTCTGAATCCAAGAATACTGTACCCAGCAAGGCTATCAATCAAAATTGAAGGTGAAATCAGGAGCTTCACAGAAAAAAAAGGACTAAGGGAATTTATTACCACCAAACCAGCAATGCAAGAAATGCTAAAGGGTCTGCTGTAAAAAAAAAAAAAAAAAAAAAAAAAGAAATAGGAAGCGAAGAAGGAACACAGGGGTAAAGAATAAAAATGGCAACAAATAAGTACCTATCAATAATAACTTTAAATGTAAACGGATTAAATGCCCCAATCAGAAGACATAGGGTAATGGATTGGATAAGAAAACAAGACCCATATATCTGCTGCCTACAAGAAAACCACCTCAGAAAAAAAGACGCACACAGACTGAGGGTGAAGGGATGGAAAAAGGTTTTCCAGGCGAATGGAAATGAAAAAAAAGCTGGGGTAGCAATACTTATATCTGACAAATTAGATATTAAAGTGAAGACATAACAAGAGATAAGGAAGGCCACTTCATAATACTAAAGGGAGCAATCCAACAAGAAGAAATAACTCTGGTAAACATATATGCATCCAAATACATAAAAAATCTCCTGGAGGATATCAAGGGACAGATTGACAGCAATACAATCATAGTAGGAGATTTTAATACCCCACTATCACCATTGGACAAATCCTCTAAACAAAAAATCACCAAAGAAACATCAATCCTAAATGACTCACTAGACCAGATGGAATTAATTGACATCTTCAGAACATTTCACCCCAAAGCCACAGAATATACATTTTTCTCAAGTGCACATGGGTCATTTTCAAAGATAGACCATATGTTGGAACATAGGCAAAGTCTCTTCAAATTCAAGAAGATAGAAATCATGTCAAGCATCTTCTCAGATCACAGTGGCATAAAACTGGAAATCAACTACAATAAAAACAATCCAAAGAAATCTAACACATGGAGACTAAACAGCATGCTATTAAACAATGACTGGGTTACCAGAGAGATCAAGGAAGAAATAAAAAACATCATGGCAACAAATGACAACGAAAACACAACAATCCAAAATCTATGGGACACAGCAAAAGCAGTCTTGAGAAGGAAGGTCATAGCTCTACAAGCGTACTGCAAAAAACAAGAAACAATGGTAATAAACTACCTAACCCTACAACTCAAAGAGTTAGAAAAAGAGCAACAAGAAAAGCCCAGTGTAAGCAGAAGGAAGGAAATAATAAAGATCAGAGCAGAGATAAACGACAGAGAGACCAAAGAAACAATACAAAAGATCAACAAAACCAAGAGCTGGTTCTTTGAAAGGATAAACAAGATTGATGAACCTCTTGCCAGACTCACCAAGAAGCAAAGAGAGAGGACCGAAATAAACAAAATCAGAAATGAAAGAGGTGAAATAACAACAGATCCCGCCGAAATACAAAGGACTGTTAAGATATACTATGAACAACTCTATTCCAACAAACTAGACAACCTGGAGGAAATGGACATATTCCTAGAAAAATATAACCTTCCAAAACTCAATCAGGAAGAAGCTAAACATCTCAATAGGCCAATAACTATGCAAGAAATTGAAGCAGTCATCAAAAAGCTTCCAGCAAACAAAAGCCCGGGGCCAGACGGCTTCACAGGAGAGTTTTTCCGAACATTCAAGGAAGAACTAAAACCTATCCTCCTCAGACTATTCCAAAATATTCAAGAGGAAGGAACACTTCCAAACTCATTCTATGAAGCCAGCATCACCCTAATACCAAAACCAGATAAAGACACCACAATGAAAGAGAATTACAGGCCAATATCCCTCATGAACATAGATGCCAAAATCCTAGCAAATTGGATCCAGCAGTACATCAGAAAGATCATACACCATGACCAAGTAGGATTTATCCCAGGAATGCATGGATGGTACAATATCTGCAAATCAATAAACGTGATACATCACATAAACAAATTGAGAGATAAAAATCACATAGTCATATCAATTGATGCAGAAAAAGCATTTGACAAAATCCAACACCCTTTCTTGATAAAAACTCTCAACAAGGTGAGAATAGAAGGATCATACCTCAACATAATAAAAGCTATATTCGAGAAACCCACAGCTAACATCATACTCAATGGGCAAAAACTAAAACCATTTCCCCTAAGAACAGGAACAAGACAGGGATGCCCACTCTCACCACTCCTGTTTGACATAGTACTGGAAGTATTAGCCATTGCAATTAGACAAGAAGAAGAAATAAAAGGCATCCAAATTGGAAAAGAAGAAGTAAAGCTGTCCTTATTTGCAGATGACATGATATTGTACATAAAAAACCCGAAAGATTCCATCAAAAAACTAACAGACTTAATAAATGAATTCGGCCCTGACCGGTTTGGCTCAGTGGATAGAGCGTCGGCCTGAAGACTGAAAGGTCCCGGGTTCGATTCCAGTTGAGGGCATGTACCTTGGTTGCAGGCACATCCCCGGTAGGGAGGTGTGCAGGAGGCAGCTGATCGATGTCTCTCTCTCATCGATGTTTCTAACTCTCTATCCCTCTCCCTTCCTCTCTGTAAAAAATCAATAAAAATATATTTAAAAAAAAAATAAATGAATTCGGCAATGTAGCAGGATATAAAATTAACGCCAAGAAATCTATGGCATTTCTATACACCAATAGTGAACTTACAGAAAGAGAGACTAAAAAAGCAATCCCATTTACCATCGCACCAAAAAAATTAAGATACCTAGGAATAAACTTAACCAAGGAGGTAAAAGACCTATACATGGAAAACTACACGACACTGAAAAAAGAGATAGAGGAAGACGTAAACAGATGGAAGAACATGCCATGTTCATAGATTGGTAGAATCAACATCATTAAAATGTCCATACTACCCAAAGCAATCTATAGATTCAATGCACTCCCCATTAAAATACCAACGGCATATTTCACAGACCTAGAAAGAACTCTCCAAAAATTCATCTGGAATAAAAAAAGACCCCGAATAGCCACAGCAATCCTGAGAAAGAAGAATAAAGTAGGAGGGATCTCAATACCAGATTTCAAGCTGTATTACAAAGCCACTGTTTTCAAAACTGCCTGGTACTGGCACAAGAACAGACATATAGATCAATGGAATAGAATAGAGAACCCAGAAATCCACCCAAACCACTATGCCCAATTAATATTTGACAAAGGAAACATGAGCACACAATGGAGTCAAGACAGTCTCTTCAATAAATGGTGTTGGGAAAATTGGACAGATACATGCAAAAAAATGAAACTAGATCACCAACTTACACAAAAATAAACTCAAAATGGATACAGGACTTAAACATAAGACGGGAAGCAATAAAAATACTAGAGGAATCCACAGGCAGCAAAAGCTCACACATATGCCAAAAGAACTTCTTCACTGATACTGCCCCTAGGGCAATGGAAGCCAAAGAGAAAATAAACAAATGGGACTACATCAAAATAAAAAGCTTTTTCACAGCAAAAGAAACCATCAACAAAACAACAAGAAACCCTACTGTATGGGAGAACATATTTGCAAATGTTATCACTGATAAAGGTTTAATCTCCAACATCTATAGGCAGCTTATACAACATAAAAGGAAGATAAATGATGCAATAAAAAAATGGGCAACGGACCTAAATAGAATCTTTTCGAAAGAAGACAGAGGAAGGCCAAGAGACACATGAAAACATGCTCAAAGTCACTAATTATCCGAGAGATGCAAATCAAAACAACAACGCGATACCATCTCACACCTGTCATAATGGCTATCATCAACAAATCAACCAACGACAAGTGTTGGTGAGGATGCGGAGAAAAAGGACCTTCGTGCACTGCTGGTGGGAATGCAGACTGGTGCACCCACTGTGGAGAACAGTATGGAGTTTCCTCAAAAAACTGAAAATGGAACTCCCATTTGACCCAGTAATCCCACTCTTAGGAATATATCCTAAGAAACCAGAAACACCAATCAGAAAGGATATATGCACCCCTATGTTCATAGCAGCATAATTTACAATAGCTAAGATCTGGAAACAGCCTAGGTGCCCGTCAGCAGATGACTGGATCAGAAAACTATGGTACATCTACACAATGGAATACTATGCTGCCATAAAAAAGAAGGAATTCTTACCACTTGTAGCAACCTGGATGGAATTGAAGAACATTATGCTAAGTGAAATAAGCCAGTCAATGAAAGAAAAATACTACATGATCTCACTCATTTGTGGATAATAAAAAACATTATAAACTGATGAACAAAAAGATAGATAGAGAGGCAGTAAAGCATCAAACAGACTGTCAAATTACAACGGGAAGGTTAAGGAGTGGGGGAAATAAGAGATCAACCGACAGACTTATATGCATGCATAGAAGAATAACCAACGGATGCAAAACATTGGGGGGTGAGGGCATGTATGGGAGTGGGGTGGGGAGGGGCAATGGTAAGATATGTACACATATAATACCTTAATAAAATAACTAACTAACTAAATAAGTAAATAAATAAAATCAGAAATAAAAGAGAACCGACAACTTACGCTACAGAAATATAAAGAATTGTAAGAAAATACTATGAACATTTGTATGCCAACAAATTGGGCAACTCGGAAGAAGTAAAAAATTCCTAGAAACATACAATCCTCCAAGATTGAATCAGGAAGAACAAAAAATCTGATGAAATCAAATCAGTACTCAAAAAGCACCCAACAAACAAAAGTCCTGGAACAGATGGCTTTACCAAACATTCAAAGAAGAATTAACATCTATCTTTCTTAACCTATTAAAAAAAATTGAAGACGAGGAAAGACTCCCAAACTCATTTTACCAGGCCAGTATACCCTGAAAAAAATCAGACAAAGAAAATTCTAGGCCAATATCCCTGAAGAACATAGAAGAAAATCCTCAACAATATATTAGCAAGTTGAATTCAGCAATACATAAAAAAGACCAGAAACTGTGATCAAGTGGAATATATTCTCAGGATGAAAGGTTGGTTCAACGGAACAAATCAATTAACATGATAGATAACACCACATAAACAAAAAGAAAGCCCTGTCTGGTTTGGCTCAGTGGATAGAGTGTTGGCCTTCGGACTGAAGAGACCCGGGTTCAGTTCTGTCAAGGGTATGTACCTTGCTTGCAGGCTCCATCCCTGGCCTTCCTTGGTCAGGGTGTATGCAAGAGGCAACCAATTGATATGTCTCTCACATCAATGTTTTTCTCTCTGTGTCTCTTCCCCCCACTTCCACTCTCTCTAAATATAATGGGAAAAAAAATCCTCCGGTAAGGATTAAAAAAGACAAAAAGGAAGATAAAAATCATATGATCACTTCAATAGGTGCAAAAGCATTTGACAGAATCCAACATTCATTCATGATAAAAACTCATGAAGTGAGGATAGGAGGGACAAACTGTAACATAATAAAGATCATATATAACAAACCCACAGTTACCATAACTTTCACCATAGCAATCAGATAAGGGGAAAAAAGGCATCCAAATGAATTCCGTAAAGTAGCAGGACACAAAATTAATATTCAGAAACTGGTTGAATGTTTATACACCAATAATGAATTGTCAAAAAAATTAAGAAAACAATACCATTTACAATTGCATTGAAAAGAATAAAATATCTAGAAATAAATTTAACCAAGGAGGTAAAAGACCTGTACTTGGAAAACTAGAAGACACTGAAGAATAAAAGAAGATAACAAATGGAAGGATATTCTGTGCCCATGGATTGGAAGAGTTAACACTGTTAAAATATCCATACTATCCAAAGCAATCTACAGATTCTATGAAATCCTTATCAAAATACCAATGGCATTTTTCACAAAATTAGACCTAAGAATCCTAAAATTTATGTGGATTCATAATAAACCCTATATAGCCAAAGCAATATGGAGAAAGAACAACAAAGTCTGAGGTATCATGCCACTTGTTATCAAACTATACTACAAGGCTTTTGTAATCAAAACAACATGGTACTGGCATAAAAACAGACATGGAGGTTAATATAACAGAATAGAGAGCCCAGCCATGCTTCTATGGTCAACTTACATATGAGAAAGGAGGCAAGGATATATACTGGAGTAAAGATAGTGCATTCAATAATTGGTGTTGGGAAAATGACAAACACATGGAAAAAAACAGAAACTAGACCACTTTCTTAAACCATAAACAAAAATAAACTCAAAATGGGTTAAAGACTTTAATATAAAACCTGAAATCATGACATTCTTAGAAGAAAAATAATAGGTATTAAACTCTTTGACATCGGTCCTAGCAATATTTTTTGGGGCTATGACTCCTCAAGCAAGAGAAACAAAATAAAAAATGGGACTGTATCAAACTAAAATTATTATTATAGTGTAGAAAATCATCAACAAAACAAAAAGAAAACTTACTGAATGGGAGAAGATATTAACCAGTGATGCATTCGATAAGGGGTTAATATGCAAAATTCATAAAAAACTCAAGCAACTTTTCACCAAAAAAACCCAAACAATCCAATTAATAAATGGGCAGAGGACCTGAACAGATATTTCTTCAAAGAGGTCATACAGATGGCGAATACACATAAGAAAAAATGCTCAATGTCACTAATTATCAGAGAAATGCAAATTAAAGCCAGAAGGAAATACCACCTCACACCGGTCAGGATGTCTATCATCTATAAATCAACAAACAACAAGTTGTGTAGAAAAGAGAACCTTCATGCACTGGTGTTATAGGATATAGGACTCTAAATTGGTACAGCAACTGTGGAGGCGGTTCCTCAAAAAACTAAAAATAGAACTACCACACGTCTCAGCAATTCCATTTCTGGGTATTTATCTGAAGAAATCCAAACCACTAATTTGAATAGATCTATGTACCCCAATGTTCACTGCAGCATTATTTACAATATCCAAGATATGGAAGCAACCAAGTTGTCTACTGATAGATGAATGGATAAAAGAAGATGTGGTACATATATACAATGGAATATTACTCAGCCGTAAAAGAGAATGAAATCTTGCCATTTGCAACAACGTAACACCCTTCACTTAGATTAATATTCTAAGTGAAGTCAGACAGAGAAAGACAAATACTATATGATTTCACTTACATGTGAAACATAAAAAATAAATGAACACCACAGACACAAACTCATAGATAATCAAGAACAAACTGATGGTCTCTATATCAAAGAGGGGTTTGTGAATGGGTGAAGATGTGAAAGGAATTAAGAAGTATAAATTACCAGTTATAAAAATAGTTATGGGGATGTAGAGTACAGCATAGGGAATAAACTCAGTAATATTTTAATAACTATATATGGTGTACTAGATTTATCAGGGTGATCACTTCGTAAGTTATTTAAATGTCTACTCACTACGGTGTACATGTGAAAGTAATATAATATTGTATGTCAGCTATAATTGAAAAATGAATTATACAAATTTTTAAAATATGACAATTTTAAAAAAGAAAAAGAAAATATTAACTAGGATCCTAGAGCAAGTACTTTGTGGAAAAATGTGTTATGAGCCATAATTTTTAAAAAAGGAAACCATTATTCTTACCACTTGACAAAAGTAAATAGTTTGTACACTTTGATTTTTTCAAAAAGAAAGAAGAGCCCTAGCCGATTTGGCTCAGTGGGTAGAGCATCGGCCTGTGGACTGAAGGGTCCCAGGTTTGATTCTGATCAAGGGCACATACATGCCCGGGTTGCGGGCTCAATCCCCAGTGGAGGGTGTGCAGGAGGCGGCCGATCAATGATGCCCTCTCCCCATTGATGTTTCTATCTCTCGCTTGCCCTTCCTCTATGAAATCAATAAAATAAAAAAAATTAAAAAAAAGAAAAGTAGCTGTTAAAATGAATAGTATGGACAACAGAATTGAACAGATAAAATTAGTAATTTCATTTAAAGTACTATTTCAATTTTCCCTCTGTTCAAATTTTTTATTATAGTCACTGCAAGTGGGACAACTGATGGATTTAAGATTTTTGTGTGTACGAAAAATATGGTATAGAAGGATGCAATAGAAGGAGACATGGGGTGGTAGAAATCTGCAAGATTTTTTTCAAGAGACCAGTTTAAGCAGGTTGAATAACCTCTCTGAGGGTTCGTTTTCTCATCTGTAAAATGGGAATACCACTACCTACCATGCAGGACTGTTATGAGGATTAGGTAAGAAAGAGTAACCACAAAATCCTGCTTCTATTAGAAGAATTGAGGATAAATGCTTAAATTAGGTGACCAACTCTTAAATTATTTAGACTTGATAATAGTCTTCCAGGGAAAGAATCTGGATCAATAAAGTCTGATATATTATATGTACACAAATCTGATAACCTGTCTAGTAATTACATTTTAGGGATACAGCCTTTACCTGTTTAATGGTGAATGTAGTACCATGCCAAATACACAATAAAGAACCTTTTAAGTGAAGTTATTATAGGACACCTTATGTATGTTAACCTCAAGTCTCAATTAGGTACTATATTCACCAGTTCTATTAATTCAAGGTAAAAATTGCCATTAAAACACTAAAAATAAAGGCTCAAGTTAGATTGCTTAAAAATAGGTACTGTTTCTAGATCTGTTTTGTTTTTTAAAGAATAAGGTTTTTATGAACCTTGAGTTCTTGACTTGGTATATAAATCTGTATATAAATGTTGCTTCTGAATTTAAAAAGAAAAAAAAAAAGATTAATAGTTTTCAAAGATTCAAGGAATTAATCCAAAACAGCACCAAACTAAGCTAGAGAAATACTCCCTGAAAGCCCAAACTCTGATATCCATTATTAAATTAGCACTTACCTCATCATACATGAACTGCAGAGTCAGAGCGGACTTGCCAACACCACCACTGCCCACCATGATGACTTTGTGTAAGGCCAAAGAATTCTGACCCTTGGGCTTATTTGTGGCCATCTTATATCAGTTTTCACCAAAGGAGCAAGGAGAATCTAAAAAGAATGAGAGAGTAATGCTCAGTATATTCTTCTTCAGAATCCAGTAAAGGAAAGAGATATTATGTCCTTAATGCTTCAAGATTACTAGTTTTCATCCTGCAGTGATTTTAAACAGATGGCAAATGAAGTGTGCTCATTTAAGGGAAAAACCACTTATCAGAGGACACCATGCCAATAAAACAAGTATATCACTCAAGGGCATTTCTCTTATAATAGTTTTCAGTAATGAGCTGTGACTAAAAGTGAAAACATCCCAGTGCAACCACATGTTGACGATAATAGTGTTGTATGAGAATATAATCGCATAGATTATAAAAACCGGTTAAATGATCACTTTGTTTTCATATTAACCTCTATTGGCAATAATTGAAGACATATTTTTCTAGTTCCAGTAAGAAAATGGACAACAAAAGAAGATTGCCAACTGACAGGCTTATTTTCAGTTTAGAAAAGAAGAAACCACATCCCAGCAATTTGGTGGCAGAATTATCAGTAGAATCCAACTACCATCTACCCCAACTCCAAAGTATCCTAGCGCTGGACTGTTGAATGAATGGCTAATAAACAAATGTTTGAAGTCCTGGATCTTGTGCCCTTGCATGGAACATGCATCATTTGTTTACTACATGCATGTGCTCAGTGTGTAAAGGCCAGGTTCCTTCAGAAGCTGTACTGGTGAGGTACATTAATGGCACCCTGTTACCTTTGGCCATGGTACCAGGTCTTAGAAAAAGAGGCCAAGAAGTCACAACAAACACTGAGTCTGTGTGAAGAACCAAACAAGAAGCGTTTATCTTATCAGAAGATCTGGGGACTGTACCCTTCCTTCTCAGCATCTCTTTGACTTATTTTGGCCATAGATACAGCTTTCCCAAGCGGCCGCTCACAGGGCTGCTCTGAGGATGATGAGACGGTATTTCCCCTCCTTATCAATAGTTACCATTTAAAAAATGGGAAGCTTTTAATTCCATGTACGAGCCCCTGTAATTCTCCTTTCCTTCCAGTAAAGTAACCAAATGTCAAAAAATAGAGATTTGTACAAAATCTCAGAGCTATAAATAATCTAGCTATTCCCAAACATCCTGTGGTTCCAAACCCACACACCTTATTATCAGACATTTCTGTGACTGTCAATATTTTTCAGTAATAGATTTATGTACAGCCTTTTTCAGTAGATAAAGATAGTAGAAAAAGACAGTCAATATTTCTTTGCTTTCACCTGGGAAGATTACAAATTTACTTGGACAATAATGCCCCAGGGATATACAAAGAGTTCCACTTATTGTCTTAGATACTAAAAGCAGATTTAAATGATATTGAATTTCCTAGATATTCCACTCTTACCCTACATGTGGGTGATTTAGTTTTATGCTCTAGAAAATTATTAGACTCTCAGAAGGTCACAATATACCAATTACAACAGTTAGCTATAAAGGGACATAGATATCTAAGAACAAACTCTGGTTCTGTTCACCTCAGGTCAAATACTTTGGTTATCTAATATCTAAAGATGGGCTACTAATTAACTTTGAAAGACTCAGAAGAATTCTATCTTTTCCTCATACAAACAAACAAAAACCAAACAAACAAGAAAGCAGCTTAGAAGATTCCTGGGTTTGCACTGGGTTCCAAATTTTTCATTAAAGGCCCAACCTCTGTATGTCTTACTAAAATCAAATTGACTTGACCCAATTTCGTGGAACCCAAAAAGGAAACAAGATATAAAGTCTCTAAAGAATTATCTAAAGCTTCCACTCTGGGATACCTTAATTATACAAATTTTAACTCAAATATATAGATCATCATAGACCTACTAGTGGCCTGATGCACAGACTCGTGCACATTGAAAGGAAGTTAATTAGAAGAAATATTTTAATATCGCTATTCACCCTTTCTCTATAATAAAAGTGTCAGAGATGAAAGAAAATTAGTAAATGTATATTAAAATAATATATAAATTAATAAACAATAACATGATATAACAATGAAGACATGATATAAAAACAACAAAAACATGATATAACAACAACATTGATAAAAACAATGACTGGTAAATTGATTCAAGTTATTCTAATATCTCCCTGTATACCACATTAAGAGTAAAAACACTTTCAGAGTGCTTGACTAATTTCCCTTGTGATGAAGTATTTACAACTTGAACGTCACACACACTCTTCGAACTCGAGAGAAAGCAACATAAAACTGACCATGTCCGAAAATGGGTTCAGGTAGGAATATTCCTACTCTGTCTAGAGATTCTCCTTGTGATTTATTAATAGTCATTGCAAATGCTGGCATCACAGGAAACTGTCTTTGAATTAATTTAAATGGGAGGCCAGCGTCAGATGGGGACAAATATCGCAAATGTGTGAGTCAACGTTTATTTTTAAATTGCCAGTGCGCATCATAACTCAAATACATAGATCATCATAGACCTATAGGCCTGCATGATAGGCATTTCTGCTACAAACATGTTATGCAAACAAAAGATAGTTATAGGTTCTTCTTTGTTTATATTCCCCATTCTATTAAATCTCATCACATTCAAAACTTCTGCCAGCTGACTTGCTCTTGCTTTCTGCACCTAATTGCACTTAAACTGGATTAACAGTCTTAACCCAGCAACTTTGCTACTTTCTTTGCAGAATAAAGACATACACGATGGACTTTATATTACTCTCAATGCCATCTATATATATAGAAGTGCCCTCTCGCACTCTGGGACCCCTCGGGAGATGTCAGAGAGCCAGTTTCAGCCCTATCCCCAGAGGCCAGGCCGAGGGACCCCACCTGCCAGAGGTACCCCGCTCACCCGGCAGATGCTTTTCGAGTCTTGGCGTTGCCCTAGGTGTGGCCAGCCGGGAAGGGACTGTGGGAGGTTGGTTCCAAGGCATGTCCAGCCCATCTCACCCAGTCCTACACTACCAGCCACCACCCGGGACCACCTGCATTAGTCCCTGCACCGAAGCCAGCTCCTCAAGCTGTAAGACCCGAGCGTGAGTTTTCTTCCCCCGCTCCACCTCACCCCACCCCACAGATGCCCTTTGAGCTGCAGCACCATGCTATCCCAGGAATTCTAATTAATTTCCTTTCAATGTGCATGAATCTGTGCACTGGGACACTAGTTTTACAATAATTAGTATTTACCAAGAAATTGTTATCTTGGAATGTTATATCTTACAAAAAAGCAAAAATTTTAATCAGCTGCATTATAATAAAATCTACAGCCATGCCACTTTGTTTTGTCCTTTATAGACAGTCATTGTTTTTACTTAGAAAGATCCATGAAAAGGACTCTTACTCTAAATTACAGGTTTCTAAGCCAATTATATCTTTGAACTAGTTGAAGGTTTATGGAGAATAACTGAATTTATGAAAATACTGGCAAATAATCAGGATAAAAAAATTGGTGGGAATAAATTAACTGAGGATTATTATTCTTATGACTTTGTTTTAAATATTATTGATTTTTAAATCATTTTGTTTTGTAAATATAAGGAAAATTAAAAGAAGACATTCTGGCCTTAACCGGTTTGGCTCAGTGGATAGCGCGTCGGCCTGCGGATTCAAGGGTCCCAGGTTTGATTCCGATCAAGGGAATGTACCTTGGTTGTGGGCATATCCCCAGTAGGGAGTGTGCAGGAGGCAGCTAATCGATGTTTCTCTCTCATCGATGTTTCTAACTCTCTATCCCTTTCCCTTCCTCTCTGTAAAAAATATATTTAAAAAAAATAAAAGAAGACATTCTGCATTATTACCAATGGCTCATTAACCAGGTTATAGACACTGATAAATTAGTAACATTCATTTCCCAGGTGCTCCTGGGAGATGAAGATTTCCAAGACCACGACTTACAACTAGGAGATTCTTATCCATTGGGAAAGACATTAATTAAAGGCTCTCTTCAACGGTGTTGGAAGGGACCTTACTTTATCAGGTGCCTAACCACAAATAGACATCTGCTCCTATGTCGGACACTTACCTCTATGTACAATGAGGATCAAAAACTTTTCAAGAATGAAAAGCCCAACCAATATACTCGTGTATAGGCAGCCATACCAAGACACCAAAAGGCCTGTACACCTACAAATTAATGTTGCTGCTAATATTAATAAGAATAATTATACATATTCTTTAGGCTTTTCTCAAACCCTATGTATATTGCCCAACTGTTAATAATTACTAAAAGTATGTAAGATAACTTTCTGTGTTATCAATAATACTTTTTGTGGTTTCTCTTGAAATTTAGAAAAAAATTGCTATTGCAAGAAGTTAGTAAAAAAGAAATAGTAACAAAGGAATTTTATATATAAACGCCAAAACCTATGAAAATGTGCTTACCACCCTAACCCAAAAAAAGCATCTAGTTGTACTAATTCCAATAGAAGCTGCAATGGCTATAAAAACATGGCCCTCTATAACTGCTGCTAAGGCACGGGAAATTTACTTATGAAACTCTTCCTGTCCTCCTGGCTTCTGGAATTTTAAATGGTAATTGTAATTTACAGCATTATGTTCTTTCAGCCTTGGCCCCAATTAAAAAAGACACATGTAAGATTACAGCTTCCAATTGCACAACTAGCAGTAATCAAATTAATAATAGCACCTAAATGTTTCCAATTGGAAATGGGACATAGTAAATTGAAACCCATTTCATGGTCAGATTATAAAAACTGAAAGGTGTATGTTATGCCCTCAAACTATAAGTGAATGTTATACCAGATACAAAATATAGAGAGACAAGCAACACACACACACACACACACACACACACACACACACACACACACACACACGGATCGTAACAGCGTATAGGTTAGAAGTAATCCAAAGTGTTTTTCTTAATAAAGGCCCATAAAACCTGACTGCCTTGCATGAACCTGCTTCTCACCTTGGAGAAAAAAAAAAAAAATTCAACCTTGACTTCCATCCAAACTTATGGTCTTGTCCCATTCCCAATGGCCCACTGTTCAGCAAGACAAAGGCTAACACTGAAACTTACTAGGAATGAGCCTTCCTAGCACCACCAGACCTCATTATCCAACCAAAAAGTTGGTCATCAATGCATCCTTTTGAATGATTTATGACCAAACGGGGACGTGTAGACTAAAAGGGGTCACATGATAACCCGACAAGCTCAGGGAAAGCCTGAGTGTGGTGGCCTTGTAAACTCAAGAGACCTAAAGTAACCACAAAGGATGATCTGAAATTAAAACTTTTTAACTAAAAGCAGTTGATGGTGGGTAGTCATGTCCTAGGCTAGAGTCTTCCCTGACTAAAGTCAATCGTTACCTTAACTTAGCCTACTGTCTTCTGCACCTACCATAATATACCTTTGGAATGTCAGGGTAACTCTCCTTTTCCCCAGACCGACCCCTCAGGCACAAACAATGCACCCCATGGAGACCATAATTCCTCTCATTGCTATTATCATGCTAATTGTTGACTATTAACTATCCTGTACCTACCTATGTAAAAGATGTATATGTCTATCCTTTTACTTTTAATCCAATCCCCACTTTGCTTTCTCCCATCTCCCTTATCTATCACCAATGGACTTCATGTAACTCACTTTTGTCTTCTCTCTTGACTGCGCTGTATAAAATAAAGTGCAAAACTACCATTCTCTGAAGCATTATCTCAATCTGTTGAGATTTTGCTTCTCAGCAATTGTTGACAGTTTGGCTCAAATAAACTCACAAAAATTCTCTATAGGTTTGAATGTTTCTTACATTGTCAAGAGCAAGACAAATCCAGTATGATCTCACTTACATGTGGATCTGAAAAAAACAAAGAAAAGAAAAAAACCAAACTCATAATTGCAGAGACCTGACTGGTATTTCCCAGAGGCAGGGCAAAATGGGTGAAAGGGACCAAAAGGTACAAACCTCTAGTGAAAAAAATAAGTCAAGGGGCTTTAATATATAGCATGGTGACTATAGTTAATAATACTACTGACTCAGTTGAAAGTTGCCAAGAGGGTAATTTTAAAAGTTCTCATAAGGAAAAAAAATATTTTTGTAACTATGTGTGGTGATGGATGTTTAACTAGATTTACTGTGGTGATCATTTCTTAATATATACAAATAGCAAATCATTATGTTGTACACATGAAACTAATATGATGTTAGATGTAAATTACATAGCACTTAAAAAAGACTACATATTGTCTGATTCCATTTATGGAGTCCAGAAATTTCCAAATAGGCAAATCTGTACAGATGGAAGTAGATTAAGTACAGTTGACCCTTGAACAACACAGGTTTGAAATGCACAGGTCCACTTATACATGGGTTTTGTCAATAAATATGTCCAATGCTGTACATTTTTTCCTTATGACTTTCTTAATCATTTTTAATTTAATAAATATTTATTGTTCAGATTATTACACTTGTTCCTCTTTTTTCCCCCATAGCTCCCCTCCACCCGGTTCCCACCCCACCCTCTGCCCTTACTCTCCCCACTGTCCTCATCCACAGGTGTACAATTTTTGTCCAGTCTCTTCCCACATTCCCCACACCTTCCCCCCACCCCGAGAATTGTCAATCCACTCCCTTTCTATGCCCGATTCTATTATATTCACCAGATTATTCTGTTCATCAGAGTGTTTTATTCACTTGATTTTTAGATTCACTTGTTGATAGATATGTATTTGTTGTTCATAATTTTTATCTTTACCTTTTTCTTCTTCTTAAAGAATACTTTCAGCATTTCATATAATACTGGTTTGGTGGTGATGAACTCCTTTAGCTTTTTCTTATCTGTGAAGCTCTTTATCTGCCCTTCAATTTTGAATGACAGCTTTGCTGGGTAGAGTAATCTTGTTTGTAGGTTTTTGCTATTCATCACTTTGAATATTTTTTGCCACTCCCATCTGGCCTGCATAGTTTCTGTTGAGAAATCAGCTGACAGTCGTATGGGTGCTCCCTTGTAGGTAACTGTTTTTCTCTTATTGCTTTTAATATTCTGTCTTTTGCTCTTGGCATTTTAATTATGATGTGTCTTGGGTGGTCCTTTTTGGATTCCTTTTGTTTGGGGTTCTGTGCGCTTCCTGGACTTGTAAGTCTATTTCTTTCACCAGGTGGGGGAAGTTTTCGGTCATTATTTCTTCAAATAGGTTTTCAGTATCTTGCGCTCTCTCTTCTTCTGGCACCCCCATAATTCGGATGTTGGTACGCTTGAAGTTGTCTCAGAGGCTCCTTACACTATCTTCATATTTTTGGATTCTTTTTTCTTTTTGCTTTTCCGGTTGAGTGTTTTTTGCTTCTTTGTATTTCAAATCTTTGACTTGATTCTTGCGATCCTCTAGTCTGCTGTTAGATCTCTGTATAATGTTTTTTATTTCAGTCAGTGTATGCTTAATTTCTAGTTGGTCCTTTTTCATATCCTCGAGGGCCTCGCTAAATTTATTGGCCTTTTCTAGAAAATTCTTGAAAAGCCTTATAACTGTGGTTTTGAACTCTATATCCAGTCGTTTGCTTTCCTCCATTTCTTTCATTTGTGATCTGTTTCTTTGTCTCTGCATTTTGGCTGCTTCCGAGTTGATAGAGTGACTTTGTGTGCTAGGTGTCCTATAGGGCCCAGTGGCTCAGCCTCCCCAGTTACCGGAGGTGGACACTCTTGGTGCACTCCTTTGTGGGCTGTGTGCACAGTCTTGTTGTAGTTAAGCCTTGATTGTTGTTGGTATCACTGGGAGGAATTAACCTCCAGGCCAATTGGCTGTGAGGATCAGCTGTGTCTACACTGGGAGAACTTCTGTGCTGGAGACACCCTTATGAGACAAGACCTGCAAAAGCCTTTGTGCTCAGCTTGGATGGGGCAGAGTCTCAGGGCGGAGCAGACAGCATTGGTTTCCCGTCAGCCCTGCCTTAATAGGCCCCTGTGTCTCAGTGTCCCATGGTAATCGCTGCAAGCACCTCTGAGAGGAAGCCGCCCTCGAGTTCTGCCCGCTGCCAGACAGTCCAGTTTCTCCCCTAATGAGTCTGGGTCCCCAGAGTCTCGCCCGGAACTGGCGTTCAGTGCAGTCGGGAGTTTTTGTCTCCCTCCCGCTTGAGAAAGCCAGCCACGTAACTCAGTTGCCCGTCCTCTCCACGCGCATGCGCCTCGATACCTCTGCCTTCTGCGGTTTCTCTGAGTCTCAGTGTGCTTTTCTCTTTCCTGGCAGTCCAGTTTCACCCCGTATGAATCTGCGTCCCCAGAGTCTTGCCCGGAACTGGAGTTCAGCCCAGTCGGGAGCTGCTGTCTCCCACTTGAGAAAGCCAGATGCGCACTCAGTTGCCAGTCCCCTCCATGAGCGCGTCTCAGTACCTCTGCCTCCTGCAGTTCCTCTGAGTCTCAGAGTGCTTTTCTCTTTCCTTCTAGTTGTAAAATTTCCACTCAGCCAGCCTTCCTGTGGTTCTGGATGATGTCCGTTTTGTCTTTTAGTTGTAGTTTTGAAATTGTTGTGTGAAGCAGCAGTTTAGGTGTTTACCTATGCCGCCATCTTGGTTTCTTCCTTAGTAACATTTTCTCTAGCTTACTTCATTGTAAGAATATATATTACTAGAGGCCCGATGCATGAAGATTCATGCAAGAATGGACCTTCCTTTCCCTGGCTGCCGGCACTGCCTTCGCTCTGGCCAGAGCCGCCTTTCCACTCCAGCCCAGAGCAGCCTTTTTGCCTTCCCATGCTGCCCAGAAGCCCAGAGCAGCTGGGGTGGTGCGAAATGCCCCTGGCCGCTCGGCGCCTGCATATGCAAATTAACCCGCCATCTTTGTTGTGTTAATTTGCATGCTCACTCCTGGTCGGCTGGTGGGCGTCACGAAGGTACGGTCAATTAGCATGTTACTCTTTTATTAGGTAGATTTGTATATAACATACAAAATATGTTAATCGACTGTTTATTATCGATAAGGCTTCCAGTAAACAGTAGGCTTTTAGTAGTTAAGTTTGGGGTGAGTTAAAAGTTATACACAGATTTTCAAATGCATAGAAGTCCACATCCATAACCCTGACATGTCCAAGGGTCAACTGTGGTTGTTTGGGGCTACATGGGTGTATGGAATCAAGAGTGATGACTTAATGAGCATGGGGTTTCTTTTATGGGGTAATGAAAATGTTCTTGAATTCGAAAGTGGTGATGATTGCATAACACTACATCTACTAGATGGCATACTTTAAAAGAGTAAATTTTATGATACGTGAATTATATCTTAGTAAACTTGTTATTTAAAAAAACCAGCCTCCCACATCCCCAAAATAAGCAAAGGTCATAAAAAGGCATTTCACAGAATAAAAAATATAAATACACTGAATGTACAAAAAGTTCAAACAGTTGTAACCAAATTTATAACCTTCAAAACAAAATTAAAAAAAAAACAACACAAAGACAGGAATAGTTTTTACGATCTGATCAAGTTTTATTTTATTGTGAAGGACCAAGACAACTACTAAAAACCCCAAGCACCACCTGGCTGGTGTGGCTCACTGGTTGAGTGTCAACCCATGAACCAGGAGGTCATGGTGTGGTTCCCAGTCAGGGCACATGCCCAGGTTGCAGGCTCAATCCCCAGTGCGGAGCGTGCAGGAGGTAGCTGATCGATGATTCTCTCTCATCGTTGATGTTCTGATCTCTCTCTCCCTCTCCCTTCCTCTCTCTGAAATCAATAAAAATATATTTTTAAAAACCACACACAAAAAAACCCCAAGCACCAAGTAAGAATAAATGAAGCAACAGACTCAGAGAGAATTATCTTAGTTGTAGTGTTTAGTCACATGAAATAGGAAGACCTTGGTGATTAACAGGGTGTTGGGAAAGTTACCAATAATCCAAAAAGTAAGAAAGCAGGGTTGGTGTCCCAGAAACCTAAGTCCTCAGGGCACAGGGATTTTGTCACAGACAAAATGTCTCAGGCAGAAATAAGAGGGGATAGAGATTGTCCTCAGACTAAAAAGGTGGGGAGGTGCAAATAGAGGGAACAGAAAAGATTAGCCTCCTGACCAAGCCCTGCCATCAAGATGGCAGCATATACTAGAGGGTGAGACACCCCCTAATCTCCAACCCATGCTGAATTGCATGCCAGTTAGGCAGCAAGACCTGGAGAGTAAAAGGCAACATGGGTGCCAGGAAAAGTAGGGATGGACAATCAGCCATGGACAAAGAGTACTCACCAAGTAAGTGAGAGCTCCTCAACCTAGGGACAAGAAGAGATTATTTAGTAAACACCCAACTACCAGCACTCTTGAGACAGCGAAGATGAACTGAGAATTGTAGAAACTTCTAGAGAGAAGCATCTCAGCATAAGGGACAAGAAATTAACAAATACCCTACCACCAACATTCCTAGGAAAGGAAATACTTAGAATGGCAGAGATAAATAATGGGATGTGAACTGAGAGTTCACACATGCACCCAAATAAACTTGAATAAGAATCTACAGAAAATATCCTACTTGAACTTTCTGGATGAATTAGATGGCAGTGAAATAAAAACACTCTGCCAAAGTTGGGAGACTGAGCACTGGTGTTGCCTATAATTGCATGTGGGTGGAATATGTGCAGGATGCTGGGCCAACACCCGATTCTACACCAACACAGCACTTCCAGCCAGAGAACTAGGTCTTCATAAATGAATTCTGGAGAAGGAACAGCCTCAAAATCAGATGATCCAGGCTCTACAAACGTGTCTGGAACTGTCCCACAGCTGTGTACTGTAGGCCATCCCAATTAATAAACTGGTCTACAAACTTGCCTTGCCAAATAACCTGTAGACCCAAGCCATAACCACATCAATATGACATTAACCTAATTCATCTGCAAAACACAGAAACCACTGAAGACTATGATAGCCTAGAAGGGAACCCTTAGATTTTCATCAACCTATAGCAGCATTAGCCTAGAAGTCACTGTGACATCCATGACTGCTTGAGTGAAGACTACAATGAAGTTTGGAAGAATTGTGTGGAGAAGCAGGAACAAAACTCAGGACTAGCTGTATGAACCGGGAAACCATGGAACATTTCTAGCACTGCTTATCATTGTATTTTGTGCTGCTGCCCTCCAAGAAAGTCCTGCCTCGCCGAAACCGGTTTGGCTCAGTGGATAGAGCGTCGGCCTGCGGACTGAAAGGTCCCGGGTTCGATTCCGGTCAAGGGCATGTACCTTGGTTGCGGGCACATCCCCAGTGGGAGGTGTGCAGGAGGCAGCTGATCGATGTTTCTCTCTCATCGATGTTTCTAGCTCTCTATCCCTCTCCCTTCCTCTCTGTGAAATATCAATAAAATATATTAAAAAAAAAAAAAAGCACTCAACCTATCTACTAAAGACACTGTAATACTGCTATTTCACCTTTTTCTGGAGATGTTAATCAATGCAATTATTTAAGATAAATAATGAGAGGCATAAACATTGGAAAAGAAAGGGATACAATTTCTACATACAGGTGACAGGACAGTACATCTAAGAGAAGCAATGATTAAAGTAACTCAAGCAATAAGGATTCAGCAAGGTAGCAGGAAATATCCAGATATTAGCAATATTCATATACATGAATAATAACCAGTTAGGAGATAGAATGGACAAGAAAACCCTATAATAGCAACAAAAAATAAAATACTTATGAATAAAGTGAAATGTTAAAAACTTGTGTGAAGAAAACTATAAACCATTGGAAAATGAAAGACACCACTTGCTCTGAGTTTAGATGTCTCAACATCATCAATATATCAGTTCTCTTTTAAATAATCTATATATATTAAAGGCTAAGCGACGGTCCGACTGGTTGCTATGACGTGCAATGACCACCAGGGGGCAGACGCTCAACGCAGGAGTTGCCAAGCTGTGGTGACTTGGCAGTGGCAGTTCTCCGGTGACACACCCGGGAACCAGAGAGGAGGGAGCCCGATTCCGGGGTGCGTCACCCAAGAATCGCCCTCTCGCAATCCAGGACTCCTTGGGGGATGTCAGAGAGACGGTTTCGGCCCAATCCCCGCAGGCCAGGCCGAGGGAACCCCACCTGCTGGATGGACCCTGCTCACTCCACAGACGCCCTACGAGCCACGGCGCTGCCCCAGGTGCGGATGGCTGAGGAGGGACCATGGAAGGTTGGCTCCAGAGCGTGTCCAACCCGTCTCGCCCAGTCCCATCCTGCAGGCCACCTTCTAATTAATTTTCTTTCAATGTACATGAATCCGTGCACTGGGGCACTCATACACACACATACATATATTTAAAATAATTTCAGAGAGAAAGGGAGAGGGAGAGAAACATCCATGATGATAGAGAATCGTTGACTGTCTGCCTCCTGCACGCCCTCGACTGGGGATCAAGTTCGCAACACAGGCATGTGCCCTGACTGGGAATTGAGCCCTGACCTCCTGGTTCATAGGTCGATGCTTAACCACTGAGTCATGCTGGTTGGGCTCAATCTATCAATCATAAATTTAATACAATCCCAATAAAAATAACAATGAGCTTTTTAATGGATTTACACAAACTGATGCTAAAGTTCATATGAAAAGATAAACATGCAAGAATAGCATGGAAAACACTGAAGAGAAGCAGCTACAATAGCAGACTAGTCCTACCAATATTAGATCATACTAACAAAGCCTCTCTGACTTAAACAGTGTGGTACTGGTGCATGAATAGTCAGATAATCCAACAGAATAAAATACACCGACCTACATATATAAACTTTTCATATGACAAAGGTTGTTTTGTGTGGTTTTTTAAATAAATAAATGGCATTGGATAATTATGTGAAAAAAGATAAAATTGAATGCATTCCTCACACCATATACCAAAAATACTCCCAAACGGATCAGAGGACGGTGAAAAAATGAAATTATATTATTACTAGAAGAAAGTATGGGTGAATTCTTCTATGACCTGGTAGAGAAAAGCTTTCTTTCTAATACTAAAAATCCAGATATAATAAATTTAACATTAACATATTTGACTATTCAAAAACAAACTTTTGCATAGCAAAAAGAAAAATCCCACCATAAGCAATGCCAAATATTTGCAATGTATGTCAAAGTTAAATGGCTAATATTTTTAGAAATAAAGAAATTTTTAAATCTGAGGAGATGAAGACCCAAAATTATTAGAAAGTAGTCATGAACAGATAATAATTTAAAAATGTAAAAAATGGCCCTTAAACACATAAAAAAATGTTCAGTTCACTTGTAGTAAGAGGAATACAAATTAAAACTACACCAGGCCAGCCTTAGCCAGTTTGACCCAGTGGCTAGAGCATCGGCCTGCAGACTGAAGGGTCCCGGGTTCAATCAAGGGCATATGCCCGGGTTGCAGGCTCGATCCCCAGTAGGGGGCGGGCAGGAGGCAACCGATCAATGATTCTCTCTCATCATTGATGTTTCTATCTCTCTCTCCCTCTCCCTTCTTCTCTGAAATCAATTAAAAATATATTTAAAAAAAAAAACTACACCATTTCTCATCTAATAGATTGGCAGAAATCAAAAGCGTGGTAACATACTCTGTTGGTGAGACTGTGGCACTTTTTTTTTCTTTGCTTTCTTTTTTCTTTTTTTCTATAATACAAAAAGTATAGGGTATAGAGGGGATAAATTGTGATGGATGGAGACTTGACTTGGGGTGGTGAACAAACAATACAATATATAGATGATGTATTATTAATCTCAGTACTTGAGTTCAGCAAAGAAAGAATTCAGAACCAGGAACTCAAATTATAAGAGAAAGTTTATTTAGAAAGTTACAGAGATAGTAAAAGTGAGTCGTAGAAGAAATGGGCTAAGGAAACAAGTTATAGAGGCAAAAGAAGGGCCCTTGGAGCTTGAGAGAGAGAAAGACAAAGGTAATGCACCTGGGGGAGTAGGGGTAAGCAGGGCAGAGGAAAGGGAAAGGTGTGGGTGCAGAGACTGGCACTCTTATACACTACTGATGGAAATTCAAAATAGTAAACTGCATAGGGAGAGGAATTTAGCAGTACCTAATAAATCTTATACAGGAATTTATCTTGAAGATATACCTTCAACAATACAAAAATACATATAAGCAAAGTTTTTCATTATAACACTAGAGGCCCGATGCACCAAATTTGTGCAAGAGGAGGCTTCCCTCTGGCACCCAGGACCCGGGCTTCCCTCCAGCCACCGGCAGGCACCCAGGACCTGGGCTTTCCTCACAGCACTGGCTTCGTCCAGAAGGTCATCTGGTCTAATTAGCATGTTATCCTTTTATTATTATAGATTATATATCATTTGTAATAGAAAAATATTGGTAAATACTTAAATGTCCAAGTACAAGAGAATGGTTGAATAAACCCTTGTACACACAATGGAGTTCTATGCAGTTAAGCAAAGTTATTTAATTTATGTGTATCAGTTTTTCAAACAGCTTCTAAATTATTAGGACATAAATGTATATTAAGTTGTTTGGACCTAACTATCCTATGTAATAAAGATGTAATATGCAAATGATCATTACGCGGTGAAGCGTAATGACTGACCGAGTAATGACCGGATCATGGATCAACAGGAGGGTGGGGCAGTGGAAAGCTACAGGAGGGGGCTCGACAGCAAGCTATTGGGGGGGGGGGTGGAAGGAGCTACAGGAGGGTGGCAGCGAGCTACTGGCTACAAGTGGGCGGTGGAGAGCTACAGGAGGGGGCAGGGCAGCAAGCTATGAGGGGGGGCAGGGGGAGCTACAGGAGGGCAGGGCAGCGGGCGGAGAGCTACTGGAGGGCGGTAGCGAGCTACTGGCACACAGATTCGTGTGCAGGGCTACTAGTGTAAGAAATAAAACCATTACATGTTTCTTTTGACCTAGGGATGCTATAAAAAACTTACTGACTTAATAAGGCTGCCATAAACTGAGAAAGTTTGGGAACTTCTGATAAAGGCCTGTGAAGGCTTTTAAGAGTATATGTGTACGTAGTTATGAGGTTACTGTGGATTGTGGTTAACAAAATTTACAATAGGCTAATGAAGGCACTGTCCATAATATAAGAGCTATAATATATTTTTATGATGGCACATAAGAGCAACTAGCCATCTTGAAAGTTGTTTTTTGTCTGTCTCCTCCCTCTCCCCCAGAAATGGTGTTAAGAGAAAGAAACTAATCAAGATACAAATTTTGGAGACATAACCTAAGCTGAGTTCTGAAGGACCAGTATAAGTATACTAGGCTGGAGGGAAGGAGTGGCTAAAATTACAGGAAGAGAAAAATGGAGGACTGAGAAAATGCTGGATTCCAGAAGCTTGGCATTGCTGAAACTGAATCTCCTAAAAAAAAGGAGATGATGCTATGAGGTTAGGAAGGAGTAGATCTTGAAGGTTTTGTATATGCGATTGAGGATAAAAGGAGTTTGGATTTTATTTTAATGGGCAAAAAGGAGTTGCAAAAGGGTTTTAAGCGGGGAAGTATCATGATTGCTCTAACAAAATGGGGAGGAAAGAGGAGTTGGTGTGGGGAGCAACCAGAGGCTAAAAGGCTGCTGCAGTAATCCAGAGTAGATCTAGACAGAGCAGCTGAACTAAAGCATTTGCAATCACTCAGTGGTGTGGCAACCTCCACTTCCAATGCACTACTATGCTAGCTATTCAACTGCTTTAACACAGAAGCAGAGATCCTGTGGTTTCGATGACGACAATCATGATCTTTGTGAAAACCTGGGATCTTTGCCTCACCTTCACAATGCATTTGGGAGTAAGAAGTCAGTTCACAATCTTGCTGCTTTATTCTTCAAGATGACACTGTCAAACCCTGATATTTAGCTTCAATAAGTGAATTCAGCAGTGAAATTGGATCCCACATTTCAAAGAGATTACTTGTGTCAAAGGTTATATCTACTGAATCTAATATCGGATTCTAGCTGGGAAAGCCCTTCAGGATAGTATTATAATATTTTATGGAAATTTGCTTTTTTGGCTTGTAGACTACCTTCTTGACATTGAGAAATTAAGTCTTCACCTTCAGGTATAATTAAATCAAAGATAAAAATTCTCTAATATTTACTCACAAGTCCTTTAAAAACTCAGAGCTTTCATTTTACTTTTTATATATTATAACCAAATCCTAATGAGTACAATAACGTGTCTTAGAGCTAAAAAGAAATAAAAAAATAATTGTTATTAATGAGGGCTAGATAATGAGCTGTTTTTACATAGAGCTATGTACTTTTTTTAAAACCAAAAAATGAACACATTTGTCTTAAGCCCATTTAAATTGTTGGTTTTTTTTTTTTTTTTGTCTTTTTTTAAACTGCACAGGCTTAGAGAGAGTGAAGAGAATTCTTCTAGCATTGAATAACAATTAGACCCTTACAAGAGTTCAGCCCACTTTAAGCCTCCATATTAAAACCAAAAAGAAGATGACATATGGTCTAAAATGGTAAAAATACACACTGACACCTTTCCTTCTTTTACCATTCTTCCCATTCCCCAACCTCTCCCCCACCTCTTTTAGTGAAAGAAAAAACAACATGCCGTAAGGAAAGATTACTATAAATAGGTTTCAAAAAAATCCTCTCAAATTTCAAATACTTCCGAGGTAAAAAGCAGTCATCCAACACCATAGTTGAGTTCCTAATATGTACTCTATTTTTCCAGGACACTTATATGAATAATGCCCAACCATTTTTTTCATCACAGCACATATAAAAGGTGATAACACTGTATTTATATGTACACTGGAGATAAACAGAAGAGTGGCTACTGCTACTGCTACTGCTACTGCCACTGCCACTGCCACTGCCACTGCCAGCCACTTGGCCAGGGTTACTACTAGTAGCCCCAGGCCCCACTAGTCAACCAAGTGCTGAGATCAGTATCTTACTTTCCCGAATCTCATTCCTCAGCCTCTTAGGGTTAGTTGTAATACCCAAGCTTTAAGAAGGCATTACTTTAAAATTCAGACTTTACTACACACTAGCTGCCTAGCCACTGGCAAATAGCTTCACTGAGTAGTGTAGGAAAACTACCTATCTTGCAGAGGTACTGTGGAGATTTGAAATAATGTAAGTAAAGCTCTTATCACAGGACTTGGCAGGCAATCAATGTATGAGGAATGCTATTATCAGGAGGGTTGAAACATTCAAAAGGGGAAATCTGACCACTGTGCAGTGATAATGACAATAAGGTAACAAATTGCAGGCTTCCTTCCTCTCCTTAGTGTCTAAAAATTAAAACATTTTATAAAACAATGGAAACCATATACTGTCTCTCTACTTCTTCAAAATCATAAATCTTTTTCCTCATTAACAGCCTCTTATTCTAGTATTTTAAAAGTGATTTCCTTGCCATCCAACTAGTAAGGGTTACTAGTGCATATTACACTGATACACACATATACAAGAGATGATATTGATACATTTATTTAGAAGCGGAGCTTAGAAAACCAGTGCAGAACCACCACCAGATATTTGGAAAGGAAAGAAGGTATCAGCACTTTTTTATTTGGACCTTCCTAAAGTGAAAATAACCCAACTACCTATAAACAAAAATTATCCCCCACACACAAATGGTAGGCAATGGTCTTTCCTATAATTGGCCATTTTCCACCTGAAAGTCCTTCAAAGAAAGTGTTGAAGAACTGCTTCAAAATAGATGATACAGATGAATGCACACTCAGCAGACACACTAGAGAGCAGCATCTGGATCTCTGAAAAGAAATGTAAATGTGGCTATTGGTAAATTATGCCAAGGTCATATTGGATGTCATAGGATTTCATGTATCCATGGGAAAAATGAGCCACCATAAGCAATTCTGTGATGCACCATGTTTTCCAAACAATGGCAGCTCCCAATTTCCTCTTTTTAAGACAGGGTCTGGCTATCAGCTCTAAACTTAAACATACTATCACCAGGAAATCTCTGCTTGATAACCTTGGACAAACATGCTCAAGTAGTAAACCTTCAACACTGGGATACAAATTATTATAATGCCTAGTCACAATTCCCCAAATATAATTTTAACCTTTTAAGGGAGGACAGAGTTTTGGAAGGAGAGCGAGGGATTCCTCTTGAATTGTTCTTTGACCGTGCTAAAGAACAGACAGGCAAAGCAAAGTCTGTATGTGTTAAGAAATTGGAACACACACACACACACACACACACACACACACACAAAACCTAGCCCAATAAAATAAATGATTCCTGGAAGGCAACTGTGAGCTCACTTACACTTTCATTCATTCAATGAAGAAATGAATGAATAACGTCTATGTTCTAGTCTAGGCCCATCACATGGAAACAGATGAGTAAGACATGGCTTCTGCCCTGAAGAAATTCTAAGTCTAAAAATAATGTTTTAGAGTTGCAGTCATTTTATAGTAACACTGTAATAATAAAGGCACAAAAACAACCAATAAGATAAATTTAAATAGATCAGTAAACATAAGCTAAATGAAATGCCTTCTACTGTGAGTTCACTAAGAAAATTTGTTACCCCATTTTTGGAACATGATTCAAGTTGTAATTAAGGACAAGATTTAACTTATGACACATGTTTTATAGTTTCCCCCTACCATCACAACCAAACACAATTTATAAATTAGGTGTTTTTCAGGTTGACATGCTGGGTGTGGCACTGGAGTTCTCACACAACCTCAATGGCACTTGGATGAGCTCTCACAAGTCTGGACATTCTGGTTCCCGAGCAAAGGCCAGTTAACTCCTTAATTCTCCCTAAACCTTCAAACAACACTGCATGGTGACCCCGCCTACTTAGATAACATATACCAGCCTAACGCGTACAAATCACATCTGCCACTTCTGGAAAACCTATAGGGACGGACTACCCTTCACTCAAAATATTTATATTCTCTTCCTCGTTTTAGAGGCGGAATTACCCGAATATGGGCCAAACCTGTGCGAGAGCCCAGAACCGGCTATTAAGTTCAGTGCGTAAAATCTAATGACCCGTCTGGAAAAAAACCTTTCCTTTAACCACTCTAGTACAGGCCAGGAGTTGAAAGAAAGGGATGGAGGGGAAAGGAGCGGAGTGAGGCGCAGAGACTTGGGTAGCGGCGGCGGGTCCCCCAGATCGCGGGCACCGCCCAGGCAAGGTCCTCCGCGCGTAGGGCCAGAAATGCGGGGTGACCTTCCGACGAAGAGAACTTGGAGCGGGTGTCGGGAGCGGGGGACCTCACCGCAGCCGCCCGCCCTCGGAGGTGCGCTCGTCCGCCCAGAGGCGAACACTGCGCCCGGATTCCATCCCGGGCTCGCCCCGGGCAGAACGCGGGATGTGCAATCTCCGCGCCGGGCCCAGCGCCGGGGCCTCGGCGCGCTGCCAACCGGACACACCCCCGCCGCCCCTCCGACAGCCCCCCACCATCCCGAGGAGCCAGGGCGGGCGTCGCTCACCTGCACCGCAAACCAGTCCGCCACCCCACGGGCACCGGAAGCCGCGGCAGGGCTGGCTCCGGCGAAGAGTACTCGGTCCTTGTCTGGGAGGCTCTGCGCCGCGAGCAGCAGAAGGAGGAGTCCGACGGGCGGCGGCGGAGGAGGCTGGGCGGCCGGGGAGGATGAGGAGGAGGAGGAGGAGGAGGAGGAGGAGGAGGAGAAAAAGGAGGAGGAGGACTAGAGACGCCCCGCTCAGGGCAGATCCACCCTCCTCCTGCCCGCTCTGCAGCAGCCGCCGCAGAGCACTTCCGGGGCAGGCCAGATGGGGCGGGACTTCCGCTCCCTTGGCGGCGCCGAGGGTGTCCGGGGGCCCGGGCTGGAGAACAATAGCTTGTGGGGGCGGGGGGTTGGGCGCGGGCTATCTGGCGTCCACCCTATGCGGGCTGCGGCCCGGCTGCGCTGCCTTTCGGGCGTCCCCACCCCCAGCTCCCTGTGCCCAACGAGATGAAATCACCTCCCGGGTGCCTGGGAGTGGCCGCAGACTCGTGGAGTTTCCCGGATCTCTGCGTCGGCGCCGCGACGTCTCTCTCTCTCTCTTATGGGGGCCAAGAGGGGGTTCTTGGAGAAAAGAGGGAAGACCGAAGGACGCCATCTTGCTTCTAGGGAGCAGCCCCTTCTCTCGGGGCGTGCTAGGATGGAGTCCTCTCCGTACGGTGGCCGGGGTTTGCCGAAGCGGAGCCAGCGCCGTGGCTGGTCGCGGGTCGAATCCTAGGAAATGGGTCAGCCAAGTGCCCGAGCGGGAGGGTCTCGGTGGCTGCCCCTGGGCCTCGTGTCTGCTGGTCCGTGGAGAGGTCGCCTGCTTGGTTGATAGACGCTAGAGCCTTTTATGAGGGGCTCGAGCCCCCTCCCCTCCAGGACACTGCAGGTGTGGTGCGGCGCTTAGATCAGCCTTGCGGCTCCACCCTTGGATTTGGTAGCCTGTTAGAAGTACTTCCACAGAGTCGGTTGCTTTGTTAAAATCCAGCCACAGGTTCAAAATAGGTCATTTGCTTAACATTTATTAGTAACTACAGAGCCTTATCTCTTTTTTTAAAACTGGTATTTGTTCTCTTATCTTTGCTCCCTGCCTCCAAACTGAGTACCAACTCAGTGATCGGCAGGACCCATTCAGTAGGTAGGCAGACATGAGAGCGTATAATTATGATTGGAAGTGTGGTCTATCAAGGTTTACGGAGCAAGAATAGGTGACTTGACTAACTCTGCAGTTCTATTTTAAAGACAAATGCGGGTTTCCCAGCTCAAAAATGGGGGATGGGATGCAAATCCAGATCCTAACAGAAAAGTCATGCAGCACAGGGACAAATAATGTGTTGAGAAATTCACTTCAGGCCTGAATTTCTGAAAAAGATGAGGCTGGATAAGCAGCCAGAAGACAAATCATGAGAACTGTATCTTCCCTACCATGGTGAGGCAATGACTAGAGTAATGACGGTGGATACTTGTACGAGCTGTGGGTGAGGGACAGGTTAGTTGGGAGGAGCACGGCCAGAAGAGTACTTGTAGACAAGAGATCAAGGATGAAAGGAGCATTATGTGAGTATCAGTGATCATGCAAAGATAGATTCCTAAAATATTCAGGAGGCCAAATCAACTGATTGTGGTAATTGATTGCTGGAGTCAGGTGCGGGGTAAGAGGAGGGGTGTGGCAATGATGCTGTTTTGGTTTCGGGGGAGGGTCAAGGTAGATTTTACCAAATGAGATAAGGGTGGCAACCAGATGGGGGAGGGGTGCAGCAAATGAGTGCCATTCTGGACCTGATGAGTTTGAAGCAGCAGTGGTGTGGTCAAATGGCTGTTGCAATATGGATCTAGAGCTCTGGGGAGGATCTAGGCTGAATTTAGAAAAACCCCAGGTATGTATTATTACCACATCCAGGCAGACGGCAGTCTCACTTCATTGAGCAGTTTCAAAACCGCTTCTCCTTTCTTCCTATGTTTTCTTGGGAAAATTGCTGAAATGTTACACTGAAAAAACCCCCCATGTGATGATTTCTGCACATCTATAGACTTAATACCCAAATGCTTAATGGTCTGAGGATCATAAAGGTTAGGCTTACAGGGAACTGAATATGACAGTGGTAACAGTATAACATCAGAAACTTGTAAAATGAAATGTTATTTTAATGAAAAGATATTTTAAATTTGATCATTGACATTGGACAGGTTAGTTAAGCTGGCCACAGATGAAGGATTGAGGATGGCAGATTGTGCAAATAACTGCTGAATGGAGAACTAGAAGGAGGATGACTTTAGGAATGAGCAATGGGTACCCAACGGAAGACAACTTTAAATTCATTAGCCTGTCTCAGCTGTCGTGGTTGTTCACAGCTGGGCTAGCCTGTCTTAAAGCCCTCAGAAATAGTATGGATCATTTTGAGCAGAGGCTTCAGAAAACCACAAATAGCAAAAGCCCTATAAATAATAGCTACAGTGTCAAAGATTATTAGGTTTTATTTTATATTCCTATAGAGCAGCATTTTAAACAAAAAATGAGGAGCTCTCACTTTCAGTTCTTAGATTATTTAAGTACATTATTCTTAATTTTCCTAGAGTAGAAATATACAGGGTGTCCCCCCAAAATATATACATACCTTAGGAGCTGATAGCTCGATTTTGAAAATGAAATGTATTTTTATAAACCCTGCCTTTATAATTATTCAAATTGTGTGTATACATTTTTTGGGACACCCTATATTTAGGTATATTAATAAACCTAGATGATCTTGAGCTTGAGTTCCTTTTATGTTTGTTGTGTTTTTTTAAAATATATTTTTATTGATTTCAGAGAGGAAAGGAGAGGGGGAGAGAGAGAGAAACATCAATGATGAGAGAGAATAATTGATTGGTTGCCTTCTGCCCGCCCTCTACTGGGGATTGAGCCCACAACCAGGGCATATGCTCTTGACCGGAGTCAAACCTTTCATTCCACAGGCCAATGCTCTATCCACTGAGCCAAACTGGCTAGGGCCCTTTTACGTTTTGTTCATTGTATGATCTTAGAAAAGTCACTTAACTCTTTATGACCTTTCTTTTTTTATCCTCACCTGAGAATATGTTTTTAGTGATTTTAGAGGGAGAGGAAGGGGGAGAGAGATAGAAACATTAATGATGACAAAGAATCATTGATCGCCTGCATCCCGCATGCCCCCCATCAGGGATTGAGTTCGATACCCAGGCATGTGCCACCGGAAAATGAACCATGACCTCCTCATTCATAGGGCAACACTCAACCACTAAGCTACCGTGGCCTGGTCAGTTCAATATTTTTAAGGGTTCTTTGATACATTTTGGCAAAGTCTAGGAAAATATGCCTTTGGTCAGCATCTGTTTCTATGAAAATTGGTACCCTTTTATTTTTGTCCAGTTTTATAAGTTGCATTATTTTTCCACATACCTAGCATCAATTTCTAGTGGCTCCTGTATTATTGTGTGTGTGTCTGTGTGCACACACACAGAATACCTTCATATCTTTTTTTAAAAAAATATATTTTATTGATTTTTTACAGAGAGGAAGAGAGAGGAATAGAGAGTTAGAAACATCCATGAGAGAGAGACATCCATCAGCTGCCTCCTGCACGCCCCCTACTGGGGATGTGCCCGCAACCAAGGTACATGCCCTTGACCGGAATCGAACCTGGAACCCTTCAGTCCGCAGGCCGACGCTCTATCCACTGAGCCAAACCGGTTAGGGCGATACCTTCATATCTTCATGCTGAATGCTAATTTAGTGTTTAATATACTTCATTAAATTAATTCCATCATAAATGGATTGATTTGTCCTGGGAAAGCATAAAGGTAGGGATAGATCAGACAGAAGGTATTTATAAAGTCAGGAAGGCCCTAGCCAGTTTGGCTCTGTGGGTAGAGCGTCAGCCTGCAGACTGAAGGGTCCCGGGTTAGATTCCAGTCAAGGGCTTGTACCTTGGTTGTAGGCTCAATCCCCGGCCCTGGTTGGGGAGTGCCTGAAGAGCCAACCAATCGATATATATCTCACATAGGTGCTTCTCTCTCCTTCTCATACTCTCTAAAGATCAATGGAAAAATATCCTCAATGAGGATTAACCAAAAAATAAATAGAGTCAGGAGGGATCTGGTAAGTAAATAGATTAGATCTGAGAAGCCAGAAGGAGGAATTAGTTAAGGAAAGAGAATTAAATTCATATTTATTGAATATTTACTATATTTCAGACTTTGTACCAGGCACCTTACAAAATAAGGAATATCTGGCTAAATTCTATAAATCGAGGTAGTTTAAATCTTTGCTCGGAGTCAGAAAAATAGTATTAACAAGCAGGACACTTGAACAAATTATATTCCTGACTTTTTTTGTTTTCAGAGAAAGGAAGGGAGAGGGAGGGATAGAAACATCAATGATGAGAGACAATCATTGCTCAGCTGCCTCCTGCAGGCCCTTTACTGGACCAAGCCCAAAACCCAGGCATGTGCCCTCACCTGGAATTGAACTGTGACTTCCTGGTTCATTGGTCGATGCTCAACTACTGAGCCATACTGCCCAGGCTACTCCCTGTCTTAAAATACTTACACTGTATAGTTTACTATAAGAATTAAAAATTACATGAGCTGGTGCATGTTAACTAATATAATCAAACCTCCAACTTTTGAACCATACCCATCCCTTCATTTTTTTGAAGGGAAGGCCATCATTCAGTCTATTTTGGATCTCAACTCCTGTCTACTTGAGAACCTTGCTCCATTATTTTCTTTCTATTGTTTCTTCAACCTCTCAGAGTACTGGTTCCTTGCCATTAGCATGCTCAGTTGTTTAAAATGTTCCCCTCATACATATTCTTCCTCTAGGTTCTGCCCAAATTTTCCTTCCTTTTATTAAAGAAAAAAATTTGAGAGAATTTTCTGTGCTTGACATCTCTACTTTGTCATCTCCAAGTTACTTCTCAATCATTTTGTAATCAGGCTTACATTCCCAACACTGCTGTGAAACTAGTCTCAATAAACTCACCAATGTCATCCCTATTATATGATGTCTTAATTTTAACAGCATTTTAACTGTTGACCATTACTTCCTTTTTGAAACATTTTTTACCTTCTTTAATAACACAACTCACTGTTTCCTTTCTGGCCACTCATCATTGTCCTTTGGACACTTCTGTTTTTACTTAAATATTTCCATTTCAAGGAATTCTAAGGCTCTTGTCACTCTAGTGTAATCTATACTTTCTTCTTGGATGATTTCATCTATGCTCATGATACATTGGTGACTTCTAGCCATGAGCTGACTCCTAAGCGTGAAAACGATATATTCAATTCCCTGGCTGGTATCTCTTAGGTGTTTTATAGGCATCCAACTCAAACACTGCATGTCCAAACTGAACTATTGCCATCATACATTAAATGCCCATGAAATCTAAATGTTTATTTTGAATTTCTATCTTTTTCCTCAATATCCACTCAATCATCAGGCTGTTAAAACTTCCTCCTTAGTGTGTTTCGGAATCATCCATCCCACTCCATTTCTACTACTACTACTTCCCTAATTCAAGTTATTATTTATTACCTGCTTACGGTTACTACAGTAAAGATAGATCTCCAGTGGGCTCAGCCTTTTCCTCCTCTAAATCCAACATTCATACTAAAACCGTCATGATCTTTCTGGAAGGCAGATAGGATCATATATCTTCTCTGCCTAAACTCTTTGAATACTTCCATTAATCTCAAGATAGTCGATATTCCTACAATCTAATTTCTGTTTCTTTCTGTAGTTTCATCTCTCGTCACTTATTGTTTCCCTCACTAAACACACACACACACACCCCTGGCTCCAAAAATATAGGTGCCTGCTTTTGTACATATTGCAGTCCAAAAAATGAAAGTTAAATGAGTAAAAGTTAGGTTTTAAAGATTATAAAGATATAAAAATTCTAAAATTCCCAATTGTATAAAAGTTTTTTTTTTCCTTTTTACCCCCTTTTTTGTTTATCTTTTTTTGTTTTTTGTTTGTTTGTTTTTAAGTTTCAGTTTTGCCTGGCTGGTGTTGCCCAGTAGTTGAGTATCAACCCATGAACCAGGAGGTCATGGTTCAATTCCCAGTCAGGGCACATGCCTGGGTTGCGGGCTTGATTCCCAATAAGGGGTGTGCAGGAGGCATCTGATTTATGATTCTCATCATTGATGTTTCTATCTCTGTCTTCCTCTCCCTGTCTTTGAAATCAATAAAAATATACTTAAAACAGTTTTAGTTTTTAATCCCTGCCATGTGCATACATATATATTTAAAACATAGATTAAACATAAAATATCATAAATTAATTTCTTTACTCACATTATGATCTCATTTGTGGTGACATTTAATAGACAAAATTTATTTTCACATTGGAAAGAAGTTGGTAATGTAGATTTTGCAGTATTGGTGCCATTTCTGTTACTGTCTTATAAACTTTGAAAAATTATTGAAAATTTTGAATTCCAGCTTTCTGTTGATAACAGATTCCTTAGTAAGTTGCATCCCTATTTTCATTTATCCTATGTTCTTTCTGTGTTTAAATCATCGGAATATTTATGGATGTAATTATCAATTGATAATTTTAATGACCTTTCCATCTCTTTTGTCACTGTATTTTATGTCTTAGACACAATTGTCTAGTATTTCCCAAATGTTCTTTAATGTAGTTCTTTTCCTTTACATATTCTTAGTCAATTTCAAGTCCAATAAGCATCTGATTTAGGCTAAAGATTCACAACTTTAGGCCAACCTAATGATTTTTTTTTTTTTGGCCTTTGTCTCAATTATACTGTTGTTAGCAGCACTTTAATTTTCTCATTAAGTTTTGTAAAATATTAAGTTCAAATGCAGAAAATTATTTAAATAATTGTACAAATAATGTTGTGCAAAGGTGGCATTACTCTGAAGTTAGACTATTAATTGATAATTACTACTATGTAATAACAGCTTCACTTTTTATCAGTGGATGTGTTGTGATCCCAGTTCAGCCTAGAAAAAGTAGAGGGTGGGGAAGGAGGAAATTAATGTGTAAAGTCCAATGCCACCTCTCTGTGCTCTTATTCCTGCTGTTTTTTCTGCCTGGAGGAAAATCTCACACTCCTCCCCCTTCAACCTCCTACTTCCCCTTCATTCATCTTTTTATCACTTCATCCAGGAAGCTTCTCCTCAACTTCCCATAGGTGGTAGGTGACAGAAGCCTGAGCTCCCTTTGTGCTCTGTACTTTCCTTGGCACATATCACCCTTTATTGGGATTGTAAGAAAGACAATTCTTAGGAAGGCAAGAATTAGATCTATTTTGTGTACTGTACTGTACTGGCCCTATATTAGATCAATATTATTTTTAAATGAATGAATCATGGCAAAAAAGTTATGAGGGAAAGTGCCCTCTATGTTAATCAAGATAAGATAGGTTATAATGCAGGAACAGAAAGCAGAAAATCTCAGTGGCTTAACATCACAAAAGTTTATTGCTTGCTTATGATACACTAGAGGCCTGGTGCATGAAAATTCATGCACTGGAGGGGGCGTCCCTCAGCCCGGCCTGCCTCCTCTCACAGTCCGGGAGCCCTCAGGGGCGGGAGATGACCCGGCGATCAGGGGAAGGCGATGCCCCCATCACACCTCTGCTGCTGCCACTGCCAGCAGCGTAAGCCTCAGCTGGCCCTGGTTACCTGAGCCTCGGGCGGCCCTGGGCAGCTGGGCAGCCGCCATCCAAGGCTTGCCTGCGCCTTGGGCCAGCCCTAGGTGACTGGGCAGCCACCATCCGAGGCTTGTCTGCGCCTCGGGCCAGCCCTAGGTGACTGGGCAGCCGACATCCCAGGCTTGCCTGCACCTTGAGCCAGCCCTATGTTGCTGGGCAGCCGCCATCCAAGGCTTGCCTGCATCTCGGGTGGCCCTGGGCAGCTGGGCGGCTGAGGGTGGGTCTGGCCGCACTGAGCGCCTAAAAGGACTGTGGGACTCAGGTGGCAGGCGCAAGGAGCGGCTGGACCCGCCTGAGGGCTGAAAGGACTGGGGGACTCTGGCAGGGCTGAGGGGAATGGGTGCTGCCATCTTGTGGCTATGGGTGCCGCCATCTTTGTGATGGTGTGATGGTCAATTTGCATATTCCCTCTTTATTAGATAGGATTTGCCAGTTTGCTGGGATTTTCTCCTCACTGTCACTTAGGAACTCACCTGTTGGAGGCACCAAGTGACAAGTGTTTCCACAATCACTGCAGGCACTGAGAACCTGGCAAATCTTTCACTTGCTGTTAAAGTGACATACTTTTGCTCTTCATTTATTGACAGAGCAAGTTATATAGTCGTGCCTGTTCAAAGAGGTAACCCCCCACATGCCCAGAAGGAGAGGAAAACATGAACATTTATATATAACCCAAAGATACCATACTCTCTGTCTTAGTCAAGACTCTTTTAGTTGCATGTGACATAAATCCAGCTCAATCTAGTTTAGGAGATAAGGGAATAATACGATCATGGAGCTGAAAGAGATTAAACCACTCAAAATGCAGGAGTGGCTCTGAGTTGTCATATTTGTAACCAAGACTCTTCCAGATTTTTCTCTGATTCTGTAGGTTAGCTCTAGCCTCTTCCAGTTCAGAATGGAAGCTATCATATGGTCACTGGTATCTTCCAATCTTTACTTCTGAAGGCTGCCACCACAAAAGAGAGGGCCAAGTGTTTTTTCTAGATTCCTTTAGAACATCCTTAGGCCTTTCTATAGTCTTGTGGGTGTGATGTGTCCACTCTTGAACCAGCCACCTGTGAGCAGGAGTCACAGAGCACAAACATGGTGCCTGCCACCCACTCCTCAAGAATTGGGGGCTGTGGTGGTTAATTTTATGTGTCAACTTGGCTACACTGTAGTACTCAGCTATTTAATTAAACTCTAGGTGTTGTTACTGTGAAGGCATTTTGTAGATGTGTTTAACATCTACAATCAGTGGATTTTAAGTAAAAGAGATTACTCTTGATAATGTGGGTTGAATTTGAAGGCTTTACGAACAAAAACAAAGATTTCCTGGAAAAGAGAAAATTGTGTTTCAAGTCTGCAGTGGCAACTTCTGCTGAGTTCCTAGCCTGCCCAATGAATATATGGATTTGGGGCTTGTCAGCACCCACAATCACGTGAGCCAATTCATTAAAATAAATTTCTCTCTATATAATTGGTTCTGTTCCTCTGGAGAACCCTGACTGATATAGGGACCATTTCAGGATATGATAGAATCACTGGACTGGGAGCCAGACAGCTATCTCAACAGTATATCAGTGACAGGAAGAAAGAAGATACATAGGGAGTGGGGAAGAAAAAAAGGGAGGAGGAATAATGAAAAATATATACGGTAAAGAATATTAGAATGTGGCTAAGCATTGACTCACATATGACTATCCTTTAGTTACCTAACCTTGTCTGAATGCATAATAAGTGATCATGTAATCATATTCAAATTATCCCTTTCTAATTCAGATTAATTTATTCCTTCATTTTGAACTTTTGCCAGTAGCTGGTAAGTTTCTATAATTCATGTCTTAGCATGTTCTATTTTTCTTATCTATTTTCTAAATAAATGTATTTGTTTTCTTGTGCTGCTGTAACAATTACCACAAATTTAGTGACTTGAAGCAGACAAATTTATTATTTTACAGTTCTGAAGCTCAGAAGTCTCACGTGGATTGTTGGCAGGCCTGTGTTCCTACTAAAGACTTTAGGGGAGAATTCTGTTCTTTGCTTTTTCCAGCATAGAGAGGCCACTCACATTCTTTGGCTCATGGTTCTCTTTGATCTTCAAAGTCAGCAATTGTATCACTCCAACCTCTGATTTGTCACCACATCTCCTCTTTGACTCTGCCCCTCTTGCCTCCCTCTTTTAAGAATTTTTATGATTACACTGGGTTTATGAGAAAATCTAGGATAATTTCTTGATTTAAATATTCTTAACTTAATCACATCTACCAAGTTTTTTTTGCCATATGAAATAACATATTCACAGGTTCCAAAATTTTAGGACATGAACATCTTTGGGTGTGGGCAGTATTCAGCCTACCACAATAAATCATTATCAAACTGATACACATACTGTAAATAAAAAAATAAAATAATATTGAAATCCCTTTTTAGCTTTTACACCTGTTTTTTCCAGTATTTATCTTCATGTTTCTCAATAATGGGCTCACACCGTCATTTCTTATTTATCAGCTGTAAACATTATCTGTTGACTTGCAGTTTGATAGATAATGCTTTGGCTCTGTTATAAACAACCCCCTGAACTTTTTCCTTCCTTCCAATTTGGTAACATCATTATTCTTAATAAACCAATAATGAATGTTTATATCATTATGATGATGTAAATATTGTTCATTATAGAGCCAAACAGAGAACTATGGTTACATTTCCTTTTTTTAACACTTGTTTGTCTTTGTATACCTGCCTTGTTTTGCTTATATAATTTGCTATCAAGGTGCTCTTGGACTTTCAGATTATATTTTAATCTTTTTTTACAGTTTACATTCAATATTATCTTGTATTAGTTTCAGGTGTAGAACACAGTGGTTAGACAATCATATTTGTTACAGTGTTCCCCTGATATTTTCAGTACCCACAGGTTATCCTATATAATTAAAGGTTAATGTGCAAATCCACCAAACACCGGAACCACTGGTTGCTATGACGTGCACTGATCACCAGGGGCAGACGCTCAATGCAGGATCTGCCCCCTGGTGGTCAGTGCATTCCTATAGGGGGAACACCACTCAGCCAGAAGCCCTGAGCCAGGCTCACAGCTGGCAAGCGCAGCGGCAATGGCAGGAGTCTCTCCCGCCTCCGTGGCAGCACTAAGGATATCCAAATGCCGCTTAGGCCCATCAGACATCCTCCGCAGGCTCCCAGGCTGCAAGAGGGCACAGGCCAGGCTGAGGGACCCCCCTCCACTGAGTGCACAAATTTTGTGCACTGGGTCTCTAGTAATTAATATTATGTTATTAATGACTATATTTCCTGTACCGTACTTTACATCCCCATGACTATTTTCTAACAACTAATCTGGAGTTCCCGATACCGTCACCTTTTTCATCTAGTCCCCCAAACCACCTCAACTCTAGCAAACATCAGTCAGTCTGTTCTCTGTGAGTCTGTTTATTAAGGGAATTTTACATACAAGGCAGATCTTAGGTGACTGCAAGATAAAATGGGTCCCCGTGCCAGAGAATTGTATAGGGTAAAGGGTATGTGTATACCATCAGGTACAGAAATTACTTTACCTGTTTGACCAGGTCAGGACAATAATCTGTTGTAGGAATCAGCATTTAGCAGGAAGCAAGAGAGGAGTGCTGATTAATGTCAGAATGGGCATCAGTTACGACCAGATAGTCTCTAAGTGGGGTTTGCAGAAAGCAACCTCTGTTCTGGCCCAGGTCCAACTTGCTAGACAGACAGTGGTTACATCATGGAACAGTTTCTTCTCCAATGAAACTTGGAATTTTACAGGGTAAGTATTCAGAATCTATACTTAGAACAACCATAGCTGAAATGTGAAGGAGAATATTCCAGAAAAGAGAGAGCCATAGAGGGGGCTCCCAGTTTATGAGTATAAACTCTGCCTGAACACCTGGCTGACCCATGCACTGTGTGTGCTCCGGGAAGAATCTAAATGGCCTAAAGACTAAAAGAACAGAACACAATATTCAGCTGCTGCCAAACATAAAGGAAACAGAGTTTTGAGTTTGAGTTCCGCTAAGTTAACTGCTAAAACAAAGTCAATATTCTTGAGAAGAAAATAACAGAGTTCAGAGTCTACAATGTATCATTCACCATGTCTAGTACACATTCCAAAATTACAGGACATGTGAAGAAACAAAAAAATATTCAAAGGAAAAGATAATCAATAGAGACCAACCTGAGGATACCTTATAATTAGCAGACAAGGATTTTAAGGCAGATACTGTAACTATACTCAAAAACGTAAAAGAAAATATAATTTTAATGAATTAACATGTAGAAAATCTAGGTAAACAAATGGGAATTAAAAAAGAAAAATTGAAATTCTAGAACTAGATATTAAAATATCTGATATGAGAGATTGACTAGATAGGCTTAACTGCAGATTGAAAATAATAGAAGAAAGAATCAGTACCTTTTAAGTTAGGTTGATCGAAATTATTCAATCTGAAAAAACAAAAAAACAAAAGAAACCCTGGGGAAAAAATGAGCAAAGCCCCAGTGACTTGTTGAACAATATAAAGAAGTCTAACAGTATGTATAATTGAAATCCCATGGGGGGTGGGCGGGGGGGGGGGGGGAAGGGGGAGAGAGAGAGAGAGAGACCAAAATTTGAAGAATCAATGGCCAAAGTGTTTTCAAACTTGGTAAATTTGATAGATAATGATTTGGCTTTGTTATTTGGCAAACCACACCCAGGCATATCATAATCAAACTCTGAAATCCAAAATTAAAGAGAAATTCTTTAGAGCAGCCAGAGAAAAACAGCACATTATAAATGGCAACAGTGACACATAATGACAATAGACTTTTACCAGAAGCCAGAAGGCAATTAATTGAATGGCATAAATTGCTGAAAGGAAAAAAACACAAACACTAGAGTTTTACATCTCCATAGAAAAATGCCCTTTAATGATTAAGAAGTACAAATTGGCAGTTACAAAATAGTCATGGGGCATAGGAAATATAATCAACCAGAGGCCTGGTGCATGAAATTCATGCATGGGTAGGGTCCCTAGGCCTGGCTGGTGATCGGGGCCTTCCCCTGGCTGCTGGCTGGGGCCTTTCTTTGTTCTGCGCCACCCCCTGGTGGTCAGCGCACGTCGTAGCAAGTGGTCAAACTCCTGGTTGGTCGAACTCCTGAGGGGATAATTTGCATATTAGCTCTTTATTTATATAGGATAATATGTATGGTGCCAGGAAGGTGCTAGGCTTAACTGGGATGATCATTTCATAGGTTATATAAATGTATAATCACTATGTTGTACACCTAAAACAAATATAATATTGTAATTTAAATTTTTTTAATGTTTTACAGAATGAAAGAAAAATACCCTAAAAAATATGAAATAAAGGTATTTTAATATAAATGAAAATGAAGAGAATTCGTTGTCAGTAGACTAACACTACAAAAAAACACTGAAGAAATATTTAGAAACTAGAGGCCCACGGCACAAATTCATGCACAGGTGGGGTCCCTTGGCCTGACCTGCGATCGGGGCCCATCTCGCCCAGTCCTGATCAGGCTGATCGGGGCCAATGGGGGCCGGCCAACTGGGGTGAGGGACCATGGGAGGTTTGGCTGTGGGAGCACATTGACCACCAGGAGGCAACTTCTGAGTTGAGTGTCTGCCCCCTGCTGGTCAGTGCACATCATAGCAACCGGTCATTCAGTCGTCCGGTTGAAAGGGTCACTTAGGCTTTTATATATACGTATAGATGTGTGCCAAATAGCATCCTCCATGTTTTATGTAGTGGTTTGGGTTTCCCAGCAAGCCAAGCCTGGAACAAAGTTTCAAGTGAAGTAGTTTATTTGTTAGATGTTACAGGCTGAATTGTGTCCTTACCCCCTCCCCGCCCCCCCGCAAATTTATATGTTAAAGTCCTAATACCCTCAGAATCCTATCTAATAAGAGTAATATGCAAATTAACCATCACTCTGCCACGCCCACAAGCCACACCCACCAGCCAATCAGGAGCAAATATGCAAATAAACCCAACCAAGATGGCTACCACCACAGGGAGCAAGAGGGAGGCATGGGTTTCCCTGGCAATGGAGGAAGCCAAGCTTTCCGCCTGCCCTTGCCGGCCTAGGCCTCCACTCAAGGCTACAAAGTTTCAATCATAGAAGATACATAAAAACAAACAGAAATAGTGGCAGCCATGGAGCTGGAAAGAGCAGGAGGCTAGGGTTGCCCCCGGTGATGGAGGAAGCCAAGCTTTCCGCACACCCTGGCCTGCCTTGGCCTCTGCTTAAGGCTACAAAGTTTCAATTATAGAAGATACATAAATCCGAATAGAAATGGCTGCCGCCAGGGAGCAAGCAGAAGGCTTGGCTCCACTCCAGGCTACAAAGTTTCAATTGTAGAAGATAAATAAACCCCAGATACCAGGGCCTCCGCTTGGGTCGCCAGGGGGCATGGCCGGCCTGCGAACCACCACAGGCCCCTCACCCAGGCCGCCCCACGCCCCAAGGGAACCCCCACCCTGATCCGGCACACCCTTCAGGGCAAACCAACTAGCCCCCACCCGTGCACCAGGCCTCTATCCTATCTAATAAAAGAGTAATATGCAGATTGACCATCACTCCAACACACAAGATGGCTGCCCCCATGTGGTCAAAGATCCTGCCCCCATGTGGACATAAGATGGCCACCACAAGATGGCCAGCAGGGGAGGGCAGTTGGGAGGGACCAGGCCTGCAAGGGAGAGCAGTTGTGGGCAATCAGGCCAGCAGGGGAGGGCAGTTGGGAGGGACCAGGTCTCCAAGGGAGGGCAGTTGTGGGCAATCAGGCCAGCAGGGGAGGGCAGTTGGGAGGGACCAGGTCTCCAAGGGAGGGCAGTTGTGGGCAATCAGGCCAGCAGGGGAGGGCAGTTAGGGGTGACCAAGCTGACAGAAGAGGGAAGTTGGGGCGACCAGGCCTGCAGGGGAGGGCAGTTAGGGGCAAACAGGCTGGCAGGGGAGCAGTTAGGCATCAATCAGGCTGGCAGGGGAGTGGTTATGGGGTGATCAGGCTGGCAGGCAGAAGCGGTTAGGGGCAATCAGGAAGGCAGGCAGTTGGGAGCCAGCAGTCCTGGATTGTTAGAGGGATGTCTGACTGCCCATTTAGGCCCGATCCCACCATCCCTCGAGGGGTCCCAGATTGGAGAGGGTGCAGGCTGGGCTGAGGGACACTCCCCCCCCCCCCCGTGCACGAATTTCGTGCACCAGGCCTCTAGTGTAACTATATTTGGAGGTAAGGTCTTTAAAGAGGTGATTCAGTTAAATGAGGGCTTTAGGGTGGGCCCTAATCTAATATGACTGATATCCTTATAAGAAGCAGAAATTTGGCTACACACAGAGACACCAAAATTATGCGTGCACAGAGATGACAATGTGAGGACACAACAAGAAGGCAGCCATATGCAAGCCAAGAAGACAGGCCTCGGAATTAAACAGCTTGATCTCAAGATATCTAGTTTCCAGAACTGTGAGAAAAGTTCCTGTTGTTTAAGCCACCCAGATTGTTGTATTTTGTTATGGCAGCCCTAGAAAACTAGAACAGTGGGTGATCCCAGGAAACATAGTAATGACAAGGAGAAAATTCTGAGATGTCCTAAATTAAAATTAGAGTGGCCAGAGGGTGAGAGAAAGAGTTAGCCTGTTAATAGCTGTGGGCCAACTCTGACAAGTCATATATGTATGTGTGTATATATATATATATATATATATATATATATATATATATATATATACATCTGTTGGAATTTAGGATTAATTTCCAGGTGGTTATGTCTGCGATTACCCAAAAGAGAGAATAGCCAGGCCCCTGGAAACCCCAGGAGCTCCACATCTTCACACACGAGCTTAGCTCATTGTGCTGCAGACTCTGCTTCAGAACTAGCCCTGCTTCACCTTCTCCCACCCCCAACAGCTAATGTAAATTCCTTCAGAATGACTTGGTGCATAAAAGTGCTTGCAAAACTCTTGGATGTTGGACATGTCTTTTCTACCTAGCCAAACTGCTGGTGGTTTAGACTCCATGACCCAGGACCGGTGTTTTTTGTTTTTGTTTTTGTTTTGCTAGCAATGACCTAACCCTTACTTTTAAAAAGACTTTCAGTCCAGCAAGTTAAAATTTTTTGTTTAACAGTAGGGAAGTAGGGAGAGAAGAAAGGGAAAGAAAGGCAGCCAATGCAAGTGTTAATTAAGCTCTGTAAACAGCCAAAGTGGGCACTCCTGTAAAGGCCTGAGAGGATATTTCTAAAGATCATAGTAATTAAGAGGACAAGCTTTGGAGTCTGGCAGATATGGGTTCAATCTTACTGGCTATTTATCTGTAAAATAGGAGTAATATTATAACTTAATGAGAATAAAATAACAGTCTATGTAAAACCCTTAGCCAGTATTTGAAACATTTTAAGTGCTCAATAAGTACCATTATTTTATCATTTAATTTTATGACAACTCCGAGATCATGTAAATGATAATTTCTTTAAAAATATCTCCAGTGCCCTAACAGGTTTGGCTCAGTGGATAGAGCGTTGGCCTGCGGATTGAAGGGTCCCAGGTTCGATTCCGGTCAAGGGCATATACCTTGGTTGTGGGCACATCCCTAGTAGGGGGTGTGCAGGAGGCAGCTGATCGATGTTTCTAACTCTATCCCACTCCCTCCCTCCCTGTAAAAAATCAATAAAATATATTTTAAAAAATATCTCCAGTGATTAAAATGATAACATTTAAGTTATGTTTGATTGACTATGATGTTAACTATGTTATTATGGTTTACAGTATTTAATACAGTGTCTTTATAAATACTTAAAATACTAAACACATAGTATATATTCAGTAATAATTCATTTATATACACAAATTTTCACATTGATGGGGCAAGCTGTACTGAAATTATATTCCTTTGTGTTTGGAACCTCCTGTTTCTATAATCACATAGATATTTTACTAGTGACAAATGTCAGGTGTTATCTGTCTCTAAATCCCAAGGTTTGGAAAGGGGATTTTAGTGAGTCATCGTCTTATGTCTTGTGGTGATATGTGACCTTTTCATCTGCCTACCGCCTCCAAGCAGAGCTTCCTGAAATAAGGCTGCAGTTCCCTAAATGCTGACTGGTCGCAGTAGCTTTGTTACTGATGTAGATGCTGCCACCCAGATTCCTGAAATTACCCTTGGTAGGCATCATAGGGCCTCCTGGCAAACAGGAGGGTATTTTGTTACAGAGATGTCAGGTGCTTTAGTAAATTACCTTTAATTATGGAAAACAAAAAAGCTCATAACAATTAATGATCAAAATGGATTATCCTTTTATTTTCAGTAATTAAGAGAAATAAAAATTTAAATATAGAAGTTTTAGCCTCACATTTTAAAAAACAATGTTCAGATCATATAACTGAGACTTGAAAGACCCAATTTACTTTTAAAAAATGTATTATTTAAGAGAATGTTGAAAACATATTTTTAATAGTTTTATTTTTATTAAAAGCATGATAAACATAAACAGTATGAGAAGTTGGGAGATTTAAAAAAATGAATTGTACTCTCAATAATATATTTTTTAAAAAATGAATTGATTAAAATATTCACTTACAAGAGATCAAGATGGCAGTGGAATAGGTGGTAGCTACACTCACCTCCTCCCAAGACCAAACTGGAATTACAACCAAATTATAGAATAATCATCCTGAGTAACTAACTGAAGACTAGCTGAAGAGAGGTCTTATAGCCAAGGATTTACAGAAGAAGCCATATCAAGACTGGTAGGAAGAACAGAGTCATACTGGCCCTGCTTTCATGGGCAGTGGCTGAAGTCCTGGAGCAATATTTCAGCTAAGGGCATTCCCCTTGAGAAGCATGGGGTCTAGACTCTAAGCCGGGCTCCCAGTCCAGAGCACCAGAGCCAGGAAGAGCTGCCCACATAACATCTGGCTGTGAAAATTAGTGGTTCTGTTCATCAGGGAGAGATGAGAGTCCACTAGAGACACAGGTGCCCTCTTAAAAGGCTGACACACAAAATTTCATTCACAGCCACTCACCTTGGGCTCCTGCAAAGGAGGAGTGGAACAGACTAGAGTTGCATGAGGAGAGTCTGGAGCTTTTGTTTCTGGCAAGAGAGCTGAAGGGACAGGCACCAGGATCCCTGTGCTGAATCATTTTTCTATACCTCAGATGCCATCTTTCTTGGGTGGAACACTCCCCTATGTGTAGTATCTGCCTGGGGGCCACAACACCATCTTCCCAGAAGCCTGACCAGCACTCCCCCTTCCGGGACAACCACTTGCCCCAACCTGGTGACTCATTGTGAACCTACCTCAAGCAATATGAGTACTGCCAGAGGCTCTTTCAGTGACTGAGCCTAAGAGCAGCCAGTAGGTGAAGGCCAGCAGAGGTGGATCTCTGAGTGCCTTGAGACTTTTACTGACCTTCCCTGAGCCTGGTGCTGGTAAAAGCCAGTCTTGGTGTGTAGCTTCATCCTTCCCTCCTTCACACACTCAGACCCTGAAGAGGTAGCCACACACTCTGGATCACTTGTAGCTACAAACATGTTGCCTAGAGCCAGTCACAGACAGCATCTTACATTTGCCTGCACCAGATTCCTTCCCGAGAGACCCAGAACCAACACACCCAGTGGCCAGCATAGATAACATCAGAGCAGGATCTAATTAGCTTTACAAGCAAGATTTCTAAAGGGTGATATCAGGCACCAAACACAGCTGAGGTAAATTCTGCTTCAAGTGGTCAGCACCTGCACAGAAGCTCTCATGTGATGGTCAGGGTTGAGCCAAAGAGTCAGCCAACCTGAGGGTCAATCCATGCATAAAGAGGCCAATAGCAATCAAGACTCAGTAACAACAAGGTGGTGCATATGACCCACACAAGGGACATACATGGAGTACCTAACTCACGTGATCAAGGATCCCCCAGGACACCTATTACATAAGGCCATCACACAAAGACTTGGAGCCAAAATAGGGAGACAAAGAATCAGGCCCCAAATAAAATAACAAGATAAATATCCAGAAAAAGAGATAAATGACATGGAAGCAAGCAATTTATCAGATAAAGAGTTCAAAGTAATGGCTATAAGGATGCTCAACAGCATGAGAAAGGACATAGAAGCCATTAAAAAGGACCAATCAGAAATGAATGATGCAATATCTGAAGTGAAAAAATACACTGGGAAGAAGACACAGTAGGTTTGATGAAGCAGAGGGTCAAATCAGTGATTTGGAAAACAATATAGAAAAAACACCTGATCAGAGCAGCAAAAAGAAAAAAATTAAGTAGAATGAGGATAGTTAAAGGGACTTTTTGGACAACATGAAGCATAACAACATCTGCATTATAGGGGTACCAGTGGGAGAAGAGAGAGAGCAAGGGATTGAGAACCTATTTGAAGAAGTAATGACTGAAAACTTCCCTAATCTGGTGAAGGAAATAGACATACAAGTCCAAGAAGTGCAGAGAGTTCCAAACAAAATGAATCCAAAGATGTCCCCACCAAGACACATCATAATTAAAATGCCAAAGACCAGAGACAAAGAGAAAATCTAAAAAGCAGCAAGAGAAAAGCAGTTAATCACCTACAAGTGAGCTCCCATAAGACAGTCAGTAGGTTTCTTACAGAAACATTTCAGGCTGGAATTTAATGGTATGAAATAATTAAAGTGATGAAAAGCAAGGACCTGTAACCAAGACTACTTTACCCAGCAATGCTATTATTTAAAGTTGAAGCAGAAATAAAGAGCTTCCCAGACAAGAACAAGTTAAAAGAGTTTGTTTCCATCAAACCAATATTACAAGAAATGCTGAAGTTCCTACTTGAAGAAGAAGAAGAAAGGGAGGCGGAGGAGGAGGAGGAGGAAACAGAAGAACAAAGTTTAAAGAATAAAATGGCAATAAATATGTACCTACCAATAATCAATTTAAATGCAAACAGCTTAATGCTCCAATCAAAAGACATAGGGTAACTGAATGGATAAGAAAACAAGACCCATATATATGCTGTCTATAAGAGACCCACCTCAGAATGAAAGATATACACAGACTAAAAGTAAAGGAATGGAGAACAATATTTCATGTAAATGGAAATTTTAAAAAGCTGGAATAGTAATACTTATATCTGACAAAATAGATTTTAAAACAATGGCTATAATAAGAGACAAAGAGGAGCACTACATAATGATAAAGGGAACAATCCAATAAGAGACTATAACCCTAGTAAACATTTATGCACCCAATATAAAAGCATCTAAATATGTAAAGCAAATAGTGATGGACAAAAAGGGAGAGATTGACAATAAAATCATAGTAGGGGATTTTATTTTATTTTATTTTATTTTTTAAATATTTTATTGATTTTTTACAGAGAGGAAGGGAGAGGGATAGAGAATTAGAAACATCGATGAGAGAGAAACATCCATCAGCTGCCTCCTGCACACCTCCCACTGGGGATGTGCCCGCAACCAAGGTACGTGCCCTTGACCGGAATCGAACCTGGGACCTTTCAGTCCGCAGGCTGACGCTCTATCCACTGAGCCAAACCGGTTTCGGCCATAGTAGGGGATTTTAATACCCCATTGACATCAATGGGTAGATCTTCCAGACAGAAAATCAACAAGAAAACAGAGACCTTAAATTGCAGATTGGATATGATATATTTAATTAATATCTTCAGAGTATTTCTCCCCAAAGCAGCAAGTATATATTCTTTTCAAGTGCACATAGATCATTTTCTAGGATAGACCACATGTTAGGACACAAAACAATTCTCTATAAATTTAAGAAGATTGATATCATATCAAGCATCTCTTTTTATCATAATGGTATGAAACTAGAAATGAGTCCAGTAAAAAAAAACACCAAAAAACTGAAAAACACAAAAAGACATGGAGGCTAATTAACATGTTACTAATCAAAGAATGGGTTAACAATCAGATCAAGGATGAAATAAAAAGATACTTTGAAACAAATGAAAATGAGAACACAACAACCCAAATTCTATGGGACATAGCAAAACCAATCTTAAGAGGGAAATTCATAGCATTAACGGCCTATTTCAAGAAACAAAAAAAATCTCAAATAAACAATCTAACTTTACACTTAAAGCAACTTTAAAAAGAATGACAAACAAACTCCAAAGTGAATAGAAGGAAGGAAATAATAAAGATAGAGCAGGAAGAATGAAAAGGAATAGAGTCTAAAAAGACAATACTAAAGATCAAGGAAACCAAGAGCTGGTTCTTTGAAAAGATAAACAAAGTTGACAAATCTTTAACCAGACTCATCAATAAAGAAAGAGAGGACCCAAATAAATAAAATCAGAAATGAAAGAGGAGAAGTAACAACTGATTCCACAGATACAAATAATTGTAAGAAAATGTTATGAACAACTATATGCCAACAAATTCAACAATCTAGAAGGAATGGACAAATCCCTAGAAACATACAATCTTCCAAAACTAAATCAGGAAGAATCAGAGAACCTGAGTTGACACTAGGGAATTTGAAGCAGTAATAATAATAATAAAAAAACTCCCAACAAACGAAAGTCCTGGACTGGATGGCTTCACAGGTGAATTTTACCAATCATTCACAGAAGAAATAACACCTGTCCTTTTCAAACTATTCCAAAAAATTCAAGTGGAGGGAAAACTCCCAAGTTCATTTTATGAAACAGGCATTATCCTAATTCCAAGACCAGATAAAGACACTGAAAAGAACAAAAATTATAAACCAATATCCCTGATGAATATAGATGCTAAAATTCTCAACAAAATATTAGCAAATCAAATCTAGAAATACATTAAACAGATCTTACACCATAATCAAGGGATTTATTCCTGGGTTGCAAGGTTGGTACAATATCTACAAATCAATAAACCACATATACCACAAACAAAGTGAAGGATAAGAACCACATAATCATATCAATAGATGCAGAAAAAGCATTTGATAAAATCCAGTATTTATCCTATATAATAAAATTGTAATATGCAAATTGACCGAATGGCGGAACAACCTATTAGGCGCACTGACCACCAGGGGGCAGATGCTCAATGCAGGAGCTGCGCCCTGGTGGTCAGTGTGCTCCCACAGTGGGAGCGCTGCTCAGCCAGAAGCCAGGCCCAGGACTGGTGAGTGTAGTGGCGATGGCGGGAGCCTCTCTTGCCTCCCCCGCTTATGTGGCAGCCAGAGCTAAGCCATCATTCAGACATCCCCCGAGAGCTCCTGGACTGTGAGAGGCTGCAGGCCGGGCTGAGGGACCCCCCCTCCAAGTGCATGAATTTTGTGCACCGGGCCTCTATAATAAAAATGCTCAGCAAAGTGGGACTAGAGGGAACATACCTCAGTGTAATAAAGGCCAAATATGACAAACCAATAGCCAATGTCATACTGTATAGGCAAAAACTACAAACGTTTCTTTTTTGATCAGGAACAAGACAGTTTGTCCAATTTCACCACTTTTATTCAACACTAGAGGCCCAATGCACGAAATTCGTGCAAGGGGCTTGGTCCCTGCCGCCGCAGTGGCCGCCTCTGCTTCAGCCCCTGCTGCTGCGGCTTCGTCTGGAAGGACATCCAGTCTAATTAGCATATTATGCTTTTATTATTATATATAGTACTGGAAGTCCTAGCCACAGCAATCAGAAGAAAAGCATCCAAATGGGAAAGAAAGAAGTAAAACTGTCATTGTTTGCAGATGACATGATACTGTATGGAGAACCTTAAAGATTCCACCAAAACTCAGTTTACTAGAACTGAGTTCAGTAAATTAGAAGGGTACAACATAAGTATCCAGAAATCAGTTGCATTTTTATACACCAATAATAAACTATCAGAAAAGGAAACTAGGAAAAAAATCCCCATTCAGAAATGCTTCAAAAAGAATAAAATACATAGGAATAAATTGAACCAAGGATGTATAACTCATTTTAACTTAATTGCCTCTTTAAAGGCTCAGTCTACAATTGGTCACATTTTGAGGTACTGGACTAAGGATTCAGCATGAATTTCGGGGGACACAATTCAGTCCATAACAAGTGGTAATATGGAAGACTTACTTTTCCTAAATAATATATTCTACAGTGTTTCTGTAATGTTTCAATATTTTACAAGGAGCCTAGTTAATTTTATAACTTAGAAAAGCAATGCCAGAACAAAACAAATTCTTTGTGTTTATATGTAAAATGTAATTAGATTCTAGGCATAATTATAAACAAATTTTTCATTTACATGAATGTCTTCTGGGCATTTGAAAGTCATGAGGGATGCAGGACAATTCTTTGTTGGGAAGGATCAATCCAAGCATTACAGGACCCCTCTGCACAACTATTGCCAGTAGCACCCCTCCTCTGTCACTCTGGCAACCAAAAAATACCTCTACAGTTTCCCAAAACTCCATTGATCATCACACTTTAAAGTATCATTTTATAGTAATATGTGCAAATGCTTAAAATGTTTTCTTGTTTCGTTGTTTCCCCTTTTCTTTTAAAATAATAACAGAGGAAGAAGTCATGCTAATTACTTTCAGCTATGCCTGTGGGAAGTTTGGTTGTATCTGAGTCATGGCAGAGCTGCACGATAGCTAAAGTTGTCTAAGGCTAAATCTCTTTTGCTGAAGTTTATCCAAAGTGCAGGCATGATGCACTGAATATGTGCCAGGCACTGTCCTCAGTACTCTGCATATACACATTCATTTATCCTTTACAACCACCCTGCGATGTAGGCACTATTATTTGATAGGTGAAGATACAGGTACAGGAAAGTGAAGTGACTTCCAAGTAACGGAGCTGTGCTTCAAAGCAGACAACCTGGCCTCAGGGTTGCCATGCTTATCCACCGTGGGGTACTGGGTGACTGAGTTAAGCCCTGTACACACATTACAGCACGTGATGCTCTAGGAACAATGAGATTGCTACCATTGTAAGATGAAAACTAAGAGGCTCAGATCTCTTTTGGAAAGCCCCCAGCTTACATGCATACAGTTTACAAACATGTACAAAATAATGGCAAACTTAGCCAAAGTTATTCCCACAATCAAAATGTGGAGAACCAAAGAAATTATATGAATATGTTTTCTCTTCCGAATCTATTCATGTTAGTAGTCAGTCACTTCTTATTGAGTTTTCTGAGGTCCTGTGTGTTTTATTATGGGATAAGCTGTATTGTGAAGTGATTTATATGGATATTTGTTTTCCCCTGGAGTTAATGAAAAATAACTCAATTGGGCTAATAATAGTCCCAATTTTGTGAAGTGATGTTTCTCTTTTAAAACAGAAGCAATATTGTGACAAATCCAGTAAAAGGTTTTATTTTTATTGTGTTTTATTTTATTTTGTTATGAGAAGACAGTCCCAGAGATTTATAAAGAAAGCCAGTTTTCATGCTACTGAGATCATACCCCAAATTGCCAGTATCAGCTAAAGGAAAACCTTCCAAATGCTGTCAGAAAATGCTTAACAGGCAAATAGGAATGATCCATACACCTTTATCTTCCATTGGGGTTTAAAGTTGCTTATGAATAATTCATCAAGAAGTAAATTTCAGCTTTTGACATAATTGGAAAAAAAGGATAAACTTAATAAACTTTTTCTGATTTCTTCTTGTATGCCCACATACAGATAGTCTGGGGATCTTTTCTGATTTACTATTTTGAATTAAGCCCATTTGCTTTTTTCCAGATTGAGTTTCAGGATAAAGCCTACATAGTTGTTGTTGTTGTTGTTGTTCTTATTCTCCTCCTCCTCCTCCTCCTCCTCCTCCTCCTCCTCCTCCTCCTCCTCCTCCTTCTTCTTTTTCCTTTATTGATTAAGGTATTACATGTGTCCTTATCCCCCCATTTCCCCACTCCCCACTCATGCCCTCACCCCCCTGGTGTCTGTGTCTGTTGATTATGCTTACATGCATGCATACAAGTCCTTTGGATGATCTGTCCTCCTTACCCCCACCCTCCCCTACCTTCCCTCTGAAGTTTGAGCATCTGATCAATGTTCTCTGTCTCTGGATCTGTTTTTGTTCATCAGTTTATGTTGTTCTTTGTATTCCACAAATGAGTGAGATCATGTGATATTTATCTTTCTCTGACTGACTTATTTCACCTAGCATAATGCTCTCCAGGTCCATCCATGCTGTAGCAAATAGTAGGAGTTCCTTTCTTTTTATAGCAGCATAGTATTCCATTGTATAGATGTACCACAGTTTTTTAATCCACTCATCTGCTGATGGGAACTTAGGCTGTTTCCAAATCTTAGCTATTGTAAATTGTGCTGCTATGAACATAGGGGTGCATATATCCTTTCTGACTGGTGTTTCTAGTTTCTTGGGATATATTCCTACAAGTGGGATCACTGGGTCAAATGGGAGTTCCATTTTGAGTTTTTTGAGGAAACTCCATACTGTTCTCCACAGTGGCTGCACCAGTCTGCATTCCCACCAGCAGTGCACGAGGGTTCATAGTTCTTTTTCTTAGAAAACAATACTTTCCAATTATTTTCTTTTTCTTATTGTGATACAGTGCATCAACATAAAATTCTGAAAAAAAAACCCCAATTCCTCTAATCCTACCACATTAATACATTGAGAATACTTTTCCAGTTTTAATCTTCAAAATACATATTTTTAAACATAGTTTGTCTACATTACATTTTCACTTAAAATATACCATAATTATTAAATTTCAAGTGGATGCCCTGACTATGAACCTAACCGGAGACCACTTGGTTCATGGGTTGACACTCAACCACTGAGCCACATGGGCCAGGCTGTGCTGAAAGTGTTTATCACCTATTTATTTCCTTAGATCAAATTTCTTGGGCTATCTTTGACTTGACACATACCTTGCTGTAGCAGACCAAAAGCTATATCAAGGTTCCTCTTGCTTCTTTGTCAGCATCTCTGCTCATTCTTTCCATCAACTTTGAACATTTGTCAATGGCCACTCACTCTACCTGACTTTTTCCAGTTGTCCCTTGGCTACTTCTTTGGAGACAACAGTAAACTGTGATGAGGTGAGAAGTCTCAGGTTCACAGTGAAGAGGCAGAGCCTGTGAGCAACTGAGTGAACATGGCTCACATCTCTGACCTCACTGCTGCTGAACGCAGGCCTGTGTTAGCATACTGAAAGAAATAAACATGGTCTCTGGTCTCACAAATGGGGTCATAATGAATGCTGTGCCAGATTCCAGCTATCATCTGAACCTCAAACAGGCCTATAAGATGACAAAACACAGACTAACAATATATTATTTGGCACCTTGAATAGCAAAACAATGTGATTTTAAATAAAAATAGTTTAATTGGCTCCCACTTGAAATTTAAATGTCTAAATGCATTAAATGAGTTTTCCTTCCATAATCTATTCAACGTCAGTAATTTCTAGTACAGCTAACAGATTAAATTTTTTATGGTTAGTTTTTAACAAGTAAATGATTTCATCATTGAAGGTTCCTAAGTATAATTTGATGTTCCACAGTATAGTTTATAACCACAAATTAGAGTCCCTGATTATTTTAGGATCTGATTTTTTAAAAAACACACGTAGCCCTAACCGGTTTGGCTCAGTGGATAGAGCGTCGGCCTGCGGACTCAAGGGTCCCAGGTTCGATTCTGGTCAAGGGCATGTACCTTGGTTGCAGGCACATCCCCAGTAGGTGTGCAGGAGGCAGCTGATCGATGTTTCTCTCTCATCCATGTTTCTAACTCTCTATCCCTCTCCCTTCCTCTCTGTAAAAAAATCAATAAAATATATTAAAAACAAACAAACAAAAACAAAAAATACACACATATTTTGCAATGTCTCCAAATAAGAAAAAGAAAGGTATTTTATTTTCAGGTTATTTACATTATACCCTCATTTCTGTCCAGTTTCATTTATTGGCAAGAACTGTCAGTACTATTGTTGTAAATCATTATTATTATTACAAGGGATTTGATAAATCATTTGTTTAAAAATTCCTTACAGAATCATATAATTATTTTATAAATAACAAGGCAATCTATACTAATAAAAAAGAAACATGCAAATTGACTGTACCTCTGCTATGCTCACAAGCCACGCCCACAAACCAATCAGGAGCGAGTATGCAAATTAACCCAAACAAGATGGCTGCAGCCATGAAGCGAGCAGGAGGCTTGGGTTTCCCTGGCAATGGAGGAAGCCAAGCTTCCTGGCCAGCCCTGGCCTCTGCTCAAGGCTACAAAGTTTCAATTATAGAAGATAAATAAATCCCAACAAAAATGGTGGTGGCCACGGAGCTGAAGCAAGCAGGAGGCTTGGGTTGCCCCTGGCGATGGAGAAAGCCAAGCTTCTTGGCCGGCCCAGGCCTCCGCTCAAAGCTACAAAGTTTCAATTATAGAAGATAAATAAATCCCAGATCCCAGGGCCTCTGCTTGGGTCACTGGGGGCCGTGGCCGGCCTGCAAACCACCACAGGCCCCATGCCCCAAGGGAACCCCAACCCTGATTTGGGACACCCTTCAGGGCAAACCAGCCGGCCCCCACCGGTGCACCAGGCCTCTATCCTATCTAATAAAAGAGTAATATGAAATTGACCATCACCCCAACACACAAGATGGCTGCCCCCATGTGGTCAAAGATGGCTGCCCCCATGTGGACACAAGATGGCTGCCACAAGATGGCCAGCAGGGGAGGGCAGTTGAGAGGGACCAGGCCTGCAAGGGAGGGCAGTTGGGGGCAATCAAGCCTGCAGGGGAGGGCAGTTAGGGGTGACCAGGCCAGCAGAGGAGGGAAGTTGGGGTTGACCAGGCCTGCAGGGAAGGGCAGTTGGGGGGATCCAGGCCTACAGGGGAGAGCAGTTGGGGGGACCAGGCCTGCAGGGGAGAGCAGTTGGGGGGACCAGGCTGGCAGGGGAGAGCAGTTAGGGGTGACCAGGCCTGCAGGGGAGGGAAGTTAGCGGCAATCAGGCTGGCAGGGGAGCAGTTAGGCATCACTTGGGCTGGCAGGGGTATTGTTAGAGGGTGATCAGGCTGGCAGGCAGAAGCGGTTAGGGGCAATCATGAAGGCAGGCAGGCGAGCAGTCGGGAGCCAGCAGTCCTGGATTGTGAGAGGGATGTCCCTCGAGGGGTCCCATATTGGAGAGGGTGCAGGCTGGGCTGAGGGACATACCCCCCCATGCACGAATTTCGTGCACCGGGCCTCTAGTATTATATAATGATGATTATGCAATTCATAGGGAAACAGGTTTAAATATTAGCTGGAATGAGTTGTATTCGATGTGAGGAAAACCTATTTGTAGACTAAAAAAGAAGAGTTATGACATATTTGATATGTTTCCAAGGTAATTTGTCTATCCAAATCTTTACTAGTAAATTGTAATTAATTTAAAGATATGGAGACCTCTTGTTCATGGGTTGACACTCAACCACTGAACTACATGGGCCAGGCTGTGCTGAAAGTTTTGATATATATATATATATATATATATATATATATATATATATATATATATGAGAGAGAGGGACTAATTTTTAGTTTAGGTACAGTCCTGCCTAACAAAGATGCTTCAAGCATGTGAAATTATAATTTTATATTACTTCTGATTAAAGGCTGTATGTTTTGGATTCTAGGTGTTTATTTTCAGGCCTCAGGGTTTTGGAGAGAATAAAATGTGCTTTTTTTCTTGTGAATGGGTTTCCTTATAATTGGTTACTTTGCTTTGGAAAAATTCTCCGCCTAGAATTAAAAAATGGAGGGTACCCTAATTTCTTGAGTTTTTGGACAGATCTCAGAAAACTGTCCTCACCCACCCAACCTGACAAATGACTGTTTGGCACAGCTTTAGGGATAATCATTGGCTTTTTGTCCTTGTGACCATGAAAACTCAGCAAAGAGCACATTACAAATCAGGATGCACCAGCACCACCCAGTGGCCTTGAACGAATTTAGCAGCTCCTTGGAAATATGACCCAGAAATCCAGCGCCTCTCTGGATGGTGTGTTACATAGGCATGCATGAAAGCACCAGGATTTAACTTTTGCAGAATTGAGTCCGTTGTAGGTAGTTCTGATCTTAGTTTGTTATCCTACTTTCTGGAAATATCAGACAATTTATAGGACAAGAAAATGGAGTTTGGTGTACGTTAAGGACTTTTGGCTCTTTTTGGCAATACATATATTTGTAAGTAGTGAGCTAATGTCTGTTTTTGAAAGTTAAATAGGAGTTTATGTGAGCTAAGAAGCTTCACAAAATGACTGACACAAATTATTCTCTCCACCAAGAGTATGGAAAGTCTAAGGCTTCCAAGGAGAATTTAGTTTCTGTATAAACTCAAGACACTTTCTATACCACTTCCTAGATGACAAAGATACTCTCCTTCCAATAGGGAATGGTATTTCTTTTTCTAGATGGATAGCAAACAAACTTCTGGTAAATTTTTTGTCCTTTGTAGCTGCTGATTAATATACACATTATAAACAATACTTGCGGCTGGGTTAGATTTGAAAAGTGCACAAAAGTAGAAATTAACAGCAAGGGGAAAATATAGTTCATAGTCCCTCTACTAAACACAATGACTGCTGCTGTCACTATTTTGTGTGCCTCTATCCTGAGCAAACTGTGGAGCTAGATTTGCCTTGCTTTAAATCTCAACTGAACCATTTGGTGGCTGTGAAATGGACAAGTAACCCAGTCTTCTCGATGTCCCGGTTTCCTCATCTCTAGGATGGGGATATGTAATAGTTATGTTGATAGGGATATGAGGATTAAACAAATTAATATATGTAAAGTTTTCAGAATAGTGCCTGCATATCGTTAACACCATGTGTTAGCTATTACTTTTCCATTCCTCTATTTCTTCCAACTCCTTCTTACAGTTATTAGATACTATGCACCAGGCATCCTGATAGAAAATAATATTTTTGGGTATTCTTCCAGGTTTTATTTTTTTTTGCAGTTTCCTTCTGTCCTTTATTATGTGAAACTGTACTATAAGCATAATTTTTTATCTTTAAATATTATATTGTAATATTATTTGTTCATTAGTGTAATTCTTTTAGTGATTGGTAAATATGATCGCCTGTTATAATTTAGCCTGGTATAAGACAACACAATTTGTAGATGTTGACTTTTATTAATATGCAAAATGAAAAGAAACATTTAAAAACGGCAACAAAATGGTTTGTTTTTTTAAATTAAAAAAAGTATAACAATGTATTTTGGAATCTTAAATTTCTGATTTTCATTGGTAGATGCATTTAAATATTTTTTTATCTCACCAAATACCACCTATGCATCTACGTACAGGGTATGATGCTAAGTACTGGTGATGTAACAATCAATAAGGCACTTTCTTGAAAAAAATTGAAGTCTGAGATTCTCAAAACAACGCAGAGGGAACACTGGGAAGAGCAACTCACTCAGTTGAAATCTGAGCTGTAATTGAAGGGTAAATAGGACTTTTCTGGTAAGGAGGGATGTGGAAAAGTATTCTGGGCACAACAGTCAGGAATGAGTAATATTGCAAGTTGGGAATTATCTATATTGTATTATCATCCATAATGAAGTATGGTGTGTATCGGGGAGCAGGAGGCAGGATGAGATCAGAATGACAATGTTGCTTGGGCCTAGAAAAACTCAAGTGTATAATGGTACAGTAGAAACAAGTAGTAATAATAAGAAAAAGTGCTGCTGTAGAAGGAAGGATTATGAAAGTAGAGATGGTTCATGTCCAGTGATGGAGACATGTGATAGAACTAAAACAAGTCAGGGGCAGTTGTGTGACTTTGGCCATCAGTGACCTTAGCCAAAAGCAGTTTGAAGCTGAGGAATATGAATGGGAAGAAAACAAGTTGAGACAGTGACAAGACTCCTCTTCTAGTATTCTGGGCAGAACAGTCAGGAATGAGGAAGATGAGTAAGATTGTTGGGGAAAGCCAAAACCGGTTTGGCTCAGTGGATAGAGCGTCAGCCTGCGGACTGAAGGGTCCCAGGTTCGATTCCGGTCGAGGGCATGTGCCTTGGTTGCGGGCACATCCCCAGTAGGGGGTGTGCAGGAGGCAGCTGATCGATGTTTCTCTCTCATCGATGTTTCTGACTATCTGTCCCTCTTCCTTCCTCTCTGTAAAAAATCAATAAAATATATTAAAAAAAAAAAAAGATTGTTGGGGAAAGGCAGTAGAGAGCCAACTATGATTGTGAAGTATCTTCATGGTGGAGCTTTGAGAATTTCTGGAGAGCAAGAAGTCTTATTAACATAGCATATGATATTTACTTCATCCATTGGTCCGAAATTAAGAATGACTTAGAATTAAGTTAGACTCTATTCCTATATATATCAATATATCTTTAGTCTCTTAGACTGGAACACAAACCTTTAATTTTAGTTTGAAGATGGGTGAGAACCACAACTTGGATTTGGTTCAAAGCTTTCATTTTGGTTTACCACAAAGCAGTTAATAAGCAGGGCTGGGATATAAGTGAAATAAGGATGCAGGTAAGGTGACTTTAGTTGCCCAATTCCTGTCAATCACAAAAAATTTTGGTGGCTTCACCAGCTCTAGCAACTGAAATGTCAGAAAAGCCTAGTATTATGGGCTTCTTCACCCTCACCTTTAGGAAAACAACAAAATGCCAGATATGTCAGCATGTAGAAATAATATACTTAAGATGAAATTTTGTTTCTAAGGGAGCCATATGAACCAGACCTAATGACTGTGTCCCAGGCCTTGAAACTCTGGCTGCCTGTTCTGGGGCAATTTTGCATTGCATTTATGTTCATCCAGGGCTCTTTTATGGCAAGACTTGTCAGGCCTACATGTGAGATAGGGAAACATACAAGGTGAGCAAGGTTTCTTTCCCTTACTCTTATTGGTTCTAATGGAGGTTCACGTAATAAAAGAAACAAAAACACAAAAGGAAAATGAAAAAAGAGAAAAAGGAAAAAAATAGTAGAGGCTCACATTCATATATCATAGGTATAATGAGCATACCATTAATATTCTTTTGCAGTCCAGGAACTTCTGTGCTTTTTAAAAGGCAAAGCAAGTTTAAGGGATATTTTCAATCCAAAAGCCTCATCAACTCAACTAATTTTCTTGATTTTTCCTATGAACATCTACACAAAAACACCATATTTCCAATGGTGGCAAGGGCTGTTATCTTCAGGGAATCTTATCAGAATGAACCCTATAAAACCTCAAAATTGGCTACACTCATGACATTTTTTACTCAGGGTGTCTTTCTTGAGATGTATTATTAGATATTTCATATCTAATATGTAGGGCAGAGCAACATGAAGACTTTAGAAACTGATTATAATAAATATTCCAAGAGGTTAAGATTTTTGCTGCATCTATAAATGTGAAAAAAATTAGTAAATCTCTGAAATATTGCCTACATCTAGAGATAAACATACTTTTAAAAAACCAGCTGTCAAGTCACTTGATATCTTCAGCATGTTTCAGTAAATCCTGAAACACTATATGATGTTCTAATTTCAAATTTGTTTCAATTCCTTAATGTCCTGTGAACTTTGGAGGAGGTAGTAAGATCACAGTAGTCCATTTTCTTAATCTCTTCAAAGACAGATTTTATCAATTTCTCTTACTATCACAGTATGTCTGTTTTTTAGAGTAGATGGTAGGTATAAATATTAGTGAAAAACAATTAAGGCTATCAATATAGGCAATTATTTGGGTGTCTCTGAAGTCTGGTATCTCACATAAATGTTTCAGGCAAAAAGGTGATGAAAAATCTTTTCATAATCTTATATGCTTAGGTCCTGGAACAAAAGTTTGAATCTAATTTTATCTATGCCAGACTAAGAATATTGTTAAGTTGTAAGTCAGAGATTCCAGTGTTTTATTCCTATGTGGATATGAAGCAGAACTACAGTTTAGATATAATAATCTGGCACATTTGTTAGGCAAAACTAACTCCTAAATACTTGGAAAGACTAAGTAGTACTTGAGCATGAAATGTATTTTCTGTATTTCTCAGGGAATTGTATGTTTTTACTTTTAATTAACATTAAACTAAAATAGATTTTAGTATTTATAGCATGTTTTTAATCATCAGTATAAACATGTCTTCAGTTTCTTATACTTATGGCCTCTTATTTTCAATATATTATCTACATATCTTTGTGTGTTTATCTATTTATGATGCTATATTTGGTAACCTTGGTCTGACTAGCTGGAAATGAGGTCCTAACTAACTGATGGTGACAGAGCAGAAAGTAGGGTTAGGTCCTTACAAAATGTTTAATTCACTTTTGCTAGTGAGTCTGAAAATGGTTTTGATCAGAAATTTGGAAATGAAAATGATAACTGGAATTTCTGAGCATATAATAAACTTCGTAAAAATTACCAGTGACAGAGAAAAAAGGCTTGTTACATTTAATAGTGTTAATTCTAAAGATGTTTCAAACTTCCACGAAGGCTAGTGAAGTGTTCAATGTAGAAACCGGTACAAATTTTGGTAAACTTGTTAAGAAACAAAATGCCCCAAGGAATGTTCTGAACATTGTTTTCACCAGAAAAGTGAAGATAATTTTCATAGTTGTTTGAGGTGCTGTAATATGTCTACTGATACTCCCAGCTGTTTTACCAAACTAGCTGTCTGTTCTAAAATCCAAGTGAGGCTTGGGTTTTCAGGATGTGTATGCTCCTGTGTTCCACAACATTCTAAAGATGAACAACCTACCCCACTAAGACTATTGCTACAGCTTTTGTTAAACTCAGCATTATTTTCACAGAGTCTTTCATCTTCAGCTTCATAAATCTTTTTCTCAGCTGGAGGTACATGACAAAGGTCCATGTCCTGAATGGAGTCCAATAAATCTACAACATGCGGCTGTGGGGTGATTGATTTCAGATGTTTGAGCACATACTCTTCGCAATGGCCAACTGCATCCAGAAGATTATTTATTTTACTGATCAAAGCCGAACTATTATCATGAAGGTGACACCAGGAGAGCAAAGCACTGAATGAAAATATAAACAAGAGTTAAATAGGGAAAAAATTAAACAAGCATAGGCTTTTAGAATTTTCTATGCTACTTATTTCTTTTCTAGATAACACCATGCAAAACGAATTAATAACAATAATGCAAGTCAAAATAAAGAAATAATGGCAAAATAGGATTAAAAAATATATGTCTTTCAATAGAAATTAAACAATTGGGCTTAACCATATAAACTGTTTCTACATCATAATCCCTCCTTCACAGATCTACATCTACTTTTCCTTATTTTAGATTTTCCCCTTATGACTGTGTAGCTTCTGTTGAAGAGGGATACAACTCAGAGAGAGAGAGAGAGAGAGAGGGAGGGAGGGAGAGAGGAAGGGAAGGAGGGGGAGAGAGAGAGAGAGACCAGAAAAATTAGTTTTTCCTTTAAAGACATCAAACAGCTTTTAAACTAGTGATTGTCAATCTTGGGTGCACATTAGAATCACGTGGGGAGCGTTTGAAACTATCAAGATCTAGGTCAGCCGTGACCGTGGGCAAACTACGGCCCGCAGGCCGGATCCGGCTGTTCTATCCGGTTCTCTTGCTCTCCCCTCCGCTCCTTTACTTTGAATTTATATTAGTTCACACAAACACTCCATCCATGCTTTTGTTCCGGCCCTCCGGTCCAGTTTAAGAACCCATTGTGGCCCTCGAGTCAAAAAGTTTGCCCACCCCTGATCCCAGACCAATTAAACCAGAATCTCTAGGGGTATTATTTTTTAAAGCTGCCCAGCTGATATCAAGGTGCAGCCAAGGTTGAAAACCATTGTTCTAATCATATACAGCAGTTGCTTGCCATCAAAACTGAAGATTAGGAAAATAAGTTTTTAGGCAACTTCACTTTCCCACCTTTGTTATAAGTAGACACGGTTTGCTGAGCTAACTAACAATTTTCTTGAAGAAGGTAAAAACCATTCTATTCCTAATAAATATTTTTCTTTACTTTTCTAGTACAGATAGTACTTTTGTTTTTTGATAGTTCAGATTGTTCAGATAATCATGACATAAAATGGTTGTGAAAAGTAATGATGTTTTAAAATGGAATCAATTGATGAAAAAGACTTAGCAATAAGCTTCCTAAGCTTATAAAAGATTTAACCTGATGTAAAGATGAAGATGATCATTTTCCTATGGTAGTAGACTACATATTCTGATTCTTATCACTGAATTTTCTAAAACCTTAAACACAATACATTTTTTGTTGTTTTGATAACTTATTTTCTACCTTTTAAAAAATCATTCTTTGCAGCATTTTCTCTACTGAGGGCAATTTAAAAGATATAGAGTATCGAAAAGAACAACTCTGTCATGCTCTTAGCTCCATGTGCCGTTTGACCACTTGGCTCTGAAATATGCCATTACTGCTATGGAATCTTGACAGGTACCGATGTTCAGGACTAAAGTAAATGGGATAATTTTTCTCTCTATTACCAGCTATAATTTTCATTATGTACTTCTAGTATAGACTTCTGTCACGCTGTGTTTTGCCACATGTGCAAGACTAAAAGCTTTATTCAAAACCTGAAGATCTTTTAAATGATGTTTAGATATACACTGAGTGGCTAGATTATTATGATCTCTGAACGCATAATAATCTGGCCACTCAGTGTAACATATAGCATGTTTATGCTAGGTTTATATATGTATTATATATATCATATATATATTACCTCTAATACTATTTGTATTAAGGTCTACTTTATTGGCTGATATATTGATATACTAACATACAAGCTTTATCGTTTTTTTTGTCCAGTGTTTGCATTATATACACTGAGTGGCCAGATTATTATGATCTCTGAACGCATAATAATCTGGCCACTCAGTGTATATCCTATATAATAAAAGGATAATATGCAAATTGTCCCCTCGACCAGGAGTTCGGCCAGCAGGCAGGCCGGCCAACCGCCCATGTCCCCTTCCCCTGGCCAGGCTGGCCGGACCCCACCCATGCACAAATTCATGCACCGGGCCTCCAGTACACACACACACACACACACACACACACACACACACACAAAATGAGTGGCCAGATTATTATGCGTTCAGAGATCATAATAATATGGCCGCTCAGTGTAGACTGGTGATAATTCAGGTAGTAAAAAATACACACCTTCCTATCTTATCTTTGCTATATTTCTTTTCTTTTCCTGGCTCACATATTAAAGTGGATGAACTGATAATCTTGACTTTTTGAAGGCTCTCTTTGCAGCTCTCTTGTGGATTTAACACTAGGAAAAGCACTTTCGTTTAAACACTTTGTTTTTACATACTACTTTTATAAAAATCTCCCAGTAGTCCTGAGGTTAAAATGACTCCAGATTTAAGTTTTAAAAATTACCTTAACGTCCCTCTGAGTTGTCCATAGTTTATAATGACTTCTGCACCTTCTTTATAACCTTGATTGAAGCCTTGTTGAAGGGCAACTGCTTTGCCAGCCTGTAGTCCATCTCTATAGCCTTCCTAAAAATAAGTAATGAAGAACTGCAGCTGTAACGAACATCAAGTGAACCATTGTAGGTTTTTCTAGAAAGTCATAGAATCAATTTAGAAAATCAATGAAAACAAGCTTTTCCTGTGTTATTTAATATCATGGTTCTAAAACATATGGCGTAGCTACACAAAGTAGACTAGACTATACTTCTCATGTAAATATATTATTGGTCTATCCCATTAAACATCCTATGTTAGCAATGGCTTCATAGAAAGGATACACAAGAGAATTTCATGCCTGGCCCCTTTTGCAAATGACTGGATTGGTATGGTAGGTGAGGAAGCAAGGCAGTGCAGTACGTAGGGTTATCAAAGGCCTTGGATAATTAATTGAAGTAGGGAAAGAGGAAATTGGTTTAGCGAAAGGAAAATAAGAAATCTAGCTTTAGAAATTTTGCTTGATATCTAAATTCAATTAAACTGCAAATTCACGGCGGGCAGGGATTTTTGTCCTGCATCTCCTCTGGTGCCACAGCACACAAAAGATGCGCAGTCAAAAGATGCCCCAGCCTCACATACAGCGTTTCTGAAATTGACAACATGGTTGTTGGGCTAAGCAATTGGTTGACTGAAACATTAAACAAAAGCAGACTTAGGGCAATTTAATTGCTGGCAATGGTATGAGTGGAAGTGGACCTCACCATTTGGTCCTGTAACAGTTCGAGCGCTCCGCCTGGAAATTGGGGGTGTGGTATTAAGCTTAATCTCATGAATAGTGAAACAAATCAGAGATGGGTAAATCACACCTAACAAATAAAAAACCCCAACGTTAATACTTTCTCACCTAGTCTCCAGTATTCCATATTAGCTTCCCCTTATAGCCCTTTGACAACATCCTTACATTCACTGTTTCCATATACACACATTGATTAACATCATCCCTAACTTTAGGCTCCTCACCCATTCAAGTAATCCTGTAAACTGTGTACAAGTCCTCTGACAGCCATAATTAGTACAGTCAGGGTATACATTCCCCCCACCCCCTTCCCTGCGACCCTCGGCACACACCAATCTCTTCAAAGTTTGGACAGTTTACTGCGGTCGGACTCAGCGTCTACCCCACCCTGCGGGCGGGCGCTCGAGAAAAGCGCGCGGTGGTTTCACACGCCTAAAGGAACCCATTGGGTAATCTTAGCAGGATGCGGGCCGCATTGGGCCAGGCCAGACCACTCTGGCCTCTAATGTCAGGCCGAGATTCTTCACAAGCCCGCGCCCCTCTCCCCGCAACCCGGCACAGCAGGGACACCGCGCCCTCCACGCAGCTTTACTTTGACTCGTCTCTGCATCTGGCTCCGCCATTCCCGCTGCACCAGGAGCGACTCGTCTGCTTCCTCGTCAAACACTTCCCCCTCCTCTCCGCCACCCCGGACCACAGGAGCTGCTTGGACCCAGGACATCACTAGGCAACCCCAAGACCCGGGGAGCGCGAGAAGCGCAGGAAGCGCCCGCAGCCCCTTCCGGTCTGAGGGGCGGGGATGACTGGAGTCCTGACCGGCTGGGCGTGGGGGGCTGCGCATGCGCAGAGGGTGTGTAGGTGGGCGGGGCGGACTTGTGGGACCTGGCTATTGCTGGAGCTTTCCCCTCACTGGTGTTCCTGGGCATGTCAACTTGAGAACCGTTTAAACCTGCAGAGAATATTTAAAAGTTTATTTGAGCCAAACTGACGACAATTGCCGGGGAGCAAAAGCCCAACGGATTGAGAAAATGCTCCAGAGAATGGCAGCTTTGCACTTTATTTTATGCGTTACACCCAAAGGAGGAGGCCCAGGGGGTTACATGAAATCCATTGGTGATAGATAAGGGAGGTGGGAGAAAGCAAAGTCTCTGGGATTGGATAAAAAGTAAAATGAATAGGCACATCTTTTATATTGGTGGGTGCAGGATAGTTAACAATGAACATTTACAACACATAGAGATGGAACAAGACGACAATGAGGGGGTTCCGTGGTCTGCTCTGGAGGGAGATTGTGCCCTGAGGGGTATGGCAAAAGGGAATTATTCGGACATTCATAGATGCAAAACGACAATGACAGTAGATAGGCTCAGTAAAGAGGGACTTTTTGTCAAGGAAGATACTGGCCGAGGACATGACTACCCACCATGATTCGCTTTTAGTTAGGAAGTTTTAGTTTCAGACAGTACTACATGGTTACTTTAGGTCTCAGTTTGTGAGACCCACCATGCAGGCCTCCCCTGAGCTTGTCAGGTTTAGTATTTGGTCCCCTTTTTGTCCACAGGCTTCTTCAGTTGACTCAAAGTGTCAACTTGCTCCTGTTGTGGGTAAGGTGATTCCTTCCTTACACCAGGGCCCTCTGACCTTGACCTCTGGCCAAGGCAGCCTGGCCTCAGAGAAACACTTTGCGTTTTCCCAGAGGGTCTCCACAGAGTTTTGGAGAGGCTCGGTTTGTAAAACCATTCAAGGTAGTTCAGTTGATGGGCAACTACTGGCCAAGGACTGCGTGTCTTTTAGAATCTCTTTCAGTGCATGTAAGGGATTTGACAGCTGACGTTTTAGTTAATAGGAGCGTGGAGCAAAGGAAAATAGAATTAAAAATTAGATACTACGGCCACTTTGAGATCAATATACAGGGTGGGGCAAAAGTAGAGTATGTTTATAAAACATACGTTTCTTATTGATCACAGTATCCTTCCCTGGCTCCTTAAAAGTAGACTATTGGCTAGATTATACTCAGCTCCTACAACTAGGAAACACGAAGGGCCTAATTACACTAGAAAAATTGGAGATTAAATATTTAATCTCCAGTTAAATCCTTTTTAAAGAAAAATAGATAATTAAAAAAAATTTTTTTACTATTCTAGGGCAAAGAAAAAGATGGAAACTTTTTAAAGAACTTAATGAAGCCAGCCTTACTGTAACCCGATATAGATAGTATCACATCCTCTCCCTCCCCCACTCTCCCCACCGAAGTTCAAGTTAGTTTATGAGTATGTATTCAAAAGAGAATTCCATACCTTATCAAAAGAATAATTCAAGAGATTTTATTCCAGGGAAGTCAACTGTTGAAATATTAGGCAATTTATACGGATATTTTATTTCTTCAACAATTTAAAGGAGAAAAGCCATGTTACCTAATAAATGCTGAAAAGTTACTTGAAAAAATTTAAAAACCATTCTTAACAAAATAAAATGGAAACTACAAATTGATAAAGACTTTATTAAAAAATCTAACATCAGGTAGTATTCTAAACACCCAGATGTTAAGATATTTCCTTTAGAGAAAAGAGAGAACATCTGGTGATCACCATTATTCAACATTCTTTTGGACACTAGTGAATGCAATATGAGAGGTAAATACACTAATCTGTATAAATGTTGAATAATAAGAGATGGAATTATTTCTTTTTGCTGTTTATAGATCATATGCCTAGAAAACCCAAAGGCCTTCAGTTAAAAACAGCAGAATAAGGGAATTTTATAAGGTCTTTGGGCATAAGAAAAATAACCAGACCAATAGCCTCTTTATTTTCTGCAATAACTGTCTAGAAATGTAAATGAGGTCAATATTCCACTTGCAATACCAAGAAATACTGTTAGGTATAGTATTTATATATTTGTTTAGTATTTTGTAGTTAGTATAGTACTTATAAATGTCAGGAATATATTTTAAAAAGTCAGCTTTCTGCCTTAGCTGATTTGGCTCAGTGGATAGAGCATTGGGCTGTGGACTGAAGGGTCCCAGGTTCGATTCTGGTCAAGGGCACATGCCAGGGTTGCTGGCTCGATCCCCAGTGTGGGGCATGCAGGAGGCAGATGATCAATGATTCTCTCTCATCATTGATGTTTCTCTCTCTCTGTCCCTCTCCCTTCCTCTCTGAAATCAATAAAAATATATTTTAAAAAAGTCAGCTTTATTGCGATATAATTTATTTATTTATTTAAAATATATTTTATTGATTTTTTACAGAGAGGAAGGGAAAAGGATAGAGAGTTAGAAACATTGATCAGCTGCCTCCTGCACACCTCCCACCGGGGATGTGCCCGCAACCCAGGTACATGCCCTTGACTGAAATCGAACCTGGGACCTTTCAGTCTGCAGGCCAACGCTCTATCCACTGAGCCAAACCAGTTAGGGCTATTGTGGTATAATTTACATTATACACAGTGATATGCATACATTTTGAGTGTACAGTTTTGACAAATATGCATACCTGTGTAACCACTCCCAGTCAAGGTATAGATATTTCCATCACCCTGTAAAATTGCCTCATACTTCTTTGCAGTCAATTCCTCACCCTCTGAGGCAACCCCTGATCCAATTTCTATCACTCAAAATTAGTTTGCCATCTTTTATGTATTTGGCTTCTTTGACTCAACATGTTTTTGAGATTTATTCATGTGGTTGCATGTATTAGTAGGTTGTTATTTTTTCTTGTTAAGTACTCTTCATTGCATGGACAGGCCATAATTTATTTTTTTTACAAGTTGTTGGACATTTGGATTGTTTCCAGTTTTTGGCTATTTTGAATAAAGCTGCTATGAATATTCTTGTACAAGTCATTTTGTGTACACATTTTCATTTCCCTTGGGTAAATATCTAGATATGGGTTTGTTGAGTCAAGTGGTAAAGAAAAACTAACTTTATAAGAAACTGACAAATTGTTTTCCAAAGTGACTTTATGCTCCCACCAGCAGTGTATTTGAGTGTCAGTTGCTCACATTCTCTTCCTCACTAGGCATTGTCAATCTTTTTAATATTAGCTTCTCTGATAGGTGTGTAGTGGCATCTTATTATGCTTTTTATTTTCATTTTCCAGATGACTTATGATATTGAACATCTTTTCATGTACTTACTTTCCATTTTTCTGTCTTTGGAAATGAAGTCCCTGTCCTTTTAAAAAACTGGGTTGTCTTATTGCATTTTAAAGTTTCTTTATATATTTTGCACATAAGTTCTTTGTCAGATACATGAATTGCAAATATGTTCTTTGCAGTAGTTATAATCCATCAGGAGACAGCTGTGCAGAGAGAGATAGGAGTTCTTGAAGTGTTTTAGGGATAGGGAGCATAATGCCTGTGAAAGATAAAAAGAGGAGGAAACACGGAAAGCCCATAAAAAGGGATACTGAAGAGTGCTGAGCGAAGTAAGCCAGTTCAAGAAAGAAAAGTATCACACGATCTCATTCATAAGTGGAATCTAATGAACAAAATAAACTGATGAACAAAATAGATCCAGAGACACAGAAGCATGGAACAAATTGGCGAATCTCAGGGGGAAGGTGAGGAGAGATTAACCAAAGAATTTATATGCACAACCCATGGACACAGACAATAGTGTGGCGAAGGCCTGGGTGTGTGCATGTGGAGTGGAGGAGGTCAATGGGGAAAAAAAGGGAACATCTGTAATAGGTTCAACAATAAAGATAAATTTAAAAAAAGGGAGTCAGATGTTGATCTTATCCCTACAATAGGAAAGGGAGGAGGAAGCAGGATTGGACTGAGGAATCTTCAGATCAGTATGTAGATCTGACAAAGTCTTGGCCAATATTAAAGGGAGCTTTGGGGCAAAAGGCAAAGAGAAGTTCTGTGTTATGCACACAAGGCCTGGCCTTGGTACCCCTGCCATGCTCAGTCATTGACTGGGGCATGACTTTGTAGAGTGTGACCTTGGTAGGAAATCTGAGCCAGATTTCCACTTACTAGTAGTCCTGTAGGTGCTAACAGCTGGAGGCTGAGTGCTGTATGCCTTTGTCAAGAACAAGATGATCTTTCAAGGTCCTTTCAAAAGTGATTCTATTTTTTTCTAAAATAACATTTTTAAAAAAAATGAACTGTAAATAACGGTGACAATCCCCTGCATAAATTTTGGTATCACAGCGTGAACTTACTCAAAGTATTTAGAAACTTATCTTGCAGCTCAATATTTTTTATATAAATACTCTATGATGAGGAGGTCAACCGTTAGGATCCACTACATTTTTTTTCCTATTCTGTTTATCCTTCATCCTGTCTTTTCTTTCAAAGGCCTCCAACAATTCTTTTTTATGTCTTTCTGTCTCCCATCTCCTGCTAAGTTTCATTCTTTATCTCAGTTTCCTACACTTTATTTGTGCCTTTTGTAAACTGCTATTTGGTAGTTGGTATAATAAACTCTAAAAGGGCACAGACCTTTTTCTCGGTTCCTTGTCAAAGTTTCTAGCATACTGGCTTTAATCATTAAGTTTCTGGCAACCAGCCAGCAGAATTCCTGATTTCTATGTGTCAAGGGAAGTAGTTTTCCATTTTTCCTTGTCCCTTCTAAACTTTCATATTTTCTGTGAACTTCAGTGCTATTCAGTTGACTAAGTCTTTGGGTGTCATCTTTTAATTTTAATATCATGTTTTCTCTAAGGCTGTATTAAAAATATAATTGTTGCTAGTGTTGAAAATGATGGGAGAACATTCAAAATATGGCTTTTAAAGAGAGAGCTTTAGAATAAGTATAGTAGGTAGGTTGTTTCTGGGTAGAGTTGCCTTTATTTTAAAGTATTGTGTCTACAGAAGAGACAGTTATAATATAGCTGTCAAAGCTATGAGGAAAATTATTAGTCCAATATGGAATGTTTGTTGAGTATTAGCTAGGACAAAGTAGAAATATCAGACAGGAAGGCTGATTATTGTTTCAAATGGCCAATTGATGGACAGCTATGTCTGAAGCATTTAAGCATGTTCAAATCCATCTTATATTTCAAAAATGCCTTCCTCAACTCCAAGCTCTCCTTTGGCTACTCTGGGGGGTGGGGTAAGGAAAAATATTGACCAATTGTCTCCGGTATGTGTCCTGACCAGGGATCAAACCTGCAACCTAGGTATGTACCCTGACTGAGACTAAAAACTGCAACCTTTTGGTGTACAGGGATGATGCTCCAAGCAACTGAGCTACCTAGCCAGGGCTACTAATATTTCTTGAAGAGACTAGCCTTTTCGCATTGACTATTCTTGGCTCCCTTGTCAAATATTAGTTTAACATATATGTGGGGGTTTATTTTTGGCCTCTCTAGACCTGTTTCATGGTGGGGATTTTTTTGGCCTGTTTTTATGCCAGTAAAATACTTTTTAAAATACGATAGTTTTGTAATATAGTTTAAAAGCAGCAAGTGTAATTTCTTCAGTTTTGTTTTTTCTCATGATTGCTTTGGCTACTTGGGATCTTTTGTAATTCCATAGAAATTTAGGATTCTTTTTCCTATTTCTGTGAAAAATGTTATTGGAATTTTGATAAGGATTGACTTAAATCTATGAATGGCTTTGGTAGTATGGACATTTTAATAATATTAATTCTTTCTATCCATAAATATGGGATATGTTTTCATTGGTTTGCATCTTCTTTAATTTCTTTCATCAAAATCTTATAGTTTTCAGTGTATAGATCTTTCACTTCCTTGGTTAAATTTATCTCTAAGTGTTTTATTGTTTTTGATGCTATTGTGAATGGAATTGTTTTCTTTTTTTTAAAAAAAATGTATTTTATTGATTTTTTACAGAGAGGAAGGGAAAGGGATAGAGCGTTAGAAACATTGATCAGCTGCCTACTGCACACCCCCTATTGGGGACGTGCCCACAACCAAGGTACATGCCTTTGACCGGAATTGAACCTGGGATCCTTCAGTCTGCAGGCCGACGCTCTATCCACTGAGCCAAACCAGTTAGGGCGGAATTGTTTTCTTTATTTATTTTTCAGGTATTTCATTTTTCATGTATAGAAAGGCAACTGATTTCTGTATGTTGATTTTATATCCTGCAACTTTACTAAACTTATTGATTAATTCTAAAATGTTTTAGTTGAGTCTTTAAGATTTTCTATATATAAGATCATATTATTTTCAAATAAGGACAATTTTACTTTTTCTTTTTTTTATTTGGATGTCTTTTATTTTGCTGTCTTGTGTAATTGCTCTAGCTAGGATTTCCAGTACTATGTTGACTAAGAATGATAATAGTGGTCACCCTTGTTTTGTTCTTGATGTTAGAAGATAAGCATTCAACTTTTCACCATTGAGTCTGATGTTAACTGTGTTTGTCAAATATGGCCTTTATTATGTCGAAGTATGTTCATTTTATACCCAATTTGTTGAGTTTTTTTTTTTTTTTTAATAATGAAAGGGTGTTGTATTTTGTTAAGTGTTTTTTCTACATCTATTTAGATGATTATATAATTTTTATCTTTCATTCTAGTAATATGGTATATCAGATTTATTGATTTCTTATGCTGGACCATCTTTGCATCCCAGAGATGAATTTCACTTGATCATGGTATATGTTGTACTTGATTTGATCAATATTTTGTTGAGAATTTTTTTATATCTATATATATCAGGGATATTGGTCTATAATTTTCTTTTCTTGTATTGTTCTTTTCTGGCTTTGGTATCAGGGTAATGCTGGCTTTGTAAAATGAGTTTGAAAATATTTTCAATAATTTGGAAAAGTTTGAGAAGGATTGGCATTAATTCTTTCTTAAACATTTAGAAGAATTCAATAGTAAAGTCATCTGGTCTTGAGCTTTGCTGTGTTGGGAGGTTTTTGATTACTGATTCAATCTCCTTACTCATTATTGGTCTGTTTACATTGTTTTTCTCTTCATGATTCAGTCTTGATAAGTTGTGTGTTTCTAGGAACTTATCAATTTCTTCAAGAATATCAAATTTGTTGGCATATACACGGTGGGGCAAAAGTAGGTTTACAGTTGTCAGCATGCGAAACAGAGTTTATTCTTGTATTATTATTTATTGCATATTTTCTGTAAACCTATTTTTGCCCTACCCTGTAATTGTTCCTAATAGTCAATTATGATACTACTAGAGGCCTGGTGCACAAAATTTGTGCATGGGTAGGGTCGCTAGGCCTGGCAGGTGATCAGGGCCGATCTGTGGGGCAACTGGTGGGGCGATTGGGGCGGGGGGAGTCCCCGCTGGCACCCACCTTGGCAGGCCTGGGGCCTGTGGGCTGGGGGCAGTTCCTGCATTGAGTGTCTGCCCCCTGGTGTTCAGTGAGTGTCATAGTGACCAGTCATTCTGCTGGTTGTTCCACCATTCGGTCGATTTGCATATTAGGCTATTATTATATAGCATATATTTGTGTGATAGTAGTTATAATGTCTCTTCTTTATTTTATGATTTTATTATTTGCTTATTTTCTCTTAGTTAATATAGTTAAAAGTTTGCCAATTTTGTCTACCTTTTCAAAAAAATTTTTTAAGCCCTGACTGGTTTGGCTCAGTGGATGGAGTGTCGGCCTGCGAACTGAAGGGTCCCGGGTTCGATTCCGGTCAGGGGCATGTACCTTGGTTGCGGGCACATACCCAGTGGGGAGTGTGCAGGAGGAAGCTGATCGATGTTTCTCTCTCATCCATGTTTCTAACTCTCTATCCCTCTCCCTTCCTCTCTGTAAAAAAATCAATAAAATATATATAAAATTTTTTTAAATTAGTTTTGTTATTTTATTTTTGTGGTCTCTATTTCATTTATTTATTTTCTTAGTTTTGTTTAGTAACTTCATTCTGGTAACCTTTGGGTTAGTTTGTTTTTATTTTTCTAGTTCCTTGAGGTTAACATATCTCAAATATATTACTTATTTGCGATATTTCTTTTTTTTAAATATATGCATTTGTTGCTATAAATGTCCCTCTAAGAACTACTTTTGCAGTATCCCATGGATTTTGATATGTTGTGTTTCCATCTTCATTAGTTTTGAGATTTTTAAAAAATTTCCGTTTGGATTTCTTCTTTGACCTTTTGTTTGTTCAGGGGTGGGTTGTTTAGTTTCCACATGTTTGTAAACTTAATGGTTTTTCATTACCTTGACAACCCTGTGGAGTATGGCTTGGTATCCTGTGGACTGTCCCCAGTATGAGTTTGCCCGATATTGTTCTCATAATTAGACTGGAGTTAGGTTGTTGTTTTTTATTTTTATTTTTTTGAAAGAATACTAGAAGGGTGAAGTGCCTTTTTCATCACATTGTACCGGGGTAAATGTCATCCACATGACATACTGGTGATGTTAACTTTCATCACTTGGTTACGGTAGTGTTTGCTAGGTTTCTCCATGGTAAAATATATTATTTATTGTCTGTCTTCACCATTAAAATTTACGATCTATCAGAGTAGAGAGGATATATTTTGTTTACTGCTATATCCACAGTGTCTAGAATGGTACATGACACCTAGGCACTCAATAAATATTTGTTGAATGAATTAGTCAGTAAATTGAAAGATGAATTAGATGATACTTAGCTTCCAATTTTGATAAATTCTTTTTGAAAAGTTGTTCTGACCTTACCTGTGATTACTAAGAGCAATTATATGAGGTTACATAGTCTGTATGAAATGTAGTACAGTGCCTGACACAAATTACCTAATATGTATGGACATTAGCACAAATCGGTTGATAGATGACTTACTTATTAAGACTATATTTAATTTTGTCTTGAAAAGCAGGGCAAGGTTTCTAGGCCAACTTTGTCCAGGTTCAGAATTTGTATACAGTATTTGAATGAGGTTTTAGGTTTTAATAAGACCTAGATTTTCAAACCTTATTTCTATCACTTCTTAGGATTGTGTTTCTTGGCAAGTGATCTAGCCTCTTTGAATATTCTCATTTCTGATATGGGAAAAATTGTTTTTTTTTGTAAGTTGATATTAGAATTTAGTAAAATTACATAACAAGTCATCTACTCAGTGCCTGACATTTTGTTCAATAAATGCTGGTTTCCTTCATTTTCTACAATCTTCTGAAGCATGGTATCATATTAGTCCACTTATTCTGGGGTAGTCATTTTCTCTGGAAGATCAGAGCAGACAATTCTATTTCATTAGAGAACTGGTGATTTAATAATTTACATAGAAACAGACTAAAACTTTTATTATAAAACCTATCTGGCATATGTGCAAAGGTACATTATTATTTTCCTGGTGAAATGTAAATATTTTACAAATGTGCACCGAACAGTTTACCCTCATGCAATGTCTGCCCCAGCAGTTAACGTGGCTCAACATAAAATTTGTCACTTTTTAAGCACTTGAAATATCACCCCATTTCTTATACCCCCGCACTATACTTGCTTACTTGGTAATGTCAGTCTGCCTCCTTATTTCAGTAGCTGAGTGACATACCTCTGTTTTACTGGTGTACCAGTTAATAATGGCAGATTTTATAATCAAAGAAAACACGATAATTTCAAGAGAAACATCAAAAGTGCTTTATTCAAAGTAATGTTCATTGCTAGCTACACATTTCTCCCATCTTTAGGTAATTTGTGGATACCGTCCCAATAGAACTTTTCTTGTTTTGAGGCAAACCATTCAGAGAGCCAATTTTCCACTTCTTCGTATGTTTTGAAGTGCTGCTCAGAAAGTCCATATGCCATGGATTGGAACAAGTGGTAATCAGAAGGAGCAAGGTCTGGTGAATACAGTGGGTGGGTTAATACTTCCCAGGCAAGATCTTTTAACGTGTCTGTAACTGGTTTTGAAGTGTGTGATGGTGCGTTATCATGAAGCAAAATTACTTTGCCGTGTCTTCTGGTACATTCTGGTCGTTTCATGATCAAAGAGTGGTTCAAATTGATTATTTGTTGTTGGTAGCAATCAGTATCAACAGTTTCACCTGGTTTTAGAAGCTCATAATACACCACACCTTCCTGATCCTACCAAATGCAGAGCATTGTCTTCTTTCCAAAGCGATTTGATCTTGCAGTCGATGTTGATGGTTGACCTGGATCAACCCATGATTTTGTGCATTTGGGATTCTCAAAATAAATCCACTTTTCATCGCCAGTCACAATTCGATGCAACAAAGATTTTCTTTCACGCCATTGAAGCAACATTTTACTGATGACTTTTCGGTTTTCCATTTGTCTTTTGTTCAGTTGATGTGGCACCATTTTCCTTCCTTTAAAAATCTTTCCCATTGCTTGTAAACGATTGTAAATTGTTTGCTGAGCAATGTTGAATCTTTCTGCAAGTTGTTTTTGAGTTTGACACGCATCTTCATCCAATAATGCTTGTAATTGTTGGTCTTCAAACTTTTTCTGTTGACCTGGACGTTCTTTGTCTTTCACATCGAAATCATCACTTTTAAAGCGTTTAAACCAGTGTTCACAAGTATCTTGAGATGGAGCATGTTCACCATAAGCTTTCTGAAGTATACAATAGCTTTTTATTCAAAATAAGGTAATGGATTAAAACTTCCTGCAAATGCTCTTTTTTTGGCAATAAATTCGACATTTTTAAGCATAAAAATATCTATGATGTTAACACCTTCAGCAAATTGGCATATGAAGTTTTGAAGCTTGCTGTCAATACAACAAAATAGCATACATATCAAATCTCATATATATCAACATATGTGTAACTCCATCTATTGAAAAAAATCTGCATTATTAACTGGTACACCTAGTATAATTTGCCAAGTGATTGAAGGGCCAGGCAAGTCTGTATTACCCAAATAACATCACTAATTCCTAGTTTTTAAAGAAGGAGAGAGGACAGTAAGACTTAGCTTGAGGGTGATATGTTCTATGGGAATGTATATTCTCTGCAAGTTGCTTATGATATTTTTCTGTACAGCCAGAGAAGTGGAGGGACATATTTCAACTTCCTATTGGCATGGGCTCCCAGTTCTTTTATAAGGATTTGTAAAATTCCATCCCTTTGAATCTTGTCAGTGATCTCTGGATATCCTCTAGGCTCTCTTTCATAAAGCTTTCAACACACAGAGTTCAGTGAACTGGGCAGGAAAATGTGTATGTGAAAGTGTGTGTGTGTGTGTGTGTGTGTGTGCGCGCCTTTGTGAAACTGCCTTGATTGAAATGCTGATATTCTGTCACTTTCTGGTCTGAATTTACTCTGGTAATAAAATGGAAGCATCCCCCTGCATAGTGAAGTGTAGCAGTCAAGTCTCACCTTTTATTTATTTTATTTTTATTTATTTATTTTTAAAATTTCTTTATTGATTAAGGTATTACATATGTGTCCTTATTTCCCCATTACCCCCACCTCCCATTCATGACCCCACCCCCCCTGTTGTCTGTATCCATTGATTAGGCTTACATGCATGCATATAAGTCCTTTGGTTGATCTCTCCCCCTTACCCCCACCCTCCCCTACCTTCCCTGAGGTTTGACGTTCTGATTGATGTTTCTCTGTCTCTGGATCTATTTTTGTTCATCAGTTTATGTTGTTCATTATATTCCACAAATAAGTGAGATCATGTGATATTTATCTTTCTCTGCCTGGCTTATTTCACTTAGCATAATGCTCTCCATCTCCATCCATGTTGTTGCAAATGGTAAGAACTTCTTTTTTACTGCAGCATAGTATTCCATTGTGTAGATGTACCACAGTTTTTTGTTTTTTTTTTTTTAAATATATTTTATTGATATTTTACAGAGAGGAAGGGAGAGGGATAGAGAGTCAGAAACATCGATGAGAGAGAAACATCAATCAGCTGCCTCCTGCACACCTCCCACTGGGGATGTGCCCGCAACCAAGGTACATGCCCTTGACCGGAATCGAACCCGGGACCTTTCAGTCCGCAGGCTGACGCTCTATCCACTGAGCCAAACCGGTGTCGGCTGTACCACAGTTTTTTAATCCACTCATCTGCTGATGGGCATTTAGGCTGTTTCCAAATCTAAGCTATGGTGAATTGTGCTGCTGTGAACATAGGGGTGCATATATCCTTTCTGAATGGTGTTTCTAGTTTCTTGGGATATATTCCTGGAAGTGGTATTACTGGGTCAAATGGGAGTTCCCATTTTAGTTTTTTGAGGAAACTCCATACTGTTCTCCACAGTGGCTGCACCAATCTACATTCCCACCAGCTGTGCACGAGGGTTCCTTTTTCTCCACATCCTCAGCAGCACTTGTCATTTGTTGATTTGTTGATAATGGCCATTCTGACAGGTGTGAGATGGTACCGCATTGTTGTTTTGATTTGCATCTCTCTGATGATTAGTGACTTTGAGCATGTTTTCATATGTCTCTTGGCCTTCTTTCTGTCTTCTTTTGAAAAGTTTCTATTTAGATCAGTTGCCCATTTTTTGATTGGGTTGTTCATCTTCTTTTTGTTAAGCTGCATGAGTTCCCTGTAAATGTTGGAGATTAAACCCTTATCGTTGATATCATTGGCAAATATGTTCTCCCATGTAGTGGGCTTTCTTGTTGTTTTATTGATGTTCTCCTTTGCTGTGCAAAAGCTTTTTATTTTGATGTGGTCCCATTTGTTTATTTTCTCTTTAGTTTCCATTACCCTAGGAGCAGTATCAGTGAAGAAATTGTTTCGGCATATGTCAGAGATTTTTCTGCCTGTAGATTCCTCTGGTATTTTTATGGTTTCCCGTCTTCTGTTTAAGTCCTTTATCCATTTTGAGTTTATTTTTGTGTATGGTGTAAGTTGGTGGTCTAGTTTCATTTTTTTGCATGTATCTGTCCAATTTTCCCAACACCATTTATTGAAGAGACTGTCTTGACTCCATTGTATGTTCATGTTTCCTTTGTCAAATATTAATTGAGCATAGTGATTTGGATCGATTTCTGGGTTCTCTATTCTATTCCATTGATCTATATGTCTGTTCTTGTGCTAGTACCAGGCAGTTTTGAGAACAGTGGCTTTGTAATACAGCTTGAAATCTGGTATTGAGATCCCACCTACTTTGTTCTTCTTTCTCAGGATTGCTGTGCCTATTCGGGGTCGTTTTTATTTCAGATGAATTTTTGGAGAGTTCGTTCTAGGTCTGTGAAATATGCCGTTGGTATTTTAATGGGGAGTACATTGAATCTATAGATTGCTTTGGGTAGTATGGACATTTTAATGATGTTGATTCTCCCAATTCATGAACACGGTATGTTCTTCCATCTGTTTACGTCTTCCTCTATCTCTTTTTTCAGTGTCCTGTAGTTTTCCGCGTATAGGTCTTTTACCTCCATAGTTAAGTTTATTCCTAGGTATCTTAATTTTTTTGGTGCGATAGTAAATGGGATTGTTTTTTTAGTCTCCCTGTAAGTTCACTATTGGTGAATGCCATAGATTTCTTGACGTTAATTTTGTATCCTGCTACATTGCCAAATTCATTTATTAAGTCTATTAGTTTGTTATGGGGCGACCCGCAAGAGACGACCACCAGAGACAGAGATCAAAATTTATGAGCCTTTATTAAGCTGGCCAACAACTATAGTTGCAGCACTTCACCGCGGTAAAGGCCGAACTGCAGTGCAGACCACAGGTGTTACAGCAAATTTATACTCGGGAACCACAAGAGGGAGTTAGGATAGTTACAATGACAACCCAAACGTTACAAAAGCTATTTCAGCCGTTTCCAAGAAACTCAGGGCACAGGTGCAACGCCTGGGCACACTTGGCCGGAGCGTGAACCACCACCTCCCTCCAAACTCCAACTGACCCATTGTTCGGTGACCTACTCCACCTCCCTCTGTCTTAAGGCATCCTGCTTCCAGGCAACGGAGGAGCTGTGCAATGTTTGCGGCCCAGAACATTCCCTACTGGTCTTTACGGTGAATCAAATTGTTGATTCAGATTCCTCCTCTCCTTCCCCGGGGATTTGCTGGTAATGGGTGTGGAGGACCATGAGCTTTACAGCCTGTATTCTTCGTGCCTCTTCACCCAAACTAGGTCGCCAGGAGCACACACAGGTGGGCTATCCGGGTCCGGTGGGTGGGCTTCTTGGTGTGCTGCACTGGCGATTCTCCTTGCAGCCACTGTACTGCTCTGGAGCGCCTGCAAAGACTTGAGGAGATTTCTATTAGATAACACAGCTAGTTCTTCCTCCCTTAGCCGCAGGAGATGAGGTGGCGGACAGCCAAACATGATTTCAAAAGGAGTCAGCCCTTTTGCATATGGGGTGCAGCAAGCCCTGAGTAGGGCAATGGGGAGGAGACTTACCCAGTTCTCACCAGTCTCTAATTTTAGTTTAGTTAGGGTATTGGGGCCTCTCGCGAGGCCGAGGGGCCCGCCTCCGGTTGGGGCTCCGGAGGGGGAACATAAGGGGGAGGTCGGCGGTTGGGGACCCCATCCTCCGGATCATTTGGTAGGACCTTAGGGTCTACCTTCTTGTCTCCTTTTGGGGGATGAGCCAATAAAACGGTCTGTCTCTGTCCCAATTTCCTTTCTTGGCCCTGGCAATTTTCCAACCACCAGGGTTTTTCAGTGAGGATGTCAATCCAAATTTGAATATAAGGGATTTGGTCAGGGTGACCTGAATGGCCATAAACAATATGATGAACCCTATAAGCCGTTCCTAAATCATAGGTCCCAGTAGACGGCCACCCAACCCCAAATGTGGGCCATTCTAATTCACACAATTTCTGCAAATCAAAAACATTAACCGACGTCCCGTAGTCCTCTCCACGCCGTTTGAGTCCTGAAAATTATTAAGAAAACATTGTAAGGGGGTAGACGTAGACAACTGGCCCTGACCCATTTTAACAAAGACAAGGACAACAAAGACAAGACAAACCAGACACGTGCACCCTAAGGTCACATGTAACAGGGACCCCAGATGCCGTTGCGCCCGGACTCGGAGGCTCCGCTGCATCTAGCCCTCCTGTAGTCCACCAGGGGAACGTTCCACAAACAGAAACCAGGTGCTTACCTCCCCACTGGAGGTCCTGGTGGCTCTTACATTCGGATCGCAAATTTTTGAGGAGACACTCTGCCTCCCTGGAACCCGGGACGGAGACTGGAGTGTCCTCACCTGGGGCGTCCACCGGTAGCGTGGCCGGAGTGTATCTCGCTGGGGCCTCCAAATGTATGGGGTGACCCGCAAGAGATGACCACCAGAGACAGAGAACAAAATTTATGAGCCTTTATTAAGCTGGCCAGTGACTGCAGTTCGGCCTTTATCACGGTACGGTGCTGCAACTGTAGTCGCTGGCCAGCTTAATAAAGGCTCATAAATTTTGATCTCTGTCTCTGGTGGTTGTCTCTTGTGGGTTGCCCCATAACAAGTTTTTTGATGGAGTCTTTCGGGTTTTTTATGTACAATATCATGTAATCTGCAAATAAAGACAGCTTTACTTCTTCTTTTCCAATTTGGATGCCTTTTATTTCTTCTTCTTGTCTAATTGCAATGGCTAATACTTCCAGTACTATGTCAAACAGGAGTGGTGAGAGTGGGCATCCCTGTCTTGTTCCTGTTCTTAGGGGAAATGGTTTTAGTTTTTGCCCATTGAGTATGATGTTAGCTGTGGGTTTCTCATATATAGCTTTTATTATGTTGAGGTATAATCCTTCTATTCCCACCTTGCTGAGAGTTTTTATCAAGACAGGGTGTTGGATTTTGTCAAATGCTTTTTCTGCATCAATTGATATGACTATGTGATTTTTATCTCTCAATTTGTTTATGTGATGTATCACATTTATTGATTTGCAGATATTGTACCATCCTTGCATTCCTGGGATAAATCCTACTTGGTCATGGTGTATGATCTTTCTGATGCACTGCTGGATCCAATTTGCTAGGATTTTGTTGAGGATTTTGGCATCTACATTCATGAGGGATATTGGCCTGTAATTCTCTTTCATTGTGTTGTCTTTATCTGGTTTTGGTATTAGGGTGATGCTGGCTTCATAGAAGGAGCTTGGAAGTGTTCCTTCCTCTTGAATTTTTTGGAATAGTCTGAGGAGGATAGGTTTTAGTTCTTCCTTGAATGTTTGGTAGAACTCTCCTGTGAAGCCGTCTGGCCCCGGGCTTTTGTTTGCCGGAAGCTCTTTGATGACTGCTTCAATTTCTTCCATAGTTACTGGCATGTTGAGCTGTTTAGATTCTTCCTGATTGAGTTTTGGAAGGTTATATTTTTCTAGGAATATGTCCATTTCCTCCAGGTTGTCCAGTTTGTTGGAATAGAGTTGTTCGTAGTATTTTTTTAACAATCCTTTGTATTTCGGCGGGATCTGTTGTTATTTCACCTCTTTCATTTCTGATTTTGTTTATTTGGGTCCTCTCTCTTTGCTTCTTGGTGAGCCTGGCTAGAGGTTCATCAATCTTGTTTATCCTTTCAAAGAACCAGCTCTTGGTTTTGTTGATCTTTTGTATTGTTTCTTTGGTCTCTATGTCGTTTATCTGTGCTCTGATCTTTATTATTTCCTTCCTTCTGCTTACACTGGGCTTTTCTTGTTGCTCTTTTTCTAACTCTTTGAGTTGTTGGGTTAGGTAATTTATTACCCCTGTTTCTTGTTTTTTGCAGTAGGCTTGTAGAGCTATGAACTTCCCTCTCAAGACTGCTTTCGCTGTGTCCCATAGATTTTGGATTGTAGTGTTTTCATTGTCATTTGTTGTCATGATGTTTTTTATTTCTTCTTTGATCTCTCTGGTAACCCAGTCATGGTTTAATAGCATGCTGTTTAGTCTCCATGTGTTTGATTTCTTTGGGTTGTTTTTATTGTAGTTGATTTCCAGTTTTATGCCACTGTGGTCTGAGAAGATGCTTGATATGATTTCTATCTTCTTGAATTTGAAGAGACTTTGCCTATGTCCCAACATATGGTCTATCTTTGAAAATGACCCATGTGCACTTGAGAAGAATGTATATTCTGTGGCTTTGGGGTGAAATGTTCTGAAGATGTCAATTAATTCCATCTGGTCTAGTGAGTCATTTAGGATTGATGTTTCTTTGCTGATTTTTTGTTTAGAGGATTTGTCCAATGGTGATAGTGGGGTATTGAAGTCTCCTACTATGATTGTATTGCTGTCAATCTCTCCCTTGATATCCTCCAGGAGTTTTTTTATGTATTTGGGTGCTCCTGTATTGGGTGCATATATGTTTACCAGAGTTATTTCTTCTTGTTGGATTGCTCCCTTTAGTATTATGAAGTGGCCTTCCTTATCTCTTGTTATGTCCTTCAGTTTGAGATCTAATTTGTCAGATATAAGTATTGCTACCCCAGCTTTTTTTTCAGTTCCATTTGCCTGGAAAACCTTTTTCCATCCCTTCACCCTCAGTCTGTGTGCGTCTTTTTTTCTGAGGTGGGTTTCTTGTAGACAGCAGATATATGGGTCATGTTTTCTTATCCAATCCATTACCCTATGTCTTTTGATTGGGGCATTTAATCCATTTACATTTAAAGTTATTATTGATAGGTACTTATTTGTCGCCATTCCTATTCTTTACACCTGTGTTCCTTCTTCGCTTCCTATTTCTTTTTTTTTTTACAGCAGACCCTTTAGCATTTCTTGCATTGCTGGTTTGGTGGTAATAAATTCCCTTAGTCCTTTTTTGTCTGTGAAGCTCCTGATTTCACCTTCAATTTTGATTGACAGCCTTGCTGGGTACAGTATTCTTGGATTCAGACCCTTCCTTTGCATGACTTTGTATATTTCATTCCATTCCCTTCTGGCCTGATGAGTTTCTGTTGAGAAATCAGTTGCTAGTCTGATGGGGGTTCCTTTGTATGTAACTTTCTGTCTCTCTCTGGCCGCTTTTAAGATTCTAACTTTGTCGTTGGTGTTTGCCAATTTAATTATAATGTGCCTTGGCGTCGGTCTTTTGGGGTTCATTTTGCTTGGGACTCTGTGAGCTTCTTGGATTTGTGTGGGTTTTTTCTTCTCTATATCAGGGAAATTTTCTGTCATTATTTCTTCAAATAGGTTTTCTATTCCTTGCTCAGCTTCCTTTCCTTCTGGAACCCCTATTATGCGGATGTTGTTTTGTTTCGTGTTGTCCCAAAGTTCCCTTAGGCTCTCCTCCTGCCTTTTAATTTTTTTTTCTAGAAGTTGCTCTACTTGGGTATTTTTTCCCATCTTGTCTTCTAGCTCACTGATGCGGTCCTCTGCTTCTTCTAGTCTACTCTTGATGCTTTCTATCGAGTTCTTCACAGCAGCGATGTCATTTTTCATTTCTTCTTGGTTCTTCTTCATTTCCTCTTGGTTCTTGCTCATATTGTCGAATTTGTCTTCCATTCTTTTCAGCCACCTTATGACCATTTCTCTGAATTCTTTTTCTGGAAGGTTGCTTGCCTCCATTTCGTTTACTTCCTTTTCTGGTGATGCCTGCTTTTCTTTCATATGCGGGCTGCTTCTTTGTCTCCCCATGGTCTCTCTTCTCTGGGTGTCTGGTTATGTAGTTCTCTCTCTCCTGGGTTGATTTAAAGGCACAAAATACAGCACTACCAGGTACAACTCACAAGGCACTGAACAGGAATGTATTCACGATATTAATAACCTCCAATAAAGGTGACCACCAGAGAAAGGCAAATTAGGTGATAGGAGAGAAAGAAGAAGAGGAAAAAAGAAAGAAAGAAAGAAAGAAAGAAAAAAGGAGTGTGAAAATGAAATTGGGAAAAGGGAAAGTAAAGAGAAAAAAAAAGTAAGAGAGACAAGAAAGTGACTAAGAGATAAAGGGGAACAGACTATATATATTGGGGATAAAACTCCAATAGAACAATCACTAATCCCAGCAAATGCCAGCAACAAGTGCCTGGGGATTAATACAAACTACAACACCAGCTAATACGGAGTGAGGCAAGGGAAAGCTGAAGCACAAAACAAACAAAAAAATAAACAAAAGAAGAATAAGCAAAACAATCTCACAAAAAAGCATAAAAATTCGATATAATCTACATTCAAGCAAACAACAACAAAAGGACAGAGAGAAGGACAAGTTTATGGATAGCTCAGACAGCGAAGGGAGAGGTGTATGTGGACTTGGAGCAGGGGATTGGAGATTAGATATGTAAGTAGGGTGAAATTTTAACAAGGGGTAAACAGAAAGAATAGGGAAAATCTAAAGCAGTAAAAGGGTAAGATAAACAGGACACTGAAAAGGGGGAGGTTAGGAAGAGAGTGATGGCCTAAAGGTAGAGTTGAGATAGAGTAAAACGATGCTAAAGGAAAGATAAAAATAGAATGTAGAACCCTAATCCCAAAATAAAATGAAGAGAAAATAAAATGACACTTTAAAAAAAAAAAAAAGATAAAATAGCAGTAGTAATAATACGGATTGAAAATAAAAATGTAATAATTAAAAAGGTAAAATCAAGTGATGAAAAAAGAAAAAAAAAGTTTCTTGATTAACAGATGCAAAAAATGAAAATAAAAAAAAATAAAAAAAAATAAAAAAAATAAAAAAATAAAAGGTAAAAATAAGATGTGAAGTAGTGAAGGTCATTCACTTCCTCTGTTTTTCTGTTTGGCACGCCTGTTTCTCAGTCCAGACAGTATTGCAGTTCCCTGCGATCCACTGCTCTTCGGTGTTGTAAGCCAGTCCTGATTTTAAGCAGGCGGTGTGTCTTAATTTCTCGTATTTTTTTATTTTTGATTACACAAGAGTCAATTTGTGATTCAGCCCCTGGGTGGCAGTGTTTCTGGATTGACTTCCGGGTCTATCTATGGCCTCTCTAGGCAGTGTTAGAGCCTTCTTTCCCTGTGGCACTCACTACTGGTTTGTGGGAGTGGGCTCCCTCAGAGCTGACTCTCCGATGGTCACTCCCTGCTCCGATCCCCAGGTTCCAGAAAAATAACTTTCCCCTGCAGTCTCCCAGGGTGTCCCCAACTATGTGATCCTATGTATTGGGCTTAGTAATCAGAAGCAAGAATTTCAAGAGGAAAAAGCCCAGTTGTGCGAACTCCGGGACTGCGCATAAGCCCAGGCACCCAGGGAACACAGGGGCTGCGCGTAAGTCTGGACTGCCTGAAATTCTTAGGGTGTCCCTGCACTTCAGATCAAAATGGGTTGCTTTTTAGAGTGCCCTTCTCTTAGCAGCTCTGAGGACCCCTTTCCACAATCACAGATCACGCCAGCCCCTACAGCCACGGATTTTTCTAGGCACAGACTTCCCTGGTCCTCCAGCTCCCGCAAAACACGTGTTCCTCTCTCCCGCCGTGACCAGAGACCTCACCTTATCCCAGGCGAAATCTGACCTTTCCGTGGTGGAGTGTAGAGCTCCTCTGAACCCCTGTGTTTGTGCCAGTTGGGGAGCGTTGTTCTGGGGCTCGCAGCTGTTCCTTGGGTGCCGCAGTTGTGGATTCTCAGGCTTCCGATAAGTTCCACTTTCCGGATCAAGATGGCGCAGACTCCGCGTCCAACCCCGCAGCTCCGGGAGGGGACCCAGCCTCAGTTGGTGCTGCCAGGTCAGGGGAACCCCGTTTAGCAGTCCCCCACCTCCTTCTGGAATTCAGCTGTCTCCCAACCAGCCAACAAACACTCCTTGTGCGACCCTCAGCTGTTCTTTCTTTCTGCTCCGGGACAAGGCTCGGAACACGTCTGTCTATTCCGCCACCATTATTCCTTCTCTGAGGTGGGTTTCTTGTAGACAGCAGATATATGGGTCTTGTTTTCTTATCCAATCCATTACCACATGTCTTTTGATTGGGGCATTTAATCCATTTACATTTAAAGTTATTATTGATAAGTACTTACTTGTCGCCATTTTTATTCTTTACCCCTGTGTTCCTTCTTTGCTTCCTCTTTCTTTCTTTCTTTCTTTCTTTCTTTCTTTCTTTCTTTCTTTCTTTCTTTCTTTCTTTCTTTCTTTCTTTCTTTCTTTCTTTCTTTCTTTCTTTCTTTCTTTATAGCAGACCCTTTAGCATTTCTTGCATTGCTGGTTTGGTGGTAATAAATTCCCTTAGTCCTTTTTTTTCTGTGAAGCTCCTGATTTCATCTTCAATTTTGATTGATAGCCTTGCTGGGTACAGTATTCTTGGATTCAGACCCTTCCTTTGCATGACTTTGTATATTTCATTCCATTCCCTTCTGGCCTGATGAGTTTCTGTTGAGAAATCAGTTGCTAGTCTGATGGGGGTTCCTTTGTAGGTAACTTTCTGTCTCTCTCTGGCCGCTTTTTTTTTTTTTTTTTTAAATATATTTTATTGATATTTCACAGAAAGGAAGGGAGAGGGACAGAAAGCTAGAAACATCGATGAGAGAGAAACATCGATCAGCTGCCTCCTGCACACCTCCCACTGAGGATGTGCCCGCAGCCAAGGTACATGCCCTTGACCGGAATCGAACCCGGGACCCCTCAGTCCGCAGGCCGACGCTCCATCCATTGAGCCAAACCGGTTTCGGCTATCTCTGGCCGCTTTTAAGATTTTTACTTTGTCGTTGGTGTTTGCCACTTTAATTATAATGTGCCTTGGTGTCGGTCTTTTGGGGTTCATTTTGCTTGGGACTCTGTGAGCTTCTTGGATTTGTGTGGGTTTTTTCTTCCCTATATCGGGGAAGTTTTCTGTCATTATTTCTTCAAACAGGTTTTCTATTCCTTGCTCAGTTTCCTCTCCTTCTGGATCCCCTATTATGTGGATGTTGTTTTGTTTCATGTTGTCCCAAAGTTCCCTTAGGCTCTCCTCCTGCTTTTTAAATTTTTTTTTCTAGCAGCTGCTCTACTTGGGTATTTTTTCCTACCTTGTCTTTTAGCTCACTGATGCGGTCCTCTGCTTCTTCTAGTCTACTCTTGATGCTTTCTATTGAGTTCTTTACAGCAGCAATGTCATTTTTCATTTCTTCTTGGTTCTTCTTCATTTCCTCTTGGTTCTTACTCATATTTGTTTTTACCCCCTGTTAAAATTTCACCCATTCTTTTCAGCCACCTTATGACCATTTCTCTGAATTCTTTCTCTGACAGGTTGCTTGCCTCCATTTCATTTATTTCCTTTTCTGGTGATGCCTGCTTTTCTTTCATATGCGGGCTGTTTGTCTCCCCATGGTATCTCTTCTCCCGGTGTCTGGTTATGTAGTTCTCTCTCTCCTGCATTGATTTAAAGGCACAAAATACAACACAACCTGGTACAGCACACAAGGCACTGAACAGAAATGTATTCATGATATTAATAACCTCAAATAAAGGTGACCACCAGAGAAAGGCAAATTAGGGGATATGAGAGAAAGAAGAAGAGAGAGAGAAAAAAGAAAGGAGTGCCAAAATGAAATTGGGAAAAGGAAAAAAAAAACTAAGAAAGAAAAGAAAGAGAAAAAGAAAGAAAAGGGGAACAAACTATATATATGGGGAGAAAACTCCAATAGAACAGTCACTAATCCCAGCAAATGCCAGCAACAAGTACCTGGAGATGAATACAAACTACAAACAACAACTAATATCAAGCGAGGCTAGGGAAAACAGAAGCAAAAAACAAACAAAAACAAAGCAAACAAAAAAAACAAAATAAAAAAAAGGAATAAGCAAAACAATCTCACAAACAAGCATAAAAAATCAATATAATCAACATTCAAGCAAACAACAACAAAAGGACAGAGGGAAAAACAATTTTTTGGATAGTGAAGACAGAGAAGAGAGAGGTGTGGATCAACTCAGAGCAGGGCATTGGAAATTAGATATATAAGTAGGGTGAAATTTTATCAGGGGGTAAAAAGAAAGAATAGGGAGAATCTAAAGCAGGAGAAGGGTAAGAGAAACAGGACAAAAAAAGGGGAAAAGTTAGGAAGAGAGTGATGGCATAAAGGTAGAGTTGAGATAGAGTAGGATGATGCTAAAGGAAAGATGAAAATAGAATGTAGAACACTAATCTCAATGTCAAATAAAGAGAAAATAAAATGACACTTTTTTTTAAAAAAAGGTAAAATAGTAGTAGTAATAATACTGATTGAAAATAAAAATGTAATAATTAAAGAGGTAAAATCAAGTGAGGAAAAAGAAAAAAATTAGTTAAGTAAAAGATGAAAAAATATAAAAAAATAAAAAAAATAAAAAATAAAAAAAGTAAAAATAAAATGTGCAGTAGTGAAGGTCATTCACTTCCTCTATTGTTCTGTTTGGCACACCTGTTTTCCAATCAGGACAGTATTGCAGTTCCCTGCATTGCACTGCTCCTCAGTGTTGTAAGCCAGTCCTGATTTTTAAGCAGGCAGTGTGTCTTACTCTTGTATTCCTTTGTGATTACATAAGAGTCAATCTGTGATTCAGCCCCTGGGTGGCAGTGTTTCTGGATTGACCTCCAGGTCTATAGGTCCTCTCTAGCCTGTGCTTAGATCCTGCTTTCCCTGTGGCACTAAATATAGGTTTGTGGTAGTGGGCTGCCCCAGGGCTGGTTCTCTGACGGTCACTCCCCACTCCGATCCCCAGGCTCCAGAGAAACAACTTTCCCCTGCAGTCTCCCAGGGCATCCCCAACTGGGTGATCCCATGCACTGGGCTCAGCAACCAGAAGCAGGGATTTAAAGAGGAGAAAGCTCGAGTGTGCCAACTCTAGGGCTGCGCGCAAGTCTGCACAGTCCTTCCTCTCCCCCACCCCCCTGTGTCCAAGCAGCTGGCACACTTTTAAAATTTTTAGGCTGACCTTCTGCGTCAGATCAAAATGGGTTGCTTTTTAGAGATTCCCCTCTGTTAGCAGCTCTGAGGACCCCCTTCCACATTCATGGATCATGCCAGCCCCAACAGCCATGGATTTTTCTAGGCGCAGACTTTCCCTGGTCCTCCAGCTCCTGCAGTGTGCATGTTTCTCTGTCCTGCCTGGACCAGAGACCTCACCTTATCCCGGGCAAAATCTGACCTTTCCGTGGTGGAGTGTAGAGCTCCTCTGAATCCGCATGTTTGCGCCAATTGGGGACTGGTGTTCTGGGGTTCACAGCTGTTCGGTGGGTGCCACAGTTGTAGATTTTCAGGTTTCCAATAACATCCACTTTCCCCTTCAAGATGGTGCGGTCTCCACGTCCGAGCCAGTGGCTCCGAGAGAGAACCCAGCAGCTGTGGGGGCTGCCCAGTCAGGGGAGCCCCGTCCAGCAGTTCCCCACCTTCTCCTGGAGTATAGCTGTCCCTTAACTCACCAACAGACACTCCCCATGCGACCCTCAGCTGTTCTTTCTATCTGCTCCGGGACTAGGCTCGGGACACCTCTGTCTATTCTGCTGCCATTTTCTTTTTCCGCCTCTCACCTTTTATTTAGTTGAGTCAGCTTAATGTAGTTCAGTGTTCTGTTCTTCCTTTTGTTTCCTTTCTGTTTATCTTCTCTAGAGCCTCTCATCATGTGTTGAGTTCAGGGGAAAATAATTTTCCTGGAGCTGTGACAATTCTCCATGTGAATAAAGACAGGGATCATGTTCAATCTTCAGGGATGACAAGAGTGAGTGAAATTTGCCAAGCGCTTTATGGTTTCAAAGTGTCTACATTTTCTATTTTCAACTTTTCGGGGGAAAGTATAAATCACTTAAACGTTGGAGAGGCAACGTTTTCCTTCGCAAATCATCAGACAATAATCAGTGATGGAGGTTGTCCAGCCACACAAGATTTTTATGACACCACCGGAGCAGAAACCATTTACTTCACACTCTTTAAAAAAAAAAAAAAAAAAAAAATATATATATATATATATATATATATATATATATATATATATATATATATATGTTTATTTTATTGATTTTTTACAGAGAGGAATGAAGAGGGATAGAGAGTCATAAACATTGATAGGAGAGAAACATCAATCAGCTGCCTCCTGCACATTTCATACTGGGGATGTGCCCACAACCAAGGTACATGCCCTTGACCAGAATCAAACCTGGGACCTTTCAATCTGAGGCCAACGCTCTATCCAGTGAGCCAAACCAGCCAGGGCTTTACTTCACACTCTTGCTGAGGAGGAGGAGGAAAGCACCCAGAGCAGACTTGCTCTTATAGTTTTGGAAGCTGGAGGTCCCGGATCAGGGTGCTAGCCTCGTTGGTTTCTGGTGAAGGCCCTCTTCCAGGTTGCTGACTGGTAACTTCTTGTGCCCTCACTTGGTGGAAGTTGGGCAAGTGAAATCTCTGTGCCTTTTTTTAAAAAATAAAGTCTAGGAATTGAAAACAGGTTAGCGGAGCCGGAATATGATGAGCCATGGAGAGAGTGACAGGAGATGGACTTACAGAGGTAGTCAAGGCCAGATCTCGTGTAACGGTGTATAACCCAATAGGAAGTTTGAATTCCATTTGAATGCATAGAAAGTCCCTGAACTTTCATAAGCAGAGGAATGACCTGATTTTATTTATGTTTTAAAAAAGATTACTCTGACTACAATCTGGAGAATGGCTAGGAGGGAGATAAAGAGCAGAAAGAATGATGTACCCCACTCTGGGTTAGGAATCCCTCCTAGATATTCCTAAAGAACCTGGTACTTTTTTTTTTTTTTTTTTTTTTGAGCAAAGCACTTATTAATCACAAAAGCAATTTTCCGTTTATTTGTTTATCATCTCCACCACTCTGAGAGCTCCTTCAGGATAGGGACTGTGCCTTATATCTCCATGCCATACAATAAATGTATTTTTAAAAAATGGGGGAAAAAAAGCACTAAACTGAGGATCAGAATCAACTTTTTCTTTCTGAATCTCTAGCTCTGTCATCTAAAAAAAAGTCTCAACTAAGGACCTGTCCAGATATAAATTCTGTAAACTATGTTTGGTGGAGAAAAAGGAACATTTTCTATGAGGCATCACAGTAAAAGGTCTGAAAGAGAATGGGATGAACAGAGTGCATATATAGTGGAGGTAGGGTGTGGACAGGAGATAAATTAGTTGGTTCAAGAGCCATTATTTTCTGTTTATTTTTTAACTTAAAAAAATTTATTTTTCAATTACAGTTGACATACAATATTACATTAGTTTCAGGTGTACAACATAGTGATTAAACATTTATATACTTTACAAAGTGATCATCCTGAGAATCTAGTACCCATCTGACACCATAATACTTATTACAATGTTATTGACTATATTACCTATGCTGTACTTTACAGCCTTGTGACTATTTTAATCACTGGCAGTTTGTACTTTTTAATCCTTTCACCTTTTTCACCCATCCCCCCAACTCCCTCCCATCTGGAAACCACCAGTTTGTTTTCAATGAGTTTGTATCTATGAGTTTGTTTCTGTTTTGTTTGTTCATTTATTTTGTTTTTTAGATTCCAGGTATAAGTAAAATTATATGGTATTTGTCTTTCAACGTCTGATTTATTTCACTTAGCATAATACCCTCTAGGTCCATCCATGCTGTTGCAGATAGCAAGATTTCATTATTTTTTATTGCTAAGTCATAGTCCATTGTGTATATGTTGCTTTCATATCTTGGCTATTGTAAGTAATGCTGCAATGAATATAGGGATGCATGTATCTTTCCTAATTAGTGGTTTGGATTTCTTTGGTTAAATACCCAGAAGTGGAATTGCTGGGACATAAGGTAATTCTCTTTTTAAGTATATGCTGTTATTCCTTCAGCCACCATATATCTTTTGATTGGAGCATTTTATTAATTTCCATGTAAAGTAATTGTTTATATAAATGTAGTTATTGCCATTTTATTATTCATATTTTTTATATTTTTTCTTCTCTTTAAAGAAGATCCTTTAACATTTCTTGTAATACTGGTTGGGTGGTGATTAACCTCTTTAGTTTTTATTTGTCTGGGAAGCTATTTATCTGTTTTTCAATTATAAGTGATGACTTCGTTGGGTAGAATAATCTTGGTTGTAGGTCCTTGCTTTTTATCAGTTTGAATATTTTGTGCCAATCCCTTCTGACCTGCCAAGTTTCCGTTTAGAAATCAGCCGACTATCTTATGAGAGCTCCCTTGTAGGTCATTAACTGCTTTTCTCTTGCTACTTTTAAGACTCTCTGTTTGCCTTTAACCTTTGACATTGTAATTATGATATGTCTTGGTGTGGGCTTGTTTGGGACTCCCTGCACTTCTTGGACTTGTATGTCTATTTTCTTCACCAGGGAAGTAAGTTTTTATTTATTATTTCTTTAAATAGGTTTTCAGTCTCTTTCTCACTCTTTTTTTTCTGGTACCCCTGTGATGCAATTCTTGGTACATCTGATGTAGTCTAAGAGGTCCTTTAAACTATCCTCATTTTTAAAATTCTTTTTTTCTTTTTGAGTGGATGTTTTTTGTGACCTTGTATTACAGATCACTGATTCAATTGTTTGCTTCATCTAACCTGCTATTGATCCCTTGTAATGTGTTCTTCATTTCAGTTATTGCATTCTTCATTTCTGATTGTTTTTTTTTTATGTTTTCTATATCCATTTCTATGTCCCCTATTTCTTTTTTTATTTTATTTTATTATGTTTCCTATTTCTTTGTGGAAGTTTTTACTGAGATCATCTATTCTTTCCCTAAGTTCATTGAGCATTCTTATAACCAGTGTTTTTAACTTGGTATCTGGTAGATTGTTTGTCTCTTTTTCTAGCGTTTTGTCCTGTTGTTTCATTTGAGACAAGTTTCTTTGTCTCCTTACTTTTTTTTTTAACCTCCTGTGTTTATTTCTGTTTATTAGGTAGATCTGTTATGTCTCCCAGTCTTGACAGAGTATCCTTATGTGGAAGGTGTCTTGTGGGGCTCAGTGGTGCAGTCTCCCTGGTCACCTGTGTGGGTTTTGCATGTGGATGAGCCCCAATTGCTCTTGTCAGTGCATTGGGTTGACTCTCAGACTGACTGTGAATACATCAGATGAGCTATTGTGTGGGGACTGATTCCACTGAGTGCTCTCAACTTTAGCAAGGCTCTGGTGCCAGCTGAGTCTGGCTTCAGGTATGTCATTTGTGAAGCTGGTTGGGTGGTGCGCTGGTGTGGTCTGAAGGCAACCTTCAGGTGTGTTGGTTATAGAGCCTCTTGTGAGGTGTTTCTGGGAGGCAAGGCCAGCCATTCTTTTGCCAGGCTTGGGGCCCTTTGGTAGGAGCTACAAAGTGATCTGTGGTTGGTTGCCACTTGAGCTGTGCTTGGAGGTGCCTAGGAGAGGCCATGTTGTGATTCAAGGTCAGCTGCCACTTGTGACATGCTCAGAACCCCTTGATGGGCACCCCATGTGCACTGAAGTCAGCCACCACCTGTTCTGGGCTTGGGGCCTCTTAGCAATTGCTGCAAGGCACAGTGAAGTCAACCACTGCTGTTGGGGGTTTGTGGATCTTTAAGAGGTTTTGGGAAAGTCCACAGCATGAGCTGAGGCAGGCTGCTTGTATGGAGGAGCTGCTGGAAGAGAAGGGTGAGTTGGCTGGGGTAGGGTCTCAGGGAATCACCAGGGTGGAGTGAGTGGTGTTAGCTATGTCAATGGAGAACATAGATTTGACATCAGCCAGTTTCTGTCTGGGTAGGTCAGAGGGTGTTCAACAAAGGAACAACGGCATCTGCGGGCACTTCTGACCCCAGAGAGGGTTGTCCTGACCCTTACCCCTTCAGCTATCACCCTGAAGCTAGGCAATTCCACTTCCTTTCAAGCTGCTGCTCCAGCACTGGAACTCACAGCCAGTGCGTTTGTGAGTGAGTTTATGTGCGGGCCCTATAACAGGACGTCCGTGTCTCCACAAGTCCTCTGTCTCACTCAGCTGCAATTCCCATTGGTTTTCACAGCCAGATGTTATGAAGACTCCTCTTCCAGGCACTGGTACCTTCATCTGAGAAGCCTGGTGTGGGGCTGGAGCCCCTCACTTCTTAGGGGGGACCTCCATAGCTGAGATATCCCTCAGGATTTTTAACTGCTACACATGGGTGTGGGACCTGTCTGATCCTTATCTCTGTCACTCCTGCCAGTCTCAGGGTAGCTTCTTCTGTGCATCCTTAGTTATAGGAATTCTGTTCAGTTAGTCTTCAGGTGTTTTCTAATAATGATTGTTCTGTAATTTAGTTGTAATTTTGATGTGGTTGTGGGAGGATGTGAGTACAGAGGTTACCTACTCCACCAGCTTTACTAGAAGACACATAAATAGCTATTTTTAATTACTAGAGATTTCCTGGGTCGTGAAAAAAGATTCTAAATGTAGGGAGAAAAGAGCCAAATCACTCTACATTCATCAGGGTAAAAACAAGGCTAATGTCCACTTGGGCAACCCACTCTCAGAGCTCACTTTGACTCGTCTACCTAAAGCAAGGAGCTAGCAAGCCCTTAACTCTCAAAAGTTTTGTAGAATGAGAATTTATACACCAGGCCCCTGTTTTCATGCCCTAGCACAGTGAAGATAAAAAGTACAACAAGTTGTGTGAATGACATTAAAGATGGCTATAATAAGAATAATTTAATGTTTCATAAAATCATTTTGAGGGAGGGAGAACTCATTAGGTTGTAAAAATGAATCACAGTGAAAACAGAGTCCCACTGGCAGAGTATCAGTCACTGCAGAGTAATTCTGCAGTTGTCATGGGCCTCTGCATGGAGGGTGGATTGATGATGAGCCCTTCTTTATTGAAATTTTGTTCTCACTTCTCATTTATGTTTATGCCTGCCAGGTGGCAGAACTCTTACTTGTCACTGCATTTCTTAGCCGTTTCTTAATCTCTGAGGCTTGAGTGCATAGAAGCTGAAGTGGTACAGTAAGTATGCCTGGCAGATGCATCAGTAAACACTAAGATAAAAAGACAATGCTGAGTACATAAGCTTATTCCACAGAATAACAGGGATGAAGTTAAGAAAAGGCAAGATGGATGTTCAATATCAGAAAAAATACCCTGGCCATTCTACTTGAAAAGAATAACTTCCCAAGGGAAGCTGTGAAAATCCCATTGCTTAAGGCATCTGAGAAGCGATTGGATGACATACTGAAGATTATCCTGCAGGGAATCAACTGTGCTCTGCTCCAGAGAGTGAACTAAAATAGCCACAAAAACCACAAAATGGTCTTTTGTGGTTATGATTCTGGGTATACAGTCAGCTCTTGCTTTATTGAATCCTTTGCTGCAACCAATATGAATTTCTCCAGGCTGAACTGAAGAATCACACTTTAGTGTCTGAGCCTTGGGAAGCCCACATGCCCATGTCCTGGCTAGTTAGGTGTGGCATCTGTCTTGCACATTGCACTGGCTGATGCCCTCCTCACTTCTCCCCACATCTCCCCTCTCCTTCCTTCCTCTCTCTCCTCTCCTTTCCTGCCCTCCCTTCTCCCCCCTCATTTCCTTTTTTTCCTGCTCTTTATTCCCTTCCTCTCCTCCTTTCCCTTACTCTCTTCTAAATAAAGAAAATGATATGGGATGGCAAAGACTTGAAAAACATTCCTCTGAGAATGAGTCATCATGGTGTTTCTTAAGATGTCTGCTCTCTGCTGCTCTCTGCTTTGTGGTTTGGTGTTTGGAGGAGAATATAGGTTTAAGCCCACCAGAGTCAACATGAGATGTAAGAATTAATGAGGTGTGCTGGCCATTTCACAATGGATATATATACACTACTTAGCCTTAAAAATGAGTGCATGAAATCTTGCCATTTGTGACAACATGGATGAACTTTAAAACTTTACGTTAAATGAAATACACCAGACAGAGAAAACCGAATACTTCATCATCTCACTTATTTGTGGAATCTAGAAACCAACCAACCAAACAAAAACAACCAACTAACCAACCAACCAAAAAACTCAAGCTTATGGACAAAAAGAACAGATTGGTGGTAACCAGAGGTGGAAGTGGGGTGGGCTGGAGGTGGGTGGAATGGGTGAAGGGGGTTAAAAAGTACAAACTTCTAGTTACAAAATAAATATATCATGGGATATACAACATGGGTACTATAGTTAATAAAACTGTATTGTATATTTTAAAGTTACTAAGAGTAGAACTTAAAACTTTTTATCACAAGAAATAAATTTTGTAACCTGTCTATGATGTTTATTAGATTTATTGTGGTCATCATTTTGATAATATATACAAATATTAAATCACAAGAGGCGTGATACATGAAATTTGCGCAAGGTGCTCGGCCCCCCACTGCTGCAGGGGCTGCCTCTGCCTTGGCCCCTGCTGCCACAGCTTCGTGCGGAAGGAAATCTGGAAGGATGTCCGGTCTAATTAGCATATTATGCTTTTATTAGAGATTATGCTGTACACCTTAAACTAATATAATTTTATATGTCAATTATACTTCAGTTTAAAAAAGAGGCTGAGAAGGACTCAAGTTAGTTCTTGGGGAGTTTCTCTTTATTAGTTCAACTTATCTTATATTTTCTCAGTTGGTTGGGCTGTGCAGCAATTTTTCACATCCTAGTAGATTCTAACCATGTATAGTTGTAAGTTTCACAGTTTAAGGCATTTGAGTGTGATTTGGAAGTCCATTCTATAAGAAAAAGTGCAAAATGTTGCTTGGGCATAAATTGGAATAACCAAAACTGCAAGGGAGCTGTAGCTGAGAGTCAGTTACCTAGTTACCAGACCTATCTTGTTGCCCAGCCTCTTCCTTTTATCACAGTCCTTTCCATTCTTTCTTCCTGTAAAGTTTGGAGACCTATCCTTGGTGAATGCTATACTTCTTCTTTTTTTCTAAGCATAAAACGAACTGAAGAATTTCAGAGGGAAGGCGGGGCGAGGGTGGATGGGTGAGGGGAGAGATTAACTGGGGAACTTATATGCATATATGCACAGACCATGAACACAGACACTAGTGTGATGAAGGCTTGGGAGTGGCGGGTGTGTGGTGGAGGGGATCAGTGGGAAAGAAAGAAACAAAAACAAAGGGGACCTCTGTAATACTTTCAACAACAAAGATAAATAAAAAAAAATAAAAGGAAGTGAGGGATCTATAAATAGGATTTGGTCAGGGGAAGCTATTGGGACTTTAGATTCTAGGCATGATAAGATGCATTTGCCAGTTTTCTCCAGAGAAACAGAGCCACTAGGATATATATCTGTAGATGATAGATAGATAGATGATAAATAGATAATAGATGGAAAAGAAAAATATGGACTGATCTGTGTCCCCCTAAATTGTTATATTAAAGCCAACCCCCCCAATGTGATAATATTTGGAAGTGGGGCTTTGGGGAGGTAATTAGGTTTATTTATTTATTTTTTTAAATTAAATTTTATTGAGGTGACATTGGTCAACATGAACATATAGGTTTTATGTGTGGATTTCTAGGTTGCAAAATCTGTATATAGCACCATGTGCCCACCACTCAAAGTCTAATCTTCTCCTCTCACCTCCTATTAGGACCCCCTTTTTCCCCACCCCCTCCCTGTGGCAACCACCACACTTAATGCCATGCTTCTTAAATGTCTGGTGACTACAAGCCATAGCCCAGCCTAGTCCAGCCTGGCCTTCCTAAACATAAAAAATACCCAAGGAACAGTTGACAAATAAGAACCTATTTAATATTATTTATTCATTAGAGGCCCGGTGCATGAAAATTCATGCACTTGAGGGGGGATCCCTCAGCCTGGCCTGCCCCCTCTCACAGTCCGGGAGTCCTCAGGAGTGGGAGGTGACCTGGCGATCAGGGGAAGGCACCACCCCCATTACACCTCTGCTGCTGCCACTGCCGGCAGTGCAAACCTCGGCCAGCCTTGGTTACCTGAGCCTCAGGCAGCCCTGGGCAGCTGGGTAGCCACCATCTGAGGCTTGCCTGCGCCTTGGGCTGGCCCTGGGTGGCTGGGGGGCTGAGGGGACTGGGGGACTCCAGAGGCAGGTTTGTGGAGCAGCTGAATCTGCCTGGGGGTGAGCCCGGCCGTGCCATGTGCCTACTGCCCCGGCAGGGCTGAGGGGACTGGGTGCTGCCATCTTTGAGGGCGCGACAGTCAATTAGCATATTCCCTCCTTATTGGCTGTGGGCGCCGCCATCTTTGTGAGGGTGTGATGGTCAATTAGCATATTCCCTCTTTATTAGATAAGGTCTTAATACAACACAGGCCCTGTGCTAGGTGTTGTAAGAAATACAAAGATGAATATGAACACAATTTTTGTCCTCAAAGAAAATACAACCAAAACAAGGGCACAAGGTCCTAACACAAATGACTGCATCATAACACAGTGCCAGATAATCATTTTGGGGTGTTTACATGCCAGCGAATAATTCTCTGATTCTCCAGACACCAACTAGGTGTTCAGTGATTCAGTTTAATTCTGACACTACCTGAAGTTAGTGCAGATGCCACAGGTCTCAGTCCCATAAGATTGCCCCCTCCCCACTTCAGATGCCAGTTACAAATACTGGGCCTCCCTTACTTCTGACCCATCAGCTATAAATTGGGAGATCCCATGACCAACTTCTTAGATTTGTAATTTGCTAGAATGGTTCACAGAACTCAAGAGCACACTTTACTCACATTGACTGGTTTATTATAAAGGATACAGCTGAAGAAGTACATAGGAGGAGGTCTGGAGGGATCTCCCATCCTGTGGAGTTGGGGGACAGTACCCTCCTACTACATGGATATGTTCACCAACCCAGAAACTCTCTGAATCTTATTGTTTTGAGGTTTTTATGAAGGTTTCATTACATATACACAATTGTTTAATTGGTTATTGGTGATTAAACTCATGTCCCTGGTTCCTCTCCCTCCCCAATGATTGGAGGGTAGGGCTGAAAGTTCCAAGCTTTTAATCAGACACTTGGTCTTTATGGAGACCAGCCCCCTGAAGCTATTTAGGGGCACCCAGCCATCAGTCCTCTCATTACCATACAAAAGAGACTCATCACTCCAGAGATTCCAAGTGTTATTATAAGAGCAATGTGCCAAGAACTGGGGACAAAGACCAAATATTTTTTATTATATCACAACCACCATCAGGAAATTACAAGGAAAGTATTACATGATTAGGAGAAAAGAAAGATCAGGTACATTTTTTCAGAACTCATATTGTGATATCACAGTATCACGTAATGTGGAAGAACTTGAATTCTGGAATCCGGATTTGACTTCTGGGGCAAGTCTCATAGCCATTCCCCTGCCTCTTTATTGGTATCTTCAATCACAAAATAGAACAAATTCAACCCCCCTGGAAAGAGTGTGAATTACCTCTCACAGGACAGGGACTTCTTGCTGTACAGTGTTGTTTTGTTTGCTTGTCTGTTTAGTACTTTATAGAACTTAATTATGTTGCCTTTCTACCCCCGCCTCCCAGAAAGCACAATAAAATGAGGAGATTACTGCTTGAAACTTGCAATCCCATTATCTGTCAGCCTATGAAAGATAGAAAGTGCCACTAGTGTATCCAGAAAGTCATTTTTCAGTAGCCATAGGTGACAATAATTACATTTCTTTACCAGGACATCTTGATGTGGCATATCATAAATATTCAGGTTCTGTAGACTTTAAAAAAAGATAAAATCTCTCTCTCTCTCTTTCTCTCTCTCTCTCTCTCTCTCTCTCTCTTTTTGTAGAACACTAGCTTCAAGGTCAGATTCAAAAATAGAAACTAGGGCCTTAGCCAGTTGGCTCAGTGTCAGCCTGTGGACTGAAGGGTCTGGGTTTGATTTCAGTCAAGGGCACATATCGGTTGTGGCTTGATCCCCAGCCCTGGTGGGGGTGCATGTGGGAGGCAACCCATTGATGTGTTTTTCTCACATCGATGTTTCTCTCTGTCTCTCCCCCTCCTTTCCACTCTCTCTAAAAGTAAATGGAAAAATATCCTCTGGTGAGGATTAACAACAACAACAAAATAGGAATTAGGAATTCTTATACATTAGAGAAAAGAGCAGTTGGGAGTGGGCTGAAGAGGATTGAGAAACTAGAAACTGAAAGGTGAAGTAAGAGTCAGGGTATGGGTTTAGAAAGCATATGCTGGGGTGTATCCTTCAACCCAGGCAGATGGGCCTCTGCTCTGATTCCATGCTTTCATGGGCATGGCTGTGGCTCTCCTTCAGCTATGCCTTTGCCACGGATGGGAATCCATGAGGCCAAGGGATGTGCCCACCTGGAGCCAATGCCCTTATGTCTAGACTATCTGCTAAGTACCAGGGACACTGGACTTACCTGCCCAAACACCAAGCCTGGCATGAGTTTCTACCCTAGGTCTGTCCTTTCCAGGGCTAATGGTGCCACCTGTGTGCCCAAGGTGTGGCCAAGGAGTGGCTGATTGGCAGCAGAGGGGAGAAATATAGATTGGCTGGGTGAGCTGGGATAGCCATATGCATATGGAAAGGGGCTTTTATGATCTGGGTAGAACCAGGGGTGGAAAGAGAGAGGAGTGGGCTGTGAGCCAGGGACCTACATTTGCATTATTGCCTTAGGTCTGCAAATGAAGTAGGCCTGTGCAGGAGTCCAGGCTTATAATTTATAAAAAAACCACATTGAATTTTCAAATAGTTCCTGTTAGAATTGAGCTGCTATGTCACTAGTAGGGCAAATAGTTCATGGTAATGAACTAGTCCATAGTATGATCCTTGATATACTGGAGTTACTTAAAAGAGAGAAGACTGGTTTAGAATTTAGGAGCATCCCATGATGTGCACACATTCTTAGAGGAAAGAGATAGTATTCTTTCGGAGACTGACTCAGAGACTGACCTTCACCGAGGCTTTAAAAAAATATTTTTATTGATTTCAGAGAGGAAAGGAGAGGGAGAGAGAGACAGAAACATCAATGGCGAGAGAATCACTGATTGGGTGTCTCCTGCATGGCCCCTACTGGGATCGAGCCCACAACCCAGGCATGTGCCCTCAACTGGAATCGAACCCTGGGTCCTTCAGTCCACAGGCCGATGTTCTATCCACTGAGCCAAACCAGCTAGAGCTCACAGAGGCTTTTGAATGAAGTGCAGTTCTGTCTTGAGACCTAGGCCCCTGACCCAGTCTTATACATCAGAGGACTCTATGGAATATCTTCCTTGAACTTTCCTAATTTCATTTCTGATACTGGAGATAGGCAGGAGTAGCAGGGCCATCCAGGTGGGATTCATTGGCCCTGTACCAGGACTCATGTGGGGCTTGGTGGCCATTTGTCCCCTTTAGGGCCTTCTCTTATCCTCTACCATTCATATGGGGTTGGTCAAATGCCTCAGAAGATCTGCAACTCATGCCTGTGATGTTGTTCTGGGACTAGAGACCCAGTTCCAGCAGGCAGCCTAGAGGGAGGATAGCTCGTACTCATTGGCTGGTATTTCTTTTGTGGGATCACATGAGAAACTGGGCCAACAGCTGTGCTGATACACAGATTTTGGTGACTCCAATTGTTTATGTAGACAGAGGCTCTGCAAAAAAATATTTGCTAGGGCCCCACACACCCTGACAGGAGTTGCCCTGCTTAAGTTCTTGTGCAAATAACAATTGCTTCCCCCAATTTTCCTCCTAATTCTGCTGTCTCCTAAATTTGATAACAAGGACCCCAGTTCTAAAAAGAGCAAAAACAAAGAGACAGAGGGAGAAATCCTGAGCATTTAATTCCCCCCTACTTCCCCCCCCTCACCGTCTTCTCTGACATAGATGGCATAGCTACCCGATTTCCCAGCTACATGGAGCCTTGCCTTTGATTTTCACATCGGATGGTGGCCTGGTTGAATCTTGGCAGGGACTTTAAGGTTGGCAATGCCAAATCCCTGTCAGTGGCCAGGGGAGGAGGGGAATTGAAAAGGTCTTCTATCAATAAAATGGAGTTCCTAGCACATTCTGCTAGCTCCAAAGTGGACCCTTTCACCACCCAAACCTCTGTTGTGTCTTCTCTAAGAAAGGGTGGGTGGAGGAGAGGAGATGAACACCCTGTTGCTAATCATGTGGAGACAGAAACTCACATTCACTGGGCACATTATATTCATTATCTGTTTTAACCCTAATTACAAAGCTTGAGGTGGGTACCGCTATAATTTCCATTTCATAGACAAAGATATAGAGGTCAGTGTATTGAAATAATTTGCTCAAGATCGCGTAGCTGGCTAGGGGTGAAGGCAGGAGTTGACCCGGGTCTTCCTGCCTGCTTGGGCCCCGAGGGACTTAGTGCTGTGGGGAGGTGAGAAAGATCTATCCTTCCAGAGAACACCTGGGGCCCTGAGGGTTTCACTGGGGCTCAGGAATAAGCTCTTTTGCTGTTTTTAAAAAGTTTTTAAGTACATTCAGTGACCAAATCCTGATGCCAAGTGAGCAGCGTTGGAGCACCACAAACTTCAGCTGCTCTTGAAAGGTAACTGAAAAGTGGGTGCAAGGTATTGACATTAAAAAAAAAAAGATTGTGTAATGGTTCTTTTCACCCAAGCACTTCAAAACCTTTCTAAAACACCTCGTGGGAAATCCTGTTATCACACTTTGCAGAGTAACAACTGACCATACTCACTCAGCAAAGCAATGGCAGATCAAGTTTGCTTTGGAAAAATGGAGCCAGCCGTAAGCCTGGCTCACAGCTCAGACCCAACCCTGCCCTCAGTTAATCACACTCAATGGGGCCACTCCGGTCCCAGGTCACTTAGAATCTGGTCCTAGGTGATTTGGAATCTATGTTGTCAGCGCATTTCTTTTGAATTCGTTCTGTTTTATACGTTATTTATTTATTTATTTTTAAATATATTTTATTGATATTTCACAGAGAGGAAGGGAGAGGGATAGAGAGTTAGAAACATCGATGAGAGAAACATCGATCAGCTGCCTCCTGCACACCCCCCACTGGGGATGTGCCCGCAACCAAGGTACATGCCCTTGACCGGAATCGAACCCGGGACCCTTCAGTCCGCAGGCCGACGCTCTATCCACTGAGCCAAACCGGTTTCGGCTATACGTTATTTTTAAAGAAGTTTTTAAAAACAGGTTTATAAAGGCTTTGAAGAATACTCGAAATCTGACGGGTTAGCATAGGAGCCTAAGAAAGAAGTGGAAGAAGAGCAGGGAACAAAATGGAGCCTGTAAGGAGACAGAACCAAACTGTATGAAGTCGGAACCTGTCACTCTTCGGCGAGGTGCCAGGGCCGCCCACACGCCTGTAATTTCCTTCAGGGAGCGCCGTGCCCAGCAGCAGCCTTTACATTTAGGACCCCCTCTCGCATCACACAGTTCTTGATGCCATACTCAGAGCCAGGCAGATCTGGTTCAAGTCCAGCTCTGAGTTAACTGTGTGTTTTTGGACAGGTGATCTCACGTTTCTGAGCCTCCGCTTCCTTATCTTCAAAAGAAGATCATAAACTTCACCTCTGTTTACTGTTTGAGGCATCACTGAGAGGCCAAATGCAGAACACTTAGTGCAATGGGCTGAATGCTGTGACCCCAGGCAATTCATATACTGAAACCCTAACCCCAAGGTGATGGCATTAGGAGGTGGAGCCTTTGGGAGGTGAATAGGTCATGAGCCCTCATGAATGGGACTAGTGCCCTTATAGCAGAGGCCACAGAGAGCTCTCTTACACCTTCCCAGCCTCCATTACCGTGAGAAATAAATTTCTGTTGTTTATCTGCTACCCAGTCTATGGTATTGCTGTTAGAGATGCCTGAATGGCTTAAGACCTTTAGCATCACTTTTGTACCTTGCAGGTTCTTAGTAAGGGTTATACACGTCTCTCTCCCTTCTTCTGTTTTTCCTCCCTTCTTTCTTTCCTAAGTTTCCCTTTGAAAGCAATATAATCAATTCAACCTTTCTCTTAGAATTGGTCAAATCTTAAACTGTACTCCTAGGAGAGTACACTGGGCAAAAATATTTTTCTGCAGGGAGGGATATTGAAATTCTAAGGCACCATGTGCAGTTCCCAAGGAAGGTAAGGCCCCAGGTGGCCCACTATAGGGCAAAGTGCAGGGCCATAGAGGTGTAAGGGGTGGGTCAGAGGGGAGGGGTGTGTGTGTGTGTGTGTGTGTGTGTGTGTGTGTCTGTGTGTGTTTAAGTGGACAGAGGTGTGGATACATGTGTAAGAGTGTGGTTGTGGCTGTACATACTTGAGTATCCATGAGAGTGTGAGTGTATGTGCGTGGATGTACAGGTGAGTGCGTAGAATCAGAGGAAAATGTCTGATAGCGCAAGACTTGCTCTTCACTCTGGAGGTTAAGAAACTAATGAAGATCCGTCTCAGGCTTTTAGTGTTCATTGAAGACTGGAGGCTTTTCCCCTCCGCTCAGAAATTCCTTGCAGGACATGAGGGTGTAAGAGGAAATGTGTAAAGGCACCTTTCAGCAAGGCTCTCTTTCTTGCGGTGTGAAGGGGCCCTCAGGGGTCCCGGCAAGAAGTCAGGGATTCTCATTCTCCCATCCCCCCTCCTCGGTCCTTTCTCCTCTCTCACTCCAGTTCCTTGATCTGCTTCAGCCTCCCCTGCCCCATCTTGGTTCCCTCCCTGCATGTCCCTCCTTTTTATTTTTTTTTTCTTTCACCATCCTTCTCATTCCTCTTCTTTCTTCTCATTTTTCTTCTTTGCTTTTCATCCAGTACGAGGCAGATACTTGGTAGAATGCATCTCTATTTCTCTTTTGCTCATATTCCTGTTCAGCACACCTGTAGGCTTCAAGAAATGTCTGTTTCTTGGTCTTTTTTTCCTTCTTCTGGAAACCATTATTTATTTAACATTTTTCTTCTGCGGAATATTCCTACAGACAGAATTGCAGAGCTTGCTGTTTAGAAACACTGTTGTTTCCCTTTTTCTATCACCAAACAGTTGCCAACTTCTTTCATATCAGCCAAAGGGGGAAAGACACCTGCACATGGCAAACCCACGCTAAACTCACAACCTCAGTCCTTTGTACTTCAGTGGCCGCAGCGAAGAGTGGATGTAAAACTTAAATATTTACCTGAGGTGTTATTTTTATTCTTGTTAGTCAGAGCCTTTGTATGAACAGATGTCTCCATTTTAATAAATATCAGAGGAATTGGAGTCCAATGGTTCCCATATTAAGGATGGACACAGATTATACTTTTAAAATTATTTACAGCCAGTCAGCACCTGTGGCTTCGAATTGTTGATGCTGTGATAGTTCCCATTAGTGAGACCAAGTCCTTCCCAGAGGCAGCAGCACTGGTGGCAGCTGGGTAACTCAAGGCTGGCTTGATCTAGCACCCTACCCATTCTGGACAGGAGAACAGATTTGTGTTGTATTCAACACAGGTCTTTCCTGGGAGAGGGTTATTCTGATTCTTTTGACAGAAGTGGGTTCACACTGAGCTTTGCTGCTAACTAGCATCTACACTGGGCAAGTAAATTAATCTCTCTCAACACCAGTTTTCTCTTCTGTCAAACATGGAAAGAATAGTTAACACGAAAACTCTTGAGGAATCAGAAGAATCAGGTGTGAAGATAAATGAGATGATGCATGTTAAACACTAAGAACAGTGCTGGGCAGAAGGCAAATACTCAAAAGTTAACTCTGTTTGACCAATTCCCTCTTGGTTTGCCCTCTCCATTTAGAACAATACACTATTGAAGAACTTATTTCAGATGACATGATGCTCATCATCCAATAGTTCAGGGCCTTCATCAATTTCTTTCAGGTCTTGACTCCGTGGGACAGGTTATATGTGAAAATTTTCAAATATGTACTCATTTATAACTTCAGCCATGTTTGGTATAGTCTGGTTTAATTAATAGAAATGTTTTGCTGCATCAATTTGAGGGAATAGTATAATGAAAACACACACATCAGCTTTTACGGTACATCCCAAGATCTGAGTAGGTGTTTGTCTTCTGTATATATACTTTATTTTCAGAATGATAACTTTAAGGCCATATCAAAGCCTCTATTATTATTTGTATTTTCTCAGGGAAATGGGCACTAACATCCCTATTTTATAGGAATATTCTAAAATATGAAAAGAAACAAACTCAACATTTTTTTAGTTAACCCTTTGCTATGGATAAAAGTCAATTAGAGCAGTGGTCCTCAACCTTTCTAATGCCACGACCCTTTAATACAGTTCCTCATGTTGTGGTGACCATAAAATTATTTTCGTTGCTACTTCATAACTGTAATTTTGCTACTGTTTATGAATCGTAATGTAAATCTCTGTGTTTTCTGATAGTCTTAGGCTCTACAGCAGCGGGGGACCCACAGGTTGAGAACTGCTAGCAGGGTTGCCTAAGACAGTGGCTGGCAAACTGCGGCTCGCGAGCCACATGCGGCTCTTTGGCCCCTTGAGTGTGGCTCTTCCACAAAATACCACGTGCGGGCGCGCACGTACAGTGCGATTGAAACTTCGTGGCCCATGAGCAGAAGTCGGTTTTCAGCTCTCAAAAGAAATTTCAATCGTTGTACTGTTAATATTTGGCTCTGTTGACTAATGAGTTTGCCGACCACTGGCCTAAGACCATCGGAAAACACAGATATTTACATTACGATTCATAACAGTAGCAAAATTACAGTTATGAAGTAGCAACGAAAATAATTTTATGGTTGGGGGTCACCACAACATGAGGAACTGTATTAAAGGGTCATGGCATTAGAAAGGTTGAGAACCACTGAATTAGAGAGAGCTTAGCTTTCTTTAAACATTTTAATTGCTTGAGGCATTTTTCTTTAATATTAAGCACTATGCAGGTGTCCCCTGCTTTACAAAAGTTTGCTTTAGGCCACTTTGCTTGTAGGAGACCTAAAAGACCTACCTGTATCATTATCTTTTTCACTAACCAAAAGAAATCCGAAGAGAATTTTTGCTTTTAGGAAAAAAGGCAAAAAGCCAAAATGGTGTTCGGCATGTAGTGAGCCCTCACAGAGGTAGCGAGCACCCTGAGCAGTGAGAGTGGCCCAGCCAAGCTCCTTCCCAAGCTCCCCGAAGAACACACCCAGAATCTCAAGCTACCGCCATAGCTTTGAACTGTCTATGAGCATCTGTGCTTTATCTCCATTTATTTTGTGTATTCCTGCTTTTATTATTTTTTTTTGGGTCTCAGAACATTACACATTTTTGTTTGCATATAAATAGATGGTAATTGCATTTATTATTTTTATTATTTAAAAAATCTTTATTGTTGGAAGTATTACATATGTCTCCTTTCCCGCTTCCACCCTCTGCCCCAGGCCTTCACCACCCTATTGTCTTTGTCAATGGGTTATGCATATAAGCATACAAGTTCTTTGGTTGATCACCCCACTGCCAATTTTATCATTATTTTTTAATTTTAGAAAGGGAGGATGGGAAAGAGAGAGAAACATCAATGTATCTTTGGTTGCCTCCCACACGCTCCCCAACCAGACATAAAAACACAACTTAGACATGTGCCCTGACCAGGAATCGAATCCACGACCTTCCAGTGCAGGGGACAATGCTCAACCTACTGAGCCACTCTGGCCAGGGCGGTCAAATTGCTTCTTTACATTACACCATTTCAGCTTACAAAAGATTTCATAGGAACGCTCTACTTTCAGATAATGAAGAACACCTATATTTGTTAGATTTTTCTCTTTTTTAAAATTTCTTTATTGATTAAGGTGTTACATATGTGTCCTTCTTCCCCCATTCCCCCCCATTCCCCCCACTCATGCCCTCACCCCCCTGTTGTCTGTGTCCATTGGTTAGGCCCATATGCATGCATACAAGTCCTTTGGTTGATCTCTCCCCCTTACCCCCTCCCTTCCCTACCTTCCCTCCAAGGTTTGATGGTCTGATAGATGTTTCTCTCTCTGGAACAGTTTTTGTTCATCAGTTTATGTTGTTCATTATATTCCACAAATGAGTGAGATCATGTGATACTTATCTTTAGTTCCATCCATGTTGTTGCAAATGGTAGGAATTCCTTCTTTTTTAGCGCAGCATAGTATTCCATTGTGTAGATGTACCACAGTTTTTTAATCCACTCATCTGCTGATGGGCACTTAGGCTGTTTCCAAATCTTAGCTATGGTAGATTGTGCTGCTATGAACATAGGGGTGCATATATCCTTTCTGATTGATGTTTCTAGCTTCTTGGGATATATTCCTAGAAGTGGTATTACATGGTCAAATGGGAGTTCCATTTTTAGTTTTTTGTGGAAACTCCATACTGTTCTCTCCACACTGGCTGCACCAATCTGCATTCCCACCTGCAGTGCACGAGGGTTCCTTTTTCTCCGCTTCTTCGCCAACACTTGTCATTTATTGATTTGTTGATGATAGCCATTCTGACAGGTGTGAGATGGTACTGCATTGTTGTTTTGATTTGCATCTCTCAGATAATTAGTGACTTTGAGCATGTTTTCATGTCTCTTGGCCTTCCTTCTGTCTTCTTTCGAAAAGTTTCTATTTAGATCTGTTGCCCATTTCTTGATTGGATTGTTATTCTTCCTTTTGTTGAGTTGTATGAGTTCCCTGTAAATGTTGGAGATTAAACCCTTATCAGTGATAACATTGGCAAATATGTTCTCCCATGCAGTGGGCTTTCTTGTTGTTTTGTTGATGGTTTCTTTTGCTATGCAAAAGCTTTTTATTTTGATGTGGTCCCATTTGTTTATTTTCTCTTTATTTTCCATTGCCCTAGGAGCAGTATCAGTGAAGAAGTTCCTTTGGCATATGTCTGAGATTTTGCTGCCTGAGGATTCCTCTAGTATTTTTATGGTTTCCCGTCTTCTGTTTAAGTCCTTTATCCATTTTGAGTTTATTTTTGTGTATGGTGTAAGTTGGTGGTCTAGTTTCATTTTTTTTTGCATGTATCTGTCTAATTTTCCCAACACCATTTATTGAAGAGACTGTCTTGACTCCATTGTATGTTCATGTTTCCTTTGTCAAATATTAATTGGGCATAGTGATTTGGGTCGATTTCTGGGTTCTCTATTCTATTCCATTGATCTATATGTCTGTTCTTGTGCCAGTACCAGGCTGTTTTTGAGAACAGTGGTCTTGTAATACAGCATGATATCTGATATTGAGATCCCACCTACTTTTTTCTTCTTTCTCAGGATTGCTGCAGCTATTCGGGGTCTTTTTTTTTTATTCCAGATGAATTTTTGGAGAGTTCTTTCTAGGTCTGTGAAATATGCCGTTGGTATTTTAATGGGGAGTGCATTGAATCTATAGATTTCTTTGGGTAAAATGGACATTTTGATGATGTTGATTCTTCCAATCCATGAACACGGTATGTTCTTCCATCTGTTTATATCTTCCTCTATCTCTTTTTTCAGTATCCTGTAGTTTCTTTGCATATAGGTCTTTTACCTCTTTATTTAAGTTTATTCCTAGGTATCTTAATTTTTTTTTGGTGCGATAGTAAATGGGATTGATTTTTTAGTCTCTCTTTCTGTAAGTTCACTATTGGTGTATAGAAATGCCATAGATTTCTTGGTGTTAATTTTGTATCCTGCTACCTTGCCAAATTCATTTATCAAGTCTAATAATTTTTTGATGGAGTCTTTTGGGTTTTCTATGTACAATATCATGTTGTCTGTGAATAAGGACAGTTTTACTGCTTCTTTTCCAATTTGGATGCCTTTTATTCCTTCTTCTTGTCTGATAGCAATGGCTTGTACTTCCAGTACTATGTCAAACAGGAGTGGTGAGAGAGGGCATCCTTGTCTTGTTCCTGTTCTTAGGGGAAATGGTTTTAGTTTTTGTCCATTGAGTGTGATGCTGGCTGTGGGTTTATCATATATGGCTTTTATGATGTTGAGGTATGATCCTTCTATCCCCACCTTGCTGAGAGTTTTTATCAAGAAAGGGTGTTGGATTTTGTCAAATGCTTTTTCTGCATCAATTGATATGACTATGTGATTTTCCCCCCTCAATTTGTTTATGTGATGTATCATGTTTATTGATTTGCAGATATTGTACCATCCTTGCATCCCTGGTATAAATCCTGCTTGGTCATGGTGTATGATCTTTCTGATGTACTGCTGGATCCAATTTGCTAGGATTTTGTTGAGGATTTTGGCATCTATGTTCATGAGGGATATTGGCCTGTAATTCTCTTTCATTGTGTTGTTTTTATCTGGTTTTGGTATTAGGGTGATGCTGGCTTCATAGAAGGAGTCCTCTGCTTCTTCTAGTCTACTGTTGAAGCCTTCCATGGTGCTTTTGATTGTAGCTATATCATTTTTCATTTCTTCCTGATTTTTGCATAGGTTGTTGATTTTCTCGTCCATCCGGTGTATGAACTGTATGACCATTACTCTAAATTATTTTCTGTCATGTTGCATGCTTCCGTTTCACTTATTTCCTTACTTGGCAATTCCTCCTTTTCTTTCCTCTGGGGATTGCTTCGTTGTCTCCCCATTCTGACTATCACCAGAAGGTTCAGATGTCGAGTTGCGGGAGCCTGGACCGTGTGCAGTGGGAGTTTTGTGCCCCCAAGTGCACAAGGTCTATTTTGTCAGTGTTCCTTCCTCTTGAATTTTTTGGAATAGTCTGTGGAGGATAGGTTTTAGTTCTTCCTTGAATGTTTGGTATAATTCTCCTGTGAAGCCGTCTTGGCCTGGGCTTTTGTTTGCTGGAAGCTTTTTGATGACTGCTTCAATTTCTTCCATAGTTATTGGACTATTGAGATTGTTAGAATCTTCCTGATTGAGTTTTGGAAGGTTGTATTTTTCTAGGAATATGTCCATTTCCTCCAGGTTGTCTAGTTTGTTGGAATAGAGTTGTTCATAATATTTTTTAACAATCCTTTGTATTTCGTGGGGTCTGTTGTTATTTCGCCTCTATCATTTCTGATTTTGTTTATTTGGGTCCTCTCTCTTTGCTTCTTGGTGAGCCTGGCTAGAGGTTCATCAATCTTGTTTATCCTTCCAAAGAACCAGCTCTTGGTTTCATTGATCTTTTGTATTGTTTTTTTTGGTCTCTATGTCATTTATTTCTGCTTTAATCTTTATTATCTCCTTCCTTCTGCTCACTCTGGGCTTTTCTTGTTGCTCTCTTTCTAATTCTTTGAGTTGTAGCATTAGATGATTTACTACCATTTTTTCTTGTTTTTTGAGGTAGGCCTGTAGAGCTATAAACTTCCCTCTCAGGACTGCTTTCATTGTGTCCCATAGGTTTCAAATTGTTGTGTTTTAATTGTCATTAGTTTCCAGAATGTTTTTAATTTCTTCTTTGATCTCATTGGAAACCCAATCAATATTTAAATACATGTTATTCAGCTTCCAAGTTTTTGAGTGTTTTGGATTGTTTTTATTGTAGTTTATTTCTAATGTTATGTCATTGTGGTCTGAAAAGATGCTTGGTATGATTTCAATCTTCTTGAATTTGGGGAGACTTTGCTTGTGACCCAGTATGTGGTCTATTTTTGAAAATGTCCCATGTGCACTTGAGAAGAACATATATTCCGCAGCTTTGGGGTGAAATGTTCTGAAGATGTCAATTAAGTCCATCTGATCTAGTGAGTCATTTAGGATTGTTGTTTATTTGCTGATTTTTTGTCTAGAGGATTTATCCAGTGATGTCATTGGTGTATTAAAGTCCCCTACTATGATTGTATTGTTGTCTATCTCTTTCTTGATATCTTCCAGGAGATTTTTTTATGTATTTGGGTGCTCCTGCATTGGGTGCATATATGTTTACCAGGGTCATATCCTCTTGTATCAATCCCTTTAGTATTATGAAGTGGCCTTCCTTATCTCTTGTTTTGGCCTTCACTTTGAGGTCTATTTTGTCAGATATAAGTATTGCTACCCCAGCTTTATTTTCATTTCCATTTGCCTGAAAGATATTTTTCCATCCCTTCACTTTCAGTCTGTGTGAGTCCCTTGTTCTGAGGTGGGTCTCTTGTAGACAGCATATATATGGGTCATGTTTTTTTTTTTTTTTTTTTATCCATTCAGCCACTCGATGTCTTTTGATTGGAGCATTTAGTCCGTTTACATTTAAAGTTATTATTAAAAGGTACTTGTTTGTAGCCATTTTTATTTTTTGAGGCTGTATTCCTTCTTACCTTTTTGTTTCTTCTTTTTACAGCATTCCCTTTAGCATTTCTTGCATTGCTGGCTTAGTAGTGATAAACTCCCTTAGCCTTTTTTTTTTTTTTTTGTCTGTGAAGCTCCTGATTTCCCTTTCAATTTTGATTGATAGTCTTGCTGGATAAAGTATGCTTGGATTGAGTCCCTTGCTTTGCATCACTTTGTATATCTCCTTCCATTCCCTTCTAGCTTGGTGTTTTTCTGTTGAGAAATCATTTGATAATCTGATGCGGGATCCTTTGTAGGTAACTCTGTCTCTCTCTTGCAGCCTTTAAGATTCTCTCTTTGTCGATAGCATTTGCCATTGTAATTTTGGCGTGTCTTGGTGTGGGTCTTTTGGGATTCACCTTGCTTGGGACTCTTTGTACTTGAGTAACTTTTTTCTTCACCATATCAGGGAAGTTTTCTGTCATTATTTCTTCAAATAAACTTTCTAATCCTTGCTGCTCTTCTTGTCCTTCTGGCAGCCCTATTATACGTATGTTATTTTGTTTTGCATTGTCCCAAATCTCCCTTAGGCTCTCCTCCTGCTTTTTAATTTTTTTCTCTACTTGCTGTTCAGATTGGGCTTGTTTCTGTACCTGATCTTCTAACTCGCTAATTCGGTCCTCTGCTTCTTCTAGTCTACTGTTGAAGCCTTCCATGGTGCTTTTGATTGTAGCTATATCATTTTTCATTTCTTCCTGATTTTTGCATAGGTTGTTGATTTTCTCGTCCATCCGGTGTATGAACTGTATGACCATTACTCTAAATTCTTTTCTGTCATGTTGCATGCTTCCGTTTCACTTATTTCCTTACTTGGCAATTCCTCCTTTTCTTTCCTCTGGGGATTGCTTCGTTGTCTCCCCATTCTGACTATCACCAGAAGGTTCAGATGTCGAGTTGCGGGAGCCTGGACCATATGCAGTGGGAGTTTTGTGCCCCCAAGTGTCACTGAAGAGCTCTGATACCAAGACATGCAGTTACTGTGGATTGGTGGGAACCATGCTCACCCTGGGTCAGAGTCACAGGTGCTTAGTGTGGCCTCATCTGTGCACCTAGAATCAGGGACCCTGCCTGTGCCACGTTGAAACAGAGAACCCACTGGCATGTGTCAAAAATCAAAGTCCCCTATTGCATGTCAGGAGTCAGAGGCTCCCTCTGTCCATGCTGAGAATCGAGTATCAGAGTCTCTGTTTCTTGGTGCTACCTCACACTGAGAATCAGGTCTCTGTGTGCAAATGTGCCAAGAATTGGAGTCACTGGCTCTTAGTGTGAATGTACTGGGAATCAGGGATCTCAGTGCACGTAATGAGGAACGGAGTCTAGTCAATGGTGGTCAATACTGCCTCTTGTGTGGAGATTCAGGGTTCCCGATCTGCCCAGGAGACCGGGTTGCTCAGTTGCACTGTGTTGGCAGGAGGTCCACTTCTGCCCTGCGGTAAACAGCCTTCTGTGTGCGCTTGCCTGAATCAAAGTCAGGTGGCACTGCCTCTTAGTGTGGGTGTGGGGTTTGGTCACGCGGGTGTGCACTGTGGAAAACAAACTTCCTGTGTCCATGTACCCAGGCTCAAATTTAGCACTGCCTTCCTGTGTGGGCAAAGGGTCTGGTCGTGGGGAACAAACTCCCTGAGACCGCACATCCAGGTTCAAATTCACCGCAGCCTCTCTGCTAAGGTGCAGGGTCTGGTCATGGGAAACAGACTCCCCAGGTTTGCACTTCCAGCCTCAAATTCAGTGCTGTCTCCCTGCATGGGTGTAGGATCTGGTCACAGAAAACAATCTCCCCAAGGTCGTGCACCTGTGCTCAAATTCAGGACTGCCTTCCTGCCTGGGCGTGAAGATGAGTCGCGGGAAACAAATTCCCCGAGTTCACAAGTCTGGGCTCAAGTTCAGCGCTGTCTCCCTGCCCTGTGTGGGCGCGGGATCTGGCCGCAGAAGACCACCTCCCTAGGGATGAGCAGCTAGGCTCGAATTCCGCTCAGTCTCCCTGCCTGGGTACGGAGACAAACTTCCCGTGTCTGACACCATGGCTCAAAGTCAGGCAGAGTCGCTACTGCTTTGTGTGTGCAGAAAGCCTTATTGTGCGGCTGGGGTCTGGTAGTTTCTATGTCGCTGCTGCGGGGGCGGCGGGGGAGGGGATTGGCTTTGTGACTCACAGAAATCTGCGGTCGGGTGCCTGGAGTCCTGGTGTCCCTGGGTCTGCAGCTGTGGTGGCAGGTCTTCTACCAGAGTGGCTGAAGGGTCCTGTTTTGCTTCCAAGACCAGACTGGATGGTGGCAAGGCTAGGATCCTAGTCTCAAGCAGTTCTGTTCTTCAAGATGGCATGGTCTCTGTGCCACCAGTGTCCTCTCCGGAGTGTTTGCAGTGGCTGCGGGGTTTTGCCATCTAAGACTGCCTGGATTGGCAGCCCCCTGGAAAAACTGCAGGATCTATCTGTCCCTATTTCACTCACACACACACCCACACACATCCACACAAACCTCTATCGCTCCCTCACTTTCTCACACACTCTCCCTCCCTACCTTCCTGCCAGTCGCCACCTTGCCTCCCCCCCTAGATTTTTCAAGTATCTATTATTTGTGCCTCACAAAAGGCAATTCATTGAAAATTTGAAAAGCTATTATATCTTCATCACTAAAACTTATTTTAAATTCCCCTCCTTTGAATTCTTTTGAAAATAACAGAGATGGCAATAAAAACAATTTATGGTTGCTCTCGCTTTTACTGTGTACTATGCCCTGTGATTCACTGAAAGAATGGCAATGGTAATGTTGTTCTTTCATCTGAACGCTACCTATGTATGTGAACTCGGCACTGTATAATTAGACTTTTCTGTGGTTAGGTCTTTTAGAAAAGAAATTTATAAAGGTATTTTTAATTTTGTTGGATAAAAGACTGGTTAGAGTAGTTAGCACCAGGTGGCGCTAAAGGACTGAGCTTGGAAAGAGATTATTTGGTACAAACATGATGCTTTTTTAGAAGTTTTATTTATTTATTATTAAACTTTTTAAAAAATTGAATTTATTGGGGATATACTGGTAACAAAATTACACAGGTTTCGGGTTCACAATTTTACAACACATCATCTGTGCACTGTGTGTTCCCCACCACAGTCAAGTCTCTGTCCATCACCATTTATACCCCCTATATTCTCCTCCACCTCCTGCATACCCGCTGCCCCCAGCAGTCATCAAACTGCTGTCCGTGTCCATGATTTTTTCTCTCTTTTTCTTTGTTGTTCGATACCTCCACTCCCCCCACCCCACACACACATAGGTCCCCTCCCAACCAACAGCTGTCAGTCTGCTCTTGATCTACGAGTCTGTCTCTATTTTGCTTGTTAGTTCATTTTATTCATTAGATTCCACATATGAGTGAAATCATACGGTACTTGCCTTTCTCTGACTGGCTTATTTCACTTAGTATAATGTGCTCCAGGACCATCCATGCTGTCACAAAAGGTAAGATTTTCTTCTTCTTCTTCTTTTTTTTTATGGTTGAGTTATATCAACTCATCTACTGATGGACATTTGGGCTGCTTTCCAATCTTAGTTATTGTAAATAATGGTGCAGTGAACATAGAGGTGCATATATTCTTTCAAATTGCTGTTTTGGTTGTCTTTGGATAAATCCCCAGAAGTAGAATCACTGGGTCATAGGACAGTTTCATTTATAATTTTTTGAGGACCACCTATACTGTTTTCATAGTGGCTGTACCAATTTGCATTCCCATCAACAGTGTATGAGGGTTTCCATTTCTCCACTTGATATTTGTGGACTTACTGATAATAGCCATTCTGACAAGTGTGAGGTGATATCTCATTGTGGTCTTAATATGCATTTCTTTGATGATTAGTGAGGTTGAGCATTTTTTTTATATGTCTATTGGCTGTCTATATGTCCTCTTTGGAGAAGTGTCTATTCAGGTCCTTTACCCATTTTTTAATTGGATTTTTTTGGTGTTGAGTTTTATAAGTTCTTTATAAATTTTGGGTACTAACCACTTATGAGGTGTATTGGTGAATATGTTCCCCATTCAGTGGGTTGCTTTTTCATTTTGTTGATGGTTTCCTTTGCTGTGCAAAAATTTATTAGTTTGGTGTATTCCCATTTGCTTATTTTTTCTTTTGTTTCCCTTGCCCAAGGAAATATTTCAAAAAAATATTGCTATGAGAAATGTCCAAGATTTTACTGCTTATGTTTTCTTCTATAATTGTTATGGTTTTAAGTCTAACATTTAAGTCTTTAATCCATTTTAGCTTATTCTTGTGTATGTGTAAGAAGGTGGTCTAGTTTAACTTTTTGCATGTATCTGTCCAATATTCCCAACATTTTTATTGAATAAACTATCTTTACCCTTCGTTTTTGCCTCCTTTGTCAAATATGGATTGACTATAAAGGGGTGGGTTTATTTCTGGTCTCTCTATTCTGTGCCATTGATCTATATTTCTATTTTTATGCCAGTACCATGCTGTTTTGATTACTATGGCTTTGTAGTACAATTTGATATTAGGTAGGGTGATTCCTTCAATTTTGTTATTCTTTTTTAAGATTATGGTTGCTATTTGGGTTCTTTTGTGGTTTCATATAAATTTTTGGAATATTTGTTCTAGTTCTGTGAAATATGCCATTGTTATCTTGATAGTAATTGCATTGAATCTAGAGATAGCTTTGGGCAGTATAAACATTTTAATGATGTTAGTTCTTCCTATCCCTGAACACAGTATATGCTTCTACTTATTTGTATCTTCTTCAGTTTCTTTCTTCAGCGTCTTATAGTTTTCTGAGTACAGTTTTTTTCTATCCTTGGTTAAATTTATTCCTAGGTATTTTATTCTTTTTGAAGCAATTGTGAATGGGATTATTTTCTTAGTTTCCCTTTCTGATGGAACCTTTCTGATGGTTCATTATTGGTGTATAAAAATGCACCTGATTTCTAGATATTTATTTTGTATCCTGTTACTTTACTGAGTTAACTTATCAATTCTAGTAGTTTTTTGGTGGAATCTTTAGGTTTCTCTATATGCAGTATCATAACATCTACAAATAATGACAGTTTTACTTATTCTTTCCCAATTTAGATGCATTTTATTTTTTCTTGTTGTCTGATTGCTGTGGCTAGGACTTCTAGTACTATGTTGAATAAGAGTGGTGAAAGCAAATATCCCTTTTTTCTTCCCAATCTTAAGGGAAGTGCTGTCGTTTTTGCCTATCTAGTATGATGTTAGTTGTGGGTTTATAATATATGGCCTTTATTACATTGAGGTATGTTTCCTATATCCCCACTTTACTAAGAGTTTTTATCATAAATGGGTGCTGAATTTTGTCAAATGCTTTTCTGCATCTGTTGATGTGGTCATGTGGTTTTTATCCTTCATTTTGCTTATGTGGAGTATGGTGTTAATTGATTTGTGGGTAGTGTACCAACCTTGCATCCCTGGAATAAATCCCAATTGATCATGGTGAATTTTTAGTACAGTCATTGCTGGATTGGTTTGCTAACATTTTGTTGAGGATTTGAGTATCTATGTCCATCAGGGATATGGGCCTATAATTTTCTTTCTTTGTCATGTCTGTATCTAGTATTGGAATTAGGATAATGCTGGCCTTGTAAAATTCGCTTGGGAGTTTTTCCTCTTCTTGAATTTTTCTGGGATAGTTTGAGAAGGATAGGTGTTAGTTCTTCTTTGAATGTTTGGTAAAATTCACCTGTGAAGCCATCCGTCCAGGACTTTTGTTTGTTGGGAGTTCATTGATTACTGCTTCAATTTTACTGGCTTCAATTTTACTGGCTGTTGGGAGTTCATTGATTACTGCTTCAATTTTACTGTAAGCTTTCTATTCAGATTCTCTGATTCTTCCTGATTCAGTTTTGGAAGATTATATGTTTCCAGGAATTTATTCCTTTCTTCCAGATTATCCAATTTGTTGGCATAGTATTTTCTTACAACCCTTTGGTGTTAATTGTTACTTCGCCTCTTTCATTTCTGATTTTACTTATTTCTTTTTTAGAATGGTGCTTTTTATTTAACTTTTGGGCTAAAAAAGGAAGGGCAAGCATTGCCCTTCATGTGCCCTATTACTAGCGATGCTAAGGATTGTCTAGGGTCCTTCCTCGGAGAGTTGACACTCCCTAAAGGTATGGACCACAGAGAACCTTTAACTGAGGTCTCAAGTGGCAAAAATATTCACAGTTTTCCTAAAGAAAAAAGAAAACAAATCTCACCTAAAATTGTTTTTTGAAGGGGCTTCAGTCCTGCTCTCACCATTGTAGGTACCCAGAACTGTAGATTGGACAACGGTAGCAAGAGAAGAAATAATATCCCCTAAAATTCCTTTTTTCAGGAAGAGACTGCAAAAGCAACTTTCATGGCTCCATGCTCACACACTGTAGGATGCCTGGGATCAGAATTCCCACCAGCTTGGCTGTTACTATTTAATGCAATCCCCCTTTCCTGGAAGCCTCCACTGTGCTCATGAGTGTTTTCTTTAGGACTATTATGAGGAAAATAAAATCTCAAAACAGAGACCATAGATTTAAAAATCAAAATAAACCCCCACTGCTTCCAAGGAGACAGAAAGTAGACAAGCAGGAGGTGAAGTAAAAAAGGTGGAAGCTATGAAGTTAAAGAATGACAGGTCTTTCTGGAAGGAGTCAAGGAACATAGAGGACGCTTCTTAGGGAAGGGGTACGGGAATAGTGAGAGTGAAGGTCTGTGGGAAGTGATTTTGAGACTGGGATAAGGAAGGAGGGAAATTTTCATTAGTTCTGCTTTTTATGAAGTCAAGTCCACTAAAACAGGCCAGGAGATAAGCATCTTGCTGATTGCTTGATTTACAGGAATCTCTTGCAGAGTGGTGTGGCCCACTTCTTTAGAGGAACAGTGCACATCACTGAGGGACATTTTTGATACAACTTTTGAAGCAAGTAATTCACCCTATTTCAGTAATCCATCATCTCACCTAACAGGATCTGACCTGGCACCCACAGGAAGTGTGTTGTCCCTGTCATTCCCTGTTCATGTTATTCTCCTGCTGTCAGAGGGAGGCCGAGCATGCACATTCTTATGTGGGGTGAACTCCACACCCAGTAGCACCAGGGATTTCTGATTTTAAGTAAAATAATTTCTTCTTTCCCCACTCTCTTCTCTCCATGTTTCAAGGTCCTCTATGAGATAAGGGAGAAGAGAAGGTGGTGGGGAGGGTTAACTGTCTTGGTGTCTTTAGCTTAGTTCTAATCATTTTTCTTCGCAGAACCAGTTCACCAGGCAGCAGAGCGGAAAAAGCAGCTGGAGAGCAGCTCATTCCTGGCCAATAGGGAACAACTTTTTCTCTGAGGTCTTCTGTTCTATTTATTTCAATGTTCTCTTCTGGAACCATTATTTAGATATGTTGATGCTAATTGAAGCTTGTTCAGCCTTTGAGAGTAGTAGGAAGAGAGAAGGAATATTATTAGCTTTTTAAAGAGTTGACCCTAAGGTTAGAAATGTGATTAAAATAATCTTCTTTTCCCCTAGATAGCCAATGATTCTACATTACTCCATACTTCTATAATATCTTTCATGTATGGTTTCAAAAGGATTCTAAAAATATGTGCTCATACAGGCCAAAATATAAGATAGGTTTAAGATAGGAAAATCATAAAGACACAGTATTTAGAGACCCAAATATGAGTTTAGGCATAATCAATGGTTTGCTGTGGTGCAAATCCTTCAAGTGTCAATTCCTCATCAGCAAAATGAGTATAATGCAAAGGTGTCCCATTTAATGTACTCAGTACTGGGGAAGAAGGGCAACTCCCCCTATTTTCCTGTCCTCAAATCCACCTTCCCAATATGACAGGGGGATTTTCCACTCACCATTTGGGGACTAGAACTGTCCAATTATTCTGCTCCCCATGATAGAGTCTTTGTTTCTCCAACAAGAGTGCCAGGAGCTCCTCAGACCCCCAGAGAGGAGCTGGTGCGTCTCCTCGCAGGGTGAGTTTCCCAGGACAAACAGTAATCCTCAGCACTAGAGGAGTCTGAACCTATGGAGAAATTCTTCCTGACTGCCCTGACACTAGGCAAGCCACTTCCTCACGGTGGCTGTGGTAACGAAGGCTGTTATTTTCTGGCAGAGTTAGTCCATTCACACTTTTGCAGAATGGTTTCTGTTGATGCTACTTACTATCTGGTGATTACAAGGAAACACCGTTTCACCAGGTGGCAGGTCGGAAAAAGCATCACCTGTGTAGTATCCGAGGCGGTTACAGTCAGCCATCATCTCTAAGAGTACGTAGCTAAATAACCAAGGTGTGGGCACAGGCTCGCCACACTGTCAGCCAGGAAAGTTGATGTAATCCAGACTTGGGTAGTCTGGAGGAAGGGACAATCGTGGGCAAAGCCATTGCAGACAGTGTTGAGGGGAGTGTCTCTTATTCTCCTTTCGAAGGCGACTTCTTACTGCATCATTAAACACTGACAAATGCCTTGATGCTTTGGGGGACGTCTCCCTGGGTAGATTTTGTTAAAGATGTGGGACCCACCATATGAATTAGTATTGTACGACAAAACCACCTCTAACTGGGAGGAGATTGGGCAAGGACATACCAAGGACCCCAGGGACATCAGCCTCTCTTCTGTCCACTCAGAGCAGAAGCCCCTGCTGTTCTCAGTGGACAGTACCAGGCAGCACTGAGGGTACTTAAAAAACATCTGAGGCATTGATTACAATTTAAAGTGATGTGTTGAGAGTTTGTATATATCATCCAGGTCTGTTAATAACTGTAAAGCCTGAAATATAACGTGCTATTAAAAATCTCCACATTTAAGCTACTCCGTGTGTGTGTGCGCGCACACACACGTGCTAATCATGCTCACTATTGTCACGCTGTTTGTATTTTAATGAATACATTTGTCATTGCAGGGGGTATATTGCAGATGCATTACTGTATTCCTTTAGTCACTGAAAGCTTTTAAGAAGTCAGAAAATTTGAACTAATGGAGATAATGTTTAAGTAGTCCCTTAGTGCATCTGATCATGTAGCAAAGGAGTTCATTGAAATAAATGCTGCGGTTGAATTTTTAACAATGACTGCATAAATATGCGGCCGTCTGTAACCTTCATGCCCGTGGGAGCCAGGAAAATGATCTGTATAATTAACCCCTTGATTGATCTGGTCTTTCAGCTGTCAGGGTGGAGACTGATTTTCCATGCACCTGTAGAGTAGGATGCCAGTGAAGCTCAGAATAGATGAATATTTTTGTAGGGGAAAGTTTCTTTTTTTTTAATTTTAATAAATCTTTATTCAGATTATTACAATTGTTTCTCCTTTTTCCCCCCCGTAGCTCCCCTCCACCCATTTCCCACCCCACCTTCTGCCCTTACCTCCCCACCACTGTCCTCATCCATAGGTGTATGATTTTTGTCCAGTCTCTTCATGAACCCCCCATACCCCTTTCCCCCTGAGAATTATCAGTCCACTCCCTTTCTATGCCCCTGATTCTATTATATTCACCAGATTATTCTGTTCCTCAGGTTTTTAATTCACTTGATTTTTAGGTTCACTTGTTGATAGATATGTATTTGTTGTTCATAATTTTTCTCTTTACTTTTTTCTTCTTCCTCTTCTTTAAGAATACCTTTCAGCATTTCATATAATACTGGTTTGGTAGTGATGAACTCCTTTAGCTTTTTCTTATCTGTGAAGCTCTTTATCTGCCCTTCAATTCTGAATGATAGCTTTGCTGGGTAGAGTAATCTTGGTTGTAGGTTCTTGCTATTCATCACATTGAAAATTTCTTGCCACTCCCGTCTGGCCTGCATAGTTTCTGTTGAGAAATCAGCTGACAGTCGTATGGGTGCTCCCTTGTAGGTAACTAACTGTTTTTCTCTTGCTGCTTTTAATATTCTCTCTTTGTCTTTTGCTCTTGGCATTTTAATTATGTTGTGTCTTGGTGTGGTCCTCTTTGGATTCCTTTTGTTTGGGGTTCTGTGTGCTTCCTGGACTTGTAAGTCTATTTCTTTCACCAGGTGGGGGAAGTTTTTGGTCATTATTTCTTCAAATAGGTTTTCAGTATCTTGCTCTCTCTCTTCTTCTGGCACCCCCATAATTCTGATGTTGGTACGCTTGAAGTTGTCCCAGAGGCTTCTTACCCTATCTTCAACTTTTTGGATTTATTTTTTTGCTTTTTGCTTTTTCGGTTGAGTGTTTTTTGCTTCTTTGTATTTCAATTCTTTGACTTGATTCTTGTGTTCCTCTAGTCTGTTTTTCGGTCTCTGTATAATATTTTTTATTTCAGTCAGAGTATGTTTAATTTCTAGTTGGTCCTTTTTCATATCTTCGAGGGTCTCGTTATATTTATCGGCCTTTTCTAGGATATTCTTAAAAAGCCTTATAACCGTGGTTTTGAATTCTATATCCAGTCGTTTGTTTTCCTCCATTTCTTTCGTTTGTGATCTGTTTCTTTTTTTTTTTAAATAAATCTTTATTCAGATTATTACAATTATTTCTCCTTTTTCCCCCCATAGCTCCCCTCCACCCATTTCCCACCCCACCTTCTGCCCTTACCTCCCCACCACTGTCCTCATCCATAGGTGTATGATTTTTGTCCAGTCTCTTCATGAACCCCCCATACCCCTTTCCCCCTGAGAATTATCAGTCCACTCCCTTTCTATGCCCCTGATTCTATTATATTCACCAGATTATTCTGTTCCTCAGGTTTTTAATTCACTTGATTTTTAGGTTCACTTGTTGATAGATATGTATTTGTTGTTCATAATTTTTCTCTTTACTTTTTTCTTCTTCCTCTTCTTTAAGAATACCTTTCAGCATTTCATATAATACTGGTTTGGTGGTGATGAACTCCTTCAGCTTTTTCTTATCTGTGAAGCTCTTTATCTGCCCTTCAATTCTGAATGATAGCTTTGCTGGGTAGAGTAATCTTGGTTGTAGGTTCTTGCTATTCATCACATTGAAAATTTCTTGCCACTCCCGTCTGGCCTGCATAGTTTCTGTTGAGAAGTCAGCTGACAGTCGTATGGGTGCTCCCTTGTAGGTAATTAACTGTTTTTCTCTTGCTGCTTTTAATATTCTCTCTTTGTCTTTTGCTCTTGGCATTTTAATTATGATGTGTCTTGGTGTGGTCCTCTTTGGATTCCTTTTGTTTGGGGTTCTGTGTGCTTCCTGGACTTGTAAGTCTATTTCTTTCACCAGGTGGGGGAAGTTTTCGGTCATTATTTCTTCAAATAGGTTTTCAGTATCTTGCTCTCTCTCTTCTTCTGGCACCCCCATAATTCTGATGTTGGTACGCTTGAAGTTGTCCCAGAGTCTTCTTACCCTATCTTCAACTTTTTGGATTTTTTTTTTTGCTTTTTGCTTTTTCGGTTGAGTGTTTTTTGCTTCTTTGTATTTCAATTCTTTGACTTGATTCTTGTGTTCCTCTATTCTGTTTCTGGGTCTCTGTATAATATTTTTTATTTCAGTCAGTGTATGTTTAATTTCTAGTTGGTCCTTTTTCATATCTTCGAGGGTCTCGTTATATTTATCGGCCTTTTCTAGGATATTCTTAAAAAGTCTTATCACCGTGGTTTTGAATTCTATATCCAGTCGTTTGTTTTCCTCCATTTCTTTCGTTTGTGATCTGATTCTTTGACCCTGCATTTTCACTGATTCCCTGAGTTGGTAAGGTAGATATTTGTGCTAGGTTTCCAATATGGCCCAGTGGGTCTGCTTCCCCAGTTAACCTGAGGTGGACACTCTTGGTGCACCCCTTTGTGGACTGTGTGTACAGCCTTGTTGTAATTAAGTCTTTATTGTTGTTGGTATCACTGGGAAGAATTGACCTCCGGGCCAGTTGGCTGTAAGGATCAGCTGTGTCTATGCTGGGAGAAGTTCGGTGCTGGAGACAGCCGTATAGGATTAGACTTGCCAAATTGCAATAGCCTCTGTGCTCAGCTTGGATGGGGTGGAGTCTCAGTCTTGGCTTCCTGTCAGCCTTGCCCTTGCGCGCATGTGCGCTTTCAGTCCTCCGCCTTCCCCAGCTCGAGTCTCCGCCTGAGAGTCCAGACTCCCCCCACAAGAGCGTGGGTCCCCAGGGGCTCGCCTGGAACTGGGGTTCACTGCAGTCAGAACTGGGGCTCAGTGCCGTCAGGAGCCTCTGACTCCCTTCCACTAGGGAAAGCCTGTGGCAACCTCCGCAGCCTTTGTGCGCACTGGCACGTGCGCGCGTGCGCACTTTCAGTCCTCCGCCTTCCCTGGCTCCCGAGTCTCCGCCCGAGAGTCCAGACTCCCCCCACAAGAGCGTGGGTCCCCAGGGGTTCGCCCGGAACTGGGGTTCAGCGCAGTCAGAACTGGGGTTCAGTGCGGTCGGAGGCTTCCTTCCCCCTTCCGCCAGAGAAAGTCAGCCAGGCTCTCAGCCGCCCTTCCTCTCTGCGAGCACAAAGCCCCTTTGCCGTACCTCCAATTCTCTGTGAGCTTTTCTCTTTCCTTCTAGTTGTAGAATTTTCACTCAGCCAGCTTTCCTGTGGATCTGGATGGTGTCCGTTCTGTCTTTTAGTTGTAGTTTTGAAATTGTTGTGCGAGGCAGCAGTTTAGGTGTTTACCTATGCCGCCATCTTGGTTTCTCTGTGATCTGTTTCTTTGACACTGCATTTTCACTGCTTCCCTGAGTTGGTAGGGTAAATTTGTGTGCTAGGTTTCCTATATGGCCCAGTGGGTCGGCCTCCCCAGTTAACCTGAGGTGGACACTCTTGGTGCACCCCTTTGTGGACTGTGTGTACAGCCTTGTTGTAGTTAAGTCTTGATTGTTGTTGGTATCACTGGGAGGAATTGACCTTCAGGCCAGTTGGCTGTAAGGATCAGCTGCATCTATGCTGGGAGAAGTTCGGTGCTGGAGACAGCCTTATAGGATTAGACTTGCCAAATTGCAATAGCCTCTGTGCTCGGCTTGGATGGGGTGGAGTCTCAGGGCAGAGCAGACAGTCTTGGCTTCCTGGCAGCCTTGCCCTTGTGCTCACGCGCAGACCTCTGCCTTCCCCGGCTCCCGAATCTCCGCCCGAGAGTCCAGACTCCCCCCACAAGACCGTGGGTCCCCAGGGGCTCGCCTGGAACCGGGGTTCAGTGCAGTCAGAACTGGGGCCCAGTGCGGTCAGGAGCCTCCGACTCCCTTCCACTAGGGAAAGCCTGTGGCAACCTCCGCAGCCTTTGTGCGCACTGGCACGTCGGGCCTTCAGACTTCTGCCTTCCCCAGCTCCTGAGTCTCCGCCCGAGAGTCCAGACTCCCCCCGTAAGAGCGTGGGTCCCCAGGGGCTCGCCCAGAACTGGGGTTCAGTGCAGTCAGAACTGGGGTTCCTTCCCCCTTCCACCAGAGAAAGTCAGCCTTGCTCTCAGCCACCTTTCCTCTCTGCGCACACAAAGACCCTTTGCCGTACCTCCAATTCTCTGTGAGCTTTTCTCTTTCCTTCTAGTTGTAGAATTTTCACTCAGCCAGCTTTCCTGTGGTTCTGGATGGTGTCCGTTCTGTCTTTTACTTGTAGTTTTGAAATTGTTGTGCGAGGCAGCAGTTTAGGTGTTTACCTATGCTGCCATCTTGGTTTCTCCTCTCGGAAAGTTTCTTTTGAAATACTAAGGAGACATTCATTTGACAGAATCCTTCAAATAGTCCACCTTCTTAAATTTCTCAATTTATGCTGAACTGTTGGGAGGTATGGAGAAATCATCAAAGATCTCAGATTAGTTACTCTGACTCAAAAGATGTGATAGGTAGAATTCTGAGATGGCCCCAAGATTCCCACCCTGTGTAATACCCTCACTGAGTGGTTATATCATATGGCAAAGGTGAGATAATCATCATTATGTTATATTGCATTATACTGTTTATGGCTTTTTCTTAGCAGTCTGTAGAGATTCAAAACAAGAGAAATCTCTTGCAGATTATCTGTGGAGAAGGCCACATGGCATCCTTTAGTAGCGAGAATGGCCCCTGGCTGACAGCTATCAAGAAGGCAAGAACCTTAGTCCTATAACCACAAGGAACTGAGTTTTCCAAAAAACAGTGAGCTTGGAAAAGAACTCCAAGCTTCAGGTGAGTTGACAGTCCTGAGCAATGCCTTGATTCAGCCTAGTAAGACCCTGAGCAGAAGAGTGTCCCTGACTCCTGACCCATGGAAACCGTGAATGTAATGCATGTGCTGGTAAGTTGCTTTAAGCTGCTGAATTTGTGGTAATTTTTAAGTAGTGATGGAAAACCAAAATAATAGCCTGGGTCTTGGGGTGTTCACCTGAGAATTTGCATTTGTAAAAATTCTCAGGTGATGCCCAGGACTTTGGTCCAGGAGCACTTTGAGAAACACTGTTATAGTTCAACTGCCCTGGCAGCTGACTTATCAGCGATGTCAGGAATGGACACTCACTATATGCTTCTGGGCTAAAACTAATGTTAATCAGAAGCAATTTAGCTGTATGTTTTAAGTAACAAATACATATAAGTAGTATGGTTTAACCCTTTAAGAGATCATTTATATGTGGCCAACAAAAAAAAAAAATACAAAATGCAATATTAGAAAAGCAGTTATGCCCAGCTGGCATGGCTTAGTAGTTGAATGTTGACCTATGAATCAGGAGGTCACGGTTTGATTCCTGGTCAGGGCATATGTCCGGGTTGCAGGCTCAATTCCTGGTGTGGGGCATGCAGGAGGCAGCAATCAACGATTCTCTCTCATCATTGATGTGTCTATGTTTTTCTCCTTCTCCCTTCCTCTCTGAAATCAATATATATATATATATATATATATATATATATATATATATATATATATATATATATATATATATTAGTAGCCCATCACGTGATATCGTGCAGTAGGCCACCTGCTGCTTCCGTGGGAGGCGGTGGGAACTGCAGCGTGCTGCTGGGAGCCTCGCTGCTTCCACAGGAGCTGAGAGGGACCCCCAGCCGATTCCGCGGGAGGCGGGCCCACCGTCTCCTCTCCAGGCCTGTGCTCAGCCACAGACACTGCGGGACAGAACCCCGTCCCTGTCCATCCCTGTCCCTGTCCGTGTCAGCTCCAGCTCCAGGGGGGCCGGCCCAAGCTGGGTGCGGTGGCTAAGCGAGCATTCCGCCAGGCCGCTCACGCTGCCTGCTCTCAGCGGCTGACCCCCCTCTCCCCCCGGGATTGGGGGACTCCTCCGGGCCTGAGAGGACTGGGTGCCGCCATCTTTGTAATGGTTAATTTGCATATTACCCTTTTATTAGATAGGATATATATTTATACAGTTAAGATCAGGGCTTAGAAAATAAAGGTAGGATAGATAATGTAAAGTGAGGTGTGAAGTTGATATACAAAGTGTGTACATCACTATTAGTTCACACCTATGTGGCAAGAGAGACTTAACTACTACGGCCTTCTTCTTTTTGAGAACCAAACCCCATCTATACTACTTATGAGTAAACTTCATATTCTGACTATACTTCAATCAAAAATTAAATGAAGGTTTATAAAATCACATAAACTTTCCAATGTCCACCATAGAGAGAATGAAAGACAGTGCACTCTTTTTAATTCTCCAAAACATTGGTAAATTCTCTGGCATTGCTGAATCTGTGTGGGTAATGGCAGTGCCTCTTGTATAGGTAGAAAAATGGCTTCTGTGTCTCTAACTCTGTGTGTCAGCTATCTTCAAGTACTTTCCAACCCTTTCTGTGACCAAATTATTCCTCCTCTCCTATCCCTCTCCTTGTCTTCACTTGTTTTTGTTGAGTAATTTTTGAAGTTAAGAACATTCAGCTCCATTGAGGTTTTCTGGTAGAAAACAGCTAGAGTCCTGTTTAATCCTGAGGCATTTATCTCTCTCCTAGTAATCCCGGTTCCCCCTGGTTTACTATAGGCTTACTGCTGGGACTCTATTAACTGAACCATCTGGATTATTGTTCTATTTAATACTGTACCCATCACCCAAATAGGAAGGCTCTGCTCTCTCCAGCCAGGTATTTCATATAACCAGGTCATGGGACTCCAAGGAAAAAATATGAAACTTGATTTTGAAGCTATTTTTAATGTTGCTTGATATAGTAACTGCCCAGCCCAGGTCTATTGGACTAGGAAGTAGGAATATGAATGTGAGTGTGTGAGAGCATGTGTGTGTGAGTGTTTGAGCATGAGCAAGCGTGTGTGCATGTGTGTGTGTGTGTGTGTATGGTGAGTGTAGTGGGGGTGGTGAGGGACTGGAGGGTGATAGTCATTATGTGTGATGATGGGAGAGAGGGCCCGAGGAACCCTGTGGAGTTATTTATCCTGCTGATATAAATACCACATTCTTTTATTCAGAGCCAAAGGCAGTGTACCTAGCTGAGATATTTTTTTCAGCCCTCTTAAAACAGCAACTGTATTTTATAACTTTTTTTTTCTTTTTGGAGATATGCAGATTCTCAGACAGCAGTCAGAAGGCAAAAGTGTGCAGGCCTCTGACCCCCTGCTAGATTCTGTGTCCTTAAGAAAGGAGTCTATGTGCACCAGCTGCCTTTTCAGAGCCATGGGCCTGAATCTCTGTGCTAAGTTAGTAATTGAGTATGTTTCCTTTTCTGGGTAAGATAGGAGGTAGGGAAAAAAGAAACCTTATGTATTTTCCTTCTATTTTAACTTTAGTACCCTTCCTCATTAGTAATCTTTATAAGCAAATAAAAATGCTGTGTGTGGGACCACTCCCTAAGGCCTGGGGAATTTTATACAAATTTGTCAAACATGCGTATGATTTCTAAGTGTAGACCCTGTAAGATGGTTGGATGCTTGCGATGCTCTCTGTTTTATAGATTAGGAAATGGAGGTATAGAAGGATTGTCACCTTCTTAAGATAGTCATGGGGACTCCCGTCCACGCTGCCAGTCTACAGATAGGCAACCATGGCAGGTAAGATTATTATTCAAATTAACACACAGGGTGAAAGACTTAGCTTGATATTATGGCTTTAGAAATCTCAAACTTGGCAAGCTGAATTCCATTTCCATTCAGGAGCAATTATGGGCCCTTAATAATCATGCTCTTTGACAGCGAATTTTGTCTAGAAAATATACTCAAATTGGAAAATACTTCTTGTGTTCTAACAAATTTATTTGTTTAGTGATGGCCATTTAAAGACAAGGGGTATTAGATCTATAAGTGGTGGTTAATAGAGATTGTGAACTCTACTGAGAAGTTTTGGGTTCTGGTAAGTCCAACTCACCTAGCAGACGTATTGTCTGTCGGAGTAACATCTCTGACAATGGCTCCTTGTCAGCACTGCCTGTGCCAGTCTTGTCAAACTGCTGCCATTGGAAATACATTATCAGCTAGCTAAGAAGGATGGCGGGATATCTGAATTGTGAGTGGGCTTTGGAACATGGATCTTAAGTTTGAAGTGTTTAAACCTATTTGTCAGTTAATCTCGTAAATGGTCCATTTATCCATGGGCACATCATGTTTTCAACTTTGTGCCTGGTGTTAAGTGACCTTGGAACATTTATCCAGGAACAGCTTCAAGAGCTTCACTGTGAGGAGACTGTCACCAGCTTGGCTGAAATTCAAGATATGCTCTATCTAGAATATGTGAGCTCCTTTGGAATGAACATTTGATGATGTAGAGTGGATCAAGTCAGCTCAGTGATTCATAGGTGAAGATGGACATGATGTAGCCTGGTGAATCAGAACTAAGAGAAGAGAAATGGTTGATATCTAGGAGGAAGACTGCATTAGGGAGAGGGGTTGAACTTCATGAAAGTGGCTTGGGTTTTCAGCTCTTAGCCCATGATAGTTTAGATGGTGCTGATTAGAGTGTGGGGAGAAGACTATGTAGAGAACTAACATCTCATTTTAACCTCTCCCGGGCAAGATTTCCTGACTTGTGTGTTACAAAACATTAGTGTTTCTCAAGATGTTGAGACATTTCCAAAATCAAGTAATTTTCACAAATACTCTATACAATGTCTCAGTTATAAAATTTATAATGCATATTGGCTTACTAATGGTGATCAAAATTCTGTAGAATGGAAACCTATTACAGTAAGACAACCAATAGATGTTCAATGGGTGACCCAACCTTTACTGGTTCAGATTTATAATCTTGTGTTTCTCCTCTGCTTGTCTCTAGAAGATTCTGAGGACAGCAGGAATAAGGGCTAATTTACATTTTCACAAGAGCAAAATATGTAAAACACACTTTAACAGTGATAGAAACAGTTCTCTATTTACCCTTCCAAGTTTACCATGATTTAAATTTTTAGTAATCTCTTGAGGCTCCACCAATTAAGAAGATGAGTAGACTGACTATTTCAAAATCCTAGAAATCTGGATCCAATATTCAAAGAAATGAAAAGCAAGAACCTACAACCAATACTCTGCTCAGCAATTCTATAATTTAAAATTGAAAGTGAGATAGAGTTTCCTAGATAAGAAAAAGCTAAAGGAGTTCATCACCACCAAACTAGTATTACAAGAAATGTTAAAGAAACTTCTTTAAGAAGAACAAAAAATGTGAACATAGATATGAATAATAAAATGGCAATAACCTACCTATCAATAATCACTTTAAATGTAAATGGATTGGGGTGGTAAACACACAATACAATATACAGATGATGTATTATAGAATTGTATACCTGAAACCTATATAACTTTATTAATCAATGTCATCCCAATAATTCAATATGAAAAAAACTTAACTAAAAAATTTAAAAAATAAATGTAAATGGATTCAATTATTTAATCAAAAGAAATAGGGTACCTGAATGGATAAGAAAACAAGACTGATATATATTCTGTCTACAAGAGATCCAGTTCAGATCAAAAGACACACACAGACTCAAAGTAAATGGAAGCAGGAAGATATTTCATGCAAATGAAAAGGGAAAAGAAAACCTGGGGTAGTAATACTTAAATCAGACAAAATGGACTTTAAAACAAAGATGAAGAAAAACATTTCATAATGATAAAGTGATAAATCCAATAAAAGGATATAACCCTTGTAAACATTTATACACTTAACATAAGAGCGCCTAAATATATAAAGCAAATTTGGATAAATCCAATAAAAGGATATAACCCTTGTAGACATTTATACACTTAACATAGGAGCACCTAAATATATAAAGCAAATTCTGACAGACATAAAAGATCAACAATAACACAGTCATAGTAGGGAATCTTAATACCCCATTGTCATCAATGGATAGATCTTCCAGACAGAAAATCAACAAGGAAACAGCAGCCTTAAATGGCACATTAGACCAGATGGATTTAATTGTTAGTTTTAGAGCATTTCACTCCAACATTTTTCAAGTGCACATGATACCAGCATTATCCTATCTAATAAAAGGGTAATATACAAATTAACCATCACTCTGTCACAAAGATGGCAGTGCCCATAGCCACAAGATGGCAGTGCCCAGTCCTCTCAGCCCCGCTGGAGTCCCCCAGTCCTGGGGGGGGCGGGGCGGCCGCTGAAAGCGGGCAGCATGAGTGGCCTGGCGAAATGCTTGCTTCATTGCCCCTGTGATGAGGCAAGCGTTCCGCACCCGGCCGCGGATGGGCCTCTGGGTGCGGAGAGCCTCTGGGCAGTGGGCATGGAGCAGCTAGGCCCTGCAGAGAGCTACTGGTGCATGGATTCGTGTGCAGGGCTACTAGTTTACAATAGCCAAGAAATGAAAGCAACCTAAGTTCTCATCAAGAGACAATTGGATAAAGAAGATGTGATACATATATACAAAGGAGTATTATTCAGCCATAAGAAGAAATCTTACCATTTGCAACATGAATGGACCTAGAGGATATTATGATAAGTGAAATACGTCAGACAGAGAAAGACAAATGCTATATGATTTTACTTATATTTAGAATCTAAAGAACAAACAGAACAAACAGATTCATAGATACAGAGAACAAATTGATGGTTGTTAGCGGGGAGGAATGTTGGGGGCTGGGTGAAAAAGGTGAGAAGTACAAACCAGTAGTTACATAAAATATTTATGGGGCCCTGGCCAGTGTTTCTCAGTGGTTAGAGCATCGGCCTGCACACCGAAGGGTCGTGGGTTTGATTCCAGGTTGAGGGCACGTACCTGGTTTGTAGGTTTGATCCCTTGTCCAGTCAGGGTACATGTGAGAAGCAACCAATCGATCTATCTCTTTCACATCTATGTCTCTCTCTCTCTTTCTCCCCCCTCCTCCCTTCCACTCTCTCTAAAAATCAATGGAAAAAATATCCTGGGATGAGAGTTAACAAAAGAAATAGCTATGGGGATGTAAAGTACAGAATAGAGAAGATAGTCAATAATATTGTAATAAGTAAGCATGGTGCCAGGTGGGTACTTGAAATATTGGTGAGATCACTTTATAAATTATATAATTGTTGAAAGAAAAAATGTATTAAATAAAGAATTATTAGTAAGTTAATTAATTGAAATTCCAAAAAATAAAAATTAAAGAAGTACAAATCGGTAGTTATAAAATAGTCATGAGGTTGTAAAGTACAGCATAGGGAAAATAGTCAATAATATTATAATAAGCATGTATGATACTAGATGGGTACTAGACTTATTGTGGGGGGGATCACTTCATGAATTATATAAATGTCTAACCACTATGCTGTACACCTGAAACTAATATAAAATAATATAGCATGGCAAGTATAATTGAAAAAAAGATATTGTTTCTCTATAACTTCCTTTACATGCTTGTAAAAAAAGCCAATTGCCCACATATGTGATGGTCTATTTCTTAATTCTCTATTTTGTCCCATTGATCTATTTGTTGATCTTAATGCCAATGCCATATTGTCTTGATTACTATAGCTTTATAATAAGTCTTGAAATCAGCTAGTATCTCTTTCAAAGTGATTGTGGCTATTCTAGATGATCCTTTGCTTTTCCATATGTCAGAATCGGTTTATCTATGTTTTCCAAAAAGTATGCTGAGGTTTTGATTGAATTTGAATAGAATTACAGATCTAGTTGGAGAGAAATGACATCTTAACAATATTTAGTCTTCTGAACCATGACACATTGTCATTCTCCATTTATTTAGGTCTTCCTTAATTTCTCTCAACAGGGTCCTGCAGTTTTTCATGACTTTTGTCAGATTTACCCCTAATTATTTAATATCTTTTGATGTAAATATTATTTTTTGAATTTCAATTTCTGATTATTCATGGTTAGTATAAAATACAATTGAGTTTTGCATATTGATACAGTATCCTGTCACCTTACTAAACTTAATTATTAATTCTAGTAGCTGTTTTTCTGGTAGATGCCATAGGATATTCTACATATATGATCATGCTGTCTGTAGAAATAAGTTTTCTTATTTCTATAGAAATAAGGCCAGAACCTCCAGTACAATGTTGAATGGAAGTGGTGAGAGTGGACATTCTTGTCTTGTTTCTGAGTTAGGGGAAAAGCATTCAGTCTTTTATCATTAAGTATGATGTTAGTTGTGGGCTTTTCTACTTTGTCTGATAAAGGACAATGAACTTTATGTATGACTTTCCCTCAGAGTTTGCAGATGTAGTTCAGAGAAGTTAATTACTTTTTTTCTCTTCAATTTCACCTAGTAAGACAAAACCGAGCTGCCCTAGAGTTTTCGTATAGCAGAGTGACTGGTCAATACCTTGCTTGCTACTTGGTCTGTCAATGCCATCAAAATATTATTTAATAGTTTAGGAACAACCATGTAATTTTCTTCCCTAGCAAGAGCAAATTAGGCACTTACTAAATAATTGACAAAAATACTTAATTCTAGTGATGTCTTGAAGATTTGCTATTATTAAAAAAGAATTTGAAATAAAATTTGCCTTCAACTATTTGACATGCTACTTTTATTTTCATGCCTGGTGATGAAAACTATATTAGAGTTTGTTCCCCTACCAATCCCAATTTCCTGACTCAAAAGTGGTTTACAAGTGTCTGTAGGGTATGCATTGCTGGGGCTTAAGTGGGTTCAACAAAACCCCTCTTCTTTAGGCCTTTACCAACCCGGAATACCAATAGGGGCACCAAGAAATGTTGGTCCTTAGAGTTCTAATCTCAAATAATGAGATACTGTAGTCAAGGAGAGTCATACTTGGAACCCTTTTCCCTGGCCGTCTGCCAAGTCAGGTGCTCTCACATGGTCAGGCTGTAAGGCTGAGATCTATCTATTCAGTCAGGCCCTTTCTTAAACATCCCATTTACAGGCATTTTACTTAACACTTAACTACTGAAATGGCCTGGGCAGACTTACAATTCATAGGCCAGCATATTAACCCTCACCTTTACAAGTTAAAGGGGAAGGGAAAGAGTAGTACCAAGTCTTCTGTCCCTATTTCAATAGTCACTTTCTAGAATGTTCTATTCTCACTGTTCGCTCCCAAAAGGACAAGTCCAAGAATAATATGTTTCATTATTCAAATAAGAGTCTCTCCCTCTCTCTCCCTCTTTCTCTAACATTTCTCCATATTGACCTAATATTGAGGGAATGTAGGAGAGCATCAGCCCACCTCTCTGATACCACGCTCTCCCTACCTGGCTCCTGAACACTGCAACTTCCCGAGGAGCTGACATTCCTTCAGTGCCCATCATGTGCTGAGTACTGTTCTTGCCCCACTGGCAGCATGAGTCACAGGTTGTTCCAGAATCCTTGAACCCTGCCTCAGTTACAGAGACCCAAAAGTTATTCTAGAGACTACCTTTATGGATGATGATACAATCAGAATTCCAGCAGAGGATGATGTTGAAATCCAGGCTATTTTTTTTTTTTACCTAAAAAAATTTAAAAAATTTTGTCAATTACAGTTTACGTTCAATATTATTTCATATTAGTTTCAGGTGTATAACATGGTTGCTAGGCAATCATATACTTTATAAAGTGTTCCCCCTGACATTTCCAGTACCCAACTGGCACCATATGCAGTTATTACAATATTATTGACTATATTTCCTATACTGTGTTTTGCATCCCCATCACTGTTTTGTAACTACCAATCTGTACTTCTCAATCCCTTCACCTTTTTCACCCAGTCCCCCCAAACCCCTCTCCTTTGGCAACCATTAGTCTGTTCTCTATATCTATGAGTCTGTTTCTGTTTTGTTTATATTATTCATTAGCTTCCACATATAAGTGAAATGACAGGGTATTTGTCTTTTCTGGTTAACTTATGTTACTTAGAATAATACTGTCTAGGTCCACTCATGCTGTCACAAATGGTAAGATTTTATAAAAATATGGAACACCATGAATTTGTGTGTCATTCTTGCACATGGGCCTTGCTAATCTTCTTTATATCATCCAATTTTAATATATGTGCAGTCAGAGCAAGCACCAGGCTACTTTTTATACAGGGTGTTATGATCAAATACACACATTATAGCAATTGAGATAATTAATGAGTATTTTAACCTTTCCTTGAATCTCTCAAAGAACATTAATAATAGCACATGTTTAAAAGACTTGTTCTTTCCCCCTCTTCTTTTCACACATTTTGTGGCCCTTGAGAAATGCTCTCTCTATAAACCTCTCTCTCTCAGCTCTGTTTCTCACATCTTCTTGGCACCTGTGCCCGTCCATGCTTTGGCTTTTGTTTCTGATGGCCTCAGAATTAGACTTAATTTGATTTAAATATCACAGCAAGTGATATTTACAGGTATTAGGGTGTGGGATGAAATTCATCCCTGCTGCAGATCTAACGGCACCAATTGGGAATGGCCCCGAAGATTGAGGACATTAGCACAAATAAAGAGCTGGAACCTGCCTCTTGCAAAAGTTTCTAGTTGAAGAAACCTAACAGGTAGGAATGAGAGGAATGTTACTTTATATATGACAAAGACATTACATCGTCATTAATATTGCAGGTCACTGCTTTGGGGGCTTGGGGGGGGGAATTCTTGTTTTATTTTAAGATTTTTAGTAGGGTTTATTCTGAGGCTTAGAAAACTCAAGAGAGTTGGACCTTCCAGACAAATGCATTTGCCTTGACAGAACACATTTGCAATATTTTCCCAACAATGGCCTGGAGACTACTCCCAATTCACATTGGACTTTTAAAAAAAAATATTTTTTTATTCTGTTTTGAAAATGGACCAGGTTTGGGGCACTGATTCACATAGCTACCACACCCACTCTTTCTGTCTAGAGAATGAGGAGAATGAATGGGTCAATCAGCTGACATATTTCCATCCAATTTCAAGTATGGAATGTGTTCGTTTTCTGACTAATGGCATGTCATTTTGCAGAAGCCTTTGGTCGCAAATTAATCCTGGAATCAAAACAGATTTTCCGGGGAGCAATCTTCCATCAAGTATTGATTTTTTTACACTCATGGAGTCTGTACTCCCTAATTTAACCTGACAATGATTCTGCACAATGGCCTGGGAGCACCTTGGCAGCTTGCTGAAGGAACTTTTGCTATCTTCTTTCTGAAAAGTAGAAGGGAGAAAACCCACACCAGCTAGCCCAGGCAGTCACTGAGGGGCATTTATGACTTGATACTTCACTTCTGGCAATTTGGAATGGGCAGAAAGCTGCCTTCTAACTTTTACAACAGTTGTAGGAGCGAGAGCTCTCCTTTGCTGAGCCTGTTCAAAGGAACATTTTTTAAACTGCCAATATTAAGCAAATCTGTAATGTATTGTTCATCATAGCCAATGTTTTCAAATGATGCTGTCTTACTGTGCCCACCAAACAGGAGAGGAAGCGTTTTCCAAAGGGAGGCTTTGTTTCTGAATTTCTATAAACCTTGCTGCCTTTTTTGCCTCTCTGTTTTCTCAAAGGTGCTTTCAGATCCCTATGTTCCTTGGTCTGTATCTGATTCTTGTGAACTCGGCAAAGATTCTTGAGCAGTGCTAGGTTTTAAAAGGGGCCTTAAAGAGCTGAATATAACATAGTCCCTGACTTCAAGGAGCACAGGGGTCAGGAAGTGTAGGGAAAACAAGCACATCCCATCTGTGGCAGAAAATATAAACATTGCAATGCATGAACCTGGCCCAGTATGGTGTAGGGTATTTGGAGCTAAAATGACACAACACCTATTTGAGGAGGATTGCAGAAAACTTTGTGGAGGAAAAAGCATTTGAGTTGGGCCTTGAAGGATGGTGTGTCATAGGCTGTTAATAATGTCTATGTGTTGCCTTCCATTTCTTAGCTTCTCTTGTAAGTGAGTTGGGACCATGTGACCAGTTCTGACCAATGGACTAAAAGTGCAAGAGTCATAGAGTCACTTTTATGTTAAGGCAATTGTCCCTCCTCCCTCTGCTCTCTTCTTACGTTATAGGGACTAGAGGAGAGTCTTGCATTCCAAAGCAAGGACTTGTGTGAGCTAAGGCCAAACTTTTAGGTTACAAAACCACCAAGAAATCTTGGTTTATTTGATATCACAACATAGGCTAGCTGAACTAACAAATGGGCAGAATTACTTAATGAGAATTGATGTCAAAATCCAGAGTGATGTAATTAAGAAGATTCATTTATAGACAAGAATTTTGATAGACCCAGGAGCCCTGAGCTCATAAAAAATAAGTGCTTAAGCAGCTCATAGAAGCCAGTGGCAGGTTTTAAGTGAAGTTGAATTATCTTGTACTTACAGAGCTATTGTTTGGGAAGAGGGCATGTACATTTATTATAGATGGAAAATAGAATCAATAAACTAGATAAATAATGCATTAAGTAGTGTTAGTGAGTCCCTGAGTCATAGGTATCCTAATAGATTAGTGTGATTTGGAAGTCATATCCTCTGCATTCAATATCTTTCACCTAAAGAAGAATAAAATTATTATTAGTGCATTAATTGAACAGGGACCTGGAGAGACAGGAGAAGCAGAAGTAAACTTTTGGCCCTTGGAGAACTTACAGTCTGGCTAGGGAAGCAAGATTCCAAGCACTGTATGGAGCGATGAAAGAAAGAAGTGAGAGATGATTAGCATGGACAGTAGCAGGTCAGAGAAGGGTTTCTGGAAGCTGAGAGTTGGGTCCTGGAGGAAGTGAGAATTATAGACTGCCAGAGAGTCCCACTGGAGGAGTGAATAAAGGACTGAATGGCCTAAGTTGTTGATAGGCAGAATTCATTACAATTTTTCAGATCCTTGTGGCTAGGTCCCTTCTGTGGGCATAATGGAATACATGTTGTCTTTCTTATCTGGGCATTTAGAACAAATGGGGGAAGAATTATTTCTCTCCCATGTCAAGACCTGATTCTAGAATAGAGAGTTTTCTTAATATACATTTTTTCCCCTTTGAGTATCTATATTAAGTACTCCTCATTGGTCATTGGTTGAATCTAGTTTCATTTAGATTGCTGAATAAAACCAGGTAGACAAAAATGACATTCTGTATATAAGTTTGGAATTAATTGGATTTTGTGTATTTCAAAGAATATAATCCCATGGTAGAGGAATGAGTAAAGTGTCTAAGCTTGAATTTTGAAACCTTAGAAGCCATTCAAAAGTGCAATAACACATATAATTGATTTGGATAGTTCAGAAACAGTTGAAAAAATGAAGAATCATAACTCTGTATTTTAATCTGATGTGGGTATTTATTTCTATGGTTTAACAAGAATTTTATAATGTAGGATGTTTTTATAAAAAATAGCTTTGGGATCTATTTTGTTCACTTTTATCTAAAAGATTCACCTATGGCATATGCTCACTAAGTGACAGATAATGATCATTTGAAATAAGGAGATTTAAAATCCCACATAGAAAGTATGAAGCCATGTAGTAGTAAAGAACATTAAAAATTTTTTTTTTGTGAAGGTTTATATTAGGTGAGCCTAGAAAATACACTTTAAGAAAACAAAAAGGCTAGTAAATCTGGTTTTCAGTATGTGAAAAGCCCTACAGTAAATACACAGTAAAACAACTTGCAGTTGGCATTCCTCTAGGATGTTTGCATTTAATTTGGGGATTTGGAATTCTTTCTTTAAAAAAATATTTTATTGAATTAATTGGGGTGACATTGCTTAATAAAATTATATGGGTTTCAGGCGTACAATTCTACATGAGATCCTTTCTTATCAAATAAAATTTTTATAACAAAATTTGGTTGACATGAGCAAAATTTCTGATGTGTAATGGGAAAATAAGAATCTTAAACAGTTAAAAAGCACACCATCTTTGTGTATTTAATTGCCATTGACAGAAAAAAGGCCATTGGGTAGGAAAGATAATCATTGTTCAGCCAAAAGGCATTATACAGTTTGAAATTAAGGAAAAAAGTCTATTAAATTAAAAGAGCTGGAAAATGAAATCTAATAAAGAAACTATGTAATTTAAATGATTTGCTTTATTTTTTATTTTATTTTTTTTTTGGGTCAGTGAACTTTTTCACTGCAAATGTGACATGTATGACTAAATATCACATGTCTAGGCTAGGTATAAACTGATATTTATTGATAAATGTCAATCTTGAGAAAAAAATAATGGGCCTACTGCTTTTAAGTTTATTGCATTTCCATACCAAGCCAATTTCTTTTCTTTTTTTTTTCATGGCTTCAGAAGAACACTGGCTCACCTTACCTATGAGCCCAGGAAAGGCATTCTGGGCAGACATTTTGATCCAGCAGTTCACTTGTAAAGGGATTCAGACAAGATCATAGCAGGTGGGGTTCCATTTCCCTTCCTGAGTTGGACCATAGCTCAGATGAAGGTATCTGTCTTTCCCATCTGAGGCTTGGTTTTGCGTTTATGAAGTCTTCTGTTTCTTCTGTTTTCCTTTCTTCTTCATCTCCTCCTCTTCCTCCTCCTCCTTCTCCTTCTCCTCAGTTTTCTACTTTATAAGTTTCCTTTCAAAGCCCATCCATCTTCCCTTTGCAGACCACTTCCTCTTAGCCCTCAACCCTCACACTGAAGGATTATGGCAGGTAAGGCTTTTCTAGGTGACCATGTGATTTAAAATTTTGTAAACTATTGATGTATACATGGTCTGAAGTTGTGTGAGTTTTTCCTCCTCCCCCAGAGTCTAAGTCTCTGTACTGAAGACAGGCAGCATCTCCCACATCCATATTCATATTCATGGATCCAGAGGAGGTCCCCGGACCAATGTTCATCCACTCTGGACTCAGGCTTGCTCACTCTACTTTTGCTCCTTCTCATCAAGACTCCCTCCAACCCTGGATGGGTACTGTAGTATGTTTTCTCTTCCTCATACTGATTATTCCTGTTACAGGAAAGCAGGTGACGAATTTGCACTTAGTATTTGGAGGTGAGGCAAGAAATGGTAAAAGACTATATTTAATAGTGTTTATTTTCTCTGTGGAGTGGGCGGCAAATTCAGTGCCCAGAGGCAGGGTAGAGATTAAGAAGAGTATTCAAGTGTAACCTAGGTCACTCTAGCTCTCCATATTTTTCACTAGGTCTAGCAACCCTTAAAAATGCCCCACAACTATTTCAGGAGTTACCAGAGTGTCTTTTATATGCTCAGGGACATGTTCATTCTGGGATACCAGGGTCTCCATAATGCTTCCTGGGCACTGTTGGTTCCTTTCCAGTGACCCCAGTGGATGGCTGCTATTGTACAGCCACATACAGGGGCCACTCCTTTGACCCTATGCTGCTTTTCTGGGCTTTGGTTTATATACTGCTTCTTCTGACCTGGCAGTTTCCTACTGCTGGTTCCTCGGATTACTCTCCATTAGCATATTCCAAAGCCTGCATGGACTTCAGTGTGAAGAGAAACCAGCTCCTTCAGTTTTTATTTCTTTCTCCCTGGTATACAGACAAATACCCAAGGACTGGATTAGGCATACATTTGAATAATAGCCTCACAAGACATCTGTCTTGAAGGCATCTTCAGATTCCATCATCATCTCCTGCCCCACTATATCATCCAAAACTTAGCTATGGGCACAATCTAGGTCCCATGTCAGCAGACTTCAGAGAACCCTCTCTTAATACCTCCCCTCAACATATCCAAACAGGCCAGAACATCACCACATCAAACTGAGACTTAAGTTAGACTGCATGCCAGGAAAGTTTTAGAACAGCTGCCTAGGGAATGAAAAATCTACAAGACTAAGAAAAAGTTTCAAAATTGCTGAACTCCACTCATTGCTCCATGGAGACCAGAGACCTTTGATTGAAATGGTTCCTTTCAGCATCTGTCTGTAATTTTTCTAGCAGCGTTGGCAGCCCAGGAAGAAAAGAGAGGTTTGAATTGAATCAGGGTTGAGGATGAGCGGGGTGCAGGCCTGGCAGGGCATAGAAATACGGAGTGAGGGAACTGAGAAAGTTTGTAAAATTGTTGCAGTGATTGATTGGGAAGCTCAGCTAGGTGGAGCAGAGAAGGAAGGGGAATCTGGGGAGTTGATGGAGTTATTTGTTTAGCATTTATTGGTCACTGACAACATGCCAGGCAGCTATAGGCACAAGTTCTGGGAAAACTGCCCTTGAGAAGTATACAGGCTAGTTGGAGGGGTAGACAATGAAATAGTATAGTGTGCTAACTGCTACAATGATCTGGGAGCTGGAGGAAAACAGATGAGAAGCATCTAACTTTGCGCTGGAAGACTGGTTGAAGGAAATTACACCTACATGGAGACCTGGTAGGCAAGAAGGAGTTAGTCAGGAGGAGAGAGGAAAATATGCTCCCAAGTAGAAGGACCAGCTGGAGTGAAGGCTTGGAGATGGGAGAGAAAGAGGATGGGAAGATCAGTGCAGGATGCTGAGGCATACAGGACTGTGGAGGAGTAGTGAGGGATGAGGTTGAGAAGTAGTCAGGAACCACATCAGGAAGGGAAATAGGGTCTTATAGGATACATTCAGTACTGTCTACCCAGCCCAGTCCCTTTCCCTTCCACTGAGACCATCATTACACTGCCTCGCCATCAAGGTTAGAGCTCAGAATCTAAGTTTGTTTCATGTTGACTGTGCTGCCCTAGACATAGCTGATTAGACCAGGGTGGATATTTAAGGATCATCATCCAGCATATTTACAGAGGAACATAGAGAGCTGGTTTATAAAGAGATAGAAATAAATCAGTGAAATTCAAAATCAGGAAGCCACTGACTTAACAGATAAGAAAACTGAGTCTCAGAGAGGCTGAATGATTCCTACCAGCTCTAGCTTGTGCAGATAAAGAGACAGACCTAACTCCCACAAGTGCCTGCTGCTTCTTCCCATGGGCTCAGGGACATGTTCATTCTGTGATACCAGGGTCTCCATAATGCTTGCTGGCACTGTTGGTTTCTTGCCAGTGACCCCAGTGGATGGCTGCTACTGTACAGCCACATACAGAGGCCACCCCTTTGATCCTATGCTGCTTTTCTGGGCTGTGGTCTACCCACTGCTTCTTCTGACCTGGCAGTTCCCCTAAGGCCCTGAGTTCATCCACCCCACTCAGACTTGTTCACTTTACTTTTGCTCCTTCTCATAAACACTCCCTCCAACTCCGGATGGGCACTCTAGCATGTTTTCTCTTCCTTATCCCTATCATTCCTGCCACAGGAAAGCTGGTCAAGAATTTGGACTTAGTATTTGGAGGTGAGGCAAGAAATGGTAGAAGACTATATTTAATAGTGTTTATTTTCTTTGTGGAGTGGGAGGCAAATTTAGTGCCCAGAGGCAGGGTAAAGATTAAGAAGAGCATTCAAGTGTAACCTAGGTCACTCTAGCTCTCCATATTTTTACTAGGTCTAGCAACCATTCAAAAAGCCCTAAAGTATTTCAAGAGTTATAGGCTAAGAAAAGGAAGGAACCAAGGAGGCTGGGAAGCCAAGTGTATAGCTAAGGCCCCGCTGTTGAAGTGTCTGGTTAGGGAGGTGCCTCTGGAGCCACTGGCTCTCGGTACCTCCTTTGCTGACTCTTAGCTCTGCCTCCATCAAAGTGTCTAATAGTCACTGTGCCTCTTAGTTACTCCTTCAAGATCCAAAGTTCCAAATGGGAGCATCTGAGCCACCTTGCCTGGCCCAAGCATCCCCACCGTATAGCTACCAGAAAGTGGGGGAGAAGAAGTAACCTCTGAGCTATACAGTGAGAAGAAATTTTCTAAAGAGGAAAATGTTTTGAATTGGGGTAGCAAGAAATGACACATATCTACCTAGGACTTAAGTGGACTTCTCAGAACCCTGGCCGATGGAAAGGAGCAGCATGCACTTGTGGGAGTTAGGTCTGTCTCCTCATCGGCACTGGCTAGGGCTGGTAGGACTCATTCAGCCTCTCTGAGGCTCAGTTTTCTTATCTGTTAAATCAGTGGCTTCTTGATTTTGAATTTCACGGACCAATTTTTTTTTTTTTGTCAAGTAAAGTATAATATTGCTTAAAACAACTATTTTAATACTAAGAATTAGGAAGAACATTATGTCAGAGTAGCAATTAATTCTTTAAGTTGAGTTAGGTTTTGGGAAAACTTACTTCATTGGCTTTTTTCTAACTTTACTGGGACCAGTGAAAGACTGGCTCTACACCATGGGTTAGTGTTTGGAAACAGTCAATCTTAACAGCTTTACCAAGATTATAATTCTGGGATTTCTGAAGGCTGGAGAGAGGGATTTTTGAATAGGTTTGTCAATGGCATTGCAAGCTTTTCCTTTTTGAACCCCAAGCAAACCTTGTTTGGATGACCCTCAGAGGAAGGCATAAAGTCTACCTTTAAGTGTACATTTAAAAAACTCTCGAGTGACAAGAGGAAGCCTTTGGGACAAGAACAATTTACCTCTTTATGTTGCTTAATGTTACTATTATAGAGGTACCCAGAGACCTTGGCAGTGAGTACACGTTTATAAATCTTAAAAACCAATCAACTGATCAATATGTAGGGAGGGCAGGTAGAAGTGCCCACTTAAAGGACTAAATGCCTGGCCCAGCATGGCCTTTCTCATTATTGAGAAGACATTGATAATGGGGATATGCAAAGGATCATAAAGATGACTCTTGTGTCTCCTCCCACTCTTTTCAAAATCATTCATTTTGAAGGCAGCTGGGATCAAGGGAACTGAATCTGCATATTTTGAAGGAAAGAGACCATTGCTATGTCTATAAATAGTGAGGAGTAATAATGGAAGGAAAAGAGACAAGTTATCAACTGTGGTTAAAAGTATAGTAAGGAATAATGGGTTTCATCAGAATACTGGAAACTTTTCAGTTATGAGGATCCAACTTCCTAACAATGGGGGAGTAGGGAGAGGTTTGTAGACAGATGTCCCTCTCTGGGTGTTCAGAGCCAAGAAGATGAAAAACGAAAAGGTTTAGTACAGAGAACAGTATCTCTTCACCAGAGGCTTTGTATGGCCCTAGTGGCTTGCTTTTTCAGCTCTAAGATCTACAATTCTATTTTTCTTTGTATATTTTCTGTCGACTCATTTTGAGTTCTTTATTCCTTCCCTCCCCTTGCCCTCCTGTGCCTGTGGTTGCCTCTTTTTAAAATTTTATCTTGTGAGTCCAGTTTGCTTTCCTTTTTGTGCTGATCCTTTCGGTTCATTCAGTGGTCGGCAAACTGTGGCTCGCGAGCCACATGCGGCTCTTTGGCCCCTTGAGTGTGGCTCTTCCACAAAATACCACGGCCTGGGCAAGTCTATTTTGAAGAAGTGGTGTTAGAAGAAGTTTAAGTTTAAAAATTTGGCTCTCAAAAGTAATTTCTATCGTTGTACTGTTGATATTTGGCTCTGTTGACTAATGAGTTTGCCGACCACTGGCGTTCATTGAATGCATGTCCATGTTATTCCTTCTTATGTTTTTCCTTCCAACTCTCTCTTGCTGGCGTGGATTCTAGGCTATTTGAACACAATAACTACCTTTTAAAATAAATCTTTCCTTTACTCACTTTTTTAGCCAAATTGCCTATTGCTGCTCTTTGCAAAGCTCATGACTAACAACAATATTGTCTTTGCACATAAAGGATGTTTTGTTTTGTTTTTTATATGTGGGTACATTTATTCTGGGACTGTGAGGTAAAACAAAATAAAACTGATTTCTAAACAAACACCAGCATTTACTTACAAAAACAAAAACAACAAAAACCCAAACTATCTCTCCCAAAAGCCTCTTTATGCTACTGTCAAAGGTAAAACAACACAAACATTCAAAACAAAACAAAAACCTCTGGGTTCCTCTTTTGAAATTGCCCTTAGAGCTTATCTATAAATCATACTGGAAAAGTAGCTTCATTGCTTATTAATCACGTCTTGTTATTTGACAAAAATTATATTACTTAGCATTATCAACCCCACTTATTTAGTTAAATCTGTTTCATATAGTTATATACAGGATGATATTGAAAATATTTGATAACACAGGTCGATTAGAACAGATGCTGGCTATGAGGCACACCTATAGTGATGTATATACTCCAAACATCAGTTCTGCTTTATGCTATCCCAAAACATTTTTTAAAATAAAATATTTTATTTCTGGTAAACTTTGATATTTTTTGCCTTTCTAGTGTCCAATTCTAGCTGCTGTATTGAGGGTAATCTCCACTGTGTGTGGCCTTCATGATGTCGTGGCTGGAATCCACTCTGTTGCTACAGATGGTAAAAGGCCCAAGATTTTTCTCTCCCCACTCCCTGGCTTCCAGGCATGTGGCAGAGTCTTGGCTAATTAGATACTCTGCTTAGCAAATCCAAATAAGACAAAGGGATTTTCATGTTCATTCAGGATGGAGGCAGCATCATGTCATGGGCAATGGCAATGGTGTCTGAAGGTGGTAGTTGAAGTATCTTAGATATATTATTTCTACTAAAAAAAAATTGTCCTTCCTGCTTCTTAGTCCTCAAAAGACAGTTCCTATACATTTTCTTAGCCTGGTCATCTGGACACATTTTAATTCTCTGAGGTCCTAGTTCCCTCTCAATAAGTCTTCCTTTTTAATCTAAGAAAGTTATAGATGATTTCTTTAACGTGTGATGAAGACATCCACTCAGGAGCTGCAAAATGTTGGCCTTTGATTTTGAGAGCAAGCAGATATTTTATTAAGTGACCAAATCAATACGAGAAACACCTTGGAGGACTGGGATGTGAGCCCAAACTAATGAGATGAAATTCAACAGGAATGCATACAAAATCCTGCATTTGGATTAAAAACATAAATTAATTTTATGAGGTGAAAATATGACAACAGCAGTTCATGTGACTGTTCTGTGGTTTTATCTCGACTTACAGCTCAATGTGAGAGATCCTTGAGGTGAGGATCACCAAACAAACCGTCATTAAGGAAAGAAGGTGGTCCTAGGAGCCTTATATTTGGTTCTGGGTATTTATTCCTTCTGAAACCAAATTAATTTTTAGAACATTCAATCTAACTTTCTATTATAATTTTTCTAGCTCTAGTAAACAGCTCAAGTGCCCATTAGTAGATGAGTGGGATATTATGCAGGTATAAAAAAGCTGGGATATTATGCAGGTATAAAAAAGAAGGATCTTTTACTCTTTGAGACAACATGGATGGACCTGGAGATTATTATGCTAAGCAAAATAGGCCAGTCAGAGAAAAACAAATATCCCATGATCTCAATCATATGTGGAATCTAATGAGCAAAATAAACTGATGAACAAAATAGGTTCAGAGGCATGGAAGCATGAAACAGACTGACAGAACTCAGAAAAGTGGGGAGGGAGGGTGGAGGAGATTAAGCAAAGAACTTAAATGAATATATGCATAGCCTATGGACACAGACAATAATGCGGTTGAAGGCCTTGGGTGGGGCAGGAGCTGGGTTGAGAGAGGCAAAGGGGGCGGCGAATGAGGGACATCTGTAATAGTCTCAACAATAAAAATGAATTAAACAAACAACAAAAAAGGAAGTACAAATTGGTAATCACAAAATAGTCCCAGGGATGTAAAGCACAGTAGAGGGAATATAGTCAGTAATATAGTAACTATGTATGGTGCCAGGTGGGTATCTGAAATATTGGGAGGACCACTTTGTAAAGTATATGATTGCCTAATCACTGTGCTGTACACCTAAAACTAATATAAAATAATATTGACTTTAAACTGAAATTGAAAAATAAAATTTAAAAGGGCAAAAGAAAAAGAAAAAGAAAAAGAGAGAAGCAGAAAGCCAAGGGCTAGGGGGAGGAGAAGCATATGTTCAGATAGATTTTCATTCAATACACTAGAAACCTCTTCAGAGGCCTTCTTCCCCTGACCAGGACTTTCCTCGTGGCACAGCAGATAAGCCAGATGGGTCAGAGGTACTGTTTGCATGGACAATGGATGAGGAGCCCAGACCTGCTTGGGTTAGTAAGGAGCTGATCTCATCTACTTTGTGACTGATTGCTTTTGAATTCTTCCCAACCATAGATTTTTTTTGACTAAACTTATCAACCATTGTCTCGCTATACTTGCCATTAAATAGATGATGTGTATATGGTTGGCTTAGTGGAAAGTTATTATTGGAATGGCTTTTGGAATAATTTAAAACAGATACTGCTGATTGACTTGTACACCTAGGCTTACTTCTAACCATTCATTTACTGTTTCGAAGTCAGACTCAGAACTGCTTTTCATCATTTTAATTCAGAAATTGATTTTATTTGTGAAATGTTGTAGTACCAGAAACATGAGATAATTTTAATTTCTGGAGAAATATTACTGTTTTTTGCACAGTGAATATGAGTTTTTTGAAGGCAAGGATTCATTTTTTTACTGGGTCCCTAACACATAAAAGTTTCTGGCACATATAAAATGCTTAGCAAATATTTATGGAATATGAAACTAATTGAATAATGGCTATCTTTTAAAATTATTTTTATTTTAAATTGATCTCAGAGAGGGAAGAAGGGAGGAAGGGAGGGGGAGGGAGGGAGAGAGAGAGAGAGAGAGAGAGAAATATCGATGTGGGAGAGACACATGGATAGGTCACCTCCCACATGCGCCCCCACTGGGGATCGAGCTCACAGCCCAGGCCTGTGTCCTGACTGGGAACTGAACCCAGACCTTCCGCACAGGATGACACTCCAACCAACTGAGTCACACCTGCCAGGGCTGATGGCTATCTTTTTAAAAGAAGACATTTTAGGGTAATAATATGTACTATCATAGGCAGTACCTTCACCCAGAATACTTTTAGAGTACTTTAGATGGAAAGAAAGCTTGAAAATGACTTGATTTTGCCTTTCTCCACCCATGAAAGTAGAAGCATCAGCATCTTTATGCTCCTCTTAAAGTCAGTCTGGGAGCTTCCCGGCCACTTTCCTCGACCGTTTATAATGTATGGGCACTCAGATTTTTGATATATGGGTCTCTAGATAGCATAAGAAATATTTGCTAAAGCTCACTAAAAGTATGAAGATTATGATCCTCATTAAAAAAATTTATTGGTATTTTTAGCAAGAAGCTCCTATTTTACTTTTGAATTAGCAAATTATCCAGCAACATTAACTCACCCCTCCCATTCACATTAAACTTCAAGCAGGAGCATGTTTTACATCCTAACTTTCCCAGAATATGTGATGACAGGCAGTGCAAAGAGTAGCAAAACCTCTTTCCCAACAGAGTTCTCAACAACACCTGGCACACAGCTGGGTCTTAGTAGCAGACTGCGAAGGCTCTGGGTTTGTCTGCCTACTCGTTTCTCGTCTTCTGACTTTTCATTGAGACATCCTCCTTCACCCTTGTGGTCCGGCACGGCTGTTATCATGAGGCCCCTTACCCTACCCCACAGACAGGGCTGGGCCTGTGATCCTGAATGGCCTCTTCAATTAGACCATCCCCCAACACAGTGCTTAGTTTAGAGACAGATGTATGACAACGTCTGGGGTCTTTGAGAAAGAAGCCAAGCAGGACAGGCTGAAGGCATCTTTGGAAGCACTGTATCCAGCTGGTCTTGCGGTCCACAATCAGACTCCCCGGTCAAGTCAAACAGCATAGTTTCTTTGTGGGTAACAAAGTTTGTGTTGGATTTCTGTTACTTGCAACCAAGGGAGTACTAATTCATATAGTATTTCGTTTAAAGTAATCATATTAACCCCTTCCTTTCCTTAACCTCTGGGGTTGTCACATATTCATATTTACACATTTACCTTGTAAATGACATATATGAGTTTAAGACACAGTTAGCCTAGAAGCTCATGTCAAACAATTCTTTATTTTTTATGGTACAAATTAAAAGTGACAGATCTGAAGCTGTTAAGAAATACACAAAGTGCAGCTTTACTGACCATACAGATATTGCTCTAGATTAAGTACAGTTTTGTCAGTTTTTTTTTTAAACGTTAAGCAACCTGTGCAGATAAATCAGCTTTGGTTTCAATGTTAGAGCAAATAAGGAGCTTTTAAATATCCAGTTTGGCTTCTTGGTCACAAGTCCATCATGTCAACTTGTCATCATGATGATTTTTCAAAACAACCCAGTCTGCTTTCCTGTCCTCCAGCCTCTGTCTGCTCCAGGCAGGGGAGGCGGCTCCTTCGTGGTGCCTCGTCAGGGACCCTGGTGACCAGTCTAGATCATAGCACGTAGGACCAAAAAAAAAAAAAATCACTCTCGTAACAACAATTAAACAAATGTGCCTCACGTACTTTCAAGTTGAAGACAAACAAATCACATGACAAAGAAAGCTCATTACAAAATGTTATCCAAACAGATTTTACAGTCAAACATTTAAATGAAAATTTCCTTTTCTCCATTTGTTTAAGCTTGGTCATTAACTGGTACAAGTAGAGTGCTGAGGTAAAACATTGATGAACAGTTTGTACTTTTTTTTTTATTTTCTTAAAATAGGAACAGTTTAGTATTGCGAGATTGTCAGCAACATTTAGCCATATCTATACAATGTGCATATACCTACAAACATTGAGCTTTGGTCCAGCATAGAGAAGATGAGCAAAGGCATTTCGCAATTTCTTTTTGGTTATAGCTTGAGTTCTTTGATACGCCTCTACTTGTTTGTTTGTTTTTTCCTAGCTCCTTTTGCCTTTTTGTTTTCTCTTTTGGTGTGTGTGTGTGTGTGTGTGTGTGTATGTGTGTGTGTGTGTGTGCGCGCGCGCACACACACACACACACATACACACACACACTTGAATGTGTATTTATGTGATTACAATAGTGTAACCAAAACCTTGCAATGCAGTTAAAACTCTCAACTGTTCAAAATGTTTTCTGGTTGAAAAAAAAAAAACTCCCACAAAACAAGTGTAAAATATAACACCAGTTGTTTCTCTTTTTCATCAAACAATAGAGAAAATGAAGATGACAGTAATTTAAAAACATGAAAGAAAAATATTGAAGCTTGAAATACAATCACATATGCCCAAAGTGGCTTTTATTTTTTGTTAGTGGCAACCTTTACCTCCAGTTTGTGAAAACATATAAAACACTTAAATGCTATTGGCCTATGAAGTTGTTTACAAGTGAAAATAAGCAATGTCATAATAAAATTAAGCAATAGGCGTGGTTCCGAAGACTTATATACACAATATAATTGATATTCTTAAGAATCTGTTCAGGCACCTTTTTATGCCTTGTAGCAAAAAATTTATCTGTAAAAAATCAATATAAGAAGCATTACAATACCTTATAAATAATTTATAAAACAATACAAAATTATAAAACTATAAAAAAAGAATGGGTTTACGACTGTGGGATAAATATATTTCGTTTATATTCCATTTTGGAAGACTACTTTTATTTTATATCTTCACTGTCCTAGTTGTACCCTCCCAGTTATAGATCCTGAAACTGAGCAGGCCCTATGTCACTGCTGCTAGCACATGTTTAAACATTGAGCATTCTGTTATCTTGTTAACCTTTCTTTGGGAGCTTTTCTTGGTGAAATTTGGAGCAGGTCTTGGAGAATACATAATCTGTTTAATCCATACACGTTTGGATTTCTGGGTTGTTGGTATTTGTACAGTTTTGGAGGTGGCAAAACGGGTGCCATGATGTGATTGCCGTTGAAGATCAAGTCAGCTGTGGTCCAATTAGTATCAGACTGGCAAAATGGGAACACCTTTGCAAGTGACCGCTTCCTCTTCCAGGCTTTTTCTTTTAGAGTTTCCTTGTGGGTGATGTCCTGATTGCTGAATGAATCATCGGGGGGAAGGGAGCCAATTATACCATTGCATTTACACAACCAGCAAAGGCGCTACCAGAAGAGACTCAAACCCTCATCAGGGAGGGAACATGGCATTTCTCATCAGTTGGGCAACTTGAGGTGGGCTTTCTCTTTTTTCTCTTACAATTTACTTGTAGAGAGTACATGAGCATGCTTATTCATTAATTATTCAGGAATATTTACATTTTAACAGCAGGCATATTGATGGTTTTTCCTTTTCCCTGCTCCTTTAATGGAACACCTTTTGCCCATACCTGTAGAAAATACCAACCACAGGGTTCAAGTGCTCACCTGCACAGCCATCCTCCCATCTTGCTTTTTTTTTCTGGCTTATTAGGTTATTTTGGCCCACAGATCTTTTGAGTAACTTATTTTGAAAAATGAAATAATCCCTAAGTTTTAGTAGTGAAGGCTATTCTGACGTGGTAGATAAGCCACTCTGTATCTTTCCTTTGAGAGGAGGCACTTCATTGTTAAAGCTTCTTTTCCCCTCAAGAACCCAGAGCCCAATTCCAGTGGTTTAAATTTGTCTGCCAACTTTCTGCTCCATTTATATATTCCAAGAATAATTGACCACTCCCCCCACCCCCTGAAAAAAGTCTGCTATTGTTATTGGAATGAGAGAAGTAGCAGAAAAGATGGGATTTACAGGATACGTGATGGCCTTTAAAGATCCAGTCACTCTGTCTTTCTTTTTGGCCCATTTTCTTTGTGTGTGTTTATGTGGGTCTGTGCATGCTATGTGTGTATTATGACTGAAATCTTGAGACATTTCTTTGGCTATCAGACTTCTGAGAGAAATTGCTTTGCACAGAAGCATAACATAGATGTAAGTATTGAACCAAATGTGCAGCTTATGTTTGTTTATATTACAAAATTAGTTTTGATCAGCTCTCCATGTACGTGGCCAACAGACTGAGAAAAATCCCAAGCTCTGGTGTGGACAGTGAGCACAGTGACAGCTTATGCCATTGTTGACAGTTCATCGAGCAAAACTCTAGTTATTCTGGAGTCTCTCCTGCATGTCACTAGGATCTGAGTGGAAGAAACACTGTTCACACTCTGTGGCCTTCCAGCAGACTGGAGGCCACGTATGAGGGAGTTGGAAGATGGAGGGAAAAAGGGAAGTGCAAGCTCCATTTTCTTTTCTCAAACCCACAAGTCATAGTGAGAAGAAAGCAACAAATGCTTTGGCACACAATCCAGGATGGCCCCTTTTCCAAAAACAACAACAACAAAAAAAGAGAAAAGAAAAGAAAAAAGAACCCTGTCCAGACAAAGTAAAAGCCAATAGTGAGCCTCACAGAACGGCTTCACCAATGGCACCCACTCCATAGGTGACAATAGATGGGAAAGACGGGAGAAATCAGCTTCCCAGTTTTCCAGGAAGTACAAATGTAAAAATTTGTAACACAACTTGACACGCAGAGAAGAGCAGACTGACGATCGCATTGGCAATGACTTTGGTTAATAGGTTTTATAGTGAATCAGCACTTAGAACCTGAAAGAAGGCAATCCTTCCTCCAGGTGGCAGGCTTGTCTTCGCTTTGAACAGATCCAAGTTTTTGTTTGTTGGTATTTCTTGAGTGTGTGTGTGTGTTTGTTTGTTTTTTTGGTTTAGTTTTGTTTTTCTTTTTCCTTAAAATTTGTTCACATTTTCATACTATACAGAAAAAAGTATGTGGTTATTTGGTTCGCTTTTAGTCCATTAAAAAACTGGCTGTGGGGAGACAGGTGGGGGAGGGAACTAGCCTACCACACACACCTGCAGTATGGTGCATTCCTTGTTTAAAAAATTTCAAAAACAAATTCTTTTTTTTTTTTTTTGGAAAACCAATGGACACATATAAACCACTCTGTCCACTTGGTAGGTTTCTTAGTCTTATAAGGAGGATGACGAGGGCTATTTTAAAATTTTATTTTTAATTTATTATGTATTTGTTTGTTTCTTTGTCTATTGGTGGAGTCCCAAGAATGGAGCTTAGTTTCTGTGGAGTTTGCTTATGATTCTGGGTGGGCGTCCCTTTAGGAGTTTTCTTCCAGAGAGTCTGTTAAGGGCTCCAGGGGGACAGCCGTGGCCGGCTCGTGCTGTTTTAAGCGTTTAATTGTGTTCTTCAGGGCTTGCCTCTTATTGCAGAACCAAACTCTAACTACCTCCCGGTCATAGTTCAGCTTTTCGGCAATTTCGGTCATTTCCTGCCCGGAGGGGTGTGTGTTCTTCTCAAAGTGGGCATTGAGGATCTCAAGGGCCTGGGGTGTGAAGGAGGTGCGCCGCTTGCGCTTTTTGGACGGTTCACTCCCAATAAACTCGGTCAGGTTCTGCATACCTGCTCGATGGCGGGCCTCAGCCTCAGCCATCCACCGCTCAAGCACCGGCTTGATCTTCTGGGCACTTTTAGGGGTGATGTCCAGCTTTTCAAACCTGGCAGGATACAAAAGGCCAGGGTTCAGTTTGGCTGTCAGACTGCTAGCTATAGTGTTCTCTTGGGCTTCCTGTGGTAGGAAAAAGTGGCTTCTCAGGATGGTGTGTCTGGGGGGAGAATTGAGAAAGAACAGTCTTAAACTGAGTCCTCTGCTAGGGTGGGCCTCCTGCCTGCCTGCCTGATTGACGGGCAGAGCGAATTCACTCCAGATTATCAGCCAGCTGCAAGGTAGCTGTGCCCGCTCAAGCCAGCACCCCACCTCCCGCATGCCTCATGCCAGTGCATGCAGCCCACACGTGCAGACACAGACCAGGGCGGGGAAGGTGGAGACGGCGCGACGCATGAGCCTTCACAATAGAAACAAAACCACTCCTAGATCTTTTTCCTGTAAGCTTTCGAGATACAAGCTTTTATTTTAATCACCCCACACCATTTCCCCAATCTTCAGAATTCTAAGGTAGAAATTAACACCAGAAAGTGACACCAAAGACAACAGCTCTCACATTCTTTCATTTAAAAGGATTCTTTTTATGTTTTCCTTAATTCCCCCATTCATTGGACTATAGAAATATCTCTTATAACAGTTAGTGATGGCAACTAGGGCCAGTGTCTCATTGTAATCTCTCTCTCTCCCCTTTCTCTCACTCTGTCTCTGTCTTCCACCCCAACCCTCTGGTAACGAACAATTTTCACCATATGTATGTCAACAACATGTTCCTTTTTCAGGTCAAACATGTCCTGTTGCTGCTTTACTGCTGGACTCAAACAGCTGGACACTCTGTAATTACTATGAACACCCATCCCCGGATGTGCTCCGGCCACCTTGTGCCTTCCAAACCCTGCCCAGCGTCAGTGTATGTTTGCACCAGGGCATCAAGCTGCGTTTAGTGTGAGATATCTGCAACCTGTACTTGAATGGTATCATTTTCTGTAAATGAGGCCTTCTGTACATCAATTGCCATCAGCAACTCTTTGCTACACTGACTAAAAAATATGAAGCGTCTTGGATAAAATTATGTAGAGTGCTTTAACATCTTGGTATAAAAGTTATACTCATTTTCAGTGAAATACAAAAACATGCAGCTCCTCTTGTTTGTTTGTTTGTTTGTTTATTTATTCTAAATCCAAATTCAGGACCCTCTACTCTGACAACTCTGGGCACACAGAATTCTCCTCTCTCTTTTAAAGTCCAGGGCTGTTGAAAAATAACCATCGGATGGCAGAGTGCATCTTATTACAATAGTCCGTTTTCATAGAGCCAAAATGAACCTGCTTTAGTCAGTCAGAGTATGTTTTGTAAGGATGCTTGCAAAAGGACACAAAAGGATAAGCTTCCTTTATGTGCCATGATCTTATTTTTGGAGCTGCATTTTAGATATCTTATGTTGTGATAAATAGAGCAAAGAGTATCACATTTTAATGCAATTCTTATAGCACTCACTTCCAAGCATAGTTCAAGGAGTTATTGGTTTATTTTATAAAAATAAAATACAACTTCAAGTCCTGGTCATAGAGGGAAGAAGTACATTTTTGCTTTCAATAAAAATGAATTTAATGTCATTTAATGAGCTCATCACTTGTGGCAAGCTTCCCCAGCACTCTCCTTGTCCTGTTAATTGCCACATAACACATTTTGCCATCATTCACTATAAAAGTCCTAAAGCTCAAACTCTTTACAGCGCCATGGCACAGGGAGAAAGCCTATGATAGGGGCGTCCAGTCATATTGGTGGTGTTTTTCCTCTGTGTCTCTAATTGGGAGGAACTTATCAAAACAGCACCTGGGAGTCCCTGCAGCAAAGAAGGGAGAAGTGAACCTGGGTGTGCAGGCTCAAATGCAGATTCCTTTCCACCTTTGAATGAACTTGAATTGTTTCTATGTCAGGTTTTGGTTTCTTTCAAGACTTTCTTTTCTTTTTTTCATCGTAGTGAGCTCGTAAAATCACCTCACTGAAATACCAGAAGCTACAGAAAGGCCAAAAAGTCAAGGCATTGACATATTCTTTTATACAATGAATTCCCAAGTCTCTTTTCATTTCAGCCATAGCTTTTTGGCCTCCCCTGGGGAAGACTTTAGACATCAACATATTTGATTAGGAATGCTCAAGAAACACTCCCTATGTCAGTGAAAACATTAGATAGCACTTAAACCTATAAAAGGAAATCAGATTTTAGGACTAAAAATAAGCCAAAGAGGACTTTAGTAACAATAGCAAATTGGCAACAACTTAAAAACCTGTGGCTGCCTTTATCACAAGGCTGTCAAGATGAACCAAAATTAATGTTTCCCAACAGGGAGCAACAGTGTTCGTATCATCGATGCTGCTTGTTAGTGTTGATGCTTCTGTACATATTGTTTGGAATAACATATACAAGCCCTGAAACACATTTCCCAGCAGCAGTCTCCTTGTGTAGACTGAATAAAGGTTATTTTCTACAGTGAGGTATCTTATAAGAAAAAGCAGTAGGGGAGGCCACAGAAGTGAGAAGATCCTATGGAGCTTTTTGTATTTAACAACAATCAATGGGTTTTATGGAAAATCATTGAGCAAAATGTAAGCTGCAAGCTACTACCCCATACTGATGTTATTTATAACCTTAGTCTCAAACTGCAGGAAAAGTACACTTCCGTCCTTTGGGGAATACATTAAAAGTATAAAGAGCAGATAAAAAGACAGCATTTCATGGATCACCAAGAACAAAATCCACTTAAATGAGTTTAGAGTTGGTTTCTTGGCTTTTCCTGATGGAGGAGGACTCGTAAGGCATTGCCCAAGAGGAAAAAGCTCTTACCGAAGTGCCTTTGTTGCCTCATGCATAAACAGTGGATTAGTGCAACACACACATGCATGCACGGGGCTGCTTCCGGCGGCCTGACCCAGATCAACTTGAACACAACCAAGGCTGGATTCTGTCCTTTATTCATTTAAAAATTTTTTTTTGGGGGGGGGTGGGCCAGATGAGGCCAGATTCTCAGTACCCCTTTTTGGAGCCATGTAAAGCAGGTGCTTCTTTTTTAAAATGTGCTTTTAAACATATCTGAGAAGGAGAGTTAAAAACTCCTTCGAGGTCCCAAGGTGGTTAATTTGCTTTAAGGTGAGTTTTCGTGGGAAATCCTGACAGCCATCCCTTAACAGAAACGGTGGGAGCATTAGCACCCACCGGACTGGCAGCTTCCATTTGCGCACGACACCCCCCTGCAGGCAGGAGGCGGCTCTCAGCTGCGTAGGAGGGTGGGCTAGGGTATTTCCCAGGAGGCCGCCTTGGAGGTTCTTGGTGCGTTGACAGGGGTTATCAAGCCAGGGCCCGCAAGTCTGTGTCAGCACCTTCATTTCCAGCGATACCACCAATTTCAACACAGAGCCACCCTAAACTTTGTTCCCACCCTTGCCCCCTCCAGCTTTGCCCACCCGAAGAAGAAAAGCCGAGCTGAAAGGGCAAAGGAGGCCCAGGCCGGCCAGGAGAGGTGAAGCATGCAGGCGCGGGTTACCTGCAGATGGCTGACTGGCTGTACGCCGGGCCCTCTGTGGCACTGAGAGCCTGTCCCACCTGAGTCTGGGTCAGGCCCAGGGACAGGCGCCGGATTTTAAAAGCTTTGGCAAATTCTCGGATCTCCTCCAGATTAACCCCATCCACCTCACCCGCTGCCGTTTGGGGATCTGTAGAGATGTTTTTAAAAATAGGATCAATATGTCAGCATACATCTGAGTAATATCTGTTTATTATGGCTTATGGGAAAATGGTCCTCTTTCAGCCAGAGCCATGGGGAAACCAACATTGCATGATGTTCCCTCTGTCTCCCAGGTGAGGCACCCAAGCCCCCATCCTCAGCACCTCCACAAGTTATCCTTCAAGATGTTCCTATCCCAGATAAAACCATAGGTTGCTCACACTGCCACTTCCACAATACAAATGTCTTCCTTAGGGCTTAACAAATAGCCAGGGCAGGAAGGCACCTGCTATGGGGGAGGCAACATAAATATGTCCAAATATTGTGCAAACATATAAGATTGGCAAGGTTTCAATTTGAAATGTCTTAATTGGAATCTTGAGTGCTAAAAATTGCCCTTGAAGAAAATAGTATTTTGTATTTTTCCTTCACTCAATCACCAATGCAGCCAGGCTAACAGATGGCAAAATTGCCTAATTTCTTACGTTCACATTAACGCTTCAGAAGAGCATGCTTATGATGAAGCTGTGAGGATAATATATCCCACCCCACAAAGCAGTGTGCGGACCCTGCCGCCTTTGTCCCTGGAAAGGGCACATCATAAAAATGCCTACCGCGGGAAGGCTCCTTTGGTGCCAGATAACTCGGTCAATTAAGGACTTACCAAGGGAAATGACACAACAGCTGGAGAATGAAACTCCCCTCCCCTGGCTCCTGATCCCTGGATAAATGAAAGCACACACCAAGCTGGAGACAGCATGGGTTGGGGATGGTGGAAGATTTCAAAGTGCGGCTGGATCCTGCCTGGAGCGAAGCCATTCTCCCTGCCTGCCGATCCCATTGTTCTTCAGCTCATTCCCAGGATGCAGGTGAAAAGTTTTTCTCTTCCTCTGTCTGCACAATAACCCATCCATTTCAATAACGTTGAGTACGTGTCTAAGGATTGTGGTGGACTATAGTATCCTTCTGGGCTCAGAGATCTAGACACTCTTACTATCATGAAAAGAAAGAAATATTTGCATCCCAAGAGCCAATTTTTCTAGGACTGGATTAAATCCCACCAGCACAGCAGCCTGGCGCGGCTTGAAGGATTTGCTAGGGATTCTGGGACGTCTCATCCACACACAACAGCCTTGAATCCATCCTCTAATTTCTTCCTTTAAAAAACTCCTAGAGCAGAAGCTAAAAGCGAGCAACTTTTCAGCAAATAAAACTCAGCTTTTCTGATACTTACACATTTGTTTAATTACTTGCAACATTTAAACATTGGGAAGTTTCTAAAGAAAAATCTAGATTTTTCATGGTCTTTTGAAACATTAGAAGATTTGTCTGCACCAGGTCTACATTTGAACTTGGGAACAACCAGTTAGCTGGAACCGACTCTGGCTGCCCCTTCACCTCCGCCTCCTCCTCCTCTCCAAGCCCTTCCCATACCTGCTGCCTTGCTGAGCCCATTTTGCATTGCCAACGCGAGATTGGTGCTGGATGGTGGTGGGGAAGGTGGAAAAGTCTTAGCCAGCACAATGGTTCTGGCCCCCAAAAGGCCACAGTATATACACAGAACGGGGGTGCAGCATATCTGTGGTATTAACATTTCATGGGGGAAGGGGACAATTAGGATAAAAAAAAGTGTAAAAGTTTCCTTATGGGTTTGGGTGTGGGGATGGGAGGGCTATCCTATATAATAAAAGGATAATATGCAAAATGACCCTAACAGCGGAACGACCAGGAACAACTGGTCGCTATGACGTGCACTGGTCACCAGGAGGCAGACACTCAATGCAGGAGCTGCCCCCTGGTGGTCAGTGCGCTTCCACAGGGGGAGCACCGCTCAGCCAGAAGCTGGCTTATGGCTGGCCAGTGCAGCGGCAGTGGGGGGGGGGCCTCTCCCACCTCCTCAGCAGCACTAAGGATGTCCGACTAATGGCTTAGGCCCGCTCCTGGAGCGGGCCTAAGCCGTTAGTCAGACATCCCCCAAGGGCTCCCAGGCTGCCAGAGGGATGTCTGGCTGCCAGCTTAGGCCCACTCCCAGCAGGTGGACATCCCCCGAGGGGTCCCAGACTATGAGAGGATGCAGGCTGAGCTGAAGAGCCCCCCTCCAACCCCTGCCAAATGCACGCATTTTTGTGCACCGGGCCTCTAGTAGTAAAATAATCATGGAAACACTCTGGTTAGAACAGAGAGGGACACTTGTAAGAAATGGCCCAGTGAAAGAGGGGCCTGGCCTCTCTCCATGAGAGCAGGCAGAGGGGCATGGCAGACCTGCAAGCGTGGGCAGTGTAGCTTCAAAACTGAGGGTGAGAGAATGGAAGCCAGAGACTTTCCTTGTGACAGTGTGGTTTGTAGGAAGGTGGTTGACTTAATTTGGCTGGTGTGAGAGTTACCTAGGGTTCAGGAATGTGCATTTTTAACACGTACCACAGGGGATTCTGATGCAGCAGATCCATGGACCACACAGACAGAGGCCTTCTCTGTGGCTCTGTCATGACCAAGTCTGGGCATGGCATCTTCCACATGTCACTGTCTTTTTTGAATCCTTTTGCCATTTTTATTCACCAGGTTCCACTCCACAGAGAACTTGCTCTACCACTTGTGTAAGACTGGTGGGCCAGAAGGGAGGGGCTCCTGGTCAGGCACTCAGTCCTTGCTCTTCCCCACCCCAATCTGCACTGTATACAGCAAGTGGCAAACATCTGGGTGCCAGTGGGCTGGGGTTAGCAGTGTGTAGTCTGGAGTTGGGGAGAGAGTTTGTTTCTGAGCAAAGATAAGTAGCCTGTGTGGGAAGTAAAGTTGTGCTTTCATTAGGCCCATCTCTAGATCAATGGGAATCAATTGAGTTCACCAGCAGGTGAGGGGTGGGTCTTGAATCTGGAAGGATGTCCCTCATCTACTCCAGTCCCAGGGCCTGCACTGCCACCAGATTTAGCCATGCAGTACCAGGCCAGTTTTGACTTGGGCTAAATTTTATGTAAATCCATTCAACCTTATTTCTCTCTCTTTCCCTGCTGCTTTTATCATTTGTCTCCTTACTAGTTCCTTGAGACCAGGAACTAAATCTGTGTGTGTGTGATTGTACAGGTTGCTTTTTGCCAGATCACTGACAATAATCAGCGTTGGAAAGAAAGCTATGGACTCTTACCCCCGGCGCACTGAGCAGTGTTGCTATCGAACTTGACTCTAAGGCTCACAGCGGTGAGCGCCTGTCTCCCTGAGCCCAATGGCTTCCACGAGGCCCCACACAGGCATTTATTACACCAGAGACAGAATTCCTTCTTCCTCCTCTCACACATTTTCCACTCTTGTCTTTTTCCTGGTTCCACTTATGTAACTGATAAGATAGATTTCCTTGTGAAATTGAAACAGGGTGATGGTCCATTGGACAAAGGCCCAGGAAGGAGAAATCAGTATCACATTGTATAATTCGTTGATTGCTAGAGATGAGCTGTCTGGCTTTCTTTATGTTAGTGCTCTTATCCATAAAACCAGATGGCAAAATGTCTCATTATGGTTTTGATCCATAGGTCTCAAGACCACAAAAGTCTCACCATGCAAAGAAGGGGCCCACCCCTGGAAAGAAGGGGCCCATCCATGGACAGATATTAGTTTTACCCTGAGCACCACATGTGTAACTTGTCTTTGCATACTGCGAGAGTTCATTAGATGGTTGGTGTCTACAAGATGTTTTGAATTAATTAAAAAAGCTGTTGCTATCTTTTCTTTTCTGATCCCGAAGTTTCTGTCTTAAACTCTTGAGGGTTTTTTTTCTGCTGTTTGAATAGTTCCTCTTTTTTAAGGGATAAAGGGGTGGGCAAAAGGCAGTTTATGATTACAAAAATATAAGAATAAATTCTTGTGTTTTGCATATGCACAACTGTAGATCTACATTTGCCCACCTCCATATGCTTTTCTGATTGAGCAGGGAAATGAAAATAAAAAATGAAGCCTTGTAAGTGGAAGCCCTCCGAATGTCACCTCAGCTCTCACATTAGCTCAGAGGTTGACATTCCACCCTGGGATATGTCAATCTGGCTTTCTGTCATTCATTCTCCTGCCTCTGGGAGGTTGTATCAGTTTTAAGGTTGAATCTGAGGCCATACTGATGGGGACCTCAGAGGGAGCCCTCATGCGTGCACAGGGTGGATTCAGCAACTCCAATCAGCTCTAGGACCACCTAGTCTGGGGTTTCTCTGCACTGAAGAGGAAGTGGCACCTTTTATAGAAGTTTGCTCCAGATTAAGTCAGCCCAATATATTAATTACAGGGCCAGAAAGCACTCGCAATGACTGCCAGGGTCCACTCTGAATCTTTCCCTTGTTAGAGGATCCCAAAGATCAACCTATATGGGGTCTAACTGACTTGGAGGTTTAGAATGAACTGGCATTGAAAATTGGCAGCGACTTGTAATATACTGATGATGTTTCCCAAATTAATCTGGAATGCATGGGCTGAAAAGCAAAAAGATTTTTATGGCACTAAATGCAAATGGTGTGAAAACAAACCCGTTCCGTAGAACCTGGGTGTGTGGTCACTGGGCCAGTACTGAACTGAGTGCTCAGGACAGATGTTTTATTTAGTTTTTAAAATCTAACTCCTTCCAACTGTTAGCCTGGGCATCCGTGTAAGGGGTTGTCAAATGGGTTGTTGAATAATCATTACCTCTCAATATCACCCTCTATGACCTCTGCTTGAGGGATTGTTATAGGAGAAATATGCATCTTTTAAAAAGCTGCCACACATGAATTAACCGCCTTATGTAAACATCCATCTGCTTTTTAGTGCTATTCTCACAGCAAATAATGGACAAATTTACCAAATATTTCTGAAAAATAAGAAACCATTTGGGAACATACAATGCAATTTGGTAGAATAGCTTACTTGCAATATGGTGACTTCACTGGGTTGTGGAAAATGAAGTGAATTATGATTATGTGAACCAGGGGTTCCTCTGTGCCACAAGCTGTCGCCATGCATCTTTAGGTCCACTTTATAGTTTTGGTTTTTCTGGTATTGACTATCAGCCCTTTGTTGTCTAAGAATCAAGTTTACAGATCAGGGATTCAAGACGAGTGTACTGAAAAACCAAACCCAGCAAAGAATAAAAAATCCCAAATCTACCTGTATTTAAACAGTACTGTGTAAATCAACCCAATCTGGGACTTTTTCAAGTCAATTGTTGGACTCTTCTTAACTTTCCAAAAGCCCTGCTTATAGAAAGTATATTCACTTCTGACTGTAGAGCCTGATCAAGGTTTAACACAGGGCAAGCTGTGTAGGTGCTGTGAACAGGTATTGTGCAGATGTCCTAAAGAATGTGAATTTCTGGTAATTCTGAGCCCAGATGTGGTGTTCTTTGCACACAAAGATCCTGTTATCATTGCTAACACATTAATTCTGCGTTTTGTTTTTTTTTTTGCCTGGAGTGGGAAGATTTTTGTATGACTTGCCCACTACAGTTCATCTGGAACAATGAGAGGTTGTTCAACCCTTTGACTATGATATGGGGCTAGTCATTAACCAAGGTTTCGACCATAGGTTCAACTATGACCTTGCTTTTTGGAGGGATTTGTTGCTCCATTTACCATCTGAACTCAATTTAAGGATTAACTACTATAGCAAGTCCTTCCATTCTATCTCAGCTTCTAAAACGGAGATAACCATCTACTATATCTTCATTGTCCCTATACATATGTTGATCATAGCATTATTTTGCTTTGTTCTCTGTATTTCTTTGAAATCAGTTCCCCAGTGTATACATAGTGCTCAATAAATGTGTGTGTGTGTGTGGGTTTTTTTTTTTTCCTGTTTGGGTTGACTGACCCTTTGTTTCCCCTGTAATTTAACCTACATAACAACTACATCTGAAGTATGGGGTTAGGGCTCCCCACATTAGCCTATGTGCAGATTAGGTGAATTTAACCTTGGACAAAAGAATTTTAATTGCATATTTCATGCTTGATTATATATTTCATAATATGCAAGATGTCTAGTTTTCCTCTTAAAATTGGCTCAGAGAAAAGCTTTTATGTTTTAATTATAAGGCATGGGTCCAGGCTTTTAAAAATATTCAAAGATATTCAGGTGATTTGATATATTTTACCATTCAAATTTCACTGGATAAAACTCATGTGTAAGCATTCTATCTTTTATAGCAGCTCTGGTGTATAGAATATATACAATCCATTGACTCAGACGTCTATCATCCTGGCTTTGTCACCCATTATATTGGTCATAGAGGGTGTCGGGGTCTCTCAACTAAGACTGAATCTGGTTCCTCTGACATAAGACAGTCAAAATGGTTGCAGTTTTCCAGGTTCTACTTGATGCTAGGTTCAATATCTAAAAAGGAGGATCTACAATACCTTGTGCGTATTAAAATGAGTAAAATATTGAAAGTGCCTTGGAAATTCTCCAAATGAAGGCTCAGACAGTAGTTTGAGAAATCACTCCATGTACTATTATTCATCAGAACATACTGCATGTGCTATTCATTCTGTAGTCGGGTTTTGAGACATAAGGGAATTAACTAAGTAACATGCTCAAAATATGTAACAACGGTAAGTCCAGCGATGGATCTAGCCCATCAGCTTCCCCCACATGCCACTGGAGGCAGCTCATTGTGCACACACAGCTACTCACCCACAGGCACGCTCTCTTTTATTTCCTCTGACACCTACAAATAGAATGGCAGGAGACTTCAAACACACAGAAAAGCATTTTGACCTGTGGGCTGAGTGCCTGCTGTTGGTTATTTCAGTTCTGAGCTATATGGCTCATGCCCTGCAAGCTGATCAGTTTCTCCCTTCTGAAGTGGCAGGACTGACTCAGCACATCAGAAAGCACTTGAAATGGAAACCAGTCCCTACAGGTACTTATGGAGGGGGTGTGCTTCGGGGGCCTGCATCCCAAAGGAGCCATCTGGCCCATGGCATGGACTTCATGGAAATATTGGCTTAGCAGGGCCAGAAAATTCCTCTTCGAGGTTGAGATAATAAAAAAAAGAGAGAGGAAGGTAGAGTATGAGAAAGAGAGGAAGAGAGAAGAGAGGAGAGGAAAGGAGAGGAGAGGAGAGGAGAGGAGAGAGGAGAGAAGAAGAGAGGAGAGGAGAAGGGAAAGCATTGCAAACAGGCAACAAGGAGGCCATTATGACTTAACTGAGCCAGAAAGGATACTTACTGCTGACTAACTGGCCCACGCTCAAAGCTGAAGAAGAGGAGGACGAGGAGGAGGAAGAAGAAGCCTGCCGGACAGGGCTTTGAGACATGGATGCTTGGCTGTGAGCCAGGTGCAGAAGATTGCCTTGGGAGGCTGCTTGACCCACTGACGTCTGGGAGGGTTGGTGGAGCTACACGGGAAGATGTAAAAAACACACAAATGAATGAAAAATTAGGAGGAAAATGCTAGGGACCAGAAGTTTCATCTGGGGTCAAATCCTTTTATTTCCAAGAATATGTACTTCTTAGGAAGAACGAACATCCTCCTATACAGCAGGCAGGGTTTTTTTTGGTATGTAATATGTTGCTGCTTGCTTGACAGGCATTTTATTAGTAATTCTAAATATATTATTAATCCCCTACTTGGCTCACCGGAGCACCCAATTTTCTACATTTCTTCAACACCGTGTATAGCAGAAGTCTTTCTGCCTGTTCAAACAATTACACCACATTTGACCGGCTTCGCAAGTACATGTAGATGAACTATAACGCTTACAATCAACTTGGAATGCAAAACTCAGTTATAAAGTCTGGCTGTGTCCAGCCATTTGTCTTAGGTAACTGGTATTTTTAGGCAATTCCCAATTTAATAAGGCTGAGTGAATATGAGAACTTTCTGCTCTCCCAGACCAAAGAGTCTGGGTGTATTATTGTGGAGCCAGGAAAAAGGCTCTCTAATATCTCATGGAAAATTAAGAGAGAGATTGGGGCAGTCAGGACAAAAATATCTATTAACATTTATACATCTCACTGGTCACTTTCCTACTCTTCGCCAGCACTCCATTTAGGACTTTCATGCATTCCCTCATTTAATTCTCATGTCAGCCTGAAAATTTTTTTTGTTAATCCTCACTTGAGGATATTTTCTTCCATTGATTTTTAAGTGAGAGTGGAAGGGAGGGAGGGAGAGAGTGAGAGAGAGAGGGAGAGAGAGAGAGAAAGAGAGAGAGAGAGAGAGAGAGAGATAGAGAGAGAGAGAGAGAGAGAGAGAGAAACTTCAATGTGAGAGAGACATATGGGCCCGTTGCCTCCCAACTCGTCCTGACCAGGACCAGGGATGGAACCTGCTGCCCTTCAGTGTGCAGGCGGACACTCTAACCACCGAGAACACCGGCCAGGGTGTGGGTCATTATTTTGATGGCTTTTTTATAAACAAGAAAGCTGAGGCACTGAGAGGTTAGAGGTGTTGTAGGTACATCTGGTAGGTGTGGAGGAGCTGGTCCCTGGACATATGACCTCTGACCCTGGGCTCAAGCTCTTAGTCACAATGCCACAAGCAAGAATTTACTTAATTTAAAAAATGTTGTGTGAGTTCAGGAACTCTGTTTTTATGTCCATTTATTTATGACTCCTTCACAGGTTACCAAAGGACCGTTGTTCTGAGAGGTGAGAAGAGCTCCGCTCAGGAGAGGAAGGAGAGAGGAGAGGAAGTGAGTGCGGGTGCCAGGGAACTTAAGGCCTGGGAGGCACCTCTTTTGATCTGCGTGGTGCCCTCCTAGAAAGCTGACACAAAGGCAGCCCAGGACCCTGAGCAGGTGCAGGAGAGGCCTCAGCAGTGGCCACCTGCCACCTTTGTTACCTGGACACAGCGCTTTTTGGCTTGCAAAGTGCTTTCATAGCCATCATCACACTCACAGAGGGGTAGGAAGGTTTTCATGAAAGGAAGTCGGCCTGCGAGTAGAATCCGATCAGGCTCTGAACTTTGATGTGACTTCTAAGTGAGAACTTTGATAGCCAGCTACAAAACAGTCACCAGTCTTTGACACCTCAGGATGTGATAGCCTGAAATGTTACAATGTCACATTTGCCATTGCTTTCCCAATATGTGTGTGTGTGTGTGTGTGTGTGTTCATTTCTTTCACTGAACTTTATTGAAATATAATTTACACATAATAAAATACAATCCATTTCAAGCATACAGTTTGATGAATTTGTCCAAGATATACACCAGTGGAACCACCATCATAAGCAAGATATAGAACCTCCTCGTTATTCCACAAAATTCCCTAATTCCCTTTGCAATCAGTTTTCCCTGAACTCCCAGCCCAAGACAACCACTGTTCTGCTTTCTGCCTATGCACTTGTTTGACATGAATCTAGAAATGGAGTAATTCAGGAGGTACTTTTTTTGTACCTGGCTTCTTTTGCTTGGATACTATTTTTGAGATCCATCCATTTTGTTGCATATATCAGTAGCTCATTCCCTTTTTATTGCTGAATGGTATATGTAGTATATATCTATATCTAAATCTATGATATAAATTGTTTACCCCATTCAACAGTTGAGGTACATTTGGGTTGTTTCTAGTTTGGAGCTTTTATGAATGAAGCTGTTATAAACAAGCCTTTGTGTGTCCTGTGTTTTCACTTCTCTTATGTAAACACCTAGGAGTGGAATTGTGGTGATCACTGAATCATATTGTAAATGCATATTTAATTTCTTAAAAACTACCAAGCCAATATCCAAAGTGATTGTAGCATTTTATATTCTCACCAGCAATGTCTGAAAATTCTAGTTGCTCCACATCATTGCCAACACTTGGAAATATCAGTTTTTTTAATTCCCTAAAGTGTTGTGAACCACCAGTTAACATTTGCCTTCAAACAATTGTTAGTAAGGTGCTACTTTGGAAATGTGTTTAAGAAGCTATCCCCTTTGTGGTTCCCCATGATAATGCTTTTGCTCCCTGGATTCACACCATATTCCTATGCGGCAGATGTGCCTGGCATGATTACGAGACTTAAACGACTGGTCCAAGGCCATGTGGTCTGCTGAACGTTAGAATCCAGATTGCTACTGTATTCAGGGCTCCACGATGCCATCCTGTCCCCTACAGAATTGCCAGCAGTTACATTTCAAGTGAACATCCTTATCATTACAAGACTATGCTAAGTGGAGGCTACATTGTAAAGATAGTTATAATCAACATGGATTCCAAATTAATATGCATCAAGCATCTGCCTAAAGTAACTAGACAATCTGCTGAGCATATAATCAACAATTATATCCAGTAAATTTTGTTCTAGGGACACACATTAAAGATTAAATCTATTTGTTCAATAAAATGTGATGGATATTTGCATGTCAATCTCTTCCCCCTAACCCAGTGGTCGGCAAACTGTGGCTCATGAGCCATATGCGGCTCTTTGGCCCCTTGATTGTGGCTCTTCCACAAAATACCACGGCCTGGGCAAGTCTATTTTGAAGAAATGGCATTAGAAGAAGTTTAAGTTTAAAAAATTTGGCTCTCAAAAGAAATTTCAATCGTTGTACTGTTGATATTTGGCTCTGTTGACTGAGTTTGCCGACCACTGCCCTAACCTATTGAGTTGTCCTTCTAAATATTGTTATGAGACAAAAGCTTTTTACAGTTTTGAGTTTCTGAATCATGAAATAGTCTTCAGTGTTACCACTTTATCAATATTTTATTGGACCTGGGTATGGTAAAGGACCATTAAGGAACTGGATAAGACAATAATCAATTTAAATTTTCTTCCTCACAACAACTCAGTAAAGAAAAAATGACAAGGCTGCAGTCTCACTTAGAAGTCACTAAAGCAGGCTAGGGTTTATGCATTTAGCTATGCAGAAGGAGAAATTTGAAAGGAAAATAAAATAGTTCTTTTAAGAGCTTATTGTATGTCTACACAGTCAAAGAGAAAGATGAATCTAAGATATCCAAAAATATAAGGAAGATATATTTCTTCCAAAGGAAATAAATCTATTTTTAAGGACTCTGGGGGTCCTGCTTACCTTCTAGAGTTCAAGCAGACAGTTCAGAAAAACCAATAAAAATTAGAAATGTTTCTTACTTGTCAAGAATCAAGGTGATATAAGCAGTATCATCCTAATGGAGCCTATATATCTTCTTCCAATCGCCAATATAGACTCGTATTTGTTAATTCCAACATCACTATGAGCCCAGATAGATTAGCTTATTAGGCATATCAAAATCATCCCAGAGACTGACTTCTCTTTCATAACGTCTTCCCTCAGACAAAGAGGGTATTAGAGGTAGCATTTCTGTTACCTCCCATGCCTACAACTGCAATTCTTTCAGGTAAACTCTATAAATAGTCCTATCTTTAATATGCTTGGTTTAAATATTTTAGTGCATTAATCTTTAGAAAGAAATATTTCTGAATATCAATGCACTAAAATACTTACATTGAATCACAGAGTTTTTTTTTTCATGAAGTAGCTTAAAAGTGAGATTGAAGCTACTTCATAAAATATCTAGGATTCAATATAAGTATTTAATATAATTTAAATAAGCAGCATTAGAAAATGTTATTTATTTTTTAAAAATATATTTTATTGATTTTTTACAGTGAGGAAGGGAGAGGGATAGAGAGTTAGAAACATCAATCAGCTGCCTCTTGCACACCTCCTATTGGGGATGTGCCCGCAACCAAGGTACATGTCCTTGACTGGAATTGAACCTGGGACCCTTCAGTCCACAGGCCGACGCTCTATCCACTGAGCCAAACCAGTCAGGGCTAGAAAAATGTTATTTTATTAGATTTAATTATGTTGTTTTTTCAGACACTGACAACTGTGAAAATCATATGTACTTGTATTGATAATTATTGGCAAAAGAAATAGGGGTATAAATACCTAAAACATAACTGGCCACAAAAATTGAAATAGTTTAGCAAAAGAAAATGCAGGAGTTAGGGAATAACTAGAAGCACAAAGGCTCCTTTTCTTTCTTGGAGAGAAAGGGAAACTTAGGAGCTTCTATAAAGGTAGATGTTTCATTATATTGCCTTAATCTTAAGAGGCCACCTCTATGGACATCATTTATTAGATGCTTCCTACATGTTTTTATATACATTATTTTAAAATCTTTTATAGGTACTGATAACCATCACAGAAGAGGAAACTGTCTTTAAAAGGCTACATGGCTTATCTTGTATAAGTACTATACAGCTGGTATAAGTGAGATTTGAATCCAGGTAAGTCTGATTCAAGAGTCTGATTCATATAATTGTTGATTATATGCTCAGCACTCCTTCCACCAGGAGCCTCTTAACTCCTGGTGACCATTGAAGATGAGTGGTTATGAGTCCGAGAAACAGCAGGAAGCCTTAGTTGAGAGGCGTGGGAACAAATGAGATGTGTTCTAGCTGAGCATGGTGACCTGCACTTTAGAGTTGATAGCACTTGTGTAGATCATGATCTATCGGTTTGAACACGTTTCATCTGTTTTTTGAAATGTGAAAATGTAAATGTTTTTCTAGTTTAGGATTATTTTCTGCAGGTTCCAAAGTCTGTAAAATATCATATTTTAAACATGATACTCTTAGGTGGCTAGAATGTTATCTAAAAATATAACGATTTTGGGGTAGTCTAGGACACTATAGGAGTTGCTTATAGATTGTCCTTTGCTTAGTAAAATTAATTCTGGTTACCTGTTGTACCCCAAACTTACTTTTCTGTTTCCTATTTATATGATCATATTTTCTATTTATTTACGATAGCCTCACTAAACTGCCTAAAGGAGCTGGAGTTTACCTCTGAGTTCCAATAATCACTTTTTTTGCCTTTTTTTGAGCTTAAAGTCAGATGTAAATAGGCTGTGTTAGGGGCTGAATTGTGTCCGACCCTAAATTCATGTATGTTGAAGTCCTAACCCCCAGTACTTCAGAATGGGACTATATTTGGAGGTAGGGTCTTCAAAGAGATAATTAAGTTAAAATGAGGTGATTGGGGTGGAACCTCATCTAATATGACTGGTGTCCTTATAAGAAGAGGAGATTAGGACACAGACAGGTAGAAAGAAAATATCATGTGAGGACACAGGGAGAAGATAGCCATCTGCAAGACAAGGAGAAGCCTCAGAAGAAACTAACCCAACTGACACATTGATCTTGAACTTCTAGCCTTCAGAACAGTGAGGCAATACATGTCTGTTGCTTAAGCCGCCTGGTCCGTGGCACTTGCACTTTGCTATGGCAGCCCAAGTTGACTAATACAGGCTGAAAGAATGGAGAGTCTACAAAAAAAGAGGTAAGAGGCAGTTCATGTTAGCCTGGGGCTCAGCATTATCAGAGAGGAGGGAATGGTGTCCATTCCAAACAGGGAATGAATGAGACACAGGGAACACCAAGATTCAGAGTCTGAAAAGCTTTATAATAGGCACATCTTGTTTTATTGTATTTCACTTTATTGTGCTTCAAAGATACTGTGTTTCTTAAAAAATGAAGCAAAAAGGTTACTACTCACTTTATTGTGATACTTGCTTTATCGTGTTGGTCTGGAACTGAATCTGAACTATCTCTGAGACATGCCTGTACTTCCTGCTGCCACTCTCAGGCTGGCTTCATTGGTTTGTTAGTGTTGGCTGGCACTGCCAGGGTGTTTAATATATTCAACAAAAATAGATTCAAGTACAAGCACACTTTCAACGCTTTCTTGATTTTCTGTGCCACTGCTCCCCATATATCTTCCGTGTGTAACACAGTATATCCTTAATAATGTTTTAGTTTCTGGAATAAAGCATCTTCTAATTAAATTCACGATCAATATAAAAATAAGTGGTGTGACAAGTGTCTTGGAAAATGGAATAATATGCAGAACGTGCTAGACAAGTTGGAAAAGTAAATGCATAGAAGCGGTAAAATTCAAATGGGATTAAATATAGAGAAATTCCTTTGGGAAGGACAAAACTCTCCAAATGCTCAAATGCAAAAGGAGGTTCTGGCCTTTTCTAAATATGCCAGGGAGCCATATGGACCACAGGCTAAATCTCCAATGGGGGCAGTGGAGAAAATGAATATAATCCTGGGAAGTCGAGCAGAGGTGAGAACAGGCAGGACATTGTGACTCTCCCTGCCCTCTCCCCCCGCCTCCACTGGCTGGCATTTTTATGAGTACTTTGTACCTTGTAATAGCTGGAAGGGAAATTAAATCAGTGGTGCTCAAGATTTAGCTTTTGGCTGCCCTATCCCCAGAGTGTCTGATGCAGTCAGTATCTCTGGGGTGGGGCTCAAGAAGTTGTGTTTCTAACAAGTTCCCAGATGATTTTGGAAGAAGCTTCTCTTAGAAAGAGGGGTAAAGAAAATGAATTTATTATGTCTAGAGCAGAGAAGCCAGAACTCAGATTTAATAAGAACCGTCAATAATTAGGAGGACATAACGAACACCTGGATGTTATTGAGGAGTTACTCTACTGTGGACAGGACAAGATGCAGGTCTTAGTTTTGCTGAAAGATTTACGGTTGACATCAGGACAATCTAACTTGAAAAAATGTGAGGAACATGAGATCTAGGGGAGATTTTAGTTATCTTTGTGGAATATTTGAAAAAGCAAGGAGGGAGTTATCCTTCTGGTGGAGTTTAGGAGACTGACTGGGTCTCCCTTCCAGCTGCCGTCCACAACTTGGAAACGGCTCTTTAACCTAAGCAGGAGGAAGAGCCCAAATAGGAGGCTCCATTTCAGACACTTGTCTGCAGGGAAGTAAGTATGGGAGGAGTGACCATGGTCTCAAGAAAGAGAGCTGAAAGCAGAGTGGCTCCTGCCAGGCTGTGAAGATGTGAAGTGAGGGGAGTAGAATAAGAGCAGGATTCAGGGGAGAAGACCAGGCACAGGCAGGGAAGGCCAAGGCAGTCCTCAGACAAGGTTGGGACACACAACCAGGACTCAGCAAGGACAATGACAAGCCGGGAGTCAGATATTAGTGCAAAACAGAAAACGAGGGATTAAATGAAGTTGAGATGATGAGGTGGAAAGGTGTGGCAAGAGGAGGGCTTTGATAATTTAAAAAGAGGTAAATAGAGAAGACAGTGCTGTGTGGAAGCTCTTCCCAAACTCCCTGCAGGGGCTAACCTGGAACATAACAGAAAATGACAGAAGACACAGAATCAAAAAGCCACCGGAGGGCCTGAGCTGGGCTTCTCTGGAAGCATGGTTCTGGGATGCTGGTGTCCTGGATGGAGAAACCCTACAGTTCGGCAACAATTAAATTGAACACAATAGACTGAGCATCCACCATGGGCTGGATTCCAAACAAGGCTGAGCCAATCTGGTCCCTGCTTTTCAAGAGTAGATTCTTAAAGACAGTACAGTTTGATGAACATGAATGGAGCGTGGGAAAATCAGAGATGAGGGAGCAATGCAGGGAAGCTTCAGGAAGGAGGGGTCCTGGACAAAGGGACAGTGGCAGGAGATTGGCAGGCAGAGGATGTGGGCATTCCTGGCCAGGGACCCAGAACATGCAGGGAGCATGTCCTCTGTTGACAGGGAGTGATAAGGGGAGACCAGAGAGGTGAGATGCCCAGATGTGTGGCTGGAAGGTCAAGGGCTGTTTGCACAGAGGCCAGTAATACACATTTCATTCTTCTAGGAGCAGTACCCCTACGGTATTTTAGATCCTCTGTGGTGGAAATGCTTCGTTTATGTCTCATTCTGGGTAGCTCCGAGAAAAACTCGGAACCACTAATTTAAGCAAGTGCTGGGAAGAGAAGTGGATTTTCAAAAATAGATAAGCAAGAATATTTTTGTATTTAGTTGAAAAAAAAGAGGATAAATTTGGATAATCATATGGCATTTAGAGAGCTAATTTAAACTATCCTCCTTTCACTTCCTATTAACATGGTTACCTTTTGAAGAAAAATCAAGTGCCTTCATGGATTGTACTCTCCAACTATTATAGCTATTGTTATAATTTCAATGCTTTGATTTTACAAATTGATTTTACAAATTGCAACATGTTTCCTTCCAACTTCTGTTAGGATTTAGTCAACAGAAGAATAAATATATACAAAAATGATGTCTGTGCTACTTATGAAGAAATAATTCATAGTCACAGGATGATAAAGGTAAACCAGGGGTTCTAGGGCACTCTAACTATGGGGGATTGGAGTTCACCACCATCCATCTTAGCTGAAAATCCCATAGAGGGAACAAAAAGTTACTTTAGAGCTCCACCAAATATTTTTGAATTAAGTAATATTTTTTCATGCACAAGAAGATATTCACTCTCTCCTCTCCCTCTCTCTCTCTCTCTCTCTCTCTCTCTCTCTCTCTCTCTCTCTCTCTCTCTCTCTCTCTCCATGTGTGTGTGTGTTTCTCCTAGTCCTTTTCTGACTCTTATTTTCTTGTATTGCTCACCAAGGATCTCTGATGTGATACTGGAAGCTATATCTAGGGCTATCAAATCCTGATACTATATATATATTTTTAAAAATGTTTGTATTTCAGATGATAAAGTTGCAGGTCATCGAGCTTTCATCACTGAAAAAAATCATCATCAAGACTAGTTGACCCTTCACTCAGATTTTACTCAGGCTCTCTTAATTAGGGGAGGCAGATAGAAAAATTAAATTAAAGTTGTAATTATCTCTCATCACTCCGAGTTGTCTGGTCAGAGAGCCCTGTACTTTACTCCATAAAGTGGGACTTCCTTCTGAGTGCAAGTTAAGGATCTCTATGCTCCTGTAACTTATGACTTATTTTATTGTTGGAACTATGCTCTTGTGAGATCAAGCATTTGTCATAAATCACATGAAAAAATAAATTGAGAAACTTCTCTACTGCATGATAGCTTATATTTAAAGAAAAAATTGAAGAACACTAACCTTACATCTCCAGCTCTGAGCTTTTTACGTTGGGACTCTGAGCATTTTATGATCCTTTATCCTCAGAATCCCAGCTTTTATAAATGGGACTCAGACTTGTGAATCTCCTGTCAATTCAACCAACTTGTTAATTTACTACATGTTCTAAGGCATTTTAACCACAGATGATGCAAAAAAAACCCAACAACAATAGTTATTCATCTATTTCCACCATTTCCCTGATATTTCTGACCAGGTTCACCACTGGTTCCCTTGATCTTACTGGAACTAGACTAGACAGCTGGCACATGCCCTGGACAAAGGGGACGGGGCTGCTGTGCTTTGGAGATTCAGTGCCACTCTTTTGATCTATGAGTATGTGTCCTCTCAGTGCTCACATACATGCAAGGAGACTCCGCTCTCTGGGATGCTGGCTGTAACTGCCATGAGGTGAATTTGCAAGGCACCCCGCCCCCCCCCCCCCCCCCGCCCCCGCAAGAGGCTGTCTGTTTCTTCCCAGTTGCTAGATATCCAAATCTACAGTAAAGAGGACGGTGGTGGTGGTTACACCAATAGAGGACCAGATGTTCCTGCAGAGGTAATGGGGTTTCATTGCAGGGGCCAACAGTGCAGTATGAAAAAGCTCCTGAATTTGTGCTTATGAGAGAGACTATGGAAATGGATTAATGATGTCTACTGAGGGCAAAGAGTTGAGGAGTGGCCCCAGACCTGCCTCTTATTTGCCATTTCTAGGTTAGGTTCTTCCCCTGGTTTAAAACATTATTACCTCAAATCTAGAGCTGTGATTTTATGTAACTGCAATAGTTTATCACCCAAACACCCTCCTTCAAAATTCAAGGTGAAAGTGGGAGCTACTTTGTATTAAATGTTGATGATTTCTAATTACTTCATTATTTTTTGGGGGGCAATGTACAGCTTGGCTTTGCTGACAGAAATAGTTTTTAACAGATTGTATGAAAAGAGGTAATCTCTTCATTTACCCCTAGAGATAATTTTGAACATTAAGTTTGAACAGAGAGAATTAGGGCTTAACGCCTGGCAGGCCTGGCTCAGTGGTTGAGCGTGGAACTATTAACCAAGAGGTCACGGTTCAATTCCTGGTCAGGGCACATGCCCAGGGTTCAGGCTCCATCCCCAGTGGGGGATGTGCAGGAGGCAGCCAATCAATGATTTTCTCCCATTCTTGATGTTTCTATCTCTCCCCCTCTCCCTTCCTCTCTGAATTCAATAAAAAAATATATTTTAAAAAGAATTACGGTTTAAAAAGGCAATGTAAGAGAGAGAGAATCTTGCCTTATTTGGGGAGCTATTTAGAAAATAGAGAATGCAATGGAACCTTGTAAATGGCAAAATAAATAAACCAGCTGAGGGATGGGGGCTGTGGAGGGGATGAAAGTCCTTAATGACATATTTAGCCAGGGCTGCCCCACTGGCTGAGACAAAGCTGAGGAAGAAGAGTATGGCTGGGAACTTTGGCTCCCCAAGCAGTGAGTTAGATTTAGAGTGAAAATCAGAAGGATTAAGACAGAAGTCTCATCCCTGGGAAGTGTGTTCAGACCTAGCTTGTTTTTCCTTGTGTTGAATCCCTCACTGGAGGAAGTCCCTGTACTGAACACTCTCATAGATCCCCTTACCACTCCCCCATGGCATTTCCTGAAGATCTTGGGTACATATTTGTTGATGAATGTCCATCTCCCTCACTAGACTTAAACCTCATGAAGGAAGGGCTCATGGTATCGTCTTGTACACCAGCCTAGTTTCCATGTACAGTGCCTGACAAATAGTAGGTGGCCAATAAATATTTATATTTAAAATGTTTTATATTTATTGGACAAGCAAATGGATATTTCAAGTATAGCCTCCAAGAGAGCCACCGCTAATAGGCTGTTTCCATGGTTGGCTCAGAAGCCAACGGCTGAGGTCTCTGGAAGGACAACTCCACTTTGTTGCCAGTGAATGACGTATCAATGGTTTCTTATTTCCTTTTCCTTTGTATTTTATTTCTTTGCTAAATCCTTTACATTATACAGTCTCCCAACAACTCATCAAACCTTGTACTCAGTCATGCACTCACTGCCAGTCTCCATCATTCTCTCCACCACCTTCGATGTGCACCTTCCAACTGTAAATCTGGGCCTTAGCTGTGCCCACCTCTTGCCGCTTAACTCACCCAGTCGTTTCAAATGTTTCAAACACAGACAATCCAGGCTTTAAGACATTTCAAAAAAGAAGTAGAGGAAATTATGTTTCTCCACTGCTTTACCTGATTTCATCTCTGCAGCTTTGACACTGTTGTGCACTTCCTACCTTTTTAAAACTCTTGGATGCTAAATCACCATGCTCTAGGTTCCTTTCCTACTTACACAGCCATTTCTTCTCTCCCTCACTTCCCCTTTCATTCCTTAAATATTGATGTTTCCCAAATGACTTCTTTGTCTTCCTTCCACACTTGCTCCTAATGATTTCTCTGGTTGTCTTGCTTTCAGCTACAATATAAGTGTTCATGATTCTCAGATCCTGTCCTGAACTCTACTATTATTCCAGACCCTTGGTTTCATCTATCTAGTGCCTGCTCTTATGAATTTCTATTCGTATTTTGCTATAGTTTCCTAAATAGTGTGTTTACAATGGATGCTTCACCACTTCAGTTCAACCTCTGTCTGTTACCTGTTTTCTTGAAAAAATAAAACTGAGAGTGCCAACTTTCTCTTAAACACCTCTTACCAGTTCCCAGGTCTGCAGGGTAAATCATCATCACCATCATCATGACTATATGAGTGTCTGCTGTGTGTTTAGCACTGTTCTAATCATTTCATTGTGGGGAGCTGGCACGGCCATGGCATACTCAGCCCCAGGGCGCCTTATGTGCCGCGCCAGCTCAACCAGGTTCAGTGAACCCAAGTGGGGGCGATGAAGGATTAGAAAAGATAGACAAAAGAATGAAAGGTGGGACTCGGTGGGACGCTTCTTCCCTGAAGGGGACCCAGCAGCGCCACAGACTACAAGCCGTGTCTTTATTTTATAGCCAGATACACGAGGCAAAGTAAGGGTATGGTCAAGATGTTTACAACATTCTCATGGGTTTCAATCCTACTCAATTACATGCACCTGATCAAGCTTTGTTTTAGTTGCAGCCTATATCACTTAGGCATGTGGGGCTACATGTTCAGACCATAGGTTCAAGCTTCCAACTACAGCTGTTGGCTATAATTGTGCTGGGAAGGCTTTGCCCTCCAAGCTGGGACTTGCACGTGGCCACGAGAGGACTGTGCCCTCTCATCAGTCCAAGGCTTGAACCTGTCCAAAACACTGTAGCCACACCCCACATTTCATATACAACATATTAGCTCATTTAATTCTCATACCACACTGTGAGGTAGGTACTGGTTATCCCCATTTTACAGATGAGGAAACTGGGGCACAAAGATGGTGTGTAGTGTGTTCAAGATTGTGCAGAAACAGAGTCCATCCTTTTCAGCTGAATTACAAAGCCCTTTTCACAACTGCTCTCAGCCTCCCTCTATTCTCCAATCGCATGAACTTTTGCCTTGTTTCTCAACACTCCTCCCTCTTTCACATTCCCCTGCCTTTGTGCCTGCTGTTCCCACTGACTGGAATGTTTGTTAACTCATCATTTACCTGGTTAACTTTTACTCATTCATTAAGACTCAGTTCCCAAATAATTTTCTCCGGGAGGACACAAAACTCTCTGGGCAAAGTTGGTCACTCCCATCTCTGTGATGATCCCTAACTTTGTGCACATTTGTCCTGTCACAGGACATTCTCTGCTTTATTGCACAATGGGGCTCTGCTATGCACCTGTGTCCTCTGAACTCCTTAAACCCAGGAAGGAGCTCATTGTCTTCTCTGGCTCCTTTAGGAGGGGCCTGCTATATAGTTGGTTATCAAAAAATGTTTGTTGGAGGAAACAAATAACCAGAAGTTCCCTGAGGTTAGGGACCACATTTTTCTTCTTCAGTGCTGTGTACCCAACCTTTAGCACAACACATAGAAGGTGCTCCATTGATATTTGAATAAAAAAAAAAAAAGAACTGGGTTGTCAGGGTTTTAATGAAATTCAACCTCGTAGAACTTCCTATTTTTCGCATTTCCTAATTTGTAGGCTGCAGTCTCAGCAGCACGAAGATGGGATCTCTTGGTGGTTAATTAAAAAAAAATTAAAGTTAAGGCATAACTTGTCTTGGTTTCTCTTGACCCCTTTTTAAATTTTCTGAAAATAAAAATCATAGTGTAAATAAAGAAGAGTGTATCCCTATTTTAGACCACTGTCTTTGTTTATAATTTAATAAATCCACATTTTATATTACAGAACTATTTAGATCTCACCCATAGCCACTAAAAAGAAAAAGTAAAGCTAACTTGCTTTAGAAATATTGATATATTAGTGGAATTAAAAACTACTTTCCATTGATTGAAACCAAACAGGTGGAAGGTGGTAAGGAGAGGTGGGACCTTTACCTGCTGGCCAGGCTTGATGGGTGAGAGTGTGATGCCCTGGGTGTTGATCACTGGCAGGATCTGGTTCCCGATGACCGTAGCGATGATCTGGCCCTGGGCGTTTGTCAGGAGCTGGGGGGTGATCGACTGTACTTGGAGGCCCTGAGTGCCACTCGCTGCCTGGCTCGATGGTCCCGGATTTGGCATCAGAGGAATGGTCCCAATTATCTGTAAGAGACAGGCCCAGAGGTGAGGTGCCGGCTCTGCCTGGGTCCATACCTGCACCTGAAGACCACTCCTCCCTGGTCTCTGTAGGAGGCTCCATTCAGGATCTGTGAACAGATCTGGAGACCTGGAGATGCGAGCAGGGAAGAAAGTGGGAGGAATGAGAATCCAAAGGACAGGCAGGCACACATGGGCTGAAGGGGAAACATCTTATTTAAAAATAAAACCAAGCACCGGTGATGGCAGAAACATGTGATTGCTGCCAGGGCATCACAGATGTCTGCTTTGTCTCAGAATCAGCGGGAAGGCAAACTTCCCTTGGCACTTACAGCCCTCATCCAGCTGGGAGCCACAGCCCTTGCCCACAGTGGCTCCTCAAACACGATGTCCCTTCCCCCTTTCCTCTCCTCAATTCCTCTCCGCTCACTCCCTCTTTTCTCCTCCCCTTCATCAACATCCTGTGCCTCTCTAAAGTCAGGGGTCAGCTCCCTGACCCCCAGTAGGATCGGGGGGCCTCGGCGCCCTGGTGCTCACGGTTGAGACGCCAAGTTTTGGAGTCAGGGGATAGGCTTCCAGAGCTACCCATTAGCTCTTTAACATTGGTCGCAGGGCCTTCGCTTTCTGAGGCTTGAGAGAACTGGGATCATCAACAAATGTTTGAAACTCTTAAAATAAAGGCGAAATGACTACCGAGGGCTGAGGTGGGAAAAAAAGGTGCATTTTAAATTGGGATCTGAAGGTTAGAGGTCAAGGCTTCTGTGGCAGGTGACAGGGAAGACTCTCTTCCCATTTGGTAGCCACTGGCTTTCATGGCGCGAGCGATCGTATGGAGCGCCACAGGAGGGGTCTGACGGGATCCCATTACTGTGCTAAGGAGAAAGGGAGCATGAGCGGGGGCAGCAAGTGTGTAGGGTATCTGTGAGATCTAGACCCCTTCAGACATTGTCAGAGGCAGATTAACTCTGTAGAGAACAAAGGATTGGTCTGTGTTTCCAATGTTGTAGACTGTCCTGGAGGAGTCTTGGAGCTTGGGGCTGGAGGCTTTGCCCTCCACGCTTCTCAGGCTGGCTAAGCAGCTCTGCTCTGCTGGTCATCTTCCAAGGCCACCTCCCAGACCAGCGCTATGGCAATGTGGCCTGGGGGCCACCACCAAGACATATTAATAATGCTTTCCCGTTGAAATGATTTCATGTCAACCCACATTCTTACAACAGGGGTGGCTCTGCTGTGACTTGATGGAGGAATTGGTAAGTGATGCAGCTGGAGCTGGAGTCCAGGTCTGTTTGAACCCCAAATGCTTGCTTTTCCATTATGTCACCTGGCTCCCACCACAGGGAGAATACTGGAGGGAGCCAACTTTTTAAAAAGACACTGCATTTGCCCTGGCTGGTATGGCTTAGTTCAGTGGTTGGCAAACTGCGGCTCACGAGCCATATGCGGCTCGCGAGCCGTAGTTTGCCGCTCTGTTGACTAATGAGTTTGCCGACCACTGGCTTAGTTGGTTGGGCATTGTCCGGTACACCAAAAGGTCACCCTTTCAATTCCCAGTCAGGGCACATGCCCGGGTTGCGGGCTCCATCCCCAGTAGGGGGCCTGCAGGAGGCACCGATGGATGCTCCATTCTCACATTGATGTTTCTCTCTATCTCCCTCTCCTTTCCTCTCTCTAAAAAAACCAATAAAAATGTTTTTTTAAAAATTCCCTGTACCTTCATCCATTATAGCCATCTTTACCTGTAAAATCTTAAAAAAAAAAAAGACACTACATTCTGCCTGCCATTTCCCACCAGACAATAAGCTGCTTCAGGACTGAGTTTACACATAAATGATGCTGTTTTCCACCCCCATGGTACCCCAAACAGGCTTATAAACACAGCCTCTCAGTAAGTGTCTTTCAAATAAATGGCTTCTAGACTCTGTTGTCACAGGATTCCAGGTGAATCTTCAGCTCTGCAGAAGAACTATGAGACCACACATCCAGTGACAAAGATTAGGACTGCAAATTGCCCCCTCTGCCTCCCTCCTCATTGGCCGTTACCTCCACCACAAAAGCCTTGTGGAATAGCACTAATGGAGGAGCTGTGTGAATATCAAGTATCAATGGCAGTTGTCAATGGATGCGATAAAGATCGAGGAATTATTGTGAGAGTGGTCAGCAGTCCCGTAGGGAGTTTGCAGCTCCTCAGTCTCACTGATTGAGCCTGTGATGTCTATCCCACAGAAGCAGCAACGAGCATGTCCCATCAGTGCCGGCAAGGTCAGGAGAAGTCCACAGCATTAGATCAGAGCACATAAGTACTTTATTGATGAGTGGTCTTGCATTAAGCAGCTAAGTATCTAAAGGCTGTTCCTGTGACCCCCCAGGCAATGTGAAGAGGCCTGTGGAGCCTGAGAAGGGTCCTTCTCCTGCACCCACACTGTATACTTCACTTCTGCACACTTGCACCGTGAACTGTGCCATCCCTCTCTGCACACTCGCACCCTGAACTGTGCCGTCCTCCTCTCCACAATGCGCTATGAAAGCTCAGTAGCTGACCCATCCACTCTGGCTTCCCCATGTCATAAGCCTGAGGAGTCCCCTCTGTCTGAGTAGCCTGAATGGAAAGCTGGGTTCATTTAGGTGGCAGGGTGTGGGTCCTATTTTAGGCAGGATGCCAGTGCATTTAGGGAGCCGTGTGAGTGAGGAGCCTGGGCGAAGGCTTCGGAGTGAGGCACAGCACCTGACAACTATAATACATACTGTGATGCAGAGGCAGGTGTACTGCTTCTAGAAGATTGACACGACGCTGTGCTCTCTTTGTGTAATAAGATGCTCTGCCTGCTTTCTGAGTAAAGAGAAGAAAGGCAAATGCAAATGACTCACCAGCTCCTTCTTTATGTGCAACCTCGCTTCCACATTGCACGGGGACATTATTAAAACACGGCACTGCTTAGTTCCTTCCTCCCCTGCTCCCCTCTTCTTTCTTAGTCCCTAGCACCACTTACTGAGGGTAGGACAGCACTAGTGTCAGAGCCAGAGGGATCTGGAATGGCATGACTGAAGGAATCCTTTAATAAAGAGAGTTTGCCTTCAAGGTGCGGGCAGGGGTAGGGGCCATTCTAGTCAGGAAGCTTCTGTGAAGTTACGAATTTCTCATTCTTGTGGGCCTTTTGGGGGAGCTGGGATCACTATCTCGGCATGTCAAAAACTCAGCAGTGCACGCTGATGACTTTTCTAGTACTCCACAATGTATTACAACATGCTGATTTTAATTTGCTCCCATTAATACAAGAGTAAAGATGACTCCACATTGTGTTGCCCTAAAAATTGATCGATGTGCTTATTTCACTTAGGCTGGTTCCCACCCCCCTCGACACTTCCACAGGTGTCCCCAAAACTCCTCCTCAGACTCTGATTTCAAAGGACAAAGAAGGAAATGAGAGGAACGGAGGCAGCCAAGGTGTGAGGCGTCGGGACTCCTGAACAGTTGGCAATTTTACCTGTGGAAATTGTATCTTAAATTAAAGGCCTTTGCTATTAAAGGGAAGTATTTGCATCTACACATATTTCAACTACGTCAGGAAATTAAAATTGAATTTTGATATTAGGGAAATTCTGACTTGAGGGCAAAGATAGAAAGAGGATGCTTTTGAGACACTTGTAGTTCTGGAAGTAACTTTTGGAGTTTGAATTTCTGGCTCCCAGAGCTAAGGATTTACTGATAAGAGAAATCAGTGGAAAGACATGTCACTGAGCAAACACAGCTGCTAGACTAGGGCTCCCACTCAAGGCATTCACTTCCCAAGAAAAATTCCAGCTCTGTTTAGATGCTGACGACGCTGGTAGAGCCACCTAGTACCTGCAGACCATTCTCTATGTAAGGCATGATGATGTCATGTGCCATGGAGGACACCAGAAGATGCTATTGGGGCAGAGTAAGGGGAGATAAGACAGGTACATGGCATGCAAAGATTCTAATAATCCAACAGAGCAATGCTATGCTCCATAGGAGAGTCCAGGACTATTCCCTAAGAATCTCTGTACCCATGTGGTTGATGATCAAAAGAATACTGAGAATGAATGAGTGATTTCAGAGAAAGAAAGGTGGGGATGGGTGGGAAAGATTTCACAGAAGAAATGGGGGCAGAACAGTGTCTTGGAGGTTGGATGAGATATGGAAAGGCAGACAAAACAATTCCAAACAAGATCTAGCCTGGAGGTGAAAAACATGGATTGATACCAGTGAGGGTAGAGAAAGTGGAGCAATGACAGGTTAGTCAAATTCCATCTGGCAAGGGGTTTCAATGAATGGTTTTTGAGGGAATGGGGAGGAGTACTGAAATGGAGCTATTTCGGGTGTGAATGTGACAGTGTGGATAGAATGGATTGAAGTGGCAAGAGACTACAAACCAGGAGCTCAGTCACTAGGATGCTATTGTAGTCGTCCAACTGTGAAGCAAATGCCTCAATGAATCCTTGACATAGGGGTTGCTTGATTGGTTCACTTCCACTTCAATTCAAAAGCACGGCCTACTTTATGCCTGGGTTGCAACATTAGAAATTTTTGAGTGGGGTTATTGCCCCATCACTCCCACAGCAAATAGCTAAGGCATCGTTTGCAATGATCCTATATGTCTTTGCCCTGACTCTAACAGCAATGATTCATCTCTGATGAATGCTTTAACCAGGCCAAGGCCCACACTGGTATTGTGATGATAATTTGTGACCTAAAAGAGTTCCGGCCTCTCTGACAGGAGACTTACTTGATTGTTGCTATTCATGTTCACTTGTCTATTTCCTCAGAGGAGTTAAGAGCATGAAACACTACTGAGAATAACATCCATGTTGCAAGAGCAACTAAAAAAATCATTAAAATGACTACTAGTGGTCATTAGCACACATATCCCTATTTCCCTAAGAGTTTGGGTGGCTTACACATAAATGAGACTATTATTAATGCAGCAACTATTATAATTTTAGCCACCATAAAGCTTATCTTGCAATTGTAGAAAACTCTGGCAATTCAGGACCATGTAACTGCCTTGAGTCACTATGCCCTTATGGACTTTAGTCTAGTTCAGGTATTCAGTAGGGATGAATTATGACTAAAGGAGGATAGCATGTGCTGAATTTATTCCCTGCCAACATGTAGGTGTCATCAGTAGCAGCTGAAGGTGATATCACAGAAGTCCAGAGCCTCCAGACAAGTTGTCTGATGGGCCACATGTTGTAATAGTCTATGACATGCTGTTAAACTGCTATAGAGTATGTGATTGCAGATGTCAAATTGACAAGTAATTTTGCTGCACACATATCTTTAAGAACCCACCAATGCTGTAGATTGGTGTCTTCCTCATGTCTTTCAATCCATCATCAGAGACAAATATTTGTGTAACCTCAGTACTTTTTGGTCAAGAGGCTTTTGTTAACAGTAACATCACTCTGTTCATTCTGGAACAAAGTGCTTATAGCATTTGAGAGCCAAAAAGCTGGTGGTGAGCATTCACCAGAATGAAAACAGCCTTCCCCTTCCTTGGTCTGGCCTCAGCCACTCTTCTCTCTTCCTCTGAGGGATGATTTTGTCTTCTTTACATAATACATTCATTTTAGTCTCATTGTGCTCCAAGCTTTAAGGTTAAACTCACAGAGTTATTTTGGCAGTTCTGATGTTGATTCCAGGAGGAGGAGGATACAATTATTTCCCAAACAAAATTTATTTTTGCAAGATGCAATCTAGTGCCTTCTTGCATTTAGCTTTGTTCAAGTTGGGGAACAAGAGAAGTGTGAATGTTGAGAGGGTCTTCTAGCAGAGTGTCTGAACCAGAGAAGAGTAAAAGCATGAAGATAAGCAGATGAAAGAGTTCAATTAGCGAAGCCACTCAACTAAGGACAAATAGAGTTAACATCGCAGGCAACATCAATCAGTTGGCTGTGGCTTCCTCAAGCTCTGGAGGTCCCAGGGTTTAGGGAGAAACAGCACCATGACTGATTACCAATGTCTGGCCTGGGTATGGGCATAGGGAATGGCAGTGTGTCCAAAGGCGGCATAATTGAAAAAGCCCAGGATATGAGACAAATTATCTTAGACCAACTTGAAAGCAGTGGCTGACACACATTTTCTTAATGAGCAATTGTGAGAAAGAACTTTATAAGGTATACATTTTCATGCTTATATCATGGGTATTGATAGGTATTCTACCCTAGGGAATACCTACCTACTCAATATTTTTCACTGTCAGAGTTAGGATCCCTGCTGGATGTGCTGTATTTGGTTTCAACTTTAGAAACACATTCACAGACAAGACTGAAGAATTGGAGGTGTCAAGATCTTTAAAATGTCACTTTCAGTCATATTATAAGATAAGTTGCATGAAAATGGATGTTGTAAAAGCAGCAACAACAACAAGAAAAGCAATCTTCTCCACTAAAAGCTTTAAAAGAGTAATTAGAGGTAATTCTTAATATATATATATATATATATATATATATATATATATATATATATATTCACACACACACACACACACACACACACACACACACACATATATATGGAACAAATTTCCCACTGGCTGGATTCAAGCCCCAGGCTTTGCCACTAACTAGTGGGAGATTGTTGGTGAATTACTTCACTTCTTAGAATCTGTCTACTCATCTCTAAAATGGGAATAATAATTCCCTCTTCATAAGGTTATTGTGAGGACTAAATAAAATAATGTATGCAAAACACCCAACAGTGCTTTAACAACCAAAAAGGTGTTTAATAAATGTTTTTTCATAACTTCATTTTGCTTAAATGCTTTTGTGGTCACTCCTGGGCTTATGCACTAAGTTGTAAAAGATCTTTTGAAATTTTCTGAATGTTATAACTTCACCATGAAAATAGTTTACTGTGAAGAACAGAAAACAGTTTACCCCAGGGAAAAATGAACTCTTCCTTGTCTTGTAATAGAAAGCTAAGTTGGAAGTTTCCATAGAAGCACCGAGAATCAACTGGTGCCACATTCTGGAGGAGGGAGGAGACCTTCAGACAGTCCAGAACTCAACCCTCACAGTTTGAAACTGTGTGTCTTCTTCCCTCTCAGGGATGGGGCAGGGGAGGCTTTCTCCTTTCCTCAAGTTTAATGAAAGTGGTTGAATAAATATTGTTCCCTTAAATTTGGGGGACACCCCCCTGAGGAATTTATGGGTGAGAGGCTGTGGCCTTTGAGCTGAGAGGGGAGGAGAAAAAAATGCAGGGAAAGGAAGAAGGAGAAGGAGAGGAAAAAGAGAAAAAGGAAAAGGAGGAAGGAGGAGAAGAGAGAGAACGGCACTGTATGGGCACCAGCTACACTCTCACTGATAGCAAGGCAAGGATATGTGAGTGTTCCCCAGGGCTTCATATCATGAGTCTGAGCCATTTATAATCCTGTCCCAGAGAAACCCCCTGGCGAATGGGCACTGTGGCAGCATCACAGAGAGAGCCTTGAGAATGGGCCTGTGGAAACCAAGCCTTTTGAAGGGAGTGGGCACAGGAAGAAAACACATTGCCCACAGCAGTGCACCATTGCAAGGTCCCAGCTGGGCCTCAGAAGCCCTCATGAAAGTGCCTGCAAGAGTTGGCTTGAACCATCTGCTGGCCCAGAGAGCAGTAACCATCTTCTGACAGTCCAGCAAAGTGAAGTCATTGTTATGCCCCACCTGGCCCCTCCCCACCTTCACCCGGCCTGTCAGAAACAGGGTTAGCAAGCTGAGGAATGGAGAATCAGCCCAATGGGGCAGGAAGTGGGACCTGGCAGCTCTTTCCCATGTAGCAGGCAGCAGGAAGAGGGCTCAGCTGGGGCTGTGGAGGTGGTGGTGGAAGTTTGTTAGGGTCACAGTTTTCATTATTGTCAGGAAACTGGGCATAGAAGATTGTAGTCCCCAAGAGTGCCTAAGAGAAGTCATGGGAGAAGGCTCCCAGCCTTTATCAAGGGGGAGGGGAAGGCCCAGAAAGTTGAAAGGGACAATGCAAAGCTTTGATGATTATATCCCCAAATACCAATTCTGTCCTCTTTCCCCACTCATATGGGAAGGGGTTTGATAATCACAAATTACTAGATAAAGAAATTCAAGCTTGTAATTCTCTCCTAATCTCCCAGCCCCTCGAGGCTCTCTTATTGTCATATGTGCAAGGGGGTCAAGTGTGAGAGTAATGTACTGTCTTTTTATTTTTAAATTTAATGTTAATGTTTTGGGCCTATAATTAAGAAGTTTGTATAAATTAAACATGGCTTATTCATTAATATTAGCAAGTATTTTTTAAGCCATTGCTATCCATAATTTTAAAATCAGGTAAAGATAGAGACTGCCATTATCTTAACTAAGATCAATAACACTAAAAAAGGAGATTTCATGGATTATACTGTCAGGACTTTGTTAACTAAGAATGCTTGAAAAATAGAGGAGCACGCAAGGCAAGAAGAGAAGTTGGAAGGAAAGAGAGGAGATAATTTAACAAGTTACCAGAGGTAGAGAGTTTGAAATTGTGAACAGAACATACATTTCCCCATAAACTAGGAATTCAGTTTATTTCTGCAAGGTAGTTGCTGCTACTTATCACACTGATTGTCGAAGTTTCAGTTGACTTAAAAATGGATACTATTCAAATGCCTCAGTTGCTGAAGTTTTTCTGAAGCTTTTGAAAACCCGAAAATTATAACAGGGAGAGCCAGTGCCTGCCACAGGAGAAGGTAGTGACAACACATAAGAAAAGGGAGAAATTTTGACACAGTCATTCAAAAATTATGTTATCAAGATTTTTCTCATTAGTAATTAATAATATTTATAAGGTACAATAAAGATGTGCATGTATGGTTCTCTATTCCCCTCTTATCTTTAAATGAACACAAAACTAACCCAAACTCCCAAACTCACTATTGAACACAGTCTTTCATTGGTTTAATTGTTGGGAAGGAAGAAATCTAATGTGTATGCCTTTGTTTTCCAATTATAAATGATGAGGTGGGGTTAAAGGATCCTACTAGATCTTAATGACATAAGACAGGATGAATGATGTCAGTTTCAAAGGTGTTTTACAGGAATATGTTTATGGACCATACAACCTGAACCTAGGTTATGCAGCCCATTAGCAGCAAACATCATGGAAGAAATTCCACTTCTCAGGAACTGACAGGTCTACCAGGGAAGAGTTAACTCAATTGATACAATGCTCATTCTTATTGGACCCGAATCTTTCTCAAGTCCTTTGGCAAAATGAAATTAGCAGCGGCAGCCACGTTCTAAACTGTTGACAGTTCCTACTACAATAATACTACAGCTGAATCTGGCACACTCTACAACCCTGGAGGCAGGCGTTTTGTTTTTTTAATTTTAAGATGCATCATAATATCTGTTCTTACATATTTTACTATAATTATGAGACTTGCTATTTTCTCTGTTATTTGGGTTCCCACTCAAGTACTAGGAAACATTGACAGAATAAAAGTTTTGATCCAGAGTATAATCAAAATATTAAGTTAAATTTATGCAAGGTATTACATTGAGATGAAAATTAGTGAGAAGTCATTGTAACTGCCTACATGGCTTATTCTTCTGGAGTGACTAGTGGGCAGGGATTAGAGTCCAGGAAGTCAACCATTCTTCTTCTTCTTCTTTAACACAGTATTGGTGCCCACCATCAACAGAAGTTTAAAAATTATACCTGAATTCTAGACCTACTAAACTGAAGAATATATTAGCAAGTTCTGGATTATTTAGGGGTTGTTGGTTTTTCCATGGTGCTGTTTTCCTTCCCCTGCTCTGCTCCTTGTTACTCTATTGGAAGGTGGGATGAGGAAGATAGAAGAGGGGAGAGTCAGTTTTGCAAAAGGTTAACGGCTAACCGTTAGCCTAAGGTTTGTTTGGGCATGATACTGCAATCAAAGGTTTATTGGCTTCATCTGTGACTGTGAGAGATACTCCATGATACAGAGTAGGTTCTCCCAGCAAAGGTCAAGTAAGCAAGACTCTCAGCACTACCTGCAATTCTCCTGGGGCAAGGAAAGTGGGATTTGGGGAGACTCTTTGGGAAAAGTTGGAGAACTTGCCACTTGCTCCATGGCTGAGTTTTTCCTTGGGAACGTATTGCCTATTTATTAGCATATATGGGAAGGCTTTGGATATATGAGTTTAGTTGATTATACAAATATTAATACTTTACATTAAAAGTATCCCTATATGAATAGATAATACAGACATATTGGCAGCAGAAGTGGAGGGATTGGGATAATTGTAGATAATCCTAGCAGATGAATAAAAACCTCTTCAACTCTGTCCGGAAATCTAGTAAGTTGTTGGAACCTCTCTGCTTTATTCTGAATGATTTCAAAATTAAGAGTGTTGTCTTATTGATGCATTGATTCATGCTCAGATTGATCACTCACATACTCACCCACCCACTCTCTCAGCAAAGCTTTTCTTGGGCATCTGCTGTGTGCCCAGCATGAGGCCACACCACATGGCTCACATTCCTGTGTAGAAGATTGGGAAATTAGCCATCTGAATTCATGAAAATAGTTTCTTTTGGCTTAATAGGAGTATTCTGTAAATCCTGCCATCTATGGCACCAGTAACCCACCAGTGAAGAAGAAAGTCTACACTTCTGGTAGTTAGGATAGTCAAGATGGTAGCCTTTACATCACGCTAAAACCCCTGCTCTTTAATTTTTTTTTTTTAATTTTCAGTTACAGTTGACATACATCATTATAGTAGTTTTAGGTGTGTACATATCCCAGTGATCAAATCATTCTTAACTTAATACATGATCATCCCAATAAATCTTGTACCCATCCAGCACCATACCTAGTTATTGACTATATTCCCTATACTGTACTTTACATCCTCATGACTATTCTGTTACAACTAATTTGTACTTCTTAATTTATTCACCTTTTTCGCTCACCCTCCATCCCAATCCACCTCCTCTGCCTGATCTTTTCTTATACTGGGAAGCTGCTATGATTGTGAGGTGATCTCCTGTGACAGTTTGCATGCTCAGATATGTCATTGGACTACTGAATTCACCCTTCACTGAAATATGTTCTTATTTTCTCCTGAAAAATGATAGTTTTTTAATCTTTGAAGAAGTCCAATATTATAGAAATTTGATATCAGGCACTGTTTTAGACTTTGGAAGTCTGAGAAATATCTGATGACCCTAAATTTTGTCTTTAAATTTCTTCGATTGTAAAAAAGAAGATGACTAAAATGCTTGCAGAAGTCAGACAGTAAGCCGGGCTGAGTAAATTCATGGAGACCTCTGGTCCCCAAGAACATAACTCCCACTGGAGAGTAGAAATGGCAGACACACAGTGGGGAATGCTCTTTAGTTTGCACAGAACAATGTCCCTCCTCAGTGACCACAACCCATTCATAACAACCTCTGCTATCTTGATTCCACCACCAGGACCAATAAGAACTCATTATGTGGTAAACAAGGTGGGCTCAGCTCCTCCAGGCTCTGAGTTCTTCTTCATCTATAAATATGCTAAATTAATTTATATAATTTTAATATTATGATTTTTATATAATTTTTTTATCTATAGAATCCTAATTGTGTATTTCAATCCATAACTATTTATAGCAAGGGGAAGTGTGACATGTTACACAGAGGCAAATTCCTTCAAGTCAATGAGAGGAAATGAAAACATTTGTAAATATGATCTAGTACTTCAATTTCCAACTTTCTTCAGAGGTTTTACATTTTTATTACAATACTAGAGGCCCAGTGCATAAGGCCGAGCTAATCGGGGCCAGGCCTGTCCAAAGGAGGAGACAGCGGGAGGTTGGCCAGCCAGCCAGCCCTGATTGAGGCCCAGTCAGGGCCAGGCCATCCAGGGGGAGGGGCCGTGGGAGGTTGGTCGGCCAGCCCCACCTCAGATCAGGCCGGTTCGCTGGCCACAGTGGGCGTCATAGCGACCGGTCGTTCTGGTCATTACAGCGTTCCGGTCACTGGCTTTTTATATATATAGATTCATTATGTTTTTCCAGTAGGACAAAGACCAGAAACAAAGACAAATTCTTAAGGATGAACTGGAAACATTTCTTTTCATCATCTCTTTCCACTTTCCCATATTGACCCTAAATTAAACTATGAGTAATTTTCATTTTCTTTGCAGCTGCCAACACTGAAATTTCTAAAACATTTTTTTCCTTCAAAAGAGAATCACTACTATGGTGAAGCCATAATTTTGCAGCAAGACAAACTTTGTAAGCTTTTATATGGCTTTGCCTAGGACTTAAAATTTTAATGCCAGTAAAAAAATACTTAGCTGGGGTAGGGGTGGGGGTGGCTGGGGCAGTGTGAAGGTGGGCAAAGGGGTTGTGGGGGGAAGGTGGACATCTGTAATAGTGTAAAAAATACAATACAATACATTACAATAAAATTCCAATAGTAAAGAAATCTGTTAAGAAGAAAAAAGGATATATTTACAATAATTAAGATGGGCCATTATTTTGAGCCTAAAATTCATGTCAGATATTAATATTAGATATTCAGAGATATGTGGCATGCATTGCTATGGAAATAAAAGGTTTGAATAGAAAAAAAGTAATTTGGGCAAGTATTTTTGCTTTGCCTGTTGATGCCAGATGAAGTGGCTAAATCAGACTAGAGTTATTTATTGCTTGGGAGAACACCTTTTAGTTTAACTCAGCTTTGGCCCTTAGAAGCTTTAGTAAACATTCCTAAATGAAGCCCTGGACCTATGAGCTGTCGATATTTCTTCCCAAATGAGAGAAAAAAAGAGCTAATAGCAATCAGAGCACCCCCGCCCAAACAAAACAAAACAAAAAACAAAAACAAACAAAAAACCTAAATAGGGGACCAGTCATCTCCAATATTTCAAATTGTTTGGAGGAATGGATTTTGGTGAAGGAAATGTTTGGCAATTCCTCAAGAAAGTGCTGCTCGCATGTAGTATCTCTTGGTGCTGAGTGCAGTCAGGCCATCAAGCTGAATTCAAATGAGTATAAACAACAAACCAAGCCTCCAAGAAAAACAAAGGGTGGGGAATGAAGGCACTCCAGGTGTCATTCAAGACGCATCTGTTTATCACCACTCAGGTTCATGAGTCCAAGATGGTTCATAGGATTTTTGTGAAGAGAATATCTATTGTTGTGGCAAAATTAAATGAATTTTGATACGTGCATGCAATATTTATCTATCTGTTCAATCAAAAAATGGTTGTCCTCATCACTCTAACACACATTACTTTTTCCAGTTTCCTCTTATAATCTTTTCTTAACGTTCTTTAGAGTGAGACTATGGAATTTCTCATTTCTCACAACAAAGACCATAACTCATTAGAATTGTGCTGATGAGTTTTTCCTCATAAAATTGTATTCTCATTTTCATAAGTGACCAATCTGTACTCTTACCCCTAACCATCAGGCAAGTTTTGACAGATACAGGTAAAGGGGGCCACTATATTCTTCCAATTGTGTTTTCTCACAGTTTTCTGTCCTATGGTTAAAGCATTACATTCAATTGAATCGTGCAAAGGCCTACTTCTGTACACTGAACTTGAACCTAGTTCTTCACTGTTCTGTAATGTGACTTTCCATTTCTACCTATCCACGATCTATTTCTCATTTCTCTCTTATTGTCCTGTGAGTTGACATGACGTCTAGATCTTGAAGAAGAATGCATGATGTCAGCAACTTACGGACCAAGGAGAAAGTTGGGTGCATTATTGGACATGTGGTGTAGTAAATGGAACAATGAACATTTATTTGGAAGTTGAATGCATCTCACATTCAACTGTGAATTTAATGTTTCCCCTTCTCTGATAATGCTCTGCTTAATCTTAAAATTGTTTGTAAAAAAACAAAACAAACTGATGTTGTTCTAGGAATTCTAAGTTGAAATTTAGAATTTCTTCCCTTTCATTGTCCCCAGACCCAAATCAAGTTTAATTTTCATTCTCTATTTAGAAAATTGAGACGTAAATAGTTTCCTCCTCCATCCCTAACTTTTTACTAGAAACTAAATACTAAAAAGAGAGCCATCATCAATAGCCCAGTATATAATCATTCTGATACTGGTTTTAGTTAAAGCTATTTAATAAATAAACACATATTTCCTCAACTATAAGACTCCACATTTTTTAAATTAAAAAATTGTTTTTATTGATTTTAGAGAGAGAAGAAAAGAGAGGGAGAAAGAGAGAGAAAAACATCAACGTGGAGAGAGAGAGATACATAGATCAGTTGCCTCCCATTGAACCCAAAACCTGGGCATGTGCTCTGACTGGGAATCAAATCCATGACCTCTCAGTGCATGGGACAATGCTCAACCTACTTAGCCACATTAGCCAGGACCATTTTTTACATTTCTTAAATTTGTGAAAGTGGCTGCCCCTAACAGTTGACTTTTTGTTTAATGCAGTAGTATTTTCTTCCATTCAAAAAAAAAGTTGTTATTAAATTGATGGTGTAACTTAAAAATCAGTAGTTTCTTTAAACTTATAATATAGTAATATATATTTTTCTTTTTCTTAGAGAGGCAGCCTCCAAAGGGAAGGATCTAGAAATGTCTGGGGCCTACCACTTTGGGAGCTTAATTTATTCTAAAATCATTTTGCTCGGTGATGTTACAAAATGCCCAACCGAAGATTCATTGGGAATGTAGCTCTGAAAGGCTCACTTGATGAGCCCCATTTGAAGCTCTCACCATGAATTGTTTTCTCTCTGGATAGGATGCCTCCTGAAAGGCAGCAGACCTATAGACAGCCAGACCCAGGCGCCTTGAGGCTGATTTTCTCTGGCAAGATTAAGTGGAGACCTGAGGTCAATTTATCAAGATTATCTCATTGCTTTAGAGATTTCCTTGAACCTACTTGTCCAGTTCCTTTGATCAGCAAAAAATAATAATGATGAGAGTATTGATTAAAATACCCTATATTTATTTATTTATTTTTTTTAAATAAATCTTTATTCAGATTATTACAATTATTTCTCCTTTTTTCCCCCATAGCTCCCCTCCACCCATTTCCCACCCCACCTTCTGCCCTTACCTACCCCCCACTGTCCTCATCCATAGGTGTATGATTTTTGTCCAGTCTCTTTATGAACCCCCCCATACCCCTTTCCCCCTGAGAATTATCAGTCCACTCCCTTTCTATGCCCCTGATTCTATTATATTCACCAGATTATTCTGTTCCTCAGGTTTTTAATTCACTTGATCTTTAGGTTCACTTGTTGATAGATATGTATTTGTTGTTCATAATTTTTATCTTTCCTTTTTTCTTCTTCCTCTTCTTTAAGAATACCTTTCAGCATTTCATATAATACTGGTTTGGTGGTGATGAACTCCTTTAGCTTTTTCTTGTCTGTGAAACTCTTTATCTGCCCTTCAATTCTGAATGATAGCTTTGCTGGGTAGAGTAATCTTGGTTGTAGGTTCTTGCTATTCATCACATTGAAAATTTCTTGCCACTCCCGTCTGGCCTGCATAGTTTCTATTGAAAAGTCAGCTGACAGTCGTATGGGTGCTCCCTTGTAGGTAACTAACTGTTTTTCTCTTGCTGCTTTTAATATTCTCTCTTTGTCTTTTGCTCTTGGCATTTTAATTATGATGTGTCTTGGTGTAGTCCTCTTTGGATTCCTTTTGTTTGGGGTTCTGTGGGCTTCCTGGACTTGTAAGTCTATTTCTTTCACCAGGTGGGGGAAGTTTTCTGTCATTATTTCTTCAAATAGGTTTTCAGTATCTTGCTCTCTCTCTTCTTCTGGCACCCCCATAATTCTGATGTTGGTACGCTTGAAGTTGTCCCAGAGTCTTCTTACATTATCTTCAACTTTTTGGATTTTTTTTTTTGCTTTTTGCTTTTTCGGTTGAGTGTTTTTTGCTTCTTTGTATTTCAATTCTTTGACTTGATTTTTGTGTTCCTCTTGTCTGTTTTTGGGTCTCTGTATAATATTTTTTATTTCAGTCAGTGTATGTTTAATTTCTAGTTGGTCCTTTTTCATCTCTTCGAGGGTCTCGTTATATTTATCGGACTTTTCTAGGATATTCTTAAAAAGCCTTATAACCGTGGTTTTGAATTCTATATCCAGTCGTTTGTTTTCCTCCATTTCTTTTGTTTGTGATCTGATTCTTAGACGCCGCATTTTCACTGCTTCCCTGAGTTGGTAGATTTGTGTGCTAGGTTTCCAATTTGGCCCAGTGGGTCTGCCTCCCCAGTTAACCTGAGGTGGACACTCTTGGTGCACACCTTTGTGGACTGTGTGTACAGCCTTGTTGTAATTAAGTCTTTATTGTTGTTGGTATCACTGGGAAGAATTGACCTCCAGGCCAGTTGGCTGTAAGGATCAGCTGTGTCTATGCTGGGAGAAGTCCGGTGCTGGAGACAGCCTTATAGGATTAGACTTGCCAAATTGCAATAGCCTCTGTGCTCAGCTTGGATGGGGTGGGGTCTCAGTCTTGGCTTCCCGTCAGCATTGCCCTTGCGCACACGTGTGTACCTTCAGTCCTCTGCCTTCCCGGCTCCCGATTCTCCGCCCGAGAGTCCAGACTCCCCCCACAAGAGTGTGGGTCCCCAGGGGCTCGCCTGGAACTGGGGTTCACTGCAGTCAGAACTGGGGCTCACTTCAGTCAGAACTGAGGTTCAGTGCCGTCAGGAGCCTCTCACTCCCTTCCGCTAGGGAAAGCCTGTGGCAGCCTCCGCAGCCTTTGTGCGCACTGGCGCGAGAGGACTTTCATTCCTCCGCCTTCCCCGGCTCCCGAGTGTCCGCCTGAGAGTCCAGACTCCCCCCACAAGAGCGTGGGTCCCCAGGGGCTCGCCCGGAACAGGGGTTCAGTGCAGTCAGAACTGGGGTTCAGTGTGGTCGGGGGCTCCCTTCCCCCTTCCGCCAGAGAAAGTCAGCCAGGCTCTCAGCCGCCCTTCCTCTCCGCGCGCACAAAGACCCTTTGCCGTACCTCCAATTCTCTGTGAGCTTTTCTCTATCCTTCTAGTTGTAGAATTTTCACTCAGCCAGCTTTCCTGTGGTTCTGGATGGTGTCCGTTCTGTCTTTTAGTTGTAGTTTTGAAATTGTTGTGCGAGGCAGCAGTTTAGGTGTTTACCTATGCCGCCATCTTGGTTTTTTTTTTTTTACCCTATATTTATTTTGGCAAGCTTTACAGCTCTTTAAAATTTTCAAGTGTGTGAATGTTTATATACCTTCAAGAGAAATCTGAGGTTGGTAGGTCAAGAATTACAGTTTCTGTTTGCAGATGAGCAATGAAGGTTCCGGAGTGACACGTTTATGGAGCATGGCGGAAATGAACCTAGGCCTTTGAACCCAACACTGTGAGGGAGGTAAGAGAGGATGGGTGTGGACTTGGGGCTCCGATCTCAGTTCTGCCACTTACTGAAGGTGTTATCCCTGAGAGCAGACTTAACTTGCAGCATTCTGAGAATTTGCTGATCTGAGCAGCTGGGATAATCACACCTACAGATTACAGATAATCAAACCTGTGCTCCAACAGGATCACAGATGATAGCAGCCCGTTGTGAGGGCTCAGTGCAAGGGAGATATCATTGTTTTCATTATCTTTTATAGCAATCACTTAGGCTGAAGGAACATTTAGCTGAAACCTAGCGCTGCTCGAGGAAATAAGATGGTTAAAGAGCATTGTACACAGAAAAGAGCCGCATGAGTCTTAGAGTGATATTATTTTGCCATAGCGGTGCACTAATTAGAATGTAAACTGTGTTGGTGAAACAAAGATCCCGGAAGTCATACTGGCTCTGAGAAGCTGTCTGTATTTTTGTGGACCTCGATTTAACAAACTTCAGATTTAATGGACAAAATTTCCAGTCCATATGTCATATGTGAAAATTAACACTGTTAATTTTAAAATGCTCTTAACCAAGATTTGCTTATAATTAACAGATTATTATTTTTTATTAATTCGCTGTTATTTTCAACAATTTTAGTGAATAGGCTATAAGTTGGGAAAAAATACTAGAAATTTTGCCTACATAAATAAATATTACATATCTACAACAATAGTGTCTACATACTTAAATCCAAGAGTCACCACTTGTAAACAATGTCTGGGGAATGATTAGCACGTGATCACACCATATCTTAAAGTAATTGGTTCTGTTGTCCCCTGGCATGACTTTCTGCAGCAATTTTAACCCAAGTGGGCAGATGTTCAGACGAGCGCCAAGCCACACCCCAGCCGTGTGCGTTTGTTTATTCTTGGTGACTGGTGAATGCACGCATTTACTAGACCTATTCAGTATAAATTTAAAATTGCAGTAATACATATAGAAACATTTTCTATGAAATTAAACTTTTCATACATACTGACTTAATTACACAAATGTGTTTACATAATTAAAAACTAATTTATCAATTTTTTAACATACACATTCAGAAAACCTACTTTATTATATAACAGACTTTCAACTTCAATGGACACCCTCCCTCCCCCAATTAGTCCGCTATAGCAAGGTTTTACTGTAATTGATTACCTGTTTAGAATTATGGCTGTTAATTAGATTACTACATTAGTTAATTGGCCCTTTTCCTATTCTTTAGCTCAGTGGACGCAAACTCATTAGTCAACAGAGCCAAATATCAACAGTACAATGACTGAAATTTCTTTTGAGAGCCGAAAACCGACTTCTGCACAGGGGCCACGAAGTTTCAATCGCACTGTACGTGTGTGCGCGCCCGCAGGTGGTATTTTGTGGAAGAGCCACACTCAAGGAGCCAAAGAGCCGCACGTGGCTCGCGAGCCGCAGTTTGCCGACCACTGCTTTAGCTGAAAGGATGTGCCAACAGGCTTGATCCAAGAACCTACACAAGAAAAACATTTCCCTATTCCCAGGAAAATGAAATGGGATGAAGAATAAAAAAGAAAATGCAGTGGCCAGGAAAAAAAATGTAACGGCACAACAATCCAAAGTCCTGCTCTAGATGGGAGAGGCCTTGGTTCTCTCTGGCTCAATCTTCGGACGCAACCCCCGAGCTGAATTGTTTATTGTGGATTGTTGCGCACCCCTTTAATTATATGGGAGGTGGCACTGCTGAGCTGCTGGGGAGGAAGGCAGAAAGGTTTCCGAGGGTGCTTTCCTTTCACTTCTCCCTGCTCTTTGGGCTGATGACACTAATGGGATTAACACTTTCATTTCAGAAGTGCGGGAGGTGAGGCGGGGAGGGAATGGGAGGGACGGGAGACCTTTGGTGGGGCCGGGAAAGGGAAGGTCATAATGAGGGACAGAGCCTCGCTTCTGCTGATGGCGCTGGCCGCCTCTGAGGCCTGATTGTGTCCAGCGTCTCCTGAGTCACTTCAGGAGCAAGGCCTCCCAACAAAGCCATCTCCCGCGTAATTGCCGCGGAGCCGGCCGAGGGCCATTGGGGCTTATTAGCGCCCTTCACCATCAAGGGCGCCCCACTCTTCAGATCTGCAAGAGCGGGAGGGGCAGTCCCGTCTCACTCCGCCCCATCCGCAGCCCCCCAGTCCCAGCGTCCCGGAGCGCGCTGCGCGGGGGCTGGGGCCGGCGCCCGCTCCTCCGCCCTGGGCGTTCCCTGCGCAGTCCGGGAGCTCTGGGGACAGCTGAGACATCCCCCCAGCTGCAACCTGCTGTGCAGGGGTGCGCGCTCCAAACGGCCGGCCGCACCGCCAGGCCCCCGTGGCCTCGCGGAGCCTCCCTGGAGGCCGTTCCCTTCTGGTTTAAAGCATGCCCTCACTGGAGAAACCGTGGACAGGAACGCCGGTGAATTGCTTCGGGCAGCATTTCTAAAGTGTGCCCTGCCACCCTATTTCTAGGACAGGTTGGGAGGACAGTAAGTTGGGAAAAGCGGGGTTAACAAAGCGAAAGGGGGTGAGGCGCGGCCTCCCGCTGCGGGGCCAGCCTGCGCGGCCCCATCCGCAGCCAGCAGTCGCCGCCGCTGGACACGCGACCTCCGAGGGCTGAGCCGGGAGCGCCCACGCGACGGGGCCACACCGCGGCGGGCGCCTTGCGTTCCCGCACACTTAGGGAAATACCGCTTCAGTGCAAAGGCCTCTTCTGAACAGGGAAATAAAGCTCTCAACCAGACTCACCGGGTACATCTGAAATGTTAGTAGATTGAGGCTGTTTATTGTTGTTATTGTTTTATCGTTATTACTCAAATGAAGCCAGGGTAAAACCCTTATAATGTTACGAACCCCATAAACCAGTGGTCAGCAAACTGCGGCTCGCGAGCCACATGCGGCTCTTTGGCCCCTTGAGTGTGGTTCTTCCACAAAATACCATGGCCTGGGCGAGTCTATTTTGAAGAAGTGGCGTTAGAAGAAGTTTAAGTTTAAAAAATTTGGCTCTCAAAAGAAATTTCCATCATTGTACTGTTGATATTTGGCTCTGTTGACTAATGAGTTTGCCGACCACTGCCATAAACCTATATATCCCAGTCTCTAAGAAAGAGACGATTTTAAAGAATGTTATTCTGTTTAAAAATGCCATTTGATATGTACTTAACTGAATGTGATCGGATTTTTACACCTTTTTAAAACTTCACATTATGACATTTGCAAATGAGAAAATAAAATCTTTTGTCAGACATTTTGAGTTTTGGTTTAGGAAACATGGCCAAACCCATTATTAGGTCAGCATATTGCATAAATAGATTGCTCTGACCAGCATATTTGGGGGACAATATACAGACAATGACTGAATTCTTAGAATCCTATGCTGAATTTTCAACAAAAGGTGTTTGATTATTATTTATGCAAAATAGCTTAAGCCCAGTAGGGTGGTTCAGTTGGTTGAGTGTCCTCCTGCTGCCTCCCCCCCCCGCCAAAAAAAAAAAGGGTTGAGGCCTTTGATTCTGGTCAGGGTACATACTAGGTTGCAGGTTTGATCCCTGGTCAGGGTACCGGAGGCAACCAATAAATATCCATATGTCTCTTTCCTTTTCTCTTCCTCTCTCAAATCAATGAAAATATTTCGAGCGAGGACTTAAAAAAATGTCTTAAGGATATATTCAAATTTCTGTATTTAAATGGTATTCTGTATATATGATTTTGCACCTATTTTTAAAAATCAATATTTTTGTATTAAAAATGCAAAACTTAAAAAAAATGCAAAACTTGCACAAAAGGAATCATCAATTTTATCATAGTAATCACCTTGGGAAGGGAAGGAGAGGAATGGGAGAAGAGGAGTTAAGTAATGTTTTTATTTCTCTTAAAAATAAGCAAAAGAACAGGACAGAAGCTTATGTGGAAAAATGTTAATATCTAGGTGGTGAACAAGGATGCCTTTTATATTAATTTTTTGAAAAAATATTTAAAAAGTGTTTCTATACATTTAATATATTTCATTATTAAAAATGCAATGAAAGAGTATGTGTGAAATGTCCTAAATTCTTGATCAATCGGTGTTAGCTATGTATATCTAATGCACTTCATTTGCTCTAGTAACATTGTCAAAGTTACACACTTTCTCTCCTTTGCACAGGGTTTGAAATTAGTTTTACAAATGCGGGCAGCTTGGCTTTGTTAGTTCTCCTACGCAGATCTAATAAAGCCCATGGAAGGGTACAGGGAATGAATTGATTATATCTCAATCCTTTGGTTAAAATCTGCGTTTATTACAACTCAATCTTCGTTCATCTTGTAGTGCTTTTTCTCTCTAAAAGAGTCCCATCTTTCTATTTAAATTATGTGAATTACTTTAGCAACCCATACATAGTTCAGAGTCAATGGCTGTTATTTTACCCTAGAAAGAATAGCTGTAACATTCATATATTGATAAGTTAATGTAATTTATTAAATGCTTAAGCCATAGCAGGCACTGTGCTAAGCACTTTTCCTGCTTTTACACGTTTAATCCCACAACCAAAAAGTATGTGAACTGTCTTATCACGTCTGTTTTATGGATGAGGAAACAGAGGCCAGGAAGAGTTCTGTAATGTGTTCCAATCAGACCGGTTTCCTTCAAAGCCCATGCTCTAACCTACTCTTTTATCTTCTTGAGATATCATTTAGCTCACTATTGCTATAATTCAGAGGAACATCCTAATGTAAGCATCATGTTTCTTCCTACGATATGTACTTTTCGCCACATTTGGAAGTTATAATACTGGAATGGTCTTCCAGTTGGTGTGTGGAGCTGGTGGTGTTCCGGCATCTCTATCCAGCTCAGGGCTGTTGAATAGAGGGGACTCACCAGGAGTGGTTTTGTACCATCCAGGGTGTAGCTCTAACCCACAAGGCACAGGCTTCTGTTAGTATTAACAGACTGTTTTTCATTACTCAGGGTTTTGTGGTCCTTTTAGGAGGCAACTCCTGTCCCATAACAAATCCTTTTCCCTCCCCAAACCAGCTCCCCTCAGCCATTGTTTATTCATAAAATGGTGTGCGTATTTGTGGCTAACTTGAATGGATCCTTTTAATTTTTTCTTATTTTTCTATATTAAAAACACATAATGTTTAGTTGATTTTTTTCTACTTGACTGGCTCTTTAAAGACCCAAGGGGGGTTCTTGGACTTGACTTGGTGCCACTTAAGATAATTTCACAGTAGTCAAGAGGTAATTTCATCAAGAAACATTCTGAGCTTCAGTTAAAATGTAAGAGGCTTTTTTTTTTTAAGCCCCAGGATAAAATAAAATTTCATTTGCTTTTATTTTTCTGCAATAATGCCAATAAGGAGATATTGCCAGGGGCACAAGGGAAGCCAATTCTATAGTTGAACAAATCGATGGTAAATCTACTTGCCAAATCCTAAATGTACCCACTGAATGAGTGTTATGAACACACACACACACACACACACACACACACACACACACGCTGAACTATCCAGGGTAAGGATGAGTTCCCCTAAAATAACTTAATCTCCTATTACTAAGATTCTCACATTCTCAAACTCTTCACACATGAAGTGGGTTGTTATGAACAGTTATGAATTGAAACCACATAGCATCTTGATTATTAATAACAGATAGCACTTACTGAGTGATAGCATTACTGAATGGCAACTCTGTGCCTGACTCCATTCTCAGCACTTTAATCCTGGAAGCTGGTGCCATTATTATCCCCATTTTTCAGATGAAAAAACCTGAGGCACTGAGAGGGTAAGTCTATTGTCCAAGGTCTCACAGCTAATGAACAGCAGTCTTATTTCAAACCCCGTATTTTATTTGCCTGTACACTGTATTGCCTCTTGCTGTAACCTCAAATCAAATATAGGATTCCAGAAAATACTACACAAAACTCTAAATGATGATGATGGCAACCACTCACTGAGTCTTTATGTATAGGTACTATGATGGGCCTTTCTTTTTTAACATTTCTCATTTAATCTTACTAATCTAGGGATTTAGATTTTATTATCCTTAGTATAGTAAAATTGAAGTTCAGAGAGCTCAAGTAATTTGCTTTAGGTCATAGAGCGAGTTATTGACTGACTTGGGAATTCAAGCAAGCCTATTGCTAGTGCTCATTACATTGCCTAGCTTCCACACTTGCGTGAGTTCCTAATTTGGTAAGTAAAGAGAACTAGAATATTCTTTTAAGCACTATAATCGTCATTATAAAATTCATGATCACTAATTACCAATAGGAAGCCTGTTATCTTCCCACCTCAGAGTGAGGTTGGGTATAATTTTAAAATACCTTTACATGGTAATATATATACTTTGTGGCTTTATAATTTAGTATTTCTGTTAAAATTAATCTCTCTGTAGAATAGTGTCTGACTTTTGAATTAAATGCAAATGAATGGCAGGGTCAGAAAGGTATAAATGATGACTGCACTTTTTCCTTCATATTTGCTCATAATTATTGATTGGGAGGGGGAAAGAACAGAAAATAAACATTCTTAAATAAATCAAGATTTCCCATCCCTTTAAATGTACTGAGATCCAGTAAATGGAAACATAGTCCGATTCCAGACAATAAAAGCAAAACGACACGTCCCAGGTGGTGGGGTTTCGTGTTGAGGGTTGCAGGCCGAGAGTCTGAAGAGTGATTTAGAAAAGTCTCCCTGTGAGGAGAGGCATCTGCCCCTAGGCCCCTTGCCCAGCAAGCACAAGCCACTGGCCTAGGCTGCCTCATAGAGGTTACCTCAGAAGTTTGAGGATGAGGTTCTGGTTTAGGAAGGTTAAGTCACTGCCCCAAGTTCATACAACTAGAAAAAGTTGAAGCCTAAACCTAACCCCAGGCAAGTCTGAATTCAGTCAGGGCTCTTAGCCATTGGGCCATTCCACCTTGGTTTCTGGGTAGCCACGAGCTTCTTAGCAGTGGAGATGGCTTCTCTGCAGGCTTACCTCACCAAATTATCAGTGGAGTAAAACATGTTTTCAAATGTTCACTTGGATTTTAATGTTATTACTTCTGGGTGCATTTCCAAACATGAAAAATAGTTAATATAAAAAAACTACAAGAAAAGAATCTCTAAATGTATTAAGAGTTTTCTTTTTGTACCTTTTCTGGGAAAGCTCTTTGGAGATTTTTAAGGAAATGAAAATGGGCTGGGCATAGTAATCCTATATTATGCAGTATTTTGAGCAAGGCTAATTGTATTAACCTGATTACAACATATTTTTACTTTTTGTACCACATTAATACAAGCCTAAAGAACACACACAGAGCCACAGAGCAAGTAATTTTTTCCCTTCTTTTTTGTTGTAATTAGACGACTTTGTACAGATTCAGGCATGTACTTTTTTTCTGAGAAGATGATGGTGTTTATATTACAAAGATTAAAAAACACACACATAATGCTACATGAATGTGGCCAAGTCATCTACTTGGAACTGTAAGTATCTTGGTCTCTTCTGGCACTGGGAGGAAAACATGATGCCATCGGGCATGTTTCTAAAACTCTCAGACAAGATTTCATGAGTGGGCCCAGCCGGTATGGCTCAGTGGTTGAGCATTGAACTATGAACCAGGAGGTGACAGTTTGATTCTCGGTCAGGGCATATGCCCAGGTTGTGGGCTCAATTCCCAGTAGGGAGTGTGCAGGAGACAACAGATCAGTGTTTCCCTCTCATCATTGATGTTTCTATCCCTCTCTTCCTCTTTCTTCATCAATAAAATTTTTTTTAAGATTTCATGAGTAGGCAATATTGATTTCTCTGTAAATGTATTTTTTTTCCACTGTAGGAGGTTTGTGTACTATATAAAATCAACTATTTTAATAAAGTTTCTAAAATAAAAAATTTAAATGCAATCAATGCTTATTCACTATATGCAGAGTACCAATCAAGCTTCTACTTTGAAGCTCATTTCCTTATGGGTAATTATGGGCTGGAAAGATGGGAGCAGGCAAAGGCCAAAGTGAAGGATGAAACTCTAGCCCCTGATAAGGAGATGGGTTTGTAATTGGCAAAATGATCAGCTATTAAATTATCAGAACGACAAACTCCTAATAATCCTTAAGGAATTTTCTCCATCACAAATTCTCATGTGGTGGTACATTTTACTTGGACACTGGAACAGAAAAATCAGAGGGAAATACACATCAGTGGATCAGGTTTCTATCGTGCACTCTTAAATTCTACCTCTCAAGGGCCAGCGGCCTCGCAGGAATAAATTGGGGTGTTCTATTTTGGGCATAACTCTAGGAAACAGCTTCTAGGATTGACCTGATCTAAGAATGAGTTATAGATATTATAACCAACTTTTCCTCTACACCAATACCCATCCCTCCAGAAGTCTTAATAGGCTTTTGAGAGCCCCCATTTAGAGCCACTGCATAAAATGATACTTTGATGAAAAGGGATTGGAACACAGGTTAAAGCCGACATTGAAAGGTGACTGTGGAGGGCACGGCGTTCATACAATCCTCCTTTAATATGTGTGGTGTGCACTTGTGATAAGATGATTCATTACCTGGGGCTGCTCTTTGACAAGCTCTATCGTTCAGCCCTCGGGGTTCTGACGGGACAATCCTGCACCCGCCCAGGAAATATAACAAGTTCAGCTTTTTTCCCTGGGACCTAACTGGAGATGGGTTAGCTTATAATGCATCTCTGTTTACCCTTTATGTAAAATAAAAGCAGGGTTCGAGATATCACAATTCCTGTTCTCCATAGAGCAGGCCAAGCAGGGATGCATAAACTCTCCGTCAAGTAAATAACTCTGAGAGGAAAAAGCTTGGAGAGGGTGCAAGCTCCTTCTCCCTTGTGTGTCATCATCAGAAATACTTTCAATAAAGATTAAAAATGCATGTAAACCACACACACACACACACACACACACACACACACACACAAATACAATAATACCTGGAGAAACAAGATTAAAATAGTGAGCCTAGGGGGAAAAAAAAAAGAAATGGTAACATTTGAGATGGAGTGTCAGGCCTCTGAATGGAAGGCACCCTGACACCACAAGCTTCAACTCTGGTTTGTTTTCCAATCAGCTTTTATATTAATTGGGGTTTTGAAGATGGAGCCACCCTCATCTTAAGCTCCATCTGTATTTTGGTGACCACAACACTGGCACATAGGTGGTGTAAGGCAGCGCGTGTGCCGCTCAGGACATGAGGAAGGGTTGCTGTCCTGGCGGATTGAAGGAAACCTACAAGCATGCAAGAGGCCACCGAGCTTCCATGAGAATCAGCAAGAAGCTAGGCATGTGCAGCCAACTTGCAGTGGGCTTCACTCTAACTCACTATTTTTCTTTGACTTTTTACACAAGTTTGTCAGTCTTTTCTGATCACCTCCCCATACGTTCAGAAACTGGCTTATAATGTCAAATGATTAAGTTTAGAAATTTTAGAGCAATTAGAGAAGGACACTTACCAATTTCCAAAATTACCCAAGTTTTAAAAGAATGAAAAAATAAAAAAGCAAAACCAAAATTTTTAAAATTTATCCTTTTTTTTTTTTTAAAAAAAGAATACCCTATTATGAAAAGTTAATTTCTTCAATTAAGGTCTGAAAACAAGTCACCATATAGAAATAAAAACAAAATGTGACAGACATTCTGGGGAGAAGGAAAAAAAAATCTTCCTTCTAAAATATAGAAAAACCTCCCAACCCTTCTCCTGTTCTTGACATTGCTAGTAAACATTATTTATTTGCCTCATATAGATGTGGTTACATATCACTGTCATGCAAAAGAAATTCATTTCCTTTCCGAGTTCAATCTGCCATAAATATTCACTCTTGTTCCCATCTCCCACTCACCTGTCCTTGTGCATTAGTAACTAGTTGACCTGTGACCCCCTGAAGACTGGAGAGAGCATTGCCAAAGGCCTGTGAGCTTGCTATGGAGCCCATGGCTGCTGCTGCTGCAGCCGCTGCAGCCTGACTTGCTAGTGGATTATTAACCAGCTGCAAAGAGAGAAAAGATCAGGGTGAAACCACCGAGAGATGCACAGGTACAGCACACGAATACAATATTCACTGGAGAGAGAAAGTTCTCGCCCCAACTAGCTCATGCAAAGGGCCCGGAACCCACCAGAGGGGGCCTGGTGCACATTCCCTCAGAAGCTGTGGGGGTTAGGGGGTGGTTGGAAAGGAGGCTGGGAGAAAAATATTCTCCACCAAGACTAGGGTGCTTAATGGAGCCTGGGTTAGGACTAGGCCAGGAGAGAGTGAGGTGGGCCATTACGATCTTCTGAGGTGGAGAAATGATTTGGGAGAAGTCCCTGCATTTTGTCCTCTAGACTAAATTAAACTCCGAGGAAATGTCCACTTTAGTTGAGGGAACCAAACAGAATGTGGGATTAAAACAGGAGTAGGAGTGAAAGAGAGGAATATATGTTTTTTGGATATTTTCAGATACATTGATCTTTTTCATTTGGGAATTGCAGTTTCTTTTAGGGTTATTGGGCAAGGCAGATGGTTCACTCCACTTCCTTCTCTAAAGAAGAAGGAAATCAAAGTCAGCAGAAATGGAAACCTCCAACTTCTGTGCTTTCAGAGGATGAGTCTAGAGTCCCTTTTGGAGGGACTCACCCTGACTGACCATGAGATTCAAGGCCAATGAGAAAGGTCCTATGGTGAATGGTCAGGTTGACATCTGTTTACTATTTTAGCTAATATATACCGTTCCATTGGCCTCTTCCCTGGGAAAAGAGTGAAATAGAAAGAAGAATTTGATTGGGAAGCGGGGGCACTCAACGGGGAGGTTATGGCTGCCAAAATCAGTTTTTCATGGAGACCAATTCAATATTCTTTATCCTGCCAATTTTCCACACCACAGGTTTTCAGGCCTTCTGACCATGAGGCAGAAGTGTAGCTTGAACTAAAATCTGCATTTAGGTTAATGACTAGATATAAATTCAAGAAATATTAAAACTATTTTCACAGTATTGGTTTTGATACATGAATTTCATTTGTATTTATTCTAGGGTGCTATTTTTTCCCATATAGTTCCTCTCAAGTACAACAATTGTGTGTAGCAATGCATTTTCCATCACCAGTTCCCACATCCATGAAATTCCTGCATTTTAGCAGGAACCTGCCAAGACTAAGACTTGGGAGAAAAAGAATTAATGCCATACTTAATTCAACTCCTGAAAGCTCTTTGAAAGATGCCTTTTTTTTTCTTTCTTTCTCCATTCTTTGTCTCAGTCTCTTTTCTTTCTCTCTTTTCATTCTTCCCCTTTTCTTTTCCTCAAAAAATATTTCATTATTTAATAACTTTGAAAATTTGCCTAGAATTTATACTATTTCACAATGAAGGAAATACTAGTTGTCAAAGGAACATAAAAGAGAATAGGAATTAATAATTCTTTTTTCATAAATGTGATATCCTTATCTTATTGGTTTCTTTATTCATTTATAATCAATTTTCACATAACTAGTTCTACAGTAATTCCATTGACCTAGCACATTTTTTAAAAAATGAAATCCATTTTAAGCTCATTCCTTTATGTCTTTTGCCTTTATCTCTCTCCTAAAAGACAATAATGATTTTCTTTTTAAGGAGAAAAAAATTCTCATTCATCAGCCTAAAGAGAAACCCTGTCTTATGCCAGATTACCACCATGAGATGTAAAATTCAGGTTGCCTTGATCTTGGTTTTCTGAGTATATTTTTACAGCGTCTATGAGGCAAGTAATGGTAATATTAAGAGAAAACTCCTCTTGTTTTTGGCTTGACTACCTAAAGTGATAAAGTTCATAGTGTGTTCATTTTTCACTCGCAAAGTAAAAAGATCCCTTGAGGAATCTCATCCCCAAACTGCCAGACAGGTACTGCCCATTGGTATACTAGTCTCAGATTGTCTGCCAGCTGCTATGTTTACATTTCTTTTATGCAATACAAGTTGAAATCATAATGAAATTCCTGAGTTTCAGGGAGATCTCAGAATAATTTTCTTAATCCTCAAAGAAAGATTAAATTATGTGGAGTTGGTTTTAGTGTTGAATATACAATTTTGGGTGAAAAATTCAAGTCAGCATATTTGGAATTCTCTCTGAAGAAAATAGACACTGATTCCTATTTAATGAAGGGAAAATATTTTTAGAAATTGTAAGACATTTCTTAACATCTAGGTCAATCAAAAACTCATGTAGGAAATTATGGAATTGCTCTCCGGATACAACACAACAGTGCAAAGTGAGAATTTCCTCCATTTAGGACACTTATATGTTGTTCAGCTATAGTCCTATGTATTTGCTGTAAATACACGCATCACATAAAGGTTAAATTATTATTCTAAATGTAAAACCAAGTAGATACTTAATGGTGGGCTCTGAGACTTTGTGTTATGGGGCCAGGAATGGGTACCCTTCTTCTGCTTTGGAAGATTGCTTCAGCAACCACGAATGTACAGATTTTGTTCATTTTTAATGTTTATTTCCTTTATATGTGGGCCTAGATCGAAACCCAATTTGTTCTTTTTTTGCTGCCTTTCTTTCTTAATGGTGCAAATGCCAATGGATGACTCTTTTATCTCCTGTCTGGCATCCCTAGGACTTTGTGAAAAGTGAGTGGGCTCTCGGGAGATGCCTTGCTGGCCCCTAGAACTAGAGCTAGAACTAAAGGCGAGGGAGTGTGGTGCATGCAGACAGTGGCTACAAGTCAATCTGTAAGCTGACAGCATTTCAGGTGGACCATTGGGCTGTTGATGGATACAACTTTATATGTTTTGGCTTTTCTGTCTGCAACTGCCAAGGCAGGGATGTTATATGCATAAGACATGTGGCAAGGAGGGGGGAGGGGATGTACTCACAAGTGTTCTCTTCATCACCTCGGGTCATGTCACTCTGTATTGTCCCCAGTCATGTCATATTAGCAGTGTTCCTATCAATGCTTCCTCTTGATTGGAGACTCAGGGTAGATTTGGACAGCGGGGCACCCAGGCACAATAAATGCACATAATGAGCATGCTAACATTCTGGGATCGACTGGATATTTTGAAGTTGCTGCCAAGTTTATGCCTTCAGATCTTTCATTGCCAGTGTGCCTGACCAGCTAAGAATGGCCCAAATAAAGTCTGACTGTATTACGTACTTGTGTTTTCAACAGACCAACTTGAAAGACATGCTGAATTCTATGCATGCTATTTATAAATGTGGAAGATCTCAAAGCAAGGATGTGCAGAGGGCCAGAGTTCTCATGTTCCATCCAAACGGATTCTGGTCTGTGAATACATCAGCTATAATTCTGGGGTCCTCAAATAGTCTAAAAACCTACTAAGAGGAACACTAATTTCTTAAGATAACATCTCCCAAACTTTTAGAGAATAAAATAACAGAATAATTAAAAAAAAAGTTTTGTTCAAGTAAAGAACCTCACAGAGCCCTGTCTTCCATTCATGCAGTTGAAGGTATCTGCTCTGAAACCAGACTGCCTGGGCTGTGACTTTTAGTAAACCATGACTCCTTTTCTCATGGGTAAAGTGGGTGTAAAAAGAGTATCCATTTTACTATGTAGAAAAATGGAAAATGTTTATGATATAAGTGAATAAAACAATAAAACATGAAAATAATGCATTTAAAAATAGCAGTTATTTCAGGTACACTCTCACAGAGTTATGATGAGAATTAAGTGAGATTACACAAGCAAAAGTTTGAGAACAATACTTGGCACATATCACGTTCTTAATAAATGCTCATTATTATTCTCACAGTTCATATTATGTTTGAGGATGTTGAACTGATCAGTTTATCAGAATTAGAACTCAACTCAACAAATATCTTCCCACTTTTGAAATATTGTAAACCCAGGTATATTCTCTAAATTTGTATTTTAACTGTATTCTCTAATTTTGCTGTACTTATTTTTAAAAAGCTATCTTTTTATTGATTTCAGAGAGGAAGGGAGAGGGAGAGACAGAAACAACAGTGAGAGAGAATATTTGACCAGCTGCCTCCTGCATGCCCCCCACTGGGGATTGGGCCCCCAACCTGGGCATGTGCCCTTGACTAGAATCGAACTGGGGACCCTTAGATCTGCAGGCTGACGCTCAATCCACTGAGCCAAACTGGCTAGGGTACTGTACTTATTTTTTAAAGGGTAGCTTAAAAGAAAATATTAGCTAACTAACACAATTATTAGATGAAGTGAGTTTCATGATTAAAAAGACAAATAAGTTGTTTAAAAATATTTCAGACTGGCCCAGCTGGTGTGGCTCAGCGATTGAATGTCCATCCAGGAACCAAGAGGTTGCTGGTTCATATCTGGTCAGGGCACATGCCCAGATTGCAGGCTCAATCCCCAGTAGGGGGCGTGCAGGATGCAGCCAATTGATGATGTTCCTTTCTCATCAATATTTCTATCTCTCTATCCCTCTCCCTTCCTCTCTCTCTCTTAAAATTAATAAAACATATAAAAAATATTTCAGACTGGAGGACATCATAAAGAAGTATTTAAAACATGATTTCTCCTGCTTGTCTTGGGCTTCTCATGTTTGATTATTTACAGAGAACTTTATAGAGAAAACTAGAGTCCCGGTGCATGAAATTCCTGCACGGGGGTGTGTGTCTCTCAGCCCAGCCTGCACCCTCTCCAATCTGGGACCCCTCGAGGGATGTCTGACTGCCCATTTAGGCCCGATCCTACTAGGATCGGGCCTAAACAGGCAGTCGGACATCTCTCTCACAATCCAGGACTGCTGGCTCCCAACTGCTTGCCTGCCTGCCTTCCTGATTGCCCCTAACCACTTCTGCCTGCCAGCCTGTTCACCCCCTAACCACTCCCCTGCCATCCTGTTTGCCCCTAACTGCCCTCCCCTGCAGGTCTGGGTCACCCCTAACTGCTCTCCCCTGCAAGCTTGATCGCCCACAACTGCCCTCCCTTGCAGGCCTGGTCCCTCCCAATTGCCCTCCCCTGCTCGCCATCTTGTGGCAGCCATCTTGTGTCCACATGGGGGCAGCCATCTTGTGTGTTGGAGTGACAGTAAATTTGCATATTACTCTTTTATTAGATAGGATAGAGGCCTGGTGCACGGGTGGGGGCCGGCTGGTTTGCCCTGAAGGGTGTCCCAGATCAGGGTGGGGTTCCCTTGGGGTGTGGGGCGACCTGGGCAAGGAGCCTGTGGTGGTTTGCAGGCCAGCCACGCCCCCTGGCCACCTAAGTGGAGGCCCTGGTATCAGATTTATTTATCATCTATAATTGAAACTTTGTAGCCTTGAGCGGAGGCCAGGGCCAGCCAGAGTGGGCAGGAAGCTTGGCTTCCTCAATTGCCAGGGAAACTCAAGCCTCCTGCTCGCTCCATGGCTGCAGCCATCTTGGTTGGGTTAATTTGAATACTTGCTCCTGATTGGCTGGTGGGCATGGCTTGTGGGTGTAGTGGAGGTATGGTCAATTTGCATGTTTCTCTTTTATTAGTGTAGATGGTGTTTTAATTTTGAGACCAGGGTCAGTATGTGACAGACCAGCAAGGAAAACCTCCTTTCTAGTACATTATCTACACACTTAGTTTGTATTTGTTAGATTTCTACAAGGACACCCATTTTGGAGTTTAATTCCTGTCTTTTGTCAAAATATTGTGAATAAATCTATCCCACACTTGCTGATTTGATAGTGGAGCCATGCAGGAAGAAGATTTAAATTTTTTTTGGTAAGATTTGCAATTTCTACATCAACATATCAACATTGGTCACTGGGTATAAATCTATAGCACTTTGTGCACATCCTTGTTATGTTGGACACTAAATGTAAATGGTAGTGAGAAGAAAAACTTTGATAAAGTCTCTTGAAGGCACACTCTTAAATGATGTCTTATATGTATGACATCAAGTAAGTGTCACCATACATGATGGAGGGGGTATCTTGATCCAAGTCTTGCCCCATCTTCTCTTTCTCAGAAGTATGCACATTCAACCGCTTCATAAAGAATTCAAGTTTTTTGAATCTGGACATCAGAATAGCAATACTTTTCATGAAATTTTGCTGATGATGTTATTCTATTATTAGAAATATTATTTACAAAAATATGGCAGCAGGATGAGGAAGTATAGCTACGGTATTATATTCCCATGTTTATGCCTTTATTCCAAGAGGGCCTTATGAATGCAGAGGCTCAAAACCTTCCTTTGGAGCATAATGGACCCATGATCTATAGTTTTATCATTCTCTTCATGAGCTATGTGGATTTTATGGAGTATGGATTTTGGAGCAGCTCTCTTTGCTACTAACTTTTCAATTTAGAATCCTGAAAATGTGGTGCAATTTGTTTTTAAATGAAGATGTTCATAAATGCATTCATCTCACTCTACTCCTTATTTAAGGTACAAAGTGACTTGCAGTGGCTGCCTGGAAACAGGAAGACAAACGTGGCTTTTTGAGTTCATTCACTTACATTAGGTCTTGCTTTTCTTACACTGTATATGTGAAAACTGTGTCTCAGTTTCTTAGGATTCTTTTAACCAAATCAGTACTTCCACATCTTACTCTCACGTCTTCTCTTCAAAGGTCAGGAAATTCCAGCAGATACATACAGGAAGGGTGGTCATATTCATCTCAACAACCTCCTACTTGATGTGTGTTTTAGCCTACTAGGCTTTCCCCCGTGGTCTCATGATTATAGTGAAAAGGAAAATGGGGGGCGGAGGGAGGGGGTGTTTGCAACCTAGTTCAGTATCTGGTTAAAACTAATCTTACTTCCCCACTCTGACTGATTTGGGTGGAGCTGCAGAGCCTAACCCCAGGGCCCCGCCACAGCTGACTTGGGCAGAACTGCAGAGCATGCCCCAAGGGCCCTGCCAAGACTGACTTGGGCAGAGCTGCAGGACCCTCAGGGGCCACCACAGGAGGAGATATATAGGCCAGAGCCTCCGCAGGAGTGCAGTTCAGGCTTTGGATCCGGAATTCCCCTGGACTAGCATATCTGCGAAATAAAGGTTAAACTTTCCTCCCTCAGAGTGCTGGCTGATAGTTCTCCCGTGCATTCTGCCACAACAATCACATGTTATAAAAGTCATATGACAGTTAGGAATAATGTACTAAAATACCTTGATTCATCAATGTAAAATCACATTGAGTTCAGCAGAATTTTAGAATAATTTATATTTTAATTTTAATTTCGTGGTAAAACTTTAAGTGTACTAACTTTCTATTAATGCTTTAAGACCCAGCCATGTTGGTTAACAGAGGAATTTTAAAGTTACTACTAACTTTTCTAACACTTAGTAACTTTTCTAAAAGAAGGTTCCTACTATCTTTTCCAGAAAGGATGAGGAAGGGAGGAGTTCTGAAGGGAGTCTGGAGTGTGCATTAGGTCTTGCTCTATCTAACGCAAAGAAGCTGGGTGTTCCTTCTTCACTGATAGTCCCAGTAAATAGCTCCCGGGTTGAGGAGAGGGCTGGGAATGAAAGCCCAGGCAATGTTGCATTGTTGGCTCTTTGCTCTTCGGGGAAAGTGGAGTCCTTGGAAGGAGGGATGCAGGTGCTGCTCATTGAAACCCCTGCCCACAGTGCAAATGTCACTTCCTTTTACTCATTAATGTTTACTCCCATAAACATTTATTCAGTACCCACTATGTTTTGGGTGCTGTGTGAGGGGAGACTGTGAATGACAGATTGGCATGTTCCTTACCCTCATGGCACAATTAAATAGGGAAAGAGCTTTTGGTGGGAAGGAATGGGAAGTAGAAAAAGATGAGTGGGCAAGGGGGCAGGATCCAGACCTTTTTATGGATCCTCAACTTTGCCAGGATGTTTGCATTTGCTGTTTTTAAGTCTATAACTCTCCCATTCAGAGATCTCTTTTCTCAGGCTAACTCCTAAGAGACACCTTGACTACCCTAGCTAAATGGCATTCCCTTTCTTTTAGAGATTCATGCCAAAACACGTATAAGCACATGATATAATGTTTGTGTTTATTTCAAAATAATCCATGGTGGGGTGGGAAGAGTGAGTAGGGAGAGAGATGAGGGTCTTGGTTTGATCATTGTAGAAGCATAAAGGTGGATATTGACCTTCAAACAACATGGATTTGAACTCTGGGTGTCCATTTATATGCAGATATTGAAATAAATACAGTAAATATATTTTCTTTTATGATTTTCTTAATAGCATTTTTCTTTCCTCTAGCTTATTTTATTGTAAAGAATACAGTATATGATACATATATCCCAAAATATGTGTTAATCAACTGTGTATGTTATTGGTAAGGCTTCTGGTCAATAGTAGCCTATTAGTACAGTGGGCCCTCCGAATCAGTGGATTTTCAATGGTGGATCAAAAATACCATGTTTCAGCTGTAGTTGGTTGAATCCACAGATGTGAAATCCATGGACATGAAGGGCTGAATGCAGTTAAGCTTTTGAGGAGTCAAAAGTTACACATGAATTTTCTGACTGCATGGAAAGTTGATGCCCCAGCCTCCTGTTCAAAACTCAACTGTACTATTTTTTCTACTTTTATAGTTGCTTGCAATTTTCCATAATAAAAAGCTTTAAAAATTTATTTTTCACTCTCCATCGCATCTTCTTACTTGTTTCACAGCATTTTGAATCTAACAGTATATTACTCATTTGTTTACTCTTTTCATTCCTCTCTCTAGGATTTAAATGTTTGCTGACTGCTAAAGCTTCAGCTCCTTCAGCAGTACCAGGCACTCAGTAGGCCCTCAACCAATGTTTATTAAATAAATGTGTGAAGAAGTGAGTTGAAGATCTCTAGGCCTTACTGGGAACCTGGTGGGAGTTTGACCCTTCAATATTTATAGAAAAGAGTAAAAATTTTGGAGGCAAATTTGTCTACACTCTTCTTTTCTGACATCATCTTACTTTACAGCAAGCATGTCAAACTCAACGGCTAATATGGGCCAAATAAACAAGGTTTACTAGTAAGTTTATGTGGGCCGCAGAAAAACAAAAGCTTCAATTTTCATAAAAACATAAGTTTATTTCGATAGAGACACGCTGAATACAAAGGGCTGAAATAAATGAGTAATCGTTAACATAAAATAATAGAACATTTTAATAAAAAATAATTTTTCTTGGACATTAACTTACCAGATACTGAATAACTGCACAAATTAATAAGCATAATGCAAATAAAGCTGTTTTTTCTTGTTGTCCGAAAACGAAATATTTCCTGTTGCTCACACCAAACAAGTCAGTACAAGACTAATGATGTGGCAATTGCCTGCTAAAATATTCGCTGCTAGTATTAGTGGAGAGAAATGGTGTGCCTGTGCGTAAGGTGCGTAAGGGAAATGAATGCAATACAATTATAGTAATCAGTCATTAGCGAATGCTGTAGTTCATTATTAATAATTATATTAATAGAATATTGTAAAAATTAAGTTATGAAATATTTATTAAAATGTTTCTTACATACCATTATATTGGCTGGGCTGCAAAAATATTCGTTGTGGGCTGCATGTGGCCTACGGGCTGTGAGTTTGACATGCTTGCTTTGCAGTCTCCCACACCATGCTGACTAACTGGTAAAAGCCTGGAACATGGGTGACATGGTTCTGAGGTTCTTGAATAACCCCTGATGTGTCAATCATGTGAGTTGGCACCAGCCCTTATAGTTTTCCTTCAGCTGCCCAGATTCCCAGAAGGTGAAAGGGGGACTGGACAGCCTTTCTGACTGGTTGGGAATACTCCAGGATATCAAACTCAACAATGACATCATCTAAAGATGAAGACCCAGAGATACACTGGGCATCTTGGATCAAAAGTCCCCTGACATTCCTAGAATTTGCATGGCTGGAATTGAGTGGGGACATGGGTGGGAAGAGGGCTTAAGCTCTAGGTTTGGTGTTATTTTGGAGCTGAAGGATAAGGTGGCAGTGAATGAGGATTTTTACATCTATCCTTGGGCTGTGGTGGAAGAGGTAGAATTGGACTATGGAGCCTACATTTGTACCCAGCCTTGTGGACTAGAACAAAGCCCATGCAGACAACAGCATGGACAGTAGAAGGATGGGTTCAAGTGCTTCTGGGCACAAGCAACGCTGCTTTGAGGCCAGGTTATGGGGACGACACCAGTGAAGGAGGTGGCAGGCTCTCTCTTTGTGCAGCCTCACTGTGGTGGAACTTCACAGGATATCTGCCCACTTGGGCATTTAGATGGTTGGTGGCTCCTAGAACCAGTGGACACAGGGTCAAGAGTAAGACTCTAGTCAGATGAAACAAACCTTGGACATCATTGCATCTATGAACACATGTGGACACCTGCGGGAGTGTTCTAGAAGCACACTGAAGAAAGAGGTAGATTCTGCAGGTCAGATTGTGCAGGATTACCGATGAGATCAGCACTGAGGAAACAGGGACCGCTTGAAAGAGGAGAAGGAAATAAACAAGTCTGGTCGGCACACTATGATTTGGTAGCAAACTATAAGGAAGCTCTCTAAAGGGAAGCATTTCTCTTTTAGTTTTAAATTTACTGATAAAATAGTCAAGTCCAGAGTTGAGGGGAAAAAATAGCTTTTAACTTATCCCAATACATTTGATTTTGAAGTAGAGAGGTCAGCATTATGGAAACACACCAACTCTAAATCAGATTTCATCTAAGTTATATGTAGACAAATACTGAGTTACCATAAGCCTACACATCTCATTTCCTTTTCTGTCTAGTCCTCCATTTAATAACCTGAAAATCTATCTTTTTATTGAGTTTGGTGCTATTTTCTTACTTACATACAATAGTGCTATTCTTACCAATTGCCTATTGTCATGGCACATTAGTTAGGTGAATTTGTTGATATTTCTGTGTTTTTTATTCTATCATCCATTTTAAACAAGTGATTGGGAGCACTCCTGTGATGAAAGAAAAAAGGTTATACTTAAAAAAAAAAAAGAAATAAATTGCTGCCACAGTACAGTAGTTGGTATTATTTCAGTTTGGACCTATGGGAACACACAGCACACTCTTTTCCTGCCCATGCCTAACTTACTTCCCAACACTTGTTGAGACCCTGCAGGGAAAACAGGTGCTATCAAGGGCAGAAGAAAGAAGAAAGGATGCAAGACAGAGTATGGTCTGCCCTAGGTAGCGTCACCTCTGTTCATTAGCTATTTCCGGTAAATAGCCTGGCCCCCAGGCTAAAGCAGTGGTGGACAAGGCAAGAGCCTCTTGCCTTGAGGAGCTTCCAGTCTAATTGATCAACTGTTGTTTTCTGTCCTTGGAAGCCCTGCTGTAAGAATGTGGAGCAGGGAGTCCAGATGAGGCCTCAAGCAACCAAACCACTTAGGAACCAAATCTGAAGGGAATTTTAGGAGTTGACTGGGGAAGGGGAAGGGGAGAAAAAAGGCTTCCAAACCATTGGGAACAGTGTGGTCACAGATGTGGAGGTGAGAGACAGTGTTTTGTGGGTGTGGAGCCACTAGGCTGACACTTGGATATCTTGGGAAACAAAGTAAAAGAAGGGAAGTGGCAGATGATGAGGTAAGGAGTAAGCTGTGGGTATGACACTTTATAGGGCTTTCCCTTCATTCTAGGGCAGAGGAACATGATCAGATCTGGTTTAGAATGGTCACTTTGGAGACTGAGCTGGACTGGGGTGGGGGCAGATCAGACTGGAGGAGGAGAACTGGAGGCCCATGAAGCAAAGACAGAGGCACTAGGAGAAGGGTGTGGCTTGGGCTACCTTTGGACATGGAAGCACAGTCTAGCTCACCATTCATTGATTCAGCAAACACTGAGAATCAACTATATGCCACGAACAGAGATGTGGTTTCTTTCCCAAAGATCTTCCAGGATGTATAGACATAGATATGTAGACAGATAAACTATGAGCCAATGGGTCCCACGGTAGGGGTGGGCTCAGTGAGCTGTGGGAGCATTGGAGAACTGGCTAGCTCAATGCAGGAAGAAGAGGGGTGTCAGGGAAGCTTCACAAAATAATTGATAGCTCAATCCTGAGTAAATGATAGGTCTAGTAAGCAGGCATTTAGAGCTGAAAAAGACCAAGTTCTAAATTGTGGGAACACCTGAATGTCTGGTATGTTCTAAACGTCCAGAGCAAATTAGGCAGGAAAATTTTTTTTTTAAATATATTTTATTGATATTTTACAGAGAGGAAGGGAGAGGGATAGAGAGCTAGAAACATCGATGAGAGAGAAACATCGATCAGCTGCCTCCTGCACACCTCCCACTGAGGATGTGCCCGCAACCAAGGTACATGCCCTTGACCGGAATCGAACCCGGGACCTTCAGTCCGCAGGCCGACGCTCTATCCACTGAGCCAAACCGGTTTTGGCGGCAGGAAAATTTTGAGCTGGGTTCTGAAGGCACAGAAAGAAGAATGTATGTGTGTGTGTGAATGGCAAACGTGTTCATATGCAATAGAGTGTCTCCTGGGCAATTTCCCTGTAAGCTGTTGCTATGAAAACACATAAATATTCAGACCCTTTTGCAAGATTATGGAGATAACCTTAACAGCTTTTCAGCTTAGGTAACAACACTGATTGCTAGTCAGCAGGTCTTAAAATACTTATTTATTTTATTAAAGGGAATCTAAACTGCTGACCAAAAATTAACTACTGAATTTTGAGTAATCAAAACAAAGTCATCATCTTTTGTCTGTTACAAAAAAATTACAGACATGTATTATGGAGGGCCACCATTGTATCCATGGCTGCCCCTGCATGTGAAGACTGAGCTGTGAATTTTCAGAAATTATAATGTATATATAAATTAGTTATAAGTTTATGATAAGATTTCAGGTCTCTGAAAATCTATCCAGACAAGATGGAAGTCTCTTATTTACTTTGGGGTTATTTTACTCCCGAATATGTGTGTTTTTTTATAGATATTAGTTTTACCATTGAAACTTAAGAAACTTTTTATAAGTTCAATCATTCAATTGATCACTTATAAAGAACAAAAAATATGTGCTTTTGTCCTTCCATCCCACTAACCACATTGGTTATTAAAATGTGATTGTAACAAATGTTATGCATAATATCTTGGTTTTATCCACCCATGGGCAAGCTGTTATTAAATTTTATTGTTATGCATAATGGCTTGCTTGCCTCATGAAATTTATTCACTGAACAGCTGTTGTAGGAGAAAGCTAGTCAGAAGACACGCTATTCTTCCCACAAAACAATACTACATTTGGGTCATGCATTATTTTTTCCCAAGGACCAGCAGAAATCAACCCACTTATTGTTGGTGTGCAATTAAACTTTTTAATATCTACTTTCTTGAATTCACAATAAGGATCAGATTTTCCGTTTAGATTATAAGGAGAAGAAAATGGCATTTCTGGTCATGTCATCTTTAAGTGAGTGTCCATATTCAGCCATGGGGTAAAAACCTATGATGCTTCCTTCATTGTAAAGAGTACAGAGGTGCCCTGGCTGGTGTGGCTCAGTTTGTCAGGTGTCATCCAGTGAGCTATTCCTGGTCAGGGCACATACTAGGTTTCCAGCTCAATCCCCAGTAGTGGGCATGCAGGAGGCAGCCAATTGATACTTCTCTCTCTCTCTCTCTCCTTCCTCCCTCTAAAAAAATCAATAATAATAAAAAAAAGAGTACAGAAGTATTTTTGGCAGCTGCCACACCCATGTCAGATTAGCTGTGGCCTTGGTGCCCAGAAGAGAACTCTACCATTAGAAAAAACAAATGGTCCAAACTATTAGAGACAATATGACTGTAGAAAGAGGAAGATAAATACATAAAAGAGAAAGCAAAAAACATCAGAATGCTCAGAAAAAAATAAAGTTCTTCTGTGTTCACAAAATATATTGGTTATAGGTTGTTCTAAAAAAATTAAGCTAACGGTAAGGACCACTACCTGTAGGGGCTGTAAGCCCAGAGAATATAAAAAGTTGTTGTATAGATTGTTTTGGAACTTCCCATTAATAAAGCCAAACATAGGCTAAAAAAACATAAAGCTTAATCTCACCAAGAGCAAAAGCAAAGCTGTGTCAGAATTTTCCTCATTTAGAGAGAAGAGATATAAAGTCACTGACTGAAGAAATCAATCTACTAATCAGCAAAGAGGAACATCTGTTTAAAAATTTTGTTACAATACTGGTAACTATTGAGAAAGGACTGGTTGTGCATTTAGAGGCAGAATCTAGGTAACTAGTGATGGAGGAGGGAATGTGAAATCATTACAAGTCAGGGCACCTGGGTCCTCTCCTGAGTCAGCAGCTAACTGGGCATGCCATCTTGCCTTGCCTGAGCCTCCATTTCCTACTGTAAAATGAGAAAGTTGGACGCAATCAGGGGTTCTCCAAAATGATCCCGATGGGTAGAGAAAGGCAGATGGTTTTAGGGACCTGTGTTACTAAGTTAGTCTTTCCTAATGAATGCCTTGGATAAGCATGGGAGGGCCACCAATCTCTCATCCCTCATGCTACTCTGAGGTCTGGAGAAATCACGATTTCCTCCCTTCTATGACAGCTCCGTGGGGTTTGGGTTGAAGGCCAGCTCCAGGAATGCTCAGGTTCTCCAGATAGGCCAGAATACAGGGCTTCTATCACAGAGGTTCTCAACGTGGGAGGCCTGGGACTAGCAACTTCATCCTGACCTGGGAACTGTTAACAATGCATTTCTTGGCCTCTACCCCAGACCTGCTGATTCAGAACTTCTGGGGTGGGAGCAGCAATCTGGGTTTTAACTACTTATCAGGTGATGCTGGTGCACATTTAAGCCTGAGAACCCTGAAGATGATCTCTAAGGCTTCTTCTACCAGCAAAATTCTACCATGATGCTAAAATGACTGAATAACATTCAGAACAGTACTATAATTTTTCGAGTTCTATTCCTGCAAGAGTTACTAAATAAATATGTTATAAATGTTTTCTAAATCTGCATTAGCAAGTGGAGACTAAGGCTGGAAGTTAATGTTTAGGTAACAGCTTATAGCCAGTTTCTAACGATGGTGCTGTTCATTGACTTCCCGCTGGCTTCCAGCAGCCAATGGGCAGCAAGCAGCACAGTCCCCACCCACCCTGTGCTGAGACTGCGGCCATGAGCCTTTCCAACATCATCAGAGCTCTCACAGTGTTCTTTCATAGGGAATAGTGGTAGAATTTGAATTATATAACAGGTTTTTAATAAAAAACGAGTTACCTGATGTTAAAAATTAAATAACTGCAAGTCAATCAAGCAAAAGCTTTTGATGGTGATTACAAAAACTAAGAACAGGCCTATCCAAGTTTTGCCAAACATTGAATAAAACCACTGCAGAAGGGAGAAAAGAGGGCTGGTCATCAGGCAGAGATACAGCTGAAACTCAGGCAGAGATACCTGCTGGGGATTTGTGTCAGTATAACTTCAGCTGGAAACACCCAAATTATTGGGCTGGGGGGATATGTTCATGTGCCTGGATGGTAGAGAGTTTTACTCATGCTTTATTTGATTTTTTTCAGATCAGCATGTACACAATTTAGCTCCTGTTGGAATATCACTTTAAAAAAATAAGAGCACATTTTAAAATTATTTATGCTTTTATGCTTCTCTATTGCAGTACATGGAGGAAAAATAAAGCAAAATCGTCAAGTATAAAAAGGAAAGAAAATATATGTACTTTTTAGAGGTGACTATATAATCATTTTATAAAAAATATCACTTAAATAAAATAAAATATAGAAATAGAAAATTTAAAAAAAAACCCTATTAAATAAACAGATTTACTTTTCCAAGCTTTTGGTTCAAGAACTCGGGCAATTGACCAAGATAGTCACATGTATACTAGACTTAGCGGGGTGATAATTTTGTAAGGTATATAAATGTCTAATCACTATGTTATACACCTTAAACTAATATAATATTGTATGTCAACTGTAATTAAAAAATAAATTAAAAAAATAAAAGCCCCCCCAAAAGCCATCAAATAACAAAGGGAAATGTAATTTCTAAGACTTTATCAAAATACATTGGAAGTTCATGTCTTTAGAGCAATCTATTTTTAGCTTGTAGATATGTGCTAGCAAGCAATGGTATTTTGGCAGAACAGTTGAAAATTACAGCAATTCCCAAAGTGTGTTTAGTGCAACTCTGGTCCTGGGATTTGTTGTGGAATACAAGGTTTGGAAAACACCACGTGAAGCATTAACCTCTTGGTGATTTATTTTTTATTTTAAATATATATTTTAATTGATTTTAGAAAGGAAGAGAGAGGGAGAGACAGAAACATAAATGATGAGAGAGAATCATTAATCCCCAGTAGGGGCCTCATGCATGCCCCCTACTGGGGATTGAGCCAGCAACCCAGGCTTGTGCCCTGACCAGGATCAGGAATCAAACCGTGATCTGATTCATAGGTTGACACTCAACCACTGAGCTACACCAGCCAGGCTCTTGGTGATTTACAATGCATCTCAAATGTTAAAGCTTCTGAAAGTTGTCCACATGTAAAGAAACCTGTTTATCTTTTTTAACTCTGTATTTCCCAAGAATATTTGATCCTAATGTCCCCTTTGCATGCAACACTAACTTTTGTTCTGTTATGCACTCTGAGAAAAGTTGGATGATAATTGCTTTGTTATCTGAAGATTTAACTAATGGGCTAATGGCATAAGCTTGAAATCCACCTTGGCTATTCTCATCAACTATATCTAAAGGAAGGACTTTATATTCCAAACCTAGATGCTCCACAAACCATCTAGGTTTGAATAAAAGTCCCTCTGGTGCTTTTGTTAATGTTCATGCAAATTGGTTTGGTTAAGATTTACTGATTTAAAAATGAATCCTGAAGAGGAACCTTTGAGAATTCACAAATACATCTGTGTTACCATTAAGTGTGCACAAAGGTACTATTTCTCCTTTGCTATTAGGTGAAATGTCATCGTTAAAAGGGCATGGTGGTTTCTGATGGTATTTTCATGATTACCACCTGAGGTAGCACCTTTTACATCTAAAAAAAAAAAAAAAAAAAAAGAAGAGGTCGGAATGGAATAGCATTCAATGGAAAGCAGCACACCTGCTTGAGAAAAACCCTTAAGAAAGGAAAACTAAAAGATAGTTCACTATACTGGCATGTGGAGATTTGATATAGGTCTATGTGTGTCCATGTGTGTCTATTTTAAATCCTATAGGCTTTAAACTTGATCTGTGACTAATGTGCCTACTTTTAGCTTCAAAGTAATTCTCTATTATTTTCTATTGCATGTACCCTAATAAATAATTGCTAAACAGAGGGCAAACAAAAGGCCACTAAGGCTTTCATTTTGTTTCTAAAACCCTCAATGTTAACAAAACCAAGAAACACACATTTTCGTATATCTAAGATTTAAATTAAGACAATTTTTTTGTGTGTATTTAGAAGCAAATTTACATTTGTTCCTCTATTTTCCTTTGTTTCTGTTACTGAAACATTTTTTTTTAACCTTGGAAATATTGGTGGCTAAATTTATTTGCACCTATTGATCTGTTGCTTTAAAGGCAAGTTACTCAAAGATGTTGATTTGGCTATATCCAAAGTTCCAAACGAACAACCAAACCAAAAACTCAGTTTTTTTTAACACAAAATACAGTTATTGCTAGTTGTGATTAAATCCTACAATTAAAAGCCTGGATCCTAAAACAAATCAGTTTTGTTTTAGAACTTGTTAATGACAAGGTTGCATTGAAGCAAGCCAGTATAAAACGAAAGCATGTAAAATTATTGTTCTGGGAAATACATTTATTTAAAACATGATATAATCATATGCTACTGTCTTTTCCCTTAATTTTCACTATGTGTGTAGAAAAGTAATATAATACAGTGACTTGATATTTCTGAAAATGGATGACACTATTTTTGCTTGTTATAGCCATTGTTACTAACACTATCACCACTACATATATAGTCTTTGTGACAAACATCTTCTCTAGGAGGGAACAGAATCAATAAACTGATGGATACAGATGTCTATAAATTGCCTGAAGTAAAACAATAAAACTATGTTAAGTAAACCCAGGAAATGTAGTGAAAATTGCATTTCATTTCAGAAAAAATTGGAAATAATCCTATAATTTTCTAAACATTTTTAATGCATTTCTCTCTCATGAACTTTGTCACCTAGTATTCAAACAGTAGTCATGGAATACATTATGAAATAGGTTATTTCAAGTAGAGATGATTTCAAATATAAAATTGGGTTAATGTGCTATACCTTAATTTAACAGAACTGAAAAAAGATGAAGTTGACAGTAAAATAAGGGTTTCACCCAGGGAATTCAATTCATCATTAAGAGAGTCATTCCACAGCCCCCTTTACTTTGTTAAAAAATCATTTTTTATAAGCAAATAAGGATACCAACAGGACATTCAAATAATAGAGGTAAGGAGATTACTTTTATTGATTGGGGTCTGTGAGGACTCATATAGAAGTTCCCTCCTCTGTTCTTCGGGTGGTTAAATTTTCCATATGAGCACTGCACAAAACAGTGAAACACTGCATTGTAAGAACAGATATGTGGTCAGATATGAAGGTTGAAAAGCATCTATTCAGGTCCTTTCTTGAAGGGTTATAACCCAAGGTATTTTAACTTTCAAGAAATAACTTCTGGTGTCCCTTGTCTAGACAAAGTTAGGACCTTCCACCATATGGAGATTCATAATGATATCACGTTATGAATCCCCAACAGACTAACCTTATGCCAGCATTTAATTGCAATCCCTTTTTCTTTAAAGGGGAAAATGTATTTGCTAGAGACATAACGGAATTATAGAAAGCATACTATCAGTTCTGTTTGTGGCATATCTTCGAAGATGGAAATATAGACCAAAAAATAACGATGATAAACACCTTCTCATGGAGACAAGGACTGTGGAGAGATAGGCAGGACTTCCCACTGGGTGACCCTGGCTCTGGGAGATGAGTGTTAGTTCCAGTGACTTCCTGTTCCCACAGCAGGTTGTGCTCCATGTGGGCTCAATCTGCCACAAGGCCTCTCGGTACAACTGGTTCCAGGCAGCTCATGCTCCCTGCTGGTACACAACTTCTCTGAACAGTTGATGCTTAGACTGTTCCTGCCCCACATTCAAGGCTGATGCCAGGAGCCCAATAAAGGGGAGGGGCAGGAGGAACGCAACATTAACTATTAAAGTCATCTCCCTACTGCCTGTGGGCTATGTATTCCAAGCCCTCCTTGTGCTGAAAACAGACAGGGAGTCAACCATCTATCTGTTTTATGCACAGGATAAGTGTGCTCATCACTGTAGCCCATCACCCTGACCCAACTTATTCTTGCTCTTTTGCATTACTTTCAGAAAGTTAAAGAAGGGATTGTAAATAAAACAAGGAGGAACTCTGACCTAACCACAGCCATTATGAAGATAAAGCAACCTTTCCTCTTGTAGCCTTGTCCCTGTGCTATTGGCAGAGTGACTGTCCTAAAACATTTGCTGATCTCACGCTCCCACTTAAAATCTCTGCGTATTCTCCCTTGAACACAAGGCAACATCTCACCTCTTTGCAGTGACACAAAAGAGCATTCACAGTCTGGCCCAAATTTACAATTCCAGCCTCATCTTCACTCTGCCTCAGGTATCAGAGTAGGATTAGAAGCTCTGGAGTCCTATCGCCTGGGTTCTAAACAAGGTTTCCATCTAACCCACCCGTCACCTTGACTGCATTACAGGTGGGTTCCACGGACAGCCGACTTGGACAATTTGGCTGGCAGGACCCGTGAAGGAGGTGGTGGAAACAAGAGAGAGCTGAGGAGAGGCTAACAGTGATAGGTTGCCATGTTAAAAACCTTATAAAGAATCACAGTTCTGTGCAGAGGGGGGACAGCGAGTACAAAGGCCCGGAGGTAGAAACAAGCAATGATGTTTATAAGCCCCAGGCTTGAAAAACATTTGTAATTATGTCAATGTTGGTTATTTTAATTTGTACCCAGTACACATGGCAGATATTTTTAAACCTTGGTAAATAATCACAAATCAGCTGTAGATTCCAACGGACTCTTCCGTTTCAACTCGTACATTTGTATAGACTTCAGCACAATCACCAATATCAGTACACTTTGAGTTGCAGTGTATTTCCTTAAAACTTTAAAAAACTTTATAAAGTTTGAGCATGGCAATCTGTCACTGTGATTGCAAAAAGGAAACAGACCAACCATGGTGTCTGGTTCAAGCCTTGGAGCATTTGATCCAAACCATTTGCAAGCATTTCTAATGATGGAGTATCTATTATTTTATGAGCCACAACCAATAAAATTCCTTTCTCTATATGTTAGTGGAACAAACCAGAACCACTGGGGTCAGTTTGAATTTATCTCCCACTCCCTGACCTCTAACTGGGCAGTGCTTTAGATTATTGAATGAGCCTTTGGATCAAAGATCTTTACACTCCTTATGTTTGAATTTCTTGTTATTTACCATCCATTTTAAGACAGCTATCTGCGGGGGCGGGGGGGGGACTTTCATCATATTAAAATGAAGCATTTGGGGAGAGGATAGAATTAAGTTATGCTGCCCTTGCAGAAAAGGGTAAGTGAAAACAGCAAAAGTTGAAGATGCATTTCCAGGTGGTCTCATACAACAGGAATAATGAGAGGTCGGCAACGGACAAATGAAGAACTGAAGCTCAGAGAAGTTGTCCAGGTTCTTACAGGCGCAGAAAGCCCTGACTACAGATGCTTCTTGATTTACAATGGCATTACATCATCAATTGAAAATATTGTAAGTCAGAGCACCACTTTGTTCTCCCAGCCTCCCCATGGAGTGTGGCTCTGTCCTGAGCCCCAGCCTGTCCCGCAGGGCCTGCGTGGTGTCTGTATAGTGACTTCCTGGGTGTGGGGCTGTCTCCTCTTCTGGGATCTGCCGCTGAGGTCTGTCCCTGCACCTTGGTTCCTCTGGATCAGGGGTCCTCAAACTTTTTAAACAGGGGGCCAGTTCACTGTCCCTCAGACCGTTGGAGGGCCGGACTATAGTTTAAAAAAAAAACTATGAACAAATTCCTATGTGCACTGTGGGCCCGGGACGAGTCGGCTGCTAAGCAGGACAGGCAGCGGCACTCGGCGGGCCGGATAAATGTCCTCGGCGGGCTGCATGTGGCCCGTGGGCCGTAGTTTGAGGACGCTTGCTCTGGATCCTTCCACCCTGAGGCTCAGAGCTGGTGTTGCCCTCATGGCTACAGCACCACTTGTACCCTTTGCCTCCACCCGACACAGGCCCAGAGGACTGTGCTTTCTGGGTTGTGTGTTTTGGTATCTTCCTGTCCTGAAAGGCGGTGACATTTTTCTCAGCAGTCTTTGGCCTTGCTCTAAGAGCACCTCTCCCTCTTCTTACCTGCTGCTTATAATCTGGTGTGACTTTTGCAACCAGGTACAAATCTAATGGGATCTGGATGAGAGATTAAGTGTCTTTTCTGTCTCTAAATAATGTGAATGAATATTTTGATAAACATTTTACAATTTCATCATTACTTGATGCTATTTTTTTATTATTTTTAAAATCTTTATTGTTCAGATTACAGTTGTTCCTCTTTTTTCCCCACCATAGCTCCCCTCCATCCGATTCCCACCCCACCCCATGCCCTTACCCCACCCCACTGTCCTCATCCATAGGTGTATGATTTTTGTCCAGTCTCTTCCCACACCCCCCACACCCTTTCCCTCCAAGGATTGTCAGTCAACTCCCTTTCTATGCCCCTGATTCTATTATATTCACCGGATTATTCTGTTCATCAGATTTTTTATTCACTTGAGATTTTTAGATTCACTTGTTGATAGATACGTATTTGTTGTTCATAATTTTTATCTTTACCTTTTTCTTCTTCCTCTTCTTCAAGAATACCTTTCAGCATTTCATATAATACTGGTTTGGCAATGATGAACTCCTTTAGCTTTTTCTTATCTGTGAAGCTCTTTATCTGACCTTCCATTCTGAATGATAGCTTTGCTGGGTAATCTTGGTTGCAGGTTCTTGCTATTCATCACTTTGAATATTTCTTGCCACTCCCGTCTGGCCTGCATAGTTTCTGTTGAGAAATCAGCTGACAGTCGTATGGGTGCTCCCTTGTAGGTAACTAACTGTTTTTCTCTTGCTGCTTTTAATATTCTCTCTTTGTCTTTTGCTCTTGGCATTTTAATTATGTTGTGTCTTGGTGTGGTCCTCTTTGGATTCCTTTTGTTTGGGGTTCTGTGGGCTTCCTGGACTTGTAAGTCTATTTCTTTCACCAGGTGGGGGAAGTTTTCTGTCATTATTTCTTCAAATAGGTTTTCAAAATCTTGCTCTCTCTCTTCTTTTGGCACCTCCATAATTCTGATGTTGGTACGCTTGAAGTTGTCCCAGAGGCTCCTTACACTATCTTTGTATTTTTGGATTCTTTTTTCTTTTCCAGTTGGGTGTTTTTTGCTTCTTTGTATTTCAAATCTTTGACTTGATTCTTGCGATCCTCTAGTCTGCTGTAGGATCTCTGTATATTATTTTTATTTCAGTCAGTGTATGCTTAATTTCTAGTTGGACCTTTTTCATATCCTCAAGGGTCTCACTAAATTTATCAGCCTTTTCTAGAAAATTCTTGAAAAACCTTATAACCATGGTTTTGAACTCTATATCCAGTCATTTGCTTTCCTCCATTTCTTTCATTTGTGACCTGTTCCTTTGTCTCCACATTTTGGCTGCTTCCCTGAGTTGATAGAGTGGCTTTGTGTGCTAGGTGTCCTATAGGGCCCAGTGGCTCAGCCTCCCCAGTTACCTGAGGTGGACACTCTTGGTGCACCCCTTTGTGGGCTGTGTGCACAGTCTTGTTGTAGTTAAGCTTTGATTGTTGTTGGTATCACTGGGAGGAATTGACCTCCAGGCCAATTGGCTGTGAGAATCAGCTGTGTCTATTATGGGAGAACTTCTGTGCTGGAGACACCCTTATGAGGCAAGACTTGCTTCAGTGGGGCTTTGGTGCTCACTGAGTCTGCCCCCTGAGTGTGTCCCTTATGGATCTGAAGAGTTGTAATCTGGATGGTCCCACTCTGACCTCTGGATACACTGGCTCTTGGATCTCCAAGGAGGTGCTAATTTAGCCTCTGCCTGAGGCCACCCAGCAGGAGCTACAGAGAGATCTGCAGATTCCTCTTCTTTGTTTGGGTTTTGGAGCAATGCAAGCTGTAAAGCAATGCAAGCTGCTGTGGGGCCTTAGGCCTTCTTTTGGATGTTCTGGGTCTCTCTGACTCACCTGCAGTTTGTTAGCTAAGTTTAGATTTCAAAGGACCAAGCCATTCATATGCAAAAGCCTCTGCGCACAGCTTGGGTGGGGCAGAGTCTCAGGGCGGAGCAAACAGCAATGGCTTCCCGTCAGCCCTGCCCTGAGAGGCCCCTGGGTCTCAGTGTCCCTTGGTAATCGCTGCAAGCACCTCTGAGAGAAAGCCGCCCTTGAGTTCCGCCCACTGCCAGACAGTCCAGTTTCTCCCTGAATGAGTCTGGGTACCCAGAGTCTTGCCCGGAACTGGAGTTCAGAGCAGTCGGGAGCTTGTGTCTCCCTCTGGCTTGAAAAAGACAGCCGCATACTCAGTTACTTCCGTAGCTCCTCTGAGTCTCAGTGTGCTTTTCTCTTCCCTTTTAGTTGTAGAATTTCCACTCAGCCAGCCTTCCTGTGGTTCTGGATGATGTCCATTTTGTCTTTTAGTTGTAGTTTTGAAATTGTTGTGCGAGGCGGCAAGTTCAGGTGTTTACCTATGCCGCCATCTTGGTTTCTCTGTTGTTGCTATTATTATTATTACTAGAGGCCCAAGGCACAAAACTTGTGCAAGGGGCTCGGCCCCCACCACCGCAGAGGCAGGGGGTGGGAGGACCCTGTGCCTCAGCCCCCGCCACCATGGCTTCATCTGGAAGGACGTCCGATCTAATTAGCATATTATGCTTTTATTATTATAGATTGTTATTATTATTACTATTAGTTGCTTGTCTTTTGGTTTTCAGCTGCTTCAAAGAGGTAAGTTGCTGACCAGATGAGTTTTTGATAGGGGAGTTGTTATCCCGGTTGTGAGGGAAAAATTTTGTTTCTTTTACATTTCATCTGAAATTAAGTAGCTCAGGAGAATTCTTAAAGATATAAACACTTTCTAAAAGAGTTTGTATAACTTTACTAAAGACATAAACTGGGTTAATAAACAGAAATCAGGAATCTAATCAACTGATTATGAGACTCCATTTCATAATTAGGTCATTTTTCTGTTTAAATTAGAACAGGGGCATGGTCCCTTGCAATCATGCAAATACCCTGAGGAAGAAAAACATCTATGCATACAAATCAGTCTTTTGCAACCCATAACAAAAGGCTTTCTTGGGGTTCTCTTGAAAATAGCTTTGGATGGGCTGGTGAGTAGTGACTCAAGCTGAAACCTCAGTGTCTAGGGAGGAGAAAGAGAGAGCCCACCAAGTTTATACAAGTGGGAAAAGAGAGACTGGACAGACTTCTCATGACATCTTTCCTACATCACATACGTGCCGGGGGCTCTTCCCCGGGTAGATATCCTTCATCTGGGAGTGAGGTAATGGAAGGGCAGATGACTCTCCCCCTAAATGTTATGTGGCAACTTCCACAGGGGACCACTGGAGAAACCAGTGGTCTGAGTATGAGGAGAATCTCTGATGGACACGGTACCATGAAGCAGGACGTGGGGATCTGTTTTGAAATCTGTCTCACATTACTAAATATTACAATGAAAGGAGCACAAAAAGGGAAGACCTCTGAGAGAAAAAGGGTAAGAGGCAGTAACTTCTGAAACTTTTCATAGTTTTGCCTCTGTACAGATGGTTATCACAGAAAGAGATAAATGTTGATATGAGAGTAAAAAATAGTTATACAAATGAGGATTCAATTTATGGTTATTATTATTTTTTTGCTCTCATCTAGCACTCTTACACTTACAATATTCTCCTTTATGATACTTTAGACATCTCTTACAAGTTGCAACACAAGCAGTGCTAAGCTGAGAATAAAGGTGTGAAGCATAGCACCCCCTCTCCAGTAGACTAGTAGCGTGGTATATAGTAACAAGACTGGAGATACAAACAGATTCCTGCAAAATAAGACTTTGTGCATGTGATAATATTTACCATGTAACATAGAATATATGTCAGATGCTTAACATCTCACAGAACCCCATAGGACTGTGATACATAGATCTTACTATGCTTCAAGTTCAGTAACTTGACCAAGGGGCATGGACACAGCTGTAATGAGAACCTGGGTCTCACTCACTGCAGGGATTATGCTGCCTTCTTAGAGCATAACAAATAAAAGACAGTTTTGCAGGCCAGCTTACACAGCCCAAATTAAATGAAGCCATGAAAATATCCAGTGAGAGTATCTACATTCCTCATGTGAATAATATGGCAATTTTTTTCTGAGTTATCTATATTTCTTCAATTGGGTTGGGATGAATAGATCATTTCTAAATAAAACAGGAGAGCATAAAAAAATGAAATGAATGGGCTCAATCCCAGTTGAAGCAAGAAGAGTAAAATACTTTTCCCTGCTTGAAAGAAAACGATTCATCTATTTGAGGTTCTATAAATGCCCTCTTTCAGAAAGTCATACCGCTCTGTCTAGAAGGGCATTTTACCTCTAAATGACGAGAGCTTTCATTTTGAGGAAGAACATCCTCTCACGCACTGACCCAAGTGAAGGGCGGCTCTGAAAACCAGCGGATGTGGGAGTGGGGGGATGGGGCGGGGGAGGCAGGGTGGTAGAACTGAGAGAAGAAACTGGCTCTGGATTTCATTTTGTTTGAAGAAAATTAAAGAAAGAAAAAGAACAATAGTAATCATGTGGGAAATAGCAGAGCTTGTAAGCTATCTGGCTCCACTGTAGGATTATGGGAACTGGGTAGAATTTTACCTGAAAACATTTAATAATGGGTCATGCACAAAAGAAAAGTAAACCATTTATATGTGTTCCTAGACATCTAATTTAGGAGTGTTGGAACTTAAGGAAAAGAGCTGAAATGATACTGAAAGAAAGTAGGTGAGAGGTGAAGAGGAATGATTGGGGAAAAGGGGAAAGTGGCTACCTAAGTGGCTACATGGACTTTCAAAAATGCAATAGTGACTATCGAGCTCAGAGTGTAAAAGCAGGGAAGTGACTGCTGGAGGAAGAGCAGGGTATCAAAGGCCATGTTCTCTCCAGGAGAGGTTCTAGGAGCTGTGACTTCCATTTGAAAATCTATGGTTCTAGCTCTCACTTTGGCCTACCTCTAGACAAATCGCCTGGGCGTGTTGTATATTTTCATGTAGTGATACACTGCACCTAAAACTCAGCTTGTTCATAAGGAGCTCAAGTTCCTCCTCCCAGAGCCTCTCCTCCTCGATTCCTGGGTTATTCTTCCCTGCTTCCTCTCTCCTCACCAAGATTCAATCAGTGACTACATCTTGTCATTTTGACTTTGAAAGTCCGTCCACTTCTCCTTTCCACTGCTGTTGGCTTAGTTAAGGACCCCATATTTTCTCATTTGGATGATTGCAAGATCCTCCTCCTGAATCTGCCCTTAACATGCTCCATGTTTTAATTTCTCCCACAGGAGAAAATCTCGAATAACTACATAACTCAGTCACAATATGAACATTAGACATTTCTGTGCTCACATTAATTGCCAAGAATGACTTCAGTCTTTCAAATTATCAAAAATCCTATCTAATAAAGAGGGAATATGCTAATTGACCATCACTCTGTCACAAAGATGGCTGCACTCACAGCTGAGGCCAAGTTCCCTTAAGGAGCCTTAACGAGCAATCAGCAGGGACCTGAGGCTATGCCTTCCCCAGCCCCTGTGGGGCTTGACAGGGGACCTCAGGCCGTGCCCCCCCATCCTGGCACCAGGCTAGGGGACCTCAGGCCGCACCCCCCACCAGGTGGGGCTTGACAGGGGACTTCAGGCCACACCCCCCACCCCAGCACCGGGCCAGGGGACCTGAGGCTGTGCCTCCCTGCCTGGCGGGGCTTGACAGGGGCTCTCAGGCCATGTCCCCCACCTGGCGGGGCTTGATGGTGGAACTCAAGGCACACCCCCACCCCGGTCTGGGCTGGGGGACCTCAGGCCACGCCCCCCCCGTCCTGGTGCCGGGCCAGGGGACCTGAGGCTAGCCCCCTGCCTGGCAGGGCTTGATAAGGGTGGGACTGGCTGGGTCTGGATCTAGCCCAGTAGTGGGGGCGGGGGGCGGCCGGGTCTGGGTCTCACACGATTTTGAGGCACATGTGGGTGGGTGGGGACTTGACTCTGGGTCCCCCTTTTAATGTGCACGAATTTTGTGCACCAGGCCACTAGTAATCTAATAAGCATCTCACATTGGTCTTCTGAAAATTTGGAGAGTTCTTGCCACTTTTTGAATGAGTCAGGCTGCAAGGATGATACCCATGTTTCCTTGGGGAAATGTCACAATGTTGGAGAAAGAAGGGGTTTTACATATGAACTATGGATGGGCTCGTTTTTCAGAAATAGAAACTGAGGCTCAGTGATGGCAACAGATGTACAGGGCAGGGTGAGAGGCAGAGGCAGGGCCTGCTTGAACACTCTCTTCTGATTCTTTGGGCTCATGCTCTTCCATGCCACACCATACCATGTCATGCCACTTCACACTCTGTCATACCACACTATGGCACATTATGTCACCAACATAAATAGATCACTGCTCGAGTTCCAGGAAGGCTGGCTGGTACAGAGGATGGGTTGGGTGGCATCTCAGGGAAGCAAGGAATCTGGGAAGAACGTCAAGAGCTATTATATCCTACTTGTAACCAGGATGGTGGCAGTGGGGGCAGAGAGAAAGGAATGAATTTAAAAAAGAAAACATGACTACTCACTCCTCCAATGCTTCATAGTTTGTTTGTTTTATAGCACTCAGTGTTAGCCTCACTATTCTGTCTTTGTAAGGTTCAAGCAGTACTGTAGTTGAGAAAAAAAGAAAGTTTCTGTCCTAAGGTGGGACTCCAACAGCACATTTCCATAGCTCATAGCACTGAACAGGTCACTAGTGGAGTCTTGTATGATACCATAAGGCAAATTAATTACCAACTTGCAACATGCTCTAAAAGGGCACAATTGAGTTAACAATACAAGGCACAATTTATAGAGGGCAAATGGCAGAAACTGTGCTAAGTGGTGTTGGTTTTTTGTTTATTTTGTTTTTGTTTTTGCCTTCAAATGAAAATACCTTGACTGGTGCAGCCACAGTGGAAAACAGTATGGAGTTTCCTCAAGAAATTAAAAATGGAACTCCCATTTTACTCAGTCATCTCACTTTTAGGACTATATCCTAAGAAACCTGAAACACTCATCAGAAATTTTATTGTTTGTGAATTCTTTGCTTCTTGTGATTTTGTTGAGAAATAGTTTTCTTTTTTTCCTCCTGTGAAAAGTAGAGATATATATGATCCTCAGCATTTAAAAAAATGTTTCCAATATTTCATATTGTAGAGATTTAGGAGGTGCAAGAAAGATGGTTTCATAGCATCTAAGGCAGTAGAATCTGTCAGTTTCTGAGATTTTATAAAATGTTTCCTTCTATATCTGCATCATTGTATTATAATAAAAAGATAAACACTAAAAAAAAAAAAAGAAAATGCCTTAAGAGGTAGTACTATCATGGACCCATTTTACAGATGAGGAAACGGAGGTTCAGAGAGTTTAAGAAGCTTGCCCAAAGTCACACAGCTAGTGAGTGGCAGAGTAGGATTTAAATTCAGTACAATCATGATGCTCTACTACCTACTGAAAGGGACAGGGATAGACTTTGAGGTGGGGGGAGAGAAGCTACAAAATAATCCGTTTCCCCATCACTATATTACCCTCTCAGCTGAAGTGTCTCAGGAATGAAAGCTGCCCTGAATCCTTAGACAAAGGACAGTTCGGGTAATGTCTCTTGGGATTAAGTTTCTCCTTTAGGGCTGTTTCTTCTGGGGGGTGGGGGGAGCTGTGTTACATTTTTTTTCTTTTTCATTCCCTTCCAGGGAGTTTTTATATTTGCACAGTTAAATTGGAACCTTGAATATTTGAAAGAATCAAGGAGGAAGCAGGCCTTGGCCAGAGAGCTCATCAACCCTCCATCCAGACAAAGGAAAGGGGGCAGGGTAGAAGTCTCTAGAAAAAGCACCATTAGGCTGGCTGATGGGTGGGGGGGTGGAGGGATCTCACCGGATGGCCCTGAAGGCTGGGGGATGCCAGGGGCACCAAAGGCTCAGGGCACAGCCTGCACGGAGGTTGAATTTCCCCACCCTGAGCTCATCACCTGAATGAGAGCTGGAGAGTAAATGAAAATAGTCATCCCCAGGAGAAAAATACTTATTCATTTAATGGCTGAAACAAAATGCCATCTCTGTTGTGATAACCAAAGTTTTAAAGTGCATTACTGTCGGTTCTCAGTACACTTGTGGTCTGGCTCCTGGGTCATATGGTGCAACAGTCCATGTAATCCCCTGAACGGAAAGAAATTAGGCTCCAAGTGCCAAATGGACGCCCACAACATGATATCTGGTAAAACAAGCATATTCTTTCTCCCGCCCACCCCCTCTTCCCAAACCTCCCCAAATGTTAGAGAAATAGAGAGAAATCCAGTCATTTCTCATTACTGTGAAGGTCAGCCTGGCTGGGAAAATTGTTTCTGCTTTACAATTCCCCAAACTGTAGAAAGCAGTTAGACTTCTGGACAAAAACTAATGTTGCATTCAAAGGGAAAAGAGGCTGAGGCGGCATTGCTGCAGTAATAAGAGAATTTTTTACTCTTTCCACTTCCCTGTGAACCTAATCAACTGTGACATGAGAAAATATACTGGGCTCACCCAGCCAGAATCGGACTGCCACCTGAAAATGTCCTTAATATTCCACTGTTTGGGACTTTACAATGATCCTTCCGACATCAATTTTGTGCATGTACATCAAAATGCCATTAGAAATGCCCACACACTCCCCTGTTCACAGGCCTGCCCTGGGCCTCCAATCGGAGTCTCCCAGCAAAGATTCCCCGGGATTGACGAATGGTTCCTTTCTGTTACTCATGTGAAAACATTTGCTTATATGGAAAGTTGTATCTTACCTCTGGTTCTCTAGGCTGATCTCTCTCTATAAAATAACTCTTGAAAATCATGGGGTTACTAAGAATATGAGGGGATTTAAGAATCTACCCTAAACCTTTGATTAATATTCACTGATTAATATTCACTGAGTTATTGAGTTCCAAGGCTTTTCTTCAGACCCAGAGAGTGGTCAGCATCCCACCGTAGTTTGGAGCTCAAAATAAAAAAAGTGAACCCACGCATGTTTGCACAGGGGCTGCCGCACAATCCTAGCAGCTGTCAGACACTGGGCTGCATGGGCCAGTGTAGGTGGACAGGCACACAATTGCTCTTCACTCTATTCTCCTCCATGTCACACGTGCATGCGTGTTTCCTGGGCTCATACACAGACACATATACATGCATAAATACTCTGCTGCTGTTTTGACAAGTGCTTGGCATATAAAATGAAATTCGTGATGACATTTTATTATTTTGTCAGTTATGTGGAGTTGAACAAATCTGATGTGACTCTTCACAATGGCATTATCATCTGTTCCCTTTGCCCTAATATTTACAGGAAGTATTACAAATGTTTGACATATAAATTCAGCATTTGACTGACTTTAATAACCATGTGATCAATAAGAAGTGATATTTTTATAGTCCAAGTTCAATATTTAAAGGGTCATGGATAGCAAATCTTCATCAAGGCAATAAGGCTAGATATTTTTATTTTTCAGAATCCATTATTTCATTTCTTTTTTAAAAATCTTCTATTTGAAATGAATAGAATTAAGAGTTAAGATCTAAAAACATTGGCCACATTACAAAGGTGTGGGCATTATAGGGGCACAGCTATATAGATACATAAGCTTTAACGGTGGTTTGATGAGGGGATATGCAGAAAAAATTCAACATGATGAGCAGAGATAGAAACTGGATAGAAAAATCAATGAATGTAAGTCTGGGAGCTTATTCTTTATTCAATAAGGACACCATTTCCTAGCCTCTTTGTAAAATTATTGCGTCTCTAGTAAACTCACAGTTAGCTAAGACTAGGTAGGTAAGTCTGTCTTTCTGAATAATTTCTGAAAGTAAGTACCAACATTCTTCCACACCCCTTTCTCCCCAGCCCATACTCCTCTGAGTTTATAGGGTCTTCAGAGTAAATGAAACAGGAATAATCCTGATGGCTGGGCTACAACATAAGACCAGGACTTTTGGTGCTTGGAATATAAGAGTACGTCCCACATTTGAGTTGCTAGTAGGGCTAGTGCTTTTATTTGCGTTTTAAAAGGGAGCAAACGAGCGTAGAAGAGCCAAACAAAGTGCCTAAGACCATGCAGCTACTAGGCGAGAGTCAGGACTCTAACGCATGCAGCTAGGCGTTAGCTTCCTTTCCTAACTGTACACTGTACTTATTGTTAAGGGCATAACTATTATTATTATCATTAACATATCATTCTGCAGCAATAGTTGGCAAACTACCCTTCACAGGCCAAATCTGCCTCACAGCTTGTTTTTTTATGGTTCATGAGCTAACATGTGCAATGTATTTGATGAGGAGGACCACTGATTCTGAATCCCGGTTAAGTAAAACGTTATTCCCCTGTGATAGCTAGTGCTATGTGTCAGCTTGTCCAGATTATTTGCTCACACATTATTCTGGATGTTTCTATGTTTTTAGGTGAGAATTTACATTTAAATGGGTGGACTTGGAGCGAGTAAGACTGCTCTCATTCAATCAAGTAATAGAACAAAAGGCTGACCCTCCCCTAAGGAAGAGGGAATTCTCTTGCCTATAGGCTTTGAACTCTAACTGGGGAATTGGCTCTGCAGATTTTGGACTTGTTGTCTTCCATAATCACATGAGCCTATTCCTTAAAAGAAGTATCTTTTTATATATATTTAATATTTATTATATGTATCTTTATATGTAGTAAATGTATTTATTATAAATCTACATATATAATATATAAAATACCCCCAAAAGAATTTAATTCTTCTCATTAGTTACCTGTATTACAAAAAGTTTTACTCAGTTTCTATTACTATATTTTTAATTTCATCAATAAAAAATGTATGGACATTTACGTTCTTTTGTTATATAAATACAAAAAGAATGTCTTCAATTTTGCCTCTCAACACTCAATGTCTAAAATATTTACTATTTGGCCCTTTACACGAGATCTTTGCCATCTCCTGCACTATAGCAATGAGCCGGTGGTGGAGATCTGAACTAGTTAGAACTAGTGGATCAATTTGTTCACATTGCTTGAGTGTTTGGCAAAAGGTGACCTCAGGTGTTAGGGAAAGCCACAGCACTGGCTCCAGGATAAAACCTGTACAGGTGACATGATAACTGGTGAACTGCTTTTGAGTAGAGCAGTGAAGGTTGAAAACAGGGCCTTTATGCTCTGTGACTTGGTTATTCTCAGGCTGAACTTTGAGAATCACTCCCCAGAGTCTGGCTTCTTTTGCAACAGGAACGTCTTTGAACCTACCTAATTTATTCCTTTTACCCACTACACAGGTCCATACTCAGCCAAGGAGAATTGTATCACCTTTGTCTTTCTGAAAATTCATATAATTTATGAGAAAGATATAGTATTAGTCAGGATTCTACAGAAAAGTGGTACTAATAGGGTGTGTGTGTGTGTGTGTGTGTGTGTGTGTGTGTGTGTGTGTGTTTATCTTACAGAAAGAGAGAGACATTTATTTTAAGGGATTGGTTCATGAGAATACAGAAGCTGGCAAGTCCAAAATTTACAGGGTAGATCAGCAGGCTGAAGATAGAGAGAAGAGCTCATGTTGAAGTTCAAGTTTGAAGGCTGTCTGTTAAAGAATTCCCTCTTGCTCAGGGGAAGTCAGCCTTTGGTTTTATTTAGGCCTTCCACTGATTGGATGTGGGCCCACCCACATTATCGAAGGCAATCTGATTTACTAAACTTCCACTGGTTTAAGTGTAAATATCATTAAAAAATACTTTCACAGAAACACCCACAATAATGTTTGGCCACATATCTGGACATGATGGCCCAGTCAAGTAGACACATAAGTTAATCATCACAGAGACTTATTTAGGTGGGAGGGTGAGTGATGGGAGAGAGGGACAGGTGACCAAGGCAATGGTACACACCTGCAGCAAAACAGAGATATGCCACTGAGTAGCTACTGCTGATGCAAATACCCAGGAGCACGCTGACTGTATCCCCTGGCTCTTCTTGCCCTTCTAAATTCTGCTAGGACTTCGGAGCTCTGCTTAAGGTCCACTGCCTCTGCAAGTCCTCTCACACATTCCAGTCCTCATCTGACACCTCTTTGGATCTCTGAGGGCACTTGCTATCTGCCCACACAGTTTGATCCTTCATTACCTTCTCTTATATTGCATGTTATTCTTGCCCTCTGGGACATCTTTATAATCTATATAGACAAAAATGGCCCAGAGTCCTCAGGAAGTAGCAATTATGTTCTCTTTCATATACATTGGGGAAATTCACACCCTGTGACTGTCCATCTCACCAATCTGTCAAATCTGTGTTATGCCTACTTCACCAGGATATTGGGGGATAATATAAGATAATGTTTGTGAAAGTACTTTGTAAACCACAAGGAATGATACAAATAGAAGATTTTTATTACTGTGATACTGTGGTTAAGAACACAGGGGATGGGAGTAAAATGCTTTTAAATTATTTTCATTTTAGAAGTTTTATAGTTATAGCGCTAAAAGGTTTAACTCTTAGCTTTTCTGGGAAAACTCAGCTATCAACAGAAACTTATTTCTTTGAGGGTAATGGATATCAAAGATGTTCATGTACTATCCTGATATTCTTCCATTATGTGTTTTTAAAAGTACATGCCTTCTCATATTTAAAAATTATGTTTATTTTCATGTAATGGGTACCTATTAGATAAATGGCTTCCCAGGTTCATTATACATTTGAATGTTTTAATTTAAAATTAAAGATTAAAATTTAAAAACATCAGAATTTTCTGATTAATCAACATATTTATTTTTTTGATAAATGACTTAAGTGTTTGGCATGGGTGAACAGGGCCCAAAAACCTCCATGTGATTCTCAAAATATTGCCCTTCTCCTAGTCTCCACCTCTACTTGGTACTTTTGAAAAAATCCCCACACCTGTATATAGCCTGTGTTGGAGGCCACTAGGAGTAAGTTAGTCATCTATCCTATATCCTTATTTGTGTTTGTCACCTTTTGCCCCCACAGAAATCTGGCTCTCACCTGAGGGTACTGTTTCCCTGAAGACTTCAGAGCTGGAGGCTGCTGTCTACTATTCCTGGAGTCTCTGGGCCTGGAGGCAGGGTAGTGTCCTGCTTGCTTCTCAGTTGTGTTCTCAGGCCATGCACCCTCCAATCTCCTTGAAAACCCCAGCTTTGAAGCTATGTCCTCAGAATATACCACTTGCTACCCACTGTTGCAATAATCTATAGATCTCTAAGTATTACTCCACTTCATTCCTTGAAGTTATTGCTCCTGACTCTCTGTTACTCTCTGTGGAATCAAAACTGCTGTGTGTGTGACTGTGTGTGTATATACACAGACAATTTTTTAATTCTTCTGATACCCTGGCCTCTTAGTTGTTTGACTTGCTGCTCTCTAATAGCATGCCCTTCACCTTACCTCAGCCATCTCTCTGAAGGTCACACTCTGGTATTGTCCAATAACCACATCCCTTTCATCAGCTCAGTTACAAACGTCCCACTCTCTGGTCTCTCTTACCTATGTTTCTAGCTCATTCTTCTAGTCCTTCAAACTCCAACAATTCTTTAGCTCACTGGAACCCACAGTCCATAAATCCTACCACCTTTTTACTACCCCGCACCTCCCTGTCTTGAGTCCTTTTTTCCTTACTCAGCTTAGATTTCATGGTCCAACTTTCTTTTTCTTCTGTGCCTACACCCACACAGATGAACTTGGCTGGGGAAAACCTCATAACTGTGCTTAGTTGCCTCACTTTAAATACAGAACCATTAACCTCATGTACACAGACCCTTGTTACCACCTAACAAGCCTATGACATTTCCCAGGTCAGTTCACTCTCCCACTCTCTACAAAGACCATTTTACATCTTCTCATTTCTCTTCAGACCTCCAGGACCTCCTTGACCATTATTGCTCTCAGCTGTTGACCTTGATCCTTAGTTCACTGAGAAAGAAGAATCGATCAGAAAAGAACTTCTAGATTGTTTCATTGCTGTAAATACCCATCCACAACATCTATGTTTGTATTTTACCTGCGTATGTTTTGTTCTGATAGATGAGCACACTGAGCTCCTTTCTAAAGAAAACCTCCCACTAGTGCAACAGAGCCTGTGCCTCTCCTGTTCAAGAACATCCCCGATTTATTAAATCAAATTTCCCCTGTCCACAGCAGCTCTATGAACTGCACATAAATACAAAGTTTCAGTTTTCATCTTATAAAACAAAGAAAAACAAAACCTTATCTTAACCCCACATCTTTCCAGCTACCTCACTTTTGCTTCCATTCACAGCAAAATACCTGGAAAGATTTGTCCCTTCCTTCCCTCCTTCCTTCCTTCCTTCCTTCCTTCCTTCCTTCCTTCCTTCCTTCCTTCCTTCCTTCCTTCCTTCCTTCCTTCCTCTCTCTCTCTCTCTCTCTCTCTCTCTCTCTCTCTCTCTCACTCTCTCTCTCTCTCTTTCTCTCTCTCTCCTAACTACTGGATAGCTTTGGAAATTAGCTTTTGCTGCACATTTGAAAATGTTTCTTAATGAATTCAACTTACAATTGCAAGACAGAACCATGCTTATATGCAGAACTTATACTACAATAAACAACTTAGTCAACTAATGTTATTTCCTGAATCATTAGTAATGCCAAGCTGTTCTATTCATTTCTTGTGTTGTCAAATGTTAAAACAAGATCTGCATTCTACAGATATTTGGAATAGGTACATTTTCTAAAATCAAACTGTAGCTACATCAGCATTTTCACATCTTAATAAAAAAAGAAATTTCCTTATTTCAAAATCCATTTAGGTTCCCAATTGAGAAGCCGCCACATAAACTTTCAATTGGAAATGATGACTTTGCAATGCAATGACATAATAAAAGACAAATATCAAGGGAAGAATCCAAAATAATACTAACTGCCTTCTAAGGAATAATATGTGCAATTAAGACTTGTCTATTCTCGATGTCTCCAATGCTTCTTTCGTATCTTTTTTTTAATCCATTTTAAGCACTCTACTTCATCACCACCACTTCACTGAAGCTCTTCCCAAGGGCACTACTTACCTCTAGGTGCTCCAATGTTAATGCTTAGCCCTCCTCTTACTTCACCTACCAAAAGGAGTTGACACAGTTGATCACTCTCTCCTTGAAGCACCTGATTTACTGTGGCTTCTGGATACCCCCTTTTCCTACCTCACTGGCCCCTCTTCTGAGTCTCCTTGGCCAATTTCTCTTCCTTCACAGGAATTCTTTTTTTTTTTTTGGTTTTGTTTCATTAATCCTCACCCAAGGATATTTTTCCCATTGATTTTTACAGAGAGTAGAAAGGAAGGAGGGAGGGAGAGAGAGAGAAAAAGAGAAAGAGAAAAAAAGAGAGAGGAAAACATAGATGTGAGAGATACACATTGATTGGTTGCCTCCCTTATGTGCCCCAACTGGGGCTGGGATTGAACCTGCAACCCAGATACATGCCCTTGATTGGGAATCAAATCCTTGACCCTTCATGCATGGGATGATGCTCTAACTACTGAGCACACTGTCCAGGGTTCTCCACAGGAATTCTTTAATGTTGGGGTTGTCTAGGGCTCAGTGCTTGAACCTCTTTTCTATCTATGCTCAGTCTTTGGATGATCTTATTCAGGCTTAAGGCTTTAAAAACCAGCAGTACAATGATGAACTCTCAAATTTATATCTCCAGCAGGGCTCTTTCTCCAGAACTTGATTACCCAACTGCTCCCTTAACATGTCCTCTCAAACATGTAGTGGTCTCTTAAACATAACTTGTCCAAAGCTAAAATGGTAAAAACAAAAGATATGCTCAAACATGCATAGTCTCTCCCATCTTAATAATTGAGGAACTTCACACTTCTAGTTGTATAGGTCAAAATCATTGGAGATAACTCTGACTCCTCTCTTTTTCTTGCACCCAAAAGCCAATCCATCAGCAGATCCTGTCATCTCTTCCTTCAAAATATATACAGAGTCTGCTTACGTCTCACCATCTCCACTACATCCAGCCTCGTGCAAACCATCATTATCCGATCTGATTTATTGCCTCCTAATTGGACTTCCTGTTTCTGCTCTTGACCATCCACAGTCTGCAGGGTGGGGCAAAAGTAGGTTTATAGTTGTTTTTATGGAAAATAATTCAATAATTAATAAATAATAATACAAGAATAAATTGTGCTTCATGTATTCACAAATGTAAACCTACTTTTGCCCACCTTATATACTCTCTATAGCATCTACAGGGCTTCCTGTTTCATTCAGAGTGATAGTAAGAGTCGTGACAGTGGCCTATGAGACCAAAGATGATCTGGCCCCTGCTTCCTCTCTGACCCCATCTGCTGTGCTCTGTCCTCACCTACTCGGCTCCAGCCTTGCTGCTCTTTCTGCTCTTCCCTGTGGGCTTTACACTTGTCCCCACCTCTGGAGTACACACTTTTCATACATTGGCAGGTTCTTTCCTGATAGGCTTCCTGTTCCAATAGAGATGCCTTCTCTGATCAACCTATGTCAAATAGTGGCCCCTTCTCAGGCACTTTCTTTCCCTTTGACCCCATTTATTATTTCCCCATAGCAGTTATCAATGTTTGATATGCTATATGTTTAAGTGTTTACTTGATTTTTTTTTTATTTGTACATATCTTGGATTCTTGTTCTAGCTCCAAGAATAGTGCTTGACATCTGTAGATGCTCAATACACAGTTGCTGAATGAATGAATGCATGACTTGAAGGATTACTAGGAAAATGGCATCAGAAATCTAACATACAATCTGAAAGAAAGTTCTCCAGATGATAAGGGTCAGTTTGCCATAGACTCCTGTGAGAATCTCGAGTACCCTATGCATCCTTCAGTTTTGCTCTTCTAAGCAGGTATGTCAGAAAGATGGGGCCTACCAAGGGCACACTTGCAGGTTTTCTCTTGGGCTACTCAACCCTTAAATTTGCTGGAATAAACATTTGCATTTCCTACCCTATTCTCTCTCTCTCTCTCTCTCTCTCTCTCTCTCTCTCTCTCTTTCTCTCTCTCCCCCTCCCTCCCCTTTTCTTCTGGCAATTAATAGCTTTCAATGGGAAGTAAAAAAATTGCTTAAATGCATGTGCTCTGAATTTTGGTCAGCACTGGAAACTTCAAGATATATTTTAATGGAAGGTGCTTTTCAAGCAGTTTAAGATTAGATTATAATTTTGGGGAGATTCACCAAAATAGCCACTTCACATTCCCAGACAAGAGTTGGCAAGGACTGCTATAGAAATGTAGGCTGTGAAATAACACTCACACTCTCTGACGTTGCCACCAGGTGATGGCACCAAACGTGGGTTTGGTACTGTTCTGGGTGGCCAGGTGCTTTGCCCACTGGCACCTGGTGAAGGGACACACTGTCTCTATATGACAGAGACACTTTCTGTGGGCTCCTCCAGATTACCCGACCCATTCAGTTCTGCAAATAGTCTCAGGTTCTCTCTAAAACTAGAGCTCAAACATTTGTGGGTATTTTTTCTTCAGATTTGAGAACTCACAATTTCACCGCAACCTCTTCAAACTGTGAGTAGGGTCAAGCACTGGGAAAAACACATTTTTTTAACATTTCCTGACTCTCAAAGTAAGTTGCATAAAAAAGAGAAAGATTACACTTTAAAATGTTTTTTGAACTGTCATTTAATATGTTCTGCAATCTTCAGAAAACAGGTACGTTACTACCGCATTAAGTAGAAAATAAGGTAAATAAAGATTTCCAGCAGCATGCCAGAAGGTTACTTGGGGTTTTTCTGAAAACCCCAAGTGCACTTAAGTAGGGCCACAAGCTTTCAACTTCTGGATCACATGCTATGTGCAGGACACCCAAAAAAAAAGAAGCCGTCAAACCGACAGAAACCTGAAAGTAAATCTTCCATAATTTTTGAAGGTAAAATAACAAGTTTTGCCTCTTCTCCTGAAAACTTATCTATAGTTAGGCTATGTGGTGGAGAGAAAGCAGCATACTTGCTGTGTACAACAGCTTTAAAGGCTTCCTTTGAGAGATCCAGGATGGCAGAAGGTACACTCACCTCCTTCCAGGACCAAACTGGACTTACAACTAAATTATAGAACAATCAACCTGAATAACCAACTGAAGTCTAGCTGACCAGAAGTCTTATAACCAAGGACTCACAGAAGAAGCCACATCGAGACTGGTAGGGAGGGCGGAGACATGAACAGAGCTGACCCCACTCCCACGGGCAGTGGCTGAGGTTCCTGAAGGATAGATCAGTTGCAAAGGTTCCCCTGAGAAGCATGTGGTCTCACCTTGAAGCCAACCTCTCCCCACCCCCACACCCCCTCAGAGCATCAGAGCCAGAGAAGTGCCCACATAACATCTAGCTTTGGAAATCAGCAGGGAAAGTCAGGAGTCTGCTAGAGACACAGGTGCCCTCTTAAAGGGCCAACAAACAAAATCTCATTTGCAGCCACTCATTCTAGGCTCCAGCTAAGGGAAGGCAGAGCGGACTAGAGTTCAGTGAGGAGAGACTGGGGTTTGTGACTCTAGGGAGATAATTAAAAGGATAGTGGCCCAGATACCTGTGCTTAGTTCCTCTCCCATCTTCAAACATCATCTTTCCTGGGTGAAGCACTCTCCATATGGCATCTTGGGAGAAAGCAACAGCTCCATCCTCAGCACTCCTATAGACCCACCTGCCAAGTTTTTGCTCTGCTGAGAAGTCAGCTGCCTGAGCCAGGGTGCAGACTAAGGGGTTGTCAGTGACTAAGTTATATGTCTTTGGGGTGGGGGCCATTACCATCACTATGCCCCAAACCTGACTGGCACCTCCTCTTCCTGGGAGTGCCACTATCCCCATCCTTACGACTACAGAATCTGGGACAGACTGAATGGTGTGACTCTAGGACAGGGGCCATGTCCCCCTCACATGCCTCAGCAGTGCAGAGCCCTCCCTTGACATGGCCAATTCTTGGTCTGTTTGGACCTGATACAATCTGCTGGCCTCACATTGCTGACTCCCTGATCCTCACAGTCAGCCAGCCTGAGAGTCGACCCCAGGCACAAATAGGCCAATAGAAATCAAGACCCAATTACAACAAGAGGGTCCACATAAGGGACATTCCTGTAGTAGCCAGCTCAGTTGATCAAGGTGTACAAACACTCAGTGGGTGGCAGCTAGACTTGGTATAACCTGGGAAATTGCTGAGTGGCTTCAGACCTAGCACTGGCACTGACTTTGAACCTGTATCAGTCTGGTGAACATCACCTGCCCCCTACATGGTGACTCACTGAGACCCTACCTCATGCCACTTGAGCACCACTAGAGGCTCTTCCAGTGACTGAGCCTAACAGGCAGCTAACAGGTGGAGGCAGGCGAAGCAGATCTCAAGGTGCCTTGGGACTTTTGTATTTTTTTTTAGACTCTATTGTCTATATTTCTGCTCTGATCTTTATTTTTCCTTCCCCTCACTTTGGGTTTGTTTGTTGTTCTTTCTCTAGTTTCTTTAAGTGTAAAGTTAGATGGTTTATTTGAGCTTTTTCTTGTTTCTGAGGAAGGCCTGTAATGTTATGAATGTCTTTCTTAGGACTGCTTTCACTGTGTTCTATAGATTTGGGATTGTTGTGTCCTCATTTTCATGTTTCCAGTCAAGGGCATGTACCTGGGTTATAGGTTTGATTCCTGGCCCTGGTCTAGGTGCATGTGGGAGGCAACTAATCAATGTGTCTCTCTCACATTGATGTTTCTCTCTTTCTCTTTCTCTCTCTTCTTCTCTTTCTCCCTTTCCCCCCTCCATCCCTCCCTTCTGCTCTCTCTAAAAATCAATGGCAAGAAATATCCTTGGGTGAGGATTAACAAACAAACAAACAAACAAACAAACAAACAAAAAATACAGACATATAGATCAATGGAACAGAATAGAAAACCAAGAAATAAACACACACCTTTATAGTCAATTAATATTTGACAAAGGAGGCAAGAACATACAATGAGGTAAAGATAGTTGATGCAATAAATAATATTGGAAAAATTGTATGGATAAAAATGTAAAAAATAAAACTAGTTCCACCTTCTTACACAATACACAAGAATAAACTCAAAATGGATTAAATATTTAAATGTTAGATTTGAAACCATAAAAATCCTAGAAAATATAGGCAGTAAAATCTTGGACATTACTCATAGCAATAATTTTTCTGAAACATCTCAGACAAAGGAGACAAAAGAAAAAATAAACAAATGGGACTACATCAAACTAAAAAGTTTTGCACAGCAAAGGAAACCATCAACAAAATGAAAAGACAACCCACTGAATGACAGAACATATTCGCCAATGATACATCTGATAAGGTGTTAATAACCAACATTTATAGAGAACTTATAAAATGTAACACCAAAAATCAGATTAAAAAATGAGCAAAGGACCTGAATAGACACTTCTTCAAAGAGGACATAGAGATGGCCAATAGACATGAAAAGATGCTCAATGTCACTAATTATCAGAGAAATGCAAAGTAAAACTATATTGAGAAATGCAAATTAAAACTGCAACCTCACACCTGTGAGGATGGCTATCATTAATAAATCAACAAACAACAAGTGTTGGTGAAGATGTGGAGGATAGGGAACCCTAGTGCACTGTTGGTGGGAATGCAGACTGGTGCAGCCACTGTGGAAAGCAGTATGGAGTTACCTAAAAAAAATTAAAGATGGAGCAGCCTTATGACCTAGGAATATATCCGAAGAAATCTGAAACACTAATTTGAAAGAATATATGTACCTCTATGTTGATTGCAGTGTTATTTACAATAGCCAACATTTGGAAGCAGCCCAAGCTTCCATCAGTAGATGAGTGGATAAAAAAAGTCATGGTACATTTACACAATGCAATATAACTTGGCCATAAATAAGAAGGAAATCTTACTCTTTGGGACAGTATGAATGGACCTGGAGAGTATTATGCTGAGTGAAATAAGCCAGTCAGAGAAAGACAAGTATCATTTGATTCTACTTATATGTGGAATCTAATGAACAAAATAAACTAAGAAACAGGCTGATAGATACACAGAATAGACTGACAGCTGTCAGAAGGGAGGGGTTTGGGAGATGGGTGAAAAAGGTGAAGGGATTAAGCAAAGAAAATAAAAAGCTTATAGACACAGACAACAGCCTGGTGATTACCAGAGGGAAAGGGGTGTGAGGGGAGGTAGAAGAGGGTAAAGTGGAGATAGATGATGATGGAAGAAGACTTGACTTGGGTTGGTGAACACACAATACAATATACAGATGATGTATTATAGAATTGTACACCTCAAACCTATATAATTTTATTAACCAATGTCATCTCAAAAACTTCATTAAAATCTATATATATAAAGGGCTAATATGCAAAGTGTCCCCTCGGGAGTTTGACCAGGAGACCGGGAGTTTGATTGCTTGCTATGATGTGTGCTGACCATCAGGGAATGAAGGGAGGCCCTGGCCAGCAGCCGGAAGGCCCATTTGGCCCTGATTGCAGGACCCTACCCATGCATGATTTTTGTGCACCGGGCCTCTAGTAAAATAATAAAAGTGACTTTTGATTACTTAATTCATATTTTTATTAGTATTAAGAAGTCTGCTTTGTAGAGCTCATACCTACCTTTATACAGCAACCCTTGATTTATAAGACAAATCAGGGCTGAGTACAGCTGAACACAGGAAAATCACCACATACAAACAGAAAGTAAATTTTATAGTGAGGGCGTCATTAGATGAAAATCTTTTGTCCCTTGTGGTAAGCTGTTGGATTTTTGAGTTTCCTTCAGCCATGAGAAAACTCTAGACTCCCTACGCTTTGGACTATATGCCCATCTCAGGAATGCTGGCAGGTCACATCCTGTCAGGCTCTCTGTGCTTACCAAGAATGCAGAATTGGGTGTCTGAGCAGGGTCTCCAGAGGCAATATGGTCTCCATGAGAACAGACATGTGAGTGGTCAGACTGAATTCAGTCAGCAGAGGAGAGGGGAGAAAGGGAGCAAAACTAAGATTCACTAAGTATTAAGTCCGAGGTACCGAAAGGTGCTTTATCTATGTTATTTAATCCTCATGACAAATTGAGTGTACCATGTAGTATTCCACAGTTGTAGAAAGTCTCCAAATGTTTGTATGTGACTTCAAAGTTTTTACTCTTTCTACTCTAAACTGTGTACCTGAAATTTAGAGAAATTGTTTACATTTAGTGCTTTTTTGTTGTTTTAACAACTGTGTATGGCTTGTATCTCATCTCCAAGAATATTTCGCCTAATACTAAGTAATACCAATTAACAAAATCCTAATTAACAGATAACTACATTGTGGGTGGTATATCTAAAAGGGACACTTTCTCTTAGTTAACATTTCACATTTGAAAATGCAATTCTAAATAAGGATGTTAACTACTCCCTTAAAAATACTTGAATACTTCAGTGCAAACAAATCTTGCACATAATATATAAAAATCCTCTGTTGCATCTGAAATCTGATAAATATTTATTATCAATGCTGTTTGCTTTTAATCGGTTCAGGATATCATTTCTCCAGCTTCTCAGTAGTTAAATAAAAATGGCATTTACATTACAATATTGCTTGCCAACAATCTCATTTTCTGGTTTAGTCAGCAGTCCTTCATGCTTGATTAGTCTTTAATTATACAAATACCTACATATTAAAAAAAGTTTTCTTTTTTCCATACTTTGAGCATGTAATTATTTTCTCTTGCATTCAATAACCTTTAATTTTAGGATTAAGCAACTGATTCCTTTTAGTATGGATGGATCTTTTCAAGTGTTAAAGCAAATTTGGTTATTGTATTATGAGAAAAATTAACTTTGGGAAACCTTTCATCAATGCATTTGGTAGTACTCTGATCAGCTGTTACAGAAAGCATCAGGTATCCGAAAAATAAAACTTATTCTCCTATTTTTTTCCTATTTCTCTGTGTCTCTTTGGTCTAAGAATGTGATAATTTAAGCAATTAAAGCCTGCGATATACCTATTTTTCTCATTTCCATAAATTGGGGCTGAGAGCAGATGCTTTACATTAAAAATATTTCAATACAAAGGCTGTTTATAGTTTTGGTAGGAAACCCCACAAACTATGAACATTTATAATTTTTCTATAATAAATCCACAGAATGTTCAAAAGTATAGGAGCATTTTATTGAGTGAGATAATGTTTCTCTCAACATATCAGCCCAACACTAGGACCAACAGCAATGAGACGTAGAAGTGGTACCTTGCTTTTCAAAACTAACAGTGGAGATGGGTAAATCCTTCATATAGAGTCTGATACAGTGTTGGACACTTATTCCTTATTAGTTTCTTTCTCTATCCTTGGCTACTAAGTCTAGAAAAAACAACTTGTGGGAGTCATCTGAAAGAGAAAACTAATTTGAGAACATCACAGCATGTAATTAGCCACATTTATTATGTAGCATGTTCTAGGTTCTGTGTTAGGTTTGAAGGACATAGAGCTGAGTGACTCACCATGCACTAAAACAAGCCTATGCAGTAAGACAGTCTGTGTTTAAAGTGCACCAAGGAGTTTGTTGTTGTTGTTGTTTTGTTTTTAACTTTCCTCCATCCACAGTTTAATTCAGCTGGAGATAAAGTGTCTTCCTCTCAAACCCAGTTTTTATACAGATGTCTAATGTTTTTTGTTGTTCTACTTTCAGGGATGAGCTCAGAATCTGAGTTTTTCCAGGACCACTAAGCTCTTCTGGCCCAACATCTTTCACTACAAGAGAACCAGTAAAGTGGTTACTGATTCTCCATGAGGGTCATCTCAGCAGCTCACCAGACAGCACAACCTGTCTTTGCACACATCTCGCAGGAAGCTCTAGAATTTGTACCCACTGGTCCTAGTTCTACCACTGTAGGTAATTTATTGTTGTTGGAATACTGTAATAAATAAGACCAAGTCCCTGTGATTATGAAATTTACATTCTACTTGGAAGAAAATAAATAAATAAGCAAATCCATGTCAGGTGGTGATAAGCCCTCTGAAGGATGATAATGGAGAAAAGTAAGAAGAAGGGTGATGGCCCTAGTTGGTTTGGCTCAGTGGATAGAGTGTTGGCCTGTGGACTCAAAGGTCCTGGGTTTGATTCCGATCAAGGGCATATGCCAGGGTTGAAGACTTGATCTCCAGTAGGGGGGCATTCAGGAGGCAGCCAATCAATGGTTCTCTCTCATCACTGATGTTTCTATCTCCCCCTTTCCCTCTCCCTTTCTCTCTGAAATCAATAAAAATATATTTTAAAAAAAGAAAGGTGATGAAACAGAGATACTATATGTACAATTTTTACATAAGATGGTAAGTAAGGGTTCTTTGATGAAGCAAAAGTTAAGCCAAGACCTGAATAAATGAAGTGAGGGAACAAACTAAATATCTATGGGAAATGTTTCCAGGCAGAGGAGACAGTAAGCACAAAGGCCTTAGTATAGAAAGTCAAACGTTGACATAGTATAAACTTATATAACTCAAGCTTCTTGGCCCCTAAGGCTCCTCTCCAAATTCTTCTGGATGTTTCTCTGGTATTTACCTACAGAGAGGTAAATATCTATAATAATAAAAGGGTAATATGCTAATTAGACTGGACATCTTCTGGATGTCATTCCAGATGTTTTTCCTGACAAAGCCAGGGCCGGCGGGAAGCCAGCCTGGGTCCTGGGTGCTGGAGGAAAGCCAGTGCCAGCAGCTGGGGGAAGGAAGGCCTACTCTTGCATGAATTTTTGTGCATCGGGCCTCTAGTATATAGTAGTATATATATGGAGAGAGAGAGAGAGAAACATTGATGTGAGGGAGAATCATTGATTGCTTGCCTCCTGTATATGCCCTGACTGGGAATTGAGCCCATGACCTTTTGGTACACAGGATGATGCTCCAACCAACTGGCCACCTGGCCAGGGCTAGACTTCCTTTATCATAAAAAGTTTTTGTTCTTATCAAAGTCAATTATTGCTTTCCTGTTTGTTTGCTTAGTGTTCTTTGTTTCTATCCATAATTCTCTCCAAAGTCATCACAAGGAAGGCAAAGTTTCTGTTTTCCATAAGGCCAACCATACCAAGCATTCTTAGTTTCTCTCCTGCTCCCTTCCTCCCCCTCCCCCAAGGGACATCCCTCCTGAAGTCCTCCACATTTTTGCCCCAAGATGGACTGGTGGCTTTCTAAGTCCATTGTGTAGCTGTCAGCCTGGGACTTCTTTTTTCTCCCTTCCTCTGGTTAACCTCTGATCTTCTTTTTTTTGGTTTACTTTTTGTCATGGTGGAACGCTTCCTCCAGTAGAGTTGAAGGATACATGACAGATCGATTTGAGATAAATCTTCCAGAGACTCTGCATCTGACTCTAGTTTACACTCACATTTGGTAGATAGCTGGGCAGTATATAAAGTACAAGTTTAAAACCATTTTCCTTCAGAATTTTTAAGGGTTCAAGTTTTGCTATGGAAACCCAATGCTATTCTGATTCTTGATTCCTTGTATTTTACCTATGCCCACCCTATCCCCTCTGGAATTGTTCACAATAATGTGTTAGAGGTGGGTCTTTTTTTCATTTATTAGTTTTGCATTCAGTGACACTTTCAATGAGGTAACAGATTTTGAATCTGGGAAATTTTCTTGAATTAATTCTTTGGTAATGTCATCTGTCTTTTTCTTTCTGTTCTATTAGTTAGAAGTTGGACTTTTTGGATTGATCTGTTATTCTCTCCTGTTTTACTTGTTCTCTGTTGTCCTTTTGTTTTACATTCTGAGGGATTTTCTTTACTTTGTTGTTCTAAACCTTCTATTGAACTTTTATCTCAGCTATAATGAAGTATTTTAACTGTTATCTAAACATTCTTAAAATTGTTTTTTAAATGTTCCTTGTATATAGCACCCACTAATGTGTTTTGTAGATGCAGTGTCTTCTCTATGGATATTCTATAGGATATTAATTTTTAGGGTTTTTGTGGTTGTTAATCCTCACCCAAGGATATTTTTTCCATTGATTCTTTGAGAGAGTGTAAGGGAGGAAGAAAAGGGAGAGAGAGAGAAACATTGATATGAAAGAGACACATCAATTGGTTGCCTCCCACGCTTGCTCCAGGGTAGGGGATTGAACCAGCAACCAAGGTACATGCCCTTGACCGGAAATTGAACCCATGACCCTATGGTGCTCAAGCCAAAGCTCTAACCACTGAGAAACAATGGCCAGGGCAATTTTTAGGTTTTTAATAAAGTTTTTTGCCCTCCTGTGTTGTCCCTGTTTCCTGTGAATTCCTTTTACTCTCCAGTTTATTTTGGTTTCTGATTTCAGACAAAGGAATTCCTTAAATATCTAGTCCTTCTTTGTTGTTATTTTATATATAAGAATAAGGCAGTGACCTGACTATGTTGTTAGAGACCCCAAATATCAATAAATGAGTCTTTCCTCTCTGATTATCTGGGGAGTTTCTTCAGACAAGAATCCCACAACTACCTGGGGGTGGTGGTGAGGTCAACAGGTAGAGGGATGCTTGCTTACTTGAATACCTGTATATGTAATCTGAGTGTCCCAATGAGGGCAGACCTAATCATTAAGGATGTAAACTTTCCCTCCTTGCCATGGTCATTAGTAAGGAGTTCTCCCCAGCATATAGCTATACCTGATGTCTCCAGGTGTAGAGTTTCTCATTCAATTTCTCATGTATACAGCTACTGGAGAGAAAGCTGAGGGTCTAACTATTCATTATGCTGTCACTAACCTATCCCCCTACTTTCAGCAACATGCCTTCCCCTTCTCATTTTCCATGCCTTCCCCTTCTCATTCTCCAACCCCCACGATTTTTGGGGTTCCAATGTTGCCTTGCTTCTCATTGTGTCCCTCTCTCTGGCCCTTGGTATTTAGTTTTTTCAGCTTGGTTAATTCCTCCACCTGCTTTTCCAAATGTTTATTGACATTACTTTTCTGCTGTTGTCTTGTCTCCACTTAAAAAAATTTCTCTTAATGTCATTTTAGTGGGTTTTCAGGAGGATGTAGAAATAAACACACTTATTCAATCTACCTTATTTAATAGAAAGTCCTCCCATTTTTTCTTTTTGAGAATTGAAAATACATTTCCTAATTTTAGTTTTATATTACCTTGTCCACTCTTTAATTCCTCAGATATTAACAATCATCTTCCATTAGTTAATCTTTCACATCTTAAATATACTGTATCTGAACCCATTAACCATTTTTGTGTGTGTATTGCCCCTGAGCCTTAACTAAACTATCTTGAACTAATAAATTGTTTATAATTCTATAGAGCAGGAGTTCTTAAATCTTTTTGATCATCAAAATCGCTGACTTAACCCTAGGGATTCTGATTTTGTAGTTCTTGGCTTGAATAAGGGGAATCTATATTATGAAAAAATCCCCAGGTAATTAAAATGCTTTCTTTGATTTTTTTCTTATGGAAAATAGTAAACATACATATAAAAGAAGACACAATACTATAATTAACTCCCATGGACCCATCACTCAGCTTCAGTAATTGTCAACCCATAGCCAATCTCCTTTCATCTGTACCCCATCCAACCCACCCCACTCATATTATTTTTCCCCTCCCATAGATGTCATTTTAGAAAAATTCCAGACATCTGATCATTTTATTTGTATTTCAGTATGTACCTTCTATAATACTCTTAAAAAAACAACAACTACATACCACTATCACTCCTAATATTATAGTCCCTTAATATCATCTGATATCTAGTCAGTGGTAACATTTCCAATTGTCTCATAAGTTTCATACTCATTTTTTTTTAAATTTCAGAGAGGAAGGAAGAAGGAGAGAGAGATAGAAACATCAATGATGAGTGAGAGTTATTGATTGGCTGCCTCCTGCACACCCCACACTGGGGATCGAACCCATAACCCGAGCATGTGCCCTGACTGATAATTGAACCGTGACCTCCTGTTTCATAGGTTGATGCTCAACCACTGAGTCACATTGGTTGGGCCATACTCTTTCTTTTTCACAGTTTGCTTGAATTGTAATCTAAATAAGGTCCACATAATGAGATTGGGTACTGGGTCTTTGATCTGTAGGTTCAAATCCCTCAGCCCTTCTTCTCCTTTGTCTCCTTCTCCCTTTCTCTCTATCTTATAATTTAGTTGTTGAAGAAATCTCCCATGCTTAATGTGTAGCCATCCTGGCAATGGTGACTGCTTGGAAGCACCCTCTGAGCCCACCTAGGAGAGGCTGGAGCTCCCACCTTGTTTATGAAACTTTGGCCCCCTTCCCCTCAGGTCACCTGAAAACCTTTTAATAACATTGCATTTTTGACTCTTGTTCACCCTGAGATTTAAAAACATCATTAGTTCTACTCGTGTGTGTGTGTGTGCGTGTTGTGTGATATCTTTCCTTCTCCTTACTGAACATCATTTATTAAAAAATGTTTTTAATTTTTAATTTTTTTGTGTGTGATGGAACCTCTCCATTCTAAATTATAATTCTGCTAGCATGGTGTTGGTCACCTCAGCCAGGTTCCTAGAAATATTCCTGCCAGGTTTTTCCAAATGATTTGGAAGAAGGGGATGTCTCCTGTTGCCCTTCATCCAAGGATTTTCTTGTCTCAAGTAGAATCACATTTTGAAAAATGATTAGTTAAGTTGTCCAGTAGAGGGAATACAATGTACTTATAATTATTACTATTTCCATCTTTTCAGTATATTAAGAGGAAACGCAAATGCCTTAGCTTTTGTGGTGTTTAGTGAACTGACATCAGGTGGGGACAGTTTGCATAAATGCTGGAGGTGGCCTATTGAGCATGACAAGTTACCCACATAATTTACTGCCCAAACCAGAACAGTTTTGAGAGTGAAATGCATGCTATTAGTAACTACATTGGACAGCAGACATAGACAGAGACTGCCCAGCTGAAAGGGCATGTGCGGAGACGGGGCTCAAATCCCAGCTGCACCCCTGACAAGCTGGGGACCTCCAGTGAGTTCCAGCTTCTCTGAGCCTGGGTTTCCTCCCTCCTGTAGGTGATGTCAAGGCCTAAGTAGGAAACTCATACACGATGACTAGCACAATACCTGGCACGTGTTAAATGCTCAACAGTATTTTTATTTTTTAAACTGGATCATCATTTTCTACTGGGAGAGTCTATATGCATTTCTCCAGTTACCAGCGGGGTCCAGGCAGCCAGAACACGTCAGGTGAGAGTCTCCAGTATCCAATGGTGGGGTCAGAGGTGCTCCCATGGAGGGAGCCACTGCTGTTTCCCTTGGGCCTACCTGCTTTATAACACTTTTATGCTTTGAAAAATATGATTTACCTCACAGGTGAATCAGATCTACACTCTATTAAGAAGGCTTGCTCCTCTATTATATTCTGAATGTCAAGAACCAACATATGTGTTGAAATGGTGGGGGAAAAGGAAACAGGAGGTTAACTAGAACACAATGGTCCTTATTTTGATGTACAGTTGATGTACATTTCTTCCCAAATGAAAGAAGCTGATTTAAAGCAGTCTAAGTCAAGTCTGCATTTCTCAAAGGCCATTGAGAAGATAGTGTAAAGAATAATGGGGCTAAAATAATTTCCCAGGATTCATAGTCATATAAGACCTGTTTATTTATAGTCCTTACTATGTGCCAGGAATTGTTCTAAATATAAAAATAAATAGGTGACATTTCTTTCATTAGTAATTATCTTTATCAAGTAATTTTGCAAATAAAGTTAGGATGGCCTGATAACAGGCACTTAAATGTTTGTGAAATGAGTAGCTATTCAATGAGAAAGCATCATTTACAACAATTATTGATAGTCCTGGGATACACAGACACATAGTGTCTGTCCCTATGGGGCTTATAATTCAAATAAGATAACAAACTTGTTCAAATTGACTATGAAAAAAAAAAGGCTCAAATTGCACATGCTAATTGCCCAATCAGAAAACAGAGAAATTACTGAGGGCTGGACAAGGGCGGGCACTTTGTGGAAGGAGTAGGAAGTGAAGGAAGTGATGTGGGACCAGTGGTGAGGAGAGCAGGCACTCGTGGCTGTGGGCATAGCAACAGCAGAGCCAGTGGGCTGCACAGGGACATTAGGCACCGACAGAGGCTGAGTACAGTGCAGGGAGGTGGGAGGCAGGGTGGAGAATAAGGCCAGAGTACCCAGATTAAAGGTCAAAAAAGGGCTTTGAGCATGAGGATGATGTGAAAATGTTGTTTAAAAAACATATATATGTTTTTAAATGTTTTTAAATGTTGTTTAAACATATATATATATATATATGTTTTTTAAACAAGATTTTCATATACTTTTATTGATTTCAGAGAGGAAGGGAGAGAGTGGGAAGGACAGAAACATCAATGATGAGAGAGAATCACTGATTGGCTGCTTCCTGCATGCCCCCTACTAGGTGGATATCAAGCCCGAAACCCAGGTGTGTATCCTGACCGGGAATCGAATGGTGACCTCCTGGTTCATAAGTTGATGCTCAATCACTGAGCCACACCAGCTGGGATGAACATCTTTTAGGAAGATTAGCTTGGCAATAGTGTGCAAAGTGGGTTGGATTAGGGAGGAACAAAGTGGGAAGAGCAGGTCAGGGAGGATGGTGCTAGCTCTGCCCTGGGCCGGGACCAACTGGGAGAAATGAGGAAAGTTCTAGGCACCTTGAATGTGAGCTCCTATAGCCCAAGGTTTCTCTGGCCAGGGTCCATGGACCTGGCTGCTGACTTGCAACTCTCAAGTGACAGAGCTTTTCCCTTGATAAATCTTCTAGGAACCTCAATCAGTGTAGGGCCCTGTGCTTCCTTCCGACCATTTTCTCTCTCCTCCTTTCCTTCTCTTTAGAATTATCTACTCATTTTGTGGGACTACATTGTCAGCTTTTAATATATTATTTAATTTCTCAATTTAATAGGTTTGTTAAACTGGTAATTTCATGTGACTTTTCAGATTGGGGATAAAAGAGTACATCTGGTCCAGGGTGTGTGTGTGTGTGTGTGTGTGTGTGTGTGTGTGTGTGTGTAGGGGTAGTGATGGCATTACTGTTTTGTTTCTCTTTGCTTGTTTTTAAAATATGTTTTTATTGATTTCAGAAAGAGGAGGAAGAGAAATAGAAACATTGATGAGAAAGAAACATCATTTTGTTGCCTCCTACTGGGGATCGAGCCTGCAACCCGGGCATGAGCCCTGACCAGGAATTGAGCTGGCGACCTCCTGGTGCTTGAGACAATGCTCAACCAACTGAGCCACAGCGGCAGGGCCTGTTTTGGTTGTTTTTGACTATTTGGCACAGTGTTCAGCGTTTAGGAGCTCATCATCACAGTTAATATGTTGGGACGCTGATAAATTTGCTTCCTGCGCTGTTACATGTCTAGGAGTTCCTGCCTCTGCCTTCCTAAATAGCTGTCTTTCAAGGCAGTGTTTTTCAAATTCTTCTGATGTCACATAGTAAGAAATATATTTTACAATAGAAGCCAATACATACATATATACAAAAACATAGTTACAAATACTTCTGTCTACATGTAGATATATATCTTTCTCTCTCTATATAAAACAGAAGCTTCAAGAGAAAAATGCATAACCTTGACCTCCGCGCATCTCGGTCGTGGTGTGGCCTCCCACTGTCTCCTCTGCAAATGGGCTCCCTGGCCTAGCGCCCCCATTCCTGCCACCCTGATCGCGCGCCGACGTCCACGAGGGGTCTCCGCCGAGGTTTCCACCAGTCCACAGCAAGAGCATGGCAGCCATCCCCCGCAGCGGCTCACTCGTGGCCACCCACGACTACTACGGGCGCCGCCTGGGTTCCACTTCCAGTAACAGCTCCTGTGGAAGTGCCGAGTACCCTGGGGAAGCCATCCCCCACCACCGGGTCTCCCCAAAGCCGACCCGGGTCACTGGTGGGCAAGCTTCCCTTTTGGGAAGTCCACTCTCCCATTCATGGCCACAGTGTTGGAGTCCCCAGAGCACTCGGGATCTCCCCAGGCCTCCAGCAGCATGATCACCTGTGACCTGGCCCGGGAAGCCACAAGGACGCAGCCTGGCGGCCAGCCTGGCAAAGTCAACGCTGGGCCCCCATCCTGAGTGGCCGCCACCGGACTTTCAGAGGTGCTAGGCTCTTTGAGCCCGCCCCCTCCCCCTCCCCCGCCCCCGTCCCTCCCCTTCCCTCTCCTCGCCCCACCTCTTGCAGACTAGGCCGGCTGCAACAAGCAGAAGCAGTTGGGTTCTTTTATATCAAAACAGCAAAACACCAAAAAGGAAGTTGAGAGAGCCCCAGTCTTTACTACCCAAGCCAGCACGCAAGCCTGCCTAACACCCCATAACCATGTGCCTTGCACCAAGTGGAAAATAAATGAGAAGCAGCCAGCATTAAAAAAAAAAAAAAAAAAGCATAGTCTCACTTTTTAATTTTTTTTAAAATTCTGGTTAAAACCACTAAACTAATATAATAACCACTCACAAAATAGTCCATAGAAAGGTCCAGACGGTATTGACTCTTGAGTGCCAAGGCACTTTGTTTTCTGTGATTGCCTACGTCCCTCACTTACAAAACGTTCCATGTTCATTCCTGATGGGACAGAGAGAGGACCGGGGCCTTTTCAGATTGGGGGTAAAAGAGTACATCTAGTCCAGGAATAAATATGTGGAATGTGGGCAACACCTCGTATGACCAAAAAGAAAAGTCTTAGTGCTGCAGAGTCATCTGATGACTATTGATTGGGAATGAGGCCCCCTCCCTGGATCCTCCCCAATCCCCTGGTTTAGGGTGATTCCCCTCAGGGAGGTTTATCTAGTTCCTTGATAAAGCAGAACTGGTTGGAGAAAAGCCCTACATTGCTCCTAAATTTTACCTTTGGAGAATTCCCAATTGAATGTCAGGGGCCATTTTAGGGCCCTTTCTTTATGTCACTAATGAGGAGATGTGTTTTATAAACTGAATCAGTCATGATGAAATATAGCTCGGTGTCAAGGTTGCACATGGCGAAGAATCTGGACTCTCATTTGTTTCTTAAAAAAAAAAAAAAAAGTGTCCTTCACCCATCTTACCCCAAACACGAGGTATGGTATACAGTGGTGCTTATTTAAGCAGTAGGATACCAGGACCAGACCTCCCTGGGAACTCCATACTACAGCATAGGTTTTTGCCCCCCTGTGTGACACTCCAGATTATTTCAATCCTTGCCCCAGCTGTAGAGTCATTTTGGCAAGGAGATTTTTCTAAAGGTTTTCTCTCAATGCTTAGAGCCAAAGGTTTTGTCCTCTGACCTTTTGATTCTCGTTCTGCATCTGTAATCAATGTCAGGTCACTGAGAGCAAAACTAAAAGGAAGTTAAGTGGGAAAAAAAAAAACAAAACCCCAAAGCAGAACGTCCTACAAGCACAAAGCCCCAAGCCTGCCCAGTCAAGTTTTAGAAGCTCACCATTTTGAAATAGTATGGTCGCTTGGATAAGAGAATATTTCCTCCCCCCACCCCATTTGTTTGGTGCCTGATTTGTTTCTAGTTGCAGCAGGGAGGTCAGAGCAAGCCAAGAAAATGAATGGAGCCAGCCTCCTGCCAGGCTGCCTGGAGCGGGCGGGTGTTACGGATCAGCTAAAGCCAGCTCCCTTTCCCGGGCCAGGCCGATGTAACTCACTGGAGTGGCAAATTACATCAGACCTACAGCTGTAACCCGACATTATGATTAATTTGATCAGTAATTTCTCCTGTTTTTCATTTTAATCGGTGTGACTATTCTGCTGTGGCAGGTCTTTCAGATCTAATTAAGATAAATATCCCAGTAAAAGACTTGGCAGACTTTCCGAGTCAAATCCAGGCATCAAGTGTGAAGACCTGCAGCCCCAGTCAATCACTCTGGGGGAGGGCTGGCGCTGCTCTCAGCAATCACCCACTCACACTTAAGCAAATTCATAATCTCCAGCACTGTTTAGTCATTCTCTCAAAACATGTCCCGGGCAAAAAAGGAAAGCCCCAGACAATGTCATTCCTCCCCCCGTGCTCATACTCCGCTGATTTGCCCAAACTACATGGACAACCCTATAAGTGGACACTTTACAGAATCCCTGAGTTCGTGTTTCTAAAAAAGATTCTAAATAATTCCGTGCATATGTATATCTCAAATAAACATAAATATGTGTACACTCAAATATGGAACACAGATACCTATAAGTATGAAGATTTAAAGTCCACATACACATATATAGTCTGACCTTTTAATGCAAGCACACAGCCATCCACTGGTTGGATTTGCGTTGACAGGGTTTAAGAGTTTATTTTCCCAGTTTGTTTTCTTTTAGGTCAACCAGGCATGTATTTATGAATCCTAGTGGCTAATATTTATACATGTTCTGTTAGGTTTCTGTTCTTTGAGGATGAAGGCATTAATGAGATTTTTATCCTAAAGCCATCTAATCAGCAGGACCTGCCTGTCCAATCTGGTGCCTGCAGACTTTGGGCAAGTGTGAAGGATTTGCCTGGGTTACTGGGTCTACATGCCCACTCACAGGAAATACAGAACAACCAGGAACTTCAAAAGAGTGGATGCTTTTGAAGACCTTTTTTTTTCTTTCACTTTATGAAGAAAACATTACAATGATGGCACAGTTCCCAATAATCATAAATCAAATTCCCCCTTATAATAGGAATGGCCATTTTGGAAAACAAACGTGACTGGAGTACAGATGCTTAACGTCATTTTGTACATGGCTCCCACACCCCTGATTCAGAGGGTAAAGAATGTCTACAAACTACACTACAGGGTCTTTCGCCAGGTAAGCAGAACCACGCTCTGACTGTGTATGGCCTACATTTGGAGGATGATTCTGCTACTCTTTCGGCTTTTGCTCCTGAAAAAGACTGTTGAAATGATGGTGTAAAGGAGTCTCCTCACCCCCTGCTGAGGCAGACAGACTCAAATGCACTTTTATTGCTGAAGGAAAGGTGGTGGGAATGTAGGTAGGGTGTGGCTTTCGCAGTCCTAGAGCTAGGCAATCTTGGGTCTGAAAATTGGAATGAGAGCTTGGACTTCTCACAGATCCTGTCAGCTATCTCAGCTCTACTTTAGTTGGTGGTTGCAGACCACTTTAATCTCTGTGCTTGAGTTTCAATTTGGTAGAAACGGCTTCAACAAAACTAACATATTTACTAAAGAAAAAGAAGAAGTGTGCCACATCCTCACGCCCCCCTGCCCCGGCCCCCTTTCAGAGTTACTGGTTCTTGAGGAATGGTAAGATCATGATTTAGATCAGAAGCTGCAAGAAAGATCAGGCAGGGGAAAGGGAGGGTCTTTCTTCCAATAGTGTATCTATCTCCATCTTCATTTGCAAGAAAAAAATCATTGCATGATCTCTTATATGCAACTTTCTTTTCTTTTAAAAATTTTTATTTTTCAGAGAGAGGCAGGGGGCGGGGGGAGAGAAACATTGATCGGTTGCCCCTTGTATGCACCCTGACCAGTGATCAAACCGGCAACCTGGGTATGTGCCTTGACTGCAACTTTTCCGGTGTAGGGACAATGCTCCAACCAACTGAGCTACACCAGCCAGGGCACGTGATCTCTTTTAAAAGATGGAAATCCCACAATGAAAAAAGAACTAAACTAAAAAGAGGCAGATTAGTGCAGTGGACAAGGTTTTATGTCAGATCTTGGTTTGAATCTTGCCTCTTATAGGCCCTTACCCCTAATTCCCTCATCTATAAAATGGAGCTCATGGAAGGAATATCAAAGATTCATTGAGTAGAACTTTACTACTCAAGAGGTGGGCTTTACTACTCCTATAATGGGCTGAGAATCAAACCTACAAGCCAGGTACATGCCCTTGACCAGGAATCGAACCCATGACCCTTAGGTGTGAGGGCTGACCTCTAACCACTGAGCACACTGGCCAGGGCTCAAACCTGGTGATTTATACTAAAAAAATATAACTGAGGAAAGAAATAATCCTTTTCGCATTACCTAGGAGCCAGTTATGGTGGGCCCTCTACTCCAGAACTACTGAATCAGAGTCTACATTTACCAAGGTCCCAAGGAGATTCACCTGCAAATAAAGCTTGAAAAGCCCTAGTATAGTTTAGATGAGGCGGCATTTAGCAGCAGTTGGACATCGAATAAGCTCTCAATCAGTAGCAGCTATTCTTGTTTGGAGAGGATGTTAAAGAGTCGAAAAGGATTATTTCTTTCCTCAGTTATATTTTTTTAGTATAAATCACCAGGTTTGAGCCCTGGCCAGTGTGCTCAGTGGTTAGAGGTCAGCCCTCACACCTAAGGGTCATGGTTTCGATTCCTGGTCAAGGGCATGTACCTGGCTTGTAGGTTTGATTCTCAGCCCATTATAGGAGGCAACCAATTGATGTGCCTCTCTCACATCATTGTTTCTCTCTCTCTCTCCCCCGTCCCTTCCACTCTCTCTAAAAATCAATGGAAAAAAATATATCCTCGGGTGAGGATGAACAACAACAACAACAACAACAACAAATCACTAGGTTTGAGTTTTTCTGTAAATATTGGCTAATAACCCAACTTCAGGGTCTGGGAGAGGCTCGAATGAGTGATAAAGTACAGACATGATTGTTCTTATTCACTGATGGGCTGTGAATCTGGGGATGGAGTGAGGTTGAAGTAACACTGGCTCATTCTTTTTAGAAATCAAGACTTAGTTTCATTATATTGCAGCAGTAAAGTTAGCACCAACTGATGCAACCAACACTTTGGATAAAAATCATTTTGTTTAAATAAGAGGTAGGAATCTGCTAGTTTAAAAATGAATGATTGGAGGCCTACATGCAAGACCATAGGTACTTGTTCTTAACCCCGGCCCCACATTGGAATTGCCTGAGGAGCTTAAAAAATGCCGATGCCCAGCCCTGGCTGGGTGGCTCAGTTGGTTGGAGAGTTGTCCCATATACCAGAAAGGTTGTGGGTTCAATTCCCGGTCAGGGCACATACCTAGGTTTCAGGTTTGATCCTCAGTCAGGGCACATATGGGAGGCAACCGATGGATGTTTCTCTCTCACATTGATGTTTCTCTCTCTTTCCCTTCCTCTCTTTAAAAATCAATAAAAACATATCCTCAGGTGAGGATTACAAAAAAATGCTGATGCCCATATTGCATCCCACTCAGGTTCAATCAGAATCTTTGGGTGGGACCCAGGCATTAGTATTTTTTAAAAAAACTGTTCAGATGATCCCAACGTGCAGCAACACTGAGAACCACAGCCATTGTGTCTGGAAATTTTCTCTTGAAAAAGAAAGTGAAGGATTGAACAAAATACTACAGAGGTAGGAGTGTGGGCATGGCCTCAGCTGTTTGGAGATGGTGTGGCTTGGGTGAGTCAAGAAGAGGGAAGAAGGTCAGGCAAGGTAGTGAGATGGCACCAGGGCCCAGAGAATACTTACTAGTAATTATCTGGTATGAAGATACCCACTATAATACTTAAGGAGTCTCACTAGCAATGAAAATATTATGCAGATTGTGCCTTGAAGATGCTTAAAATGGATTCCATGTGATTGTTACATTCAGGGAGCTTGGAGAATATCCTATCTTTGCTTAAAGCCTTTAATAACTTTCTGCCTTGTCCAGGTTGGGTCCACGACCATCTGGTTTTAGCCTTAGGCTGATCAAATTCCTCCCATGCAGTGCTGACTACTGAAGGTGGCAACTCCTTTAAGGAATGTTAAATTTTAAAACCTTAGATAGGAGCGCAATATTATTTTCGCTCTGACTTAAAACGTAGAAGTTTCAGACCCAACCAGATTCAGGAGAGCTTTCCTTGGGGGAAGTGAGAGGGCTCCCCTGAAATCTCCTCTCTGAACCCATTCATGTTGCTCTGTTCTCTTTAAGTACCACATTTGCAGCTTCACAAGGCAAGGATGGAGAGCTGGGCTCTGGGAAGACTCCATCTGCCAGGAGATGGAGTCCAGCTGAGAAAGGAGATCCCTGACTTGACTTCTTTTTATGACAATTAAAGAAACTAATTGTCTATATCTTCTGGTATAGAAAACTAAGTGGCAGTGCCAGGCTGATCCCTGTCAGATGACAGTTCAGAAAAAATGTGTCAGCTGGAAAGGTTGCATCGATCAGAAGCCCACCTGGGCATTTAGGCGCAGACCACCAGTTCCCAGAAAAAGCTGATCACATACAAATGCAGAGTGCTCCCTCCACTACTGTGTTCATCTGTGGCCTCTTGGCATCCCCACCAGGTGGCCAAGGACGCAGAATTGCCTTTTCAGGTCAACAACCACTCCAGGGAGCACCTGAACCTTTGCCATATGGGTTCCTCTTATGCATGAAAGAAGAGACTCTGGCATTGGTATTCTCAACATGGGGCCTTTCTCCGTCTTAACTCTGCACCCACAGGACCCAGCATTCATATTTAAAGCCAGAATACCCAGTTTAATTCTCCACAGTGGAGGATGAAAGAGAGGGGAAACACAGTGCCTCTGAGGGTCTTTTTAAAAACAAAACAAAACAAAAAATAGAAAAAAGAGCCAGGATGGGAGCAATGCCTCACAGATATAGTTTCACAGCCTGGTACTGAGGACTTAGTCCTGATTGCCACACAGATTTCAGGCTGATTTGACCTGTTGTTTGGAATCCAAACCTTGTTAAACACAGGGATGGAGCCCTGGCCGGGATTGCTAAAGGGTTAGAGCCACGGTTTGCCGCTCTGTTGACTAATGAGTTTGCAAACCACTGGACTATACTAAATGTTACCGTGTAGTTGGAAGCTGTGAGGATTAGGCAATTGTGGCATATTGTGTGCAAAGAGGTAAAGGGTAGTATATGACAGTGGTCGGCAAATTCATTAGTCAACAGAGCGGCAAACCGCGGCTTACGAGCCGCATGTGGCTCGCAAGCCACGGTTTGCCGACCACTGGGTTAGAGTGTTGGCCTGTGCACTGGAGAGCTGACGGTTCAATTCCCGGGGAGGGCACATACCTGGATTGTAAGTTCAATCCCTGCAGGAGGATGTACTCTCTCACATTCATGTTTTTTTCTCTCTCTCCTCCCTCCCCCCTCCATTCCACTCTCTCTGAAAATCAATGGAAAAAATATCCTCACTCCTCAGGCGAGGATTAAAAAAACAAACAACAAAAACAAACACACACAGGGGTAGAGAATGAGGTTCCAGGGTATTGAGGAATCGTCTGACCACTGGAAATTACTCGGTCAAAAGACAAAAGGGTGGAGGTAAGGTGAGTCGAGGGCATGCCGTCTCTCACTTCTCTTGATTCCATGGGTTTGGGGTTAGGTGGGCCAGTGGTGCCCTGTCTCTTCTCCATGCCCTAGCGGGACTGATGTGTGAACAGGAGAATTAATGGACAGTGAAGAAGAGGGAAGGGAGTCACCATGTGAAGGACAAGGTCTCTAAAACCTCAGTTGCTGTGAGAGGCAATCCAGCCAGACCTTCCCTTGCTGTTCTGGCTAAGTGATTTTGCTAGCTGCCAAATGTAAGGACCATTCTTGCTTTTGGCTTTCCCTGCTCTGGCTGTGATTTTGAGTTTTTCCTTCCCTTCTTTCCCCATCTTTCTATACTTTCTTTCTTCTTTCTCTAGTCGATTGGAGTGGGTTTGTGGACTTTTATATAATACTAGAGGCCCGCTGCACGAAATTCGTGCATAGGAGGAGGGGGGGTGTCTCTCAGCCCAGCCTGCAACCTCTCCAATCTGGGACCTCTCGAGGGATGTCCGACTGCCCGTTTAGGCCCGATCAGGATCGGGCCTAAACATCCCTCTCACAATCCAGGACTGCTGGCTCCCAACTGCTTGCCTGCCTGCCTTCCTGATTGCCCCTAACTGCTTCTGCCTGCCAGCCTGATAACCCCCTAACTACTCCCCTGACAGCCTGATTGATGCCTAACTGCTCCCCTGCCAGCCTGTTTGCCCCTAACTGCCCTCCTCTGCAGGCCTGGTCACCCCCAACTGCCCTCCCCTGCAGGCCTGGTCACCCCTAACTGCCCTTCCCTGTAGGCTTGATCACCCCCAACTGCCCTCTCTTGCAGGCCTGGTCCCTCCCAACTGCCCTCCCCTGCTGGCCATCTTGTGGCGGCCATCTATGTCCACATGGGGGCAGGATCTTTGACCACATGGGGGCAGCCATCTTGTGTGTTGGAGTGATGGTCAATTTGCATATTACTCTTTTATTAGATAGGATAGAGGCCTGGTGCATGGGAGGGGGCCAGCTGGTTTGCCCTGAAGGGTGTCCTGGATCAGGGTGGGGGTTCCCTTGGGGCATGGGGCAGCCTGGGCAAGGGGCCTATGGTGGTTTGCAGGCCAGCCACACCCCCCGGTGACCCAAGTAGAGGCCCTGGTATCTGGGATTTATTTATCTTCTATAATTGAAACTTTGTAGCCTTGAGTGGAGGCCTGGGCCGCCAGGGTGTGCGGAAAGCTTGGCTTCCTCCATTGCCAGGGAAACCCAAGCCTCCTGCTCGCTCCGTGGCTGCAGCCATCTTGGTTGGGTTAATTTGCATACTCACTCCTGATTGGTGGGCGTGGCTTGTGGGTGTAGCGGAGTGATGGTTAATTTGCATATTACTCTTTTATTAGATAGGATTCTAGGTAAGGAAAAGCAGTTATGTTAGTTGTGTGGATGCTACAATAATTAGAGAAGGAGGCTTTGATGCAATGGTTCCTGAAAGATTTTCTATGGTATTTTAATTAGAGTTAAATGGAAAAAAGAAAAGGTTCAGTGGTTACATAAATTTGGGAATTCCTTGATTAAATCATGTTAACGAGATATCTTTGCTGCAGAATGTCTTTTAGCTTTCCATATTCTAATGTTTATTGAGAAATAGCTAGCAGTGACATACTGTGTATAGTATCTACCTTCTATCTATCTATCTATCTATATATCTATCATCTATCTATCTATCTATCCAACTACCTACCTACCTACCATGGATTCTGTTTTCAATCAAAATTTTTCAAACTTGTATTTTGTGGAAGACACTTGAGAAATACTGTGTTAGAAAATGCTGGATGCCAAATAAGGAAAGAAGAATATATATTTCACTTACAACCCAAATGAACATTGTAGAGGCAGAAAATTATACTGTATCAGCATGAAAGGGTTGTTGGGTTGAGAACCAGAATTTTGTTAGACAACTGAGACATTTTCCCCCATCCCCGAACAACTTGGTCGAGAACCAAATTGATCAAAATGGGAGATGTTCAAGAACTGAGATTTGACTGTATTGTATATAGTTCTTTCTTTTCATGCAATTCAAATGACCTTATTTGAGCTATTTCATAAATAGAATGTGGAGCTGGAGAGGACTTCAGATCATCTAATATGAACTTTCTGTGTAATAACTGATACAATGGAGTCCCAGAGATTAGGTCATCAAAACTGGGATTACCAAGATTCTTCCTGTTTACCCATACACTAAAAACCACAACTCTGGGAACTTAGAAGAAAAAGATAATTTGTTTGTAGTAATACTGGTGGAGAAACCAAGGTTCTGTGGGTTGAAGTGAAAATTCTTTAAGATTATGCTCACATGCTACAATTCTCTTCCTTCCTGCTGCCCACACCCCATCCCAGGCCTTTGTGCAGGCTTGCCCTGTGCTGCATGTCCCCCTCCTCAGAAATCCTCCTACCCTCTCTCACTTGATGTTACAAAACAGATAGATGTGTAATTGTTAGCCTCATTCAAGCTTATATGGTTTTTTCTGAAGTGTGCAGTGAATAATTTTATTGTGTACACACTCATTTTTATATTCCCATGATTAATTGCTTTTTAAAAAAATTTAATCATACAATCATTTTATTATAGCATATATTGATGTTATATACTTATTATTTTTCTTTTTTTATTGTTTAAAGTTCAACTTTGAGTTGATCTGTTTACCTCAGATTCCTCTTTAGATTATAGTGTCTAGACTCAATGAAGGAAAAAAGGAAGGCAGGATTCTGATATCCTGCTGTCTATAAAGAATGGAATTAGATACTCTCACTTAAGTCATCTCATCTAATCCTCCCACCCACTCTCCCACCAATGAAAAAACTAAGGCTCAGAAGGATGGGCTGACCTCGCCCACATGCCTAGCAGAGCCAGCATCCAAGCCCAAGTCTGTCTGCTTCTAAAGATCACCTTGTCGGTTCTGCAAACCTTCCCCGGGGCCACAGTGCACAGCACAAATGCTTGATGATTGTTTGTAGATAAGGATAAAAGTGCTATCTCTCCAACCTGGATAATATTCACTTGCAAGTCTATACTTTGGGGTCAGTTTGAAAGCCCATTTACCCCAAACCTGTAGGAAATTAATTGAGGCTAAAATATGAGGACTAGCACTTGATCATGAAAGCACAAGAATACTGTGTAAGGTGACAGGAATACCGCCTAGGTTTTGCTCATTCAGAGTGAAGTGCTAGCCAGCACATTTGGGGTATCTCAACTTGCCACTATAACCTGCAGCTAACCGCATGGAGGCAAAACTGTCCCAGGACATTCTGAACTGGACTTTGGCATTTGTTTATCAGCCACATCCAACAGACAGTGATGGGACTGGAGGGTGTGTGTGGCTCAGGCTCACTGCTGAACTCGCTGCAGACAGGCCATGGATCTGGTCCCCGTCATGATCAGAGCGGTGCTGTTTTCCTTGAGAAGTTCTAAGTTGCCATGTTCAAAGGCTGCAAGAATATTTCCACCCCCATTGAGTCTGGCACCCTTTCCATCTATCAGCACTTGATGTGAGCTTCCATAGTCAGTGGTGTGAACATACTGCCTGCTTTGTTAAACCCCTTTCTACACGATTTGACTACGACAGAGCAGCACCCAGGAATGGGAAATCTAGACAATGACAAAGAAGCACCGGAGTATATAAAGTATATTCTTGGTAAACTAATTTCCCCCCTGCCACTCTCAAAGCAATATAAACTTTGTTGTTCCTCCTGGATCTCAAATGCTTGCAATAAATTCTTTGAAATGTCAGTAATGTGAACGGAGGGTTGTTGTTTTTCAAAGGAGATTTTCTTTCTTTCATAAAAGAAAAAATTGTCCCTTGCAGACAATGTGGATAAGTATGTTTTGTTTATTTTATTCAGTGCTGAATATGGTTGGGTAAAGGGACTCCCATTTCCCACCTGACCTCTTCCTGAATGAGTGAATAATGAATCAAGTGCTCAGTTTTCTGGATGGTAGTATAAACAGAAATAAATTCATAGTCTTTCATATCTGTGGTATAATCAACATTTGCATAGCAAACTTATACCATGAAAAGCATTTTCATCAGTATGTTATATTTAATCTTCACAATGACTCTCTGGGTTTGGATGGATTTTCTCACCCATAATAATAAAGTGTCCTTTGGTTTTATAGCCCAAGAGGAAGCCTTACTCAGTCTGTGTGGACTCTTCCAGTTTTTAAAAGTTTCTAAGGGTCTGGATTGTTCTGGGAGAATGTTATCTATGTCCATCATTTTCACCAAACATACTCAATTTCATAAAACCATAAATTAGTTCAGTGAAAAATGTCAGCCAAAAGAAGTTACTTGATTGTCCTAACATTTCAATTCAATAAAAATGATTGGTTTATTAGACTTGTGCAATACACAGCTAAGGAGGATGGATTTCCACCCCACCTCCCTGCCCCATCTATTACCCAACATGTACTCGTGTTTTCCTACTGCACCAAATTTAGTATTATTTTCAAGTTAAACTAGACAGTGAAATCCAAGGTCTGACTGAAATTTACAGTGCACAGAACGCCACTGACCTTGGAGAATATTTACTAACTAAATCATTTACACAGCTGGAAGCCAAGCTGGAAGGGACTAGGTTGAGGTGAATGAGGCACTCATCTGGGGCACAGAATTTAAGGCTGTGCCCCAACACATGGTAATCAATATGAATAACATCTAATTCAATATTTGTAAAAATATAAAAATAAATGCAAAAGTTCATGATCAACAGAATCAGTATTACTGATTTTTCTTTTTGCCTCAGGCTCCAATATGGCACAATACTGTTACTAATTCCAAATCTGACATTTAGTTCACCCTGGATTTTGGCGTTCATTTTTGATTTTTAAAAATATTGTATTAAAATATTATTAATTTTAATGATTACTACATGTTTGGGTGCACCTTGAGTTTTGCATCTGAGATGAGTGCCTCAGTTGCCTTGGTCTAGGCTGGGAGAATTCTACACAGTGATTCAGCCCTGTGTAGGCACAGAGATGTCTGAGTTCTATTAGCATTTACAATGACCACAAAGGGGTTATATGAATATGCCTGCAAATGGTAGCAGAATAGGACACCCGAAAGTGTGTCACTACAGAATGAGGATTTTTTTTTTTTTTTTTTTTTGCGCTGAAGGCAGTTGAGAAAAGCAATTACGAGAAAAGCTCTCCATTATCCTCCTATTTACCTAAAAGCAGGACATAAATTTGTAAAGGTGTCCCCCTTACCCTCTATATAAGGAAGGACATAAATTAATTACTGAAGACAATTCTAGGTTCTTATCAGCCCAGAAATGGCACCAAAAGAATTTGTAAAACAAATCTTTTAAAACTAGCCCTTATCTACTATTAGTTTCCCCATATATTCCCACTCCCACAATTTGTCACCCCTAAAAGCTCATAGTCTTTTTCCTTTGTGTTGTCACTTCTCTAAAAATGTGTTGTTCTTTCGTTAAGATACTATGTCAGCCAAAGTTCTGACCACCCCTTTTGAGTTACTCATTACTAAATACCCTCATGTGTACGTGTGATGCATGTGTTAATAAACTTTTGTTTGTTTTTCTCTTGTTAAGGTCTTTTCTTAGTCTAATTTATGGAGCTCCAGCCTCAGAACCTGGAACCTAGAACCTTTTCTCCCCTTGCACTGGTATACGTCACCCAACTGTTTTAGGGGTTTGTAACATAAAAATCCAAATAGAATGGAAGAAGTTCTAAAAATATTTCATTTTACCCCTTCCTTTTTTAGATGACAAAAGTTAAAGACACAAAGCTTTGATTAATATTATGTTAAATTGATTAAGACAAACTGCTGGGGAGAGAAAGGGTTGGCCAGGACACTGAATCTTTTCTATAAGAAGGAGCCATGTTTGGAGACCATTTGCTTTAAAAAGGATGAAAGTCACGTAGGTCTAGGTCTAACTATTTCTCAAGGGTTTGGGCTCTTGGTTTAACAAAGTGAGCATGTACCACTCTCTGTATCACGCATCCACTTTGGAAATGAGTCCTAAAGTTTGCCAGTGAGAAAACATCCCGAATGGGAAGATCAGGAACGAGGCTGTGCCTACTGCACAACAGAGGTGGAATTTGGATGCAGTTTACTCTTGGATGCCTGAGTGGTAACAAGACCTTTACATTAGCAAATGTACATAGCCAGGGACAATTTTACGCCCTCTTGAGCAACTTCACCGCGGAGAAGGTGACCATGCTCCTCATTCCTCAGACAAGCACAGATAGCTTTCTCTCTCCGAGCTGCTTCCACTGAGCACTCCCTCCCTCTGTTATTTATTAAAATGTGCAATACACCAAGAAAGGGAAAGATTATCCTGCTTCCTGCCGTGCAAGACGGTGTGCCGATGGCCAAGGTTAAATGCAGCATTTGGTTTCTTAAGCTTCTTTAATGGGTAAGTGGAAAAGCAATCTGGGACCAGAGCTTGCAGCAGTGACTCTCTGAGGATTAAAACTTGACTTTAATTTGGACTCCATGGCTAAGATTAAATCTGCTTCTGCTATCATTACCCCACTTATGTTAGTCCCCACTCTGTTTCCACTCTACCAACCAGCTGAGTGGGAAGAAATTAACCTGACCTTGAAGGAAACTCACAGAATCGTTAAGACCTCAGGTTTTCAATAGCCAATACAGTTCTAGAGGCCTGCTAACATTTAGATCATAGATTCACAGGTCTGAAAAGGATTTTAAAAATCATATAGCCCACACATTTAACAGATGAGGAAAACAGAGTCCAGAGAACCAAGGTGACTTGTTCAAACTTGTCAGCTAGTTGGAATCAGGTCTGAACTAGAATGAGGCTTCAAAACCCCAATCTCCCCATTCCCATGGCACCATGACTAGGCTCCAGCCATGTCCACTTCGTCTCCAGCTCACCCAGGAAGGAACATGCACACATCAGGGCTTTTACACAATGTTTGAAATTTTCCTTGTGCAAATAAAAACACCCAAGGAACAGTTTTATGCTTATGGGGTCTTTATCCAGATCAAAATTACATACTGAAATTAAAAATTTACATGTTTTTTTCTACCCAGGAAGGATTAGGTCATATTTCTCTCCCAAAAGTTAGCTCCTTCCATTTATGTTTCTGATCTGTTTCTAACCAACATACCCAAGTTTTAAATTCTGGCACAGCCTACAGCTGATAAACTACAGCAAAAATAGGAGTATGGATTTATAAACATCCTGGAACCCAAAGGTTCAATTCAGCTCACAGATGCATTTTGTTTGTCTCACACTTTTTCAAAATTTGACTTTGAGTTTTATACCCAAGTTGCTTTACTTAGTTATGCTTACTACCTGGCCCCTGAAAATCTTTGTGTTTATGATCCATGTTTGGAAAACTTCTTTCCAAACATGGATCATAAAACTTCCTTCCAAACATAGGTAGCGTAGGCAGGTATTGAGTCTCAATGCAGAATCTAAAGACAAACCTCCACTCTAGACCATTAGCCCTCCTATAACCCTGAGGATCAAAAGTAGTTAATGAAGTCAGTCCCCTATCCGGTCTTCTGTGAAGTGATAATACTTTAAACTTATATCTGTCTTGAAACAACAACCTGGTTTTGTAAATGCGAGTTATTGCATGGAATTGAGCTAAAGAGTAAAAAAAAAATTATACTGCAATATTATGGGAAAACCTGATGAGAACTAGTAGGAGAATTTTAGATTTTAGTCTAGAATAACCTGCCAGTGCTGCTCTTTTTTTTTTTTTTTTATCTTAAATGACCTCACCTAAATATACCTACACAAGCCACTTCCATTGATTTCTTTCTGAAGACATCTGTACAGTTTCAGAAATAATTGTTATCTTTCAAAGTTTTTTTAAACAAAAAACCTGAATTATTGGCTTTCCTTGACAATCTAACTTGCACAGTTCTAAATTAATATCTCCCAGACAGATTTTGAATAATGTAAAAAGGTAACGCCCACATGAAAATAAAAAAAAATTAAATAGAATTTAAGCTGTCATATATGAATTTAGTTTATCTTTATTCCTTTAATAATCTTCAAACAAAAACACTTTATTCTACTTCAAAAATATCAGTACCTTGGCAGTTTCTTTTAAATAGTTTTCTTCTTGAAAAGTTCAAATATTCCATGTTCCACAAAACATATTTCAAAAACAATATTTCAAAATCATGGAATTCTCCATTTCCTTTACACATGCCTATAGTAAAGGAAAAAACTCCTTTTATTCCTAGAGATTTAGATTTATTCAAAATTAGTTTTTTATCTACTTGGTAATACTTTTACCAAATCACTTTTTTGGTCGTTATCCGTTAGATCTACAGAAGAAGTTGGAGTACTGTCTTACCAGTGTATTTATTAAGTTTATAAGTTAAAACTCCAACAGTAAAAAATTAGAACACTACCTCAGAGTTACAGAGAAAGAAGTGAGGCTCTGAGCCTTCATTTGTTGCAGAAACAAAACTAAACAGTCCCTGGATTTCCATGGCAAACCATAAAGAGAACTTTTGGAAATTATCCTAATACAACTTATTTTCGTGAGGCTGAGTGGTCACCTCTTCTAAAGCCTTGTCAAGAGTCATTGAAATGGATTGTCTTCATTTGGCTTTAACTGGCTGATAGAGATGTATAAGCTGTAAGTGTTCAAAAAGGCTGATGTGCACAGACCTCAGCTGAAGGGACTACTGGATTACATACAATGACTAAAGTCAGAGCTGAGTAATCTCCTCCCTCAGACTGGGGCAGGTTTTTCTTTGGTAATTGCACTTACTTTGATGACTTGGAAAGAGGAAGTGTTTAATTACATGGTGCACAGATACATCTAATTTAACTGCTCTCAAAAAGTATTAAACTCATTCTTTGGAATAATAGAGTTGAATTCCAAATGCAGAAAATATTAGGATTATTGTAATCATGCATCTTGTACATCTGATTATGTCTACTGTTTCCGTAGCTGTCAAGTGTACAGTAAAGACTTTTAAAACTCATTTCAGTCCTATGTCAAAAGTATTACGTTGTCTCATACTTGTGATATTTAAAAAAATACAACTTCAAACCCGTCTCAGGAAAATGTCCAAATTGAAAGTAGCTATGACCCAAGTGCCAGGGAAAACACAATTATTCATCTCACCCAAATGTTTTCATTTCCAGGAAAACTTTGGGCCACCACTGAGAATCCAAGTTCATATGAAAAATGTTGGTTCTAAAATAACAAACAAAGTTGGTTCTAAAAGGCTAACTCTCTAATTTACTTGCCTTCTGCCTGTGTGCCAATTTATTGCGACTTTTGTATACGTTCCTATTTGGGCCCTAAGAATGCAATGGCTATTGCCATCCTAGGGTGGGAGGATTGCATGCCCCACCATCAGGCAGGGGGGAAGTTGGCTTTGAAATGAATGCATAGGCTGCCCACTCTGCCAGACTTTGTCACTGCACTACAAATGTACTAAATCATCTGAAATCTCACGCGGGAAAACATCCTTATGTAAGTCTAAAACCGAGCTATTAATTTCTGGATCTGATGTGTTGATATCACAGTCCCTATGTTTTGAAAAAGCTAATTATTTTAAAGGCCTCTAAGTTAAGAATGGTTTTCTGAACTCTAAAGTTATATATTCCTGAATGCTCCTATCCATTGCTCCTCAACGATAGTAGGATAAAGATGAGCATTCATGATTAGCCTGAAGTATCTATTTTGGGTGCCCTCAAGCTTCACAGTAATCATACAGAAGCCTTATTACTTTTTAAAATAATCGTTATAATGCATACTTGTGAGGCTCTCGGCATGAATCTAGAGTACTTGTTAGTCCATGGAGTGATGGTTGGAATCTGGGACATAAGACTGGGGCTACATTTCTTTACCCTCCTAACCCCAGAGAGTCTTTAGAAAAATAGAAACAAAAGAGCACAAAGTACTTAAGGTAAGACACTGTTGTATTCATAATATAGAGAAATAACCACCATGCCTCATGGACAGGAGATACAGTTCTCCGCGGGGCTACAAAACGGTGCTAGTAATAATTTTAATTGGATGCTATCTTTGCTGCCTTCAAAAAGTATCATAAAGTGGAATTATTACAGGCTACAAATGCACTTACAGTGCTGGCCTCTCACCGGAGGAAGCAGATAACATTTATCCTTGGGAGGGTAACATCAATGGGGTTCTATTTGTTCCCTTCACATGCATCCCCAGTTGCCTGCTATTTGCTCCCCCTTCCTCCGTCTAAGAGATCAATTTGAATTAGATGCTGCAGAACTGGATGCTAAGTTTTGCTGGCCTCTGCCTTGGGGGAGGGCGCAGCCCCATGGAAAGGTCCTGTGTGCTCCTGGGCCGGGCGGAGGGCATACCTGCAGAGGATTGGGTGGCGTGAGCTGCGACGGAAGGCCATGTCCTGGAGATGGGCTGAGTTTCTGAGGGGGGCTTGCATTCTGCTGAGTTGGAGACGGTTGGTTCTGGTTCTGGTTCTGGTTCTGGGGGTGAGGGTGGGATTGAGACTGCGGGGGCTGCGATGGCGGAGCTGGCAGCTGCTGGGAGGCGGGTGGCGGCTGCTGGGGCGTGGCCGGCTGGGGCTGGGGCTGCGGCGCTTGGGACGGTGGGGGCGCCTGCGGGTGGCTGCTGGGCGGTGGAGGCGGAGGCGGCTGGAGCTGCTGGAGTTGCTGGAGCTGCTGGAGTTGGGAGTTCAGGGATGAGGTAGCTACAAGAAAACAAACACACACGTGGGAGTGAAACAAACACGACAGAACATTTTGCTGTGCGTCTCTGGCAGCTTGTCTGGTGTGAGCTGCTCTTTAAGGAAAAGTTTACCCTCTCACCCGTGGTAACTGAAAGGGTTGTGAGGCACTGGCAGAGAGAGTCACTTTGCCGGTGTGGCTCAGTGGTTGAGCGTGGACCTATGAATCTAGAGATCATGGTTCAATTCCCCTCAGGGCACATGCTTGGGTTGGGGGTTCCATTCCCAGTGGGGGGCTGGCAGGGGCAACCCATTGATGAGTCTCTCTCATCATTGCTGATTCTATCTCTCTCTCTCTCTCTTTGAAATCAATAAAAATATGTATTTTTAAAAAAGAGTCACTTCTTGGGAAAAATGTAAAAATTTAAGGAAGATGAGAATGTACCACATCAAGTTATTACTTTGAAAGATATTGAGCAGTACAAGCCAAAATATCACTAGAAATGGAGGTCATGTTTAAAAGTACTTTCTCTCTTCCTTTCTACACTGCTTGGGCAATACACTTATGCTTTCAAGATTTGATTTAAGATTCAACCAGTTTAATTCTTTTGGTAAATGTTGGGACTGGAGTTAAGAACAGAAAACTAAATAGTTTGTAAGCTTTTCATCATCAATGCCCTTAATCGTGTCATTTTCACTTGCTAGTTCAGACCTCTGCCAATTGGCTTAGACATGTTAATTTCAAGTTTCTACAATACATGATTCTCTGTTTTGCAGAGTCAGAATCCTGACCGTGAGGTCTTTGCCTGCTGATCAGAGACATAGATATAGAGACATCCCTCCCCCCAAAACTAGGTTATTGTAGGCGATTGTGAACTGTATACTGTGGTAACTAAACACATTAGCACCCCAAGGACATGCAAGACACTGAGAAAATGAAATCATCTTTCAAGATTTTATTTCTCTTTTTTTCTTCAAGATTTCTTATTATGTGAAAAGTAAGAGTTGGTAGGACAAGCTGTCTTAACACTGAGCACACGAAATTTGTTTTCAGATGCCCATCTAGCACTGAACAATTTCTACAGCAGAAAGGCATTCAGTTGGGCCAAAGAATGATCTAGAGAAAATTGCTGCTGCAAGTTCACATCCTTCTTTGTCTGAATCTCAGTCTGAAAACTTTCCAACACGCCTACAAATAAATATAAGGACCAATGTTGAATGCATAGGGCTGTGATGTTTTCCTGCTCCTCCCTTACCTAGAATTTGTCAAAGATTTCCAGAGGTAATAACTCCTGGTTGCAACATTAAACTAGTCCCTATTTTTAGAAAATGTTCCTTTAAAAAAATCTAGTGATGCCTTAGTGACATATACGTGTCTTTATATAACAAGTATGTTCTCAAGAACATATTTGTGTGTACTTTGACCCATATGTTGAGGACACCTAAAGGACGTTCTCTGTAAGAAAATCAACCAGTGACTATCTTTGTAAAGTTAAAAAATAAGTTTGTAAAATTCATTGAATAATAGTCAGACACTAGTACTGTGCCAGGTAATATGTTATATTTCAAAACTGCCTTTAAGGAGTTTGTAGTCTGTTTGTGGAGATCAGATTAACTCATAAGAAATGATCAGGCTTGAGGTAAATGTTACAGAGTCCTGCTAATGATAGATGTTTGATACATATCAATTGATTGACTAAGTGGTCAACAGTGTGGAAACTGACCAAAATGGCCGAGAAGATAATCCGGGTGGAGATACATCCAGAATCCAGCATGGCTCAGGTGATATTTCTGAAAGACAATGTGGAAAATAGACTGCCTGGAACAGAGGCGTTGGGAAGTTTTGAGTGACTTTAGACTTTAGAGAAGGTGAGGGACTTATCCCGTGAGAGCGGTGGGAAGAGGGAACACTTCCAATTAACCTCTGGTGTAAGTCAGATTTCAAACATATAGTAGACTCAGGTTAGTTTCAACAAGGCATAGCTGTAGTGATGAGATGTAACTTGGTAATTCTTGGGGACACCAAATATCAATACTGTGCTCTCAGCTACCATGGAGGGCTTCCACGTTGGACCAGCTGGGATGGCAAGTCCTCACTGGGTCAATGAATTACTCTAGGTCTGCTCAGCACTCCGTCTGGTGTGTGTCCCTCCTTGTGTGTAAACCCAGAGTGCTCTGAACTCTAGAGGTAGAGGTGGTGTGCATGAGAGAGGGCTGGAAGATGCCCAGTCAGTAGGAACTCTCTGAACTTGATACTCAATTTTGCTGAAAACCCAAAACTGCTCCAAGAAATAAAGTCTATGTAATGAAAATTCTCAGTCATCATGCCATTTATTGGAACTTGAAGAGTGTGGTTTGGTTTTGCCCTTCTCTGCCCTTCGTCCCCACCCCCCGCCCCCCAGCTCCTATTGTACAAAATCACATCTTACTGAAGATCTGGGAGCCCAGCTCCATCCTTGCCTCCCAGGATCTTCTGCATTCATCCGGGGGTAGGGGGGTGGGGTGGGGTGGGAGTGGGGCTGGATGTCTCCTTTGGGTGGACTTACAGACTTTGGGAAATAATTGCATCTGGCCTCCTGCCTGATTCAAATCAATCCTGTCCTGATTTCTTTCAGGTGGGAGGCACATCTGTCAGTGCTTATTCTCATGGTTGACTTAAATACCATCCTGTTTCATTTTGGTTAGAAAAGCATTTATCTAAAGCAGCCTTTAGAAACAGGAAAGACCGGGGAATATTGGCAGATAGTGGCCAACGGGTAGGTGCGATAGACCCTAACCTACTTATGAGACATGGTCCCTAATTTGTTTTCATTCCTTTATGTTGATGAGTTCACATGGGCTATTTCTTTCCCATGACCTGCAGCTTGCCTGGAAAGGCATGACCTAAACTAAACTTCTGAGTTACATAAACTAATTTGGCATCTGCATGCAAAGTGGACAATAAAATATGTTCAGATATATCCTGATGCAAAGGAAATCATGAGTGGGTCATACAAGAATGTAATGTAACTTTTGTCTAAAAAATGCCAAATCCACCTACGCAATAGTATGAAAATAAAAGCTTAAAAATGCTAAAATATCAAGCCTCTAAATGGCTAATTGTATAAGGCACACTGAGATATGGACACAAGTTAGGAAGGTTCAAGAATATATTTGAACTTTAGGGAATCTTTGCCAATAAAATGATAAATTTGGAGGATAAAACTCTGACCCTATTTGTGATATATTAAAGAGTTTATTCTCTCCCCTGGTATTATATCTTCTTGTGATTATCTCCTCTATGTCTGGTTACTATACTATACAGGCCAATGTTAGATATAGAAGTTAACTACAATAACAGGAGCTATGGAAGAAAAAGAGATACCTAGAAATTTACATTAGGCTATTTAAAAAATTTTAAACTGTTTGAAAAAGAAATACAGGACAAAATTCAATCACACTCTGAATTTCCTAGAGAGAAGGGAACACTATGGCAAAACCAGTGGCTTGAAATTTCCCAAATAAATCATTAAATATGACAAAGGATTAGCCAAGAAGCCTGCATTTCTCCGTTTGTTCAGTTTCTTTGTGTCCACTGTAAATTAGAAACAAATTCTTACTTTGAATTTTTGTTAAAGATTTCCTCAGGAAAACCATACATGTAAAGAGAGCCACGTTAGCAGAGGTATGGAGTTACATTGACTGGGATTCACATAAGACTACTTTCAAATCAGGGAAATGGAAAGTAAAAGCAAAACATATACCCATTTATAAAGAGTAAGTCCATGAAAGATTCTGAGCAAATGTAGATATGTCTTTCACTTAGCAAAGTATTTGAAACATCTTAGGGTTCCCAGAAAGCACAACAGTATTCAAATGCTAAAGGAACAACACCCTCACTTTTGTTAACACCAAGTATAACATCATGTTATTATCAGCACTCTAGTGGGGATCTCAGCATTTCTTGGACTTTTCAGGTCCAGGCCATGTGGCCATGTTTGGGTTTGAGTGCCTGCTGGGAATGAGTACGAGCTCTTATTCATGGCTGATGTTACACCTCCTGGACGTATCCGGGACTACAGTAGCTTCATAGAAATATATTTACAGTGGGGATAAGTCTCATGCTAAGGAGGAAGGAAGCAGGTGGGCACTGAACATTGAAAGTGACCAGGAGTCCTGAACAGGCATGGTAGTAATGGCTATTCAAACCCACTTTTAGCCCAGTCAGCTGGCATAAGCCTGGTTCTAGGGAGAGAGAGAACACCAAGTTAAATAAGAGCAACCTTGAAAGTCTGATGCTAGATGACTGGGTCAGAAAACTGTGGTACGTCTACACAATGGAATACTATGCTGCCATAAAAAGAAGGAATTATTACCATTTGTAGGCACCTGGATGGAATTAGAGAACGTTATGCTAAGTGAAATAAGCCAGTCAATGAAAGAAAAATACCACATGATCTCACTCATATAGGGATAATGAAAAACATTATAAACTGATGAACAAAAAGATAGATACAGAGGCAGTAAAGCATCAAACAGACTGTCAAATTACAGCGGGAAGGTTAGGGAGAAGTGGGGGAAATAAGAGATCAACCGAAGGACTTATATGCATGCATATAAGTGTAACCAACGGATGCAAAACAGTGGGGAGTGAGGGCATGTATGGGAGTGGGGTGGGGGGGGGGCAATGGTAAGGTATGTACACATATAATACCTAAATAAAAATATATATAAAAGAAAAAAAAGAAAGTCTGATGCTAAGTGCAAGAAGCCAGATGCCAAAGACACATATTGAATAATTCCATTTATATGAAATATGCAGAATAGGTGAATCCATAGAGACAGAAAACAGACTAGCGGTGACCGGTATGGAGGTTTCCTGCTGGGGTGATGAAAAAGTTCTGGAACTGGATAGTGGTAATGGTTGGAGGGAGAGATGTGGGCAGGGCCACTAGATGCTGGATGGCACAGGGAGGAAATCACTGAGCTTGTGCAGAGGCATAGGTCTGACAGAGCGGAGCAAGGGATTACTATCAAAGGGACCATGCACTCATATCTGGGCACACACAGGCACCTCCTGTTACTTCCAGAAATGCTGGAGAAGTCTTGGAAGCTGGACACTGTCAGCAGGCGGAGAACAGTGATGACCATGTGGGTTCAAAATAAGACGGTGCTTTATAGTTTGAAAAGTACTTTCAATGACTATGTAAGCATTCATTTTTCAAGACAACCATGTGGAGAGATGCTATCAATGCCATGTTATACACATAGAATTTGGGCTCAGAAAGTTTAAGTGACTTTCCCAAGTTTACATAGCTAGTGAGTGCTATGGAAACTCAATCTCAGGCCTGTCCCCTCCCAAGGCCTCTTAACATAACAGAATCACTTACATACACAGGGCAACCTATTTCTCCCTGAGAGCTGGAACAAAGATAACTACCCACTCATACACAGGTGCCCTCCACAGCCCTACTCTTGAGCAGAGGCGGCACCAGTACTTGGCTACAGAGGCTAATTTGAAGGTGTCCACTCAGTGATGAATTGTTCAGCTCTTGGGAAAGTGTGTAAAGTTGTACCTATGTCTTGCTGAAAGCAAAACCTTTTTTTAAAACATGCTGATATGAAACACAAATGTGCATTTTGAGGATAAAGATGCTAATTTGGGGGTGAATCATGAGTTCCTATAGAGAACAGAGACATGGAGTTGCAGGAACGGAGGTGAGAAGTGGGACTGCAGGGAAGGTGGGGAAAGGACACAGTACCTTTATTCATGGGACACGTTTGCCTTCATGGTAAGAGAATGTTTCCTTTATGCTTAAACACAGGGCAGCAACAGCACTGTGATCAGGCTTGGTGATACTTTAAGGAAAATAACTAAGGAGGATATCAGCTTATGTTGTCCACAGAACTCTGTGACATGTTGCCTCTAAGGTTGGGTGGCAGCCCTGGCTGGTTTGGCTCAGTGGATAGAGCATCAGCCTGTGGACTGAAGGGTCCCGGGTTCGATTCAGGTCAAGGGCACATGCCTGGGTTGCGGGCCCCAGTAGGGGATATGCAAGAGGCAGCCAATCATTCTCTCTCATCATTGATGTTTCTATCTCTCCCTCACCCTTCCTCTCTGAAATCAATAAACATAAGAAAATATATTAAAAAAATAAAGTTGGGTGGCAATTATAAGTTCCCCAGATGAATTTGTTCTTCTTCTTTTTTTAACTATTCTCTTCATTTTTTAAAATATATATATATTTTTTATTGATTTCAGAGAGAAATGGAGAGAGAGATAGAAATACCAATGATGAGAGAGAATCATTGATTGGCTGCTTTCTACATGCCCTGCACTGGGGAACAAGCCTGTAGCATGTGCCCTGACCAGGAATCCAACCGTGACTTCCTGGTTCATAAGTCGACTCTCAACCACTGAGCAACACCGGTCAAGCAGTAATGAACTATCTATCTATCTATCTATCTATCTATCTATCTATATATATATATAAGGCTAATATGCAAAGTGTCCCCTCAGGAGTTTGACTGGGAGACTGGGAGCTTGATCGCTCACTATGACATGCGCTGACCACCAGGGGGCGGCGTGGAACGAAGGAAGGCTCTGGCCGGCAGCCGGAAGGCCCCTAAGGACCCTGATTGCCCGCCAGGGCTAGGGACTCTACCCATGAACGAATTTTGTGCACCAGGCCTGTAGTTTTGAATATAAAATATGCTTAATAAAATTTTTTGAGATATAATTGGTATGTAACATTTCATTAGTTTTAGGTATACAACATAATGATTTGATATATGTATACATTGTAGAATGATTATCACAAGTTTTAGTTAACATGTATTACCACACATTGTTACTTTTTTTGTGTGTGATGAGAATTTTTAAAATGTACTCTCTTAGCAACTTTCAAATATACAATACAGTGTTTTTTTTAACTACAGTCACTATTCTGTACATTACATCCCTAGTTATATATCTTATAACTGGAAGTTTGTACCTTTTGACCACCCTTACCCATTTTATCTTTCCCCCCTTTCCCCATGCCCCTTCTTTGGCAACCATGAATCTGTTCCCTGTATCTATGAGTTTGGGTATTTTTTGTTTGTTTGTTTTTATTTTTATTTATTATTATTATTTTTAATTTCTTTATTGATTAAGGTATTACATATGTGTCCTTATTCCCCCATTATCCCCCACCTCCCATTCATGCCCCCACCCCTCTGTTGTCTGTGTCCATTGATTAGGCTTATATGCATGCATATAAGTCCTTTGGTTGATCTCTCCCCCTTACCCCGCCATCCCCTACCTTCCTTGAGGTTTGACGTTCTCATTGATGTTTCTCTGTCTCTGGATCTATTTTTGTTCATCAGTTTATGTTGTTCATTATATTCCATAAATGAGTGAGATCATGTGATACTTATCCTTCTCTGCCTGGCTTATTTCACTTAGCATAATGTTTTTATTGATTTTTAGAGAGAGAGTAATGGAGAGGGAGAGATAGAAACATTGATGTGAAAGTGAAACATCGATCAGCTGCCTCCTGCACACCCCCTGCCAAGGACTGAGCCTGCAACCTGGGCATGTGCCTTAGCCAGGAATCAAACCAGCACCTCTCAGTGCATGGGAGGACACCCAGCCAACTAGGCCACAGCATCCAGGGTGAGTTTGGGTGTTTGCAAGATTCTACATGTAAGACTGTACATGTCTTTCTCAGACTTATTTGACATAGCATTATGACCTCAAGTTCCACCCATGTGGTCACAAAGTGCAGGGTTTCCTTCTTTCTCATGGAAGAATAATATTTTATTATATATACAAGGTGGGACAAAAGTAGGTTTACAGTTGTTCATACTGTAATAATAATACAATAATAAATAATAACACAAGAACAAACTCTGTGTTTTGCATACTCAGACTGCAAAGATACTTTTTGCTTTACCTTGTATATTACATTTTCTTTATCCATTTTTCTATTGATGAATGCTCTAATAAGGCTGCATGGATTAATCTATAGTCAAGCTTATCCAGTGTGATGAAACTAGTTAATTCATGCTGCTGAGAAGCTTTAAATGAGTGTAATAAACATCTTTGATTGATTAAAATTGCAAATATGTGTTAAGAGGGAATATGCACATGAATTTCTTTAAAAATGCAGTTTTCTTGAAGGAAAACCCTTTCAGATAGTCTAGTAGAAAAGGAGAAATAACTACAAAAAGGTTCTTGAAGGGCATAAAGGTGGGAACCATAGTGGACCTTCCTCTGACTAGTTAGGACAACCTGGTCCTAGCTGACCTCTCCCCAGGCACAGGCAAATGTTATACATTTTGAGCTGTGAGAAACCTGGTGTGGATGCCCTCCTCATTAAGTAAGTGTATAGCATGAGTAGAGGAAGAAAATGCAGTCATATCGATGCTAAATTTAAATATATATATCCTATATAATGAGAGGAATATGCTAATTATCCGTTACACCTTGAGGCGTAATGACCAACCGCTTAACAACCAGATCACAGATCTGCAGGAGCGTGGGGCAGTGAACTACAAGCAGGTGGCGAAAAGCTACAGGATGGTGGGGTAGTGGGCAGAGAGCTACAGGAGGGCGGCAGAGAGCTCCTGGCGCATGGATTCGTGCGCAGGGCTACTAGTATTGATAATAAAAGCATAATATGCTAATTAGACTGGACAGCTGAACGACCTTCCAGACGAAGCTGCGGCTGCGAGGGCCAAGCCCCTTGCACGAATTTCATGCATCGGGCCTCTAGTGTGTGTGTGTGTGTGTGTATATATATCTGGTATATATATTTCAGAGAGGAAGGGAGAGGGAGAGAAAGATAGAAACATCAATGATGAGAGAGAATCATTGATTGGCTGCCTTCGGCATACCCCACACTGGGGATTGAGCCTGCAACCTGGGCATGTGCCCTCACCAGGAATCGAACTGTGATCTCCTGGTTCATAGGTCAATCAATGCTCAACCACTGACCCACACCAGCTGGGCCCAATGCTAACTCTTTAAATAAGATTCCTTTAGAAAGGATTTAAGTAATCCCCTCCTGCCATTTCCATCAGATTTTCAACTCCTCTTCAGGTGGTGACACCAGATCAAATGAGAACTCTTAGAATTTGAATGTGTATTTTGACTAAATTCCAGTGCACAGATGCTACATGTCCCTTGGTTTTGATTGATTGATTTCTGCATAGCCTGCAGGGAATCATTGACTGTATACGGAAACATTTATTCTTGATTTAAAATCCATTTGTTCAACAGATAAGGTTAAATTTATTCATCAGCAAATCCTAACCTCCCCACAATCACTGGTTTCCTTCTCTTTCGGACTTTGGAGGAGGCTTGGTGAGGAATACAGCTGAGACAATGGGACTCTTGCTTGTCAGTTCTCTATGAACTCTGCTCATTCTCCATTTCTCCATGAGTAACCCTGGGTATTTTTTTGTTTTGTTTTGAGAGGTTTGAAGTTCGCAGTACATCACTGACTATGCCACCTTCACTTCTTAATACCATATAAGTTCAATGACAGAAAGTACATTTGGGTGAGCTAGGAAGCAGCTCAAAGAAGTGCTCATGTAACATTCAATCCCATTATTTTCCCCCCATAAATGTGAAAAACAGTTATTTACATCCTTGGTGACCCCTTCTCAGAAGGCCCATCAACCTTCTAACTGGAGGTTAGAAGGTTTAAAATTATAGGTCACATTTATTGAGCATGGTTTTTCCAGGGAAACTTTTGAATTATTAGGGTAGAAGTGAAGCCATATTCACTAAAAATCAAGTTGTTCACATGGAAAGGGAAGTTGCATGCTCATTTTATATTCCTATGCTAATGAGTAATAGTATAATTTTTAAAACTTATCCCACAAAGTAAGATGTGCCCTGGCTGTCAAAGCATCAGCATTTCCTTTCCCTTCAAGTGGACATCTGTAGGAGAATATATTACAGGCAATTCTGTGGATACTGTGCTGGTTGAAACACGGCACTGTGTTCACTCAAATTTCTTTTAGGCTAGACACATGGGCCAGTGCTTATATTCATGGTTGATTTAATCCATCCCCTCTGCCCGTGTGGGGATTATTCCCTACAGTTATTCTCCAGTGATCTGTCAGTTCAGATTAAAAAAGTTAAGTGACGAAGATGCGGTGGCTGATTCCTTTGGAAGTCTGTGGATGCTGGGATAGAGAGCGAGAGCTTTCCTTTTGAGACTCTGACTACGCTCTCCTCTTTTTAATTTCTCCCACAGCACCACAGACCTTCCTTACAGAGGCTGAACTTCCAACTCTCTCAGCAGGTCATTCAGCTTTGTTCCTATACAACAACATCAGTGCTGCCAAAGAGCTGCATAGATATGACGACATTTAGTTGTTACTTTAAAGGGAGGGGAGATAGCGTGTATGTCTTCTCACTTTACAAATGAAGAAATATGAACTCAGACATGATCCTAGGACCATGTATATCCTAGATTTTCTTGGCCTGCACAATAAATTATAATGTTTTCCTTAAACTACATCTATTTTTATATTTTAAAACATAGGAATTAAAAATATACCCTTGACAGATTTGCAATTCCATTCCATATTCATTAAAAAGAATTAAATGACTTTAATTGTGTAGCAAAATGTTTACCATTTAAAATTTACTCAGATTACATCATAAATATTATCATTCTCATTTTTATTTTCTCTTTCCATAGCTATAGTAGAAATCTTTAGCAGGAAAATTAATATACTTCATGGCTAATTTGGTTATGTTGTATTAATGTACACATTAGCCATTCAATTTATATAGTCCAGTCTAAGCTCTCATATGTAATACGTTAAAAAAGAAGACAACTAATAATTTAATGGAATTATTAATTACATTACCGATAATCCTACTGGAAGAAGAGTTATCAAACAAAGAATCTTGGGAAAATTCAGAAAAAGCAAGAGAGGCTGGAAAATTAATGAGGTTAGGACGTAATATGGTCTTACTTATGTGAGTACAAATGTTTCTGCGCATGTTTCATGGATTCCTGGCAGGCTGGTTGATTTTGCTTATGGGAAGTAAAGTAGCCTTATTTTTACTTTGTAGTTGCTGTGTCGACACAAGAGGCAAATACAAATGTATCAGTAAGGATAAATTAGGTTAGATGGTGGTAACAGCAGCCCTAAAATCTCAGTGGTTGTACCCAAGAAAGTTTATTTCTTTTCATGTCATCATAAGTTGGCAGAGGGGCTTACCTCATTAAAGAGGTGCACAAGATGATGGAGCAGCCACTATTCTGAACATTGGATGATGACAAAAGAAAAGAGAGCTCTTCAGGGTGGGAATTAAATGCTCTGGCTCAGAAGTAGCCCTGCCACCCTCTCACGACTCATTGGCCAGCACTAGTCACATGGCACCACTCAAAGGCAAGGGCACCAAGAAGTGCCATGCTACCAGCCCCCAGAGAGAAGAGCCAGAAAAAGTTGGCAAACAGCATTCATTACCCCCACAAAGGCACCACTCTTCCTCTCAGACAGTTTGCGTGTTGAGTACTCTCTTTCCATTTCCATTTTCCTAAGTTAACCTCTGTGTGCCTCGTCTGGATCATTGAAAGAGCCTATTTCCTGGCCTCTAATCTCTTAGCTTCCCTCATCTTTCTCTTTCTCATTCATTAATTCAACCACAGCTATCAAGTTGTTTCAAGTGCCCACCTGCCGTCAGAATTATCCTTCTAAAACACAGACAGGAGTATACCAGGACTTTTTTACAAGCGCACAATAGTTCTCACCATCCAGAGATGAAACCACGGTGCTTGGACCACCTTGGAGAATGACTGCACCGTTCCAGACTCATTCTAACCCCCTCTGAACACTCTCACTTCTAGTTCAGAGACAGACACTTCTGGGATATGGCTCAACACGGCTTATGGGAACAAGGCTTGGAAAAAGTTTGAATTGGTTGACAACATTAAAAAATCAGGAGTGTCTACATAAAATATGCATTGTCATTTTTCTTTAAAAAAAATCCAGACGGTCTGGCAACATGATTCTTGTTCCTGCATCAGCATTGGAGCTGAGTAGCAGCTGCCCTGCCAGGGAGGGCTGGTACCCCCGGTCGCCAGGAGGAATTGCTCTTCCCTGCATCCTCACGGGGGAACATGCATGTTGTGCCTTGCACTACAATGAATAATGTGCATCTGGTTGCCTCTTTTACCAAAATAACTTCCTGCCGAAGGCAACTCTGTTTTAGCCAGGTCTTTTATTCTCTTAATCTTCCTGCCTCCGCTCAGTAATCTGCATGTAGAACTGTTCACTAAATAATTGAGAAATCATAATTGCAGGGAACTATAATTTGATTTGCCATTTGTTAACTTCAGCTTATTCTTCTTACCCTCACTGTGTCATATGCTTGCTCTGGCTGGGTTCAAAAGAGAAGAGATACCATGAGAGAATTCCTGAGTTTGAAGAGCTCCACTGCTCATACTTCTAGGAGACTACATGCAGGTGATGTGTTTTCTGAGCATGCCGGGATCTACAATGAACTGTGGGAAATATTGTAGATTTATTTTTTTAATTTAAGTAAAATTTCTGTGTTTCTTTTTTTATAACTATATAGACAAAGGTAGTCATCCTGACACACCTGGAGCCATGTCCTAAAAATTCTGTAGAATAATTTTGTTTGTGACCTAGACAGTCAATACAGGAAGTGAGTGAACATGTAAGAATTCAGGATTTGAAGGTGTGCTATTAAATTTCAACTTGAAGTATGGCGGTCAAAGAAGAAATGACAAGCTTAGGAAGCCCTGAAAGGTTATCTGGGAAGACAGAAAAGTGTTTCCGGTTGACATGGGTCTTATATGGACAGATCAAATCAGAATCTTGGAAGAGTGAAAAACTGTCATCACAACCCATAGCTGACCTAAATTCCCCCATTCAGGGCAGAAACAGCACAGAGCATATGGATTCAGTGGGTTTGAGTTGAAGGTCAGGTTTTTAGTATGTCTGGGCTAGTGGGTTGTGAAAATCGGCCATGTGTAACCATCGTGTTGCCCTGTTACATGAGTGGGTGATAAAAGAGCAGACTCACAATGGGTCAGCTACCCCTCTTTCCATGGCCACCCTCTACTCCGTGCCATCGACAAATGCATGCTGTGTTCCTCAGAAAACTGGACCAAAAGGGTAGGATGGATGAACACAAATTGGGTAGGATGGATGAACACAAATTCACTAACAGTCTTGATAAAACAACACATATAGGTCCTTTCTACCTATAATGAATTAAAACATTAATTACAAATCCTGAATAGGTTACAGAAAATCTGTTCAGAAGACCTAGACGAGAAAATGAATTTTATGGCAACATAGTATCTCATAAATATGTTACTCCCTGCATAAAGACTCTCACTGCTGCTTATAATGACCAGAATAATAGTCTCCTGTTTTCTCTTTATATACAGATTTATTGATATTTAAATTACTGCTCCCTTCCCCCCACCTGTGTCTCTGCCTTTCTCCTTTCTTCCTCTCTTTCCTCCCTTCCTTTCTATCTATCTTTTGTCCTTACTCTAAACAGTTATTAAGCACCTACCATGTGTCAGGGAATGTGCAGGAAGCATAAACAGAAATTAGACTCTGGTTCTGCTTTCCCACATTTCATTCACAGTCTGTCTTGGAAAATGGACATGCAAATGCTCAATCATGATATGTTAATATTTATTCTTATTTAATGATTTTCACTATTTTTTTTACTTCCCTCCAAATAAGTATAAATCACCCTTCAAGTTAAAACCATTCACAACATAACCCCTAACCCATTTTTCGGTGTTAGCTCCAACCAGTCTCCTGTGCGGAACCTCCATTCCAGTTGATCTTCTGAACATCATTGCCCATCCATACTTGGCTTTCCTGGGTCCGTGTCTTTGCTCATGTTACACGTTTGAAATGCAGAAAAAGCATTTGATAAGATGCAGCACCCATTTATATTAAAAACACCCAGTAAAGTGGGAATAGAGAGAACATACCTCAACGTAATAGACACTATATATGATAAACCTACAGCCAACATCATACCCAATGGGCAAAAACTACAAGCGGTCTCCTTAAGATCAGGAACAAGACAGGGATGTTTGCTTTCACCACTCTTATTCAACATAGTACTGGAAGTTCTAGCCACAGCAATCAGACAACAAGAAGAAATAGAAGGCATCCAAATTGAAAAGGAAGAAGTAAAACTGTCATTATTTGCAGCTGACATGATACTATATAAAGAGAATCCTAAAGATTCCACCAAAACAAACAAACAAACACACACACACACACACACACACACACAAAACCTACTGGAACTGATAAATGCATTCAGTAAAGTAGTAGGATACAAAATAATATCCAGAAATCAGTTGCATTTTTATGCACCAATAATGAACTCTCAGAAAGGGAAACTAAAAAAATCATCCCATTCACAATTGCTTCAAAAAACAATAAAATACCTAGGAATAAATTTAACCAAGTATGTAAGAGACCTGTACTCAGGGAATGATAAGACAGTGAAGAAAGAAATCATGGAAGCATGATTGTAGAGAGGAAGAATTCACATAATTAAAATGTCCATACTACCCAAAGCAATCTATAAATTCAGCAAAATTCCTATGAAGATACCAATGGAGTATTTCACAGAATTAGAACTAACATTTCAAATATTTGTATGGAACCACAAAAGGCTCCGAATAGCCTTAGGAATATGAGAAAGAAGAACAAAGTTGGGGGAATTACACTACCTGATTTCAAACTATACTACAAGGCCATGGTAATAAAAACAGCCTGGTACTGGTATAAAGAGACATATAGATCAATGGAACAGAATAGAGAGCCCAGAAATAAATTCATGCCTTTATAGTCAATTAATATTTGATATGGAGGCAAAAATAAAATGGAGTAAAGATAGTTTAGTAAGTGGTATTGGGAATATTGGACAGATACATACAAAAAACAAAACTAGATTACTTTCTTACACAAGTCTAAACTCAAAATGGGTTAAATACTTAAAATGTTAGACCATAAAAATCCTAGCAGAAAACATAGGCAGTAAAATCTTGGACATTTCTTATAGCAATATTTTTTTCTGATAGGTCTCCTAAGGCACGGGAAACAAAAGAAAAAAATAAACAAATGGGACTTCATCAAACTAAAGAATTTTTGCACAGCAAAGGAAACCATGAACAAAATGAAATGAAAAGACAATCCACTGAGCGGGAGAACATATTTGCCAATTACACATATGGGTTTAATATCCAAAATTTATAAAGAACTTATAAAACTCAATACCAAAAGCCCAAACATTCCAATTAAAAAATGGGCAAAAAACAACAACACACAGAATAGACACTTCTCCAAGGAAGACATACAGATGGCCAATAAACATATGAAAAGATGCTCAATGTCACTAAAAATCAGAGAAATGCAAATTAAAACCACAATGAGATATCACCTCACACTTGTCAGAATGGCCATCATCAATAAATCAGCAAACAAGTTGGTGGGAATGTGAAGAAAAGAGAACCCTCATGCACTTCTGTTGGGAATGATGATTGGTGCAGCCACTGTGGAAGGCATTATAGAGTTACCTCAAAAAATTAAAAATAGAACTGCTTTATGACCCAGCATTTCCACTTCTGGGAATATATCTGAAGGAACTCAAAATACTAATCAGAAAAAAAACATATGTACCCTTATGTCAATTGACGTATTATTTACAATAACCAAGATTTAGAAGCAGCCCAAGTGTCCATAGGTAGATTAGTGGATAAAAAAGCCATAGCACATTTACAGAATGGGATATTACTCTGCTGTAAAAAGGAATAATACTTTACTCTTTGCATCAGCATGGATGGACCCGGAGAACATTATGCTATGTGAAATAAGCCAGTCAGAGAAAGACCGTATGATTTCACTCCTGTGTGGAATGTAACAAACAAACTGAACTGTCAAGCAAAACAGAGACTGACTCATAGAGAAGGGGAAGACAGTAAAGGTGGAAGGATTGAGCAAAAAAAGAAAAAATAGAGCGAACTCATGGACATGGACAACAGTGTGGTGACTGTGGGGGCAGGGGAAAGGGAGGTGGAAGAGAGCATAGAGGGGATAAGTGGTGAGGGAAAAAATGAAATAAAAATAAGTAAACAAATAAAAATAAAGATAGATTTCTGGGGGGAAAAAGAAAAGAAAAACAAAGGGCCAAATCTTTAAGATGCCAATCACAGTGAAAGAGTGACTTATAATTTGAGAATTTCTCTCCCAGAATCCTACCAAGTGTATAAGAATCAGAGCTGACAGGGTTCTTGAAACTCATCAAACCAAACTTAACCTTTGAGAAATATGGAAAATGAAACCCAGAGACTTTAAGTGGTTTGCTCAAGCACATACAGAGAGAAAGGAAGGATTGTTTATTTGTATATTTTCGATATATCTTGAACCAATAACCATTTATACCAAAGAGAGTCTTTCATTGGCTTAGAATTCTAGAGGCAGTTCTAATCTAATAGCTAAAATCTCTGTAATTATATAATTAAATGAGTGAAATAATTAAAAGTGCTCTAAACTTTCTTGTTAAAGAACTATTTTATCTAAGATAATGCAAGTAAGTGAAAAAATCCCCATGGAATTTATCTCCTAGCCTTAGGCCATAAATTATTAAACTTGAAAAATATCATGGACACCAAAACTGAATTGTGTATGCATCTTCATTTGTTCAGTCAACACATATTTACTAAGAGCCAACTGTGTTCCAGACACTCATTGCTCCCCCGCAAATCTGAAAATTTAAAGAAGGAGGTGTCCACATGAGAAAGGATTGCAGCTCTTTCGCACTGGCAGCCCATTTCTAGGTCCAGCTGGCCGAGAGTCCCTTTTACATGCTGTTGAATTAGGAGGTCCTCTGGGAAATATTGGCCCTCTAATGCATTCGAGGACAGGTAAAGCATCTTTTTGACATCTACTTCCTTCTAGCCTAAAGGAAGGCTTACTGCAAAGTAGGGGTATTTGGGAAGAAGTTCCTGCTCTGGAATGGAGTATCTCACATCTCAGGAAGGAAGGTGAGACCCTGATGCCTCACAGACTGAGACAACCCTGTATCACTGGGAAGTTTTTATAATCTTGGGCCATGCTTGCATTGGTGTCCTCTGGTTTTGCCCCTCACTTTTCAAGTTTGAAAGCATTTAAATGAGAATGGACATTGAAAAAGACTTAAATTCACATTAATAACTTCTTCTCTGTTAAAATTAGGCAGTTAATAAAATCAGTTTCTATTCTGAAAGTCATAATTGCAACACTTCATCTTCCTCTGGCTACAGTAAAGTGGGGCAATAGGATGGAGGAAACTGCTCTTTCTTATAAATATATACATTGAAAGTATGTGGATCCAAACTTCAGAAGGTAAGCAAGAAAGCGAAAGTCTTTCAGATGATTCTGTGCACCGAGCACCGACCTAGGTGCTCCCAAGTCCTAAGTCTTCATGGAAAAGAACACAAAGGACTTTGCAGATGGTGGGGGCTGCTTGGTGCTCTGATTTGCCCTGCACTCCTGTGGTGTGACTCACTGGTACTGCAACCAGTGGGCACTGCCTGGGACTCAAAGGGGGCCTGGGGCAAGCTGTGTTCTTAGGTACTTCTCAGCTGCATGCCTGAGATTCCAACCTTTCTTGTCAAATTTTCTCATCTGAGTCTCTGGATCTGGTGGGAATGAGTGTTAAATGCAGTTCTGATTAATATAATAATCACTGTTAGTGTTAGAGCTAAAAATGGAAATCAAAACACTACACCCTTACTAGTGTTCAGAAGGTCCCTGGCAACATAACAAATTCAAATCTATACACTCAGGGACCTCTATGAAACAATTTGAGCTGCTTAGCTTTGGATAAACAAGTATTGAACCCTATCAATAGATCCAGAGATATATGGCTTATAAGATTTCTGCCACTGTCATTCTTGCTATTACTACTACTGTGACTGTTATTACTATGACTACTCTCATTGCTATTACTTGTGTTGTTACCACTATTACTATTAGAATGCAGTGTCAAGTAGAACTCGAATGCAAGGAGGACCTCCTCAATCTGCTCTCAACCAACTTCTCCCACCTCAAGTGGCTGGATTTCCTCATAGGACAAGTATGTCAAAATAATGAATTAATAAATTTGGGGCAAATTGTTTAACTGAATCTTAGGTCCTTTGTCTATAAAATTAGAAAAATCAGCAACTCCCCATGGATGTAATAAAGCTAAAATGATATAGTGCATGTAAAGCCCCAAGCACAGTGCCAGCCACCAAGTAGGAACAGCCAAAGTATTAATTCTTTCCTTTCCTTTCAACCCACCACATTCCTGCTCAGAAGTGAGAGGTCTGTGAGATAGGTGGGGAGTTTGAAGGAGAAAAAGGAATGGAATAAAGAGGTGTACAAGGAAGGCATTCTTGTGGAAAAGCAGGCTACAATCTCCAGTCACCATGAGAGGCCAGTGGAGTTGGAAGGCTGCCTGCCGGAGGGATGGAGGAGAATGGAAACTGTCAGGAAACTCGTGGGTATTTATTTTTCTAACAATACAGAGTTATCAGCCTGAAAACACCAACTAACACAATCAGAATGTTTACCAATCATTCTCTGAGCACTTGTGCACACACTCAACCTCCTGTGACCCTTCTAAAAACCCCTGATGGTTAACCTGCTTAGATGGCTTAAGGACCTATGCAAATGACTAGTCGCAAGTCGGGCCAGGAAAGTCCTTCTTGCAATGACCCAAGAGTCTGTATGCTTCTCTGGAAAAATTAACATTCTAAATTGCTAGGGAAAACTTAAGAAATAGAGAGAAGATTCTCTCAGCTTATAGAATTAGACAGGGAGCCTCCTTTCAAAGTCCTTATCTGTACCTTGCAGTCCCGCACTCAGCAATGAATGGGAAGCACAAACCTTGCTTTCTACGGCTGTCAAGCAGGATACTAAAATGGACAGGACCATAAACTTCAGTCATGGAAATGCTATGAAGGGAGGAGTGTACTTACGACCACAGAAGTTTGGGGTTTTATGTGTTAAATTTGATCACCTGACATGACACTTCATTATCACTGTCAGGGCTCCAATGCCAAAAGATTGTTGAAAAGGTGCCCACTTTAAAGCTCAGGAGGCTGATGGACTTCATTGGGGCTTAAGAAGGTGCATTTCAAATGAGCAGTTGGGAATAATTATTCCCCCCCCCCCCCCGACTCCACAGCCTCAAATCTCTCTAATGTCTTTGCTACAGTTTAGTTCATGTATTCTATAAAATAAAATCGTAATTAATTTAGCTTCCAACTTCCCTGTGCAAATTTTTATGTAGGAATATGAGTTTTAAATTTTGACTGTTTCAATGAATGTTATTATGAATTTCACATCTTGCCAATTGGATTCAGAAATAGCAATAGTAAAATAAAATGTGATTATTAAAAATGATAACAAAATCAAAATACAAAGAAACAGACACATTTGTTTCATGCTCTTCCTTCCAACTCCCTGGTGACAATGTGTTCTCTCATCAAAATGCCTAACACTAACTAAAAACTTCAGAATCTTTAGCTTCTTCTCATAAGGCCTTTTACCTTTATTGCAGGGAAATGTAGACTATTGCTCCAAACAAGGTCATATTAGTGTAGTCACAATTTTCAAAAGACATAGGAGGTGATCTGCTTACTCAGTTACAGTAAATGGGTTTCTCCTGTTGGAATTACTGCTGCATTGAAAGTCTCTTTAAGAAAGACCAGTCAGCCTGCTCTGCTAGCCTCCGACCCATTTGGAGTGCTGCAATTCAGTGCACAGCCAGCAGGAACTAATGAGGCACCAGTGACCCAGTCAAGGGTAGAGTTCCAGTCCCCAAATGTAAACATCTGCAAAATACCATCACGTGCAGTGGAAACTGTGTACCGTTTGTACAGAGCATCACAGAAGCTCAGAGCAGAAGGAGAACTTGGAGGCTGTTGCTAAAGGACTTGGATTAAACTCCTTCACATGGTTAGAATTTCGTTCATAGGGTTCCTGTCAGAAAACAGCCAACAGGTTTCACATCTCTGCTGGCTGGAAGCAATGTTTATGAGGAGGCCAATTCCATCATTAGCTCTGGCTGCACGGTGATTCTCTTGGAAAACTGAAAATCTACCTCTCTGTAAATGTCCAAATTCTGTTTTTTGCAACAATACCAAAGCAGCCATACCAGTCTTCTTCTGACATTCCTTCCAATGTAGTTAGAGCAAATGAACACAAAGGCCAAGTACTCATCAGACTGCCCAATGGGGTCTGGTTTGCAGACTCCTCAGCGTGCTGCTTAAAATCCCAAACATTAAGGGGAGGGATGGGAATCAACCGTCTTGTGCCCTAGGCTATTTATGCATTCATTCAATAAATATTTGAATGATGTTCCAGCATGTTCTAAGGATAAAGAAATAGACATAATAGATAACAATTTGTGTCCTTGGGAACTTATATTCCATGTGGGGGAGATAGACAAGAAATAAGATGCATAAAGAGAGTATGTTAGCTGGTAATAATTGCTAAAGAGAAAAATCAAGCAGAGCAGAATAGAGAGGGCATCAGGAGGTATTAAGATTTTAGATAGAGTAACAGGGAAGGTCCCAAGAAATAGGTGAGGGAACAAGACATTCAGACATGTGTTGAAGAACCCTTCAGGTCAGGGGTCCTCAAACTTTTTAAACAGGGGGCCAGTTCACTGTCCCTCAGACCGTTGGAGGGCCAGACTATAGTTTAAAAAAAAAAAAAACTATGAACAAATTCCTATGCGCACTGCGGGCCCGGGACGAGTCGGCTGCTAAGCAGGACAGGCAGCGGCACCCGGCGGGCCGGATAAATGTCCTCGGCGGGCCGCATGTGGCCCGCGGGTCGTAGTTTGAGGACGCCTGCTCCAGGTTCTAGTAGAGGGCATGGTGCAAGGCCAGCCGTGTGGTTGATATGTTTGGGGATCAGTAAGGAGGTGAGTGAGCCTGTAGGGCATAGAGTGAGAGAGAAGGTAGTGGAGAACGGGGTTTGGAAGGTCAAAGAAAGCAGGGTATGAGATCTGGGAAACCATTGTAAGAACTTTGGCTTTTACTCTGAGTGATTCTTTGTTGAGTGAGTTTTCCATAGTGCTATGTTCTTCGGGCTTTCACATAGCAGTGATCTTAATGCTGGCGACTGCTTGGCTTGGTACAAAATGTTTAGGCCATACCTCTCTAGGCTTGGTTAACTTGGCCCTATCATCTTCTGGAATTGAGTAGAGAAGCTGGACACCAGCTTACTATTTATCCGTTTTAACTTCCAATTGCACGATTATGTGTCTGAATAATTAACCGCTAAGTTCAGTAACAATAGCAAGCATTCTGCGTTAATTCCATTCCCCCAAACATATTTTCATGCTGAATCAGCCCTTTCTTCATATCCTGATGTTTTTTCTATTACAGCTTTCATTTACTTTGAAAAATCAATTATATTATGTTGGATCATCTTTGTTTATCCTCCATTATCTTTTCCCCCTCGAGTTGCTTTAATCATGATTTTTTTTCTTATATAGCATAGAGATCCAGTGCCATTTGGTTTTCAGCCATGACTATTCTGTTCATTGATATTTCTTATTTATTAATAAATACTATTACTTTAATAGTATTTATTCTGATTCATACTGTGTTATACTCTTAAATTCTTTCTTTATAAGTTTCATTCAATGTTACCATTACCTCTTTGAGGTCCTGTTTCACAATTTTATATTCTCTTTTATTTCCTTTACAGAGGATTAAAAAATTTTCAATATTTTTTCCAGGATAAATTCTTCACTTGGCTTTTGCATACACGCTTCCTTTATTTTACATCTACCCATATCTATCTCTGCCTTTATATGTGGCTTTCTTTACAACTATAGCCATTTTCATCTATATCTTCAGGCCTACACCCACATAGCTACATAATTGAATTATTTCTTCTTTAATGCTGTAACATTATTCATGCAGCCATGGAAAATTAAGTAACTAACTAATTAATTCAACAAGTATTTATTGAATACCTACTAAGTGCCAAGTACTATTTTATGTACTAAAGAAAAATTAGGAATAAAAGCAAATGAAATCTCTGCCATTGTAGAGCTCACATTCTAGTGGAGAGGAACAGAATGTTAATAAATATAATAAGTAGGTACATTACATAACCTGTGAAAATGTGGTAAGTGTTATGGGAAAATCTGAAGCAGGGTAAGGTTACTAGAAGTGAAATGAATAACTATTCGAGGGTTTTAAGCAGAGATGTGATATGCTTTGATGTATAAAATAAATACTCTGACTGCTTTTAACCATTTATAACATGTGCCCCATCTGGCCATTATTTCCACCCGTGTGATGTGGTAGATTCTTCTTGGCCCTTTTCTTTCCTTATCAGTGAACCTTTGCCCCTCAGAGCTCAATACAAGGCTGAGGCCGTTCATTGATAAGGGAGTGAGGAGGAGGAGAGAGGTCAGCCGGAATCATGAACAGCCACTGTAATCCACTCCTTCCTCTCTTTTTCTGAAATCTTGTCAAAAATCATGTACCAGGATGACTTTACCCAAACAGGGATGTATCCTGCTTCCAGATTGTTCCCCAACTCAGAATGCTTGCTGTTGTTCCTGGAAGTAAAGCAAGTCAACTCCAGGTTTTCCTTTCTCTGCTTCCTGTCTTCACCTTCCTTCCAAAGCAGCCCTCCTCACTCCTCTCTTCAACAGAAGTTGGGAACAGGCAGAGGAGTTCGGGGCCCTTGGTCAGAGGTGGCCCTGGACTGGTGTGTTTTCTCTTTTGTCTTTCACTAAGCCAAATGCATGCTTTTTGCTCTGAGTGACTACAATAGTCTGACTTTCCTCCTGGCTGGGGGGACAAAGCTAGTGTAATTGAACCATTCCCTTCAGCAGAACAAGTATAAACTGACGTGTGGTGGTGATGTTCTAGTAATTTTAAAAAGAATCCGTCCTGTTTTAAGGGGACTGCATTTTCATTTTGATAGTTAAGGGAATGACAGATGTTTTTCATCAATACTTGAGAATTCAAATTTCTCAATCAGACTGGCTGTGGAAATGAGGGCTTTTTATGAATAAGTCCATGCTTATGGATGATAATCTCCTTTTTGTTTCTGAGTCTTATGAAGTGAAAACATAATAGACATTTGTGTATAACCAATAAGGACACTTACCTCTTCCACACCTTAAACATAAAGCTGTTATTTTCCTAAGTGTGTATAACATGTTGAAACTTACTTTAGTTACTTTTCAACCTTGAAAAGTTATTTTTCAAAAAAAAAGAAAAAAGATCCAATGCATAGATCTGAAAGGCTTCCCATCTTTTACAAGATTTTTTTCTTTTCTTTTTTTGCTCATTGAAAAACACTGTGAAGTATTGCGCTAGGAGGCTATATACTCTGAACTGCCCTAGATTCAGGGAATTCAGAGTTAAGGCTCCAACAGTAACCTTAACATTGCCTTCTAACAGGGTTACAGCAGCCTTTTGTTATGTGATTGCATCTTCCAAAAGAGCTAAATTCTCCACATCTTATCTGCCATTCCACCTGCAAACCCCTCTTTGAAGTTGATGGGGCTCTGGGCATAGTGGGGGACCAGATATACTACGGGAGAATTAGGCCCTGTGCATTCAAAACTACAAACTGACACACGTGTGTGTATTTCTTACCCGTGAGGAAAGGTTTAAAAGGCCAAAATGTAGCTACTTGATGGTGCCTTCTGGAAAAAAAAAGGGTATGAGCTCTTCCATTTATGTAAGTCACATCCTAAGTCATGTCACCAACTCATATCTAGTTGTTGGATAAAAGCCTCCATTGTACAGGAAAGGTAACCTTGTAAAAATGATGTGTGGTCTTTCTCGGTGTTTTATGCAATTAAAATGTTAACCTTGACATTATACTAGCCCTTCAGTTTTCTTTAAATGTCCTTCAGTTTGTGAATCTGAAGGAAAAAAAATTTTAAGTGTCGGATATCTGTAGTGAGGCAATCTCCTTCTTGTCTGCATTCTCTTTATGGGGAGTCGTGGGGATTGGCTACCTCAGCCAGTGGCCATGGCCACAGGTTGGAGTTTCCATCAACATCTCTATTCCCTCGTTTCTTTCAGAACTTTCTTTCTCACCTTATCCTGCTGTTTAGCAACTGGAGGGGAGAAGGGAGAGCACAAACAGCAAAGGTCATTCCACCCCAAGTCTTCCCCAGCATGGGTGGTGGCAGGCTCACAGCGCCTCAGCCCTGGCTTGGTGGGAGAGTAGTGCCCTTCTTTGCATCCTAGGCAACCATCAGCAGCCATTTGTGTGTGGGAGGGGTGGGGATGGTGGGGGGGTGGGGTGGGAGCAAGGGAATAAAAAAAACTTACTATTTTTTGAATAAGTGTTCTGATTTTGTAGTTGAAATAATGAGGCTATTTTTACATAGAAACATGGGCTAAATTCTCATTCGTCTATAGCCCAGACCCAACTTTGGGTTCTGAATTAGGATGGTTGTAGGGGCAGCCTGGCAATCTCCCTTTTACTGTGAAGTTACTGAAGCTTAAGCCCCAGGCCCTTCACTGGCAAAGTCCCTGGTGAAGGTCCCAACAATACAGGGTGGGGCAAAAGTGGGTGTACAGTTGTTCGTATGGAAAATAATACAATAATTACTGAATAATAACACAAGAATAAACTCTGTGTTTTGTGTACTCACAACTGTAAACCTAGTTTTGTTCCAGCCTGTGTGTTCTCCTGATACCATCCTTTACTCAGATACTTTAGCTGCAATTGGCTATAGTCTGTCGTGTCTTTCCACTTTGTTCACTGTCTCATCCCCTACCCCAGTCCTTCCCTCCCATCAGGTGGTCCTTGGAGTGGTTGTGAGGATTAATGGGGAGGTTGAGTTGGGACTATATTTAGTACTAGAGCAGCCGTGGGCAAACTACAGCCCGTGGGCCGGATCCAGCCCATTCGGCTGTTCTATCCAGCCCGCGGAGCCGAAAGAGCGGAGGGTTCTCTTGCTCTCCGCTCCGCTCCTTTACTTTGAATTTATATTAGTTCACACAAACACTCCATCCATGCTTTTGTTCCGGCCCTCCGGTCCAGTTTAAGAACCCATTGTGGCCTTCGAGTCAAAAAGTTTGCCCACCCCTGTACTAGAGGCCCTGTGCATGAAATTCGTGCCCAGAGGGGGGAGTCCCTCAGCCCGGCCTGCACCCTCTCGCAATCTGGGACCCCTTGGGGGATGTCCGAATGCCAGTTTAGGCCCAACCACCAGTGGGCCTAAACCGGCAGTCGGACATCCCCCTCACAATCTGGGACTGTTGGCTCCTAATTGCTTGCCTGCCTGCCTGCCTGATCACCCCTAACCACTCGCCTGCCTGCCTGATCGCCCCTAACCACTCGCCTACCTGCCTGATCACCCCTAACCACTCACCTGCCGCCTGATCACCCTAACCACTCTGCCTGCCTGCCTGACTGCCCCTAACCACTCTGCCTGCCTGCTTGATTGCCCCTAACCACCCTGCCTGCCTGATCGCCCCTAACTGCTTGCCTGCCTGCCTGATCACCCCTAACCGCCTCTGCCTCGGCCCCCGCTGTCATTTGGCTGTCTGATCTAATTAGCATATTATGCTTTTATTATTATACATTGGTTTAGTGGGATGTCTTTATGTGGTTTGCAGTTCCTTCTAATAAACAGTTAAATTACTGCTAGATGTGTAGGTGTAGGAAGGGCTGCAAGCAATATTCCTCCCCCAATTCTTGTGACAGAGATATGCACCAACATAAGAACTTGTTCAGTGGTGCTTAGCACTGCAGGTATGTGGATAGTGGAGACAACAATTGAAATGTGCAAAGCCAGAAGCTAATTTGTGAAAAATTCTTCAATCTCACAATTCTGATAAGGAAAATAACTAATAAAGATTTTTCTCAAATTTGACAACAATCCTAAAACTTTACTTGACCAGTAACAAATTAAGCTCTAAGAAACTTTTATAAAGTATCAATATTTAAAAAAAAGAGTAACTATGACAGAGGAAACACTGAATTATTATTCAGTAATCACTATAGAAATTGATGTTATACTTTTTGTCATTTGAAGAGGTGATCAAAGATATTAACCAAAAAAATGCAGAGATCTTAGAGAGTATGATAGGTTATATTTGTAGATTTTCTGATATTTATGGCCTTTTCTAACTTTTACATTTGTAACGTGTTACAACTTCTTTTCCCATTCTAAAAAATATTAACTTTAATACATACCCTTATTCTTAATTTTAAATTTGTTTTCTTAAAGACAGCTCCTCAAATTATATAAGCTTCAGGTTCTGTAATCCCAGACCTGCTCCTGAAGAACAATTTTTTTCAGTTTTAAAATATTGACCTAGCAAAGCTATGTTTAATTTTTAAAGTGGTGGCTGGTTGTCAATTGTTTTAAATGTATCACAGTAACTGCAGAAACAGTCTTCTGAGAATGTTGTAATTCAAATCCACACCTCATGAGCCATTATTTGGTAGGTGTCTTGGATATCTGAACAATCCTGTGCCCTCAGACATCTCTCATGACTGATGCCTTCTGAACATCTTCTAACAGATCCTCCAACATCCTACCCCAAATCAGAGCTCAAAGTTTGTAATGTCAATACTAATTTTAGAAAGGAGCAAATAAAATAAACAACCTAAATCCCAACTCCTAAATCCTAACTCTGAAAGAATCAACCAATAGGTAGTGTCCTCTATTGGTACAAGAAATAGAAGTCATCTCATTGGGTTTGGACAGAAGTCCTCCATCTAAGGATTAACATTAAAAACAAAAAGATGCTCTGTCCATGCTTCGAACACACACAAATAGCATGCCTTTCTATTTGGATTGGATACCCCTAGGCTTTTGGTGTTCTATAGAAATTTTTGAATTCCTGGTCAGTTTTTCTGAATTTAGTAAAATATTCAGATTAGGTAGTGACCCCAAAAGTGGGACTGGAGCTAAAAACCCTGAGCCAATGATTACAATGGATGTCAGAGTGTAACAACATATTCTATTCTAGAAAGTGGAATCATACAGATGTAGGGTAGGGTAGTGGGGGGAGCATGCATTTTGGAGACATGGGTATAGGTCTCTAAACTTACTAAGTTACCCTGGCCATGCTACTTAACCTCTTTATGCCTTGGTTTCCTCATTCACAAAGCTAGCATTATAATACCCAATTAACAAGTATGCTAGGAAGAACAAATACAGTGCTATGGGTAAAATGTCTGGGTATTGGTAGATAATAAAAAAATGATAGCTATTATTATTTTTGTGGGTTTATGACACCACTGCTGTTCGAAGGTCAAGGTCTTAGACTCATCAATAAGAACTGCTTTATAAGCAAGCGTGACTTTATTTTCAACAATGATAATTTATTGGCTACTGACAGGCTGGCAGTTCTGGTTGATTTAATGGGTTGGGCTGTCTTGATTTGTGAACCTGTTTCTATCTGTTAGAAGCCCAGAAATTTCAATATTGTTCATGCATAGGATTTCATGGGCTGAATTTGCAAATGTAATGTCTCTCACTACAGTTAAGTAATTACAAATAAAATAGAAAAAGAAAAAAAAAGAGGAAGAAACAGTAATGAAGGTTAATCTTAATGGAAAGAAAATTACATCATATTTGAGTAGTTAAAGAATTTGTTATTCTATTTCAACAACAACAAAAAAAACCTGTCTAATTGAAGTATTCTAGGGATAAATTTAGCTCATTTCTCTTTTCTTTTACAAATATCCAGTGGAATTCACATACATGACAATTCAAGTTATCATGCTTCAGGATGTTCTTAGAAGAAAGGTCTATTCACCATCCTACATTTTTTTTTTTTACTATAAATGATTTTTTACTTTTAAATTACAGTTGACATACAATACTATATTAGCAACTTATATAATGTCCAGTGATTAGACATTATATAAGTTGCTAAGTAATCATCCCGATAAATCTCATATCCATCTGACACCATACATAGTTATTACTATATTATTCACTCTATTCCCGCTATGCTATACTTTACATCCCAGTGACTATTCTGTAACTATGAATTTGGATATCTTAATCCCCTCACTTTTTCACCCATCCCTTTAACCCCCTCCCATCTGGCAACTGTCAAAATGTTCTGTCACGTTTGTAATACCTTAATCAATAAAGAAAGAAAAAAATGTTCTCTGTATTTATGAGTCTTTTTCTGTTCTGCTTGTTTATTTTGTTTTTTTTAGATTCAATTTTTGATAGATATGTATTTTATGCCATTTTATTATTCATATTTTTTATCTTTTTTTTCTTCTTAAAGAAGACCCTTTAACATTTCATGTAATACTGGTTTGGTGGTGATAAACTCTATTAGTGTTTTCTTGTCTGGGAAGCTCTTTATCTGTCCTTTGATTCTTTTTTTTTTAAAAATATATTTTTTATTGATATTTCCCAGAGAGGAAGGGAGAGGGACAGAGAGCTAGAAACATCGATGAGAGAGAAACATCGATCAGCTGCCTCCTGCACACCTCCCACTGGGGATGTGCCTGCAACCAAGGCACATGCCCTTGACCGGAATCGAACCCGGGACCCTTCAGTCTGCAGGCCGACGTTCTATCCACTGAGCCATACTGGTTTCGGCTGTCCTTTGATTCTAAATGATAGCTTTGCAGGGTAGAGTGCTAGTCTTGGTTATAGGTCCTTGCTTTTCGATGATTTGAATATTTCATGCCAATCCCTCTGGCCTATAAAGTTTCTGTTGAGAAATCAGCTGACAATCTAACAGGAGCTCCCTTGTAGGTAACTAACTGCCTTTCTCTTGCTCCTTTGAAGATTTTTAGTCTTAAACTTTTGCATTTTAATTATGATGTGTCTTGATGTGGGCCTCTTTTGGTTCATCTTAATTGCGCTTCCCAGACTTGTATGACTATTTCCTTCACCAGATTTGGGAAGTTTTCCTTCATTAATTTTTCAAATAGTTTTTCAAGTTCTTGCTCTGTCTTCTCCATCTGGCAAATAATGCAAATGTTGGAATGCTTGATGTTATTCTAGAGGCTCCTTGTACTAGCCTTACTTTTTTTTAAATCCTCACTCGAGGATATTTTTCTTGTTGATTTTAGAGAGAGGAAAGACAGAGAAAAATATCCACGTGAGAGAAACACATCAATTGGTTGCCTCCGGCATGTGCCCTGACCAGGGCCCTAGTGGGGTAGGAGTCTTGACCAGAATCGATCCTGGGACCCTTCGGTCTGCAGGCTGACGCTCTATCCACTGAGCCAAACTGGCTAGGGCCTAGCCTTACTTTTTTGGATTCTTTTTTCTTTTTGTTGTTCTGATTGGGTGTTTTCTGCTTCTTTATCATCCAAATCTCTGATTTGACCCTCTCCTTTATCTACTTCACTATTGATTCTATGTAAAGTATTCATCATTTTAATTAATGTATTCTTCATTTCTGACTGGCTCTTTTTTATATTTTCTAGTTCCATTTTCATGTTTCTTATCACTTTGTTGAAATCCTCACTAAGTTCATCTCTTCTTCCCCTAAGTTCACTAAGCATCCTTATAACCAGTGTTTTGAACTCTAGATTGCTTGTCTCCATTTTGTTTAATTCTCTTCTGGAGTTGTGTTCTGTTCTTTTATGTGGGGCATGTTTATTTGTCTCCTCATTTTGGCAGCCTCCCTGTGTGTGTTTCTATGTATTAGGAAGAGCTGCTAAGTCCCTGGGCTTGGTAGAGTGGTTTTAGGTATTATATAGGGTCCAGTGGCACAGCTTTCCCAACCACCAAAGATGGGCCCTCCAGGCGCATCCCCCAACCAACCCCCCCCCATGGGCTTTGAACACCCTCCTATTGTAGTTGAGCCTTGATTGCTGATTATCTTTTGAAACTGATGTAAAAATCATCATTATTAAAGGTACTTCCTTCTGTCACATATGTCACAACTATTTTTCTCAATTTATTATTTTTTTATTTATTTGGGGATTTTTAATATAAAGATCTTTTACATTTTTATATATCAAATCTTTGAAGATTTTTCTTTAATGGATTGTTTTCCTTTGCTTTTACTTTTAGAAATGCCTAATCCCATTTGAGATGAGATAAGTATCATTGAAAGGTGTTTGTACAAGGGGTTGACATTATCAAGACTGTGGTTTAGTGAACTAGTCTGACATCATATATATATTTTGATGAAAGACTATTTAATTCTTCAAGAATCTAAAAACAGACCAAACGTGTTTTGCTGTGAACACTTTGTAGAGACAAAGTGAGACAGGGGTTTGGGTGTAAAGGGAAAAAAAAAGTCAATACAGTGATGGAGGGATAAAGAATGCAAGCATTCAGGCATTCTGTGGAGGATTACCTTCTCTCCATTAAGAGGTCCATAAAAAGGAGCAAACTGAGATCCATGAGGGGAGTCAGCAGGAGCCATGTTTGTTTTCCCCATCCTCTGTGATGGCTTTTTGCTGAGGGGCCACTGCTAGGTCCCCATTTGCTCCCCTCCATCGGGCCTGAGGTGGCAGGGCAGTACAGGGCAGTGAGATGGTTGGAGTGGAAGATGGGGAGTGCTGAGTCTTGGTAAGAAGTAATAAAGGTCTGGACTAGGTGGTCTTTCATGAATTACATTGACTAACTATATTTTTTTCCTCTATGAGGAATTAACAAGACTATTTCTTAGAATTTATGCACATTCTTCTCTCCCTGCCTCCTTTTCTTTTCCATGAATATCCAGAGAGCATGGTTACTCCTAAGGCTGCAGCTCGAGGGGAGCTGAAGTGGCTGGGTGTGTTCTGAATGTCATCACCTGGGACATAGCTGGCACTAAGGTTTTGCTCCATGTTTTCTGAAGGAAGGGAAATCAGTCTAACCTCCAGAGCATCACCCACCCAATCCAGTCTACAAGACCAACTTTTCTTTGCATCTTCCAACAAATGCATGGATAAGAATATTGTGAAAAGATAGAGGATAAAAAGAATTATAATCTGAGATTGTGAGATGTTTCTACATATTCATAGATGATATCCCAGCGGAGGAACTAACACATAAAGTAGTATATGCAGTGAAGGTTGTATCTACGCTATAACAACGGTAGCCTTTTTCAAGCGCATTGACAAGAGCAGAGGTTCCCCAAGTGTGGCTCCCCAATCCAGCATCATCAGCATCACTTAGGAACTTGTTGGAAATGCACATTGCAGGCTCCATCCCAGACCAACTGTTAGAAAACTCTGGGGGGGGGGGCACCCAGCAGTGTGTTTTAAAAAGTCCTGCAGGTGACTCCGATGCATGTCAAGGGTGAGAACCACTGGACTAGATTAGCCCGCAGACCTAGATCTCTGACATTTAGTCACTCATCACTCAACAATCATTGAATGCTACCAAGTGTTCAGTTCTCCAAGCACTTGTTATACGCTGCTTGTAGCCAGCTCTAAGGTAGAGACTCAAGCTTCAAAGAAAGAAAAGATGCAGGTGCACATGTCACTTATGAAAAATGTAATTTTGCTTTTACTCCACTTTCTTGGCTCTCATTGATCGTTTCTTTCAAGTCCAGACAACTAGTACCTGTTGGAATTCGGCAAGTCTTATGTTGTGGTAGTCACTGTGGAGGTCCCTAGGGAAGATCAGCCATAACCCCTGACCTCGAGGAACTTGGAATTGCACAGGGACCAGTCAGACATGCAGGAAAGAGGCAGTGCCAAGACAAGATGTGGTTTAAGTACACAATTCAGCAGTGCAACCCTGGCGTACATACAGTTCCTCCTTTTCCACTCTATTAATTTTCAAATGCCTGCCTTACCCAAACATTTTGACATTGGCAAAAAGTCCCCAAGAGCATGGAGTGTGAGGGAAATAAATATCACAAGTAAAAACCAGTATTTTTGGTATCGGGCTATCTCTTTTGAACTTTATTCCTGGGATGCAGAGATCTCCCCTGTGGTCCTTTACCCCCTTTTTAGTGAGTTCTTAGGTTCAAAGTTTATTTTAACACAATTTGTCTCATATCTTGTGAATTTGCACAGGAGAATGAGGTGTAAAATTGAGAAAATTTGTGAATTTTTCAAGAGGGAAAATTATGATTCCTGAAAATGATAGACTGGAGAAAACAGACTTTATTCTCATGCAAAACTCACCGCTATTGTATTAAATAAGTGACAGTAGCTGCCTAAAAGAGGCAGTGTTGACAACGAAGAGCTGGCATACATGAACCATGAACAAATTAAAAGGAAGAACTGTTTGCTTTTTTCTCTAAAAAAATGTATTAGCCTTGTAGATTTGGGGGAAACTATAAACAAATTACTATTATTATCTGGGTTCAGGAAGAATAATCAACTAAGTTTCTCATATGTCCATGTGAATAAGTTAGAAAAATGGAGGTTACTGGTGGTTAAAATTCATAAATGACTGAGCAAGCAAATGGGGCAGTATCAACCCAGATGAAGCTCCCTGATGCGCTGCCTTAAAGATCTGTCCCTGGCCCTTTCCTATTTAACATTTTCATTAGTGACTAGAATAAATGCCTAGAGGGAATGACTGCTAAGGGGATGACTAACAGAATGAAAAAGTTCATGACAGGCTGGTATAATAGTATAACAGTCTTGATAAGAAATGTGTCAAAATAAAATATAATAAAGGTAGTTACAATTCAAGTGCTAGTTTAAAATACACACATGCACGCACACACGTGCCTCTTCAGAGGTGCTCAAGTGGGGACCCACGGGGAACAGCAGCACACATTAAAAGGCCTTACAGGTTCTGGATGACAATGAGCAACAACATTCAAAAGAATGATGTGGTTGCCCAAAGCTAATGTGATCGATAAAAGCACCGAGCCTGGAACAAAGGCTATAAAATGCACCTGCACGCAGAGCCAGCAGATCCTTTTGGGGAACATTGCGTTCAGTTCTGGATGCCGTGATTTACAAGAGGCATTGAGAAGGCGTCCATCATTTCTTGATAATGCAGAAGGACCCTAAAATAAACAAAACTGAAACTTGTAGGAATGGGCCAATCCTAATGTCACAGGACGACCAAGAAAAGGAGTTGAAAAATTATTAAATAGCACTGAAAAACACTTGAATTTCTAGGTAGCCTTTTTCCATCACAGAAAACTGTAATGCAAAAAACCCTAAGAGTACAAAGGCCAAAGTTACAGTTTTTCATCAGCATACAAATGGGGTTCAATTTTCCCTACAAAATTAAAAACAGCATTCCAAGGAAAATGACTGAATGGTAAACTTTCCACTAAGAAGGTTGTTATGGGTGGAATTGTGTCTCCCCCCAAATTCATGTGTTGAAGCCCTAACTCCTAGTACTTTGGAATATGACTATATTTGGGAGACAGGGTCTTTAAAGAGGACATTAAGTTAAAATGAGGTCATTAGGCCAGGCCCTAATCCGGTCTGACCAGTGTCCTTAGAAGAAGAGGTTATTAGGACACGGACACAGACAGAGGGATGCAGGAAGACCCAGGAAGAAGATGGCCATCGACAAGCCAAGTAGAGAGATCTGGGACAGACCTTCCCCTCGGAGTTCTCAGAAGAAACCAACCTTGATCTCAGACTTCCAGCCTCCAGAACTGAGAGAAAACACATTTCTGTTGTTGAAGCCCCTCAGTCTGGGGACCTTTGTTTCAGCAGCCTGACCAGACCAATACAGAAGTTCAGTGAGGGCTCAATATGGTGGCTGTCCTCTGCCCGCCACCCCCCCCCCCCAGCACTTTTCATTCCTCTGGTGGCACCAGGCACTCTCACTCCTCTACCAGCTTTCTGTGCCTCCCTGGTCTGCAGGAATCTTGGCATGCCCTCTGTTATTTGGGACACCTCCATCCCACCACTAACTGAATTCTGGCTGCTACTTTATTTCAGGTTATTTTTATTTTTTAAATTTTTATTGATTTCAGAGAGGAAGGAAGAGGGAGAGAGAGATAGAAACATCAATGATATGAGAGGAGCTTCATCGATCGGCTGCCTCCTGCACACTCTCTACTGGGGATCAAGCCCCCAACCCGGGCATGTGCCCTCACCGGGAATCAAACCGTGACCTCGTGGTTCATAGGTCGATGCTCAACCACCAAGGCAATTTCAGGTTATTTATTACAATATTTAGTTGAGTCATGTTTTAAACTTTAATGAAATCAAATTTATTCACTTTTTGTCTTACAGCCTTTTTGTGAAGGATCTTCTTTTCTACACTCGGTTTGAGGTTCTTATTAGTGAGTGAAGGTGATTCATTTGGGGAAATGTACCAAGTCACAGGGCATCCCTGATTGGCTTGCCTTGGGGAGGGCCAAGAGCTTTGGTTCTCCACCCAGAAATCAGGGAGGCCGCTCTGGGACTGCCCGAAAGGCAGGCAGGATGCTGAGAAGGAGTGTGCCTGCTGGCTGGGGGAATGAAGGACCAGTGGCTGGCTGGCAGCAGAAAGCATGGCCTGAAGGAAGCTGCCTAGGGCACATGCCCCGAGTGCTAAATTAATCCAGCTGTGGCTCACCACTCTCTTCCTGGCTGAGAATTCTCCCTGAGGGACCTTGACATCAGCAAAGGCCCTTTTGAGTTGAATGAGAACCCACGTGCAATCCCTGCAAATGCCAGTAAGATGGGGAACCTCTGAGCATTGTTTAGGTTTTAAGCAAATGCTCCATCAATCCAGTGTATGTAATTCTCACAATTTTTAGATGTCAACATTCAATTATGAATGAGGCTTATACCACATGTGAAACAATTCCAGCCCCTCATTACCTATTTATCAGTAGTTTTCTGCTGGGCAGGGAGGGTCGTTTTCATGGCCTGCTGTGAAACTGACACACTTCTAGCTGTTTTTGTTCTGTTTATTCTCAGTGTCTTTCAGAAATACTAATGCTGTGGACAGCATTCAGGAGATGGGGTTTATTAATTATTTGGGCTCCCTCTCTAAGTGGACCCAAACAGAGCTTTATGAGACAGATGAAATATATAGCAGTGGCCATAAGGGTGGACAGATAAGATGGTCTGTTTATTCAAAAAAGATGAAAAGGAAAATGTGAAGTAAGCAATGAAAAATAAAACTGCGACGAACTGACGGGCCAGACTTCCAAAGCAGGCGAGGGGTGGTTTAATTTGACTGTGCTGGGCGGATCCCAGCCCATACTCCTGTGACATTCCAAAAAGGGGCAGTTCCAGCCTGGCAGCTGTCTTGTAGCAATATCTGGCAGGACAAACACTTTTATTTAAGACTGGAATTAAGACTGGGAAATGTTTGCCACAAGGGTCTCCTAAACGAAATCAGGCTATGATTATATATGTTAAAGCAATGGCTTTCTGGTCCCTGTATTTTTGGTTCTAGGACTAGTCTGATAAGAGATTGGTCTGAGATAAAACTATATACTTAACCAACTTTTGCTTTTATTGTAATAAGTAGAGGCGCAGTGCACAAAATTTGTGTACTCAACGCGGGGGAGGGGAGTCCCTCAGCCCGGCCTGCGCCTTCTCCCAGTCTGGGAGCCCTTGGCCTAAGCTGTCAGTCAGACATAGTGAGCCCGGCTTCTGGCTGAGCAGCGCTCCCCCTGTGAAAGCGCACTGACCACCAGAGCGCAGCTCCTGCATCTGCCCCCCGGTGGTCAGTGTGTGTCATAGCAACTGGCCATTCCGCCATTCGGTCTATTTGCATATTAGCCTTTTATTATATAGGATGAGGCCTATGTTACCACTTGTTAAATGTGAGCTTCAAGTGATTTTTGTCTTATAGTAAAGGTAAAATGCCAATAGGAAACTGGATGATTATGGTGCAAAGATCCAGACTTCTAACAGGCATGCTTAATTTAGCCTAAGGAAGAAAATGTGTATATGTATGTGAGTGAGTGTGTGTATGTGTGTGTGTGTGTGTAAAAACCACTATTAAAATAATCAACACAACATTAAAGAACACAATTTAAACAGGATTTTTATTAGAGACTGTGCTCTAATCATTAACTCTTAATTACTCCTTAATCCAACTCTTCTAGCTCAAGTTTAAATAGACATAGACTTTCAAAATTATTTAGAATAAAAAACTCTCCAGGCTTTCCATATTGTTGTGATACTTTAGGGTTTCTTGTATCCTTCAATCAGATCAATTCACTGAGCCTTTATTCAATAGTTATACCTATTCATTCATTCATTTATTCATTCATTCATCCATCCATCCATCTGTGGGTCTGTCCATTTATCCACCCGTTCCCTGCCAGACACAAGCCAGACACTGGGGAAACAATGATGAACAAAACCAGACATAGAGCCCTGGTTGGTCTGACTCAGTGGTTAGAGTGTCAGCCTGTGAACCGAAGGGTCGTAGGTTCAATTCCCAGTCAAGGGCACGTACCTAGGTTACAGGCTCGATCCCCAGCTCCAGTCGGGGTGTGTGCAGGAGGCAACCAATCGATGTGTCTCTTTCACATTTACCTTTCTCTCTTCTCTCTCTCTCCCCCCCCCCCCTCTCTTTTGCCTCCTCCCCCTTCCCTCCACTCTCTCTGAAAAAAAAAAAAATCAATGGAAAAATAGCCTCAGCTGAGGCTTAAAAATGAACAAAAACAGACATAGAGCCTGTTGTCACAGAACCCTGGGGCTCTAACTTTCAAGGGGGGAAAACACATTAGCCCATAATCACACATATGAAAACAAGATGACACCCCCTCTCCCTCTGGGAGCTGTGCATGCGGAGGGCAAGGGTTGCCCTAAAGATGAGTCTATGCTGATGAGGTGGAGAGGGGGGAGCTTCCAGGCAGGGGGAGCACTGTTTGCAGACTCTGAGCAGCGGGAGTGGGCATGACTGGCGGTGGACCTGGAGAAGGAGGCCTGGGGCTGTGCTCAGAGATTTGGGATTTTATTTTAGAAGCTATAGTGGTACAACATGCTAAGATTTGAATTTTGAAAAGATTACTTAGGTTGCAATGTGGAGAACAGATTGGGTTGTGGGAAGAGAAGGAGAGAGGATGGGACCTTTTAAGTGCATTTATGATTATCTTGCTCTGCAGGGTGCTTAGTAGGGGAGGAAAACATTAAGATTTAAAATTGTTTGGTAGGAAAAATAGAGGGGAAATAATTACTTTTAGCATTGTTACAATTGATGAGCATCACTCTTCTATTTTCTTGTGGTTCCACAAAGCATAAAAATCCAGAGAATTCTTAGAAGCAATTTATGGGAGGAAAACTGGACTCCACTCTGAAATAACCAAATAGAAAACTGTATGCTTAATATTTCTAGGTTTCAATTTCCTTAAATCTATAATGTGACTTTTTTCTCATTAGGCTATGACAGCAGACACTTATGTGATAAATTAATTCAAATTAAAGTGTGAGGGACTGATACCAGCATCATTAGCTCCTCGTTAATTTCCACTAAGGTGTGAAAGGCTGATAATAGTGACGATGCCACTCTGCAAGAGGCAGGGCAGGGTCCCTCTTTATGTCCTCAGATCTAGTCTACTGTCTGGCACATAGTTGTTGTTATGAAATGCAACTGTATTATCTTAAGGTGCTTGTGTTTTGAAAACAAGTGTTTAATAATATATAGGAAGAAACGTCTAAGGGATGAATTTTAGATAATCTGGCATAAAGACTGTGGAGAGCATGTTAAATAATACGGCCTTCCTAATACTTATCAAGACAACAATGCACAGGACTGCCTGATCTCAATATTCGGTTTGGGTGCCCACTTTTCTTCCCCACACCCAACTTCTTATTGTCACCTCACGATTCAGTTTCCAAAGAAAGCAGTGAAACTGATTTTCCTGTGTTGCTTAGAAAAATCAATCATACATATGATCCAGGTTTATCATTCAGGAATCTGTCAACTGTATAGTGTACAGGAACTGTGCAACAGGCAATCAGACTAAATATTTTTTGGGGAAAATGAAAACTCTTAAAATAATCGTGCTTAGCACTACAGGAATTCAAACTCATAAATAGAGTCTTTTGACCTGAGAGTAATTCATAGCATGACCCACAGATGAGATTATAACAGTCCTTTTCTCAGAATGCATGCTGTGGGAGGCCCTGACTCACCCGTCAGACCGAAGGTTCTGTCTCCCTGGACCCAGCCCTGATCCCACTGCGCAGCATTCACTGATACAAGTCCAAGATCGCCTCTAGAACATATCATGGGCAACATCCAGCAAGTGTCTCACAAAAGGTCTCTCCTGGGGTCAAATACAAGTCAGCCTTGAGGAAGGAGGAGGTCAAAAGACACCTGCAGACCAGGTGTGGTAAATATCAGTCACCCGTGCCAGGCAGACTACGGGTTCTGCAGGTTCTTGGTAATCTGGTTCCACCAAGGTCAGCCTGCCTCTTTCTTGAGCTCTGGAATGATTCAGGATGCATTTGGTGGACCTCAATGGTACAGCAACTAGTCAAGCAACCATCATTTTTAGTCCATGAAATTCAAGAGTAAGATAAACTTTTTCTCCCTTTAAATCTAAATTGACATAAACTTTGTTCTGGAGCCAGACAAACTCAGACCGCTTGCTACTTCATAGGTCTTGGGTCTAAATAGACAGAGAAAAGGGGAGTGTGTTTTGTTTTTTCTTGTCTGAGATCATTCATTTTCTTTTTTCTTTTCTGCAACGAACTGTGAAGTACTGTCAGTAGGAAAAATTATACATGATGCATCTTGTTAATAATTTGGCTGGGAAACCCTACTTGTAATTGACAAGTAATATTGGGTTGAAGTAGCTGCCTCCACCATGGAAGTGGGGTTCTGACCAGGCCTTTGATTCTCCCACAGTGAGATGATCTCATGAGACCTAACTCTCAAAATTTAAAGACATTCATTATTTTCTTCCCTGTTACTAATCAACTTAGCCTGTTTTAAATTTTATAATAAAATCTATCAGCAAACTGTCTGCTTATTTAGTACCAGAAAGATACCAGCTTATCTTTTTTCCTTCTTCCCTTACAGTTTTCTAACCTTTTGCTCCATGCTTGTTTAGCCCAAGCTGTACCTCCCCATCCAGTCTTCTGCAATGATTCAGGCTATGATGCTTTTATACCAAGAACAACCACATTCACCCCCACTTCAGAGAGTTATGAAAAAGATGTCCCCATTCATTGGAAATAAAAGGACGATGGACTTTAAAAAGAAACTGCAACCAGTTGCTTAATTTAAGCTGAAAATTTTAACTTGGTCCTAAGATGCCATCGATTTGATACCATATTTAGATTTTGCACAAAACCTGATGCAAGGACTCGGCCACAGAACTCTCCCTGGTCACCATGTTCACACAGCCCTGAGAGCAGGCCCAGCGATCCTCATGAGGGAGCGCGCCTTCTACCTCAGCTGCCAGGGCATTCACCGTAAGCATGGCTCATGTGGATCAGAAAGGGAAGCCACGAAGAGCCGGTCAACAAAGGAATGGAGAAAGGAAAACAAATTCAAGGGGAGTAACACGGGCCCCCAGTGGCCTTATTATATGAATAGACTGCAGATAACTCCATCTTTCTACCTGAGCGCGTCATAAATCCTGTCATCTTGTTAGGACTGTCAGGAGCACTGACCTCACTTCCTCCATTAACGAGCTCGCCCTATTTTGAAGGGAGATTCTTTCCAAACACACAGGGGCAGAAACACCTCATAAACAGCTTGTCAGCCTTGTGATTCTGGAAGGAACAAACTCCATGCCAAAGAGAGGGAGGGTGGTGCCTGGAGACTAGCCGGCCAGCTGAGCAGACTGCAAAAATGTGCCGGGCCCGGTCACGGCTGCCAGGGAGGCAGGCACTTGACTAGGTCTGGGAAGGGAGCGGCTAAAGGCAAAGTGTAATCTTTGTTTACTGAGAAAGGTGTCAGCGACAGATTGGTGCATTTTCACGCAATAACCCGGTTTTTCTTCATTTGTCTGGATGCTTTCTCTCTCCAGTGAGACAGGGGAAGCCAAGGTGCATGCGTCAGGTTGGTAATGTGCTACCGAGAGGGCCCATCTGTACACAGCCTACTGTGATGTTTCATTTTGTTTCCAAGAGCCACTCAAGTGCCATCCATCTCCGCACCACCCAACCTGGCTCTCCGATTTCAGGCTCGATATGGGAAACAGCTTTGCGTTTCCAGTGATCCAGGATGGATTAAATGGTCAGAGATTGCATGCCACTTCTGTGAGACTGGGTTTGTGCTGAAATCTCCAGGATGGTCATGAAAAAGAATCTCGACTCTATAAAGGCAAGAAGACGTCCCCATGGCCAGCTTATACACCATAAAGGCGAGCTCCATAAAGTTGCCTTTGCTGATGAGCCTGGGTTTGAGTGCCTTAAGACAAACCGCGTCTAACTATATATAAGAACAAAGCACCCGGATGGCAAAGAGGACCTTATCTCTCATTCCTAAGGTGTCTGCTCTCCCTCCCAGGAGAGCAGACACTCCTGCTGATTTACGCCCCCTCTGTGGACTCCGGGTGGACAGAGCACAGACTGGTTAGCGCTTGCATTAACACATAATGAAAACAGCTTGGTGGCCCGGACCCAATGCCCTTTCTTTCCTGTAATAATGGTGCCGAAACCCTTCACAGCACACACCACAATCAGAGTCTGCAGACCATCAAAATTCATCTGATGCCTGTGGTGGAGGGGGAGGTAGGGAGCTGGGGTAGGCTGGCCTGGGAGGCTGGCTTAGATCTCACCCCCGCTCTCCTCGTTGCACATCTAGACCAGGTATATGGGGTCATCAGTTATTTCCACTTGCTATTTTGGTCAGTCACATAAAAAATATCCCTGACAATTCTGAATTGCATGTATAAACCATTTTATGGCTGTTGGTCTTGTTGCTCTCTCTTCCCTTTCTCAGTACCCCCCACCCCCACGCTGAGTTTCCCATATTTCCTCCTCTCTGCTCTATACAACATAAACATTTATCTTCTTGGACCATGTATTAAAAAAAAAAGTAAAGCGAATAGTAAAAATTCAGAGTCAAATGTGAGTGGCAGAGCTATAATTCTTTATGAAGTAGCAGGTAAGATTGATTGTCAAGGGTCAAAAGGCTAGGTCAAACTCCGCTCATTCGTCAGCTGAATGTCATTTTTGTTTTCCCTGTCACCAGATAGCTTTAAAAAAATTGCAACTCCTTCCTCATTATCTGGGACTTGGCTTCTTTTCTGCCATCCAGTATTAATGAAACCGTGCTTCAAGCCTGGCCCTCATCTTCTCTGGTCCTTCTTCATGTGCTGCCTTCCTTTCTTAAGCGTGACAGAGAAAGCACCATTTCAAAGGCCATTTTCTCCCACAGCCACATTGGAAAATTGCCACTACTAGTAGAATGAGAATGATTTGAAAACACATGCGAGGTTTAAATGTTTGACTGAACAAAAATGTAATTAAATCCTAGCAAGTGTAAAGCTTGTGATCCAATATAATTGGATGGTTGCAATATCTTTGCATCTCATAACGAGGAAAACAAAATGAGATGTAATATCTGGAAGCCATCTAAAATTACGTGTCATATATAAAGAAAAAAATCCCCCCTTATCATTACAGCTGGTCACAACAATGTAATGTGAAACCTAAAATAATGAACTGTATTTTTTGGAAATTTAACATGTCATCCACAGCAGGTCAAATGTAGGTTAACACTATCAAATAATTTCACCTCCAAAAGACTCGTTTAATTGGCTCATGTTGAAATGTTCCTAAAATGAAAGAGAATTATCATCAGTTAGATGGAAATTAATTTGTGAATGCTTAAGCATAGGTCTGCCAAATGTTATGTTATTAAATAACTAGAGGCCCGGTGCACGAAATTCATGCACAGGGGTGTGTCCCTCAGCCCAGCCTGCACCCTCTCCAATCTGGGACCCCCCGAGGGATGTCCGACTGCCCGTTTAAGCCCGATTCTGGTAAGATAGGGCCTAAACAGGCAGTCGGACATCCCTCTCACAATCTAGGACTGCTGGCTCCCAACTGCTCACCTGCCTGCCTTCCTGATTGCCCCTAACTGCTTCTGCCAGCCAGCCTGATTACCCCCTAACCACTCCCCTGCCAGCCTGATGGATGCCTAACTGCTCCCCTGCCAGCCTGTTTCCCCTAACTGCCCTCCTTTGCAGGCCTGGTCCCCCCCAACTGCTCTCCCCTGCAGGCCTGGTCACCCCTAACTGTCCTCCCCTGCAGTCCTGGTCACCCCTAAATGCCCTCCCCTGCAGCCTGGTCCCTCCCAACTTCTCTCCCCTGCAGGCCTGGTCACCCCCAACTGCCCTCCCCTGCAGGCCTGGTCACCCCTAACTGCCCTCCCCTGCAGGCTTGATTGCCCCCAACTGCTCTCCCTTGCAGGCCTGGTCCCTCCCAACTGCCCTCCCCTGCTGGCCTGATCGCCCACAACTGCCCTCCCTTGCAGGCCTGGTCCCTCCCAACTGCCCTCCCTTGCTGGCCATCTTGTGGTGGCCATCTTGTGTCCATATGGGGGCAGGATCTTTGACCACATGGGGGCAGCCATCTTGTGTGTTGGAGTGATGGTCAATCTGCATATTACTCTTTTATTAGATAGGATAGAGGTAACTCATTTATATCCACAAATTTACATAAACAGCTAGATAGTAGCTTAAAGTTGAAACCTTAAGCAATGATGATGAGTTCCTTATTTTGTATCTCTATGTTGTTCTGATTTCTGTCCTCTTTGCCTCTAATTATTGTTAGTACAGAGACCCAGACCAAAGTGGATTGATAAATCTAAGTTATACTTTTCTTTATAGTAGTGACATTATTTGGACCAACTGTCTAATCTTTTCTACAGTATTCATACTTTTCATTAGCCCAGATCATTCTTATTGGTTGCAACTGTATAGTGTGACTAAAGTCTTATGTGGGCCAGCAAATTTTGCTTTGTTTCTTTTTCATGACTACAAGACTGCAGTCCCTAGGGGAAGGCCGCCACCACAGAAAGTCCTGTTGGGTATCTCAGGAGGCTGGAAAAGAGAGGGCATTGCTGACTCCATGTAAGAGCAAACTTGTGGTGGCTTTCTTAGAGAGGAAAAATAATGATAAAAATAAAAAAGAACCTTCAATGAAATTCTAGGCTAATTTTAATCTACTAAGAAATAATTAACATTGAATACGATACCTATTGGTTTTGTAGCATGGCATGTTTGGCCTTGAAAAACGGCACTTGCAAAGTCCTTCACCAGGTTCGGTTTGAAGAAGCTGATGAGCCCTAGCCAGTTTGGCTCAGTGGATAGAGCGTTGGCTTACGGACTGAAGGGTCCCAGGTTTGGGTTTGATTCTGGTCAAGGGCACATGCTGGGTTGCAGGGGGCATGCAGGAGGCAGCTAAACAAGGATTCTCTCTCATCATTGATGTTTCTATCTCTCTCTCCCTCTCCTTTTCTCTCTGAAATCGAATGCACACACACACACACACACACACACACACACACACACACACACACACACAGCCATGTTTAGAATCTGGAATATAAGACAAAATAGCTCAGAGAAAAAAAATTATATATGGGAGAGACTTGCCCAGGCAGCCTTAAGTTTTTAACCTGCTCCAGGGAGATGCTAGAAGTGAAAGCTGAACGGCTGCAGCAACAAGAATCTTAGGAGTGAGATCTGGATTCTGAGCAAGGATAGGTAGTGATGGGCGGCCCCGGGGTGGGAGCTGTGAAGAGCTAGTCAGTTCTCCAAAGAGGAGACGGACTAACATGAAAGTGGAAGCTGATAACACAAAAACATGAAATGGATTTTAAAAAACTTGAAATCCATGTATATAAAAACGTTTAAATAAACTTGTTAAAATGTTATGTTACAAAATATACTTTTCCCTAGGTCATACTTTTATCCTAACCTCGGATGGTGTTTCAGTTGATAATTTGCAATGAAAGGGGATGGTTTTACATTTTATTATTATGACCCGTATGCTATTCTTTGTAAGTGTCGCTGGGGCTTCTTGGTGGTCACTACAAAGCTCCAAGTCCATACGGTTTAGCTAAGATGGCTTAACAGTAACACTGCTCACACTGCTGCCAGCAAAAATGAGGTACACAGTCCAGAGATGACATAATAAGCCCCCTACGGATTATCTCAAACTACAAATAATAATGGAAATGTAGCATCTCTAAGTTAACTGACCTAGATTCTATTTTGTGAGGCTACAGAATTTGTTCTAATGGACTATCAGAAGCAGGGTCAACTATTTCAAACCACAAATTCAGATTATTGGAGAAAATTGTTAAAAATGATCATATACATTTTCTTTTAAAATACCATTTTAATATTGTTGAATGATCAACAGGAGGAACCAGATCACTGGTAGACACAGCAGTGAAAAATGATAGCTAATATTTTCCACAACTCAATCAAAATGCTAGAAGACATCAAAAGTTTTTAATATGGGCATCAATAAAAAAATGTTAAGTCCTACTTTTAGATTAAAAAAAGAAAAAAAAAGCTCTACAAAGATAAGACTAGAAAAACTTGGGTTAATGGCCATGCATATGAAACAAACAAAAGATTTTAGTTGATTATAACGCAACAACTGGACATGGCTATAAAATGGTCATGTGGTGGGTGTTTTAATAGTTGGAATAGAATCCAAACCAAGGATATAACAGCACTTCTGGGCTTTGCTGTCTAATTTCCAGTAGCGGGGCTGGGTGACCTAGGGAAGTGTGGTCTGTGCAAGGTAATTCTGGAATGGTCACGCAGAACCAACAGTAGTGTCTACCAAGGCAGCTGGAAGGAGGTGCCAAAGTGAAAGAGATTATGGGGGAATGATGAGCAGAAAATGGAAGCATGGGTGCTGACTTAAGCCCTGAAGAAAAGGGTTTATATTTAGGCAGTGTAGTTCTAGTTTAGGGCAAGGTCAGAAACAATGTTTGGAAGCAGAACGAAAGTGGGGTTTGGGCTCAAAATAAAAATAACGGCTTAATAATTTGATTATAAAAATGGAATGTGCAATTGTAAGAAGCACCGAGCACCTACTTCTGGGGCCCTGTGGGCAGAGGCTGGGTGACCACCTGCATGGAAGAATAGCTGAACTGGATGGGGGCTTGGACTAGACGTCTTCTAAGGCTGCATATACTAGTAACTATCAATTTTACCAACTAGTTGATGAATAAATTTGAAAGCATTGTTTGAACATTTTTTATGTGCCAGGCACTATAATTCTATGAAGTACCTGGAATTATCAGCAACCACATGGAATGCTAATTTTTTGTGGTTTCTATTGTGGGTAACTGGAGAAGGAACTAAAAACTTGTCACTTTGCTCACTGTGATAACTGTAGGCACTGTAGGACAGATGGCTCATGATCTATATCTCAATGATGGGCTGCAAACCAAAGAACTAGGTACATCTGAGACATCTTTTAAAACCCCCCTTCATTTTTTATTCACTTGATTTTTAGATTCACTTGTTGATAGACATGTATTAGTTGTTCATAATTTTTATCTTTACCTTTTTCTTCTTCTTCCTCTCCTTAAAGAACACCTTTCAACATTTCATATAATACTGGTTTGGTGGTGATGAACTCCTTTAGCTTTTTCTTATCTGTGAAGCTCTTTATCTGACCCTCCATTCTGAATGATAGCTTTGCTAGGTAATCTTGGTTGCAGGTTCTTGCTATTCATCACTTTGAATATTTCTTGCCACTCCCGTCTGGCCTGCATAGTTTCTGTTGAGAAATCAGCTGACAGTCATATGGGTGCTCCCTTGTAGGTAACTAACTGTTTTTCTCTTGCTGCTTTTAATATTCTCTCTTTGTCTTTTGCTTTTGGCATTTTAATTATGATGTGTCTTGGTGTGGTCCTCTTTGGATTCCTTTTTTGGGGGGTTCTGTGCGCTTCCTGGACTTGTAAGTCTATTTCTTTCAGCAGGTGGGGGAAGTTTTAGGTCATTATTTCTTCAAATAGGTTTTCAGTATCTTGCTCTCTCTCTTCTTCTGGCACCCCCATAATTCGGATGTTGGTGCACTTGAAGTTGCCCCAGAGGCTCCTTACACTATCTTCATATTTTTGGATTCTTTTTGCTTTTTGCTTTTCCAGTTGGGTGTTTTTTGCTTCTTTGTATTTCAAATCTTTGACTGGATTCTTGCGATCCTTTAGTCTGCTGTTGGATCTCTGTCTATTATTTTTTATTTCAGTCAGTGTATGCTTAATTTCTAGTTGGTCCTTTTTCATATCCTCGAGGGTCTCGCTAAATTTATCAGCCTTTTCTAGAAAATTCTTGAAAAACCTTATAACCATGGTTTTGAACTCTATATCCAGTCATTTGCTTTCCTCCATTTCTTTCATTTGTGACCTCTTTCTTTGTCTCCACATTTTGGCTGCTTCCCTGAGTTGATAGAGTGGCTTTGTGTGCTAGGTGTCCTATAGGGCCCAGTGGCTCAGCCTCCCCAGTTACTTGAGGTGGACACTCTTGGTGCACCCCTTTGTGGGCTGTGTGCACAGTCTTGTTGTAGTTAAGCCTTGATTATTGTTGGTATCACTGGGAGGAATTGACCTCCAGGCCAATTGGCTGTGAGGATCAGCTGTGTCTATGATGGGAGAACTTCTGTGCTGGAGAGACCCTTATGAGGCAAGACTTGCTTCAGTGGGGCTTTGGTGCTCACTGAGTCTGCCCCCTGAGTGTGTCCCTTATGGATCTGAGGAGTTGTAATCTGGATGGTCCCACTCTGACCCCTGGGTACACTGGCTCTTGGATCTCCAAGGAGGTGCTAATTTAGCCTCTGCCTGAGGCCACCCAGCAGGAGCTACAGAGAGATCTGCAGATTCCTCTTCTTTGTTTGGGTTTTGGAGGTGCCCAGATAAGGCCCAGCTGTGAAGCAATGCAAGCTGCTGTGGGGCCTTGGGCCTTCTTTTGGATGTTCTGGGTCTCTCTGACTCAGCTGTAGTTTGTTAGCTAAGTTTAGATTTCAAAGGACCAGGCCATTCATATGCAAAAGCCTCTGTGTACAGCTTGGATGGGGCGGAGTCCCAGGGCGGTGCAAACAGCAATGGTGTCCCATCAGCCCTGCCCTGAGAGGCCCCTGGGTCTCATTGTCCCTCGGTAATGGTAATCGCTGCAAGCACCTCTGAGAGAAAGCCACCCTCGAGTTCCACCCGATGCCAGACAGTCCAGTTTCTCCCCGTATGAGTCTGGGTCCCCAGAGTCTCACTCAGAACTGGAGTTCAGAGCAATCATGAGCTTGTGTCTCCCTGTGGATTGAAAAAGCCAGTCGCATACTCAGTTGCCAGTCCTCTCAGTGTGCGCGTCTCCATACCTCTGCCTTCCGCACCTCCTCTGAGTCTCAGTATGCTTTTCTCTTTCCTTCTAGTTATAGAATTTGTACTCAGCCAGTCTTCCTGTGGTTCTGGATGATGTCCGTTTTGTCTTTTAGTTGTAGTTTTGAAGTTGTTGTGCGAGGCGGCAAGTTCAGGTGTTTACCTATGCCGCCATCTTGGTTTCTCCTCGGGTCTTTATTTTTTAATATTTAAAACCATATCTACTATTTGATCTTATTTAGGCAAATTGTAGTAATTGCTATGAGGCAAGCCCTCTCCTATCTACCTTCTGCATGCCTTTGACTCCAGAATTCCCCAATCAGCAATTCCCTTACTAACAGGTTTCATACAGTTGCAGTTAATAAACACTGATGCTAGAAATCCCCAGTGAGCTCCTGCAGGGTATAGAACCCTGGGCTGGGACCCTGAGGGATGGAGAAGTTCAGTGCTGTGTGCACCCTTTAGGCCAGCACTTCTCAATTCATGTACCCACAAATCGCCTGGAGATCTGGAGAAGATGCAAGTTCTGATTTTAAATCAGCTCCCAGGTTCTTGAGAACCAAAGAATGATCTTGGACAGGTAAGATTTAGATCATTATGTGATTGACCCAATGCTTTCTCTCTGTGTGTCTTCTGGAATCCGAGTGTGAAAGGCAATACCAAAACATGTTTAAAAGGGAACAAGCCCTAAATTGAAGAGAAAATAGAAAAACAGCACATAGAGGACCCTTACATAGTACTTTACATACATTAACACATTTAAGCTTCAAAACGACTCAGTGAGGTTGATATATTATAACTTGTCCCATTTTTAAGTGAGGAAGCTAAGGCACAGAGAGGATGAGTAACATAGCCAGCAGCAACTACACATTTGGAGTTCTGCTTCAACTTGTGCTTTAGAAAAGTTACAACATATTGAGAGAAGAGTCCACAGAAGGGTAGGGGGGACTAAGTTCCTTTAATAAGAGAAAGGCTGTATTAAGAAGTAGAGATGAGATTTCAAGTACCACTGCTGGTGGAAGAAGGAACTCATTCACTTCTATTCACTCATTTATTTCCTAATTCACTCGGTCATCTGAGAATCAGCAAGTGACTCTTGCTGGGATAGAGCCACATACTTCCTCCGGTCAGGGAATACATGCATTCGGTTTAAATATGAGGATGGGGAGGAGGGCCCTGGGTGGGGGCTGGGTCAGAGAAGCTGCACAGAGGGGAGATGATGGCATCCTGGGACGGGATTAAGAAACTTCTGCACCTCAGGTTGGAACCAAGGGAAATCCTTTGAGAGCATTTTGTATAATTTCTGATTCCTTTCCAATATGGTTGGAATATATATTTTTTCAAAATCTAACTCACATGATTAAACCATATTTTAGTTCTTTAACAGTTTTAGTTTTTGCAAAATGTTAAGATCCATACATTTGATATCTAAGTTTAAGAAACACTGGGTAGCAATTGGGTCCTAGGCAACTATCATTTTTTGAAATAAGCCGGCAACACTGCCTATATTCCCAAGTGAAATTCCTGAACCTTTGTTACTAGATATTAAACATACCTCATATTTAAAAGGCCCTTTTGCTAGTTAGTCAGTTTGTCAAAAAATTATGGGTGACTAATATACCAGGTATGATGGATATATGGTGGGTATACATCCTAGGTTTCAGGAGCAGTCTTGAAAAATATACCGTCCCTTTGTTGGTCTTTGCATTATGCACATAGCCAACCACAGCATCGAAGTTTCCATGGAAAATATGAATTCTGCAACGAGGGGTACATCACAGGAAGTTGAAGAGGAGTTACAGTCCTTGGGGGTGGGGAGACCCAACAAACACAGCTGAGACAAATTAGAAAGAATGATTTATTTGGGATCTGAAGACATGGGAGTGAAATCTAGTTTCTGCCACACCCTATCTGACCAAGGCAAACCATGGTAATAGCTGTGTTTTCTGGTCTGTAAGATCGGGGTTCATCCCCTGTGGCCACTGTGGGTTCCAGGGCTGTGTGGAGATGCCATGGATGAACTTGACAGAGACCCTTAAGTTTTCACTTTGTCTGGACCCCACAGGTCTAGCTGAGAAGCAATGGCTGCCAAGAACACCCTAACTGAGGACTCAGGCCATCCAGGTGTTGAAGGCTACATACACCTAGCGATCTTATATGGTCGTAGAAGGAGGAGACAGCCCCTGAAATGGCAAATATCATATTATTACCAACCTTGACTGAACTTAACTTAGGAGGAAAATGCCATTTCTTATTCCTTGAGTGTCATGAAGAAACACAAACCTGTTAGGATTTTAATGTTCAGCTCTTCCCAAACAAAGCATTTGAAAGGTAGCACACAGAGAAAGAGATGTATATTTCTCCAATGGATATAGTATCTTACTCCCACTCAGAAGGCCACTATTTTAAAGAACAAAGATCAAATTAAATGTTTAGTGCTATAAAGTGTTGTTGCCACGTATGTCAATATACTTATGAACAATTTATAATTTGAACTGTTTTTCAGACAGCTGGTCATATGTACCTTAAAGTAGCATAATAACCTGTCAGGAGAAATTTCCTACAGCACATTCATTGGAGAAAATACAGGTAAGCGTGGCAGCCTTTTCAAATCCCACCAGATCCCTTTATCTTGTGAACAGTTACTGCCACAGCTACAAAACCCACACAGAGCTCAGAGCTCACAGGGTTTATTATATCCCTGCCTTATAAATTTGCTCCCCACTGTGAAGACTTTGGACTACAAATATCCATTTGTGTCTACAGAGTTGCACCAGTCCCTTGTATTCAATGGAATCCACCAGATCTCCAACACACATATAAAGGATCTGCCTTAATCACATGCACGCAGGGAAAAGTTATCTCACTACCCATGGGCCTGCCTGGCTTCTGTAGACTACAGGATCTTGATAATGTGGGCAGGTCTCGGATGGTATAAGAAAAAGCCTTAAATTCTGAAAGAGACAGACAGGATTTGGTTCTGTCAATTATTTGATGTGTGCTTGGGTGAGTCACTTAAAAAGTCTAAGTTTTTGTATCCTCATCTAAAATAATTGCAATAATAATGCATGTCTCACATTTTGAGAGAGCTTAGGTGCTGAATTTTTTCAGAAGTTAGAAAGGAAAAAGCGTTGTCTTTTGGTGGAGCTATTCAGAACCATGTTTCTTTGTCATGTTCAGTGGACAAAAATCTGTGGATCTTGGGAATGAGTTAAAGTAAGCTTAAAAAGTCATGATTTGGCCCTGACTAGCTGCTCAGTGGTTAGAGTGTTGGCCTATGCACCAAAGGGTAGTGTATTCCATTCCTGGTCAAGGGCAGGTATCTGGGTTACAGGTTGGATCGCTAGCCCCGGTTGGGACACGTGCAGGAGGCAACCAGTTCATGTGTCTCTCCTACATTGATGTTTCTCTCTCTCTCTCTCTCTCTCTCTCTCTCTCTCTCTCCTCTCCCCCCCCCCCCATCCTCTCTCTTTCTCCCCTGCCTCCTTCCATTCTCTCAAAAAAAAAATGGATAAAATATCCTCAGGTGAGGATTAAAAAGAGTCATGATTTGCACAACAGCCAAAATGTGGAGGAAAAAAAACAAGTATCCACTGATGGATAAATGGGTAAACAGAATGTGATATAAACATGTATTAGAATATTATGCAATCTTAAAAAGGAAGGAAATTCTTTAAATGCTGCAGCATGGATGAACTTTGGAAACGTTATGCTAAGTGAAATAAGCCAGAAACAAAAGGACAAACACTGTACTAATATAAGGTACCAAGACTAGTCAAATTCATAAAGACATAAATTCATAGAAACAGAAAGTAGAATGGTGGTTGCCAGGGACTGGAGAGAAGGAAGAATATGAAGTTATTGTTTAAAGGGTATAGAGTTTCAGTTTAGGAAAGATCGAAAAGTTCTGGAGATATATAGTGGTGATGGTTGCTCACCAGTATAAATGTACTTAGTACTACTGAATTGCACCTTAAAAAATAGTTAAAATGATATGTATATGTTACTACAATTTAAAAAACTAAAAAATAAAACATCATGATTTATAAATGCATTTGCTTTTATATGTCGTGCATTCTCTGTGTATATTCTTGGTATTTCCCTTTAGTAAATGCTAAAGCTTTTAGAAGATGTGTTTATCTTCCAAAGTGTCCTTCTGTGCCACCCTAAGAGATGTTGCACCAGGATGCTCTGGATTCTAGCAAGATCATGAATATCTGTAAATTCACTGGTATCTGCCAGCTTGGGAGAATCACTGTTTTAGGGACCTAATATGGTATTTAATGATCACTTTGTAGGCAGAAGATATCTTTACTCCCGGATCTTTCCCAGTGTTTCAGTGTGAGATTCTAGTGAAATCCCAAAACAATCAGCACGTTAACTTATTTTTCTCTTGGTTACATTATCTTAGGCTCACTTAGGTAGTTTTCTTCCTCCATTATGTTGTTCAATTATCTAGTGTGAGCTTTCAGCGAAAGAACCCACCTATCCAATTTCACTGTCCCCTTAAATTACCTATGAGAAATATATCAAATACATAATTTCAGAGAGTAGTCATAATTATTTCCATTACCAACATGCAGCTGTAATTGCCTCTCCAGCAATTTTCAGAAGCAATTGAGAGGAGAGTAAGTTCCAGAGACATGGTCTATTTGAATCTTTATCTTTGGGCTTGTGTTCTATGTTAGTGGCATGGTTTCACACTCTGGGGTTCCTGAAGGTCATCTGTGAACTCGTGTGGGAGGGGGAAACAGCACCAATTGTCTTTCCTTTAATGAACACACACACTTAGTTGACTGTTCTGGACCCAAAGGTTGTCCCTGAGAATGGAGTGAGTGAGCCATCTGAACATACTATGGGAGAGCAGGGGTTTAGTACAGACCCAAACTTTGTATTTATTATTTCTCATGGGTTGAATTAAGTTCCTTCCAAAAGCTATGCTGAAGTCCTAACCTTAGAATATGACCTTACTTGAAATAATGTCTTTATAGAAGTATTAAAATTAAACTGAAGTCTTTAGAAGTCCCTAATCCATTACAACTTGTGTCCTAATAAAAGGGGAAATATGGACACAGATATGAACCATGTCAAGACAGTGGATTGGGGTGATGCAACTATAAGCCAGAAATGCCAAAGATTGCTGGCAAACCACCAAAAGCCAGCAAGAGACAAGGAAGGATTTCCTATAGTTTTCAGAAGGAGCAAGGCCCTGCCAACACCTTGCTTTTTGGACTCCTAGCCTGCAGAACTGTGAGTCAATGGGTTTATGTTGTTTTAAGCTACCCAGTTTGCAATACTTTATTAAGGCAACTCCAGGAAACCAACACATTATTTCATTGTATTTCTACAACCACCCAATGGGACAGGGGTAATTTTTCTCTCTCCTGTTTTACAAATTTGGAAACTGAGGCTCAGAAACGTAAGGACTGGAACAAAAGTCCTGTGAGTGTGGTGGGAAGCCCTAGGAGAAAACTGCTTAGGAAAGTTGATGGTGGCATCTGAGTTGGGCTTGTTGCATGAGCAGAGTCTGCTCAGTGGAGAAGGAGTGCATTCCAGGGTGATTTGAAGGAAGAGGATGCTGCATGAAGAGAAGTTCTAGCATACATGTTGCCAAAGCGAGCACAGAGAAGTTCCGAATGACTAGAATATAGGATGTGGGGCAAGGAGGGGATGAGAGGACATAGGAAAGGGCAGAGGATCCCAATGGCTATGCCTTGCCAGGAAGTTGGGAGAGACACAGCCAGTAGGGAGAAGTTGGGAGGCTGGGCAGTTCCTAGTTCCAGTTAGAAACAATATGGGTCAGGACTCAGGCTTTGAGAGTTAGGGAATGGGAAGTGAATTTGGGTGCTATTTCAGAGATCGAATCTAATGTGGGGGTTCATGGGCTTGAAAGTGATTGGCAACCAGGGAGAAGGAAGTCTGTCTTAGTTGTCCAGCCTGAGGGACCTTTTTCCTTTTCACACTCTGTTATGGAAGCAAATCACAGAGTCTGGACCATCCTGGAGAATGGAGTGAGGAAAGAGGCAGAATCAAGGTCTACCTCCTGGAGGGCAGAGCATATCTGTGTATGTTATTTGAAATTCTTCTTTAGGGAAGACTTGAGACTCCTTTTTATCTTCTTCTTATCTCTGACTTGCCTGTGTTAGTATCTAAAGGTCTTGGTTAATATCTGGCAAAGGATCATATGCCCATGCTCTTCATCATCATCTCCCTATTTTCAGACTCTAAAATGTTTATAGTTTACTAAAAGTCATCTTTCATCCTCATTATCAAGGAATTCTGGAAGACAGTCAGCGGCTCTCACTTGCTCACTGCTTGTTGTGTAACTAGTGTCAACTGCTTATTGTGTAATGTGATCAAAATGCTCACTCACTCCCTTTCTACTAGTTTTAGAAGAGAGAATATTTGGGGAAGGAGAGTTTTTGTCACTAAGCAAATTATCTTTTTTTAACAATTGGTGTTTCTTCTTAAAAACTGGTCCTTCTAAAACTAAAAAATTATGAATCTAAAAGTAAAGCATAGCATAATGCTTCATATTTTTTAATGATGTGCATTTAACCAATGTTTGAGGAAGTTGATCTTGACATTTAGGTTTAAAGAATGTTTGGTGCTGTAATACTTAGCACATTTATTTTCAGAGAGATCCAAACTCAATAAAAAGTACCTCCTCCCTTTACTATCCCCCCCAAATTGAGCTAATTTGGTACTTGGTTTTACTTAACACTTTACTTACTGGGTATCTATTATTACTCTGGCCTTAAGGGCAGCCAGTCCATGGATCCACTTCGAATAAAACATGACCCTGGTCTCCAGGGCCTTCAGGGTTGGCAGGAAAGGAAGACACATCAACAGAGACATTCAATGCAAACTGGCAGGTGCTGTCAGGGCACAGGAGCGGGTCTCTGGCCCAAAGAGAGGAGGACGAATGAAAGTGTCTGGGAAGACTAGCAGCTGCTGTGATGGAAGTGAAGTAGGAGGTAGCTTCCACCCTGCACCTGCTGTGGTACCTGGGGGAGGAAGGAATGATGAATTGACTAGTTCTTAGTACATTTCTATTTGGTATTTATGACTCATCTTTCTCCAAGCAACTACTAAGTGCTGTATTTTTTTAAAAATAATATAATATAGGCTCTTCCCCAGGTTATCTCTGGGCCTCCCTGAATTGTTTATGTAGGTATCATAATACTTAAATTTATCTTCATGTTTACCACCTGTTTTTTTAAAAATGAAAGTGCCAGGAAGACTAGCTATTTTGTAATCTGACCTAACAACAACCACACACATATACAAATACCAGTTCCTCATCCCTGTCACAAACCTTATGGAGCCCCCTTCTTGATTAGAAATGATCAAATCTCTCAGTTTTTTTTTTCTTCCACAGCATTTCCATTTCCAGGATTTTGAGTTAAAATAAAGTACAATAAATCGAATGACTGTTTGGACTACTCCTGGACTTCTCAACCCCACATTACAGCAAATTACTCCTCCTGGCAGAGATCATGTTTGAAAATGAGCATTTAGGCGTGTTAGTGATGGGAAGTTGTGGCACATCAAGCTGGTCTCCTCCGCCACGAGAGGGGAATTTTGAAAAGCTGACGCTGCTGTGATAATCTGCGCTCCCTGTGGCTCACAGCTGCCCGGCCACTTCTGCCGGCACATTGCTAGCACGTGGACTTTCTGTAGTTTCTTGACTATGGGGACTGCTCCCTGATCATAGGAGACATTTGTTTCACCGATTGAACACAGGACAGTACCTAGATTTCCTTTTTTTTTTTTTTTTTAAAGGAAAACAACTTGGAAATGTTTTCTCTTGCTGTTCATTGAGATCCAGGCTCACAAACTTTTTTTGTACAGAGTAGCAAAGGTTTGGGACTTAGTTACCTTATGGTCTCTGTTGTGACTATCCAACTCAACCACTGAATGAAAAAGCAGCCACACACAAAATATAAACAAATGAGCAAGGCTAGGTTCCAATAAAACTTTCATATTGGACACTGAAATTTGCATTTCGTATCATTTTCATGTGCTATGAGAGATTATTCTTCTTTTGATCCCCCACCCTCACCCCAACCGTTTAAAAGCAGGGCTGGGCCCTAACTGATTTGGCTCAGTGGATAGAGCGTCAGCCTGTGGACTGAAAGGTCCCAGGTTCGATTCTGGTCAAGGGCATGTACCTTGGTTGCGGGCACATCCCCAGTAGGGGGTGTGCAGGAGACAGCTGATCGATGTTTCTCTCTCATAGATGTTTCTAACTCTCTATCCCTCTACCTTCCTCTCTGTAAAAAAATAATAAAATATATATATTTTAAAAATAATATAAAAGCAGGGCTGGGCTGACCCGTGATTTAGACGAATACAGGGACACATTACCCAGCTGCCTCAGGGCAAGACTGGTCCCCTTGCTGGTGAGGAGTTGCTCTATGCTCTGTGGGCTGTGTGATGGGGACACTGAATGGCTCAGGACACTGAAATAGAGTCTTAGAGTCCTCAAAGAAGGAAAGGACCTTGAAGAACATTGAAACACAACAGCCTTGTTTCACAGGTGAAGAAAGTGAGCCTCAGAGACCTGCTGACCTGAAGTTAGGTGACTAGATGGAACCAGAATACTAGTGTTTTGACACTCTGATCTAGCCAACTATTTTTTAGTCCATATTTTAGAGAATGTGAAATAATTGATTGGAAAATAAAGTTTGAGTGACAATATGACCCTCCACACCTCACAGTGATCAACAAGGATGTTGCTTTCAAACCTAATTTATTATGAGATAAGAATCAGGTCTAGGCAGGGTAAGCTGGGAAAACCCCAGTGACACTTCATTACCTGAAAAGTTTCATGCCCCTTCACTTTCCCTCCAACCCACTGGAGAAGGGAAAAGAATGAAAACAGCAATAAAAATAATAATAGCACCACTGACTACATCCACTACATATGCATTAAAAGTATGATCTCTGAAGTCAAACTGCCTGGGTTCAAGTCCTGTCTCTACCACATGCTCCCTATTGGAACTTGACGAGCCTTTACCCTCTCTGTGTGTCAGTTCACTCAGCTGTAAAATAGGATTATTATGAAGGAAAAATAAAAGGTGAATAACTTATAGAGAGAAAACCACACTTATTTCCACTTGGAAATGCCTGGATATGACTATATTAAAAGACATGGTGAAATAGTCTGATTTTTGTACCTATAGGTAGGATCCTATGGAGTTATGCTCTTAATAGAATGATGTAGGAGCATGAGATTAGCGATTTAAATACATCAGCAACATCTGAATTGGAGGCTTTCTTAAAGCAGTGAAAATTTGGTAAATTTGGTAGCAAATCCAAACAAAACAAAGTTCAGTCCTCCCATGATGTCAACATTATGGAGTTGCACTCCTGGAAAATTTCCTATGTATTAACTCTGTACATAACATGATTTGGATTTGTATGTAAATGGATTTATCAGCTCAGATCATTATAAAGATTTTTCATGAACATGATGTTTGGCAGGACATCTGAGAGGCCTGCCGGATTGGGGCATCTCTTCCTTGTGTGAGGCTGGCCCACGTGTTGTAGGACATTAGCTTCTCTGTCCCTCATCCATTATTCTATGCAATACGAAGCCACCAAAAAGCTCTTTCTAAACACTGCCATCGAGTGCCCTGTAGACACTTCTGCTTGAGCAACTTCACGACAGTTCTCTCACTCAGATAAAAACATCCACTAAAAGTCATCAGGCACCTTTTGCCTCAGTGCATTCTATACTTCCCTCCCTTTCCCCGTGTGAGCCATCATCCTGACACACTTTCTATGATCATCCCACAAGTATAAACACTCATAAAGAGAATATCAGGCAGATCTAAACTGGCACCAATTAGTGTCCCGGCACTGAAATTCCAGCTTGGGTGGGTGCAGAATAGGCATGCGATTTTATTTTATCTATTTTCCATTATCTTTGATGGACTTTACAGCGGTAACAAAATCGCAGCCCATCTGGCACGTGACTCAATGACTTTCACACTCTGTTGCCACGTCTCCCTATGCAGACAGTACATAAAAACAGGGCAGGTTATCTCAGAGGCTGAAATTGGGAAAGTCACTAAGAGTTAATGCTTCTCTGGAATTAGTATATTTTGAAGATAAGTTCAGCATTGTTGTAGGATGCAACTCAAGGACCAACCTCAGTAAACCCTTCAATTCAAACTCTACTCACAAGCAAACCGTGTGCTAGTTACCTCACTTAACCACCTGACAGACAAAGGCTGTGGGCAGGTAAATCTCATATTATGAACAGATTTAATAGTGAAAAAGACCTGACAAGAGGAACTGAAGTGTCAGCACACTGGCTATTTATGGTTAACAGTATGTGCTCAATTAATCTTTAAAAATTTTATGAAAAGTCAACAGCAAGTAGTTACCAATTAGGCATATTACTTTCCAGAACTATCTTGTCTACATTATGAAAATTATGGAAAGTTACCTGGATTCCCCTTATGTCACAAATTAGACCTTTACAGGGTATGTGGTGACAGCAGCAGATGTGGGGCTCCTTGCAGCCCCCAACCCCCAGCCTGGCTCATGCCTTGCTCAGAAGAGGCACTCAGCGAACATTTACTGAACACATAAGTCAATTAATTTATGAACTAAAAATCAGGGATTTTCAAAGGATATGAAACCTACAGAAAATGACACTTACATAGTTGAAAAAAAGAGAACCCAGGAACCAAATTCCCTTTGTTTTTTCTGCAATATAATCTTTCAAGTAGACTTTATTTTTCAGAGCAGTTTTAGGTTCACAGTAGAATGTACAAAGATTTCCCATAGATCCCTGTTCTTGGACATGCATAACCACCCCCATTACCAACATCCCACACCAGACTGGTACATTCGTTATAGTGACTCAACTCAACTCAACTATGCAATATGATGGACCTACATTGACACATGTATCACGCAAACTCCATAGTTTACATTAGGGTTCACTCTTGGTGTGTACATTCTATGGGTTTGAACAAATGTATAATAACATGTATCCACCATCATAGCATCATACAGAGTGTGCTCACTGCCCTAAAAATCCTCTGAGCTCCACCTAACCCTAACCCCTGACAACCACTGATCTTTTACAATTTTCATTGTTTTGTCTTTCCAAGAATGTCATTAGTTGGACTCATTCAGTGTTTAGCCATTTCAGATTGGCTTTTTTTCACTTAGTAATATACATTTAAGGTTCCTACATGTCTTGATAGCTCATTTCTTTTTAGCACTGAATAACATTCCAGGTTTTGATGTGCACAATTTATTTATCCATTCACCTACTGACGGACATCTTGGTTGCTTCCAAGTACAATAAATTTTCATGTGTGTGTTTTCTTTCTTATTCCCCATCCTCCTCACACAATGCAATTCACCTTTTTTTTTTCAACTTGCCTCTTTAGTTTTCATACTTCTGCCATTTTACTCTCCAGTTATGCTATTTCAAGCAAGTACTACATCCCAGCACCCACCAAAATCATTCTTGGACATGATAATAATAAGATACAAGGCAGTTTGTGTTCAGAAGATGAAAACTTCATTTTAAAATCACTAAACAGAGAAAACCAAGATGGCGGCATAGGTAAACACCTAAACTGCTGCCTCGCACAACAATTTCAAAACTACAACTAAAAGACAGAACGGACACCATCCAGAACCACAGGAAAGCAGGCTGAGTGAAAATTCTACAACTAGAAGGAAGGAGAAAAGCTCACAGAGAATTGGAGGTACGGCAAAGGGGCTTTGTGCGCGCAGAGAGGAAGGGCGGCTGAGAGCTTGGCTGACTTCCTCTGGCGGAAGGGGGAAGGAAGCCTCGGACCGCGAGCTGGGAAAGGCAGAAGTCTGAAGGCGCACACGGGCCAGTGCGCACAAAGACTGCGGAGGTAGCCAGAGGCTTTCCCTAGTGAAAGGGAGTCAGAGGATCCTGACTGAGCCCCAGTTCTGACTGCAGTGAACCCCGGTTCCAGGCGAGCCCCTGGGGACCCACGCTCTTGTAGGGGGAGTCTGGACTCTCGGGCGGAGACTCAGGAGCCGGGGAAGGCGGAGGATTGAAAGTGCGCACACGCGCCGCGCCGGTGCGCACAAAGGCTGCGGGGGTTGCCACAGGCTTTCCCTAGTGGAGGGGAGTCAGAGGATTCTGACTGCACCGAGCCCCAGTTCTGACTGCAGTGAACCCCAGATCCAGGCGAGTCCCTGGGGACCCACGCTCTTGTAGGGGAAGTCTGGACTCTCGGGCGGAGACTCAGGAGCCGGGGAAGGCGGAGGATTGAAAGTGCGCACACGCGCCGCGCCGGTGCGCACAAAGGCTGCGGGGGTTGCCACAGGCTTTCCCTAGTGGAGGGGAGTCAGAGGATTCTGACTGCACCGAGCCCCAGTTCTGACTGCAGTGAACCCCAGTTCCAGGCGAGCCCCTGGGGACCCACGCTCTTGTGGGGGGAGTCTGGACTCTCAGGCGGAGGACTGAAAGCGCACATGCGCGCAGGGGCGGGGCTGACAGGAAGCCAAGACTGAGACTCCACCCCATCCAAGCTGAGCACAGAGGCTATTGCAATTTGGCAAGTCTAATCCTATAAGGCTGTCTCCAGCACCGGGCTTCTCCCAGCATAGACACAGCTGATCCTTACAGCCAACTGGCCCGGAGGTCAATTCTTCCCAGTGATACCAACAACAATAAAGACTTAATTACAACAAGGCTGTACACACAGTCCACAAAGGGGTGCACCAAGAGTGTCCACCTCAGGTTAACTGGGGAAGCAGACCCACTGGGCCATATTGGAAACCTAGCACAAATATCTACCTTACCAACTCAGGGATTCAGTGAAAATGCGGGGTCAAAGAATCAGATCACAAATGAAAGAAATGGAGGAAAACAAACGACTGGATATAGAATTCAAAACCACCGTTATAAGACTTTTTAAGAATATCCTAGAAAAGGCCGATAAATATAACGAGACCCTCGAAGATATGAAAAAGGACCAACTAGAAATTAAACATACACTGACTGAAATAAAAAATATTATACAGAGACCCAGAAACAGAATAGAGGAACACAAGAATCAAGTCAAAGAATTGAAATACAAAGAAGCAAAAAACACTCAACCGAAAAAGCAAAAAGCAAAAAAAAAAATCCAAAAAGTTGAAGATAATGTAAGAAGACTCTGGGACAACTTCAAGCGTACCAACATCAGAATTATGGGGGTGCCAGAAGAAGAGAGAGAGCAAGATACTGAAAACCTATTTGAAGAAATAATGACCGAAAACTTCCCCCACCTGGTGAAAGAAATAGACTTACAAGTCCAGGAAGCCCACAGAACCCCAAACAAAAGGAATCCAAAGAGGACCACACCAAGACACATCATAATTAAAATGCCAAGAGCAAAAGACAAAGAGAGAATATTAAAAGCAGCAAGAGAAAAACAGTTAATTACCTACAAGGGAGCACCCATACGACTGTCAGCTGACTTCTCAACAGAAACTATGCAGGCCAGACGGGAGTGGCAAGAAATTTTCAATGTGATGAATAGCAAGAACCTACAACCAAGATTACTCTACCCAGCAAAGCTATCATTCAGAATTGAAGGGCAGATAAAGAGCTTCACAGATAAGAAAAAGCTGAAGGAGTTCATCACCACCAAACCAGTACTATATGAAATGCTGAAAGGTATTCTTAAAGAAGAGGAAGAAGAAAAAAGTAAAGAGAAAAAATTATGAACAACAAATACATATCTATCAACAAGCCAACCTAAAAATCAAGTGAATTAAAAACCTGAGGAGCAGAATAATCTGGTGAATATAATAGAATCAGGGGCATAGAAAGGGAGTGGGCTGATAATTCTCAGGGGGAAAGGGGTATGGGGGGGTTCATGAAGAGAATGGACAAAAATCATACACCTATGGATGAGGACAGTGGGGGGGAGGTAAGGGCAGAAGGTGGGATGGGAAAGGGGTGGAGGGGAGCTATGGGGGGAAAAAGGAGAAATAATTGTAATAATCTGAATAAAGATTTATTTAAAAAAAAATAAAAAAAAAAGAAAAAAAAAGAAAAAAAATAAATGAAAAAATAAAATAAAATAAAATAAAAGGTAATTGTGCCATAACAAAAAAAAAAAAATAAATAAAAAAAATAAAAAAAAAAATAAAATCACTAAACAGGGAAATGAATGCAAGGGCCAAAACCCTGGGCTGGTTGAGGATGATTCCTGAAGGCCCAATGAGCGGTGTGGAGGACCAGGGCCTAGTCGTGGCCCCTCTGTGATTTCCTGGGGAAATCAGCTCTTTGCTGATGAGCCATTACAACATTCTTCTGATCTGGTGCAAAATAATGTCTGGTGACCTTGCCCTTACTCATATGAACATCCCCCATACCAATTAAAGTTACTGTTCTTGGACATTTTTTCTTAACCATAAAAACTTTATTAAAGTCTCCCGTGGATCTTTGCCAAGGGAACTCAGTTGATGGGTCAAGCACACACCCAGCTGGATTCCACTCCATGAAAAGGGCCTAGAAATCACAGTGTCTTCACAGGAATTCTTCCTTCCCAGGGGGGCGACATCCAAAAACCTACACTTGGAAGAAAAAAGCAGACTCTCCTTCCTCTCCCTATGATTACTTGATACTTTAACAAATACAAAATCTGTACAGACTTTGAACATGAAGGGTTAAAACAGACTTGAACTGAGAAGGGGGAATTTTTCCTGGAAACTCCTTGGAGACACTTGTAATTAATTTGATCTTCTTCAGTCATTAACTTAGACCTGCAGTGCGTCGTCTGCACACTGCTCTATTAATTCACTGGAGATCACTTCCTGGGATTCATTTAGTTAAGCAGCACTGTTGGATTACATTTTAAAACCCTTAAAACTGGTTGTAATTGATGTCTGTTTATAGAGGCTTACTTTAATGGAGTCAAAGTGAGACGGAAACCTCGCCTGCCCACCTGGGATCCTGCCTTACTACATAAAGCCCAGCTCTGGGAGTACTGGGCCAAATAAAAACCACCGCCGATTAAATGAAATTATTAGTTTAATCTTGATAATAGGTCCTAAAATGGGGAGTATTTCATTTGTAACAATATGGATAATACTTTAAACTGCATGCTCCTCTTGAAACGTGCATGTAAACACATGTAAATGTATGTACTTTACTATCAAAGGAACTAAATATAAGTAATAATAACGTGGGTTATATTTGATGGAGAAAGCCTTGGGCCTGAGATTTGTGGAGTTCTGGTTTTCTCTCTGCAGGAAGGCAGGGTGGAAGGGTAGTAATGCCCCAGGAAGACTTCCCCAAGGCCACCGGGCTCCCCAAACACCCCAGAGCCCTGCTCACTCTGGGGAAGGGGGTCACATTCAGACCAAACACCCTGAGTCCCAGGCCTGGGGCTCACCTTGCAGCTGGATTTCCTATCCCAAATACCCAGAATCAGCATGGCCCTGCCTTTTTAATGGCCTCAAGGCGGTGTATCTTTATTTTTCCTAGAAAACAGCAAATCAAGAACTGCCTGAGGTACACAGTCTGACCTTTCCATTTATCTCACCGGCCTGCTTTCCTCTGCCTGGCCAAACTCTACCTTCGCCTCAAAGTTCACCTCAGGGCCTAACGACCTCCCTAATAATCCTCCGCTGACCACACCTGACAATAAGAGCAAATGCGTTTTGTTCAAGAGACATTTGCAGTTTTGACATTCAATTCGGATACCTTTTAGATTTAGTCTTTGGAATAATTCTTTGTGGTATGTAGGGAGCATAAATGTGTGTGTGTTTATTTACACAAACACACATACATATACACACTTATACATACACATGTACCCACTGAACACCTAGGCCAGTGGTCGGCAAACTCATTAGTCAGCAGAGCCAAATATCAACAGTACAACGATTGAAATTTCTTTTGAGAGCCAAATTTTTTAAACTTAAACTTCTTCTAACACCACTTCTTCAAAATAGACTCGCCCAGGCCGTGGTATTTTGTGGAAGAGCCACACTCAAGGGGCCAAAGAGCCGCATGTGGCTCGCGAGCCGCGGTTTGCCGACCACTGACCTAGACTATTGATTGAATGTATTTTTTAATTTAAGTGTTTTATTGACACTATTGCAGATGCTCCCCATTTTCCCCACTTTTGTCCACCTCCACCCAGCCCCCACCCCAGTCCCTTTGCCCTCGACACTCCATTGTCTGTGTCCATGGGCTATGCATGTAGGTTCTCTAGCTAATTCCTTCACCTTCCTTGATCCAGTTCTCCCCACTCTACTGCCCTCTGAGATCTGTGAGTCCGTTCCATATATCTATGCCTCCGATTCTATTTTGTTTGTCAGTGTATTTTGTTCATTAAATTCCACATATAAGTGAGATCATATGATATTTGTCTCTTTCTGACTGGCTTATTTCATTTAGCATAATGCTTTCCAGGTCCATCCATGCTGTTGCAAATGGTAAGAGTTCCTTCTTTTTTAGTGCCGTGTAGTATTCCATTGTATAAATGTACCACAGTTTGTTTTGTTTTCACTTATCTACTGATGGGCGCTTGGGCTGTTTTCAGAGTTTGGCTGTTATAAATAATGCTGCTATGAACATAGGGGTGCATGTATTCTTTCTGATTGGTGTTTCAGGATTCTTAGGATATACACCCAGAAGTGGGATCACTGGGTCAAACAGCAGTTCCATTTTTAATTAGTTGAGGAAACTCCATACTGTTTTTCACAGTGGCTGCACCAGTCTGCGTTTCCACCAGCAGTGCACTAGGATTCCCTTTTCTCCACATCCTTGCCAGCACTTGTTGTTTGCTGATTTATTGATGATAGCTATTTTGACAGGTGTGAAGTGATATATCTCATTTAATTTGCATCTCTTTGATGATTAGTGACCTTAAGCCAGGGGTGGGCAAACTTTTTGACTCAAGGGCCACAATGGGTTCTTAAACTGGACCGGAGGGCCGGAACAAAGCATGGATGGAGTGTTTGTGTGAACTAATATAAATTCAAAGTAAAGGAGCGGAGGGGAGAACAAGAGAACCCTCCGCTCTTTCGGCTCCGCGGGCCAGATAGAACAGCCGAACGGGCCGGATCCGGCCCGCGGGCCGTAGTTTGCCCACGGCTGCCTTAAGCATTTTTTTCATATGTCTATTGGCCATCTCTATGTCCTCTTTGGAGAAGTATCTATTTAGGTCTTTTGCCCATTTTTTAATTGGGTTGTTTGTCTTCCTGGTGTTGAGTTGTATAAATTCTTCATATATTTTGGATATTAACCCCTTATTAGATGAATCATTGGCAAATATGTTCTCCCATATAGTGGGTTCCCCTTTTATTTTGTTGATTGCTGGTTTCTTTTGCTGTGCAAAAGCTTTTTAGTTTGATGTGCTCCCATTTGTTTATTTTGGCAAAAAATTTCTCTGAGAGATGTTTGAGATTTTACTGCATATGTTTTCTTCTAGGATTTTTATGGTTTCAGGACTTGAAACCGATCAGCTGCCTCCTGCACACCCCACACTGGGGATGGAGCCCACAACTCGGGCATGTGCCTTGACCAGGAATCAAACCGGCAACCTCCTGGTTCATAGGTCAACACTCAACCACTGAGCCATGCCGGCCAGGCTATTTCTTCTATTTCTTCTTTTTGTCTGATTGCTGTCATATATATATATATATATATATATATATATATATATATATATATATACATATACATATATATATACACACACACAGACATACATATACACACACGCGCGCGCGCACACACACACACACACACACACACACACATATATATATATATATATATATATATATATATATTTTTTTTTTTTTTGAAAAGGACAGCATAATGGGCCAGGACTATTGGCCCCTGAACGGCCCCAATGCACTTGTGCTCATAGGCACAGTGGCTGGAGAGCGCACAAGTTCATGTCCCAACAGGTGCTTGTTTGGCGTGGATTTCAGACTGGTTTTCTTTTCCCAGTGTGCCTCAAGATTAGCAAAAGTTCTTTCCACAGATGCCAAATCACCATCCGCTGCTATGTAGCAGCATAGAACAATTTTGTACTCCTTTTTTTTAAATAAATAACTAGGTTTTTTTTAATACTTAAGAAAAGCATAATAACATAATGATCAACACCATACCAGGAAAACTTTAATGTTCGTTCAGTCCAGAAATGTGTAGAATTCTCATATCAGAACATAAACTTCTTTACTTTCAAGTCTTATAATATGCATTTTATTTATAGCATCGTTGTAGTTTTTTTCCAACCTACATGAATCATGGAGTTGGACTTTTTTTTTTTTTTTTAGAATATAAAATGCATTGGAACCTGTAACATATACTTAACAAAATTACCCAGTGCATTTTCTGTGAATAGTACCCAACTCCCTTTCCCTTCTCTTCTGACAACAAGAGTGCTATTGCTCAGAAAATCGCCATTTCCTTTCACTTTTATTTGACTGAAAACAGCCAAGTTTCTATGGGTTTCCTAAGGTAGGGTGTTCAGCTCATCTGATATGAGATCACATTAAAGATGATTGTGGCAATTTGTTCCCTCTTGGTGTGAAACCACATGCTGTCCCCAGAAATTCAACCACATTTTCAGAGACCTCTTTGTGTGCTCCTATTATTATAAAGACATATATACACAATTTGAAAATTCAAAAAAATGCAGAAAAGTATTAAAGAAAACTAGAATCACTCCTAATTTGTCATAAGATTACAGAAAATTTTCTTTTTTGTTCTTCTAGTATTATTAAATTTAAAAAATTGCTTTGAAATCATTCAGAATCTTTTTTAACCACAAACAGGAATCTTTAGAGCTCCTGTTTTCCATTTAGGTATGCAATAGATGAGGCTTATATTTGGCTTTATACTTATTTAAGATGACATATTTTGAACCTCTAGAGGTGTCCCCAAACTGACATGGTTGAGCAACTCTTGTGTGTCCCAGGCCCCCTTTCCAGTGTTACTTCACCCTTCTGCATTGCTGCCTGAAGTAGCCAACTCAGAACACATATTCCAAACTCTCCCTCACCACCAATTCCCGTGAAGCCTTAAATCAGAAATGAGAGAAAATAGTGAACGTGTTTTAGATTAACTGGCTCATTTCCTTTGCATTGGCTGAGACTCCTAACGGTATAAGACTAGTGAATTTTCTGGTTAAGCCGATCTGCATAAATATGACAAAAATAAAAACTCATTTACCTGAACAGCATAGAATAAAACAGATCACAGAACAGAGAGATGAAAAGGACCTAGGGAAACTAGCTCTTTTGCCATTTCTTCAATGAGAAATGATAGCAGAATGAAATGTGGTTGGATCCAAGTTCAAGTCCTGCCTCTGCCACTTACTAGCTGAGTGGCCATGCACAAATGAAATGTTCTGTGCCTCAGTTTTCTCATCTGTAAAAAGAAGGTTAATGATAGCATCTACCTGAGGGCTGAGGGGAAGATTCAGTGAGACTCTTCAAGAAAATTGATGAGAATAATGCCTTATAAAAGTGAGGTTTAGAAAAGCCAATTCAGGATAGCCCCAAATGAGAAATTAGTTCCAAGCAATTAGAGAAATACATATTACGGCTTAGATAAGTACTTAAAGGTAGTCATTGGAAGCATAAACTTTAATAAAGTAACATAAGGCGTTAGCTGAGAGGGTCTTAGGGAGGAATTTGACATTTGCAGATGCTTGACTGAAGGGAGCAGAGCTGGTGAAGCAGAAAGAGCTTCTGTTATATCACGTTCCCTGCAGGACAGACAACTTGGTTGAGTCCTGGCTGCTTATGGAATTGGAAGCCCCAGAACTTTTGCCTAGGATTGTTACCATGGCAACTTTTATTGTTGGCTGAAGGAGGCAGGAAACAGATTTGGGGTGTGTGCGTATGTATGTATGTGTGTGTGCGTGTGCTCACACTAGTGTACATGCACAAATGGGTGCACATGGGCTCCCAGCCCCACCAGCATCCTGCAGGGCCTGAGGCTGCAGTTAGCCCTGGGCCTCTGGGTTCTGCTTTGTTTATAACAAAGCTGGGAATTGGGGGTGGGGGAATAGGCTGAAATGGGCACACCGCAGATTTTCCTAAGGAGTAGAGGAGGCTGTTGGAGAGTAAAAGGAGACAAATAGAGAGCTATAAGCTGGAGCAGCCAGATGAAGGGCTTTGACACAGACATTTCTAGTACATACACAAGCACACCCACGGCAAGAGCATGCCATAAGCAGATGGCAATGATGTGGAAGGGATTGGAGGTAGTGGCCAGAGGAAAATAAGAGTTAAGTGTGGAAGCTAAGCTGGTGTTTATTGGGCTTCTCTGGATCCCACATTTCTGCTCTCAAGGTCTGGAGAAATTGAGAATGCACAGGCCAGTCTGCTTGTGTGTCCCTGAGCAACCTGATCATCACTGACTTCAGAGAAGCAGCATTGCCCTAGGGAAGTCCCCAGGGAGAAATTTGGTGCCAAGATTCTGAGCTGGGAGCCTCCCTGAGCTTCCTGCACCCCTAGGACACTCCTGGCTGGCTCCCTAGGCTGGCCTCTTTGCCTTGACTTACCCATATAATCGAATGGCCCTGCCACCCCCCCAGTAGGGCCCCACAGGCCATTTTGTTTCCTCTCTCCTCAAGGGCAAGAACTGAGAAGCTTCTCAACAATACGTCAGGCTAAAGAACTCATTGAGGATTACATTTGGATAAATAGTTCATTGGCTCAAAAAGCTGGCCACTGTTTTAGTATTTTTGTTTTTTTTTTCTTCTTCTGATTACAGGACAACACTGAGACTGGAAAATAAAAAAATAAAAACCAGCTGTTTAGAAGTTATGCATAGACTATATTGTTATGAAGGCAGAGCTGGTTGTTGTTTGTTTTTGTTTTTAATTAATCTATGATCTTTAAATGTCTCTGCTTCTAGACAATCATCTAACTTTTGATAGAGTGATTACCAGCTAATGCTACCAAATAACTATCATAATTAAACAAGTTACACGAGTCCTCAGGCCCTGAAGCAATTTCTGTAAAGAAATTAGTTTGTCCTTCAAATGGTATAATAAGCAAAAAATTAGGTGCAATTCACCCAGAACAGTATGTTATACCGGGAGAAGGCGATAAGCTTACTCATTCTTAACAGTTACAAATGGCCTACAATTAGCTTTCTTTCTTCCTTGCCATTTATGTTTTACCTTCTTTGTGCTATGAAATGAGCAAGGTGCTTTATAGCTGCTGTGGTGATTTTCTGTCCACTTGGATCACTTTACAACATCACAAATCCTGCCCACCCCTCCTACCATGTAGGGTAAAAATACACAAAGAATCCAGAAAACAACTTGTGGTTATTGGTGATTTTTATATCTGAGATGTCAAAAAAGATCTTAAGCATAATTTGAGCTCAGTAAGAAATTAGCAGGTGACAGTTGTGTTACCACGTTACAGGTTGTCCTAGAAGTCTCTACAGAATGAAATGACCAGGAAAAAAGATGGGTTAATTTATTTAGGCATAAAATTCTTGAAATGTAAAACTTGGGGCTCATGCCAGCTGCCAGTGAGGACAGAATAAACTGAAGCATGAAAGGTCTCTGAATAAAACCCAAAGCCCCAGCATAAAGATATTAACATTCTTTCCCAATTTTCTCATCTACACACAGTAAATGTTTTCAAAAAGCAAAAGGCAGATCTTTCTCCTTCAAAGCTCTTAGAGTCCAGAGAAGTGCTGCTGCCTCTGGGTATTTTTTCTTTCTGGGAGAAAAATAAATGAAAACAGAAAAATAGGGGACTATTGTTCCTATTGTGAGTTACAATAATAACCAAGTCATCTGCATGGTATCATTTGAAAGTTAATCCCACCACCCAAACATATGAGAGCTGAGAATATTTGATATTTTTTCTTATGTTTAGTTTCAATGTACCTTAAATTTCTTCCTCACTGAAAATCTGGCAACAGATATGAAATGGAGAGGGATAGTTTAGCTGGTGGACCTAATCATTTAGTTTCAAAATCGTGGATGTAAACAGTATTAAGCACGGATTTTTAAAAAATGTACCTTTACTGTTGACTGATATTTTCTTTTAAGAATCTGTGGTTGCCTTTGCATGTCTGAAAGCTTTTACACACATGAAAACTTATTGATATAAAAGAATAAAAGTAGAGTAAGCATGGGGGTGCAGTGCACATCTAAATTTCCCCTACGCCCACTCTGCCTCCTAGGCACACAAAGTTTTAGTAATTTGTACTTTCTGAGTGGAATTTGTTATTCTATATGTGATTTTTATTCAGATGCACACATATTATCCTTTTATTTTAGGTGTTTTAGGCTTGTGGTTGCAGTTTAAGGCTCCATTTTAAGCCCATTTCTCTTTCTTTTAAAAATCTTGCTCTTTATTTCTCAGTCGGCATCTTTTCAACCTTGATAGGTATTTTATGGGCCTAAGGTTGTGCCTTTCACACCCATCCACAGCTGGATTGTGGGTGTATAATTGCATGTAGACACTATGTATGCAGTTTAAAGAAGGTGGATTATGGTTTTTGTTACTGGATAATGCCCAATAATTTTCATATGGGTATCAGAAAAACAAAAACCAAATACAAATAGGAGTTTAAACTTTCACTGCATTAGGAAGATGTTTTACCTTCAAAAGTTGAAAATTATATCTAAGCATACCTCATTATTTGAAATTCTAACTAGTTTTACAATGGCTAATATCTAGATTTTCTAGAACTTAAGTTACTCTTGACTTTCAGGCAGATAGATGTATTTTCCCCAAAGTAGTAGGAAGTATGCCAATCACAATAGGAGAAAGTGGAAAGTCTCCATTGCTTTTTCCCTCGAGTACCCATTCACCTTTGTTATCGAGGCCAAGCTTCCCAAAATATAAATATATGTGGTTGGTGAGCTTAGCTTTGGCTTGTGGAAGCAAACAGATGGGACAACCTTCATTCTGAGAGGGTCTGATGGAGTTCCTCAGAAGAGAGCTGGTAAACATTTAGGTGCATATATGCCAATTCATGTTAGACTCCCATGGTATGTCCTAGTTTTCCATTTGCTGCTGTAACAAATTATCACAAATTTAGCAGTATAAACAACACGAATTTGTAACCTTAGATTCCTGGAGGTCAAAAGTCTGAAATGGGTTTTCCTGGGTTAAAATCAAGGTGTCACAGAGCTGCATTCCTTCTGAAGGCTCTGGAGGAGAATCTGTTTTCTAACCTTTTCCAGTTTTTAAGGTTCCCATACATTCCTTAGCTCATGGCCCCCTTCCTCCACCTTCAAAGCCAGCAATGGCTTGTTCAGTCTTTCTTATGTTATATCACTGTGACTTGCTTCTGTCATCATATATCATTCTTTGACCCTGACTCCTTTTCCACTTCTCTCTTCTGCTTTTAAGAACTTCTTTGATTGGGTCCACCCAATAATCAGGATATTCTCCTTATATTAAAGCCAGCAAATTAATAACCTTAATTCAATCTACAACCTTAATTCCTCTTTGCCATTTAACATAACATATTCACGAGTTCTAGGGATGACGACATGGACATCTTTGGGGGGGTGGGGGCAACATTATTTTGCCTACCATAAGGAGAGTTTAACATGGAATACATTCTATTCTGCCCTTCCTAACTCATTTCCTCCCCCATAAAGAATTAGTGACCTCTCTCTTTTTTCCCTCAGCCCCATGTCATCTTCTCTGGGGGATTTCAACATCCAGGCCTTCCTGTACTCCCTGGCTTTTGAGCACTTAGTTCATTTGCTTCATCAGATTCTATCCTTCTTGTACTAAGTACTTGTTGAGGGTCTACGGTGTGCAAGGCTGCATGTTTTATGGAAAAGAAGTAGAATTATACAAATAATAAGCTGAGAGTGATGAAAGCTCTGAAAGAGAAAAATGACAGGGTCCAGAGTACAACTAAAGGTCTCAGTGTGGAACAAAGAAGCATCAATGGAGAACTCCAGTGGGAGGGGCAGACATTGTTCTTCTACTTGTAGCCCTCTCAACTCTACCAACCCATTGAGACACTGTCCTGCACTCCTGGTGGGTTTTCATTTTGTCCAAGTATAGCGCAATCCATTCACTCAGCAAACAATGTGCTAGAAGCTGGAAAAGCAGAAGGAGCTCACAGTCCAAAAACTGGGAGGGAGGCAGAGGGCTGTTTTCAAAGGGGAAGAAAATGAAAAGGCGGATATCCACACACCAGCTTCCTTAGGCTAAATCATCTGAATCTCTGAGAGTGCCCTTAGCATTGGACGGAAAGCTGGCCTGAAATGTTTTTCCTTACCCAGGACCATAACTGCCACTTCTAAAGTTAGGTGCCAGGCTAACAATGATTTCTCTGCTGATCAGTTAATCAAAACCAGTCATTTAGTTGGTTTAATTTTTAAATAACTTGAGCTAAAACCTTTTTATTTCCCAAAGTAGTTTACATTCTGCTCCATTTCCCCAAATATTAAGACCATATTCATTTATTATTAATTCCCTAAACATTTATTGACCACCAACTATGTGTCAGATTCTGAGCTCAACACCACACACACAAAGATGAAAAAAGGCATGCTTCTTTGTCCTGAATTATAACAAGGAGAATAAAGTGTTTTCTTTCCATTAGTCAAGTCTAATAATTCAGTGGAGCGTATACTCATTCACTCTGTGAAGGTATACTTTTATACCTGTGAAAATAATTTTGACAACAGTAAATGTTTATCACTAAGTGAGAAGGCCACTTGTACTTTGATTTAAAGAAACCATATTAATTTCAAACATTGTAATAATTTCTTTAAAACCAAATTTTTGTTTCTTTTTCTTAGGAATGTTTCAAATTATTATTTACTTGTATACTCAATTATTAATCAAAGGATATATTCACACTCTCAAAATTATCTAGATATTTTATAAATCAGCCAGATTATTTAAATTCTCTGCAGATTAATCTGTGTAGTTGTTCTTGGGCTGAAAAATGATCTGAACAGATTGAGTAGAATTATAAGATTAAAAAACCCTTTATATTTAGAGCTCATGTATCTGCTAGGGCTCTGAACGGGGCCCAATTTCTTCATAAAGTCTCGATGGTGTTCCAACTCACAATTAATTCTCTCTTAAAGGATGAATATGTTCTGGCTTAAAGGAATGAGCAGAGCCAATCATATTTCTCTCTGAAATTTGAAATTAGGAGCTAAGAGATCTTTGGCAATGGGCACTGACACTGAAGTTACAAAAAGGACCAGAAATCAGAAGGAGAGTGGGCAAGTGGCTGCAGCGGCCAAGGTGTAGGACAATTATGACTAACCAGAGCGCTACGGGTGCATGGAGATAAGTTGAGATGCTGTGGGAAGCAACATGTTGGCCACTGGAAGTACAACACAGGTCCTGGTGGTTTCTCAAAGGTGGCTCCCTGAGACCCCATTGTTCTGCTTTCTTTTTTAGAGTGAGCCTCTACTCACATTGAAAGAGCAAGACCATCATGGAATGGGGATGGACCTATTCAAGCTCCTTCATTTACAAATCTCAATTCTTTCTTTTGACAACTTTTTGGTGATAATGCAAGAGCTGCCCTCTTTTTTGAAGGAAATGTACAAAACAGATTGTGGCTGGATGAGCAATTAGCTGTTGGAAATATTTTAGCAAAGAAATAGGAAAGAATCAAATCTTGTTGTCATTGGTTTCCAAATTATTCAGTCTTTCATACTTTCTGCAAATATTTGTGCAAGGGTCTGTGCTTGGGTTTCAAATCCAGAGACATATAAGCCAGTGCCTGACCTCGAGATGGCTAGCTTCTGGGAAAGGGTTGGGAGATTGCACAGTGAAAAAATGATGACACAAAGTAGCATGCGCTATGGGAGAAGAAAGCATGAATGGGTTCATGTCAACAACTTGTAGCTTACTGTCCCATATTTACAAAACGCATTCTAGGCAAGATATATTTTAGCAAATCAATGGAGATGAATCCAGATATTAAGAGGCAGAATTTTGATAATAAATAAATTCTAAGAGAAAAAATAATGGTTTGGTTATCTTAATGGGGAAGCATAATAGGTACCAAACAGTTAAATAACTTCATCATAAACTTAGAAGAGAAAGGAAATAAAGGTTTCTCCAGAGTGCCACATTTTCAGTGGTTGCTTTAGGCATTTCCATGCTCCCCCACCTCCCCCTCTATCCGCTTCACCACTTTGCACGACACTGGAGTCCCTGGCTTCTCAATATTGTGACTTACATTACATGCTTCTCATTTAGGTGACCATGGGCAATAGTGATCTGCTGTTGTTCTGGGCTTGATAGCAATTCTGTAATTTCATTCCCTCATTAGAAGGTGTGTGTTTATTTATTAAAGCTGCACATTGCCCAAAGGCAATGTACAGAAAATGGAGAAATACCAAAATTAAATAAAGGCTATTATTGCTATTATTTTTATAAGGCTTGTCTATCACAAGCCACTGTGGACCTTTGCAGAAGAGGGGCTCTGTTAGCCCGGCGCACCCCAGCACCTCAGTCAGCAAGCTCTGCACCTCCCCAGCTCCCAGCCTTTGTCAGCACACAGGGTCTCCCTCTCTCTGAGGCAAAGAAGGCAACAGACACGTTTAGGGTCTGGCATCTTCTTGGAAATTCTCTAGCCTCCAAACCACCCCTCCATGTGGATACAAGCGTCCTTCATGGAGTCTCTCTGTTGAGCTCAAACATTCCTTATGGGGTCTCTCTGCTGAGCAGCATGCTGGGGACTGATGGGACATTTCTGTTTCTAGATGGGTTCTTTCCAGTTGAAGGGGGAAAATGAGTCATTTAGGCTCCCTTCAGCACAGGAATGTTGATGGAATGCCAGTAGAGAGCAGCACCCACAGTCACTGCCCTGCTAGAACTTACATTCTATGGGGGAGACAGAAAATGAACAAATACACAAGGAAATATATGGTCTGTCACATGGTGTTAAGAGCTAAAAATAAGAAAGGGAGAATGGCATAAAGTGTGCCAGTGGGTTTATATTCCATAGGGTGGTTCAAGAAGGTCTACCGATAAGATGCCACAAGCAGCCCCTGGAATAGTGAGCAAGCCAGCCATATGGTCATTGAAGGGAAAAGCATTCTGGGGGAGATGGGAGGAGGGGGGGCGGAGAAGAGCAAATGCAGACTCTGAACATGCGTGAACAAAAGCAGATGTGTATGTTTCTCCAAATCCAAGTGTCTGACCTCTGCACACAGGAAGCTCTACCCAATTTAATGGAAGGACCATCTCCATGGGAGAAAAAGCTGTGTGAACTCCCAAACATGCTTTTGGTTAATGCTTTCATTTCAAGTAAAGATGTCTCTATTTCAAGCTGTCAGTCTGTTAGATTTTTTTTTCCAGAATCTGCAATACTTACATGTGGAATTAGGGGCAACTTTACCACCCACACCCTAAGCCAGTGGTTGGCAAACCGCGGCTTGTGAGCCACATGTGGCTCTTTGGCCCCTTGAGTGTGGCTCTTCCACAAAATAGCACGTGCAGGCGCGCACATACAGTGCGATTGAAACTTCATGGCCCATGCGCAGAAGTCGGTTTTCGGCTCTCAAAAGAAATTTCAATCGTTGTACTGTTGATATTTGGTTCTGTTGACTGATGAGTTTGCCGACCACTGCCCTAAGCTGACCTGCACAGACAGGCCCCTTCCTCCTAATTTTCTCTCCCAAGCAAACACCAATGCTTTTATCAGATTGTGATGCAGCTGCTAGTACAAAAGGGGCTTCTCTATGAAACAGTGAAAGAGAGCTTTCAAATTAGACCAAAATGCAAATCCTGACTATGTTATTTATTGGCTGAGAGACCTTGCTAAGTCACTTCCTTCCTTTACCTTAGTTTTTCATGTGAAATTCAAAAAATTCTACATACTCAGAAAGTCTGTTATGAAGACTAAGTCCTACAGCATTTGCAAACACCTTGCTCCCTGCCTGGTACTTAATAAACAAGTATTTTTTTCTTGCTTACTCTCTCTCTCTCACACACACACACTCACATGCCACCGTCACTACCACCATCTAGCCAGACCTGGCATCAAAAGAGGCTCTAGGAAGCTGTTTTGGCAGCATTCTATAATGCTTTCTTTTTTAACAAAATTTAAATTGATTTGAGAGAGAGGAAGAGAGAAAGAAACATCAATTTGTTGTTGCACTTATTTATGCATTCATTGATTAATTCTTATATGTGCCCTTTCTGGGGATTGAACCTGAAGCCTTGGCATATTGGGACAATGCTCTAACCAACTGAGCCAACTGGCCAGGGTACATAATGCTCATTCTTAAATACCCATAGGATCTAGGAAAGTCCCAGGGCTGCTCACAATGTGTATGTGTGTGTGTGTGTGTGTGTGTGTGTGTGTGTGTGTGTGTGTGTGTATCTGCCTGTCTGTTTCTGGTGACTGTGAACCTAAACTTTATATCTAAACTTTGTAACTGGTCAATAGGGTTATCCAACTTCCTCAGCACTCTCTTTGGGTCAATGGGAACTGTGCCCACATTCAGACTGAGGAAAGACAGGTAAAGGGAAGCACATTGGGGTATTTGTCCCTTGATGAGAAGGTAATGAGAAATCCTCCCACAGCTCACTGGATAGACTCTGGCAATTTAGCCTCCTTTCCCATTATGTGCTGATCTTTCCACAGAGACTTGAGGAGATGACAAGGACAGCTACACATCGAAATGATGTAGAGCTGGCCATTACATTTCATTATTCCTGCCAACGATGGGGCAGGAACAAGTTTTGGACATAGGGATAGGTTCAAGGCAACAAGCACTGAGGTGACACTGTGGTTCCTATTACTGACCCTTTGATGTCTTTGAGTCTCCTTATTTTCTCCCTAGGGTATAATCAAATTTTGTGGGTTGGGGGCAAGGGGCAGTAAAAGGAGCCAAAAAAAGAGAGAAAAGAAAAAAGGAGGAAAGGAAGGAAGGAAGGAAGGAAGGAAGGAAGGAAGGAAGGAAGGAAGGAAGGGAGGGCAGGGAGGGAGGGAAGGAAGGAAGGAAGGAAGGAAGGAAGGAAGGAAGGAAGGAAGGAAGGAAGAAAAAGGAAGTAAGGAAGGAAGGAAGAGGAGGGAGGGAGGAAGAAAGGAAGAAAGGAAGGAAGGGAGGAAGAAAAAGGAAGGAAGGAAGGAAGGAAGGAAGGAAGGAAGGAAGGAAGGAAGGAAGGAAGGAAGAAAGGAAGGAAGGAAGGAAGGAAGGAAGGAAGGGCATGTTGGTGGTCTGGAGAGCAGATTCTGGTTTCTCAGGGGTATAATCGTAGTGCGTGTCACAGGTCCCCATGTCTTTATGAACATCTTCCAGAACCCAAGACTTGAAACTGCATTTTCTAACTTTCCTAAAGGGGAGGAACCTCAGAAGTGGGAGCTAGTTGGGTTAAGGAGCTGTCGTCTCATTTTTATTTCTTTTAATTTAATCATAAAGCATCCTTATTTTGACCAGTTGGTATTTGAGCCAATTTTAAGGAGAGGGGTTTATCAAATAAAGAATTAGCAAGAGAGTCTGCTATATTTTCTTCACAGATTTTTAATTTCCTATCAAGAGCAAACAAACTGGTCCTTCCCCCTCACTCTCCAGCCTGGAGAACAGGCTCATCTCCAAGCTTCGGCTTCCAAGAGTCACTTCACTCATTCTCCTTGGCCGAGACTCATATCAAGAGCACTGCTCACTATAATAATTTTGGTTTTAAGTAGAAATATCTCCCATGATACCATCAACTGGAAATAAAAAGAATAATTTTCAAAACTATTTTCAAATAATGAGCAGCATTGATGAAGCTGATCACAGAGGCAGGCAGCCCCTTTGAAACCAGGAAATAGTAAAAGAATTAAGGATGAGAGAGTCCAGGTGTCCTTTCTGAGCAATGGAAAGACTCCAGATGAACTCAGGTCCACTTCTCCTTAAAAATAAACCAGATAGTGTTTGCATTCACCAAAGCTAATGCTGCCCATGTGTGGAGTTTATATCCTTCATGAGATACTGAACTTTGAATCTCAGCACCTCTCTTCCTCCAGGTTAGCAAGCTAAGAGGGGAATGTTATTATTGTTATTCCAAATGGTTGCACAAAGGGAAAAAGAAATGCATTTGCAATTATTCATTATAGCAAGACCCTGCTTTGCACCATGATCTTTATTTAAAAGAAAATAGTGACCTCCTTCTGGTTGACTCTCCCTGGCCAATAGAGATTTTAAAAATAGTTATCCCCAACCCCAGGCCAATTCAACTTAATCTTGAGAATTTTAATATTATAATATAAACTAAATACATCAAATCGCCCAAGCTCATATGACTGGGCAGGTTAGCTGTGACCTAGCAATTATGCCTTCTGGGATACAGTGGTATCAGACACTTGGGGTAGGATTACACTCGCCTCTTGTTTCCACTAGTGAAATCTCCTAACAGAATGATTGCACTCCACACAGAACATTTTAAATCATAAAGACACGAGATAAAGAACTATTAATGAATAAGGAAATCTCAAACAGGGCCAAGGCAGGTTAAATGGAATGTGGCTATTAAGAAGGGTTGCTTTTTCTTGTACTTGTGTATCAATGAGCCACATCTTTAGATAAGGCTTTTTTTCAGCAAGTTATCAGATCTTATCAAATGTTACACACTGTTTAGTCTCCAGAGCCGACACAAAGGACGGAACACAACAAAACAATATAGAGAAAACCAGAGGGAGGTGCAGTAAGTGGGTCTGGTCTTTACCACAGGGGCTCTCTATAAGGCTGAGTTTCACCTGGGGTGGGTGGAGAGGATAAGATGTGTGTGAGTGGATGAGTGTGTATGTGTGCGTGTGTGTGCGTGCATGTGTGCGTGCGTGCGTGTGTGTGTGTGTGTGTGTGTGTGTGTGTGTGTGTGTGTTGTGGGGGATTTTAGAAAGGAGATGTGAAAATACAGGAGGGAAGTAGAAAATGAAATTGTACCCGGGCTGCCAAGATGGAGATGATATTTGTTTGCTCTCACACTGCACCAGCCAGGCAGCGCCCTCCCCATCCAGCTTTTGTCCTTCAGAGCTGGGAGAACCCACGCCGTAATGCCTGCAGGTTGACCGTGCATTGTTATTATACAGTCTTCATGTTCACATCATGTGTCATCTGACCAAAGGAGAGTCTACAAAGTGAAAGGCTCATGCAAAATTTATGCTTATATGGCTGTTTCAGCCGGTGGAAAAATCAATACTGCAGGCTTGATGCACAGAAATGACTGAGTGCTCTCTGACTGACACTAAAAGCACGCGGAGATTGAGAGCCGCATTTGCTGTTCAAGGAATCGAGTGTATTAGAGCTCTTATAATAGTCTGCTCACCTTATATTAGCCTTTCCTTGGGATTATTTTTTGATAACAATTATGATTGTGGGGTTTAAGGCAATTACACTATTACAAAGAAAAAGCTGCTTTTTATGTCCTGTAAAGCTGTCATATATTTCACACCGCAACTGCCTTCCAATTATTTTGCTACAATGCACTTTGGAAGCAAAATGTCCTAACTGATATATATTAGTCCTTTATGTTTTATAAATAAAAATCAAAGCCATAATGTAATCCTTCAAAAGGAGCTTCTCAGTTTCCCCAGACATGATTTTCGAAAGAGCAGGAATGGAGTGGGTGCTGTGCGTTTGGAAAGAGACACATTACAGCAGCTGAGGTCCCCTGAGAAGGGAGCACACTCCAGGGGTGCTGCCGAAGACGAAGAGGGAGACCTGGTCCGAACCCTGGTTTAAAATGCTGGTAGCATCTGCTAAGTGAAGGTTCAGGGAGGTTTACAAGTTGGAATTTAATGATGAAGCAAAAAAAAAAAAATCCTTGAAATTAATTCAGTCAGAAAGGAACTCAAAGACATGTTGTGACAGCACATTAAGTAGTCAGCAACAACACAGATTTTTCTATTGTTCTTCCAGCCCTGTTGCAATAAAGATTCTATGGCTACATTGGGGCCCAAAGGTCAGAGGAGTGGGTGGGTGGAATACAGAGACTGGCGGGGAACCTGGTAGAAAAGTCAGGGACCAAAATGAGTCTCAGGAGCAGGGGTCTGGAAGTTAAACTATGGCAGGAGAGAGTTCCTTGCTGGGGAGCCATGAAAGACTGGGCTTATGTTCCCCAGGCTAGGGTGGGAAATGCTATTGTTTCCAACTCTGAGAACCCTGGAGCAAGCTGGGCAGTCAGCTCCATGGGGATGAGAGCTCCTGTGTGGTGACAAGCAAAGCTGGCCTGTCTCTTTCCCCATGTGCCATAGACCTACACCGGCAGCCACAGCAAGTGAGTTCAACCTCTGAATTAATGGTATGAAAGTTGCTTTATGTATGTGTTCCAAAAATAAACAGCAGAATTACTGAAAACTGCTGGAAGCACACTGGTTTATTCTGATGGCAAGAATTTAAAATGTGAAAATGGCATGTATTATGGATGCATTTCACAAAAATTACCCACCCCCAAATGTTATCCATGCATGCATTGCACGGGCCTTTGGGGCTCAAAAACTCAACAGGAAAGGATGTCTGTGATGGCTGGACCACCGTGTTGCCGTAGAGAGGCACAGACATCTGGCAACCCTAGGAGCATTCTCACACTAGAGTTCTGTGATTGGCTGAGGTCATCTTTCATCCTCTGTGCGTTCCTGAACACACCTCACCATTTTGAAATACCTTTCTATTAGCTCCCTGGTAAGGGTTCTTTCCTAAGTTTTGTTTTGTTTTTAAATTGGGAAGATACTATTTTAACAATGTTCCCTTTGCTGATGCTTAGTATGAAAGTGAGTTAATTGGCCAGAAATATTAGTTAAACCCCATATCCTGTTAAACATCTTCCTGGCACTTCAAAGTTCAATGATCTCTCTCTCTCTTTTTTTAAAAAAAATCTTTATTGTTGAAAATATTACATATGTTCCCTTTTTTACTCATTAACCCTTTCTAGCCCACACCTGTTCCCCACCCAGGCCTTCACCACACTATTTTCCATGGGTTATGCATATATGCATACAAGTTCTTTGGGTAAACTCTTCCTACCCACCCACTCCTGCTTTCCCTCTGAGATTCAACAGTCTTTTCCTTCTATGTCTCTACATCTATTTTGTTCATCAGTTTATTTTGTTCATTTGATTCCACATATGAGTGAGATCATGTGATACTTGTCTTTCTCTGACTGGCTTATTTTGCTTAGCATAATACTCTCTAGGTCCCTCCATGCTGTCTCAAAGGGTATGAGATCCTTCTTTTTTCTTAAGTCAATATGTCCCCTTCTCCCAGAGTGGTAACACCACCCTGATTTTTGTCCTGGAAAAGAGAACACTCATTTTAAGATCTATCTGAATCAGCACACTGAATCTTTAATATTGGGTATATTTTGAGGCTTCCACATGCACACATTCTGAGGAATTGAATATACCTTATAATCTCTTGGGGAAAAGATCCATCTCAGACTTTCAAGAAAGACCTAACCACTACCCAGTAATGGCAGTGGTGCCCAGAAAACAGAAGATGACTTTCAGGCTCCGACAGGGATGCCACTACTTGATGCCCTGGAATATTGTGTCACAAGTGACCATGAACTTGAGAGTATGTAACCTCTTGATTTTGGTTGAAGCAAATGCTGGCCTAGGAAAGTGATTGCTAAAACATCTCTATGGTCTCTTATGGGAGTGAGATTGGTCATTAAATAGGTGTTGATGAGTACCAGTTATATCAATGAGTGCACTAATGCCTTGGTGATTACATTAGAGTAGAAAGGACATTGGATTTGAGGTGGGAAATCCTCAATCTGAATCCTTTCCTGCCATTTATTAGCTATGTGACATTAAGCAAACTTCTTAAGCTTCTTTGAGCCTCCGTTTCGTCATCTGTATGGTGGAAATAATAACCCTTAACCAACTGAGGTTGTAAATAAATGCTAACACTTTATGAGGCAGTACCTAACACAGAACTTGGACTATTTGAAGGCATTGAAGAAATGTTGGTTCTTTAATTTGTCCTCAAGCAGAGTGATTACTGGCTAAAGAAAAGAGCGACTCTAGATTTGAGGTGAGTTGGAATGTACCACAAAACTGATCAGAAAGACAACTTTCAACCTCTTTTTGGCTAGAAACATCCATTGAACAAATGGCTAAGGAAAAACTGAGTGAAAAAAGATTGTCCTGTTTCATGAGATTCTTTGGGCTCAGTTTACTACAACTATTACTACTGGTAACAAAACTATTGATGGTAATGATGATGATGGTGGTGGTGATGATAGTTGATATTTATTAAACCAGGTATAGGAATTAGCACATTCTCAGGGAATCAGGCCATTAATTTCATGAGATAGATAGTTCACTTTGTCATCTCGATTTTACATGATGGAATAAAGGCTCAGACAAGTTAAGTAGATCAAATAATTAGGGCTGGAATAGAGACTCAGTACCAGGCACCATGGCTTAACCATTGATATTCCTCAAATATTACTTGCAGTGGGTATGTGTGTGTGTGGAGGGGTGCAGTGGGGGGTAAACCTGCACTATTTCAATCTAAATAACAACCTCGTTTTCTCTATCTGACACTGTTTTCTCTCTTCACACTACTGGTAAGTACTATGCAGTCTGTACACTTCTTTGGCTAAAGGACTGCCCTTCAGTGGAATGTTCCTTGGGAAACCACACCTTTTTGGGTCCCTTATTATAGTCCCACTGCCAACCTTAGTGCCCAGGACACAGTAGTGACTCAGTGCATATTTGCCAATGGAAGAAAAACATGATTTCATGAATCATGTCTCCCAGGTTGATCAGTATTAATCCAATGAGACAATCTTAAAAGGTGGCAAAAAAGCCTTGAGTTCAGTTTTAATCATGTTAAAGTTTTGTTTCTTTCTCTCTTACCAGTTACCCCAAGACTCAGGAATATGCACTTCCTGATATGGTCAATGAGGAGAAAGGGAAGCTGAATCACGAAAAATATTTGCTTTTCCTCTATTTATCTACTGCTTATCTTCAGATGTCATCTTTGTTCCCTTCACTTTGTTTGTACCAAAAAAAAAAAAAAAAAAAAGGTTTGAAATTGTGGTGAAGGCAGCAACAAAGACCATTAGAACCATGATATGCTTGGTCAAATCGTTTGGTCTTTTTCTACTTCTTAAGGATTGTTTTTCTCCCTATCAGTAACCTCTACTAATCTAGCTGGAACTGTGTAGAGTCCCTTGCGTTATAGGGGGACAACCAAGGTTTTTATTGGGGATGATTGATTTCCTGCAACAACTAAGCTCTTCCTAGATGGAAAGAGACTCACCTTTGTGTTCAATCCTAATCCAGCATGTAAAATTAAGAGACTGTCAAATAAAGAAAAACTTGTCAGGGACAGCAGTCTCTTGTTGATAGGTTTAAGTAGAAGGTGAAAAATTGATCACAAGTCAAGTTGTAAAGAAAGATTTTCTTTCAAAGTGGTAGATATTACTACTGAAGCAAATTCTTGGGCTAACAACTTTGCTAATATTCTCCCAATGGGTCTAAATAATAGACAGAATGGAGAGACCCTGATGATGTGGTGTAAAAGTGGAGGGGTGGACAATCACATATTATTTGCACTTTTTGGAATTCAGAAGTACAGCAGAACTGGGTAGTCCTCATGAAAATTGTACTTGAGCCAAATTTTATGAAGCTATCTGCTTGTGTGGTGAATAGATTAATTTGATTATTATCTTCAACTCAAGATCTTAAAACAGGGCCACCAGATATTTTCTTCTAGCAAGTTTAAGCTTTAAAAATATTTATCTACATGACTTATAGAACCAAATTAGACATTAGGTTTGCTTGTTAGTAATACGCTCAACAAAATTTTTAACTTGGTAATTCATTATCTAAAGCCCCACATTACTTCTATGAGATACGTACAAGGTAATAGCATTTTTACATTTTTCAGGAGATCTTTTTTCATGCACTGCTGGGAAGTTCAGAGATTCCCAATGCTCCTTTGGAAATATTAAAGAATATTTGAATTATTTGTGGTTGCTATTGACTTCTGATTCATTAAAACATAGAATTCTTATAAATCAAATCTTTTTTCATTCTTGAGCAAAGGGCAACTATAGTAAAGTAATACTGAAATAATGGCAGTTTTAGGTCCTCTGAGTTGGAGTGATTCTGTTCATGATAAGTATGAATAGGAATCAAGATTTTAAATACCAGGCTTGGATTTGGAAACTTCATATTGTAGATAATCTTGAGCTATGATCTTTCCTGTAGTAATATTATATGACTTGTTTGAAATGTGTGAATTATTGGTTTACATAATATTCCTTGGGATTTTATGATATTATAAAGGAACTATCAATATGTTAGTGACTATTCTGTTCCAGGCATTTCACACACATTAATGTATTCAATCCTCACAACAACCCTAAGTGTAAATATTGTTTTTTAAAGTGCAAATAATTTTATTCAGGTACTAACAATTCTACTAAAAGGATTAATAATGATATTTATGCTTCAGATTTCATTATACACTAATAGATTTCATAGCTAACACTATTTACTGACTAAACTTGATTAGTCTTTTGTTAATTTTCTCCATCACTTTCTTTCATTGACTTTAATTATCCTCCTTTTTACCTAGAAATTGTTTTTTCAATTCATTTTTTAATTGACTGTATTTGACATAAAACATTGTGTAGACTTAAGGTGCATAACATGTTCACTATGTACATTTATATATTGTAATTTAATTACCATTGTAGCAATACTTAGCACCTCTATCATATTACATAATTATTTTAGTGGTTAGACTACAGTTCTAATCTCCTAGCAAATTTGATGATTATAGTACAATAATGTTGTTTATATTCATCATATTGTGCTTTAAATCTCTTTGGCTTATTACTCATTGCAAGTTTGTACCCTTAAACATTAATTTACCCTCCAATCCCCATAACCACCATATTACGCTCTGTTTTTATGAGTTTCTTTTTTTTTGTTTAGATTCTACATATAAGTGATATCATAAGTTTAAATATTCTTATGCCCACTTTATAGATGAGAAACTTTGGTTTCTGACAGGAAAATTCACCATGGCTACATAGACAGGTATGGGGTAGGGAGTAAGATGTTGTCTTCTGTCTTCCTTTTAGAAGCAATTTCAAATATGACTACACCTTGGAACGACACAGCTCAATTTAAAGTTAATGACAGTAGTTGAAACTTATTATAAAACTAGAGGCCCAGTGCACGGATTTGTGCACTGGTGGGGTCCCTCAGCCTTGCCTGTGGGGATTGGGCCGAAACCAGCTTTCCAACATCCCCCAAGGGGTCCCGGATTGCGAGAGGGTGCAGGCCAGGCTGAAGGATCCCACCGATGCACTATCAGGGCCAGAGGGCTCCAGAGCATGTCTGGCCCGACTCGCCCAGTCCCGATAGGCCGGACCCCAGCAGCAAACTAACCTACTGGTTGGAGTGTCTGCCTCCTGGTGGTCAGTGTGCATCATAGCTATCAGTCGAATGGTCGCTTAGGCTTATATATATATATATATGTGTGTATATATATATATATCATCACAAAATTGGTCTTTTAAAAAATATGCAGTTTTAGGGGTCTTTAGTTTTTCCACTTTGCAATCTTACTTTATCTAGAAGTAATATAAATCAACATTTTTCCCTTGGGAGAACATATCTCTGATTTCACATTGGACATTATTGAGAAGAGATTAAGTGAGTTAATGTAAATTTATCAAACACTGTTACAATTTTGATTAAAGGTTTCTTCAAGTCTCCTCTCTTAACAAGCATCTTGATTTAAGAAGTTGAAAACTAATGTTGTGAGTCTTGAATTGTCAATGGTGTGAAAAGTTTCTGGCACCAAAAATAGGCCTGAAACTTCTGTATAGCCTCCTACTCCCTCATTGTCCACAGATGCATCTTGGTTAGAGCAAATATCAAATACCCATTTCAAGGAAGGTTCCCAGTTTAAAAAAATCAAATTTCAATTTCCTGACTGACTAAGAGACAAATCACATGGATTCCAGGGACTTCATTTCTGGAGATTAAGTACTATCTTAACAAAGTTGGGTTTTTCATACTCTTACGATATAAACTCTCTAAAAATGTGTCTGTTTTGATTGAGTGGCACCAATTGCCCTGGTCCTTAGACTAAATTATTGATCCTACAATGAGCACCTTATCTCTTCTTTGGAGACTCAGGGAAGTAACTCTCTTATAGCTGAGCCAAGAAATGAGAAAGGATAAAAGGGCTTTCTGTTGTGCTTTTTGTTTGGTTTGCTCATTCTTCTGACTCTGTAGAGTGGTTTCAAAGGTGGGTGCTATCGTGCTCCTCAGGGGCATAAGTGCTCCCATACAGTGATGCGGGACTTCCATTGGAGCCTGGCGTGGAGAGTGTGCACATCTGGCCCAGTGAGGAAACTTCTCAAATATGTAGTGGCTAAGTAGGGGGGAGGGTGTCTCCCCTTTCTATCAGCAGGAGGACAGATTTGAGACAGAATCACAGAAAATGGATAAAGAACCCTATAATATGTTAAGTTTGGAGACCTCCACTCTTGACCCAGTTGGATAAATAAGGAAGAACATTGTCCAAACAAGATGGCATATATGCCGTATATTATTGAGAAGAGTTACATCTGATGTCTCTATCAAACCAGTTTTGATTCTGAAAAGGTGTGACTGGTGATTTCTTATAGTTATTAATTCGGTTAACTCAACAAATGTTCATGGAGGTGCTTCAAGGAGGTAAGTATCATGTGGTGAGCACCATGGCAGATTATCAGCATTCAAATCCCCCAGCAGCCACTTACTAGTTGTCTCTCCCCCTTCCTCCCACTCTCTCTAAAAATCAATAAGAAAAATATCCTCAGGTGAGGATTAACACACACACAGACACACACACACTAAGACAAATGCTATAGTAAGAGACAAAGAAGAACACTACATTGTGATAAAGGGAGCAATTCAACAAGAGAAAAGCATCGTAAACATTTATGTACCTAATATAAGAGCACCTAAATATGTAAAGCCTTTACCAGCCCTTGAGCCATACCAAACCACCCCAGTTCAGACTATGCATTCTCTCAGTGGCCCCTTTTTACCCATACCGGTCCACAGTTACATCTCCATTCAGTGAAATGCTTTAAACCTGTATGCATGGCCCAGCAGGAACACTGCGAATGGTGTAGTTTCTAAACTTTGGGCAGAATCAGCACTAGATAAAACCCCTCTCCTGCTCCTTCAGAGAAATCCTCATACCTGTTCAAGGACACTTAGCAATTTCTGTTTTAGTGGAAGAAGTAGCCACTTGGTGATGTGATAGAAAACAATCTCTTTTAAGAGAGTCCCAATTGTGCAGGTTGCTTGGTGATTCAGGGCTTTGACCCTCTGTGAGTTTTCTACCTCTTTCCCATAAAGTTTGCTCAAGGGAAAGCTTATAGATGATGGTCCTTAGAGACTGGGCTCATGATGATTTTTTATAGTTGGTGTCAACTGGCCCTATGGAAAACAACAGTCACAAGCTTTCTTGGAATGGGAGCAGAGCCACAATTAATAATATTATTCTCAGTAGAATGTTTGCATGGACCAGGCATTGTTCTAAGTCCTCTTTGGGTGTTAATCTATTTAATTCTCATAAACTTTGTGAGCAGCTATTAATCCATAATCCCTTATATAAACCCTTGGGGCAGATGTTTTAGAATTCAGAATTTTTTTATATTTTAGGAAGTTAGTATGGAAAATATATATCATACATCATATAATATCCTTAATACACTCTAGGGCAGCATTTCATAATAGAACACATTAGTATAATTACTTTTTACACTAAGTGGGATGGATAAAACTCTAAATATCTTGATACTAATTAAGCTCAGTTTTGTTACTAAATGAATTATGAAAATACTCCTGCTTTTCAGAGATGTCTGGATTTTGGAATTGTAAATAGGGAAATTTAGACCTATGCAACCATTTGGCTGTTTTATGGTTGAGGTGATTGAGGTTCCATGAAGAGAGTTGCTTTATGTTCCATAACTAGTCAGTGGTGAAATCAAACCCTGACAGCTTCAGCTCAGATCATTCTCCCCTCTCTCCTCAGATATAACATACTAAGTAGAGGGAGTGCATTTGTTTTAAATCTACAGCTCAACAGCCCTGGCCAGTGTGGCTCAGTTCGTTGGGTGTTGTCCTCTGTACCTAAGGGTTGCCAGTTTGATTCCTAGTCAGGGCACAAGCCTGGGTTGTGGGCTTGATCCCCAGTAAGGGGCATGCAAGAGGCAGCTGATCAATGTTTCTCTCTCACATCAATGTTTCTCTCTCTCTGTCCCTTTCCCTTCCTCTCTAAAAATCAATAAAAAATATTTTAAAAAATATACAGCTCAACAAAATTTTACATATGTAACTACAATATTAAGCTAAATGTATTAGCAGAAGGTATTTAGCAGAAGGTTTTCTTTGTACCTCTTTCCCAGAGACCACCCTCTTCCCCAGAACTCCGATTTGTATCACCATGAAATAGTTTTGCATGTTCTATTTATTAAATGCAGCCAAACTGTAACCTTCTACACCCAGCTTCTTTGCTAGATCCATGTTTCTGTATGTAGCAGTAGTTCATTCTTTTTATTGTTGTATGTCATTTCACTGTGCAAATATACCATAATGTATTTATCCATTTTCCTCTTGCAGTTTAGATTTGGAGTCTTGATCATCAGATTTACTGCCACCAATTGTCAACATCTATCCCAGATCCAACCTCTTATAGGGCAAGGTGATGATAGGGATCAACAGATTCCTCCAATCAGGATAAAGGGAATGACCTTCAAATGACCTTGACTTGTGCCAATAGCTCTAGAGCAGTGGTTCTCAACCTTTCTAATGCCACGACCCTTTAATACAGTTCCTCATGTTGTGGTGACCCCCAACCATAAAATTATTTTCGTTGCCACTTCATAACTGTAATTTTGCTACTGTTATAAATCGTAATGTAAATATCTGTGTTTTCCTATGGTCTTAGGCTCTACAGCAGCAGTTCTCAACCCATTCCTGTGGCGACCCACAGGTTGAGAACCGCTAGCAGGGTCGCCTAAGACCATCAGAAAACACAGATATTTACATTATGATTCATTAACAGTAGCAAAATTACAGTTATGAAGTAGCAACGAAAATAATTTTATGGTTGGGGGTCACCACAACATGAGGAACTGTATTAAAGGGTCGCGGCATTAGAAAGGTTGAGAACCAGTGCTCTAGAGCAAGGGTTGGTCATTTTTTTCTATGTAAAGAGGCTGATAGCAAATATTTTGCAAGCCATATACTCTTCATCCCAACTACTCAACTCTACCATTGTATCACAAAGGAAGCCACAGTCTATGTAAACAAGTGGGCGTGCCTGTGTTTTAATAAAGCTTTACTTAGAAAAACAGGTGATAGGTCAGATTTGACCCAGCCCTACTTTCCAGTGGATGCCTCACTTCCTGATAGTCTAAGAAAGGATACTGACAATGACTAAGCAGCTACCATGGGACAGGCAGGATTTGTCCTTGTACACTTACTGTCTCATTTAATCTCCACAACAACTCACTCAGGCAAGTTCTATCTCTACAGATGCCCACACTGAGTTCAGAGAGGCTGAATCACCTGCCCAGTTTGGAGCTAATGATTTGAATCCAGTGCCCTTTCCACCGTCTTCGGGGATCCATAGGTGAAGCTCAGATTATTGCACACCCTGAATTATATGCAAGACTGTGTGTGTCCCAGGACATATGCATTTTTCATGGAGACGATCCACAGCTTTCATTAGCATCTCCAAGACTTTGTGATCCAAAGAGCAGGAAGAAACATGACCTTCAGAGTTTTATTAACACGAGAAACAGAGAAAATCAAGTGGTTTGTTGCCATGTATCTAGTCAAGGTGTTTTCTCAGTGGTCAGAAGTGATGTTACATTTAAATTCTGTGACCTAATCCTTTATTCCAGAAAGGGGAATTCTTCTTTATAAAACAATATGTGAGTTTTCACCTTGGAGTCATCTCTCCCTGCAAGGCAGGCCCAGCTCAGCCATATTTACATGTGGATAAATGAACTTGCTGCTGAAACATACTGTTGTTTCTGAAAAACATTAGTCCCATATGATAAGAATGCCAGGGCCGCTATCTATATTTTAAATCTTTATATTAGTGCCCGTAGCCTTCGTTTTTCAACTTGGGTTCTATTCGGCTAAAGCACTTCCTAGCCTGTAAAGAACAGGGAGACAGCAACCAAGTAATTGTTAGCTGTATTTCATGTTCACAATTCCTTTGAGAAAGGTCCTAATTAGTCGAAGTGGTGTTTAATGTAAATCAAGTTTTACTTTCAAAATTTCAAGGGCCCCATTCTGACAGAAATGTAGATTTTTTTATACTACACATAAAGCACGGGTGCTAGTAAAAGCACTGTGATGACAGGCAGGGGAAGAGCAGAAATCAATACATGAAAAGTTACTGAAATTAGGTGGGCCTGACCTCCTGTAGCAGCCTCGAAAAATCACCCTTTAAAAAAGACTTTCTAAGCTGGCGCTCACTCGGAGCTTTGTTTTTCTTGCTTTCCATTCACAGATGCACACCTCCTCCAGCTTAATTCCAAATTCTCAGAATGCTGGTTCTGACGTATGGCAGTTTTCACTTAAGGTAACAGGAGGAAAATATTGAAGGGCTTCTTCTGGTGAGAAGTGTGGCACCAGAGAACCCTTGAAACACTGTTGAGATTTCTATGCCCTGATTTATTTCACAATGTAATTCAATTATTGAAAATAGACAGCATTTTTATATCTTCCAATTCTCTTATACACCAAATCACAAATGCCAGGTCCTTTCTACTAGTGTTCGATAGCATGTGGTTAGCAGGGTTATAAAAAAATAAAGGTTATTTCCAGATTTAGTATAAACTGTGATGAATTTTTATTAAGAGGATACATTTATATATCACAAACTGACAATTCATTTGAAGATCTTTTTTCCCCCCCTGTGAGTAGGGAAGTTCCCCTCTGTGCAGAATGCAGAATTGTATATGAGATATTTGAGTGTCTAAAACGATGTATGATAAATGAAGCAGCATGCTACTTATACGCTTATCATGTTCCCTGACTAGCAACAGGTTCAGCAAAGGGCACAGCCAGTAAATGAAATTTTCCACCAGGACAATATATCATCACAAGAAATGGATGCGCTGGAAACTTACAAGCTTGCTCAAGATGCGAACAAGGTGTGAAATGGTACAAAATGAAAAGCAGAAGCATCATATAGTAAATTCAAATTCAACTACATATTGGTCGGGGCTGATACTTTAACTGTTTCTAACCATAAGAATGAGGGAAAAAATGCAAACACCTTCTGAAGGCAGGAATAGGTTTCCATTATTACCATTATTCCATTAAAATAAATTATAAATTATTTTTATCACAGACAGCACTGAAGCAGAGAAAAGTAAGGGGTGCAAAAATGTATATAACTGCCATGATATTAATTTGAGAGACACTTGAGTTATATTCTCTGAGGCATCCTCGTCATGGTCAGCCTTAAGCAAGTTGCTTGATATTTCTGTGCCTCGATTTCTTTAGTTGTTGAGAGAATGTGGGGATCAATAGTTTCTAAAGTCTCTTCCACTTAAAGAAAATGTTGCAGTTCTCTGATTCTTTGAGCACTCAAAAGGAAGTGGTCGGTGCAGTTTGCTTTTCCCATACATGTTATATTAATAGTTTCTTAGAAGAATATTATAATTGCATCTTGCTACTTCACAATGAAAGGAGGGAAGATCCAGAAAATGCAGATGTGCCTGTTTAGTATCTTATTTCAATAATGATCATATCTTAGAGGTTAATCTTTCCTTCTGTTTCCTTCAGCAATCAAATGATGCTCTTGATCAGAGACAAGACATCCAAGTGACCCAAGAGGTACAGGCTCATCTTCCCCCAGGTATGCATCAGGTGACACCAAGGCTCTCTGTTGATAGGCACCATGCATAAGATTTCCCTTTGCTTGCTGCTTCTGGTGACAGTGGAAAGTGACAGTTTGCAAGGGTGAATTACCTGCAGGATAGTGTCAATTGGTATAAATTACAATAGGTGACAGCTAATCTAAGGAAGGGCTTCCTATATGTTAAAAAGCTCAGTGGAGACAATGCATGGGGAATAAAGGGATGAAACATAACGTGATCTAGACAGAGGTCTTGTCAACACCAAAGACCTCCAAGAGAGGACAAGCTGAGACTGACTTCTGGGCGAGAAAGCCCAGGGAATTAGAAGGAGAAGTGCAATGTTGTGCAGTGGTTAAGGCATGGAGACCTTGGTTTTTAATCTCAGCACCAACATTACTAGATGTGTGACCTTGAACAAGAGTAATGCAGGTGATAATAACTCCATCACTAAATTGTTGCATGTAAAAATAAGATAATAGATGGAGAGTCCTGAGCATGTACATGATAATAGGATAACAATTTTACTATGATCTGCCCAGATACATCTATTATACTGTTTTTGTTGCTTCTTCCTTTTTTTAAATAAAATGAGTGGCTATAGATCTGAGCCAAACAAAGGTAGGTTGCTAAGAGAGGTGAGGATGTAAGCAGTAGGTACCTATATAGTGAGGCAAGGAAAATATGGTGTAGTAATTAGGAAGCCAAAAGTAGCAATCATAGAATCAAGAGACTGAACCAGAATCATCACCTTGGTGGTATAGAGTATAGCCTCAAAAAGACAGCAAAGTAGAGACTTACAAGGCATTAGAAATACATGAACTAAAAGTAGGAAGACAGGTATTTTGTTAGATAAGCCTAAAAGAATCAGCTTCTGATCACACTGATAGAGCCAAGCCCAGGGAATAATGTCCAAGGTAGCTTGTATTCGGTTAGCAGTCTTGCAAAAAAGTTACTTCATTAGCTGGTGCCCTGTCTGGATAATTTTATTTCTAGAAAAATGTTATATATAACAGAAGTAGATGGAAACAATGGCATTAATGATGCATGAAAAATGCAATGTGTTGGCCAGAAAGTTGGCATTAGTAGAGAGAAAATTTCTTGATAAATCTGAAATAGTTTCGCTCATATAGAAAAAGGGTAAGTGGTATCATTGGAACAAAAGATGCTTTTGAATCTAGAGAGAGGCTGCCTCATATATACCAGCACACTAAACAAAGAAAAGTGAGTTTCCAAAGCATCAGGTGAAATGTCATTCCTTTACTGTCAACCTCCTTTCCAGAAAGGGACATGCAGCTGCATGTCCACATTTGTGTTCATCTGAAAATAACACTAAATCCAATAATGGATCAAAATAATCTTCTGCACATCAACTCTCATAGAGGCAAAGGCTTAAGAGTGCCCAGGCCACAGCACTGCACAACACCAGGGGGCATGATTTACACTCTGTCTTCTGGAATAGGGAGCATTCAGTTAGAATACAGGGAGAAGGGTGCTCAACAGGCCAGTACTGAAGGCACCAAGCCTGATCAGAGGCCTGCAAAATATTTCCATCCAAAACCTAATTTTCCTCTCAATAATATAACTCTAATCGTAAGAAGTCCTTAGCCCTGGCCAGGTGGCTCAGTTGGTTGGAGCATCATCCTGTACATCAAAAGGTTATGGGTTCAATTCTTGATCAGGGAATATACCTAGGTTGTGGGTTTGATCCCCAGTCGGGGTGTGTATGGAGACAACTTATTGATGTTTCTCTCTCACATCAATATAATATATCCAATAAAAATATATCCTCGGGTGAGGATTTAAAAAAAAAAAAAGAAATCCTTAGAGTACCATCCTATTCAATATCTGAATGGGCCAATTTATCATTAAAAGGGAAACGTGCATTTTACCTGAGAAATTACAGTTACTTTCCTCAGGGTGGGACTCTTAAGGTGCTGTATGCTTAGCATGTGCTAAAGATGTAGTGTCCATAAAATTCATATGAAAACAAGGAGGACATACATATGGGTAGCAGGATATTAAAGATTCAATACTGCCTTTCTCTGTGTTGAACACCATTTAATGAAAAGTCTCAGAGGAAATATCCACATCCTCTTATTTCACAACCGGAAGCCTGGAAAACACAAGTGGGAACAACTGAGCAGATGGATTGTTATAATTAAAGTTATCGGGTTTTATGTTTTTTTAAAGACTCAGCTGTGCAGGAGAAAATGAGTCATCAGGAGGTTCAGTAATGTAGCGGTATTGTGTGGGGTGACACTCACTTGTTCGCTTTCTTCTGGGGAGATGATGGCTAATGTTAGCAGAACCCTGCTGCTGACATTAGTACAGAGAAAGGCAGTGTGAAGGGACGCCTGGAGGGGACAAAGATATCCAGGAGCTATACCTGGCTTTCCATAACCAGCTCATCACCCAACCCCCCTAGGCATGCTTCCTCTCTGTTCAGTGAAGGCAGGGAGGGGATCATCCTGGGGATTGTGGACGAAAGGAGCCACATGGTAACTTGCCAGCTCAGGGAAGGCCTGCATGGTGGTCTTGCAAACTCAGAGACCTAAAGTAACCACAAAGGATGGTCTGAAATTAAACTTTAACTAAAAGCAGTTATGGTGGGTAGTTATGTCCTAGGCCGGTATCTTCACTGACAAGGCCAATCTTTACCTTAACTGAGCCTATCTGTCTTTTTGCATCTATGATAACATAGCCTCAAAATGTCTGGGTAACATGTAACTTCCCTTTTTCCGGACCTCTTGGGGCACAACCTAATGTGCCTGGGCACCAGGACAGATACCACAAATTCCTTCATTGTTATTGTTATCATGTTAATTGTTGACTGTTAACTATCCTGCACCCATCTAAGTGTGTGTCTACTAGTATCATTTTACTTTTTATCCAAATCCCAGGGGTTTCTCCACTTTGTTTTCTCCTGCCTCTCTAATCTATCACCAGTGGATTTCATGTAACCCACCTATATCCCCTCCTTTGATTGCAATGTATAAAAATAGATGAGAAACCACCATTCTCTGGAGCAGCGGTTGCCAACCTTTCAGACCTCAGGGACCACCAGTGGTCCGCGGACCACCGGTTGGCGACCGCTGCTCTGGAGCATTATCCCAATCTGTTGAGATATAGCTTCCTGGCAATTGACGACAGTTTAGCTCAAATAAACTCACAAAAATTCTTTACAGGTTTGAATGTTTTAACATTAACATTACTCAGGATGGACACTTCCCACAACCCCAAAGAATGAGAACAAATAGTGCAAAAAGCTTTGCAGTGACCTCTTTAAAAATTACTAATCAGATTAAAATTTGACAAGCACCTAGCCAAGATAGTGGTATAGGTAAACTCAGTACTCTCCTCCTCCCACAACAACATCCAAATTACAACTAAACTGCAGGACAACCATCATTCAGAACCGCCTGAAATCGAGCTGAATGGAAGTCCTACAACTATGAAATTAAAGAAGAAGCCACATTGAGACTGGTAGGACTGGTGAAAACATGAATGGGCTGGTCCCACAACCACACGTGGCAGATAAAAATGGGGAGGGATATCTCAGCTGTGGAAGTCCCCCCTGAGGAGTGAGGGTCCAAGCCCCACACCAGGCTCCCCAGCCCAGGGTTCCAGGGCCAGGAAGAGAAGTCCCATAACTTCTGGCTGTAAAAGCCAGTGGGGGTTGGGGCTGAGGGAAACTGAGGCTGCTGGAGTCCCAGAAAGTTTCTCTTAAAGGGCCCATGCACGAACTTACTTGAACTCACTTCCTCAGAGCTCTAGCATGGTGCAGCAATATGAAAGACATGAGAGACATACCGTGAAGAACTTAATTGTTTAGCATCAGGGTGAGAGCTGGGGGGAGCTTTCTCCAAGACAGAAGTGCTGGCAGAGGCCATTGTTCCTTTGTTGAGCCCTCCACCAACAGAGTTAGTAGGTAGGCATCATATTTGTTATATTTGAGACTCCATCAACCTGACTCACACTATTTGCCCCTCCCTAGAAATTCTCTGAGTCCCCACCCCACCCAACTGTGGGCCCACCAAAACTGTTTCCAGTGGCTTTTTTTTTTTTTTTTAATATGAATGCCTGTCTTGGCTCATGCTTCAGATTTTCCTAAAATCTATCAAACAAGCAGCATCTGGTCTCAGCAAGCCCCACATCTCTCACTAAATGGTCCCAGGCTGGGCACTAGCAACAGCAGGCCTTGGTTCGTATCTTGGCTTTGCCTGGACACCTCCAAACCCAGCATAAGAAGTAGCCATCACTTTGTCGCTTATACAGGTAGTGGCTGATCTTGGCCCACACCTCCTGGGAGGCCCCAGAGCTAGCACACCTAGTGGATAACTTCAGACCACATTGAAGCACCACCTTCCAACTACCTCTACAAGTGACACACTCAAGTGGTGGACTCAGTGGGCACCAGAGTCTTACTGAATAAGTCCTGCTGTGTGGGGTAGGTCCCTGCATAGTTGATCCTTGCAGCTGAATAACCTGGGTAAATCCCTTCCATTGATGTGCCAACAGCAATCAAGGCTCAACTACAATAGGAGAGTGTACAGCCCAAATAGGGGAGGCACACCTTGAATACTCAGCTTGAGTGATCAGGGAGGCTGTGCTACAGGGCATTAACTATCTTAAGCCACACTACCAAGCCTGGGAGACAGCAGCTCTACCTAATCATATAAACAAACACAGGAAGGCTGCCAAAATGAAACATAGCCCAAATGAAAGAACAGAACAAAACTCCAGAAAAAGAACTAATCAAAATGGAGACAAGCAATCTCCTAGATGCAGAGTTCAAAACACTGGTTATAAGGAAACTCAATGAACTTAGTGAGAACTGCAATAGCATAAAAAGAACCAGTCAGAAACGAAGGATACATTAACTGAAATGAAGAATAATTTATAGGGAATCAATAGTAGAGCAGATAAAGCCAAGAATCAAATCAGCAACTTGGAATATAAGGAAGCAAAAAAACACCCACTCGGAACAGCAACAACAAAAAAAGAATCCAAAAAACTGAGGATAGTGTAAGGAGCCTCTGGGACAACTTCAAGCATACCATGAAAAAAGAAAGCAAGAAATTAAAAATCTGTTTGAAAAAATGACAGAAAAATTCCCTAATTTAGTGAAGGGAAAAAACTGTAAGTCAGGAAAGACAGAGAGTCCAAAGAAGATGAACCAAAAGAGGCCCACACTAAGATACATAATAATTAAAATGCAAAAGCTTAAAGATAGAGAATCTTACTAGTAAAAGCAGCAAGAGAAAAGCAGTTAGTTACCTACAAGGAAGCTCCAGTAAGATGGTCAGCTGATTTCTCAAAAGAAACTTTGTAAGCCCAAAGGGATTGTCAGGAAATATTCAAAGGGATGAAAAGCAAGGACCTACAACCAAGATTACTCTACCCTGCAAAGCTATAATTTAGAATCAAAGGACAAAGAGCCTCCCAGACAAGAAAAAGCAAAAGTATCACCAAACCAGTATTATATGAAATGTTAAAGGGTCTTCTTAAGAAAATATGAACAACAAAATAGCAATCTTAATATATAAAAACCCAGGGTCGGTAACGTCCAAAAAGACTGAAGGCTGGAATGACTGGAAGTCAGTCCTGCAGTCAGTGCTGGGTTGCCGTGGCGACCCAGCACTGAATGCTGCCAGTGCAGGCGTGGCGACCCAGCACTGACTGCTGAGGGGGCTGCGGATCAGGACCAGAGAGAAGCCCGAAGAGAGAGGCAGGGTCTGATCTGAAGCCTCTGTGGCAGCTATTGATCAGCTGTTGCCTCTCTCTTTCTCTCTGGGCTTCACCAGCAGCTGGGCCTCTATTTCTCTCTGGGCCTCCACTGGGGCTGCTGATCAGCCCCGCCTCTCTGATCAGGCCAGAGATAGGCCCGGAGACGCTGACTGGCATAGAAACCGACCAATCAGAACCATATCTGGGTCAACTGTGAGGAGCCAATGGCTGCTTAGGAGGTGGAGCTTTTGACGCTGACTGGCATAGAAACTGACCAATCAGAACCAAATTGGTTGGCAGGGAAGGACAGTTGGGGGCGAGATCAGGCTGGCAGGGGAGAGCAGTTGGGGGTGAGATCAGGCCGGCAGGTAGAGGCAGGTAGGGGTGACCAGGCAGGCAGGCAGGTGAGCGGTTAGGAGCCAGCAGTCCCAGATTGTGAGAGGGATGTTGGACTGCCAGTTTAGGCCTGATCCCTGTGGCCTAAACCATTTAGATACAGATGGGAGAACATTTAGATACAGATGGGAGGGAGGTTGGAAGGATGGGTGAAAAAGATAAAGGTTTTAAGAAGTACAAATTGGTTGTGACAGAATAGTCATGGGGGTATAAAGTACAGCATAGAAAACACAGTCAATAATATTCTGATAACTATGTATAGTGTCAAAAGGGTGTGAGATTTATTCAGATGATCATTAAGTAAATTATGTAATGTCGAATCACTGGGGTGTACTAGTACACCTGAAACTAATATAATAATGTCTATTAACTGTAATTGAAAATAAAAATAAAAGTAGTGTTTAAAAATTACTAATTAAATCACCAACAATATTGGCAACTTAATTAAAAAGGGTAAGCTAATAATAATTTTGAGAAAAAACAAGTGCTACATTTAGACAGGATCCACTTAATATAAATATGTTTTTGGTAAGATAGATAAGACCATCGTTTCTTTTTCTTCTTTTTAAATTGTTGACAGTATTAGAGAGGTCCTCCATTCCCCACTTCTTTGCCCCCTTCCACCCAGCCACCGCCCCAGCCAAGGCCTTCATTACACTCTTGTTTGTGTCCATGGGCTATGAATATATGCCCATATGTTTTTTGGTTTATCTCTTCCCAATCCCCCAACTCCCTTTCCCTCTGAGATCTGTCAAACTGTTCCATGCATCCATGTCTCTGGACCTATTTTGTTTGTCAGTTTATTTTGTTCGTTAAATTCCACATATGAGTGAGATCATGTGCTATTTCTCTTTCTCTGTCTGGCTTATTTTGCTTAGCATAATCTCCAGGCCCTTCCGTGTTGTTGCAAAGGCTAAGAGATTCTTCTTTTTTACAGCCACATAGTATTCCATTGTGCAAATGTACCACAGCTTTTTTACCCACTCATCTACTGATGGGCACTTGGGCTGTTTCCAGATCTTGGCTATTGTAAATAGCACTGCTTATGCACATAGGGGTGCATATATTCTTTCTGATAGATGTTTCATGATTCTTAGGCTATACTCATAGAAGTGGGATCACTGGGTCATATGGCAGTTCCATGTTTAATTTTTTGAGGACCATCCATACTCTTTTCCATAGTGGCTGCATCAATCTGCATTTCCACCAGCAGTGTACTTATTATTTTTTTTAACAGCCATTTTATGTCCATATTCTATAACATTACTTTGTAAATTATCTTTTTATATGTCTTCCTTCCCCACTAAACTATGAGGTCTGGGTTACTCGTGTTAAAATATTGTAATATTAAGAGTGTGTTGAGGTGCTGGATAACTGATAACTCCTGAGCTAGATAGTTAATAAAATGTCTGATAAATAAATGAATGAATGAAAAATTGTACATAATTTATAATAAAATATCTTAAATATGCAATAGGCTACAATGTGATATACAATAAGCTAAAATATTATTGACAATAAATGCAAAAGCTTAAAAAGAAAAAAATAGTCCCTGAAAATATTACATGCAGAGTCAAGAAATTTTGTAGATGTCCTTGAGAGAGCACTAAACTTCATTTCATGGGCAAGTCTTACATTAATGCCATGGAAATTGATGCCACACAAGAAGATCCCAAACCTCAAGCAAGTACATCATTTCAGGGAAATGACATGGGCTCTAACTACTTTTGATCTTCACATGCCATGGCCATATAAAATGATTGCCACTGTAATGATATTTGCTCAATATGTTGAGTTTATTGAAATCATTGGAAGCCAGTGAAAGGAAATCTACCAGCAAATTTAGTTTGTGTTCAAATATTACAACTGTAGTAAATAGTACTATTTGGATTCATTCAATAGGTGTTTGAATACCTACTACATGCTGGAGGAAGCTATATATATTCTTGTAAAATTGGATTTTTCTTAGTAAGGAGTTCTCCATCTAGTAACCATGGGTCTTAGTCATTTCAGAGGTGTTCCCCTTTGTTCTCCAGCTTGGAAATGCAATGCTTGTCTTCCTAGTTCTGGCCTCTACCAATCATCAGCAGCACTTTAATGTGATTTGGAATAAGAATGGACAAGTAGCACTTAATTCTTCTAGTCCAGAAAAGTTTTCCATCTTCTTTCCATTTCTCCCTCTCCCCGCCCCTCCGAAATCTTTGTAATCAATTTAACTGTGTTTTTCGCTTGGAAAGCTGAACAGCTGGTAGGCATCTATTTAATATCTGAAGAACATGTCAAGAATAGTGTCTCTTTGTATGATAATCATAAAATCATACATTTATATTGCTTCTAAAACTGTTGAATATTTATATACTCTAGGGATATATTTGTATCAATTTATAAAACTTCATAATGAGAAAGATGCACTGATAATTATATACTTTGGTTTTTCTATCTAGAAGCAACACAGAGAAAATCATAGGCATCATTTTTGGAAATAATATGTACTTATTTTGAAAAGGTTAATAATCATTTGTTTGTGGCATAATGTAGTAGTCACTAACAGGGGCATCAAGATCAGAAAAACATGGGTTCAAATTCCAGCTTCCTTACAAACTTCTTGTGTTAATCTGGGCACACTAAACTCTTCAAGAAACAACCTTCATTTCTTAGTAGTTAACTGGAGTAAATTTTTTTTTCCTTCTCTTTACCTTAAGGTGCCAGGAGGAACAGTAGGGGCTCTGTTCCACACAGTCATTCAGGGACCCAGGCCATTTCCTAGGGCTCCTGGAGTCCTCTACTAGATTCTCTGTATCTGGCCAGCAGGGAAGAGGGAACATGCAGGATTGCATGGATATATTTTTAGGAGCCAGTCCTAGAAGAGCTTATCTCACTTCATCCTTATTCCCTTGAACAGGGTCAGTGACAGAGCCCCACTTAACTGTGAGAGGACAGAAAATATGGTTTGTGTGTCCAGGAGGAAAAGGAAATGGGGTTTGGTGAATACAGAAATAAATATCTCTGCCACACCACTCAATCTTTTACAGCCCAAATCCCATCATATATAGAAACACATAATTATATATACTTCAGAGTTGTGATGAATAAATAACATGTTTATAAGCATAAAGTAAATGCCTGGCATACAGTAGGTAGTCAAAAAAATGCTACGTATCATCATTGCTGTTTTCTAGAAAATTATCTCCATCTGATTGAAATTTCTTATGAGGCTAATACTATTAAAATATAAAGGTTGCTGGAATAATTTTTTCAATCAAACTAACAATATTAATATTCATTTCTTATCACAATTTCTAGCCAGAATATACTTTCACTTTAAAATTGTAAATCCAATCAGGTTTCTTTACCCTTTGTCATTTTTCCCCTTAACCCTAATTCAGGGTTTCTCAACCTTAGCACAATCAATACTTGGGGCCCAATAATTCTTTGTTATGAGGACTATCCTGTGTGTTATAGGATGTTTAGCAGCATTCATGGCCTCTACTCTCTGGATTCCAATAGCATCACCATCCCTAGTTGTGATAACAAAACGTATTTCCAGGCATTCCCAAATGTCTGCTGGGTTTGGGGGAATCACCCCCAGTTGAGAGCCACTGTTCTAATCCTTTGTCTAGCATCTCCTTACCCCATTACCACACAGAACTTCATGTGTGCGTGTGAGGGGGTGGGGAATAGAATTCCAATTTAAAAATTTTAGCAACAATATTCATCAGACACACAAAAAAGCCACAGTAAGTATACTGACCAGTGCTGACTGGCAGTCTTTCTTGGTTTATTTAAGAATGGCACAAACTACTTGAATCAGTTCTTATGTGGGACCACAATGATTTCCCCCCTTTATGGTTTTACTTGCAAATTCTTCCATTGCTGTGGGAAGTAGAAATATTATATTAAGAGGCAAGAGGTTGCCCCAGTTACTCAATTCATCATTTAACTGAGCACCTACTACTGTTCAGCATACTAGGTTGTTTAATCCAACTGTGCTACACTGAACATTTTATAGAGCTTGTGGGAGCCATTTTAGATCTTCCAAACCAATGGTGGGTAAACACAACTCCTCAGGCCACTGTAGCATTACAGTGGAAGGATCAAGGAAGTCCCAGCCGGAAAGCTCAAGTTCAAACTCAGGCTCTGCTGCTTCCTGGTTGTATTATTGTGGGAAAACCTCTGAATCATCTGTGCGTTGGGTAGCTACTGAGCACACATCAGGGGAATAATGCCCGTTTCTCCTGAGTGCTTGTGATAGCCAAGTGAGCTAAATTTTTAGAGTGCTGATATTAGAGGTAACATCTCCCCTTCCCTCACAATGTCCATGATCACATGGGCTGTTTAGGGCAAAGATTACAAGGTAAATAGAGGCACTTATTGCTATTATAAAATGCCCACCTGTTTCATTAACACACACATACTTGGAAAATGTGGGCCTGGATGACATCTTTTGTGTAGATGATATTTGGATCAATCAGCAGTGGTTCTACATACATCAGCTTATTGTGAGTGAGACAATCAATGAATCAATGATTACATCCGGCTAAAATCCAGTTAACTGATGCCTGGCTCATGCCTTTCCTTTGCTGTAAGTGTTTCTGTAAGTGTTATTAGGAATTATAGCTAAAATGTGCAAGTTCATTGGGACCTTCCCTGGGAAACAGTTTGGACCTGGAGAGGGAGGATAGCCCTGGCCAGTTTTGATCAGTTGGTTAGAGTGTCAGCCATGCACCAAAGGGACGTGGGTTTGATTTCCAGTCAAGGGCACGTGCCTGGGTTGCAGGTCCGATTCCCGGCCCTGGTCAGGCTCATGTGGGAGGCAACTGAACCATGTGCCTCTCTTACACTTCTCTCTCTCTCTCTCTCTCCCTCCCTCCCTCCTTCCCTCGCTTCCACTCTCTCTAAAAAGCAATGGAGCCGAAACCGGTTTGGCTCAGTGGATAGAGCGTCGGCCTGCGGATTGAAGGGTCCTGGGTTCGATTCTGGTCAAGGGCATGTACCTTGGTTGCGGGCACATCTCCAGTGGGAGGTGTGCAGGAGGCAGCTGATCGATGTTTCTCTCTCATCAATGTTTCTAGCTCTCTATCCCTCTCCCTTCCTCTCTGTAAAATATCAATAAAATATATTTAAAAAAAATAAAAATAAATAAAAAGCAATGGAAAAATATCCTCAGGTGAGGATTAACAAAAAAAAAAAAAAAAGAGGAGAGGGGGCATATAGCCTGGCAACTTGGACAGTTTTGAGGTAGGGTGAGGAGGGGAGAGAGAATGAGCATCCCTGAAGAGGGCAAAGGAAAATTGAGGGCTCAGGAACAAACTTGGCCTTGTTCACAGTTTTGCCTATGGATGACCCTTCAGACATGTGTTTTTCCAGCTCTTAAAGATAGTGTGCTGAAGTAGGGCCTAAGAATACACAAACAAAAGCGGCCCTGTTATGTTCTCTCTCTAGAGCTCTTTATACATTCACAGGAAATGTCAAGAGGGCTGCTATGTTCCTTTCCACCGGAGCTAGGAAGCCACTGGAAGCAGCACATATTCAAGGCTCGCTTTACTAAACAGGAACTTAGTGCTGAAATGGATCTCCTCATCCTATTCCTCCACCACCACTTACTACTTTGTGGTCTGTGGAGAGAGATATCTGATCACCAGGGATGTTCCTGTGGTTAGGAAAAGATGGGGGCCAGGATGCTTCCCAGCGCCTGAGCCTGGTCCCCAGGGTCTGTTTACCCCACTAACACTTTCTGCAGAGCCCAAAAGACATTCCGGGAACAGCAATTGCAAACTAACCCACGTGCCCAGGAGCAAGGGTCCCAGGTTTAGCAGCTATTAATTAGGCTAATGAGTCCCAGGACTGCAATTACAAACCCAAAGAGCCACTTAGCATCTCTTCTTGAATCTCCTGTTCCTGTAATGCTGATGTCCCTAAAAGATTCATTTGCAACCACTTACTGATTACATTTACTCCAGTATATGGTTTCAGATGGACAGGACGGAAAGCCAATAGGGAATACTGACCTCAGCAGCATCCCGTGATTACGCAGGCTGCCCCAGCTATCATTAACCACCCCATTTTATTTTCTGAGTGACAAAAACACTGCTGGTGACAGAGCCGTGACCTTTCCCCTAGAAATGTTATGAACTGAACGAGCTGCAGAAATGACAGGAGGGATGGATGTCAAATGGGTTGTTTTAATGCTACGTCAGCATCCACAGCTCCAGTCTTGGGTCCTGATGTTAGAGGACATTTTGGTAGGGGGCTATTTGCTTTCCATTTGAACGAAACAACTGAAAATCAAGCTAAGAAGATGGAAACAATAGACCATTCTCTGTCTACAAAAACAGACACTTCTAGCTGGCTCTCAGGAGCAAGCTTTTCAATATTTTATTTTAAATCAGAACAAAAAAAAATCTCAATTTAAATAATCAAATATTTTAAAAAAACAGTTTCAAAGTACATTTTGAGCATACAATTGAAAATGCAATTAAATAAACAAAGCAGAATTCTCTTAAAATCTGCTTGCATGTGTGTTTGGTTCAAATGCACAAATCCAAATTTTATGGGTCAAATAACGATTCCTGACACATAAGAACGGCGGCATGTAGGAAAAGAAGGCGGAGCCGTGTCCCTTAGTAAAGAAGGAGTGAATCCACCTACTCCCTGGGCCGCCCCTGGTCTCTCCCCCCATTAACTTCACCAAGAGTTTCCCTCTGGCCCAGCCGTGGGCAAACTACGGCCCGCGGGCCGGATCCGGCTGTTCTATCCGGTTCTCTTGCTCTCCCCTCCGCTCCTTTACTTTGAATTTATATTAGTTCACACAAACACTCTATCCATGCTTTTGTTCCAGCCCTCCGGTCCAGTTTAAGAACCCATTGTGGCCCTCGAGTCAAAAAGTTTGCCCACCTCTGCTCTGGCCTGTTCTTACAGAGCTGTAGTTTTTAAGAGGCTCCAATGTCAGGACGTGCCCTGGGCCCATTAAATCGGAACTCTGATGTGGGCTAGGCATTGATATTCTCTATAAAGCTCCCAGTGATTCTAGTGGGCAGCCTTGCTTGATACTCAGCACTGTAGTTACAGGGATAAAATGTTATCATTCTGGATGAAATAAATATGATACTATTTTAATCTACTGAAACAACTAGCTATTTTCTTAATAGAGTAAATAGTAAACAAAGTAAAAGTAAGTTCACAAATAAAAAATACTCGAAAATAATATATATATATATATAGAGAGAGAGAGAGAGAGAGAGAGAGAGAGAAAGAGAGAGAGAGAAAGAGAGAGAGAGAGAGAGAGAGAGAGAGAGAGAGAGAGAGAGAGAGAGAAAGAGAGAGAGGAAATATGCAAATTAGGCCAGGACTCTGTAACGGGGTCACAACCAGACAGGAGGAGATTGTGTGCGCAGGTGAGGCCTGGAGCGGACATGGATAGGGACAGGGGGGCCGGCCCGCCTCCCGGGAAGCAGTGCGGCTCCCTCCCAGCTCCCGTGGGCGCTCGTGGCTCGCTTCCACCTCCCGCGGAAGCTGCATGCCCTCCGTGGAAGCAGCGCGGCTCCCAGCGGCACACTGCGGTTCCTGCCAGCTCCCATGGAAGCGGCAGGCGGCCTACTGCGCGTGATATCGCATGATGGGCTACTAGTTTAATATAAAAAAAAGCAATCCAAACTGGCAATGCTAAAAGGAAGATTGTTTTACATTTTGTGGATTTGTTAGTTTAAATATAACAAAAGTAAGTAAGAATTTAGCCGCAGACCTTAATGTTTATAATTTTTAAGTAGTTCTACTTATTTTCAGCTGTGGTTTATGGAGGAAGGGATGAAAGAAAAGGAAAGAAAAGAGGCAGAAAATGGATTTCGAAATTCTAAGGCAAATAATTTCATGGCTTATGCTTTAGCACAGGGTCAAAGAATTTAAATTATAAAGTTTAAGGTGCAGTAATTCAGAAATAATATACTTTCAAAAAGTCCTGGCCACCTGTACATGTAAAGGGAAAAAGAATAACATGGAATTAAAGCCACCATGCATTATTTCTTTAAAAATTCACACTAGCTAATTAATACTAAAATATGGTGGGCATTTCTTATCCAACAGAAAAGGAAGAGGTTTCACTTTTCTTTACTCGAACATACTTCTTTGACCACAGAAACAATTGTGAAAATTGTTTTTTAAAAAATAAGGGAGAAAATGGGCAACTTCTGAACGATCCATTTCTAGGAAGATATAAATTTACCATTTGCTGACATGTTCTAGGTTTTGGTGAGGTGTTAATCATACTTTTGAGGAAAAATATACAACAACAACAACAACAAAGGGTAGAAAAGCTTTTTACTCAGTCTGCTTGCCTCTTTCGTGTACATTTCCAAGGTTCATTGTTGGACATTACCTAAACAATGCAGAACTAAAGGGAAGCTGCAGTGAGCGTTTAAACGTGTGGTTAGATTGTATTTGTGAGCGTTTGATGTTCTTCTTTAATAACCTCAAGTAAAAGGCTGAATGCATTCAACAACAGTAGCTGAAAAAAGTGCAATGAGTCATATTATAGGAAAATGGAGAAAAGGATACAGGACTCTCCACTGAACACAATCCTATATAGTAGGCAATCTGTGATAACACCCTTTTCATTTCAGTTCAGTCCCATAAAATTACCACTAACATTACAACTCATGCAGAACACAGATAAATGTAAAAATGTCACAGAATTCTTCCAGATGGGACTTTTAGTTCCACTAGATCACCATCTACTTTTTTACTTGTCTAATATATCATTACCACCTTCCATAAGTTAATTTTCTTTCCACTGACCATGTAAATCACAAATCAATTTTCATTTAAAATGCCTGACTACAGATTGCTTCTGAAAGCTCAGAACATATGCTTCAGTGAACTTCTCCAACATCCTTAATGTACATTAGAAAAATGTTGTGCTTTAAAATTTTTTCTCTTAAAGGAATTAATTTTACATTAAAAATCTAGCCTGAGACCTGAAGCATCCCATTCTCCCCCTGAAATGCAGATGCACTTTCAAGGCACGGAATCACTCACATGTGTTCAAACATTTGTCATGATAAAACAAATATGGCAACATTTTACACCAGCACAAAGTACAGCAATGAACCCACACATTTATTACACACACAGGCATATAGCCAGATAGTGTAGTTTTAAAAATCAAATTATAGATAAAATTTTAGATAAAGTCTCTTTTATACCTGATAATTCTGTGAATATGGTGGATGAAAATTTTGCTATGTGAAAACACACTTTGAAATCTGGTTTTCTCTTTAGTGAGGAAAAAGAAGTTCAACCTCAGTACACTGAGATTTTATAGGAAAAGGTCATCTTATGCTTTTGTTATGAGAATGTAAAATATATCGATTAAAACAATAACTTGTGAGAGAGTCGGGCAGTTATGAACCCCTAAAATCAATACGAAATAGTAGCAGTGATTGTTTTGTTGGTTTACATTTCATAATATTATCAACCTTGTGACCAATAAATTATATTTTCAAGTCACTGGTCAGGATTAGATAAGGTTCTATGATTCTAAGATGTGTGTGTTGGGGAGAGTCTATGGGGTCTCAGTGTACCCTCAGTAATACTCTGCCCTAACCACTCCTTTTTATTCCCATAAAAGGGGTAGTTTAGCTGAAGAGAGAACTGAGCATAAACCTGGGCAGAAATGCCGGACAGGTTAACAATTTCAATAGCTACTTTCATTATTTTATTTAAGTGAAGAAATGCAATAGCATTAGTGTTTTGAACTGCAAATAGTCTCAAAGCAAGGCTTTGCAGTTAAAAGAGAACACTACCTAGGAAACACAACTTTCTGACTAGAATTTGGCTAAAAAATTAATCCTATTTTATGACTCACCCATTAATCTCCTGAAAAAAGCATGTAAGATGGTTTTATGAGCACAAATGACTTTATGATTTTCGAGGGGGCTTTTGCACACCAGCTCTTCTCTTCGAGGCGACCTGCCTACTGCATCCTGCGTTCTGTTCTCTGTCAGGGTATACGGTAGATGGTATCAATTATGAAAATGCAAAAAAACTTGCTGGTGAAGCGTAGGTCTGCTAAGTACAGTTCACATGTGACTTCAACAGTACCATCTATTGCATATGAACATTCACAAGGAAGGTCTAATAAATGTATTAAGCATATGAGATTGGAAAGAACTGCTAAAGGAGAGAATCAGTTTATGTTCCAAAATACAACTTGAAGCTTAAATGATAAAAATTCAGGCTAGAATAAAACAAGAACTAGAGCACAGCATTTACTAGAAAAGTAAATATCATATTTCTATTTATTAGAGAGTGGTCCCCACCAGACCGAAGCATGAACATTGTAGATACATTTATAGCATGCGAAGGAGGAACTAAAGCAATACCAAGCATGGATGAAATTCGTATGATTTGGGAAAGAACTCAAAGGAAGGGAAAATTTCAAGACTGGGAAAAATGCTACAAAGAAGCTCTGGCTGGTGTGGCTCAGTTTGGTTGAGCATTGTCCTGTACACCAAGAGGTTTCTGGTTTGATTCCAAGTCAGGGCACATACCCAGGTTGTGGGTTCGGTCCCAGGTTAGAGTATAGGAGGGAGGCAATCATCCCATGTTACTCTCTCTGTCTCCTTCTCCTTTCCCCTCTCTCTCTAACAAATCAATAAAAATATATTTTTAAAATGCTGCAAAGGAAAAGAGAACTATTGTTTAGGTCCTGAGTCTCTTCAAACATTACTTCTGTTTAATTTCAACAGTTAGCCTGCCACTGAGCAGGCCACTATTTGAAAAATTTCTTCAAGGAACTTTTTCATTTTATATAAAATTATAGGTAATTTTTTTCCCCAGTGAAATCTTTAATCGTAATGGAAGTCAATAGGAAAAGAGCATTTGCATGGCAGGGGTTTTTCTTGGCAAATACTGCTAGCATCTGCATATATAACACATTTATATATACCTGAAAACTTAAATCCAACTGCAATTATACAAATATAACAATATTTACCATCTGAAGGGCATACAGCAGAAATAAGTCAACTTCTAAAGTGTATATTCTCAATATTATTTCAAAATTTGGAATCAAACATAAATATGATTAAGCAATATCAGGAGAAGTCAGTGGGTAATCAATTAGTCTCTCAAAAATGTTCTTTCAACCACAATGAGATACCACTTCACTCCTGTTAAGATGGCGATGATAAAAACATAAGCAACGAAAAACAGAATAAGTACTGGCAAGGAAATGGAAAACTGGAACCCTGTGCATTGTTGTGGGTATGTAAATGGTGCAATCACTATGAAAATAATCATTTGACAATTCTTCAAGCTATTAAGTATAAAATTACCACATGACTCAGTAATTCCACTTCTGGGTATATACCCCAAAGAACTGAAGGTAAGGACAAAGGTTATTTCTACACCCATACTCATGGCGGCCTTATTCACACACAGTAGCCAAAAGGCAAAAGCAATCTGAGTATCTATCAACAGATGAATGGATAAACAAAATGTAGCATATACATAAATGAAATATTATTCAGTCTTAAAAAGGAAGGAAATTCTGACATATGGTACAATAGGAATGAATCTTGAAGACATTATGTTAAGTGAAATAAGCCAGTCACAAAAGGACAAATATTGTACAATTCTTCATACAGGAGGTTCCTAGAGTAATCAAATTCATAGAAACAAAAAGTAGACTGCTAGTTACCAGGGGTTGGGGCTAGAGGGTCATGGGGAGTGATTTTTTAATGGGTACAGAGTTTTAGTTGTAAAAGATGAAAAAGTTCTACAGATGAGAGTGGTAATTGAAATGTGTTTAATGCCACTAAATTGTACATTGAAAAATGGTTAAAGTGGTAAATTTTATGTTATGATACTTTATCATAATTTTTTAAAAAGAGAAAAAAATAAGGGAGAAGAATCGGATCTGGGAGTGTTACAAAAAGAGCTTCAACTGTATTTACAGTACTTTTTAAAGAAACAATATAAAGCAAGAAGGGCAAAATGTTAGAATTTGATAGAATGGTATGGTAGGTACACAAGTGTTCTTTATGTTATTCATTGTACTCCTCTGTTATGGTTTAAATATCCTAAAATAAAAATATTAAGAATTTTTTAATTTATTTTTTTAAAATTTCTTTATTAAGGTATTACATATGTGTCCTTTATCCCCCATTACCACCCACTTCCCATTCATGCCCCCACCCCCCTGTTGTCTGTGTCCATTGATTAGGCTTACATGCATGCATATAAGTCCTTTGGTTGATCTCTCCCCCTTACCCCCACCCTCCCCTACCTTCCCTGAGGTTTGACATTCTGAATGATGTTTCTCTGTCTCTGGATCTATTTTTGTTCATCAGTTTATGTTGTTCATTATATTCCACAAATGAGTGAGATCATGTGATATTTATCTTTCTCTGCCTGGCTTATTTCACTTAGCATAATGCTCTCCATCTCCATCCATGTTGTTGCAAATGGTAAGAACTCCTTCTTTTTTACCACAGCGCAGTATTCCATTGTGTAGATGTACCACAGTTTTTTAATCCACTCATCTGCTGATGGGCACTTAGGCTGTTTCCAAATCTTAGCTATGGTGAATTGTGCTGCTATGAACATAAGGGTGCATATACCTTTCTAATTCGTGTGTCTAGTTTCTTGGAATATAGTCCTAGAAGTGGGATCACTGGGTCAAATGGGAGTTCCATTTTTAGTTTTTTGAGGAAACCCCATACTGTTCTCCACAGTGGCTGCACCAGTCTGCATTCCCACCAGCAGTGCAAGAGGGTTCCTTTTTCTCTGCATCCTCGCCAGCACTTGTCATTTGTTGATGTGTTGATAACATCCATTCTGACAGGTGTGAGATGGTACCGCATTGTTGTTTTGATTTGCATCTCTCTGATGATTAGTGACTTTGAGCAGGTTTTCATATGTCTCTTGGCCTTCCTTCTGTCTTCTTTCTAAAAGTGTCTATTTAGATCAGTTGCCCATTTTTTGATTGGGTTGTTTATCTTCTTTTTGTTAAGCTGCATGAGTTCCCTATAAATGTTGGAGATTAAACCCTTACTGTTGATATCATTGGCAAATATGTTCTCCCATGCAGTGGGCTTTCTTGTTGTTTTATTGATGTTCTCCTTTGCTGTGCAAAAGCTTTTTATTTTGATGTGGTACCATTTGTTTATTTTCTCTTTAGTTTCCATTGCCCTAGGAGCAGTATCAGTGAAGAAATTGCTCTGGCATATGTCAGAGATTTTTCTGCCTGTGGATTCCTCTAGTATTTTTATGGTTTCTCATCATACGTTTAAGTCCTTGATCCATTTTGAGTTTATTTTTGTGTATGGTGTAAGTAGGTGGTCTAATTTCATTTTTTTGCATGTATCTGTCCAATTTTCCCAATACCATTTATTGAAGAGATTGTCCTGACTCCATTGTATGTTCATGCCTCCTTTGTCAAATATTAATTGAGCATAGTGATTTGGGTAGATTTCTGGGTTCTCTATTCTATTCCATTGATCTATATGTCTGTTCTTGTGCCAGTACCAGGCAGTTTTGAGAATAGTGACTTTGTAATACAGCTTGAAATCTGGTATGGAGATCCCACCTACTTTGTTCTTCTTTCTCAGGATTGCTGTGGCTATTCGGGGTCGTTTTTATTCCAGATGAATTTTTGGAGAGTTCTTTCTAGGTCTGTGAAATATGCCATTGGGTATTTTATTGGGGAGTGCATTGAATCTATAGATTGCTTTGGGTAATATGGACATTTTAATGATGTTGATTCTCCCAATCTATGAACATGGTATGTTCTTCCATCTGTTTACATCTTCCTCTATCTCTTTTTTCAGTGTCCTGTAGTTTTCCGCGTATAGGTCTTTTACCTTCTTAGTTAAGTTTATTCCTAGGTATCTTAATTTTTTTGGTGCGATGGTAAATGGGATTGCTTTTTTAGTCTCACTTTCTGTAAGTTCACTATTGGTGTATAGAAATACCATAGATTTCTTGGCATTAATTTTGTATCCTGCTACCTTGCCGAATTCATTTATTAAGTCTAATAATTTTTTGATGGAGTCTTTTGGGTTTTTTATGTACATTATCATGTCATCTGCAAATAAGGACAGCTTTACTTCTTCTTTTCCAGTTTGGATGCCTTTTATTTCTTCTTCTTGTCTAATTGCAATGGCTAATACTTCCAATACTATGTTGAACAGGAGTGGTGAGAGTGGGCATCCCTGTCTTGATCTTGTTCTTAGGGGAACTGGTTTTAGTTTTTGCCCATTGAGTATGATGTTAGCTGTGGGTTTATCATATATAGCTTTTATTATGTTGAGGTCTGATCCTTCTATTCCCACCTTCTTGAGAGTTTTTTATCAAGAAAGGGTGTTGGATTTTGTCAAATGCTTTTTCTGCATCAATTGATATGACTATGTGATTTTTGTCTCTCAATTTGTTTATGTGATGTATCACGTTTATTGATTTGTGGATATTGTACCATCCTTGCATTCCTGAGATAAATCCTACTTGGTCATGGTGTATGATCCTTCTAATGTACTGCTGGATCCGATTTGCTAGGATTTTGTTGAGGATTTTGGCATCCATGTTCATGAGGGATATTGGCCTGTAATTCTCTTTCATTGTGTTGTCTTTATCTGGTTTTGGTATTAGGGTGATACTGGCTTCATAGAAGGAGCTTGGAAGTGTTCCTTCCTCTTGAATTTTTTGGAATAGTCTGAGGAGGATAGGTTTCAGTTCTTCCTTGAATGTTTGGTAAAACTCCCCTGTGAAGCCGTCTGGCCCCGGGCTTTTGTTTGCTGGAAGCTTTTTGATGACTGCTTCAATTTCTTGCATAGTTATTGGCCTATTGAAATGTTTAGATTCTTCCTGATTGAGTTTTGGAAGGTTATATTTTTCTAGGAATATGTCCATTTCCTCCAGGTTGTCCAGTTTGTTGGAATAGAGTTGTTCATAGTATTTTTTAACAATCCTTTGTATTTCGGTGGCGCCTGTTGTTATTTCACCTCTTTCATTTCTGATTTTGTTTATTTGGGTCCTCTCTCTTTGCTTCTTGGTGAGCTGGCTAGAGGTTCATCAATCTTGTTTATCCTTTCAAAGAACCAGCTCTTGGTTTTGTTGATCTTTTGTATTGTTTTTTTGGTCTCAGTGTCATTTATCTCCACTCTGATCTTTATTACTTCCTTCCTCCTGCTTACACTGGGCTTTTCTTGTTGCTCTCTTTCTAACTCTTTGAGTTGTAGGGTTAGGTAATTTATTACCATAGTTTCTTGTTTTTTGCAGTAGACTTGTAGAGCTATGAAATTCCCTCTCAAGACTGTTTCGCTGTGTCCCATAGATTTTGGATTGTTGTGTTTTCATTGTCTTTTGTTGCCATGATGTTTTTTATTTCTTCCTTGATCTCCCTGGTAACCCAGTCATTGTTTAATAGCAGGCTGATTAGTCTCCACGTGTTTGATGTTTTTGGATTGTTTTTATTGTAGTTTTCCAGTTTTATTGTAGATTTCCAGTTTTATGCCACTGTGATCTGAGAAGATGCTTGATATGATTTCTATCTTCTTGAATTTGAAGAGACTTTGCCTATGACCCAACATATGGTGTATCTTTGAAAATGACCCATGTGCACTTGAGAAGAATGTATATTCTGTGGCTTTGGGGTGAAATGTTCTGAAGATGTCAATTAATTCCATCTGGTCTAGTGAGTCATTTAGGATTGATGTTTCTTTGCTGATTTTTTGTTTAGAGAATTGGCCCAATGGTGATGGTGGGGTATTAAAGTCTCCTACTATGGTTGTATTGCTGTCAATCTCTCCTTTGATATCCTCCAGGAGTTTTTTTTATGTATTTGGGTGCTCCTGTATTGGGTGTGTATATGTTTACCAGTTATTTCTTCTTCTTTTTTTTATTTTTTTATTTTTTTTTTAAATATATTTTATTGATTTTTTACAGAGAGGAAGGGAGAGGGATAGAGAGTTAGAAACATCGATGAGAGAGAAACACCGATCAGCTGCCTCCTGCACACCTCCCCCTGGAGATGTGCCTGCAAACAAGGTACATGCCCTTGACCGGAATCGAACCCGGGACCCTTCAGTCCGCAGGCCGACGCTCTTTCCACTGAGCCAAACCGGTTTCGTCAAGTTATTTCTTCTTGTTGGGTTGCTCCCTTTAGTATTATGAAGTGGCCTTCCTTATCTCTTGTTATGTCTTCACTTTGAGATCTAATTTGTCAGATATAAGTATTGCTATCCCACCTTTATTTTCATTTCCATTCGCCTGAAAAACCTTTTTCCATCCCTTCACCCTCAGTCTGTGTGCGTCTTTTTTTCTGAGGTGGGTTTCTTATAGACAGCAAATATATGGGTTGTGTTTTCTTATCCAATCCATTACCATATGTCTTTTGATTGGGGCATTTAATCTATTTACATTTAAAGTTATTATTGATAGGTACTTATTTGTTGCCATTTTTATTCTTTACCCCTCTGTTCCTTCTTCACTTCCTATTTCTTTTTTTTTACAGCAGACCCTTTAGCATTTCTACATTGCTGGTTTGGTGTTAATAAAAACCCTTAGTCCTTTTTCATCTGCGAAGCTCCTGATTTTACCTTCAATTTTGATTGATAGCCTTGCTGGGTACAGTATTCTTGGATTCAGACACTTCCTTTGCATGACTTTGTATATTTCATTCCATTCCCTTCTGGCCTGATGAGTTTCTGTTGAGAAATCAGTCGCTAGTCTGATGGGGGTTCCTTTGTAGCTAACTTTCTGTCTCTCTCTGGCCGCTTTTAAGATTCTTACCTTGTTGTATGTGTTTGCCACTTTAATTATAATGTGCCTTGGCATCGGTCTTTTGGGGTTCATTTTGCTTGGGACACTGTGAGCTTCTTGGATTTGTGTGGGTTTTTTCTTCCCTATATCAGTGAAGTTTTCTGTCATTATTTCTTCAAACAGGTTTTCTATTCCTTGCTCAGTTTCCTCTCCTTCTGGAACCCCTATTATGCAGATGTTGTTTTGTTTCGTGTTGTCCCAAAGTTCCCTTAGGCTCTCCTCCTGCTTTTTAAATTTTTTTTTTCTAGCAGCTGCTCTACTTGGGTATTTTTTCCTACCTTGTCTTCTAGCTCACTGATATGGTCCTCTGCTTCTTCTAGTCGACTCTTGATGCTTTCTATTGAGTTCTTTACAGCAGCGATGTCATTTTTCATTTCTTCTTGGTTCTTCTTCATTTCCTCTTGGTTCTTACTCATACTGTCGAATTTGTCTTCCATTCTTTTCAGCCACTTTATGACCATTTCTCTGAATTCTTTCTCTGGCAGGTTGCTTGCCTCCATTTCGTTTACTTCCTTTTCTAGTGATGCATGCTTTTCTTTCATATGCAGGCTGTTTTTTGTCTCCCCATGGTCTCTCTTCTCCGGGTGTCTGGTTATGTAGTTCTCTCTCTCCTGCGTTGATTTAAAGGCACAAAATACAACACAACCAGGTACAACACACAAGGCACTGAACAGAAATGTGTTCACGATATTAATAACCCCAAATAAAGATGACCACCAGAGAAAGGCATATTAGGGGATAGGAGAGAAGGAATAAGAGAAAAAAAAAAGAGAAAGAAAGGAGTACCAAAATGAAAGTGGAAAAAGAAAAAAAAGTAAGAGAAAAAAGGAAGAGAATAAGAAAGAAAAGGGGAACAAACTATATATATGGGGATAAAACTCCAATAGAACAGCCACTAATCCCAGCAAATGCCAGCAACAAGTATCTGGAGATAAATACAAACTACAAACAACAACTAATATCAAGCAAGGTGAGGGAAAACAGATGCAAAAAACAAACAGAAACAAAGCAAACAAAAAACAAAACAAAAGAAAAGAATAAGCAAAACAATCTCACAACCAAGCATAAAAAATCGATATAATCAACATTCAAGCAAACAACAACGAAAGGAAAACAATTTTTTGGATAGTGAAGACAGAGAAGAGAAAGGTGTCTATGAACTCGGAGCAGGGGATTGGAAATTAGATATATAAGTGGGGTGAAATTTTAACAGGGGGAAAAAGATAGAATAGGGAAAATCTAAAGCAGGAAAAGAGTAAGAGAAACAGGACAACAAAAGGGCAAAAGTTAGGAAGAGAGTGATGGCATAAAGGTAGAGTTGAGATAGAGTAGAATGATGCTAAAGGAAAGATGACAATAGAATGTAGAACACTAATCTCAAAGTCAAATAAAGAGAAAATAAAATTACACTTTTTTTAAAAAAAAGGTAAAATAATAGTAGTAATAATACTGATTGAAAATAAAAATGTAATAATTAAAAAGGTAAAATCAAGTGAGAAAAAAATAAAAAAATTAGTTTTTAAGTAAAAGATGAAAAAGAAAAAAATAAAATAAAAAATAAAAATAAAATGTGCAGTAGTAAAGGTCATTCACTTCCTCTATTGTTCTGTTTGGCACACCTATTTCCCAGTCAGAACAGTATTGCAGTTCTCTGCATTCCACTGCTCCTCAGTGTTGTAAGCCAGTCCTGATTTTTAAGCAGGCAGTGTGTCATACTTTCTTGTATTCCTTTATTTGTGTTACACAAGAGTCAATTTGTGATTCAGTCCCTGGGTGGCAGTGTTTCTGGATTGACCTCCGGGTCTATAGGTCCTCTCTAGCCTGTGCTTAGATCCTGTTTTCCCTGTGGCACTCAATACAGGTTTGTGGGAGTGGCCTGCCCCAGAGCTGGTTCTCCAACGGTCACTCCCCACTCTGATCCCCAGATTCCAGAAAAACAACTTTCCCCTGAAGTCTCCTAGGGTGTCCCCAACTGGGTGATCCTATGTATTGGGCTCAGTAATCAGAAGCAAGGATTCAAAGATGAGAAAGCGCAAGTGTGCAAACTGCGGGTCTGCGCGCAAGCCTGTGCAATCCCCTTTTCCCCCTTGTGTCCAAGCAGCCGGCACACTCCAAAATGTTTAGGCTGTCCTTCTGCGTCAGATCAAAATGGGTTGCTTTTTAAAGATCCCCTCTGTTAGCAGCTCTGAGGACCCTCTTCCACATTCATGGATCACACCAGCCCCAACAACCACGGATTTTTCTAGGTGCAAACTTCCCCCAGTCCTCCAGCTCCCGCAGTGTGCGTGTTTCTCTGTCCTGCCGGGACCAGAGACCTCACCTTATCCCAGGCGAAATCTGACCTTTCCGTGGTGGAGTGTAGAGCTCCTCTGAATCCGCGTGTTTGCGCCAATTGGGGACCGGTGCTCTGGGGTTCGCAGCTGTTTGGTGGGTGCCGCAGTTGTAGATTTCCAGGCTTCCCATAACATCCACTTTCCCCTTCAAGATGGCGCGGTCTCCGCGTCTGAGCCGGTGGCTCCAGGAGGGGACCCAGCAGCAGTGAGGGCTGCCTGGTCAGGGGAGCCCCGTCCAGCAGTCCCACACCTTCTCCTGGAGTATAGTTGTCCCTTAACTCTCCAACAGACACTCCTCGTGTGACCCTCAGTTGTTCTTTCTATCTACTCCAGGACAAGGCTCGGGACACGTCTGTCTATTCTGCCGCCATTTTTTTTCTCAAGAATTTTTTTAAATGCAGAATTGCCATATTCTTAATTTAAAAAATTAATAAATACAATTTAATAAAAATTTAATTTTAAAAATACTCTAAAAGTAGAAATTTAATAATAACCTAAAAATTAAAAAAAATTTTAAATTCTACATTTTTTCCTAAAATTGAAAACTTTCTTAACCTACTTATGATCCCTGTCAATTACTTATTTTCAAGACCAAAGGTTAGATGAATAACCTTGGGCAACCACACAAAATTTGGTTTTTTAAATAAGAAACATAAATAGGCCTCAAGAATACCACTCAAAAATATCCCAGAGGAAATGCTAGAGCACAATATTAGATACTAGAGGCCTGGTGCATGATTTTCATGCATTGGGGCGGGGGGGGGGGGGATCGTGTCCCTCAGCCCAGCCTGCACTTTCTCCAATCTGGGACATCCCTCTCACAATCTGGGACTGCTGGCTCCCAACCGCTTACCTGCCTGCCTGCCCGATTGCCCCTAAGTGCTTCTGCCTGCCAGCCTGATCACCCCCTAACCACTCCCCTGCCAGCCTGATCGCCCCCAACTGCCCTCCCCTGCCAGCCTGGTCGCCCCTAACTGCCCTCCCCTGCTGACCTGATCACCCACAACTGCCCTCTCCTGCCTGCCATCTTGTGGCAGCCATCTTGTGAGCACATGGGGGCAGCCATTTGTGTGAGGACGTGACAGTCAATTTGCATGTTACCTCTTTATTATATAGGATATTTGTAGTGGGCCTGTTGCTTTCTTACTAAACATTTCCAATACTTCCATGAAGGATATTTGCAAATTTATAAAAGTTCCAGAAAACATCTGACTTAAAACACTACCATATTCAATTCAAATAATTGAAAATATTAGGAATTATCTATATGCTAAGCATTAATTACCCAGACTCAACCTACCTAGAGAAGTTGACAAAAGGAAGATAAACAGATTTTCATAGCAAAATATTAAATTGACCTAACATAGAAATTGTGGATAAAACATATAAAAAATTTAAATATACACACAGAAAGGGAAATTCTCAGGCATCAGAAATCAAGAACAAGAAGACCATTAACTGCCACCCTGCCACCATGAAAGCAGATATGGGTAAAAGCTTGGTCAGCTGATGTTTGGGCATCAACAAAGGGACAGTGCAAGGAGAGACCTTTGAACCAAGCCCCTTGTGAAAACACAGAATCTTGAAAGGGCTGCTCACCGGTGAAAAGAGATAAGACAAACCCCATTCACTAGCCCCGGGAATTAACAAAGATGATTGTGTCTGTTAAAGGAATGGGTAGGGGAAAGTATCTGAAAAACTGAAACCCAGGTCTGAATATTTTAGTGTAGAGTCTAAAGTTGTACCATGTACACAGTAAAGGTATTTTTTAAGCAGAGAGATCATACAGTGAAATATGCTAGCCATTTGGCAAAAGCAAATGCAAAGCCTCTTATGAGCAATAATTATGTAACCTAAAGTTTAAATAATTTCATAGACAAACTATCTCTACTTAAAGTAAGTTTAGTAAAAATTTACATACCACACACAAAAATATTGCTCTAGGAAGAAGAGAAAGCAGTAATTAGCTGCTCAAGTACTTACACTAAATGACAGTCTGAAGATTGTTTAAAAAGTATTTTTAAAGTGATTAAAGACATAAAAAATAGAGACCAACTGAAAAGTAAATAACTTGTAGAAGTGAAAAATATGGCCTTTAAAATAAAAAAATTAAGGTTAAACATAAGATTAAATATAATTGCAGAGAGAGTTAGTAAACTGGATAACAAATATAAGGAAATAACAAAATAATGCATCACAAAATATGTGAGGGAGGTTAAGAGCCATAGAAGATAGAATGAGATGATTTAGTGTATAAGTAATAGGAGTTCTCGCAGGAAACAATTGAGAGAACATGGGAGAAGAGATAATTATTGAAATGTCAAAAATCACCAGTTCTGCCCAGCCAGCGTGGTTCAGTGGTTGAGCACTGGCCTATGAACCAGGAGGTCACGGTTCGATTCCTAGTGAGGGCATATACTTCTTCCTCCCCCTTCCTCTCTGAAATCAATAAAAAAAAAAAAAAAAAAAAAGAAAGAAAGAAAGAAAGAAAGAAAGAAAAAGAAAAAGAAAAAGAATCACCAATCCTAGCAGGATAAATAAAAATAAATCCACACCAAGGTCTTTCATAGTAAAACTGTGAACCAAAGATAGAGAAAAAAAATCTTAAAATGAACCACATTTTAAAAAGGCATTTTATTTATGAAGGAATAACAAATTGATAATATATTTATTATTAGAAAAAAAAAATAGGATCCAGAAGATAATTTCTTCATTTGCTAAAAATAATAATGATTAACCTAAAATTCTAAGCCCAGCTAAACAATAAAAAATAAGTGCAAGTCCTGGCCGGGAACTCAGTTGGTTAGAGCCGTGGTCGGCAAACTGCGGCTCGTGAGCCACATGCGGCTCTTTGGCCGCTTGAGTGTGGCTCTTCCACAAAATACCACGGCCTGGGTGAGTCTATTTTGAAGAAGTGGCGTTAGAAGAAGTTTAAGTTTAAAAAATTTGGCTCTCAAAAGAAATTTCAATCGTTGTACTGTTGATATTTGGCTCTGCTAATGAGTTTGCCAACCACTAGAGCATTGTACCAATATGCCAAGGTTGCAGGTTCAATCCCCCTGTCAGGGCACATACAAGAATGCATAAATAAGTGTAACAACAAATCCATGTTTCTCTCTCTCTCTCTCTCTCTCTCTCTCTCTCTCTCTCTCTCTCTGTATCCCTTCCTCTCTCTTTGAAACCAATCAATAATTTTTTTAAAAGGCAAAAGAAGCTTTTTTCAAACTAATGAAACTTAATTTATCACTCATGGACCTTCATTGAAAAAATCAGAAAGCTCTGCAAGTAAGGAAGGAAATATAAGACATAATGAAGAGTAAAGAATTTCACAAATGTAATGAAAGCTAAATAATTTTATAACAAAATAATATTAATAGTAATTAATGCTGGGCAATAATAATATAGAAGATTGGGAGGAATGATCAATAAGTGGTGATTGCCCTAGCCCAGTGGTCGGCAAACTGCGGCTCACGAGCCACATGCGGCTCTTTGGCCCCTTGAGTGTGGCTCTTCCACAAAATACCACAGCCTGGGCGAGTCTATTTTGAAGAAGTGGCGTTAGAAGAAGTTTAAGTTTAAAAAATTTGGCTCTCAAAAGAAATTTCAATCGTTGTACTGTTGATATTTGGCTCTGTTGACTAATGAGTTTGCTGACCACTGCCGTAGCCGGTTTGGCTCAGTAGATAGAGCACTGGTCTGCAGACTGAAGAGTCTCAGGTTCAATTTCGGTCAAGGGCACATGCCCGGGTTTCAGGTTTGATCCCCAGTAGGGGGCATGCAGGAGGCAGCTGATCAATGATTTTCTCTCATCATTGATGTTTCTCTCCCTCTCCCTTTCTCTCTGAAATCAATAAAAATATATTAAAAAGAAAGCGGTGTTTGTTATTTGGGAGGAAAAATGAAAATATTGATTTGACTCTTTAAAGTGAAAACATGTTAAAATATACTGGTATCTACTAAAAGAACAAAAATAGTATTTAACAGTGAATTAATAACAAAAAATCCCAGTTAATTTAATTATAAGCAAATCTTGGTTAAAAGCATTTTAAAATTAACAGGGTGTTACTTTTCATATATGGCATATGGACCAGAAATTTTGTCCATTAAATCCAAAGTCCATTAAATCGAGGTCTGCAAAATTGAGGGTTTACTGTATATTCAAAATAATACTATATATTTCATGTATGTATATAGTAAATTTATAAACAAATGCACTGAAGAGATATTTGGTAACAGTGGTTCTCAACTTTTTTAATGCCGCGACCCTTTAATACAGTTCCTCATGTTGTGGTGACCCCCAACCATAAAATTATTTCGTTGCTACTTCATAACTGTAATTTTGCTACTGTTATGAATCGTAATGTAAATATCTGTGTTTTCCGATGGTCTTAGGCTCTACAGCAGCGGTTCTAAGCCTTTGGGTCGTGACTCACAGGTTAAGAACTGCTAGCAGGGTTGCCTAAGACCATGGAAAGACACAGATATTTACATTACGATTCATAACAGTAGCAAAATTACAGTTATGAAGTAGCAATGAAAATAATTTTATGGTTGGGGGTCACCACAACATGAGGAACTGTATTAAAGGGTCGCAGCATTAGAAAGGTTGAGAACCACTGTCTAGAGGAAGGGAATGCCATGGAATTACTGTGGAGAGAAGGAGAGGTAAAGGAGCATTCTAGCATTATTTGTAATATTTCATTTTTAAGATAAAAGATCTTAAGCAAATGTGGCAGAATGTTAACATTTTAAAATTTGAGATCATTTTATTATATATTTTCCTCAATGTTTGAAACTATAAGGTATAATTTTTTTTTCCAAAAGGAAAGAGAATTTTAGATTCTGATCAATGGGAATTGGTCTTAAAATTGTCATCCTTTTTCTTTCTCTGTGGATAAAAATCCCAAGCAGTTTCTAAACCATAACAGAGGACTCACAAAAATGTATTCTCTCTGATTTTTTGTGACCAAAGAGCATGCTTTATGATATTCTATTTGAAGGTCCAAAATTGAGTTAATTATTTTTATTTTAATAAACACAGCTTTTAACCATTGCCACATGTGTATGAGATGGAGATCCTCCATGCCAGATCAGTGTTATCCAATAGAAATATAATGCAAGCCACATATATAATTTAAAATTTTCTAGTATGCCATATTAAGAAAATAAAAGAAACAGGTGAAATTAATTTTAATACTATGTTGTGTTTGACCTAATATATCCAAAATACCATTTCAACATGTTATCACGATAAAGATATTAAGCAGATTTTTTGCATATGTGTGAATTTTATGTTTACAGCATATGTCAGATGGGACTGGCCACATTTCTTTCTTTCTTTTTTTGGTTCATCCTCACTTGAGGATATTTTTTCCCATGAATTTTTAGAGAAAGTGGAAGGGAGGGAGGGAGGGGGGAAAAAGAGATCTTGAGAGAGAGGAGAAATATCAATATGAGAGAGACACATCAATTGGTTGCCGTTCCACCATGCCCGAACTGGGGCTGGGGATGGAACCTGTAGCCCAGGTACATGCCCTTGACCGGGAATTGAACCTACGGCACTTTGGTGTGCAGGCCGATGCTCTGACCACTGAGCGACACCGGCCAGGGCAGGACTAGCCACATTTCTGGTGCACAATAGCCAAATGTGGCTCCTGGCTACCACACTGGCCTTTGCAGCTCTACATAATAAAAGTAGCTCTCATTGACTGTGCACTTACTAAGTGTCAGCCTCTACACTAGCATGTTCCACACAGCTCACATTGTCCTCAACACAACTCTGTAAAATATCTGAGGAAAAGTAAAATAAAAAAAGAGATGCCAATAAACTTTCTTGCAGAATTAAAATACTTGTTAATAATGTTTAAACAATATATGTGAGGAAAACAAAGCTCAGAAATCAAGAGTGCCTTGCCCAGGTTACACAGCTAGCAAGCTCTAGGGCTGGAATTAAACCAGGTTCGTGTGACTCATGGCCCACGCTATTAACCACCATGCCCAAAGGTCACCTATGGACAGAGACTTTCTCCCTAATTAATCTTCTCCTGACCACTTACTAGTAGCTTCTATAGTAACTGGAGACCTCAAATCTTAGTCTTGCCAGACATTTGGGTTTCTAGTTGGGAAAACACCTAATCTGGGCCCAGAGCTGGTGATTTGTACACCCCTCTCTTTTGCCCCATTTTTGTCAAGGGGCTGGAAAATGGGATCTGATTCAGAATCCCTTCAAAATAAGGTAAAATGAAGGAAAGCAGCAACTTGCAAAAGAAAGGAAAAGGCTGATATAATTAAGCTCAAGTGCACTATAGCCATCTTTGATCCTTTTGTCTATGTCTATTGCTCAACTATTTGACAAATTTCTATTTCTAGCCTCTCCATAAAAGTCTCCCTAATTGGGGAAGTAGTACACCTTTTATGGCTTTATAATAAACTGGAGGGGAGTACCAATATGGAATCAAAGGAAATAAAGCTCCAGTGGCTGCTGCTGCCGGGCTTGCCTTGTGAACATGGCTTATACAATATTTCATCTGTGCTGACACCTTTCATTCTCAATTATTTGGCTGCTGTCAAAACAAATCAATCAAATTATAGCACTGTGTCTTCATGTTACAATTCCATTGTAAGTTAGGGACATTAGCTTTGAAATATATGGAAGTATAAATTTTATCTCTATTATTTATTTAATGCAACTTTCTCCCATGTGAGTTATTTTCCAAACACGGCAAACTCAAATTATCTTATGTCAAATATTGAATATATATGCGTTCTGCTAAGAATTTCTAAAATAATGGCACACAGGGGAATGGAGATACCTAAGAGTGTATTAATGCACCTGCACCTGTGTGCTAATCTTAATCCAGTGACAAATGGCAAGCATACAAAGTTCTTTTTCTCTGTTTATTTATTTTTGTTTATTTAAACTCGGTGAGCGCAGTTGATGAACATAAAATTTGGGAGATGAAGATGACACCACACTAAAGGAAAAGGTTAATGTGGAAACAAAAGATTTTCAGAGGTTACTTTTGTTTACAGTAAAACATAATTTTCCAAGATAAACCATTTCCAAAAATTAAAACTATATTATCTAAACTGCAATTTTCTCGAGCACAGACATCCTCTTCTTTAGAACCAAGCATCACAACGCCCTGTGTAGCTATAGTCGGCATGAATCAAAGTGTTTTAAAAAGAAGGAAGAAGAAAAAACCACCTCAAACATTTTCATTTTGAAATTTTAAGGCTACAACTACATTTTTAAATAATAGATTTAAACAATTGAGCTGCTTTTCAGAAAAAGAGCAAACACTATTGAAGCTTTTATGTACAGCTCTTAAAATAGCTTCTTTATACATGGAAACTTGGCATGTCTTTAGAAGATAAAAACCAAACTGACAGTTCTTATTTTTTGGCTTCTTCTAATTGCACTCTGGCTACATAAGGGTAAGCAACAATCAAAAGTTCCATCGCAAATGTGCAGATTATGTCCAATGAAAGAGAAGCAAACCCAGGGAATCACAGGGGCCCCAGCCCAACCTGGTGCAGAATAGACATACATGTTGGCAGCTCTTTCTCAGTCTCCACTGGGCCTACATCTTCCTCTGCCAGTGGTTTGAACTGTTGTGTTCCTTCCCTACTCTGTCCTCCCCAGAAGTCTCTCCCCTCCCTGGCTATGGTCATATATGCTGATGGTTTCAGGATCTCCAGCACCAAATCCCATCCTGAATTCTAGATCCATGTATTTCCATTGAAATTTTCTTTTTTTTTCCTTGCTGTGTACCTCCTTTTATTATTTTTCCAATTCCCAGAAGCAATCACTTTCTTTCTTTCTACTTTTTTTCCTGTTTCCTCTGGTACTTATGAAAAATAATATCTCTAAATAACATAATTATATTTCTACTTCTTGATTTTTTCAGCTTCAGATTCATTGAAATTTTCTACAGGAAACTTGAACTAATCATGTCAAACTGAATTAGCAATCTCCCTCTCCTCTTACCATTCTAAATTTAATCCATCATCAAATCCTACCAAACCCACCTTGTTTATGCCTCCTAAATGACTCCTCTGTCTTTCATCAGTGACACCAGCATCCTTTCTTTCCTGGTTGCTGCAAAATCCCCCTTCCTAACTAGGAAGGAGTGCCTACCACAGCACCTGGCAAATAGCAGATGCTTAGTAAGTATTTGTGCACAATTCATGGGGAGAAAGGAAGCTTAGCTTTTCCCTAGAGAGGGCTGAGGAATGGTAGCTGCGATTTCTCACTGGGAATCTGCCCTGCAGTAAGTGCATACATAAGAGAAGGCAGGACTGTGGGAAGCAGTATGGAGTTACCTCAAAAGATTCCAAATGGAACTGCCTTATGACCCATTATTCCTCTTCTGGGAATTGATCTGAAGAAACCCGAAACACTAATTTGAAAAAGGATATGCACCCTCATGTTCTTTGCCACATTATTTATAATAGTCAAGAGCTGGAAACAGCCCAAGTGTCCATCAGTAGATGAGTGGATTAAAAAAAACTGGAATACTATGTGGCTGTAAAAAGGAAGAAAATCTTATCCTTTGTGATGCAGATGGACCTGAGAACATTATATTAAGTGAAGTAAGCCAATCAGAGAAAGACAAGCACCATACGATTCACTCATATGTGGAATTTAATGATCAAAATGAACTACCAAGCAAAATAAAGACAGACTTATAGATAGAGAGGTCTGGAAGGGTGGGGAGGAGTGGAGGGATTGAGCAAAAAAAGAGAGAGAGACCTCATGACATGGGCAACAGTGTGGTGATTGCAGGGGTGGGCCGGATGGGAGGCAGTGGGAGAGGACATAGAGGGGATAAAAAGCGATGGAAAACAAATTAAATTTAAAAATAAACATGTATAGAACACTTTTAGAAAGAGAGGGAAGGTAGGACTTTATTGGGGAGCATTATTCCTCTATTCTCTAAACAGGGGCAGAGGGGAAGTGGGGACCATCTCTAATTTCCCTATTTTCAGAACCTCCCCACTTCCTGCCCATACAGAAGTACCCTGTAATTGGTTCCAGAGAAAATCTGAAAAAATAGTCCCAATTTCCTCTTGTCCGTGACAATGCAGCGAGACTGAGAAACACATGCAGCCTCCCCTTTCGGGCATCAGGGCCTCTCCAGGGCTGCCATCTTGAAAGGAACTCGTCTTGGAATCCAATCCTGGTTGCACCTCTGAGTGTATTCACGTTGCTAGATGTCATCAAGAGCTCTGATGGATTTACAGTCTTATTATGTGCAAACTGGGGATCACATTACTCCCCTGCCTTTTGCTTTGAAAATAAATGCTTTGCCTTTGCGTTGACATTTATGTGGCAGCTGGAAACCATTATCCTTTGACAATGCTTTATTCCATTGACAGTATCTTTTCCTACCCAGTATAGTAGTCATCCTCCTCATTCATGTGCTTCTGGTTTAATCTATGCCCCAGTGCCTCAGCAACGCCTGCTTCAAGGATAATGTCCTGGGGAACAGGCTCTGCTGGTACTTTAAATAAAAAGTCTGAAGCTTCAGAGATACGGAGGTTTAAAAAACTGCCTAAGTAAGACACATGGCAACAGCTTTTCCTAACTTCTTTATGGTGGATGTGGCATTACTGGGTGGCATGTCATGTGGGGCTCCTCTGAATAACAGTCCAAATATGAATTTATGTACTAAGTATTTTTAATATTGGACTCTGTGCGCAAGCCACGAACCAGAGGTTGAAAAATCATTGCATACTAAAAGCCAGGGCCCGTTCTCCTCATTTCTGTGGCAGGCACTGCACTGTCCTTTATCCTTTCTGTGACTGATATTAGACCTCTGCCCACATAGTCACAATGCCCCGGGAAGTCGACGTTCTGAGCGTGGGCATCATGAGACTAACACAAAAGTAAATCACAAGGAATAGCATTGCACATGGTCGCCTACTTGTTTTCCTCTTCAAGAATGATACCGGAATGATCAGTCCACATTCCCACCCCCCATCCACTCCCGCCAACAATTTCTCCTGTGGTCAATAAAGTCAAGGCATTTAAAGGCAATTGTATTAATATTAAATGTTGCTCATATATAATGAATGTATAGAGATGCTTTGTGGTTGTATTGTTTTTAATTTGAGAATTAATCCACTTTGAGTTGAGAGATGCTTTCTTACAAAGGTGGTTAAAAGGTCAAGACAACAGACCCATAGACAACGCTGTCAATGCTAGTAACGATGTTTTGGATATGATCTTTCACCTGAATGAATACAAAGTATTTTGATTTTGAAATAATACTTATTAGTGTAGAATCTTTAAGAAGGAAAGCAATCACCCATAACATCTCTAGAGTCCACAAGTAACATTCGTTGTATATACTATTTCTCTTTTCATATTTCTGCGGTGTGTGGGGGAGGGGCTTCTTTTAAACAATTGTGATCAAATAGTGTGCATTTGAAATCTTTATTTTAGTGTTAGCATCTGCTTCTGAGAAACAGAGCCATTAACACTTTCTTTAATGGGACAACTTGAGTTTCTCATTTCCATGAGGAGTTTCCTAGCTTTCATTTTATTAGTAGTTTTGTACTCACCCGTTATTTTTAATGTTTGAGGGAACAGAACTACTGGGGATGGGTTACAAGGAAGATGATAGGTTCGATGCTTTCTGGAGAAAGAGTGCTTCAGGCAGAGGGCACAGCCTGAGCAAAGGTTCCTGGGTAGGAGTATATTCAAAGAGACCAGGGAAGCCAGAAACCCTCACATCAAGGTTGAATGAATTGCAAGAGAGAGGTGTAGGAGTGAGAAAGCAACATAAATTAGACTGAAGATGTATGTCTTGGAAAAACCTTTGGCACATGGAACTGACTAAAAGCAAAAGGATCAGCATTCTTGGATTCTGAGAGAACTAGATTCCCAAAGAAGCTACAAATCTTTAACTGTTGAAAACTTCAAGCAACTGTTGGCCCCCAAAGAAAGGTGTATTCCTCAACTTTTTCTTCAGATGTGACCCAGGAATATAATGAGCAGGGAAGGGTCTCGCAACAGTGCAGCCAAGGGTCTTCCCCAGAGACACTCAATCGAGGATCCTCTCCCTGTCCCCAGGGGAGAGGGCCTGCAGGAAGTCAGCCTACTGGGACATAGGAATGGCTATGAATAAACAAACTGTGGCATATTCTTACAATGGAACACTACTTGGAAATGAAAGAAACTGCAGATCTACACAACAACATGAGTGAATCTCAAAGACATTATGCCCAGCAAGAAAAGCCAGACATGAAAGAATACATACTGCACGGATCCAATTATATGAAGTTCTAGAACAGAAAAAACTAATGCATAGTAACAGGAAGCAGATCAGAGCTGCCTTATTAGAGGAGGTATTGACTGAAAAGAGACAAAAGGGAACCTTTTGGAGAAAATGAAATGTGTTATGTACTGACTGTGGTGGATGGAAGTTGCAAGGGTGTACACAATTATTAAAACTAATTGAGCTGAGCACTTAAGATTCATGAATTTTATTGTATGTAAATAACACCTCAGTTAAAACAACAACAAAGCAAACAAAAAGGAAATATTATGTAACTTGTACATGAAATTCCTAACCTCAAAATTAGTCCCACATACTTTACTTGGCACAGCCTTTAATTTGGAGACTCACAAAAATCCAGGGCAAGTTTCATGCCAGTGCTAAGGGTTGGAGAAACCATCTTTGGCCTTGAGTTTCAACTTGCTTTGAATCTAATTGTTTTTCCATGTTCTAAGGTAAGCAGCATTCTCTAATATACTTTTTGGTAATTAATTTAAATGTTATGCTGGAGTTAACTGGAGTGTTCGTAGTTTGATATAAATCTCCTAGGTAGCACATTTACATTCTCCATTTATGTTGCCCTTAGTGATTAGTGGGTTATCCCACCTGGCCTGTGAGATGAGAACAAGTCACTACCCTGAATCATCTATCCTAAATGTAGACCTACCTTTGCTGTCCCACTAACCCCTTTGCTACTTATGGTCACTTATATTGAGGCTGTGTTTATCTACATTTTCTCCTCTAATAAAAAAAAACACAAAAAAAATCCAACACATTTGCATGAGTTCTACAATGAGGACTTTATTTTATCACATTAAATAATCGTCTTGTTTCCATACTAAGACAAATGCAAATGACATTTTTAGTACAGCTATCTGTGTTTCAAAGTAATAAGTAAAATGGAAGACACTGCTTTTTAAAAAAGTTTATAAACTATGTGACAGAGAACACTTAAGTCATTTTCTTTATCTGAGGTTTACTGTCATTATTAGTCTTATTTCACAGGTGTGGGTTTGCTGACAGTCACCTAATACCAAATCCCCATGAGCACACAGTAGACAAAGGATACAAGGATGGAGGGACCCAAAGTAGTGACAGTGGGAGGTATATAGAAAGGGAAAAGGTTCTCAGAAGTAAGACGGGAGACAACACGAACTTTACCTACTTCATTCCTAAGTCTTATCTGAATTTGGGGCATTTCTGGGCTTGAACTCAAGTCAGAACTCCCACCGGCTTCCCTTAAAATATTCAGAACCTAGACCCACCCTTTGACATGTCTTTGAGTTCAGGGTTAGTCTCAGTCTCAGTTCATGCCCATAGGAGGTCCTTACAGTTCTATACAGTAATCTCAGTGTTCAGAGCCCCTTCTATTGATGAGGGAGGCCCTAACATGTTTCTTAAACATGTTGCCCATGTTCCATGTCATGTCATCCAGGCTTCCCCTCCCACACCCCTCACATTACAGGTAGACACTTCAACACGGGACAGTCAATCTCTAGTTTGGCCAGTGACTGATGAGGTAGCCTGGAATGGAAAGACTCAGTCGAACCGGAACTTGAGTTTTGGGGAATTTTAGATAATCATGGAGATAAGGATAGCACTGGAGATTTCCTAAAGGTACATGACTTGGAAAGATGCATATACTCTAAGGAGACAAAATGGGACATGAGTGGACCAAAATGATGGGTTAGTCAAAAGTCAATCAACACAGTACAAGAGCAGGCAGAGGAGATAGGTTTTAGTCACTCTGGACATGGAGATCAGCCTCTGCCTGCTCAGAGGGGAGAATGATACAGCTTGCAGCCCATTGGTTCACTGGATTGTCTAATTCCCAAATCTCATTCCACGACCACTGAGGCAGGGATACAGGGCTATCCCTAAAATTCTGCAAGATTTTTAACTCCCTATTCCCATTTGTTTCCTTACAGGAAGATCCCATCATTGATGAGACAGGAGTGCATCTCGTTCTTGAATGGGAAGATCAGAGGAGAAGGGAAAACAGTCATAGGCCATGCAGATGGGTTTTCTTTTTCAGCAATGGAAAGCTTTTGCTGGATAAAATCTTGGAGCAATAGTTTTAGTAATGCTTCAGTTATGCAAGAGAACACCCCTTAGTTTTGGGGACATGAATGTACTAACAGAAGGAAGAATATTCCCAAATAAATTATTCCGTACACTCATTATCCCCTTGTAGAGGCCTGGGGTGGTTAGGAACAATAAGAACATTAATGAGGGCACTTTTCACAGTCACATGGCTCACCATCACCCTGAGATGCTCAGAATCCAGAGATAGTTGGAGATGCCAAATGAATTTTGAAAAAGCTCCCAGACCAGCTTGACCATCAACTCCAATACACTTCTGAAGATGAGGCCACAGGGAAATTATGTGAGCAGCACCAAGGGATAAAAAGAGCTAGTGCTCTTACTGAACTTACAGCACTTAATGAGGACCTTGGGATCATTTTCTGAAACCAAAGATGCCAAAAAAAAAACCCAAATTCCAAACTATAAGCTAATACTAAATTTGATATTGAGAGAGAGAGAGAGAGAGAGAAAGAGAGAGAGAGAGAGAGAGAGAGAAGGAACATCTTGATGGAAGTTCTTACTGGACCAGTTGCTAATTTTGAACCCTTAAAATAACAAAGTAATAAAGCCTTAAGAATACAAACTGTAATAAAGATATAACAAGCCTGTTTTTTTGGACTCTGACTTTGGTGTCCATTTTAACCAAGCAGGATTAATCCATGTCCTACAATCTCCACAAGCTTATGTTTATTTATAATATCCAATATTCCCATAAGCGCCAATGTTCCAAATGGAAGGCTGCATTTAGATAATGGCTATTTCTTCATTAAGATTTCATCATCCACCTACATTAAAAAGCTTCTCCCTACACTTTGCTGCTTTTGCTTTCACCTTGTTTATTCCTGCCTTATTTGCTTAATCTTGAGATCCTAGCTTCCCAGGCACTCTCAAATTTGAAACAAGCAAAGTTTGTGCATTAATGTGTCCTGGGCATGCATGATTTATGAATGGCAGCTTTCTTGGCACAATTTAATGGTATAAGAAAGACTTTGTTTTAAACATTAAAGTAAAAGTCAAGAAGTGGCAACCGTGGATGGGATATTAGAACATAATAGTGTGTAAAGAAATTTGGGTCAAGAGTTAACCAGTTTTTACTTGGTCTATTTCTTAATCTGTGGACTGATGCTCTGACCAATTTAATAGGTTATAAAGAGCCCTAACATTTGATCAAACAAAAAGTACTTCATATTGTTGTTCTAAAAACTTACCCAACCAAACTCTCACTCTGCAGAAAAAAATTTAGTCGTTAACATTTATATCAATAGAGAAAACAAATATATTTGACTAGTCCAAAATAAATGTTTTCTCTTTGTTAAGCATCCTAATCAAGTTTTTCCTCTTTAGAACTCATTTGTAAGTCAGTTTATCAGTTAGTGTTATCAAATCTTTTAAATAAAAGTCAAAATCTTCATACTAACAAGAATAATACCCTTTCTGAGTAATGTTAGAGTCCAACTTTTGCTATATGCTCATGCAACAGAAAGACTCAATATTCAAAGTCTACTTTTCTTAGTATAAACTATGATCTCAAATAATATAATTTTGTTTAATAATTATAACTAAAAATATACTTAGTAAGAAAAATAATAATTATACTAATTATTCCAAACGATACCTTGTTGAGATGTTCCAACCACCTACTTCACAAAGCAGTCATGTCTAACCTTTCTTGGAAGATGACCAAATTGAAGAACTCATGAGATCATAATTCAAGTCTTCAAATAACAACTTAATAATTTTACATGTAAATTTTTTTATGTCATGCAATGATAGCTCATAAATGCTTCCAGTGGACCTGAAATTAATCGTAGGAAATGAGAGCTGATAAAGCCCAGGGTTTGAGCAAGCTAAGGACTCACAAGACAACTTGATATTTTGCTCCCTACAAAAGCCTCCTATATCCTGTATAGTAGAAGCAGCTCTGAACCACATTCAATATTCAGAGTACTTTCCCTCTGCAAAGAACTCTGGCCCGTGGATGGAGCCCTACGTGGCACACAGACACAATGGGTTACCTTGTAGATTTTGCAATGGCAGGGTCATAATGCCTCCAGCTGCAGCTGCTGCTACCAGCCCTTGAATGTTGGTGAGATTTGCAGTAGGCAGTGTGAGGACGAGTCCTTGTTGCCCTCCTAGCTGTCCGGCCATGTTGAAGGGGATGAGGATAGGCTGGTTCAGGGCGGGTGTGCCTCCTGGCATCACACCAGCAACAGCTGAGGCTAACTGCTGTGCCGTCAGAAGTGGCTGCAAGAAAACATAATCCTAGCTCACTTTCCAGTGGAACCAAGGCATGGGCTTTTAGATCAAATTTTTCTTCTACTTATGTGGGTCAAAAAGTTCCTGAACAAGTAGTGAAGAAACATGCTCTGGTCCAGAAAAAAAAAAAAAAAAAAGGAAATCACATTTTATTTATATTTTTTGGAAAATTTCATTTTATACATCTTTAGAACATCCTCTAAGAAGGAGTTCAAACACCTTTAAAAGTAATACCTTACACTTATATATTATTATTCCAATGAAGTTTGATTTGATCCTACCCTTATATATTTGAAACTCTGTTAATTTATTCTGTGTTGTTCCAGAAAGAATTCATTGGGGTCAGTGAATTTTTGCTGTTGTTGTTCAAAAATAGCAACAAAATACTATTCTCATCTATTAAATTAGCGAAAGTAATGTAAAAGATTTACTCTGTGCTGGTAAGTCTGTAGTAACACCAGTATGTAGATTTAGGACATGTACCCTGACATAAGCCTTTTGGAAAGCAATTTGGAGACCCATATCAAGAGCTACAAAAATATTCATCCCCCTTTGACTCAGAATATACTCCTAGGATATAGGCTGAAGATATAATTCAAACAGAAAAAAGAAACGATGAAAGTATGCATTACATTTTAAAATACATAAATGCTGAAAATAGTTTGTTACAGTACTAAGCTTGGTAAAGCTATCACCTAGTCTTTAAAATGAATCATTATAACACCTTCTTAAAAATAGAGAAAGTTTATAAGAATACATGAAGTAAAATGGAAAATAATTAAGCAAATGATAATGAAATCATTGTTAAAATGAAAAATTTGACAAGATCTAAAAAGAAATATAGAAAAACAAAAATGTTTAATGTGGATAAATTTTAAAATGTTTTAAATATTTCCTTTGTTATGACTCTAGCATTCATTGCCCAGTTAAGACAACATTAAAAATACATGTTTATGTCCACTATTCCGCCAATAGCCATTGTGTGACATGGAGGGCAGCCTCATAGGGATGTACTTTGGGCACCAGACACCCTTGAGCTGGGCGAGGGCTCTCCCCCAGAATGATGTAGGAAGGATTCTTGCCCTGGCAGGGCCAGATGACCCGAGGGGTCATTGATCTTAGAGTCTGTGGTCCAGGACTTTCATTGCACCCCTTTGGGAACTTGGGGAGACATAACCTCGTGTCCTTTTTTTTCTCTAGACAAACCAATGCAAAACTCATATTGAGGGGTTTCAACTTTGTTTTTAATGTAGCATTATTCTATAAAGTAAAGGGTAAGTCAATATGGGTGTAGTACAAAGCCCAATATGTAATAGCCAGGCACTATTCTAGGCTGATGTATGTGTATTAACTCTGTTGCCCTACCACTGAGATACAGAGAGGTTAGTAACTTGCCCCAAATCCCACATCTAGTGGGGGTGGTGGGGAGCTCAAGGCCAGAAGGCTGCTCCAGAGCCCATATTGCACCCCTTTCCGATCACTCCTTCTTAATTCATGGAGGAGATTTAGAAAAGTGGGACTACTTTTTTGCAGAATGAGAGAAGGGAGGAGGGTTGAGCCCACTCTGCAATTTCCTATAGTCTTCCCTCAAGGCTGCATCTGAGGAGCCCTCTGAAGAAGCCCTGGGACTCCATGCAGCCTAGTTTTAGAACCGCAGCTCTAGACTCTGTGGGCCAAGCTCCTAATATATTTGCTAACTTAATACATTCACATAGATTAACTGTGCCTTAAAAAAGAGAAAAGGTAAAGCACAAAAATAAACATATTTTTTTAGAAATAAATACAAAGTTACAAGCTGGTTCTCAAATTGCTGATGTTATATCACTGACCATCGTAATTCAAGATAAGAGGGGAGGCATACTGGTGGTCCTCAGACTGTATTCAGGATACACATTTGGGGGGTTGGGCCTGTACTGCTTTTTAAATTGAATTTGCTGGCTTAGAGCAGGGCATGCACTCTTTAGTTTGTCATGGTGTCCACCACTTCTCTTTGTCTCGGGCTGCCATGCTTCTTACATAAAACCTGGAAACCTTAGAGTATGTACACACACACACACACACACACACACACAATGCCCTAAGCCAGTGGTCGGCAAACCACAGCTCGTGAGCCACATGCGGCTCTTTGGCCCCTTGAGTGTGGCTCTTCCACAAAATACCACGGCCTGGGCAAGTCTATTTTGAAGAAGTGGCGTTAGAAGAAATTTAAGTTTAAAAAATTCAAAAGCAATTTCAATCGTTGTACTGTTGATATTTGGCTCTGTTGACTAATGAGTTTGCCGATCACTGCCCTAAGCTAAGCATGAAATCAGAAAGGGCATGGCCAGAAAAAGCTGGTTTCTATGATTCCCACTGAACTTTCTCCGGCTTTCATAAGAGAGTAGACATCTCCCTGGATTTCTGTCCTCCTGCCCTTGTGCTCCAACACGGACAGTGGGATTTGAGGCTATCAGGGAACTTGGTGGCACTGGAGCAAGAAAGTCAAGACAACCCATGTTCTAAACTTGGGTTTTCAAGCCTTGAACTGGTGAGCCCTCAAAGTACTGAAAGTGATAAATTTCTAGGAACAAAAAAATAACAGAAAAAGAGAGAGAGAAAGGCTCGAAGATCAGCTTCTTTTTCCATAAGTTGGGGTGACCTCTGAAAGCTTCACACTAAATAACAGAGGTAAAAAGAAAAAGAAAAGCCCAGCCTTTTATAATTGTGTTCTACATCTCCATGTTCTCCATGTAACCACAGGCTGTAAAAAACCCCCACAAATATTAGACTTTAAAAAATAATGAATGTATTTCTTTATTAATGCAGGGCTGTATGTGATGTACAGTATTGTCAAACCCAATAAGTTGAACTTGCATTAAAATTGCATTAACTTTTTTATATTAAGTTATGTCTTATATTGCAAAAATGGCTGTAGTAAGGTTGAAATAACTTAATTTTCTTCACACTCCAGTCATTAAAGTTTTACTTTCTAGAAAACTGTGCAGTAACTAACAGCACAGTTGTAGTGGGTCTTAAGAAGAAGAAAACAGGATTCCAAATGATTAAAACAAACATTTCCTATAAAAAAAAAAAAAAAGAAAAGAAAAGAAAAGAAAAGTTCTGCCAACTCACTTTTTCTTTATGGTAAATAATGTAGTCATACAGCTTCCTATACAAATATTAATCACCATCTTTTCTCTGTTGGAGTTAATTGGATTGAACTCATTATTATTTATTTGGTTCTTTATATAGTTAAATCATTCTATATACAGCCTAATGGAAAGCAGTTGAGAGATACTGACCTGTGGCCCAACCGGGAATGGGGGATGGGTCTGACTGGCCTGGGGGTGGTCAGGAGTGCCTGGGTCTGATAGTGCTGGGTTTCCTCTGGCCCCTGGAATCCAAAAGAGAAGTGCTCCTTTAATACACAAGCCAGCCTGGGAACTGCACAAGACCCCATCTTCCTGAGACATCCCATAACATTAAGGCACAGATGACTTGCCAGAGTGGGTTATCAAAGCTCCAGCACATACATCACCCGTCTACATACATTTTCCTAAGGACCATTCAGGATGGCCCAAGTCATTCCAGGAGGTAGCAAGCTATGACTGCAGGGAGAGTCACACTATCAACAGTGGTGCTAATGGGCTTGTGTTACATATCAGTTTGCATAGGGTACACCAAGGCATTGATTGTGTGGGAAACTGTACGCTTTTTAAAAATTTAAATATATTTTTTATTGTTGATAGCATTACAAATGCCTCCCACTTTACTCTCCTTTACCCCCCTCCTCCCAGCCCCTACAACCCACCCCAGGTCTTCACCCCCCTATTGCCCGTGTCCGTGGGCTATGCATGTAAGTATATAAGTCTTTGGTTTATCTCTTCTCATCCCCCCAAACCCCACACCGAGGTATGTCAGTCTGTTCCATGCCTCCATGCCTTATGCATAGGTGGGCAACAGCTAATCTGATTCTCGAAAGCCAGTGACAGTGTGGTCTCAGACATGACCAAGTACAATTACATTGTCCCTTAATATGACTTCATACACTTCCGCCCTTCTCCACACACCGTCAGACAATGAATCTCATAAATGTGTTTTCCTAGAAACAAAGCCTTTTTCAATGTCACCTTACATGATTTCCTAAAAAAAGAATATGGGTCTCTTTAAGCAAACTTCCTGGGTGCTAACTGAAGCAATAAGAACCCCACACGACCTCCAAGCATAGAACACAACTTACTTCCTTTGCTGAAATCCTGTTGGACACCAAAGCATGAAAAAGGAAATGCCACCAAAACAGCAGCACTTTGAACCTTCTTAAACATTATTGCTTCTCTGTGTGGGCTTACGGGCTTTTTTTCAGGACAAACCATATAGCAGGTAAGACAGTGGCATTACAATAAATACATGAGTAAATAAACAAATAGAGCTAGCATCAAACTTTGAAGGATTTTAGTTGGTAGCTTTTATTTTGTTGGTGGTTGAAATCCAATTCCATGCCACCCTTAACAAGACTCTCTGTCCAGAAATTTGTCCTATGAATACAAGTGGAAGACAACTCTGTTTACTGGCATGTCATGGATGACCAAGAAAAAAAAAGATATGACTCTGTCACACTTATAAATTTTAAAGAAGGTATTATTGGCTCATTTAAAACAAATTGTTCTATATATTCTCCAAAGGGGCAGACTTATAAATAATGGAAATGTGGGGAAAAATACTTCAGCACATTAAGCTACAAATAAAATTGACTGCTACATATTATTCAATTGACTTCTATCTCCACTGCGATGTGTCAATCATAATGGCATTTTATAACAGGATTAAGCAATAAATGTGCAAAGCCATTATGCAGAAATCTGAAAATCTGATTAATTTGTAATATTTGTGTGTGTGCGCAGAAAGTCAGGAATGGACACTGCTTGGGGAATACTTACAAGCATTCTATTGAAATTTCTAAATTGATTTGGAGCAAACTAATAAAAACACAGACTTGCTGACATTTTATAAAGTGAATTCTGCCAAAATATGTTTGGCATTTTAATGATTGCTGTCATTTAATAACAAGGGCTAGATGACCCATCATAAGATGCCAACAATTTCCCCATAATGTGCAGGAGATCTTTCCTTTAAATTTTTTATATGTGATTTACTTATTGTGCTTGACTAGCAGGGCACTTTAAACGGGAAGCTGTATTATGCATCGTAAATCTCACAATTTCTCTTCTTATATATCCAAAGTCTTATTTTGTCTTAAAATTCTCAGCAAAGCTTTATGTACTTTTATAGAACTAACCAGGTCCAAAGTGATGCTTTTGGTCAAATATCCAGAATAGGTAAATTCTCAAATAGCTAAATCTCCACTTCGGTTTAGGTTTATAAGATGTTTTAAAATTTTGGTTGCTTCCCCATACTCACCAGGTATGGGTTTTTACTCAAGACTGTTAAAAGAGAGTTTTATATTGCACAGAAGAGAAAACTCCTTTACACAATTAAAAAATATATGTAATTAAAAAATATATGTAATTAAAAAATTTCTATGCCTTGTCAGGTCCTTCAGTTTCATATTTCGTTCACAAGTACCACGCCCATTTTTGACTCTGTTCCTAATGACATACCATTGTAGGGTTTAGGATTTGTCTCATACAGGTACTGTGTCAACAAGAGTGTGTGTTTGTTCCCGTAACTTTACACAGATTACATCTGCTTACATTTTATTCTCTGTGGCTGGAGGCCCTCACTAGCGTACAGCAGCTTGTTTCGAGGCTGGTTATTTTCAAAAGCCATGTTCAGTGCAGTACAGGGCAATTCCACACAATTTTATGTGTAAAATGAAGTCTTTCACAAGCTCTAGAAGAGATTATGTATGCTTTCCTGCCCGGATCAAAAGGTAATGTTTCTTCTTAATGCACATCTCCATTTTCCCCAAACACATGTATATCACGCTTAACTTAGTAAGACCGTAAACCAATCTGTCTGGCTGTAAGGCAGCTCCCAATTCAGGGGTCTTCTCGGAGCCAGGGGGGGAATTTAGCAGTCAGAATGAATAAATGACGTTGGCGAAGGGTTTCAGAGAGATTTGAAGCAGTGCTTAGCCTATGTTAGCAGAGAACTTGAGGTTAACTATTCCCATGGGCATAGAAATAAAAACAGGAACTTAAATGGTTGAGCAAGTTCCTCCTGATCAAGTTCCTAGGAAACATGTTACCTCTCTAGAGACCAAGAACGTTCACAAAGCTCTCGGTGGCCTGATCAGCACTTAATAGTCTGTGTTTTTCAGGCAGCAACTGTGAACTCCAATAGGGCAGGACTGTGTTCACCAGTTCACCACTTACACCCAGGTGCACTGAAGGCATTTCACTCACTTTGAGTATTCTCTCAATAGAAATGGAGGCTTGGCTTTTAATTTTCGAGTGGTATGATTCCTTCAAGAGAGGTACTGGCATCCACTGGATTTTTTACTACAATTTAGCATAAATCTTGGAAATATCTTTAAATCATTAGCTTGTTGCCAAATTTTACCTCAATTCCAATTTAGATATTAAAAGCAGTTTGTTGTACAATTTAAAAGCAAGGACTCTTAAAGTTTAAGCTCTGCCTGGGTCTAAATTTAGCTCTGCTACTTCACTAGTTATGTGAATTTGGGCTTGTTTCCCCTCTTCTTTATGTATCAGTCTCCTCTTGTAAAAGCCTGGGAAAATAACAGTACCTCCCTCATAGGATTGCTGTTGTGAGGACTGAATGAGAAAATATGTAAAATTTGGTACCGTGCATACTTGTCACATATGTGCTATTTCTATTGACTATTATTAATACGATTTTTTGTATTTAATATCATTATTTAATTTGCCCATAATATTCACCTGCCCTATGTCAACTCAATACATACTCCCATCCCTGTATGTGCAAATCCACATTCCCTCACACACTGACCCAAATGCACACTCTGTACCATTTGACTGGTAAACTAGTATAAAACTTATTTTTAATTGTTAAAATACCTGCTTGTCAGAGTATTGGTTTATTCAACACCATCCCTCCAGTGTTGATCTCCCATCTGAACCCTCCAGGCTGCCTGCAGCTCACTCTGCTTTGAAGGGACTGGACTTACCCGCAGAACCAAGAGGGGTGGTATCCCGGGTGCTGGACTCCTCCCTTCAGTGCCTTCCTGAGGAGAGAGCCTCACAAGTTCCACCTCCCCACCCAACTCAAGGTCAGAGTTCCTGAGTGACTATCCCTTGTGCCTCATGGCAAGTTATTTATTTACTAAAGGCCCGATGCATGAAGATTCATGCAAGAATGGGCCTTCCTTCCCCTGGCTGCTGGCACCGCCTTCCCTCCAGCCCAGAGCCGCCTTTCTGCCTTTGCTTTGGCCCGGAGCCGCCTTTCTGCCTTCCCATGCTGCCTAGAGGCCCGGAGTCCCTCGGTGCCTGCATATACAAATTAACCCACCATCTTTGTTAGGTTAATTTGCATACTCACTCCTGATTGGCTGGTGGGCATCATGAAGGAATGGTTGATTTGCATCTTTCTCTTTTATTAGTGTAGATTGGGTGTAACCGCTTTTCATTAAGGCAAACTAGGCTCGGCATCCCTCAGCTACTCTAAAATTAAAATAGATGTGCACCCCAGTATAGAGTTCTAAATCCTATCCCCCATTTTGGAATTGACTTCCAAATAAGCCATTTTAAGAAACAACAAAACACTTTTAATGCTGAGAGGCTATATCTCTTTCTGGAGCCTTATCCTGTTACCTTGGCAAAGAGGCTACAATGGCCATGGCATTGAGAAGGAAGCAGAATTGCAAATATAAATTGCTCACCATGAATAAACCAGTTCTACCTTCTCCTATGTGGTGGCCATGCCTCCCAGGCAATGCACCATATGCTCTTGTTAATGACCAATGTATTTTTAATGAACCAGGTTCTGCAGAGGGAGCCTTTGGGTTTCTGTGCTCTCTGCATTAGCACAAACATAATCACATGGAAATTACAGGGAGCCCTCAGCTTTTTCTGGTATTCACATCTTTCCTGCCCACTGTTTGTGGTTTTCACCAGTGAGTCAGGTGATGCAAAGGTTGCTTATTATAAGATGGACAGTTGAATGCATTATTATTTTATGTTGGGCATGTAACCCCAGCTAAGCAGGGCAGAAATCCCCTCTAAATTAAACTTCCCTTTCTTTCAATTTCTTCAAGATTACTAAATGCCAAGAAGGGTCTTGGCATTTAGTGAAAGTGTCTATAAAAGTCTTTTCAAAGCCATTGCCACTGTTTGCCCCTTTTTATGGCCAGTTGGGAGTTCTTTATTATACTGGCCACACACACTGTACAGGAATCCAGTGGAAATGGAGACTTTAAAGTAATAAATACACTTGAAAATCAAACATTCATTAATTCACATAAAGGTTTGCATGTTTTCATAAGTCTGTGGTCAAGTACTTGCAACGTCACCCATTGAGGCCTAGAGGACAGAGACTGTCTGAAGACATTAATGTGCATAATGGATCCCTTTCTTCTAGCAGGTGACTAAGTGGTTCTGCTGATCTTTATTAAAAAGCTTCACAGATGCATGAAAAGTCAAAGTGAGATTTGGGATATCTAGATAAAGCATAACAAGAAATCCTACAAATACCTTATGTGGACTTGATTATCTGAAGATGTTTTTGTAATATTTACCAAAGTTATTCAATATCTACTTCAGTTCTACAGGTAGACTTAGTCTACATGTGGTGTAGGAGTCTTTAAATACATTTTGTTCTCTTAAAATTTACTAAATCTTCCTCAGTCTTTCTCCAACAATTTTTTAATCATTGTTTTCACATCCATCTAATAAAAGCAGAGCTGAAGCCCTGTGATATCCTAGCCAATATAGGTCTCAATTTCTGTAAATGCTTCCTCTCAGGAAAAAAAAAGATAAAAAGGAGAGAGTCATCAAACATACTCAGGCAATATTCCATGACACACTGTTGGCAGCATAGGGGGTGCTTTGGGGTATGGATTTTTCCTGAGTACTGCTATGTCTACAAGAGTTTAAGTTCTTTCAAGGCAAAGACTCTTTTTAACTCAACTTTGTATCTCCTCCAGGCAAGCTCTGGGCCTTGGCATGTGTGTATACATACAGATGTGTATATATATGCATGCAGACACACATGCACACACACACACACATATATACATATATATATGCATATTGGTATTTATGTATGTTGTAGTGAGTTGGTATTCTTAAAGTGATGGAGATATGTATCAATGTAAGCTGAAATCATTTCAACACATATTTTAAAGCACCTAATTTTGTCTAATTTAAAAACACCTTTTTTTTAATTTAAGAAGGCTTGCTCTCTTCAACACACTTCTCCCAAGAAATTGACACTTCCTCTGACAAGTTCATTGCTAGGGGAAATGCTCAAACCTGCACTCAATCCAGGGATAAAGTCTTTGCTCTCAACTGATTGATGGGATTCTGGCATGGCCCCATGGATGCCAAGGTTATATATATCCTGTGCTTTTATGCCCATCTACAGAGTTTTCTTTCTCATGCAATCCTACACCAGGGCCAATTACATAATTTGTGGGACTCAGTGCAAAATGAAAATGCAGATTCCTGTTCTGAGGCTGGGAAGTCAATCTCTCTTCCCCAGGGCTGCTGCCCAAATCCATGGCAGATGGGTAAAGCCGAGGGATGGCAACCTTTCTTCTGGGACACCTGGACCAGGGGTGGGTATGAAGCCCCTTCTCAGTTGCACACTGAGCCAGGCCCCTGAGAAGCACAGAAGGGAGAAGGTGACAGCCACAGTGGGGCTTCCAGGGGTCTGGGGACTCCAGAGGCAGGAAGCAAGTAGCCAAAAACTTACCCTGTCTTGCAGAGTGAGGAAGTAGCAGCTGGACCACTAGATGCTACAAGACCCATCCACCCACATGCTCTTGCTGCGCCATCAGACTTTCCTTACAAAGCTCACATTCAAAGATAAATTACTAAGAATTGCAATTCAGTGATCTCAGGGCACTAATCCTGCTGGGTTGGGAGCCCTATGTGCCTGCAGTGGTCACTGACCCTTAAAGCAAGCCCTGCCCACAGTTCACTGTCACCATCCATGGATCAAATATCACATAATTTTGAGTTACTATGTTTTTATCCAGCAGACCTCCTCATAAAGGATCCTCAAATTTTGAGAAACTGCACCTCCATTTACAACTTCTTTAGGAGAGTTATTTTTCTAAATCAGCGTACATTTTGAAAAGAATGTTTGTGTCTACAGAGGAATTTAGACATGGTTTTTTTCCCCAACAAGAAATTGAACTTATAAATCATCAATGCATCTATTATAAATAATTATCACTGACTACATAAATATACCATTGGTGGAAAATTAAGATGCAATATGGTTTTATTTCCTATCCATTTTCAGTTACCTATGCCGATAATGGAGAGATGAGGCATGAATTCCTCCAAAGAGAAATCATATGGAAGAGATCACATGTCTTTTCTCAGTTGTAGACCTACCTTCCTAACAGTGTTACGCTGTCACTAACAAAAACAAATATTTTTCTCCCTGACTGCCTGCTGGATCATCAACAAACTTGACAACAAGATAGTCCAAGGCAATGTAATTAGCTATTGCCTACCTTTAGTATAACATGCAAGAATTACTAAGTACTGACTTTAAATGTGCTTGAAAATGTTCAAAGCTCTTAAGTAACCTCCTTTAAAATTTTTATACTAGCTTAGGCAAAGTGTGTGTGTGTGTGTGTGTGTGTGTATTTTGGATGGGGAAATGAGGCTGAAGGGAAGGGATGGGGAACTAGTCCATTTTGTCTTAACACTTGTTTTATTAGTTCTATGGGATTCAAATTATAGAGTCAGAAGTCCCTGTGTTTCTTTTTGCAGAATCTCATCCTCCAGTCTTCCAGCAACATTTGTGTTTGTTTTCTTATATCTTTGAGGCTCTCTTTGCAGCCCTTTAGATGTATGGGGCTGCCCCCTCAAAAGTCTTATGCATTTTTAAACTGTTTTCAGTTTATTGAGACTCTTAGCTTAGCCATCCCACATGGATACCTGGAAACCCAAGTGTGGGGATGAAACAGAGATAGCTACACGGTAACGCGAGCCCAAAGTCTAGGCTCAGAGCAAAGTGAGATGCCAATCACAGTGATGTGTCATCCCTGTTCTCACAGACCTAGATGCCTTCCAGAGTTCTGAACTCTGCACAACCCTTCAGCAGCCAGGAGGCCGCTGATCTGACATTCAGAATATGATTTAACCATGAGCTACAATAGGAAAAAACACATTATTTCCATTGGAAATGATGGCCTCTGCGTGCAGTCACTTCTAATAATACCCATGGTACAACATCTCAGAGACCACCCCCAACACAGAAAACATGTGGCCCTCCGTCTGCCGTGGCTACACTGTGCTACAAAGAGCAGGTGATCAGAGAACCAGAGAACATGAACCCTGACTTTTCAGACTCTGAGATTTCCTGGGCAGTTACATTAAAGGAGCGCATTAGTAACTGTGTGGCTAGGAAGATAGCGACATCTAGTTTTGTCAAGTGACACCATTATTAAAATCTGCCATGCACTGGCATATTATACGATGATGACATTTCCATGCCCTTCCCCCACCCCAAAGGATGTGTTCTCCATTTGAAGGACACTCCTTTAAGCTGAAAAAGTTTCCCCTAATGAAAAACTCACTGCACTGGACTTTAGTTCCCCCTTCGACCCGTGTCTGTCTTGCTGTAGGGGGCACTGCTCTGTCACAGAGCACTGGGGGCTTCTGTGGAAGTGGTTGGATTTGAGGAATCAGCATGCCCTCTCCTTCTGTGTTCCTCCAGGCACAGGAAATGTCTGACCAAACACTCACTCCTAAACTGTTTCTTTCTTCGAGTAAATAATTCCTCTTTTCCCTCAATTCTTTTTTAGAGACATCATATAATTTTATTTGCATATATGTAATGTTTTTTGTGCCAGGCAATACATTGTATATAATTTTCTCAACCCTTACAATAACCTTATAAGAAGTTTATGAGTATTATGTCCATTTATACAGGAAACGAAACTTTATAGAGGTTAACTCACTTTTCTATTACATAACAAGGAAGTCACAGAGAAGCAGCTATATATCCCTATCTGTCTGATCAAGGAAGGTGCACATCTCTATCACCTAGGCCAGTGGTCGGCAAACTCATTAGTCAACAGAGCCAAATATCAACAGTACAATTGAAATTTCTTTTGAGAGACAAATTTTTTAAACTTAAACTTCTTCTAACGCCACTTCTTCAAAATAGACTCGCCCAGGCCGTGGTATTTTGTGGAAGAGACACACTCAAGGGGACAAAGAGCCGCATGTGGCTCACGAGCCGCAGTTTGCCGACCACTGACCTAGGCTATCTACTGCTCAAATATTCTGTAACGGCTACCATCTAGTGAATACTTTCTATGGGCCAGATACGTTGCTCAGTATTTTATATATATTTTCGCATCTTATCTCCACAGAAGCCTTGTGTTGTTAGGGTTATCATTTCCATTTTACAGATGTGGAAATTAAGGTTTAGATAGGTTAAATAACTCAACTACAATCATACAGTTAGTGAGTGACAGTATCAGCATTTGAACCCAGTTCCTTAGACTTCATGACCTCACTACCCTATGCATCAAATGCAAATGAATCAGGGAGACAAAACACAATGAATTCCCAATGCCATGACAGAAACTGTGTTTTCCAGATATTTTCCTAGTGGAACATGACTCCAGAGCCCTTTAGGTCCAGATCTGGGAAAGTGGGTGATGGAGGAGAGGGGATGGCACAAATGATGGCTGCATTCTTAATTTAGGGTCTCCTCTCTCTGGACCAGCAACATCAGCACCACCTGTGACCTTGTAAGAAAGTTGGGACGGCAGGTCCCAGCCCACCCAGGTCTCAGACCCACTGAATCTGAATCCGCAATGGAACAAGACCCCAAGGTGATTAATACCTATCTTAAGTGTGAGAACACAGTTTTGTTGTTGCAGTTGTTGTTCTTTGTTTGCTTTAAAATATGTTTTTATTGATTTTTTTCAGATAGAGGAAGGGAGAGGGAGAGAGCGAGCGAGAGAGAAACATCGATGTGAGAGACAAACATCAATTGATTGCCTCCTATATGCTCCCAACCGGGTACAGAACTCATGCCCTGGGCATGTGCCCTGACCAGGAATCAAACCGGCAACCTTTCAGTGTAGGGGACGACATTCAACCAACTGAACCAAACCAGTCGGGGCAATGCACGGTTTTATAACGCCACTCCCTTCCTCCCTCCTTTAAGACTTCCCTTCCTCCCTCTCTCCCTTCCTTCTTTCCTTTCTGCATCCCTCTCTCCCTCCTTCATCCCTTTCTTGTTTCTTTTCTCCCTCCTTCTTTTCTTCCTTCCTTCATTTACTTCAGTGGCACTTAAGTATAAATATACCTAAAATGTCTAACTTTTATCAGACATTTTCAATAGATTGTCATATCCTATCTCACAAAAGTCAGAGTGGGGTGCATGAGAATGTAGGGAAATCAACTGTTCATGAGGAATATGCTCCATCACAGTAATAACCCTCAGCCACTCTCACCATTGCAGTGGGGAAGGACTCCCAGTCAGGAAGTTCACAGTAAGAACCGGTCTTACATTCTTTTTTTTTTTTTTTTTTTTTTTTTTTTTAAATATATTTTATTGATTTTTTACAGAGAGGAAGGGAGAGGGATAGAGAGTTAGACACATCGATGAGAGAGAAACATCGATCAGCTGCCTCCTGCACACCTCCCACTGGGGATGTGCCCGCAACCAAGGTACATGCCCTTGACCGGAATCGAACCCGGGACCCTTCAGTCCGCAGGCTGACGCTCTATCCACTGAGCCAAACCGGTTTCGGCCGGTCTTACATTCTTAAAGGGAAGCATATTTATCCTTTTTAAAACACAACCAAACTGAAATAAAATGTAGCCCAATATCCTTGCTCTGTGATTTACGGACATTTTCCTGACACCTTCTCCTTCCATAACCATATCTTTGCTTTTCCCTTTGAGAGGGTCCGTACAGATAAGAGTCTGGCCTAACCATTTCAGTTATTTGCTCTCCAAACACCACATTTTTTGTGTGTGTGCAAAAGTAGCCAGAGTGCCAATTTAAAAAGAGGGAATAAAATTTTTTAGTCCCTTAGAGCTAAAATAAAACTGCAGTTCTACACTGATACTGCAAAAGGGTAGCATTTGCAGTCACTCTTGTGTGCAACTAGAGATTGGTGAAAGTGGGACCATTTAGAACTCAGCAAAGGGCAGGCGGGAAGAACCCCTAGAGGAATTACATCGCATGAAATTGTAGCATCACACACAGTTAGCAACCCCTTATGGTAATGGAGCTTCTCTGACAGCATGACAACACAAAATTGTGCAGAAAGAGAAGGATGTCGCACAACTCAGTATGAACAAATTACCAAGTGCTACAAAACCTTCTTTAGAGATACAGCAACAAAGCATTGCATCTGTAGTAAGTTTAAGTAGATCTAGAACACTGAAAACTCAAATTAATGGTCCATCAATAGATTATTGGTTAGATTCCGCCCCCCCCCCTCCCGCTCCTTGAGAGTTGGTTATAAAAAACCAAGCAGCCAAACAACTATTTCAATTCCTGTGTCTCTGACCATTTTGCTCTTACTTCGTCTATTTATTTCTCAGCATTATGGTAATTGAAAAAGTATCTATTGCTAAAGATGCTATTAACTTGAGTGCATTCATAGAGTATTTTATCACCAATAGATTTAGGTCAGATTCTTGTATCCTCTTAGCCAAACATCATTTTGTCAACCTCTTGTTCTGAAAATTTTGTTCTACTTAAAGTCAAATAGAACAAAAGCTTCGCAGGACTTGTTTAGGTTATTTTTTAATTATTATATTAACTCCATTACATGACAACTTCAAATGTGTAACAATTTCTCTTTGTTATATTAACTTATTTTGGGATATGTTTCAGAGTTCATATTATAAAAATATGTCTACTAAGCATGACTTGTACTCAGATTATAACTGTATGGTTTTGAGTCCAAATACTTTTAAAATCTACTCCTTGAGTTACATTTGACTTTAGAACTGTAGGTTCTAATGTAAAATAAGAAACAGAGCAAGCTGCTAACTACAATGGTGAAAAGTGAAATAGTGAAAGAACAGGTGTCCAATCATTTCAAAATATATGTCATATTTCATCAAATCCAGGATGCTATTGATATAAAACTCATGAATATTTCCACTAAGAAATAAACTATCTGCCAATTAAACCATGATTATAAAAGACAACCCAATTTTTACCCTCAAATCTTCTCTTTAAGATGTCACATTATAATATGAAGGGAAAATCAGTGTGTCTCAGAATTACTAAAATATATTAGTACTTCTTGGCCTTTATATGTCTACTAGAGGCCCGATGCATGAAAATTTGTGCAAGAGTAGGCCTTCTTTCCCCCGGCTGCCAGCACCAGCTTCCCTCCGGCACCCAGGACCTGGGCTTCCCTCCTCCAGCCACCCGCAGGCACCCGGGACCTGGGTTGCTTCCCTCCTCCGGCCACCCACAAGCACCCGGGACCCTATTATTATTATAGATACATTTTGGCACAGAGAATAGTAATAGAATAAACTGGACATTTTACATACAACCTCTACAATATCCTCAAGATTTGGATGCTCTCTGGAAGTGAGGGCAATTTTATGATTGACTATTTTAATAATTCTTGTGTAGAATTATTAAGCAAGGTTAAAGCTGTGATTGGTAAACAAACAGTATTCAGCCCTGGCCCAGTGGCTCAGTTGACTGGAGTGTTGTTCTATGCACCAAAAAGCTGTGGGTTTGATCCTGGGTCAGGGCTGGATCAGGGTGGGAGACAACTGATAGATGTTTCTCTTTCAGATCAATGTTTCTTTCTCATTCTCTCCTCTCTCAAATCGATGAAAATATATCCTCAGGTAGGGATTTAGAAAAAAGAACAGTATTCACACATATTAAGCAGGATGGGTGACTATTTGGTCTTTCTGTGGTTTGGATAGCGTTCTTGGTATTTTTGTCTTCAGACATGATGATAGAGGGAGCTTGGTTTTGTCCCAGTCCATCATGGTCAGAGTGGCCTTATCTGATGTTGGTGCTCTATAAAACTGTTTCTGTTCAGCAGGAGGACAGTAAAGTCCAACTACCAGTGCCAGGCCAGTTCTTTTTTTTTCTGTGTTTATATTTCATTATTTTTATGAGTCTAATGAGGTAGTGTTCTTTTTTTATTTTTTTTTTATTTTTTAATTGTTTGAAGTATTACAAATAGTAGTACATATGTCTCCTTTTTTTTCCCCCATTGACCTCCCCCTGGCCTCCCCTTCCCCCCAGTACATGCCTTTACCTGCCCGCCCCCCCCCCAGTGTCTTGTATCCATTAGTTATGCTTATATGCATGCGTACAAGTTTTTCGGTTGATCTCTTACAGCCCGCCCCCCCCCAACCTCCCCTGCCTTCCCGCTGTAGTTTGACAGTCTGTTCAATGCTTCTTTGCCTCTGTATCTATTTTTTCCCCCATTTCTTTCCTTTTAAAAAATCTTGCCTGTGCAGACAGAAATAAACATATAATAACAAAAAATGTTTGAGTCCCAATTTCAATGTCCAACAGTTCTGAGTCCCTGTTTCAATGTCAAACAGTTCCTTATGTGTACATGTCAGCAATGATATCTGGATGGTGGGCACATGGTGGCAATGCAGGTCTGACCCTCTCTGGTTTGGTCCTAGGCAACCTCCTACGTTGCACAGCTGTTGACTGCTAGCGTGGCAAGGCGAGTTCTTTTGTTTTTGTTTTTTTGTTTTTTTAGTTAAAAAGTACAAGTTTTAGTTTGAGGGTATATGATATGACCCCAAATCAGGAGGAAGATGTGGATGATGCTATCTAAGCTATTATAATTTTTTTTAAAGAGGAAGCACTTGGTAATGAAGACCTAGCTTCTCCTGCAAGTGTTTGCTAAAAGCAGGATATCTGATAAGTTCCCAGTGGGCTTGCCTGACAGTTTCATCTCTCAGGAGAGTTTGGAAGAGTGGTATTCTTAGTCTAGACTTAATTCTGATCAACAGGGCCATATTGAAGTAACAGAACCTACAGGATAATGTGACCATATATTACTAGAAGGTTTATTTATCAAGAAAGGGAATGTGGGACAGACTCAGGTGTGTCTAGAAAATCAGATTCCTAAAAATTCAGAAACATTATCCACATGATGCCATAACTAAAACTCATAAGAAGGAAACAGAAGTCTTTAAAAATAATATTCTCCACAATACAGTTTGGAGTCAGAGTGACTTGTATTTTCCTCTTTGCATCACATGTGCTACGTGACTTTGGATAAGTTTCTTAACCTCTCTGATCTTAAGATTCCTCAGCTGCAAAATGGAGGTAGAAACAGCACCTGAATTATAGTTGTGAGTGAAACAGATTATTACTAAGTGAAAAGAGTCCAGCATTGTACCTGGCACATAACAAATGTTCAACAATGTTGGCTGAATTTTCAATTATTATTGGAATATTGTGACAAGTGACATTGACATGATTATCCAATCACAAATGATCTAGCTAAAAAGGGAAGAGGAGAGCATGTGGCCACAAGAGGACATCCTTAAGTACAAGGACACTCTAGAGGAGCCTGTAAAATCAGACACGTGCAGCCAATATTCTAGAATAAATTCAAGTATAGGAGAAAATGCAGGAATACTAAAGAATGACAGTTTCTAGCTACATCTAAAAACTCCTCTGAGTTCCTGTCCAGTATCTTTAAACAGCACATCTCCCATAGGTATATAAAAAAAAGGTCCAATTCCTCCTAAATGCAATTTCCATTCATGTTTATCATCCTAATCACACATGTTCAAAACACAAATTGCTATAAATTACCTTTGCCTGGTCTCTCTGCCTCACCCCAGAGATAGCCAACTACCAAATCCCAAATCTTGTCCTCCAGTATTGCTGACAACTGTCCCCTTCTCTCCTTCAGGTCCCTCGCTGTCACTCACCCAGATCATGGGCATAGTCACCATGTCTCTGGTCCACCCTGTCTCTTTCTCATCCTACACACTAATGGCAGTGAGACCTGTAAATACTGCCACACAGTGAAGCCCAACAGGTGCCCCTCGCTTTGGTCCCTATCTCTTGGACAGAACGGTGGGTCTAGAGATGGGGGTGGAAGGGTTTGGGGTGGACTGGGGGGGCAAGGAGACAGCTTCCATTAGGAGACCTGGCAGGGGTACAGGCCAGTACCCCAAGAGAGCCAATAGCATGATAGCTTTATGGCGAGGGGCACAGGCTTTGGAGTCAGACTATCCATCTCCAGCACTTACCAGAGGTGCGACCTCAAGCAAGTGGCTTAATCTTTCTGGGCTCATTTTCATCATCTGTCAATTGAACTAAAAATGGCACCTCCCTCATAAAGCGAGGATTAAGTACAATAATCTATATAAGTAAATTGCATAATCACTGTTTCTGACACATAGTAAACACTCAATACATGTGAGTTTTCTCATCATTACCATTCTTTTTGGAGGGAGACAGAGACCCACTCTTGGGTCTGAATTGTGAGGTGTGTCAGCCAGGTGTGTCAGTTCCTGTACACACAGCAGGTGGCACTCCAGGGGGCAGGCCTGCAAAACGTGGTCACAACTGTATCAGCAATACCTCGAGGGCAGGGTAGAACCCACAAGTGTGTTGGGAGAGGGACACAGGGACAGGAAGGTGCAGAACTTGACAGCAACCTCCCCTAGTGGTCTGCAAAGACTCTGTGACGGGGATGACAGGCACTGTTCACAGCTCAGACACAGGGGAGACACAGCTCAGGACTGAAGTACATGCCATCATGTGTGAGCTGCAGTGGAAAAGAATGAAAGCCATTATATGGAACAGAGGGTATCATTTTTAGGACAATGTCTGGCAGTTATGGCTTTGACCAAAATGACTCACTTGGTGCCTAGGAATGTACACATGGACTGGAGTGGTATCTGAGTGTGTGTCCAGAGGAGAACTGGGCTCCTAAGTGGATCATAAGCACAGATGTGTATGTAAGTGGACTTGAGAAATAAGGGTGAAGTAGACAACAGCTACAAAGGAGGTGGTGACAGTTCTCATGGGTAAGCAAGCGACAAATGATTGCTTAGAGCCCAGCCTGGATTCTGTTTGTATTTTATTTTATTATTTTTATTTTTTGGTAAGAACACTTAACATGAGATCTGAGTCCTAAGATCTGGTTGTGAGCTCTATCCACCTCATCCGAAAATTGGGATGCTAACACTATTCTCTGACCATTCATTCTTCACGATATTATTAAGTTTTTGCTAGGTGGTAGGTGTTTTCAAGGAGCTAGGGAAACATGAAAATAATACTGCATTGTCTCATTTCTCCTCATTACTTAATTAATTCACTCATTTGCAACAAATGTTTACTGAATAATGACCAGATATGCCTCCTGAGCCTTTGATATTTACAGCCTGGCAGGGAAACTATGCACTAAACTAACAGTTAAACAAAGAGTTATTTCAGAAGGTGCCCCGAACAAGGCTCCAGGGAATCCCAGAGAACTAGGGGCAGCACCAGGCTCTCCCTCCCCATTTCCACCATTTGCCCATCAAAAGAAGATGTTTGGGAATACTTGATCTTATTCTTATCAAACTTCCTTTGAGACATATCCTTCACGTTTAAAAAGACAAAATCTGTAATATAACCCTAATGGCTTGTGCAATTAGAAGCAGAAGTGTAACGACCTCTAATCCAATGACTGGTGCCCTGTGCTGGCAGGAGAAAGAAGGGCTCAGCAGCCGTCTGGGATCACCACCCCAGGATGCTTCCAGCAGGGCTGGGACTCCTGTTCCTCGCCCCCTCCCTCTTCTCCCTCACCTAGTGTAATGCTGTTCTAATGACTTCACGGAGGTGTGTGTGTAGCCATCACCACTTCCTTAGGTAACAATGGATAAACAGCAGCTTGAGGAATCCCAGTCTGTATTATTTATGAAGCTGCAATTCTCCTGTAAATAACCCAGTTGTTAAAATGATATGTATCTATGTAATTGAGTCTTCTGTATACAAATAAATAAGGCTTTATTGCAATGTCAGAAGTTAATAGACCAGTCAATAAAATCAATAACTCACTTTTTCTTGCTTATATATCTAACTTTCCCCCACCTCTCTTATGTCCTCTGTTTGTTCTGGTTACATATTACCACTGAAAAGAAAGCTCAGATCTTGTGCTGCTGTTATTAAATGGTAGGTGAGAGGGGCCGTGGCAAACAAAAGGGAAAAAGAAACCCAAAAAACGTCCACCCAGGTGGGGTTTCAAATTTCACTATATTTATTTGAGGAAACTAGAGAAAAGAGAAAAATGCTTTGTTGTATATGTCAGAGTGCAGATATTTTAATATGAGTGCCCCAACGAAGGCACAAGTAAATCAGGTCACAAACCATGGGCTTGGTGTCCCCAGGCCCATGTTACATTGTCTCCTAACTGCTGTCAAAACAACCCTACCGGAGAGATGCAAATTAAAACCCCAATGAGGTATCGCCTCACACCTGCCAGAATGGCTACCATCAATAAATCAATGATGTGGAGAAAAGGGAACCCTAGTGTACCGTTGGTGGGAATGAAGGTTTGGTGCAGCCACGGTGGAAAACAGTATGGAGGTTCCTCAAAAAATTAAAAATGGTACTGCCTTTTGACCTAGTGATCCCATTTCTAGGAATATATTCTAAGAATCCAAAAACACCAGTCAGAAAGAATATATGCACCTCTATGTTCATAGAATTATTTACAATAGCTAAGATCTGGAAACAGCCCAAGTGCCCATCAGCAGATGAGTGGATAAAAAAGTTGTGGTACATTTACACAATGGAATACTATATGGCTATAAAAATGATGAATTTCGTACCCTTTGAGACAACATGGATGAACCAGGAGATGATTATGTTAAGTAAAATAGCCAGGTAGAGAAAGACAGGTATCACATGATCTCGCTTATATGTGGAATCTAATGAACAAAATAGGTCCAGAGGCATGGATGCATGGAACAGACTAACAGACCTCAGAGGTGAGGAATATGGGGGTATAAGAAGAGATTAATCAAAGCACATATATGCACATAAAGGCAGTGTTTATTAAAACACGTTTCATTTTCAAAATTTAGCTATCAGCTATATAGTATACATTTTGGGAGGAGGGGGCAGACACCCTGTATGCATAGCCCATGGATACAGACAAGTGTGGTGAAGGCCCAGGGTGGGGTGGGGGCTGCATGGAGGGGTGCAAAGCAGGGAGAAATGGGAGAATCTGTAATACTTTCAACAATAAAAAAGTACACAAAGGAACTCTGTATCAACAACTTTACAATGGCACAGTGTAAGGCAGAACACGTTTATACTTTTGACTATTTAAAAACAAAATAAAACACAAAACCCCTGCTGCATTAGGGCTGGAGCTGCACCCTTTTGCCACTGAGGCTGAGGTCATGCCAGCATCTCCCTTTTGAGAAGTCGGTAATTCAGCTGGGAAAATCTGCTCTGCATAAACTTTGGCATTACTATCTCTGAAGTAGGGAAAGAGGTTTATTTGGAATTGGTAGGTTATTTTTTAAAGCTTAACTGATTTGGCTCTTGTTGAGAGCTTAGAAGAACTACTTAATATTTGTTTGCATTTATTTTTTAAAAACCCAATTAAACAAAATTGGCATTGATTCAAAATTTCTGCACCCGAAAGGGGAAAGATAACTGAAATAGAGAAAAAGAGAAATTAATAGAGTGGGTCACTCCAGTCTTCATGATGATTCCATTGCTGTGCAAATAAGTCCATGATTTAATGGTCCATTCACATGGACCAACCTGTCTTCTCCCATGGACCAAATAGGTACATGAAATTGTCCTTCTTCATTACCTACCACAACAGGACTGGGACTTTTGGGAAATTAGGTCCCTGGCATTTACAAGACTTGACAGGGAATGCAGGTGTCAGCCTAGACTCATGGACCTTAATTGGATGGATGGAATGCTGGATTCTGAGTGGTTTTATACTGAGAATATGGTATATTCGTACATTGCTTGGAGCATGAAGTAGTAATTCATATTTGCATAGCATATTGTTTTGTAATAATAAATTGTATTCATCATTGTGGATCATAAATAGTAATGCCAATTTTTAAACTCACTCTTAGGCAAATGAAAGTTCTAGAAGTTACTCTACAAGAACTCTTGGCATCATCAGGGCTAAGAAAATGTGAGAATTATTGGTCTCGAGGATATTTTCAACTGCTGTCAACCCAGGTTACAGAGCCCATGGTTTTTCTCACCATGTTTTTGCTGGAATAAAACGTTCAAATTTGGATGTAATGCACAGAAATTGCCTGTGGGATTCCAATGGAGATGTTGGTACTGCCAGATGCTCAAGGAAAAGAGGATAAGTGGAGACACAGACTCTGGAACAATCAATTATCAGACGGTATTTTAAACCACAGAGTGGATGAACTTCCAGGAAAAGTGTGTGAGAAGGACAATGACTTGGGGTGCAATTCTGAGGAAGACCAACAGTCTCCGGTTGCAGCAGAAAAGAGGAGCCCAGGGATTAACCAAGGAGAAATACTCAATGAATTGAGAAAAGAACTGAGTTCACAAGCATTCAGTGGCTAAGGAAGGAGAGATTTTGCAGTAGGACAGTATGATTGGTCATTCCAAGTCCATTAGAGGGATCAAGTAAAAGAAGAAGAGAAAGATATCCAGTATACTTGCTAATATGCTAATACATACTAGCTACATTTGTATGAATAAACATTAGCATGGGCAGTTTCGTTGGAATAATGGAGATTGAGGCCACATTTTAGTGAATAAAGAAATATATAGCAAGTGAAAAAGTCTATCTATGTGTTTAAAGAGACAAAACAGGTTAGATCAGTGATATTTAGACTATGGGTTGTAGGCTATTAGTGAGATGTGAGTAAGTTTAGTAAGCTGCAACTCGCATTAAAAAATTTAAAGAGTAAAGAATGTAGTAGAATGGAGTAGAGTAAAATATAAAATAACAGAGTGTTTAGCATGTATTAAGGACAAGTATTATTTCAAGAACTTTTAGTTTCAGTTATGTATTATATGTAAGTGTATACTAAGTCCCAATATGAAATATGTTTTGTACTATAGAAAAGTTTGACATGCACTAGATTAGAAAGCAAAAAAGATGGTATTAATTGTTTGTTTAAAGGAGGTTGAGACTAGAGCCTGTTATAATCCGAGTAGAAGGAGATAGTTAAGAAGGTAAGGTTAAAAATATTGGTAAGAAAGTTGGTACTCCCCAAAAGAAGTATGAGCAAAAGGAAAGATCGCCCTTCAGGACTGGAAGGAAAGAGGATGAGTGTGTGGGGAAGAAGCCAATGGAGAAGAAACCTGATGACTTCAAGTTTCTAAGTGAAAGAGGACATCAGTTTAACTGTTGTGAGAGAGGGAATGGCTTAATTTGAGAGGGGTGATTGGTGGTGTTTTAGACCGCCATTGAAAGGATTAGGAACATGGCCTCTTTTTGAACAAGTAACAGGACTGGGTAAGAAGCTGGAGACTTCTGTGGCTCCAATCTGCAAAGTGCCATGAGTTTATGTGGTGGCTCCCAAAAAGATATAGTTACATCTTATTCCCCAGAATCTGTGAATGTTATATTACTTGGGGTGAGAGAATAGGATGGTAGGAACAAAGGGCTGAGAGATGATACAGAGTGAGGCTGGGCTCAGCATATGATTTTCAAAGTGGAAGAGTGCTAGGTGATAACAGAATTAGGTATGAGAGTGCAAGTCCAAGGAGAGAAGGTGAGCACCATTGAAGCTGAGATGGCCAAGGAACATTGCCTTCAACAACAGAAATGAAATATGTATTATACTGCAGAAAAACGAGGTTCTTAAAGGAATACTATGGAGAAGTAATGGTATGTTAGCAACGTTTGGGGGATGTGATCATTCTGACCTTCTAATGCCTTGGTGCATAGAGTGGACAAGAATGAGCATTCTCTACCTGACAGGACTGCAAAGAAAGCCATGTCCATAGGGGATAGCCAAGTTCCAGTTAAAACCAGGAGGGGGAGAAGGCTTTCTGCAAACAAGACAGTTAGCCACCTTAGAATGGATGCATACTAGAACTGAATGTCCATCTTAACATAAATATCCATGTCTGAACCCAGCCCAGCAATTCTGGTCTAATTGTCTGTGGTAGAACTTAGATAATAGTCTTATTTAAAATGTGTCAGGTGATACTGATGTGGAGACAATCAAGAACCATTAGTGGGGTGAATTGAAAGTTGTTCTAGAAGGGAAAGGGGAAACGTTGACAGAAAGAACAGCAGTGAGTTAATTGGTAAGGAGAGGAGGGAAACCAAAGCCAGCATTGGGGCTTTGTGCAAAATGAAAATTCATGTCCCTTATTCAAAAATTATTAAGAACGAGGGCCCTGTGCAACTGCACAGATTGCACATCCATGAGGCTGGCCCTGCTCAAAGGGAAGGCAAATGACCAAGACAGCAGAGATGTAAGGTTGGAATTTCCCATACAATTCTGGGATCAAGCCTTTGGTGCAGACATGAGTTAATGTCCAATAGCATCTAGGCTTCCCAGAGACAGTATTAATGGCCATGTGTGTAGGTTTCATCTGCACAATGTTCCTGGTAAATGGAGGGGCCTGTCTGCCAAATGAGCGATCCTAAAAGTGCTTCATAAAATAATTCCTCTTTTGTCTTTGCATCAACTCAAAAGGCTTTGATCAAGATTTCTGACACAGTGTTCTATCTTCTCTTTTATGCTCTTTTACTCTGACTTTAAAAAAATGTCATAGCTCATCTATTTTTGAGGTGTACCCCTCACTGAGGAAGCACGTTAGTTTATTGTGGCTCATGCATGCATGGACACGCACACCCCGACATACTTTCTTCTGTCTTTGTGATATTTTTTTCCATTAGCAGTTACTTCTCAATTGGAAGAACAGCGAATCGGCCTCCCTAGATACCGCCTTCAAACTCAGGATTAGAATTTACTCTTCTGAGGAGCTCTCCATTACCGGTCAAACATCATTCTGCCCGCCCCTCCTCCTGTTATATTGATCCTTTCACAATTGGGCAGCACTTTTAATTTTTCAAAGAGCTTTCACATACATTTTCTCATTTGACCCTTACAACAATCCTGCGAAGTAGGTAGAGCAAGTATTATTATCCCCATTTGGGAGATGGGGAAAATGAAATACAATGCACTTAAGTAGTGGGCCCTAAGTGATATGACATGCAGCTGGTCAATGGCAGAGTGGGGGCCGGAACTGAGTGTTCTTCACTCCCTGCTAGCTCGGGGAACTTTTCAGTAGACAAGGAGTGATTGTAATTGGGGCCACGTTAATTTTCTACTCTTAAGAATATTTTCTGTAAACCCTGCCCTTCATCTGCTATAGACTTCTATCATTGCAAGAGTGGTCTTAGAGCCAGCAGTGACTGCAGCATCTCAGGTCACCCTGACCTAACCTGGGGTTTAAGATCCCCAGATGTTTGTGACAACATGGATGGACCTAAAGGTTATTATGCTAAGTGAAATAAGTCAGACAGAGAAAGAAAAATATAATAGAATTTCACTTATGTGTGGAATTCCACTTATATGTAGAATCTAAAGCAAAAGAAGAGAAACCAAACTCACAGATTTGTAGTTATCAGAGGAGGAGGGTGAGAGGAGAGGGAATTGGATGAAGGTAGTCAAAAGATACAAACTTCCAGTTTTAAAATAAATAAGTACTGGGGATCTAATGGACAATGACTACAGTTAACATTGCCATATGGTATAGTTGAAAGTTGTTAAGAGAGCAGATCCTAAGACTTATCATCACAAGGGATAAAACCCTCATTTTTGTATCTATATGAAATGATGTCTATTAATTAAATTTATTACGGTAATCATTTTGTGACATAGGAAAGTAAAATCATTAGACTATATATATACCTACATTTATACAGTACTCTATGTATGTCAATTATGTCTCAATAAAACTGAGGGGGAAATTCCCAGGTGGTTTCTATGTGTATTATGTATGAAAGATTGAGAATCATTGCTGGGGATCATGTGTGTGTGTGTGTGTGTGTGTGTGTGTGTGTGTGTGTGTGTGTGTATTGTCTCTCTTAGTACCATGAATAATAACAATAGTAAAGATTCCCATTTGGGTTTATCAGGTGCCAGACTAAAGATGACATACATGAATAATCTCCACAACAACCCTAGCTACCCAACGCAGGAGGAGGAGGTGGGGGGTACCACCATGATCCACATTTTACAAACAGCTAGAGCAAGGCATGTGACCTGACTTGACTGGAACAATTTCTGTTTATGCCAGTTATTGTGGCTTAATTATCAGTAGTATACCTTTTCACATTCACAAGTGACCTAATTTGGACAACGAAATAAACAATGATGCATTAGTTTTGGATACGATTAGTTTGAGGTGCCCTTTGGGACATATGAGTGAAAGTGTCTAGGAGAAAATTAGAGCTATGAGTTTTAGAAGTCCTAAAGAAAGACATGAAGTCAAAATACAAGGTGTAGAGTGATGGGTATTTAAATTCCATTAAAGACATGGGAGTGAATGCATGAGAAAAATAGAAGCTAGAAGAGGGCCCCTCAGGAAATGCCATTCCAGGGAGGGACACAGGAGGAGGGCCTTGTAAACCAAATAAGATTGTGTGGTATCACAAACCAAAGGATGAAAGGAATAGGCAACAGTATCAAACATTGAAGAGAGGTCACATGAAAAGAGGAATAAAAAGTGCTTGCTGCATTTAGCTACAAGGAGCACATTGCTGACTTAGGCATGGAAAGCGTGATTTCAATGGTTAGTCGGGATCCAGATGATATGATTTGAAGAGTACGGGAGGCTACGGGAATAAATGCAGCAAGTAAGGCCATTCTTCCAAGTGTTGGAACTATAGTAAAGCAGAGAGAGATCAGGGTTCAGGAAAGCTTCTTCTTCTTCTTCTTCTTCTTCTTCTTCTTCTTCTTCTTCTTCTTCTTCTTCTTCTTCTTCTTTTTAATAAAGGTGGGAAGGACTTGAGTAGATGTAAGAACAGTTATGAAGGAGCCAGTCAAGAGTGATTGGGGTTGAAGCTTGAGAAGAGAGGGGCAATCATTTGGGGGTGTTGATCATAATGGGAACACATCATCTACTTCAATAAGAAGAAAGGATAGGCATGACTGCAGGTAAGTTTGTAGGTATTTTGAGCACTAAAAACAATGAAAACAAAGAGATCACATCAATATTTGAATACCATGAAAATTAGATATAGCTGGTCATCGCTTTCTAACTATACTCACCCTTAAAAATAATCCTGATGATAATCAAAATGTAAAAATATCGTGGGTTATTTTTCAATATTCCAATATTCAATTTCAATTTTCAATATTCCAAAGCCACTACAGAAAAAGGGCAACCATCAGGAAGTCACACTTTAGTGTGACCTCTGAATTCAGCAAGGGGCTCCCAGTTTTGTTTTAAGTACAGTCGGCCTGGGGAGGGCCTGTTAGTTGATCAGCAAGAATGTTTGCCTTTCACTTAGCATTGTTCATCAGCCTTCCTGGCATTCTCAAAGTGAAAAGGCTATGCGATTGCAGGCAGTGTTCTTCTGCTTTAAGGAATGGAACCCACCTCTAGGGTTAACTGAAGGGAGCCTTCTCCATGCACATCTCCGACATGAGCTCTCCTAATAGGTGTCTCCTTTTATTTTGAGGAAGCACTGATGCACATACACTTGAACCAACATGAGAAATAAGCGCTCTGGCTCAGAAATCTCTGCTAAACTTTTCAGTTGTCTCTCTGTTAGCTCCTTGCTGGGGCTGGAATATTAGAAGTTGAGAAGAGGGACAAGATACAATTAAATCTTTGCTAAGTAACCCATGCAAACTACACAGCAGCCACCAGGCAGAGTAGGTAGTTGTGCTAAGTACCTGTGGATCTCTCTCTCTACATTCCCATCCATTACCGGGAAGAACTAACTGTGTTTGGAATATATTGCAGCCCTCCGGTACAGAGGAACGACGTGAGTCATGGGGAAGGCCCATCATTAATCTTGATTAAAAATAACAAAGAGGCACATGATTCCATGTTGCTTTGGTCATCTAGGCCAGTGATTTTCAACCCTTTTCACCTCATGGCGCACATACACTAATTTACTAAATTCTGCAGCATACCAAAAATGTATCTTTTTGCTGATCTGACCAAAAAAACAGTATAATTTTGATTCACTCACATTAACCAGATGGCTATTGTTGGCTATTGTCATTTTTTTTTAAATCTAAGGGAAAAGTAGTCAGTGCTTCTGACTAACTAGGTATTGCATGCTTTAAAAATCCTTGCAGCAACCAGCTAACAATCACTGATCTAGGCTATGGGTGAAGTGCTAGTCTCTTTCTCCAGAGCATGAGAGAGATCATCTTCTAAATAATTCCCTTTTAGGGAAAATAGTGACAAGATTAATGCGGAAAATCAAAACTACTGAAACTGGTTAAATGAGAGTAAGATCACTAGGTATACTTTTTCATGACTCCTAAACAGGACATTTATTGAGTATTTATTTCATGAATATATCATCAATCTAGATCAACCATATACAGTAGCTACTATTATTATTCCCATGTTAGTATATTATTAAAATTAATTTCTTCTGTTTCTTTTTATTTTTTAATGTGGCTACTAGAAAATTTAAAGTTCTATCAGTGGCTTGCCTTTGTGGCTCATATCATACTGGACAGCAGTTCTCTATCATTTTGAAAAGGGAATTCAGATGACAGGCCTTTGGTAATTCTCACCTTCAATTTTCTGAAATAAGAGGGGGAGGTGTGTAGCATTATTTTCTTAGGCTTCCTGGGTTAGAGATGTCTTGAAAATAATAATATCCTAGTTAGGAATCACATTCAGTATTTTTTCTATAGAGTAATCCATTAAATTCTATAGAGCCAGCTACTTGTGGCCTATTCTATGTGAGCAAGAAATTAAACTACTATAAAAATTCAGGTATAAAATAATGTTTCATGAATAGCTGGTAGTGGTCTAAATGTCTAACAGTAGAGAATTACTATTGGAAATTATGGAATATACATGAGATGCAATGTTAATTAAAGTATTAAAAATGATGCTTCTAAAATGTTTCCAGTGATACTGAAACATGCTTGTGATCTAATGTCGGCTGTGCAGTATGACCTTAAAAATGTGAACAATGTGTACAAAGGAAAAGCAGAAGACAGTACGCCAAAAAGTTAACAATGACTTTCTCTTGGAGGAGATGAGCTTTGGGGTGATTTTTTATAGAACTAATCTCTTTAAACCTGATTTTTCTGATTTCTCTAAAGTGAGCAAGTATTTCTTTTATAAAAATGATGCTTTAGAAAGCCGATCACCTTTCCTTTTCCAGACTCTCTCTGCATTCCTTCCTTACTCCCAAAACAGCAAATAAACAAGAAAACAAAAAAGCAATTGCCAAATTGTCTGATGGCCGTACTTGTTAACAATCATAAAACTGTTGAGCTCTAAGGAAGTGAATTAAATATAAGAAAGTCTCTTCTGACTTTTAAGTTTCTAACACTTGAACATGTTAAAAGACCAAAGTGATTTTCAAAGAGAAGACGGAGTAGATGCTGCTGCTGCCTAAGACAGGGCCAAGGACAGGGTCCCATCCCTGCCTGCCTAAGACTGCATGAAAAGAAACAATGATGGTATCCTAGGGCTAACTATTCTGAAATTTGGATTTCTTACTGGAATCTATTAAGGACAGCTGTTAACCAAATGAAGGATTATTTTTGCTTTTGAGTTGAACATATTTTTAAAAAAATCTAAGAGCCTCTTTTTTCCCCTCTTTTTGATTCAGTTTTTTAAATCTAGACAATGCTAAGAAATGCTTGCTAAAGATGTCTAAGAAAAATCTAAATAATAGACATCTTGTGATTTACAGATTAGTTGTTTGCAAATTAGAATGTGCTCTGATACTTTTAAGTCTAATATTCTATCTTTATATATAAATACTAATACATTTTGATTAAGGAAAAGTGTTTAACTTCTAATTAATAATGTGAAAAAATTCACAGCAGTATTTTAGAGCAGAACTTATCATATAGATATATATTTAAAATAAATCTAAGATATATGTGAATGCTACCTCAATTCTAATTTTTGTTCCATATTTGTCAAAAATTCACTTAAAATGGATCAATACTTTTATGGAAATATGACAGATTTGGATTAAATGAAAATTAGGTATACCTTCTGTCCCTATTGTTCCTAATTTATGATTAAATATACATAAGGATATTGCAACATTGAAATTGCACAGTTATGCTGTTCAAAGCCAGCATAACCAATGGAAATTTGTAGTTTTCCTGGCCATATGAAATCACCCACAGTACCCAGACCTAATTGTTTTAATAAAATTATTATCAAAGTCTACTTATAGCATATAGTTTGTAAAGGCTTTGGGGTATTTTCTAACTTTTACTTCATTTTTCCCTTTGAAGAAGATAGGCAAAATATAAGAATATGCACTTTACCAATTTAAAAGTATAGTAAGGGACAAAAAGATGGAAAGCCTGAAAAAAAAAAACAAACCTTCATAACAAAGCAATAGGATATTTTCTCTTTTAATTCAGTTTCTATTCACAAAATGTGATGTAACATGTTATTAAAAATAATTTTATTATGAAACAAATATTTTATTCTGAGCATTCACCTTTATTTCATTAATTTATCCAGTCATTCTACAAATAATTGTGGCACCATGCTGGACCCTGCTCTGTGTGTTCTTTCTTACAAGTAAGATAGCAATCAAATAGGAGTGCTGGAAGTTATATAATATTTAGTCACAATCTGGCCCAGTGTTTCTAGTAAACCCAAGAAGAATATGTAAGTTACATTTTCACGCAGGAATGACTGATCACACTTTATTTACTGCGATGCATGCGTGCCTGTTATGTGCTAACTCTCTATTTCCCTCAAACAGGTTGTTGCTGTTTGCTCATTTGTCTGTTTTGGAGGATCCCTGACACTTTCAGACCATGTCTCAGGTCATATACTAGTATATGCTTAGCAAGCATAACAGTTTCCCCAAAAATTTTCATTCGCAAAGCATAATTTGAGAAATTAAATAAACAAGAGAAATTAAAGGGGGTTTCAAGTCAATTCTTTTAAGAATAGGAATTTTCTCTGAGAATGAAAATTAGTAGGTATTAAGATAACGTTGTAAAAAAAATAGATGCGGGATCTAATCAGATCTAAAAACAGTTCTTTGAACAAAATAAAACTCTTGTGTACTGTTCACACTTCCTCTGGTCTAATTTGCATTCTTTTTATAGCCCAGCCTTTCTTTGGGGAGACTACTGAAATGTGCGCTGCAGTTAATTCCACAACGCAAGATTGTTAAACATAAAATAATGTACTGACGCAGAACATCATTTCATCCATCACCACAGGCAAGTCGGGAAAGAGGAAAGCACTGCATCTTCAGAGTAAAACGCAATATAATGACCATTGCTTTGAAATGGATCAATCTGGCCGCACCGGCGCAGCAGCGCAGCATTCAAAATAGCAATCACCGCGGCTCTGGTGTGGTACTTTTCTTCCCAATGTCATCTCATTTTATCCCCTCAGAAAATGGCAGTGGGACAAAAAAGAAGCAGGAGAGACACATCAGGTTTTCCTTCGGAGTCCTTTCTATTGTGTTAACAACTCTCAATTGTGCTAGCAATTTCCCACTGTCTGGTATTAGGAATTACACTAGCACAATTTGCACCTCTCCACGGACACCCACACCAGGCCCATTTCCAGCAGGTTTGTAACTCAGCCACAACCATTTCTGGGAGGGCAGAGATGGGGAGAAAGGGCTCGTGGCCAATGGTCTTAATAAATCTATATTGCTTAACTTAAGGCTTTCACTTTTATTATAGTTAAGATTTTCTGCCTTGGGATTTTTTTTCTAATGCAGAATAATACCTGGTGCACATACTGTTGTTATTATTATAGTAGAAAAAATAGAAGGATAGTAGAAAGAATAGGAGTAAAGTATGGAGAGTTGGTTTCTAGCAACAATGAAACTATTAGTTATCTTAGAGACCATAGACAAGTCATTTAAAACAGATAATATTATCTGCTCTATCTCCCTCATAATGTCATTATGCTGCTGATAAATGTTTGGCCAATTTTAAGGTGCAATCAAATATGAAGCATTTTTGTCATGTTATGACTCTTAAGCAAATAAACACAGGCTATAGTTGATGCTTGGCCAAATAATTAAATTTAGTTTTTCTAAGACTTTAAAAAATAGTTTATAAGACAAATAAATAGTGTTACAATTGTCAATCTGTTTTCTGTGGTATCCTCATTTTGAATATTCCTATCACATGCTATCCACAAAAATAAATTCTAGATAGGTTAAATTGCTACTTGTAAGAAACAATAATAAACTTGAGAAAATACTTAATGAAAATACAGGGAATGGTTTTGTAGGTCTGAGTTATAAGAAGCCTTACTAACATGGACAAAACTTAAAAGCCAAAAAGAAAAAGTGCAACATATTGACTATATAAAAATATATAACTTCCCTGAAGCACAAATGAATTTTGGGGACAATGAAGAATTGGTATAAAATATTTTCACATATATAATAGTCAGAGCATTAATATCCATAAAAATAACATTGCATATAAATCAATAATAAAAAAGATAAACTACCTAATAGAAAAATAAGCAAAGTATAGGAATAAACAATTTACAAAGGAAATACAAATAGCTAACAAACAAAGGAAAAGTTGCTTAGCATCACTAGTAATTGGAGAAGTGTTTGCAATGGTACAGTCATTTTGAAGGGAATCTTGGTAGCATCTCTTAAAGTGAAAGGTGTTCATACAGGGGACCCAGAAATTTTATTTCTAGATGGCCTTCTTATACTGAGAGTCACACTAATACCAAGGTGTTTATAGGATATTCATAGAGACATTCTCATTATAGGTGAATATTTTACAAATGACTCAAAGATTAATCAATCAACAAGAGATTCTAATTAATTATGAATCATCCATAACATGGGAAACTAGGATACTCTGCAGCCATTAAAAAGTGAGCTCTGCCATAGAAAGATGTTAATAATGTTTTCTGGTATGATAAAAAAAAAAAGCTTTCAATAATATGAGTAGGTTGAGCCTAATTTGTAACAAAACAAAACTATGTTTATATACATATATATTTATCTAATCTACCTTCATGTATACATATATGTATATGTCTAAAACTTGTTTGAATATGCACAATGTCTTGAAGAATGTAAACCAAACTATTTAAAATGTTTAACTGGAGAATGTAATGTGAGGCAGTGCGTTGAAATTTCTGTATTATTTGAATATGCTATAATGAGCATGTGTTATTTTGTAGTAAGTTAACAGCAAAAAAAAAAAATACAAAAATTTCCCAAGACCTTAAGTTTCTCTATCCCCATATACAAAACTCACTACGCTAATGTTAGGAAACCTCACCCCATGTTGGGACACAATTAGTCACCAAAATGGCTCCTTTAGCCCCCAAGAAGTAAGCCTACTTGGAAAGAGGCTTTCTGCCTTTCTAGGGAGGGTGGAACATTGCCCCGGTAGGTTTAACTGTTTACCGGTCATAAGCAAGGACCAATTAGAAGTAAACAAGGATCACAGGGTAAAGGAAAACCTCTAAAGGCCTCAAATGCAACTACTAAGGCATGTGGAATCCAGTTCAGGTATAATGCAAAGAATGCTCAACTAGCTTCAGGGATTTGGCCTTTACTCTATCTCAACAGATCTACTGTGGCCTACGGGTAGGCTGCAAAGTCTTGTAAGTTGGGCTGTCAGATTTTGATGAATGTATATCATTTATTTGTCCTACAACTGAAGAGATATTTACTATGATATCTTTTGGACAGAAATTAGGACAAGGAAGTTCAGACAATTAAAGTAAAATGGGATAGCAGATAAAATGTAAAACCAAATTCCTGTGTAATGCAATGTGTGAGAACAATGTGCATCTAGAAGAGAGAGTCGTTTGGGCACAGGGCAGCTCTAATTAAACAGTACTAGTTTGCCAGGGGAACAGAGTGATAACTGTAGAAAGATTGTTTTATTTTGTTTTGGGGGTTTCTTGTTGTTTTTTTTTTTTTTAATGGAAATTGCATTTTTAAAATTAGCAAACCACCAAAAACTCTAGTATACTAAAATGTGGCAAGAATATAAAAAACAAAAAGGTTGAAGTACCACAGCCAGAGATGATGGAATGGGGCCAGGGAGGTGAGAAAGTGGAGGAAGAATAAACTCTGAGCCAAACCAAAGGTGTTCTGTCAAATCTACTCTCTCAAACTGACTATGCACACCTGTAAACTTGGACAAGTTCTCTAAGCTCTGTGGCCTTCAACTTTCTCGTTGGCAAAATTAGGCTATTAATTCCACCCTGATAGTACTATAGAAAAATTAAACATGATAATATATAAAATGCTTAGACTGTTACCAGCATATTGCAAAGGTGTATAAATGTTTGCATTATCATTATTCTCACCTCTATTTTGGAAAGCCACTTCTTCCCATTCTCTCATGTGAAATGGGGTAGATTATATAGTCTCTTAAGATTTCCTTGGGCCTTCAAGTTCAAATAGTTTTCATCCCATCAAACCTAAACACATAGCCAAAGCCTGACTTAAAAAGGTTAACATATGAAGTGTGTAGTCCCATGTGGGTTGCTACTTGATGAGGGGCTGGAGAGAGTGTGGCTGCCTTTTCATGACATATGTTAGATTATAGTTGGCCTGGAAAAGCCTTGTGCACACCCTAAGTGGGCCTGCCAGCTAGAGTGGGCTATAATCCCCTGAGACATAATAATTAAATCTTAATGACATAATAATTGATCTTATTGAAGTTGTAATATGAGAAAATATAAACTCCTTGCATAATTTAAATAAATAGGCCAAGGATGACTTCAAAGAAATGGAAATAATTGATGGGATGGTGGAGAATATTAATGAGAAGGAAGAGTGGAATCATACTGAATGCAGAGTTGAAAATTTAGCTAATTAATGATAGAAAGCCTTACCTGGCTCATGATAGAACCAACAACACTTTGTAAAGCCTCCCATAACTAATAACAGCAGACATAAATCCTTAGTAGAAACCCACTTTAACATTAGTGGTAGATTTGAGCTTTCTCTTCTCATCTTTATTCCCTCTTTTATATAAACATGTAAAACCAACATGCCCTGTCCCTCCCTCCTCTACACTGGACTGTGCCTCCACACAGCCCTCTCTATGAACTCTGGGTCTGCATCCATGCCAACCTTAATGACCACCCACAGCTCTGGACAGTGGCTGCATCCAAAGCTCCCTTCCCAGTCGATACCATTCCCAGCACTAATCAGGATTTAGTGAGCTCAGAGCCTGCTTGCTGATGGGGACTTTCGGGAGCCATGGTGCCCGTAGCCTGGCCCACAGAGTCTTGCCTGGTGCTTCCAGGGGGTACATTAAGGCTTCCCTTGGAGAGTGACAGGGAGGCAGAGTAGTGGAACTCTGATTTCCACTTCCATCTTAGCAAGTACGCTGTTATCCACTTTATAGAAGTGATTTCATTTGAAAAGTCACAGTGTGAGAAGGAAAAGATGGTGAAAAATATCATCGGTTTAACTATTGTATGTTAAAGATGAAACTGAGACCAAGAGAGGTTTTAGGGACTTATTCAAAGTCACCTCATACGTAAAGTGTCCAAGCAGGGACCAGGCCATGGATCTCCATGCAGAGATCCTCCCACTACAGACACTGCCTCGTGCATGATGCCTCGTTCTCTGTGCTATAGCTTCCACCATCACCACGTGCTTCTAGAAACTTCTACTCCACTTTAGTCAGCTCCAGTGGGCAGCTTCCTATCTCACTAGAGATTCAAACAGAAATTAAAGCAGCTCCTTTCAGTCAATACTAATGGTTTAGAAATGACTCGGTAGCTTTTTAGAAATCATCCAATTAATTGCCCAGTCCACTTCCTGAGTTAGACCAGGGCTTGATGGTCATTTCACCTCAGGCTGATTCTAGTTGAACACACCCTATCTGACAAATATTTATAAGGGTCTGTGATGAGGAGATAAGAGTTAAACTCATGCTGACAAAGGGTCACAAGCCAGCTGTTTAAAAGCTAAGCAGGGTGCTGACACAGTGGTGTGTGGATCCTCCAGAGGGTGCGGAAAAACAGTAGTAGCAACCCGCAGTTCCTAGGTTCTACTTTGTTCCTGCTCCAACCTTCCTTCCAGTGAGACAGTGAACAATGTCACCGATGCTGGAAAACCCGGGCTCTGGAAAAGCCTTTATCCAATGTCTTTGTTTTCCAAGAGATCTTGATGTAAGGGGAAACCATTTTATTAATTAAAACGTCTGGGAAACTGAACACCCTTCCCCCTTCGGAATGTATCAGCAGAATGTCATTACAACCCTGAGAAAGTCAGACTGTAGAGTGTGTTTATACCAAATTTATCAGACTGCGGAACTGCAGTTGTGCATCATACCGATGACCATCCTGCTGAAGCGGTACTCCACACTTTGGGAAACACCATGCCATAGGATGACAGTGGCTTGCGTTGTGAGGATTTATCTGACGTGGTAAAATGGAGACTATCTGACCTTGGAAAAAAATAGGACTACCAGTCATAAACCATTTTCAAGTTGGCATGAAACCAGGCATGCTTAGTAAACATGTCCCACACTTCCATAGAGCTTCCATTGTTAGAAAGCAAAATGCAAAAAAAGTCCTAAGTACTTTAAATTCTTCTCACTCAAGTCTTATTTTCACACTCCTGTATCCTCACCTTTATGCTCTTGCCATAATATTGCATGGCTGCATTTAATGGGCTCCTCTATTGCTACGTGCACTTAGCTTCCTCGCGTTCTATAGCCACAGACTGTACCCACAGCCCCTAACTAGGTGTTTTACAAAAATGCATCCTGGTCACCGTGGAAACTTGATGAGAGGGTATAAATGTATCAGCAGAAAGGCATCCCCACAAACATGAAAAACAGGTGGGGCAGGTCAATTTTTTTCTGATTGAAGGACAGCATTACTACACCATGAAGGTTCAATGAATGTTGAAGAAGATGACCTGTATACCACATGGGATGATAAAACATAAGAAAACACCAAATTCTTGGTCCTAAATATTATAGCAAAATGGATGTAAGTAGGGAAAGGGCAGCCTATCTCCTGTCATACATGATCAATTTATCCTTTCCCCTAACCTTCATCACTTTTTTCCTGATATTCCCTGATTTCCATAGTACTGCTGTGGAAATGTTATTGTTAATCATGAAATTGTGGGGAGGTAAGGGGTCTGTCCTTGACCAATGAGACCATGAATCAACCAACACCCTCATGGCTCTGCTCTCAGGCTTGAAAGATACCTCATCAGTCTACACAGGCCATTCTGAAACCAGCTACCTTGAGCAAATCACTTGAGCTCTCTGGGTTCCTATTTTCTCATCTATAAAACAAAGACACCAATAGGGATCTGCCTGGCAGGGTCAATCCTATACCAACATATCTGTCATACAGCTGTCTTTGGCAGATTGAAAACTAGGGAAACTGCTATTCTCTTGACCTTTTCAGGAATGAGAATGAGTTCACACTAAGAAATACACTCAAAGCAGATTGAGATGACTCAAGTAGCAAATTAGTTTCAATGAGATGCAGGTGAATGTTCTATCAAAAGATCTGTGATGATAAATCTTAGCAGAGAAAAGAAAGAAAATAAAGGGAAAAGGGATAGTCTAAGAGATTTTAGTTAGAACTAGATGGTGACTAGAATAGGTAAAGACTAGACCAGATAACTAAGATGTGGTGAATCTTCTCTGTAGTACTTATTCCTTAGCATTTGCTTCTCCCAAGCTCTAAGCAGTTCTGATAGTCTAACACAGAATTTTCATCAGAATTAATCCCTACTTTGTGCACGAAGTGTGAAGACTTAAGGGTAAATGAAAGATATTGGTGATTGCCATGGACTCAATTTAACATTTGGATTCCCTGCAGTGGTGCATGATCCAGCTGTAGGACAGAATCACTTGTAGTCAGTCATCCAAACCATTCACCTAAGGCAGTGGTCGGCAAACTCATCAGTCAACAGAGCCAAATATCAACAGTACAACGATTGAAATTTCTTTTGAGAGTCAAAAACCTACTTCTGTGCAAGGGCCACGAAGTTTCAATCGCACTGTACATGCGCGCCCGCATGTGGTATTTTGTGGAAGAGCCACACTCAAGGGGCCAAAGAGCCGCATGTGGCTCGCAAGCCGCGGTTTGCCGACCACTGCCCTAAGGGATACATTTAAAACATGCATTATGTGCAACAAAAGGGTAAAACCTTGAAAAGGTTTTATTTGCCAAGTAAAGGTAGCTGTAAATGACTTTATTGCAATCATCGTTCATTAATATTTAATATATTTATATGAAGGATACCACTTCACAATTCCCTATACATTCAAGCATTTAATAATGTAGAAACAGCTTATCTTCTTCAACTCACTGAGACTGGATTTGCAATAACTAGTAATGTTAAATGTATTTTTTTAAAAAATCAATAATAAATAAATGCATAAGCACTTCCCTCTAGGTGCTTCTGATGTTATTTACAAAATTAAAAAAAAGATGACAGACCCACAAGGGACTTGATAACCATTTCATTACCACCTCCCTAACTGTATATGGTGGAACTGTGTAATCTCTTTATTGAAATTGAAATCTTTGGAAGGGACCCTCCCCACAGACATTAACAATAAGCATCTCATGCAATAACATAGTACTTAATGCAATATTAGTATTTTATGCACCAGGCCTTAACCGCTCCTGGTTCTCCCACTGGAATTGAACATTTTTAACACTCTGTGCTCTGCCTCAGTATTCAATTCTATATCTAATTTACAAGCTGTAAAACACAATATTCACAGATTACAATAAATACAAAGAAGTTCTGAAGACATGCTTGGTGGTGGCTAGGATAAGAGAGTTTCTTTAAAGTGAAAACAAAAGACGCCTCTGCTTGGAAAATGGTAAGGTCCTGAAAAAGGTCTGATGATGAAGAGAGCTGTTCTTTTCGGCCAAGCAACACAAAAGCATTACGTTGACATCAGGTGGTGTTTACACCTGTGTGGTCCATGGTCCAAATATAGATATCCCTCCCAGCTGCCCTTCCTTGAAGAGGTTGGCACAGAAGTGAAAGGGCCCTGGATGAGCAGTGGGGAGAGGTGGTTTCAGCCCTGAGTCTTCAGAAAGGTCCTGAATGATTTTGAGCAAGTTATTTAACTCCTCATTAAATAAATGAGTAGAACTAGACTGTCTTGAAGATTCCTTCCCTCTATAAAACTCCAGGGCTAAGTCCTTCAGATGTGTAGCTAGTTTGCAAAGCCCACTCTGACATTTTCCCATTAACCTCTAACTAGTATCTCTGAAATTTCCAGCTCCTTTCTCAGTAACAGAGCAGTTATAACACTTGTCTCATGTTGCACAGCTCCCCAAACTGTGTTTTACACATTATCCCAATCAATCTAAAGCATATATAGGGCATAAATAGTGTGGCTGAACGAAGACTAAAGACAGGACTAAAAGGGCAAAACCACAGGAAGCTGCAAAATAACTACCGAATAATGGAAAAGTCTCAAAAGTAAATGAACTCTAGCCAATTCTGTCACGATCCTTCTAAGTGATACGATAAGGGTCTGTGGTTTAGATGGCCTTGTGAAAAATGCATGTTTAGCTACCATACCATAACCCAGTAACTGTAGTAACCGGATGTGGCAAAAGTAAGTTTATAATTGTGATTACGTGAAACACAGTTTATTCTTCTATTATTATTTATTAAGTATTGTGTTATTTTCCATACGAACAACTGTTAACCTAATTTTGCCCTACCCTGCATATCTTACCGCATTTAATTCTACAGAAACTTTGTATGGACATTATTCCTGGGCCAAGAGAGCTTATATGCCAAGGCCATAAAGCCCTATAGAAACAGGATACAAATTCAGCTCAACCTTTCTCCAAAGCCTATGACTCTTTTATATGCCTTGCACAGCCACTGGGTCAGAGGGTAGAGTAATGGGGCAAACAGGAAACATAAGCTTTGTAAGTTAATTTTAAACAACTTCATTGAGTTAATGTTTGTACTTTGAAATCTTTCGCTTAGAGAATCTGCCTTCATGTTTTAAAGCTAATTATCACCACAGAATAGCCATATTCCTAGTAGATCCCATAAATGTTTATTTGTATCTCTCACTTAGTTGTGAATGTTATATGTGGCAGGTAATATTAAGTTAGCTGTCACTTATCCTTACACCAGTGGCAGGAGTACCCATCTGATCACTTGCCCTCCCAGCAACCTGGCTGAATACATTTATCAAAGGTCAATTGTGGTACTGCAGTCTCTTGCCAGGATGTTCAGGCACTCAACTACTGATTTTTACATTCTTATTTTTTAGAAAGAACTGAGCAGGTAGCACCATGATTTTACTTGGGCTGTGGAAACTGAAAGACCATCAGCTTAACCACTGTGCCTGTTTTCTTCTTTCAATTAATTTTTAATTAATTGTCAAGTACAATGGTGGTATCGAGACTGACTTACTGATTTACCCTGAAATAGGAAAGCACCAAAACCCTTTTGTTGAAATCCAAAATCTCTGGATATAAATTTAGATGTTTTGAAATGATTCTTAACTTTTTCAAACTCTTGGCCCCTTTATTTCCCAAAGGATGGAATGCAGCCTTATTGTAGCAAAATAAGGCAAGCCACTGTATCTGGGAGCCTTGGCAGGTGCAGGGGAAGTGCTAGTGTTCCATCATCTCACCTTGGTTTCATAAATCGATGCCATATCAGTTCAAATACAGATCTGTCTATTTTTTTAAGCAATAGAAACTGTTATCATTGGTGTTGAATGCTTAGGATTGCTCTTCAACCTTCTAACAATACTACTACTAACAACAACAATAATAATGATTTGACACTAAGTCTCTCTAAACCACCTTTGTCCAATTCACATAACTGTAGAAACAATTTCTTATTGGCTAAAAGCAGATAAACGTGACAAAAGCCAGTGCTTACTTCTTCCCCAAGAGACCACACTTGACTAAGTGTAGGCGAGCATAACTCTGAGAGTTTTCTTGCCCAAAGTGACAGGCAGCCCGAGAACAGATCTCCGTGTCTGAACTCTGCACCCTGGATTTGGATGATTTAACTATATATAAAGGCAGCACTAGGTTGATTTGAAAGATACATTTTATCAAGTTGTCAGCTTTCCAGGGCCAACTGTTTCAGAATCACTTATAAGTAAACTAGAAAATGATTTGGATTGTAGGAAATTTAAAGCTTACTTTCCCAGAATGTTGTAGCAAATCGCTGAAAAATAGACATGGAATCACACTCTGAAATTAAAGTGTCCTGAGTGTGTCCCGCTGGTGCTGAGAAGCTACATGGTCTAATGGATGGAGACCAGGAGGCAGAGTCAGGGGACCTTGCAACTGATTTCCACTCTGGCAGCAAATCACTGAGTGACCTTGGGAAGCTCAGCCAGCCCAGCCACGGAGAGACTGGGGCTCTTGGGCTCACGCTCCTCACTGCTTAGCCACCCACCATCTCTTGGTAGGCTCTGTCCACAGGAATGGGAAGCCTCTTGGTACAGGGGGACAAGGGAGGAGAGGCCTGAGCCCCAAAGAGAACTGCAACCCGCTCTTTTCCTCATATCTCTCTCCAGCATCCAGGATGACAGGCAGAGCCTTGGGGACAGAATGGTTCTTGTGCCGTTTCCAGACCTCTGAAATAAACAATTGCCACGGTCAGTCCCTAGCAACCATTTGGAGTCCACTTATTCATCCACAAGTCTAGAAGATAATAATGGCCCTTGGTTTATTCCCAGAGGTTCCTTGCGGAGGATTAATATGTACTGACCATTTAGGACCTTATTTAAGGATGCTAAGCCTCTCAATCATGTAAACATTCCTGACACTTTTGGTCTCTGGTTTCAGATATAACCATACCCGACGAAAACTCGTAGTTAGCGGCATTTTCTTATATTGCATGAGTATCCTATCTAATAAAAGAGTAATATGCAAATTGACTGTCACTCCAACACACAAGATGGCTGCCCCCATGTGGTCAAAGATCCTGCCCCCATGTGGACACAAGATGGCCACCACAAGATAGCCAGCAAGGGAGGGCAGTTGGGAGGGATCAGGCCAGCAGGGGAGGGCAGTTGGGAGGGACCAGGCCTGCAAGGGAGGGCAGTTGGGGGTGATCAAGCCTGCAAGGGAGGGCAGTTAGGGGTGACCAGGCCGGCAGAGGAGGGAAGTTGGGGGCGACCGGGCCTGCAGGGAAGGGCAGTTGGGAGAGACGCAGGCTTTCAGGGGAGAGTAGTTGCGGGGGGACCAGGCCTGCAGGGGAGGGCAGTTGGGGGGGACCAGGCCTGCAGGAGAGGGAAGTTAGGGGCAAACAGGCTGGCAGGGGAGCAGTTAGGCATCAATCAGGCTGGCAGGGAATGGTTAGGGGGTGATCAGGCTGGCAGGCAGAAGCGGTTAGGGGCAATCAGGAAGGCAGGCAGGTGAGCAGTTGGGAGCCAGCAGTCCTGGATTATGAGAGGGATGTCCTACTGCCTGTTTAGGCCCGATCCTACCGGTATCGGGCCTAAACGGGCAGTCGGACATCCCTCTAGGGGTCCCAGATTGGAAAGGGTGCAGGCTGGGCTGAGGGACACACCACCCTGTGCACAAATTTCATGCACCAGGCCTCTAGTACTTATATAAAACACAGATGAACAATGTCCCTGGGCCTTTAGGTTACTTCTTTCTCTTTCATGTGCCCTCTTGGCTACTTAAGGAAGATAATGCTGCCTGAATGTTACCCTCATCCTGATAATCTGACCAGTTACAAGGCACAAGCAGAAAAATATACCTACATAAATTTCTGTTACCACAAGACAGGGAGCATCTGGGTGGTGGGACCTTGTACCAACATCTACAGCACTGCCCTGGGATTACACGTAGAAAGCCAATTTCCCATCTTTCAAGAGGGTTTATGACAGTCCCACTCTTTATTAATACCTGACTCAAATCCTCTCCTGTCGATTGGGAACCACCTGATTTGAAACTCTTTCTCTCCTAAACCCTCACATCATCTGTGCACATAGAAGAGTGTGGGATTATCCACAGAAAGCCATCATTCTCATGACATTCTGTGTATTAAAGTCAAATTAATTCAGCTATATCAGAAGCCATAAATCTGGTTTATTAGACAGTTAAATGGAAAAAGAAGGTATATGAATAGTCAAGCATTGTCTCATTTTAAATAAAAAGGTAATAGCTATTGTACTGTCATTGGATAGCAGATGATGCTTCATAGAACTCTCTGTACAACAAACTATGTGAAGCTCAATTTATCTACCTCAGAAGAGCTAAGAGCTACATCAGCTCAACAGGGATTTGAACCTGTGGTCCTCAGGTCTTCTGATCTAAGGAAGCAGATGGTGAGACCACTAAGTCGTCCCCACCAGCTAATGGGCCCCCAGAGAGGATACATGTGATCAGAATGATTTATTGATTAACACTGACCTCTAAAACTACTTTAGGACAGGACTGGAAACATAAAACCACTTTTACTGTGTAGTGGCTCAAGCTGTTGTTCCTCCAGCTCTGTAAAATGGCACACGAGACTGGGATCAATCAATGCTAGACCTTGCAGCTTGCTGACCTCCATCAGGAAAAGAACCTTCTAGAAGAGACAAAAAACACACGCCCATGTTTAATAGCAAAGAAAACAATGCCACCTCAGCATTGTATATGAGATCATGGGACCTCAGAGGACAGGGCTCCCCACTTCCCATAGGACAAAATACTTCTAGGACAGGGGTCGGCAAACTCATTAGTCAATAGAGCCAAATATCAACAGTACAACGAATGAAATTTCTTTTGAGAGCCAAATTTTTTAAACTTAAACTTCTTCTAATGCCACTTCTTCAAAATAGACTCGCCCAGGCTGTGGTATTTTGTGGAAGCGCCACACTCAAGGGGCCAAAGAGCCTCATGTGGCTCGCGAGCCATGGTTTGCCGACCACTGTTTTAGGAGAATAAGGTGGGAAGAGTCAATTCCACATTGTTCCCCACGGAATAAGTTCTAATATAAGAAAAAGCCTTTTGTTTTTCTGAATGAGGAATCTTCCCTCAATTCTGTCAATTACCTCATACTTTTTTCCCCCCAAAAGGTTTTTTGGTAATATTTTGCCATAAAATTCCGACAAGTAAGTATGTGGCTAGATATAGAATTAACTTGCACATGGGTCATCAATGGAGGGCCATGATCATTCATACATAGCAAGCCCATGTTGCCCAGAGACAGGCTGACTCGTTCGAGGGATGGAGAGAGAAAGTGATGGATGGAACAAAGCAAAAGTATCTCAACCACACAGCCAGCATGGCTCAGTGGCTGAGCATAGACGGATGAACCAGGAGTGGTGTGGAGACACAGCTAACTCAGTTTGGGGCTTTTGCCCATTCATTTCAAAATATGTTTCATGGAACCAATTTTTACAAATGAAAACGTGTTTCCTTGTTTGTTTGTTATTTGTTTACAAGCAATCTTAATTGACAGATAGATTAAATTTATATCTTTCAGAACATTTGTGTGCTATACGCTCAAGTCCAAACAGCTCAGATATTGTTTCCTACAATTAAATGCATATACATATGTGCTATCCATCAGTAGGGTTTACTTGATTAAGCTACATTTAGTTTCCCTGAAAATTTTATCAGACAGGAAAATATTTACAACCTAAAATTATTTTAAATAATTTAGAAAGTAATATATTCTTATTGTAGAAAATTTGGAAAATACAAATTAATATAAAGAAGTTAATAAAGAATATCCATCATCCCACCACTCAGATAAAATGTTTAATATACATTCTTCCATGCATTTTTCTATGTATATATGCAAACACACATAGAATATATGGAAATGTATTTACGTAATCAAATCCTTATTTGTATCTAGTGTTTTGTAATTTATTTTTTTTCATATGCTCCAAGTCCTATACCCAAAGGGTGAGACAGAGCTAATAAAACACTTGAAAAACCTCTTCCAAGTGATTCCACTTTCATTAGGACCTGTTAAAATCATTGCCAGATAGAAGTAGGAAGATGCAAAGTCAGGTAAGTTCACTCCACACATTTGCAAATAGGCCTAACAAATACACCAAAGTTCGTTCTTTCTTTCCTTCCTTTTTAAATTGAATTTATGGGGGTGACATTGGTTTATAAAATTATATAGGTTTCAGGTGAAGAATTCTATAACACATCATCGGTGTATTGTATTGTGTGTTCACCACCCAAAGTCAAGTCCCCTTCCATCACCATTTAAGAAGGCAATTCTTCAAAGGCAGGGGCCAATCTGTGTTCAAGTTCACATTCTCAGTGCCTGGCACCTAGCAGCTACTAAATAAATATCCGAAGAAGGGAGGGAGGAAGGGAAACAGGAGAGAAGGACTTTTTCACTAGTCCCCATGTACCTTTTGGCAGCTGCCTTCTGATCCTAATCGTCATACTGAGGACCAACTGGGAGACCACTGAGGTCTGGATGCATCATACCTTCATCTCATGGAGTCCTTAAACCAAAGCTATTTCATATCTTGAGACTTGCTTCAGAAAAGAAAATCTATTAGAACATGTGTGAGGACAGGAGTTTTTATTTGTTTTGTTTAATGCTGTATATCCAGCATCTAGAACAATGCTAGATATGCATAATAAATCACTAAAAATCTGTTAAATTAATAAATTATTATTTTAACTAAATCTATACTAAATAAACAAATGTATATGCTTTTTAAAATCTAAATATATTTGCATAATTTTCTAAATGTGTACAAAAGCACAGGACACATGGAAAATTACATGCACAACTGCTAACATTCACTAGCTCAGGGTCTGAAATAGTGGAAAGGAGCTGGGGTGGGTACATAAGTTTTTCTTCTATAGGAGGAGAAAAAGGTGATCAAGCAGAGTACTTTAACAAAAAATTGCAAAATTCCTTCTGGGCCAGGAGAAGATGACTCAATGTATTTCTGATAGTCAAGAGTTTTAAAATTCATCAATAAGGAAAAAACTTCAAGGGCACATAAAGTTTCATGGCAAATCTAATTTCATTATATAAACTTTATTTAGCAATAATTTAATTTATTTCTAAAATGCATTCCTTATCTTTTTTTTCTTCATTAGTTACCAGAGTGAATTCTTTCTCTTCCTTTAAAACAGTAGCTAAATGCAAAGGGAAATCTCCAAGCCTGTATCTAATTTTCACCAGTTCATTATCCATCTTCCTTTCCCTACACACAGTATGGCAAACGACCTGCACAGTCTCTTCTGCTGGCTCCCTCAGAATGTTCTGGGAAGCATGAACAGAACACTGGCTCTCTGCAAAGGCAGAGTAGATGCTGCCGGCCACAGAGGCAGCGCTCAAGGCTCCAGCTCATGCCATCGACTTTCGTAAAAGAGGAGAGCTGAGCCACACATTAAAATGCGCTGTGGTATTTTATGGAGACAGTGAGTCTTGGTTTGGCGCGACAACATTTTTAATACTTTTTTCAGGCTTCTTTCATGACATTCCCAAAGTTCCATCTGTAAACATATTTTTCCAACAACACAAATATTCATTGTAATTATTATTGGTAATGTATTGTGGGACTGAGGTGGAACTTAAGACCACAGTATTTCATTTTTACTTGCAGTATTAGGGTATATGCTTTCGGGACTGAGGGATAAACCGTAAGGATAGAACTACATAGCACTAAAGATCTCTGGAATTATGTTTAAGACATATAAAGAATGTGATAAGGCCTTTCCTTGTCCCACAGCGCAATCTGTAAGGAAGCACCAGATGGCTGGGTGTGAATTGGGATTTGGGAAAATCCTAAGAACAGGGTGAACTTTGCTCCTGGTAGGAGGTACAGTCCATTTCCCCCAAATCCCCTCCAACTGCTTCCTAATACCTGAAATACCAACCAAGCTGCTTTGTTAAGACTTGTTGCTCATTAGGCTAGAAATACTCCTGAGAAAGGAGAGACTTTGCAGTAATGGTCAGTGTAGCTTGTGTTTGCTCTCAATCCTTTCCTGGTGAAAGGCAGAGAACGTAAGACCAGGTACACCGCAGGGAAGAACACCGTCCCCTGAATGTCTGACCTAACATTCAAAGACTCTGGTGTGGGTTAGATCAGAGCACCTGGTGGCACAGGAAGTCCTCAGAATAATTTGTGACTTTAAGATTGGCCAAAAGAAATACACTCTCCAGAGTCCGGGGAAGGACATGAGGTTCGTTCAGAGCCCAGCATGCACACCTGGCCTGCAGCAGTGCTGTGGCTGGGCTCCTGACCTCTGCTCTGGGCCACCAGCCCTTCTCTGCAAACCTGCACAAGCTTGCAGGACGCCCCACTGCACTGAGATGACTTTCAAACTCCTGAGCAAGGCTTACACTGTCTTTCAAGATCCTACCATCTCCCTTCCTGGGGTAGGCGGAATAATGGCTTCTCAAAAGGTACGTACTTCCTAATCCTTGGAACCTGTGAATGTCATCTTATATGGCAAAAGGGTCTTTGCAGATGTGATAGAATTAAGCCTGCCAAGATAGGGAGACTATCCTGGATTATCTAGGTGGACCCTAAATGCAATCACAAGTGTCCCTAAAAAAAAAAAAGAGGAGCTGATTAATGACATTACCACGCTCCCAAATCTGAATCAAATGCCTTTTCTGGTCTGAATCTGTTGTAAATGTTCAGTGTCCCATAAAATAGCATTGGCATCCAATGTTCAGCAGGAGTTCAAACAGTCTAGCTCCTAGATACAGAACAACCATTAAGCACAAGCCAGCCTCAAATATCTTTCCAGAAAAGACAGCCTGGATCAACCGGCAAATCCCGAAGTGACCACTCACAGAGCACACCAGGAACAAGTGTTGATCCCTGTTACCCACTTTCCTGGATTCAGAAGCAAAGAAGAACCGTTAAGGAAACCCTCTTCTGTTTACACTAGAGAGCGCTCCCTCAGAAACCCTTCCCAGCCTCGCTTCTGAAATAGATATCACATGAGATGAAGGATTTGAGTGCAAATGACAGTAAAACATCATCCAGAGAATCTGGATTAAAAAGGAGTGAATGTCACCAAAAGCAGGAGCAGTGTAGCTTTGAGTAATGCATAAAAAATAAGAAAAAACAAACAACAAAAGTGTAGTAGTCACCCTGCAAAATAGCTCAGGTAGCAGACAGCATGAGCAGAACAGATCTAAGCATGGACTCAAGATCAGCAGCATATCAGCACTGAACTAAGGCCCTAACCCTGTCTGCAATAATTTACTTGACTTGTTTCTTGTTGCAATTATTTAAACTGAGCTTCGATGCTACTATTACCAATGTTGCAAAGAACATCTCTATTTTTAACTGATCTTCACCTCTACTCTCTTCGAGGATTCTTTGAGGAAGAACCACTGGATCAAAGACTTTTATTTTTATGTTTAAAACTGCATGTTTTAAAAGCACATGAAAACTGCTATCTTAAAAAGTTTGTTCCAATTAGCGTACAAAACTTATTTACATTCCAGCCACATTACACTTCAGTTTTTCAACATGTTGATCCCTTCATACCCCAAGACTTTGACACATGCTGTTCTATTCCCTCTGCCTGGAATATTAACATATCCGAGGATCTGTTTCAGAGATGTCTGTTACTGTTCTTTGATCTGACCTTTATTTCTCAGGATGGTACCTTTCTGTAATAATGTTTATACCATTATAATGTCCTACTAGATACCATTTTAGTATCTAATAGGACAAGTCCTACTCCATTCTCCCCACCATTTACTTTTTAAATTTTTCTTGTTTTTTTTTAAATTACTCTTTTATATTTAAATTTTGTCAAGCTAACCAGATTTTAATTGCAGTTATATGAAAACTGCTAATTAAGTGAAAAGATAATTTTATTTTATAGGATTTCCATCCAAGAATGAAATATGCACTCCCAATCATTCACATTTTCTTTTATATTGCTCAATAAAATGTTGTGATTTTCTTCATAGAGGTGTCATACATTTCTTGATTATTCATAGTTGTAGTCGTCATTATATCTTCTAACAAATTTATTGTTATTATATAGGAATGTCACTGATGCTTGTGTATTTATCCTGCAGCCATTCACTTTTGATTAACTTGTTATTAATTCGAAACATTATTTAGTAGTTGTCCTGGATTTCCTAGATGTGTCTAATCATACTGTCATCATATAACCATAATTTTATTTCCCTTTCTATAGTTATCCTTCTTACTTTCATAGTTTATTGTATTTGCCTGAACTTTCAGACAATGCTAAATAACAATGGTGACAGTAAGAATTCATCTCTTGTCTCAGGTTTAAATGAAAATGTCTCCACTGCCTTACCATGAAGTATGAAGTTGGCTCTTGGTTTCAAATGCCCTTTATCAGGTTAAGGAAATTCTCTTCTATTCTTAGTGTTCCAAGGAATTTATCAGGTATAGATATTTAATCTTATTAAAGATCTTTTCAGTATTTACTGAGATCAACATTATTAAAATTAGTGCACTTAGTGATTTGATGCATTATATGAATCCATTTGCTAATATTAAACTACTAGAGGCCCGAAGCACGAAGATTCATGCAAGAATGGGCCTTCCTTCCCCTGGCTGCCAGCACCGCCTTTGCTCCAGCCAGAGCTGCCTTTTCGCTCCAGCCCAGAGCCACCTTTTCACTCTGGCCCGGAGCCGCCTTTCCGCCTTCCCATGCTACCCAGAGGCCCGGAGTGGCTGGGGCGGTGTGGAATGCCCCTGGCCACTTGGCACCTGCATATGCAAATTAACCCGCCATCTTTGTTGGGTTAATTTGCATACTCACTCCTGATTGGCTGGTGGGTATCACAAAGGTACGGTCAATTTGCATCTTACTCTTTTATTAGTGTAGATCATTATAATCCTGGAATGAGTATAAATGAGTATTCTTTTAGTGTATATTGAATGTCCTTTCCTGGTCTTTTACATACATTTTCCCATCTCTATTTATATATGTGATTGGTCTATTGCCCTCTATATGTGTGTTATCAGAGTTTGACACTAGGGTTCATAAAAAGTAAATGTCACACAGGCCGGGATTTTTTCTGTTTTGTTCACTGCTATATTCCCTCTGCCTAGGACAGTGCCTGATAAGTACTTGATAAATAGATTATATTTGATATTTTTAAAGTTCTTGAGTTAATGTTCATAATTGCTATCTCATAAAATTATCTATTTCATCACTTTTTCATATTTCTTGGGAACCTATACTTTCAAGTATTTACCAGAAGTTTGTGTCTTATTAGTTTCTTTAAGATCTGTTGACTGGATTTCATTTTTCTTTCTATTTCTTTTTTAGTTTCCTAATTCACTGAATACTTTTGTCTTCACTTTTATATCAATCTTCTTGCTTTCTTTAAGTACACTGCCTATTTCATTTATTTGTATTCATTCTTTTATTATGAAAAATTATTAAATTTTGAACACAATTTTCATTAAAACCTTGCCCATATTCTGTAAGTTGGTAGTTTAGTGCAACTGTATATCAGAATCATCTGTGAAGCTTTTTAAAAAGACAAATCTCAGCCCTGGCCAGCTTTGCTCAGTGGTTAGAGCGTCAGCCCATATACCAAAGGGTGGGAGGGGGGTGGTTCAAGGGCATTTACCTTGGTTTTAGGTTCAATCCCCGGCCTCAGTCAGGGGTGCGTGCTGGAGGCAACCAATTGATGTGTCTCTCCCACATTGATGTCTCTCTCTCTTTTTCTCTCTCTTTCTCTCTTTCTTTCTCTCCTCACCTTCCTTCTACTCTCTCCAAAAACCAATGGAAAATATATCCTTGGATGAGGATTAAAAAAATAAATAAAAGACAGAGCTCACCCAGGACATATTGACTCAGAATCTCTGAAACAGGGCCCAGGCATCTGTATTTTTGGAGAGCCCATAGGTAATGCTGATACACACCCGAGTTCACACACATAGTTCTTCTGTGCCTGTATCTCACACTCAGAGTTTAAGTGTGATATAGGAGAATGGCTGGTGACTCTCAAAGATAGCAGATAGCTTTAAGCACTGTGTGGAAGGATTTGGACTTTATGCTGAACTGTAGATACAAGCATCATCAAAAGTTTGTAGCAGGGTTAAAGTTTAGATTTTTAAAGTTTAGATTTTTTCAGAAAATAACTCTGGAGTTCCAATACAAAAGAAAGAATGAAGAAGGAGAGAGAGGAACAGTCCCTGGCCTCACTGCTATCACCACTATCACCATCACTATCTATGGGGCCTCATAGCATGGTTCTCAGCAGCCTTAGGATCACTGGGAAAGGTAAAATGCAAATTCCTGGGCCCCAGATCAGGAACCCTAAGGGTGAGGCTCAGCAAGTTGTGTTTTCAATTTGTGTTTCTGCAGATGTCTCTCATGCATGTTAAAGAACCCATGCTTCATAGTTATTTTATTTCTTATTCAATAAAGGATATGGTATTTTATCTGTCCACAGTGACATAAAAATGTATTCATTCACTTCAAAGGTGTTTATTATCTGCTGTGTTCTAACCCCTCAGGGATGCCATGCAGAGCTTACACAGTTAGTACATTGTTCTCTATGTGGCTAGCACCCCCTGGAATTGTGCACTGCACAGCACAATCTATCAAACCACAGGCTATTACTTCACCCCAGCTATGCATTAGGTTGATATTATGGAGAAAAAGCCAGACAATATTATTGTACTCATAGAGTATGCATTCTTTTCAGGGAGACATTAAATCGGTAAACAATTAAATGCATAAGATGGTTATAGACTGTGGAAGTACTTTGAAGAAATTAAACAGACTACACAACAGAGAAAATATTTCACTCTCAAATCCTTGCATATATTCACCAATGCACCCACAATCTTTTTGAAACAAGGTGAGGAAAGAGATCGCCCTTTCAAACATACTCCATCCCTCTCTTGACTTGCAAGTATTGACACAGTCCTGCTCCCTCTTATACAACCCTTCAGAAGTCACAGTGATTGACGTGGGTCCTCATGGCAAACCACACATACAGGCTACACACAGCAGCTGACTTCGTCTGACAGGACATTCTCTGATTGGTCATATGCATGCTATAGGAGGTGGAGCCCCTAAAACAGCAGACTACAATGCTCAGAGGCACCATGAGCAATGACATGACCTTATTCTCCTGGCCGCGGTAGTTTACGTTATTATTTGACTGCATGCAAATGGTGGAAAACACTTTCAGAATTTGTATTCATCAAGTAGATCCCTGTTCATAGGCAGAGATTAGGGTATAGTAGAATATGGGTTTTATGAACTAGGTTGACTTGTTTCATTGTCCACAGGAATTTATAAGACTTCTGTCGAAGAGGTAATCTCACCCTGGAGACATGACTCAGTGGTTAGAGCATTGGCCTGCACACTGGAGAGTCCAGGGTTTGACTCCTGGTCAAGGGCATGTACCTGGATTGCAGTTTCAATCCCTGCCCCAATCAGGGCTTGTATGGGGGCAATCAATTGATATCTCTCTCTCAGATTGATATTTCTCTATCTGTCTGTCTATCTACTTATCTCTCTCCTCTCTATCTCTTCCCTTGCCCCCTCCTTTCCACCCTCTCTAAAAACCAATGGAAAAATATCCTCACCTCTTGGGCAAGGATTAACAAAACAAAACATTCTTATGGTCGAGATGTTCCTTGAGTGTAACATATCTGAACTTTACTTCTTTTTCTTTTTGTTGTATTTATTGGGATGATACCAGTTAACAAAATTATATAGGTTTCAGGTGCAAACTCTACAATATATCATCTGTACACTGTATTGTGTGTTCACCACCCCAAGTCAAGTCTTCGTTCATCACCATTTATCTCCCCTATAGCCTCCTCCACCTCCCTCCACCCCTTTCCCCCCACAATCTATATCTGAATTTTTAATGAGCTACTTCTAGTTCCCTCTCTCATGTCACCAATGGAAAAAAAGTCAAGGTCCTGTAAATGTGTTCCAGAGTGAAGTATAGTGACTAGATAAATCAAAAATCATGTTTTAAGTAGATGGAGCAAAATAATTCTCATTTCTCTTTCTTCTTCCTCTTAAACACAGAGTCTAAAGGCTTCCATCTACTTCCTCCCTGAACTCCATTTTTGTCTGATCAATGACAAGTCACGTTAACAGCAGTGTTTAATTCTATCAATATGTGACCAATTGTGCTAGATTGTTTGGCCATTGATTTCACTTAGTCTTACAGTTGAGTCTGAAAAGAACTGCTTTTCCATGCAAAGCCTCACACAGTGGCAAATGCTGAGTGCTGCTTTTGGTGTCTCTTGTACCTACTGATGCCACTTTATTTTATTATTATATTTTTAAAATTTTATTGATTTCAGAGAGTAAGGGAGAGGGAGAGATTGAAACATCAATGATGAGATAAAGTCATTGATTAGCTGATTCCTGCAGGCCCTCTACTGGGGATCGAGCCTGCAACCCAGGCATGTACCCTTGACTGGAATCGAACCTGGGACCCTTCAGTCCCCAGGCCAATGCTCTATCCAGAGCCAAACCGGCTAGGGCTGATGCCACTTTAAGAATACCTAGCTCACATATCAAAGCCCAACCCCGTGATATAAATATTATTTCTGAAATCATAGGGTCATCACTTGCCCCCTTAATTAGCCTTGAAAGAGCATGGCCCAAAATGTCCAGTGCAGATATAAGAAAGAAAACAAGAAGTACTGGAATTATGCAACTGAAAAAAATTCAGTATCTCAATGGGTCACAAAAAATAGGGTCATGAACAACTTGGAATTCAAGTGGTTAGGCTTTGATGCTCTTGGATTACTTTAGCCTTACGAATAGTTTTCCAGAATGGCCAGCCACATTATTTTGGACCTGGAAATATGGTTACTATTCACGACCCCAGCAAGTCTGCCTGTCATGCATTCACACACTCACAGACACACTGGTACATCTCTTCCTTCGCTTCCAAAGTGGCTGTCACGTTTACGAAGGTGAAGTGCATCACTCTCCATCCAGGCACAGGAGCCTCTCCATGATAAAGGTGACAATGTCCTAAACACTAGCCCACAACCTCCTGAGTTAGTAAATTTTACAAAACACCCATGCCATATCCAGGATCGGGATGGTAAGGGCAGCCCTTTAAGAAAGAGGAGCTCCCAGTCATTCAAGGTGACCTTAGATTTGGAGTCTGTGCTCCTCTGGCCCCAGTGAGTCACAGTCAAGGGCTCTCTTTGAAAGCGGGCAGCCTCGGTCCGTTGAGGTGGTCAGAAAGAATAGTCCCCTGAACGCAGCGAGGCCAAAGCAGCAGCCCGCCACCGCCAAGGCCTCGGCCCTCGTGCGCCCTTACAGCACTCGGCTTATCAATTTACTTGCAAATGGCTCCCTGAAGTATTAACCCAGGTTAATTATTCGTCAAATATGATTATGCAATGGTAATGTAAAAAATCGGAAATGCGGGATGGAATTTTTCACTCCAGCGGTTTGGCAATTGTGGCAGCTGGTAGAGGAGCTAGAGTAATTACCAGGCCATTCCAGCTGGTGGATCAGCACTCTGGTGCAGGAGGGGAAGGGGGGGAAAAGCAATAAAGAACTGGAGGAACGGGGATATGAGCCGTGCCAATCGACGTGGGGAAAATTTCACAGCTGCTGGTGGTGATAAATGAGAAACGGTGGCCCTGCTTCTAATCAATACATGTAAATGCTACTCATTACAGCCTTTATACACACTTCTCAATTAGCTCTTCCTCCCACTGGTAACAGGGAATGTCATGCTTTCTGGACTGTGAAAGTGGTTCACCTGCAGCCGGCAGCCACGGGGACAAGGCTCACAGCGCGCTGGGCAGCAGGTGGGAGCGCTGAAGGTCCAAATTCCTCCCTAACGCCCGGAAACCAATTCCCAAGGCCGGCCTTTTAATTAAATCGCGCCTTTTAAGATACCACTTGTTCATTTGAGGTGACTGACAATCCCTCCCAAACCCCACTTAGCATCTACAAATTCAAAAGCGTTTTAGGAGATGGTCCAGCATAGATTGTTTTTCAAACAAATTCTTTTCTTCCTCTTTGAAAAAACAATCTTTTTTGTTGTTGTTCTGAGAAATAAACTTCATTGTGATTAAGTGCCTTTTCCACATGTATTTGTGAAACTGTCTTCTAAAAAACAATCCCTAATTTGTTGTAGGTTGTTTCCTTTTACTTCCATGTAGGGAGATAAGGAAATACTTTAAATCAGAAAATCCCAAGCCATAGCATGTAGGCTTAGCTCAGCATGTTGGTTGTACCTACATAACTTCTCCCAAGTGAATTTTCACAGCTCCGATGCAGTTCCATACATTGTCAACAGTGTCAAAGAGTGTGGCCCCTATGCTTCTAAACCAGGCATCCTATTTTTAAAGAGTAAAATTCTTAAGGAAAGATGCTGGTCTCCTGTTCTATATAGAAAAGGGGAAGTTATTTTAATTTGATTACCTGCATTTGTTTTGTTTCATCTGATGTGGAATATAATTTTTCCCAGTTAATAAAATATATCCTACTGGAAGGAAAAGACACCTTTTTTAAAGTTTTTTAAATTTTATTTTACTAGAGTTTATGCAGTGAAAACTTTTTAAAGAATTATAATAATTCTATTTAAAGTTTGAATTGTTACCTGATTTTTAAAAATCACTTAAGTCATCATAAAAACAATGAGTAAGGAACTAGAATGTCCATTACTTCAAAATCAAATTGTATGATAAGTCCACTGTCAAAGTTGAGTGTGGGAGTGGAGGGGGGCCGGGGGAGAATCTAGTTCTAAAGGCTTTCCTAAAGAATATTTCATATTTAAGTCAGTTCAGGTCAAATTTTACCTAACTGTTCTTTCTAGAGCAGCTGTTGGGTGCTAAGTGCTTTTCTGGACAATAAGAGTGCAATGGTAAAAAAGGAAGGCCCGGTTTCTATTCTCATGGAGCCTGGGGCTCTACCCAGCTTCTCTGGTGTTACTAAATCTTGAGATTCCCCAGGAGAAAGCTGTTCCTCTAAGGCAGTGGTCGGCAAACTCATTAGTCAACAGAGCCAAATATCAACAGTACAACGATTGACATTTCTTTTGAGAGCCAAATTTTTTAAACTTAATCTTCTTCTAACACCACTTCTTCAAAATAGACTCGCCCTGGCCATGGTATTTTGTGGAAGAGCCACAGTCAAGGGGCCAAAGAGCCGCATGTGGCTCGCGAGCCGCAGTTTGCCGACCACGGCTCTAAGGAAGCACAGATATAATGGCCAGGCACAACTTAAAAATAATTTTTCTGATTACACTAAGAAATGCCCAGTTACCAAGATAAAGGGTCTCCTATTGAATCATTCCGTCTGAGCTGAGGAGCATGCACTCTTTTCAGATATATCTATTTTCATCATGATATTCCAAAAGCAATACCCACTGTTAGACTGATCCTGGATTTTATCCTAACTGCATTTAGAGTCTTTTACTAAATAAGGATGCCGGCAAGAGATTTGTTCTTAGAGTACAATATGCTCCCACAGAATTTCAGTTAAATTCCTTTTCAGAGGTAAATGCACTTCCTTCCCTCTGCAGAAGACTTAAATCAGAGAGCAGGAATAACCGGTGATTTTAGTAGGAGATAAGAAATGGCTTATATCTGGCTGCCAGGCTGCCTGAACACATGACAATGAGAGATCCACGCAACTGGATACTTTTGGTTTTTCTTTCTTACTTCCTAGTGATATACATGTTGAATAAGAATAAAATACCACCAATTTCATCCTGTGCACATTTGTTACTGATTATAATCAGAATTTTGTATAAAAACTGACAGCATACTAGAATTTTATATTTATACACCAAAAACCCAAACATACAGTCCTTATGCAGAAATATTTCCCATTAATAATAATCAAATTGAGATACACACATATTGTGACATTTATAGTAATTATCCATATGTCCCAATTTTTGTTAATGTTCATATTAGCTGCCTACGCTCTGCTCCAGCCCTAACATGCAATTTAAGTCTAGGATTCAACTTTTCTATATTTGGGTAGCAGATCTTACCATTAGTTGCTTGATTAATTAAAAGTATTGTTAGAGTAGAGTTTAGAAGTTTCATGTTGCCCATACTGAATTTAATCTTGGAGAGATGATATAGTTAAAAGGGAAATTAATCAACAAAATAAATGAAAATATAAATGCAAATACATATAAATGATATTGCCCAAACTGCCTATTCTCATGGAGAATCCTGACAGATCTTGTCATGTCTTGGCTCAAATCTTTCCAACAAGTTATTTAGAGTAACTTAATGTCAGAGTCCTTATAGTGGCCAAACATGACAGTCAACAGTAGACATAAGGGAGAACCAAGGAGCCTGGCATTCAATTCCAGATCCACACTTTAAATTTGCCTTCACCTTCTCACAGTAGGCCCTTCCTCAAAAGTTTACCTGTCCTCCAGGCGGTGGATTTTAAGCAAACACAAGTTCTTGAGTTTGTGAATTCTAAGGAATCCATGCCTTGCCTCCACTTTTCTTTTTCCTGATCCCTTTGAATATGACGTGGTTTGCACACATGTCCACAATACTATATCTTACGCCTTAGCCAGGCTGAATTAAGTGTACATGGTGAGGAGGGTTAGGTTCATGGTGCAGATAAAGATGTGTGTCCTTGCTGTCTTGTGTAAGAGCTGATAATGAGCCAGACTGAAATGGAAGCTGTCACTTTGCATCATATCAGAGTGACCTGAACAATGTAAAGAAATTAAAAGCTCCTGGTGGCAATGGATCCCATTTCAGTCATTAGCTGTGTCAGAGGGACAGGCACCATTCAGAAAACTGGATCCAGTGGGAGTCTGTGGACCCCAGGGAATTTGCCACTAATGCCACTTTATGCCCCACTTCTTTTTAATGCACACCAAGTACAAATAAATTTCTATTCTTTGTTTTTATTATTATTTAGGTTCAGCTACTGTGGCTGGAGAAAGAAAAAAAAAAAGGAAAAACAAGGCAACAGAAGCGAGGAAGACCACACGCATTACAATCAAGACAGCAAAACAAAAATATTTTAACAAATGTATATACAAAAGAATATTTGTGTTCATCTGAGAAATATTAAAACAATGAATGTAAATGTGTGATTTTTTTATAGTACTTTCTCACTCTCTCTAACAAACCGCCTCTCTCTTTCTCTCTCTCTCTCTTTTTTTTTTTTTTTTTTTTTTTTTGAAGCTGGCCTGCTGAAAATGAATGAGACAAGCAAGCCTAGGACTGACTCTTATTTCAGGCTCAGAAATATGAAAAAAAGTAATATATTTTTTAACAGAGAGTCTCAGAATATATGCTTCAATCTTGGGAGTTTCAAAAAAGGCAGCGAATCAGGCAGAAGGACAGAAGGTTACAGATTAGTACTGGTCATTGCTCAAAGAGTACAGGTTATAAATAATAAAGGAGGAAAGGGTGAAGGACACTAAAATATAACTGGGGGCCCACAATGGCATAATCAAAGCAGAGAATCTAATTTCAGCTTTAAAAATACCATCTCACATTGAATTCCAACTGCATAGGAATCTTTCTGCTAACACATTCCACAGATACATAAATGCCCACCTCGCATATACACAGTTCATACAACTTTCAATGTAAGTGCTGGGCTAGTATGTGATTTCGAGTCTAACAGCATGGTATTTTTTTTTAAGTGAAAAATAGTATTTTCTATGGAAGTCAAAGTGCAATTAAAAATAGAGAGACAGGAAGAATAAAGAGGATAGTGATAAATATTTTCACATAAAGCCCCAGGACCTATAATTTTATGTAGTATATAAATTGTATGATACATAGACATTTTACATTAGGTGTCTCACACACACTTGGATTATTTTGGTAAATGTACCGATGTTTCCATAGGCAATATCCAGCTTTTCCTTCCTCCATACACAACCACACATGCAAGAAACATAAAGCCTATCCAGACACTTAAGGATGTATCTGTATCTCAGCTAACTGTCCCGACCAAAATGCAGGTAAACTCAACTGCTGAAAATATATCTGGCTTTATAGAGTTAGAAAAACGTGTTAGATAAATCTCGGCAGGTGCCTTTTGAATTATTCTGTGAGTCTATAATTTGTATCCACTGAATGCTTGTGGTGGTTTTGCTACAAGAATCAGTCAACAACAATCGGCTTTTGGTTGTTGTGGTTATTGCTGCAATTTATTTGTAATCTCTTTCCATGAAATGAGCCCCTAGTACTGGGTAGAACATTCGAGAATTACACTCTCCAATATGTCTCAGAAGCCACTGTTGTCACCAGAATGACGACAGCTATAAGGACAATAGCAAGAGTATTCACACTGTCTGGGAAGTTATTCTTATTTATTTCAAAATATAGCCCAGCTGGCATGGCTTAGTGGTTGAGTGTTGACTTATGAACCAGGAGGTCGTGGTTCGATTCCTGGTCAAGGCACATGCCCAGGTTGTGGGCTCAATCCCCAGTAGGGGGCATACAGGAGGCAGCCGATCAAAGATTCTCTCTCATCATTGATGTATCTATCTCCCCCTCCCTCTCCCTTCCTCTCTGATATCAATAAAAATATATATTTTAAAAAACAACATAAAAATACAACTGGCTGTCTCATGAAAGCACAGTTGTTGATCACCAAATAGTGCATTTGAATAGTGCAATTTAATTTCTGAAAATGCACAAAGATAAATAGAATTTCCATATCTGTGGAAATTTAGCAGCAAACTAAATTTTGTAGCAAAATAGCCAGAAATGGAAGCGATCTTCATATCCACAGTCCTAGTTTACTACAGTGTTCAGATGCAATGTCCCATAGATGTTAATATGAATGTGCCCCAGGTCCCCATGAGCTTGTATCAGGGAAGCCCACTCTGTGGATGAGGGGACACAGCCAGACAGAGTTCTGAAGGGCTGGAGAACATTTCTGGTTTCTTGGTCATGGTTAGTCACTATGGGCATGCATATATGAAATTTAATTTATAGTTATATGTGCCTATAAGTACTTATATTATTATAATTTACAGATTCCAAAACTAGTTCCTTCACTTTTATTCTTGTCGTATGTGAAGCTGTTGAAATGTCAGGATATATATATTTTTTAAATTTTAAAAAAAATGAAAAGAGAATAAAGGTCCAATCAAGGAAACCTGCAATTCCCCTTCCAAGAAAATGAGGAATCATTGCTGAGGCAGTACAATCAGAATAGATGCCTTCAAATTATCTAAGACATTTTGAAAACGAACAAGAGATAATAGAAATGTTACTGTTTTGTAAATCCTGACGAAGCCAAATGGACTATAGAAGCAGCTCCACAAAAGTTTTGAAATTGCCCCAAATTTGAAAGCAATTGATTCTCTAATAGTATTTGAGAAAATCATGCTTACCTATAAGAAACTATATTTTAGTTTTAACTTGGCTCAAACCAAAGAGAACTGAAGAGTTTTTCCACAGGCATCTAACCAAACAAGTGTTCTATCTTCCACCAACTTTGTGAACACTCGATTCTTTGGTTGTTGATGGAGGACTATGATTGGGTGATTTTCATATTTCCCTGATGAAGAAACTAAGTTTCTAGTTGTTTCCCCTAGGGCCTGAGGATTGTGCACCTCTGCCAGTGGAAGGCAGAATGATAAAGAAAGAGCAAGTGCGTGTTCATATAGCACCACGGAACAAGGGCCTTTACTGCCTGAGTAATTAAATTCCTAGCTTTAGCACTCAGTGAGACCTACTATTTTTGTCAGTTATCATGACGGCCGATTTATGCACATTAGCTCTCACCTGCAAATCACTAAACATGGCTTAGTATTTACATATGAGAAAACAGAGGCTCAGTGAAATTCAGTAACTTGCCCAGATCACACAGTTCATAACTGGTAGAGTGTTTAGAGGCATCTGTATCTCTGACCTCCCCAGTGTAGGCCTTCACTGAACCCACTCAGCAGCACGTTGAGACAGAAGTGGTCAGTTTAAAATAACGTCCTGGCCCTGTGGCTCAGTCAGTAGGAGCATTGTCTCATACAGCAAAAAGTCCTGAGTTTAATTCCCACTCAGGGCACATACCTAGATTTAGGGTTTGAACCCCAACCCCAGCTGGGGCACATGAGGGAGGCAACAGATATTTATCTCTCTCTCTCTCTCTCTCTCTCTCTCTCTCTCTCTCTCTCTCTCTCTCTCTCTCTCCTTTCCCCTCTTTCTAAAGTCCATAAAAATGTTCTCAGGTGAGGAGGAAAGAAAGAAAGAGGGGTGGGGGAGAGAGAGAGAGAGAGAGAACAGAGCAACACTGCCTGTTTCCTTAGACTTCCACCCCCTCCCATCCAGTTATATCTTCAAGTTCTCTTGTTAAAGATATTTTAGCTGCTTATCTGCATGGGGCCCTGAGCTAAATATTGTACAAACTTTACTTCACACAGTGGCCTATGGATATGCCTATTCAACTAATGGGGAAACTGAGTCACTTCAGAGATTAGGTGTATACACTCCATGGTAGGCTGGAGAGCTACCTTTCAGTGGTGGGGTATCTGCACCAGACCATGTGCTTTCCCGGTAGGTCATGCTGCTCCTCGTGCTGCGTCCAAATTCCAGTGCCTGCGAATCATGTGAATTTTACATATTTGTCCTGCTCTAAACACACAAGGAAGTTTATGACTTAAAGGTAGGTTATAGTACAACTTGCAGGAAATGTAAAATCCTTCTGCAATATATGTTTCATAAAATATATTTTCCCAAAGGCTCAAATGATAGGATTTAGACTACATTACAAATTAGGTAAGAAAATGGGTGGGAATGGAATCATATTTCTTAATCTGATATATATATATATATATATATATATATATATATATATATATATATCAGTGATCACCATCATCATCTAAAACCTGATTATTAAGTATTTATTTATATGGCACCATATAAACTAACTTAATGCTCATTAACCTTTTTCTACTGGGTGGACATACAAACTTTTGAACAAAAGATTCCTGGACAAATGCATAAGTTAAATAGGAAAACAGCAAACATACTGCTGCCTATAATAAGGTAATGAATGAAGAAGCACATGGTTTGAAAGATAAATATTGACCAATATCTTCCATAGAGAAAAATCACTATAGCAAGGCATTCTGCTGAGAGACAAGTCTGGATGGGAGAAAAGACTTGATAATGCAAGCCAGCATCTACTGAAGGCTTTAGTATTAACACTTAACAGGTGAGGAAACTGAGGTTCATAAAAGATAAGCAACTTGCCTGAGTTTTATGCACACACACACATAATTGAAAAACATAATTTTACACAATACTAATCACCCTTAATTGCATTCATAGTTTTTCTCTGTGGGTCATGGTAAAAATCATTTTTAAGGGATTGAAAAAATCACTAAGTCACTCTTGCAAGCTGGCTAGAAAGTCTATCAGAACAGCAAAACTGTTGGTTCACCACATGTCTCTAGACTTGAGTGTTTTTCACCGGTGCTGGGCTCCTGTACCAGGTTCCAATGTGGATTGAGGCTCTAGAGAAGTATAGTGAAAGTAGTATCATTTCTATAAAAGAAGCATAAGAAGTATGCTGTATTTTCCAAATCAGGGTCATAAATACTCTTTAATTTCATAATAGTCTGCAATATTCTATTCTATTCCATTTTAAAATAAATGTTGTTATTAACCCACTATGTTGGTTTCATGACACCAGTTGGAAGTCAACATTTAAAAAATAAACTAGTGAAGAATTGAATAGAATTATTTTCAATGAAAAGATCACCCTATTGAGTTGAGTCAATAAATTAGAAAATGTGGGTTTTCTTTTCAGCAATTTCTATCATGAAATAGCTGTTTAAAAAAAAGGAATATATTTTGTCATCCAACAAAATGACATGATCATCATAAATATGTTACATACCAGAGGCATGGTGCACGAAATTCATGCATGGGGGGGGGGGGTCCCCTCAGCCCAGCCTGCACCCTCTCCAATCCGGAACCCCTTGAGGGATGTCCTAAACCGGCAGTCGGATATCCCTCTCACAATCTTGGACCGCTGGCTCCTAACCACTCACTTGCCTGCCTGCCTGGTCACCCCTAACTGCCCCAACTGCCGGCCTGATCGCCCCTCACTGCCTCTGCATGCTGGCCTGATCGCCCCTAGTGCCCCCCCCCCCCCTGCTGGCCTGATCACCCCTAACTAACCCCTGCTGCCAGCCAGGTCACCCCCAACTACCCCCCTGCTGGCCTATTTGTCCCTCATTGCCCCCCCTGCCAACCTAATCACCCCCCAACTGTCCCCCTTGTTGGCCTGGTTGCCCCCAACTGCACCCCTCCCTGCCAGCCTGGTTGCGCCCAACTGCCCCCCCTGCCAGCCTGGTCACCCCTCACAGCTCCCCTGCTGGCCTGGTCACCCCATGCAGCCTGCTGTTCAGTCATTTGGTCGTCCCTCCCTAACCCCCCTGAGGCCTGGTCGTAGGCAGCCATCTTGTGAGGGTGTGAGGGTTAATTTGCATATTACCTCTTTATTATATAGGATGATAGAGTTGATTTTTATTAAAAGTATGAATTTTCATGAAAGATAGAGATAAGAGTCTGTTGTTGGCTGGTATCTTATTCCTGTGTTATTAGTAACTAGAGGCCTGGTGTGCACTGGAGGGGTCCCTCGGGCCTGGCCGAGGGAATTGGGCAAAAACTGGCTCTCTGACATCCCCCGAGGGGTCCCAGATTGCAAGAGGGCGGTACTCGGGTGACGCACCCTAGAATCCGACTCCCTCCTCTCTGGTTCAGGGTGTGTCACCCAAGAACCACAGCTGCTAAGTTAGCGCAGCTCCTGTGTTGAGCGTCTGCCCCCTGGTGGTCAGTGCACATCGTAGCTACTGGTGAGAGTGTCTGCCCCCTGGTGGTCATTGCATGTCATAGTTACTGGTTTGGACAGTCGAATGGTTGGATGGTCGCTTAGACTTTTATATATATATATAGATTATTTTAGGTATATAGGACACTATAATCAGATACATGAAGTTTAATTATCAGATACATGAAGTTTAATTATCATATGCATGGGATTAATGAGCTTCTGGTCTTTAAATGTCTGATGTGATATTTGTCAAGCTCTTGTGGAGAAGTGCTGTTTTATCATTTCTTCTTACCATGCAGCTCTTTAACTTGGCTTGGATTTTATTTCATGCCATGTCAAACATAAGGGCCTTGTGCTCCCCAACCCTAAGAACTTGAATTCATCATAGATTCCTTTCTCTTATGCATGGCAAGCTCTTGATTCAAGACTGCTTGTATTTGAACCATTAATGACATATATTCTTATTAATCTGGAGAAATTGTGGCACAAGGAATCGAAGCAACTATTAATTTGCTTTAGGTCTTAAATAAGAGTGCTTTTTCTATAGGTTAGGTCTTCACATTTTCTATTTCATTTTTAATTTTTACTAAAGTAATACATCAGCACAATTTTTTTAAAGTTAAGTAGTACAAAGCTTGTGAGAGAAACTGCTTATGCTGCCCCATCCTCCTTCACTCTTTAGTTCCCTTCCACACCCACATTTCTATATATTTTTAAGGGCCATGCCATTTCTTGACTTTCCTATTTTAGCTATTATTATTATTCATAGCTTTCTGTAGCATAATTTTCTTTTTTCAGAGTTGGCTGTGTAATATTAAATAACTGGGTCTCTCTTTGTTTTCTCATCTATAAAAGAGAGATGATAATGTATATTTCAAAGGGGGTGAGAATTAAATGAAGTTATACATGCAAAGTACTTAGCAAAGTGCCTGGTACCTTGTAAATGCTCAATAAATAGTAGTTAATCATGACAGTGGATCATGATCAACATAACTTGCTTCATAATTTTTTAATCCTCATCTGAGGATATGTTTTTATTGAATTTTAGAGAGAGAGAGGTGGTGGGGGGGAAGAGAGAAGCATCAATATGAGAGAGAAACATCGACTGGCTGCCTCGTGTACTAGACCCAACCTGGGTATGTGCCCTGACCAGGAATCAAACCCGCCACCTTTTGGTGTACAGGACAATGTGCCAACCAACTGAGACCCCCTGCCAGGGCGACTTGCTGCAGAATGTTAACTAGAGCTGGCCCTGAGTGACTTGGAGCAAAGAGATGATGCCCAGATGGAGGTGCAGGTCTACTGAGTAGACTTTGTCCCAGCTCGCTGCAAGAGAGTGAACGAGTTACTTCACCTCAGAACAACCTCTTCCATTCTCATCTATAAACGAGAACCAGTGGTCAAAGTTGAATTTGGTCTATAATCAAATACATACTTTCCTAATCCAGGTCAGAATTGCTGCTTCCAGAACTACATACCTGTATTACACAAAGAGAATGCACCCTTTTCAAAAAGAGATCTTACTTCAGTTTATTTTTGCCAAATGCTCTCTTTCTCCTCCCTGTTCAACGTGGTTGTGTGTGAACATCTACCACCCGAGCTCCTGGAGCGCCCAGAGCTCTGACCTGATGATGGCCACCTTTCCTCAGAAAACAACCTGCTAGCCCAAGTCCAGGTTCCATGGTTTCTGCCTCAGTAAATACAGAAAAGTTTCTGCTCTCACTTCTGAGACTTCCAGGTAATGGAAGAAGTCTTATGGGTTAGGCAAGTCCTGGTATGGCTTTTAAAGATGTGAAGCTTTTGGGGGCTGTGGGCAGGGAATAGCAGGCTCCACGGACGGAGCCCAGGGAACAGAGAAAGACAGCCAAGAGGGACTCCTAACCGAAGTTACCTCTTTGGAGCCTCATTACTTGAAAACAAAGAGCAGGGGAGGAAGGGAAAGAAATATACATTGAAGATACATTTAAAAAGCTTTGCCCTGGCCAGTGTTGCTCAGACCCGAGCAAGGCCTGTGTACCTAATGGTCATGGGTTCCATTCCTGGTCAAGGACAAGTACCTTGGTTGCAGGTTCAATCACCAGCTGGTTGGAATACATGCAGGAGGCAACCAATTGATGTATATGTATCTCTCTCACATCAATGTTTCTCTCTCTCTCTCTCTCCCTCTCTCCCCACAGCCCCCCCCCCCTCCATCCCCTTTCTCTTAAAAGTCAATAGAAAAAATATCCTTGAGTGAAAATTAACAAAACATAAACTTTGAAGGTTTTGAGGAAAGCTGAGATTTAATATGAGAGTGAGAAGTTGACATTTGTTAAGAAGAAAGATATGGTTGCATATCTCACCTCCTGACATCTCATCACATAGTAAGTAGAGAGCTCTGAGGAATGCTGAAAGTCAGGAGACCTTGGCTGGGTCTGGCTGTCCCCTCAGTGTCTGCATGATCACAAACACCAATCTAGGTCTTATGGTCTTATCTGCAGAGTGAAAAGTAAGGCCAATAATCTCAAAGGCTTGCTTTCCATGCCTGCCTGATATTAGGGGTGGCTCTTCTCTCCTTTCACAATTGGGAACATAAACTGCTCATTGTATATATTTTAACTGCTAATAATGTATTTTAGCTAGCTAAATCACTATGATTTATACCTGTGTAAATCAAAGGAATACAGGCATATCACACAAACACACAGATATGCACATACCTACCTACCTATCTGCATATGTTCTCACATAAGTGTGTGCATAATTAATTTTTAAGCATTTTATAAAATTAAAAATTCCTCTTCAGTTAAGATACATTGGTAATTTCTCAAATTATCAGCACAGTGTTCCAGCACAAAAATATTATTATTAAACATTAGAAGGTAATCTTCTTTTGGTGTAAAGTTAAACATCTTTATTTTTATGGCATTAAGCTCTAACTCAGCACCTTGTGCATAACAATTTTGTAAATAAAATCCCTTGCCTTTAATACCACAAAAAAAAATCAGTTCCATCTCTTTTCTTCCCCCCGGAAAAATCGCCTTTTCATTAACTTGAACTGATAATTTCCATGTGAATGATATTGTTTATCTGCACTTTTCCCACATGTGACCTTATTTTTTCTAAGAAATATAGAATATTGCTTTGGACCTTCGAACGGCAGGAGGCTGGAGGAAGTTTCTGTTAGAATAATCTTCACCTAAAGAGGTTTTAAGACTCACCACCTATCCATTGACCCATGAAGGGTAAATGCTAAGTTCCCATAGTCAAATATTCATTCGAACCCTTCAGAATAGATGAATGAGCTTTCCTCTTATTTAAATTACTCTAAGATGGATAAGATTTTTACTATCAGTTGAAAGGTAATAATCATGACCATCATCACCATCACCATCACTTGGTTGTTAGAGATGACAAAAATGACAAAGAAATTTGGCTTCACCCAATCACTTCCTATGTAATGTTTATGTGGTGTGTGTGTGTGTGTGTGTGAGAGAGAGAGAGAGAGAGAGAGAGAGAGAGAGAGAGAGATCTAGCACTTTTCTATGCAAATCCATATTCAATATGTTTACCTATGCATATTTTGTAAACCTTACAGTCTAGCATACTAGTTGGCCCCAAATTAGCATTCAATTAAACTGTTTCTTAAGTGATACAATCCGCTGACCTCTACAAATTAAAAGTATGCTCTGGATCTAGGCAGAGGGGCATTTTTCTTGAATTTTTTTCCCTTATAATGGGTACTTGCACTCCACTCTCCACACTTGCTCACCTTGTTAGCCTGTGACCAACAGCACTGCACCATGTTGGAAGCAAATGTGGCTGGTGAATCTGTATTCACAGATTATTTGATCTAGGGTGGACTTTATTGAAATGAGGCACTTCTCTAGGTTTTAGAAACTAGAGATGAACTATTTCAGAGGACCAATCCCTGAATATCCAATTTGCAATGAAAAGAAACAAAATTTAGGATGAGAGATGCAATATGATCACATCCAGTTAGTTCTTCAAGTTTCTACCTCACTTGTGAGTTGCCTGGGACGGTAGCTAAATCTGTAGGAGCCGTGCTACTACCTTGGCTCCTTTCAGCTCCTGTTCCCTCTCTGTAACTTTAAGAAAAATGTTATTTCCCTTAACTATTTTCTCTCCTTTTGCAGTCTCCTTCCTTTTTAATTCCGATTTGATGAGAAAACATGAGGTTTGCTTTTCCCACGCAGCAGCATGGGCTACTGCCACCAGGAACCTCTGAGGAAGCAACCAGAAGCCCAGGAAAAGATGGTTTGGTGGTATGTTCTAAACTTCTGGCAAATTTTACCCATGGATTTTACTTAGGTATTTCTTTTATTTATTCCTGATGCTTAAAAAATTAAATTAAAACTAAACTAAGAGCACATTTTCTCTCTTTTTTCCTTGTTTTGCAAACAATGGTGCTATATTTTCATAAAGTGGATATCAAAAGGCTTTCCTTAATTTAAATTTAAGATAATTATATGCTTCAAATGTTTTTTCCCATATTTTTCTTTATATATTTTGTGGATCTTTGTCATTTATTTTCCAAACTGACATAAGGATAAAATTAGGATATTTATTTGAGTTTTCTGATTCCCAGAAATAGGTTTTTTTTTCCCTGTAAGGATAAAATTAAAAAATTTCAACTGTCTTATAAAAATCAAGAACACTTAATTAGGGGGTTAAAAATATAAACATCTAATCCATAATAGCTTAAGATGGCAGTATGTTTTCTCTGGGGAACAGAAACTTTAGAAATCTGATTAGCATTGCTAATCAACACAGATCCTTTCAGCACATAGTTGTTATATAGCTAGATGCCAAGTCTAATTAATATTCCACTCTGCCAGTCAAGGTTCATCTTTGTTCATTTGATCTATGAACTTTTTTTAGGATAGCACTGATTTGGGGAATATAATTGGCCCCTAGAGGGTATAATGTATGTTAAAAGTAGAAGGAAAAACCCACTCAATTCTTATGCCCTAAGCAATTCCATGGGGATACTCATTGAAATAGCTTGACAGTGGCAATTCAGTTTAAACAATATTTTTAAATGTTTTCTCTCTGCCCTGTCCTCCCCACCTTTTTTTTTTTTAAGTTATAAAATAACTGTATTGAAAACTGAGTGGGCAAAAGGGAATTTGTGATCAAGCATAGTACCAATGGTATAAGCGTACAATAATATATCATCACCTATTAATAGATGACAAGGCTTATGTGCTATGTGCTACTTCCAGTATACAGAAACATTTTTGTTACAGAAAACACTTCTTTGTAGGAGGATTTGTTCCAATGGGATTTTATCTGAATCCATTCATTTAAAAGTCGCATGTGATCACGTGTATATTTCAGTTACCACATTTGAACGGCTAATTTCATTTTTTAACTTTTTGAACAAACATGTTGAGCCAATTTTCAGATAGGCAGATGCATTTACAAGGGCTGGCTCCTCCTTTGCATACAAGTGAGAAGTCTGCTGACTCACAGAATTAGAGAAGTGGAAGGGTGCCCACAGAGGTCATCTGTAACAACCCTCAGCTCCGCTTGAGGACTTCTGACGATGAAGAAATCGCTGCCTCTTTAGGAGGTATGTTTTAATTTTGGACAGCTCCAGCTAAGAGATAATTCTTCTTACATCGTTCCAAATCCACCCCCCTACAATTCCATATACTGGGGTTTGTTGAGCTCTCCGAATCTACCTAGACTAAACCCAGTCTTTCTCCAACACAGTTTTTTAAGCCTTCCAATATTTGCAGACCTCTGTCATGGCCTTCAAAGTTTTCATTACTGCAGGTTGACTCTGTTGTTTCATTATGCAGTCCTTGTGTGACATGGTTATGAATCCTTTTATCTTCCAGAGCACTCTCACCTGAGCACGCTGCAGTTCTTCACTTCTAAACGGGGCAGCATACAGAACTGAAGGGCCCTCGCTTTTAAGGGCATATGATGTCATTTTGGTCTCTGTACATACATCTATACATCTAAATTTTTATCTGCATCCATGTCTATTCTATTTAAGTACCTAGGTCTCTAATGCAGCTATGGAATATAAAAGCTAATATCCATGATTTTAATATTTCTTGAATTCCTTAGATAGAAAAACATCAACCAAAAAGAATCCCACAAATGATTGAGCAGAAATGCTATATTCAACTAATTTGCTAGAATTTCCCCTTAATTTTACTACCCATAAATACTAAGAATAATTCATAATCAGCTGCTTCTTTTAAGGAAAAAAGAAATTGGTAGTGAAGTAAAAATGATTCCATAATAACCTTTCCTAAAAAGTCTTCATGGGCCCTAGCTGGTCTGGCTCAGTGAATAGAGCATCGGCCTGTGGACTGAAGGGTCCTGGGTTCAATTCCAGTCAAGGGCACATGCCTGGGTTGCGGGCTCGATCCCCAGTGGGAGGCATGCAGGTGGCAAACGATCAATGATTCTCCCTCATCGTTGATGTTTCTAACTTTCTCTCCCTCTCCCTTCCTTTCTGAAATCAATAAAAAATTTTTAAATAAAAAGTCTTCATGGTATTTCTGGTGTCAAATAAATCTTAGTAAAATATCTTAATCTTTTTGTGGGTCTTCACAAGCCTAAAGCTGATATGTTCAGACCAAGATTCAGAAATTTTCAGACTTATTTTTAGGGTTAATAATATCCAATCAACTATGTGCTGGTAACATGGCTAGCTCTTTCGGGGGAAATGTATGCATATATTTTATATTTATTATAAATTGAAAAATCATTATAACATATAGTTTATAATAATAATAAGATATACAATACTAAAATTCTGCATACCTATACTTCTTTGATTTACTACTTCTTACTAAATCTATGATAAGTGAAGGAAGGGAGCATAGGTCCAAGGGTGATGAAGTCCAAGGGTGATAAGGACATTATGTTATTAATCATTGGGGAGGAGGGTCCCACTATCACTTGTATTTCCTTACATTCTATCTAAATTTTTATAAATACTAATGTTATTAAACTCTCCTCAATTGATGCTGAAAAGTATCTGACAAACTCCAGCACCATTTATGATAAAAACTCAGCAAGTGGCAATAGAGGGAATATACCTCAACATAATAAGGGCCAATTATATCAAACCCACAGCTAACATCCTACTCAATGGGGGAAAAACAAAAAGTGTTTCTCTTAAGATCAGGAACAAGATAGGCATGTCTGCTTTCACCACTCTTATTCAACAGTACTAGAAGTCCTGGCCACAGCAATCAGACAAGAAATGAAAGGCATCCAAATTGGAAAGGAGAAGTAAAACTATCATTATTTGCAGATGACATGACACTGTGTATAAAGACCCCTAAAGATAAAGATTCCATCAAAAAACTAGTAGAACTGATAAATGAATTCAGTAAAATAGCAGGATACAAAATAAATACATAGAAATCAGCTGCATTTTTTAGACACCAATAATGAACTATCAGAAAGGGAAACTAAGAAAACAATCCCATTTACAATTGCTTCAAAAATAATTAAATGCCTAGGGATATATTTAACTAAGGAGGTAAAAGGCATGTACTAGAAAAAGTGTAAGACACTGAAGAAAGAATTTAAAGAAGATACAAATAAATGGAAGCATATATGGTGCTCGTGGACAGGAAGAATTAACATCATTAAAATGTCCACACTACCCAAAGCAAGCTGCTGATTCAGTGCAATCCCTATCAAAACAGCAGTGGTGCCCTTGCCAGGGACTCGGTTGGTCATCCTGAACACCACAAGTTTGTGCATTTGATTCCCGATCAGGATACATACCTTACCTTACCTAGGTTGCAGGTTTGATCCCAAGTCGGGGTAGGTAGGGGAGGCAACCCATTTTTGTTTCTCTCACATCACGTCAATGTCTCTCTCTCTCTCTCTCTCTCTCTCTCTCTCTCCCTCCCTCCCTCTCTCTGTCTCTCTCCCCCTTTTCCTCTCTCTCTAAAAATCAATAAAAACAAATTCTCAGGTGAGGATTTAAAAAATACCAATGGCATTTTTCACAGAATTAGAACTAATAATCCAAAGATTTATATGGAACCACAAGAGACCCCAAATAGCCACAGCAATCTTGAGAAAGAAAAACGTTGGAGGTATCACACTACCTGATATCAAACTATACTACAGGCTGGCATCATCAAAACATCATGGTACTGACATAAAAACAGACATACAGACCAATGAACAGAATAGGGAGCTCAGAAATAAACTCACTCCTATATGGCCAATTAATATTTGACAAAGGAGGCAAGAATATACAGCAGGTAAAGATAGTCTATTCAAACTGCTGTTGGAAAAACTGTGCAGATATCTGCAAAAAATGAAACTAGACCACCTTCTTGCATCATATACAAGAATAAACTCAAAATAAATAAAGATTTAAGTGTGAGACTAAAACACATAAAACACGTAGAAGAAAACATATGCAGTAAAATCTCAGGCATTCCTCTTGGTGATATTTCTTAATATATCTCCTTGGGCAAGGGAAATAAAAGAAAAAGTAAACAAATGGTACAATATCAAACTAAAGAGTTTTTGCACAGCAAAGGAAACTATCAACAAAATGAAAAAACAACCCACTGAATGGTAGAACATATTCATCAATAATACATGTGATAAGGGGTTAATACCCAAAATTTATAAAGAACTCAAACAACTCAACACCAAAAGAAATAAACAATCCAATTTAAAAATGGGCAAAGGACTGATAGACACTTCTCCAGGAGGACATACAGAAGGCCAATAGATATATGAAAAGATGCTCAACGGTGTTGGGGAGGATGTAAAGGAAAGGAACATTTGTGTGCTATTTGTGGGAATGCATATTGGTGCAGCCATTATGGAAAACAGTATGGAGCTTCCTCAAAAAATTAATAATAGAGCTGCCTTATGACCCAACAATTATACTTCTGGGTATATATCCAAAGAAACCCAAAATACTAATTCAAAAGAATATATGCACCCCTTTGTTCAATGCAATGTCATTTACAAAAGCCAAGTTATGGAAACGACCTAAGTGCTCATCAATAGACGAGCAGATAAAAATGTAGTGGTACATATATATAAGTGAATACTAGTCATAAAAAAGAATGAAAGCTTACCATTTGCTACAGCATGACCTAGAGGGTATTATGATAAGTGAAATAGGTCAGTAAGAGAAAGACAAATACATGTGACATCACTTACATGTGGAATCTAGAGAACAATATAAATGAACAAAACAGAAACAAACTCACAGAACAGACTGACGGTTGCCAGAAGTGAGAGGGTTTGGGGGACTGGGTGAGAAAAGTAAAGGGATTGAGAAGTATAGATTGGTAGTTAGAAAATATTCATAGGGATGTAAAATACAGCATAGGAAATATATTCAATAATATTATAATAACTGTGTATGGTGCCAGGTGGGTGCTGAATATATCGGGGAAAATATATTGTAACTTATGATTGTCTAACCCAGTGGTTCTCAACCTTTCTAATGCCGTGACCCTTTAATACAGTTCTTCATGTTGTGGTGACCCCCAACCATACAATTATTTTCATTGCTACTTCATAACTGTAATTTTGCTACCTCAACCTGGGACCCACAGGTTGAGAACCGCTGCTGTAGAGCCTAAGACCATTGGAAAACACAGATATTTACATTACGATTCATAACAGTAGCAAAATTACAGTTATGAAGTAGCAACAAAAATAATTTTATGGTTGGGGGTCACCACAACATGAAGAACTATATTAAAGGGTCACGGCATTAGAAAGGTTGAGAACTACTGGACCACTATGCTGTACACCTGAGCTACTCTAATTAAAAAACTTTTTTTAATTAAAAAAAATTTGCTTGTAGACACACTCAGTAATCTATTTTATTATGAAGTTTTTCTAACTGGATTTAAATAAAATGCTTTTATGAAGGGTTCTGTAGACTTGCATTTCATATTTCTATATTTATGGCATATGCCATGATCTACAGAGAATGGTTACAAGCACCAAACTCAATATTTTCTCATGATGCCCTACTGCCCTTCCCATGTATGCACATTTGCTGACAGCACTGTGTGAAGGCAGGCACCCAGCAAAGTTCTATTCCAACTTCTCAAGTATTCCCTGGGGGAAAGGAGGGCCAGAGAGTATTGGTCCAAGGAAAACAAGATTCTGAACAGGAATTCTTTTCATAGTAAAAAAAAATACCAGAATTCAAATCATGACTTTTTCTGTTAATAGAACTATTTAGTCTGTCACTTGAACAACACATAACAGTTGAGCACATTTTAATTTGCTGGGTCCATAGTTAAAATAATCACAGCTAAATCAGAGCTTTAATGGGGTCTTTTGCATTAGAAAATGTAGAATCAATTTTTATGAGAATGCAATATGCTTGAAGAGGGAATATTCTAGATATAACGAGAAATTTTTGGCAGAATTTATTTAATTTAAATATACTTTTAGAAAATTGTGGTATATATAATTATCTTACAAACAATAATAATTACTGTGAAATGCCTTCAAACACACCAACTTTCTTTTACCAGGGCATCCTTCTTTAGAATGGCCAGTGGTAGACATAAAGCCTCAGAATAGGTTATTATAACTGAAATTTCTGTCTGTTATTACCAAAGAGAAATGTATTGAACTTAATATGTTAGGTTTGGGAAATCTATTTTCATTTGCTATAACCAATGGTCTGTCATAAGTGTGGACATAGTGGACTTCCAGATTCTATCTTCCATTTCTCCCTGATGCCCTAAAATTGAGACTTCCTTCCTTTATTTTTTTCATGTTTTATAGAGTAACAACCCACTTTCCAAAAACTAAACTATACCTCTTAATCTCTATGAGAAAAAATGAAAGTGATAAAAAGGTAACTTTCAGTAGAACTTAACACAGAAATATCTAGAGATACTGAGCTGTGCTTATTATGTGTGTACAAGTTATCTCTGTTTAACCTTGACCCAAACAAGATCTTCTGTTCATTAGGAATGTCTAATTCACTAGTAAGAGAATAATGCCTCTAAAATGAATTTATTTATTTTAACTTATCAGAGGAAAAAGGAATAGATGTATAAAAGTAATATTGCCTTTGTAGTGGTTCTATATGACTCCCCTATTTTTTAAAGATTCTTCTCATCAAAAAAATACAGTTTATTTCCCTTCTTTTTTGTTTATGAGACAACCTTAATGGTATGATTTCAATAAATAGAAACTGGTGGACGTGAATGATGTTGACTTCCAAGGACAGGTTAGATAAGCCTCATTTATGAAAGCCTAATTCTCTCTCTCTCTCTCTCTCTCTCTCTCTCTCTCTCTCTCTCCTCTCTCTCTCTCTCTCTCTCTCTCTGCCCTTGGAAACCACCCACCGTATTGTGAGCAAGCCCAGGTCACATGGAGAAGCACATGTAGGTATTCCAGTCAACAACCCCAAGTAAGTCAGAATCAACCACTAGACATGTGATAAAACAAGTCTTCAGATAATTCCACCCCCTGCCTGTGAACTTAACTGCCACAGTTGAAACCAAGTGGAAGAAATAAGCACTGTTTCTACCAACCCCTCCCCAAACTGAAGATTTGTGAGCAAAATAAATGTTGTCATTGTTTAAGCCACTAAGCTTTGGAGTAGGTTATAATGCAGCCACGGATAATGGGAACAACCATATAATTGTAACCAGAGTTCTTGTACTCGAAGAACCAGTGGTAATTTAAATGACACCTTAGTAGAAGATACTTAGGGCTGGTGGTAGGTGCTCTGGGTGTGTCTAAGACGAGGCAGGAAGAATGGGAGGCAGCTGTAGAATTGTAGCCTCTGAAGTTTCTCTCAAGCTTTCCCAGTTTTGCTAATTCAGAGATAGATTTACATATTTATAGCTAACACTCCACCTGGTCCTACCCTTTTTTGTACCAGGAAGGCTTAATTCTTTACTTCCCATTAGAGTTGTAGCTGAACACAACTCTCACTCTGTTCCTTTGCCCATGCTGTTAGCTCAACCTGGAATGCCTTCTCTGTTCTAACTTTGAGATCACAATTTCAGAAAACTGCCTTGTCTAAATGTAGCTCTGGACATCATGAGCATCCAGTACAAAGGTTATTCAGTTGCAGGTAACATGAGACTATTTTGACCTACTTATACAAAAAAGAGAAAGGGAGATAAAATTTGTTGTAAGAGCTTGAGGTAGCTCACAAAGTCAAAGGAAAAAGCTACAGATGCAGATCTCTGAAAAGACAGTAATGAAGACTCTTCCAGGAATCAAGGCTGGTAAAAACCAGGGTCAGCCTTTAGGGTTACTACCACTGAGACACACTCTGGCTGCTTTTCAGTCCTTGGATCACTCAGTGCAAGAATTACTTCCCTAGTAGAGAGCACCTGATTAACTACTATAGGGCACATTCAATTGCTTTATCCAGGCAAAAATGGAACATCTCATTTGATAGTTTCACCAAGACTGTTTCCAGTTGAAGACAAGTAATATGCCAATGTAATAACCACATATTGTGTACTCAATGTCCACCATAACACCCGATCCTTCAAATAAGGCCATGCCCCCTATTATTCATTCCTCTGGCACCCAGTACTTCTCTTGCAGAGCATGCTCACAACAGTAAGGCCTGTAAGGGGGTGCGGGGGGAGGGTCAATAGGGAAAAAAGGGGACATCTGTAATACTTTCAACAGTAAAGATAAATTAAAAATTGGAGGGGGGGGTAATCACTATTTAATACCTGAGTTCCCTACCATCTATAAACTCTATGAAAACAGGGACCACTTCAGTCTAATTTCATCACTGTATTCTCAGCACCTAGTGTAACAGCAAAAGGTTCTCAATAAATATTTGTTGAATATGTGAACAAACACTTCTTTACCTTTGTTTTGTTATTTATTGTTGCTGATACACAAAAAAACAACAACACACACACATATTCTTACTTTAGTTGAATGGTAGATTCCTGTGGGAAGAGTCTATTTCCCTTAATATTCAGTAAGTATTTGCCAAGTGTGGATGATGTCCAGAAACATCCAATTCAGAAGCAGTTCAATTCAAAAAACATTTATCTGGCACTTAATATAGGCAAGATCCATTTTCTGTCCTCTAGGGGCTTGCTACCAGCAAGGGAGGCAGACAAATGCACAAGTCATGATAATACCAGACAAACACTGGAGAGGGCTGCAAAAGAGGTTAATAATGAAAGGCGATTTGGAAAACAAGGGAAGGCAAAATTCACTGTAATGAGGAAATCAAGAAGCTTAGCCAAAATATTTTGACCACAAAAAGGGGGGTGGCAGCAGATTAGGATACGTGCCATAGGAATTTCTAGATAAAATAACCTCTCAATACGTTCATTATAAGCAACTTAAAAACCACATCAAGATATGAAATGGCTATTTGTACCTGGCTCTTTTATCTAATTGATATGGGGTGCTATTTAGCTAGCAGTGTACCGCTATATAGAATCTATAGGTTTTTCTCTAAAATGCGAATAGCTATAGGGGAAAAGAATGCATCTCTGATGAAACAGAAAACCAAGAACCAAGGTGTCCTTTCTAAGGGTAATATAAAAGGATTGCCATTTTTATGGGGCAAATCACCTTACAGAGTGCCTAATAGTGAGAAAGCCTTTTTAAATATTTAAGTAAAGAAGGTAAACTAGATATTCCTAGGGGTGTCTAAGACTGTTAAAAGTCTCAAGGATTTTGAGGAAGGTAGATTTTGAACCCCCATGAAGCATAAAATCAGAGAGAGCAATACTTTTTTAAAATCTTATATAGAAGAAGCAATTCTTCTCCTACGCACTGACTTTTAATCAGGACTTGTTAAGAATGAAACTTAACTTTTATAAAAACATGGAAAATTTGGCTATAAAGTGCAGTGCTAGATGAAAGTGTCTTTAAGGTGGTGGCTAGAGGGAGAAGGGTGGGAAAGGCACATAAATGCTGGCTAAGAGGCTCAATAAATAAATCTGTACCCGATGTATAGCACAGTATGAGGAGTGGCTTGTGTTCCCTCTGTACAATATAAATCCCTTAATAGAGTTCAGCCCTGTCTTAGTTTTTTGAACATTATCCTTTCCATGATGACACTACCCAGTGGCGCAGCCACTGCTTAGTTACCCCGCGACAAAACCACCGAAGGAATCGCAGTAAAAGCTGGAGTACCTAAGGGGAAAACATCCTATTCACTCAATGAAGAAAGTCAGCACTGTCAAGAAACACATTATGTGAAGGAGATAGGCACTGCCACTAGCACTCTCAAGCAGAGTTTCTCTCTTAATATTAACACGAACATGTACATTAATTCAATCTGAAAACATGATTTAATGTTTTTCAATATCACCATATATTTATCGACATCAATTGACACATGTTAAATAAGTGGTTTTAGAAGTGGCAGTAATTTCTGATAGGCCTGTATGGGGCATGAATAAATATGTAATTTAAAACGTGTGGGGTTGCCATGGTAATAGCAACAACACAAATATTCTCCCTTAGTGATTCTAACTACTTTGATGTCTGTAAAAGGAAGTAGGTTGTAGTAATCTCAACCAAAATTTCTAAGTATCCTTAATAAAAATAACCATATTTCCCCCAAATATAGTTTCAAATGTCAATTTAACCTATTTAAATATTCACGGCATGCTCAATTCTTAAAAGTGTTGCACTGAATGTTTTTTGAGGTTATCTTATTTTTAGTATATTCCTTTAAAATCTATATATGTAAAAGCCCAGTGACCAGAATGGCAGAATGACCAGAACGACTAGAACGACCAGTGGCTATGATGCACACTGCAGCAGCAAACCAGCCTGATACAGGCCCCGATTGCCCCCCCCTCTCGGCTGACCCAGCCCCCATCAGCTCCCAACACCTCGTTCAGGGGCAGGGCTGGCCGCCAACTGCCCGCGGTCCCTCCCCCCGGTGGGCCTGGCCCAATGGGCCCCCATTGGGGCAGGCCAGCCAGACCCCACCAGCACATGAATTCGTGCACCGGGCCTCTAGTATATACATAAAAGGTTTTCCCCAGCTGGATATCTCAGTTAGCTAGAGCATCATCCTGATACACCAAGGTTGCAGGTTCCATCTCTGGTCAGGGCACATACAAGAATCAACCAATGAATGCATAAATAAGCAGAACAAATCAATTGTTTTCTCCTTCTCTTTCTCTCGCTCTCATCCTCTCTCTTAAAAAAAATCAATGAATTTTAAAAAAGTGTACAAAAGGTTTTTTCTTAAAGATAAGATTAGACAATCCTATTTAAACATTGGCTATAAAAATCCCCAAAGAACTGAAGACACCGTAGACATCTAGTCACAGCCATGTTCCAGAACCTAACATACCTAACCCTTTCAGACAGTGCTTTACTTTGGAGGCAGAAAGGGCACCCCACTAGGACAGAGAAGACTCAGAAACTAATCAAATTCTCTCTACTTCTGGAGCAGAGATAATACTCTCAATATCTAGCTTGAGTTTGGGCCTTTATGGAGAAACTTAGATTAGTAAAGCAGAACTTATCATATAAAGCCCCTCCCTCATAGGATCATTAATATCAGATCCACACTCCCTACAGGATCACTTCTCTGACCTGAGAAAGATACACTAATGCTCTAAGAAGTGTGTGTGTGTGGGGGGGGGGGGGGGAGAACTCACATTTACTAAGCATTCCCATGTGCAGGCTCCTTACTTGCCTTCCTTTCCGTAATCTTTAGCACTCTATCAGGTTATTTGAACTCTCATGTTCAAATACCCCTCTGTGAAGGTCAAGAGCAGTGATTAGACCCTTGGTTACAATCCTTCTGCTGCACCATTCTTCTGTCTTCATGTGACTTCAATGGGATGTTGCTTTTGCTCTGAAATTTTTGTCTAGTTCACCTTGATCGAAAGCATCCTCTGAAAGATATCTGAGTATTTAATTGGAGGCAAATGCTATTTTCCCTAGTGTCGGCAACAATGTGGTCAATGTAGAAAGAAAGAAGTGCTTGGTCTAAGAGCTGGTAAATTCCCCAGGAGAGGCAGCTAGCACAACTTGGAGAAACACTGTCCAAAGGCAGGCTGCCATCAGGGTATCTGACTGAACCACAAGTTAAAGAAGCATTTGCTGTTGCCCACAGGCGTCTGGTTTCATATCATTTGTTTAATGTCAAAATTATTTTTAAAATCCCTATGATTCAAAAGAATCATATCCAATATTTTAAATTTAGAGAATAAAGTATGTAACTGCTCCTTTCTATCCTTGCTCACCACCTTGCCCATATATTGTCCAAGATAAAGATAGTGAGCCTGGCCTGTGTGGCTTAGTGGCTGAGTGTTGACCTATGAACCAGGAGGTCACGGTTTGATTCCCAGTCAGGGTACACGCCCAAGTTGTGGGCTCGACCCCAGTAGAGGGCGTGCAGGAGGCGGCCAATAGATGATTATCTCTCATCATTGATATTTCTATCTCTCCCTCTCCCTTCCTCTCTGAAATCAATAAAATATATACATATATTTTAAAGAGATAGTAAATTAGTGTCTCTTCTAGAAACTGGTTGTTATCTATTTATTTTTTTCCTGAATGGACAGTCAGAGAAAGCCATGTCTATTGTGTCTGAAGAAGGAAGGGGTGTTGTCATCAAGAGAAAAGGACAGAACTTTTCTTTGACCGAGAAAGCCCTGGGGATGATGCTTCCTTAGGGAGGAGCAGGGCTAATTCTGAAGTTTTCAGATGTTTTGTTGTTCGTTTTCTGATACCTGTTGCTAAAAGGTAATCAAATTCCTTCTAAAAATGGCAAGCTCATTTTCAAGTCTTTAATAAAGTGTGGTACGACTGGTATTTATTCAGAGCTGGTTACATTCCAAGCACTCAATAGGGCTTTACAGATCACCTCATTTCAACCTCGGACCTGCTCTATGAGTTAAGTGCCATCAATATCTCCATTTAGAGATAGAAAAGATGAGGCTTGAACCTATATGTACCTTGCCCAAGGTCTGACTCCAGAGCTGTGACCCACTATTATATTACAAATAAGCAAACATGAATTCTAGAAGAAGAAGAATAGAGACTGGAGAGAGAGGGAGGAAGATGTAAATCTAGTTCCTTCTCCCTTTGGACATGACAAAGAAACAATTACTAAAGAATGGCATTTGACAGCTGTCACAGAGAAGGGAGCTGAGAGGCTGGATGAAAAAGGTGAAGGGGTTAAAGCAAAAAAAAAAAAAACAAACAAACAAACAAAAAAAAAACAAAACAAAGACAAACAAATACCAAAAACTCATAGACAACAGAGTATGGTGACTACCCCATGGAAAGAGTTGGGGAAGAGTTGGGGAAGGTAGGAGAGGATAAAGTGGGGAAGGTAGGAGAGGATAAAGTGGGGATAAATAGTGATGGAAGGAGACTTGACTTGGGGTGGTGAACATACAATACATTATATAGATGACATATTATAGAATTGTACACCTGAAACCTATATAATTTTATTAACCAATGTTACCCCAATAAATTCAATTAAAAAAGGAATGGCATTTGTGTTTTGCAGAGTAGGCACCAAACTCTATGATAAGAACATTGTGAATGTAATATATCCTAAATCGTTTAGCAATCTGTTCTTCTTCCTCACATTTTGGTAATAGTTTTTCTCAAATATTTAGGCTTCTGACCAATGAACAACTTCTGAAATACATGAGTGTGAAGACTGAGATTTCCTGGAGAGTCACAGGAAACAATGAGGTAAATAGAACGTCAATATGTAATGTTGGCTGTAGGCTCTTTGAAGGTGGGGTGACTTGTTCATTTTTCCATCCTCAGCATCCGGTGCAGTGGATGAGCTAGGCCAGGTGATTGACTCTGTCTGGTGTATTCCCCACCGAGGCCCCAGAACCAACCCACCTCCTGCCACAAGCAGGTGCTCACACTGTTTGTTGAGTAGATGAATTCACTGCATGAACGGTATAGTAGAGAAAACATCTATATAATAAATAGAACAAAGTATGGGTTTCACTTCTATTGTACCACGCTGTACCTACATTGTATGTATGTACATCTTTTTATAGGGGAAAGTAGCACAAATGTGAGAAAATCCGTTTGAAAACTTTTCACAGCAAAGAAGAGAAATATACTAGTAACAAATGGACACACAGAGTTGATGAAAATTCCTTGAGAAAGTAATTTCAAAGATACAATATAGAAATGATCCCAGGATATTATGGTTTTATTTTCATCAATTGTTTTATTTTGAGAGGAAAAGCTGGTTCTTTTAACTTCTATAAATGTGCCCCTCTCCAAAAAAATAAAAATAAAAAATGTTTCTTTGTACAGCTTTGTGACTGTCAGAGAGCAAAGGAGGAAATGTGATAAATTTTGACAGAGAATAATAATAATAATTTAACACCTGTTTTATTTATTCTCTAGTATCCTCTCTGGAAAAGGGCATATATACTAAGAATGAAATTAAATGACAAATAAAATGACATTGTAATTTCAAAGAGTGCAACATGTTAAAAATTTGATAACCATTATAAAATACCCACATAATCACATTTATATTGAAAATGTCATCACCTTGTATCTATATTTTAAATATATAAAGTCAATCTTTAAAGTATTTAAACATAATTCACATATATATTTCTTTCTTCTGATGGGCACAATTGTGCTATTTTGCTTTTACATTACATGAAGTGTTTCACTATATAAGCTCATTTCAAATATTGTTAAACTAGAGGCATTAAATTATTTTTATGTTCACTTGTTAAATGTTCAAATATGGTTATATTAAAGGAAACAATTTAACTTTCAGCCATCTATTTTTGAATTTTAAGTCATTTTTTTTCTAGGCTGCAAAAGTGTATTACCAAATAAATTGACAAAACATCTCAGCAACTAATATAAGCATCTAATTTTAATGCCTTCTAATCACACAAATTAATATGAGATTTTTCTGCTTGTGAATGACCTTCTTCAAATTATCCCCCCATTTTGGCTGAATCAGAACAAGTGTGGGCTATTTGATAAAAAACCCTAAGTGTGTGAAATAAGAGCCCTCGTCTCTTCTGCCAGACTCCTCTTGACAGAAAAATGATAGAAGCATCACATCCCTGGGAGAGTAAATGCAAACTGACAAGAGATGAGCCTTTAGATGTTGAATATAATCTTGAATTGTGCTTGAAGTGTCTTATTATCTTGTCTTTTGATGTCTGAAGGGGTGGCTTATTGTTAGAAAAAGGAAAACCCTAGCACATCTTTGCCATCTTTAAAAATTGTTTGGCCTTTAACAACTGCTTTTCCAACTAATGTCCATTTCTCCTGACAATAAATATGGCAGGTCGTCGGCAAGTGACAAACAATTTACTTTACATGCCACACTTTTATGGGTTTTGAGAGCTCATGTGGAAGTGTATCTTAAAAGGCCCATAGAAATTAGCAGTATTATAAATGTTAAGAAGCCTGAGGTCTGTGTGCATATACTGATGTGAAGTTACTCGTCATGGTTACTTCCTGCTGTTTCTGGTTTTGTGTCTCGCTGGTGCCAAACTCAAAATTCAAGATCTTTATTTATTGACTAAAAATAGCCAGGCAAAATAAAAAAGTAACAACCCAGTCTGATAGGTTCCATGAAGGAAATGCTCTGTATATATATTTCCAGTGCACACTACAATATTCAGAATAATATTGAAACAAAATCCTATTTCTAAGTAGGATATCAAGGGCAACGCTGGCCTTGCTGAATTTTGTCTCCTATCTCAGACTCCTTAGCACTTTTTCATTTCTGCTGTCCTTTTGGTACCCCTACCCTTTGTATCTACCATTTGTTTTGTGGTTTTTGTTTTAACTTAAAAGTTTAATGATGTTCCCCGTCAATAGGATTCCTTGGCAGCTAAATCACAGCCATGCCCGTTTTCTGTCACCCAGCCAGATTTTGTGAAAGCTTTCAAGATCTTTCCTCAGACCTCCGTCACTCTAAGAATCCATAAGAATTCTCCAAAGAACCATAAACTGTTACAGGGTTCAGGTTATTGTATCATTATAAAAACATATTGATACACTACAGATGACAAGACGGGTAGCTACCATTCGAGGCCCGTGCTACCCCCTCAGCTCAGTGCCATCAGCAGTCTCCAATCAGACCAGTTATGTTCTTTATGTTTTTTGTTTTTTTTTAAATCAGGCACCTAAAGATGTTAATCCCTTTGCAAACATGATGCTTACTTTTTAACACTTTACTGATTGCCTGCAGATTCTGGTTGGATTGTTAGAAAATTACTATAAACATGGAATCTAATGGGAGAGGTAAATATTCTAAACTAAAGCAAAGAAATAGACCAGTATTCCTGTAAATTTGAATAATTTCTTAGGTAACTCTTAATAAAAACCTGACTTAATCTTAGGAATCATAAAATGATGAACCAATTAACACCTAAAACAACTGTTTTTGTTTCTTTCCAAAAGTTTATGAAAGTTTCCTACATAATCCAGATGAGCCCTGTTCTGAATATTTACCCACAGATAGACTGCAGTGCTTCTCATTTTGTACACTGTATGTTTCTTTTTTGACACATTTACATCTTCCAATAGTTTGCTAAATGAAATTAGATGCATTAAGGGAAAATGCAGTTTGGGAAAGGGTATTTCACCACCTACACCACGGCCACATCTATAAAATTTTAAATACAGGAAAATTTTCCATTTGATTTTTTTATTCTCTCTTAGCCTCGGTTGGGCTTACCAAGAATTCATTCTGCAATAATACTTTTTTGGGCTTTTTAGACAATTCCGAATGTTCAAATTTTTAAATCAAATTAATCCCTCAGCCCCCTTTCTACTTCAACAGTGATGATTTTTGTCATGCAATAGGTAACCACACATCATTAATTTATGAAAATAAGTCTTGCCATAAAAGACAAATCAGCACATAGGTGGCCATCAAGCACTGCAAAAGGAGATTAATCACACCATGCTATTTTAATATCAAATGCTTAAAATATGATTTCTTTATTGTGCATCTACCTTGATATGTGTACATGTAATTGTATATTTAGGCACATGGAATCCTAACAGGAGTGTGTAACAAAAATTGTGCTTACTAACTACTGAACACAAAATACCTTTCACTTAAAAAAGGGAAAGATGTTTATCTTGTAATATATGTATATCCTACAAACAGACAAATATTTAGGCACCCAATATTTAGATTTCAAGAGTCTTTCTGGCTTGGGCAAGTTTGGTATGCTTTAAGCACATATAAATCATAGTGTGCAGGAACCCCTAAATCTCCTGGCTGAATTAAACGGCACAAATTCTGAGAAATCCTGTTGTTTCTTCTGCTCAGTGTAATAGCCTCAAAGAAGACACTGGAACTTGGATTATCGCCCAACTATGCCTGAAGCAATCCTATAATATTAATAGTTGTCCTTTATTCACAAGCTTAATTTGAATAAGCTTATCTGGAAACTTATTTTCAATACTATACATAAGTATAGTATAGAAACTTTTTTTCAATACTATACTTAAGTGATGTATGTATAGCATGAGCAAAATTATTATGAATTAGGCTTTATTAATTTTATGATAGGGAAAATTCACGCATATTAGTAATTTGACCAGACAACTGGAAGTCTCACACAAACACTTGAAAAAATATGGAGGACACACTAGGGACACACGCACGTTTTCCACGGGTAGCGTCACATTTACTCACTGTGCAGTCATAATGCCCAAGAACAAAAGCACAGAGAAGCAAAAATAAAGTATGGAACTGATAAGTAAATAGAACTGCAAGTGGAATTTTAAAATTGTTATTTTAAAACACTCAATGTAACCTTTAAATATGCATTTCCTAGCTTTCACAAACTTTTATTACTGAATTTTCCCCCTCATTAATAGGATGAAATTAAAGTAACACAAGATACTTGGAAGGTACCTCAATCTGGAAAATACTGATTATTTTACAGAAAAAGATGAAATACTGAGAAAACTGCTACTGCCAAATACATTCATTAAATCATTAAATGGTTTCATGCTGGCTATCACTGGTACATTATAAATGTCCTAAAAATATCTTAATTCTACTTCATTCTCAGGCAACAGTAATAGGTTTTATTTTAGTTATTTACTAAGGATATTTTAAAGCTCTTGATTAAAAAAAAGGTTTAATTACAGAATCTTATTTTCAAATGGTCTTCAGTAAAGCAAACCTCTTAAGCATGTAGTTTATGTGTAATATTACTTAGTTTGTCTAATTGTAATCTATATTTTTTCCTCATATTTTCAAATAGTTTTGATGGCAGTGCAGTCCTCTAATAAAAGTGACTAAGACTGTATAAGTTATGTTGTTCCCAGTGGGTAATTTTTTAATTAAAATTAAAAACTGTATATTCTTGTCACATATAAGATTAAAAGCACTTTAAAAGGAAAGACTGAAAAAGAAGCTTGAGTATGGATTTTCTTTTAAACTATCAAATAAAATATAGACTTTCATATAATATACTAAAACTTTTTTAAGTGGGTGGAGGAAGAGGAGGGGGGTAAATGGTGATGGGAAAAAATAAAATTAGAATATACCTTAAAAAAGAAAAAACTACGTTAAACGGGTAAAAAAATATAAAATAAAAGAGATGTCAAAAACTATGGATCTTGATTAGGTAGTTTTTTAAAGAGATTTTTGAATACAAAAAAGTTAATTTCCATTCTCTGAGAATTACAAACTTGCTTTAACTAAAAGAGATTCGGTGTTGTTGTTTTTTTCTGATTTCTGTGTTCACACTAAAAAAGCTTGTCCATTTTTGATAGCTCACAACAATGTCACAAAACAGTGCAAGAGATGTCACCAAACTATTATGCCCTTGTTTCATATTGTTATGAAAGCTGACTTTAAAAATCAGAGGGTGGGAGTTTACATTTAAAATATTGGGTCAGGTCAACATGTTTGATAAATAGAAATCATTAGAACCCCCCATACTGCCAAAGCCTAAATACTCCTTTATGAATGAATTTTAGTATACATATTACTTAAAGGTATTCCCAAAGGGAAGTCCAGTGTTGACAGATTTAGAACCTCATTTAGGCTCGCAGCATAAGGTATATGTGCAACTGTAAAATAGCATACTGAAACAAATGATGCTCACTTACTTCCCTTTAAAAGCAATGACACTTGAAATTTAAAAGGATAAACATTTTGAAAGTTAAGACCGAAATGGAATTAATCAAAGGAAAACTAAACAAAAACATCAGTGAAGTACAGAACCTAGGAAGCCAGCAAACAAGAAAATTCCAGGGCCACGCTGGATATTAAAGACAAACCCATCTGCTGGAGAATGGCTGTTACTATGAGCTTTCTCCAGCTACCTCTGCCTTTGGATATTTTTTAAAAATTTATTAACCTGACAGCAGGAAACTTTACACAGATTGCCCCCCTGACAGGGTGCCAGTTTGGTATAAACACTTTGCTGTCTTCTTCTTTAGCATAAGAAAATCCAGAAACGTGGTAACTGGAGCCAGGTGCGTATTTGGGTAAATGGGACTGCTCCTCCAAAGGTCTCCGTTCTCAGAGAAGATCTGAACAATCAGGGCAGCCCAATAGCGAAACTGCACCCTCCACCTCCCTCCTTCGCATCTACTTCCTTTTTAATGTGCGAGTGTCTGATGTATTATTAATCCCCAAACATAAATCAGCAAGGTCGCCAATCAAAGAAAGTGCCAGTCCTCTCCCAAATTATCTGTTTACTGTCTAATAACAAGCAAGGTCCACTTCCAACAGTCACGTCTCATTTTTGAAGTGAAGGGAAATTTTATTTGTTCAATTCTTGAAAAGAGCAGTGCTAACTCTATAATTAAATCAGGTAATTGAGAAAGAAGGCAATTTACTCGAGGGCTGAGCCTTGGGAGCTTGAATCTGGAAGGCACCTCTATTTATTAATGATGACATAAACTGGCCTGGACGAACTACAAAAACATTATTATGCCATGTAACCTTTAAATCAGAAACACCCCAGACATTAAAAAGACTAAAATGAAACCATTTTATGGGGTGATGGGACAGATTAATATTTCTAATACTTTGTCTTATTTCCAGTTGTTTATAGAACCACTTAACAACAAGAAAATAAGAAGCCTAACAGTCAAAATAAAAGAAAAAATGCAAAACCGTATCAGCTTTTTGATTTGCTAATGTGTTACCCATGCAGTAGCATCCTCACACACTGCAATACTGAACTTTCTTCTCTAAGCAGAGGTCTGACCTGAGCACAAGCATGGCAAATGGACAAAAAAGGAAGACACTGAGGAAGTCCCCACTGAGTCTTATGTCAGGGATTGGGCACTATCCTCCACAGCTCAACAACGAACGTGATGAAAAGTTTGAACATCACTGCCATTTAACATGAATTTACTTTTATTTTGAAGCTTGCACCTGCTATTGAAAGTAGATTTATTTATCAGTGCAGTGTTACAATAGGTAAAAAATACTCAGCTAAATTTGTTTAAACACACACATAGACTCTCACTGGGGTGTTTTGTGTGTGTGTTTTTTTAAAGAAATACCTTAGTGCATTAGATTTTCTTAAATGTCAAGACATGTATTTAAAGGTGCATTTCCCCCTTAGTCATCAGAGAGCAGCATGACAAGGGCTTGTTTGACTATTAAACTATAATTGATTTTTGACAAATACCTTACATGCATCCCATTCACTTACACAAATACAGGTTTCTACTGGTTTCTTTTAAATAACTGTTTTCACATAGAATCTATCACTCAAATTACTTAGTTGATCTAAAAATATCCTGTTATAATATTTCCCTAGCAAAACACACGTTCTTCAGTAAAAAATAGTATCAATTTTTAATTGACATAATATTGAAGCTTTCAAAAATATAGAATCACGATGCATATTTTAAGTAAATAGATTTCTCTAGGGAATTTTCCTCATCACCTCCCAGCAAAATCCTTCTTGGGCTTAAGCCCTATGTCCTGATTATTGGCCCCAGCATATTTTATCAGAATATTACAAATATCCAAGGCACTGAAACCTTGAGAGAGACATTTAAATAAAGTAATAAAGACAGTGATGACATAATGAAGGCTCTACTAATGCACAGGAGAGAGGCAGCATCACCATAACGTGCAGTCCTCATAATGTCCTACCAATGACCTCCACGCTGACCTGCAGAGACCACTGTCTCAAGGGGTGACAGATAATTTAGTCCTTTATCCTTTTGTCATTGAAAATGACTCTACTGCCATAAATTCTAATCAAGTCAAACTGGATGGCAATTTAAAAAATAATCTTATAATGCATGTTTCGATGAGGAAGATAACAGAGAGGAAAGGAAAGGAAAAGCCCAGGACATTTTCTAGCAAGGAAGAATCACTGACTCAACTTTCAACCCTTTCCCAATAGTTCACAGATAAATGACATTGAAAATACCCACTCTTACAAGTACCATTGCATGCAATTTCTTTTAACCTAGAAAAACGTAATATCGTAAGAGAAAACCAACCACCAATTTTTATTCCAGGGACAATGTTTATATATGGCTTTTTGTTTACATCTCAGCTGGAGGCTTGAGAGTTGTGTGCCACAATTCACGTGCAGTGTGATACAACTGAGAGGCAAGACACAGAGACAACTAACCCAGCCACCCAAGGGAGTTGGGACTTTAACAACAGCAATCACGAGGTTTAACTTGAAACAATAAAAATATTCCTAGGAGGAAAACTGTTAACAAATCATCACTCAAATTTCAATCACATACGGGAGAAAATATTTGGGGTATGTTTTATGTGGTCTCCCTTCTTAGATGACACTGCACGGGCAAACTTTAGCACAGATATTTTTCTAGGGATATATATTACTTTCATCCTGTCTGTGGCCATTTTCCTGGCCAAGTTGTTGATGCTACCATTTGAGTTTTAGCATCCAACTTGACGGAATGTGGAACACTGAATTCTTGATGGGCATAACTAAAAATGAAGCACCACATTGACACGAGAGCTATAAATGTCACTAGAGAAACACAGCAACCTCTTCCTTTGAGATTGTTTCCCAAAGTTCCATGTTGAGAATGGTTTTGAATATGTCATCACATATTAAACGACTGGCCCTGTGTGGCATCACTCACTTGACCATGCAGCTGAAGCACAGTGAGACACAGAACCAGTTTCTCTGGTAATGCACCCCCCCCCCCCCCCCCCGGAACACATGTCTGTTCTACAAATGGTTTCCTACGGCTCGGAGCTTAGCATAATACAGTCAGGAACAGAAAAAGGAGATAGTTATTCTACAGGCTTTACCAGAGTAAACAATGCACCACTTAATGATATCACAGAGAACGAGCTACCCACATGTTTCTCAATGAAATGTGGACTCATCTCTCTTAAGTGTACTTTAGTTTCCATGGCTGTTCAAGTTAAGCAAAACGTTGCCTCTGATGTAATTACTCTATAAAACACAAGGGCGCTTTTCTGAACTTTCTACTTAGGCTGGCATATGGCTTCTGGTTTCTCCTTCTGATATTCTGAGCTGCTCAGAGCACTGAAATATTCTGCACAGTATGTTTCTCTTTGGATGCTGTTAAGTGCAGAGGTGCAATTTAAGGGGAGGCATAAAAGGCCCAATGGCTCCTGGAATTTCCTTTGTTTATCCATAGAGGGCATCAGCATTAGCCTTTCCCCTGCAGTTCTGTGCTGAAGGTGCCATACTGTGAGAGAAACAGACTTGTCCTCTGGACTGCTAATGTGAACAAGACACAGAAGGAGGAGTAACTGCCAAAGAAATCTATTCATACTGAAACTTCTCCTGGTGCTGCTTAATGTCTCTCCACAAAAGTAAATATATCAAGAGGTACACGATTTGTCATGATCTGCTTCTTTCATTAGAGGAGCACAGTTTTCAGTAATACAGTGCATATAATATAGGAATGATGCTTTAAGAGAGTATATGAGGAAATCATTATTTAGAAACAAACTTGGATATTCTCAGTTATTCAGGAAATAATGTGATTCTTCATTATCAAGTAAAAATTTAATCAACACTACATATAAAAGCAAAAAAGTTGAACATAAATATGGCAAATAAAATAAGGGTCTAATAAATGATCACCCATTGAGTGTTGCCAAAGTTGCTAATAATTCTGGGAGAGAAAGTTTTAGTCAGTTCCATAAGCTAGAATTCCTAAGCTAAGGTCCCAGTGATATTAAAAAGTGAGAGCATAACACACCCCAGAGCTTGAAATCTTAGACAACATGCGATGCTTTCCTTCCAATGTGCATTCTATTTTCTTTCACATTGTCTCCAGGTTCTTTTTTTCAAGTTTTCAAAACTGTTCGTCTACCTAATTGGAAACTGGAAAATATTCACTCTAGAGGCCAAACACAATTAGATGACATATAAAGAATATAAAATATAATATAGATTGTTCTGGGTTCTCTCTTACAAATTCAGAAGTGGAGAAATCCAAAGTGGAGATGAGTATCTACTATGATTACTAAACTAAACTATGATTCCTGGTTTAACCATAAAGATTCCACTTATGATATATCTTCAATGAAGTTTTAATTCAAATTTCTTTGACTCTCTTGGATTTTTAAAAGCGATTTCACTACACATGCAAATCAGTAAGGAGTGACATAAATCTATAACAATTTTCAGTGGTGGAAAATCTAAATAAATGTTGAGAAGCCAAATTAATTATCCCTCCATTCAAACCAATGGGGGAAAAATGAGAAGAAGAAAAAAACCAAGTTGGGTTTATAAGCCAAAGTCTACAACATGCATTTACTTTTAATAATGCATAGAAAGTTTAGGGACAAATAATCCTTTATCTGCAGTTAAATTAAATATACAATCAATTACTTTTGAAAAGTCAAAGCATTAGTTACTCAACATTAGAGAGGCTGGGCATGGCTTTTGCTTTCCTGTAATTTATAATTTTATCTGACTTCTCTCACTAACCCCCCTGAAATGAAATGAGTGTTTTAGGACACAACTCTTCCTACACAGATAAAAAGAGACTACAACAAAATATTTCTTTAGAGTGAAAATGCTGACACCTTAATGCCTAGGTATGGAAAATTTATGTCAGAGGTAGAGATGCTGCTTTTCGAAGAACAGGTAATATGCTAGAATCTCTTGAAGCTGGAATCTACTATACAACGGTATTTTACCAGCAGAAAAATTAACAAAGTTTATCTGCAGCACCCCCCTAATGTTTGATTGAGTGAACATTTAAAATCAGAGAAACACTCCTCAGGTGAAGCTGGCCTAGAATTGCCAAACTATCAAAGCTCTTTCTACAGGTTAAACAAAAATAAAGCTCCTATTTTAAACTGAATTAATGACTTTCTTAACAAAGCAGTCTATGCACTGATTTTTTTTTTTTTAAGTTCAGGAACACAATTGTTTATAACCTGAGACCAAGCAGTTCTCTGCCTGATTATGTACATATATAGGTATCAGGTTTCTATGTCAGGTTAATATAAATACACACACACACAGGTAAGTATGTATTACAGAGATATAGATATATATAGATATTTAGTGTTATAAACACTGGAAAATAATTAAAGCAAGTGTTTCAGGAGCAACTGTTCTGAAAGCCACATGTCACTCTGTCCCATAAAGCGCTTCTCCAGCAGAGACAAGTATCACCATCCATCACTCAGTCACCAGCCTCAACAACGGCTCCCCTTTCTGGTTAGAGATCACAGTTGCTTGAGTTGGCTTACAGAGTGTCATCCGTTTGAATAACAGATGTCTTCGCTGGAGTGGCTCTCTGCTTGTTTTTTGTTTTGTTTATGAAACAAAGATTCCTAAAAGGTCCTGAGCGGCCTCCACACTTAGGAAGAGGCTATCAACATGCTAAAGGGGAGAAGGTCAGGCAAGGGACTCAAAGAACCTATTTCCTTACCTCACCGCCCCTTTAAAAAAAAGAGACACTAATTGTGATTATAAAATGTTATTTATTTGAACAATCCCTGCAGTCACCTTTGTTTACCTGCCACAGAATGACTTGTATTGATATTTCTCAGCTCCCCTCTGTGGTCTTTTGACTACAGATAATAACACTTTACTCTCCTTCCCCTTAACAAAAGGCTGCAAAGCAAGCCGAAACCGAGTCAATGTTTATCCAATAATTGTTAACCAAGTCCCACAATGGCACTGATTTCCTGATTATTATTACCATCTTCTTTTTTCACATAATTTCTAGCTGGGGGACTCGCGCAATATTGGACAAGTCACAAATGGGCAGCGAAGAAGTTCCTTGTTGGGAAAAGTTTGGAGGGCATCCTCCTAGCCCGCTGGACGCAGCTGCCTAGGCTCTGCCCCTCCAAGACCCGAGCCTCCTCTTTCTAGGACTTAGGAGAACACTGCATGAACCACAGGGGGGAAAAAGAAGGGGTGGGTGTGGGGATTGCTCTTCCGGACAGCATGGTAGGACTGAAATGAAATACCTAGACAGACTTACCGAAGAGCTTGCTGGGAGTGTCCTCGCTGTCATTTGATTCCACAGGCGCAAGCAGAGGCTCATTCAGCTCGCTGTCTGAAGTAGCAGCCTTGTCCTCACCTCTCAACTCCGCATTCATTTCACTCCGCACTGACAGCGAGGGCTTACTGACTTGTCCAGCTATCATTGGATCCTAGGATGGGGGAAAGAGTGCCGGGGAGGAAAAAAGTGGCAGCTTTAGTGTGCGTGTCCTCTCTCCCTCGCCCTCTTCTCCCTCGTCCACACGCACACTCTCCCTCTCTCCTCTCTCTCTTATCTCTGGCTGCTCCCGCTGTTATTGCTGGCTGCAGTCAAGTGAAGAGCTATTACAGATCCGAGGAGTTCTCCATTACTCCCCACCCTATTAAAGCTCAACTAGCATGTGAGAGATTCAGGAGGCTTGGGGGGGGGGGGGTGCGGGGGGGGGAAACTTCTTTGAAAGCAACCTAAGAAACACGGCTTTAATTGTGGGATGTGCTTTTGTGTGAATGTTTTTACACCTTGTTCTGTCTTTAATGCAGTAAGAAGAAAGAAAAGTGCTGGGTTTGTACTTCAGCCACACGCTGAAAAGGAAGGCGCACCCTATGGAGGAACCGCTGGCTATTTTAAGAAGCCCTCTCCCTGGGGGACAAGCAATTAAACCCTATCCCCAGAGCAGAGAAAAGGGATAGGGAGAAAGGAGTCCGCCAAATGCTGTCCCTGGAATAAAAGCGATTTCTATGTAAATTCCATACACGCCCTTAGAAGTTGACTCCACCGGTCCCAGATTTGGGACTGACGCTAACCCCGAATCAAATGCACATTTCAAAGCAAACAATGCACAACAACATATATGAAAATTGGTTTAAACATTTTTAAAGGAATTGGAAAATACTTACAAACTGTGTTCAATAATTCGGAAACCTAGAGCATCATACACCCAGAGCATTAAAGAAAATGGAAGGAAAAAAAAAATCACCTTCAAAAAAGGCAAACTTTCAGCCCCAGTAATTTAAATCTGCTTTATCTTCAGCTCATTAGAATGGCAATTTAGGATCAGAGAAATACTGTCCAAGTGTAGCCTTTTATTCCATTTGCAAACCAAGATGCATAATATTGTTTTAGCAAAGGTATCGGATGCAGAAGGAACAGAAAAGCAAGAAGTGCCCTCTTTGCGTTATCTGGGAGCTATTTATTGCCAAGTTCACGCCTAAATGGTTCCTGGGCAGGAAACAGGTGACCAGTGCAGGAGCAGGTGGGGCCCCATGCTCTCTTGTCCCATCATTACATTGGTTGTGGTTTGCCTGTGGTTATTTTTTTAAATGTATTCATGCCTGAAAAGTGAATTTGATATGACACATGATAATCTATGAAAATGTTAATCAATACAAATAGTTTAAGCTGTCATCAAATGCACTTCTTTAGTCAATACTCATACCTCTGAAAACAATGTCACTGTCACCAGGGCTTAATTTGCACAGCACTTAAATATTGGACTCTGTGCATCAAGGCACTTCTTCTTCAAATACTGTAGGTAAACACATTTTCTCCCTATTTAAGGCTGAAGCACTCAGCACGCATTTAGCTGAGCCGAATCCTCCCTTTTGAATACCTTGATAGGTCCACTGGAGGGCAAAATTAATACTTAATTGAATCTCACAGTCATCAAAATAATCAATACTTTTTTATTATTTATTCTTTACAGTCTGTTGACTGTTTCAAACCTCTGAGGGAATGGTGGAAAGGATTCATGGCTTTGAAACACTGTCATTTAACAAGGTAATTTTCAGTGGGGCATTAGGGGTTGTGAAACATATAATAAAACAAAAATGGTGGCTTATAATAGGAAGAAAGAAAAGAATTATATTTCTGCCATCTAACAAAACAGGATAAACAAAAAGCAAGTGCAGAGAGAGAGAGCAAGAAAGGAGGGGGACGGGGCCGCGAGAAAGACTGGCTTTTGAAGGGTTTTATCATATCAAGAGCAGAGCCGAGCTTTCATAATGCTGACATTTCTCATCCTGACAATCCTAAACAAGTGGAAAGGATGAGACCGCAGATATCATCTTTCATCACATTCCCCAGCTTAAGAACCAACATGACAGCTCCTCTCCCCTTTACACTGTTAATTACTAAATAAAATACCACTCTCTGTCAGCATCAGATGATTGCAGATAGTAACCACCAACATCTCTCCATTGTCCCCCCACCCGCCCCCAACCCTGAAACAGTGATACCTACCTTGAACTCTTTAGAAAATAAATTAGGCTTATCTCCCTATATTGTAAATATCTGAAATATAATCAATGTAATCAATATGCTCGATTCATAGTATTGGCAGCCTACATTTGCTGGTGATGGATTAGCATTTCATCTACTTTGTCTGGCTGCTGAGATTTGCAGAGCTTGAAATTCGGGAGGGGAAGCAGGCAGAAGGGAAAGGAGACACAAAATTCTCAGATTTTCCCCAAATTTCTTTCCTGTGTATCTAAGAAAGAATGCGTGTTTGGATTCGTCGGATTCAGTTACTAGAGCTGAGTGGGTTGAGAAAGGAGCACTCACTGCTTTATCTCATGGCTTTGATATGTATACTTATCACATGAAGTAAAGAGCCTGGATTTACATTCTAATACGTTCTTTTTCTTTTATGAAATGCTCAATACTCAACATCTCTAATCTAAAGGAAGGGGTGTGACTTGTGCCTTCAAGACACCTGGTCTTTGAGGCCACTCTGCTCATTGAGCATTTTTTAAGGTAGTATTCATGGTAAACTGTGTTTAGAATGTCATGCACTACCTCAGGATAAGCCAAACATGGTTATTAGTGTATCAGTGAATATCTGGTTAATCTTAAAACAAGAATATTCTCTTCTTGCTTTATTTCTAAATGGTTAACTGAAGCTTGAATCACACAGAGGAGCTGAAATGCAGCTGCTAAGTTCAAGTGCACTTAAATCTCTAAGATGTTCAGTCTGGTTGATGTGTGCAAAGCATGTACTCGCAGATGGTATATATTCACTGACCATTAGCTCTCCTTTTTAAAATTACTTTTATGTACCTCATACATGGCTAGGTCTCCAACTAGTATCTTTCAGTGATGAGCTTGAAAATTTCAGGAGTTTGTTATTCAAGTATTCATTTGATTTTTCATCTTACAATACACTTTACATTTGCCATGATGCAGCTGCAGCCCACATATATATGTGCCTGACATGGTTAAACAGGAAACCCCCAGTGAGGCAGAGAGCAGACAGCTTTTAATCACAGCTGCAGCCACTGGGGGGTCCATTTGAAAATGTGTCACAAGCAGTAACCACTGAGTACAGTCGTATATGTGACGGGGGAGTGCCTCTTTCAAGCAGCACAGGGCCTGGAAGTCATTCTCTCCCTGCCAAAAGCGATGGCAGTCTGTAAAATCCCTTCCTGCCAGAGTGAAGAAATGGTTTTCCAATGTGCACCTGCACGGGGGCCTGCAGGAATGTAAGAGAGCTGCAAGTTCCACATGTACAAGGATGCCTGCAGCAGCAAACGGGAACAGAAATAGCCAGTGCCAGCAAAAAATCAAGCTGGTGAAGACTTCTTACTTGAAAATCTGAAATTGTCACACTACAGTTGAAGAAGCTGGAACTTCCCTGCAATTCGTTTATCAGCCCTGATAGAAGAAAGTGACTGATCCAATATGAACAATGGTGAAATGTGCAAGAATGGGACATGGTATGTGCCAATACAGGACACTCACAAGGTCATCGGAGACCCAAGAGCGTGAGAGGTAGTTTCTATTAGCAAAATCTCAACAAAAATTTCACTGTGCCCTATAATGAAAGGACTGCAATCAACATCAGAACTACACAGAAATTATTTAAATCTCTTCCAGGCATTGTTACAGAATAAAAATACATCCCATGTATCAAATGCCTTTACCAGATAGGCACTTCAAATATGTTTAATGTCACCCAAACTGTGCCAGGTATTAGCCCCGTTTTAGAGTTACAAGACTAAGACTCAGAGAGGCTAAGTGACTTGTCCCAAAGCCATAGAGCTAATAAGTGGTGAAGCTGTATTTTGAGCCCTAGTAGACTCATCTCCAAAGGTCGACATCTTTCTATGCTGTACAGAGGGCACTGCGTGAAAACACCCATGGACTTAGGAACTCATGGCGTTTTCTAGAACTTGAATTATGGGCCATGAAGGGTCTTTAAACTCTGGATAATGGATTCCCAGAGGATGCTCTGTTGGTATCTCTTCTCTTCAGACTCTAAGAACAAAGCACTTGTCTGTCCGACACTGCGTGGGTGAAATCCATGGGGCGATATGGTGTGGTAGAGAGCACAGCAGGCAGCGTCAACTATCCAGGCATGCATTCAGGTTCACTCTGTACATAAATTTAGCAAATCAGTTAACCACTTTCACCCCTGGTTTTCTCATCTGAAAAATGAAAACGTTGGAATAAAACAGTATTTTCCAAAGCCTGTACCAAAAGATATTCTACAATAAAAGAGTTTTGCTCCTGGCCGGTGTTCTCAGTGGTTGAGTGTTGACCCAGGAACCAAAAAGGCACCTGTTCGATTCCCAGTCAGGGCACATGCTCTGGTTGCAGGCTCCATCCCTGGTGGAAGGGTGCAGGAGGCAGCTGACCAATGATGTTTCTCTCTCATTGATGTTTCTATCTCTCTAGGAGAGAGATCCTTTCCTCTCTCCCTCTAAAAATCAATAAAAACATTTTTTAAAGGAGTTTTGCAATTACACACATGAAAAACACAATAGAAAAGTCTTCCAGGAAAGAAACAAATTCAACTCTGCTTAACCTAACATTTCCCCAAATTATACAACTATGGAAGGCTTTTCCCTTATCATCTTTACTATATTACCTAATGGATCTAGTGCTTCTTGAAACTCGTTTTAGAATGTGCACACTTAAATGACAGTGAATGTAAATAAGCTCATGTAAGTCAGAGCTCTAACTTTTAATGATTCTGCCATAATAGGCTAGAAGGCTTCACCAAGTTCACTTCTGTCCAGTGCTTCTCATATTCTCATAAGTTTTACCTCATTAACATTCCTTTCAGTTTATTTATATATCTACATGCAGATTAGCACATAGTAACTGCAGAACTCTCATCATATAGTAACTCATAATATTTTAATATAATTTTTAAATAAAGATGTCCCCGTGTATTTCTGTTGTAAAACCTTTATTTGAAGAACAGATATAAGGCACTGTATGAAGGAGGCGAATTCAACTTGGCTTTTAGCAAGTTGTTAAAAATTCCAGATAAACAAAGATATAATTCAGCTAAAGACCATCAATAATTCAACCAACAGGGTTTTGTGAGCATAATCATTCTCATTTTGTAGTCAGAGAAATGAAAGATAGCAAGATTATTAACTCAGCAAAGCATCCGTGTCGAGTGACGGCCACGCGACAGAAATACCCACACCCCTCTAAACTAAGCTTGAACCAGGTCCAGCATATTTTTATGTACATAGAAACCAACTATGAAGCAGGCAGTCATAAGGACTTTTAGGAAAATGTACATAAGACAGTCAAGCTTCAAAAATCCAAGGAAACAATTCATTTGGTTGTGAAGAGCCAGAGTGTGGCAAGGTGATACTCAACAGATCAATAGAAAATTTATATCAATTATAAAGAAAAAATGTACTGGATTCCCCCCTCTCTGAAAATGCCAAGATTCAAATAGGAAAAAGGTGAAAACAAATTATCTATAGCCAATTTAAGAGGCAAAGACAGCATCATATTTTGTATTTAATTTTCCCACTGAGAATAGGTAAAAATCAAAATCACAAATAATTAAGAGGAAGAAACTAGACCTTCCTGGGTTTAAGGTGGGGTTTTTTTGCTTATTTCTTTATTCACAAAGAAAAATAATCTTTATCTTTCTTTTACCCATTAGTAAATATTAGTAAATAGGTTAGTTTTCGATATTTAAAGTAGTTAGAATGTTTTCTCTCAAAAGAATTTCTAAGTTTTTATCATTAATATTCCCTCCTATCAACAATCTTTAAAAACACAATCTATTTGACTTTGGGGAATAAAGCATAGTTTATTTTTATGTTTTTTATTGATATAAGTATATATATTTATTGTTGAAATTTTGAAAATTAATGACAATCAATAAACACTAAAAATGTCACTTCCTAGACTACAAAAATTGTTTTGAGAAAAGCAGAAAATCTCACATTCTTAGCAAATACTTAACAGACAGAAATTTGCATAAATGAACTTAATTTCTAAGCTTAAACATATTTACCCTTGATTATTTCACAATAGATATTCACAGCAAGATATTGATCCCAATCTACATTTCCTTCCTCAACCCAATAATCTCAACTGCTATTTCCCTCATCTCTCCACTTTACAGTTAGTGTGGCTGCAATCATTTAATTTAATCCAGTCCCAAAATAAACAAGTATTGTGTGAAAACCAGGCAAGGCATTCAAATGTCAAAGTGAATCACCACCTCTTCCATCCTGGTTTCCATACCCACACGGCTTTATATATCTCAAGGGGGATCCTGTGAGACTAGAGTGAGATAATGTACAGATAATGCAGATGAGTATGTTTGGAACAACAGAAAATGTCACACAGATAGACATTTCCATCATACCACCTCCCACAAAAGAGATGCAATTGACTGTGGGTTACTTTTCTCTGCACACCTTCATTTTGGAAGAGGAAAATATGCCGTAGTGGATGCTGTGGTGTGATGCCCGGATCCCCTTTTTTAGGGACCAACTTACTAATTTCCCAGCTGCCACAGATGATGGCTGAGGATGGCTAACAGCTGAGTCCTTCCCCAGGACTGGCCTTTGCCTGAAGATCATGTCCTTTCCTCATGGGCAGCCAACATTTTGCTCATGATCTGCAAAGCCTAAAATATTTACTCTCTGCTTCTTTACAGAAAAGGTTTTCAGATCTCTGAGCTCCACCTGAGGTTCAGTCAGTTCCCTTCATCAATGCTCAGGTGCCAGGGGTAGCATGTAATCAGAAACGCCCCCTCCAGGCTTGGCCACCACAAACTCTTCAGTTCTATCTCTGTTCACTGCTCACCACTCCTTCACCCTGTATTTTACTGATTAGTATAATTTATATTAATTTCAGTAAAATTCCTGACTTGATCAGCACTAATGGGGGTTGAAATATGTACTGGCTAAAGTATTTTGGAACTATCCACCACTCTTGTGTGGAACCAGAGAATCTAGCAAGTCCTATCACTTATGATCTTGAGGCCAGGGGACTAGGGATTGATCCCCATACTGTCTTTCGGTCAGAGAGTTCTAGTTGCCTGATGCTGACTGTGATAGAAACAGATCTAGCTTCTGAAATCTTGCTCAATCTTCCTTAATGAATCTTCCATGCAAGGTTCGTTGGGTTCACTAAAAATGACAGAATTATGACTTCATCAAGCTTGCGGACATACTGAAAAAACTATTTTGATATTGTACTTAGGAAGTATCTCTATGTATGGCAGCTTTTGGTCTCAGAGCTTCTCTTCATTATAACTAGGTAGCTAGACTTTGGGGATATAGTGAGCCCTCACCCATCTCCAACCATTATCTACCAAAAAGAACCTAATAGTTGTGCATACAAAAGTAGTATAAGGCCACCGTTAGAACACTGCCTTAGGGGCTGGCAAGATCATTACAGAGTGAAATAGGGTTTAGAGCTTCTTTTCAGAATATGCCCTTGGCAAAGTACACTATTTGCTGCCCCCACCAATCCCCAACACTTTATCCAGAAGCTATTTAGTTAAAGTGAATGGCCAGAATCACTCTGAAAGAATAAAATAAGACTGCAAAAAAAAAAAAAAAAGACTGCAAAATATCTGATTTGCTTTAGTGTCAGAGGATGATATTTCATTTAAGTGTGTACATGTGGGCACAGTTTGTCTCTTGTTTTTTTGTTGAACCTCAAGTAAATGTGAAATCTCCTTCTTCACCATTAGTCCCTACCTATGGTCTCTATCATTCTTCCAATCCCACCAGGAGTGCCACATCCTCTTAGCAATGTTTATACTCTAGCAACAACTCCAATTAAAGAATAAAGCATTAGGAAACAGCTGTATGGAAACAAAACCAATCAAATAATACAAGCAAAACAGCTCATCAGTGCAAACCTGTAGGTTGAAAAAACAACAGAACAATCAGTCAAAGAGGAGTCTGCCAGTTCTTGACTTCTACAAAGTATCTACTGTGCAGTTAGACACATCTCATCTGAACCATCACCTTGAATCTCTATAGCTCCTCTGCCCCCAAGAGGTTAAAATGACTGTATGGGTGATGCTTCGTATATACTTATCTGGGAAGAAAGGGAGACACTGGTATTGACAACCTAATAGCACCATCAATTCAATTTCTGCTGCCTTTGTGAAAAAGCATCAATAAGAGTTCAATCTGGGCTCATCTAGATCTGGTCTTTTGGTAATGGGTTTATACAGCAGTATTGACATTGCATACACATAGCCTATATTCATACATTCTTCATAATCTGATGGCTTCAAATGGGAATCAAAATTTAATCAGAATGTAACTAAAATTAAAGTGAATTTCCATTTAGTTATTTGAATGTACAAACAGAGAACATCCGATCTCTATCCTAAAAAAGTTCACTTTCAACGTCTTAGAAATTCTAACAGACATAAGTAATGTGTATATGTCTGTATACATATATACTGTATATTGTGTGTATAGTATAAATAATTTTGGGGCCTCAACATTTGTAACCTTTGGAGAAAGTGGATGACATAGACCCGGTCTCTAGTCTCAGGGTTTTTAAACTGAGCACTGAACTGAGAAACCTTAAGGTTTTTAGGGAGATGCCTCCAAGACCTCAAAGGGAAGCAGGGGAGGACCAAAGTGCCCACTCTGGGTGCTTAACACCACACTGGCTCCTCTCACCTATTTTACACGAAGTCTTCAGTATATGTGAGGAAAGGCTTTCCCAGGTCTGCCCATATTACGTATTTAAAATGCATCACAGATGCAATAAAATCACAACACTTTTTCTACTGGATATTCAAAAACACTGAAGTGTTAGATTCTACAGCTGAGATTTTTGAGTTCTTTGTAGGCATACGTGTCTCAGAATTCCCAATACAGGGCATTGTGTCAGATAGAAAACAGGCTCTCAATAAAGGTGTTTTGATTCATTGATTAATGGATTGCTTATGAGGAAGGAAGGAAGGAAGGAAGGAAGGAAGGAAGGAAGGAAGGAAGGAAGGAAGGAAGGAAGGAAGGAAAGAAGGAAGGAAAGAAGGAAGGAGAAAGGAAGGATGGTAGGTTGGTTAAAGGCAAAGATTGTCCTTGGTTGGTATTTTTAACATTTTAGGAATACATTTAATCATGTCTAAAATTACCCCAATATGAAATGAAGGCCTCATCTCCTTATCCTACTTGTCTGGCATGTTCACACCTACACTGACCCATATTCTGCTCTAGAAATGGAAGTAAATTTGGTTTTGTGTGATTGTGTTACTTTGTTTTACTGTAGGACAAAATGGAAGAAGTAATAGCAACACTGAAAGGGGAAAACGTTTTTTATTTTCCCTGGAACTGAGTTTGAATAAGAGAAAAGCTGCCACTGGTCCAAGAATTAGCTTGCCCAAGCAAAGGCATGAGCACTGGAACTCAGGGTGGCCCCAAATGAGTGCAGCCTCGTAGCTCTGTCCATGCCCCTTGTTCAGCCTGGAAGCCTGATGCCACTACTACACAACTCACTCTTCTTTCCAGTATCCTCATTGGGCATTCAGGAGCAGTATCATCTCACACATACAGTATGTTAGAAATACAACCTATATATATAAAAGCCTAAGAGACCATTTAACCGTTCAACAGGCAGCTATGATGCACACTGACCACCAGGGGACAGATATTCAATGCACGGGCATGGAAATGTGGAACAGACTGATGAATCTCAGAGGGAAAAGGGGAGAGGGGGGAAGAGATTAACCAAAGATCTTACATGCATACTAGAGGCCCAGTGCACCAGTGGGGTCCCTCGGCCTGGCCTGTGAGGATTGGGCTGAAACTGGCAGTCCAACATCCCCCGAGGGGTCCCAGATTGCGAGAGGCCTCTAGTTTTATGAAATTCGTGCACTCGGGGTGGGGGGATCCCTCAGCCCGGCCTGTGACCTCTCGCAGTCCGGGAGCCCTCAGGGGATGTCCGACTGATGGCTCAGGCCAGTCGGACATCCTTAGTGCTGTCACGGAGGTGAGAGAGGCTCCCGCCACCACTGCTGTGCTCGCCAGCCATGAGCCTGGCTCAGGGCTTCTGGCTGAGCAGCGTTCCCCCTGGGGGAGCGCACTGATCACCAGGGGGCAGCTCTGGCATTGAGCGTCTGCCCCCTGGTGGTCAGTGCACATCATAGCAACTGGTCATTCCTCCGTTTGGTCAATTTGCATATTAGCCTTTTATTATATAGGATGCTCTAATTCTGTCATTTTTCTCAGAGGCTAACATTCATTTAAATAATACATTAAATATGTGGAGACATCTAATTCTATTCTTCCTTTCTGAATTGCAAAGGACACACAGTTGAGGAAAAATACTTTTTATTCAAAATATGTCCAGTTCCATATAGTTCCATAAATAAATAGAAAACTCTATTCTGCCCCCTGCTGACAAACAAATATTCTTAAAAATTCAGTGTGAAACCTGACAGTTTCCTCAGTGCCTTCTCACTTAGGTCCAAAACCCTGCTTACCATGCCAGACCCTCCACATCCAGCAGCTGCAGCACAGAGATAGTCACCACATAGCCATAGAACATGCCATGCACATTTTTGTAATGACTGTAGACATGCTAAGACAATTTTCTGGCAGGTGCCAATCAAGTATCAGGGCTCTGCCTGGTCTTCCTTACACAGAGACGCCATCCCTTTGGCCCACAGTGGCCAGCCTCACCAGGACCTTGCCCATCCAGAGGCCTGCAGTGCCAGGGTGAGAACTTGGACACTGGAGCCAAGAGCCCGTGTGCACCCCAGGGGCCACCTTCTACTCACTGAAAGGCCTGGGGCAAGAGACCTGCTACATCTCTCTGAGCCTCGATTTCCCTGAAGGAAATGGGAGTAATTATAGCATATGCCTCATGGGAGAGCTGTGCAGATTAAATAAATAATTCACCAATAGTGCTCAGAATAGGCCAACTGCACAGTAATAATATGAAATGTATATACTGCACTTTGCGACTCTTCTGACAAAGCAGGACAGCGTGTCCATTTTGTTATGGAAAAGCTCCTTAGCCTTCATCAGAGAGAAGAGATTAATGATCCACCTCCCTAACCAACCCCTCCACCCAAAAAAAAAATCAGTAAGTAACCACTGCTGTGGTGAAGGGGCCTGTCACTGCATCTTCTTACTCCAAATATTAGGACAGTGCTTGGCACATAATAAGCCCTCACTAAATAGCCTCTTAAATAAATATTGATTTTATTTGAAAAACAAAAACAAGAATCAATATTTATAAATGAAGAAAGGTCAAAAAATAGATTTTTGAAAACTAAATTACTTTGACATCTTGCGAAGGAATTTACTTTATAAATCCCACGGCTTTATTATTTTAAGAAATTAGCCATCAGGGGGCTGTACATTCTGTAGAATTGCATCCCTGAACTAAAGCAATATCTGGCTTTTCATTTTCCAAGGTTCAATTGTCCACATTCTCTAAAGGAACCATTCTATTTCTGTTCAAAAGGCCACTGCCTAATTGATTTCACTAATAGGTGTTTTCCTTTCTTCCACTCTCAAACTGCACTAGCACCGGCCCTGGACACTGATAATGTGGGTTGCTAGTTGCTACTTCCTGTCCTTCCTAGCAATCCGTGCAGCTTTCTCTCCACCAGCAGCAGCTCCTGTGGCGCTTTCTCTCATTTTCTGCCTTGGGTCTGTACATGGCTGCGCCTGGCCCCAGCTGCTCCCTCTCCCTCTCTCTCCTGTAATACACTCTCCTTTAATATTCCAAGGGTGACCCTTGACCGTCCTTTGAATGCTGCTCCAAATCAAAAGGCTTCTGAGCTTTTAAACTGAGCAGAGATAACATAATTCCAAGGAGATGGATGAGGGGAGGGAGGATGGGAGAATGTGATTGGAAAGATTAGCTAAATCTTCTCATTCCTGGGGATTTGTGGTCTCACAAATACAAGGACTGGGAGGTTTGTTTTGTTATGGGTCCTCCCCACCCCATCAGCTACCTTGTTAACCCCAATTAAAAATATTTTCTTTCCAACCCAAACTATAAAAAAGAGGCTAACTAAATATTTCCTTAAATCTCTAACCTGACTTAACTAAATATTTCTTTAAATCTCTAACCTTTGAAATTGAGGACAATTTTAAAACAAGGCTGGCTTTTATTAATAGTTATTTATGTCCCCTTTGGTTTACATGATTAGGGTGGCTCTGAATCAGGGTCTACTTAAAACAAAACTAAAGCAATTCAACAAATATTTATTTATTGACTATTCATCCTGTATGAGGTGTTGTGCTAGGGACTATGGGGAATGTAAGGATCAAGAAACATTTGCTCCCATCAAAAATGTCACAATCTAGTACACACCGGTAAAGGACACATTCCGCAGCTTCTGTGGGTCTAGTACACTTCCTTTCTGATACATTTTCTTGGAGTCCTTCCCTCCCCTTTCTGCAAAATGCCAATGTATACTAAGCACTGGCGCGCGTGCGCACACACATACACACACACACACACACACATACACACACACACAAACACAACAGCGTTTCTTTGAAGCACTCTTTTAACATCATTACAGATGCTAATGAATAAACATGTTGCTCCTTCCAGGGAGTATCAACTTGGTTTTTCTAGACTTAATGCCGCAGTGTTTTGACTCACACACTAAAACAAGGGATCAACACAGCAATCCACAGGATCACTGGCTACCAAGGCTGCATGGCCAAAGGAGCAGTGGAAGCATCTGAGTTTGTCACTGAGTATATTTGAAGAACTGCTTCCCTCATATCCTCAAGCACTTACAGTAATGAGAATTGGTATTGTCTTGTCAAGAGGAAAGCAGACTTTAACAAATCAGCAAGGCACACTCATAAAATCACATAAAAACAGATGTGCTAAAGTCTTTATAAACAACTGGCTCTTATCCGTGGGCTTAGAAGCCTCCATCTACCCCCATCCCCACCCCTCTACCATTAGTTTGCTTAGACGAATGCTTCATAGATTAAAATAGACCATTTCAACGCACTGCTGGCTGAATTATCCCAAATGTGACTGCGTAAGAGAGCCCATTCCAATGACATTAATGTACCCCAAGAAGGCCCAGCCAGCACTGCTGGAATGTGCCCTCATTACACAACCCTCTTTCATTCTACTCCATTGAGTTCTGCACTATTTCTCCACATGCACCCGCATATTGCCTGAGAAGTTTTCTGTTTCCTGCAACAAAACAAGTGAGAAATGGACTATTGCTGGGTTCTCCTACTTTCCCACTTCTTAGGCCACAGGGCCCACGTCCCTACCTTCCTCCAACGCCCACTAACAGGTGAGTCCTGCTGGGAAGCCTGCAGGATCTGCACTCTGCCTGGAAAGCTTGCCCCTGGCTTTTGGATCTTGAGGGGGCCACCTGCGGGCACTTGTTTCCTTAGTATGCCAAGCAAAAACTCTAATCAAACCTGCAGAGTACTCTGTTAAAAAAAATCAGCGAGAAATCATCTTTATTAAAAGCAAGCAGAAAAGTGAATTCAAATTAGCATTGAGATAAAGGAGGAGACAAATTCCCTAAGTATTTGACATAAAAGTAAATATAGTCCGTCATGATAGATTTTGAAAAATTGGATAACTTTTTTAAATCCAGTGGGAAACAGTTTGGTTTGTTGTTGCACTTAGAGATTTTTTTTTATCCTCATTTAACTTTGATATTGGGAGTGTTTTAAATGCTAGTTATTCATTTATTAAAACAAATATGTATCCAGTGATTCCTGTATGCCATGATACCTACTTGGCAAGGCAATGGGAACACATCATTGAACAAGGGCAGGCCCTCCCACAACTAAAATGATAGTGGGGACACTGACACGAGCAGATAAATAATTCAGGAAATATCGTGACGCTGAGTAGTGATGAGTGCTATGGACAGAAAGAAAGCAGGCTGAGGTGTGTGGGTGTGAAATTTACATAACAAGATCAAGAGTGGTCCCACAGATAAGGGACCCTTGGAGATAAAAAAAAAGTTTTTAACAGCTTGACTGTGATGTAATTGATATACAAAACTCTGCACATATTTAATGTATATAATTTGGTGAGTTTGGACATAGGCACACATGCGTGAAACCATCACTATATTACAGGTAATAAACATCCATCACCTGCAAAAGTTTCCTCATGTACTTGTGGATAAATTTTAGATTGCAAAAAAATCTACTGTACCATATAAGAGATCTACTGTACCATTCCTATGAGACCAGAAAAAATTTCAATAACTTGAATCTTATGAAAACCCAAATTTAAGCCACAATTTTTCCTTACTGTGTTACCCCAACAGCCTTTATATCAACTTAATTTCTTTTGAGAAGTAATCAGATGAATCATCTCTCAGCTTTACCTGCCTTTGCAGCTTTACCTGCCTTTGCAGTGGCTGCTTTCCTCTGGCCTGTTGGGCTGAGCTGAATTATTACAGAGTCCCCCTGGGCTCCTGAGGCCAGGTGGGGAAGGGATCGGGTCCTTACGAACCTCATTGAAGTCTGTTCTTGTTGATACCTGATTAGCTCCCACTGCAGTTTTAGGACAACCGCTTTAACTTCTCTGAATATTTCCTTCAGTTAGAACAACACCGGCCTCATCCCAGTGGGACGTAAAGACTATACAGAGTCTTAAGCTTAAAAGAAAAAAGTACATCACCTACAGGACTCTCTTTCCAGGCATTAGTGCTCCTCCCAGGGCCTGGATATCATTTGAAAGGATGACACACCTGGTCCCTCAAACTCTGGGCTTCTGACCTAGTCCTTCATGATAAAACCCCCTTTTGAAACTGTTAATGGCTTGCACAGTCCTCAGTTTAGGGACCTCTGCTTTTAAGAGCCCTCTTCTTAATACAGCCGTTGGTACCGCAGTGGCACTAGCAAGAAGCATGTGCCTTTTAAGTCTCCACTTCAACCCAAACCCATCTCTCTATTGTCATCTATTTTGGGTCACTAGTACCCACCATAGCCAGCCAGGTTCTGGGGAAATAATGGTGAGCCAGGTAGGCACTCTATTTACCTTCATAGATATTATTGTATTATATTGAAAGCATGATCTCAAAATTAAATATTATCCAAAGCTGTGATTTCAAACAGCTGCATAATGTTTACTCTGATGAATGTGCTATGATTTATTTAACTCTTTTCTAACTGCAGCATAGTCCACGATGTGGTCTTTGGAATGCGGTACATGCACACCAGGAGATGTTTCAGATAATACATTGAGGTACAGGAAGAAAGTGTTAGAATTTCTATTTTTACGTCATTTTCTTTTCAATTCTATTTGCTTTTATTTTTTAAATATATTTTTATTGACTTCAGAGAAGGGAGACTGAGAAAGAGATAGAAACATCAATGATGAGAGAGAATAATTGATCTGCTGCCTCCTGCACGCCCCCTACTGAGGTTCGATCCCGGAACCCTGGCATGTGCCCTTGACTGGAATTGAACCCAGGACCCTTCAGTCCCCAGGCTGATGCTCCATCCACTGAGCCAAACCAGCCAGGGCAATTCTATTTGTTTTTAGTGGTAAACATGTATAGTACAAAAAAAAAAAAAAAAACGAGACATACATTTATGTATATTAGGAGCATATGGTAAAAAAATCTTTTCATTGATAAAACTGGGATATCACAAAAACTTTGAGTCCCTTGATTTAAGATATGCTCAATTATTCACACAAAAGTAAAATTTAGACAATTTTAAATATATTCTCAAGAGTGAAATTACAGGTGAAAGAGTATGGACCATTGCCAAATTGCCTTCAAGGTCAGTTGTGGGAAATTTATGCTCCCAGTGTAGGAGAAAGCTTCTCTTTTGTATTATATTTAAAAGTTTTGTCTAATTTATTATCTGGAAACTGGCATTTTATTAATGTTTTAATTTGCATCTCATTAGCAAGGCTAAATTTTTCAAGTTTATTAGCTAATTAAGTTTCTTCTTTCATCAATTACTCACATCCTTAGCCTGTCTCTCTATTGAGATTTAAGAATTTTTATCATTGAACTTTGCATAAGATATATACAAGTAGTAATAATTATCCTATCTAATAAAAGAGTAATATGCAAATTGACCATCACTCCAACACACAAGATGGCTGCCCCATGTGGTCAAAGATCCTGCCCCCATGTAGACACAAGATGGCCTCCATAAGATGGCCAGCAGGGGAGGGCAGTTGGGAGGGATCAGGCCTGCAGGGGAGGGCAGTTGTACACGATCAGGCCAGCAAGGGAGGGCAGTTGGGAGGGACCAGGCCTGCAAGGGAGGGAAGTTGGGGGCAATCAGGCCAGCAGGGGAGGGCAGTTGGGAGGGACCAGGCCAGCAGGGGAGGGCAGTTGGGAAGGATCAGGCCTGCAGGGGAGGGCAGTTGTGCGTGATCAGGCCAGCAGGGGAAGGCAGTTGGGAGGGACCAGGCCTGCAAGGAAGAACAGTTGTGGGTGATCAAGCCTGCAGGGGAGGGCAGTTAGGGGTGACCAGGCTGGCAGAGGAGGGAAGTTGGGGGCGACCGGACCTGCAGGGAAGGGTAGTTGGGGGGGACCCAGGCCTGCAGGGGAGAGCAGTTGGGGGGGGACCAGGCCTGCAGGGGAGGGCAATTAGGGGTGACCAGGCCTGCAGGGGAGGGCAGTTAGGGGCAATCAGGCTGGCAGGGGAGCAGTTAGGGATCAATCAGGTTGGCAGGGGAGTGCTTAGGGGGTAATCAGGCTGGCAGGCAGAAGCGGTTAGGGGCAATCAGGAAGGCAGGCAGGCGAGCAGTTGGGAGCCAGCAGTCCTGGATTGTGAGAGGGATGTCCGGCTGCCCGTTTAAGCCTGATCCTACCATGATCATCCCTCGAGGGGTCCCAAATTGGAGAGGGTGCAGGCTGGGCTGAGGGACACACCCCCATGCATGAATTTCATGCACCAGGCCTCTAGTAATAAATAATTGCTGACACTGTTTTGAGCACTGGGCTGTACTATATTTATTTTTAGCCTTCTAAACAACCAACAGCACTATTATTCCTATTTCATTGATGATGAAATTGAGATGAATGAAGTGAAAATAACATATAATTTGGGAGTCTTCATGATTTCAAACTGTAAGAATTTCAAATAGTTATTCTAGAATTCATTATTTTCCTTTGATTTTTATTAATGTTGATTTTTTTAAAAAGATGTTATGTGGGTATATGGCATTAATTGAAAATCTCACAATTCCACAAATAGTCAAATTTTAGAGCACAATTAGTTGAATAACCCATTTGCATATCATGCTTTCTTCTTTTTTGAATCAAAAACTAAGTTTTAATGGAATCTCGGTCTGTTTTTGGACCACATACACATATGTATGACCATACATAATGCCATATATACATGCTAAGTATATAAATATATGCTATAAATAGTATATGCATTTTAATTTTGTATTTCTAATATATATTTTGTGTAATTATATATGTATTATATATGTATTATATAGTATATAATATATATATATAACATATATATATTATAATATGTAATAGAGAAAAAATCCCCTATACATTCTTATGTTTTCTCAATTGTTATTTTTCAGATGAACTTCAGATCACTTTGTCAAATTTTAAAGTTAAAATTGTGATGGATAAATGTTATATTTGTAATATTCTGTGTCACCATCAAGAAACTTGGTCCTCTTCATTTATTTAATTTTTTTTTGCAATGTATGTTTTTTTTTCATATCTATTACAGACATTTTTATTTTAAAAATAACAAGCCCTGTCTGGTGTGGCTTGGTTACTTGGGCATTGTCCCATGCACTGAAAGGTTGCCAGTTCAATTCAGGTCAGGGCAAGTCTAGGTTGCAGGCTTAATCCCTGGTTGGGGGGAGGTGGGAGAGCATGCAAGAGACAGCTGATTGATGTTTCACTACCACACTGATGTTTCTCTCTCTCTCTCTCTCTCTCTCTCTCTCTCTCTCTCTCTCTCTCTCTCTCTCCCACTCTACTCCCTTCCACAATTTCTAAATATCAATGGGATATCAATCATCACGCTTTCAGTGATGATTTAAAAAAATTTTTTTAAGAAATGGCTGTTGTATTTTATCAGATGCTTTCTCTTTTTCTTTCAGCTAACTTCCTGATGCAACATATCATGCAGACAAGTTTCCTAAAGCATCTTTGGATTCCAGGAATATTATGTTGAAAATTAACCTGAGTTTTTTTTAATATATATTTTTATTGATTTCAGAGAGGAAGGGAGAGGGAGAGAGAGATAGAAACATCAACGATGAGAATCATTGATCGGCTGCCTCCTGCACGCCCCCTACTGGGGATCAAGCCTGCAACCCGGGCATGTGCCCTGACTGGAATCGAACCTGGGACCCTTCAGTCCCCAGGTCAACGCTCTATCCACTGAGCCAAACCAGCTAGGGCTAATCTGAGTTTTGATTTCAGAGTATTTTATTGAGTATTGTGCATTGATATCTACTATAAATAAAATTAATTTATATATTTTTTCAATTGCTGTGTTGTATGTGTGTGTCAAGATGAAGATGGATTAATAATATGACTAAGGTTCTTTTACATATCTGTGGAATAATTTATATAGCAGGGGAATAGTTGCCTTTTGAAATTCTGAAATAATTTACCAGTAAAATTATTTGCACCGAGTCATTTTTCTCCTCTCTTTTTTCTTTTGGAGGAATTTAAAAATACTTTTAGAGTTTTACTATGGTATTTCTTAATCAATTTAGATAACTCATATTTATCATGATTTTAAAGTATAAATAGAATTGTGCATAATATCATTTTAATGTCCTTCATATCCATTGTTAAATTTCATCTCATTCATGTTGCTATATTTTCCTATTTTATGTTGCTTAGATTTATCAAAACTTTATTTTATTAATTTTTTCAAAGAACTTATTCTTGAATTTTTCAACTTAAAAATTATTTGATTTATTTTATCTTTAACATATCTGTCTGCCTGATGTCATTATGTTTCTTGATTTTCACACTTAGTTAATCCATATATTCTATTAAAACTAATGAAGGTGTGAATTTGAAATGTGCTGTTAATCCTCAAATTTTTCCTTTATATTTTTTTAGAATAGTAAGTAGTTCATGCTGTCATTTTTTATTATTATTTTCTGACCTAACAATCATTTTGAAGATGTTTTAAGTATAGGAGAAGTTTGTTTTATTTTTAATTAGGCCTTTTTAATTTTTTAAATTGTAACATTATGGTGGAGAATGCGATGTTTTAATTCTTTTGAGAGAATTTATGTGTTTGTATAAAATGAGTCTGTCATTTCAATGAAAACAACAGAAAGTATTTGTTGCCAATGATAAAATTTGAGTTCTAAAGAGGAAATTATAATATTTGAAAACTTATTATCTGCCACAAAATGTTTGAGAACTTCCCAGTACTTAAAGACTTTTCTGGTGAAATAAGTGGTGATATAACAAATATAATTTTTTATACTGTGTAATGAAATGTGCCAACATTTGGAAACACAGTGAATGAATATTTTCCAAATGATCAATTCATGATGCTACAAAATTATGCATTAATAAAAAATCCATTCAAAGTACAGGATTTATTTTAGTGTAAATGAGTACAAAAAGTTTATTAATATAGTTTTCAAATCTACATGACAAAGCTTTATAAAACAACCACTTGTCAGACTTGGTTGTGGTATCAAAGAATAATCACAATTATTCTAAAAAAAACAACAAAAATCTGCCTTCCTTTTTTTATCACATATCTGCAAGACACCTAATTTCTTCATAAACTTTAACCACAGGAACATATCACAACAAGATTAAATGCAGAAGTAGATATAAGATTCCAGCTGTTTACATTTTTCAAAAATAAATGTTTATTGTAATTTATAGCTTTTAATACGATCTTTATGTTAGAATGAGTTAAGTAATAATTATTGTTATTGTGGATGAAAGAAGGTGAAGAGATTAACCAAAGAACATATATGCATAGCCCTTGAACACAGACATCAGTGCAGTGATGGCCAGATGGATGGGGACTGGGAGATCCGGGTTGAGGTGAGCAAGTGGGGGGTGAGGGGGAATGAGAAATATCTGTAATAGTTTCAACAATAAAAATAAAGTAAAAACGATAATAAAAATTTTAAATGCATCAATATATAATATTTCAAACTTTTCCCAATTTGTATTTCTAATTTAATAAATATCAACAGATATTACCCACATAAATGAAAGCTCTTTGCCTTTCTCAATAATTTTTGATAATTTAAGGAAGTCCAGAGATCAAAAAGTTTGAGAACCATGGTTCTATTTTGTGCAGATAGAAAGAAACAACTTTCCACTTTCTGTTTCTGGCCACATACTATTGTTGGACCACCAACGGCACCATTCATATTTCATCTGTCTTGAAATTAGTAAAAATTACTCTCAGATTTAGATAATAAATAAGTGGATATTAATTTATACTTGGGGATTTTTTTAATTGTTATGTGTTCAGTTCCTTTACATATTTAGTGGAAAGTTGAGAACTTTCCAAAAAAATTGATATAATTCATGTGCCATAAAATTTACCATTCTAAAGTATACAGTTCTGTGGTTTTTACAATATTCACAGAATTATGCAATCATCACCAAGTAAATTTTAGAATATTTCAATTCCTTGAAAAATAATTCTTTAGCTATAACCCCCATCTTCTCATTCCCCTAGCCCTAAAAAAAAGGGCTAGTATTCTTTCTTTCTCTATAGATTGATCTCCTCTGGACATCTCCTAGACACTGTGTGACAGTGTGTCTGGCTTCTTTAACTTAGCACAATGTTTTCAAGGTTCATGCATATTGTAGCATGTATCAGTACTTCATTCCTTCTTATGGATGGATAATATTCCATTGTATGGATATATTGGCTGCTGGATGTCTGGGTTGTTTCTACTTTTTTTTTTTTGGTTGTTATGAATGATGCTGCTATAGACATTTGTATACAGGTTCTTTTATGTACATATATTTTTAATTCTCTTAGAAATGTACTTAGGAGTACAATTACTAGATCATATAATTATGTGTTTAAGTATTTTAAGGAGCTGATAATGTTTTCCATAGCAGCTGCACCATTTTATATTCCTACCTGCAATGTATAAGGAATCCAATTTCTCTACATCTTTTCTAACACTTGTTATTTTCCACTTTTTTATCATAGCCATCTTAGTGGGATTAAAGTGAGTTTTAAGAAATTGAGCATGTTTTAAATATTAATTTATGGATAAGGTCTGGCCATTCATTTAAAACATTATATGCAAGTTTCTAAAACTTTTCAGTTAACCCTTTCCCCTTGCTTCATTTTGTTGTTTTTGTTCTCTTGAGTATCCTAGAAGTAAATATGCATTTATCTAATAACTTAATCTAAAATATTTCAACATTGTTTTCCTTTCCTAATTAAAACCCTTCTCTAAGTATAATAATTGAAAATTCTTCTTGAAGCTTATGATTGTGTTCCTATGTGAACATTTAAGAATTACTTGGTCATTCTCTGATAAGTTATTATGGAAATGATTATGCTATTTCATTATTTCCATGCTGTTTTTTCAGTTCATCAAACAGGACCTATACAAAAAACATACTAAAAATGCTGTGTCACAGCATTTTTCTAAAAGGTGTGGGGTTTTTTACATTTTTTATTTTCCTAAGTCTTTGAGACTATTTCTTACCCTCCCAGGAAATTAAACGCTAAATTTTCATAAAATCTAGGTTGATTTCATAAAAATAAATCTCTAAAAATGAAATTATGATTCTGAGTTTTAGTCTTGAGTCAGCAGATGTGAATATTCAATTTTTAAAGAACTCCTTGTCCCAAAATAAATCACCCATAATTTGAATTTTCATAGATAATGTCTTCATCATTCAAATTACATGAAAATTTTAATGAACATTTTCAATACAAAACTAGTAAATAAGTAACCCCTTACAAAGAAGAATTTATTCCCCTAAGACTTTGCAAATGTTAGAATCATATAAATCTGTTCTTTGTCATTCCAAGTTTCCATAGTGATAGATTCACTCATCTCCAAATTCTACGCATTAAGAGCCCCCAAATGACTAGACACTAGTAGATTCACTCATCTCCAAATTCTACGCATTACGAGCCCCCAAATGACTAGACACTAGAAACAAGAAAGCAGACTGATGAAAAAGGTAATCTGCCAAATCCCAAGGGGAGATGTCCAGCAATTGCAGTGTCAGTGGTTGGTGATGAACTGGGACTGCTGCAGAAATGCATTCCCAAAACACAGGCACTCTGCACTGTGCAGGAGACTGCTTGGTTCATGCCTTCACCTGACCTGGCACTACTGACAGCAAGGATTCACCACTAAGAATCTTTCCATTTTTTCCCTCTATTCCCACCCCCACACCCTGTCAGTAACTGCACTCACTCTCCCAATTCATTTGAAAATTCTGGTTGATTCTGAGTACAGAACTCACCAAAAGGCTGGTGTATTGCCCTCTTTGAGACCAGTTTACATGAGAGAACTGAGGGTGTGTTGGAGAAGAGGATGCATGCTAGAGTATACAGCCCTTTATGTAGTACATTTAAATAGGGAGCAAATAAATACTGTTTCTGGTTTTATGGAATGATGAGAAAGTCTGAGTTGGAAGAGGAGAGACATTAACTTGAGTCAATCAGACCTTATAGCCTGAGGACCTGCTGGGCACCAGAAATAGACAGATTCTGTTCATTAACCTCGCTGGCCAGCCAGGAGCTGAGTGGATGGGAGGCTAGCTAGAGACAATACTGATCTCCATCTGGAGGAATGAATCAGCACCCAGCATGGGCCTCACTATGCGAGGAATAAACCAACTTAGAAAACACCACAGAAAACATCACCAATCAATGGGAAAGGAAGAGATTGTTTAGTTAACAATTTGGGGAAAATGATTATTTGGGAAACTCTCAACTGAAATCCTGAAATCCTCACCTCACATTAACAGTGAAATAAATTAGAATAAAGAGCTAAACACAAAAAGTGAAACTAAAAAAAAGAATAAAATTGTGAAAATTAATTGGTCTTAGAGTAGAAAACTATTTTCTAATCTTAGTGCAGTGGAAGAAATCACAAAGAAAAATATTAATTTACAAAACTATTGAACTTCTATGTGTCAAAAATACTAAAACAATTAGGAGGCAACAGCCAGGCTAAGACTAATAACTGCAACAAACGAGAGATATAATGAGTTAATGTTCTTTTGCAAATTAAAAAGAAACAATAAAGATGGGTAAAGGTAAGAAACAAAGCACATTAGAAGAAATAGGAAGAAATAAAAACAAATTGAATGATTAATATTAAAGAAAATGCAAATTAAACTAAACCCAAGCTCTATTATTATTTTTAATCCTCAAACAAGGATATTTTTTCCATTGATTTTTAGAGAGTATGGAAGGGAGAGGGAGGGAGGGAGAGAGAGAGATCGAGAGAGAGCAAGAGAGAGCGAGAGAGTGAGCGAGAGAGAGAAACATTGATGTGGGACACACTGATTGGTTGCCTCTCACACATGTCCTAACCAGGGCCTGGGATCGAACCTGCAACCCCGGTACCTGCCCTTGACCAAATATCGAACTGTCACCTTTCACTGTGCAGGCCAAAGCTTTAACCGCTAAACAACTAAACTAGCCAGAGCTCTACCTTTTTTTTTTTTTTTTTTAATTTGAAGTATTTTATTTAAAATTTTTTGTTTTAAAATCGTGGTGTAAATGTGTTATTTCCCAGTTATCTCTTTAAATGCATGCAAAAATAATAAGGAGAATTAGGAACAGAAGCATAAACTCTACCTTCAACAAAACCGAGAGACATCTGAAACCTTGAACTATAAAAGCAACGAAGGGATAGTGGGGTAAGGGAAGACTTAAGAGAAAGGACAGCCACAACTGTAGAGCTCAGAAAATGCTACCATGCACCCTTCTCCAAGATGTAGGGCACACTGAGGTTAAAACCAACAATTATTATTTTTTAACAATGGAACTGGAGCTGACAGAAATAAATCTCTGAATTTTGTTTGATTATAATGAGAAGAGAAGAATCAACAGCAAGTCATATTTTCAGGAAACATTTTATTGGTAAGAGAGTAAAGAAGAAAAATTGTGTGTTGTCAACTTGTAAACTACCCTGCAATGCCGATCTCCGTTGACTGGGGAGAAGTAAAGTCTAAGAGAGCACCCTCAGATGCACAAGCTTGTCATTTAAAGAATCCTTGGCTGGCATGGAACATAGCAATGGCCAACACCACCATCATACACATAGCTTCTGAGTTCTAGTCCCAAATTCTAGTTTGGAATTCCTAGAGAATAATAATAAATGGGAACCAATAGTTCAATCATATAAAAATACTATATTTACAATAGCTAAGATTTGGAAACAGCCTAAAAGTGCCCATCAGCAGATGAGTGGATTAAAAAACTGTGGTACATCTATACAATAGAATACTACACAGTTGTAAAAAAGGAAGAACTCTTACCATTTGCAACAGCGTAGATGGACCTGGAGAGCATTATGGTAAGTGAAATAAGCCAGTCAGAGAAAGATGAGTATCACATGACCTCACTCATATGTGGAATCTAATGAACAACATAAACTGATGAACAAAAATAGACCCAGAGACATAGAAGCATCAAACAGACTATCAAACCTCAGAGGCAAGGCAGGAGAAAGGACTGGGGGGGTGGGGTGGGGGGAGAGATCAACCAATGAACTCATATGCATACATGCATAACTCATGAATAGACAATAGGGTGGTGAAGGCCTGGGGTGGGAGGGCAGTAGTGGGGTGGGAGAGGTCAATGGGGGAAAAAGGAGACAAATGTAATACTCCCAACAATAAATATTAAATAATAACTAGAGGCCCGGTGCATGAAATTCGTGCACAGGGCGGGTGTGTCCCTCAGCCCAGCTTGCACCCTCTCCAATATGGGACAATCCAGGACTGCTGGCTCCCAACTGCTCACCTGCCTGCCTTCCTGATTGCCCCTAACCACTTCTGCCTGCCAGCCTGATCACCCCCTAACCACTCCCCTGACAGCCTGATTGATGCCTAACTGCTTCTCTGCCTGCCTGATTGCCCCTAACTGCCCTCCCCTGCAGGCCTGGTCACCCCTAACTGCCCTCACCTGCAGTCCTGGTCCACCCTAACTGCCCTCCCCTGCAGGCCTGGTCCCCCCAACAGCCCTCACCTGCAGTCCTGGTCCCCCCACAACTGCTCTCCCCTGCAGGCCTGGGTCCCTCCCAACTGCCCTCCCCTGCAGGCTTGATTGCCCCCAACTGCCCTCCCTTGCAGGCCTGGTCCCTCCCAACTGCCCTCCCCTGCTGGCCATCTTGTGGCAGCCATCTTGTGTCCACATAGGGGCAGGATCTTTGACCACATAGGGGCAGCCATCTTGTGTGTTGGAGTGATGGTCAATTTGCATATTACTCTTTTATTAAATAGGATAATAATAATTTATATATATAAAAGCCTAAGTGACTGTCCAACCATTTGACCATCTGACTGGTAGCTATGACATGCAATGACCATGAGGGGGCAGATGCTCAATGCAGGAACTGCTGAGCTGTGGTGACTTGGCAGCTGTGGTTCTCAGGTGACACACCTGGAACCAAAGAGGAGGGAGCCCAATTCTGGGATGCATCACCTGAGAACCGTCCTCTCAGAATCCAGGGGGATGTCGGAGAGCTGGTTTCCTCCCTATCCCTACAGGCCAGGCCAAGGGACCCCACCTGTGCACAAATCCATGCACTGGGCCTCTAGAAATACTACTACTACTACTACTAATAATAATAATAAATTAAAATAATACTATAAAAAGGATAGGGAAGGAAACAACAACAGAAAAGCACCAGGGAAAGATCAGTTATCAGAAAACTTCTACCATGAGCATTTTAAAGAAATGTCCAAATATATTATTATATATTTTTAAACCTGATGGAACAATAACCTCTATAAAATAAGAATGTGTGTGCTACCTGCCACTGAGGAGACCCTGACTCCTTGTAACCCTCTGAATGAGTGATGTTCACAAGGTCCTGTCCCCAACAGCCCTGTTCAGCTTCCATAGACTCCTGCCTATGACTTCCTTTATAGAGTCAAAGTATTTCATATTTGGTCTTTCGCTTTTCCCACTGCCTTCTATTTCTCTCAACATTACTGTCCTCTTCAAAGAAACCTTCCTTCTCAGGATGTGCCTAAAGTATAACAGCTTCAGTTTTGTTATTTTTGCCTCCAGTGGTGTTTCAGGTTTAATTTACACTAGGACCCACTTATTGCTCATCTTCCGGCAGTCCAAGGTATCCATAGATCTTTCCTCCAATAACATATTTCAAATGAATCAATTTTTTTTTTCCTTTCCAGCCTTTTTCAGTGTCCAGCTTTTGCCTTAGTACATAGTAAATGGGAACATAAGGGTGTGTGTGGATGATCTTGGTCTCTGATGACACATCTTTGCTCTTGGTGACCTTTCCTAATTCCTCTATTGCTATCTTTCTGAGTCTCGACCTTCTCTTTTTTTTAACTTAATCCTCATTGGATGATATGCTTTTTTATTGATTTTGAGAGAGAGAGAAACATTGATGTGAGAGAGAAACATGGATCAGTTGCCTGCCCTGACCATGAACTGAATCTGCAACCTACATACGTGCCCTGACTTGGAATCAAACCCACAACCTTTTGGTGCATGGGACAATGCTCCAACCAACTAAGTCACCTGGCCAGGGTTCAACCTTCTCTTGATTTCTTGGCTGCACTCACCATTTGTGTTGGTGACTGAACCAAGGTAATAAAAATCTTTTAACAATTTCAACGTCTTCATTGCCTTTGTTAAAGTTGTGTATTGTTTTTGTAGTCATGATTTTTGTCTTCATGGTGTTCAAATGCAGCCCTGCTTTGGTGCTTTCTTCATTCATTTTCATCAGAAGTCATTTTAGATCATTGCTACTTTCTGCCAATAAGATGGTGTCATCTATATAGCTTAGGTTATTGATATTTCTACCACCAATTTTCACTCCTCCTTTCTCTAAATCTAGCCTCGTTTTTCATCTGTATACAGAGTAAAGAAATAGGGAGATAAAATGCACCCTTTTCTGACCCTTTGTCTGTAGAAAAACTCTGTCTCTCCATATTCTGACCTTACAGTGGCTTCCTGTCCACAGTACAAATTACACATTAGGACAATCAACTGTTAAGGCACGCCCCTTTCTTTCAGAGCAACCCATGGCTTTTCATGACCCACACAGTCAAAGGCTTTACTGTAGTCCGCAAAACATAGACTAACCTTCTTCTGAAATTCTTTGGAGCACTCCAATATACCTTAATAACATTTTCTAGAAATAAATGAAGGCAAATGTAGAGTTTTAAAAGGTTCACCCCTTTCTCAGGAAAAATTACACATAATAAGTTTTGTTCTTACACAAAAAAAGGAAAATCTATATGTTGTATTTGTGTGGATATAGAAGGAATCTACTATTTTCCGTTCCTGGAATATTTTTTTTCTACAAATGTCTAGAATTTTATTTACTTCCTTTTATTTTTGTCTTAGGTCAAACACACAGACCACAAAATGAAAGAAATGGGGCTTCACAGAGAAGAAAAAGAAGAAGGGAAAAAGTCATGATTGAAGAAAGAACAAAATTTCCATTTGTCCAAATTGAAGATAACTTCAATAAATTATTTGTTTAATATTCACACTCATGAAGATAGAATTTTTTTAAAGTATTAATCTGGCTATAGTATTAGTGTTCAGAACAACAGGATTTGCTGTAAAAAAAAAAAAAAAAAAAAAAAAAGATTCTGAGTGTTCTGAGCCTGGTGGCTTCCTGAAACACAATGATGAATCATCACCTGCCTTGAAGGAAGAAAGCCTGCCATTGCATCTTTTCTCTTATCCAAAAAGAAAACTGTAAACAACATATAAATCATAGCACCACACAGCTCTTTTATACCTTTATTAATAGCCTAGACCACAAAGAAACCAAACGAAAACATTCTAAGAGTAGCACCCTGAAATATCATTTTCCCTTTCTCATCACCCACACTTCATCCCCAAGGGTAATCAATTCATTTCCTTCACTATCTTTTGACTTTGTCTTCTACTTTGTCCCCAAAGTCCACTGCTTCTAGTCCACGTCACTTTCGGGTGACCGTTCTTGACAAACTGCAGCTCGCGAGCCACATGCGGCTCTTTGGCCCCTTGAGTGTGGCTCTTCCACAAAATACCACGGCCTGAGTGAGTCTATTTTGAAGAAGTGGCGTTAGAAGAAGTTTAAGTTTAAAAAATTTGGCTCTCAAAAGAAATTTCAGTCATTGTACTGTTGATATTTGGCTCTGTTGACTAATGAGTTTGCCGGCCACTCCAATCCATTCTCCTTTCTGTACTTAAAGTGATTTTAAAGAGCAAATATGATCAAGTCATCCTCCCCCATCAACAAACTACAGCCCCCTCTTGAGATTCTGCAGTGGCTTTCTATTACCGTGAGGATAATGAATATTCCTTTCATGATGTGCCCTCACCCACCTTCATCCTCAACTTCTCTAATTTTTTTCTGGGTGCTCACACAGCTGTTCTGTCAGATTCTTCAAAAAGTTAGGGACAGTCCTCTCCATCCTTCTTCCTCAGCCCATACCATAGCCATCTCCTACTCAGCTTTTGAGTCTGTTTCAAACTCCTTCATCAGTGTTGCCTTTCCAGAGCTACTGCTCCCCTTTCCTCTCAGTATTTGTCTCTTCCCACTCGGTACCCATACCTGAAGGGCCATCATTTGTATTAATTCATATTTTCATTCTACTTATCAACACCAGAAAATTTTTTTTAAAAGATGGCTATTTTGAAGGTGTCAGAGACCTAAGATGAACCCACCTCTTTTAGATTTCCCTTTCCTTCATTTATTCAATTTGTCACCATCTTGTAGGTTTGAGTAGGTTGCTTAATCCTCCTGTGGCTTAGTAATCCTATCTAATAAAGAGGGAATATGCTAATTGACCATCACTCTGTCACAAAGATGGCTGTACCCATAGCTGAGGCCAAGTTCCCATAAGGAGCCTTAACGAGCAATCAGGAGGGACCTGAGGCTACGCCCTCCCCCACCCCTGTGGGGCTTGACAGGGGACCTCAGGCTGCGCCCCCCACATGGCAGGGCTTGACAGGGGACCTCACACTGCGACCCCCCACCCGGCAGGGCTTGACAGGGGACTTCAGGCTGTGGCCCCCACCCGGCGGGGCTTGACGGGGGACTTCAAGGTACACTTCCCATCCTGGTGCTGGGCTAGGGGACCTCAGGCTGCTCCCCCCAACCCAGCGCCAGGCTGGGGGACCTCAAGCCATGCCCCCAACCAGGTGGGGCTTGAGGAGGATCTCAGGCCTCGCCCCCTGCCCCAGCGCCAGGCTGGGGGACCTCAGGCCACACCCCCCGCCCCTGGCACTGGGCCAGGGGACCTGAGGCTACGTCCTGCTGGCCGGGTCTGGGTCTCACGTGATTTTGAGGTGCATGTGGGTGGGCGGGGACTTGACTCTGGGTCCCAAGGTGTGCCCCAGACTCTGACAGGAGGAAGTTTTCATATATATTTTACTAATTTTCTTTCATCTCTGACACTTCTATTATAGAGAAAGGGCAAGTAGCAATATTGAATTATTTTCTCTAATTAATCCCCTTTTAATGTGCACAAATTTCGTGCACCAGGCCACTAGTCTTACCTATAACATAGAAACAATTAATTACACCTCCCCTGACTGCTGTGAGCATCAGAGTTGGTAAAAACATTTTGTAACTTTTTATAAATAATTGTGAAATACTAATTAATAGAATAAATATTACAATTATTTGCAAAAGGCATTATTTAACCAGTCATATATCTGAATATAAGATATAGAAAAGTGCCTTGTGGTACTTCAGAAAAAAAGGAAGAAATGCAAACTTTTAAAAACGTTTAAGGTATGTTTTATAATTTATTTTGTTGTTTTGTTTGCCAGTGATGATTTCTTTAAGGCCAGAGACCTAGAGTATTTTACAACTAAACAGCATTTCAACCTTAAATTTCCATTACACTCAGATAAATGGTAAAAGTAAATGTAAGGGGCAGGAAAAAATGAGAAATTACAGTAGTTCCCCCTTATTTACTGTTTCACTTCCCATAGTTTTAGTAACCTGCAGTCAGCTGCAGTCCAAAAATATTAAATGGGAGATAATAAATAATAAATCATTCATAAGTTTTAAATTGAGCATCATTTTGAGCAGTATGATGAAAGCTCATGTGGTCCCCTCTCAGTCCCGCCTGAGATTCAAATCATCCCTTTGTCTCCACACAATGTCCACTCCCTGCCTCTTAAGTCACTTACTAACCATCTCCATCTTCAGATCAACTGTCACAGTATTGCAATGCTGTGTTCAAGTAACCCTGGTTTTACTTAACAAGGGCCCCAAAGCACAAGGGGCAGTGATGCTGGCAATCTGGATATGCCAATAGAAGCCATAGGTGCTTCCTTCAAGAGAATAGGAAGAAACATAGTATATGTAGAGTTCAGTACTATGCATCGTTTCAGGAATCACTGGGGATCTAGGAATGCATCACCTGCAGATAGTGGGGATGACGGTACCTATAACATGTGCTTGCAGATCATACATATCCATTTCATGTATTCAGAAAAAAATTATGTCTTAAGTAACTCATCTTCATCCTAAGGATCTTCTGAGAGAAAAAAGATAGTGGTGTTGTCAAATGTGTATATATATTTAATACTAGAGGCCCGGTGCACAAAATTCACGCATGGGTATGGTCCCTAGGCCTGGCCTGAGATCAGGGCCATCTTCCCCAGCTGCCCCCAGCCACCACTCACCTCCAGTTCCCCATTCGCCATCGGGCAATCGGAGCCTGATGGCCGAGAGAGCACACTGGCCCTACCCCTGCTGTGGGTCACCCTCTGTGTGGGGGGCAACTGGCGGGGCAGGGGCCTTGGCCTGGTGCCACCCACGTCCCCTGCCACCCACCCTCCATTCCCTGTTCACCATCGGGTGATCAGAGCCTGCCGGCCAGGGAAAGGTACCAAGTGGTGGTCAGTGCGCCCCATAGGACTGGTTGAGTGGTCGTTCTGGTCGTTCTGCTGTTAGGGTCAATTTGCATATTATCCTTTTATTATATAAGATTATTATATAGGATAACTAAAAAAGAAAAACTAAAAAAGAAAGAAAAAAGTAGGGAGCTAGAGAGAGAAGGAAGAAGGGAGGGAAAAGGCCCTAGCCAGTTTGGCTCAGTGGATACAGTGTCATCCTGTGGACTGAAGGGTCCCAGGTTCGATTCTGGTCAAGGGCACATGCCTGGGTTGCGGGCTCGATCCCCAGTAGGGGGCGTGCAGAAGGCATCCGATCAATGATTCTCTCTCATCATGATGTTTCCATCTCTCTCGCCCTTTCCCTTCCTCTCTGAGATTAATAAAAATACCTTTTAAAAAAAGAAGGGAGGGAAAAGGGAAAAAAGATCAGGATTCTCTATTAGAGTGTTCCTCAATGGACAAAGTTACCAGAGAACAATATAGAAAAAGCTGTTTGACATAATACATTGTAAACTTTCCCAAATGAATAAAGTTTCTGGAATAAATATAAAAGACCCATAGGATGGAGCTGTGATACTGTTCCTGGGATTTACCTTCTTCACTTTAAGAGTTATTTCTGAAAAAGGAGAACTAAGTCCTTTCCCCATCATCCTAGAGGGACCATTTCATCAGAGATTAGCCCTGCCAAGGCCTTTTCCAGTGTGATGCACTGTGCCTCTTCAATATAACCCTAGAGTTTCTGATTCAGTAGGTCTGGGGCAGACACAAGCATTTGCCTTTTTAATCAGTTTCCACATGATGCCGATGATGCTGGTCTAGGGATCCTGCCTTCAGGAAGCTCTGAAAGCCCAGAGGTAAGGGCATACCATATTGGAAGCAGAGTTAGGTTTTAAAAGAGATAGAAGAGTGGACAAAGCCAAGATCCAACATGTTTCTGGAATATATTGGCACCCCCTAAATATTGAACAGATGAATGAATGATGAATGATGAATGAGTGACATTGTTTTTTGCTAACAGCTTCTATGAATGGCCAAAGGAAGCAGGATATCAAAATAGCTCTGTGTCATTTGATTATTATGTAATTTCTCTGGGCCAAAATTTTTCTCATCTTTTTACTGGGGTCATAGTATCTACCTTACAGAATTATTCTGAAAATTCAAAATAATGGACATTAAACTAGTCCAGTACAGCACCTGTCACACTGTAAAGACACAATATGTAATGTTTATTTTCCACTGTTGTTCCGAAGTTCCCAAAAGTGACATGTGCCACCTGATATGCAGTGTTTCAGAGCTGAATCCCCTGGTACCCAAATGATCATCAGTCAGCCACCACAACACCTACCATAGCTACCGGTATGAGTGTGCCTAGCCAGGCTCAGAGTTCATGAATATGTGAGAAGTGAACAGCCACGCAAATGGAAAGTATATAGTGCATTTATATACTTTCCAGACACCACATTACTGTGCATTGCAAGGATACCCACATCTTCATCAGCAAAGAATGATGAACTGGAAAGAAGAAAAACACTCATAGATACCGTGAGTTTGAGTAAGGAGCTAGAGTCAAACCTTTTTCATGAGCTTCCTGTTCACTCCCAACCCAACTAAATCCATATTGCTCCTGAGAACATGCATTAGTAACTGTTTTAACAGAACATTCTTCCTTTTCCTGGAGAAGATAGAAATCAGCATGAAAAAAATTACTACACCTCAGTGTTAGATTCACACACCAAGAGCTTTGACTTTTTCCAAATTAATATTTCTGCAAAGTGTCTCTGAAAAGCACAGGTAGAAAATGTGATCATTCTTCAAATGTTCTATGTTCCTTAATCAGATACTGCAGGTCCCTGAATATTATGCATATAAAGTAACAAGTAGACTGTTGAGCATTAGTTCTCATGGGCATTTCCTAACTAAGTCCTTTCAAACATACACAATAAGATACAAAACAACATAAAAACTAGCCAGCTCTACAGTTTGATCTTAAGCAAAAACAAGAAGTGAGTTGTCATAACTATAGGATTGACAACCTTAGAGGGTTTCAAGGAAAGTCATCACAAACTGAGGAACCTATGTACCCCCCAGAAGTCACTAATCAGAAGTCACTAACCAGCACAGCTGTGGCAAAGTAGATTATATAAGATTTGCATCTGTTGAGGGCCCAGAAAGAGGCAAAGTCATGTCCCTGAAATGATCACAGATAGGAATTCACCTTGTGCAATATAAAACTAAAAGCAACAAATGAACAAACAAGAAAAACAAACAAAAAAACTCAGACAACAGTATGGTGGTTACCAGGGGAAATGTGGTTAGGGAGTAGAAAGGGTAAAAGGGGTCAAATATAGGGGGACAGAGAAGATTTCATTTTGGGTGGTGGGCACACAATGCAATATACTGATCATGTATCGTAGAAATGTGCCCTTGAAATCTATATAATCTTATTAACCAATGTCACCTCAATAAATTATTAAAAAAAGAAGAAAAATATTTTACATCATTTCAATTTTAAAATGCAAATTTAAAATAATAAAACTTAAATAATATTAAAAATTCAAAAAAAGGGGGGAACTGAAAGTAATGCCAATTAATGTTTCCCAGTTAAACTAATCACAATTACAAAAAATACAACAGTCATGTGAAAAGATATATTTTCTTCTTTGGAATGCCAGCTTGAACACATTTTTTTTTCTGCCAAAAAAAAAAAAAAGTGCTCATATTTATCAACTTATTCATGAGCTTGCTCAGCAGCTTTTAGCCTGTGAGAAATGATGTCCTGTGTTGACCACAACAACTTGCAAGAACAGACATGGATTTCTAATTTAATCACATCACAGTAGTGGTGAAGTTCAGAAAACATTTGTTATTTCACAGTGGAGGTGACAATATTTTGAAAACAACTTTATAAACTTGGATCAGTCTCCCAAAAACTAACTTTTAATTTCAAATAATAATATTACCCATTGCTCCTTTACTAGATATGATTCTCTCAAAATATCTTGAAGATTTTCATTGTCAAAAATGGCACCAGTGACCCTGCACAGGTGGCTCAGTTGGTCAGAGCATCGTCTGTACACCAAAAAGGTTGCAGGTTCAATTCCCAGTTAGGGCACATACCTAGGTTTTGGGTTCGATCCCCGGACAGGGCGAGTATTGGAGGCAACCAATCGATGTTTCTTTCTCACTCTGATGTCTCTCTCTCTCTCTCTCTCTCTCTCTCTCTCTCTCTCCCTCTCCCTCTCCCTCTCCCTCTCCCTCTCCCTCTCCCTCTCCCTCTCCCTCTCCCTCTCCCTCTCCCTCTCCCTCTCCCTCTCCCTCTCTCCCTCCCTCCACCTCTCCCATTCCTTGCACTCTCTCTAAAGATCAATGGAAAAAATATCCTCACTCCTTGGGTGAGGATTTTAAAAAGTACATATAGACAATATTATGGGGATTTGTGAAAACCTAGATAATTGGGGAACAAGGACAGAATGGATGCAGACTAAACCAAGGAAGCAACTTGAAAATGTTTTCCTTTGGATGATTCAAATAATTATACTAATACAAAACCCAAGTCACGTAACATCTGTGTCTTCTATGAGTATTCAAGCAGGACAATTGCTAATAATAACCCCCTGATTACTGAGCAAGACATAAATGCAAGGCAGCCTGAGGAATCTGTGTGGGTATTACCATGTTCTTTTCTGGTCACAAATCCAGATCGTGTGCAATTACACCAATGTGACACCTTATATATGCTAGAAATCATGTCTTCACTTTAAACATTGTAAATCAATAAAATTACATTGTAGCCAATGACAACACATACAATTTTGCCTGTGTGATGCCCCATTATTGCAACAGCACTCGCCTTGCTTTGGAAAACAGTCCTCTTCCTGAGAGCATTACAGGAAGTTTCCCTGCCTTGGTTTTCTTGCATCTAGGACATATGTATAGAGAGCAGTATAATCTTATACAAATTGCTCACACAAATATTCCTTGCTGTGTTATAATATTGGTATCCAGTCCTAGGCCAGAGTGTGAAATTTTCAAGTGTTATATTTTTTCCAGTATATTTTGTTGCCATTATTCTAAAAAGATATTGGAGTTAATGACTGCATTCCCAAATTAAAAATATAATGTTAAACATAAAAATGTGCAACTTTTAACTTGTTAAAATGTCAATCCTATGTCATTATTTGCAGATGACATGACACTGTACATAGAGAAGCTGAAAAATTCCACCAAAATCTAATAGAACTGATAAATGAATTTAGTAAAGTATCAGGATACAAAATAAATATCCAGAACTTGTTGCATTTTTATACACCAATAATGAACCATCAGAAAGAGAAACTAAAAAAAAAATTCTACTTACAATTACATAAAAACATACCTAAGAATAAATTTTATCAAGGAGGTAAAAGACCTGTGCTCAGAAAATTATAATACACTGAAGAAAGAAAATGAAGATGATACAAATAAATAGAAGCATATACCGTGTTCATGGATAGGAAGAATTAGCATCATTAAAATGTGCCTACAGACAAAACTAATCTATAGATTCAACACAATGCTTATCAAAATACCAATAGTGTTTTTCACAGAACTAGAACAAATAATCCAAAAATGTATATGGAACCACAAGAGACCCCCAAATAGCCACTGCAATCTTGAGAAAGAAGAACAAAATTGGATGTTCGTATCATGCTATCTGATATCAAATTATACTACAAGGCTATCGTCCTCAAAACAGCATAGTACTGGCATTAAAACAGACATAGAGACCAATGTAACAGAATAGAGAACCCAGAAATAAACCCAAACCTATATGGTCAATTAATCTATGAAAAAAGAGGTAAAAATATACAATAAATACAGTTTATTCCATAAATCATTGGGAAAATTGACAAATACATACAAAAAAAATGAAACTAGACCACCTTCCTAAACCATATACAAGAATACACTCAAAATGGATTAAAGACTTAAAGGTAAGACAGGAAACCCATAAAACTCCTGGAAGAAAATGCAGGTAGTAAACTCTCTGACATTTCTCTTCGCAATACATTTTCTGTATCTCCTCAGGCAAGGGAAACAAAAGAAAAAATAAAATGGAACTACATCAAACTAAAATGTTTTTGCACAGCAAAGGAAACCATCAATAAAACAAAAGGACAACCCACTGAATGGGAGAACATATGTGCCAATGATACATACGATAAGGGGTTAATATCCAAAATTTAGGAAGACCTCATACAACTCAAGACCAAGAAAAACAATCCAATGAAAAAATGGGCAGAGCACCTGAACAGACAATTCTCCAAAAAGGACATATAGTTGGCTGGTAGACATATGAAAAGATGCTCAACATCACTAATCATCAGGGAAATGCAAATTAAATCCACAATGAGATATCACTTCACACCTGTCATAATGGCTATCATCAGCAGTAAATCAACAAACAATAGAGGCTTCTTTTCAACACATACTCCCATGACCAGTATAGCTGAAGGTCTCACAACCTGAATAGAATGTTCTGGATGGGTAACACACTTCACTCCTCCCTATAATCCTATGGCCAGAACTTGTCAAATGGCTCGTTCTAACTTCAAAAGGACAGAAAAGTAAAATCCTCCCACGAACTAGAAAACTGTAAACACTAAGAATGTGTATCACAATAGGGAGTATCATTTTAAAATCACCATTCATTTTACTTCAGGTATCTCACAGCTTGACCACCCACATTTTAACTGCCCATTTTCTTCTGCCTCCCTAACATCTTAATTTCACAGTCTTAACTAGCATTGGAAAGGAACTTTATAAAAATGTTCCCAGGGAGACCCAGCTGTTCCCTCTGTTCCTCCCACATTCTCTTCTCCCCACCCTTTCTTTGTACCTTAGTGTATATGGCCAAGAAGCCAAGGGCTATGCCATAAGAAACTATGACTTTTAACACTCAGGCCACACACACATTTGTAAATCTGGCCCAATAAATACTCATAATATTACCAATCATATTAGCAATTGGCTCCTTGCAAGTAAGGAAGCAGAGAAGAGATCATTCCAACATTCTTTGGTTTTTTGGGTGGGAATGGAACTGCCCTTTTCCATGAAAACATGTGGAGGAAGTCTTAAAGACATCACCAATCTCTCTCTCTCTCTCCCTTCCTCCTGAAATCAATAAAAATATATTTGAAGAAAAGAAAGCTTTATTAGTGAGAGTTTTCTGATTTCAGCGAGGTAAACACTCTTACCATGGCTATATTCCAGCTACTAATGTTTAATAATAATTTTACAAGATATTTTTTTTAATTTATTGATTTTGAGAGAGAGAGAAATATCCATTTGTTATTCCACTTATTTATGCATTCATTAGTTATTTCTTGTATGTACCCTGACCAGGGATTGAACCCAAAACCTTGGTGTATTGGGACAGCATTCTAATCATATGAGCTACCTAGCCAGGGTATTTGCATTTTTTAAAAAGTACATATGTGTGTGAGTATGTAAGTGTGTGAGCATGTATTTGCATGTGAGCATGTATTAGCATGTGAACATCAAGGCACAGAAAATATATCAGGAACTATAGCAAGATCAAGTGGGACAAAAGGCAAAGCACCATTCTGTACCTTTCATACTTTAATATTCTTTGAGTTGGTTTCATACTTTAATATTCTTTGAGTTGGTTTAGTTTTCTTAAATCAAGATTTAAGTATTTTATTACAAAAGTAATACATTATTACTTTAGAAGAATTGCAAACTATAAAAGAGGATAAAGGAGAAAATATAAATTACCCATAATTATTCTACTTCAGAGTAGCCACTGTTAATATGTTGGTGTAGTTTCTTCCAATTATTTTTTCTTAAAAAAAAACAACATAGCTTTAGGTTTTTTTTCAAATAAAGCTTACATTTTATAAGTAATTTAAGTGTACATAAATTTTTACTTTGTTCCTGATTATTTCGTTAGGAAATTGTGTTGTTTATTATAGTAAAAGTGGTATTAGTTACTGATTAAAAGTAAGATTATAAGATATATCTAAAATAGGATGATGAGATTTTATTCAATGCAATTTCAGACTAATAGTATTCAACCATATTTTACTTCCTTTTTTAAAAAATCCTCATCCAAGGATATGTTTTTATTGACTTTTAGAGAGAGAGGAAGAGAGAAACATCAATATGAGAGAGAAACATCAATCAGTTGCTTCCAGTATAAGCCCAACTGGGGATTGAACCTGCAACCTTTTTTCATTATTACTGATTTCAGAGAGGAAGAAGAAGGAGATAGAAACATCAATGATGTGAATCATTGATTGGCTGCCTCCTGCATGCCCCCCACTGGGGATCAAGCCTATATCCAGGCATATGCCCTGACTGGAATCTAACCATGACTTCCTGGTTCATAGGTTGACGCTTAACCACTGAGCCACACCAGCTGGGCTAACTTGCAACCTTTGCTCCAACCAACCAAGCCACACAGCCATGGCCAGATTTTATTTCTTAAATGTACTAAAATCATATAGATAAGTTTTTTTTTATGGCAGTAGAGATAAAGAAATGCTATTAATATACAGGGGTGGGCAAAAGTAGGTTTATAGTTGTGAGAATGCAAAAGTTTATTCTTATATTACTATTTATTAATTATTGTATTATTTATTTTTATTAGAACTGTAAACCTACTTTGCCCACCCCTATATTTGTTATATATTTTATTACATATTCATTATGTTACATGAAGAAAACTGTAATGCCTACAACAGAAACAAAAGACAGAAGTTGCTTGAGTTAATTCCAGATAAAGGAATTTAAGGGGAAGAAAAAGTGTTCCACAGATATGTCAGGAAGAAAAGAAGTATTAGAGAGAAAGCAGGACCGTTAATAAATGGAAAAGATGAAGAAATTGGTGATGACTAAAATGGTAGAGCTACCAGTGGCTTTTATATATATATAAATATCAAACTTTAACAAGAAAAATAAAGCAAGCCAGTGCAGACATTTAAGAAATAATGAAAATCTTGTCGATAGAGCTGCTGATAAAAAGCAGGTAAGGGAATTCAGTACAACCCACTTAAGCCCAGGATTCCAGACATCTGCCTTCACCAGGGATTTGAAGTCATTGAATCCAGCTCTGTGGCTAATTTAATGCCTTCCTTGTCGAGCCCCTAACTTCTGGTTTTACAGTCTAATTTCCAAATGCATTCTTCACCTAACCCTCGCACAAAATTCACTGCTCAAAAACTGGAAATGCAAATTTTTAGAAATGTTTTTCATCAGGCACTATATTCAAAGGTATCTCAAGATCTGAGTATGTGGCATTATGTGTGTTTCAGGCCAACAGTTTCACTTGGGATTATCAACCCACATGATTATAGTTCCTTATCCAACACCCACCCCCCACTCCCTAAGTTATTTAAGTAATTGATAGAGCTCTGATATCCATTGAACTAATTAGGATAACTGGAGATCACTATTGTACCTTTCTTTTCTTTTTGCAATTATAAAGCATGTCCATAAGTAAAGTGAGTAAAGGGAAAAAGTAGTCTCTTTCTTTAAGCAAATTCAATTAGTTGATGCATCCATAAAGGGGCTCACCTATACTTCGCAAAATTGAAGACACAGACATCAGAAGACATAGATGACAAAAAAATTTCAATGGAAATTAATAAGGTATCTCAACTATTGATTCTACTTCTTCTTTTAATAAATTAGAGAGAACAAAGTGAATGTCCCAGAATCAAGGAAATTAAACGTGATGCCAGCATCTATACAATACAAGAGTAACCTCTTGCATCTGCCATTTCCAAACAGAACTTTTGACTACAGTAACACAGCAAGGGAAATGTTGAGAAAGTCAGATAGAGAGTAATGGAATCGAGGAGCCAATAAACTGCAAATCAGTAGAAAAAGGGACACCCGCCATAACCGGTTTGGCTCAGTGGATAGAGCATCGGCCTGCGGACTGAAGGGTCCCAGGTTCGATTCCGGTCAAGGGCATATACCTGGGTTGCGGGCACATCCCCAGTAGGGGGCGTGCAGGAGGCAGCTGATCGATGTCTCTCTTTCATTGATGTTTCTAACTTTCTATCCCTCGCTCTTCCTCTCTGTAAAAAATCAATAAAATATTTATAAGAAGAAAAAGGGACACCCAAGAGGCCCTAATTTGGACTTGGGTCAATATTGTGATACAATTGTCCAACAAAAGTTATGTGAATTCAAACTGGCTTGAATCTATGCCATATAGAGAAAGATAGAGATAGAGATAGAGACAGAGACAGAGACAGAGACAGAGACAGGACAGAGATAGAGATAGAGATAGAGGTAGATAGATAGGAGATAGATGATAGATGATAGATAGATAGATGATAGATAGATAGATAGATGATAGATAGATAGATAGATAGATAGATAGATAGATAGATAGATAGACAGACATAGATAGATCACCTCTTTCCAAGGAACCTAAAACATTTTATAGGCAGTTTTGTCTTCTACCCTTATTAAGCACCTACATTTTCCCCTCTGGTGTCTCTGTGGTGACAAAATATTCTCTGTCAATGGAAGGAGAGACAGGGGTAAGAGGAAGCTCTCTTATTTGCCCAGGACAAATCACAGAGGTCAGTACAACTAAGGTCAGCCAATGTAGTATTATTTTTCAAGGGGCGTACTCTACACCAGTCCAGATTTAACCAGAGAACTGAACGAGTTAATTAGTTAACAGGAAAAGCAAGAGTAAGTATAGATAATAAGGTTTTCAGGAGTTTGGCAGCAAAGGTTTTTAAAGGGATCCACAAGAAAGAATAAGTACTACATTTAATTTCAAGGTTCTAACAAAGTCAAGTCATATTGAAAAACTGGAAGACATTTCTCCAAGATTCAAATTGCCTTAAGGCTAAATTTTAGAGATGTGAATTTTTGTGAGGGACCTTTGCTATTAGTTATCTCCTTTTAAACTAACTTAAATCTTTTGGGATTCAAATACATTTACTCTAGGCAAAATAAATCTACCATTTTCTCTGAAACAGAGGCCTTCAAATGTTCATAGCAATATTCAAATTCTTTAGAAATAGCTTAATTTTCTTCTGAAACAAATGCAAATTTTAATGCCCAGAGGACTAGATGACCTAAACAATGGAAAACTATAGTATAGTCAGTACAGTTTACCCTTTGAACAGCAGTATGGGTGAGGGGTGCTGACCCCCAGCATTTGAAAATCTGTATATAACTTCACTCCCCCAAAACTTACCTATAGTTGGCCCTTTGCATCTGCAAATTCAGCCAACCAAGGCTGGGAAAGTGAAAATATTGTTTTAGTTGAACACCTGGATATGAAGGGTCAACTGAAGTTACTGAAAAAAATCTGCACATAAATGGTCCTATGATGTTTAAACCCATGTTGTTCAAGAATCTCAATTGCATTAGAGAATAGTGTACAAGGCAAAAAAAAAAAAAATGCGAACTGTACCTATATCTTGGTGGGACAGAGTAACAGGGACTCTAGAATTAGCAAAGCACTTTCTTCCTTAATCTTTGAATTCTGAATTAGCTGCAGCTCCTATTGTCACAAGACTGAGGACAACAGATTCATTCAGCTGGTCATTTCAGCACTTTACCCAGGAGAGTAAATGTTTCCAACAAGGGCCCCTTCTTTAAGACCATCGCATAAACCTACTGTCTATTTGAATTCTGGGAGATTTATGGGAAACTGCTTACTGCACATTTCCTATTTGCCTAATCTAATTTGGGGCGATAAATTGTGAAAAGATGTTTTCTTTCCTCTTGGCCTTCAGAAAACTAGAAAAACAGCCTAACCTCTACTGATGATACTAAACCATCAGGGTGATGGGAAAAGGATCTCTCAGAGAGCATAATCAATCAAAACCTTTCTCCAGAACTAGACCAGTTTTTTAAAAAAGATCAATAAACATGACTGTGATACTGAAACCATGGGAGGGGTGCCTCCAAATAAAAATGAAAACAAACCATATAAGTGCAGAATCAGATCCTATACCTCTTTATTTGCCTAGTACAGTGGTCGGCAAACCACGGCTCGCGAGCCACATGCAGCTCTTTGGCCCCTTGAGTGTGGCTCTTCCACAAAATACCATGGCCTGGGCGAGTCTATTTTGAAGAAGTGGCGTTAGAAGAAGTTTAAGTTTAAAAAATTTAGCTCTCAAAAGAAATTTCAATCGTTGTACTGTTGATATTTGGCTCTGTTGACTAATGAGTTTGCAGACCACTGGCCTAGTGTATTGCCAGAGGTGCACCGTAGAAAGCAAACAATACAAGAAAGTGGGGTGTTTTGTGTGTGTGTGTGTGTGTGTGTGTGTGTGTGTGTGTGTGTGTGTGTTTTGAGAAAAAAATAAATGTTTTCTCAAAAAAAAAAGTAAAATAAAAAAGACAGCTTTCATGTCTGAAATTGAAGAAAAGCCCATTGGGGTCCAGACATTGGAAAAAAAAATTGCACCCAAGCAGTTCATCTGGGTGAAAATATGACCTCTGTGACGTTCTCAAGGTCTCTATGCCCCAGGGTTCTGTTCAGTGACTATGGTTGCATAAGTTAGGGCAGCTAAAGGGACACTTTAATTTATGTGCTCAATTTTTCTGAGGTCTCAAAAAAGAAAAAGAAAAAGAAGAAAAGTGGTGGGAGGGCATGAATGAGGTTAATTTTCGGGTTGGTGCATCCAGGGGTACTTTTGAGATTGAGGATTTTTCTGTTATCCCAGTATCCTCACCTGAAGGGAAGTGATTTTGTAAGAAGAAACATCTCAGTGGCAGTCTTATTTCACCTTCCCCAAAATGCCTGAGGGTCTTTAAACAGTGACGGAGTCTCTCAGATCCATTTTCCAAATGAGGATCTTATAAAAAAGATTTCAAAATCATAATCAATGAGGGGAGAGGGGGGAGGGGATCTTTCATTTTACCATGGACAAAATACTGGGATACTAAGAGTTAAATAGAATAACAAGCATAAAAGTGAAATAATAAATGTAAGGAATAAATATAAATGGAATGAAAATATAACAATACTAAATATAAATATCATATAATACACTGCAAAATATAAAATGGCATATGCTGTAAACTCATATGCAAATTACATTTACCAGGAATTCCTTCTTAGAATATAAAACATGTGATTTTAAAAACTCTTTGTCAGAAAAAATTTAGGCATCTCATTACTTTTATAAATAAACATATTTTGGAAAGTAAGAACTGCAACTACAAATTTCAAAGTTCCCCCTTCCTCTCATTTTTAAAGGTCACATGTCTTACAGAATCACTGGTTAAAAAAAAGAAAAAGTACATATCATTCTGCTCATAAGGCAAATTTTGTATTTAGTATTATGTAAAACTAGAGGCCCGGTGCTTGAAATTTGTGCACAGGTATAGTGCCTAGGCCTGGCCGGTGATCAGGGCCAATCTGTGGCGTGACTGGTGGGGTGATTGGGGGGGCCCCTGCTGGCACCCGCCTTGGCTGGCCTGGAGCCTGCGGGCTGGGGGCAGCTCCTGCGTTCAGTGTCTGCCCCCAGGTGGTCAGTGAGCATCATAGTGACCAGTCGTTCCATCGATTGATCTGACATTCAGTTGATTTGCATATTAGGCTTTTATTATATAGGATAAGTGTTGATGACCCTCTTAAAAATTACTTATTGATGGAGAACCAAGATGGCGGCATAGGTAAATGCCTGTACTTGCTGTCTCCCACAACTACATCTAAATTACAACTAAAATATAGAACAACTATCATCCAGAACTGTGGGAAAGCTGGCTGAGTGGAAGTACTACAACTAGAGAGGTAAAGAAGAAAGCACATTGAGATTGGTAGGAGGTCCAGAGGCATGAACAGGCTGGTCCGGCACCTGGGTGTGCCGCTTTTTTAATCAGAAGGGAGATCACCTCTGCAGAGGCTGCCTGGAGGAGCAAGGAGTCCCAGCCGCACACCAGACCCCCAGCACAGGGTTCCAGAGCTGGGGAAAGAAGTCCCTATGGTCAATAAAAACTACAATCTGTAAAAACCAGTGCAGATTGGGGCTGAGTGACACACAGGCTGCTTGAGACCCAGCTCCTCCTCTTAAAAGGCCAGCACCGCAAACTGAATTTACAAGCTCCCACTTGCTCTGAGCTCTAGTGCCAGGTGTGACTCTGGGGGACCAAGACACATACAGGGAGAAACTGGACTGTCTGGCATTGGGGCAGGAACTTGGGGGTGGCTTTCTTCCAGACGGAAGTGCTCGCAATGGCCATTGTTCCCATGCTGGGACCTCCCCAGTGCAGGGCTGACTAGCAGCCATTGCTGTTTGCTCTGCCCTGGTGATTCCCTGAGACCCCACCCCACCCAATTTACAACCCCACTCAAGCTGTGTGCAGCGGCTTTTGCATATGAATGGCTGTCCTTTCTCAGCCTAAAACCTCTCAAACAAGCTGCAGCTGGGTCAGGGAGCACCAAATCTGTCAATAAAAGGCCCAAGGCTGGCACCAGCACCAGCCTGCCTTGCTTCACAGCTGGGCCTCGTCTGGGCACTTCCAAACCCGATACAAAGAAGAGGAACTTGCAGATCTCTCTGTAGCTCCTGCTGGGTGGCCCCAGGCAGTGGCTGACTTTGCACCTCCCTGGAGACCCAAGAGCCAGTGTACCCAGTGGTCAGTGTGAGACCATACCAGATTATAACTCTTTACATCCATAAGTGACATACTTAAGGGGCAGACGCAGTGAGCACCAAAGACCCACTGAAGCAAGTCCTGCCCCATAAGGGTGTCTCCTGCACAGCATCTCTCCCACTGTAGTCACAGCTGGTCCCCACAGCCAATTGGCCTGGAGGTCAATTCCTCCCAGTGACACCAAAGCAATCAAGGCTCTACTACAACAAAACTGTGCACACAGCCCACAAAGGGGTGCACCAAGAGTGTCCACCTCAGGTGATTGGGGAGGCTGAGCCACTGGGCCCTATAGGACACCTACTACACAAGGCCACTCTATCTACTCAAGGAGACTTAGCAGCTACCCAATACATAGAAACAAACACAGGGAAGCAGCCAAAATGCAGAGACAAAGAAAGATGTCACAAATGAAAGAAATGGAAGAAAGCAAACTACTGGATATAGAGTTCTAAACCACAGTTATAAGGTTACTCAATAATCTTCTAGAAACCTTCAAGGAACTTAGTGAAACCTTCAAGGATCTTAGTGAGGATGCCAAAAAAATGGAAAAGGACCAGCCAGAAATTAAGCATACACTGACTAAAATAAAGAATAATATACAGGGGATTCAACAGTAGACTAGAGGACTCGAGAATCAAGTCAATGATTTGAAATACGAGGAAGCAAAAAACACCCAATAGGAAGAGCAAAAAGAAAAAAGAATCCAAAAATATGAAGATAGTGTAAGGAGCCTCTGGGACAACTTCAAGCATACCAACATCCAAATTATGGGGGTGCCAGAAGAAGAGAGAGAGCAAGATATTGAAAACCTATTTGAAGAAATAATTACAGAAAACTTCCCCTACCTGGTGAAAGAAATAGATTTACAAGTCCAGGAAGCACAGAGAACCCCAAACAAGAGGAATCCAAAGAGGACCACACCAAGACACATCATAATTAAAATGCCAAGGGCAAAAGACAAAGAGAGAATCTTAAAAGCAGCAAGAGAAAAACAGTTAGTTACCTACAAGGGAGTGCCCATACGACTGTCAGCTGATTTCTCAACAGAAACTATGCAGGCCAGACGGGAGTGGCAAGAAATATTCAAAATGATCAATAGCAAGAACCTACAACCAAGATTACTTTACCCAGCAAAGCTATCATTTAGAATTAAAGGTCAGATAAAGAGCTTCACAGACAAGAAAAAGCTAAAGGAGTTTATCACCACCAAACCAGTATTATATGAAATGCTGAATGGTATTCTTTAAGAAGAGGAAGAAGAAGAAAAAGGTAAAGATATAAAATTATGAACAGCAAAGTGACAACAAATACATATCTATCAACAAGTGAATCTAAAAATCAAATGAATAAAAAATCTGATGAACAGAATAAACTGGTGAATGGAGGGGCATGGAAATGGAACAGACTGGCGATTCTCAGTGGGAAGGGAGTGTGGGGTGGTGCAGGAAGAGATTAGACAAAGATCTTATACGCATGCAAGCATTACCTATGGACACAGACAATAGGGTGGTGAGGGCCTGGGGTGGTGTGGGAACCAGGTGGAGGGGAGCTTTGGGGGTAAAAAGAGGGACATCTGTAATAATCTCAACAATAAGAATTAAAAATAAAAGAAGTTAAAAAAAAGTTATAGCCCTAGCTGGTTTGGCTCAGTGGATAGAGCGTCGGCCTGCAGAGTGAAAGATCCCAGGTTCGATTCCAGCCAAGGGCATATGCCCAGGTTTCAGGCTTGATCCCCAGTAGGGGATGTGCAGGAGGCAGCCAATCAATGATTCTCATCATTGATGTTTCTCTCTCTCTCTCTCTCCCTTTCCTTTCCTTTCTGAAATCAATAAAAAAATATTTTTTTAAAAAAATTACTTATTGACTAGAATTAAACAGTATAGCATCATTCATGACAATTAATTATAATGAAATAATTATTTCCATACCTTCCAGATGTTTACATCATATTTCAAATTTCTGAGATTTAAGGTTCTACCAAATGGAAACATACTCTAAAATGCCATTTTTAGTAGCTTATTTCTGAGTTGTTTTGGGCTTACTATAATTAAATACACAAACTCAAAAATGGATTGGCTAAACTCTAATCATTCCTAGAGATCATTAAAAGAAGTCTTTTGAGGGCTAAGAATGATAATGCAAACCAAATCACTACATACAAAGATCCCTAAACCCTGGCACGAAGTCACCTTACTTCAATTGCAAAGGCCCTGAAAACAACATCCTATCCAACATCCTATAGGCAAAATTCTTCCCTTGTTCTCAGCACTCCCTCCATTCTTATCACCTCTTATTCCCTGGGGGCATTTTTCCAGTTTCAGCAAATAAATTTAGACCTCTTTGTATTTGACCTGTACTATTACAAATATACTCAATTAGCTCTTCTAAGAAAATGTTTACTTGAATGTGAAAGGCTGCCAGGCTTTTGTGAAGGAGCATGAATTTGGCTTTCTGCCATAGGTCAACAGCGATTTCAACTTATTTCCTCTTGCCTTCTTTTACTAAATTAAAATCCTGTTAGTTCAAATTAAATTAAGTTTAAATTAAAAGCTGGCAGCAATGTTATCTTTTTCAGTGTAAGAAAAAGCATCAAGTACCGATTCAGTGGCAAATGAGTTTTAATGTAATGGAAGACTAATATTCCTTCATTCTCCCAGCTTCCTAACCCTTTCCTAACTAAAGTCTTTGGATTATTTTTCTCAGTAGTTTAGAACCCTGATTCACAGGAAGAAGTAAAGTTTTACCCTAAGTAAAATGCAAAATGGACCAGTTACTTTTGTCTTAGGGGCTGGCAGACCCCCTGTGGGAAAGAGTGAAAGAGGTGTCCCCCATAGCCTTAGAATATTTAAATAATTCCCAGTCTTTTCTCACTGGCCTTCTTCCCCAAACAGGAAGACAGTGCCTTCTCTCCATAATCTGTTTCCTGAATGACATACAGCCTGTCTCAGTGGCAATGTGACAGAATGAAGAGGAACCAATAAAAGATCCTTCAGCAGTTCCAGCTTTTATTCTGGTGGGAAAACTGCATTTGTAATTTGTCCTTTTAAATAGGGCAGGGAGCAAGAGGGCTTGAAGAGCTGATGCAAAATCAGAACTCTTCCAGCTTCGTGGACTATCAAAAGTCTTCCATCCACATTCCAACCCAACAAAACATTTTAAACATTTATTTTATAAATGGTATTGATGAAAAATACATACATTAGAAAATCCTATCTTCCCATAAGCAAACTGTTGATGGATGGACAGATTATGGATGGGCAGCTAGATGGATGCGTAGATAAAATATAAAAAGATTTAGAAATATTTGGTTTTAGTAACAATTCGTTTTTCATTTTTAAAAGCTTCCCTTACTTTTTGATTCATTAAAGTGAGCAAAATAAATAAAGAACAAGGTATCCTCCAGCAATCAAGTAGCTCCTCATTTAGTTGCTCAAATAACAGGGCGCCCAACTTGAAAGCAGCACTTGCAGACTGCCTCTCCTGTTCCATTTTCTCCGTATCATCTCATCTCAATTATTATAATAAACAGCCTATTTGCACTGCAATCTACTCTGATCTAAAAAGCTGAGCCAAACCCCTTGTGACACTAGAGACTCACACCCAGCCGGGTCCACTTTAAATAGAAAAATTGCATTGATTGCATAAAACTCAGGACTCATTTTGGCCCATCGATCCCCCTAGTGACCTTCCGCAGCATCAGGGCCCAGAGCGAACCCAGTCTGACCCCGACTTTATGTGCATTATTATATCGAAAGACAGGAGCTACTTACGGTCCGTGCCATTGTCTCCATAGACATGTAATAAAGTATCTTAGGACTGCTCCTGCCGAGAACACTTCAGGTGCGCCTCACTTCCTGCTCTATCTCTCTCCTCTCTCCTACTTGCACGCAAACACTTCCACACCAGCCTCCTGCCAGTACTGAAATTCTTCGTTTACAGAACCTTTCTTCCCTCCCAATGCAGAACAACTCGAAAAGCAACTTCAGACTTTGAGTAATACTCAAATAACTCCCAGTAAACAACATCCTTCACCCAAATCCATAACTAATAATAAAGCTCTTTATTAAGCTCTTCTGTGAAACAGTCTGTCTAATACCAAGCTCCTCTCCACACTGTTTTAATTATAATAAATCACCTTCATTATGATGCATACTTCAGTATTATATGCCGGCTGCTTCGCTACTCCACTACTCCCATAATGAGGGGCAGCAGACGTGTACGTCTCCCTGTTATTTACACTCACACCGAGAAATTCTACAGCATCCCATGGCTTTGTAGCATGAATTTCAACAACTTTTATCTTGCCTTACTGTTCATAACCTCACAGCTAAGAAGACAGGGGTAGAAAGAAAAAGCACAGCAGCTGAAAAATGCTGTTTACACAAATAACAGTACCCTGAATACATCCCCTAGCATGGAGAAATAAGTCCTGCAGTACAATCATTTCTCTATAAATGTATGAGAGTATTTCACCTGCCTGGTGCCACAAATCAGAGATGAGACTCTCGGCTGTGGCGTGCAAGTTCCAAGAGACTGCGTGTCAAAGTCAACTTCCCAGACGGTCCCCTGAGAACTGTGCTGGGCACATTCTCCTGAAAGGTGTGAAAATCTGATTTTCTAAAATGGATCAGTAATTCTCTATGAAGGGGGAAAGGATCGATAAATCTTTGCTAAGTAGATTGTAAAGGAAAAATTATTCTTTCAGTGACAGTACATTAGGATCCTCCAAACAATCTCAATAAACTGAAGACATAGCATTTCTCCACCAGCTACTTCTGACTTCTGATATATTTGTGTAATCTCAGATCATTTTGCAATGCACATACATTTATATTTGCTAGGCAGTGTTCCACGTTGATGTGATTTATGGGTTTGTGCTATTGTAATGTTTGGCTGTGACTAGAGAAAGAAAATTATAAGCTGCTTGTGACCTGATAGATGTGATACAACAAAATGTCATTATAACCGTACACACGTCTATGTTTCTAACTACATCAGTTCTGCAAGTAGCCACATGGTAAGCTTCAGGCGTTCCTCAGCCAAATAGGTCTGTGTCATTTTTAGGTACCTGTTTATCAATACATAGTGTATCTCTTGATACCTAAAAATTCCTGGGGTGTGGTAGGCCTAGAATCGTGGGTGTTACTAGTCTTCCCAGGACTATCTCTTTCTCTTCCTAGGCAAAAAAGACCCAGAAAACCTAGTCACTGGTTTTATCGCACACACTGGATGACACAGAACTGGCGTGGCTACCAGCCCTTCCTGACTTACACATTCTCTATTTGTCTCACAACTGGGGAGCCAAGGCTCTTTACAACTCCAAGGCCAAGAATCCTTGCTGAAGAATTTAGATGGAAGATGTGTGTCACGAGAAAACAAGCCTAGGAGCGGACCAAATGCTCCCAGGGGCTCCCTGATTGTAGCATCCTGAGCAGTGTGTGGCTGAGATCTGCCCTGCACTGTGTTAAAGTAGTTATTAAAAAATATGAGCTGTGTGGTAGCAAAGTATTTCAGGGGTCTCAGAGCACGCTGAATATCCTGACTCTTGCCATACCCGGATAAAGCCAAGTAACTCTCAGCATGGCAGGCTTAAATCTGAATTTCCCTGTACTTCATGCAAGTTTATGTCAGAATTAACAGCAGGATGTCTCCTTTGGGAATGAAAAGCTCTTCCACAGGATGTACTCTTTTCCTCCTTGGATTAAAAAAAGTTAGACAAAGGATTGCCATGTTAAACTCTAGCAAACAGGTTTGAATACAGCATATATTGATTTATAGAAGCTTCACCCTTCTTTTAGTCATATCTCTTAGTTTTCCACTTTTGTAACTTATTCCAGGGTTTTTTATACCTAGGAAAACTAGTAGCAAATAAATAACCTCCTATATTTTAATTCTAAATTTTATTACATATTTTTTTCTGTTTATTAAGTAAATCGAATTTATTTTGGTGTACAATGTGAGATAAAGTTCTAACACTTTTTAAACAGATAACCCATTAAGTAATTGATCTTGGTGGGCCCTTTGGACAGCAGACACGGGGCTTTCTTTAGAACAAGAAAGAGAGTTTCTGATAGAACACAGATCATCGATCCACTTCACTTGGCTCCCAGGATGCCGCTATGCCAGCCTCTCCTTCCACTCCACTGGCACTCTTTCTGAATCTCCTTAGCTGTTTCTCAACATGCTAGGGGTTTCCTGAAGAATATCAGTAATGTGTGGATTGGGTTTATATTATCTGCTTCCATAGCTTCTACCCTAGCATCATCTTTTGCACACTTTGAGAGCTCAATTCATCCTCTGCAAAGAGCAATTATTGGAAGGGGTCAGGGTCAATACCATTTTTGATCTAATGAACATTTTTAATTTTGTGCCAGCCCTCAGAGCTTTTCAAGTCCTCTCCTCTCATCTTGAGGACCACTTGAAGTCAACAGCTCTAACTGAATTCCAGTGCCTGGCTCTCATCGGCCTAGTGTGGCACGGCTGCCCCAAAGCAGAGGGAATGCAATGGCCTTGGTCCTTGGACAGCAGCTCCAGTGCTCAAGTCCCTGAGAGAGCATAAGTGGCCGGCTCTGTTGGCCCACTTATTAGAGAGACTCCCATACCTCTGAAGTGGCATCACGTGTGTGTATGTGTGTGTGTGAAAGCTCTGCACATTCTTCTAGGCAACTGTGTCCTACAAAATGAAGTAGAAGCTGATCTCCAACAGTCAGATTAGCAATGACAGTGAATGGTTATTGCTTATACTGTGCCCAGTGTGTGACGTGCCTTCTTTAACAGTCCAAGGAGGTAAGTACTGTTTGCTACATATTGCTCTACTAAAGGTCATCAGGTACGTCACATTGCTAAATCCAACAGTCATTTCTCAGCTCTCATATGACTTGACCTTTTAGCAGCCTTCAAGACAGTCAATCACTCCCTTTTCCTTAAAACCCTCTTGGCTTCCAGGACACTACATTCATCAGGTGTCCTTTCTATCTTCAGGGCTTCAGCAATCTGTTTGCAGGTTCTTCTTCATTTCCCACTATATGAGCTCAAAAGTGCCTTAGAGCCCAGCCTCCTGCCTTTTTCTCCCCCATCTACCCTTTCTCCTTTGGAGACATTACTCAGGCTCTGTCTTTCAAGTCCATCCATATGCTGACATCCCCAAATGTGTACTTCTAACCTAGACCTGGTTTCTAAGTGCCAGTGTCAAACATTATACCATGCACTTTGTGTATGCCCACTTAAATATCTAATAGCATGTTAAGTTTACTTGTCAAAAACCGAATGGCTGCTTTTCACCCCATAAAACCTGTCCCTCTTATAAGCGTCCACACCACAGCAGATGACAATTTCATCCTCTTAGCAGCTCAGGTCGACTCCCCACATGCCACATCCAATCTAATAGTAAATCACAATATAACCAGGATCCAAACACTTCTTACCAACCCCAGCACTTCCACCCTGGCCCATGACACCATTCACTAGGATTATTTCAATAGCTCCCAGCTGCTGTGCCAGTATATTGTTAGTAAGGGTCCCTTGTTCATATCACATCACTCTGAATAAAATACTCTGATAGCTTCTCATTTACACTCAGAAAAAAGGCCAAATCCTTGTAACGGCTTAGAATCAAACATGACCCAGCCCACCAGCCCCTACTCACCCATCTGCAAATGCTTCCCCTTGTTCCCTCTGCTGCAGCTGCCCTGATCTCTCTGCAGTTCCCCAGGCGCCTAGCGCACTCATCTCCCAGGCTCCGCAGCTGCTGTCCTTCTGCCTATGCTTCTCCTACAAATAACCAAATGGTGCCCTTTCCACCCCTTCATTTCTCTGATTCAATATCAGTTTTGGATAGGTTAATTTAAAAGCAAATGAAACAGCTCTAAGTGGATAGAGCATCGGCCTGCGGACTCAAGGGTCCCAGGTTCGAATCCAGTCAAGGGCATGTACCTTGGTTGCGGGCACATTCCCAGTAGCGGGTGTGCAGGAGGCAGCTGATCGATGTTTTTCTCTCATGGATGTTTCTAACTCTCTAATCCCTCTCCCTTCCTCTCTGTAAAAAATCAATAAAATATATATTTTTTTAAAAAACAAATGAAACATAACCAAAGAGAGCACTGAAATATTAGAAGATATAGCTAAAGGAATTTTCCAGGATGCAGTACAGAAAGACTAGCAGAACAAAAACACAAAAGTTAAGTGAGGAGACATAGTGGATGCAATGATAAGGCCCACTTTTCTTTAACAGAGTCCCAGAATGAGAAAATAAGACATAAGTTAGGGAAGGCAATGTTTGAAGAGATAATAAACTCAAAATTTTCCAGAAGTGATAAAAGGGTGAAGCCACAGATTTAGGAAATGTAACATTTTCCAAAATCACTAAATGAAAGTAAATGGCAACCAGACATATTATAGTGAAACTGCAGAACATCAAAGAAACAGAATTATGTATCTATAAAGATTACCTTTCAAGAACAAGGATGGAAAAGAGACATTTTAATTAAGTACACATAGAAAATTTACTACCAACAGATTTTCACTGTAGGATTTTTTTAATGTAGTTTAATTTTTTTTTTAATGTAGGGTGGCTCATTTGGTTGGAGCATCATCCTGTACACCAATAGGTTGCAGGTTCAATAACAGGTCAGAGCACATACCTAGGTTGCAGGTTTGATCCCTGGTCAGGAAGCATGCAGGGGACAGCTGATCAATGTCTCTCTCTCTCTCTCTCTCTCTCTCCCTCTCTCTCTCTCTCTCTCTCTCTCCCCCCTTCCTCTCTATCTAAAATAAATGGATCCTCAGGTGAGGATTAAAAACAAATTATATGCTATTTGAAAGAGACGTATATAAAACACAAGGAAATAAAATACAGGAAAGATGATATAAAAGTTTAGAAAAATATATACCAGACATGTACTAATAAAAATAAATCAAAGAAGACGATATTAATTCACATAAAACATTTCTGAATAGACATATTACAACTAGTGAAACTGAAGCAGTAATAAAATTTTTAAAAAACTCCCAACCAACAAAAGCCTTGGACCAGATGGTTTTACAGGTGAATATTACCAAAAATTGAAAGAAGAACTAACACCTATCCTTCTCAAACTATTTCAAAAAATGTCAAGAGGAAGGAAGACTCCCAAGATCACTTTACAAGGCCAGTATTATCCTAATTCCAAAACAGATAAAGAAAGAAAATTATAGGCCAGTATCCCTAATGAACATAGATCTTCAACAAAAGATTAGCAAATCAAATTCAGAAATATATGAAAAAGCTCATGCACCATGATCAAGTGGGATTTATTCCAGGGATACAAGATTGGTTCAATATCCGCAAAACAAAAAATGTGATACAACACATAAACAAACTGAAAAATAAAAAACACATGATCATATCAATAGTTGCAGAAAAAGCATTTGATAAAGTCCAGTACCCATTTATGATAAAAAATTCTCAAAGTGAGAATAGAGGGAACATATCTCAACATTATAAATGTCATATATGACAAACCTACAGCCAACATCATACTCAATGGACAAAAACTACAAGCATTTCCCTTAAGATCCGGAACAAGATGGGGATGTCCGCTTTCACCACTCTTATTCAACATAGTACTGGAAGTCCTAGGCGCAGCAATCAGATAAGAAGAAGAAATAAAAAGGCATCCAAATCAAAAAGACATAAAACTGTCATTATTTGTAGATGACATGATATTGTAAATAGAAAGCCCTAAAGATTCCATCAAAAAAACTGCTAGAACTGATAAATGAATTCAGTAAAGTAGCAGGATACCAAAATATATATCCAGAAATCAGTTGCATTTTTACACACCAATAATGAACTATCAGAAAGAGAAACTAAGAAAGCAATCCCATTTACAATTGCTTCAAAAACAATGAAATAACGAGGAATAAATTTAACCAAGGATAAAAAAGACCTGCACTCTTTTATAAGGATACTAGAGGCCCAGTGCAAATTTGTGCACTGAGGTGGGAGGAGGGTCCCTCAGCCCAGATTGCGAGAGGGCACAGGCCAGGCTGAGGGACCACACGGGTGCACAATCAGGGCCAGGGAGGGTCGCGGGAGGTTGGCCAGCCAGAAAGGGACCATGGGAGGGCTCCAGAGTGTGTCTGGCCTGTCTTGCTCTGTCCTGATCGGCCGAACCCCAGCAGCAAGCTAACCTACCAGAGTATCTGCCCCCTGGTGGTCAGTGCACATCATAGCGAGCAGTTGAGCAGCCTTAGCATATCATTAGCATATTATGCTTTGATTGGTTAAATGGACGACGGGACAACTGGACACTTAGCATATTAGGCTTTTATTATATAGGACCAGAGGCCCAGTGCACAAAATTCATGCATGGGGGGGTGTCCCTCAGCCCAGCCTGCACCCTCTCCAATATAGGACCCCTCGAGGGATGTCCAACTGCCCTGATAAATGGGCAATCGAATATCCCTCTCACAATCCAGGACTGCTGGCTCCCAACTGCTCGCCTGCCTGCCTGCCTGATTGTCCCTAACCGCTTCTGCCTGCCAGCCTGATCACCCCCTAAACACTCCCCTGCCAGCCTGATCAATGCCTAACTGCTCCCCTGCTGGCCCAATTGCCCATAACTGCCCTCCCCTGCCAGCCTGGTCACCCATAACTGCCCTCCCCTGCCAGCCTGGTTGCCCCGAACTGTCCTCCCCTGCAGGCCTGGTCCCCCCTGCAACTGCCGTCCTCAGCAGGTCTGGTTGCCCCCAACTGCCCTCCATTGCAGGCCTGGTCCCTCCCAATTGCCCTCCCCTGAAGGCCTGGTCCCTCCCAACTGCCCTCCCCTGCAGGCCTGGTCCCCCCCCCCAATTGTCCTCCCCTGCAGGCCTGGTCCCCCCAACTGCCCTCCCTTGCAGGCCTGGTCCCTCCAAGTGCCCTCCCCTGCTGGCCATCTTGTGGCGGCCATCTTGTGTCCACATGGAGGCAGCCATCTTGTGTGTTGGAGTGACGGTCAATTTGCATATTACTATTTTATTAGATAGGAATATAAGACAAGGAAGAAAGAAATTAAGGAAGATACAAATAAGTGCAAGCATATACCATATTCATGGATAAGAAGAGTTAGCATTAAAATGTCCACACTACCCAAAGTAATCTACAAATTCAATGTGATTTCTATCAAGATACCAATGCAATATTTCACAGAAATGTGTATGGAACCACAAAAGACCCCAAATAGCAACAGCAATCTTGCAAAAGAACAAAGTTGGAGGAATCACCCTACCTGATATCACACTATATTACAAGGCCTAGTAATCAAAACAGCATGGTACTGGCATAAAAACAGACATATAGGCACCCAAGTTGGTTTAACCATTTGAAATACAAATCAGTTATTATCTTTTAAATATGAACATTCTCTTAACCCAAATGAAAAAGAATATCAAAGAGTGAGAAACAAAAGAAAACAAAATAACACAGCATGTATAAATAGATGGAGGCTTGAAATAATAAGACACCTTCAGAATATTCCAGATAACTGCACAAACTTTTTATGATAGAGCACCAGGTGTATGTTAATGGGGGAAGGGAAGGAGATGTGATTAGCAACATGGCAAAGAGGCAGCTCATGGTGAGTTTTTACAATGTTAAATGTTTGTAGTTTGTCCCATATATCAAACTTTTCAAGCATTATTAGTCACAGAACCCCCTGAAATCTAACTTTTGAAATGTAAAAAAATCACAATAACAGCTGCTCTACCTAGACTTAGAGGACATTGGCCCATGCGAACACAACCCCTCCTTGCTTTCCATGTGGGTCTCTGAGGACATAGCATAGTGTTCCAAAGGTTTGGGCACAGGTTGAAAAAAGGCCCTTGCGGGAAATAGAGTTGTGAGCTCTGCAGGGTCCCAATCTTAATTTACATTAGAGAAGCATCATAGAACATTAGTGTGATCAGATGATGGCAGAAAGCCTAATGAGTGGTTTTAGAAAACACCTGCTCAAAGCACAGGAGTGAATGAGCAGGATTTCCAGTTATAATATCAAAGGTACCCAATGTTTTTCAAAGAAGACTCCAAGGTCTCAAGCGTAACAAATGTATCTCCTATTACTCATTTAAATTGCTCAAAGCACTCTGAAAGTACACTATAATAATCTTGAGTAGTTTATTTGCATCGTTTTCTGTGCTGTAAGGAAAAATTGCTTATGTCTTTTTTTAATCCTAAGCAAAACCTACACGATACTACTTTCAATCACCAGACAATTGGGCAGTCAGATGTAAAAAAAAAAAAAAACAAAAATAGAGCCCTTGCCAGTTTGGCTCAGTGGACAGAGCGCCAACCCTTGGACTGTTTGGTTGCGGACAAGGGCATGCACCTTGATCGTGTGCAGGAGGCAACAAATCGATGTTTCTCTCTGTCTCTCCCCGTCATTTCCACTCTCTATAAAAAAATTAATGGGAAAATATCCTTGGGTGAGGATTAACAACAACAAAAAAGTACAGGGAAGAGCAGTCAATTGCTTAAATAAATTCCTGGGAATCAGATGGGCACCTGATCTCTGTGTCTTAGTTTGCCAATCTCTAAAATAGAAATGAAAATATCAATCTCCTTACACTTCAACATGAAGTACTCTAGCATCATAGTACAAATACACTGTAGCATACTTTTTTTGAGTATCGGTATTATTATAATAATAAATGATTTAAATGATAATTTAAGTTTTATATGAAAAAACACAAAAGAATGTTTAGAGTCTTTGAGTAAACTATCACACTGACCTAAATGGAAATATGAGCTCTTTGACCCCTGGGCATTTTTCTTTCCTGGCTTCATTTTTTCCACCTGGAAAGTGGGGAGAATACCTACTTAAGTATTATCCAACTTAAGTGAGATTATATAAAAGTATACAAAGAATAGAGCCTGAATCATGGTAAGTGCTCAATAAGTGGTAGCTATTGTATGCTATAAAAAATAGAAGACCTTATAAATCTATCAATTGGATGAGAAAGCCTTCCCAATATGAACTCTCCCATAAGAAAAATGGAAAACTCATTTTGACATTTGTGTGTCATTTTAAACTACGATTTCTCAATCTCTCGGCTTTGATACTTGGGGCTAGATAATTCTATGCTGTGAGAAGGCTGTCCTGTACATTGCAGGATACTCAGTAGCATCCCTGGCCTCTACCCAGTAGCTGCTAATAGTACCTCCACTCAACTGAATTGGGATAAACAAAAATGTCTCCAGACATTGCCAAATGTTCACGGGGGGAACAAAACATCTTAGTTTGGACATGGTATGAAAAGCAGCAACTATAAAAGAAAAACATGGCAAATTGGACTTTATCAAATTTTAAATTTCTGCTCTTAAAAACTTTTGTTTAAAAATGAAAAGGCATGCCAGAGATTGACAAAAATATTCAAAATATTTATGATAAAGGATAGAATATATATCTAAAAACATTTGTAAAATTTTTAAATTAATTTAAAAACTAGGAAAATACTTGAAATAATACATCAAAATCAGATATACAAATTGCCAAGAAGACTATGAAAAGATTCTCAACATCATTAGTCATCAGAGCAGTGCATCCCAAACCCATGAGATACCAGTACACACCTATTAGAATGGCCAAAGGTGAAAGATCAACCATCCAGGTGCTGGTGAGGAAACAGAGCAGCTGGACTCACAGCTGCTGTCGGGTGTATACTGTAAAGTGGTACGACCGCTTGGAAAGCTAGAAGTTTCTTATCAAGTTAGACATATACCTATCCCGTGACTTAATGCCAACCCTACGTATGTACCCAAAAGAATTTAAAACATATTTGTGTAAAAACTTGTACAAGATTGCTTATAGCAGCTCATTCATAGTATCTCAAAACTGGAAACAACCCCAATGCCTAGGAGATAAATGGATGGACACAATGGTTATTCCCCCAGTAGAATACTCCTCAGGAGGAAAAGGAAGGAAGAAAAGTAAAAAGAAAGAAAGAAGTACTGACACATGCAAAAACATCAGTGAATCTCACAGACATTGCACGGAGGGAAAGAAGCAAGACATGAAAGAGTACACACTGTATGATTCTATTTATATGAAGCCTTAGGACAGGAAAAATTAAATTGTGGTGGCAAAATCCAAACAGTGGTTGCCTCTGAGGCACTCGCTTTCTGTGCCAATGAAAATGTTCCATGTCTTGGTTGGGGTAGTGGTTACACAGGTATACACATGTGTCAAATGTTATTGAAATGAACATGTATGTTTTATTATGGAAAATGAGGAGCGAGGGGATAATCAGGCTGAGCAATCAGAATGAATAACACAGAAAAGAGTGAATGCAGGAAACTGGAGAACATTAAATATCCATATATATTTGAGCCATTTTAGTCAATTTTTGAAAAGATATTTTATCCAGAAAAAAAAGGAGCAAACTGCATGGAAAATAAGCAATTGACAAATGACTGGAAGACAAATTAGTAAAGTCAAAGGCCAGAAATTTTACAAATGCAGAAAATAACAAATAGAGCATATCATGAAAGGAAAGAGAGGGAGCAGAGAAAATGGAAGAAAAGCATTAATCAGAGATAAAACAAAACAGTTTCCCTGAGTTGAAGCAAGTCACAAGTCTTTCTATCCAAAGGTTTTCCTAAAATCAAAGCAAAGTTACTTCTAAGAGGACCATTTCTTGACACATCCTGGTAAGTTTTAAATTCCAAGGATAAAGATAAAATCCTGAGGATGTATTAAAAAAAAAGAAAGAAAAATATTAATTTCAAAGAAAAAGTGCTAGTATTGTGGGTTTCCAGAATTGGATTTTAGGTACCAATGTAACATTTTCAAAAATGGTTGCCAAATTTTATTTGTACAAGTAAAAATTTTATTATGTCAGCATCATCTATCATCATCATCTAATATCAGCACAAGAAAACAGGAACTATATGTCAAAATTACAAGCAGGCATTGCTCAAAAATATATATACACACACACAGATATACACATTGTTCTTATTTCCTTATTTCTTTGCAGATCAGTAAATATATTTTCATACAAAAATCTCCAGACCAACATTTAGATATGTAATAAAGATTTCTAGAAATCTTCCACAAAATGAACTATTTTCCTGGAAATATATTCTTTTTTTTTTAATATATATTTTATTGGTTTTTACAGAGAGGAAGGGAGAGGGAGAGTTAGAAACATCAATGAGAGAGAAACATCAATCAGCTGCCTCCTGCACACCTCCTACTGGGGATGTGCCCACAACCAAGGTACATGCCCTTGACCAGAATCGAACCTGGGACCCTTCAGTCTGTAGGCTGACGCAATATCCACTGAGCCAAACCGTTTAGGGCTGGAAATATATTCTTATGGAAATAATCCTTTTTATACTTTTTAACGCAAGGACTAAGATATGACATCATGTGCCCTTTGTGAAATATTATTTAAGGAAGATATGAATCAACATAAATATAGTAGAATGCAAGGAATTTATAAAATACAGGAAATATTTTATGAATAAAACCAATAAAATATTCAGCCTAAGAAATTGTTAACAATATGGCTTTAATAAAGCCTAATCAATTATGAAAAAAGACTTGTATAAAGTACAATTAAATAAATTTATTTTTTAATAAATTCTAGAACTAAAATTTCATATACTTTCAATAAAATATGGCAAACTGGGTTAGAATAAATGAGTACTAAAACTTTTAACTTATCCTATGATTGTGAAGAGAGGCTGCAAATACAGTTTAGATCTTGCTCTTAGAAAAAAAAAATATGTATTTGGCCAAGTACATTTCTTACAAAAATTAATATTACCCACTAGTGTAAGAGAAGATGTAGGACTTCCAAATCAGTAAGAAAAAAAAAATGTGACCACCCCAAGGAAAGATAGCAAGAGATTGAAACCCACAAAACAAAATGTAGCAGGTAAGAATAAGACCAAGACCAAATAAATCAATTAACATAACAAATACAATAAATTAAATTTTTCTATAAAAAACGCCGCCTAAAATTGTGATGAGAAAAGAAAGGCAAAATCCATCCAGAGGCTTTTTAAAAGAGCATTTTTAAAAAAACTTTAGCCCTGACCAGTTTGGCTCAGTGGATAGAGCATCGGCCTGCGGACTGAGGGGTCCCGGGTTCGATTCCGGTCAAGGGCATGTACCTGGGTTGCGGGCACATCCCCAGTGGGAGGTGTGCAGGAGGCAGCTGGTCAGTGTTTCTCTCTCATCGATGTTTCTAGCTATCCATCCTCTCCTTTTCCTCTCTGTAAGAAATCAATAAAATATATTTTAAAAAAAACTTTATTGTTGAGAGTATTACAGATGTCCCCTATTGCTCACCTCCACCCAGTTCCCATCCTGCCCCAGTCCTTCACCACCCTATTGTCTGTGTCCATGAGCAATGCATATTTGCGTATAAATTCTTTGGTTAATCTCTTCCCACCTTTCTCCCCGCTTTGCTCTGAGATTGGTCAGTCTGTTCCATGTTTCCATGCCACTGGTCACTTTTAAATAAAATGATAAGGTTGAAAACAGTTAAAGATCTGATAAGGAAATTGAAACAAAAGAAAAGCAGGTGCCAATATTACTATAAAAGTATAGCTTAAGTAAAATGCATTAAATGGGATATATTTAATATTTATGAAAGATACATTTTGCCAAACCAATATGTCAAGAAACTTTATACACTGAAAAAAAAATCTAATTTCAAAATATATTAGAAAAGAAACTTTTAGAAATACAATGAAAAATTGACAGAAACTGCAATTTTTAGGGAGATAACATACCTCTTTCAGAATGTGAGAGATCAAGTAGATAAAAAATATAGAGAGTACTTCAGTAACACAATTAAGAAGTTTGATTTATTGAAAAGAAAGAGTAAGAGAGAAAAAAAACATTTCATCTACCAAACGTAAAAATACTTTTTTTCCCCAAAAATTTTCAAGGAACAGTGACGAAAAGGAGTCATGGACTGCAAAGACTATCTCAACAAAACCTTAAAACAGAAATACCAGTTAGCCTACACTTATCCTCAATGCCACAATTGTGGAAATTAGCACTACTGCATGCTTTGGAAATGAAAGAGATCTCATCAATAGGGAACTGAAAAAACAATATGGGTGATATCAGACCGTTACATAATATCCTGAGTAGATATTTGAGTGTCTTGAGTAGATAAATACCATTTACTCCTTTCTCTTACCATTCTGAATATTTCATCTCACGGCCTTATATAAAAAGACTTAATTATCTAGTCAGGGCCTGAATGAGGGAGTCCCCTCTGATCCTTGTCAACACTTTTTGCAATGGCAGCACTAGCTTCCAGAGTAAGGAGAGGACCCACAGTGGGGACCAACTTTCTTTTGGGGTCTGTGAGGGCCACCCAACCTGATAACCTCCTCCCACTTCCACTCATCACAGAGTGAATTCTGACCTAAGTAAGCTTCAAAGGAAAGCCATGATGGCAACACGTAATAATTATCTTACTCCTTCATTAATAAATACAAATGGACAACCAACTATTGTCTGATTCCTTAAAAAAATCATAGTAAATAACCAAAAGAACCAAAAAGAACAAACAATCCACTGATGCTGGAGAAAACAAATAATTCAAGGATGAGAAGGGAATCTTAAAATAATTTTAATTGGTTTTATGAGAGAGATTTGACAAATTATTTTATGCATAATACAAGAACAGTTTGCAATAGTAAATAACGGTTTGTGAAAATTCAAAATGTAATTCTTGACATTTGAAAGCCTGATGAAAAAGTCAAGAAAACTTTCCAGAATCTAGAAAACAATGACAAACAGAAAAGGTGAAAGATTTCAATACAGACAACCAATTCAGGAGGACTGACATCTACCCAGTAGTTCCAGAAAGAGGTAACTAAGAAAAAGAGACATGAGATTACCCCAAACTTAAATAAACCAACAATAAATATGTCTTCATTTTAAAAGATTCCATATGATGAGCAGAAAAAAAAATGGGGGGTGGGGGAGAGATCTACATGCATTACCATAAAATTTCAAAACACCAGCATTCTAAAGATGTATTATAGAATTGTACACCTGAAACCTGTATAATTTATTAACCAATATCACTCCAATTGATTCAATAAAAAGGAATTACTTGAAAATGTACTCCAATAATAATAGCAACAAAAACAAAAAATGAAGTTTAACAGTTGGGAAATATGAGATTTAAGAAACCATGCAACAAATATGACATTAAATTGAGAGGAAATGCCAAGAAATGGCCCTGCTGTGGAGTCCTGGAACTCTGAACAAAGTGTTTCCCAGAAGCAAATTAATTCCAAATAATAAATTTATTGGTAGAAGAAGTGGATATTCTTGATGAAAAGGTAAAGGCATATTAAAATACTTAAAAGTAAAAGCACCCTGCTCTATTTCCCTCTCCACTTCCAACTTTTATTAATTGTATTTCTACTTTTAGCAACCCTGCTTTAAAGACCTAAGATTATATGTCTTAACCTATGAAACACTCTATTTTGTTCTCTAGTGAATACTTCAAATACTGGGATTTTCCTTTTTTTATATTCAACTTATAAATAAATATGCACAACTTAATTATACAGACTCACAATCCCCTATGTGATTCCACTGGAGAAAGAAATGAACCAGAACTCAGAATTTCAGAGATTTTACAAGGATAGTATAATACTTAGACAATACATAAGTACAACATAAATATATTAAGTAACACTTCCAGCATATTCTGGGACATCATGCTGATTAACATTCCTGCAGAAAAAAAATTGTAAATGTTTGACATATCAGATCAGATCAGATTTTGCGAGGTAATTGCCTCAAGCATGGTTGATCCTGCCACCGGACCCAAAAATGAACTCCAGGGTGTGCTTGTACCCGCAGAAAGACCAATCGGAATCATTCCATATTTCCTACTACAGGGAGAAAGTATTTCTGAGAATAAACTGATACAAAGGAAAATAATGGTCAGAGACAGAGACAGAGACATAGCCTGAAATACTTATTTGAAACTCAAAGTCCACCTCTTCCTGAAGACAGTCCTACCCCTGGACTTAGCAATTAGGTAAGCCAGCTTGCTTAGCAGTTTGATTTGTGTTTCTCTCATTTGCAATGAAAAGAATTCAGATTGATCCTATACTTAAATCACAAGAACTTTCAACAGGCTGGAAGAAAATAACCATGCCTGCTATCACTATGACATTCCTACATGGACATGCGAGTAATAGCCATAAAGCAAGACAAGAAAAAGAAATGCATATAACTATTAGAGAAAAAAAAAAACACAAATTAACATAATTAACAGATAGTATAATGAAAATCCAGAAGAAGAGAACTAACAAGAGAATTCTGGAGGGAGAGAAGGGGGGGAATCCATTCACATCACACAATATCCTATAAAATAAAAGCCTAATATGCTAAGTGTTCCGTCGACCAGTTGGCCATTCAACCAATCAAAGCATAATATGCTAATGATATGCTAAGACTGCTCAACTGCTCCCATAATGTGCACTGACCACCAGGGGGCAGACAGCTGACTGGTCGACCAGTCACTATGATGTGCACTGACCACCAGGGGGCACACCCTCCAAACGTTAGGTTAGCTTGCTGCTGGGGTCCGGCCAATCGGGACTGAGCAAGATGGGCTGGACATGCCCTGGAGCCCTCCCGTGGTCCCTCCCTGGCTGGCCAACCTCCCACATCTCTTTCCGGCCCCAGTCATGCACTAGTGGGGTCCCTCGGCCTGGCCTGTGCCCTCTCACAATCCAGGACCCCTCGGGGGATGTCAGAGAGCCGGTTTCAGCCCTATCCCACAGGCCAGGCCGAGGGACCCCACTGGTGCACCAATTCGTACACCAGCCTCTAGTCTAGAAATAAGCTTAGTAAAAGTTTTGAATGTCTTATGTAAAGGAGGAATCATGTAACTATTTGAGGGAAGGGCATTCAGGCAGAGGGAACAGAAAATTCAAAGCCTCCAAGTTGACAGCATGTGTGGCACATGCTTGGGGAGCTGCAAGAATGACCAGTGCAGCTATTCCAGACTGGACAATGGCGCAGGTGGTAAGAGATGAAGTCTTCTGGAGTGTAGGAAGAGAGGCACCATACCCATCAGACCCACATTCCTAGAACTGTGGCTGGCTCACAGTAGGGATTCAAATAGTTAGTTGAATAAGGGCAATTATCATTACATTGCAATTATTTGTTGAGAGTTTTTATAATAAATCAAAGCTCCATGACTGCAGAAACCACATATGTTTTTACTTTTCTCTTCGGCATTCAACAAAATGCCTACCACATAATAAAGCTGAACAAATATATTTTGATTAATTGGTGAATGAATAAATTAATGAATGAAATTAATGGGGAAACAAATGAATAAGCAAATTAACTTTTCCCTAAAACCAACTTCTACTTCTGAATTAAATCTCTTTCTATTTTATGTCATTAGAAGAAGGATATACATATAATCAGACCAATGGGTATTTATTAAAACACAGAAATTAGATTTGAAGAGCAAGAAATTATTAGGCATCCACGTTTTTTAAAAATTCTGCTTGTAAAAAAATTGAATATTCTAACCATTACCAATAGATAAATAGATAGATATAGCCGAAACCGGTTTGGCTCAGTGGATAGAGCGTCAGCCTGTGGACTGAAGGGTCCCGGGTTCGATTCCGGTCAAGGGCATGTACCTTGGTTGCGGGCACATCCCCAGTGGGAGGTGTGCAGGAGGCAGCTGATCGATGTTTCTCTCTCATCGATGTTTCTAGCTCTCTATCCCTCTCCCTTCCTCTCTGTAAAAAATCAATAAAATATATAAAAAAAATAGATAGATAGATATAGATATAGGTATATAGATATATAGAGTTATGTTTTAATTCAGTGTTGTTGTTAATTCATAGGTAAAAAGGTAAATATTCTTAGTGGTCATCTGAATGGGAACCAATAATTTAGTTGGTTCCATTCAGAGGGAGACACTAATTTACCCCCATATGCACTTCTTTTGCCAAAAGGCTCTTGAACCCCACTAATAGAAGTGAAAGGTCAGTAGCAGTAGGAAGAAGGAAGTGATAACTTCATGGAAATAACTCAGTTTTTGCCAAAAGGAAACTAAAAACTAGGGAAGGCCCATCACTTATTAAACCAGGGATATATTTTTATTGCCTACTGTGAAAAAGAACTCTCCAACATTTATGAAAGTATGCTCCACATGACCCTTGAAGTTCAGAGAAGAACAGGAAAAGAACTAGGGGGAAAAATAAAAACAAAACCTGAAGAGTTTCCTTTCCAGGTCTAAGCAATCACGACAAGTAGACAGTAAAAACGGAATTAAAATAAATTGACCAAGCATGAAAATACTACAATTCAGCTTTGTCTGAATCCATAAGATTCCATACATAATATATTAGTGGGATTCATCAGGTTATTAAGCCTCGCCCTGTACATAGATTTCTCAGAAAACTACTCAATAATACTGTCTTCACATTACCCAAGACAGAAGAAAAATTTTTTAACATTAAAAGTTGCTAAACAATATCTAACATTTTATTATTTCTATAAAACTAATTTTCCATTTATTTTTCAGTATGTTCACCTTCATTTTTAGAGTTACAGCAACTACTCTCAAGAAAACATGCTCTTCCAATTAGCGGGAGGAGAACGCCATGCCACCTGCCATTTCCACAGGCCCATCTGAAGTCATCTCCTGTGGGGAAATGTTCATTTAAAGCAGCTTTTGCAAACTGCCAGCATTGGGCAAGGCTTCTCTGAAAGTTCGGCTGCTAAACACTGGCTTTTAAGTAACTGCTTAAAGACACTCCCAAGAGATATACAGTTAATGGTCTCATAAAGAGTCGATTCTCCTGGCGAGAAAAGATATTTCCGCCACATTCATATTTGATTTTCTGGAAAATCTATAGTAGCCTAAACTTCACGCCACTATAAGCTTATTATAAGCCTACGGTTTTTCTTTTTGTAACTCGTGTGGACTCTCCCTTAATGCTCTGGGGTGAAAATCCAGAAACAAAGTAACTTGACAAGCTGAGTACATAAATTAAGTGCATAAATTCTTTACAAACGGGGCTCTTGGTAGTACATATAAAGTGCAAATAGTAGCTCTACAGCACACCCAAGGAGTTCATTTTTAAAACGAATGACATGATGCTGGAAAGATGACATTTTAGAATTATTTTCCCCACTCATTGACTTACAGAAGCCCTGCTCTCTTAATGTTTTTAGACGAATGCTGTTATTAGAAAGAAAGAAACAAGGTTCTACATGCATGCTGCCTTTTTTACACCGAGGAACACTATGAAATAGCATTTTCATGGAAAAAGCAGTTGATTATATTATCCCCAGTGTTCTAAAACTCTATCCACCAAGACACGCTGAAGACTTGTCCCATTTTAGAGAAGCATATGTACAATATAAAGAGAAGACAATCAGAAAGCTGGAGACAAATTGTGTCCTAAATCCTTCAGCACTGACCTAGGTCCCCTTTAAACAACACTGTGCCTTTAAGACACAGGAAGTACATGTAGCTGAAATTTTCTTCCCCATCTTCTTCATAAGGGAATTGTGAGTATCACTAGCTTAACATCTTGGAAACACTTTGGGCTTTCCAGATAGACAGATCAGATGGAAATGCAAATGTAAAATAATTACTCAAAGATCTATGGTATCATTCCCTATAAAAGCCACACTCTACCTCGCTTATTTTTTTAAATGAGATATAACAATAGGAAATAAAAATTCCATAAAAGATCAGGTATTTGCAGTTTGTATTTAGAATGTAAATTCTAATAGTCAAATATGTAAACAATATGCACTCAATGTAGGTGTTCAGCAAAATAAATCACTATATCACCCATGAAAACAGGATTAACCACAGGTGGGAACAGGGAATGAACAGGGAATAATTCTGGTATAAAATACATCTAACCTTCTGGAGAGGCAGCAGGTCAGGATAAAAGGGGATCTCACTGTTTGATTAAAGGAAACTCACAGATTATAGTTTTGGGGAAATTTTCCTATTGGTAGGCTTTCTGAAAAATCAACAAAATTCCTGAAGAAGAGCATTCTTTTGCCACTTTCTCTTGTATCATTATAAGAACACTAGTGGCCAGGTGCACGAAATTCGTGCACATTAAAGGGATTAATTAGAGGAAGTAATTTAATATTGCTATTTGCCCTTTCTCTATAATAGAAGTGTTAGAGATGAAAGAAAATTAGTAAAATGTATATGAAAACCTTCCTTCTGTCAGAGTCTGGGGCACACCACCCACATGTGCCTCAAAATTGTGTGAGACCCAGACCCCGCCCATCCACATGTGCCTCAAAATTGCATGAGACCCAGACCCGGCTGCTCCCCGCCCCCCCATTGGGCTAGATCCAGACCCAGCCGGTCCCACCCTTGTCAAGCCCTGCCGGGCAGGGGAAGTAGCCTCAGGTCCCCTGGCCTGGTGCCAGGACAGGGGGTGTGGCCTGAGGTCCCCCGTCAAGCCCCGCCAGGTGTGGGGGGGGGGGGGGGCGCAGACTCAGGTCCGCCATCAAGCCCTGCTGGGAGGGGAGCATGGCCTGAGTTCCCCTGACCCCAGCACAAGTGGGGCTTGAGGTCTCCCGTCAAGCCCCACTGGGTGGGGAGCACAGCCTGAGTTCCCCTGTCAAGCCCCGCCAGGCAGAGGGGCACAGCCTCAGGCCCAGTGCTGGAGCGGGGGGTGCGGCCTGAGGTCCCCCGGCCTGGTGCCAGGGTGGGGGGCATGGCCTGAAGTCCCCTGTCAAGCCCCACCTGGTGGGGGGCGTGGCCTGCGGCCCCCCGGCCTGGTGCTGGGACGGGGGGAGCAGCCTGAGGTCCCCTAGCCCAGCACCAGGACGGGAAGCACATCTTGAGGTCCCCCATCAAGCCCCACTGGGCAGGGGGTGTGACCTGAGGTCCCCTGTCAAGCCCCACCTGGTGGGGGGCGCAGCCTGAAGTCCCCTGTCAAGCCCCACCTGGTGGGGGGCGCAGCCTGAGGTCCCTGGGCCTGGCTCTGGGGCGGGGTGAGCAGCCTGAGGTCCCCTAGTCCAGCACCAGGATGGGAAGCACACCTTGAGGTCCCCTGTCAAGCCCTGCTAGGTGGGAGGCGCGGCCTGAGATCCCCTGTCAAGCCCAGCGGGTGGGGGAGACAGCCTGAGGTCTCCTGTCAAGCCCACAGGGGCGGGGGAGGGCATAGCCTCAGGTCCCTCCTGATTGCTCGTTAAGGCTCCTTATGGGAACTTGGCCTCAGCTGTGGGTGCAGCCATCTTTGTGACAGAGTGATGGTCAATTAGCATATTCCCTCTTTATTAGATAGGACTAGGCGCCCAGTGCACAAATTCATGCACCTTGAAAGGAATGGTGGGCCACAGGCTGTGGTAGGCACAGGGGTGGGTCTCGGCCCATCCTCTGCATCCTGCCTGGGCCCCTCCCGCCATGGCCCCTAATCCCCTGGCTGCCAGCAGCCCTGCTCCCACCGTTCCTGCTCCCACCAACCCTGCTCCCACTGTCCCCGCTCCCATATGCTAACAGCGCCAGCTCCACTTGCACCCGCTGACAGCGCAGAGCGATTGAGGCCAGCACCAGCAGCAGGTGCGAGCGGGGCAGGCGCCACCAGCGGGTGCAAGTGGCGGCTGCTGCCCTGATTGCCCCTTGGGAGCAGGGGGAGGTGGAGAAGACCTCAGGGGCAATCAGGACCGGCAATCGCCGCTCGCACCTGCTGATGGCCACTGAGCGATTGGGCACCGGCAGGGGCTGCAAGCAGTGGCTCCAGTGCTGGCTGTAGGTGTGAGGGGGGCCAGCGCTGGCAGCAGGTGTGAACAGGGCCAGCACTGGCAGCAGGTGCGAGTGCCGAGCGGGACCGTGGCACACAGGAGCAAAGAATGTTCAGTAACCACCAGAGGCTCGCCCCGATGACAGCGACTGGCACGCCCTGCCTTTGTCTGGTGCCCCTGCTCACCTGCTCCACCATCCCGCCGTGGCCGACACCCAACATGTTCTGCGCGTGCCCCCTGGTAGTCAGTGCACATCATAGCGACCGGTTGTTCGGTTGTCCCAGTTATTCCCCCGTTTTGGTCTATTTGCATATTAGCCTTTTATTATATAGGATTCTCTCAACGTCTTAATGGTAAACAGCACATAGGGTCACACAACTCAAGAGAGTTCATGCCTAGAAGAAAACCCCAACATTTGGTTTAAAGGATGGCATTGCAAAGAACACTCAGCTGAAATGACAGACATACTTTTGGTAGGCCTTGGCAGATGGAAGACTACACAACTGAGTTCTAACTGAATGAGCCAAAACTCTTCCAAAGAACTAACTGTACAGCAACAACGAAGCCTTCATGCCAGACTTCATCTAGAAATAAAGGAGAAGTAATTTGAAGGTGTGGCCTGTAGATTAGTTTTGTTTTGTCTTGAACAAATCCTGGGTTTCATTATTAATAACCAGGATGAGGAACTTAGAAATATGATCAAGTATAACATGTTTACGAAAGCCTCTGAACCCCACACTTTTAAACTAGATGCTAACTCCGAATTATGTTCCCTGACACCATGTAAATGCCTGGTGCAGCATTCCCTTCCTTTAGGGATTATTTTTTAGGTGGAAAATCTGTTATTGTACATTGTGCAATTAAACACTATCCCAGGCCTTTGCCAGAGATTAAATAAATATTAATTTGGCTGCAGAGAGCTCCTTTCTGTAAGGCTATTGTGCCACTTGACGCCAAGATGTGATGAAGAGGTCCAATCATTTCTGAATATAAATATAAATTTGCAGAGTTCTGAAGAATCCTTTAGAAGACAAAGCCACTCTCGGCATTATTATAAATGGTTGGCTTTAGGAAAGTCTGTGCCAAAACAAAGAAAATCAACCCTGGATCGTATTCACTTCGGGGGTAAAACAGACAAAAACAACAACCCTACCAGTGCAGGTCAAGGTAACATGTGACTATCAACCAGAATCCACACGTTTGTTTCCGCCCCCCCCCCCCCAAAGCCTTCATAATAAATATCCACGCAGATGACAAAAAGCCTTCGTTTTCCTACTGCTTTGTGTGCTGTGTCAGGAAGCAGTTGTCACTGCATTCATGAGAAATAACAACTGCAGACACTGAGACACATGCCACAATGTTCCAGTGGAAATCAAACTCTGAGAAATTTTTTAAATGTTTTCAACACATCAGCATGAAGCATCGACCTAGTTGGAATCACTTAGATCTAAAGCAAATGCACTGATTGTTTTCACAGCAGGCTTTTCTTCTTGGAGCTGGAGCAGGGACGCTGGCGAGGGCCGTGCGGAAAGGTTTTCAGCCCCCTGCCTCGGTCTGCTATAGCCTGTGACACGATCAATACCAGGGTGAGCAGCAGAGGAAGCTCAGGGAAGATTAGGAAGATGAGGTGAGTGACAGAATTACCGTTCAGGATTTGTTCTTTCTCTCACCTTGAAGCTCATCTGTCTCAGACCTAGACGGAACACCATCCGGGCACAGACCAAAAATGAGAGGTGGTCAGGGGGTAAAGGGCATCAGATATCATACGTGCCAAGGGCCTGCACATGGTGTCTTTTTATGTGTTATAATCATCAGGCAAGGCCAAGTCCTGGAGCAAATCAGGAGCGAGAGTCACTGATTATGGCCGAGACGAGTGCCAGCATCTCTGGCAGGCCTGGCACACAGCAGGTGCACAATAATTGGCAACTAGGATTTTCAATATCTTTTTATTACTATGGATACCATTACTTCTCCTGTTTGTACTTTTTTACCCTAGACAGATACCATTCATGTAAATGTCACATATGAAGTACAACGGACCCTTGAACAATGCAGGGAGTTAGGGGCACTAACCACCCCTTCCCCCACGCAGTTGGAAATCTACCTGTAACTTCTGACTCCCCAGATACTTTACTAATAGCCAAGTAGTGACCTGAAGCCTTACTGATAGCATAAACAGTCAATTAGCATGTTTTTATGTTATGTTTCATATACTGCATTCTCATAATAAACTAAGCTAGAGAAAAGAAAATATTTTAAAAATCATAAGAGCAAATGCATTTACAGCATATTTTTTTAAAATCTGCATACAAGTGGACCCAGACAGTTCAAATCCATGTTGTTCCAGGGTCAACTGCATTTATCTTCCAGTTAAGACTATGGGATGGGATAGACAGGACCAAATGTGCTTTAGGTGCCCTCTAATCACTCCCTTATTTATGGGGGGCCTCCTTTGCATGGGTCACTGCTAATCTACAGGTTTTCTTCCCCCAAGCCAGGGGTCCAGGGATGGCTAAGCAATTGGATCAGTTCACATACTGGGTTTGTCCTGTAGCTTAGCAGGGGCACCGAGGTTAACACAACCAATCCTTATTCCCTATGTCCAGAATGCAAGAAGACCTTCAGGAACCCTCTGTTGCTTATGAACCTGATTGAACTCTCCTGATCAATTGCACAGAGTTGATAATGTATCTAACCATCATATTAACAAGCATATGTCTGAGCTATAACTGCTTAACAATCCACTAGTTCTCTCCTAAAGCTTGAGACTTCTTTGCATTTCGAGTTTAAACAGTATATACGTGTCCAAGAAAGTCAAAGCTCGTATTCACTCTTATTTATTTAAGCCCTGGGTGAACACAGAAGAGAGTAACACGTTCTAGGCCTAATCATTTTCACCAAAACAACTAAATGAATTCTTATCTGGGTCATCTTGTTCTGATTGTTTTCATGAATTATCAGTGTTTATACCTCTCATTTTAAAGGGAATACCTATTCATTGAAAATTTAAGAAACATGATTTCCCAAACCTAGAAATTATACTGCCAAAAGTTTGGTTATTTAGCTATGGTCTTTTTTTTTTTTTTTCTACACATACATTTTATGTTTTACCTAATGACTACATGAACTATTTTTGTCATTTAACATTACACATTAAATCATAAGCATACACCTAGGTCATTCAACTTCTTTAAATAAAATTTTAATGGCACATCATCTGTGGATTTACCTTAATACCACTCCCTTCTTTTATGACCCTTCTTTTTGTGTGTGTGACAAAAGTGACATAAATTGTTCACCCAGATATCTGATTATTTTCAAAATTACTAGAATTACCAAGTTAAAGGCAAAAACAACCTAACACTTTCTTTGTGGTTTATATTTAAACTAGAGGCCCGGTGCACAAAATTTGTACACAGGGTGGGGGGTCCCTCAGCCTGGCCTGCAACCTCTCACAATCCGGGACATCCCTCTCGCAATCCGGGACCACTGGCTCCTAACCGCTCGCCTGCCTGCCTGATCGCCCCTAACTGCTGGCCTGCCTTCCTGATCACCCCTAACAACCTCTGCTTTGGCCCCCACCATGGCAGCTTCGTCCAGAATGATGTCCAGATGGTCGCTCGGCTGTCTGGCCTAATTAGCATATTACGCTTTTATTATTATAGATGTAGCTTCTTCATTGCTGAAATTTTAGAACTTAGGAAAGGAAAAAACAGAAAATTTTCTCAAAATATCCCACTAGTTAGAGGTTAACATCAGTGTATTCTTTATGGCCCTTGCTTGCACATGTAAATATTTAGATACTAGAGGCCTGGTGCACAAAATTCGTGCATGAGGGAGGGGGGTATCCCTCAGCCCAGCCTGCACCCTCTCCAATCTGGGACCCCTCAAGGTATGTACGACTGCCCATTTAGGGCCGATCCCAGTTGGGATCGGGCCTAAACAGGCAGTTGGACATCCCTCTCACAATACAGGACTGCTGGCTCGCAACTGCTCGCCTGCCTGCCTTCCTGATTGCCCCTAACTGCTTCTGCCTGCCAGCCTGATCATCCCCTAACCACTCCCCTGCCAGCCTGATTGATGCCTAACTGCTCCCCTGCCAGCCTGTTTGCCCCTAACTGCCCTCCCCTGCAGGCCTGGTCCCCCCCAACTGCTCTCCCCTGCAGGCCTGGGTCCCCCCCAATTGCCTTTCCCTGCAGGCCTGGTTGCCCCCAACTTCCCTCCTCTGCTGGCTTGGTCACCCCTAACTGCCCTCCCCTGCTGGCCTGATCACCCACAACTGCCCTCCCTTACAGGCCTGGTCCCTCCCAACTGCTCTCCCCTGCTGGCCTGGTCCCTCCCAACTGTCCTCCCTTGCTGGCCATCTTGTGGTGACCATCTTGTGTCCACATGGGGGCAGGATCTTTGACCACATGGGGGCAGCCATCTCGTGTGTTGGAGTGATGGTCAATCTGCATCTTACTCTTTTATTAGATAGGATAGAGGCCTGGTGCACAGGTCAGGGCCGGCTGGTTTGCCCTGAAGGGTGTCCCGGATCAGGGTGGGGATTCCCTTGGGGCGTGAGGCGGCCTGGGCAAGGGGCCTATGGTGGTTTGCAGGCCGGCCACACCCCCAGGCGACCCAAGCGGAGGCCCTGGTATCTGGGGTTTATTTATCTTCTACAATTGAAACTTTGTAGCCTGGAGCGGAGCCAAGCCTTCTGCTTGCTCTGTGGCGGCAGCCATTTCTGTTGGGATTTATGTATCTTCTATAATTGAAACTTTGTAGCCTTAAGCGGAGGCCTGGGCTGGCCAGGGTGTGCGGAAAGCTTGGCTTCCTCCATCGCCAGGGGCAACCCTAGCCTCCTGCTCTTTCCAGCTCCATGGCTGCCGCCATTTCTGTTTGGGTTTATGTATCTTCTATCATTGAAACTTTGTAGCCTTGTGTGGAGGCCTAGGCCAGCAAGGGCAGGTGGAAAGCTTTGCTTCCTCCATCGCCAGGGAAACCCAAGCCTCCCTCCTGCTCTCTGTGGCCATAGCCATCTTGGTTGGGTTTATTTGCATATTCGCTCCTGATTGGCTGGTGGGCATGGCTTTTGGGCGTGGCTTGTGAATGTAGCGGAGTGATGTTAATTTGCATATTACTCTTTTATTAGATAGGATGCATTTTATATTTTTGTATTATTTATAAGATTGAAGCATGCAGTGCATAATGTGTTGTAACTTGCTTTTCCCAATTAACAAAATAATTGAGATTCTTTTCATGTCATTAAATCTTCCAAATTCAAAAACAGGAGGTAAATATATTGTGTTGGTTTTTCACAAGGGATTGCCCCTAGATAATGGATAAGACTAAATATAATCATCAGCAACTTAGCAAATTTTAAAACACTGTGTCTGTTCATATATAATACCTGATCCTAATGAAACCTTCATATTTATATGCAAGAGATGGGAGAGATGGAAGAAATGAAAGAGCATGGTGTAAAAGGAGAAGCTAACCATCAGAAAATATTCAGAAATTCCTCTGAAGAGAAAAATAAGCTAGTGCTTAGAAGAAATTGATCAAATCAATAAATTACCAAAACAGCAGGTCAGTAATCATTTTATTGCCCTAAAACAGGGGTCCTCAAACTTTTTAAACAGGGGGCCAGTTCACTGTCCCTCAGACCGTTGGAGTGCTGGACTGTAGTTTAAAAAAAAAAAAAACTATGAACAAATTCCTATGCGCACTGCGGGCCCGGGACGAGTCGGCTGCTAAGCAGGACAGGCAGCGGCACCCGGTGGGCCGGATAAATGTCCTTGGCGGGCCGCATGTGGCCCGCCGGCCATAGTTTGAGGATGCCTGCCGTAAAATGTTCCTTTTCCCCGGATACTTGTGAAGCATTGATCTCAAGACATAACCAGTACTATATTAAGAAACTGGTTTCAAAATTCCTGGAGTTTGCTTAAAGAAGAGCAGAGTAATAGCAGTCATCTTATTTTGTTCTGTTTCTAGAATTCATTACATAAAAAGAAAAAATAGTGTTAGAAATATTGTTTGCTCCTTTGCCACTAAGTATACTTTCAAGAGTAAATTGTTCATGGACAAAGGTAAGCTTAAACAAGTTATTTAATATCACCTTAATCATTATTCCTAGGTCTTCTTGGATAAAATGTCAAAGAGCAACATTTGATGTAACTTTGTTATTTTTAACTTAGAGTAGTTTTAAACCTCATTGTGGTTCCTAATCATCACCACCACCACCATCAGCTCCATCTCCATCACCATCATCATCATCATCACCATCATATCTCTCCCATCCCATCAACAGCCTCATTATTCATAAAGCTCACCATTTAATCTTCAGGAGTTACCTTAAACATGGCCTGCCCACTTTCCCCACAGCCAATCATAATTCACCTTCTTAGCAATATTTTTTATTTTCATCCTGGTACTTATCACAATTTATAATTTTTCTTTGTTTTGCTTGTTTTTTTCTCTTATCTACACTGCAGCCTAGGTGAGGACAGTGACAGTTATCTTGTCCATCATTTGACTTCCCAGTACATTATTTAGTGCCTGGCCAATAGCAGGCACTCAATAAAAATCAATTACCATTACATGTCCTCAACTCTGGTTATAAACTCTAACCTAACTAAAAAAAAAAAATCAAAATTGCCTGTGATGCAAAATGATCTTTCTAGGATAATTTGTCTCAGTATGGAAATTTAGTGCTGAAATTTTTTTGTTTTTGTTTTTGTCTTCTTAGGAAGTTATTTTTAAACTGTCTATAAACCATGCAGGCACCATCAAGAACAAGCAGAGGAAGTGGCCTTATAAGTGGATGGATTGAGAGCTTGAGTGAACTATTCACTCAGGAATATCTCTCACCTGCCCAACACAAAATCACTACCATTAAATTAATCTTTAAGGTAAACAGACTGTAATGCCATGAAACTCCTTTTAAAATATAATTACTACGTGGTAGTTCACATATTAACACTTAGGTATCAATTCACTTATCAGACTGTTTGAACAAAGAACACTGGACAGGCCACTTTTGATTTGCCAAGGACTGGGGTGCTGGAAGACTTAAGGAAAAGGCAAATTCACGTTAATACAGATGGCCCAGATATTGTGCCAGGAGACCCTGTATACAGGGGCCAAGGAAACAACAATGGGCAAGAGAGGAAGAGGAGGAGGAGGGGGAGGGGGAGGGGGAAGGGGAGAGGGGGGGGGAGGGGGGAAGGGGAGGGGAAGGGGAGGGGAGAGGGAGGGGAGGGGGAGGAGGAGGAGGAGGAGGAGGAGGAGGAGAAGAAGAAGAAGAAGAAGAAGAAGAAGAAGAAGAAGAAGAAGAAGAAGAAGAAGTCTCCTTTAGCTTCAGCTTTCTAGATATTCTATAAGCAAAATTTATTTTTATCCCATTTCAACAAGTGTGTTTGAGTAAACCCACTGATGAGTTATGAAGGAGAAAGAAAGAATCTAGGTGTACAGTCTTGAGGCCAGGGCTCCAGATGTAAAAGAAGGAGATTAAGATCTAGAGGGGTGCCTGTGTGTGTGTGTGTGTGTGTGTGTGTGTGTGTGTGTGTGTGTGTGTGTGGAGAAGATGGGAAATGTGTTAAGGAGCTAAGAGCACACCAGCAGAAGAAATGCAGTGAAGAGGAGCCTGGTGCCAGCTGCTGATGGGTAATAAACACGGGTAAACTATCCTACTTGCTTCACCGTTTGAATGATCACCAGAAGGGTAAAGCCTTATAAGTAAATCAGTCTTAATAAGGTGCTCTCAATTTAGAAAGACATGGATGCGATGACATTTCCCCTTAGAGAGTAAAACAGATAGATCTCTAAGCTTCCAATAACACACGCAGAACTATCTGCTGGCTCAAAGCCAATCTGATTAAACACTGTGCTCCCACCTCCGCCAGACAGTGCTGCCGGAACCTGGAGCGGGGAGCACTGCGCTCCGCTTGCCCTCTCCTCCCACCCTCTCACCAGGACACTGCCCCTTCCCTGGGCTTCTATTCATGAAGCTCAGTCAGGAACTCAGAGAAGAGCTAAGAGGTTTAGCTATTTCTCTAAATCCCAAGACACTCCTTATAATCTGTAACGATCAACAAAGAAAAGTTAAAGTATCTGCTTTAAGAAAACAAAGCCACTACGTTTCCTCTGTGGTTGCATGAGACAGGATGAAGTAACATATTTATTCTACGTCACTGTCCCTAGGAACAGCTTACATAATCCAACCTACCCTTGAATTGATCCTCCTTTCAAACTGTTAGGTGTAATATAAAAGTACCCCTGACAAAACCACCGTAAATATAAAAATGACCTTCAGAAACATGATCATCGTGTTGCTAGCAAAAACATGATGAAGCACAGAGTTATCATTATAATCCGCACATAAGCTTGTAGCTTGATGTGTCAGCCAAACTGAGGGTCAGGGAGAGGAAGTTGGGCATGAAAAGGTTGTACGGTGACTGTAACGTCTGCATAGACTAGTATGGCCAGCAAGGGCTTATCTTAGATGAGAAAAGGCCTGTGGTTTCCAAAACAACTGTAGCTTAACATTTACATACATAGGATACAGTGACACAAAAGCTGACACCACGTACAGAAATACTAAATACTGCACATGCTCCAGGGGTACACGTTATTGTTGCTATGGGAGCTGTCCGTTTCGAATGGAAGTAAAAATGGAGTAAGAACCACCCAAAAAGCTTTGGAGCATGTCTTTATGGAAACCCTATGCATTCATACACTGGGTAAATATTTACTGAGTGCCTACTATGTGTAAAGCATTGTGCTGGAAGCTGTGAGAATCCTGCCTCTGGTAGCTTATATGACACTATATCCTCTGGGATCCTCCAGTTGCAGGGGTCCTCAAACTACGGCCCTCGGGCCACATGCGGCCCGCCAAGGATGTTTATCCGGCCCGCCGGGTGCCGCTGCCTGTCCTGCTTAGCAGCCGACTCATCCGGGCCCACAGTGCGCATAAGAATTTGTTCATAGTTCTTTTTTTTTAAAGTATACTTCAGCCCTCCAACGGTCTGAGGGACAGTGAACTGGCCCCCTGTTTAAAAAGTTTGAGGACCCCTGTTACAAGGAATGGGAAATTCCTTCTTCTGTGGCCAATCAGCAGAAACTTTCTACCATGTTCTTCAAACGCCATGTGGAGAAGCATGTAACGTGGAAATGCTATGAAAAACTCTCCCCAAATGACCACTACTTCAACTCCAGCAACTGTCTCCTAAAGCTAACCCTCCACTGCCCACAGCTGGCCTTTCCACTGCTGGGTCTTTAAACTTAATGTGTTGGTCTACCCTTTCTTTCCTTGTCCCCTTCCAATTCACCCTTAAAACATCTAACACGATAACCCGCTCCCCCCGCTCAAAAAATGTTTGCTGCTTACATTTTTTCCAAGTGTTCTTTTTGAATTAAAAATATTTTACAGAGCGTGTGTGTGTGTGTGTGTGTGTGTTTATATATGTTCAGATTGCATAATGGCTTGCTACATAGCCCATGAAATCTCAATAACTGTCAAAATATGCCCATGTCCAAATATAGCTATGCCATTTAAACATGAGACATGTCATGTAAACTCCCTCTCTCATTGGGAACTGGCTGAAACCCCACCTTCCTAAGTTAACATCCACTCTAGTACACCTTAGTCAGTTAAGACAGTGCAAGCTAGGATGTACCTGATAAAGAACTTGGGAGAACACTCCCTCTCCCACTCCTAACCTCAGGAAGCTTGAGGGCCTAGGCCAGTGGTCGACAAACTCATTAGTCAACAGAGCCAAATATCAACAGTACAATGATGGAAATTTCTTTTGAGAGCCAAATTTTTTAAACTTAAACTTCTTCTAACGCCACTTCTTCAAAATAGACTCGCCCAGGCCGTGGTATTTTGTGGAAGAGCCACACTCAAGGGGCCAAAGAGCCGCATGTGGCTCGCGAGCCGCAGTTTGCCGACCACGGGTCTAGGCGATGTCACAGGTAATTTATTAACTGTGACATTTATAAGTAGCAGGGCAATAGTAAACGTGTCTATTGTTCATGGGATTGTTGGGAGGGGAGGTGGTTTGCTGGTAGTGATGGGAGGGAAAGGAAAGAAAAGAGAAAAGATTTAATTATTCTAAAAATGGTCACGGAAAATAGGATATAGCTCTGGTCAGGTGGTTCAGTAGGTTAGAGTGTTGTCCCGTACACCAAAAGGTTGTAGGTTTGATTCCCAGTCAGGGAATACACCTAGGTTGCAGGTGCCTAGGAAAGGCAATCCATTAGTTTCTCTCACATTGATGTTTCTCTCTCTCTCTCTCTCTCTCTCTCTCTCTCTCTCTCTCTCTCTCCCCCTCCCTCTTTTTCTCTCTCTTGCTCCTTTCCTCCCTCTCTCTAAACATATCCTTGAGTGAGGATTTAGAAAACAAAACAGGACATAAAGATAATTTTGCAAACTTTCTTGCCCACTTTTCTGTTAGCATGCCTAGGCCCCATCAGAGGTAGCCTAAGAGCTGTGACAGAATGCCCAGAGAATGAGTCTCCCTCATCTAGATTTGGCTACTGACCTTGCTTAAATCATTTCACTTCTGAGTAAAACAAAGGGTTGGGTCAGGTGGACTTGGTGCCCTCTTTCCGCTAAAATCCCTATAGCCACATGAAATTCATACTTCTGCAGAGGAGGACTTTATCCTATCTGCTCACCTGCTTCCAGACCTGCCGTCAGTGTCGAAACAGCTGGGACCTTGCATCTCCAGGGCCTAGATATTTGCCTAACAAATGCCCAATAGACAACTGTTGAAAGAATCGTTTTTCACTAGCTTCAATACATTGTGTTCAATAAGTCTAGGTTCATGGCTATATGCTTAGTGCTAGAACCAAAGAGATATAGAGAGGACAGCTCCTGAGAGGTTAGCCTCAAAGGGAAATGGAACACAGGTTTACAGTAACCCTAACACAAAGCAGAAGACGGATGCCAGAAGGAGGCATAATGTGCTTTGGGTCCAAATGGTTAGGCTGGTAGGTAGAGGCTTCCTGGGGATGCCGTTGTTTCAGAGAGACGGACAGGATTTAAGTCAATAGAAATTGTGGTGGAAATTAAAATATGTGAAGGGAAGAAACGGCAGATGTTTGAGAAAGGTGAGTGGCCCACTTCTTGTGGATTAGAATGTAGAGTCTGAGTGGAGGGAGGGAGGGAACATAAACAAACCTGGGAAAGACACTGGGAGCTCCCTTGACCTTACCTTCAAGTCTTGAAACCATGCAATGTTTCGGGACAGGGAGGGACACGCTCAGAGCTGTGTCTTGAGGAACTTATCCAATATCGGGCTCAATAGGATTTTACACTGAGTTTCCACTGAGGCAGCAGGAGCCACCGTGGAAGACAAAGTCAACACAGGGCAGACAGGAATCTGAGTTTCTCCCCCAACTTCAACCAGAAAATCTGAAAGCAGAAATGTTTGAAAGTCACTAATGTACAAGCAACATAGGAACAGGAAGACTAGAAGTGGGTTGGTTAGTTCAATATTCCAGGCGAGAGGAAAAACAGTTTGAAAGGGAGGGTGGAAGCAAGAACAGACAAAGAGAATCTTTAACCCAGGTAGATTCCATGAGCTGTGACCATTCATTAAATGTGGGAGGGGAGGGCAAGGCAGAGAAGCAAAAATGACTGAGGTTCAGCCCTAGCCGATTTGGCTCGGTGGTTAGAGTGTCGGCCTGCAGATTGAAGTGTCCCGGGTTTGATTCCAGCCGGGGGCACATGCCCAGGTTGCGGGCTCGATCCCCAGTGTGGGGTGTGCAGGAGGCAGCCGAGCAATGATTCTCTCTCATCATTGATGTTTCTATCTCCCTTCCTCTGTGACATTAATAAAAATATATATATTTTTAAAAATGACTGAGGTTCCAAGCTTAAGTGAATGCAAGGCTGTGACATCCTTTGCAGAAATTAGCAAGTCAAGAAGAATCAGACTAAGTCTGCTTCCCAATTTTGCCACTTATTTCTTTGAGATAGATATGCATGTAAAGTTCTTAGAACACTGTCTAGCACAGTGGTCAGCAAACTGCGGCTCGGGAGCCACATGCAGCTCTTTGGCCCCTTGAGTGTGGCTCTTCCACAAAATACATACAGTGCGATTGAAACTTCGTGGCCCATGCACAGAAGTCGGTTTTCGGCTCTCAAAAGAAATTTCAATCGTTGTACTGTCGATATTTGGCTCTGTTGACTAATGAGTTTGCCGACCACTGAGCTAGCACATAACAGGAGTTCATTAAGTGGATGGGTTTGTAGAAAAGATGTCTTTAGACTCCAACATGATGCCTGCAAGGAGAAAGCCCAGTATCTGGGTAGACACAGTCAAAAATGTGGCCAAGACAGGAAGTGGATTAGAGAACAGATATGCAGAGAACTGGTAAAGTCACTGAGGAAGTGCCTTGTTTCTGGAGAGGAGAAAGCAGCAGCAGCAAGTTAAATAGACGAAAGGTAAGAAAACAAGGAGTGCAAGGTTAGGGTCAAGAAATTCAAGTTGTGCCCTGGCCAGTGTGATCAGTGGTTAGCGCTGTGTTGAAGATCATGGTGACACATTTCACTAAATCATCACCTTGTTTCTTAACCATATATCCATGAGTTCTAACATAACTGAATTATGTGTAAAAGTTAAAGGAGATATTTAAGAGTAAAATCTACTTGGTCCTATATCCAAACACAGAAATGCAAATGAAATAATTGTTTTCTGAAAATTTCAAGCTACTGAGTTGAGAACAGATTTCTCTTTTTTAGCCTCACTATAGTCTCCAGGACCAGAAATGTTAAAAATGCCATTTGACAGAAAGAACTTTAGTTGAAAACAGGTAAGCAGGATAAAAGATATCCTTTATTTACTTCAAATTTTTTAATGGAATTGTAATAGAATAAATACCACAAGAACTTATATGCATACATGCATAGCCCATGGACACAGACAACAGTGCCATGAAGGCCCAGCGTGGGTGGGTGGGAGCTGAGCAGAGGGGGACAGAGGGTGGGATAATGGGGGACATCTGTAATACCCTCAACAATAAAAATGAATAAATTAAATTAAATAAAGGGAAAAAAAAGTTTTCCAAAGTTTAAGAAATACCTCCTTGGTACAATCACTGATTTTCCATAACCTTAATCCTTAATTACAATATAATTAGTTCATAAAAATTAGTTTAGATGTGCCAGTGGCCATTTGGCTAGAATTTACTTGAGTTTTTATGAAGAAAGAAGAGAGAAAACAAGCTCATCTTGCAAATTTAATGTTTGAATTCAGATTCAGGCAAGATTATTAATCAGTTAGATAGATAATAAATAGAATGTTAATAATTAAAAGATGAAAGACAAAAGAATGAGGGTAATAATCTCAAATAGTGAGGACTATTAAAATATAAACTTTTATATACATTAAAACATATATCAGATAAAATATAAGTATTTTATAAATTATGTATGTAATAAAATATAAACTTGTTTTTAAACCTTCCCAGATACCAGACTAACCTCCACCCTTTTTTCTGCTGTGAATTTATGAAGGGGAGGGGGAACATGCCTTATTTAATCTTCACTGCCTCCTTTCTTATTATTTCAAATAACCGTCATTCATTTTAAGAGGTACTATGATACAACACAGTAGAATAACCAGTAAATCTTTTTAAAAATACCAATACCCAGATAAATTAAATCAGATTTCTAGGAATAGGTCCTGCATATCATACTTTCCAAAGGTTGTCCCACGTGGTTCTAAAAGGCAGCCAAAGTTAAAAACTGGTGGAGAGGAAAACAGTCTGAGAGAAAATGTCTGGCTTCAAATCTCACTTGCCCTCAGTAGTTGGCTATAAATAAGACACATGACCTCTCTGAGTCAGTTTCCACTTCCATAAAATGGGAATGATGGTTTGTAGCTACTTCTCACAGGTGTAAGTTTCACATGAGAGCATTACTCTCAATGACATGCTCTGCAATTTGCTCCTGAGAGCCTGTTTTGAGCCTCCAGGGAGGGAGGCTGCTGCTTTTAAACCTATAAACGAAACATTATCATTTCCTATCCAGGGTACTTGTACCAGCATCTGTAGGGAAGGCCAGAGAGGGAGAAAACATACACTCACCCAGCCAGCAGTTCCACGGAATCAATTCTGAGAAAAATATCACGGTCAGCGCATACATCCACCTTGTATACAAATGTAAGATCTCATTATTACCCACTTCACTTTCTTCTTAGCATCTGTGAAGTGGTGTGGTTAAGAGGATGAGCAGAGACATATCCTAACAGAAATGTACATCATAGTTTTTCACATTCTCTTAAATATTTTAGTATATCTTTTGTCTACCTTACCAAAACTCTAATAAATTAGTTGAATTCAAGGGCTACGTTGGATTAATTTGGATTCAGCCCTTTGCTGGCTGCATTATTTAACCTATGAATCATGGTTGAAAGATTGGTCTGTCAATATGAAATATAGAAAACAGGAATTTAATTGACATTAATTACCATGAATTTCTTCTGGTCTCTTTTTTCACTAATCTAGGCATACGAATTGAAAAATGCATTGAAAACATACATCTCTGTCAATTACCTTATACGCAGCATTGAGGCCCATGAAAGAAAATGTGCTATGCATTTTGGTCAGTTGAGTCGCTTGGATGGAATAAACATAGAGGTTTTAAAGTCACAATGTACCTGCTTGAGAACTGGTGCTTTAGGTCATTAGCTTTTATTCTTACTTCTTTATTACAAAGTAAAATACTGTGATCCTTACTGCTATTTTAATTGGTTTGAGTATTCATTTTATAAATGTCAAATATCTATTTTTGTGGCATAAAGCCATCCTTCACTTTTAAAATTGCACCGATTTGGAAGATTATGCAATTTTTTTATGCTAAGAAATTAAACACCTCTACTTGTTAGTCCCACTACAAAGAATAACATTTTTAAAAAGCTAAACACTCATCAAGAGAAAACTGGTTACTTACTATGGTGATGATTTTGCAATATATGCAAATTTCGAATCATGGTGTACACCTAAAACTAGTATTTCATATGTTAATTATAACTCAATAAAAAAGAAAAATAATTGGTTAAATAACTCATAAAAGGGACTGTCAGACAATTACTACAATATTTGTAGTAATATGAGATATTCAACATGGTTTTAAATGTAAAAGTAAGTTGCAGCCCTAGCTGGTTTGCCTCATTGGATAGAGCATCGGCTTGCGGACTGAAGGGTCCTGGTTCGATTCTGGTCAAAGGCACATGCCCAGGTTGTGGGCTCGACCCCCAGCAGGGACCATACAGGAGGCAGTCAGTCAATGATTCTTTCTCATCATTGATGTTTCTATCTCCCTCTCCCTCTCCCTTCCTCTCTGAAATCAATAAAAAATATATATTTTTTAAAGTAAGTTGCAGAACTCTATGCAAATATGGATCTACTCAGGTTGTAAAAAGTTTTTATTCTAATTTTATATATGCAGAGAAAATTTCTGGAAGGATAGAAAAGGAGTTATTGACGATGGTTATTTGTGGACAGTGGAATGATAGGGCACTTGCTTTTCACTTTGTACTCTCCTGTACTGTTGAAATTGTTTGTTATAAAGCATGTATGATTTTTATAATTTGTTTAATAGAAATGTTTAAGCCCTGGCCAGTGTGGCTCAGTTGATTGAGCAACATCCCATTCACCAAAAGGTCACCAATTTGATTCCCCAGTCAAGGGTACATACCCAGGTTGCAGGTTTGATACCTTGTTGGGGCCTGTGCAGGAAGCAACCAATCGATGTCTCTCTGTCTCTCTCTTCCTCTCCCTTCCTCTCTCTAAAATCAATAAAAACATTTTTAAATGTTTAAAAGACTCATAGGGTTCCACCATGTAACTCACCTCAATCATCTGCATATAACAATTGTGTTCATGTTCTGCAGGTCTTACACAGATGCTCCACTAGCTCTGCCTGAACTAGCTGCTTAAATTCTATTTGATGGATAATGGTAGAAAGGGAGAAAGCAATCTCCGTTGATAGGTTTCAGCACTGGTAGAAAGTAGCTATAAAATGGAAGTACATTGCAAAACAAAGCACCCCTGATTTTGGAAGGAAATAACCACAATAATCATTCCTTTACAGTATAGTAAACTATGTACACAGATTTCTACAAGAATCTTGATTTCCAGAAGTTGCAGTGTATTTTTCCATTCATTTGAACAACATAGTTGAGAGGAGCAGTATTTTAAGTAAAATTTTTTCATGTATTAAACTCGAAAACAGAGACTTAAAATATTTTTAGATTATTAGAGGTTAGATAATCAATTAGAGGTTCCTAAAATGTCTAAGGAGTATGTGTGTTTTCACTAATTAGATTGCCTTATTTTCATTTTTACTCTAAATTCTTTAGTCCCTGGAAATCTAGACATAGTTCTATTTACAAATGGAAAGTTTTCAAAAAAGAAACAATTTTAGTTCCTGAATTCAGTATTAACATTTTGCCAAGAAACAAAGTATGATTGTCTTGTTTGTGCAATAATGTTACCCTATGTTTCAGAAACCTTTTGAATATTTCTAGAAACACTTTTTATATTAACAAAATTAGAAATACACTAAGAAGAATATGTAAAAACTCGCTCTGGTAAAGAAAGATTTGAAACAGAGAAAATGAATACACCAGTGTTCTGCTTTTTAGACCCTAGAATACCATCTGCTGATATGAATAGTGAGAAATTTTCAAAGTTGGGGTTCATGTATCACAGCCAAATTTCCACAAAATCTCTTATTTTTTTCCCAAATTCTGACCTGGGGCATTTTGTCCCACAATCATCACTTCTGCCTACCATTCAAACAGCATCTTGTCAAATCGGGCTGCAAGATTAAGTTTCCCGATTCAGAATTCAATATTGTAACCCTAAGGATATAAGATCCAAGCTGGAACATTCTGTGTGTTTTTTTTTTTAATGGATAAAATTGTTTCAGCCCAGAGACCACAGTGTGCCCTGACCATAATGATGAATCATCGGACTGACACTAAGTGAAATAAGCTTGATGTCTTATCTTTATTCGTGCGCATTATGGAGCCTTTTACATTTGTCCCAACTCTCAACCTTTTCTCCAAAAGGTTGAAAGAGCCTTGTTTCCCAGTGTTATTTAAGGCTGACAAAGTTAACCAGCTCTGTCTGAAGCAAGTCTGGCCTGTTACAGCCCAGAGCTGTGTGCCTGGCTCCATGCTCGCCCAAGCTGGCCTTCAGTTTTGGAGGAATACAGCTTAAGATCTAAGAAACATCTACCTATTTTCTCAGATAGCTTCAATGTCAATTCGAGTTTCTGGCATCCATACGTTTGTGTTGTTGCAATGTTGCCTCTCAGTCTCAACAATAATTTCAACTTTTTTTAAAATCTGTATATGAATTCTGCACTGTAAACCAACCTCTCTGTAAATGATGCGCTTTATTCTTTTCAAGAGCTTACCTGAGTTCTGATCTATGTTAAAACACCATTTAATAGGCATTTAATTTTTTAAAGTATACCTGTTTCTTTAAGTTTTCAGGGGCTAGGGATAAATGTTTTCTACTTAAAATAGTTTCTAATTATTCATGAAAAAACCAAAGTCGTAAAATATGCAAACAGAGTCAACATCATATTAATAGCCAGAAGCATCTGTGTTAACAGGGCTGCTATTTCACAACACCCAGGCACTGATTAAACTCCTGTAAAAAGGTCAAAAAACAAAGTGTTGCTTAATTTTGAAATTCATGTTCCATGGCACAAGCACTGTGAAGGTGTTTTGTTTTGTTTTTCTCTTTTTTATTTGTTTTTTAATTTTTTGTCCTGTCCTAAAGCCTTGTTTGACTGCTTACCTCTGTGATCCAAACTTGCTAGGTGAGATGACATACGCTTACGAAATAACTTGACAAAAATACTAACAGAACCAAGTGTGTTGGTGAGTTTTCTGCTACTGTTTTGCTTTGTTTTGCTTCAGGCCTTGTCTCTTTCCAGTGCCCTTTGCTGCCCAGCCGGCCCACAAGGATTCACTTTCCACTTATTACTCATCAAACTCACTCCGGATTACAGTGGACAAGAAAAGGAAAGCTGAGGGAGAAATGATGTGAAGGAAAAGAGCAAAATACCAGAACAATGCATTTGAGTAACTATTTTCTTTTCACTCGAGTTGTCAACACATTATTTTGCATCTTTGACCTTAGGAGGCGGGAATTGGAAATTGTATAGGTCTCTCTTCCCACTGGAATATTCCACCCCCTGAGGGAAAAAAACAACAACTGAAAATAGGTTAAATTTAGAATATTCTCTTGATCCTCAATTTTCTTGCTCTTAAGGTTAGAAAAAATGCTGCTGAAGGGAGTAAGGATTCCTGCAGCTCACCAGGAATCAGTTTCAAGTACCAACAGCTAATCTCTGTCTTCGGAAGGTTTTGAAGCAAGTGATAAAACAAAAACTTATTTTCTGAAACCAGCCTACTTGAAAAATAAAGTGTTTCAAAACCTAAAGAGAGGCCTTAGACGTAAATAATCAGAAATGTTTGCAATTGTTTAGTGACCACTCACATACAATGGTTTTATATTTAAAAGAAGTGATAGCTCTGAAATGACAATATAGTCTATTATAGCTGGGGTGAAGAAAATAACACAAGCATAGGGCAAACCCGGAAGAAAGACTTCAAATAAATATTAGACAATTTTTGCCATAACCAGCTCACATTGTTGAATGGGAAGAACAAGAAAATAATAGAAAACAAAAAGGATCTTACTGAAATGTAATGGCAGTCTCACACAAGACCTTCTTCAACCTAAGATTTAGAAGAAATATGTAAAAAATAAAATTGGTACAAATTTTGATTACAATTTTGGACGAAATCAGGACAACAGAGCTAATGGGGTAATCGGCATGCAATCCCAGAACAAGTCTTGGCTCCGTAATTTACTTTATTGGGCACACATCTCACCTACAACCACTTCTACTAATAATAATAATGACGGGAGAAAGAGAGTGAGGGAAGATGGAAGGGAAGGAAGGAGAAAAAGAACACAAGTGGAGATTTAGAATTATATTTAGAACAGCTATTATCTCCCAAGTAAAAGTTTGTTCACGAAATACAAATCAATGTAAAAGTTGCATAATTTGGATTTTCTGTTAGTGTTCAAATAATATTTAGTTTTTTGCAAATTTTTTTCAAGTCTAATCCTTTTAACTTTCTCCTTATTTCACAACCTTACTTTTTACTCAATCAAATGTTAGAAAAAAGCAACAGTTTATAGGATATTACAATGCAATTGAAAAGTGGAGTTCTACAGTATTTGCAGACATTAAATTCTAATTTGGGTAAATAATAAGGATGAAAACAGAAAGATGCTTTCAACTGATTGATAAAATATGGTTTACACAGTGAAGAAACAGTTAACAAAGAGCCTTTTTTCACCCACCTCTACAACAACTACTATATATTTTACACATCAACATTTTACCAACTTCCCACTTCCCCTCCCCCTGGCCGGTCAGCCCCGCTTGGGGTTGACTGGCTGGACCCCACCTGTGCACAAATTCATGCACCAGGCCTCTAGTAGAATATAAAAAACTAACATCAACTTCCTCTAGGTATAGATGGAGTACTGAATGAAATGTGTAAGGTCAATTAGAAATACATAGTATAAATTTAATGTTAGTGACCCCCATACCTAAAAAATGAATACTAGCACTATTTTGTATTCATAAAGAATAATCCTTAATTAATTTGTATTTTCCTACTATATTATTCACCTGTAATACCCTAAAAAAGGTATTAAATCCATTTAAATCCAAACAACAATTTCACATCCCCAAAATATATAAATTTGTGGAAATGACATGACACCTACAAAAATGAATTTTAGGAGCATATGAGTTATGTTTAGAATGTGTAAAACAGGGTTAGGTTAGCCCCAAAGTTTAATTTTCATACAGAGGACATGAAAATCAGTCTAAATGGACAGAGAACAACCTGCAATCGTGTTTTCACTGCCAGGTCCCCTCCCCTAGACCACTTTCCTTTTGCATCAGCTTGAGTATGTTCTAGGTAAGCCACATTAAATACTTTTTGGATCAAGGGAGGGGAAATAAAATGATACATAAAGTTGTTTTGATACTAGAACAGTAAAATATTTTTGTGCCCGAGTTTATACGAGAAAACATGCACTGAGATGCTGTCAAGTCAAATGCACTGTTACCCTCACTCCCCTTCTGAGCCATTATTACCACACTGAGCATCTGTCTGGGACAACTGCATTCGCTTTCTAATGTGCCACTTTCAACCACTTTAAAATGTCTGACTATACCTTGAAAAAAAGACCCATTTAACTGGTAAGGAAAATTGCAAAAGGTTTTGATTGCACTTGCAATGTTCTCAAACCTGGTTCGTTCGCTCTTGCACTAGTACCTTAGCCATGTCTACGGCAGGTGCACCCAGGAGCACTTTTAGCCTGCGGTGTCTCTCCCATTCCCAAAAGCATTCATAGACATGCTCAATAAATATTTTTATCTAATTTGCCTCATCTGTTGTTTTCTTATTAAAAACCAATTTAATATCCTCTGTTCTGTAATATTTGCAGAAGTCAGTATATAGACACGTGCTGCCAGCCCAGACCCTCAGGCCTGTGCATCAAGATGGCAGGCTGGTCAAGGGTCCTCTGGGAACAGAAGTGCAAGAAGGAGGATTGGACATGGTGACCCGTCTGTGTGAGATTGAAAAAAAAAAATCAGGAGGTCTGTAATTCAGATAAACTACTATGTCACTAACAAGCTCAGTTTTGCAAAAAGGAAAAGACGCAGTAAACATAGTATAATGACTATGAGAGGTGGAAGTGTGAGTCTTCCTTTTTAAATGGTATTCGAACCCTCTGCTTAACTGTTTAGTTTGAAGTATTTTTTTAAAAATCATTTGCAAGTAACAATCCATCCTATAGTTCCAAGGGTTAGAAGGCTCACTACAGATAACTATCAAAAATCTGGATTTATTTCCCAAAACTGTATGAATGACCCAAGTTTCTTGATCTTGATATGCTAGGCTAGAAGTGTAAGTACTAGACTGCTTAATTGCTTGCTTGGGGGAGAGTCCTGGGGAAAAGATATGAGTAATATCTGCTCCATGAAGCCAGTACACTCTCCCAAGCTGGATCATGGCCAGCAACCCAGAGGTCTACTCCTTCCCCTCCAGTGGAAGTAACTGGCTATTTGATCCTAGAGATGAATGGGGGGGGAAAAACACTAACGGTCATATTTCAAGGGAATCTTTCAGTATCCTGAATGGAAAATGTCATTGAAAACTGGTTATTTGCTCCTCCAACCTCAAGCCATTGAGTAACAGAACTCAGAGCAGAAAAAGAAAAGGACAAAAGTAATTATTGCAATATGTATTTGAGAAGGAATACACATAAACATTCTCATGATCAAATGGGACTTTCGCACCTGCTGAGCAGGTATAAGTGATATTGAAATCCAGAGCTGAAAAATAAACTATCTCTTTCTGATTATGAGTGACTGCAAAGCAATAAAATATATGTTCACGTTCTTTTATTTACAGTTAGGAGTAGTCATTTGAGTCAATATTATTATCTGTGCTATAACAATTAAAAGGAGATCATTTCCAATTTGCATGCCCTCTTTCTTTTTATATGTACAGATACAGTTTCAATTTAGGTTTTCTGACTTTTATGGTATGCATATGGGACAGTATACTATGTTTCTGTCCTTTTGAATACTTAGTGTTTCAGTTCTAAAAAATAAGAAGCATTTTAGTTTGTTCATTTTTAGTAGAGCAAATTTTACAACCTTCAGAACAACTGCTTTTATAATTTACTAGCTTGACATAAGTATCTGAGTTTTTAAACAAATAATTTATGAGAAATTACATCTTCAGAAAACTTTGACACAATTATTTATAAAACATTCATAACAAGTAAATCGTATATATAGTTCCTGGACCTACCGAGCCTTTAAAAATTAGAGAACATACTAAATACAGAGAGAACATGTAATAATAACCAATTGTAATTCCTGACAAATTAGAAGTCTGGTATCTGTAAAGTGTATACTGATTCCTTTTTTAAAGTATATACTTGAACCTTTTAAAAGTATACACCTTTGCAATTATTTCCAATAAACATTATTAAATGACATATTGCAAGTATATCTCCTATTTTTTTCACCATCTCTTTCCCCAAGTAAGAAAAAATATATACAAAATAAAATCCTATTTCTTATTTGGGACTAAAACACAGTAATTTTGTACAGTATTAAGATCATACTATGACATATGGAAGAGAGAATATGCTTACAATCTATGTAAAGTTTCATTAAACAGGACAAAACAGTTATCAGGAATTCGCTTTATTTATATACAAAAAGGTCCTTAAACAAATATGTATTTAATCCTATATGCCAAATTTAATTATTTAATCTATATTTCACATACTTACTCATCATTGAACATGTACACTGAAATGGGTGTCAACAGTATATAAAATCAGTTCTTACATATTTTCTTACAAATATATGCCTGAAGACTTCACTTTATATATGTCTGTATAACAAAACCAATTTGAAAGTTTAAAACAATATTGTTCTGCTTTTAGAAGAGTATAAGCCTGTGGAAACATGGTATTATATATCTGACATTTTCCATCTAAAAGTACATTATGAAGCATGCTGGTATTAATAAACCATGTGCTTTCAGAACCCTAAAGTGCTCTGCTGTAATTTTGTTGAAAACCGATTAAGATGGTATATCTTCTCCCCATACTATTAATATACAGCCAACAAATTTTATGCCATCACTTTGCCAGGATGTCTTGATTGGAAAGTGTGCAAAAAAATCCCACAACTTTTAGGAGTTTATCAATGTTCATAACCATATTCTGAATAAGTTAATAGTTCATAAGTAAGCACAGAGAACTTAGGAAAATGTTGGTCAAAAAATACATTACAAAACAACAACAACAACAAACAAACCCCATATATTCTCTTTTTCCTCACCCCACCCCCACCAATCGTCAGAAAAATCACCCTTCCTTTGCAGCCGGACACTAGCATTCCTTTCACCACTTCAGTTATCTGAAAGCAAATGAAAATACAATGATCCTTTCCTCTCCCGATTTAGCTTCCAAGGCAAACATTTCAACACAAACAGAAAGTACCGATTTAACAGAAAGCACGGAACCGAAAGAGCAAGACTCACTGACCCATTTGGAAGACAAAGACGACAGAACAGGAAAGCTCTAAACATCAGCTTGTGAGGCCTCTGAGAGAGATTCTTCTGGCATTTCATCACAGCAGCCCCAGACCAGTTCACCTCCCTGGATACCGGGAGGAGGAACTAAATAGAGCTGTTTATTAAAGCTGTGGTGCTGGATTGCATTAGGAAACGCAAGCAGACCACCTGGACCTTTCAGATTGTGTCAGTGTTTAATTTGCAGCCTGCACCTCTGCCGCAGCCAAGACCACTACTACATTTACCAGGCTCGATCACACATCTCCTGGGTTAGAAGTAAAGGCACATGTACTTATATATTCATATTTTCCAGAGAGAGAGAGGAGAGAATACCAAAAAAAAATCAAAATAACAATATTGAACAGAACATTTTTAACTACTACCTAGGAAACATAACACTTTATTCTTGCCTCACACTTTCTTTCCAAGATCACAATATCCACAGAAAATCAATTCTTAAAAACAGATATTTTAAAAACATTCAGACCAAATTGTAAATTAGATTTGTTCTAGATTTTTGTTGTTGTCTTAGTTTTAATTTTTAAATATCGCCATGAAGTTTTAAGCTGAGGTTTCCTGGCTAGATTTAATGGGTGCCTTTTGCCTTTTGCACTTTCAGCACTACCCTGGCAGGTAACTGGAGATACAGATAGAAAGATGGTACTGTAAATATGAATTATGTGAATGATATGGTGAGACCCTTGCGGAAAAAAAGGGGGAGTTGAGAAATGGCTGACTCCATACCTGACCAATTACAGCTTGCATGGTCCCTGTGTTCTGCTGGGCTGAGAGATCGCAATCCATCATATGTTGTCTTTGAAAAGGAGAATGGGGGTTTCTGGCATGCATCTGTCAATCAACTTCTGTACTCAGAACCATCACCAAAAGCAAGGGGGAAAAAAAGTCAAGCTGCTCCACCAAATAGGATGAAACCGTCATGTGACCTCCGGCAGGCACGCACACACACATTCACTACCTCTATAGAGCGTAAGAATTTTCTGTAGATATGAAATGACATTGACAAATATCCAATACCAAGTAAATAAAGTGAGACAAACAGCTATTCACCAAAGACAAAACATTGGCTGTGATCTTCCACTAAAGGTTTAATAAACCTAAGAGGATTTTTTTAATGCTCTAAGAACCTATGTTTAACACAAAAACAAAAACAAAATTAACTGTTTCATGCACTAATTGAGACTTTGATTTCCACATACCATATAAATTTTTTCAATTATAATTAAATATCCTACTTCTCTTAAGTTGTCCCTAATGATTTTATTTTCACATTCCCTAAATTACCTTTTGACAATAGGCAGTAATCTCTGCAGTTTTTGTTAACATCACCTTCCTAGAAAAGCTTAAATGTTAACCCTTGCATAACAAAGGTACCTTAACATTCATTGATTAAGAATGGATGTATACTATATTTTGTGCAAACTGTGATGACCACTCAAATATAAAATACTCAAAGTGTGTAAACAGTAGTCACTAAACTTTTCATCTTCTAAAAGGTTAAGAAATTATTTACTTGCAGCTCATCTAAACTGATGTAATGTGATGACAAATATTTCAACTTTTTTCATTTAATTTAACTATCTGATCCCACACACTGAGATAGGTTGTTGATGTATGACGGGTCAGCTATTGTAGCATGAACATAACCTGGAAGCTACTTAACCCTTTCAGGATTAACATCAGAACCTGATTTTCCATACAACCTGACAGATACTGCAAAGATGCTCTTTGAAAATCCAAAACCATAGATAGTATCCATTAATTTGGTAGCTTTGTGGCGTTATTAAAGTTTGCATTTGTCCACTTTTTAAATTTAAGCTCATTAGTTGGCCTACCCCAACTTTTCAAAAAAATTTACCAGAAAACTTTGTGTTGTTAAAATGGGGATGCTTTTTCAAGGTTCAAAACTAAGGTTAAGATTGAGAGGTGGGGAAGTTATTAGAAGTGTTTAATGCTGACTATATACTATTATGTATTTTATGGCATTGTATTATAGCTTAAAAATTAAATAAAAGGAACTTAAAATAAGGAAAATGTTTTCAATACTTTAAAAGAAAGCTCCAGGAGATTGAAGTCTCATACATTTCTCATTAGGAGTTGCCCCACAGTACCCCTCCTAAAGATGATTGAAATGCACAGTTTACGCTGAAACCTGTCCACGCCCCTGGAGACACGGACCCACCGCAGTGTTTCGGCAGCGACCCCAGAACCCGACGCTGCTTGCCGGCCTGTCGCCACTCCTGGTGAGGAAGCAGAGGGGGCGGCGGCAGCGGCACCACGATCCCAGCCCATCAGCCCGAGCCCTGTGGGAACCAGTCTGGGCGGTGCCAAACTTGCCCGAAGCCTGCAGGCTGGCAGAGGGCTTGTGGGGAGCGACCACTCTTGGTGTCGCCTTCCCGGGACTCTGCCCACGCACACGCCAGACACGCATGGAGTGTGGGGCACCAGGGAAACTTGCGGAAGAGGGGGGAGCTGAGTGGCTTCCACTCGCTCCCGACGCCCCATCCAAGCGGCTCTGTCATACCAGGCGCCCAAGAGTGCCGAACTGCACCTCCTACAGCCGGGAGACTGGGGGAGGCTTGGGGCCGGGCTGCCTCCCTGCACCTCTCACAGCAGCCCCGTGGCCACTGGCCTCCACCTCGCTGCAGGCTCCTCCCTCCTCTGGGATCTAAGCTTCTGGGGCGCCTCCCCAGGGAGGTACAGGGGTAGGAGTCAGGGATGTCCAAGTTGCAGAATGAGGCCTAAGACCCCCTTTGAAGCTCCATCCTCTAAACTGCCACAGTCCAGGTCGGCATAGGGACAACTCAGGTTACTTTCGGGTTGTTTTCCCTGACCACCTGGTCTATATTAATTACAACCATTACTAGTCCACACTGCTGGAGTCTTGAGCCAGGCACTGGGTCAGACACTGACTTATATTTGCTCACTAAATCCTCAACACAACTCAGTAAGGCAGATACAATTATTCCCATTTTACAGATGAGATTCAAAAAAAGAAAAAAAAAGAGGAAGATAATTGCCCAAGATGAACAGGGCCATGATTTGAACTTGCTATGAATTCAAAGATGGAGCTTTATGTATGAAAGCTGGTAATCAAGGAACATTCTGAATGATGGCTACCATATATAAAGTATGAGGCTCATTTAATAAATATTTATAGAGCCTGTACTATGTGCCAGTTACTCTATTATGTGCTAGCGATACAGCAAAACAGAGATCATTCCTCTGAGAGCTTACATTCTAGTGGTTTGGACAGATTTTTGTCAAAAAAAAAAAAAAAGATCACAGAAATGTAACTTTTTAAACTATGCTGAGAGCTAAGGAAAAAAGCAAAAGATTAATATAAGAACCTAAATCAAAGGAATTGACCTAGTCTTGGGTGCCTATGTGAGCAAAGGGGAGTCAGCAAACCTTCCCTAAGCAATTGACTTGAAATAAACTGAAATTGGAAGGATGCTAGGAGAACACAGGGAAGCAGGAAGTTGGGTGATGGGTAAATATACTCCACAGAAGAAATGTGGAAATGGGGAGGAGCATGGCTTATTGGAGCTCAAGGCAAGTCTGGTGCGTGTGTGTGGAGCACAGCAAGGAAGAGAGAGGCCAGAGCACACAGGGTCTCCTGGGTTGCATCAAAGGTTCGCTTCCTTAGTCAGAAGCAGTGCAAGGCCACGGAGAGTACTTTAAGCAGTGTCTTCTCACATTTAATTTTGAAACATGTCTCTGCTGCAGTGGAAAGTTAGGGGTGGGGGAGCAATAAAAGGGGATAAAGTGGATTTGGCGAGACCAGTTAGTTATAAGGCGATAGTGTTGGTGATGCAGGAAATTGGATGATTTCAAGATAAGAAGTATAATTCACAGAATTTGGTGGTTTATTGATAATGGAACTTGAAGAAGAGGGAGCTGTTTTTCTGGTTTGCACAAAATGCACATCCGGTGGTGCCATTTACTGAATCGAGAGGAAGACCATGTTGTGAAAGGGTGTGGTAGGTATTATAATTTTGGTTTGAGATTCATTTTCACTACAATCTTTAGAGTGTGAATGATTATCCCCCTTTTTAAGGAAAAAAACTCTAGAGATCTGAGAGGTGAAGCAACTTGCCCACAACCAGGCAGGAGCTGGTAAGATTTATATGAGGGAAAATAAAGGTTCTTGGCCCCTTCATTAGACTGCTGTGGAACATCTTGGTGGTTCTGGCATTGCCCGGTTTATTAAAATCCTCCTACCAAGGTAAAATTGATCACCAAAACCATTCTTAGGAGCCCCCATAATGAAAAGTATCCAGATAGCATCTCAGTTTGGCATGAACAGTATAGTTGGAACCCTAAGTCCCTGTCCCAACAGAATGGAAGGACTGGTCTCCAAGTCTAACATGGCAATGGCAGGAGGGATGTGAAGATAAAAACACAAAGGTAGTTTTAAGTTGTTCAACTAACAACTTCTATGTAGGCACCTCCTGGTAGTCACTCTGGATAATACAGAGACTTGAATAAGACCTGCTTCCTGACATTCAAAGATTAATAATCTAGTGGGAAACACAAACACATATAAATGACTTAAATGCAGCAGAGGTTGTGTTTTTAAAAATTAACTAAATGCATAAAAATTTATCTGTGGCAATTGTTTGATTTCACCTAGCTGAAAATACATACATTTTTAGGTACCACAAAGTTTAGGTTGGATTACGATCTGCTCCATCCCTTACCTCCAACTAGGTGTGGCCTTGGGAAAGTGGCAATTTCTTTGTGTCATGAGTTTCTGAGAACTCTTCAATGGAACTGTAAGTATTTGGGGGGAGCCGAAACCGGTTTGGCTCAGTGGATAGAGCGTCGGCCTGCGGACTGAAGGATCCCGGGTTCGATTCCGGTCAAGGGCATGTACCTTGGTTGCAGGCATATCCCCAGTGGGAGGTGTGCAGGAGGCAGCTGATCAATGTTTCTCTCTCATCGATGTTTCTAGCTCTCTATCCCTCTCCCTTCCTCTCTGTAAAATATCAATAAAATATATAAAAAGAAAAAAAAAAGTATTTGGGGGGATAATGTCTTGTGAGAGCTTATTGAGTTACTAGAGGCCCAGTGCACAAAATTCATGCACTTGGTGGGAGGGGCCCCTCAGCCCAGCCTGCGCCTTCTCACAGTCCAGGAGCCCTTGGGGGATGTCTGACTGCCGGCTTAGGCCCACTCCCGACTGACAGCTTATGCCCACTCTCCTTGGGGAGTGGGCCTAAGCCAGCAGTCGGACATCATTAGTGCTGCCACAGAGGCAGGAGAGGCTCCCGCCACTGCCACTGTGCTCTCCAGCCGTGAGCCCGGCTCAGGGCTTCTGGCTGAGTGGCGTTCCCCCTATGGGAGCACACTGACCACCAGGGGGCAGCTCCTGCATTGAGCGTCTGCCCCCTGGTGGTCAGTGAACATCATAGTGACCGGTCATTCTGCCATTTGGTCAATTTGCATATTAGCCTTTTATTATATAGGATACTTCGTAAGTACCCAGCAAATGTTAGTTATTTTCTCATATGAGAGGATTATAGAGGTGAATTCTGTTGGGGAATTGAGGAAGGCTCCATGAGGATTATAGAGGTGAATTCTGTTGGGGAATTGAGGAAGGCTCCATGAAGATGGTAGAAGGATTTTGATATAAACAGAAGTCATCTTGTATTCAGGTAAAAAAGAATAGCATGAGCCTGACTGGTGTGGCTCAGTGGTTGAGCTTTGACCTATGAACCAGGAGGTCATGGTTTGACTCCTGATTAAGGCACATGCCTGGGTTTTGGGCTTGATCCTCAGTAGGGGGCGTGCAGGAGGTAGCTGATCGATAATTCTCTCATCGTCGATGTTTCTCTCTCTCCCTCTCCCTTCCTCTCTGAAATCAATAAAAATATAATACATGCACACACAAAAATAAGAATAACATGAGCAAAACCATCCCTCCATCAGTGTGGGTAGCAGACACTTTTAAGGTTAGAGCAATGGAAAACAAATGGAAAAGGGCAGAAAATATTTCAACTAATTTTTACTCCCACTTCCATGATCAAATTTAGGAATGAAAATTTCTTAAGTGAAATATTCACCATTACTGTCACCTCTTCTGCTCCCCCTTGTCCCCACCGAATTTCCATAAAATCCTGCTTTTTCCAGCCCTCTGAGTCTGTCTGCCTTCTGACATCAGAGACCAGCTAGACCTGCCCTTTTCCCAAGTGCTGACCACTTGGTGTACATGACAACAACAGATAACCACAAATTAGACCTAGTCCCCAACTTCTTAGGATAGGGATGTTCTTTGTTGTTGTAGTTGTTTGAGTTTGTTTGTTTGTTTGTTTGTTTTTATTGATCTCAGAGAGAAAGAGAAACATCAATGTGAGAGAGAAACATCAATGTGAGAAACATCAATTGGTTGCCTCCCACACACGCCCCAACAGGGGATAGAACCCACAACCTGGATATGTACTCTGATCAAGAATTGAACCCACCACCTTCTGGTGTGCAGGACAACATTCCAACCAATTGAACCATACTGGCCAGGGTAGAATAGGGATCTTCTTAATTTCTTAATCATTAAACCACAAAGAATACTGAGCGATAAATGTTACAAAGAGAACCAAGGTAAAAGTGGAGGTGTCAGTCATCTCTGGTATTCAGTCAATCCTTTGCAATGTTTCAGGTGAGAAGAGATAACACAGTAGTCTCCCCTTATCCAAGAGGGATACAATCCAAGACCCCCAGTGGATGCCTGAAACTATGGATGGGGTGAACCCTATATACTGGTATACTGTGTTTTTTCCTATACATACAGATCTATGGTAGTTTAATTTATAAATTAAGTACAGTAAGACATTAACAGCAATAACTAATAATATATAGAAAAATTATAACAATATACTGTAATAAAAATTATGTGAATGTGTTCTCCCCTTCCCCCCCATAACTGATCTGATAACGGAAACAGATACTAAGAGACAAAGTGACTAATGTATACAGAGCGGACACACTGAACAAAGGGATGACTTGTGTCCCAGTCAGAACAGAGTGGGATGGTGAGAGAGTTCATCACACTACTCAGAACAGTGCACAATTTAAAACTTACGAATTGTTTTCTTCTGGAAGTTTCCATTTCATATTTTCAGATCAGAGTTGACCATGGATAACTGAAACTGTGAAAAATAAAACTATGGGTGGGGATGAGGGCTACTGTATAAATGGGTGCCTCCAGAATGCCAGAACCAAAAGAAAATGTTCATCAAGAAAAATCAAGAGGAATCCACTCCTACTTAGACTTCCTATATTTCCACTTACGCTGTTGCAACATGTAGGTTTACTTCAGTTCTATACTCCTGCCTTTTCTCTCTGCTAAGACTTGTTCTTCCTCTTGTTTATTGTTGTTCCTTTGTTACAGTTTTATTTTCTTGATTTCTCTACTTCTCTTCACCATTCATTCTTCTGCTTCCTGGTCTCTAAAAAAATTGTCACCATTTCTTCAACTAGTCTATTTTTTTTTTACCCCAGATCTCCCACCCACCCCTATTTTTTTACATGTCCACATGACCTTAGCCTTCCTTCTAGAATATAAATCATGGCAAAGCATTCTCTAGAGTTTGCTCACTGGGCAGCTGCTGCATGATTTTCAAGGCTGATGTAGGAACCAAATAGTAGGTAGATGAGAGACAGCATGGTAGGAATAAGTACACACAGTCAAGATTTCTTGTGGCTCCCTTTCCTCAGTCTTCAGTTTGCGCCCCTTTGGCACAACTCCTGCCCTCTATTTTGAGGTCATTTTTTCCCCCTTAGAATTTCATTTGGTACCATCAGCCTCTGGAATGATCCATTGTTTTTTCTTTGCACCTTCCCTCAATTCCACATTTTTGCCTGTACTTTCAAGTTTTGTAGATCATTTTTATGGAACGGTCTTTTCAACCACCATCAGTTTCCTTAAGCAGCATTAGAAGGATTTTATTTCCATGAGCCCATAAGCAGCACAACTAACCTGTACCCTTGGATTTTGTTGTTATTTTCACATTTCTAGGGAAATTGAGCACAGTAATCTATAATAATAAAAGGGTAATATGCTAATTAGACCAGGAGACCTTCCAGGAGACCTTCTGGACATCCTTCCGGATAAAGCCATGGTGGTGGGGCTGAGGCAGAGGCGGTTAGGGGCAATCAGGCTGGGAGGGGCAGTTGGGGGCGAGCTGGGCAGCAGGGGGGCAGGTGGGGGCAAGCAGGCCAGCGGGGGGACAGTTGGGGGTGAGCTGGCTGCTGGGGGATGGCAGTTGGGGTGAGCAGGCTGGCAAGGGGGGCAATTGTGGACAAGCAGGCTGGCAGGGGTAGGCAGTTGGGGGCGAGCAGGCCAGCGGGGGGGGGGGGCAGTTGGGGGTGAGCTGGCTGGCATGAGGGGCAGTTGGAGGCAAGCAGGCCGGCGGAGGGGGGGGGGCAGGTGGGGGCGAGCTGGCCACTGGGGGATGGCAGTTGGGGGTGAGCAGACTGGCGGGAGGGGCAGTTGGGGGCAAGCAGGCCAGCAGGGAGGGGCAGTTGGGGGTAATCAGGCTGACGGGGGGGGGCAGGTGGGGTTGATCAGGCTGGCAGGCAGAGTGGTTAGGGGCGATCAAGCAGGCAGGCGAGTCGTTAGGAGCCAGTGGCCCCAGATTGTGAGAGGGATGTCCAACTGCTGGTTTAGGCCCGATCCCACAGGGAGTCCCAGGAGATACCGAGGAGTCCCAGATTGGAGAGGGTGCAGGCTGGGCTGAGGGAAACTCCCCCCCATCCCATGCACGAATTTCGTGCACCGGGCCACTAGTCCTATATAATAAGAGGCCAGCCACCATAAGCCTAACGACGGGAACGACCCGAGACCAGAACCACCACGGCCCCTCGCTGGGCTGGCCCACCCCCAAGCAAGCAGTTAGGGGCAATCAGGCAGGCAGAGTGGTTAGGTGTGATCAGGTAGGCAGACCAGTGGTTAGGGCAGCTGTGGGCAAACTACGGCCCGCGGGCTGGATCCAGCCCGTTCGGCTCTTCTATCCAGCCCGCGGAGCCGAAAGAGCAGAGGGTTCTCTTGCTCTCCCCTCCGCTCCTTTACTTTGAATTTATATTAGTTCACACAAACACTCCATCCATGCTTTTGTTCCAGCCCTCCGGTCCAGTTTAAGAACCCATTGTGGCCCTCGAGTCAAAAAGTTTGCCCACCCCTGGGTTAGGGGCAATCAGGTAGGCAGATGGCCCCTCATCAGGCTGGCCTTGCCCCCAAGCAAGCAGTTAGGGACGATCAGGTAGTTAGGCGAGCGGTTAGGGGCGATCAGGTATGCAGACAGGTCCTTGCACAGGGCTGGCCCCGCCCCCCAGCAAAGAAAAAGGGAGGCAGGCCCAGGCCACCAGTGGCGACTCTGTGGCAGGTGAGCGGCCGGCCAGTGATCACCCCACAGAGGGAGGCCCAGGCCAGCCAAGCCATCGCACCCCAAGACTGTCGCCTGCAGAGGGAGGCCACCAGTGGCAGGGGAGGAGGGGGCAGCGCTGCACAGATGGCAAGCAGTGGCAGCAGCAGGGGTGGGGCCAGCTGCCTACAGCTGGGGAAGGAAAGCTCCGATAGGCCCTGATCTCAGGCCAGGCCTAGGGACCCTACCCGAGGGGTCCTGGATTGTGAGAGGGTGCAGGCCTGGCTGAGAGACACCCCCCTGCCCCGAGCGCATGAATTTTCATGCACTGGGCCTCTAGTCTATATATATATAAATGGCTAAGTGTCTGTCCATCCAACCAGTAGCTATGACGTCCACTGACCACCAGGGGGCAGACTCTCAACACAGGAGCTGCCATGATGTACACTGGCCATTTAAAAATAAACGGCACCATGGACCTGGCACCAACAAACCAATACTTGGCTTCCCCCAAGTGGGACACAGGCCCCGTCACCACCCCAGAGCAACACCCCACCAAATCGCAGCCAATGCTGCTGAGACCCCATGTTGCAAAATGTGGCCCACAGCCCAGCTCAGCCCGGAAACAGTGGCTGTGGGTGCTGGCTAATGACGTCACATAGCACCGTTCAGCTTCCTCTCCCTAGCAACTAGCATCCTTGAAGTTTTTGCAGCCAAGGAACCCAACTTGCTTTATAACCAGGTGCAAACATTTTACAGTTTAACCAAATGTTTGTGAAGCGTTCTCCCGTGCCTCACCTCATTTGATCTTCACAGAAGTCCTGGAGTAGGTAGATAGGAGACTTGGTAGAATCCTATTTTCTTTTCATTAGCAAGATGCGAATAGCGATATTAAAATATTCCTTCTAATTAATTTCCTTTCAATGTGCATGAATCTGTGCACCAGGACACTAGTTATTTTTATAAGAGAACAAGAGGAGGAAGGAAACTTGGCACAAAGACCCAGGGACTGACTACAGGATGGGGAGTGGCTTGGTTGTGAGGACCTGTGATTTAGATATTTTTCTACAACATAATTTGGGAGACCTGTTTTCCCCTGAGACAAAGGTACAAGATTTCACCTTCCAAATGAATAGCTGAGGAGTTGAAGAGCCTGGGAATTCCTTGCAAGGATGGCCTGTGAACATACTAATGCATTATCAGACCTCTGACTTTGTCGTCTCCTCTACCAGGTGTCTGTATCCTGGATAAAAACAGAAAAAGCCAGCACAGGGAGCCAATTATCCCTTAATTTCCATTTTCCCCTTTCATGAATTGCTTTGGAGACAGTAATGCATTTTGGTCTTCTAGAATCTATTTCTTCTCCCTGAACACCCTTGAAGAAAGGCATTGAAATGTTCCTGGATTCATTGTACATCTGCAGTTTTGTTGTCTGAGCCCAAATGCTAACACATAACTTCTCATGAAAATTCTCCACCATAATACAAACACACATTCTGTCTCCTTACAGCAAGAGTACTCTTTATTTCATGGCTATAGTTCCATATGCCTGAAAAAGCTAAACACCACTATCCTTTTATTCCTCATATCAATAGGTTCACAGCACTTCAACTGAAACCTAGTTCCACTCTTTCAAAGATAAGCAATTTTTTAAATATTCACCCAAGAATATGCTTCTATTGATTTTAGAGAGAGAGGAATGAAGAGGAAGAGAGAGAGAGAAACATCTATGTGAGAGTGAAACATCGATCAGTTGCCTCCTGAACTTGCCCCAATAGGAGGGGGGATAATCAAACCCAAAACCTGGGTATATGCCCTGACCTGGAATCAAACCCTTGACATTTAGGTGTAAGGGACAACACTCCAACCAACTGAGCCACACCGGCCAGGGCTCAGAGACAAGCATTTTTAAGTGGATGTCTGAATGGAACCAGTTTCATTAAGAGAACTTCACAACTCTGAGCTCTAACTTTGGAAAATCCATTTCTACCCTGGTTTTCCCTGTCATCATCATTATCAATAATCATAACAATAGAAAATATAGGAGTGTTTCTCAAGGTGCAATTTATTTGAGGGCTTCTGGGGGTCCCTGAGACTCTTCAGAGGCCCATGGAGTCAAAACTTTCTCAAAATAATGAAATGTGATTTGCCTTTTTCACTCTTATTTTGTGAGGAGAGTACAGCTGATTTTTCCAAGGCTTCCTGACTTGTGATTTCACAGCAGATTGAATGCAGAAGTAAGTGTGGTTCCGAGTATATCCTAGTAAGCCAGACAGGACCAAGACTAGATTTGCAAAAATGTAAAACAATGCCACTCTTCGCACTAATTATTTCACTTGGGGAAAATATAGTTGTTGTTGTTTTTCATTTTAAAATTATGTTATCATATAATTATTTAAATGACTTCACAAATAAACCTTTTTAAAGTTTCTTTAAAACACAAAAGCTTTTGGGGTACTACATAATTTTATGATAATAAAGAGGTACTATGACCAAAATGTTTGGGAATTGCAGACAGAGTATTAACTATATGCCATGTACTGTCCTAAGCATTTAATATGTATTAATGCATTTGCCCTCACCCTGGCCCTAGAAGGTGGATAATTTTTATTGTGATTTAACAAATGAGGACACTGATTGCAGTATTTTGACAATTATAAATATAAAGGTTCTTAGACATCAAAGAACCAAATAACAATTGGTATACAATATAATATATTGGTAGGTGAGTAAACTGAAAGATGCAATACCTTATGAATGGGAGTGTTATAAAAACCATTTAGTACGGGTTTTTAAAGGTTTTACACAGAACACTCATCTGTGATCACTATCAAATCTATGTCATGGTAACCGAAGAGTTTCCCTGGTTACTGCCGCATGACTCAAAGTAAAGCCCAAAATAATAATTGTCTGGTTCCACTCCTATCTCTGCCACTAACATCTTTATGACACTGGGGATGAATGAAGGTGTTGGAGTTTTAATACCCTTTCCAGTTATAACATTTTTGTATTTTCCAAATCCCCATGTCAAGTAGGCAAGCAGATCTATACAAAACATAAAAAGAGTAATATTTATAAGTCTTAAACATCCATTTGATTATAAAACTATAGTTGGAAGTGCTGGACCAAAAAAAAAAAAATGATGACACCCATGAAACAGAACAGAATGTATGTAATGACATAATTATCTAGCCATGCCATTCAGGATTATCCTTTTACGGAGGGAATTTTATTTCTCCAGGAAAATATTTGATAAACTGCTTAGCTAGGAAGACCCAAAGGCAAGATTGAAGAAGACAAGTAACAAAGATGGAGTAAACTAAAATAAAATTCTAGGTCAGAAAGAATAGAAAATCAGGAAAAGATAAACAAGTGGGACTACTCAAGCTAAAAAACTTCTGCACAGCAAAAGAAGCCATCAACAAAATGAAAAGAAAACCCCTGTATGGGAGAACATATTTGCCAATGATACATCCAATAAGGGGTTAATTTCCAAAATATATTAAGAACTTATACAACTCAACACCAGAAAGACCAACAATCCAATTAAAAAATGGGTGAAGAGCCCGGCCGGATTGTTCAGTGGTTAGGACGTCGGCTCTCCGACCAGAGAGTCTCAGGTTCCATTCCTAGTCAAGGGCACATACCTAGGTTGTGGGTTCACTCCCTACCCCAGGTCGGGAAGCATATGGGAGACACCCAGTCAATGTGAGATCTCACATCAACATCTCTCTCTCTTAAGGTCTCAGTTTAAATGTCTCTTCTCCACAGAGTAGAATATCATGTTCGGCTCTCTCTTCTTTCATAGTTTTCTGTACTTTTATTTGACAGTACATTATACATTATAGTTTGTACAGATGCATTTATTTGCATGAGCATTTAAGTCAATCATAATATTTATCAAAGGCCTAATAGGTACTAAGTAAAATAATTAAAAGAGTTATGCTCCCTGCCTTAATTAAGCTTATAGAGATTAAAATGTGTTTTATAAACTTTGATTTACCACATGTTTATCATTTCCAGTGCTCTTCATCATTTTAAGTGGCGTAGAGGTTCAAATATGGACAAGATAGAGTTGAAATGAGACAGGCTGACTAGATTAGGACAAGGCCTCCCAGAGGAGTACCTAAATTAGAAACTCTTGTCAGCATACAAGAATGCTCAGGCCCGAGAAACTGCAGTGTTCAAAAAACTAAGGTAAGCACCAGAACTACCAGTTTGTTGTTTTATGATGAGAAACAAAGGTCAGATGAGCCAAAATTCTGGCATCAGCATGACCAAGGAAAGTCTTATAAAAACTCAAAATAAAAAAGTTACCTGGTGAACATGAGTATTAAGTAGATGAATCAACAAATTAAATGTTTAACAGCCAGGTTATGCTGTTTTGTCTTATTTATCTCTACAACAGGGACAATATTGATAATAGAGCACAAAGTTGATGGCCAAGTTCTGATTGTCTTGCCATTATCTTTCTTTAGAAAAATTTAACGTTACATTTGGTTACCATTGAATCTTACAAGTCTGTGTTTATTACGTCACTTTAAGGTCATTTTTACTGTTACGTTTTATGTGGACCATAAGGATATGCTTCAATTTAGCATGTATTTGTCATTTCCTAAGCTCCATACCAACAGCACATAAATAGCACCCTTCATTGTCAAGGAAGCACAAGACTCATTACAAGACCCTTCACAAATAACCTGCTTTACTTTGTACATTCTTGTGACAAATATGGCGATGCTCTCTGAAGGGTTGTCTGCTCTAAGCTACCTTTTTCCTCAGATATGAACATCTGAATTATTCTGTTTCATCACATTTTTTTAGTGTTCATGATCATGAACACATTACATTAAGCTTTATGGACTACTCAAAAGAAGCATCAAAATTGTATCCTTACTCATGAGAAATCTTAATTTCAGTTGGGAAAACTTCTTCATAACTTCATTCAATACTATTTGGTGCCTGAAACTGCAGTTACAAAAGGAAAAAGAGCGAAATAAGATTATGGAGATCAGTGTGGGGTGGAACAAAGATAAGGAGATGTTTTGTAGAAAGGGAGGTGAGTTGGATTTTGTGGGATATTTAGAATGGATAAAGGAGGTGGGGAGAACCTTCTAGACTAGGGGCACAGCAAGAAGAAGGACAGATGGTAAGAATGAGTACAGTGAGTGAGACCAACAGAGAGAATGCAATGCAACCGATGAGGTTGGAGCCAAGAGACTAATGTATCAACAAAAGAAAAGAGAAGTAACATGTCAGGTGCGTACATTCCTTATCCTTTCAGGCCTCACAAAAGTTTCAGGGGTAGGCATTAGTATCCCCATTTTACTGAGGAAACTAAAGTGCACACACAAACTCTCTCTCCGCTAGGAAGTTCTGCATGAAAACTCCAGGAAGGGGCAGTGCCGGATCTGTCTCTTGCTTCAACAGTGTATGGACTGAACAGTCCCAGGAACACCCCTTCTTCCAGCCTCCGACCACCCTCCTGCGTCTTATCCAGTCACCACCTTCAGAACCACCTCCAGGACTGGCCAACACACTGTTTTCATTTCTGCCTTACTTCTTATTGCCGAACAACCATGAGCTTTATTCATCAGCGTTATTCCACGGAGGTGAAGGCTGCCGTCAATGGCCTGGCCAGCCTGCATCTGCGGGCCTCCCATACCTACCTCTCTCTGGGCTTCTACTTCAACTGTGATGTAAAAGCCACTTTTCCAAGAGTTGGCAGAGAAGAAGCGCGAGGGCAGGGCGCTGAGCTTCTTTTAAAGTTACAAAACAAGCAGTGGCCGCATTCTCTCCAGGACGTGCCGAAGCCTTCCCTGGTTTAGTGGGCAAAACTGAGGATGCCATGGAAGCCGCCCTGGCCTTGGAGAGGAACCTGAACCAGGCCCTATTGGAGATGCCTGCCCTGGGTTCTACCCGTGCAGACCCTCATGTCTGCGACTTCCTGGAGAACCACTTCCGGGGTGAGGAGGTGAAACTCATCAAGCAGATGGGTGACCACCTGACTCACCTCCGCAGGCTCTGGCCCCCAGGCTGGGCTGGGCAAGTATCTCTTCCAAAGGCTCATCCTCAAGCACAACTAGGAGCCTTTGGAGCCCAGAAACCTTTCAGAGGCCCCCCTGCATCCCGCTGGTGTCCAGCTTTTACCTGAGCCTCTTCCCGAAACTATTAGCCATTCTTTTAACCACCCTGGAGCCCTCTCCCATGCATTGGACCAAATGAAACAATAAAGCTTTCTGCAGCAAAAACAAAACAAAACAAAAAAAAACCACAACACACACACCAAACAAACAAAAAACCACACACACACACACCAAAAAAAAAAACCCTAGGAAGGAAGTACTGTTTTTCTCAAGAAGAGTTAAGCAGACAGCTCTGTCTCACCAGGCAAAGGAACCCTGGTGTGACATTACGCAGGGGTCACACACCGCGAGCCACTGACTGCATATCTTGCTGACATTTTTGACCCACAATCTTTGTTTTTCTTTTCAACTTTTGTCACTGTCCTATCTAAATAACAGGGCATTTTTCATAAAAATACTGGATCTGCATCCAGCTGAGATGTATCAGAAGACAGGAGCTAATGAGCCCTTCAGGTGAAGCGAGCCCTCTGCAGTTATCACTGGCTGACTCCGGACGTTCCGCTCATATCCAGAGCCTCGCTGAGCTGCGCATGGCATTGCTGCCTCACATCCATTTCGTTTGGCCAAGCAGCCTGTGAAGACGTTAACTGGGCATGAGCCCCCTCCTGCAAGCGCAGGCCCTACGCAGCTTTCACACGCAAATGTAAACTCTTGATGTGACAGCTCTTTCGGTCAATCTCTGTTCACCCCTTAGGTAAGACGCCTGTGACGCTTACTAAAACTCTGCTCTTTTGAACTGACGAGTCTGACCCTAGCCCAGGAACCCCAAATCACGCGACCAGCCACGGACCATAATAAAGACAGGTGCCCCAGGTTCTGTTGCCTTCTCTGTCTGCACTCTGCCTTGACCTCCCTGCACGGCCTCTGTAGTACCCTGTGTACTTCCTCCAGGACCTGTGAGTAGCAGACTTCTCTAGTTCAGTTTCTCCTTGTGGTCTGTTGTTAAACTGTGACTCACCATCCTGCACCCTGTACTCCACTGAGCAAGTGTTAATTTAACAAAATCACAGCAACTCATTTTGTTAACTAATTCTTCCCCCTTCATTTAAAAGTACAAACTCTGATTCAGAACACAGGGCTCTAATTTAAGGCATTGTGCTAAGAATTTAGGCATAAATAGGGTAAACCTCTTCCTTCTCAGGAGCTGTGTGTGTGTGTGTGCCTGTGTGTGTGCGCGCCTGTGTGTGTGCCTGTGTCTGTGTATGTGTGTGCGTGCCTGTGTGTGGGGTGGGGGTGTATGTGTGCCTGTGTGTGTGTGCCTGTGTGTATGTGCTTGTGTGTGTGTGCCTGTGTGTGTGTGTGTGCTAGCTGCCTCTGATTTACTTTATTGATGAGGAAGAGATCCCCAACCCTAAGGTTAGGGGTATGGCTGAACACATGACACCATTAATGGAAAGCAGTTTATTAGTTGGTATACTCACAATCCAGAGTGTTCTCCACACACCACACAGGGACACAAGGGGTTTGCATTCAAAAACAGTGAACAATCAAGTTCCGTGAGAGGCAGTCCTTGTAGTATCAAGAGGATGGGTGCCCAGTTGGTGTGGCTCAGTGGTTGAGCATCGACCTATGAACCAGGTCATGGTTTGATTCCTTGTCAGGACACATGCCAGGGTTGCGGGCTCGATCCCCAGTAGGAGGTGTGCAGGAGGCAGGTGATAAATACTTCTCTCATTGATGTTTCTGTCTCTTCCTCCCTTCCTCTCTGAAATCAATAAAGATATTATTTTTAAAAAAGAGGATGGGGTGCCCCTGCTTCTCAGGGGAGTATGTGGTTGGCTCCTGTGAATGATTCCATGCACTGTCAGGAACGGGAACTAGTAGTGAGGAATAAGCCGGCACTGTGCTTGGTTCTTGAACAGGAGGTTATTTGGAGAGAACCTTCTCTGTGGGAGCAGAGTTGGGAGGGGAGCTGTGGTGGTTCCACCATGTAAGGCCATCCCAATTCTACCAAATGTCAAGGCAGCACATAATACTGAACCTTAATTTTAGGCTCTAAATCAGTGTGTGTGTGTGTGTGTGTGTGTGTGTGTGTGTGTGTGTACACGTGTCAGGGTGAAGTGAAGTGAACATGTGGCCACTGAGTGTTTGGGGAAACAAAGGACCCTGGAGGCTGACAAGATCAAAGGCAATGCCCGTCCCCATTCCCTCCTCACACCAGTCTGTCAACCATTTGCCACCTGTCTGCAAGGAGGTAAGTCCAAAAATCCAGAGTATTTAAGTACTTTTGTCCCAGATCTAATAGTACATGATTCTAGGCACATGTACAAGGCAAGCACACGGCAGCAGGCATGGTCTCACACTACCGAGAGCTCAGGCGTAGCCCCAACCAAGTTGGACACCGGTGAAAGTTGGTCGACAGGAGTGTTGTTTTATTAATGGCTAATTCTGCTCCTGCACTCCTATCCCCATTCCAATTAAGTATAAAATACACATCTCAAGATTTGATGCCAAACCGTAAAGGCTAGAGACAAGCCTCGCCATCCAGCAGTAAATATTAAGGGAAAGATTTAATGTAAACGGCAGCATATGGCAGTGCTGATGATTTCTCATAAACTACATGGACTAATTTAGAAAGAAAGAAAAAAAAAGGCATCGAAGCCTTCAAGGAAGTAATAACCCAGAGGTAAAAAATATTGATTAGGGAAAAATATTATCTTAATCAAAATATGTCTTTTAGCTGGAAGTTGTTTGGGCTCCAGAAAAAGGAAACAAAGTATGTTTCTAAGATGCACATTTTTCCTTGTGGTTTTTGTTGAATAATGAGCAAGGCCATCACTCTTTCTGAAGCCTTTGCTACATAAATCAAAACAAAGGCTTTACTAATCCCATAGGAAACCTTATTTACAACTCTGATAAAAAGTAAGCAATGTTAATTGTTTTTAAATATCTTGCTCCATACCTGTGACTTTTGGCATTTCTTGAAGATATATCCTAATAAATTTCATAAAACTTGCCACATACTACGTTTTCTTCTAATGAGAGCATCATACTTATCTTTTCCATCTCTGTCTTCAGAGGCAAATGATTCAAAATAACTTGTTCCTGTTAGCATTAGCTGGTGTTCCTGCAACTTATTATTACTATCTTTCCAGATTTAAGCTTAATCTTTTAAACATTACAATCAGACAGTATTTAAATATGCCTCATGTGTTTTTAGGGCTTTTTATCAAAATTCAAACTGAATTTAAAGTAGGTAAGAGCTACTTTGAGTCCTAACACCACTCCAGTTTTTCCTTTATCTTATCATGTGTGACTGTCCTCAACATTTTATAGACCAAAATACCTTGTTTTCATTTGCCGTTTGGACTGCATGAAGTTTATTCGTAGGAGAAACTGCCATGGAAACGCGTGACACCATTTTGCATTCTCTATGGGGAGAAGCAGAAACAGTGCTAAGTGATGTGCAAAGAGTAATGGAGGGAAAGCAAAATTAGAACAATTTCTCACTACTCACTCCTTTTCTAGGTACACAAAGTAAGAAGTTGACAAATTATCCAATAAATGTAGTCATTATAGCCGAGAGAATGCAGGTGTAATTGATGATCAATGACCCAAATCCTTCAGGGATCCAAGTCCCTCAAAAACCCCAGGCCCGATTCATGTGCAAACACTGGCTGTCCCCAAGGCCCCCTTCACTGACCTGTGCATGCATTCCTTCACTCTGATTCTGAACATATTTACAAAACCATCGTGTTTGAGGAAAACTACGGTCTTTAGTTTTGCATGGAAAGTAAAGAAAAATAAAACCGGATTGTTTTGAATCAAATCTTTTTTTCCTTCATCCAAATACGCAGTGAGCACCCCCTGTTGGCTGCCCAGCAGCAGTGAGTCATAAACATGCAGCCTTGTCAGTCGCCATGGCCAGTACACAAAGAAGGCAGCAAACCAAAGGACCATGGCCATTTGCACGCCTGTATCACAAGTGGGGGAGGGGAAATCGATATTTGCTTGATAGAAAAGGAAAACAGGGATAGGGAAGGAAGTTTATTCTCAAGCTCTTAATAGGGTATCTTAACACTAGGAAGGGAAAATTTCTCTTTCTTTTCCTTTCTTTTTTTAAACTTAAAGCTATATTCACTTTCAGTGTTAGATGGGTTTCTGAAAAGATAGTAGGGGAGAAAACCTAACAAATATATTTGTTTGGCTAAGGCCACGTCTGACTTTTTAAGTTGTGCTTTTCCTCTATTTTATGCAAATCAAGGGCTAAGAAATCTATTGTAAATTCTAGCCCCCCCCCCTTCCATGTTTTCATTTTTATTCTCCTTCCATATTTTCAAGTAAGATGGGCACTGAAGTGGGGAAATGGTTAGGAGAATAATGCATAAGCACATACATATACTTTCATTCTGATATCCTAAGGATTGAGTCAGTAGAAATAGACTTCCTATTTATCATAAATATGCTTCCAGCCCCTTCAAGTCTACCTGCTAAAATCTGGTTTTACTCATCTACAGAGAAAGATAGATTTTACTTTAAAATTCTGTTTTAAAAGTACAATAATGGATTACTTTTAAGACAATAAATACTTTATTAATCCTGCTAGTAGAGGAATAAGATGAATTTTTCTCCAAGAAATCTCTTCTGTTGGAAAGTTTAAATATTCATTTTTTATGCTCAATGATATCTTTCCCTTATTATACATTTTAAATATATGATTAGTGAGTGGTATGGCAAGAACACTAGGCTAAAAATTAAAAGACTTGTGTTCTAATCCCGGGTTTGCCAGTTTCTATCCCTATAACCATGTAGGCCATTTAATCTCTCTAAGTTTCAATTTCCTCATTTGAGATATGGAAGTCATTAATTTGACCATTAATTCAAGATACATTAGATGACAGTTACCAGAGGCATTAGCTCTCCTTGCCATGTGGGAGAGACTTGTAATAATAACAGTGAGCTTGTACTGAGCTTCTGTTATGTCCCAATCACTGTAAATGTCCGTGATTGACTCACAGGAACTCAGAGAAGCTCAGCTCTGGAATCAGATCGGGTCCCAATCCCATACCTCCCATTTTTCCATCCAGGAAAACTAGTTAATATTTCTGAAACTCCGTTTCCTTGTATAGGAACATTGGCTTGTTTCCCCAAAGTCACATGGATGGAAAATGACAGGGACAGATTTGGAATGCAATCACGCACTGGAGGAGCACGATCTCTAGAGTGAATCGCCACAAGCAGAACGTTGTAATGCTGTTCAACTTTGTTCCTTTATTTTTCATTCTATTCCTTGAATGGCCCTAAATGTCATGCGAAAGGGCTGAGACAGTACCCTGTAGTTAAAGGGGAGGGAGTGAAATATTATGAGTAGGGAAGCATGATCACCATTAACTCACCAGAATGTTGAGAGAATTTAAGAAGTACCTATATGTGAACATAATACATTTGTGTAAAGCATTAGGACTCTGTTTATAGGTGATCATGTAAGGAAAAGACCCACACACTATTTCTTACTCTGATATTGCAGTATTGGGTTCTAATATGATGGCCTATGCACTGGTCGGCAAACTCATTAGTCAACAGAGCGGCAAACCGCGGCTCGTGAGCCGCATGTGGCTCGTGTGCCGCAGTTTGCCGACCACTGGCCTATGGGGATAACGTAAAACCACTACCCTACAGTTCAGAGATATTAGAGGAGGAAACTTTCTAGGTGTCAGGCATACTGGAAAAAATACCAGGAGAGGAAATTAAAAATTGGAAACAGAGGCTTAATCAGTGGCCAGAGGTAAACCTTTCCTATCCCCAGTCAGCTCTTCCTTTGGCCTGGATTCTAAGAAATGCTTGAAAACTGTCTACACTGGTGCGGAAAAAGGACCTCTGTCAAGGGAGGCAGCCAGTCCTTCTACTCTGAGAATTCTTTCTCCAGTGACAGCCTTGCAGCACTGTAATGTGATGAAGTTGCAGCGATAAATGTGAAGAGCATGAATACGGTTAATTTTGTTGTCTTAAAGAGAGGTACCAATTTTACTGTTGCTATAAGGCAAATACAAATCAACACTGACACTTAAGTTCAATATCTAGTCCTGGACAATCAGGAATATGTTCCAACTAGTGTGACATCCAGCTAGTCAAATTTATTGCCAAAATGTAACAGGATTATGTTAAACTTTGGTTATAATTCCTAGTGCATGAAGTGACTGATTTCTGAATTTCATCCTTTAGAGTTCATTTGGGGCTGGAAGTCAGGAGGGGGTGAGCTGTGCTATTATGAAAGGTCAGCATGCAGTGAGTATAGCTTTTCTAAAGCCGGGTCATGGGTTCATAAAAGGCTTATGATCCATCCAGATACTTTGTCTGAGTCTACAGAATGAAAAGAATGTAGAGAAGCTATTGTTCGGGGAAATGCTTTGCCTGTTCTTAATACCTGATAAGTTCAGGTATTAACTTCCTCTGTTACGCAGTCGCCCAATTAGAATGTTCTACTTAAAATGTGTGTCTTTGGAATGTCACGTAATCTTTTCAAAATCGTATGTCTTCCCTTTCTGGAAAATTCCTCTCCCTCATGGATTGGGAAGGTGGTTCTCTCCCTTAATAGGGACAGCCTCCTCCTCTGGGGCAGATCTGTTTGCCTCCACTTTACCCTGGGGGCGGGGCTTGGCTTTAATTCCCTGAAACCTACAGATACACTCTCCACCCTGGGAGAGCTCTTAGCTCCAAATGTAGTTCCTTAGAAAGGTTTACTGAGAAGTAGAGAGGGAGGAAAAAAGCACAACTCACCACAAAGCCAGGTACTTAAGCAGTTTCTTTCAAGCACCACTTATGGCGGTGAGCCGACCTGCACAGATCAGGATTCTGACATCGGACGCAGCTACTTGGTGGCTTCTTAGTCAAGGGCTGCCCACGAGTGAGGGGTGAGCGCTGGGCCTCCGGGCTCTGGGATTTCGTCAAGTATTGAAGGAGTTTGGGGAGAAAGAGAGGAAATAGGAAGGACAGGCTGTTTCTATGAAGAGGAGAGAATTGATGCAGCACTGGAGTGGAAATTTTACTGCAAGAGGCCATCCCACGGGCAAGGCTGTGACTAGGCGCCAGGCACTTCCATCAGAATTTATCAGTAAAGGTTGGGGACATGATCTATCAGAGGCTCTTTGGGGCATCGTTTACTCTGGGTTTTTTAAAGTGCAGTTAATGCCACATTTTACTCCTCAGGAAATAGTATAGGAAAACTCCTTCATTGAGCTACAGGGGTTGAATGTTCATGGCTAAACTACAATGAAGTTTGTGACAATGCAGGGTAGCTTTTTACTTAAAATAAAAAATAAAATAATTTACAGGTTGATAGAATGGAAGAGGCCTTGGGAGGCCACCCAGGCCAACTCCCATTCTATCAGCCCTTTGAATGGAATCAATCATTCCTGCACCCACCCACTCCCCCACACTGTGAGCAACTTGAGGTAGGGAATCTTGTATTAGTCATATTTATATTATCAGTGCCTGGCACTGGGCTTAATTAACATTGGTTAACAGTTAACTACTCTTACGCAGAACTGTCCCTTAGTTTGGGGGTTCATGTATCTACCCTTACTACATACTAATTGTTAAACGAATGAATATCATCTGTGTAAATCCTATAAAATAAAAGCCTAATATGCAAATAAACCAAACGGCGGAAAGACAGGTGGAAGGACCAGTCACTATGACATGCACAGACCACCATGGGACAGACACTCAACACGGGAGCTGCCCCCAGCCCACAGGCCCCAGGCTGGCCAAGGCGGGTGCCAGCGGGGGCCCCCAATTGCCCAAGATTGGCCTTGATCGCCAGCCAGGCCTAGGGACCCTACCTGTGCACGAAAGTCGTGCACTGGGACTCTAGTGAGTAATAATAATAGCCTTGCCTTTGAACAATCTTTAAAGAAAATGACATAGTAATAATATATTGATAATATTTCTGAGTGAATAGGGATCTTAGACACATTTCATCAATGAAAGTATTCAGTAAAGGGCTCAGAACAAATTTAGGGGAGCTCTAGGACAAGCTGCTGCCCCATATAATTCTTTGAATAGGCTGAATAAAAATTCTCTCAGAAACCTTCTTGCAATAAACCATGAGAGAAAGTATTTAAGCACACTTTACTCTCACAATATTAACTACATATCAACCAGACTTAGTGTACAGTAAGTCCTAACTGTTCATAGGTTGTGTAACTTTAAGCGAAATAACTTAAAAACAATTGTAACCATTGGCTAATTGATGTAAAAAAGAATTAAGTTTCTAAGACATATCATCAATATTATGACAAAATGATGTTGAATGAAACGATGTTATTCAAAGACCTGCTAAATTATAAACGCCAATATCTTACACATGGAGTGAGGAAGAGCTTCCTGACAATGTTGAGTGGGGGTAGTGTCAAGTGAATAGCCAACAACCTTTACCCTTCAAGAATTCACACCCTGTTAAAGTAGGAGAGGAATTTCTGGTTGAAATACCTGTTATCCACAAGGTAGCACAGATCTTGCATGACTAGTGGTTCTGGGGGTCACTCTGGCATGATTTCTAAGGGTTTCAACTAGGCTAGTCCAATTCATGGAATTCAGGACGAGCAAACACAGGAAAGAGCCATTATTATAGAATGAAATGACTCTGGGTTTATAGATGCATTAAAAGCATTGATCCCCTAGTCATTTTGCAGCTATGCAGCTCTTGGAGCACAGTATATAACTGTTAGCCGTGAGTCCTTTCCCAGGTATGAAATTACACTGAAATTACATCAGGTCTACAAAGACTATCAATATTAAAGTCTATTTTCTTCAATCCTGAGGTTTAGCATACAAGAAGCATCTTGGATAACATTTACAAATTGTGGGCCAAAGTGCAAACTTAGCAACATTTTAGATCATTAGGAAAAAAAACACCTATAATTCATTTCATTTTGTTTGTGGAAGAGGCAAGATTTCCAAGTGTTCTAAGATGAGAACTCAAAGAAGGTAGAAATCCAATCTCTGGGAATAAACTGTACCTTAGTTAGGAAGGGTTGTAACGCAAAAAGTCATGCCTAAGTCTTGGTTGTCCAGTGCTTTATTCCTTTCTACCGACAAGCAGGAGCCTTCTCTTTCAGCCACATGACAAATAACTGTCTATGTGTCACTTTGAACTCAAATAAGAATACTGCTGTGGCAGTTGCACATAGTAGGTTTTTGGCTGGCTGCGTCGTTGGCCTCAGGATTTTCTTGAACACTCTCTCCTTCATAGTCATCCCACCTCCAGGTCAACCTGGAATGGGAACCCAAGGCTAGTACTCTACTGACCTGGTCCCTGAACCAGATAATAGTATCTTTGAAGGGCTCAGTATTATAGTTTCTCCTGAACTTGAAATTGCCTTTCAAACTGGCTCCTGGTCTGATATTCAGCTAATCTGTGATTGCTTACCTGAAATCCAGCAAAGAAGGCATGGTAAAATCAGTTGCTGGCTGAAATTCAGCTGGTATCAGAAGGGTGGCAAAATCCTGCAGGCCAGTGAGGGAACATATCAAGAAGAGATGGCCAATAGTGTACTCATCCAAAGAGCAAGGGCACCCAGTCCTGTCTCTATTCTCAGATACCTTTCCTTAATCCCCTTGAGATGGGAATCAAGACCATTCCCCTGGTTACCAAAGCTCGCTTGCCAAAGCAAAGGACAGGGAAGCTATGACATAAAGATAGCTTGGAGGAGAAAGCCAATTTGGGTATGTGTGTGTGTGTGTGTGTGTGTGTGTGTGTGTGTGTGTGTACATATCAGTTAAATGAGTTAGGGCTTTTTAAAAAAATTTTGTTTACTTTTTTTTTAATTGCCTTTATTGGGGTGGCATTGGTTCTCAAAACCAAGTGTACAATTCCATAAAACATCATGTGCCCTTGCCCCCAAACTGACTACTGTCAGAGAGGAAGGGATTGGGGAACTGGATGAAAAAAGTGAAGGGATTAGCTAAAAAATCATATACACTGAGTGGCCAGATTATTATGATCTCTGAACGCATAATAATCTGGCCACTCAGTGTATATCCTATATGATACAAGGCTAATATGCAAATTGTCCCCTTGGCCAGGAGTTCGACCAGCAGGCAGGCTGACCAACCGCTCATGTCCCCTCCCCCTGGCCAGGCTGGCTGGACCCCACCCATGCACGAATTCATGCACCGAGCCTCTAATACACACACACACACACACACACACACACACACACACACACACTGAGTGGCCAGATTATTATGTGTTCAGAAATCATAATAATCTGGCCACTCAGTGTATATAATGCATAGACACAGACAAGAGTGTGGAGGGAAAGGAGGTGAGCAAAGGGGGATGGGAATGGAGATGGAAAAAAAGGGCTTTTTTTTTTTTTAAACTGTAAACATCAGAAAACTAATTTGAACTTGTTTCAACAACAACAAATTCCTGGGATAGCTTACAGAATCAGGGAATGGTTTGCCCTCTCTCAGTCTTAATTCCAAAAATTCCAGAGAAGGAATGAAGGTCAACAAACTGTAGGCACCATGTGGGTGGTAGCCAGGAGCATGGGGTAGTAGGAAGACACATCCTAGGAAAGGGTGCTGGACAAACAATAGAATAAATATCTGCCACGACATATCATAAATATTAAAAACAGGTTTTTCAACAGCATTAGGCCTTCTCAACTGCAACAAACAGACGTAGGATGGAAAAAACCTTGGTCAGCCTTGGCAGAGAGAGTTCCATCATCCACATCCACTGATGGTAGGGCATGGTTTTCTTCTCCATGGCAATCTTATCTTAAAGACCTTTCCACTCACCTGCACCATTGACAGGCATTGAAGCACAATAAAGAGAAGGGGTTGCGGTGGGGGGGGGGGGGCGGGGAGCGGGGGGGCAGTGTCTCTAGAATGAGATGGAGTAAGAGCTGGCTTGTGAAAACAGCAAGGCCCGAAAAATCCCAGTTTGAAGTAGGATCTACAAGAATCATAGTGGGGAAAAGGCATGAAAGGAAGAGCATTCCAGATGGTCTTGGAAGGAGGTTGGTAAGAGAATAGAAGGGTTCCTCCAAAACTTTCCAGGCATTTATGTATCAAAGAAGAAATTGGTTATATATCTAGAGATGTCAGGCTTTAGTTCTTGCCCAGCTGCATAAGTATGGTGAGGACTGGGCAGCTATATTCCCCACTAGCTGTCAAACCAGTTAGAAACATCACTGGGCAATCTAACAAGGGTTACCTAAAGATTCAGGTCTGACTCTTTAGTACTCTGGCTTTTAGTACGTGTTACCTTATGCATTCATTTTGTGAACTTCCTTCTTTCCTGTAGTCTTCTTAATATGCTCTCTTTTTAAGGGGTAAGACTTCCCCAGTCATAGTTAAAGCAACAATCAAAAGATCCTAAATGGTGACTGCCATAAATGGTGACTAAGCTCCTCAGTTGTCACATTTCAATAAGTGACTGAAGTCCAGCAGAAACACAATCAAGTAAAAAACAAAATCTTGTGATGATTAAGTGTAGTTTTCTTAATGAAAACTACAAAACCATTAAACCGACATCATGATGTTTTTATTTTATGTAATTACTGGAACTGCAACAATTATGTTTTCTCTCTCCTAACATGTACAGATTCCATAGTATTGTGTATTAAATAGTTTTCTGGCTAAAAACATTTACAATACTGTTTATACAAAAAAGTGAACATTAGATTTCAATTAATTAACCAACTGGTTATGTTAGAATTTGGAAGACAATTGAGAACTGCCATTGCTTTCATGTAGTGTAGCTGACCCTTCCTCCTCCTCCCCTTTTCTCCTCTTCTTCTTTTTCAATGTTTGTGTCTTTGAGTTTGAAGGACTCATATATATGGAAGAGAAAGGCTCTTGTTCCACAAACATACCTTGAAATTGGATTCTTGCTGAAAAATGGACCTTGTTTCACAAATGATATTTGGATCCAATGGCAGGATGTGTTTAAGTATTTTGTTTCAAAATTTTGATTGAAAATGAAAGATTCTCTATAAAATAATACATTTTCTTGGCACAGCTAAACACCTGGATTCAGAGCAGATTGAATTCATGCTTTAAGTTAAAAAATTAGTTTTGTGCTTTCCTGTAAAAAATATGAAAGAAGTTCAGTAAATGGATTGCACATAAGCAGTCTATGTCTGGGGAAAACTCAAACAGATGGTCTTTGAAATATTTGTTAGTAAGACATATAATAGGAATCTGAAGGATGAATAAAAGATTTACTACAGTATTCAAAATGAGCACATTAGTATATTCTTGCTGTTTCCAAAGAACTCTTCTTATAACAACTTCAAAGGTCTTCTGACCAATCCATTCCATTTCTGCACATTTTCCTAAGGAAGTATCTATAAATTGTACAAGTGTGCAAAGATACAATGTTCATCACATGTGGTTTATAATAACAAAATATTGAAAGTAATATTCAAAAGTGGGAGATTGGGTGCATAAATTATAATAGTCAATTTAGTAAAAGACTAAACAAGCACAGACAATTATGTAGCTCTCTATATATTTTACTTGTGTGAAATTACATTTTTATATACTAATAAGTAAAGAAAAGTTCTACAGAACTGTAGAGTATGATCCAAATTATGTTGAAAACTCACACATAGTCCCCTGTATATTCATATGACAATAATATGGAAAAACAATCCCAAAGTACCATTTTGCACCCCCACTGGCAATAAATGAGGGTTCCTATTGCTCTACCTCCTAACCAGCATTTGCTGTTATCAGAGTTCCAGATTTTGGACATTCTTATCAGTGTGTAGTGGTATCTCATGGTTGTTTTAATTTGCATTTCCCTGATAATTTATGATGTGGAGAATCTTTTTCATATGCCTATTTACCATCTATATCTATGTTAGTTAGATGTCTGTTTAGCTAGATGTCTGTTGAGGTATTAATGTAAATGTTATTGTGTTTTTGGCCCAATTTTTAATCAAGTTGTATGTTTTCTTAAGAGTTCTTTATATATTTTGGATAAGTTCTTTATCAAATGTGTCATTTGCAAATATTTTCTGCCAGTCTCTGGCTTGTCTTCTAATTCTCCTGACATTGTCTTTCACAGAGCTGAGGTTTTTTATTTTAATGAAATTCAGCTTAACAATGATTTCTTTGTGGATCATGTCTTATTCGGTTCCATTGATCTATTTGTCTGATCTTTCACCAATACCTACTGTCATTTTTTTAAATACCCACTGTCTTGATTACCATAGTTTTATAGTAAATCTTGGAGTCAAGTAGCATCAACCCAACAGCTTTGTTCTTGTCCTTTAATATTGTGTTGACAATTCTGGCTATTCAATATTGTGTTGGCTATTTTGCCTCTCCATATAAACTTTAGAATCGGTTTGTTGATATCCATATAATAACTTTCTGGGATTTTTATTGGAATTGCATGGAGTTTGTAGACCCCATTGGAATGAACTGACCTCTTGACAATATTGAATCTTCCTATTCAAGAACATGGTATATTTAGTTGTTCTTTAATTTCATTCATCAGAGTTGTGTAGTTTTCCTCATATAAATCTTGTACATATTTTAGTAGAGTTATAGCTAAGTATTTCATTTCTGAGGTACTATTGTAAGTGGTATTATGTTTTTAATTTCAAATTCTTAGTATATGTGCTGCTCAAGCAAGCACAATTTCAAATTGTCTTAGGTGTGGTTTGAAGTCTCTTCACAATATTAGGTCTTATATACTGTGAATGAGAAGTTGACTCTTACCCCCACCTCCATAGACTGAAGGTGAGAAAGGTGAATTGATGATGTTCAAGAAAGAAACAGGTAATTTTCCAGAGAAGGAAAGACTGTTAAGCCCAACATTTCTCAAATTTTAATGTAAATATCACCTGAAGATATTATTGAAATCCAGATTCTGGTTCAGTAGGTCTATGGAGCGGCCCTAAGCTCTTGATTTCAAACAAGCTCCTAGGTAATATTGATGCTATTGGTCTGTGGAGCACACTTTTGAGTAGTAGGAGGCTAGAGGACCACCTAGATAAGGGAGCCCCAAACTCCCATTTCACTTGAGGAAACTTGGGGCTTGGAGGTCATATGTGGATTTCATCTTGCTCAGCATGAACCTGCTTGCCTCTGGTGGGTTTCTTCCTCTAAGTCATCTTTCATATGTGTCTCTTCACCTTTCTAGTCTGTCCAAAAGGACATAGTAATAGATTCAGTGCGCATCGTATTTATTATAGTCAAAACAGAACACTGAATGGGGAACAAACTTGGGGGATCCAGAGTCTCTGGGGTTGTATGAGCAGGGGAGAATCTGCAGTGAACTTTGACTACCTCTTCAATCAGGCCCACTAAAGTTTATGGCTAGGCCTATCTCATAAGGGAAAATTACAGTTTGTGAGGAAAGTCAGAAAAGTAGAGGGGCTAGGCTTATTTTTTTTCCCTGTGGATACTTGACTGAGGGTTTCTACAGACTCCATAGTCTGTGTAAGAGAGTCCTTGTGGGACTTGAAGCCCATCATGAGCAATATTTGGTCCTGTGCTGCTTTGTGAGAAAATGTCTTACTGCAATGGGTGCTTGGCTATGGATATGTAAATGCTTTGGGGTTGATCTTTCATTATTCTCTTGTGACTCAGTGTTAAGCAAACTGGAAGACGGATCCTAGCAAGTCTTAGAGGAAGAGGATGGAGCTAAGGCTATTAAGGCCTAAGGGAGAGGACAAGTGTCTCAGATGAAGTCACCCTGCAGCTAGAGACCTAGGAGGCACAAAATAATAAGTCCATGACTTCTTACTAGGTCAGAGTCAATAAGGAGAGAGAGTCCAAAAGGGTACTGGACACACACCACAAGCTGCCATATGTGATGCCCTCTGTTAGTTACCAGCTGCTGGAGATGAGTGGGAAAGAATAAAATCCCTGTCTTTGGATAAGATACTACAAATTCCTGAGGATTAGGAAGGAGAATTTAAAATGCCTAGAAACATGGAGAGGGAATCATCCATTCTAAAAATTGTAAGTAATACAGTGGTTTTACAGATTTTTACCAAGGATAAATTTTTATTTCATTTCAAATATTTATCTATGGAATATACTCAATACAAGTTTAACAAATAATTTAAACAACAGAGATTTTTAATGTCAATGTCCAGATTCCAGAAGAGCCCTCAGAAGAAAATGTCAACTTAAAGCAACAAGCAGTAGAATCCAAATAAATATTTTTGGAGTATAAACTATTCTTTGGTTCTCCTCTGCAAAGACTGCTTTACATTCACTTAATATGCTTTTTTAAAACTACAAGGACACTTTTAGACTAAGCGACATTTGGTAGTTGAGTCTAGCATCAGGTGAGGCCAAATTTAAATTTTATTTATGTCTCTTATTAGCTGTGTGACCTCTGAGGCACGGTGTTCTCCTCTATAAGTGGGGATAATAGTAGGGATTGCTGGAAGGATTAAATGAGATAATTCATGCAAAACTTGTAAATCCAGGGCCGGATACACAGTAAATATAAATAAATATAAATAAATATAATTATCACGGAAAAAATAAGAACAACAACAAAATAAAGCATCAACAACGGTTATGTTCAGATTCTCCAAAGCATAACTTCATTGAGCTTGGAGAGTTGGAAGCAGAAACAAAGGCCTAATAACCTCATCAAATAGAAAAGATATCCAGGCTCACATGCTGCTAAAACTACATTTCCCAGCAGGCCCTGGGCCTCCGTGTCTGGTTTTTCTCTCATTTCCGGGTATGTCACATGACTCCCCAGCTGCACCATGGCGGAAGCCGAGGAGCAGGTAAAGGCTACAACTGCTGGGCAAGGGAAGGGAAAACGAAGGTGTAGTGGACGGGCCTTGGAAAGGAGCGCGTGGAGGTGCGGGGCTGTTGGAGAGCCGGGCAGGGCAGGGCAGGGCGGGCGGCACCGAAAGGCCATTCGGGAGCAGAGACGCGGGTGGGATGCCTGTTCTTGGAGCGCACCTGGGAGAGCCACCGACACACCCCCAGCGTTTGCGAGCTGGCTCCTTTTTGGGCTCTGCTCCTGTGGCCTGTGCTCAGTGGCTTGAAGGCAGCCTGGGCTACGACAGGGACTGACTGCCTATGGAAGGCGAAATAGGTGACTTGAGTTTTGAGGCTAGGTAACTGAAGTTTAAATTCCTTTCCACTCGAAGTAGGACCGTGAGAGCGGTTTGCAGGAGGGCTGGGAGAAAGTAAATGATGTTTGTTTCGCATCTATTGCATTTAGATACAAAGCTAAGTCACTGTGGCATATAGTGGCGGTTAAGTGCATCTGTGCTAGAGCAAAAATGTCTAGGCTCCTGTGCTGGTTCTCTGTCTTACTATGTGACTTTAGGCTAGTTATTTAACTTTTAAATATAAGATATTTAAAGATAGAGATATAAGATAAGATAGAGATGATATAGTGCCCTCTTTGGAAGGTGGTTTCAGTTGGAATGAGTTGGTACACAAAATTAAAATGCTTAGTAAAAGTTGGGCATAAAGCCCTGACTGGTTTGGCCCAGTGGATAGAGCGTCGACCTGCAGACTGAAAGGTCCCAGGTTCGATTCCGGTCAAGGGCATGTACCTTGGTTGTGGGCACATCCCCAGTGGGGAGTGTGCAGGAGGCAGCTGAATCGATGTTTCTCTCTCATCGATGTTTCTAACTCTCTGTCCTTCTCCCTCTCCCTTCCTCTCTGTAAAAAATCAATAAGATATATTTTTTTTAAAAAAAGTTGGGCATAAAGTTAGGAGAGGAGTTATTTGTTGCTGGCAGAAGGTCAGATGGCAATGTACAGTCAACACATGGCAATGTGGCCCTGGAGTTTAGGACAGAAATTAGTGATTGCGATAGTTGTATTCATACAGTGGCTGCCAGAGTAACATAAATAAGACAAAAAGAGCAGAGAAAGTCTGGAACCTGGGGAAATACCTTCACTTTCCATTTCCAGGGTCATTTTTAAGCGTAGCACTGCTTTGCCTCACAAATTAACAGGGCCACCAGTTTCCATAATTGCCTTTAAGAAGGGATTTGGTGATAAGCTGTGTAGTATCATAACAGAAGCTTATCGAGTTCATAATTGGTACCATTGGCAACATACTTTACTTACATAATGAGAATCTGCCCTTTGTACACATTAATTAAGAAATAAGGTAGACATTTGTTTGGGTGGTCATTGCGATAAGAGTCTCTTTCTTACCACTGGAGCCTCCCTTTTCTGTTCTAGGCAGTTCAAAGGAAAATGCTCTTTAAGCACGTGTAATTTCATGACACATTACTGGGTTTGATAATAGTGATGAGATTGGTTTTCATTCTGTTCGCCTTTCATATTGAAATACAATATTTTGGTGGTTTGATTTAAAAGCAAGAAAAAAAAAACATGAAGCTCCTTATGTTCTTAGATATAGGGTAGCAGAAATGGAGACAGTTCTTAGTATTTACTACTGTTTTGTGTTCGGGCAAGCTGTCTGATGGAGAAAGACATGCATAAAGTTAGTGATACAGTAAGAATGCTTTGAATTTGTACAGCACTTTTCAATTTAAAGAATCCTTTCACATTCGCAGTTGGTCCTCAGAAAAGAACTCTGTGTGGTAGATGTTTATTCTGATGTATATGTCAGGACAAGCACCTCCCACTTCCAAACTTTCTGGTCCTTCTGATTGCGCTGAGGGAAAGCCAGCGTCTTTGTAATAGCCTAGTTCCCTGCAGGACCTTGCCCCAATTGCTCTGTCCCCATTTTCTGACCTAATTTTTCACTACTTTTCTTTCCCTTCTATCATTTGCATCAGCTATACTGGCTCTCTTACTTTTCCTTCAACAAACATGGCATGTTTCTACCTGAGGGCCTTTGTTCATGCTGTACCCTTTTTTGACCCGAGATATCTACAGGGTTTTCTCCCTCATTCCCTTTGTCTTTTTCCAAGTGTTATCTTTTTTATTTTTCATTTTTATTCTCTCCTGAGGAGGGAGGTAGGGAGGAAGGGGCGGGGGGAGAGAGAGAGAGAGAGAAACATCGATGTGAGAGAGCACATCGATCTGTTGCCTCCCATATGCCCTCTGACCAGGGATCAAACCAGCAACCCAGGTATTGCCCTGACCAGGAATCAACCAGTGACTTCTTGGTTCATGGGTCAACACTCAACCGCTGTGCCATACCGGCCAGGCCCAAGTGTTCTCTGACCATTTTTTGCAACCTTTTTCCTGCATTACATTTTTCTTTGTGCTTGTCTATTTTTTCTGTATATTCACTATGTTTCTATATTCATTTCGGTATATTCTCCCCATTAGGATGTAAGCTCCCTGATGGCAAAGATTTGTTTACTGCTGTATTCCTGACACATAGAGTATTGCCTGATATGCAATATGTATTAAAGGATTGAATTTTCTAGGTAAACAGTAGAAATCCAGACAACTTCAGTTACTTGCTCATACTTGTTTCTATAATAAATATCCAGTCATCTAATTTCAAAGCTCATGATTAATAGCAGAAAGAAGCAAACAATCACAAAATGTCCTGTTTATTTTTTTAAAGAAAGCTAATAAATAATTGTACCTATATTTAATCTATAAATTGTCTTTTGTAGATTAAAAATAGTTAGACTTTTCCCACTCTGCTTGTTTGTGCATTTCACATTTTACAGTAAGAAGCCATTAAAATCTCAACTAAGATAGTAAGGCCTTTGTTATATATGTTTTTGAGGGCTAGAAGGGTTCAAAAGTGGAGTTAAGTAAATTTGCTAGTTGATCTGTTTTGATACTCTGAACCTTTTAGAAAATCTTGACATAATTTTTCTCTTCTGAATGCTTTAAGCAGTGAGATGTGTTTTACAGTAACGGATGACAGGTTAGGGCAAAGGAAGCTTTTTTATTGCAAATGTAAACAGCCCTCCATGATAAGGAAGACAAAACTAAACCTCCCCTCTTAACGTTTCTGAGCGTTGTATTCTTTGCCCTCCCCTTTAATTTTAGGAAGAACCAATATAGTGAGATCTCTACTGAGCGAGTTAACAAAACATAAAACAGTTCATAGACTCTCAAACTAAAAATCACTCTTTGGATATGAATAAACATTTTTAAGAGTTGCTGGGATATCTTTGTTTATGCTGAGTATGGTAAAGGTAGTTCCCCCAAATCCCTACATATGTTATACAGGAAGAGCTAATACCCTGCCCTCTGCCTAGAAATCTTCTAAACAGCCGTTTTATCTAGCACCAAAATGATTTATAGTCGACCTTCATAATCACAGATGCCCTACAATATTTGTCCATACCTCACTTATGAATAACATTCTGCTTGAAGTTGGGTTGTTTGTGTATTTGTCTCTCCTACAGATTGCTGAGTCTTCAAGAATAAAGGCCTAGAGCTTACTCATGTCTGTAACTCTCACAGCTAGTGCTTTACAAGTACTAGGTCTTAATAAAATGTGTAAATGAATTTATAAGGAGAGAATAGCCTTCTGAATTGAAAGTGTCAAATTGTAAGTAAGGTCCAGTAGAATTTGGATTGTTATTTTGAAACTTTTGAAAGTTATAAATTTAAATGTATTGTAGATTACTTTCCCTACGTAGACTCCTTACTCTGCCAGCTCCCCAGGTACCCTTTCATCTTTTCTACAGCAGGGAACCTAGTCTGTTGAAATAGTTGATCAATCAGACCATCTACTTCTTAACCAATTAGGAGAGTTTCTTTTTTTACTTCTCTGTCTATGTTTTAGAAATTAGGGAAATTCTATCCTATGGTAGAGCATTTACATATTATCAGAGGCACATTCATGAGCTTGTATACTCCCATATGGTTGTGCCCCATGTGTAAAATAAAAATCAAATCAGTAAATGATTGAGTGCCTCAGTTTCCTTGTCTGTAAATTGGGGATTTTACTCTCCAGGACTCTTGTGAGTATGACAGAAAGCATTTTAAAGTGGCCAGATTAAAAGGTTGTCTTATAAAGAGGGCAGTGATTTATCATCCAAACGTGGGCTTGTCTTAGGTATGCATGCTTCTCTTCTCTTACAGTTTGGCCAACACAGACTTACAAAAGCAACTTTACTTATAAGTAAAGGAAAAAAGAAGAACCAAACAAGTTGCTAAAGTACAGTTTCAGAGAAATTTTTAGATGGCCCACTCTTTACCGTCGTGTAACTAAAGTGTAGTCACAATTTAGCTTAGCTGGGCATGCTCATTGCCTTATTAGTTTTTTCTCTCTCATATTTGTCTGGGTGGGTTGGCTGAAAGTCGATGTCACCAGCTGGTTATCAGTAGCCTCCCCCGCAGCCACATTGGTACCTTGGAGAGGGAGCCCTTGGCAGATCAGGCGCTTCCGGGTTTCATGCAGCTCCCCATGCATGGCTGCCCAGTCACTGTTGCCCTGTTGTCTTCCAGAAACTTGGTCCTCCTCATGTTTTTGTTACAAAATGCTTGTGATTTTAGGCTCTACTAATACCCACTGAATCAGAATCTGTGAAGACAGAGTGTATTAAAGGGTATTAGCCAATCCCCCAACTGAGTTTAGATGATTCTGACGCAAAGTCAGATTTGGGATTGGGTCACTAAGCCACCAAGCTGAAGCAGGTGTCAAGGTACTTCTTCACTTGCAGAATGAGATGAGTGCAGTAGCTAAGGCTAGTGCGTTGAACAGATTTGGTAACCTGAGTCTTCTTGCTCCCGCTAGCTCCCCAGATACTTTAAAATCTTCCCTGCTAAACCAGCCTAGTCTCTAGGTGCCCCAAAACTTTTTGAAATTGAGACTTTGTGACACAAGGATACCAAATACATTATCACACAAAAGACTCCTTCTTTCCTGTGCCTGTGTCAGACATTGAGGGCTGTCACACCGTCTTTTCCACTAAGCTCTGCTGTGTCACACACATTGCTGGGAGGGAGTGTTTAATGTCTGATTTCCTGGGCCCTGGTCTTTGTTCTGTTTCTTCATCCTGTAGAGCTTGGAGTTGGCCTTCATCAAGTTCCAGCCTCCCATTTTTCTCCCAAATTCCCCTCACCACCCACAACCCACAGTGTGTAGGCCCTCAAAATTCTGAGGACTTTACAACCGGGAAGTCCTGGCTTCTCTCTCTCCTTCCGAGCTAACAGCCTTCCTTACCCTTCTGCCTCTGACGCCAGCTGTGCTGAGTCTTCTCCTAGGTCTTGGGATTAGGGGTGGGATAGCCTTTATTGGAAGGGTCATCAGAGAGCTAGGTGGTTAACATTCCTTTTGAATCTCTCTATCCTTGTTTGCTGCTGTTTTCCTCCAAGCCCCCTCTGTAACTGTCTTATAGCCATAAGCTAATTGAAGCTTCTGCCTGGAGAAAAGGCACCTGTTATTGTTCATAAGTGGAAAAGAGGAGGGATCAGTTGCTTATTTTTTTTCTTTTATATATATTTTTATTAAGGTATTATATGTGTACATATCTTACCATTGCCCCCCCACCCCACTCCATACATGCCCTCACCCCCCAATGTTTTGCTTCCATTGGTTACTCTTATATGCATGCATATAAGTCCTTCGGTTGATCTCTTATTTCCCCCACCTCTCCCTAACCTTCCCGCTGTAATTTGACAGTCTGTTTGACGCTTTACTGCCTCTGTATCTATTTTTTTGTTCATCAGTTTATAATGTTTTTTTATTATCAACAAATGAGTGAGATCATGTGGTATTTTTCTTTCATTGACTGGCTTATTTCACTTAGCATAATGTTCTCTAATTCCATCCAGGTGCCTACAAATGGTAATAATTCCTTCTTTTTTATGGCACCATAGTATTCCATTGTGTAGATGTACCATAGTTTTCTGATCCAGTCATCTGCTGACGGGCACCTAGGCTGTTTCCAAATCTTAGCTATTGTAAATTGTGCTGCTATGAACATAGGGGTGCATATATCCTTTCTGATTGGTGTTTCTAGTTTCTTAGGATATATTCCTAGGAGTGGGATACTGGGTCAAATGGGAGTTCCATTTTCAGTTTTTTGAGGAAACTCCATACTGTTCTCCACAGTGGCTGCACCAGTCTGCATTCCCACTGCTGGTGGGAAAGCACTGCAGTTGCTTATTTTTTATTATCATCACCAGCAAATGGTGTTGAACTGTTCCTTTGGGTAGGATAATGAGAGACAAGAGGCAAAAGCATTTGGGCTTAGCTACAGTGTATTTTAAAGGAAAACTTAGGATAAGGCTGTTAATATTATGTGTGAGCTGAGGGTTATAGGAAGAAACAAAGGCACAGGAGCCCAGGTCTGGACCTTGTGTCTTTGGCTTAGTAGAAACAATTATGTGAAAGAGGTGAGACGTAGGTTGGGAAGAAAGGTTAGGATTTAGAAACAGCCAGTGCATTTCAAACTCAAAAAAACACAACACAAAGCAGTAATTGGCAACATGAAAATGTAAACCACGAAGTTAGAATTCTGTTGTTGACTACCTACCTCCCGGAGATACCCTTGTGGGTTTGCTTGAACCTGTAGAGCATGCTGGGAGTTGGAAGACTGTTAAGATGAGTGTAGAGTTGGGCCAAGGGCCTTCTAAGCTGAAGGAAGCACTTAGGAAAGACTCAGTGAAAACATCACAAGTTCAAGGCAGGCATGTGGCAATGGAAATGAGTGGGATTGTCTTGATAAAAGGGAATCTGGAGTTATAGGTATTGATGGATTAAGTGCATTCTGTCTTATGGGTATAGCTGCTCACCTCCAACTATTATATGGAAATGTAACATGATGCTATATGGAAATGTAGAACTTGGTAAACATATAGGCTGATTTTTATGAAGCAGAGATAAGATTTTTATGTGGAAGTCTTTTTAAAAAAATATTTTTATTGATTTCAGAGGGGAAGGGAGAGGGAGAGAGAGATAGAAACATCAATGATGAGAGAGAATTATTGATCAGCTGCCTCCTGTATGCCCCACCCTGGGGACCAAGTCTGCAACCCAAGCATGTGCCCTTGACCAGAATCGATCCCAGGACCCTTCAGTCCACAGGCCGACGCTCTGTCCACTGAGCCAAACCAGCCAGGGCTATGTGGAAGTCTTAAACACACTATCCAGGCCGAACGAAACACCTGCGGGCCACCTTTCTGTCACCTCTGGCATAGAGGCCTGACCCAATGTGGCTGGAGGGCCCTGGATTCGTGCAGAGTGGGAAGAGAGGTTAAAAGTCTATTTGGGGCCAGGTTGGGGTAGGCTTTGACTTCCTTGCTGAGGAATCTGAAATCTGAGTCCCAAGGATTCTTTGAGGAGAGTAGTGACTAGTCTGATGTGTGTTTTGAAAGGTATTCTCACGCAGTTGATGAATAGATTCTAGAGGTGGCATGTCAAGCTAGGGAGAGCATTAGGTTTAGATAAATGATTGAGTTTAAGGGATTGGTCTGCAAAAGAAAGGTAAAGTGAAACAGTTGTTGAGTTTAGCTTTTCAGCCTTTTGCCCAGAATTTGTCTGGCCATGCATTTGTGTCACTGGGTAACTTCTAGCCCATCATTTTTGCTATAACCAGAACAGCACAATTTTTTTTATTGTGGTAAAATATACATACCATATTTACCACTTTAACCATTTTTAAATGTATGATGCAGTGCCATTAAGTACATTCACATTGTTGTTCAGTCATCACCAGCATCCATCTCAACAACTTTTCATCACCTCACACTGAAACTCTGTACCTGTTAAATAATAACCCTTCATTACTCCCTCCCCCAGCCTTGCTAACCTCTATTTTACTGTCTCATAAAGGAGTAATCCTAGAATATTTGTCATTTTGTATCTGGCTTATTTTATTTAGAGAACAGCACAAGTTTATAACTTACATTTTCATGATTTGAAGTTAGGTGATTTGAAAGATAGGGTGTGTACTTAAAAATTTTTTGAAAACTGCCCCAGCCGGTTTGGCTCAGTGGATAGAGCGTCAGCCTGTGGACTGAAGGGTCCCGGGTTTGATTCTGGTCAAGGGCACATGCCTAGGTTGTGGGCTCGATCCCCAATAGGGGGCGTGCGGAAGGCAGCCAATCAATGATTCTCTCTCGTCATTGATGTTTCTGTCATTCTCTCCCTTCCTCTCTGAAATCAATAAAAATATATTTAAAAGTAAAAATTATTTGAAAACCACTGATTTCTAAATTGTAATGATTCTCAGGGTTCACCCTTGTTTCTTGGATCCCTCACTGGGGACATTCATGTCATTTCTTACTTGCCTGTCTCTAGAGCTTTAAGCTTGGAGCTTGATGAATGAATGAAGCTAAGAAATAACAGACCAGGCTAATTCTCAAAGTCACTCATGCATTGCTTTGGTAGGATTGTGAAAAAAATGTAATGTTTTGAGGCCAGAGCTGTGTTTGCGAGGTTTGTGCTGGTGCTCAGGAGAAGTCGGAGAGAAACCTGGAGTAAATGTTCTTGATGGATACTGGCAGTCACAGGAAGTGCTTCTAAACCTAAAGACTCAGGTTTCTGAGATCTGACTGCGTTCTGGTGGGGGGTAAAAGCGTAATCTGGTTTAGAGCTTTTGGATTGAAATTGCTGAGTGGGGCCTTACATCTTTGTTTTAATCAAGAATGTAAAGGGGATATTTGCGCTTTCCCCCTTGTGCATATTTTAATGGAGTCCAAATAAGAAGAAAAAAAAATTCCTCCAGTTTGATGTAATTTTTCTAAAAAGAGTAGTCCAGTATTGTTTCAGTGTTCTAGAGTTGGGAAATTGGAACCTATGTCTGGTTCATTGGCACAGTTGTTAAAGCTTATTTCGGCTAATGCTAACAAATGTAATACTCAGGGGCTTATAGAAGTTCAACCTCTAGGCCTCAAGCGTTTGTACCGCAGGGGTAGTTAGGAAATTTTAAGATGCTACCTGTAAAGAAAGCATTTAGCATTATGAGAATATATATAATAGATGTTCAGTAAAGATGTCAGAATAGTGACTATTAATATGAAGTGAGGGTATGTTCAAAAGAGTGAAGGGTAAGGGTGGTAAGTGGACTAAACCCTGGAACTGGGGATGGTTAGCACAGAGGAAAAATAATTTAGAAGGGTAGGCATGATATGTATCATTAACTCTCTGGGGAACAGTCAGAGAGTAGTAAAATAATTGGATTTTTTCTGAGTCTTATTGGCGTTAAGAATAAAAAGTTACTGTGGAGAAATTGTAGCTCCAGATTAGAACTTCCTAATGTTTAGAATAACATTAAACTAAATGGGCTGCATTGGAATTTAAAGAAGAGTCTCATAGTCTTCATGTTTAATGATGTAACTGCAACAACATTCTTAATTACAGGTAACTTTCATCCCATTTTACAGATGATTTTTGAAAGCAGAGGCCATATTGTCCACTAGACTGATCCCCAGGCAGCCTGCCACCTGCCTGGTTCTTACTGACTTTCCATGAATGAACGTAAAATGTTTTAAAACACCATATTTGCATTTATCCTGCTATCCACTTTGCATTGAGTAATATGTGCATCTAACTTTTAAAAAAATGTTCACTCTTCTTGTTGAAAAAAATATTGTTATGTCTAAAACAATATTATGCCCTTGCCTCAATTTTTTTGTTCTTTCTTTATCTCGTGGATTGTTGTAAAATGCTTACATTCTGTGTCAGCATATTAGTTGTAGCCTTTTATTGCTATTGATATCTATAAGTACGTTAAGTAAATCTTCATTTTGCTGACCTCTTTGAGGATGCGTGGCATCAGCAGATTCTCTTTTTCAGTGGACAGGTGAGAGATTAGCAGGATCAAGTCAATTTTTCCCCTTTTTGCTTTGTTTTCCACAGAGTAGCAAGATTCATTGTCTAGCAAGAAGGAAACTGTGTTAAATGGCAGAATTTGTCTTCCAGTTAATGGTTTAAAGAGTGGATATAAATTATACAGCTTGTTTGCCCAGTGTCTGATAGGTACCACTCTAGGGGAATTCTTTTGTAAATGTTGTTTAAGCAAGACAACCATTTTGACTCAACCAGATTAATAGCATAATAATTAATAGCACAAGAGCTTTTCAGTATAAAAATTGGCTTGTAGATATTTTGAGATGGCAGTCTCCTCTTCCTTTCTGAGATCAGTAAGGCTGCTTTGCCAGAGCGATTTGCATTTTTAGCAAGGGAAAAGCCTTCCATTTATTCACATGACAATTTGTTATCCTCCTGACCTCTTGAGGGAGGTCAGCAGGAACAGTGGATTTGTGAGGCCCCAGAGTAACCATCTCAGTCCTGAAGGGTGTGGAGAAGTAGGAGGTCTGTGAGAGTTGGACCATGTGGAGGCCTTTAAATTGTATTTGCAGATACCTCCAAAAAAGGGCAGGCGGATATTGGTGGGGACATAAGAACTCCTTTCCCTTGAAAATATTTTTTATTCTTTTGTCATTATTCTGACCATTTCCTTCCTCTTTGCTTTGTAGGAAACCGTGTCTCTTGAAGAATCTACTGATGAGTCTGAGGTAAGGTGGTGATTCAGGAGCCTGGGGATTTCTAGCTAACCAGGTTATCATGAACTTGTTCTGCAGTGCTAATAAATACAGCCTTTCCGAGTCTCAGGTGGTAAAGTAGGGCCATAGGGTAATTGAGCCTTGGGGAAGAACAGGCCAGTTGTCTTTAAAAATTTTTAATGGATTAGTTTCAAAAACAAACAGGAAAAGGAACAAAAAGTTTTCTTCTAATCTTGAACAATATTGTAACCTGAAGCATGTTGGCAGTGGGAAAATTGATGCAAAGTTTTACAAATGAATCTTGACATTTAAAAAACCTATTTCAAAAAATAACCACTGTAGGTTCTGTAATATTTATTCTTTTATCATTCTTTTAATAAATATTGTGTGCTCATTGGTATAATTTCTGAGTCATTGAAATTATAGTTTATTTTGTAAAATCAAAAGAGAAGTAGTTACCTTAAAAGCTGCTGGGAGCTAAGTTGTATTAAAGATTTTATTTTAAGGAGAAAAAAAAGTGATATATAAGGAAGGCTTTTTGAAAAATTCCTTTTCAAGACTATGCAGAAGAAATAAGTTTAAGCATAACATAAATTAAGTAGCTCATCAATTCTATAGATGGATTAATAATTATACTTTTTTCCTTTTTTGTGTGTTAATCCTAACCCTAGGATATTTTTCCATTGATTTTATTTTTTTACTAGTGTCCCGGTGCACGAAATTCCTTTGTACCATAAAATAAAGTTATTTATTTAGAAAATAATGATTATCAACATATTTAAAATAGTTAATTAGAAAATAGTGTTCATTACAACTTTGTTTATAATATAAAAATTTGGAACAGGCTAAATATCCAGAAATAAGGAGTTATACTATCTTTTTAATTGAAAAAAGCTTTTTACAAAAATGCTTTTTAGAGCAGGGGCTGGAAAGCTTTTTCTATAAAGGTCAAGAGGATATTGTGTAGGTTTATAAACATATCTATAATAAAAGCCTAGGTGGCCCTCACACGCAATGTTGACACAAGATGGGTGCCCCAAAGATGGCCACCACAAAGATGGCCACCACAAGACGGCCATGTGCACAGTGGAGGCGGGACTCGGCAGCCACTCCGCATGGTGAGGTCTGGGGGTCCCATGGCTCTGCGCAACACGGAGGTGGCCGGTCCTGGTGGAGAAGCGGGGGTTGCGGCAGGGGAGGGCAGTTGTAGGCAATCAGGCCAGCAAGGGAGGGTAGTTGTGGGCGATCGGGCCGGCAGGGGAGGGCAGTTGTGGGCGATCAGGCCGGCAGGAGAAGATAGTTGAGGGCGATCAGGCTGGCAGGGGAGTGGTTAGGGGACGATCAGGCTGGCAGGCAGAAGCGGTTAGGGGCAATCAGGCAGGCAGGCAGGTGAGTGGTTAGGAGCTAGCGGTCCGGGATTGTGAGAGGGATGTCGGACTACCAGTTTAGGACAGTCGAACATCCCCCGAGGGGTCCCAGATTGGAGAGGGTGCAGGCTGGGCTGAGGGACACGCCCTCCCCCATGTACAAATTTCGTGCTCCGGGCCACTAGTAAAAATACAAAAATCCACTGGAAGGCTGTACTAAAATGGGCATTTGGCTGGGTTTGACTGTGGCTATAATTTGCTGATTCCTGATTTAGAATGTAATCTAAACTAGCTTCTTTCTACCCTCCAAAATTCACATGTAAGCTTAGAAAAACATGGCCATAAGACGATATTATTACTGGGTTTTGTGATTCTTATTTTATTTACTCTCGTTATCTGCATTCGTTTTCTAAATTTTCCATAACAAATATGCATTGCTTATATACTTAGCAAAACGATTCAATTATTATTATTTTTTAAATATATTTTATTGATTTTTTACAGAGAGGAAGGGAGAGGGATAGAGAGTTAGAAACATCGATGAGAGAGAGACATTGATCAGATGCCTCCTGCACGCCCCCTACTGGGGATGTGCTTGCAACCCAGGTACATGCCCTTGACCGGAATCAAACCTGGAACCCTTCAGTCCGCAGGCCGACGCTCTATCCACTGAGCCAAACCAGTTAGGGCTCAGTTATTATTTTTAAGAAAACACAATATTCTCTGTATGTTTTATAGTAGTATTTTGTGTTGATGTTACAGAACTTTTGGGTTACAGAGCTATGGAACCCAGACTGAAACCACATGTCCTTTCTTCCCCACCTCAACTTCTAACAAGGGATTTAGGGAAAAGGTTTGGTTTATTTCTTAGCCTCTTCAGTTTATCCAAGATTTTAAATAAGCCAGAATTGTTTTTACTCTAGTATACTACATTTCTTCTTGAGATTTTAAAAAAAGTTTTTTATTTTGAGATAATTGTAGATTCATATGCTGTTGTAAGAAAACATGCAGAGAGATTCTGTATACCCTTCACCCAGTTCCCAAAGGGTAACATCTTGCATATTTCTAGTACATCAAAACTAGTAAGTTGATATTAACATAATCTACAAACTTACTCTTATCTCACCAGTTTTATATCCATTAATGTGTGTGTGTGTGTGTGTGTGTGTGTGTATGTGTGTGTGTGTGTTTAGTTCTGTGCACTTTCATCACATGTGAAGATTCATGTGACCTCCACTGCTGGAGAACAGTTCATCATCAGGTTTTCTGCTACCCTTTATAGTCACAGCCACGCTGTCCCCCACATTCATCCCCTGGCAACCACTAATCTGTTCTCCATCTTTATAATTTTGAGTGTATTACTTCTTAATGGTTGCTCTGGGTAGTAAAACATCTATCTATAATAATAAAAGTATAATATGCTAATTAGATCAGACAGCTGAACGACCTTCCGGACATCCTTCCAGACAAAGCTGGGGCTGCGAGGGCTGAGCCCCTTGCACGAATTTTTATGCATCAGGCCTCTAGTATATATATATATATATAAAAGCCAAGCGACTGGAACGACTGGAATGACCGGTCGCTATGATGGGCACTGCGGCCAGCCATCTGGCCTGATCCGATCAGCCACAGTCAGGATGGGCCAGCCCGACCTCACCGGTGCAGGAATTCGTGCACTGGGCCTCTAGTATATACATAATTTATTAGAGTGTTTGGTACCCATGATATTTTACCACTTTTTATCAAGTATAAAAACTTTACTTCCATGTATGTCCCTTTACCCTCCCCATGTTTTAAACACAGTTGTTAAATATTTACTTTACATTCATTGAGCACATCATTTGGTAATAAACATTTTACTTCACCTATGGAATATGATTTAAGAAACTCATGGAAAGGAAAATTTACTATATGTACCCCTTTTCACCCATTCTTATATTCTTTCTGAAGTTCTAAGTCTTCTTTTGTTATCTATCTTTTGTTCCTTTCTGTTTAGAAAACTTTAGCCATTCTTTTAGGAAAAGGTTTGCAAGCCACAAATTCTCTTAGTTTTTGTTCATCAGAGAACATTTTTATTTTCTTTTCATTTTTGAGGGATATTTTCACCAGATACAGCATTTGCAACTGATAGTTCTATTCTTTCAGATTCTGAGAAATGCTGTGCCACTTCCTTCTGGCCTCTTATTTCAAATGAGAAATGCATTGTCATTTGAGTTGGTGCTCCTTCATTAGTAATGTGTCACATTAACCTGGCTGCTTTCAAGTGTGTGTGTGTGTGTGTGTGTGTGTATGTGTGTGCGTGTGTGTGTGTGTGTTTAATCCTCCTCCGAGGATATTTTTTCCATTGATTTCTAGAGAGAGTGGAAGGGAGGGAGGAGAGGGAGAGAGAAACATCATGTGAGAGTGACACCTAAACTGGTTGCCTCTTGCACACGCCCCTATAGAAGGGGGACCTGCAACTAAGGTATGTGCCCTTAAGCAGGAATTGAACCTGCAACCCTTCGGTTAGTGGGCTGATGCTCTAACCACTTATCTAAACCAGCCAGGGCTGTGTGTATGTTTTTACTTTAGTTTTCAGAAGTTTAATTATAATATCTCTTGGTATGGATTTCTTTGATTTGTCTTTTTTGGGGGTTTGCTCAGCTTCTTGAATCTGTAGGGTTATGTCCATCCCCAAATTTGGAGAGTTTTCAGCCATTATTTCTTCGTTTGCATAAATTTTCAGTTCTACTGTTTCTTCTCCTGCTGGGACTTTTATTTTTTTATTTTTAAAATATATTTTATTGATTTTTTGCAGAGAGAAAGGGAGAGGGATAGAGAGAAACCTCAATGAGAGAGAAACATCGATCAGCTGCCTCCTGCACACCGCCTACTGGGGATGTGCCCGCAACCAAGGTACATGCCCTTGACCGGAATCGAACCTGGGACCCTTCAGTCCGCAGGCTGATGCTCTATCCACCCAGCCAAACCAGCTAGGGCTCCTGCTGGGACTTTTATTATAAATGTTAGCTCTTTTGTTATTGTTTCACAGATCCCTAAAACTCTGTTAATTATTTTTAGTCACTTTCTATTCAGATTTGGTAAATTCTGTTGATCTGTTCTCAAGTTCATTGGTTCTGTCTTCTGTCATCTCCACTCTGCTATTGAGCCCATCCAATCGTTATTTCTTTTGGTTATTATTCTTTCCAGTTATAAATTTTTCATTTTTAGTAACTTCTATTTCTTTGTGGAGATATCCTAGTGCGTCACTTATTTCAAGGATATTTATAATTGCTTGTTGAAACTCTTTTATGATGGCTGCTTTAAAATCCTTGCCAGGTAATTCTAATATCTGATTCATTCTTGTGCATTTTATTTTATTTTTTTTTAAAAAATATATTTTATTGATTTTTTACAGAGAGGAAGGGAGAGGGATAGAGAGTTAGAAACATCGATGGGAGAGAAACATCCATCAGCTGCCTCCTGCACACCTCCTACTGGGGATGTGCCCGCAACCAAGGTACATGCCCTTGACTGGAATTGAACCTGGGACCTTTCAGTCCACAGGCCAATGCCCTATCCACTGAGCCAAACCCGTTAGGGCATGCTTGTGCATTTTAAAGGAAAATAATATTTAAGTAATGAAAAATCATCATTTCAATTTTTCAGGTCCACTTACTATGTGCTATGTATGGGTTGTGCTGAGTGCTTTATATGGATTATCTCATCTTACCTAATAATAGACAAACATAAATTGACTGTACCTCCGCTACACCCACAGCCAATCAGAGTGAGTATGCAAATTAGAAGGCCAAAGATGGCAGCCACCCGGCTGCTCCAGGCATGGAGTGGCCAGGCGGAGTGGCCAGGTGAGGCAGGATGCCTGCTATGAGAGGGAGGGCGGGGGCGGGGGGGCGGCGAAGGGATCTACAGGAGCGGAATGCCACAGCGAAGATAAGACTGCAGACTCTGGAGTCTGCAGCAAAGACGAAGATGGCACACTCCAGCCGGAGTCTGCAGCAAAGATGAAGACGGCAGTCTTCAGCGAAGATGGCAGACTCCAGCTGGAGTCTGCAACGAAGGTGAAGATGGCAGACTCCGGCTGGAGTGTGCAGCGAAGATGAAGATGGCAGACTCTGGCCTGAGTGAAGTTCTGGGTCCCGGGTGCTGGAGGAAAACCGGTGCTGGAAGCCAAGGGAAGGAAGGCCTGTTGCATGAATCTCTTTGTGCAACGAGCCTCTAGTTTAATATAAACCATAACTTATCTGGTACTATATAAGGCAGGAGAGGCTATCTATGCTGCAGTAACAAAAAGTTCCAAAATTGTAGTGGTTTAACATATCATAGATTTATTTCTGAGTAGATTCAGTGGTGCAGGGAGAGGAAATTGTGGTATCAATAATACAGAAATGTCATCATTTTCCGTAGGGTGTTTCCTGTTTATGTATGGACCAGTGTGCTGTGGAATACTTGGTCATACAGCTGGAAACTGAAGCAGCTCTGTTTCATGGAGATATGTACTTTTTAAAGCCCTGCTTACTTTGCATAGGTTCTTGGTATATTATTATTTAGAAGTATATTTCACATGTTCTTAAAAGAGTTTAATATGTTGTACAAAGAATTTTGCAGTAGAAGCATCAAATTGTTAGCCTAACATTTCACAATTGAACTTGTGCAGCAAAGAGAAGAATAACAAGAGAAAAACTATTAGGCTAAGGAGGAGTGGCAAGGAAGTAGAGGAGTGTACTTAATGGAAATCAATTTGTAATAAGGTCTGCTGTGTACCAGGTATGGGTCCCAGGAACTTTTTGTTATTTGTGAAAGCAACTGAATAGTTAAACTAAGGATTATTCTGTTTACAGTGTGTTCCTTTGTAACAAAGATTGCATATAAATTATATCACCCCTTGCCTGAGCCATGGCATGTAATGACAGAGAGTTAATTAGTGCCACCTCTGTCTTTACAACTTTTATTATCATTATTAACAAACACACTCCCTAAATCAGGGGTCCTCAAACTTTTTAAACAGGGGGCCAGTTCACTGTCCCTCAGACCGTTGGAGGGCCAGACTATAGTTTAAAAAAACAACTATGAACAAATTCCTATGAGTACTGCGGGCCTGGGACGAGTCGGCTGCTAAGCAGGACAGGCAGCGGCACCCGGCGGGCCGGATAAATGTCCTCGACGGGCCGCATGTGGCCCGCGGGCCATAGTTTGAGGACCCCTGCCCTAAATAGATGTCCATTCAGATCTGGCTTAGTTCTTGCAAATATCACAATTAGGAAGCCTTGAACATGTTACACATATTAACTGTGGACTGACAAATAGTATTTAAAATAAACCAACATACAATTTTTGTTGAATTAGAAACTAATATTAAAATAAAATGCAACTTCTAGATGTATCAGCCACTTGGGGAGTTCTTTTTCAGATTTGTTAAAATAAAAATCAGTCATGAGAAATCAGGAGATAGATTTTTTTTTAAGTCAGGAAATGCATCACACAAAAATTATTTATTTATTTTACCTGGTGAGTAGAACATTGTGAATAATTTATTGAAATATAAATTGATTCTTTACATGCATTAATTATAATAAACAAATTTATAGTAACTAAAATGGTAATGTACCTTGTTATGAGATTGATTGCTGAGAAAAATGAACCATGGGGTTATAATAGATCCTTCCAAATTGCCTTTGAATTTAAAATTTGCTCTTTCATTTAATGAGCTATTAATATTAACAGGTTCTGCTGACTATTGCATCATTCATTCAGGCATGGATAAACATTCCCTTTGAAGCATATATTATAAAAATTATATGTTTGGAAACTTAGTAGAAACTTTCTGTATGCAAATACAGATTGTTAACCTATATTTCTGCCACTTGTTAGAGATCGGAAAGATAAACATGATTCTAGCGTAGTATATCTTTGAACAGAATTTATAATTTCACTACCTAGGAGAAAAATTATTTTAGGCAGTCCAAAATAGACTGATTGATCATTGTATTCACTTAGCAAATATTTATTGAGTACTTTTGTTTTCTGGGTGCTAACATACACCAGTATTTGATGAAGGAGGGGGACAAAAAGCAAAAACATATATATCAGGTGGTAATAAACATTGAAGGTAAAAAAGATAACATTGGGTAAGAGGACTGTGGCATGGACTGAGGTGTTGATTTGTCTTGGTCAGGAAAGGCCTCTCTAAGGAGATGAAATTTGAGTAAATACCTGGGGGAAAGGTCTTGTAGGTAAAAGCAAGAGTAAATGCAGTATGGTCAGGTGGGGTCATGCTAGACATCTTCAAGGATGTGTGTGGGGCTGGAGCTGTGTGGTAGCAAATGAAGTAATGAGTGGCCAAGAACATAGAGCCTGTTAGTCAATATATGGACTTTGGTTTTTACTGTGAGATGGGAAGCCATTGGAGAGTCATTGTTGTTTTTATTAATATATTTTTATTGATTTCAGAGAGGAAGGGAGAGGGAGAGAGAGAGAGAAACATCAGTGATGAGAGAGAATCATTGATTGGCTGCTTCCTGCATTCCCCACACTGGGGATCAAGCCGCAACCCAGGCATGTGCCCTGACCGGGAATCGAACCATGACCTCCTGGTTCATAGGTGGATGCTCAACCACTGAGCCACCACAGCCCGGCAGGAGAGTCTTTGTTTTCTTAATCAATCAGTTTTATTGTTGTATTACTGATGTTCCCCTTTTTTTCCCCATTGACCTCACCTGTGCATGCTCCCCACCAGGCCTTCACTACACATTATTGTCTGTGTCCGTGGGTTATGCATGTAAGTTCTCTGGTTAATCTCTCCTTCACTCTCCCTGCCTTCCCTCTGAGATTCATCAGTCTGTTCCTTGCTTTTAAGTCTCTGTCTCTGGATCTATTTTGTCCATCAGTTTATTTTGTTAATTAGATTCCACATATGAGTGAGATCATGCGATACTTGTCTTTCTCTGACTGGCTTATTTCGCTTAGTATAATACTCTCCAGGTCCCTCCATACTGTCTCAAATTATAAGAGCTCCTTCTTTTATACAGATGCATAGTATTTCATGGTGTAAATGTACTACATTTTCCTTATCCACTCATCTACTGATGAGCACTTGGGCTATTTCCAGATCTTAGCTATTGTAAATAACACTGCTATGAACATAGGAGTATATCTATTCTTTGTGAATGGTGTTTTAGGATTCTTAGGATGTATTCCTAGAAGTGGGATCACTGGGTCATATGGTAGTTACATTTTTAGTTTTGTGAGGAAATTCCATACTGCTTTCCATAATGGCTGCACCAGTCTGCATTCACACCAGCAGTGTACTAGGGTTCCCTTTTCTCCACATCCTTGCCAGCATTTGTCATTTGTTGATTTGTTGATGGTAGCCATTCTGGTGGGTGTGAGGTGATATCTCATTGTCCTTTTAATTTGCATCTCTCTGATGATTAGTGACTTTGAGCATGTTTTCATATGTCTTGTGGCCATCTGTATGTCCACTTTGGAGAAATGTCTATTTAGATCCTTTGCCCATTTTTAATTGGATTATTTGTTTTCCTTTTGTTAAATTGTTTAAGTTCCTTATATATTTTGGAAATTAACTGCTTAGCAGATGTTTCATTGGCAAATATGTTCTCCCATACAGTGGGCTCCCTTTTCATTTTGTTGATGGTTTCTTTTGCTGTGCAGAAGCTTTGTTTTAGTAAGATTATTCTAGATGCTGCTTGAAAAAATTCTGGGGTAGTGGTGTGTAGCAAGTAGGAAGCAGCAAGATTAGTTACGACAGTGGTCAGCAAACTGCGGCTCGCGAGCCACATGTGGCTCTTTGGCCCCTTGAGTGTGGCTCTTCCACAAAATACCATGGCCTGGGTGAGTCTATTTTGAAGAAGTGTTAGAAGAAGTTTAAGTTTAAAAAATTTGGCTCTCAAAAGAAATTTCAATCGTTGTACTGTTGATATTTGGCCCTGTTGACTAATGAGTTTGCCAACCACTGAGTTAGGAGGCTTTGGGAACTCTTGTTAGAGGCGATAAAGGACTTAGGGTATTTTTGAAGTAGATCCAGGATATTTGATGACTAGGATTTGCAGGTGTAAGAGAAAGAGGAATCAGGTTGAGCAACCAGATAGGTAGAGTTGTTAACTGAGATAGGTGAAGACTGGTCATAACTGTTTTTGGTGCTCTTGGTGAGGAGGTGGTGGTGGTGGTGGTGGTGGGTAGATCAGAAGTTTCAATTTGAGTATTTTAAGATGGAGATGTCAATTGGACATCCAAGTGGAAAGTCAGGTAGGTAGTTGGATAAAGAATACTAGTGCAGGTCTGAGCTGGCGAGAATTTGAGTCAGCTTTTAGATGATGTTTAAAACCATGAAACTGGAGATTAAAAATGGCGGCAGAGTAAGTGGATGCTGCACAGACATGCTCCCAGGAACAAACTAAATTTACAGAATTCAGTAATTCCCAGGAATTACAACTAAAATACAGAAAAAAATCCTGAATACTCAACAGGAAACTCGCAGGAGAGAACCATGACACCTGAGGACCGAAAGTAGAGACTGCATAGAGACTGGTAGGAGGGGCAGAGACGCGAAAGGGCTGCCCCACAGACAGCAACTGAAGTCCTGGAGAGATATCTCAGCTGTGGGGGGTTGCCATTAAAACCATGAAACTGGATTGAGATCATTCAGGGCATGAGGTCAGATGAATGAGAGGTCTTATGTCTGAACCTCAAGGGTACTGCAATACCTGGTAGATGAAGGGACGTTAGCAAAGGAGACTGAGAAGGAGCAGTCATTGAGGTGGGAAGAGAACCAAATGAAAGTGGTGTCCAAGAAGGTGAGGGTGGAATGCATCTCAGGAAGAAGAGCATGGTCAACTACGCCAATTGCTGCTGAGAGGAAGGATCAGATGAGGTCTAGGGATTCCCCATTGGATCTGCAAAGGTCAGGCTATTGGTGAGTCTACAAGAGCAGGCATGACTCATGCTGGTGAGGTGCTGGTGGGGCCTGGTTCAAATGGGCTCGAGAGAGATTGGGTTGGCAAAATGTCTTTGATGCTCTAGGAAATTCTTGTACTGTGTATTATCGAATGGTAATATCTAGAATGCTCATAGGCACACATTTGTTAAGAAGATAATGTGTATTTAGTACTTTGCTTGTGGTTAGAAGGTATTCATTAAGTACAGGTGCTGCTGCTGTTTCGTTCTTTTGTCCAGTTCTATGACAGCTACTTTCATGAGGGCAAGGACCCTGTCACTATGGTCTCACTAGCAGAGCTTCTTGTGAGTGAATAAATGAATTGATTTCAGTAATTCTCACAACCATTAAGTGAAACTGGCAGGATTTCTTTGTTGTGGGGATGATGAAGCCAGGGTTTTGAGAGATTCCTTTGTCAAAAATAGATACCAAGGGCCACCCCTGGCCTCCTGACTCCAGCTGAGAACTGTTTTATCCCTCAGAAAGATCATAATTTAATTTAGGGACAAGCAAGTGAGATCTGGCTTTTAGCTTTGGGTTTAGGTTGGGGCATCGATAGCCCACCATTATTTTTATTCTTTCTGATTCTTACACTATTCTTAGTAATGGCAGAAAGGTGGTTGGTAGGATAATGGTCTCCCCAGCATGTCGTACTGTTGATATTTGGCTCTGTTGACTAATGAGTTTGCCAACCACTGGTCTAGAGCCAAATATCAACAGTACAACGATTGAAATTTCTTTTGAGAACCAAATTTTTTAAACTTAAACTTCTTCTAACACCACTTCCTCAAAATAGACTCGCCCAGGCCGTGGTATTTTGTGGAAGAGCCACACTCAAGGGGCCAAAGAGCCGCATGTGGCTCGCGAGCCGTGGTTTGCTGACCACTGCTCTAGAGGAACAGGCTCCAAGTCTTGGGCATGGAGGGCTGGTGGGATTGCTGAAAGCATCTTTCTACCTTTTGGTCAGATAGTTTATGTTTCCATCAGACAAGTTAAGGTGTGTCATGAATTCTAATTCATATTAAAGATAAATATTAGCTTTCCCCTTGATTTTGATAACCATTTATCTTAATTTTTAATGTTATTGTAGGTCAGTGGTCGGCAAACTCATTAGTCAACAGAGCCAAATATCAACAGTACAATGATTGAAATTTCTTTTGAGAGCCAAATTTTTTAAACTTAAACTTCTTCTAATGCCACTTCTTCAAAACAGACTCGCCCAGGCCGTGGTATTTTGTGGAAGAGCCACACTCAAGGGGCCAAAGAGCCGCATGTGGATCTTGAGCCATGGTTTGCCGACCACTGTTGTAGGTTTTTATTTTCGTAGAAACTTGATAAGCTGTCAGAGACTTTGATGGGGGTAGCTAGTAGGGTGCTTCTTTGCAATCTCCTCTAAAGTATAAGATAATCCCAAGAACTGTAGCATATTCCTTTTTATATAAAACTAAACAAATTATAAATAAATGTAATTTTCATGAAAATTTAGTTGGCAGGACCTCTTATTGTTAGAAGGTGATAGAGCTTCATTTCTATATATTTGTCTATAATTATAATTTATACTGTTTCAAATAGCCATCCTGTCTGTAAATTAATACATAGCTTAGATGATCTCTGAGGTTCCTTTTGGCTGATATTGTAGATTGGGCTTTTCCTATCTGGAAATCTCAAGGAGAATGTCTTAAAAAAGCTTCTTGCTAAACTCAGCCTGCTGTTACCACATACTTTTGTTTTCACTGTTCTTTATTAGGTACCCACAGTTTTGGTAGGTGAAGTCCAGAACAATGAAAAGGCATAAACCCTGCTTCTAAGGAGGGAAGAAAGGAAAAGAGGGTTATGTTGGCTTTAGTGGTGGGAATTGTCCACCTGAATGTCATATCTTGGAGATTGGTAAGGTTATTCCATGTGGCTGGAAGGAAATGAAAAGCTTATTTGCTTTTTTTTTCATTTTTGGTCCTCCTCTATATATTCTTATCGCTTTCCCAATATAAAATAAATGATGGGCTTTGAACCTGTTTATGGTGTTTGGCTTAGGGCATGAGAACCTTCACCTTATTTTTTTTCCTTCTTCACTTGAACATGAAATTCTGATACTACAGGGCAAAGGAGAAACCAGGGTTTATGAAGACTGCATATCTTGTGAATCTTAAGAAGAGCTCTTCAATTATTAGAGGCTCAATTTTTTCTCAGTTTTCCAAAGTGCTATAAGGAAAGCAGCTTTCAGAGATAAGAATCTTAGTTCAGTAAAAACAAAATTTTGAAGAGGATGTTAACAATGGCTTTAAAATATTGCTTATTTTTGTCATACACTTATTTTTTTTTAATATATATTTTTATTTCAGAGAGGAAGGGCGAGGGAGAGAGAGAGATAGAAACATCAATGATGAGAGAGAATCATTGATTGGCTGCCTCCTGCATGCCCCAGCCTGCAACCCCGGGCATGTGCCCTTGACCGGAATTGAACCTGGGACCCTTCAGTTTGCAGGACGACGCTCTATCCACTGAGCCAAACCAGCTAGGGCTGTCATATACTTATTTTGTAGTAAATATAATACATGTTTATTTTGGAAAATTTAGAAAATATTGGTAACAGCTCACGAGGGATTTTTATTTTCTGTTTTCTGTAATGATGACAGCAGCTCTGTGATATGGATTCCTATTACCACTTCCATTCTATAGATGAAGAGACTGAAGCACAGGAAGGTTACTATTATGGTGGTTATTATTCTGATCCCCTTCCCCCCATGTATGTATATAAATTTCTTCAATAAAATTTGGATCATGAAAAGCAGATTTTATGACCTATTTTTTCAACTAATACAATGTTTTGAGAACATTTTTCTTCATTATTAGTCTTTAAAAATGGATTTTAATATTTACACAATAATCTCTTGAAATTTATTTAACCCAGGATTTCTCAACCTTAACATTATTGGCCAGATAATTTTTTGTTCTGGGAGATTGTCCTGTACATTGTAGGATGTTTAGCATCATCCCTGGCCTCTACCCACTAGATGCCAATAGCACCATCTCCTCCCACTCAGATGTGATAACAAAAATGTATCTAGACATTGCCAAATAAATAAACCTCCTAGGAGCACAAAATCACCTCCTGTTGAAGACCACTTATTTAACCATATTCGTTTTATATTTTTATACAGTATTTCTCATCATAGAACTTTTTTTCTGGAAAGGCTCAAGATTGGTATAGCATATTTGGAGATATCTTGTATTGTCCATGTACATTTATTGATACCATTCTAGTTTCATATAAATGTATAATTATATATGATTTTATACAATCATATGTAGTTTTTTGAGTATTTATGTTACTTTGTTGATAATATAGTGAATAGATCTCTTAAAAATTTTGTTAGTTGTGTTTTTGAGACTCAAATTGTATGCTTTGATTGACTTACAGTATAATTTCAGTTATACTTTAAAAAAAAGTCTTATTTGTATTTGACACCAACTGTGTTTTGCTTTATGTTTTTTTTGTTCTCTATCTTTTCTAATAGTAATAAAAATAAATATTTTAATATAGGCTATGATTTATGAAGAGAGAATTATTTAAAATGTAATTTTCTAAAATTAAAATGCTCTGATATTAGATTTTGATAGCTATATTTTTATCTTAAACTTAGAAGGTTGACTACCAGTTTTGAATATTTCAGTTCTCCCTAAGGTAATTAGAATTCTATAGAGAATGTTCTAGAGGAGGAAAGACTTTATTTTATACCTTTCTATTCATGGTTGATTATTAATCTACTTTTTATTAATACTTGTTTTTTCAGTGTGGAAGTTTAAATTACATTTTTTAACAAGATTTTTTTTTTTTTGAGTATGTGAGTGTTCCCTATTATGTCTAGCTTTAAAACACTGGATAGTTATTAAAAGGATTTGTCCCTGGTCAGATGTAGTTTATGGCATGAGACCAAGGAAACCAATCAATCACCTTATTAAAGTTCCTAGAGGTTCAGCTGAGATCTTTCTCACAGGTAAAGCTGGGTGGGATAAAGGCCATCTCCATAGAGTGAGATTGTGAATTGTCTAGGAGTGCTCAACTGGTGGTATTTTTCACTAACTTGGGCTTTGTATCTTACCTCTCCTCTTTAGTCTATCTAGTGTAATTTTGTTTTGTGTGGTGGAAAAAAATAAAACAAGACAAAACTGGATTTTAATAAATAGTATCCAGAAATAAAATTTTAGGTTCTATATAGTAATACTAACAACAGAAAATGTAGTGATCCTTCTGTTAACCTCCAGAATTCATGTAACACACATTAAAAAATAAAATCCAAGTCTTCATTTGGACTGTAATGGTTTATAAAATGTACCAGTATGAAGGTATGGATAAAGTTAAAGCAGCAAGAAAAATTGGTTGTACACACCAAAAAATTTATACCCGAGTTTGAAATTATCAGGTGAAAAGGGCTGTATTCTCATTGGTATACCCATCTAAGTTAGGTGACAGGACTCCCTCCATGCAAATTTACCTTTAATGTTGGTAACAAAATAAGAGGCTTGCCTTAATTTGTTATCCCAAAAGTTTTTTGTTTTTGTGGTGTTTTTTTTTTTTTTGCTTTTAAGTTCAAAATTCAGTAAGAATGACTGTGATATGAAATTTATTTTCAGTGTTCTAGAATCCTGTACAGTGGTTTAAAGGACTTGTCTTGAATTAAAAGTGCTATACACTGAGTGAAAGTCCATGTTAGTTGAAGAATTGATTCTTTTTAAAGGAAAGCTGCAAATTTTTCTTGTATGGGTAAATGTCACTCTGCTCATATCTCTGCTTAGCTGCAGCTCAGGACTTGTACTGTTCCACTAGGTTGTCATAGAAACGCAGTTAACTGTCATCTCAACTCACACTGTTGATGGTTTTATTTGTAGATTTGCCCGATTATGAAAATTTCACAAAAAATTTTGATTCGCTTTTTATTAACACTGGATGTTTTTCCTTGGAAGTTCAAGTTGTACAGAAGCCTTTTTTGTGTTTAATTTTTTTAAAAGTGAAACTCTATATTAAATATAATCTGCTTGATTTTTAAAAAAATGTTTTTTATTTAAAATGTGATATATAGTCTGCAGCAGTAGAATAACTCTGTGAATTGTATTTTTGAATCACTTTCCATTTTCTTTGTTTACAGCAAGCAGAAAAAAAAAAAACTTAAAAATTCACCGTTAGCCTGCTTTTAACTTAACATAAAAGATACCTGTCAGAAAAGTGTGAAATGCTACATCAAGTGCCTAATATTGGAGTTTTTATTTTATTTATGGTTTTTTAAGCCTGGCAGGAATGCTCCAGTGCACTGTGTTGTGAAAGTATTTATTTTTATATATTTATGTGAAAGGAATTTTTTTAGTTTTCACTTTTAAATAAGACAGGCAAACCTTATTTACAGTAACTTTATCTAATGGTCCGTGGATGAGTGCTTTTATGCAAAATAGTCAAGAGGCTAGAATTAACTTTTCACGTTGGATGCACATTTGATGTCCAGACTTGAGCAACATGTGGCATCTTATTATAAAGACTACCATTCGGGATTCAATTTGTATTTAACACATTTACTTCAGAATGCACACATCATTTTTGCCACATTTAATGTTAACTTCGTAATGATTTCTGTTTCTTGCTTGAGAGTACATAAGTAGAAGTGTTTACTTGTTGCTTTGTGATTTTCCTTTTTCTAGGTTCTTTATGCTTGATTAATGAGCTATTTTATATTTTATTTTAATAACAGGTTACTTTTTGACATGTAACAGCTCCTTGGGTTGGGTTGATTATCATTAGTTACTTTTTAAAAAAAGTATTGGTCTTTTAGATAACTGTGCTTATTATATGTCCATTTGTTGCTATTAGTTCTTAAAGTTATTCTTGAAAAATTAATAGTAGTTAACATTGTCTTTGATTTTAACACTGTAACTAAATAAACAACTAATAGTCTGTGTATACTTGGAGAAGAAAATTTGACAGCTCATCATATACGTGGAATACTGATTACTTAAAACCAGGTTTATTGCTTTTAAAATATAATTACTACTCTGTAGCTAGACTACACGATGGCCTCCGATGATCCTCACCTCGTATTATTCCTGCGCTGTGTCCTCCCTTCCCACTCTGAATCATGACTGACCTGTATGATCAATAAAATACTGCTGAAGTGTCAGTGTACGACCTCTGAGGCGAGGTCACATGCACCATTGAAGCTTCCAGTTTGCTTTCTCTTGGATCACTTACTCTGGGGGAAGTCACCTGTCATGTTCCAAGGAGAGGTCCATGAGACAAGGAACTGTAAAGCCTCCTGCCAACAGCTAGCACCAGCCTGCCAACCGTTTGAGTGAGTCATCATGGAAGCAGATAGTCTCATCCCATTTTAACCTTCAGATGGTTGCAACCCAAGCTGACATCTTCCCTGCAGTCCATGAGTAGATTATTTTTGTGAACTTCTGTTTTGGCCAGCTTTATCCTATCACAAGTATTGATATATGCACATTGTTTGGTTTCTCATTACATACCAATGCAATAAAGTAAAATATTTTTTGAATCACTGTAGTAATTTTTATAACTATCCTTGATTTATTAATTAATGGCCAATATAGTCATTAGAGATTTCGTAACTTAACTATGAGGATTAAGGATATCTCATGATGCTGTTTCAACACTGAGGTTAAACATATAAAGTTAGTAATAATGCATATAAAATGATTAAGAAATTTATTTTGTTACTATTTTGTTAATCCTCACCTGAGGGATGGAGATATATATATATATATGTGTGTGTGTATATATATATATATATATATATATATATATATATATATATATTTTATTGATTTTTAGAGAGGAAGGAAGAGAAATAGAGAGAGAGAAACACCAGTGAGAGAGAAACATTGATGAGCTGCCTCCTGTGTGCCCCTACTGGGGATTGAGCCTACAACCTGGGCATGTGCCTTGACTGGGAATCGAACTGGTGACCTCTTAGTTCATGGGTTGACACTCAACCACTAAGCCACCAGCCACGGCTGGTTAAGAAATTTTAATGCATATGTAGGTTTATTTATATATGAGGAAACAAATATTTTCTAACATAAACTAAATAAATGATTGTTCATGGATTACCAGTTATTTAAAAGAAACGTTAATATATTTTTTATCTGAAGGGGAAGAATACATTTTGCTTTATATAAAATTTACAATTTTCTTTTACTTTGATTTAGTTTTTGTGATTATGTTATCTAATTAAGATATTCTCAAATCTGACAAAAATATTAATACTCTTGAAATATAATAATGTCCTTTAGAGGTTTGTTATATTCCTATCTTACTGCTGTGAGTCTTTGTGACCAGGAGGTCATAATGACAAGTATTTTGCCAACTCACTTTCTTTGACATATGTCTGCATAGTGGATCAGACAGTTTTGTATTTAATATGCCACAGTTGATTACTATTAACTGTAAGTGTGTGTAATCCTGTTTTCAACTTCTGAAGTTATTCTACCAGTGCGGTTGTAGCAGTTGATACACCTAGTTGGAAAAGTGAAACATGAAGATCTTACCTTGAGCTATGGTTGTAGTTATTGATAATCACTGAGGGAACCATCTCTGGGTCCCCCTTAAGAAATAGGTTTTGAGTCTTGGACAGATAAATCCATGGCAACTGTCATTTTCTCTGCTTTCTGTGCAGGAAGAAGAGAGTGAAGAGGAACCCAAACTTAAGTATGAAAGGCTTTCCAATGGGGTAACTGAAATCCTTCAGAAGGATGCTGCTAGCTGCATGACAGTCCATGACAAGGTAAGGTAGCCCTTGTAGGTGATTCTTGTGTAAGTCATTCTATTGTAAGTTTGCTTATACTTTGGCGTCCTGATGCTTTTAGTGGTGATTTTTCACTGTAATTGTGTCTTCTGTCACTCTTCCTCTCTTCTTCCTCACCACAAAAAATCAAAACAATGACCAAAGAAATTATATATATGTATTTGTACACACACACAGAGCACACTGTAAGGATGTATCAAGTAGAATTTAGACAAGGATGGATGTACAAGATTTACAATAGGTGGTTCTTGGAAAGACTATCACTTAATTCCTCAAATCATAAGTAGTAGAATAGAAAAGTATTAAGATTAGAAATAGTGTGGAGCTCAGTGCTTTCTTAAGAGTGGAAGGGATTATGTTGGAGGTATTAGGAATCAGTAGAATGACCCCACATTGTTACATATATATTATATGAATGAATTAATCTATTCCACATCTGAGTCTTTGCTGAAACAAAGCCCCCACCAACTTTCTGAGTCCAGGTTAAGTACTGTACAGCACCCTTAGCCCATTCTTGAACCAAAACAAAATATGTCATAATTGGAGTATTGGAAGCCAGGCAGTTTCAACTATTGCCCTGTGAGCCCCACGAGTGAGCCTTTGTCCTCTACAAAAGGCAGACTCGCCTACTTTGATCCAGTTCCTGGTTTTATCTGTGTTACCATCAGTGTTGCTCATCCTCCTCCTTGCCCCACCCAGTTCCTTTGTACTTCAAATTTCATTCCATTGTAAGCAGATTCCTGTATTCACTCAACCTGTCACTAGAACATTTGCTATCTCTGGTTTTACCAGAGATACCCTTCTTGAGGCGCCTGCCTTTCAGCTGCACCACCATCTCCCCTCTCCCCTCCCCCCTTCCCCCTGCCCCCATTGCTGCCGTCTCCCAACTTCCTTGTCACTTTCCTTTATTCACTGAAGACTGGCCTTGCAGTTCTTCAACCTAATTTAATTACTCTTCTGCCCAGTTTCATCTCCCGCCATTAAGGCCACACTCCGGATGGTGTCAGGACCTGGAACCTGAGGATCTTTAAATATACTGTTTGTCAGGCTTCTGTGTTAACTTTTCTAATCCTGTTCTGTGACTTTATAGAGCCCTGATCTCTAATCCATTCTTTTTTAAAATTTTCTATCAAATTTTCTATCAGAATTTTCTATCCTAACTTCACCAGCATCTTCAGTTCTTTGATACCTCTGTCCTTTGTTGTATCCCTCAGCCACTAAAAATGCTGTTATTTATTTGTTCTTCATCAGTTTCTTTAGTCCTCAACCCTCCTTCTCAGTCACTATCCCTTCACTTTTAGAGGATGATGTCATTTCTATTTAATTAAGAAAATTGAAACTATCAGGCATGATCAACCTCAGTTCCTGACCCCTTACCCAACTCACCTGAATCCATACCCATCTTTCTTTTCTTCTTCCTGTTCAAGGGCCTTTTAGTCTACTTTTGTTCTTCATCTCACCTCATTTTCTACCTTCTCTCCTAGTGATACATGCTATGTCATGGAACAGAACTAACTCTAGCCCCACATAATCACTAATCTACTTTTTCTTTCTATAGATTTGCCTGTATTGGATATTTCATATAAATGGACTCATACAGTTTGGTCTCTTGTGTCTGGCTTCTTTCACTTAGCGTAATGTTTTTGAGATTCCTTGTGATATAGCATGTATCAGTACTTCATTCCTTTTTAGTGCTGAATAGTATTCCATTGTATAAACATACCGCATTTTGTCTATCCATTAACCAGACGATGGACATTTTGCTGCTTTTAAAACTGTGGATTTCGCCTTCTCAAAACTTCTTTATCATGACACCATTCTGTTTTATGTTCTTGATCTTTCTGTTACTCCCTCTGGTTCTTTCACTTACTTTTACCTCCACCTTTCTCCCCTACATGTTGGTTTTCCCAATATTTGGTCCATTGTCTACATTTCTTCTAATTTTGTGATTTTCAGTTGCATGATTTCTATGACCACCAACGCTGCCTCTTCCAGAATATTATACTTATTTATCCATCTCTATCTTTTGTTCTCTTTGACCTGAAACTCAGCATGTTCATAATGAACTCATCTTTTCCCTCTAATCTTGCATCTATTTTTTGTTCTCTATCTCATTTGGTGGCATCAGCATCTCCTCTGTCATGTAAGCCAAAGCTGACCCTTCTCCTCTAACACCCAGTCATTCCCTAAGTCAGCCGTGGGCAAACTGCGGGCCGGATCCGGCTGTTCTATCCGGTTCTCTTGCTCTCCCCTCCGCTCCTTTACTTTGAATTTATATTAGTTCACACAAACACTCCATCCATGCTTTTGTTCCGGCCCTCCGGTCCAGTTTAAGAACCCATTGTGGCCCTCGGGTCAAAAAGTTTGCCCAACCCTGCTAAGTCATGGTGCTCTTCTTACCACCTTGCCTAGCTGAGGTCCTCATCTTCCGCCTGTACTTATGTGTCTAATCTTTCTACTTTTAACCCATTTGCCACCTGATTGCCAAAATGATCTGTTGAAAGTACATATTTTGAAACCTTGCATAATTTTCATTATATACTAAATAGAGTCAAAGTTTCTTAATGTGGTATGTAAGACTCTGTGATCTTGCCCTCTGTGTAACTGGCCTTGTGTCTTACTACTTTCTGTCATAAAGTGTGGTGCTCTGACAGTCGTGCTTGGCTGTTGTTTTTGTTGTTGTTGTTGTTGTTTTTAATTTTTATTGATTTTAGAGAGGAAGGGAGAAGGAGAGAGAGAGAGAGATAGAAACATCAACGATGGAAGAGAATCATTGATGGACTGCCTCTTGCAGAGACACCCCACTGGGGATTGAGCCCACAACCTGGGCATGTGCCCTTGCCTGGAATCAAACCTGGGACCCTTCAATCCACAGGCTGATGCTCTATCCACTGAGCCAAACCAGCTAGGGCGTGCTTGGCTGTTTTCACTCATAACATCTCTTGCCTGGATTTCACCCCGTCTCAGCTGCTTGAATTCACTCTCATCCTGAGTCCTTTGTTTTTAGTTTAGGCATTGTTTATTTCTCCTTGGAACTAATGCACACACTGTGAACCAGTCTATTTTCCTTCAACGATTTGCGTTCATTCTAGTCCATTCCTAACAGTTCTTTCTTCTTCTAGAAACTCACATCTGATCGTATAATCCTTCCTAGAATTCTTCATTGGCTCCCTGATGTCTTCATGATTTGGACACACATACTCCCTTCCTTTAACTTTTCTACCTTCCATCTCTCCATAAATATCAATGCCTTCTATTAACCAATCTTTCCTGCCCAATTGCCAGTCTCCTCCCCTGGGCATGAACCAGGTGCTTCTGTCATGTAAAACTGTGTGTAATTTCTTGGCTTTTTCTGCTTTTTTTGCTCTGTGCCTTTGAGCAAGTTGTATTCACTCTGCCTAAAATGGTCTTTACCACAAGTCTGCCTCATTTAACTCAGAGCCTATATTGTTCAACTCTTTCAAAGTTCAAAGTTCAGCACAGCTGACACCTTTGATGTTTCATAAAGTTCTTAGAGATATTCCATTTTAAATAACCTTCTTAAATTTAATTATAATTATTCATATTTTTATATCTTTCTCCCTCATTGTAGTGTCATTCCTTTAAGTCACACTTGCTTATTGTCTAAGCCAGTGGTTCTCAACCTTTCTAATGCCGTGACCCTTTAATACAGTTCCTCATGTTGTGGTGACCCCCAACCATAAAATTATTTTTGTTGCTACTTCATAACTGTAATTTTGCTACTGTTAATTAATGAATCGTAATGTAAATCTCTGTGTTTTCCGATGATCTTAGGCGACCCTGCTAGCGGTTCTCAACCTGTAGAGCCTAAGACCATCGGAAAACACAGATATTTACATTACGATTCATTAACAGTAGCAAAATTACAGTTATGAAGTAGCAACGAAAATAATTTTATGGTTGGGGGTCACCACAACATGAGGAACTGTATTAAAGGGTCACGGCATTAGAAAGGTTGAGAACCACTGGATATTGTAGGTGCTTTTGTGTTTTGTGCATTGAATGAACCATTGAATGGATGAAATGGAGAACAAAGTTTACCTGCTCGGACATCACACTTTATCAACACTATACTTAAACCAACTTGGTCAAGGAGCCTGACAGTTGGAACTATAATCTGTGCTAACTTTTAGAGCATACACTCTTGATCTGAGGCTCATGTTTCTTTTTATGAGATTTCTGGTGCCGGGGAGAGTATTTTAACTCTTAATTCTGTACCTAGCTCTGCCATTCATTGACTGTTTCCAGGGAAGACACATGAACACCCTGACTTCCTCTCGTGTAATTGAAGGCACTCTCTGCTTTGATACTAAAAATGCTATGTAAAACAGATAATATACAGCTGACCACATTTGAAATGTTTCCTCTGTGGTCCAAAGGACTGCATGTCACTTCTACTCATTTACGTACAAAAAGCCCAGCCACCCTCACCAGTTTGGCTCACTGGACAGAGTGTCGGCCTGCAGACTAAGGTCTTGGGTTTGATTCTGGTCTAGGGCATATGCCTGAGTTGCCGGCTCGATCCCTAGTAGGGGGCATGCAGGAGGCAGGCAATCAATGATTCTCTCTCATCATTGATGTTTCCATCTCTCTCTCTCCCTCCCTTCCTCTCTGAAATCAATAAAAATATATTTAAAAAGAAAACCAAAACAACAGCAACAAAAAGCCCAGTAAAAGCAGTTATGTTAGGAGAGTGTTCAAAAGGATTGGGTGCACAATCTGATACTTTATAAAATGAATCAAGTTTCTTTAATTAAACCTGGAAGGGGCTAATAAAACTATATTCATTCTTTGCTCATCCTGGATTGGAGGTGCTGTCAGAATAAAAAAAAAAATTTTCAATAGCTACAAATTTTAATGACTGGAAAGATAGTCACGTTTAAAGGACTTGTATTTACATTTGTGATTTGTGGCCAATTTTGCCTTTTTGTGTGTGCTGTATTTTAAGTAAGTCAAAAGCATTAGCAAATGTAAGTATGACTCATCAATAATTTTCATAGTTAAATAAATTTTTGAAGACCTCTCCAATTGGCTTATCAAACTTGGATTTTATTAAGCACATAAAGTTATTTCTAAAAGAGAACAGCAGTAATTTATCTAATTTAAATGATTAAATGTTTTTGTAAACAAAAGTAGCTTATCATGAAAACCACTCCTCCCCCTCCTCCCCAATATTCTAAAGTAACTATAGTTTTAGATTAAACTATAAAATCAAAATAGTTATTTTATGTTTCAGATCTTAAATATTAAATGGATTAAACTAGTAATTAATAAAATAAGAAAAAGGGAAGGGATTAATGTTTGGATAAAGTACCCTACATAGAACCTTTAAAACTAATAAAATAAAATATAATTGGAAGTTCAAATATGGCCTTCACAGAGATGTCAGAGAATGACCTAGTAGTAAAGCGTTTTAAGGCTCCAACCCACCTTAGTTTTCTAATAAACTAAATACAGTATTTATGAGGAAGTCAGTACTTCAGAGTACTTGGGGTATAGTGAGGTGGAATACTATTTGGTTTTAGTTAGTATTGTATGGGTTTTTTAATTCAAATATGGTGAGTGTCACTGTAGAGAAAAATATTGCAACCATCTGAGTCCTCTGTTTCAGATTAGAATGTTCTTTTGTTTTGGAGAAAATATCCTGGTTTTGTTTATATATGCCACTAATTTCCCCCCAGAATTACCTCTTGGCCCTTCCCTTTCCAGGGCCCAGGCATCCTTTTTTCACCAGGCTTGCTGTCTGCCCTGGATGAGTAATCGGCATGGCACCTGGTGCATTCAGGCAGGCCTGTGCAGTGGAATCGTCATACCTAGTTATGTCTGCACATCTGATGTTTTATTAACCAGTATTGATTTTTTTACCCAGGGGACTTTTTTCTTCTTTAAAAAAGGCAACCTTGCAGGAGTGAAAGGCATTGCTGGGGATGAATTTCTAATGAACCCCTTCTTTTCCCTTTTTGTGACTCCTCTTTAAGGTAGCTTCATATTTTAAGTGCCTGAACTGAAATTATGTTTTAAGCAATTCCATTTTGATAAATCTTTTTAAATCTTGACTTTCTATAAGGTTATTTTTAAAAGATTGTGCTGCTTGACTGAAATGCTTAGTAGTGCCTATAAATTTGAGCATTTCATTATAGGTTGCAATGAAGCATGCTTACATGCAATGAAATAGAGAATTTGGAACTATTTGAGTAGTATGTAAAGAAATAAAAAGGAAGAAAAATCTCATGTCATATCAGGTAGTCCTAAAGTTTCTTCTGGTTTATTTAGGTTAGTGCAGATTAAAGGAATAGTGGGAGTTATGAACTAGTTTCATATCATAAGATGAATATGTAGCTCAGCAGTTATTTTGTGACAGAAAAAGATTTTTTTGTATTAGAATATAAACATTTACACTCAGTATTATACATTAACTTTTATAGAGGTATTCTAATGCTAACTGATAGTATAAGTACATCTGAGATTTTTCATCTCTAGATATGGCATGGATTTTTCTTTCTAAAATAATAGTACTTTGTTGTTTGTGTGTATATAGGTTGGATTTAAATGATAGCACAAATTTACACATTTGCCATAAATTGAGGCGAGTTGCTTAATAATCCCCTTCTGACTTTGAGTTCAACCTTAGGTTGGTCATGCTTTCATAGCTGCATTTTAATTTGCTGCCTCAGTCCATCAGGCATTGTGTACAGACCACATACACACCATTAGTTGTCAGTAGATGAGGGTCCTCATGAGTCATTCTGACAGCTGGCTTGCACTATCACAATAAAGTAGGCTCTGTCCTGTTATTTCCCTGAAGCTGGAAATAGACCGTCTCCGAGGACTGGATATCTTCTAAGGCATTACAGATCACTTATGCATTAAGAGTCTTGAGTTTGAAAATGGTTTTATTAGTAATTGTGTTTTAATGGTACATTAATAAACTGACCTCTTTGTTCTTCTTACAGTTTTTGGCACTGGGCACACATTATGGCAAGGTTTATTTACTTGATGTCCAGGGGAACATCACTCAGAAGTTTGATGTGGTACGTGTACAGTATAAAATAATGTATGAGCTAAATATCATGCAAAAACTTGTGTTTCAGAATATTAGCAGTTTGTTTTAATAGCATAAAAGATATTTATCTATTAAATTAGAGTGCTAAGAGCATATATTATATGTATATTTAGGTATGTACTTTTATAACTGAATGTTATAGTATATGCTGAAAATTTTAAAGGTAAACTTATAAAGAAAAAGGTCTGTTTATATGTATACATTATAAATTTTGACTGGATTATCTTTTACATACAAATTCCATTTAAAATGTTCTTTTATAAATGTATTTAATTGCATTTCTTTACTTAATAATAGTCATCCATTTTAATTTAAGTGGAGCATTTAAAATACTTCTATATGTATTCTTTTAAAATTATAATACTATACAATGTCTAGGTGAAATGTTATTAAAAGAAAAACCTTTTATTAATAACTAGGGGCCCAGTGCACAAATTCATGCACCTTGGAAGGAATTGTGGGCCGTGAGGCTGTGGTGGGCACAGGAATGGGTCTTGGCCCATCCTTTGCGCCCCCGCCTGGCCCCTCCTTCCATGGCCCCTGGTTCCCTGCCTGCTGGCAGCCCCACTCCCACCGCTGCCGCCACTCCTATGTGCTGACGGCACTGGCCCCGATTGCACCCGCTGACAGTGCAGAATGGTTGGGGCCGGTGCCAGCAGTGGGTGCAAGCAGCGGCTGCTGCCCGGATCGCCCCTCAGGAGCAGGGGGAGGTGGAGAAGCCCTGAGGTTGATCGGGGCTGGCAGCTGCTGCTGGCATCCACTGACGGCGCTGAGTGATCGGGGCCGGCGTCAGGCGCTGGCAGTGGGTGTGAGTGGGGCCAGTGCCGGCAGTAGGTGCAAGCACCAGGCAGGACCGTGGCTCAGGGGAGCAAAGAATTTTCAGTAACCAGCAGAGGTTCGCCCCGATGACAGCAACTGGTGCCTGCCTTGGTCTGGTGCCCCCACTCACCTGCTCTACCATCCTGCCACGGCCAATGCCCGCCATGTTCCGCACTCTGCCGCCTATTGCTGACGCCCGCCATGTTCCATGCGCACCCCTGGTGGTCAGTGCACATCATAGCAACCAGTTGTTTGGTTGTTTAGTTGTTCCACCGTTCGGTCTATTTGCATATTAGGGTTTTATATAGATAATGGTGTTAATTTTACATACTTGGAGGTTTGTGAAATCTTTCAAGTGTGAACCCCTTATTTGGTCACTGGTGTCAATTGTAAGTGCTTGCCCCATCATCTCCATCTCATCCTATATAATAAAAGGCTAATATGCAAATTGTCCCCTCGACCAAGAGTTCGACCAGCAGGCAGGCTGGCCAGCTGCCCATGTCCCCTCCCACTGGCCAGGCTGGCCGGACCCCACCCATGCACAAATTCATGCACCGGGCCTCTAATACACACACACACACACACACACACACACACACACTGAGTGGCCAGATTATTATTATGCGTTCAGAGATCATAATAATCTGGCCACTCTCTGTGTGTGTGTGTGTGTGTGTGTGTGTGTGTATAATTTAGCCATAAAAAAGAAATCCTGTCATTTATGACAACACAGATGGACCTTGAAGGATTTCTGAGTGAAATAAGTCAGACAGAAAAGGACAAATACTGTATGATCTCTCTTCTATATGGGATTCCTGTTACGTTCCCAGTACAGGAGCTCAAAAATATTCCCCAAATATCACACTGTTGAACTACAGATGAGTCTCCTCACAGTGATTTCAAACTAGCTATAGTGCTTCAAGTAGCTTTATGGTTCATCATAGCTTTCCCTTGATGCTGCAAAATTACTGTGAATAAATGTGAAATGATTACTTGAAGGTACAGAGTACACTGTCTACATGTATCTCCAGATAGCCTTCATAAATATTCTGTAAATCCCACAAGAAAAATATAAAGAGCGCCTGGGAAGACACAGGGACATTCCTTAATTATTGTCAGCTGAACCCAGTGGCATTGGCAAAGCCACGCCCTGGGAACATGCCTTGCCAAAAGGGCAAGGGTGTTGTCAGCTTGACCTTCATTTCAGCCCGTGGTGTGGGGAAGTGGTTTTAATATCTAAATCCAGCCTAGCACCAGGAATGCCCAGGGCCTACTCAAGAATGCAAATAATCTCCTTTTGTCTTGACCTTTTGGTGAAACTTTCTGATATTTGGGATATAAAATAAACTCGCTGGATTGGCTCTGGGTCACTGTCCCTGTCTCTCCATCAGAAGAGGACAGTGGTCCCACCCAGTCCCAGCTTTTTCCTTCTATCTCTGTGTCTTGTCTCTTTCTTTTATTTCTCAATCCCCAGCCGCCCCTACTCAGAAACTGGACCCGCTCTCTAGCCGCGCTGGATGCGGAAAGAGAGAAATACCTACAGAAAAATAGTTTAATAGTAAAAAAGACATTTAAGTATCTCTAATTAGCCACTTTAACTTCCACTCTAATCATCAAAAAATAAATTACCCTATAAAAATGAATGTCCTTGGTTTAAACTCTTAACTAATATCTTGGAAATAATCTAACAGAAATAAAATCATTTGGGAATGAGAGGAATGGAGAGAAGTTTTGAGGAAGATTCACCTCTTTGGAAGAAAACAATTTTGTCTGTTTGTTGTGTCATCACTGTTCCAAGTTAACACTTGGGTTTAAATTTTCTGCAGTTAAATTTATAAGCAGTTTATATATCAGTCTTTGCTGTTCATTAAAAACATTCCTCAATACCTTTTTATAAACTTTACAAAACATCCTCTAACAGGAGTTTCTAACCACCTCCCCCATAAGAGCACATTGGGTGTGACTTAGATGCTGTAAGCTTATAAGGACCATTTGCAACCGCATCTGACCCCTCAAACCCCAGGCTGCTGTCCTTGCCCGCCGCCCAAGACCAACAGCCCTGTGGCCAGCTGTGGTGAAAGGCTCAGACTTTCACCTCCTGCTGTGCACTGCCAGGATGGTACACCCTCAGCAGAGGCAGGGACAGGGACCAGCCTTTCGGTCTGCAGAAGGCTTATTAGATAGACGTTCGTTTTCTAAATCCTAACAACCTTTAAAAACACAGGGAGGATTTGGAGGGGATTGCTTCTTAGGAAGCTGGCATACTGCTGATTCCTAGAGCTGTTTTCCTTTTGTTAAACTTCATCTTTGCCTGTGCCTGCCGCATCCCAGCAGAGAATGGTAGGAGGCTGGCTTGCACACAACATGCATTCAAGACAGTTATTTACAATCTGGGCACAGATTAAAACGTTGCTTTGATAAAAGGCTAAATCAGGCTATTGGTCCACATTTCCTCTTTTATTCACATGCTGTCACCATGCTCGATCAGGTGCACATTAAGATGGTAAGTGTTACCTTATGAGACTTGCGCATCATGGAAACACTGTTCACATTTCAGACAGTGACCTGGGGATGCTACAAACTTGCAGTTGTCCTCTCTAGAGAGATGGGTGAATAGCTAATTGGAGTCAGAGCTCATTCTCCCCAGAGCTTGCAGTGCCCACTTGCTTAACAGTTCAGAGTAGACATTTTGGGGAGGTCTCCCTTGATGCCTTGGATGGTTGTCTACAGTACTAAGTTTGACAGACGAGTGAGGAAAACTTTAGTAGGAACATCTAAGTAAATCAGTTTGAGCAGCAGCATAAGGAGCCAGCCAGCTTTCTCGTTCTGATATCCACACTAGAATTGCTGAGCTCTTGCCAACTACCAGACGCTATGCCGTTGGTAGGCATGCTACCATTGTAAAACAATCTGTTTTACTGAGAAACCATTGTTAAAAGAATTTGTATGTTCGGTACATAAATGACCTGAAAAATACAACTGACAGTTTTCAAAATGGTGAAAAGTAAATGTGTGAAGTTTAATTAAGTTTATTTGTTTTTAAACGGAGCCAATTTTCCTTGCTTATACATGTATCCAAAAAAGATACAAAGAATGGAGTGATTTAAAAAAAAAAAAAAGGAAAGCAGATTTACCAGACAAAGCAAAGTTATTGGAATATTGCAAGGGAATAGTGTAGAAGAGAAATTTACTAATAAGTGCATTTAACAAAAGAGGAACTAATATTACCCATAGCCCTACATGATACAAAGAGGCCTGCCTTCAAGGTATTTTATGTACAGTCTGTAATCCCAGCACTTGCTAAGACCTCTATTTTAGAATTTAACACATCATATTATAGATCGTTGTTTACATGACTAGCTCCACCTGAGATCAGGGGGCTGCATCGAATTATTCTTTCTGTCCCCTGCACATCCTTACAGAAGGTTTGCTGAAGGCGTAGGAAACAATCACTGAATATGAAATAAGAACTCCCTGTGTGAGGTCATAAGGAAGGGGTCGCAAAGCAGGCGGGACACTGGGCATTTCCATAGGCAAAGGTGGGAAAGCACATTTCAGCAGTAGCGAAAGTACCAAGCCGGCTGCACTGCAGGCCACGACGTGGAGAAGACTGTAGCCCAGACAGCGGGAGCCCTCAGAGCTCTGTTTTATTCCACAGGCATCAAGGAGGCACTCAAGTGTATTCAGTCAGGGGAGTAACCAAATCCCAGCCCTCCTGTGGGAAGATTACTTGGGCAGCTCTGCGAAGGAAGGATTAGGAGAGACGTGAGGCGGGGTGATCAGTTGGGTTTCACTGCAGTAACCCAGGTGAGATTCAGTAAAGACTTGAACAAGGGTGGTGACAATATAAGAAACCAGCAAAAGAAAGAACGAGCTAAGGGAAGAATCTAGGCGGGCCTCTACAGGAAATAATGGAGGATATAAACATCACAGAAATGGAAGTAAACTCTGAAGAGCAGAAAAAATGAGGCCTTCTGAGGAGATGATATTCATCAGTTAGGCAAAGATTGGCTTTTTCTTGGCTACAGTATTTAGATTAAAAAAAAGAAAAACCACCTTTACTTTGGCCCCCTAGGCCCCACTGATAAAGAAACAAGGACTTAGGAAAGAAGCACAATCTAATTAAAAGGCAGGACCTTGTTGGGAGCAGTAATTATTATTACTTCAAATAATAGTTTAGAATAGAAATAAATACTGATGTTTTAATGCTAAAATAGGTTTAACTGAAAGGTGGACACCATGAATAAGGTTTCCTCTGCAGCTGGCCATGCTGTCAAGATTCCTAGCCTACAGGGTTCTAACACGACAATTCCAGAAAACAAAATACTTTTTTCCCCAGAGAACATTGCCCTAGAGCAGGCATGTTAAACTCATGGCCTGCGGGCCACATGCCTTGTTTATTTGGCCCATGTTAGCCTTTGAGTTTGACATGCTTGCCCTAGAGTATATATTTTTTTTCTATGAGTTAATACAACAGAAGTGGGATTATCACCCCAGAAACCATGTAATTAGAAAAGGAACAAAAAATGTATTATTATTCTTTAAAATTAAGTCTTAGAGGGCTTCCCCTTAAACTACCCAAGTCCTACGCATCTGTTATGCAACACCTTTGAGGACAGACTTCATGAACAAAATCAGCTCAAGAAAGCCAAGTATGGTGCAAATCCGTGATGACTGCAAAGCTATGTGAACCTCTCAGCAGGGCCCACAGATATCTTTGCTTAATTTCTCCATATGCAAGATATCAGTGATAAAGGAATAATCTGTTAGGAGAAAAGACATTCTTAATTTTTTCTCACTTTTATTTGCAATTTAATAGCAGCAGCATTGCTAATGCATTCTATTTATCTAACAACATTTGAGAAAGTAAAGCCTTTGTGTTTTCACAAATGGGAAAAAAATCTATCTGAAAAGGGCAATACAGATACTTTAAATAGCTGAGACCAACTTATTAATCAAATAGAAAATGCCTAACTTGTTTTTCATATATAACCTGAAGACAATTTAAATCATCACAAATTCAGCTGTACCTTTGCCACAGAAATTATTGTTATAAAGCTCTCCAGTGTAAAAACATTGCTTTATCAATTACCCTTTTAAGTCATTTCCCAAGTAGATTGTCCTCTCAACAGTTCTCAAAAGAAGCATCTTGTAAACCAAGTTGCTACATCTCTACTAAAAAATTCCTGGAATCAATTCACTAGACCCGCACTGGGAACCATTTCACAGAGCCTAGTTACATAAGTAAGCATGTTCTTAAAACACCAAAGAAATAAACCTATTTGTTCCACATATGGACTCCAAGAAGAAAGTCATTTGACCGGAATCCCCAAAAGAAATTTATCAGCTGAGATGGACTCCTCATGGTCAACCAGGGCCCTGTCAGTCTTCATTTCTAATCATCACAACGGCACTTCTCTTTCTGCATCCGTTCTTGGGTTTTATTTTTTACTGGAGGCCTAGTCTGGGACCCCCTCAGGGGATGTCTGACTGACGGGTTAGGCCTGCTCCCTGGAGGACCAGGCCTAAGCTGGCAGTCAGACATCCCTCTGGCAGCCCAGGATGTCCATTAGTCAGACATCCTTAGCACTGCCCCTGGCCAGCCATGAGCCAGCTTCTGGCTGAGCGACGCTCCCCCTGTGAAAGCGCACTGACCATCAGGAGGCACCTTCTGCATTGAGCCTCTGCCCCCTGGTGGTCAGTGCGCATCATAGCGACCGGTCGTTCCGTCGTTGGGGTCAATTTGCATATTACCCTTTTATTATATAGGGCATCTTTTTCTTATTTGATTGTACTGTCTAGGACCTTTAATAAGGTGTTGTTTCCAAAGAGGAAGCTCTCAACATTTCATCAATATGTTAGGTTGGTAGTATTTAATTTAATAGCAGCATGTCCTTCATCTTTTATTGTAGGATTTTTTTTTTTCAGTTTCTTCCTTTAGTATTTATTATGCATGTTCACTTGACATTTAAAAGTGTTTTAGGTTTCTTCAATGTGTTCATGTTTTATTATAGCCTTTAAAAAAAAACTGATGTGCTAGGTAAGAATGGTGTATTTAGCTCTTGTCACAGGATCATAAATAACAAAAAGGTTCCTTATTATTTTATTCCTTTTTTCAACAGTGTTTATGTAGCTCATTGTGGTAAGGTCAATAATAGAGAGAATGTGGTTGTCTCTACTGAGGGAAGAGAGGTTGGAAGAAAGCAGTGATCAGCAGGGTCAGTTGTCACAGTGGCTGAGAGAGGGTGAAAGAGGTCTCATTGCATGAGCTCCAGAAAGTTCTTGGTGGCTTTGGGGAGAATAATTGGCAATGGAGGGGTGGGCAACAACTAGTTGTCATGGTGTTTAGGAGTGACAGGGATACAAGGCTGTGGGGACATTGAGCAGATCTCCCAAGGAACTAGCTGGGACCTTTACATCTTTACTGAATCCATAATTTGAGACTTTCAAGAGTTCTCTAATTTCAAGATTGCCTGTTGATAAACTTATTCCACCTTAATTTAAAGAAGGATTTCATGTGAAACTAGAGGTGAAATCCAGGAGCAAAGGAGAAAATTTGAGAATTTATAGTGAAAAGTAAGGCATTTTTGGTCATAGAGTAAGTCAGTGAGAAAATAAATGTTTTGTAGATTTTAAAAAAAACCCACACAGTTAGGTGTATTTTTCAGAGACTTCTTAAATCGTCATGGAGGTCTTGCTTATCTTAGAGTGTATCATCAGGGAAGAGTAAAACAAGCAGTAAAATGAGCTTTTCCCAAGTATAAAGAACAGACTTTTGCTTTTCCCACATGTAACGTAAGTGCAGTTTGCTGGCTAACTGTGACTAAAGAGCATGAAGCTGCATGAACAGACAGCCATGTGGATGTTGGGATTGCTAACGAGTGGATCTCTGACTGAAGGAAAATGAAATTCCATCTTCTGTTCCTTATTCATTCCACCCAGCGTCCATGGGGATGCAGCATTTGTGAAGGAATCAATTATCCATTTGTTAGTCGGAGGAGCCTTACAAATTATACATTAGCAGATTGATTTCTTAGGTTCACTGTTGGGGGACCGATAGCTTAAGGTGGGATGATAAGAAGTACCAAGGGAAAAGAAGTTGCCACAAAGAACACTATTAAAAGCAGCTTTCGAGATGACCGTGAATTTATTCCTAATTGAAGAGCTGACATAATCCATACTAAGTGTATTTATTTCAAGCATTTTACATTAGGTAATTGATTATCACATGAGGAGTACATGTTGGTAATTTTGCCTTTTCTTTACATTTAAGAACTTGAGACCACCTGTAGTGGACTTGGACTTAGAAGGTATATGCAAGTCCTGGCCCTCTCCTGCTTCCTTGGGCTTCTTTTTTTGTTCCATTAAGGAAACATTTTTGTATGTTTTGTAGTGTCAGCTTGACATTATTGATTTTTGAACAAACTCACATTGTCCAGAATTCCAAACATGTCTCCATTAGGAATAAAATTGTGGCTAATGGAAAATACAGCTGAGGCCATTTTTCTCAGGTCTTTTTTTCTCTGGTCTTTTACCCTTATCTAAATCTACTCCAGTATCCCAGTTTTGCAAATATACCCCTAAATTATATGCATATAACAAGCATTTGAAAAATTAGTATTGAAGAAAGACAAAAATCTTACACTTTATTTTTTTTCTTGTACCCTTTTTCTTTTTCTTTTTCTTTTTCTTTTTCTATTGTGGTTATTGTTTTATTTCTAGTATATAGAAATGACAGACATATATGTCAGACATTTGTTCCTATTTCTGATAGGAATGATTTTGCACCATTGACAGCTGTAATATTAAATGTTGTGGAACTATTATAGAAACTGATATGCATAGTGGTAATACTTGATTATCACCCAAGACAAAAATATGTGCTGCAGGTCTCTCTCCAGAATGATGGCTGTAGCAGTCAGGAGTAATTTTGTGTTTTTTTTCATGATTGATGAATTTGCTACATAATTATTTAAAATTATTCATCTTTTTAGTACAAACAAATTAAATATTTGTTGTAGAAAATTAACAAAACATAAAATGGGACCATCTAAATGATAATATCTCAGTACCTAGATGTAACCATTACTGATATTTTGGAGTGCGTACTTCAGGTCACACGCATTATATATATAAACTAGAGGACTGGTACACGAAATTTGTGCATGGGTAGGTTCCCTAGGCCTGGCCAGCAATCAGGGCCAATTGGGGCCTTCCAGCTGCTGGCTGGGGCCTGCCTTTGTTCCGCGTGGCCCCCTAGTGGTCAGTGCACGTCATAGTGAGCGATGGAACTCCTGGTCTCCTGGTTGAACTCCCAAGGGGACACTTTGCATATTAGCCTTTTATATCTATCTATCTATCTATAAATAAAAGCCTAAGTGATCGAACAATCGAATGACTGAATGACCGGTCGCTATGATGCGCACTGACCACCAGAGGGCAGAGGCTCAATGAAGGAGCTGCCCCCTGGTGGTCAGTGCGCTCCCACAGCCAACCTCCTGTGGCTGGCTAACCTCCTGTGGTCCCTCCTCCCAGCTGGCCAAACTCCTGTGGCCTCTTCCTCCAGCTGGAGAACTTCTCATGGCGCCTTTCCCCGGCCACCCAACCTCCTGTGGCCCCTCCCCCCGGCTGGCCAACCTCCCATGGCCCCTCCCCCCGGCCAACCTCCCACGGCCCCAATCAGCCCCGATTGCTGGCCAGGTCGAGGGACCCCACCCATGCACAAATTTGTGCACCAGGCCTCTAGTATAAAAATACCTGTAAATGTAATATTATATATAAACATTCGATTGTACTTACACAGAGCTAACCAAATTATGAGATTTGGGGGCATAGTCCTCCAGACTTCCAAGCCTGTTAAAGACTTCTGACACCAGCTGCAAGTTCTAGGGGTTCTCAGATCTGCCTCCATGTTTGATGATTAGCTAACGGGCTCATGGAACTCACTGACAGCTATTATACAGGGTATGTCAAAAGTAGGTTTATAGTTGTGAGTACATGAAACACAGTTTATTCTTAAATTATTATTTACTAATTATTGTATTATTTATTTGTATATTTGTCATCTTATTATTGGTGTTCTTTTTTCGTATCCTTACTTATAATTTACTAGAGGTCCAGTGCACGAAATTCCTGCACAGGTGGGGTCCCTAGGCCTGGCTGGCAATCAGCACCAATCAGGTGCCTCATCTCCCTGCCTCACCGCCTCCTTCTTCCCTCACCACTCACGTCCACCACCACTGACCCCCAGTTCCCCGTCCCAGCCCAGGGCCTGGCCCCGATCAGGTGATGGGGGCCTGCCAGCCAGGGGGAGGGGCCAACCACCACTGTGGCGGGCAGGCAACGGGCCAATTGGGGCCTGCTGGCAGGGTAGGGGGGGAGGAGCCGGGGGAGGGACCTGGGAGGTTGGCCACCCGCACTGAGGAGGGAGCCAGCTCTTGGTCCCTCTGGGAAAGGGGCCATGTCCACCCATCCCTGGTTCCCCATCCCAGCCTGGGGGCCCAGCCCCGATCAGGTGATCCAGGCCTGCCGGCTGGGGGAGGGACTGGGAGATTGGCAGGCAGGCCCCATCAGTGATCAGGGCCTGTGGGCTGGGGGCAGCTCCTGCATTGAGCGTCTGTCCCCTGGTGGTCAGTGTGCACCATAGTGACCGGTCATTTCATCGTAACGGTCACTTAGGCTTTTTTTTAAAATATATCTTATTGATTTTTTACAGAGAGGAAGGGAGAGAGATAGAGAGTTAGAAACATCGATGAGAGAGAAAAATCTATCAGCTGCCTCCTGCACACCTCCTACTGGGGATGTGCCCGCAACCAACATACATGCCCTTGACCGGAATCGAACCTGGGACCTTTCAGTCCTCAGGCCGATGCTCTATCCACTGAGCTAAACCAGTCAGGGTGGTCACTTAGGCTTTTATATATATATATAGATATTTTGGATAATGATGGCTTGTAATTTTCCTATTTTTTGCCCAGCTCTGTGTTCATGATTACAGTTTATTTACAGGGAAATGATACAAGTCAAAAATCAGTCAAAGAAAGAGATGCATAGGGCAGAGCCTGGGATTATTGTAAAAGTGATGCTTCCATTGAACAAAGAACATTTTACCTTCCTGGCATAGATGTGTGCCTACCAGGAAGCTCACCTCGGTGTCCGGGTTTTTATTGGGGCTCTCTTATGTAGGCATAACTGATTAATGCTTTGTCCACATGGTGATGTCCGCTTTTAGGTTGACTCCACCCTAAATCACAGACTAGTCTTTCTCCCATGGCTAGCCCCCACCTTAAGACTATCAGGTGTGACTGGCCCCTGTCATTAACAAAGACATCTCTATCACTGGAGATGGTGTGACAGATTATCTTCCAGAAGCCAGAAGGGCAAAGGCCTTCTGTACATTTTTTAATTTAAAAATTTGTTTGGGCAAGGTCAATTTTTTTCTACATAAAACTTTAAAAAAAAATTTATTTTGTATGTTTATGCTTTTAATTTTTATTACTTAGATTCCTTCCTTTTAGAAATTAAGATAATTTCCATGTCTCAGTGTCTTACAAAAGAAACCTGCTCTGAAAAGCATCTTTGCACAGTAATCTTCTCCTTGGGTATAATAGGCAAGGCATATTTTAAAGAATTTTGATATGCCTTGCCAAATAAGCTTTTAAAAAGTTTCTCCAAATTTGAGTGCCCATCAGCAGTATAATGTATCTACTTTTGTGCTTCCTTGCCAAAACTAGCTACATAAACAATCTTTTCTGATTCTACCCTGGCCTGGTAAGTCATTTGGTTAGAGTGTAGTCCTGTTATGCTGAGGTTGCAGGTTCGATCCCCAGTCTGGCCACATAAAAGCATCAACCAATGAATGTATAAGTGGAACAACAAGTTGATCTCTGTCTCTGTCTCTGTCTCTATCATCTCTATCTCTATCTTTATATCCCCCTTCTTCTCTCTCAAAAACAATTTTAAAAAATTAAAGAAAATATTTTCTGATTCTATGGACAAAATATCTTTTAGTTTTCATGTATTTGTTATTACAGAGGTTGACTCTTTACCTACAATTTATACTGTTCTCCTTTACCTACAATTTATACTGTTTCTTTTGTGAGTTGACTATTTGTGAGTAAAATATCCAAATTTCTTTCAAAACTAAAGAAAAATTTAAAATGCAAAGTTGTTTACAATGTACACGAGGCAGGATAAGTACCCCTAATCTATAATAACCTGTCATGAATCAGTATTAAAATGATGGACACCCCAGTAGTGAAACTGTCTCTTTCTCTGGATTCATGCCTAGAACTTATAGTTTAGGATTGCAGTTTTTGCTGCTGTATTAACTAGCTTTTCTCTTCAGTTCTATTTAAAATGGCCCAAGAAATAGAAAATATTTGTACTCCCACTTTAAAATAGGTAAAGGAAGGAGGTAGTAAATGAACATGTGCTAAATACCTCATCTTCTAAATGCAATTGTGTTGATTTTGGGAGAGACATAATTCAACTACAACTTATAGTAATTTGAAGATAATCACTAATAAGATGAAAATAGAATGAACTATAAAATTTTTCTAGATAGACAAAACAATTTGAGTAATACAGCAAAAGAATAAGAAGGAAATGGGAAAACATTATTCTAAAAAGTATAAAATAATGTAGCAACTAAGCTTTATATAGTTTGTTACTAAAATAAAAATTGCCTCAGCTTTGAAGGACAGGTATCTTACAAGATTATGGAAATAAAAAATAAAGATATGAGCAAAAATATACTATAAAAGCCAAATAAAAAGTAAACATGTTGGCAATAAAAATGTGAGATAAAGTAGGGTTAAAGGCAAAGAGCATTAACTAGCAGAAGATATATTATATTGATTAAATTTACAAATTAAAGGGAAAATATAACATATTCTTTGATGTGTCAAATTATAGGGCATGTAATATCCAGCCAAAGCTTATTTGACTAACATTCAAGAAAAAATGGACAAAATTGCTTTTGGGATGATTTTGAAATAGTTTCTTCCATTTTTTGAGAGATCAAGAAGAAAGAAATGATATGTAGAAATGAAATAATGCAAATAACATGATTAAAATATAGTTATTTTGAAGTCAAATAGAGAATATGAAAGATGATCTCTTAGGTTACAAAGACAAATCAATAAATTTCTAAAAATAGATATACACATTCTCTGAATGTTATTGTAGTGACACTAGAGTTTATTAATAACTAGATAAATAAGCAAATAACACTGTCACTGTCCTTAGAAATGAAATAAAACAAAATAAAATGTTACTTTTCTCAAAGAGGAAATAGTTTATTGCATTTCACATTATTTTCTGGCTTCTAGTTTATGGCCAGTGGTATACTCAAAGGAAAATGCAAATCATTATTTTATGATTAACAAGTGAGCAGTTATAATTAATAAGCAATATATTAATATAAGGAAATTAGAGTAAGGTCAGCAATACTGTTCTAAGACAAAAAAGGAAAATTAATATTGATTGAGAATAGAAATTAAGAGAAAACATGAAAAATATAGCAAATTTATTGGTGAAGTCTGGCTTCTATAAAAAGGCCTGTACGACTGTTAAATATTTGGTAAAGGTAATCAAAGAAAAATACTCCTATGTATATATTTTCATATTTGTAAATATGAAATAAAAAAATTAATGTTACCTACCGCAGAATTGCTGAGAAGATTAAATAATATAAAACTCATAGAATAAAGCCTGATGCATAATAATAATATATTAAATATTAACTTATTAGTAGTAGTATGACTTCTTACTGTTACTAATACTGTTAAAATATTAAATGAACAAAAATTAAAATAAAATATATTTTCATCACTAAAAATTTGAAATGCACTGTTTTCTGGGAAAATAGAAATAAATGACCATTATAGAATTAGAGCATTTGAGTAGTTTGACAGTCATGGGGAAAAACATAATCTAAGAAATAACTCATTGAAGTTCTTGACCCCAGACATTTTCATGGGCAAATTTTCTTTTTTTATTTAAAAATTTTCAATTTTTTTTATTATGAACTATAACTTTAAAAAGCATATAAAATGTACAATGAAACAGTTATAAAGCAAACAATCATGTAGCTACCACTCGGTTAAGAGTAGACCATGTGACCCTTCTGCTCACAGTTCCCTTAGAGGGTCGCACGTACTCACCTGTATACTAGTAGTAATAGCTGCCTAGCTTTTCCTTTTCATTTTATACCATCTATGTGCACCTACTTTACACTATATTGTAGTTTTGTCCATTTTTTGTATGTTGTGTAAACGGGATCATGCATATCAGAAATGAGAAAAGGATGCTCACTATCATTGCTATTCCCAGAGTAAAAAGTGCAAGACTTCTAAGGGGAAAAGTATAAAACTTCATTCAAAGACACTAAAGAAGTCCTCAATAAATGGAGAAATGCTTCATGTGTATGGATTAGAAGAATCAATATTGTAAATCTATCAAAGGGGAAGCTATCAACATTTCACCATTAAGTGAGATTGAGGAATTTTTATCCCAGTGTACTAAGAGTTTTTACCGTGAATGGGGGTTGCATTTCTTTTTTTCCTTTCTTTAAAATTTATTTTGTATTTTCTTATTCCATCAGCATTTATCCCCTTTATCCCCTCTTCTACTCCCCCCTACCATAATCACCACACCTTTGTCCATGTCCATGAGTTCTCAAATTTCATCAACACTTTTTCCATCTATTGAGATGATCTTTCAATATTCCTCATTTCTTTTATTAATGCAGAAAATTATTATATATTCATTAATTTCCCTATGTTAAATCAGCCTTGTATTTCTGTAATAAACATGGCTTTTCTATATATGCTGACTTCATTAATATTTTCTTTAGGATTTTTCTATTTCTGTTCATGAGAGATTTACTTGTACTTTTTCTTTCTCTTAATATTTTTGTTGAGTTTTGTTATGGTAAGTTTATACTGGCCTGGTAACATGAGTTGGGGAGCATTTCCTTTTAATCTGTTCTCTGGAAGAATGATTGGATTTTTTATTCTTTTAACTATCTCTTTTGAAGTTAATATTCTAGTTAGTGAGTTTGACAGTAAATAAGATAAGTAAAACACGTAAGTAGTAAATAATAGTTTACTGGCTCCGAGCAACTAGAAGAATGTATTAGTCTTTAACTGAGATAGGGATACCATCAAGAAGGGCTCTTTTATGATGGAATATCAGGATGTTGGTTTTAGATATCTTTTGATTGAGATGCCTATTAGGCATCCAGGTACATATATATAAAGTAGACAGTTCTGTATGTTGGTCTGAAATAGGGAGAGGTCCAGTCTGGAGATAGAAATTTAGGAGTATTTCATGACCTAAAAGAGAATACCAAGGGAGCCAGTGTTGCTGTAAAAGAGAAAAGGCGGAAGGACCAAACCATGAAATACAAAGATCAATAGATCAGAAATGGGGGCAGGGCCCTGGTGACAGGGGAGGTCCCCCACGGGTCCAGGAGAAAAAACTATTTTTAAAGAGGAAGGAAAAAGCGATCAGACTGAGACTGAGAAGGACCAACTAGAAATGTAAAAGAAAAATAACTATAGCAATCTGTAAGCAAAGAGGAGAGAGTTGTCAGAAGTGTTACATGCTTCTGTTAGGAAACATAAGTTAGGATTGAATAATGACCATTATGTTTAGTAACATGGGGGATATTTCATCTTACAATTTATTTGGAAGAATAAAAATTCTTGAAAAAAGCCAAGGAAAATATGGAGTTATGACTGGATCTTGCCACTACCAAATATCAGAACGTACTATATTTATCCTATATAATTAGATTGATGTTGAATTAATATAGCAGTGGACAAAGAGACCACAGTTGAAAACCCAGAAGGTTATTTAAGTGAATATTAACATTTATTATGTAATAAAATAGTTTTCTTAGAATGAGAAGGATGAATTATTTAATAAATGGGGCTAGCCCAACTGGATATTCATTTGGAAGAAAATAAAATGAATCCTGTAAATATTAAAGACTTAAATGTTAGAAATAAAGCAATAACTATTTTGCAAAAAAAAAAAAAAATAATAATAGACCACATATACAATGTCTGGGTGCAAAATTGTGCCAAGACCTCATATCCTAAAAACAAAAAAGGAAATCAACAAGAAAACAACAAACATGGAATAGAAAAATGGGTAAGAGCTCAAGCCAGTTTGGTTCAGTGGATAGAGCGTCAGCCTGTGGACTGAAGGGTCCCGGGTTCAATTCCAGTCAAGGTCATGTACCGTAGTTGCAGGCTCCTCCCTGGCCCGAGACCTGGTCAGGGTGCATTCAGGAGGCAACCAATCGATGTGTTTCTCTCACATCGATGTTTCTCTCTGTCTTTCCCTCTCTCTTCCACTCTCTCTAAAAATCAATGGAAAAATGGTGAGGATTAAAAAAATAAAAATAGGTAAGAAATGTGAACAAAGAGTTTACAGAAGAGCAAATTAATTGGCCAAAAGACTTAAAAAAAAAGTGTTTAAGTTTCTTAGTAATCAGAAAAATAAATCAATGAATATTGATCTTTGGTAGGAAAAAAAAAAGAAAAAAACTTCAGTTGCTAATAGGGATGTAAGGGAAAGAGGATTCTAATACTTTGTAGGTATGATTTACCCCCCAATATTGCTTATATGGTGTACAAATGGATTCTACTCAGAAAGAAACAGGTTGTGATGAAGTTTGCCTTCTTTGGGTGGCTTAGACACTGAGTAACAGTCACTAAGTTCTAGACATCGCACATAACTCTTGAGGCCTCATTTTCCTTGTTGTGAGGTAGAGATACCCATCTGTCTGCGCTGACTGCTTTCCCCTGAGGTTGTGAGGATCAGCTACCATGTCTGCCAGGCTTTGGAAATGATACGTTGTGATTTAGAGAATATTAGCACAGACCATGAGCTTTTCAAAAGTACCAGTTTAAGAACAAATTATGTAAATTTTGTGTATGTGAGAAGAAAATGTACTTCTGAATGTTAGTGGTAGTGATTGTAAAGGATTGCATTCAACCCTAGTTGGTTTGGTTCAGTGGATAGAGCGTCGGCCTGCAGACTGAAGGGTCCCGGGTTCAATTCCAGTTAAGGGCACATGCCTGGGTTGCTGGCTTGATCCCCAGTAGGGGGCGTGCAGGAGGCAGCCAATCAATGATTTTCTCCCTCTCCCTTCCTCTCTGAAATCAATAAAGATATATTTTTTAAAAAAAAGAAGAAAAAGGATTGCATTCAGCATTGGGGCTGAGTTTCGTAGGCCTGGAACTGTGCTATTTAATAGGACACTCTGCAGTAATGTATACCTTCCGTGATGTGTGCTTTCTAGCATGGTAGCTCTAGTCAGGTGGCTGTTGAGCACTTGGCATGTATTAGTGCAACTGAGGCACTAAATTCTTCATTATGTTTAATTTTAATTAACTTTCTATATAAATAGTCGTATGTGGATACTACTGTATTGGATAGGACAGGTACATAGATCAGGCTCCACATACATATTAAATTATAGTTTGACATAGGTTATAGCCAAAATGGGTATTAAAATGTCATTTGGTAAAGAAAAATCAGAATAAGGAAACTGTTAACAGAAGGTATATATTGTGGAAAGCATTTATCCAAAGAGTGTAGAAGCCGAGTATTGGGGCTTCTCAGCCAGAAGGGCAGACATGCTGGCCTCGGTGCTTTCCCTGTTCAGCTTTTGTTTTGCTGTGCCCATCACAGCGTTCTCTTTGCAGGATGCCTCTTCATGGCCCTAAAGGCCGGAGCCCTGGCTCCGTCCCTTTTCTGTTGTGATTCTTATCCATGGCCTTCAGTTTATTCTCCTGTAAAGTGGATTAAATCTCTCTCTTTGAGGTCCTTTCCTCTTCTAACATTCTGGGAACTTCTAAGAAGGTAGCTTGTGTGGTGATCTAGGGATAAAGATGAGAAAGGAGTCTGTGGCCAGCTGTGTTAGCCTGTACCACGGGAAGCTCTCTCACATCAGCCAGTCCATAAGTGGGCTTTTGAGGGCTGGGAATCTTGGTTTTTGCCCTCACCTTCACTTACTAGCTCTGAGATACTTTCCATTGGAGAAAGATCCCATTTCAGTTTTGTGTATTTCCATTTATTATTAAGAAGTCAAACTATTAGGAAATAGATTTTTAAAAAGTATCTAGAATTTAGATGCTAAAAAGAACAATAATTTGCAAGCTCATGTTGTAATCAGCAATGGCTTACTTTTCAGGGTAAGTTTGTTCCTGTCATGCTTTGTGTAGATAGTTGGGAATTGCCATTATTTGAGAAAGAAAAAAAAGAAGAGCTTGTCATATTTTGATGTTGTCAACATTTGCTGATTTTTACTTCTATTAGACTATCCACCTGCATGAATGTTTTAGTAATCAAACAATTGTCTACATAAAGAACTGGAATGCTATGAAAAATACTAAAAGTACAGTTGTGTATTTATACCTGGGAAAATACATCTAAAGTAGAAAGCCTGATTTGTATCTTCACAGATTTTTAAATTTGAGATTACTCAAAAGAATGGGGGATAACAAAGTTTCTTAATATCAACTAGACCCTGTGAATTTCCCCCAGGAAGTAGTAAGCATAAAGTATAAATAAAAATTGATTTAGTAATTTATAAGAGAAGAACAAATAGATTGGTTAGTGAACCAAAGTAAAACAACTAAAATTTCTTTTTTACATCATGATTTTTATTTTATTTTTTCTTTTGTCTTTTTAATGAATTTGGTTGGGAAAGAATTTTGGGAGTGTGGAATAAACAGAACAGAACAAATAAAAAGGCATATAACATGAAATAAAAATAACATTATAGGGACTTAAAGTGTGTGAAATAGACAGTTTGGGGAAATCTTAGGTTACTGGGCATTTTACATGTCTGGGAACAAAGCTGTATTTTGCCCTTTTCATTGGCATAATCAAAATATGTTTTTGGTTCATGCATCTAAACTAATAGATAACTTATTTAATTTTACAAAGATCCAAGGGATTTGATTATTTCTATACTAGAGGCCGGGTGCACGAAATTCGAGCATTTGGGGGGGTTTCTCAGCCTGGCCTGTGCCCTCTTTCAGTCCAGGAGCCCTCGAGGGATGTCTGACTGACGGCTTAGGCCCGCTCCCCTCAGGCCTAAGCCAGCAGTCGGACGTCCTTAGCACTGCTGCGGAGGTGGGAGAGGCTCCCGCCACTACTGTTGCGCTCGCCAGCTGTGAGTCCCACTTCTGGCTGAGCTGCGCTTCCCCTGTGGGAGTGCACTGACCACCAGGGGGCAGCTCCTGCATTGAGCGTCTGCCCCCTGGTGGTTGTTCTGCCATTCAGTCGATTTGCATATTAGCCTTTTATTATATAGGATACTTTCCTAAATATTTACATTTTGTTTCTTTAATAGAGTCCTGTGAAGATAAATCAGATTAGCCTGGATGAAAGTGGAGAACACCTGGGCGTGTGTTCCGAGGATGGCAAGGTACGTGCTGATGTGGTCACCTGGGAAGCATGCTCTGGCACTGGGGTGTCCAGGTGCTTGGAAAAGCACTCCCCTTACTGTATACCTGCATTAAGAGAAACTTGCTTATTCTTTTTGAGTATGGACTTGCTTCTGATTGCTCATAATTAAAGTAAAATATATTTTTCACAAATGTGCCTTAGGAAAAGTAATTACAAGAATGTCAATAATGTAACTAGTATTAAGCTGATTAACAGCTGTGGCAGGGGGATGTGTCACCTTAATCATTACTGCTGTGCCACTTAGACTTCAGTGACTAGCCTGCAGTTCCTGCAAGACAGTAGTTTAATGCCTTTCTGCCATAAATCCACAAAATTGGATTTTGTGGTCATGATTTCTGTGGGCCAGTGGTTTTCATTTCACACAAGTTATGAATGTTTCTCTTGAATTATGGAATCTTTTGATAAGCAATCATAGCTTATCAGAGGAATAAAGTGTCTTACAGTAGCCACATTAAATAAATGTAAAATCAATATATGTACAGTTTCCTAAAAACCTGGCACCCACTTCCTCAGTCGAGGACATACATCATTTGTGCTGTGTATAACTAACAATTATTAGTGCTTCTTGCTGATGTTGAGCTGTGACATTTGGTGGTTGTGGTGATTGATTTTCCACTTATAAGAATGTCTTTTTTTGTTTTCCAGTCAATGGAAATCTTTTCTAATGTTGGTTTGCAATGATAAAATTCTAATGCACAATGTATTTAAGATACTTTTCTAAAATAACAGTTTAAGAAGAGAGTGCATTAAGAATCATTAGAGAACTTTACCTATTCCTGACAGAAGACAGCAGATTTTCTAATCTAATTTTGATTTTTATGTGATCTAAATGCAATGTGCCATTAGGATGAGTAAATTAAAAACAGCGTACTTAGTATAAAAGATTTATACCCATTTGATCTGTTACCAAAAGAAAAATGAAGTCTTCTTGACATACAAGAATGCATTTTATGTACCTAAGCCTAATGTTTCTTTGAGTCTTTTGAAATAGTAATTGGAACACTGGTGCTTTTCAAAAAGCACTGTCAAATTTTACAGTACCTTCTGAAATTCTGAAATAAACCAGACTGTTAAGGAGAGATTGAGGGAGGAGTTGTTATGTACAGAAGTTGAGAAGAATTATCTGAACTATTGAGACGTATTTGTATTTATATATTTGTAAGAAAGATCATCTTCATTTTGTTTTCTGAATGATGAGGAATTCCTTCTGGGCTGTTATCAATTTAATTGAATTAATATTACTGAAAGAAAATATTCAATTTTTGAATTGAGAAAAATTTTTATTAAGGTAATTCGTCTAGGAATTTTCAGAGCTTTAAATTTTGAGCAATTATTACTTGATGTAGCAAATTTCTGGTGAATAATGAGATGACCCTCAGATATCTCCTGGGGTACACTTCTTGACAAAACCTCTGTTTTTCTATTTTAGTAAAATTAAAAACTGCTGTATTTTGGTGTAAACCTATGATACATTTTAAAATATGCTTTTCATATATTTTATTAGTATTGGTAGAATTGAAAATAAGTATTTCATGCATATTTTTTTATGTAAGCTATCCTTTACCATGAGTTAGTTGTTATTGTGAAAACTGAGTAGCAGTATAGAGTGATCTGGTAAAATGATTAGTGATGATACAACAAAGATATTACATAAACTCTAGATATCTAGATGAATGCATCTCTAAAGGGCTGTTGTGATTTTTCTTTATTTAGTGTATTAGGAATCTATATATATGTGTATATATATATATATATATATATATATATATATATATATAAAAGCCTAATATGCAAATTGACCCCACGGGAGTTCGACCAGGAGACCGATCACTCGCTATGGTGTGCGCTGACCACCAGGGGCGGTGCAGAACGAAGAAAGGCTCCGGCCGGCAGCCGGGGAAGGGAGGCCCTGGCTGGAAGCCGGAAGGCCCTGAATGGCCTTGATCGCTGGCCAGGCCTAGATACCCTACCTGTGCACGAATTTTGTGCACTGGGCTTCTAGTAGTAGATAATTACTTATGTCCTATTTCAAAGATAATCTTTGATATTTGTATTCAGTTTTGAAACCATAATTCTAACCATTGTTTAAAATGTTCTCTTTTTATTCAGCTGTTGCTCATTTCTGTCTTTATTCCATAGCTTCTCTGTGATTGAGTTCTAAATTTTGAAATATGCTCACATACATATACCGTGTGTGTGTGTGTGTGTGTGTGTGTGTGTGTGTGTGTGTGTGTGTGTAGTTTCAGTTTACTGGCGTACATTTTTAGGTAACTTTCTGATAAGTGCATATAAGATTTATTATCTGATCTGTTACATATATTTCCTTCATACATAAACTAGAATTAACATAGTATGGAGTTTGAAATATTTTCTCTCAAAATTTTGGGGATGTTGCTCCCTTTTTTCTGACCTTCTTTGTAGACATGTCAGAGGCCAGTCTAGCTTTGTTCTTTCACAAAACCTTTTTAATTTTTCTCTTGTCCTGCCTTGGAGCTCAAACTAATAACACTAGCAACAACAATGACAATAAACGGCCCTTGTAATGCAGTTTGCTAATTTATGTCTTGTTTGGGTCTGTTTTCATTAATTTTGTCTGGAACACGTAAGTTCTTTAGATCCATATTCTGAAGTATTGTTTTCATTTCAGGAAAGTTTACTTCCGTTCTGATTTTGATTATTGCTCCAGTTCCATTAGTTTTCATTTCTTCAAAGAAACTCAATAACACATGCTTAGGCTGGAGGCAGTGTGGTGCAGAGGCTCAGAGCAGAGCTCAGTATTCCACCGGCCTGTGTGGCAGCCCAACGCCCCCTGTCCCCTGTGCCGTGCTGGGCATATTGTTTGCCCTCCCAGTGCCTCCGCTCTCTCAGCTGGGCAGTGGGCACAGTGGGAGTCTTGCATGGGAATGTCTCAAGGTGTCAGGTGTATCGTGAGGTCTCCACTGATTAACCATTCATTTCTTAACCCATTGCAGTCTGATCTCTCCCCCTCCCACATTATTGCACCTAAACTTTTCAAGGTGAGAGGGTGAATCGATAAGCACTATTCACCCTTCCTCTCTTTCCTAAGATATGTAGGTTGTAAGAAAATTGGTCATATTGTGTGGCACCCCCACCCCCACCACGTATGTGCTTTGCTTTCTCATTGTTTTTATCCTCTCATTTCTTTGTCATGGAGAGTTCTACTTGTTTATTCCCTTTTCTTCCAGCATCAACTTTACTTTGTGGAGTAGAGTTTTATTTCATTTTGCAGTTTTAATATTCTCGAAATCTTTGTCTCTCCCAGCTCTGTTTTCATATTAGCCGGATATATAGTTAGTTTTTTAATTTACAACTTTTTATATGTCTCAGAGTGTCAGGCAGTATGGTCTAATGGTTAAGAGTGGGATTACCTGCCACTGTGTTTTAGCTGTGTGATGTCAACTAAGTTATTCATACCTCTCTGTGCCTCGATCTATTTCCATCTCTATAAAATGGAGATAATAATAGTGCCTACCTCATTGATTGTTAGGAGGAATAATTGAGTTAATATATGTAAATTGTTTGGAAAAGTAGCTGGAGTAGAAGAAACATGTGATAATTATTAGCTATTATCATCCTTGTCATCATCATCACCATCAATAACATCATTCTGTGTTTCTGCTCCAGATTCATGGGGGTCTTTTCTTCTTTTTATTGAAGTCACTAAAGAGTTTTCTAGTTTTTCTTTCTTTTCTGGTTACAATGAAAACATTTTTAAAAGCATAGTTTTCTCCCTCAAAATTGTTGGAATTTTGTTCTACAGTATTCTTTTTATAGCCCTGGTGTGTGTTTTTGTTGCTTGTTTATCCATTTCAGAATAAGAAGAGCTCTTTCTAAACCTGGGTTAACAAAGAGATTCATGTCTGACGGTTGTTGGCCCCGCGTGTTATCATTTTGGGTGTTGTAGAATCACTTCTGGGCTCCATGCAGGGGCCCTGTTAATGAGCTCCATTTCCTCTGACCAGAGGTAATCAGGTAAGGCAGCTGCCCCAGAGTGAAGTGGGAGCCTGTCTTATCATCCCTCCCTGCTCTCTAACACTCTTCCTGCGTGGAGAAGAGGAAAAGCAGCAATCTCCCTTGTGAGGGTCCCTTCAGCTACCTCCCTTGATGTAATGACAGTTCTAATTCTTGACCCGCTGTTATTTGGAAGCTAGGGTTTGAGAGAGGCTGTTACAAGGGAAGTACCGATTGGGAGGGCTGTCTGACACCGACCACCTCACTCACAGTCACTCTCTGTCAGATGGTCTGTCACCCAATCCTCTGGTTGGCAAATACATTGAAATCCTTGCTAAAATGGAGAAGGATACACAACCGTCCTTACTGTTTCCTGAAGGTAGCTTTTCTTTACCTCGGGCAGTAAAACACACATCTCATACCTTCTCTAGTTCTGGTATGTCTCTGTGGTTTTGTAGTTAATGAGAAGTCCTCTGGGCTTTTGCAGTAGACTAACTATATAAGGCCCATTTTTCTGAATTTTCTATTTTTCTTCATTAGGTATTTTGGTGACAAATTGGAAGAGGTTTTTGGGGCTGCTGTAGGGGATATAGTTTTCAAAAGAATCCTCTCTGTTTTATCCTTTTATTACTCTTAGATGAGGTCTTCCTAAAAGGTCTCTAGGCTGTCATTCAATGGAATCTTTTCACAGATAAGGATGATATTCACTGACAAAATGGCAAAATTAATAAAGGGGGAAAGAGGAAATGAATGAGAATTATTTTGAATTTTATTAGTTTTAGTAGTATAACTTGTGACCAATTAGTTTGGGCTATCACATAAGTGAAATGAACCAAACATGGAAGGCTTTACAAATCACCCTACTTGTACTGATAAAGTTTCTGACATTTGTCTTATGAAGTTATATTGTTTTTTTATACTGGGGAAGATGAGGACAAATGAGGCAAATGTTATTCAGTGAAGTGTAGTAATAGAGACTGACCTAAGAGTCTCACCTTCTTTGCCGTCTTCAGCGAGCACTCCTGAAGCCCCTGCTCTGGCTATGACAGTAGAATTTTTGCTTCTGACTAGTTCTCAAGCGTAGTGATGAGTGTCAGCCTGTTTGCTAAGAACTTCCGTGATTTGTTCTCTTTTCTGTTTATTCCTTCTCATCACACTATTATATTTTCAATATGGATACATAATTTTTAAAAATATTTTTATTAATTTTGAGAGAGAGAGAGAGAGAGAGAGAGAGAGAGAGAGAGAGAGAGAGAGAAGCATTGATGTGAGAGTAAAACATTGATCAGCTGCCTCCTGCATGCCCCCCAACCCCCACAGGGGATCTGTCTGCAACCCAGGCATGTGCTCCAATTGGGAATCGAACCAGCAACCTGAACCACACTGGCCAGGGCTGGATTCATAATTTTTAAAGGGACATTTCTCCCTGGGGATTTGTAATTTAATTTTCACTATTAGATTCATAATCCTAGTATTTACCTTTTCAGTTATTGATACCTCAGTCTTTTTCACCATACTTATACATCATTTATTTACATTGCAAATACTTTTCCCTACAATGAACATCACTTAACTTTTGTTCTTAAAATCACCTTTACCTTGCTATAGGCAAAGGAAGTTTATCCTTTTGAATTAATAGTCTGCTTCATTTTTCAGCCTCTGTCATAGAGTTGCATAGTTCAAGTCAAATATTCACTTTCACTTTACTTTGGCAAATATTTGGGACTTTTGAATGTATTTTTTTCCTATTCTACTTTTACACTTTATATGGAAGATATATATGTTGCAAATTTTAGGCTATCTCACATAATTGGCAGTATGTAGAAAAATAGGGCTTGGGACACTTTTCTTGCTTTTGATCACTTTAGGCAAGTAATTTATTTTTCTGCAGAATCGTCTGTTGAACAGGCGTGACGGTGTTTGTTCTCATACCTGGCAGTGTTGCTATCAGGACCAAGTGAGGTAGAGCAGGATTTTTAGTGCTGGCTATATCCTGTCAATCATGGACCTTTAAAAATATAGTTTCACCCCAGCAGAAGGCTTAATTTGTCTAGGGTGGAGCCTAGCCATTAGTAACTGTGCAGTGTAGGCAGGGTCAGAACCACTGAGGTAAAGGATGGGGAATCACTGAGAGACACGTTAGCAGGAGTAATAGTAGATTTGACACAGGACCATGCTGTCGCATTGTTGTACAGAAGGGAAATAGCTATGTTAGAAGAATTTGAACTTCGGTGTTCAGCATGAGCTTATACTGAGGTAACTTCAGTAAGTTGACCACTTACTGATTTACTCCATTAAGATTCAGATGATATAATAACACCCCTACTTTTACCCAAATTTCTTGGATTCTGTATATCAATTAGGTTAAACTTCCCTTGAGTAAAGTGAAACTCTAAATGCAATGCTTTTCTTTCCTACTTCTTAATCACCATTTTATAAGAAGTCTGTTGTATCTTTTGCTTAATACATTTATATAAAGGTGGTGATTGGATACCCTCTAAAACAATGAGAAGCAAGGTAGTGGTGGGCATACACGTATTGTTATGTTAAGAATACATTCTAACAGACTACTTCAGAGTAAATCGAATTTCTTCTGTGTTTCACTGTACCATGTGCTGTTCTTGGAACCCAAATGACATACTTGGCACAAGGGTATAAAAATAGTAGTCACTAAATGAATGGCCTGTCCTATAGAGTTTAGATTTTAGTGAATAAACTTATCTCCAAAAATTATAGCGTGGGTAAATTTTTCTCTTTGAACTTGCAACACTGAACCATGCACAACTTACCAAGATTAAAACAAACAAAAAATAAAAAGTTGGGAAAGTTTTATATCTGTTTAAGAAATTGAATTTGTAATTAAAAACTTTTCACAAAGAAGCCAATAAGATCTAGATGCCCCGCTAGTGAATTCTTACAGAATTTAAAGAAGAAAAATGCCACTTTTACAGAGATCAGAAAAATAGTAAACACATCCCAAGTGCTGGGAAAAGTTTTGTGCTCCTGGTAGTTCCAAGTGATTGAGGGCTCCTGGAATTCTTATGCTCTGCTGGTGAGAGTGGAAATTTATCAAAACCGCTTTGTGAAATCGTTTGGCTGCCTATGAAACGTGAATAGATGCATAACCTCTGACTCAACAATTTCATTCCTAGTTATACGAATGCCTATAAAAGTGCACCAAAAGATTTGTAAACAGTGTTTATTGCAGCATGACTGTAATGGCTCCAGTCTGGAAACAACCCCAGTGATCGATACATAAATTTCATACATTAAAATACTACACAGCAATGAAAGAAATCAGCTACTGCTGTGTACAACAGTATCGATAAATCTCACAAAGAAAATGTTAAGAGAAAGAAGCCAGTAAAATAACTTATGGCTTCATTTACATAAAATTCAGACACCACCACATCCTACCTGTGGTGCTCCTCTTCGGAGTAGCAGTTAGGTGGTGACTGGAAGGGATGGGAAGGAGCTTCTCGGGTTTTCCTTCTTGGTCTGGGTGGTGTTTACAGGTGTGTGTTCATATCCTAAAAGTTTATGAAGCTGTAAATTTACAATTTGTACCCTTTATCATACGTCTGTTATTCATTTTTTAAGAAGTAAACAACTTAGAAAATAGATTGATCATGAATAAAGTGGCCTGGAACGACTTTAAGTAGGCACTGATAAGTAGACACTTAAACCATACATTTATACATTCTCAGTATATTCAGCATAAGATGGTAAGTGAAGTGCAGTTCACCTGATTTCTTCCCACATTGCTCTGCATGGTTGATTTATATGTGACTCAAAAAAGAAGCTCCTTTTTCCTTTAAGGGATGGAAAAGCATTCCTGTAGGGATAGCCTATGAGAAGCTCATAAAAGAATCCTAATGACCTATTCATATATGTTTTATTTTTTTAATTGGCATCACTTAATAAAAAAATATGTATAGTGAGTAAGGGAAACTCAATCCATGAGATGCTTATAAAAGCTTATTTGTGGTGGTGGTCTCTCACCCTATTAGAATTGTTTTCATTGGATGTGTAATAGAGACCAGAAGGACCGTAGATTATTAAATGTTTTACTTTGTTGCTGTCATGGTGAAATGACAGGATCTATTTTTTTTTTAGGTGCAGGTGTTTGGACTGTATACTGGAGAAGAATTTCATGAGACCTTCGACTGTCCCATTAAAGTAAGTATTCAGTAAGTTTTAATTTTTCTAAGGGTTTTCTCAATGAAGGCCATAGGATTACAATACTTTGAGTGCTACCAATTTTTCATTAATTTTGTTAATAAACATCTATTAAACACAATGTACTATAGAAACTATTCAATCCTTTAAAGGAGTACAAGATGTATATTATATGATTGTGATCTCAGGAATATTCTTGTAGTGGGTGAGATCTCTCTCACACACACATACACGCACACTCACACACGCGCGTGTCTGTAGTTAAAGACTCAGTTGGTAAAAACAATATGAAGAAATCCAAAACTGAGAGAAAAGTTATTTTTAGCTGTTCTTGTTAGTGACGGTTTAAGATGGAATGATGTTTGGGCTTTAGTGAATGGATAGGGGGCAGATGCAGAAGTTGGCTTTCCACATGGAAGGACAAAATAATAGAAATGGAAAGGCCAGAAAGTTTAAATTGTGTTCAGGAAGTGGCAAATAGTCTAGTGTACATAGTGCATGCATAAAATACTGACTCAGCAGGATTACTGTATGGGCAGATGGAGGCTTGCTGAATATCCAGGCTAAGGAATTTGGACTCCATCTGTTAGATAAGGAGAAATTATTGAATTTTAAGAACAAAGACATGATATAAACTGAGGTAAGCTTAAGGAAAATTAATATGGCAGCTATATGCAGTATAAACTTGGAGGCTGATAGCCACAAGGCAGGAAGACCAATTTTAGATAAACAATTATGTTAAAGTGATTATTATAATTGTTAAAGGAAGAGTTCATTTAATTTTTTTACTTGCTTATTCTAACATTTATGGATTGACAGGTAAAGAGGAGAAAGGATCAGATGGTGTTTTAGAAAGCCAAATCTGTTAAAATAGAGTATGATTGAAGGAGGAGAGTGACTGGGAATGAGACAGTTTAGAAGGCTAATGCAGTACTCCAGGTGGGGCAGGGCAGGATCTCAGTAAAAAGAACAATAGTGAGTACAGGCATACCTCAGAGATATTGAGGATTCAGTTCCAGACCACTGCAAAAAAAGCAAGGATCGCAGTAAAGCGAGTCATTCTCTTTTTGCTGGTGGAGGGTCTTGACTTCAGTTTGTTAAAACACAGCACCTGTGAAGCTCAATAACGTAAAGAGCGATAAAATGAGATATGCCCGTATTCAAGATGGAGTAGAAGAGATGAATTTGGAAAGCCTTTAGGAGGTAGACCTAACCTTGGTGATGGATTTGATGAGGGTGATGAAAGATGAAGGAGGTGAGGGGAAATCTAGGTTCTTGCTTTGGCACTGGTGTGGGAATGCCATCTTGAAACAAGGGGTGATTTGAGTAAGGACATTGCTGATTTGGTTTTGAGATTAGATAACTGTAGCACATCTTTTAGGAATATTATGGAGGTTTTGGAAACATGAGTGAGGGGCTCAGGATAGAGATTGGCCCTAAAAACACAAAGTTGATAATCACAGTCGAGTACGATGAAACCACTTTGAAAGGCATTATCTAGTTAAAAGGTAAAGAGTGAGCAGAGAAGAAAACATGATGAAATTTTAGAACCCTCTAAGTTAAAGGTTCAGGCAGTGGGATGCGGGAGGGGAGGTGAATGACAGCAGGGATCTAAGAAGAATCAGAGGGATTAAAGGAGATCCAGAAGAGATCTAGGAGGAATAACATAAAATGTATTTAATTGAAGATTTGTGAAAGTATAATTGTGTGGATTTTTTTAATGCCTGGAAATTTCTTTGTGCTAAGTTAGAAAAACCCCTGAAATGTATTGGTGATTTCGTGGGTTTGGGGATAAGAAGGTACCAGGCAGCGTATGTGTCGGCTTTACAGCCAAGAAGGGAGCCCATAGTCCTGCACTGAGTGGTGCCACGAGACCTTCAGAAAGCCACTGGCAAACGATGTGGGAAGTGATGGGGTGGAGCATCCTGGGGAGAAACCTGTGTAAGGGATTAGAAAGAGGTTGGCTGAGTGGAAACAGAATGAGGACCAGGGGGACAGGAACTGAGGGTGGAGGTAAAAGGGAAGGTCCCGAATGGTTAGCTCCATAACTCTCTGGTCTTGCGGCTTTTTGATGTAAGTACATTCGGTGTCTCTGAGGCTGCGTGGCTACCTATTCCGCTTGGTGCCTTCAGTCATTGGAAGGCTTCCTGGACGAGGGAGGAGCTAGTTGGGTTCTTGCTCTGGGGTCATTCTGTGAATTATATTCAGTTGCAAACATTCTTGACATTTCACCACCTGGATTGACCTACCCTGTGGTCTGTAAGGAGGGAGACTCCTCACTCATCCAGAAACTAGAACTAATTCACTCTCATTTTTCAGCTTTGACCTGGCTTCATAGAAGAAATATTTTTACAGAAGCACAAAACTCAGACATCCTCAATTGTTGCAGAATATTACCTGAATAGATTATTTCCTGCCAATATATAAGGATAATTTTTAGATCATACTGCCTATAATGTATAGTGTTTATTCTGTGCCTGAACCATGACTCCTAACCTAGCATCGGGTTCTTGTTCCCTAGATCATCGCCGTGCACCCACACTTTGTGAGGTCCAGCTGCAAGCAGTTTGTGACCGGAGGGAAGAAGGTAAGTGCTGTGTCTGCCGTCACATGCCGGCTTTGAGGGGTTGCTCTTTAATATGTCGTCAACATTTTTAATGTTTGACTGTTCATGAGGAGAAATTTTGAGAAATAACAATGTAATGAAATCATAAGACCATCATGTCTTGGGGAGGTGTGGCCCGGTATTTCTCACTGGCATTCCCTTGGAGTAGCTTCAGAGCAGGAGAAAGAGACAGGTTGTTACTCAGACGACCTCCTCACACTTTGAAATGTTGTCTCTCCCACAAAAAAAGAGGTAGAGGTAGCATTAAAAAAATAACAAAATCAGTTAAACTAGTGTTTTTTTCCCTTTGTAGAAAATCTCTTGCAGGCCTTGATAAAGTTTTAGAACAATTCTGGCTATTTTTACTGACATGTTCCTGGCATATTTTATTATCTTAGCACTATTTTAAAAATAGGAGAGTAAAATAATCCTTTTTTTTTTTGCATTTACATGTTTGTTTATAGGTATAGTAAATTGTAAAACAATGCTTCTGTTTGTAGAATGTTAATTTTTTTATATTTTCATTAACCAGTGGTATTTTTTAAAATCATTTTTATAATAAAATGCTACTATTGGGCTGACACTCTGAATATTATTTCATATTCAGTTTAGAACTTGGTACAAGGAGGTAGTCTATGGTCTGCAGTGCATAGCTATGGAATGGCTACTTTGAGGCTCAGAGCCAGAATGTTTTCTAATGGTTTATGATAGTTATCTGTCTTTTTCCCTTGTTCTGCTGCTTCATAGAGTGATAGTGTTACCAAGCAAGGGCCAGCCGCCTGATGCACACAGGAACCAAAACCATGACATTGGCTTTGGAGAAAAGAAAGAGGTGTTTTTTGTGTGTGTGTGTTTTTTTATTGCTGAGGCCCCTCAGGAGACTGGAGGCACCACTCAAATCTGTCTCCCCAATCTGGGGTGTGGACAGTTGTAAGGGTGAGGGAGAGCATGGTGGCAGGTGGGAGTGCTAGGGAGCACATCTGGTTTTGGTGTTATATTTAGGAAGTCATTGCCTGATCTAAGGGTCATGACTATTTATGCCTGTGTTTCCTTCTAGGAGTTTCATCGTCTTAACTCTTAAATTTAGCCCTAGAATCCACTTTGAGTTAATTTTTGTGTATGGTGTAAGGTAGGAGTTCAGATTCATTCCTTTGCAATTGGATGTCCAATTGTCCTAGGGCCATTTGTAGAAAACATCGGTTTTGGTTTTTTTTTTTCAACATTGTCTTGGCCCCTTTGTCAAAAACAAGTTAACCATAAATTTTTGGACTTTCAGTTCTGTTGATTTGTGTACCAGTTCTTGTACCGGTACCCCTTTTAGGTTTGAGAGCCACTAATTGTGCTATAATTACTTAAGGGATGACCAACAAATGAACTCCTTTTCAGGCATTTCGATTTTGAGTTCTTTCCCTTTAAAAAGCCATGATAATGTCTTCTACTTATGTTAGAGGCTTAAGAAACATTGGCCTGTAATGTATCCTCTATTCAGGGATTTCAACATAAAGTATTGACTGATTTATTTGGATTCATTAAAGTTTATTAATAAAAAGTAGCGTTTATTCAATAAACCATAGTGACCTCTTTGTATACAGTTAAATAACCAGAGATTTCCAACATGTACAGCAGTTTGGTGTAGCTTGCAGAAATCTCCAAAGAAAGTTCTTCCTTCTCTTCCATATGTGTATGTACTTTTAAAGAGCACTCTAACCGTGTAGTATTTCCATTAGTGTGTTTGGTTTCTTTTAAAATAGAAAAAAAAGCTTTTAATTAAGAAAGGGGTAGTATTGTAAAATGACTTTTTTCATCTTGAAGTTTTAGCAAATTTTTAAGAGGAGCGGTGGTGGTTTTGTTTTGTTTTTTTAAATAACCAAGTTATGACATTTTAGACCTCAGAAAAATGAGGAAAGCAAAAATTTACATTGGCCCAGTCACAATACCACTCATTCCACTAGCGCCGTGAGCTAAGCAGAACAGTTTGAAGAGTCCAACATTTAGCAAATGGTGGTAACCTTGCAATGATTATATATTGTAGATATCAAGCCCTCTCTGTTTAGAGCAGATGGCAGACAATGGGAGGAAAAGAAAGTAAAGACAAATATCATGTAACTGAGAGGTTATGACCTTCTGCCTTTAAGAAATAAATTAATCTTCAAAAAAATTAGGGCAAAGACCAGACAGATGAAGGTATAATGTGGAATAAAGCATTTTTAACCCTTAAGAGCACTGATCTTCCCTAGACTGACAGCCAAATGAATCTTGGAATTATATGCCAACTGCTGTAAATGGTGAAAGTGGCATGGAGACTAGAGAAGTGAAACACGAAAAATAGAAATCCTACAGTGAGATATTCATGATGTTATTTCATAACGATATTTGAAAGAATGCCTAACTTATTTTAGTTGTTTTGATTTTATTAAAAATTTCCATTCCTTAAAAACATTTTTAAAAACAATTAGGACATACATTTCAGAATAACCCTGCAAAGGAATAGTGTAGCAGAAAAAACCTGATACTGTAGTTTGACACATTTCTTGATATTTCCTTTAAAGGTTCCAGCTTCTCAGGTCTTTAGAGATACTCCACATCCACCAGGAACTAGGAAGAGGATGCTATAGTTCTGTCTGGCATAAACTTTTATTTTAGGCTTTCAAGGTAACTTCTCAGTAGTTGAACGGCATAGCTAAATTCATGGACTCCCCTGCCTGACACATGAGCATATAAAAAGCTTATTCTAAACTCTGTTTTGTTTCCATGTTGAGGGGGATGGGGGAGCAAAAGAAAAAGCACATCTCTTAAAAGGCCATTGGAGAGAGCTTCCCAATGTATGAACCAATGGATTTTTTAAAAGTGTAACCTCCTTATGTAGCAAGAATTCTAATACATGAGCATAGCAATGAGGTTTCTCTTTTAGAAACAAATCTGTCAGGCAGATCTTGTCTGATTTTTTTTTTAATTGCACAACTTTTTCTGTTAGAAAATAAACTTTAGTTTCTTATGACCTTTACCTTTGAACTCTGAAATGCAGTTCATAATAACTGGTTCTACTATTTGACAAATTATTAAATTGTCTCAGTGCTGTTAGCAGCAGAGTTCATTTTAAAAAACGAGGTAGTCAGCTGTTTGGCGTTGTGGTGGGATAGAATGAGGGGGGCCTGGCTGCAGGGACAAGTTGCTTTGTAAGCTGGAAATTGTCACTCAGCAGATGAGGAAAGGACCTGTGTGAATGAAATGAGGAAAAGCGTCTCACTGTTCACAGCTGAAGGCTGGTGGCAAATTTTACCTGAAGGACAAAGGCGGTAGCATCAACTAGCTTCTGTAAGTTTCCAATGGTGATTCGCAACAGCAAATTGCATTTTGAATCTATTTTTTTTTTTTTTTGGAAGAGGATTCAGTAGAGCAGCTTTTTGTGAGAATACAAATCTTTTTAGATTTCAGACGGCCCAGTGAGCCACTGTGACCACTAAACACAGGAATGTAGAGGTGCTTCCTTGTGTGTCTGCTTATCATCTGGTCTGATTGGGACTGGAGGTCTTGGGGTCAAGAGTGATTTGGCATCAGTTATCCCCCTTTGTGCACTGTCCGTGGCTCTCCAGGAAGATGCTTCTGCAAGTGGTCAGATGCCTGATCTTAGGCAGTCTTCTACATGCAAACTGTTCTCACACATTACTGCACATGCAGCCATCAGTTTTACGTCCTAGTGGTTGCATGTTGAACTGTTGTAAATAAATACCTTAATTTCTACTAGGTACTGTGCTATAAATCATCATTCCATTCCTAGAAATTCATTTCATGCTTTGAACATACCAAAATGTATTAAAAACCATCAATTATTAGGAGTTAAAATGCAAATACAATGGTCACAATCATTTTTTATGTATGTAAAACCAAGTTGTAAAGTAGCTATATTATAGAAGTATATATATTTATGTGCTAAACTGGCTGAAGCTAAAAATAGAAATCTAGTGTTTAAAATAGAAATCATTTTTAGTCTCAAAAATAGGTGTTCATTTCTTTCAAAATTTAGTTTTTTGTCTCAAGTATTAATTACTTTTCATGTCAGTATGTAGGACCCCCAAAGTCTTTGAGATGGATCCATGGCAACTTCATTATCCTCAGTGATCCTCCTTGTTTCATACCCTTCAAAAGCCTGTTGAGAATAGAAGCCTTTTTTTTCTTTAATGAGTTCAACTAACTTTTCCGTTTGTAATGTCTCCATATGGATTGCAGCATCCCCCGACTTCTGATGTGAAGCCTAGTGTCTTCCTGGAGCCATCAAACTGCCTTTGCTGCTGCTGAAAATACTTCGCTTTGCATGTGGAGAGTGCTGTGATTGTTCTTAAGTATTTGGATAGCAAATGACTGTGCAGGAATCATTGCCTAGTTCAGAATGCTTATCATGTTTTCTTGAATTTAATACTAGTTGGGAGGTTTTCTCTGCCTTATTTTTTTTTTTAAAATAAAGCTCTATGAACTACTGTTACTAACTTCGGGAGGTTTTTATTCCTTCTTTTTTTCCTTTTTTTAAAGATAAGGCTATATATAGCAAAGGGTCACAGTTTCAGCCCTTGTAAGTTGGCATCACTAATACAAACGTAATCACATTCATTTCTCTAGTGTCTTCGGTTTCTTTTTTTTTAAATATATTTTTATTGATTTCAGAGAGAAAGGGAGAGAGAGAGAGAAACATCAATGATGAGAGAGAATCATTGATTGGCTGCCTCCTGCACGCCCTCCATTGGGGATCGAGCCCGCAACCCGGGCATGTGCCCTTGACTGGAATTGAACCTGGGATCCTTCAAGCAGGCCTACGCTCTATTCACCGAGCCAAACCGGCTAGGGCACTTTGGTTTCTTGAAGACAGTTTTGTGTCAGGGTCCATGTTGGGTCTGTGAATACATAGTATGTGGATTTCAGGAATGGCAGTGCATTTCCAACAGCAGATAGGTAGAATGCTATGGTGGAAAGCAGTTAGACAATAAGAAGGAAGGAAAATGAATATTCCAGGTTTTTTGAGAAGGAAAGGTGTGTGTGTGTGTGTGTGTGTGTGTGTGTGTGTGTGGTAATTTTGCAGTCTTTTGTCATTACGCATTTTGGATTTTTCTCCCCTGTTGTTTGTTTCCTTTCAGTTTTGTAATTCAATTTCAACCAGTATTCCTCTTTGATGTGTAATAGTGAAAATTGGAACAAACTAAATTTCTACAATAGTGAATTAGCTGTGTCTTGACCTGCAGCCAAAGATCACCAGGCACACACTAACGGGGTATGAGGAAAAGGGTGTTAGAAAGAAGTTATTATAGGATTTGTGTTCGTACGAGGTGATTTGGGAGGGTTTAAGGAAAAGGGGTTTTGCTCTAGATTGGATACTCTCAGGAAGCAAGAATAATTCTATCATTGGGTATTTTAATAAATCTTATCTAGACGGAGGAAAAGCTAAATCAAGGCTAAAAACATAATTGGTAAAGAAGCAACAGTCTCCGTTTTAGCCTAGTTGGGGGGATGTTTTGTCATTCATGTGGCTTGAAGAACATTTATATTTTGTTGCATTCAGACATGATTATGGAGTGGTGTTGTTTTTGTCCTTATCCTTCATGAGGCATTGTCTGATGCTGGTGTTCTGCGGAATTGGTTATATTCATCCGGAGAACACCAAGCCCTAGCTGGGAGTGCCAGGCCAGTTCCTGGATGTCAGCTTCTCTCTTTCTCAGCTGGAAAAATTCAGATGCCTGGCATTAGCTAGATTGCTTCTATTGAGGTACTTTACAAAAACATATGTGTGGTCTGATTGTATTTTTTTTCATAGAAATATGATTATGTAGCAATATTTATGGAAAACTGCAGCAAATTATTAACAATGTGAATATTATTTATTAACAATGTCTGGGCAGCATTAAGAGTGTTCTTTCTGGTTGTCATTGGCTTTTTTGTATTTTTGGTAATAAACAGGCATTACTTTTATAAAAATAAAAAGCAATAATAAAAGACTATATAAATTAATTGCAACTCTTTGGAGATCTCTCTCTCTCTCTCTCTCTCTCTCTCTCTCTCTCTCTCTCTCTCTTTAAAACCTCACCCAAGGGCATTTTTCCCATTGATGAGAGAGAGAGAGAGAGGGAGAGAGAAACATCAATGTGAGAGAGACACATTGATTGGTTGCCTCCTGCTCTTGTCCAGACTGGGGCCAGGGATCAAACCTGCAACCAAAGTATGTGCCCATGACTGGGAATTGAATATATGACCCTTTGGCCCACAGGCCAACACTCTAACCACTGAGCAACACCAGCCAGGGCACAAATATTCTTTAACGGTTACATAATATTCTATCCTAGGGGTCTATTTAATTTTCTTTTTTAATATTTTTATTAATTTGAGAGAGGAAGGGAGAGGAAGAGAGATAGAAACATCAATGATGAGAGAGGATCATTGGTTGGCTGCCTCCTGCACACCCCCTACTGGGGGTTGAGCCCACAACCCAGGCATGTGCCCTTGACTGGAAATGAACCTGGGACCCTTCAGTCTGCAGGCTGATGATCTATCCACTGAGCCAAACCGTGGATATTTAATTTTCTTAACCATTCTCATATAATTGGACCTTTAGTTTGTATCCAGTATTTGGTTATCAAATCATGCTGTAAGGAAGCTAGAAATCTTTGAGCATGAACTTTACTTTATGCTTTTGGATGTTTATCTAGCACCGATTCCTACTTTGGAGATTATTGAGTCGAAGATTATGTTGCTTTTTAGGCTTTGGATACATACTGCTGAGTAAAATTGCATTTCAGAAAACATGCCAATTTTATACTAGCTGTGTATGAGCGGACCTGTTTCACAACATTCTATTTGCTAATTTAATATACAAAGATAGTTCATTGTTCTACTTTGTAACTTCTTTGAATTATTAGTGATTTTGTACATTTTTATTTACTAGCCACTTATATATCTTCCAATGTGGTTTGTCTGATTGTTTTCTTTGTTTGGGGCAGCTTTTAATATTACCATACAAGCCTGGACAATGAAGACTGTCCATTTGATATTTATTGTCTGAGCACAAATTATTGCTGCTTACTGTATAGCCTGAAGGCTTTTCTCCAATTTTGGCTAAATCTAGGATAATTATTCTTTCTCCCAGAGAGGCCTTATATAGGAGTCATAATGAGACTTTAGAGTAGACATTGGAGTGTGTGAGAGAGGGTGAATATATTCTACAGATGCGCATCTGCCCCAGAGCCGCTTCCACAGAGGCTGCCAAGGCAGGCCAGCGTGCCCAGTCTAAGGCAGGTCATTTGACTTGGTGTCTTCTGTAGTATCCTGACCTTTTGTTTTTCCCCTTTTGCTTTTTTTAAATTGAGTGAAGTGCTTGTTCAGATATAGAAACTTGTGTGTTCGTGTGACTTTTTTGTTATTCAAGACTTAAGAATTTTGCATTTTTTTAAATCCTCACCCAAGGATATTTTCATTGACTTCAGAGAGAGAGGGAGGAGGGAGGGGGGTGGGGGGACAGAGAGAGAGAGAGAGAGAGAGAGAGAGAGAGAGAGAGAGAGAGATTGCGTTTGAGATTGCCTCCTGTATGTATGTGCCCAGACTGGGGATTGAACTCACAACCTAGATATGTGCCCTGAGCAGGAAATCTTTTTGGTATACAGGAGGATGTTTTCTTCATATCCTCACTGTACAAAGATCTCCCTACAGTCATCTTGATTGAGATTATTTATGTATAGTTAAAATTAGAGATATTTGCTCATCACAGAACATGAATTCAGGTTAATTACCCAGTGGATGATGTTTGTGTTTTCTCTCCTTTGCTGCTGAAGGGGTCCAATGTTGAACCCAGTCCAGGTGCAAACTGAAAAACAGACCCAAGATGTTTGAACAGTCAAATTTGTTAAGTCTGTGGATTCCATAATGGAAGCTTCCCCCCGACCTCACTAACTAAAATTGTTTTAAAATACCCTCATTTATTTCTGAAATCACATTTGCAATTGTGAGTTTACATATGCAGAAATTGCAGATTGCTAGTTTAAATAGGAGTCTACCTCACACACGGGCTACAGTAGATATGACACGGGCTACAGTAGATATGTAGATTTATATCCATCTGTCATCACTAGTTTTTTTTTGTTGTTGTTGTTAATCCTCACCTGAGGCTATTTTTCCTGTTGATTTTTAGAGAGAATGGAAGAGAGGGAAGGTGGGAGGGAGAGAGAGAGAGTGAAAGAGAAAGAGAGAGAAAGAGAAAGAAGAGAAAGAAACATCAATGTGAGAAAGACACATTGATTGGTTGCCTCCTGCATGCACCCCGACCAGGGCTGGGGATCAAACCTGCCACCCAGGTATGTTCCTTGACTGGGAATCAAACCCACAACCCTTCAGTGCAGGCCAGCACTCTAACCATTGAGCAACACTGGCCAGGGCACTAGTTTTTAATATAAAGGAAACTGCTCCTAAGGGGCACTTAGATTTCTTGGTCAGTAAATTGACTGTTCCTTATGTTGATGTGGAGTATTTTTAAGTTTCAAAACATTATTCTATCTATGTAGTTTTCACAGGATCAGTTAATTTTGAGGGGTTTTCTAGAACCTGTGTGGCATTGCACTTGAGTTTATTCAAATATTATGCGAAGCAAGAGGCCTATCAAGTGGCCTGGCAATTGTCTGCATCAGCATTTAGCCTATAGTAACTGCTTTTAAGCATGTTAATTACCTTAAGGGAAAGGCGTTTGAAGGATTAGAACTTGTTCAGAAAATAACCATTGCATTTAAAGCAGTAATCTATTTGGGAAGTTCCCTTTTTCTTCCTATACGCCTTATGTCTTCTCTTGATGGCGGTTGAAAAAGCTGTGTGTTGTAAAGTTTGGTCCTGGGCTGAAGCCGGAGGCAAGACAAAGGCACTAGCTGTTCACTGGGGTCTTCTTCAGCCGCTCCTGCTCCATCAGGCTCAAGCCTCCTGTCCGCTGTCAGCAGCCACCTACCATCCCCGGTCTTCTCGGTGCTCACCCGTTTCTTCTCACTTGCCTTCTTGACTTTTAAAATTTCATTCCTCATCTTGGGCTTGTAAATCCTTCTGTGACAATCCTTCATTATTCCCTTTGTCTGTTTTGAAAAAGAAAAGTCCTATTTGGCATGTTGTAATTTGCTTTTCTTTGTTTCTCTACTGTATTATCTTGAGCTCCAGAAACTTCTCTGATCAAGCGTTTTACTTTTTATGGAGTCTTTGTGTTCTCTGAGCCCCTTGGTCCTTACTGCAAGAATGCACCTGGTATCTGAGACCGGCCCAGGGCCTTTACCTCAGTCCAGTCTTTCCTGCTTTCTCGTCTGCCTGAGAGCAAGCAGTGTTGCTGGTGTTTAGGAAGCCTGAAGCAGTCCAGTGATTTATAGACTTGAAAGATCACAAGATGATTAAAAAGGGGCCAGTCATACTTCCTCTCCTCCGTCAGGGAAGAGTGGGTGATGGGTAATGACAGGTGTTGTGCGGCCAGAATCGGCAGCTTTATTACGGCCCGATAGGAATCCCGCCACATGTGAGGGGACTCTGGGAATGTGCATCCTGACCACTCTGTAGGGTAGGAAAGTACTAGATAGATTTATCAGCCCCAAACATAGGAGGATAAAGTATATTGCTGAAGATGTGAGGGCTCCTATTGAAATACAAGTACTGAGAGTGCTGACTGCCAGAATGTGGATTTATGGGAAATAAAGCCCTAAAATACTTTTCTCCAACAACAACAGCAAAATAGACCTTTTGGAAACTGTTTTTTCTCTCTCTGTACTTAGCTCCCATTGAGCTTAAATTGCTCTCAGTATTGTGATAATGACAATTCACTATTACAGGATGTGGAAGATGAACCAAATAAATTAACCAGCTGCTTTTAAGGCAGTTCACTCGATGGCTAACCCTCTAAAATGCTTTGTAGAACACTCGTGCTCGGTGGGTCTCGAGGCAGTTTTACGACTAGAAGAAAGAAATGGATTTTATTAAATGTCAGTGAAATACAGGCAGGTAGTTTTGTGGTAGTTAAATTAGGGTAGGATGTTTGTAAGAAAAGCAGCTTATCTTTACTTAAATCACTGAAGCAGAACTTTCCCTGGCATTCCCGCCAAACAGTGTGCTTCTGCTTGAAATTCCCATAGATTAGGATTAAAAAAGCAAACGGAGAGTGGGTTGTCCGGTCCTTCTCCCTCCTGTATGAAACTGTATGTCCTACAAAATGTGATAAATCAAATCTTGCATGTACAGCAGATGTATTTGGAGAGTTTCAAAGGACAGAAATAGGAATGGTTCCATAATTATTAGCTCACATTTAAAGTTTTATACTATGTATTGGTTGAAAAATAGGGCTCATTAGTGAAGAATAAAGTGGAGTGGTGAGGGAATGCAGGAATGGAGGCTTCAAGGGCCAGGCAGGTAACGTGGAGGAGAAGCAGACGAGGTACAGAGACAATGGGGAAAAGTGGGCTCGGCAGCAACAGCAGAGCCTTCAGCAGGCTGCAGACACATTTCAAATAAACACTTTCAGACCCAGTTGACATCCTGAAATAAAGGAACTGCAATTACCTAAACTGAATAGGGGAAGATTAGCCTTAAAAGTAGTTTTCAAAATTTTGACAAGCTGTGCACAAATTATATACTCTGGCATTGAGCAAAGGGAAATAGACCAACATTTCAAGAGTAGAACATGGGGTCAATACAAGTGAGTCCTTTCTCAAAGCAAGGAGATTTACTTATTATATGTTTTTATTGATTTTAGGGAGATTGGAAGGGAGAGGGAGAGAGAAACATCGATGTGAGAGAGAACGTTGATTGGCTGCCTCCTGCACACCCCCCCTATTGGTGATGGAGTCCACAACCTGGGCATGTGCCCTGACCTGGAATCCAACCTTCTGGTGCATGCGACAATGCCCAGCCAACTAAGCCACACCGGCCAGGGCAAAGCAAGGATATATAGTAATTATATAAAGAGTCACGGGGTTCTTTTCTTGAGATTTTTGAGATTAGGGCAAATTCCACTGGTAACAAGGGTTTGGGGAATTACATAGCTCCTCTTAAAGCAAACACATTGTGTGTATGAACAATGAAGGAAAGAATAACATTAAAATACCTAGGAAAGCCTCCGCAGTATTTGTTATTTATTATGCCTGTGTGTCTAGCCAAGTATAAGATGCGGGCTCTCTCCCCAATACATTTACAGTTTGGGAGATGAAAATAAATACATGTATCTCCATGAACAAAATAGAATATGGCACTCATCCTTTGATAAAACAGCATGACCTTAAAACATATACTGAACCAAGAAATTAGGGGGAAATTTTTTGACTTGCAAAAGAATTCTTCTGAACAATGACCTTCCTAATATATTTAAGCCTTTTTATGTATACATTATTGCTTATTTTTCATCCAAAAAATATAAAGGTAAAGTGATTGAAACTACTGCTATTTGAAAAACATCAGAAAATATCATGAATCCGGCCAGTGTAGCTCAGCAGTTTAGTGTTGATACAGGAACCAAGAGGTCACCGGTTTGATTCCTGGTCTGGGCACATGCCTGGGTTGTGGGCTTGATCCCCTGTGAGGGGCGTGCAGGAGGCAGTTGATCGATGATGTTTCTCTCTCATCGATGTTTCTATCTCTCTAAAAAAAGAAATCAATAAGAACATTAAAAAAAGAAAACATGAATCATGTCTAAAATTGTAATGTAAATTAACATTTATTTCATTTACAGAAGTTAATATATTAGCCCCACACACACTTTTTTGAGCACCCCCATCAGTTGCACAGAATGCTGTGTGCTGTCTATAATATAAAACTATCATTAAGGGAGAAGCTTCTTTGCTGCTTTGATTTCATGTCAGAGCATGACACAAGATTTGTAGCAACAGAACTCTGAAAACTCAAGACTCAACCACAAGACGGACTGAATTCAGAATTCTCTCCTTCCCTTCTTCTTGCCCTCTGCTGGAAGTTTTCTTTGGAGCTAGTGCAGAGACAAAGGGAGGCCATGGTCCAGCCAGCCTCAGCCTCCTCCCATAACCAAAAAGCACACCAACCACAAGAGAAAGGATCAGTTGGAGTGAATTTGGACTTTGGTTGCTATTGCAAAACTTTATTAAACAATTTTCTTTAGTAATGTTTTATTTAAAAATACTTACAGTTTGTGTGAATTAATTCTAATACATATTCAGTAGGCTTCACACATTCCTTCTTTCTTTAAATTCCAGTGAATTTTTGAGTTTCATTGTTTTGTTTCAACTATTCCCTAAATTATCTTGATTGTGAAAATAAGAGAATAATGGATTTTTATTCCCATGTGTATTAACATAAAAATAATTCACATTTCATACAGAATAATTATAAAATAGAAATAACATGAAAATCTATCACTTATTTCTAGAATTAATTATTATTACTTTGTGATAGGTTTCTAGATTTTTATATATGGATACACATTCATATTTAAGTGTCATCATATTTAAAACTGTTTTACAATCTGCTTTTTTATTTAATATGCCCTGAACATCTTTTTATGTTAATAAATATAAATATATAAAAGCATTTAAAAATGAATGCATATACTTCATATGTCTCACTCTACTGCTTTTTACTCAATCATTCCCCAGTTTTTAGTTCATTTCTGGCTGTTATAAATAACTTTACATACATCTTTACTCACTTGTCTGATCATTTCTTAGCATGAATTTCTAGGCATGGACTTACTGGTTTCATTTTTAAAGCTTTTGAGCCCTTAATGCTAAAGGATCCTCTAGGAAGATGGGGGGACTACTGCTGGGTAGTGTGAGGGTGCCTTGTTCCCTAACACACACACACACACACACACACACACACACACTGTCTGACCTTTTCATTTGACTCATCTTTGTCAGTTCTTTCCCCTTCATCTGTCAGTTCTAGGACCATTGCTATACTGTTTTGAATGTTAATTTTATAAAATGTCTTATTGTTTATTGGCAGGGCCAATCCACACACACACAAATTGCTTAATTTAAAAAAGTTCCTGTTATTCTTACGTACTTTCAAATGAATTTATTGTATTTTTGAAGTTCTAGAAGTAATTCCTTTGAGAATTTCTTCGGGCTCACATTAAAATCATAGGTTGATTTAGAAGACTTAAACTCTCCATGAGAATTTTGAGTCTTACTATCCAGGAAAACATTGTACCTTTCCACTTATTTAGTTCTCCTTTGGTATCCCTCAGTAAAGTATTTTTGTTTTTGTCGTGTAGTTAGTACATGCACGCCTGTTTTTGGTCATTAACTTTTAGAGCTGTGGACTTCCCTTTGTTTATAATTGTGATTGCAGCCCCTAAAGTTTAGGTTTGTAGTATTTGTGTTCTCATTTCAGAGTGCTCTGATATAGTTTGGTTTTCTCTTTTACCCAACGGTATCATTTTTTAAAAATTTCAGTTGTTTTGTTTTGCTTAACCTTTGTTACTAACTTCTTGCTTAATTTTGTTGTCACCTGAGAACAAGAAAGATTATTTTTAAAGTTCTTCTCTGTTTTATGACTGTCATCCATGTGGAGTCAGAGTGAGAGATTTCTCTGGTTCCTTGGATAAGTCCTGTTGTTGACAAATACTGAATTTTTCCATATTGCTAGTGGTTTTTTCCTTGTTAGCTCATATTTACTGAGAGGTCTGTTTTCAGTATTTAGAGTTGAAGTTGCTGTGAATTCGTAATAGATTTTTCTGAGAACTTGTTCAAATCTTTTATTTTGGATGGTGGTGGGAGAAGGAAGTTTTTGTTATTGCCTGAATCGGAACAAAATTGTCCTAGAAAAATGGCTGCCAAAGAACATGACCATTGGTGCAGCAGGGAATTGTGTTTTTTTTTGTTGTTTTTTTGTTTGTTTGTTTTAAAAAGCCTGCTTTCTGCATTTTCTAAGGAATTTGAAGTGTGCACAGGTACTGCCCATTTCTCATAACTGGCACAGCTGTCTTTGGTAGGTGCCTTCCTGTTGCCAGTGTGCCTGCTTTCCTTCTGACCTGTGTTGTCAAGTGAAGGTGGGGTGGCTACTCGGCCAGGCGTCAGTTACCATTGCTGACCAAAGCTCGTGAGACCTTCATGGCATTTTCCCATGACTCCCCTCACCTCCAGCCCCCTCTACCCAACCAACCACTTCCCAGGCAGGCTTTTTCTTGTAGTGAGTTGAATAATGGCCTTCACTGGGGTCTTATTTTTATCATTTTATAGAATTTTTAACTTAAAATATGGAGCATATTTAATTTTTCTAAAACACAGGTGCAGATTGTTCCCTTTTTAACACTGCCTGGTCATGTCTAGGTGGGAATAGGTGAGGACGGGCACTTGATGTAGTACTCCACCACACCTGTCCTGACCAGCCACTGTTCCTCCCAGCACGTGGTCACGGAGCACTCCCTGGGCCCAGCCCAGTCACCCCACCTGATCCAGACCACAGGTGGAAGATAAACATTTCAGTCTCATCAGTTCCTCATGTTTAATATACGTAATTGTTTTCAGCTACCATAATCTTTAGTGGCGTGTGCAGCAGGAGTATATTTTCAGGCTTTTCTCTCGTTTCCTGACTTTCATACCTGCCCTGTCACAAAATACCAAACACATTCAGTGACCTCCTTGGCTCTTCGGGAAAACTGAATCACAGACAGAGAGGACCTAAGGGTCTCTGACAGGAAGCAGGGACACATGGTGGTGGCGGTTTCTTTCGTAGGACCTGGGCTGGGAGAGCACGGGAGGGTTAGCAGGTCTTTGAGGGGCTATCCTATAGCTGTCTAACGGAAAGGCAGGACGCCATGTGTTCCGGAAAAGCCCTGCCTCCAGTCTCCACCGTGAACTGTGTGAGGACATCTTTCTTTTCCATGGATAATAAAGAGCTTCAAGCCCTTATGGCATTTAAAAGTGACCATACTCTGCTTATTTGTGAAGATGGACACATTTAATTATAGGATTTTCCCCTTATTTTGTACTTTTTGACTACGTGAGCCCAACTATTGAAAAATATATTAAAAAATATAAGTAAAATGTGAATTTGCTCTCTTTCTCCTATTACTCATTTCCCCCCTTCTTTGGGGGTGGGAAGGGACATAGAATATACTAAGGTAAACTGAAATCTACTCTGATAATAGGAATTTTTTAAGATTCTGTGTGTCATCAGCATTGACTTTTAAATGGTATGAAACATGTTTCAGGATTACATGTGTGAAGTTATTGTAGGTTATACATTGTATAAATTATATCTTATATATATTAAGTTATATATTGTATAAATGTCTTTTCTTGGAGTATTTGAATTGGATATATCAAGAAAAAACTATTTTATTGTACCTTAATAATGCATGAATTATTAAACTACAGCCTTAGAGGTTTGGACCAGTTATATTTGGTAATAAAACGTATCCAGCAGTTATTTTTATTATACATTCTTCTCTTTAAAATAAAGACCCTAGCTACTCTGAACTTTTAAAATAAGTTTAAGCCTAAAGCAAATTTCTCTTATGACATGAATTACTGTTCAAATGCCATTTAAAAATTATTTTTCTTGGATTAAATGAAAAACAGACTGCTTCTAACTATTGTGGTTTAATCTGTAACTAATATTTTTACTTTCACAGGGACATTATGAGGTTTTGATTTCCCAATTTACCAAATAAATTAATTCTTGGGCAATCATTTGAAGAACATTTTGTGATAACAGATCTTTTGACTAATGTGCAGTATTCTCCATGAATTTGGTATTTTAGTGCCATCTTGTGGCTTGACTTTGTAGTAAGATAAAATGTAGTAGAAATTCTTTCCAAAATGCAAATGATATAGTACTATGAGTCTGAATAAAAATTGCTGAGAATAAGTTGTTTGTCATTTGCTCAATGGCCAGGCAAAAATAGTAAGGAGGGAATCTATGCATACTTCTTGGTTTCTAAAATTCTCTTTTTATACTATTTGTCCCTAGTTGCTGCTGTTTGAACGGTCTTGGATGAGCAGATGGAAGTCTTCTGTTCTGCATGAAGGGGAAGGGAACATAAGGAGTGTGAAGTGGAGAGGCCATCTGATTGCTTGGGCCAATAATATGGTAAAAGCATGTCACCATCTTCCTAATGCTTCTTCAGAGAGCAAGAGGGGCTGCACTGAGAGGGCTGTAACAAGGAGGAAAGATACCACTTGCTGCGGTGGTCACTGCTAAAGGGTACAAACGGCAATTCATGTCATACCTGGAAGGTTAAAGAAATTAGATTGCTCTTGGCTTTCATAATAGAGGACTCCCAACATATCGGGGCTCTATTTTAGAGGAAGAAACCTGAGGCCTGGAGAATAGTCAAGAAAATGAAAAGGCATCTTAATAATTGAAGGGCTGCATTGGGAATGTGATCTTGAAAATACCTTTTGCCTATTAGCCAAGGGCAAGTAACAGCTGAGATGAAACAAGTGCACGATATTGCTGATTCCATTTTACTCCCAGTATAATCACAAGAAAATATAGGCTTGCCTTTTAAAAAGTCAATCATGATATTTGGTGCTACACTTACTTAAAAGTTTACTCACTATGAGTTAGAGCAAATAGAATGTTTAAAATTATCTTTTTGACATCTGGCATATCTTTTGGAATTTCGAGGCATAACTTAGCAAATTAGTTCTATTCTGTTCTCTCAGAATCTACCCTGCTATTCAGGACTTACTTTTCCTGGGTCACAGTAAAGGCAAGCAAACCTGTGGCCTCTTGGTTTATTTTTAGTTAGCTGCTTGCTCGATGTTTCCATTTGAGTGTTTTAAATGTCAAGTGTAGTTTTCTGTACGTAGTAGATTTTTGATTTCAAAGTGTTTCTGAAAAGCGAACTTCATTTTGTAGTGAGTGGAATGCTACACAATTAGAAATGTTACTTGTCTGTCATTTTGGAAATGCACTTGTTGACGTCTGCACATTTCACATTTGTGTTGTATCTGAGCCACCGATGCCATCCACTAATAAAACGCTTCAGTGCAGAAAGAAGCATAGCGGTTTTCTCTTGTTCGGGCCTCTCACAGGTTTGTGTGGAGTAGGAGCATTTTCCTCTGCACGACCCCCACAGGGCTCAGTAGACACTGTCAGTATTTTGCAGAGCTGGTTGTCAGTGGTGTGTAGCAGTGTTTTCCGTTAACTTTTCTTCTCCCCAGCAGAGTATGTTAATGCTATTTTATTTTCCAGGGTGTGAAGATATTTGACATCACCTCAAAGCAAAGAATCACTAATGTGCCTCGGGATGACATAAGTCTTCGCCCAGATATGTACCCCTGCAGCCTCTGCTGGAAGGACAGTGTGACCCTGATTATCGGCTGGGGGACTTCTGTCAAGGTGGTTTTGCTTGTCTTATAATAAGTCCATGTTGTTATAGATTCATTGAAGATGTGCCAAAGGAATATGAGTTCTTGAATGCTTCTTGCAACTAAAATATTTTCATCTGAGTATTATCAACATGTGATAATCATTTAATGCTCAATCCTTTCATATGCTTAAGTTTTAAGATAGAGTCTTTCTTTTCCATGCCATGAGAAACAAATTGTGGCCCAACCGGTGTGGCTCATTGGTTGAGCGTTGACCTATGAACCAGGAGGTCACAGTTCAATTCCTGGTCAGGGCACATGCCCAGGTTGCTGGCTCAATCCCCAGTAGGGAGCATGCAGGAGGCAGGCGATCAATGATTCTCTCTCATACTATGTGATGAAATGCTATGAAGACATTAAAGAACTGTGGAAGAATATTTAAATATATTATTTGTAGTAAATTGTTAGTTTTATAAAATATTTCTTAAAAAGGTGGTTAATGGTGTTCACTTTGTGCTGAGACACTGAATAGTATTTGTATTTTTCCCTTTGAGTTTTTCGTATTTTAGAGTTTTCTGTGTTGTAGCTATACTTAGGGCGCAACTATAAAAGAACACAAAAAATACTATCTAAAGAAAAAGGAAAAAAAACCTGATTCCTGATGAAAATGGCTATGATCAGTATTTAATTTTAGATTTTTTTTCACCTCCATGGCTGAACTTATGTAAATTTTTGGTGTCCTATTACAAAATAGAATATATTTACTTTAGAAAATATAGCAAAGAAAATATCTCTAGTCTTACCACCCTAAAACAACCATGTGTTGAGTGTTGTGTGTGTGATAGATAAATACATACACACACACACACACACACACACACACACACATATATATATATATATATATATATATATATATATATATATATATAAAAATATAATATATATATATATATATATCTCCAAACTGTATTCATATAATTTAAAATAGGGATTGGCAAACTTTCTGTGAAAGGCTAGCATTATGTATTATAGATTTTAAGCTACATTTTTTTTTCTGCTGACTATTTCCTTCCTTTCCTTTCCTTTCCTTTCCTTTCCTTTCCTTTCCTTTCCTTTCCTTTCCTTTCCTTTCCTTTAAAAATGTAAAAACTATTTTTAGCTTACAGACCTGAAAAAAAAACAGGCCTGGGCGAGGCTGTAGTTTACCTGATTTAAATTATATAACACATTGATTTTAATATACTCAAAAGAAGAAGAGCCTGTGCCACTTTTGCAAAGTATTACTTAGCAACAGTAAAGTATATCACCAATGTGTAATCAGAAACACAAGACCTAGTACTAATGTTGCCCAAATGAGCCATTGGCCTTTCTTGGATATGTGCTTCTGCCAGAGCTTTATTTGTCTGATGACAGAAGTGGCTCTTAAGTAGAATTGGAAAGAATGGGCCATTGGAAACATGTTAAAGCTATATAATAGTTCCCTTCCTTTCTTTGCTTTGGAATAAGACTTCATTGAAGAATAATGTTGAAGAATGTAAGTAACAGTTGCTATATATCATGGAAATTAATTTTTGTCACTTAAGTCAGTGGATAGATTGTGTGCACTCCATCTTCAGTACTACATGGTTAATTTAATGAAAGTATCATATAGTGAATGACATGTTAATGAAGAGTTTTCCATCAAGTGAGTAAAATAACCTGTGAATTTATTTTCTAGATATGCTCGGTGAAGGAACGGCATGCCAGTGAAATGAGGGACTTGCCAAGCCGATATGTTGAAATAGGTATGCCTTCCATGAGTATAAAACCTCAAAGGAGACTCCATTTTGCTAAGGGGAAACCTAAGACCACGTTCTTCTTCAGGCCTTATCGCTTGGGACCATGATGAAACTGGTCAAGGAGCTTTTGTTTTAAGTGTTGAAACTTCATTACAGAGACCTTTTCTTCTAACTATATTTCTAATTTTTACACAAGAACTTCATAGTTGGCTTTGAAGTTGAATAACTAACTGGGCTCTGGTTATGTCTACTACCCAGATTTTGAACAAATTCTTACCTACCTCAATATCCTAATCCGTAAATTGTGAAAGAATACCTGTCTCACATGTTGTTTCTGAGAATTCCAAGAGTTAATGTGTGCACAGCTCATAGCACAGTACTGACATCTGGTCCTGTCAACGTGTGTATTCTGAATATTAATTTTCATCATTACTGGTCTGGTCCAAACTGCCATAATCTCTTTTCTGGATCACTGCAGCAGCCTCCTAACTGGTTTATCTCCATCTCCTGTGAATCACTGTAATCTAGTCTCCCCAGTGCAGTCAAATTACAAATCAGATCATGTCACCACCCTTCAGTCTCCTCCTGTTGTTCTTAGGATAAAAATGAGACTATTGGACATGACCAGAGGGACCTGTGCCAGCCCTCGCCTGCCGCTCTGGCATCAGCCAGGCTTCTCCTTGGTCTCTGTGCTGCAGCTACACTGGCCTGCTTACACCTACCCATGCTCCTTCCTCCCCTCTGTCTAGAATGCCCCTCTTGCTTCTTTACTTCATTGACCTTGGATCATCCTTAATCACACTCAGGTCAAGTATTGCTTTCCCGGGAAAGCCCCCTGGGCCTCCCTAACTAGGTCACATCCCCCCATTATGGGCATGTGGAACACTCCTCTTTTTAGCACTTGTTTCCGTTGCAGCGATTGTGTGATTATTCATTGCATATCTGTCTTTTCCACGAAACTTCAGAGCACACACTTGGTCTGTCTTTGCTCAGTGTTTGTATCTCAGGGACCTGGCACAATGCCTGGCACATAGGAGGTGCTAAATGATACTGGGCTGAATGAATCAGTGACTCTGGGAAAGAGCTGTTCAGGACAAGTATGGTAAGGGTGACATACCATTCACTTCTTCAACTTAGTTTTATAACTTAGTGCAAAAGTTATTTAGGTAGAAAAGATGAAAATTGACAGACTTTTGTCAATTAAATAGATATAGTGAACGCTATTTTTGTATTACTTAGAGCAATAGGAGACATACTAGTATTTGTGTGGCAAGAAAAGTTTTGCTGTCTTACAAGTTAGCTGAAAATTCCATTTACCCATTGGGTGATAAATGGGGAATATAAATTTGATGGGTCATAACAAAGTGAAGCTGAGATAAATCATTTGCAATGACTATATTTCTAAAAACTGAAAGACATATTACATGGCTAATACGGTTACGGCATTTAAATCTGGGATATTTTTTATTTGTAGTCAGATGTTGGTGGTAGGGTTTTAATAACTTTTTTGCCTTAGAAGGATAAATACATACAGAATAGACATATGCAGAATATAATGGTACTGAGAAAAACTGAGGAACAAGATAATATAGAAGACTGATAACACCAAGATCAAGATAATTATTTTATTATCTCTATCTTCTATCCTGCTGTCCTCTACCAGGAAAAAAAAGAAAACCTTTGAACATCTCAGTACATAGTGTCCTGAGAGATACGTATTAGAATATTTTAAATACAGATGAGTTAAAAAAAAAAAAAAAAGAAGAAGAAGAAGACAAGAACTCTGGGAATTTTTTAATATGTTTTTATTGATTTCAGAGAGGAATGGAGAGAGTAAGAGAGATATAAACATCAATGATGAGAATCATTGATCAGCTGCCTCCTGCAATTCCCCAACTGGGGAATGAGCCTGAACCAGGCATGTGCCCTTGACCGGAATCGAACCCAGGACCCTTCAGTCTGTAGGCCCAGCGCTCTACCTACTGAGCCAAACCAGCCAGGGCATCTGGGAATTTTTAAAGATGTAAAAATTTCCAGGGAAGGATAAAAATGTAGGCGATATCTCATTAGTTGATGTTTATTGCTCACGTAGGTATGGGGCATTGTGCTATATGCCTTACCTACATTAGTTTACGTCACTCTCACAGCTCCCCTTCAAAGGGCAGTAGTATGTTTCTCATGCTATAGATGAAGAAAAATGGGGCTTAGGGACGTAAATAACTTGGCCACCATCTTACTACCATGGCATTAAAATGAATAGAATCTTCTTGTTAAGGTTACTTCACCTTCCCAAGCCAGAAAAGCCTGGAGGTGATAATACCTACCTTTGAAGAGGGTTGTGAGAATTAGACATGACATAAATAATGCCTGTCACACAGACTTGGCAGATAATAGGTGCTCACTACATCATGGTGGCTATCGTCACCATGCAAACTTCCACCCAGCTTTGTGATTACTAGTAGCTGACCCAGTATTGGCCCTGGAGCCCTGGGATCACGTTATTAAAGTGTAGTTCATCTGTGCTACAACTGATGTGAAATACAATGTGCTTGAGTACTAACAATATCACATTACTGACATGTTAGTACTATGGTTAGTGGTTAAGTACCATATTTTCCCCCCGTGAGAGGAAACCTTTAATAATATAAGCCATTTCCACAACAGGAGGCAAAGTGGTTTAGATAGAGTCCTTAACTAGGATAAAGGAAAAGAGAAATATTAGGAGGTCTGGATTACGATTTGCTTTAGCCCTGAACAGCATGATCTATTCTCTAGTAAATGAGGCAAAACCAACATTGAGATTAAAGAAGTTCTGTGACTATACATTTCTTAGACGCCAGATGTTTATAACTCTTCCTAATAAGTCAGAATCTCAAAAACACAAAAAGTTATTCCTCTCTGTGGGATATTAATTTTTTGGCTGTTGCAAAGGGTAACATTTCTTTCTTTTTTACAGCCAAGTACTATAAGAAAGCAAGAAAAGATGTGAAGTACATGTCTATTTTACTTCTTAATTTCACGTACTATAAAAAATGCTAATTTGTTAAGTACTAAATCTTACAAATTGAGACTTTACAAATTGGGAATTAGCAATATTTTAGGCAGAGGCTACATGAAGTGAATAAATTATAAACAAAAAAAGATGCTGGTCAAGATGGTGGCATAGGTAAATGCAGTACTCACATCCTCCCACAACCACATCAAAATTATAACTAAACCACAGAACAACTATCATTCAGAACCGCCTGAAATCTGGCTGAATGGAAGTCTTACAACTAGAGAATTAAAGAAGAAAGCACATTGACCAAATTGATGTAAAGGACCTACAACTATGATTACTCTACCCAGCAAAGTTATCATTTAGAATTGAAGGTCAGATAAAGAGTTTCACAGATAAGAAAAAGCTAAAGGAGTCCATCACCACCAAGCCAGTATTTTATTTGTCTATATATATAAGCCTAAGCTACGGACCGACCAGTCAACCGGTTGCTATGACGCACACTGACCACCAAGGACAGACACTCAACGCAAGAGCTGACCCCTGGTGGTCTGTGCGCTTCCACAGCCAACCTCCTGCGGCTGGACAGCCTCCCACGGTCCCTCCTCCTGGCCAGCCGGCCCCCCCACAATCGGCCCTAATCACCGGCCAGGCCGAGGGACCTCACCCGTGCATGAATTTGTGCATTGGGCCTCTAGTATTCTAATAAAAGTTATACCCACAGAAATTAAGATGACTTATCCAAGTTCAATTTAGTTGAATTAAAATTCAAATTTCCTGATTCTACATTTAATATAATTTACATTATGCTATGCTGACTTCCCCAGGTTAGAAAAGAGGATACAGTTAAACCTCCATATAACAGACTAATTTGGGCAAGGCGTTGCCTATTGAAGCCTAAATTTCATCATATAATAAAGTGGTTTTTCCGAATGCCTATGTTAAAAAATTGACAAATTAATTACCTATTTTTACTTGTCCCATCAATAAAGAGGTAATATGCAAATTGACCATCACTCCAACACACTAGATGGCCGCCCCCATTTGGTCAAAGATGGCCGCTCCCATGTGGACACAACATGGCTGCTACAAGATGGCTGGCAGGGGAGGGCAGTTGTTGGTGATCAGAACAGCAGGGGAGAACAGTTAGGGGCGACCAGGCCTGCAGGGGAGGGCAGTTGGAGGAGACTAGGCCTGCAGGGGAGGGCAGTTGGGGTCACCGGGCCTGCAGGGGAGAGCAGTTGGAGGAGACTAGGCCTGCAGGGGAGGGCAGTTGGGGTCACCGGGCCTGCAGGGGAGGGCAGTTGGGGGCAAACAGGCGGGCAGGGGAGGGCAGTTGGGGTGACTGGGCCGGCAGGGGAGGGCAGTTAGGGGCAACCATGCCTGCAGGGGAGGACAGTTAGGGGTGACCAGACTGGCAGGGAAGGGCAGTTAGGGGTGACCAGGCCGGCAGGGGAGGGCAGTTAGGGGCAATCGGACCAGCAGGGGAGCAGTTAGGCATAGATCAGGCTGGCAGGGGAGTGGTTAGGGGGTTATCAGGCTGGCAGGCAGAAGTGGTTAGGGGCAATCAGGAAGGCAGGCAGGCAGGCGAGCAGTTGGGAGCCAGCGGTAGGATCGGGCCTAAATGGGTAGTCGGACATCCCTCGAGGGGTCCCAGATTGGAGAGGGTGCAGGCTGGGCTGAGGGACACACACACACACACACACACACACACACACCCATGCACGAATTTCATGCACCAGGCCTCTAGTGTAAATATGTTTGTCTAAAATTAGGTATTTATGAAAAATTTAATTTCACAGAAAAGTTTTCTATATGTATTACCATAATTTTAAATTTATACTGAATTGGTCTAGTAAATGCCTGAATTCACCAGTCACTACAAATAAACAAATGCACACGGTGGGTCATGGCTTAGCACACATCAACTGGAATGTCTTAAAGTCATGCCACTTGACAACAGAACCAGTTACCTCTCTTGATATGGTATGATCACATGATAATCATTAGCTAACATTGTTACAAGTGGTGATTCTTAGATTTAAATATGTAGACATAGTTGTAGATATGTAATACTTATTTAACTACAGTGTTTTTTCCAACATATGGCCTATTCGTTAAAATTTGTTTAAAATAACAGTGAATTAATAACAAATAAATAAACTTAATTTAATTATAAGCAAATTTTGGTTAAAAGCATTTTAAAATTAACAGAATGTTAATTTTCACATGTAACATATGGACTGGAAATTTTGTCCATTAAATCTGAAGTCTGTTCAATTGAGATCCGCAAAATCGAGGGTTTACTGTAATTTTATCATAGAAGTTAACTAAGTCAGAAGCTAATACTACAGAACTGTGGAGAAGATCTGAATCAAGAAACTTGTTGAAATGTACAAAAAAATGAGAGTTTATTCCCAAATGAATCTGTAAATGAATTTGCAGTGTATAGTTACTGAGTCTTTGCCAGCACCACCACTGTACCACTTAGCTCTACTGTGTAACAGATCACCCCAAAATCTAGTTGCTTAAAACAAGTCATTTATTATAAATACTAGGAGCCCAGTGCATGAATTCATGCACCTTGAAAGGAACTGTGGGCCGCGAGGCTGTGGTGGGACGAAGGGCGGGTCTCGGCCCATCTTTCGTGCTCCCGCCCGGCCCTTCCCACCACGGCCCCAAGCCCCCAGTCTGCCAGCAGCCCTGCTCCCGCCACCGCCGCTCCCACACACTGATGGCGTTGGCCCCGCTTGCACCCGCTGACAGTGCGGAGTGATTGGGGCCAGCGCCAGCAGCAGGTGTGAGTGGGGCCGGAGCCATCGGCGGGTATGAGTGGCGGCTGCTGCCCCGATTGCCCCTCAGGAGCAGGGGGAGGTGGAGAAGCCCTGGGGGGTGATCGGGGCCGGAAGCCGCTGCTCACACCCGCTGATGGCTCCGGCCCCACTCACACCCGCTGATGGCGCCGAGTGATGGGGGCCAGCACCGGGCGCCTTCAGCGGGTGCTAGCGGTGGCTCCAGAGCTGGCAGTGGGTGCAAGTGGGACTGGTGCGAGCAGCAAGTGCAAGCGCTGGGGGGAACCACGGTGCATGGGAGCAAAGAATTTTCAGTAACCACCAGAGGCTCGCCCCGATGACAGCGACCGGCACCCCGCCTTGGTCTGGCACCCTTGCTCACCTGTTCCACCATCATGCTGCGGCTGACGCCCGCCATGTTCCGTGCTCTGCCGCCAGCTGCCGGCACCTGACAATGTTCTGCGCATGCCCCCTGGTGGTCAGCGCATGTCATTGTGACCGGTTGTCTGCCGTTCTGTCTATTTGCATATTAGGGTTTTATATATATATAGATTTTACAGCTGCTAGTCATTAGACCAGGGGTGGGCAAACTTTTTGACTTGAGGGCCACAATGGGTTCTTAAACTGGACTGGAGGGCCGGAACAAAAGCATGGATGGAGTGTTTGTGTGAACTAATATAAATTCAAAGTAAAGGAGCGGAGGGGAGAGCAAGAGAACCCTCCGCTCTTTCGGCTCCACGGGCCGGATAGAACAGCCGAACGGGCCGGATCTGGCCCGTGGGCCGTAGTTTGCCCACGGCTGCATTAGACTCATACCTTAGCAAATATTTGTACTTCTACCACTGTGTTTTCCATAAGATCTTTGCGGTCTATTGTAATTAAATCCATATACTTCTTTAAATTTTGTTTTACTTTTTAAATTTTATTTTCAATTACAGTTGACATTCCATATTATTTTGTATTAGTTTCAGGTAGCAGCATAGTGGTTAGACTGCCATATAGTGTACTTTACAAAGTGATCCTCCTGGCACCATACATAGTTATTGCAATATTATTTACTCTATTCCCTATGCTGTGTTTTTACATCCCCTTGACTATTTTGTAACTACCAATCTGTACTTCTTAATCCCTTCACCATTTATTTCTTATGGTGATGTGATAACTCTTAATTTTAAAGACTGTCTTTAAAAAGGAGAAAGGAATTTATTTCCTCTGACCTTTGTTTCACATAAACAATAGTTTTATCATCATGTAATTTATATTTACACACCCTTTCCTCCTTTTAAATCTTTAAATAAAATGTCTATTAAATGTTTAAAAAAAAGAATTGTAGTTTCCCAATTACAAATAGCTTTTCTTGTGACCTTTATACACCTGTAATGCCCTAACTGTGAAAAACTCTAACTCAGGCATTTTAAAGAAATAATTATTGTTATTAGTAGTTTACATTGGGTTTTCATGGGATTTAACTGTCATTTTTGAACTAGGTGGGCACAGTGTCACATTTGACCATTCATGCTGCTGTTACTATCAGGTTTGCTTTATGTTTGTGATAGAAATTTTCAAGTGAGGTTTTCAGATATCCTCTCCTGGTACTGACTGCTGTCAGGAAGGTGTGTCTGTGCCCCTTTGTGTTAGATTTCTAAAGTGAGTGCATCCGGAATTCAGAGCCGATGCGTCCTTTCCTTTATGTGCTGCTTAATGATGAATCTTTTATCCCTTTTGTTTGCAGTGTCCCAGTTTGAAACTGAATTCTACATCAGTGGTCTTGCGCCTCTCTGTGATCAGCTTGTTGTGCTTTCCTACGTGAAGGAGGTTTCAGAAAAAACGGTAATTTATTTCACTTCAAATGCAACGGGAAGAGTGGGCTCATTTTCAGCAGTACAACTAGATCAGGTTGTCCATGAAAGGGCTCTGCTATAATCTGAGCAGAACTTCCTGACCTATAAAATAAGGTCGGCAGAGATTGCCCTGTAGACCTAACGTATCTGCCTTTCAGAAGCTCCACTCGTTGCCTGCCTTTGTTCCTTTTGCTGAGCAAAGGGGAGTCCTTTTTTTCCATCTCTCTCGGTATTTTAGTCGAAAGGAATGAAGGATTCCTCTTTCTGAAAGGCGAAGAAACTAAGCTGACACTGTGCATTACCAGAAATGACAGCAGTGACGTTGATCTGCTGCAACAACAGGGCCCCTGTGGTCAGAGGGAATTACGGAAAGGGCAGTTCATTATTTCCTGTGGTCCAGACATATTTGTTTACTTCCCAGTGGCCTAGTGGTTCTGAGTAGCTTGACTCTGGCTTTGAAACAGACAGTTGTTAAGTCTCAGCTATCAGTGCAAGCGATGGTATGAAATGTATGGCTAAATAAGAAGCCACAGAGAATCTAGATTGTGGGGTACATGACTTTGGAATGAAGCCCTTTGCATGGTCCCAGGGAGGGAGGGGCATGCACACCCAGCCTCTCTTTGAAGCCCAGGTCGGCCCCATTCCCAGCTTGTCTTTATGTCAGAGTCCAGGGGTCCTGTCAGGAAGGGGGAAAGGGTAGCTTCAAGGCATAAACAAGGAAAGCTTGTTATAAAGGATTTTGTTTTGATCCTGTATATAAAAGAAATAGCAATTGATTATCTAGTCCTTTACAGTAAGTAGGCTCTTCTTTTCTGTATCCTCTCTGTTCTTTTCCCCCTTTTCAAATGCCAAGGAATAAAGTGGGGAGAAAAACCCTGGGAGCCCCAGTTTTGAAGTGGTAGCTGCTCTCAAGCGTTTCTCTGAGCTAGCACTTGCATCAGGAAGCCATCGCTATAGTAACCTGAAGCTCTGGGTACCCATGTTGCTAGGCAATGGGAAGTTGTAGACTTAAGTGAACACTCAAACCTGCTAAAATCAATAGGGCTGGCTTCTAGCTCTGTTGCAGGACATCAGTTTATTTATTTATTTATTTATTTTTTTAAATAAAGAAAAGCGGTGGCTTCTGAGGGAGTAAATATGGTACTTTTTGATGAGGAATGTGGGGAGGATTGAGAATGTGATTGAAAGACATAAGGAAAGAAGTAGTAAAGTGAAAAAGGGAAAGCCTAAGAAACAAGTGGCCAAAAAAAGAAAGAGGAAACCTTTGTTAATAAAAAAGAGTATTGGAAAGGAGTAAAAACCAAGAAAGGCCAACCATATAGAGCAAATTAGAAAACGAAATTTTTTCAGAGAAAGAAGTGAGGGTCTTGCAGATGACTTAAAAATGTGTGTCATTATATTCATTTTATATAACACCAAAGTACACCTTAAATCCTTACACAAAGAATAAACTGATAAAATTAAGACAAAAGGAATAAAGAAGCAACTTGGGACCAATAATCCCCCCCACCTTTTATCCCATAGCAAAAAGATCACTTAACTGCAGCATTAAAATTCGTTTTTATATCACTCAATATCAGGGGTCCTCAAACTATGGCCCGCGGCCACATGCGGCCCGCCGAGGACATTTATCCGGCCTGCCAGGTGCCGCTGCCTGTCCTGCTTAGCAGCCGACTCGTCCTGGGCCCGCATTGCACATAGGAATTTGTTCATAGTTTTTTTTAAAACTATAGTCCGGCCCTCCAGTGGTCTGAGGGACAGTGAACTGGCCCCCTGTTTAAAAAGTTTGAGGACCCCTGCTCAATATAGTATTCCCCAACATAGCTTTCTTTTTACCTATGTGCATTTTTTTCCACACAGTTGCAGTCAGAGTTACACGCTATTCCTTATTGCCATATTTTTCCGGGTCCTTATTCCATTCTCTCTCTGTGTGGTCATGGAGTCTCCCATCATTATCTCTTACTAGAGGTCCAGTGCACAAATATTTGTGCACTCGAAGGCGGGGGGTCCCCCAGCCCAACTTGCACCCTCTCGCAGTCCAGGCCCCTTGGGGGATGTCCAACTGATGGCTTAGGCCCACTCCTCTGAGGGAGCGGGCCTAAGCTGGCAGTCAGACATGCCTCTGGCAGCCCGGGAGCCCTCTGGCAGGCGGGGAGCGGTCCTAAGCCGTCAGTCGGACATCCTTAGTGCTGCCACAGAGGTGGGAGAGGCTCCCACCACCGCCGCTGCACTGGGCAGCCATGAGCCGGCTTCTGGCTGAGCAGCGCTCCCCCTGTGGAAGCGCACTGACCACCAGGGCACAGCTCCTGCATTGAGCGTCTGCCCCCTGGTGGTTAGTGCGTGGCATAGCGACCGGTCGTTCCCAGTCATTCTGCTGTTAGGGTCAATTTGCATATTTCCCTTTTATTATATAGGATAGTGATTGTGTACTATTTTATCTGGTTGATATGCCCTAATTTATTAAGCTATTCCCTTAATGTTTTATTTTTCTTTCATTCAATAATAAAGGACATTTGTGGTAAGAATTGTGGTAAGCATTGGGGGTTAAAATCCTTTACAATAAACTCAGGACCAAATTCCTGCTTCTAGGAAGTTCACAGATAAGCAGAGTTTGTTTGGCCAGTGAACAATGGTTATCAAACAAGGCAATGAATCACATTGTTCATGTTTTTCTTACACATACTAGAATAAAGGAGCTCTTTATATGGCCTAGCAAGGCAGTTTTCTTTTACTATTATTTGGTTCAAATATATTTTTTTCTATTTTGCTATTTTTTACTTTGTTACAGCAGTTAATTTTTTAAAATATTCACATCTTTCAGCTTTTCCTTCATTTTTTTTGTTTCAAAATTGAGATAATTCTCATTTAGCCACAGATCTGATAAATTATGCTCTGTATTCACTGTTGTTATTTTTCTCTACTGATTGATCTTTTATAGTTGCTCTTTTATTTTTGGAATGTTTTCAGTGTATGAGGGGCATAGCAAAGGAATCCTCGAGGCTTACTGTTTACCTCAGGACCCTGAGAGCTGGTGGTAGGTAGCCCTGGACGTCTCTCCTTCTGCTTCGTTGTGTCACACTGGCAGGCCTTGTTGCTTCGGATAGTGGTCAGGTGTCTGTGGTATTCGTGTGCTGAATGCCCCAAATCATGAACTTCAGAGTAAAACAAACTTGGTTTGAAATCCAAGGTTTACCATAAGTCCCAGTTTTTTTACAAACCCAGTTTCATCATTTACTTATGTAATTTTTATCTTAGTAAATCTTTTGATCCTTGGTTTCTTTATCTGTTAAATTAGGAACAATATTACTTACTAAGGGGTAATTTAAGAACTCCATGAGAATAGTCTTTGTACTAGTATAATCACAGTAGGTTAGTGGAGCTGTCAGAGATCCTCAGTAAATCACGTATTCCCCTTCTGTCTTGATCTAGAACTGCACTGTCCAAAGCTATATGTCGCTAACCATATATTTAAATTTAAATTAAGTTAGGACTAAATTTAAATTAATTAAAACTAAATATATTTAAAACTCAGTTTCTCCATCACTAAAGTCATATTTCAGGTGTTCAGTAGGCACCAGTGATCATGTCTGTCACATGGGACAGAGCGGATAGGGAACATTGCCATCATCTCAGCCAGTTCTGCTTTAGACATAACTCTTAATCTCTGACTTTTTATTTTCAGCATTACCAGTAAGTTCACCTGTAGTGGCAGCGATTTGGATAATGGAGCAGTTGGTCATATTATTTGTACTCTGCTCACATTTGTGACGAAGAGGTGTAATAAAGTGGTCTAAGGCTGTGGTCGCCGTGGCGTTGAGTGGGCTGCAGTCGTGGCACAGTAGTACCTGTCCTGTTTATCTCATGCAAAGGTCGGAAAATAAAACACAGTTTTGAGGCTATCTGTGTCAGGTGATTAGAAGGGCTTAGATATGCCGAAATGATAAAACCAAGGCATTTAATTATGGCTAGCTAAATTTAATTTGTATAATTTGTAGAGATGTCATTAAAATGAGCTTTTTCCGTTCTCTTTTTTGCCCTTAGGAAAGAGAATACTGTGCCCGGCCCAGGTTGGATATTATCCAGCCGCTCCCCGAGGCCTGTGAAGAGATCTCTTCCGATGCTCTGACAGTGAGAGGCTTCCAGGAAAACGAATGTCGGGATTATCACTTAGGTGAGAAAGATCGGGGAGGGCTCAATCGTATTGCTTGCATTTATCCCCCCCCCCCTTCCACTCGAGTAGCACAACAGGAATTTAAATTGAGGTGCTGAAAGGATCTTAGAGAATATCTGAGTAGGCATCTTAGGTTGCAAATGTGGGCATCAAGGCTGAGAGATACTATAGAACTCGCTTGAACTCCCACAGCAGAAGGGAGGGGAAAAGATGGGGCCAGGATGGAGGTGAGTAGGCTCTGGGGTCTTTGTTTTTATACTTGATCTATTGCCCAAACGATTTAAAATGACACCTAACCTACATTGATGTCAAGCAGCATGTTCTAATTACTCTCAACTTTATGTCCCTAGACAGTGTGCTCTGGGATGGCAGAGAAGTTATCTTTCTGTTTGTCACCAAATACTCAGAGCCTAGCAGAGTGCCCGGCATATACTAGGGATTCACTGGATATTTGTTGAGTGGCTGAATGGACACACTTAGTCACTGCTCACAAGTAAAGGGAAAGACATTGCTGGTTAGTCATACCAGAGGCATCTGTGTTTGGGTATTATCACCTCCTTCAAAAACACGTCGATGAAAATAGAACAGCTTAGGCTTTCAAGAAATTCTGCTTTAAAAACAATTGACATTTTTGTGTGATATTTTTAGTTCTAATTTTAAACAAAGCAAATGAAGAAATACTCTATACATGTTTGAGTTTTTTTATATGAATCCCCTGATCATCTGAGAAATGTGAGAAGAGTATTCTGGACTTGGCAAAAAGCAAACGTGACTCACAGCTGAGAGTGTCCAATCTAGGTACTTTGCTCAGAGCAAACTCTGCTGCACACTTAGAACCCCTTCAGATCAAGTTTTATAATTGAATTCTGCAGGAAATCCTCACAATTGGCATTGTGCATAACATGCTGAAATGACAGATTATATCCCCAGGGCTCGGGGCATCTGTCACTTATGCGTTAGATGGCCTTGACCTTGATGAGGAGGAAACATTTATTGCAGACTATGGGGTGTGGTTGTTCTGTAAAAATAGGACAGTGCTGTAAATGGCCATTAATAAAGTTTATATACAGTACATGAATTCTGATATGCAGTAAACATGGAGAATTTTTGAACATTACCTCTCAGCTGAAGTCAGAATATATTAAACACAGAATTTTAAACTCACCTTATTTTTAAAAAATTTTTGGTATTTCTCGCCTCCTTATCTTCTTTCCTTTCTCCTTCTCTTTCTTTTTTTCTTCCAAATAATTTTACAATTGAATACTTTTTAAAGCACTGGGATATATTCTATCATTCTCTACCTTGTCCCACCCCTACCTTCAAACAGAACTAAACGCACTTGTTCCAAAGGTGTCGAGTTTTCTGTTCACTCTTACTAAGTTGGGTTGCCTAACCAAGTCCCCCAAAACCACTGCCCAGGTTTCTGCTATTGGGTTGCCCCGATGTCCCTCTCTTCTTTCACCCATAGAGTATTCTGAAGGGGAATCACTCTTTTACATCGTGAGTCCAAGAGATGTCGTGGTAGCGAAGGAACGAGACCAAGATGACCACATTGACTGGCTCCTCGAAAAGAAGAAATATGAAGTAGTTTTGATTTTACTTTCTTGAAAGTATTGACACATCTGTAGCATAGAGGATAAGAGGTTTTTGTGATAAATCTTTCATGTAGGTGAATTAGAATGCCCTACGCTAGAAAATATGTTGGAGGCTAATAACTTTCCAATATTCCTTTCTAGAAATGTTTTGGGGAAAAGATCACAAGGAGGTGTTAACTAGCTTTACTGTTCAGTGGAAGAGGAGTTGGTAGTGGAGGGAGGGAAGGGGTTTCATCCAGCCTGTTGAAGTGTTTATTTTGTGCTTATTCAAGAGGAATAAAATAGAGCTAGTATTTTAGAATTGTCTGTTTGGATATTTTCATGGAATCATTTCTTGATGCTTATTTCATATATAAAAGTAAAGCTGTCAAATTAATGCTCACTTAGGATGGTTGAAATACCCTCTTCGTTGAGTTCAGATTAATTTTAAAGGATAAGAACAGAAAACATTTTTTAACCTCAGTAACCAGAAAGCCATTTTTGTATAGGTTTAGTTACAGAAACTCTCTGGATGGGCTTTTATACTAATCAGTTAAAAACAAACAATCTATTTATACTAGTGTGTTGCTTTAAATTTGTAATCACCTGAAAGGATTTGGGGAAAAATGTTTTTAACTTATAAACTATTTAGAGTTCAGGCATTGATACTAAGTTCATACCATATTGCTTTAGCTCCAGTAGTTTCTTAAAGAAATAATTCTGGCCGAAACCGGTTTGGCTCAGTGGATAGAGCGTCGGCCTGCGGACTGAAGGGTCCCGGGTTCGATTCCGGTCGGGGGCATGTGCCTTGGTTGCGGGCACATCCCCAGTGGGAGGTGTGCAGGAGGCAGCTGATCGATGTTTCTCTCTCATCGATGTTTCTAGCTCTCTATCCTTCTCCCTTCCTCTCTGTAAAATATCAATAAAATATATATTAAAAAAAATTAAAAAAAAAGAAATAATTCTGTGTTTTAAACATTTGTGTTAAAGTAATAATTATAAACTTTACAGAATAAAAATTAAATCAGAGATTTGCAAAATGTTATTTGTAGATATACCTAAGCATATGCATATAGTTTACTTTTTATGTTTCACAAAGGAAAAGTATCCCTTTGTCAGTATAACTCATACAGATTTAGAATGACAGATGACTTTTTTTGTTTGAACCTGGGAGCTGTAGTTACATTTTGATTTCTGTCTGCAAAGTAATTCTAATATCCTAATGTGGAAATGAATTCAGCTGGAAATAAGAGGAGTCTGCATTTTGGTTGGCTGCTTTTGTTTGAGTTTGAATGCATTGAGGTTCATTCAACCATAACATTAGCAATTCCTGTGCTAGAAGCAAAAGCTGCAGGAAAATGGGGCTTTATTTATGTAGCGTAGAACTCTTAAAACATAATAAATATAATGTTTATAACCTCCTGTCTTTCTCACTTTCTCCCATTTTTCCTCCTCCTTTTATCATGCTCATGTAAATATAGGAAGCTTTGATGGCAGCTGAAATTAGCCAAAAGAACATTAAAAGACATAAGATTCTGGTAAGTGAGTAATTTTATTATTTGAAATGTAGCTTTACCTTTCAATAAGTTATAATGAAACTGAAAGTAATTTAAAAAGAACTGATTCTTCCAGCCTTTTGAGAATTTCTTTCAAACTAATTCTCCAACCTGTAAGATCAAAATATTTCATTTTATTGAATCAGTTTCTGCTTGTAAACAAGAGACTTGAACACCTGCTAGGAGGTAGTTTTAGGTAATTTGGAAGCTGGATTTATGGAATACATTTTAAATACAAAGCTTTCCAGTTATGTGTGGTGAGATTTCTTTAAGTCATAGGTAAAATCACGTTATCACAAAATGTATCAAGAGTAGTTTCATGAAAGTGGATTGCTTCAGTGTTTCCATAATAACAGACTCAATTGATTTTGTTATGGAGACTAATCTAGGACATCAAATACATTTTTATTACATTTGGACTCGGGAAAAATATAGTGACTGAAAGCCTATTTCTTTGCTAACTGTGACAGTGAATGTGCTGAAGGAAAGCAGAAAATAAATCTTATCCTCTGAGTGTGAAGCGTCCCTAGAGACCATCTAGCCCAGGACTCTTGTTTACAGAGGAAGGCTGGGAACTTAGTCTGTTATGGCTACTTGGTTTCAGCACCAACTCCTTTTGACTATATTTCTCCTACCTTAAACTTCTCTGTAAAATTTCACATAAAAGCCTAATTCTCAAAAATGTACAAGCAAAATAACTCAGGAACTAAATAGAGAAAGAACTAGAGCATTTTTTAATTATTATTCAAAATTGTGGAGAATAAGCAGGGATTATCTAGAAATGAAGCAGCAGGTGTTCCAGCCAATGATATATGTGATGGTGCAGAGTCGTGAAACTGCTTGGCCTGCTTGGTTATTAGGAAGAGTCTGATTCTGAAGGGCCATGTGGAATGAGGATCTTGGCTCTGTCTTGGAATCTCTGGAAGACAGGTTGAGCTTTCAGTGCCTCGTCACATTTGCTTGTTAGAAAGATTCTCTGATGGAGATGGGGGCCAGAGGGAGGCCCGCTGAGATGGGAATCAATGAGGTATGATTCCCTTCTTGGTGTGGAGGTGGGAGTGATGAGACCTGCAGAGTTGATAGGAATAGAGTGGTGAAGATAGATGGAAGACATGGTCAACCAGACTCTGGGGTTTGGTGACCGGCTCTGTGTGCATAGGGAAGTCAGAACGAGAAATGTAGGCTGACTCCCAGGCTTTGGGCTTGGGCCTCTGGTGGATGGTGATGTCGTTCAGAGAGAGAGAGAGCAAGAGAAAGAGAAAGAGAGGGGTGGGGAGAGAGAGAGTGAAAGACAGAGAGAGAGAAGGAGGGAGAAGGAGCAGAAGAAGAAGATGATGAAGAAATAAGAGAAAGAGAAGTAGGGGAGAGGGAAGGAGAGAGGAGAGGAGAACGGGGAGAAAAAGAGACTGTTCAAGGAGTAGTAGGATCAGATGTGTGTTGGGCGGTGAATTTTGATTTAGATACATTGAGTTTTTGCCTCCTTTGGAACATAGTGGAGCTCAAGAAAGATATCTGGACTCAGAAATAGATTCAAGAGAGTCGTCAGCAAACAAGTGACTATGTGTTTGGACCAATCCACACAGCACCAGTGTCTAGCATTAGAGAACAGAGAACCGGGAATGGAGCCAGTGGGGACACTCACATTCAAGGGATTATGCATACAAACAGAATTGGAACAGCCAGAGGAAGGTTGTGTCAAGGGAGCTGAGAAAGGAGAGAATTTCAGGGTAAAGAGAGTTAAATGCTTAAATGGTTGAGGTTAGCAGGTCCAAAGTAAGACTAGCTCAGCTAGTTAGTTGTACATTTGGTTTAGTAATGTGAAGGTTACTAGTGAATTTTATATATAGGTTTTATTCTCAACATGTTCTAGGGAGTGAAAAGTGAATAGGAGATTATGAAGTAAAGTTAAATGTAGACTAGTTTTGAAGTGGGAAAGGGTAAAGATTGTGGTTGGGGGCTATGACATCATGGAATGTTGGTGGTGATGGTGAATATTTTGTGGGAGAAAGACACTTAAGGGAAAAGAGATAAAATTGGGTTGAAGTTCAAGGTGTACAGAGAAAGAGGATGAGTGGCAGAATCAACTCCACATGGGGAGGGGGCATGGCATGAAAAGAAAGGTTACAGAAATTGGCACTGCAAAGGAGACATTCTCGTCTTTGAACCTGGACAGACTCTCCACTGATATTGTTATACTAGGGACCCAGTGCACGAATTCGTGCACCTTGAAAGGAACTGTGGGCCACGAGGCTGCGGTGGGCACAGGGGTGGGTCTCGGCCCATCCTCCACGCCCCACCCGGCCCCTCCTGCCGCAGTTCCCGGTCCCCTGTCTGCTGCCAGCCCCGCTCCCACTTGCTGACGGTGCTGGCCCCCCTCACACCTGCTGACAGCATGGAGCAATTGGGGCCGGCGCCAGCAGCGGGTGCAAGTGGCAGCGGCTGCCTCGATAGCCCCTCAGGAGCAGGGAGAGGTGGAGAAGCTCTCCAGGGCGATTGGGGCCAGCAGCCACTGCTTGTACCTGCTGACAATGCCAGGCGCCCGCAGCAAGTGCAAGCGCTGGGCGGGATCTTGGCATGGGGGAGCAAAGAATTTTCAGTAACCACCAGAGGCTCGCCCCGATGACAGTGACTGGTGCCCTGCCTTGGTCTGGTGCCCCCACTGACCTGCTCCACCATCCCGCCGCAGCCAATGCCCACCATGTTCCACGCGCACCCCCTGTGGTCAGCGCACGTCATAGCGACCGGTTGTTGGGTTGTTTGGTTGTTCTGCCGTTTGGTCTATTTGAATATTAGTGTTTTATATAGAGAGATGTGGTCTGTTTTCAGAGAAATAAATGTAGGCACCCTTTCTTCACTCTGTAGTTCTATAGATTTGAAATATGATTTCCTACATAGTAGTCATTAAAGTAAAAATATAATAAACTAAGAACTATGGGTAGTTCCCTTCACTTTTGGAATGGGCATGTCCTATGCATTGATTATGCATAGACTTTTCCTCCTGACACAATATAATTTCATAACGAGGCAGGCAGAGAGAGAAATGAGCTCCTGCCAATTTTGTCATTAAGGGAGAAAGTCCATAAAAACTTCTTTGTACATAAAGTAGAACTTAATATCGAAGTTGCATTATATATGCTGACTTTAAGCTTCTCATGAAAATGCTTTTAGCCCTAACCAGTTTGGTTCAGTGGATAGAGCATCGGCCTGCGGACTGAAAGGTCCCAGGTTCGATTCCGGTCAAGGGCATGTACCTTGGTTGCGGGCATATCCCCAGTAGGAGGTGTGCAGAAGCAGCTCATCGATGTTTCTCTCTCATCGATGTTTCTAACTCTCTATCCCTCTTCCTTCCTCTCTGTAAAAAATCAATAAAATATATTTTTTTTTAAAAAGAAAATGCTTTTGGGTGAAAATAATCCTATCTAATAAAAGAGTAATATGCAAATTAACCATCACTCCACTACACCCACAAGCCACGTCCACCAGCCAATCAGGAGCAAATATGCAAATAAACCCAACCAAGATGGCTATGGCCACAGAGAACAGGAGGGAGGCTTGGGTTTCCCCGGCAATGGAGGAAGCCAAACTTTCCGCCTGCCCTTGCCGGCCTAGGCTTCCACTCAAGGCTACAAAGTTTCAATGATAGAAGATACATAAATCCAAACAGAAATGGCGGCAGCCACAGAGCTGGAAAGAACAGGAGGCTAGGGTTGCCCCTGGTGATGGAGGAAGCCAAGCTTTCCGCACACCCTGGCCGGCCCAGGCCTCTGCTTAAGGCTGCAAAGTTTCAATTATAGAAGATACATAAATCCCAAAAGAAATGGCTGCCGCCACGGAGCAAGCAGAAGGCTTGGCTCCACTCCAGGCTACAAAGTTTCAATTGTAGAAGATAAATAAACCCCAGATACCAGGGCCTCCGCTTGGGTCACCGGGGGGTGTGGCCGGTCTGCAAACCACCACAGGCCCCTCGCCCAGGCCGCCCCACGCCCCAAGGGAACCCCCACCCTGATCCGGGATACCCTTCAGGGCAAACCAGCTGGCCCCCACCCGTGCACCAGGCCTCTATCCTATCTAATAAAAGAGTAATATGCAGATAGACCATTGCTCCAACACACAAGATGGCTGCCCCCATGTGGTCAAAGATCCTGCCCCCATGTGGACACAAGATGGCCACCACAAGATGGCCAGCAGGGAAGGGTAGTTGGGAGCGACCAGGCCTGCAAGGGAGGGCATTTGTGGGTGATCAGGCCATCAGGGGAGGGCAGTTGGGGTGACCAGGCCTGCAAGGGAGGGCAGTTGGGGGCGATCAAGCCTGCAGGGGAGGGCAGTTAGGGGTGACCAAGTCGGCAGAGGAGGGAAGTTGGGGGCAACCAGGCCTGCAGGGAAAGGCAATTCGGAGGGACCCAGGCCTGCAGGGGAGAGCAGTTGGGGGGGACCAGGCCTGCAGGGGAGGGCAGTTAGGGGTGACAAGGCCTGCAGGGGAGGGCAGTTAGGGGAAAACAGGCTGGCAGGGGAGCAGTTAGGCATCAATCAGGCTGGCAGGGGAGTGGTTAGGGGCAATCAGGAAGGCAGGCAGGCGAGCAGTTGGGAGCCAACAGTCCTGGTTTGTGAGAGGGATGTCCGACTGCCCGCTTAAGGGCATTCGTACATCTCTCAAGGGGTCCCAGATTGGAGAGGGTGCAGGCTGGGCTGAAGGACACCTCCCCCCCACCCCCGTGCACGAATTTTGTGCACCGGGCCTCTAGTATTTCATAAGAAGAGTTGTGGGATGGTCAAGCAAGAGCACCCATGCTTCTACTGCCACAGACCACCCCAAATCCTTCTGGAACCGAGGTAGAATAAGGGAATAAACATGAATACTCTGAATCCAGTCAGGCCCAGTTTCCTCATCTGTAAACTCAAGAGTTTAAATTACATAATTTGGGGGGCTTATTTTCACTTGAACATTACTTTTAATATTTCCCTTTAATATGATGTCCTGTCATTTTGTTTTACTTACAACATTTCTTCAGACTTGACATAGACAGGTAGCTCACATTTTACAGAGGAAAGCTCATTGCAAATTCTAAAATTTGTAAAAATACAAGTATATTTAAAGATGATTAGGAAGGGAATGAGTATAATTACAGAAGTATGCTTAAGACAAAAAGAGCATAATTACATAAAGCAAACTAAGATGTATAAGTAGGTTCCAGTCAATAGTGCTAATAGGGCCCTAATGTCATGGCCTCCTCAGAAATAGACTCAGCTTTTCAGTTGTTTCAGTTAATTATGAAATTCCTTCATTTAATTTTCTCTAGGACATCGGCTTGGCATATATAAACCACCTGGTGGAAAAAGGAGAGTATGACATAGCAGCACGGTAATAATGACATTTACTTGCTAATATAAATAGAATTGATCAATGTTAGCAGTAAAAATAAGCCATTCTCTACAGTTGACTGATGTTTTTTATTTAATCTTCCCAATGGGTAATTTTTGACTATTCATGATTTTAACCACAGAACAGATTGAGATATATATATATATATATATAAAAATAATTTAACCACCTACTATCTAATTTTTACCAAACAAATATTTATCTCATTAATGATAAAGGTGTCAAAAACCATGAAGAATCTGAGATTTTATCCTTTTTATAAGCTAACAAGTTAGCCTGTCCCAGTTCCAGGGGGGCCTGAGTAAGGGTAGTAGCCAAACACCAGCATTTATGCCAGATCCCACAGCACTGCACAGAGGGCCAGGTGACCCCACACAGGCCGTGGCTTATGTTACAGGAGAGGGACTCTGAACTTAGGGCGTCTGATCCTTTTATAATGGGCAGTAAGCTTGCCTTCCCTTGGCCTCAGAGGAAGATGTTACTTTTATTATACTGGACAGAAAACAAGCCTGCCCTTTTCTCTGGAGGGAAGCACTTTTTGGGTCCTCTAATTTTCAGGGCTCTTCACTTAACCAGTGTCCTTGAGAAGAGATAGTGTAGAATAAAGACAGTCAGTGCCTCTGCTTACAATTCTATCAGAATTGTCTCTCAACAAGGTGGTGGCAATTAAATGGAAATGACCAGACTGCAGGCTCCTGCTCTGCCGGGGTCTGTGGTAGGCAGAAAACATACCTATGGTTGTATGGGTGTGCCGTGTGAATGGCTTTGCCTGCAGCTATGTGGTGCCCTTCTGCAGGACTGCGTGTACAAGGCTGACTGGAAGATAGCCTTCAGGCCTACTTTTCCTCCCCTGAGATGTAGGGACATATATTTCTTTCATCTGCAAATTGAGTAAAGTTTTCTTCATACGTGAACACTTCTCCAGGTTATATACGACACTGTGACAGGATTCTAATTTTCCCAAGTCTAATTGTGTAGACCATTATTTAAAGCCATTTCTTCAAGGCAAGAAAGGTCCCCAGATCAGCAGTGCTCACCTGGATGAATAGGAAACTCAGAACAGGGAAGTCATGAGAAAAGCCCCTCATTGTATGTAGTCTTCTGAAAGGTATTCATCTTTATTTATAAGTATTTTGTATTTTTATGATTTTCATCAACCTTGTATATACAAACAAGTGAGTACCAGTACCACTTGAGATTGAATTTTGTCAAAACTCTGAGATGAGAGATTAATTTAAAACACAAGGGGAAATGTCTACTTATTCTGTCTCGGTTTATTTCTTTTTACTAAGACTTTCTTTCTCTCTGGGATGTTTTTGCTACCAGCAAATGCCAGAAAATTCTTGGGAAAAATGCAGCACTCTGGGAATATGAAGTTTATAAATTTAAAGAAATTGGACAGCTTAAGGTAAGCCTAACTTTATTTTTAACTCTTAATTTTTTTATGTAGTATATTAATATAGGTATGCCTCGGAGATATTGTGGGTTAGGTTTCAGACCAGTGCAATAAAGCAAATATCTCAATAAAGCGAGTCACATGAATTTATTTCCCAGTGCATACAAAAGTTGTTTACACTATACTGTAGATTATTAAATGTGAAATAGCATTATATCTAAAAAAACAGTACACATACCTTAATTAAAAAATACTTTATTGCTAAAAAAAAAATGCCAATCATCATCTGAGTCTGTTGGAAAAATGGTTTCAATTGAGTTGCTCCATGCAGGATTGCTACAAACCTTCAATTTGTATTTTAAAAATTGCAATGTCTGTGAAGTGCTATAAAGCAAAGTGCAATAAAACAAGGTATGTCTTTATTGAGATGGAAATAAAATTAAGATTTTAATAAACTAGAGGACCGATGCATGAAAATTCATGCACTGGAGGGGGGGTCCCGGCCTGCCCCCTCTCACAGTCTGGGAGCCCTCAGAGGCAAGAGGTGACCCGGCGATCAGGGGAAGGTGCCGCTCCCATCACACCTCTGCTGCTGCCACTGCCAGCAACGCACGCCTTGGCTGGCCCTGGTTACCTGAGCCTCGGGCGGCCCTTGGCGGCTGGGCAGCCGCCATCCGAGGATTGCCTGCGCCTCGGGCCGGTTCTGGGAGGCTGGGGGGCTGAGGTGACTGGGCACCACCGTCTTTGAGGGTGGGGCAGTCAATTAGCATATTCCTTCCTTATTGGCTATGGGCGCTGCCATCTTTGCGATTGTGTGAGTGTCAATTAGCACATTCTCTCTTTTTAGATAGGATGATGTGTTCACTTTCTTATCCCCTTCCAGTTCTATGTTCAGATGAAGTTTTCATATTCCTTTTTTTAAAAAAATTTTCTTGATTGATTTTAGAGAGAGGAGAGGGGAGAGAGAAAGATTTGTTGTTCCACTTATTTATGCATTCATTGATTGTTTCTTGTATGTGCCCGGACTGGGGATTGAAACTTAAACGTTGGCATATCAGGATGACTCTAATCAACTGAACCAGGGCTAGTTATGTTTTTTAGTGTGGTTTTTGTTATTAAATCTTCACCTGAAATTATGTTTTTAGAGGGAGGAAGGAGGGAGAGAGAATGAGAGAAACATGGATAAGAGAGAGAAGCATCAATTGATTGCCTCCCATATGGGCCCTCACTGGGGATTGAACCCAAAATTGAGGTATGTGCCCTGCTGGTAACTGAACGCACAACCTTTTGGTGCACAGGGTGATGCTCCAGCCAGCTAAGCCACCTGGCCAGGGCTAGTCATGTTCTTTTTAATGGATGTGGAAAATAGGTATAGTCTCATCCAGTAGATTTTATAACATGAGGGTGTTTTGTTTTGTTTTTTAAATTTCCTAAAGATTAATGCTTTTTAAAATAATATTTTACTTACTGTAAAATAAATAGAAATGTTTGACTGTGCAGCTCTAACAAATAATTTCGATACTTCATTTTTTAATATTTTTTTTGTTTTGTTTTGTTAATCCTCACCCTAGGATATTTTTTTCCATTGGTTTTTAGAGAGAATGGGATGTAAGGGAGGGAGAAAGGATGTAGGGGGAGGAGGGTGGGAGGGAGATATATAGATGATAGAGAGAGAGGGAGAGAAAGTGAGAGAAGAAAACATCGATGGGAGAGAAACACATTGATTGGTTTCCTTCTGCAGGTGCCCCAGTCGGGGCAGGGGATTGAATATGCAACCCAGGTACATGCCCTTGACCGGGAATGGAACCTGCGACCCTTCAGTGTGCGGGGCTATGCTCTAACCACTTACCAACACCAGCCAGGGCCATTTTTAAAAAAATATTTCAACTTGGTGCACAATATCAAATCAATAAAGTATTCCTATATTTGTTTATTTTAAAAAAAACTTTAACATATGGGGGCCTTTTCAGTGGTCTCTTAGCGTTACGAATATTCTTTTAAAAATTCCCAGTTACTCAGCTGGTCAGCCCATATGTGTTCTCCTCCCTGGGAATCCCCCAAGGACACTGCCCCTCCTGTTTATTGGGCTGCTTCTGGAGTGTGTTACCCAGTCCTGTGGCCATGTTTACCCAGGTGCCTCCATAACCTAGACCTCCCTTTTGAATATCTTATCTATGTTAGAAGTGTGTGATAGCCATTTTTTACTGTATATATTATTAATAATCACTCAAATTAATGTGACTCCATTTTCTTCCCAAATTCGGTCATTCTCCTTTCAATCTGTGTTTATGACATCACATTATACCCATTCCTCCCTGCTTAGTAGCTCAACGCCACTGTTTTGATGTGAACTCCTAACTCTTCATATTCTACTTAATCTCCAATTCTTGTCAGTTTTACCCTGTGAGTATCAATAGGGCCTCTCTCTTTCCTTCTGGTACTGCTGCCTTAACTCTTGATAGGTCTGCCAGCAACCCTGACCCAGAGTTAGCTGTTTAAAAAATCAGCATGCTGCTCTCACTTCCCCAATACCTATTGTTTGCCTCCTGCCCACTAGATAAGATCTGAACTTCTTTCATGACCCCGCCTCACCTTCCTCTCTAGCCTCATCTCCCTTCAGTGACCTCATTCCACATCTGTGACCTCCCTGAATAGAGTATGCTTTCATGGCCCGATGACTGTGCTCATGCTGATCCTCCTTTTAATATAATCTCTGTGATCGTCTCCCTCTTATTATTTAGATTTTCATTAATTCAACAGAAAGAACAGAGATGTGCAGGTTACCTAGGCAGTTCTTACTCATTCATTCAAGCATACGTATCCCTCATAGATACATAAAAAAATTATAATGTGTTCTAAGAAAATAGAATTTATTTGAATTTTTCCTCCTTATAATAATTTCCCAAAGTACTTCTTTGCCTTAAATTTTAAAATTGAAAATATAATTTTATGTTTTCTGCATAATTTGAGTCTAGTTTTGTTTTACCACTTTTTAAAGATTTTTGTTATGTTTTGATTTTTCCCTTTTCCTTCCCTAGGCCATTAGTCCTTATTTGCCAAGAGGGGATCCAGTTCTGAAACCACTCATTTATGAAATGATCTTACACGAATTTTTGGAAAGTGATTATGAGGTATGGTATTCAGGCATGGTCATATTTACCTGTTCTCATTGGAAAATGTTAAGAATTTTAGAAAAATAATATAATGGAGCAGCTGGTTTAAAGTTAACTGATTTGCAGTTTGTGTGTGGTAGATGAAACTGAGATAGATAAACTCTAATGACGACTAATGTTAATGATGTAGATGGTGAAAATCTCTAATCCATGTAAATTTTGGAGATTTTCTTTAAGTTACCGCCTTAATAGAAAAAGGGACTCGGTGCCATTTGGGGGTTTCATAAATGGAATAATAGCTGCTATTGCTGTTTATAATCCCCCTTAAGAAATCAGAACTTCCTAACATGTGAGACTCAGAACTAAGTTTGCCAGAGGAGAATTAAAGAGAAATTGAGGGGGTAGGAATGGAGCAAGGAATTAGAAATGATCTGTTTGCTTATTAAGAGAAAGGCAGTACATAAATTGATTATCTACTACATACTGCACTTTTACATGCAAATTGTGATATTATACTCCCAACAGCACTATACACAGTAATTTCAATTTTACAGGTGAGGAAACTAAAGAATGAAGAAATTAACTAACTTGCCCAAGGCCGTACATTTAATAAATAGCATGCCAAATTGTAATTTAAGTTTGCAGTTTGCATATACCCAAAATGGATTATAATTTTTAAAGTTTGTTAATTTAACACACATTTATTCTGAAAGTATCTGTTTAGTGCCTACTATATTCCAGGAATGTGCTAGGCACCAGGCATGCAAGTGTGAATGGGGTGATGGTCCTTCAGCAGTCACTCATAGTCTGAGTCACACCCAAGCATGTAAACCGGTGGTTCTCGACAGTGGCTGTGTTTGTCCCGCAGACGGGTTTGTGCTACTGTCATTTAGTGGGCAGAGGCCAGCAGGAATGCTGTTACACGTCTCACAGTGCACACGATAGGCCCCTGCCACAAAGAATGATCTGTCCTCAGATGTCAGTCAAACTGCAGTCCTGCTCACGTGTGGGAAGGTTGCAGTTTGGATGGAAATGTGTCGCCTGTTGCTGTAGTGTCTTGCCATCCTTCCTTAGGGTCACTTTAGGAGAAAGTGTGTAGGCCTTTAATGGAGACTGAATTCCTGATTTGTCTGTGATTTTCTTCTAACCAAAGCCTGGTACTTTACAGAGGCAAATTGTACCACACAGTTTTCATTTCTAAATATCATTTAAACAAATTCAAAGTAGTTTATTAAAGCATTGGTTGAGTTATTTAATATTAATATGATTTTTTTCAATAATATGAAAAGTTTTACTTTTATTTGCCGTGTTTTTCCTAAAAGTTGTCAAGGATCAGTATGTAAGCTGCTCTACTGTACTGAGTTACAAAACCTGAGGGCTGAAGTCAGGAGTCAGGAGGGCAGAGGCTGCCCAGGATACAGGCCAAGAATCAGCCTGGGAGAGAAACGGGATCCAGATGATCTGGGGTTTTCTATCAGAACCACAAAATTTGAGATCTAGTGATAGGGTCAGAGCTGAGGGATAAGACTTGAACCAAAGTCCCAAATTCCCAAACAAAACCAGGTTTAGAGGCGGAGTGGAAGGAGGACAAGGAGGCTACCTTGTTGAAGGATACTGGGCGATTCCCCGGGGGGCAAGCCACGGTGAGCTGTTGTGCTGGCTGTGCAGCCCAGACCTAACGTGCATGAGAGGCGGTGGGGGAGGAGCTGGTCTGACAGTGTCTGTAGGATGTTAAAGATGTCATCCTCATGTGGTAGTTGGTCCAGAATGAGGACAGAGCAAGTCAAACCCACATTCTCTCTGTGCAGTGATGCTTCATTGAAGGACCAGAGGGCATTTCTTATTTGTGCGTTTCATCAAGTAAGAGTAGACATGGATGACACCACCTACTTCCCAGGAGTGGTAAATAGCGATTAGGGTGCAATAGTTCTGCCTCCCTTGGCCACCCCCAGGGGTGGGCAAACTTTTTGACTCGAGGGCCACAATGGGTTCTTAAATTGGACCGGAGGGCCGGAACAAAAGCATGGATGGAGTGTTTGTGTGAACTAATATAAATTCAAAGTAAAGGAGCGGAGGGGAGAGCAAGAGAACCCTCCGCTCTTTCGGCTCCGCGGGCTGGATAGAACAGCCGAACGGGCCGGATCCGGCCCGTGGGCCGTAGTTTGCCCACGGCTGCCCAAACCCATAGTCTGAAAATTGATACGTTTATGGACCAAGGTTTTCATCATAAAATTATTTTGTCTGCTTACATGAATACTTTTAGGCATTGTTTAAACTATTTAGATCGTTATCCTATTTAGAGAGTGTTTTTCCTTCTTGCCCCCCCCCCCTTGGTTAGGGTTTTGCCACGCTGGTCCGAGAATGGCCCGGAGATCTGTACAACAATTCGGTAATAGTTCAAGCAGTTCGGGAGCACCTGAAGAAAGACAGTCAGAACAGGACCTTACTTCAGACCCTGGCAGAATTGTGAGTATGATTTAGTGCTGCTTTTTTCAAATCAGCCTACATGGGAAGTTTTTCATATTTTAGGTCTGGTAAACTGAGTAGGGAGGACACAGAGGAGGGAAGGGAGCCCTTTATACCATTTTTCTATATTCCTTCTTAGTGAAAACCTTTCATAAGCCTTCAGTGAACAACTACGAGGCAAGAAAAATGTGTGCAATTGTAATATAATCTGTTTCCCAGAGGAGAAGAGTCCTGGTCAGCAGTACTTAGTAGAGGCAGTGGTTCGGGGAGGGGAGGGTGCTGCATCTGAGATTACGTAGGCAGAATGGTTTCCCCACGAGGCTGTGGATTCTGTTGTTCTTGGATCTCTGGTCAGTAAGTCTCTCAGACCTTAGACTCCTTATCTGTAAGACTGCAGGTAACAATTCCTTAGGGCCGTGGTCGGCAAACTGCGGCTCACGAGCCACATGCGGCTCGCAAGCCGCAGTTTGCCGCTCTGTTGACTAATGAGTTTGCCGACCACTGCCTTACTGGATGGTTTTAAGACCTAAGTGATTTGTCATAATCAAGAACTAAGTACAGTGCCTAGCATTGACGTAGGGCGCAGGAAATGGAATCTGGATTATGTTTCATATTTATTGGGTACTTTTACAAAGTGGCCCAGGCTCTGTGCTATATGCCTGTGATAGAAAGATAAGGCACGCCCGTGCCCTCACAGAGCTTTGGTCTAGTGTAGCGGTCGCCAACCAGTGGTCCGCGGACCACTGGTGGTCTGTGAGGTCCGAAAGGTTGGCGACGGCTGGTCTAGTGAACAAGAAGCAAACTGCAGGTGATCTCAGGAAGACTGTTCCTGCTTCAGGCCCTCCTTGGCACTCCCACCACTTCCTTGCCCATCTGACATCTTTTGCCAAGACCAAGAAAGGTCTTGGCATAGAGGGAGTTGTGTTTGTGGCATTCATCATTTTCTTCTGGAAACATTGTTATGGACATTCCTTAGATTCTGTAGTACTAACAGCATACCAATGATACTAACAATTCTGTACTACTAACAACATACCAATGATACTAGTAATTCTGTAGTACTAACAGCATACCAATGATACTAACAATTCTGTACTACTAACAACATACCAATGATACTAGTAATTCTGTACTACTAACAGCATACCAATGATACTAGTAATTCTGTGGTACTAACAGCATACCAATGATACTAGTAATTCTGTGGTACTAACAACATACCAATGATACTAGTAATTCTGTAGTACTAACAGCATACCAGTGATACTAGTAATTCTGTGGTACTAACAGCATACCAATGATACTAGTAATTCTGTAGTACTAACAACATACCAATGATACTAGTAATTCTGTGGTACTAACAACATATCAATGATTCTAGTAATTCTGTAGTACTAACAGCATACCAATGATACTAGTAATTCTGTGGTACTAACAGCATACCAATGATACCAGTAATTCTGTGGTACTAACAGCATACCAATGATACCAGTAATTCTGTGGTACTAACAGCATACCAATGATACTAGTAATTCTGTGGTACTAACAGCATACCAATGATACCAGTAATTCTGTGGTACTAACAGCATACCAGTGATACCAGTAATTCTGTGGTACTAACAGCATACCAATGATACTAGTAATTCTGTGGTACTAACAGCATACCAATGATACTAGTAATTCTGTGGTACTAACAGCATACCAATGATACTAGTAATTCTGTGGTACTAACAACATACCAATGATACTAGTAATTCTGTAGTACTAACAACATACCAATGATACTAGTAATTCTGTGGTACTAACAGCATATCAATAATTCTAGTAATTCTGTAGTACTAACAGCATACCAATGATACCAGTAATTCTGTGGTACTAACAGCATACCAATGATACTAGTAATTCTGTGGTACTAACAACATACCAATGATACTAGTAATTCTGTAGTACTAACAACATACCAATGATACTAGTAATTCTGTGGTACTAACAGCATATCAATGATTCTAGTAATTCTGTAGTACTAACAGCATACCAATGATACCAGTAATTCTGTGGTACTAACAGCATACCAATGATACTAGTAATTCTGTGGTACTAACAGCATACCAATGATACTAGTAATTCTGTGGTACTAACAGCATACCAATGATACTAGTAATTCTGTGGTACTAACAGCATACCAATGATACCAGTAATTCTGTGGTACTAACAGCATACCAGTGATACCAGTAATTCTGTGGTACTAACAGCATACCAATGATACTAGTAATTCTGTGGTACTAACAGCATACCAATGATACTAGTAATTCTGTGGTACTAACAGCATACCAATGATACTAGTAATTCTGTGGTACTAACAACATACCAATGATACTAGTAATTCTGTAGTACTAACAACATACCAATGATACTAGTAATTCTGTGGTACTAACAGCATATCAATAATTCTAGTAATTCTGTAGTACTAACAGCATACCAATGATACCAGTAATTCTGTGGTACTAACAGCATACCAATGATACTAGTAATTCTGTGGTACTAACAACATACCAATGATACTAGTAATTCTGTAGTACTAACAACATACCAATGATACTAGTAATTCTGTGGTACTAACAGCATATCAATGATTCTAGTAATTCTGTAGTACTAACAGCATACCAATGATACCAGTAATTCTGTGGTACTAACAGCATACCAATGATACTAGTAATTCTGTGGTACTAACAGCATACCAATGATACTAGTAATTCTGTGGTACTAACAGCATACCAATGATACTAGTAATTCTGTGGTACTAACAGCATACCAATGATACCAGTAATTCTGTGGTACTAACAGCATACCAATGATACCAGTAATTCTGTGGTACTAACAGCATACCAATGATACTAGTAATTCTGTGGTACTAACAGCATACCAGTGATACCAGTAATTCTGTGGTACTAACAGCATACCAATGATACTAGTAATTCTGTGGTACTAACAGCATACCAGTGATACCAGTAATTCTGTAGTACTAACAGCATACCAGTGATACCAGTAATTCTGTAGTACTAACAGCATACCAGTGATACTAGTAATTCTGTGGTACAAACAGCATACCAGTGATACTAGTAATTCTGTGGTACTAACAGCATACCAATGATACTAGTAATTCTGTGGTACAAACAGCATACCAGTGATACTAGTAATTCTGTGGTACTAACAGCATACCAGTGATACTAGTAATTCTGTGGTACTAACAGCATACCAATGATACTAGTAATTCTGTGGTACTAACACTGAACACATGGTGCGGTTTAGGTTCAGGTGGCTCTCAGGAGCCAGCACAGGGAGTTAAGCAATGTGAAAACCATTGTTTCAACAACAACAACAAAATTACATTTTATCCCGCTCCCTTATAAATAAGCTTTTGGAATGTCATTATTTATCAGCTGAATACTGTTTATAAGAATTTGAACTGATTTTTCTACTACTAGAATAAGCATTTTCTTCATTCTGGATAATAGGGGTTTTTTTTGTCTGATATGTGAATTTCTATTTTAAAAAATAGAGAATTTCTTTAAAAGAAGATTTTTATTGAATACTGTAAATTTTCTAAAATGTTGGCAAGATGGTGAGAAAGAAATATTTATTGGTCATGTATAGTTAAATCCCAAGGCATAGTTTCCAAAAAAAAATTAACTTTCCTCTCTAAACCTGTTTTTCATTTTTTAATATTGTAAAACATGGTTTTTGTATGAATATGAAGGTTTAAGTAGAAGTATTGATGAACATTAATGTAAAACATTTTTATTACCAGGTACACCTATGATAAAAACTATGGCAATGCTCTGGAAATATACTTAACATTAAGACATAAGGATGTTTTCCAGTTGATTCACAAGCATAATCTATTCAGCTCTATCAAGGATAAAATCGTTTTGTTAATGGATTTTGATTCCGAGGTAATGTTTTTTATTTTAATACTGATAATTTATCTTTACTCCTCCAAATTTTTAGTAACTAGACATCTATCCAAATGCTAGAGTAATTAATAAATGACATAGCTTGGCTGTATGCTGATCATGTTCAGAACACTCTGACTGTCTCTGTATGTTAGGTATTTTAGAAGTTGGCATTCAGAAATCCTTTATTTGATGTGATTTTTCTGTGAAAGCAATCATAATTTGATGAAAACTTTTGAAATGGTGTGTGAAATAAATTTTTAGTAACACAATTCACATAATTCATAGAAACAAAGAAACTATATGCTTTGACTCATTCAGTCCTCTTAATTGTATGTTCCAGAATTGAAATTTTAAGTAAAGTTTTATTTTTGATCTATTTATTGTAATTTTATTCCTTGATATTTACAGATTGAGCTTGTGGAGTATCCACTGGCCTCAGATGACACTTAGGTCCAAGACATGTGGGATGTGTTATTTTATTGTAAGACAAATTTGAATAGTGAATTGCTTGACTAATGATGGCACCCAGCCTCCACAGCTAACAGCCGCCCTTGTAAAGTGATACAAACTGTGTGTGTGTGTGTATGTGTGTGTCTATAAAAGAAAGCGAATGACAAATTCTAGTGATTGAAGTAAAGAGGTTCATAAACACAGTAGTTTTTATTCAGAAAATTGAACATTTAGATAAATCACAGGAGAACCTTAAGGTTCCAAAAGGTTTACTTGGATTTTTTTCAATTTTATTTTGAAATGTAATGTATTTAATGGTATTATATGCTATATTATGTATATTTGTATTATATACATATGTTATACATATATTAAGTGCTATTTATTAGACTTCTTAAACTTAATTTAAATAGGAGGTAAATATACTTCTTTTTTTGAAAGATGATTTTAGCCCATTTTTCATTCTGAATGGATCTCATCCTTAGGAACTGCAGATCTAAAACGAATTAGTGCAGTTTCCAGGAAGTTCAGGTATAGAGGTTCTGCTTCTCTGGCAGGGATAATTAAGAGGATGAGGTGCTTACATAAAAAATTATACTTTCCCATGTCCTTATGCCTCTTTGTTTACCCATCCATGTGTCTCAAGAATCTAGTTTTGCAAATGTAGCTGTAGAAATAAAAGGTGAATGAGCTGAAAAGAATTGCTATTCAAGAGTATGAACCAAAATTAAGGAATCATAGAGTTTTCTAACTACAACATACCTGAAGGATAATCTCCAAATATCCTCATATTTCAGAAGAAAAAAAAAACACTCTGGAGCAGACAGGTAGGCAAGAACCGGACCTGGGTATTCTGAGGCTTAGTCTCATGGGATCTTGTTGCAAACACTGTCTACTTTGTGTTTTGTGAATATCAAAGGTAGCTAAAGTAAATTGTAAAAGCCCATAAGCCTTATATCATTTTCAGACTGCAGGTATCTTACTTTTTCTGGCTCTTATCCTCTTCTCCACATAAGATCAGCTCCCTACATCTGTGAGATCTGTAAAGGCACTTGGTCAAAAATCAGGTGGCCAGAAGAAAAGTTCATTTTTGTGGTACTGGGAACAATACTTTCTCCCTAACTACTGAGAGCCACATGAGAACTTCTGAAGATATCTGAGGGGTCAAGGAGGCTATAATATGTGTGTAGTCAAGATATTTGGTATTTGGTGAATGATAACAAGATACCATTTCAGGAGTATGCAGAACACATAGACCTCAGGTTGAGGCCCATTTTAAAATGCATTCTTTTATAAATATATCGCTCAACGGTGAATGTAAGGCTAAGGACCTCCTTATGTATGGAAAATAAGCCTTCTCCCTTTAACTGACAGGAAATACAATACATTGTGTTTAGTGTTCTCTTCTTATCTGGTGAATTTCAATGACTGGCTATTTTTTTTTAATTTCAGAAAGCTGTTGACATGCTTTTGGACAATGAAGATAAAATTTCAGTAAGTGTCTTTCATTTTATTTTGTTTGTCTTTTATTTTTTTATATGTTATCAGGTGAGTGTCTGGGACTATTGTAACCAAGAAGAGGACAGATGTTTATCAGATAATTTCACACCTATATTCCTGTCCTCATACTCTGTGTTTAAAATTTCCCTTTTTCTCCAGATTAAAAAGGTAGTGGAAGAATTAGAAGACAGACCAGAATTACAACATGTGGTAAGCATAACCATCGTCGTCTTTTGCCCTTTAGATTGCGTAGCTGGGCACATCACCTTTCAGCACTGGGGGAGAATCCTGCAGTGAACTCTTCATGTTAATACTCAGATTGCAGGTTTGACCACAAACAGTGTTCTGTAATTATTTATGTTCAGCATGTGCTCTGAATCCAGGTTAGGGATTAATTACAGATCAGACACTTTCATTTGACTCACAAGTGATTTGTGATTGTAAAAAAGTTACATTTATTTTTGTGTTGATCAAACTGTGCCTGGGAGTAAGCACCTTCCTTCTATCATTGCTGTTTGACATAATTATAGCATAAACTAGAGGCCCAGTGCATGGATTCATGCACCAGTGTGGTCCCTTTGCCTGGCCTGCACCCTCTCACAATCCAGGACCCCTCAGGGATGTCAGAGGCCTGGTGCATGGATTCGGCCCGATCCCCACAGGCCAGGCTGAGGGACCCCACTGGTGCACATATCCGTGCACCGGGCCAGTTTTGGCTCGATCCCCGCAGGCCAGGCTGAGGGACCCCACTGGTGCACGAATCCGTGCACTGGGCCTCTAGTATGCATATAAGATCTTTGGTTAATCTCTTCCCACTCTTCCCTCTCCGATTTCTTAAATCTGTTCCATATTTCCATGCCTGTGCATTGAGCGTCTGCCCCTGGTGGTCAGTGCGCATCACAGATAACGGTCGAATGGTCAAACGGTCGCTTAGGCTTTTATATATAGACTAGAGGCCCGATGCACAAAATTCATGCAAGGGCCTTGGCCCTGGCCCCCACCCACCACCCACTGCCGCCGCCACCGTGGCCCCCCGCCCACTGCTGCCGTGGCCGGGGGCCTCTGCCGCCTCTGCCTCAGCCCCTGCTCACTGTGGCTTTGTCCGGAAGGAAGGACGTCTGGAAGGACATCTGGTCTAAATAGCCTATTATGCTTTTATTATTATAGATTACAACACCACAGAATGATCAAGGAACAGTCTTCTTTTTTCCCCCTCACTTGACAGTAGTTAATCCCACTTCTCTGGAGTGGTCTTGGTGGTGATGCTGTTAAGGCCCTCTGTTCTAGATCTTTGGGGGAATATCTTGCTTGTCTGCATTGCTGTCATCATGGAAGTAAAGCAGGAGTAGGTGTTTGCTGTGGCCTTTAAAAACTGTATAAGAAAAAGGCTTCAATGACAATAGGGATTATTCTGGTAGAGATTGCTCTTGTATCTTAGCCCACTTTTTGGACCCCAGGAGGATGTTCTGGGAAAACAGTATTACAGTTTTGTGCAGATGCTGTTGCTATATTGTTTGTGATTGGAAATCTCAAGATTATCTGCTGACCCAAGCAAGGTGGCACTGTGCTGGCCACCCTGGCATTTGTTGATAAAACAGCGATTTCGGGCCTTCTTGTGCCATGAGGCAGGATTACAGGGTGGGTGCCTGTGTGACAGTGTAATTAGTGCAGTGGTGAAATGGTGGCCGATCTCACCCCAAAATGGCTCATCTTCCTGTCAGGTAATGGGATGTCTCTACGCATTTGTTCCGGCTGATGTGACAGCCTTCCCTTCCTGCTTATGCCTCTGGGAAACAGCACTGTGTGTCCGGCTCACACGCTGACCCCAGCCGGGGCCCGTGGAGGGCAGCTGCCTCTGTCAGACCGCGTGGAGGTCTGTCTGGCTGTCCCCCTTTCCTGCCTTCGGAAGATGCACTGGTCGTGGTTAGGCTTCTTTAGTGACCCTACGCAACAGAGAATGTCAAAGGTCACCTAACCCACAGACAGCGCCAACTTCGGGGGCAGGCGGATGCTCTGCGCTTCTTCTGAACCAGTTTACTAAGGGTGTGAATGCACTTACAGGAACGGTGTGATGCAGTCTTTTAGCCTCCCATGGGTTATGGGACGTTTGTTTACATTAATTGAATATTGATTTTCAGTTTCTGTGTGATGTATTGATAGACTTCATCTTGCCTCTGAGTACAAAGTGAATTACTCATTTCCTTTGAAGTCCATGAAGTGTTTCAGACAGCTAGGGAAAGTAATCAGTTTTGAAAATTAGTTTAGAATACCTGTACTCTTCTTGATTTTTAGTTGTTATTTTTATCTTTGATGACACCAGTACAGGCAGCATATCATTGCAAGTACAAATTCTCAATAATCCTTACAGAGGAGATGCAGAAGATATGAGAATTAATTGAGTGCTTACTGCTCGAAATTTAAAGATCATATTCTTGTCCCATGACTCTATCCCCTTTTTTTATGATCTAGAAAGACCACTAATCAAGGGCTTTATTTCTGCAGCAAAATAGATGATGGTGACAATATTAACAACTATGGATGACCCTTGAACAATGCCAGGGTTAACCCACAGAGGTGAAGATCGTGTATAACTTTTGACTCTCCAAAAACTTAACTACAGTCACCCCTCTATATCCTGGGGGGATTGGCTCCAAGACCCCCTGTGGTTACCAAAATGTGCAGATGCTCAAGCGTTTTTTATAAAATAGCATAGAATAATGCATACACTCAGCCGTCCACATCATGGTTCCCCAGCTACAGATCAAAAATACTGTGTTTGATCTGCGGTTGGTTGAATCTGCAGCAAAACCCCGGATAAAGAGGGGTGACAGTATATTTATTGAAAAAAATTAGCATGTAAGTGGACCCACACAATTCAAATCCATGTTGTTCAAGGGTCAGCTGTACCATCATTAGCACTTCTGTAGTGCTTAGTGTATGCCAGGCGTGGCTCTGATGATTTACAAATGGTAACTCATTTAAACAGCACAGCAACCCAATGAGATTGTTGCAGGTAAAGAAACTCAGTCACAGAGAGATTAGTGACTTGCCCCCTGGATAGGAAGTGGTAGAGCCAAGTCACTCTGGGCCAGAGAAAGTGTCAGAGTCTCCTTGTTGTGGCAAAGATATTTCTCTTTCACATTCAGATTTTTTTTTCTTGTAAGCTGCTTTCCCTCAGCCTCACCACGGAAGCTGTTTAGAATTGAAAATCGGGATGTTAAACAGGTATTGCTTTTCTTATTTTAATATTCCTGGTTTATCCCTTTGTTCTTTTTAGTATCTGCATAAGCTTTTCAAGAGAGACCATCATAAGGGGCAGCGCTACCATGAAAAACAGATCAGCCTTTATGCTGAATATGATCGACCAAACTTACTTCCATTTCTCCGAGATAGTACCCATTGCCCACTCGAAAAGGTAAGTCACAGCTCCCCACTCACACACTGCAGGTGAAGAAGTTGTCATTGTGGGTAAGCTGCTGGTTATTCTAGTCTTCCTGGCCCTGCTCATCCGTGCCTCTTCTGGGGGAAGACTTGTTGCTCTAAGCAGAAGGTTTGGCTGGGGCATTCTGATGAGAGGTGGAGATCCTGTTGGATTAGGTTTTGGTAAGAAGCCCAAGTATTTCTGTGCCACGTTTAATTGGAATAAAGTATTAATCCAGGGTCTAGTCAGCCATAGAGCAGACACTGTGTCAGGAGTCTGAGTCACTGTACCAGGATCAGCATGGAGCCTCAGAGGCAGCCTGGGAGGGAGACACAGACTGTCCTGAGCCAGAAGGACTCGCTCCACTCAGGACTCAAGGTTGATAACTCAGGCCCTACACCCTGTCTGCTTTAAATAGCCACCTTGTGTGTTTCTGTATTCCTCTCTCACTCTACAGTTCATTTCTCTAGCATACTGCAGCCCATTATAATTATAATTATATTTCAGCCTTTTTCCCCCCAGTATCTTGTAAATTTTCAAAGATAAGGAGTTTTTCTCACTTGTTTTGGTGAACCCAGTAACCAGCAACTGCTAGACACTTAATGTGTGTTGTATCATGAGTGAGTGCATAAATGAATACAAACAAGGTTCTAGTGAAGACTGAATATGAACTAGCAAGTTATGTGTCCTATAATAAATAAACTATAAATATTTCCTGTGCAGGTACTAGAAACTGGGCAATCTAAGGCCATCGGTATTGTTTCCCATGATTCTTGTAACATCTGGAATGCTATCCAACATGTACAAGTGTCTTATTAAATAAATTCAGATGGTGAGGTAAAAAGTACTTTATAATCAGCTGTATGTATCAACAAAACAAAAAAAGTGTTTGACCCAGCTTATGTGCACTCACAACCTAGTTTCTTCTTCAGCCCATTATGGTTAACTTTGAATGAATTGGATTTACTGTAAACCAGTTTCAGCTCAATGGATTTTCAAAATCTGTAGTTAATGAAAAAAATACCTTGCCTGCATATTAACTTAACTTTTCAAAAACTTGAACATTTTATACTTTGGCCCTAAGACATTTTCTCAAAAAATACATTTGGAAATACATAGTATTACTCTAAAAGTAAAAGCAAATGTTTTCCCTCTTTTCTAACTATAGAATCTATAATCTAGAAAAAGCTGGGAAATGCAAAGTTTGTAGATTTTCATTAAAGAAATTTAAAGACAAAATTAGATAAACTATGACAAACTCAAGGCTAGGTAGAAATCATTATTTAATTTATTATTGATAAGGTTCTTGTTAGTTACCCCCAAACTATGTTCCTTACCATTATGCTACATCAGGAAAAGGAAAATTAAAATATTGCTTTTGCAACGTTTTTTACTCAATATCTGTTATTCTTTTTACCTTTATTTTTACTACTACCAGTATTCTACTTTTACCTGTATGTCCTATTAGCTTTAAAAATCTTAGTTTTTATACTTTTTCCTCTAGAGGGAGCACTATGGCCCAGGAACATTCAAGAATCTAAAATAAGGAAGCATGATCTTATATTGCACTGTGTCAAGAATAGAAAAATTATTTGAACCAGAAATACTTTTTTAGACTTTACTCAAAATTTCCAGAAATTATTCTAGAGTCTCTACGTTCTCATATATGAGAAAGGATAATTTAAGATACTATTAGGAACATAAAACATTTAAAATTCTGTGATATTCAAATTTCAGAGACTCACATTGTTTTTGAGCTTGGTGTCACACATCTGCTTGATTAAAGACCCATCTTGACTTCAAACTTGCCTTTAGGTATTATGTTGTACATGAATGATCATATTTGATAGTATCCTAAAAGAGCTCTCAGCACCTTTATCCTGTAGAATGCTCTGTAGTTGAATATTTGAAAAGTGGCTAGAGAGGAACTGAATGTTTCATATAATAGATTTCAATAGCGACAAGTAGCAAGTGGCTCTAGCCTCCAGACTGCATGTGGTTTGAGACAAGCATGTTCTCAAGCACTTGCACTTAAGAAGAGGCGGTGGTTCAGTTGGGAACATCTGCTGGCCCTTTAAAGTGTCAGTAAATTTCCAGGTACATAATTGGTTTTTGGATACCTTCCAGTAATAAACTACTTTAAGCAGCATATTCATCTTTATTCATATTGCCTTTCTCTGAGCATTGTACCTATCCAGTTGTGTTATTACCATTATCTGTTTACCTGTGAATGTCACAGTCTCACTAAACCATAAACTGTCTATCTGTATTTCCATCTGCTAGCACAAATCTGGGCACTCGCTTGGTTTCTCAATAATTTTTTTGTTGAAATAGTCCCAGGTCCTCTGACTTCAGATTTTTGCTTTTTCTCTTACTATTTAAAATTCTCACATGTGTATCCTGACTCTGTTCTACTATCATTCGGAAGAGTTAAGAATTGGTAAGAAAGTTCCATTGTTTAACAGCCGTGGGCAAACTACGGCCCGCGGACCGGATCTGGCCCGTTCGGCTGTTCTATCCGGCCCGTGGAGCCGAAAGAGTTGAGGGTTCTCTTGCTCTCCCCTCCGCTCCTTTACTTTGAATTTATATTAGTTCACACAAACACTCCATCCATGCTTTTGTTCCGGCCCTCCGGTCCAGTTTTAAGAACCCATTGTGGCCCTCGAGTCAAAAAATTTGCTGCGGCTTGGAGATTTTTTAAAAAATTCTGGGCAGTTCCCCACCTGAAATCTTACTACTGTAGAAGAAATGAGTAAAAGACATTGGGGGACAACTAGTTATCTCTGCCATGTAACTTTTAAAGGAATCCTGTGATAAATTGAATTAATAGTGTTTCTTCTTCTTTGTGACCTTCAGGTCTTCTCATTTCCTCACTTAAATGATTTGTGTACTTTAAAATGCCATCCTAATGTCATTGCCATTCCACAATAAGGTGTTATTTGTTTTTTCCCCTTTTTTATATTTCATTTTGGTTTCCCTCACCTACATCATTGATCTCTATGGTCAGCATTTTTTCTTCCCTTTTAGTTGTTAATCTCCAACCATGGACAAGATTTAAATATATATTTTACTCAAAAAATTTAAAGTCAGAAATCAAAATGTCAAAACTATCTCCTGCTGTCATTTCCCAAGATGGACCATTGAGCCGGAAGAGCTAAAGAACTTGAGCTGTTCTTTTTACCTCCTTGGTTTTGGTTTTTAAAGTAACCTTGGCTGGTTGTTTTTGACTGACTGCTCTAACTGTGCAACCCAATAATCTTCCTCCTGAAACCTTTTCATTTATTGAAAGAATATTTATTGTACACCTATGAGCCCGACGTGTGCAGGTGCAGTGAGAGTAAGCGCCTGGGATCTGGCGTGGTGTGGGTCCAAGGAGGCTTTTACCTGAAGGACTTGCCAGGGGTGGAGAGTGGAGTGGGAGGGCAGCCCTCCAGGCTGAGGGGCAATGGTAGAGAGATGAGCAGGGTGTGAGGTGTTACTGCACAGAAAGACGGGGCTTCCGAGGCCACAGTAAAGATTCTCAACTTTAAGCAGAGTAACAAAATAAGAAGGGTCCTTAGTAGGCATGTGAGTGAGGGCACCCGTTCAGATGCCCCTCTGAAGGGCCACACTGGAACTCGGGTCCTGTATTGATGCACATGGCCCTCTATTCATGCTCCCCTGGTCATGAGATTCTGTGTTCTCACTTCTCTGTCACGCTCCCTTCTACTGGGTCACCTCCATCTCCTCCTCACCTTTCTTTTACGTGTCATCACCATCATCAGCATTTGTGTTTCTATCATTGTTGCATCTCCATCCAATGACTCTCTAGTGCCTAGCAGAGTGTATAGTAAATTTGTGTCCATTCATTTAGATGATTGAATTGTTTATAAGCACGTATTGGTGTTGTTTTTTTACACTATCATCTGTGTAGTCCTTCATTTCTTCACTTGATCTCCTCCTTCTTGATTGTTAGATGTGTTTTTTCTCTCACTTTTGACAGATCCTTGAACAGAGTTATTTTAAACCCTGTGAGCTGGCAATAGAAATATTCCCGGTACTTACTTATTTATGTAACAAATGTTTACTGAGCTGTGATGTGCACTCAGTACTGAGGACGTGCACAGTGAGCAGCATCCTTTCATGCAGCTGCATCCCGTGGAGGGAAACAGCTCAACCAAGGACAGTGGATCAGTTGGGAACGGCAGTGCTGTGAAGGAACCTAAGCAGCAGAAAGCGAGAAAGCTTGGTGGGAAGGGGCCTTTCAGCATCTTGCTTTCTGCCTTTACCCATGAAATGCTCTAAGTTGTCTCAAATATAGGGATGAGCAAAAGTCAGTTTACAGTTGTAACATAAATATATAATACAATAATTAATAAACAATAATACAAGAATAAACTTTGGCCCTGGCCGGCTTGGCTCAGTGGATAGAGCGTCAGCCTGCAGACTGAAGGGTCCCAGGTTCGATTCCGGCCAAGGGCACATGCCTGGGGTTGCAGGCTCAATCCCCAGAGCGGGGTGTGCAGGAGGCAGCTGATCAATGATTCTCTTTCATCATTGATGTTTCTATCTCTCTCTCCTTCTCCCTCTCCGAAATCAATAAAGAAATGTATTTTTTTAAAAAAAGAATAAACTCCAGGTCGTCACAGTTCAATCTGGTCAAGACAATGGCTTGATCCCCAGTAGGGGGTGTGCAGGAGGCAGCCAGTTGCTAATTCCCTCTCATTATTGGTGTTCCTCTCTCTCCCCCTCTCCCTTCCTCTGTGTGAAAATCAATAAAAACATATATTTTTTAAAAAGATTAAACTCTGCTTTGCATACTCACAACTCTAAACCTACTTGTGCCCACACCTGTGTTACCAGTTGAATTGTATAGGGACCAGTACCTCTCTGAGAGATAAATGGATCCAGACACCAGCAAACCTAAGGAGAGTTGTGTTTTTGTTTGTTTGCTTTGTTTTTTTAAAGTGATGCAATGGAAAAATTCTTTCAAATTGTGTGTTTAAGGGATTCTATTAATATTTGTTCTTGTCTGGTAACCCATGGTAACATTTTTTGTCCTGCTTTATTTGAAGGCTCTTGAGATCTGTCACCAGAGAAACTTTGTAGAAGAGACCGTTTATCTTCTAAGTAAGTAGTTTTCACTCATTTTGGTCCCCATAAACTAAGAAACGGGGTGAAAATGTGATATAAATTGTCTAAGAATTGGCATAGGTCTTAGAGCAAAGTAATATAGAGGTTAAAACCTCTTTGTATAAGAATTTAATACATGAAAAAGGAGGCTTCACAGCTCAATAGAGAAGGAAGAGTTATTTAATAAATGCTGTTGAGGTATCATATTAGTATTGTGTAACAAACAAACACATCAGCTTATATTACCACCATCTTGATAGAAAATAATGTTCATTAAATCACACTCTAAATAATGGAGGAAATGCAATTGAATATCATAGTTTTCAAAAGAGAGGGAGAGTTTGTAATATGATCTAGCTGTCAGTTGTCCCTGGTCCTCTGGCTCCTATTTCCACCTTTCAGTTGTCTTAGAAGCAGTAGAGAACTTATAAGGGAAGCATAGTATCCTTTTTAAGTTGTAAAAACTTAAAATTCATATACACATTTTTAAAAATTAACCATTTTTAAAGATATAAACTGTGGGAATATTTGTAGGAAAAGCAAAATGCTATAGAAAATATAACAAATGGGATGTAATTTTACTCACAGACCAGCTGTTTGCTTTAATAATGGCTTCCCAGAGTGAGAAGGACTCAAGATCCATTACTAGCTCTTGCCGCAGGCCAAGGGCAAGGGTAAGGGCAATTGCCCACAGCCAGGCAGTGGCTGTCCTTGCTCTGAGTAAAGCTTTCTACATGGATTCTATTAAAAACTCATGGAAATTGATAACAAAACCATTAAAATGCCAATAAATGAATGAGCAAAGTGTATAAAGATAATCAAATTGAAGCATAGTTGGTAAAGACTTATTTCATGGGAGTTACTGAAAGTGTTTCCCCTGAACTTGGAAGAGAAGGAAAATGAGGTCGCGGTCTGATCATTGTGGTTGTGGTTGGCACACAGTGTATCGGAAGAGCAATATGCAAAGCTGCCTAAGAGGCAGAATGACTCCAAGGCCTTTATTTATTTATTTACTTAATTTAATGGGGTGACCTCTATCTTCTATATAATAAAAGCCTAAGCGACCATTACGGTGGAACGACCAGTACGACCGGTCGCTCTGATGCACACTGACCAACAGGGGGCAGATGCTCAACACGGGAGCTGCCCCCTGGTGGTCACTGCGCTCCCACAGGGAGAGCACCGCTCAGCCAGAAGCCGGGCTCATAGCTGGTGAGCGCAGCAGCATTGGCAGGAGCCTCTCCCACCTCTGCAGCAGCGCTAAGGAGCAGCGAGCAGGCAGGTGGTAAGGAGCAAGGGGTCCCAGACTGCGAGAGGACACAGGCCAGTCTGAAGGACCCTCCCATTCCCAGTGCACACATTTCGTGCACCGGGCCTCTAGTACATATATATAAGCCTAAGCGACCATTATGGCGGAACAACTAGAACAACCAGTCACTATGATGCACACTGACCACCAGGAGGCAGATGCTCAACGCAGGAGGAGGGGGAGGGGGGCTTAGCAAGGCCTGGAGGCGCACCCTATGGCCCAGGGATCCCAGGAACTGCAAGCCCAGAGCTCACTTTCCAATAAAAAAATTTTTTTGGAAAAAAGAAAAGCGGCTCCAGGAGGGAAAGGCCTCCCCAGGCTGCGCCTGGCCTGGCTGGACACAGCAGAGGACCACGCATTGACCATGGCAGTGGCCCCCCCACTTCACCCCCTGCCCCTCGGTCCCGCCGCTTGCAGTGACTCACCAGTGATGTGCAGGAAGCGCAGCCCCTTCGACTCTAAAGCCGGTCGTTCTGACTGCTGCTCCATGGCGGACACAGCACTGCCGGCTGTGCTGCCCTGTGTCAATTCGGCTTTCAGCTTCCTGCCCACCCCTTTGTATACTATGTGTGCTCGGGGGCGTGGCTTTGGCCTCCCCAGCCAATAGCACTGCAGCACAGCCAGAGAGTGGCAGAACACAGCCACAGGCTGGCTGGGCATTGATTTGGCCGTGTGACTAGCATCCATATCCACTTACATTGAGTGTTTACATTGTTAGGGAAGCAGGGCAGCCTGCTCCTGCCTCCTGCATCATCTTCTAGGCCAAGAAAGGCCCACTGATCTCAGTGTTTCTCCTCCCATCCAGAATCAAAACCTCTTGGGGACGAATGGTCCCAGCGTTGGCCCCAACACATGCTCGGTGTCACTGTCACAGACATTCTCAGTCATTACAGCCCGTTCCTCAGCCACAGTGCCCTGCTCCACCCACTGCCACTCCTCACCTGTCACCCCCTGAGGACCACCTTATGTTATCCTATCTGAAATGTGAGCAAGATCTCAAATGTCCCCCTGTCAACAGCTCCCTTGCCCTACCTTTCTTCCTCTAAAAACCTTGCATTTTAAAAATATATATTTGATTGATTTTGGAGAGGGAAATAGAGATAGAAACATAAAAATGATAGAGAATCATTGATCAGCTGCCTCCTGCATATTCCAAACTGGGGATCGAAACTTCCCACAGCCCCTCCCCCTGGCTGGCAAACCTCCCTTCAGTCCCTCCCCCAGCCGGCCAGCCCCCATGGGGGCCTTCAGGCCACAATAAGCCTGGCCCTGATTGGCCCTAATCGCCAGCCAGGCCTAGGGACCTCCACTCGTGCACAAATTTCGTGCACCAGGCCTCTAGTTAGTCAATAAAATTATATAAGTTTCAGGTGTACAATTCTATTATACATCATCTGTATGTTGTGTTGTGTGTTAACCACCCCAAGTCAAGTCTCCTTCCATCACCATTTATCCCCTCTTTCACCTTCCCCCAACCCTTTCACTTCTGGTAATTACCATACCTATGAGGTTGTTTGGGGTTTTTTTTGTTTTGTTTTGTTTTCTTTTTTGTTTATGTTTAATTTCTTCACTTTTCCTTACCCAACCCTTTAAAAGTCTTAATTGTACGTGGGTATGAGGGGTTCAAATACAGGCCTGTGAGAAGCAAGTCAACATCTGACAGACCTGGGTTTGGATTCCAGATCTGCTGTTCAGTAGAAACATATCTGTGTCCTCTTCTATAAAATAGAAATATTAGTGTAACATATCTCATAGACTTTAGTGATAATGAAATGATGTAATTCATGTGAAGCACTTAAATGAGTGCTCAGAACATAGTAGACACCTAGCAAATATGAGACATTTATTATGTTATGCGAATGTCACATAGGAAAATATGCTTTTGTGTTAGCTTTAAAACTGGGTGAATAGCCCTAACCCAGTGGTCGGCAAACTGCGGCTCACGAGCCACATGCAGCTCTTTGGCTCCTTGAGTGTGGCTCTTCCACAAAATACCACGGCCTGGGCGAGTCTATTTTGGAGAAGTGGTGTTAGAAGAAGTTTAAGTTTAAAAAATTTAGCTCTCAAAAGAAATTTCAATAGTTGATATTTGGCTCTGTTGACTAATGAGTTTGCCGACCACTGCCCTAACTGGTTTGGCACAGTGGATAGAGCATCGGCCTGCGGACTGAAGGGTCCCAGGTTCGATTCCGGTCAAGGGCATGTACCTTGGTTGCGGGCACATCCCCAGTAGGGGCCATGCAGGAGGCAGCTGATCGATGTTTCTCTCTCATCGATGTTTCTAACTCTCTATCCCTCTCCCTTCCTCTCTGTAAAAAATCAATAAAATATATTTTTAAAAAAACAACTGGGTGAATAAATTAAGAGATATGCTATTTTTTTAACAATGTTTTATTAAAATGTCCTGAATGAAGTATTTCTCACATCTTTGCTAGGCCGAATGGGTAATAGCCGAAGTGCCCTGAAGATGATCATGGAGGAATTACACGATGTTGATAAAGCAATTGAATTTGCCAAGGAGCAAGATGATGGAGAGCTCTGGGAAGACCTGATTTTATATTCCATCGACAAACCACGTAAGCAGAAAAACCATCTGCGATCATAACTTTTTTCTCTCAATATAGCCAGTTATGTCTAGAGTAAGAATTATCTCAAGACACATTGAGTTAAAAATATGGTCAAGGATCTATAATAAAGATAGGCCAGGCACACTGAAACGCTTTCCAATACCAGTCCTGTGCAGCGCAGCCTGGACCCCCATCACTTTGAGTTACCTGGATGTGTTAAAGAGCAAGTGGTTAACCTGGTAATATTAACTGTGTCCCCAGGAAGCGTATTTTTACCTACTGCACCAGGAATTTACTGATTGGCCCTCTGCTTGACTATCGAGTTGGGTCTCCTATCTTGGAAAGAAAAGCAGTCACCTAACAATAACCCAAGTTCTTTGAAGGAAAAAGAAATGATTCAGAAACTAGCAGCAATAGTGGTTTAAAATCTCCTCCCTTCTCTTTATTTTTTGGTAGAAGGCTTATCTATTTCAGAATTTTCAAGGTCTAGAAATTGCTGTTATGATTGTCTTTTAAATAAGATGATAATGTTAGCATGACAAAGTAGTTTTTTAAGGATCCTAAAGGGAGCAAAGTGGGTGTAATGTAACACATCGTGGACTTGGGTCTGGCTTAGTTTTGAATTTGGGTTTAAAACTCGCTGGCTGTGTGATCCTGGATAGATTAATCACTTCATTTCTCGTTTCTGTAAAATAGGGACAAATAACACTCCTACCTTGCAGAATATCGGTGAGAAGTGTATAATAATTGAGCCGTAGCAAATTCTCAATAAATATTTGTTGCACCCTGTTAACATCAGAAATTATATTCTGAAGTAATCATTTGTTCTCTGTTTTAAATTCTCCATATTTAGCTGCTTCTTTATGTCATGAGGAAAGTAAAGGAAGATTAGTTCTTGAGAGTTTGCAAATTCAAATTTGAAGGACATTTTTTTTTCTTTGAGTTGTTTTGGCTTAAAATTACGTAATATACATTGCTTATATGTTAATTGCTTTCTGTGGTATTTTGTAGCGTTTATTACTGGCTTGTTAAACAACATTGGCACGCATGTTGACCCAATTCTACTGATTCACCGTATCAAGGAAGGAATGGAGATTCCCAATTTGAGAGATTCCTTGGTTAAAATTCTGCAAGACTACAATTTACAAGTAAGTATCCTTTTGTAGATAAATAAGTATGCTGAGTGATTTGACTGACTACAGGATAATTTCTAGGGTTTATTTTAAATATTAGTCGAATAATTTAATTTTATAGTTACAGTCTGTTTTGAACAGTTTACTTGGAAAATTGTTCAAATGGCGAAATTAGAAATACCACCCTTTATGGAAGCCATCTAATATTTAACCACCCCAAGTTGTCTCTTATTGAAGAACAGATATTCTTACATTTGTGTGGTAAATACAGCACGGCACTCGGGAGGAAGTAGTTGCCATGACCATTAGATCAGACCACCCAAACCATTTTTGAGTAGAATGAATATTATGTCCACTTGGGAGAATAAAGAAATATTTTTCAAAGAGTTTGATAATTTCCTTGAAGCCACTTAGTATCCTATTACCTGAAACATGTTAAATACAGGATTTTATTTAACATTGTATCTGTTTTCTAGAAAAGTAACAATTTTATTATCTATAATAATTTACAATTTGTTATTTATTTTCATATAAATAATGTATATGCTAATTTCATAGCATCCTAATCGTTTCTTTAAAAGGACTCTGTAATAATTAGTATTTTTTAGAATGCTGGTAGCTTCCATAGAACTTTAAACTATTTAAAGCACGTTTCTTTAGCAATTCAGACTACTCTTTGCCTACTTTATTTTAAACTGAGTTTTTGTTATAATATGGATGAAATTGCTTTCCTGGACGCGTAGAGAATTTTTCAGGTAGAGTGGGAAGCTAAGGTTGGGGTTGGGGGAAGAGAAGTGGTTATCAGGATAAATAAGGAGAGGGGAGGATCATGATGAGGATTTGTGGGGCCTGTAGTCACTATGAAGGGTGCAAGTGGGGTGCCTGCTAAATTCAGGTGGTGGCCTCAGTCAGAAAAAAAGGCAGGGTGAGCCCTGGACAGTGTGGCTCGGTTGGATAGGTGTCATACTGGGCACCAAAAGGTTGCTGGTTCGATTCCTGGTCAGGGCACATACTCAGGTTTCAGGCTCAGTCCCCAGTAGGGGGCATGCAGGACGCAGCAGATCAATGTTCTGCTCTCACAGGGATGTTTCTCTTTCTCTCTTCCTCTCTCTCTAAAAATCAATAGAATTATTTAAAAGAAAAAAAAAAGAGACATGGTGAGAAGGAGAAGACACTGAGGAAGATGGATGTGAGAAATGTAAAGGAGTGACAGAGCTGGAGGGACAAGAGCCAGGGAGTGGGATATTATTACATTAAGTTTCCGAAGGAGTCATTGTGAACATGTTCCAAAAGTGGGGTGAAGGTAGAGATCACTGGAGTGAAATTAGTGGAGAAAATGTGAGAGCACACTGAGAAGAGGGAGCCGGGGGCTGTCAGCCAGGCTCCGTCGTTCCCAGTGATCGGTGAGGGTAGTCTCGCAGCCACAGGTGACTGGTATTCCTGGACAACACAACTTTAAAGGAGAAGAGGTTTCTTGAAGGCAGGATGTGAGAAAACAAAGAGCCTTCACTCAGGAGGGCTTGTGGGAAATCAGGATACTGGGAGAAAAATGGGTTAAGGCAAAGAGGTGGAGGACCTGTTCTGCAAAAAGCTCCAAGATATACAGGTATTTATTTATTTGGAGGTTTGCAGATGACCCAATAGAACAAGGTATGCTGGTAACAAATTGATTGTAGAAGCTACAACTGGTTGTCTTGAAAATGATGAAGACAAAGGATAAAGGTAATGTTAATAAAACATAGAATTTAGGAAAACTTAGAATTATGGAGGGAAATGTAATATTAAGATAACAAGTGGTAGAGAAGGATGTGTGGCCCATTGATTTGAATAACCTTGAAAAAATAATGGAAAGTCCTATAAAGAAAATGAATGTTTGAAAGATATTATTGTACTTAGTAAACAATGCCTACAAATGTTTTTTGAGATGGGAACTGATGCCATTATGAAGTTGAGGAAAGAAAAGATTAGGCAGTGGTTTACTTGGCTTAGTGAAACTCTAATATGAGATATAGATTACAAAGCAAAGATTAATAATGATATTGTCTTATTGACCAAGTGGAGACATTTTCTAGATGACACCGTAAAGGAGTTTCAAACTGATTTTAATTTCTGAAAGTAATATCAGAGGCTTCCCTACACAGAGAATAAAATAGGAAACCAAGATAAAACAGGAGGAAATAGGCAAGAAAGATTTTGCTGAGCAGAGAATGACTTGATCTTTGAAAGGCCAGTAGGCATCCTTTGGAAAACAAAGACTACTTTGGGGGGAGAGAGGTGATGATCCTTAAAACTTCTCAGCTTAACTTATGTAGCCTACAAATACTCTGAAAAATGTCACAAAATGTATTTGCAAATTCTGTAAAGTCTGAGAAGAAGATATGGGGAAACAGCCAGCATGACCATAAAAAAAGAAAGTCCTTGTAGACCTAATTAAAATTTTAACATCTAAAGTCAATAAGAAATAAAAGTTCATTTGACCAAATGTCAAGGTCAGTGATAAAGACTAAGATTTTAAGAATTCAAGTATAATAGATTTAAAAGAGAGTAAATATAGATGTATTCTATGTTGATAGGTATTTGCTTTGCTTAACATGGTCAACAGTATATAAACTAGAAATTAATTTTTCTAAACCTGAGAAGCTTTAGCTTTTGGATACATGATAGACTAAATTGAATATTCCCTTAGTGTTAAAAAAGAATGTTAACTAGGATATTAAAAGAGAATTTCTTTTCATTTCATAGCTGATCCCAACAGAGACATGAACAGGTGCCAGGAAACACTGAGAGCAAACCCAAAGTAGAAAGGGGATGTTGTTGCTATGGTAGCCCTCTGGAGTAGCAGACACAGCTTCTAGATTATGGGCTTCTTATACGTATACTAGTGACCTGGTGCACGGATTCGTGCACATTGAAAGGAAATTAATTAGAAGGTGGCCAGCTGGGCAGGACTGGGCAAGACAGGCCGTAAATGCCCTAAAGCCAACCTCCTGTGGTCCCTCCCCAGCTCCCATCATGCACCGGTGGGGTCCCTCGGCCTGGCCTGCACCCTCTCGCAATCCAGGTCCCCTCGGGGGATGTCCGCAGGCCAGGCCGAGAGACCCCACCCAGGTCTCTAGTTATATATAAAAAGTAAGAGGCTAAGATTATCCAAGAAGAATAAGGAGAGTAGATTTATCAAAGGAGAGTAGATATATCAAAGCTTAATATGTGGAAATGTAAAATGGTATAACCACCAATTGACAGTTACTTAAAAAATTAAACATCTACTCCATGACAGCAATTTCTCTACTAACTATTTACTCTAAAGGTAAAAAGCAGGTCCACAAAAGATCTGTGCAAGAATGTTCTTTGTAGCTCTATCCTTAAGAAAGTCTAGACTGCCAGGTCTACCCTTCTCCTGTATTATTCATGCAATAGACTTAACACAGCCACCTAGCTCTTTCTGAAACATTTTACCAAAGATACAGTGATTGACACTTTTCCTTAAATTTTTATTTTGGTATTCGAGGCTAAGGAGCTTTATAATGTTTGCTTATAAATTTTCTTAAAGTTTACTTACATGAGTATTTCTCAGCTATCTTTCTTACTGTGTTTATTTTTTCTGCTTTAATGATGTCAAAGTTTTAATGTCTTTTTTTAAATGAATCTGAAAAATCCAACCCAGTGCCTCAGTTAATGTAGAAATGGTATTACCATTGGTTATTTCCTGTTCACGGATACTGGACATGGCGGGTGTAAAACTTTAATCTGGACATCAGGTTTGTTTTCTTGAATATTAGCCTTCATATAATTAGGGGAAAGTCCTCTGGCTGCATTCACCCTGCGCCAGGGCTCTGTAGGGTTTGAGAGGAGCACCTGGTATTGCAGACGACTGGGGATGGAGGACCAAGTCGGTCACTCCCTCCTTCCCTTCCCTGTGTCCTGAAAACAAGAAAGGAAAACGCTGTGATGCGGAGCTGGACCGCAGTGAGGCGGCAATGTCGTCATCATGTGGGTTTCCACGGCAGCGCATGGACCGTGCACAGAAGCACGTTGGGAAGCCACAGGCACTGCACCAGACCCTCTGCCCTTCAGGCCTTGAGTGTCTCCCTCTTGGAAAAGCAGCGAGTTTTTGTGAAAGTGTCATCTGGCTTGAGGAAAATGTCATCTGGCTTGTCACACAGCCTCTCTTAATTTCTAATGAAATACCTAAGAAAACCCAGAATAGGTTGGAAACGCACACTGTGTCCAGCAGAATGGGTTTGAAAGGTAAGGTAGGTTGCCTCTTACCTGCTTAAAAGCAGGTGGGCAGTTTTGTCTTCCCGGCTCTGAAACAAAGTCACTATCAATCAAAACAGGCATTTGACCTCTGCTACGTGCATCCTCACTTCGGAGGCTGCTGAAGGGTTAGCTCTGTAATTCTCCAGGCAGAGAGAGGGGAAATAAGTAAGCCTGTGACTAACAGGAAAAACGCATAAGCAAAGAGTACAGCACTGGGAAGAAGGTAAGAAAGTGAGTCTTGTGACAGAATATATTAATCTGTGGTTGGTTTTCAGTTGCCAGACCTTTCAGAATCACCAAATTTGAATTAATATAATCAATTACACTTACACATCACATTAATTGCTAAATGGTTTGCACCCTGAGCGGGTTTAAGGACAGAGATCACATCTGTTTAATTTATTGCTCCATTTCTTCTGCCTAATACATAGTAGAGACTCAGAACAGTGAAATATTTGTGCAGGAAGTAGATGGATTTATGAAATAAATTATTTTGGAATAGCACGTTTTCCATCCTGGGCTATTGGAATGACCTGGGGTTTGGAATGACCAAGTCACGTAGGGGCCAAGCTCTGCCAGAGAGAGTCTGTTTTAGGAAGACCTATGAGACAACAATAGGGGTAGTTAATAGAGGGCCTTCTGCGCCAGACTTTGGCTTGGTATTTGATTCCACAAGCACTACAGGCACCACGGTATGTCCATAAGAAAAACTTCAGTCATGACTGAATGGAGGCTGGAAAGGTGGGTCTGGCAGTGGCTTGGAGGGAAGAGGGTACTGAGAGCAGGGAGCCAGTGAGTGCCTCTTGGAAGTATTTTAAAGAAAGCGATTTTCTGAATCCCCAGTAAGAGGCTCCCTCTCCCCCAACTGTACAGTCTTTTTAAGATGCTATTTCTTTTACAATGTGCGCATTAGATTCTGCTTCGTGAAGGCTGCAAGAAGATTCTCGTGGCGGACTCTCTGTCTTTACTGAAGAAAATGCATCGAACTCAAATGAAAGGCATTCTGGTCGACGGTGGGTAAAATCGAAGTAATCATATTGGAGCTGTATGCCTTCCTTTGGGAAGAGACAGAGCAAGGAGAAGCAAGAAACATTGCGGAATCTCACGTGTGTGTGTGTTTCCTTGCAGAGGAGAACATCTGTGAATCGTGCCTTGCTCCTATTCTTCCATCAGGTGAGATTTTAGGAGGGAAAAAAATCCCCAAATACATGTTACTAATGAGTGGGATTTTTATAAAATTATATAATTTCAGGATAATCAAGTTTAGAGAAGATTTTCAGCCCACAGCTCTACTCAGTTGCATGCTGATGGTGCCATTCTCAAGTTGTGGAGTAATTAGCCTCAGCTGACAGGCTTGTAAAACCCACAATGCTGGTCTTACCCACCGAGGTTCTGATTCAGTCATTCCAGGGTATGACATAAGAATCTGCATTTCTAACTAGTTCCCAGGTGATATTGATGCTACTGGTTCAGGGGCCGTACTTTGAGAAGTACTGCTCTAGAATAAAACAAAATAAAATGAAGACCTACCATCAAGGTGTTTAAATTCCAAGGTTGAAGAATCATGTGTGTATGTGGGACATTTTCTTATAGGTAGCTTTCCCTTTCCTTTAAATTGTTTTTCTTCTGATCCATTCTGTACTACAAAGCTACAGTAATCAAAAAGTGTGGTATTGGCATAAAAACAGATATATAGATCAGTGGAATAAACTAGAGATCCCAGAAATAAACTTGCTTATATGGTCAATTAGTCTACGACAAAGGAAGCAAAAATATACAATGGGGTAAAGACAATCTCTTAAATAAGTGGTGTTGAGGAAAACTAACATGCAAAAAATGAAATTGGACCATATATAAAAATAAACTCCAAATGGATTAACGACCTAAAGTGCTGACACCATAAAACTCCTAGAAGAAAACATAGGTAGCAAACTCTTTAACATCACTCTTAGCAGTATCTTTGGGATGTGTCTCCTCCAGTAAGGGCAACAAAAGAAAATGTTAACAAATGGGACTATATCAAACTGAAAAATTTTTGCACAGTGAAGGAAACTCCAACAAAATAAAAAAACAGCCTACTGAATTGGAGAAGATATTCACAAATGATACATCCAGTAAGGGGTTCATATCTAAAATATATAAGGAACTCATACAACTTAACACTAAGAAAACCAGTCTGATTAAAAAATGGGCAGAGGCCCTGGCCAGTGTGGCTCAGTTGGTTGAGCATCTTTCCTTGCACCAAAAGGTCACTGGTTCAATTCCCGGTCAGGGCACACCCCCACATTGCAGGTTTGGTCCCCATTCAGGGTGCATATGAGAGGCAACTAATCAGTGTTTTTCTCACATCGATAATTTCTCTCACTCCTCCTCCCTTTGTCTTTATCTAAAATATCAATAAAAACATTTTTTTAAATGGGCAAGAGACCTGAATAGACATTTCTCCCAAGAAGACATGCAGATGGCCAACAGAAATATGAAAAGATACTGAAAATCACTAATTATCAGGGAGATGTAAATTAAAACCACAACGGGATATCATCTCACAGATGTCAGAATGGCTATCTTTAAATAATCAACAAGTAACAAGTGTTGGCGAAGATGTGGAGAAAAGGGAACCCTTGTGCACCATTGGGATTATAAATTGGTGCAGCCACTATGGAAAAAATATGGAGATTCCTCAAAAACATTAAAAATAGAACTGCCAAACGACCCAGCAATTCCACTTATGTGTATTGATCTGAAAAAACAACAACATTAGTTCAAAAAGATGTATGCACCCCTATGTTCATTGCAGCATTATTTACAATAGCCAAGATATGGAAGCTACATGTCTATCAATAGGTGAATGGATAAAGATGTATTATAATGCAATATGACTCAGCTATAAATAGGAATGAAATCTTTCCATTTTCGACAACATGGATAGATATAGAGGGTATTATGCTAAATGAAGTAAATCAGAAAGAAAGAAAAATACCATATGATTTCACTTATATGTGGAATCTTAAAACACACACACACACACACAGATGAATGAACAAAACAGTCAGATCTACTAGTATACATATATATATAGAGAGAGAAAGCTGATGGTTGCCAAAGGGAAGGGGGATTGTAGGGTAGAGCAAAAAGAAGACTGGTTTTAAAGTCTCTGATCTGCTTGTTGCATTGAGTCCTTCTCCCTTCCTGTCCTCTACCCCCAGATGCAGCCAAGCCCTTCAGTATGGTGGTCTTCCATTGCCGGCATATGTTCCACAAGGAGTGCCTGCCTGTGCCCAGCATGGTGAGTGGGCAGCTAGGCCACCATCAGCTAAAAGGAAATGGATGCAGTCAGAGGGACGAGCTCAACATTCTAGCCTGTCATTTATGGCTCTGTGCGTTCTCAAAATTATAATATAGTTTTATATCACATAAGAAAAATTAATTCATCTAATTCTCAAATGTAAAAATGTTTAGTATACCATTATAAAATCATATTCATCTAAGTGAATTTGTTCAGGTAAAACTGATGACTGTTGAGCTATAGAGCTATGGACACGTGAGATACAGTGAGAACCATTTTATGTCTTGTACAACTTTCTCAACCTGATTTCAGTACCATGACACTGCTATTTCTTAGTGTCAAGTCATGTTCCTCTGCCACATTACACTTGTTTTGCTGTTCTAGATGGAATCCTATGTGAGCCAGCAATAATGTCCAGGAAAAAGGAGTGGCATTTCATAGCTTCCCACTGCCCCCAGACTGATTCTCCCATAATATTTCTGAATATGAAAGTAGAAAGATAAGATATATATATATATACATATATATATATACTTCTTTAATCTGTGTTTTTTAATTACATTTTAGACCTCTCAGGCGCAGTTCTGCAACATCTGCAGTGCTAAGCACCGGGGACCAGGAAGTGCCATTTTGGAGATGAAAAAATAGCTCCGTTCTGCTTGTCAGTCTCTTTCTCACCGCTCTTTTGAAGATGATTTTTGCAATAACAGAAGCATTTGTTGATACCAGTGCTGTTAAGAGTTTTGTACATGTTTATGCTAAGCTCAAAAAAACTTTCATCTTCACTTGTCTACTGGCGTTTTCTCTTGGCATTTGCAGTTGATAAAGATGTTAGGTTTTCCCCCCCATCCATGCCTTGAAATATTTGGGTCCATGGTTAATATTTCATCATTTATTTCTTTAGCTCACTCTTTGTTTAGGAATGGAAACGTAAGTGTGGGAGTTGGAAATGAAGTTTTAGATCCTAGTAAAATTGTTTGTCCCCAGCTGTCTGAGCATCGCCAGTGTGGCTGTCCAGCCAGTTCCTGCCACATTGGACCTTGTTCTGCATGCTCTGCAATTCTTTTGTTCTGGATCTGGCTTTTTTATGTCATCCACTGTGGTTATTTTCTTAATAGGTGTTTAATGAAATATTATGCAAATTGTCACTTATTCAGTGACATCTGGGTGACATGAGCAGGTGACATCATGCAATGTCATATTGACTGATCACATGTTCTGTGTGTCCCAGTGACTAGCAGAGTCTGGCCCTGGAAGGCACTTAGCATCTGTTAGTTGAATAAATGTCAGCTCTGCCCATGCGAAAGCCTCACCTTTATTGGGTTGAACAGCTTCGGTCAAGAATTCTGGCACCCTCAGCAGGAATGGAAGAGATTTTGAGCACCTTAGAATGTGATGGGCTATGGTTAGGTTTGTGACAGGGAGGAAACCATGATACTATAAAATCTGAAGGGTTCTCAGGAGAAATGGGACTGATGCCGGAGGATGGGCTCATCGATGATTTTATTCTTCGGAGCCTCCTCTGCCCTCATAGAACAGAAAAAGCATAGGAAAGAGGGAGAGAATTCAACCATGTGTCTGTGTTTTCTGGTTATTGGCTTCATCTGTCTTGGGATGTATTGGCATTCTCTACTGGGTATAAAAATGTGAAAAGCATATACTCACTGCCCCCACTCTCTTAGTCCATGAACAGGAATAAATGCAGCTTTCTGCTTCTATCTTTTGGGGGAGAAGGCAGGATGCTAATGAGTACTGAGCACATACCAACCCCGAAACTGGTACAGTCATTCCCCTGAGCAACATCTCACTTAATTCTCATGGTACCTCAAGAAGAATATATTGTTCTCTCAGTTTACTGATGAAGAGACCAAAATGTAGAGATGTTATCACAGTGGCAGAGGTGACTGCTGGGAATTGAACCTGCAACCCAGGTACATGTGACTCTTCAGTGTAGGGGCAGGTGCTCTAACCACTTAGCACACTAGCCAGGGCTCAACATTTCTTGACGTTTTCTAAAAGGAAAATGAGTATGAGTATGTTTCCATATATGTTATAGGCTAAGCTAAACTGTTTTCCCCCAAAATTTGTATGTTGAAGTCCTAATCCCCAGTACCTCTAAATATGACTGTATTTGGAGATCAGGTCCCTGAAGGTAATTAAGGTAAAATAAAACCACATGGGTGGGCCCTAATCCAATATGACTGGCATCTTTATAGGAAGAGGAAATTTGGTTGGACACAGACCTGTGCATGCACAGAGCGAAGCCCATGGGAGGACACAGTAAGAAGGTGGCCATCTGCAAGCTAAAGAGAGAGGCCTCAAAAGACATAAAACCTGAGGGAACCTTGTTCTTGGACTTTCAGTTTCCAGATTTGTGAGGAAATGCATTTCTACTGTGTAAGCCATCCATTGTGTGGTATTCTGTTAATGTACCCCAACAAACGAATACAACATCATTCCTTGTTGCATAAACGGACTCTGTGTCAGCCACAGGAACATGCTGCCACTCCCTGTCTGAGGGGCCACTGCCTGCACTTCTGAAAAACACCACGCACGCCACTGAGCCCACTCACACGCTGGGCCTCTTCCCAAAATGCCAGATGTCTCCATCATTTCTCTAGGTATTACTTAACAAGCTTTCTCTCAGATTCTTTGGTGCCAGGCTTCCAAATGTATCGATGAGAGTATAGCAGGAATTGTCTGTTATGTAAAACAATGTGGGAAGAAGACTCAGGAACATAAATTTCTAATTCCAAAAACCTAGGAGAGGTGCTCTTTAGAGCTCGGTAAAATATTTGTAGATAATGTGTTACTCTCATTTGAAGTTCATTTTAACATAGGTAGCTTTTTTAAGATTCTTTTTGACTTCAAGAAGCACAGAACCTAAGTCTGTGCTTATGCTAAGATTTAGGTTCAAAATATGTACTTTCACCTATACAAACATTCAGCAATATAACCACATTAGCTGGACTTAGCTGCACGTGAGAGAAGCACAATTCACACTAAGCTTGGGCAGAATGGAGAATTTATGGTGAGAGTCCCAGAACCGAGAGGCTGATGTGCTGGGCAGCAGCGTCTCTGAAAAAGAGAACCTCAGGCAACCTGAGGAGATGAAGCTGACTGCCTGGGGGTGGGTTCCACAATCCACTTCCCCTCTGCACTCCAGAGGAACAGACTGATGAGCCTAGGAGAACCCGTGGCAGAATTTGAGCAGCACCTTTAACTGCATTCTGACAGTGCTGCTCAGCTGTGAATGCTGTCAGCTACAGTGTGTGTGTGGGTGTGTGTGTGTGTGTGTGTGGAGTGGGGGGGTGGGGAGGGGAGAGACTCTCCTCCATGAGTAAGAAGGTCTGAGAAAGTGGTGACAAGCAGGAGAGGGAGATACTCTCCCAGGGCCGCCTCGCTAATTCCTACATATCCTTCATCTTCAACCTCGCTTCCCTAGCGTAGCCTTCTCTGCCTTTCCAGATAAGGCTAGCTTCCCTGTGAGGTGTCTCTATAGCAACCTAGATGTTTGCAATACTCTTGAATTCTCAAAATTATTTAATTTTTCATTTGATTCCCACTAGACTATTAATTCCCAGATAGCATGGAGTGTCAATTCTATGTTTGTCCCTAGCACCTAGTTATTCACCTGGGATTAATGTAAAAAACATTCAAATCTATGTTCTCTGACTAGTAGGATAACAGTAGAGTTAATTCTGCATCTACTGTAGTCTACTCTGGCCCAAATCTAATAGCTGAAGACAAGACATGTTAGCCCCTGTAAAAGTCTAATCTTGAGTCAATCCTCTTTCAGTCTGCCCTCCGCTCTGTTCAAGTGGTCATTGTGGTTCAAGATAGTCCAGAAATTCAGGCATGATCCTCTCTGTGCTGTGATGAAGGAGGTAGAGGAGAAAGAGCAGGAGGGGGAGGAAAAAGGGAGAGGAAGATGGAAAAGGAACAGGAAATAATACTGGCCTTAGAATTGGGAGGTCCAGGAGTTCTACAGTGTACAATGAAGAGAACAGCAGCTGGTGAGCTATAATACTTTGATAATAGAGCAGTTCTGTTAAAATGACCATTTTCTTGAGCCTTTGGCTTTTCTGGTCTAGAATAAGAATTCGCCTCTCTCTTTCTGTGCTCACCCAGCGGCTTGAATATTTCTCTGCCATAACATATCCTCGTTATCAAAGGGCCCATCTGCTCAACTAGATGGGGACACTGGGAGGCAAAGTCTATGTTTTCTTCAGATATATACCTGAGGGCCTATGGAAAGGGGATGCCACACTTCCAAGGCTTAGTAAAGTGTTTTACAGATACACTGCAGGTGGACAAGAACATCCTGAAGAGGACAGTGGTACCAAAGACAGCTGGGTGTAGCTGACTTTAGATGACCAGTTATTCAAGGTTGTACCCTCAACACATAATTAGAATGTTCCTTCACATTCAGTTCTATCTTCCAGGCACATGTATTCGCTCCTGAAATTGTTACAGTAAGTCCATGAGATAATGCCATTATCTTCCTTTTGCAAAAATAGTGGCTGAGACCCAAAGAGGCAGAATGCCGCTCAAGTTGGAAAATGTCAGTCAGTTGTAAGTGAGTCTCTGTGATTCTGTGCCATTCCAGCCTCTAGATTTTTATTCTATTTTATTTTTAAATCTCCGTCAACATGCCATCCTGTCACAGGAATAAAATGAAGAATGAAAGCTAAAGAGTGTTCTGTACCTCAACTAAAAAAGTGCTTCTCACCTGAGGATATGTTTTTATTGCTTTTTGGAGAGAGAGGAAAGGAGGGAGGGAGGGAGAGAGAGATGGAGGGAGAGAGAGAGAAACTTCGATGCGAGAGAAAACATGGATTGGTTGCCTCCTGTATGTGCCCTAACTGGAGATCAAACTCGGGTATGTGCCCTGACTGGGAATCGTACCTGCAACCTTTTGGTGTACGGGACAATGCTCCAACCAACTGAGCCACCTTGCTAAGGCCTAACAAAGTGTTTTAAATACAGTGGGTTCTGAATTTATATTTGACATAAAGGCTCCCAGAGGGTGCTGGAACAACGTTGCTAAGGGTTGTCACTCTCTAGTCCTCTTATCTTGCTAACCAGATCCAGAGCCAGGCCATGGAAGAATTATTCTACTTCATGGTCATCCAAAAAGTGCTCATGAAATTGGCAGTTTCCCACGGGACACCATTTTATTTGATGCAAAATATGGCAGATCCACCAAGGAACTCAACTGGTTTTTAGCTTGCTTTCTTCTTTATATCTCAACAGCAGCCTCAGTCCTGTCTGAAACATCTTTGATTCTCTGCCAAATAACCTTTAAATGACCTGCACCCTTAGTAGATAGGGTACTACTTCAAGATCACTGGAACATAATGGGTTGTACTTTTCCCCCAAAAGTGCCTATAATTTCTTATATTCAATTGATACAGAAAAATGAGCTTAATAACCTCAGTAGCATGGTACTGGCAGTATCCACAGGTAAGAGTTTATGAATGTAATTTTTCCTTGAGGCCAAAAAAACAATGGAAACTTTATTTTCTCGGTAACAAATGGTGATGTCCCTGAATGGAAAAGACATACTAACCTCAAGAGACTTAGCCAAGGTTTTTCCTAGAAATGCATTCAGAGTCCATCTGAGGCACCGCTCAGAGGAAAGAGAGCCCTCTTCCTCTGAGAACTATATTCTGGAATATAGTTCCAGAAACTTCTCTATATTAAGGGTGATTGGCCCAAACTGGTTCATACACATACCCTTGGAGCCTCTGGATACAAGTCAGTCCCATCCTAACCACACAGATAGGCATTGAGAGTGGGGATGAGGCTGAAGTTGAAGGAAGCGTTCAAGTGAGTACATTTTTTTAATACTGGTACATCAAATAACTCATATAAACCTATTAAAAATAAACCTGCCCCAAATTTTCACAATCTACAGCCTCACACATAAGACTACTGTGCTCAATGTACTGTCCTAGGAGCAGGGTTAAGATAAAAGTTGATAGCTCATGGACACAGAGAATAGATTATATCTTTATATCTAGATAGGTAGATAGATAGATATCTTTGTTGCATGATGTCCTTACAATAAATCCTCAGCACAAAATATGCTGATTTTTAAGATTTTTGAAACATATTATCAAATTGTCTTTCAGAACGACTCTATTCTTCTATACTGTCACCAGCAGTGTCTGAGAGCATGAGCATAATCCTCAGTGATGAGTGGGCTGGAATAGAAAACTGATTGGTTTGGAAAGGTCAGGGAAACTCCTTGGAATCCAGAGATGTCCGAGAGGCCGGAAGAGGGCTTTGGGGGAGATGGGCAGGAAGGTGAGTCAGGGAGAGCGGCAGGCTGTCCCGTCATGGGAATGGAGTCACATGGCCAGCTCTGTATCAGACCGCCATGTGGAAACTCGGTCTACTGAGGAAGGCGACATGAACAGTCAAAGGACCTTTGTAAGCAGCAGGAAGGCTGCGGGTTGCTGAAGGATTCTGCGGACACAGTCTGCTGGAATTGAGTTGTCTTGACAACCGAGGATGAAAGCCTCGCAGCCAGCTCCAGTCTGTTCATCCGGAGCCTTCCTGATGGCACACGTCAAACTGCGAGTCTGCCCTTGAACGCAGCTTTCTTTGGGGTTTTCCTCCCTTGCTCCTGTTTGAATTTCTAATACAAAGAATGTGCCAATTTCCTCATAAAAATGTGTTCGAATCCTTCTTTTATTTCCTGACCAGGTATTTCTGCACAGGGCTGGGCCTTGTCAGAATATTAACTTTTGGTCTAGTTACTATGCTATGTCTACTTTGATGTGGCTTCGCAATCTCACAGTGGCTGAGGCATAACCAAAAATGGATTTTAATTTCGTAAATACCACAAAAATCATTTAGCACAGCGGTAGGTCCAAGGGAGACAGAAAGGATTAAGACACGATTCCTACCTTCCAGAACTTTAGAAATTCCTCTCAATATCTAGAGCATATAATCAACTAAGATCAATTTTAAGAAGAAAAAAGAAAAGAGCCCAACAACTCAATTAAGAAAATGACAAAAGATAGGAAGAAGCAAGTCACTGAAATGATAAAACAAATGGCAGACGGCAGATAGAAGAAGTTCAACCTCACTAATACTTAGGGAAATGCAACAAAATTGGCCAAGACTGCTGGCAAGGGTACAGGGAAAAATACATTTACATACTGTTGGTTGGAGGTGTAAATTGGTCACAGTTTTTTGGAAGGTAATTTGGCAACATTAATTAAAATTAAAAATATACATAGCCTCATCGCAGCCATTCAATCCTAGAGAAATTCTCACACTTGTGCACAAATGTAGGACCAATGGTGGTCATTGTAAATGTCAATCAATAAGTGAAGGCCTGCACAGCCCTGGTCCATGTATGGGATCCTCGAGAACAGCCCCAGCGCTAAAAAGCACCAACCTCTTAGACACACTATGAAGTATAAATAAAGTCGCAAAATATAGATATTAAATGACTCCACTTGTGTACAATAAAACAAAGCAGTGTGCTCAGTGTGGTTAGAGCAGGGGTGGGCAAACTTTTTGACTCGAGGGCCACAATGGGTTCTTAAACTGGACCGGAGGGCCAGAACAAAAGCATGGATGGAGTGTTTGTGTGAACTAATATAAATTCAAAGTAAAGGAGCGGAGGGGAGAGCAAGAGAACCGGATAGAACAGCTGGATCCGGCCCGCGGGTCGTAGTTTGCCCAAGGCTGGGTTAGAGTGTCTGCTCTCAGACCAAAGGGTTTGATTCCTGTCAAGGCCATGTACCTGGGTTGCAGGTTCAATCCCCGACCTGGTTGGGGCATGTGTGGGAGGCAACCAGTCCTGTGTCTCTCTCACGTCTATCTTTCTCTCTCTCCCTCGCTCTCTTCCTTCCACTCTGAAAATCAATGGAAAAAAATATCCTTGGGTGAGGATTAACAAAACAAACACAAAAAGCAGTCACATTCTTCAGGTATGTACAAAAGCAAGTAAATGCACAGAAATAGCAGTGGTAAGTTACCTCTGGAGCGGGAGACACATTGGGGAAAAAACTGAAAAAGAGAGATTTTGGGCTTCCTCTGTGCTGTTTTTATAAGAATGTACTTATACATTACTTGGTTGCCTGAAATAAAATTTATTTTAAAAAATGTTTAAAGGATGAGCAATAGCTGGATATGACTCTTAAAATTATCAGTTTTCTCTCCTTCTTAAAAGTAAATATGCCTTGTGGTTTTACATCTGATTTATAGTAGGTCCTCAGTGTTTCACTTGATTAAGAAATAGAACTGTCTCATCAGTTCTTCCAACTGACAATTCAATTCCAGGTGCACCCTGGTCTGGGAAAAACTCTGTATTGAGTGCCGCTGCTTTCTGTATTTCTTAATGACACCAAAGAAAATATTCCTATCAGCTACTATTTTGATGTGTTTCGATACCAGTGTAACTTTGTAGTCTTGACTATTAAGGACAAGACACCCTTTTAGAATGGGTCTTCAAGGCCTTTTCTCAGCGCCAACTCAAGCTGTGAATTTGCCATGTCATCAGGCTTGTGGGATGTACATTTTTTTAGGAAGGCGGCAAAACTTGGCTGGCCTTCTTTGGAAAGGCATATAATTCTATTTTGTCAATCTGTGCATTTTGTGACCAGTGTTGAGAAAATTGCTAGAATCAATGATAAAAAATTATGTTCATTTTAAGTTACATTAGAAGAGAAAATAAAATGTTTCGGAAGTCTTTTAAAGAAGATAATTTGGAAACTTTCATCAGCCAGAAAAATTAAGGTGTGAACAGTGATATTTTCCTGAAAGAAATCTACAGATGACCTATGAAGATAAAGGGGAAGGAGCCACCACCCATTTCAATAGACAGGAGTGTTGGAGGAGAGCATTTCGCAGTGATTTGGAGGAAAACATCCCTGGCAGCTCTGTGGGGTCAGCATATGGAAAGATGAGGATGTGTCTAAGTTCCTTTGTTGGGTCCAACTACAGAAATTCCAAGTTACTTTGTCCCTTTGCTGTGTTACTCTTATGTAGGCATCACCACCATTGCCAGCTATTTAAATAACATACAGGCACACTGCAATGCATACAAAATAGGAATATGTCCAGCATCATACTTGGAACAGTTTGTGATCTGGAAAACCCTGATTATGTACCTTCACACACTTCATGAATAAGGGCATTAAATCAAAGAAATAGAGGACAAGAGAAGAATTGCTAGTAAATCTTATTAAGGTGGCCTCCACAGTATGTCTCCCATACTTTCCTTACTACTGTTTCAGCCACTAGATGTCTAAAATTGGAATAAAGCTCTATTGTTCTCTTAGAACCCACCTGCCATGCTCTGAGAAAGCCCAGGCCACACACTCACAGCTCTGTATGGGTGGCCCAGATGACAGCCCAGCTAAGACACCAACAGGCAGCAAGCATCAACCACTACACATGTGAGTGCGGAACTCTTCAAGGTGACTCCAGCCCCAGCCACCACTGAAGCACAGCCCCCAGTAAGAACTGCCTCGCTGAACTCAGTCAACCCCCAGCAGTACTACGAAAGATAATACAAGGATTGCTTTTGTTTTGAGCCACTAGGGTATTTTTTAGATGAAATAATTTTACCTTTAAAGCAATTATTATGTATACTGTTAGGAATTGTCACTTAACTTGACAACCGTCTATTATTGAAGACAAGACAGGCGAGGCAGAGTGGAAACTGGCAGTTTGAGGTTCAAATCCAGGTGAGTCTAGCGCCTGACCTCCTTTCCGACTCACAGGAGCCTGTCCCTTGAAGGGCTCAGGTGAGCCCTGGAGAGGCCTGGGAGGCCATCCAGTCCACTCTCCTGTTCCAGCGTGGGGAGCTGGCCGCCCTGGTTTGTACTGCCAGCCCAGGACAGATGTTCCCCTCCTGTGCTCTAGGAGAAAGCTGCACGGAAAACAGAAGCCATAGCTCTCAATTCCTGTACTTCACTTTTTATTGATTTCAGAGAGGTAGGGAGAGGGAGTGAGAAAAACATCAATGATGAGAGAGAATCACTGATTGGCTGCCTCCCCCACTGGGGACTGAGTCTGCAATCCAGGCATGTGCCCTGACCAGGAATCTAACCGCAACCTCCTGGTTCATAGTCTGATGCTCAAACACTGAGCCACACTGGCTGGCCTTATTTTTCTTATTACAAAAAGTATACCTGTTCACTAAAAATACTACTACTACTAATAATAATAATAATTAAAAAATCATAGAAGTTGCCCATTATCACATCACTTAGTAGTTACCATTGTTAACACCTTGAATACACTTTCCAGTTTTCCCTGGTCTATATGCAGTGGTTCAGGCTGTTCTGTCTTATTACCACTCTCTCCTACTCAACCCAGTGTACATCCTTCGAACAAGGCAATGGACCCATAATCTCCGAACTGGGCACTCAGGACTCCTTGGAAATCCCAGATGGCAAATGAGTCCTCCAGTGAGTAGTATGGTCCGTGGGCAGGCAGAAGAGGTCCAGTAGATCTCCAATTGCGGCCTCACTTCTCTATAATTCAATACCAAGAGCAGGCACAATCCTGGCCCTTGGCAGGGACTCTATGTTTGCTGAATGAATGAAAGTTCTCCTTTGCTTCCTGTTCTGCTCATCCTACCAAAAGTGACACAGCATGTTACAGAGTACAGGATAAATGCCTCCAAACGCAAAAAAGAGAGACATCATCTTCAGGGCAAACCTAAAACTTTAGAATTAAGTCTTTAGAGCTCTCTCCAGCCCACAGTTTCCATGAAACATCAATTTCTCATCAAGCTAAAAACAAACATACAAACAAACAAACAACAAACAAACAAGGGCCTTTGTCATAAAATAAGTTTAGGAAACAGTACAAATTCTCTTCCCTCCTTGGAGATACAAAAAAGCACATTAGCATATTCAAAATCCTGATGGTCCAGCCATAAAGGCATCTCCGTGTCACATCAACTTTTATTTCACAGGATGAAAACTGAGACCAGAAAGGCGATGTGACTCGCTCAAGCCATGCAGCTAATGACCACCAGGCCGGAGCCAGACTGAGTGCCTCTTCACTCATGGGCCCCTTTCCAGCCCTCCCTGCAGCCCCCCTTCCTCCCAGGCTTCTGTCACTTCATGAAGACGCAGAGGGAAAGTTCTAAAATTGGAGCAATGGGATGTTATAGATCCCGATGGGCACAGAGCATGAGAAAGTTCATGTATTTCATGTGCCATCTGAAGATCCTGGGCTTGTTGCCTGCTGGTTCCTATGCTGGTTGCTACTTAAATATGATCCGTGCAGAATGAAATTTTGTACAGGGCCCAGTGCTTGAGGTTAACAACAAAGGTCTTTCTACTTTCCATGGGCATTAGTAAATGGTTATTTCTCCTTCCATATTTGTAAGAGCCACGGCTCTGGTATAATTTATATAAAACTCAACAATGGGTGTGCATTCATATAACAATTGTGAGCATTCATCACAAAAATGAAGCCATACACATATGTGATTTTCAAAAGTAATTTAACAAATGTTGTGTGCTTCCTAGTTCAGTGGAAATCTGCTGGCCTTTTATTGTCAGAGTGCACTAAACATCACAGCCTTGTCATAGTTACAAATCCCAGCATTGTGACTGCTCGGAGGGCTGCTGAGGTCTGCACCACAGAAGAGCGCTAGCCTGCGCAGTGAGGAGCTCGGGCTCAGGAGGGGGACCTGGGTGTGTCCTCTTGGTTCTGCCACACACAGCCTGTGGGACCTCGGACACTTGACTTCATATCTTGATGTCTCAGCTTGTTCCCCTGTCAAATGGGAATAAGTTCCTCTGTCAAGGGTGGTGGTGAGGATTTAAAGGGCCTGGCACAGAAGAACCATTCAATGAATAGTAAATTCCATTGCCTCTGTGTTTCTGGATGTTTTTAAAATTGATTTTCTTTGCCTTCCTTTTCCTTGAAGATGAACAGTCACTTTTTGCTACTTTCTGTCCCAGAGGTCTCCATCTGTAAGGAAGTCTGTCATCCAGAGGCGTTGAAATTGCCTGAGCACCCTCTCCACATTTGGAAAACTCCCCGTGTGGAAAGGAAGCACCTATCCTCCCAGGTTAGATTTTGAAAAAAATCTGATAGCCTGTCAACCAGACACACCCATGAGATAGATCGACTCAGAACCCAGGATGGTCCTGTCCGGAGCCCGGTGGTCAGTATAGACAGGTAGGCACATAGGCGTAGGGAAGGTGGGCGCAGGCCTTTACGTAGAAAGCCGTTGGCGGATTCCAGCCCATGCAGTCTTTGCAGTGCTAAGGAGACGTGGACACATTTCGTACTCCAATCTGTCTCCCAGGTCCTACAATTAGTTTATAATAGTTAAATTTACAGCAAACTTGCTAGAGCTAATCCCTTCAGAGTCACACAAGTCTACCTTGCACACTCAGCAGGGAAGCCCTCTCCAGCCTCTCTTCCCATTTGAACCCATTTCCTATCACCCACACCCAGGCTTGAGCACAGCCTCTGACAGGAGTTGCCTGCAACTCAGCTCTTTGGTTCAGTCGGAAAGGAGAGGGATCCTTTCAGACCAGAGAATGGAGGGAGCTGCTACTGAATTAAAAGATAATGAACTCCTTCACACTGCCACAGCCACCCGCCCCAGGCATCTCTTCTGTGTGTTATTAGGTGAGCAAGAGTGTTTGTCCCTTTCTTCATCTTGAGTTTCAGATCAGAGGCTCTTTTCAGGTATCCGAGATTTAGTACTTGCCAGGACCATGAGAGAAAAGTGCGCTTGGTGGGGGGAGAAGAGGGTAGAGACCTATCCTCCAATGCTAAATTTTCAATTAAGAAATATTCTCCAGCCCAGCTGGCGTAGCTCAGTGGTTGAGCCTCGACCTATGAACCAGGAGGTCATGGTTCAATTCCCGGTCGGGGCTCATGCCTGGGTTGCAGGCTCAATCCCCACTGGGGGGGGGGGGCATGGAGGAGGCAGCCGATCAGTGATTCTCTTACATCATTGATGTTTCTATCTCCCTCCCTTTCCTTTCCTCTCTGAAATCAATAAAATTATATATATTTTAAAAATTCTCCAAAATCCCAAGTTCTTAAAAAAGATGTCTGCTTGGTCATGCAATCTGGTCATATTCTAGGACAACCTATTTATTCAGTTTCTCACTTGATGAACATGTGATTGCAATTGTGACCCCAAGTGAAAAGATACAGAATAATTTATTATAAGCTAATTGGAGGAGCTGTGCTTGGTCATGGCAGAATGGCTGACATCCATCTGACTTAACCAACAATAAAATCAGGAAAACAACATCCCCCCCAAACTCCCATCAAAACAAACCAAAGCTGTCTGAAGGTATCAGAGGGCAACCAAGGTCATCAGGACTTAGGGAGAAAGGAACCCCGTGCAGAGCTTTTTATCTGCAGAGCGTTTGCTAATTCACGTGCAGAGCAAAGAGGCCCAACAGAGTCCAACATGGACTAGAGGTGGACAGTCTCACCTGGCTGGGGAGCCCTAACTGGAGTTCAGAGCTACCAAGGCAGCTGGGAAGTGAGGAGCCAAGATCCTGGAAAAGAGGAACTTCAGAGACAGGAGTTCACATCAATGCCTCACCATTGAGGCATTTGACGATTTCTAAAGAAAGGTGCACAGTGAGCGTGAGACGCGAGGAAGACCAAGACTGAGGCAGCCATTCCCGAGAGCACTGCACACCCAGTGATACAGCCCCTAAGATCTAATGAGTAAACAAACCAACAAAAAATAAAAATGAACAGGAAATCTTGTGCAGATCAATGGAATAAGAAGTGTGATTAACTCAAGTCTGAGTGTTTTACTGAAGCAAAAGGGAGGAAAGTTGGAAGGAAAGAATAGTTTTACAGGGTGGTTAAAGAAGTCAAGATAACATTGATTGAACCCCTCCCCCCCCCCAAAAAAAAAGGTAAAGCTTTATGTATAGTAGTTAAGGTTTGAAGATACCAAAAGAAAAGGTAAATATAATTTAACAATAAAAATTTGGAAGGAGCAGAGGGAGAGGAGATAGAAGTGTTAAAGTGAGTTAAATCCTTGTCCCCACCAGGAACAATGGCACCAAAATATAATGCCCAACTGCTGTACCGAACTGGAAACTCCATTGTCACCACAGTCTATCCCTTGGCACTGCTGATGTTGAGTTAGAGTGTAAGCTCCACCTAGACCACAGACCCTCTGCCACAGTTAGTGCAGAATAATGGGTGTCTCCACCCACAGATTTGCCAGAAGACCCCGTCATCTCAAACTGCAAAATTTCCTTCTAAGTTGTGCACAGCCACATGTCTCCTTGGCGAAAGCTAGGTCATAGATGGAGCCCCATCTTCAAGAGGGTCTGGGAAAAGTAGGTTTGGACTTTTTTTTTTTTTTAAGATTTCCAGATTCTATAGTACAGGAAGGCAATAGAGGGTGTTGGCATTTGTGTTGAGTGAACCAATTTGCAGAACTGCCATACTCTGCCTAAATAACACCTGTTACAACATTTTAAAGAATACAAATAATGCATATATAGAGATAAAAAATTCATACAGCATTAGAAGGCTGTTGGGATTTCCTGAGGCCAAGAGACCAAAGAAACTGACAACACCAGAATTACATCAAGAGACTATTAAGGGAATTTATGGATCGAAGCAGCATCTTGGTTGGCAGCAAGAAAGGACGTCTTAGTGTCCAAGAAGGCTTGGGCTTATGAGTGGCTCTGCTAACACAGGTGGCTTGTAGCCGGGAGCCCTGTGTTTGTTAAGAGCTCTGTAATCAAACCAGTAAGTAAGGGAATGGGCCCACTTCTCTATGCAAGAACATTCCCTTCAAATGACAGGGACCCACCCCTGGGCTGGCAGTCAGCCTTGCTTCCTAAGAGGGGACCTAGTTCATGTTAAAGTACCAGGAATCATTTTGCCTAACAAAGGCATAAAATTTAAAAAGTGACTTCTTACACTCTTTTCCTATTCTCTTTTCCCATATTAGCCGCTGCATAACCAATTACCTCAAACATAGCAGCTTTCAAACCAAAACGTTTGCCTTCTCAGTTTATTTGGGCCAGAAATCTAGGCACTACTTAGCTGGATGTCTCTGGCTCAAGGTCTCTCTCGAGGAACACTTGAGTTGTTGCCTGGGACTCCAGTCTCCTCTCAATGCGCTGCTAGAGGAGGACCTCCTTCCAAGCTCACCTGGTTGGCTGGGGGCAGGATTTGGTCCTTCACAGGCCTCTGGACATCACAGGTCATTGGATTCAGGCCTCCTCAGATCCTTGCCACATGCGCCTATGTGAAGGGCAGCAACCAGCAACCAGCTTAATTCAAGTGAGCAGAAGAGAGAAGGCAACGGAAAGCACCAAGGTGGAAGCCACAGTCTTTCTATAACCTAAGTTTGGAAGTGTCATCCATCACTTCTGCTGAATTATGTTCATTAGAGGCAAGTCAGTAAGTGCAGCCTACCATGGGGAAGAGGGGTTTATGCAAGGCTGAGAATACTGGGAGGTGGGGTCACTTTAGAGCTGCCTGCCACAGCTCCTCTGCCCCCATGTGTCTGTCATCCAAGAGGAAACACTGTCAATGGTTTCTTATGATTCCTTTCAGGGGAAAAATGGGTTTAAATCAATTTTCCAAAATTAACCTAGAAGTGTTCCAACAGTTACTGCTAACATGAAATGTCAACCATCCCTAAGAAGCATAAAAGTCATCTTCTTAGCCAAGTAGACCAGCTGAGCATTGAAACTCACAGCTTGTGTTCAAGCAAAAAAGGTAAATAGCACAGCAATGTTAATGTGGTGAAAGTGCCCAAATGTGTGTTTACATTTTCACAAATTTTTTTAAAAAAAATCAACCATGGGACATAGGGCCATGCCTTATTCTCCTACTCTACAGATGGTTTTCTGAACCTCTAAATAAACTGTGTGCACTTCAGCTCTCCTTCTGGGGGAAATCCAACTAGAAAAGAGAAAATTGTTATTATTTTGCTGAACTTGTATGCATATATGCATAACCCGTAAACACAGACAATGGGGTGGTGAGGGCTTGGAGGGGGGTAGGGATGGGAGCGCGCTGGAAAAGGTTAATGGGAGAAAAAGGAGGATCTATGTAATACTTTGAACAATAGAGATTAAAAAAACAACAACAATGTTCTACTAAATTAAGATAACTCTGCAGCATGTAATTCATAATTGCATTCAAGCACCCTCTAATCAAAATAGTAGCTGTACTTGTCAATTTTTTCAAACATGTTTATATATACCAGTACAACCAAAATGTTTGTTTTGTGTGTGTGTGTGTGTGTGTGTGTGTAACCTGAGAGTGGAAACTAAAGACACTGATGAAGGGCAAAACAAGTTTGGGTGTCTTTGCTGCCTGTCATCAACTGAAGCATAGAGACAGTTGAGTCTCTCAGGAGGTACTTTGTAAATCAAATTCAGTGTCCTGCAAGTGGTATTAAAACTGCGTAATTGAGTAATATAAAGTTTGTTAAAGCCCTCGAAATCTCAGCATTTGAAGTTTTTTAAAAAATTGCAGATTGAAAGCAACACTTGCAGGCAGGAAGCTGTTGATATGTATCTCTACAAAAGAAATAGAGGAACTGGACAAATTAACAAGAGCACAAAGAAGGCATAAGATTTGATGTTGAAGTTCTATAATTATACTTTGGAATATATTGCTTTATAGGTAGAATCTACTATTTTTGCAGCATCTAAATTTGACTAATATTTAAAAGAACCATAGATATAAATTATTTAATTAGTTTTTCTGGTAAAAATTAATTTTAACAGGTAACAAAAGAAAAATTAAGTAAATCGAATCACATCAAAATGAAAAACTTGAATGCATCGAAGGATATAATCAACAGGGAAATGCAAACCCAGACTGTTTCGCTGGCTGGAACTGAAATGTAGATGGCCTCTTGCTGAATAGGAGCAGAGTGGCCAAGAGCAGGGTAGATGCCATGTGCACTGGGGAGGAGTGGAGCAAACCCAAACCACAATGAGGAACCACCTCATCCCCATCAGGACAGCTATCAAAACCAGAAAATAACAGGTGTTGGTAAGGATGTGGTGAAATTGGAACCCTTGTGCACTATGGTGAGAATATAAAATGGTATAACCATGTGAAAATAATGTAGCAGTTCCTCAAAACATTAAAAAAAAGAATTACCATACAATCCAGTAATTCCACTTCTGGGTATATGCTCAGAATTTAAAGTAGGGACTCCAATAGATATTTGCACTCCCATGTTTATAGTGGCATTATTCACAATAGTCAAAAGGTGGAAGCAACCCTAACTGGTTTGGCTCAGTGGATAGAGCGTTGGCCTGTGGACTAAGGGGTCCCAGGTTTGATTCCTGCCAAGGGCACATGCCCGGGTTGTGGGCTTGATCCCCCTCAGTGGGGGACGTGCAAGAGGCAGCCAATCAATGATTCTCTCTCATCATTGATGTTTCTATCTCTCTAGCTCTCTCCCTTCCTCTCTGAAATCAATAAAAATATATATTAAAAAAAAGGTGGAAGCAACCCAAGTACTGTATCCCCTGATGGATGGATGGATGGATGGATGGATGGATGGATGGATATATGCAGCAATAAAATATTATTCAACCTTTACAAATGTAGGAAATTCTGATCCATGCTACAACATGGATGAACCTTGAGGGCATGATGCTAAATTAAAAAGCTAGTCAGAAAAGGACAAATACTGTATGTTCCCACTTAAATGATGTACTTAAAGGAGTCAAATTTACACTCCAGACTTCTTCTGGGGGATCAAGCTGCAGCCATCCTGCCTGAGAATCGCCTGGAAGCTCACCCTTTCTTGCCTTCTTCCCCTTTGCCCCCTATTCCCTTAGTGCTTCCCCCCCACCCTCCCCGCCCAATGCATTCCTTTAATAACTCGCTTGCACTCAAATCCTTATCTCAGAGTCTTTTTCTGAGAAATTTGACTCAAGACAACAGAGGACTGATATTAGCTTCTTGCTGGAATTGGCCGAGAAGCAGAATCTGCAGGCAGCCCATGCTGCTGGGGCTGTGGCCTCAGAGCTGGAAGGTCACCAGGCACCAGGGCATGGGAAAAATGGTCATGTCTCCATAGGATCAGCTAGTGACAAGGCTGCAGGAGGGACCGCCTCGGTACCTGAAGCTCATCTAACTGCCACAGGAAAAAGCCAGCATTGAGTACCTCCAGGATGATGAACAGAGAGCGGCCATCATCTGCAGTTGTGCCAAAGCCAGCAAATCTGATGGAAATGAAGATGTATGTGGCTTCCTCACATTCCACCCAAGTGCTCCCCATGGACACAGACACTTCTCTCTGATGCTGCCCAGAGATGGGAGCACCAGAGCCTGTGGAAATAGAAATAGGATCAGTCGGAGGAGAGAGAAAGGCCTTAGGTTGGGAAAGACTTGGGAAGAGGGAGCTATGATTAAAGTAATATTTTATTTCAACTCAGTATTTACCTGAATGAGATGAAATTGTAAAGCAGGAATGACTAGAATAGCTGGAAGAGACAAGATCAATACCCAGTTAGGTGCTGCTATGAAGGAATGGGAGCTCATAAAGGGAAATGAGATCCATTAGAAAAATTATTTTATTTTCTTTTCATACATCTGCTTGGTCACGAACCTAGCACTATTCCCACCTCCTGTTTAAAGGGCAGAAGGTAAGATACTAAACTTCCAAATGGCCTGCCTTCCTCAGTTCCCTTTATAACTTTGGGTAGAAGCCCTTATGATAGAAAATCTGTCCTGTTGGATAGCATAACCTTCTCTATGGCCCATCACAAAGCAACTGTTATAATGGATAATAGTCTTCTTAGATGCATTTCAATTTCTTAAAGATAGAGTCATCTGAAGATATTCCCATTTAGCTAGTGTGTGTGGGTCCATAAATCAGAATGGGCTGCAGTAGGGGAGGGGTTCAGTGTGGGAAGAAGCCCTTGGTGGTGTGGATACAACCTGCTTTGTGAGATTTCAGTCACAGAGTTCACCCTTCTAGGCTGGGAGACACTTCCCCAGGTCACAGACATTGGGCCTAAAACCTCTAGGGCCACCTCTGAATGAATGCTCACTGTAAACCTTTGGGTTTGGTCACTATCCCAGTCCAGGTGAGCAGGGAGTGAAGTTGTTGGGAATAAGTTATTTCATCTTCTCATTCTAGACGGAGGGACTCATGACTACTCAAAGAAACTGCTTAGTCTAAATCCCACCTTGAATCCCTGCATTTGTTTACTTTATTCTTTAAACTATGTATGTATGTTACGTTCGTTTGTATGTATAAAATTTTCACGATTTTTTAGGCAAAACCAAACCAAGCCTTCTCTCATTCTCACATCATTTTTTATCCCACCACCATAGCACTCCTTTCTTTCACAACCAGACTTCTTGAGAGAGAAGTCTGTATTTTGTCTCCACTTTCTTATTTTCCAATCTCTCTTCAACCCATTCCAGCTTCCACACTCCCCTCTCCCCCAGTCACTCCTCTGAGCCAGCTCTGATATGCTCAACAATGACCACCTTGTCCTTGTACAGTGGACATTGTTCAAACTCTATCTTACTGCACAGTTCAGTATGTTCTTGAATACTGTCAGCTACTTCTAATTTCTTGCAACTCTTCCTCCCCTTGCCTTCAATGCTGCCACATTGAATGAATGCTGGTTTCCTTTCTACCTTTCTGCCTACCCATTCTTAGCCTACTTTATGGACTCATTTTCTACTCAGCCATTGGATTTGAAGCATGTCAGGCCTATATCTTTTTTCAATGAATACTTTCTTTCTAGGCACCCCCATCCATGACCATAAGATTTATAACTGCCATCTCTAATCTCTTTATACCCAGTTCTATATTAGGCTCTGATGTTTCCTTTGAGCTCCAGATGCATGTATCCAGACACCCATTTAATATCATCCCTCGATATATTGCAAACCTACTTCAGACACCTCATGTCCAAGACCAACCCCAGGCTCTTTCCCCATAAATCTGGTCTTCTGCCAGTGACCTGCCTCATGGATCCCTCATGTACCTTTCACTGACCATCTTCTGTGCCACCTTGGGATCTTTGCATATCTCTGTCTACCTGCATGGAGTGTTCCTTCTTCCCCCTTTTTCTTTCCTTGGATAGCTCCAGACATTCTTTACACGTCAACGTCTCTCTCTCAGAGAATCTTCCATGTCCCACAAGCCTAGGTCAAGTTTCTATATTACATTCCGTTTCCTTGAAACACTTACCTAGATTTGATGTTTGCATTTATTAATTAGCATGTGTCTTTGATAAGTCTCTGGGCTCCCCCTGGACTCTTCACTGCCTCCCCCGCAGAATCACCCTTGTTATTGCCCCAGTATGACCTTAGTGCCCAGTGCAATGTCTGACACCATGGATCAGGCTCAATAATATTTGTTTGAAGTATGTGTGTGTAATCATACATGATTAGCATGTAGTGTGATCTCATTTACTTCCTACGTAAAAGTAAGTACCTTGGGTGCTTATTGTATTTTGAGGTTTAAATTGTTTTATTTTGTACTTCTTTTATTTTGTTGTGTGGCCAATGTCCAGAGAGTTGTGGATTTCAGTGGCATACTGGACGTGCTGATGCACCTGAAATTGTTATAGCACTATAGGCACTGTAGGATAAGATATCAGGAGCCCACAGGATGAATATTTAAAACACACACACACAACTGTTATTGAAGAGGAACATTAAAAGCTTCCCATTGCCTCCCTCTCTTGTTAAAAGCTAAAATTATATTATGGTATATAGGTATTGTGGTGACATGGAGGCAGGCAGGTATTTGAGAAGAGGACATTATAATGTGGACAGGGAATTTAGTCTATAAATATTTTGGGTGGAAGTCCCTTCTTTTGAGGTAGGTATTAAATGTTGTAATGCCTACACTGCTGAATATGAAAGATTTCATGAGGAGCATGAGAATATTCTAAGGTTCTATAAGCAGACTGATCTTTCTTTTCTATCCATTCCCAGAGGATCCCAGAAAGACCACAAAAGAGGCATCCTGGCAATGTAACAGAGGGGACTTAAATCCAGGATTAGGCGACTGACAAAGTAAAGAATTCTACATTGAGAAGACAGAGTACGGCGATGAAACTCAGTGACAAACAGGATGAGGATAGCAAGCATTTTTATGGCACTGACCATAATCCTGGTACTAGTCCAAGGGTTTAATGTATATTAACTATTTTAATCCTCAACCCAAGTTTATGAAAGAAGCACAATTTTTACCCTAATTTTAGGGATTAGGAAAGTGGGGCAAAAAGGAACTAAGTAACTTGCCCAAGATTATTAATGTTTGTGCCATGGTTATAAACTTTCTCAACAGAAAATGAATTTAAACATTTAAAAAAAGCATACTCTACTCCATAAAATGAACAAATGATAGCTAGTGTGAGAAACCTACGAGTAGTTCCAAAATTAATATAGATTCTACACGGAATGGTTGCTGACTTAGAGCTGGGGACACAAATTTGCAAATCTGCCTCCTCCGAAGGTTGCATTCTAAGGATTAGGAGAAAGTGCCAGAAAGGGATACATACCCAAAGAAACAACAAAAAAACAAGAGTAGATAAAATTGTCTTAGAAATGCCAAGAATATGGGATGAGATCGGCCAAAGTCACCCTTAGGGAGATCAGATGGCAGATGAAAAGGTTCGTGGAGAATTCCTCCTACTTAGGGTTAACTCAGGTGAAAGAGTTTGGACAAGCATACCCTTCATGGCTTCACTGAGGGCATATGGAGGTTAGTTCCATATGAGCACATAAAATAAAACAGGATTAAACTGAAAGATGTATCACATTCTTGTCTGAGAAAATTTATCATGAAAATGTGAATTCTCCCATTAGTATAGAAATTTGGTGCAATGCAAACCAGCTCTCTGGTGTGTGTGGTTTTAAAATTAAATAAAGTTCATATAGAAGAATATATGTTCGAGAATAGTGAAGACATTTTTGAAAAAAAGGATCTCATTAAAACAGGTGAAGTGTCTACTATATGATGTTGGAATAGGAACAGCAAAAAGATAATAGTGTTGCTGAAGGAGTGGGTGGGTGGAATTTCTCCCTTGCTAGTGGGAGTGGGATTCTTGGAGTACAACTGGGAAACTCTTTGTTTTACTGCCAATTAATAAAAAAAGATAGTCTTACTGGATAGAGTAGTCTTGGTTGCAGATTTCAGTTTTTCATTACTTTGAATATTTCATGCCTATCCCTTCTGGCTTGAAGTGTTTCTGTTGAGAAATCAGCTGATGGCTTTATGGGAACTCACTTGTAGGTAACTGTTTCTCTTTTGCTGCCTTTTTGATTCTGTTTGTCTTTAGTCTTGGCATTTCAATTATGATGTGTCTTGGTGTGAATCTCTTTTGGTTCATCTTGATTGGAACTCTCTCTACTTTCTGAACTTGTGTGACATTTTCCTTTACTAGGTTAGCGTAGTTTTCTATTTTGATTTCTTCAAAAAGCTTCTCTATCCCTTGCTTTTTTTCTTCTTCTTCTGGTACACCTATGATGTAGACGTTGTTACGTTTCATGTTGTCCCAAAGTTCCCTTAAACTATTCTCCTACTTTTAAATTATTATTATTTTTTTGCTGCTTTGATTACTTTTTTTTTCTATTTTGTCCTCTAATTCCCAGACTCAATCTTCTGCTTCATCCAGCCTATTGGCTATACTTCTAGTGTATTCTGTATTTCAGATATGGCATTCTTCTATTCCAACTGACTATTTTTCACGGGTTCTATTTTCCTTTTTATGATGTTGTTGTTCTCACTAAGTTCCTTGAGCATCTGTATAACCTTTATTTTGGCCTTTCTTTCTGATAAATTTTTTGCGTCCATTTCCTTTAGCTCTTTTTCTGGAGATTCCCCGTTCTTTCATTAGAGGTCTGTTTCTTTGTCTCCCCGTTTTGGCTGTCTCTTTGTGTTTGTTTCTATGTATTAGATAGAACTGCTATGCCTCCCACTGGTGGAGTGGCCTTCTGTAGTAGGTGTCCTGTGGGACTGAGCAGTGCAGTCTCCTGGATCTCCTGAGCTGAGTGCTCTAGGACTATGTCCTGTGTGGGTTGTTTGGGATCTCCTGTTGTAGTTGGGTCTTGATTGCTTGTGACTCTTTTGTGGTTGGGATCGACCCTCACCTGGCTGGCTATGAGGCTCAACCCCAACCATTGCGTGTGAATTGCTGTGCAAGTGCAGTCTCAAGGTTTCTTGATGGGCCCAGTGGCGCAATCATTAACCGTTAAGGCTGGATAAACCTTTATCACCATGTCTGAGACAATGGGCAGGGGCTGCACCCTGAGGCTGGGTTGTTCGTGGAAGTGTCTGGAGCCTTCCAGGATCCACCTTAGGGTGTGCTACTTGTGTTTCTAGTTGGGTTGAGCTCTAGTGTAGTCTGAAGCACCCTACTGGTTGTGTTGGTTTTGGGTCTTTTTGGGTGCATTTCAGATACAAGTCACTGTCTGAAGTTGTGTGTAACTGGCCTTGGGCTACCTGTGAGTAGCTACCACTCTGTTCACTGTTTGTGTCTGTGTCTAAAAGACCTGTGTGTGCATGGGAACGACCAATCTGTGTAAATGGATCGGATTCTTTCAGCTTAGAGATGGGAGCAGAATTGTGGTCAGACTGAGGTTCCCTGAGGTCTGACTCCACCTGTCAGCTACTCGCCCCCTATCTCCCCCTCCCCCCAGGTTGCCTGGCCTTCCTCCAGAACTGTCTGAAGGAAGTCAGTAGGATGTATCCAGGCTAGCCTCGCTCAGGCTAGTGGGCTCCCTGCTTGGGGATTATGCAGTCAGGCACTCTATGAAGGGAAATTAGTCTCTGCTTCAAAGCCAAACTCCTCAGTCTCTACCAGAGACTCCAACACTTGTTTCTCCTAAGGCGGCTTGCTGCAGGTTCAGGTTGAGTATAGTCTGCAGTTTCCGCTACAGATCAAGTTCAGCTGCCCTGGGCTCAGGATCAAAAGAGTATCTGGTTGATAATGATCCTGGCCCAGCCCACAGGAGGTGGCTAAACACTTCCTCTGAGTCGCAGACAATAGCCTCTGAAGGTCTCATGCTTGGAATGTCCCGCTCTGGGCTGCTCTCTGGTTGGTTCCCCCACAGAAGTGCGCCCAGCAGGGGTATCAGAGACTTCACAGGGCTGAACCGAACAGTCTCCTGTCCAGGCTGGTGCCTGCAGCCTGCAGGAGGAGGAGGTGGTGGTGGTGGTGCGGGGGCTGGGGGGGGGGGGGGGGCAGGGAGCGGGCTCTACCTCTCCTTTCTGGGGTTACCTGGTGGAATTCACAGGAAGCTCCGATCACTCTCCCCACAGGGGCATCACAGAGCTCAGCACTCACCAGTCTGTCTCCCCTGCAGAAGCCCCCTGGGGCATACAGTCCAAAAATTCCAGCTCTGCACAACACTGGCACCCTCCCACCACCAGACAAAGCTGGAGGGGGTAGAAAATCAGTCCCACACAGGACCCTTACCTCCCCATGTCTCCATGCGGCTGGACTCAGCAAAGTGGGGGCCGAAATTCTGGGCTCCACTGGGGCTCCAAACTCTGCAATGCCAGCCTAAAATCCCAGACCTGCACTGCTCCCGGGCTGTCACCCAGCAGGTCGGGGCTTGGAAGGCAGCTGTACAGGTGGGGAAGGTTTCTGACTGTGGGCTTGAGGCGGGAGAGACCTTTCCCTTTTCCCCAAGCCAAACAGTTTAGTCATGGACTGGGGTTCTGCAGAACACCTTTCAAGAAAGTAAAGGGTCCCTCAAAGTCACTACTGGGTGCAGCCCGCAGACCCCTCCGCTGGACCCAAACACGGCAGCACAGCCTCTCCAGCCGTAGGGGCTCAGAGTGACTTCTCAGGCTGGGGTTTTAGCTTTTAGGACGTTTACAGTGCTGTATTTTGTATTTAGGTCTCTGATCCATTTTGAGATAATTTTTGGGAAGGGTACAAGGTCTGTGTCTAGATTCATGCTGTTGCATGTAGATATACAGTTGTGACAGCACAATCGGATGAAAATGCAACCCAGGGAATGGGAGAAAACATTTAAAAACCATACATCGGGTAAGGGGTTAACTTCCAAAATGCATAAGGAACCCCTATAACTCCATAGCTAAAAAACTAACAGCCTGATTTCAAAATGGGTTAAGGGCCCGACCCAGTGGCTCAGTTGTTTCAGTGTTGTTCCGTACGCCAAAAAGGTTGCAGGTTTGATTCCCAGTCAGGGTGCATACCTAGGTTTCGGGTTGATCCCCAGTTGAGGTGCCCACGGTACAACCCATTGATGTTTCTCCAGCACATTAATGTTTCCCTCTTTCTCAAAAAAAAAAAAAAATGATGAGGAAATATAAAAAATTTGAAGGGGCATTTCTTGACCAGATCTGGGATAATTTGTGCATCATCAAGGTAAATAGAAAAAATAATAGAGTAAGTAAAACAAGAATCCATAAGTCCACATTGACAATAGATAATCCATTAACTATAAGGAAAGAAAGTGAAAGCTCTTTCATACAGTAGAATACTGATTAGTAAATACAATAGCACTGATAGAATTAGGAAATCATTATTTAAAAACAACCTTAGTAAAAATAGATTTAGGCCAGAATCATGCTTACCAAGTTGGGTGAATGAAAGTTTGACAAGAAACAGTATTTACGTAGGCTTATAATATCTACCTACAAGTTTTTTGCTTTTACAAATGGAAAAGCAATACCTATACAGTGAAGAAACCTGAAAACCCCAATGACTACAATTTCATTCATTACCTCGGGGCCAAGGGAACATGTTTAAATGTGACAGTCTGGGCTTTGAGGAGTATGAACAAATTACCATTAAGCTAACTTCAGAAACATCTCGGCATGTGCAGATGGGAGGCATGAGGACACGGAGGGTGAAGAAACAGAAGATATATATTTTTTCTTTTTTTTAAAATATATTTTATTGATTTTTTTACAGAGAGGAAGGAAGAGGGATAGAGAGTTAGAAACATCGATGAGAGAGAAACATCGATAAGCTGCCTCCTGCGCACCTCCCACTGGGGATGTGCCCGCAACCAAGGCACATGCCCTTGACTGGAATCGAACCTGGAACTTTCAGTCCGCAGGCTGACGCTCTATCCACTGAGCCAAACTGGTCAGGGCAGAAACAGAAGATATTTTGGAGAGGACTGAAGAACATGTGCCTGTCATGTGCTAGGAGATCAACATCAGAACCACAGAGAGTAGGGGATGGGCTGCTGCCAGATCCCCTTTCAAGAAGGATTTACTGCTCACCTCTGAGAGAGTGCAGCCCTGGCAGCCTCCTGCCCACCTGCAGGGTGGGCTCAGCAGCAGGGAGCTGCGTGGCCCCAGTTCATACCCCTCCTAGGACACCCACACGCTCCCTGTGACTGGTGGGCAGATGTGTAGTGGCTAAGCCGTCAACCAGATGGAGACACGCTCTGGGCAGTGCTCATAATAGAGCCCCCACCAGGTTGGCCAAGGCTTTGTCAGGCCTGCCTGATAGCAGGGCTTCTTCCTCTGCCATTCCTGCTTCCCCCCTGCCTCTCACAGGTTCATCGATCTCCAGTCAGCGTGTACCCCAAACTCAGCCTCTGCTTCCAGAAAACCCAACCGGCAACAGGTTTGCTCCAAAGCTCCTGTCCCCCGTGTCCCCACCCCCCCCCCCCCCACCAAATTAAGAAGGAAAATAAAGACAAATCACACACTTACAAAAATACATTGTTTCAAAAGAAAGCAACAGATGAACGCAGGCTGTTCCAACTAATGAAAATCTTGCTGTGGGAAATCGGCTTGTCAGTTATTAAATCAGGGGATAAATTTTTCTCAGATGCACATTGTTTGGAAGGAGGTTGAGTTCTGTATTAGTTTTCTAGGCCTGTTGTAACACAGTAACACAAACTGGGTGGTTTAAAACAACAGACATTATTCTTAGTTCTGGAGGCTAGAAGTCTGAACTCAAGGAGTTGGCAGGGCCATGCTCAATCTCCTAGCTTCTGTGGGTGCTGCAACCCTTGGTGTTTCTTGGTGTGCAGCCGCATTACTACAATCTCCGCCTCCGTCATCATATGGCCATCTCTGTCTTCCCTCTGCGTCTGTCTCCACATGGCATTTCCTCTGTGTGTGTGTGTGTCTGACTCCACCTCTCTCTCTCTCTCTCCTCCCCCCCCCCCTTTCTTTTTTTTTTAATAAAGACACCAGTCATATTGGATTAAGGGCCAACCTTACTCATTACGACCTTGTTTTAACTTACATCTTAATTATATTTGTAAAGACCATACTTCTGAATAAGGTTATATCTATAGGTACCAGGGGGTTAGGACTTGAACTATACATTGTGGGGATTGTAAAGGGGGAAAAAAAACCCAAAAATCTCCAGTGTGTTTCTTTTCTTCTCTACTTTCAATACCTCTAGCCACCAAATGGGAGGTAGGGGAAGGGTTTCCTTACACCAAGCAACAGCAGGATTCTGCAATACCAGCTAGGTGTTCTACAACTCAGTTCAGTCCTGACTTTCCCTGGATTTAGCAGATTAAGGGCTCAGCGCTACAAGACGGCTCACCTCCAAGCTCCGCTTCAGATCCCAAATCCAGGTTGTCACCTGTGCGGCTGACCAACTGGCTGTAAATCAAAGGTTCCTATGACCCCCTCCTAGACTCAGTTAATCTGTTACAATGGCTCACAGAACACAGAAAAACATGTTACTTACGAAATAACTGGTTTATTATAAAATGATGTAACTCAGGAACAGCCAGATAGAAGAGATGCAGAGGGCAAAGGATGTGATCGGGGTGCAGAGATGCCATGCCCGCTCCAGGCCTGCTCCTCTCCCCACACAGCCACATGGTCACCAACCCGAAAGCTCTCTGACTTTCCTACTTCCGGTTTTATGGAGACTTCATTATGTAGGCTTATTTGATTAACTCCTTGGCCGTTGGTGATTGAACTCAGTCTCCAGCTTTTCCCCTCTCCCCAGAGGTCTGGGGTTGGGGTGGGGAGCTGAAAGTTCTAACCCTCTAATCATGTGGTTGGTTCCCCTGACAACCAACCAACCCCCATCCTTAGGGGCTTTCCAAAGGTCACCTCGTTAACATAAACTCAGGTGTGGTTGAGAGGAGCTTTCTTGGGAATAGCAAAAGACACTTTTATTGTTCTAATCACTTGGGAAATCACAGGGTTTTAGAAGCTCTGTGTCTGGGACAAGGACAAAGATCAAATAGAATATTTCTCATTATAAATCACAATATCTCAGGGACCCAATTCAGTCCATGATAGAGTGTCCTAACCTAGTTTACAAAGACTATTTCAGTCCAATAACGCCGAACCACAGCAGTAACACGGAAAGGAATATTCATTGGCACTATTCCCACCATCAAGCGCCCAACTGGCTTGATTTCTGGGAGGTCACGTGGCCTTTGGAGGGGAAGTAGGCTCATGCAAGGGAATAGGCAGATGTTTGGGAGAACACAATGCTTAGTCCAGGCTTCCCGCACATGGAGTCACACCAGGACCCTGGGCCGGCCTTGTCAGCTGAAGTGCAGGGACATTGTTGTCCACGGTAATACATCCATGCTGGTGGCCACAGCTCTGGGAGCAGCTTTGGAGAGAGGAGCGGGGGAAGCAGCAGAGGCAGGCACATCTAGATAGTTACCTGGTATATTCATAAAAAATATAAATATTGATAAACTTGGGTCTCTGCCAACATCTGATAAAAGTAAGCATTTATTAAGAGGTTTTGAAATAGATCACTGTTACCAAGTTGGGGTTTGTCCAACCTGGAACACTTCCTGATAAAATTGCCCAGCAGTGTAAGCAATTAAGAGGGTGCTGTCAGTAGGTAGCTCAGACAAATGTGCTGATTCCCACATTGCATGTGGGACTTCTATAGCTTATTTGTGGGTACAAAACAGCTTAAACTATTTGCAGAAATGTGTCCCTTTCTCCAGAAAGAGTTGTGGTTAATTGGAATTTCCATTATGTTTTGCTCCCTGACTTCTCAGTTGGCTTGTAAGCTACTAAATGATGTTCAAGCAATGTGTTTCAAGTATAGGAGTTTTGTATCTATTTTGTATAAAAGCATCAAACATGGTGTCCAAATATGTTAAAATTATGAAGCAATTTAATGGTATCATTGTTTTTCTTAGTGACCAATGGCTCTGTTTATTTAAAACAAACCTTTTGCCTCCTATTTAGTATTTTGGGACACATTCATGATGCATTATTAATATAGTCAGGATGTTGTTATTTTTAGACTCAGTTAAATTAAGAAAGGAAGAGAGTAGTCATGCAGGCTAAATTTAGTAAAAATATATGTGGAATTAAAATGCAAATAGTTGGCATAATTTGAAGAGTTGATTGTGAATCTACACGTGAATGTTTTCACTTGAAATGTATAAGAAAATCAATATATATATGTTGATCTATATATACTACAGAGCATCCTCCTTTCAGTGCAAATTTAACATTTGTGAGAGAAAATAAAATTTCATCTGGATTTTTAAGTAAAGAAGATAAGAAAGTATGAGGACTAGTCATATTTGTTTGGGCCAAAAATTCTGATTAAGTTCATCTAAATGTTTAAATGAAATGGTTCCTTAATTATCTATATAGCAGGTCTTGGAATAGTGTTTTATTCAATGTCACTTCATTATAATGTTGATGAGAAGAAAAAAAATAATGCCCAGCCTAGGTCACTGCCTGTAGAGTTTATATATTCTCCCAGGTATTTATGGGTTTTCTCCAGGGACTCTGGTTCCTCCCACACCCAAGAGATGTGCATTGAGGTGAGCTGGAGGGTCTAAATGGTCCCTGTCTGAGTGAGTGTTGGTGTGAGTGTGGGTGATGTGCCCTGTGATGGAAGGGCATCCTGTTCAGAGTGGGCTCCTCCTTAGGCCTGAGCTGCTGGGGTAGTTTCTGGCCACTCAGAACTGGAATAAGTGACTTGGAGGGTCATTATCTTGCTTGTTTTTAGTTAACTTTCTTAAACGTATGTATAGTTCACATTTACCTCAATTTTTAATATCAGAAGTGTTTTAGGTCTCTGTTTCAAGGTTTGGTGATGTTTTTGTGACCAGAAGTGTGCCATAGGAACTTAACAAAGAAGTTGTGGCTGACTAGAATATACAGTGTATAGATAACTCCTTTGAGTGCTAGCAAAGAGCTAGATAGATTATTAAAGGGATCTAGAAATCTTTTTTCCTAAGGGCATAAATTGGACTTACAATATTCAAAGATAGGTGATCAACTTCTGTGCCATTAAGATATGGGAAATGAGCCTCATGATGATATAGTAATTCTGGGCTTATTCCAAACTAGAGGCCCATTGCACAAAGATTCGTGCAATAGGCCTTCCTTCCCCTGGTGGCCGGCACCAGTTTTCCTCTGGCACCCGGGACCCAGGCCTTCACTCTGGCTGCTGCCTTCTGTCTTCACTCTGGTCGGAACCTTCAGTCTTCTCCGCTCTGGCCGGAGTGTCATCCTGTAGCTCCCTCCACCCCCCTCCCTCTTCCTCATAGCAGGTGTCCTGCCCTGCCTGGCCACTCTGCACCTGCATATTCAAATTAACCCACCATCTTTCTTGGGTTAATTTGCATACTCACTCCTGATTGGCTGGTGGTTGTAGCAAGGTACGGTTAATTTGCATATTTCTCTTTTATTAGTGTTGATTGTCCAAATCTGTCACAATTCACATTTTTCACTAATCAACCCATCTGAAGTTCAATGTAGGAGGAAGGAGGGTGATTTTGGAGTTAAAATTATCTCAGGAATTCTGTCCTGCTTTGGATGAAGATCTGGGGTTGTTGTTGTGATGCCTTCTGTGAACCTTACCTGAATAAATGTTAAATACCATTTGGCAGCTAAGCTTGTTTTGATGTTGGAGAGAATTGAGGTTACATTTTATTCGTAGTGAAATCTACATGGAACTGCACGTGCCACATTTTTCCTTGACTGTGGAGAAAAATGGATGGCAACTCTGAGGAAGAGAAACAAGCAATCAAGGCTTGTTGCTGAGCAAGCCCAGTGGTGTTGGAATGAAGGAAAGGCACGCAAAAGCACAGGGTCCTGCATGCTTTTGGAGATGGAAGGTGTTGCTGAGGTCACCTGGCCTATGGACTCCCGCTGTGTGCAGGGATTTCTGCAGCTCTGAGGCTCTTCCTTAGAGACAGCTGCAGGGAATAGAGGGTGGGACTCGGCGCCCAACACTCTCCATGACCAGGTAGGGCCCATCTGATGAACATATTTGGATCTTTCGTAAGACTGGATGAAAAAGACTTTAGTGTACGGAATAACAATGTTTAAAAATCATTGTAGTCAGGGTCCCCTCCCCCAACCCTTACCCCAGCAGTACTGCAGAATTATGAGAAGAAATAGCTAAGGATGGATGCTCCTGAGCTAGTCTCATGCATGCATGCATATTTGTGGTGCTCCTATTAAGTACCACCGAAAGTGCTCTGTCAGTATCCCAGAGTGGCTAGAATGAGCCACATGGCAAGCTGAAAAGGGATGCCGGTTTTCTTGTCAGTTGGAGTGAAATGAGTCTATTACAGTTTGCACATAATAAGTTTTTAATATGCTCAGCATGTATTCCAAATAGAATTATCAAGAAATGACAAGCTTCCCTTTTCCACCCACATTACAGAACTAGATATGGGCATCTGAGTGACAAGTTAACCATTTGTGATTTTTGTTTCCAAAGATAGGTACTGTGTTTCAAAAATCTTCGGAGGAATAACTGCAAGGAGACACAAAGGCTGGAACAGTGGGAGCTGATGGCTTGGGCTTGAAGGAAGCAGAGGAAAAGTAAACCCACTGCTTAGAACTCTGCCCTTTGATTGTTAGCGAGGGCAGTGACGTGTGCAAGGGGAGCGGTTTTAAGCCACTGTTTTAAGCCGCTAACTTTAGGCGCAACACAGGAGCAGAGCGGGCTTTGGGGCTCATACAATGAGTGACCATGAAGCCATATGTTGCAGAACATTCTGGTATATTCCAGCATTCTGAGACTTGTATCCTCATGGCCAAGATCCCAAGGCAGAGGTGAGGTTCTGAAGCCCCCTGCCTCGGAGAGCTGGCTGAAATTCCTGGCTTCTGAGCAGTCTTTTCTACTGAATGTTGACCAAGAGAGGACTTGAGTTTCCTTGGAATGTTGGAACTCAGGTGACCAACTCATCCAGGCTTGCCTAGGACTTTCCTGGCTTTAGCACTGAAAGTCCTGTGTCCTGGAAACCCCCTCGTTCCCAGGCAGACTGGAATGAATAGTCATCGTAAGGCAGTGGTTCTCAACCTTTCTAATGCCGCGACCCTTTAATACAGTTCCTCATGTTGTGGTGACCCCAACCATAAAATTATTTTCGTTGCTACTTCATAACTGTAATTTTGCTACTGTTATGAATCGTAATGTAAATATCTGTGTTTTCCAATGGTCTTAGGCGACCCTGCTAGCGGTTCTCTACAGTTATGAAGTAGCAACGGAAATAATTTTATGGTTGGGGTCACCACAACATGAGGAACTGTATCAAAGGGTCGCGGCATTAAAAAGGTTGAGAACCACTGTGCTAAGGAAATAAGAGCCAAGTGAATAGACTGGGTATTTCAGTAACAAACCACCACAAAAGTTAGCGGCTTAAAACAGCTACCATTTTATTTCCTCACCATTTTGCACTCTCGGTTGGGATCAGCTGGCCAGGTTTTCTGCTCGTCTTCTTCAAGGTGATTTGTATGGCTGCATTTAGCAAGTGGGTCGGCTGGAGGCTGGGCTCAGCTGGGATGCAGAGACATGTGGGCCATGTTCTCTGTCCAAGTAACCTCAGGGCCTCTTCCTTCCCAAGTGCCTCTCCAAAGGGCTTTTATAGCAGGGACGCTGAATGTCTACATGGAGGCGCAGGGCTCCTCAGAGTGCAAATCCTGCTTGCCTTCTTAGGCTTAGGCCTGGAACGGGCACAGCGTAATTCCACCGTATCTTATCGGTCAAGCCGGTCACAGTGCCATGCTAGAATCAAAGTGGGGGACTGCACAAGGTGTGACTACCAAGGGGCAGTTCATAGGGGGCTACCAATGTAACAGTCTATTCCAGAGGTGCAGGTGCTCACATGGACGCCCAGGTGCCTGATTCACCCTAACCTGTTTGCCAGGAAACCTTCCTTTCTCTCCTTATACTCTCAGAGAGAATAGAATATGAATGGCTTGACTATTTTTTTAAAATATATATTTTTTATTAATTTCAGAGAGGAAGTGAGAGAGATAGAAACATCAATGATGAGAGAGAATCATTGATCGGCTACCTCCTGCACACCCCCCATTGGGGACTGAAACACAATCTGGGCATGTGCTCTGACCACGAATCAAACGGTGACCCCCCTGGGTCATAGGTCGATGTCAACCACTGAGCCACGCTGGCGGGCATGACTAGCTTGACTATTTATCAGAGCCTTCAAGAGCTCTAGGTAGGTGGAGGACAAGTTTATCCCCATCATCCCTACCTCTGCTAAGCATATACCAGAGGATGGTACATCTCCTTTAGGTTTCTAGAAGGTTTGCAAGAAGCAACAAGTTAGGAGGCCTAGGTTTACAATGCTGATGTGAGGCACTAAAGGACTCTTCCCTTCCACGCAGCACGTGCCGGGAGTGAGTGCCTCTGCCAGGGTCTCTGCTCAGGGCAGGGATTACAGAGATCAAGAAGCACAGCACCTTCTCAGCATGGAACCTGCCCACCCAGGCCCCAAGTCGTGTCTTACGGTTTAAACGAGTGCCAGCATTGGCCCTCCCCTCCGTCCCCTCTACCTGCCTCTACTGCAGCTCTGACCCCTGCACTGACCTGGTTTCCCAGCAGCTTCCCTGAGCAGTGCGCCTCCCTGGAAGGCGAGGTCCAGTCCTTCTTGAACGCACAGAAAGACGGTGAGGGTGCACTCTCTGGCCAGAGTGGCCCAGCTGGCACTCCTGGGAGACCAGCCCAGCCCCCTGCACTTCAGAGCAGCTCTAGTCCTGCTGGCTCCCTCACCCCCTGCCTTTCCTTTTCCTTTTTATTTTTTTCTTTTCGTTCTGGATAGAATTGGACCCCTTCCTACCGCCCCCCTACACAAACTCCGCCTTAAAGGAATCCCTGAGCTACCTCCAGGCTCTGGGTCTGTTGCTGGCTTCACTCCTTTCTCTTCCTGGCCCCTTTCTCCATCACTGTGGGCACTATCTGGTCATTTTGACTTCTGACCCCTTCCTCTGTTTCTCCCCACCCTGCCTGGTGTTGCCTCCAGTCCCAGCGCATCCCCCCCTGGGCTCTGTCGCTTTAAGCCGGTTCCCCGCCACCGAGCCGCTCCCTTATCGCTTCAGGAGCTCCCGCCGCCTCTCCCGCGCCTCCTCTCCCGCTCCTCCTCCTCTCGCGCTGCTCCTCACCCCTCCTCCTCCGTCTCCCCCTCTTACTCCTCCTCCTCCTCCTCCTCCTCCTCCTCCTCCTCCTCCTCCTCCTCCTCCTCGCCGCCGCAGCCGCCCCGCGCCCGCTCAGCTTCTCGCAGCCTTGGTGGACCCGCAGCCATGGCCGACATCAAGACGGGCATTTTCGCCAAGAACGTCCAGAAGCGAATCAACCGCGCGCAGGAAAAGGTCAGAAACAGGCGGCGGTGCAGGTGGCGGGGACGCGGCGGCGAGGGCCTCGATGGCCCGGGGAGCGGAGGAGGCCAGGCGGCAGCGGGGCAGGGCCGGCCGGGGTCGCGGGGACGCCCTGCCCTGCGCCGCGGTGACTGCAGCAAGGCGCCTCCGGGTGGCCCCGGGCGCTGCGGGCCGGGAGCGGGCGGGGAGCGGGCGGGAGGCGGTACGCCAGGGGAGCACGACCCGGTCTCCGGAGGCGCGGGGTCTGCCGAGCCTCCAGTTCCCACGCCCCCCGCGCGGCTGGCAGCTCTGCCCGCTCTCCAGGCGGCGCCCGCACGAGTAGAGCAGGTGCGGAGGTCTCCCGCCACCCCGGGCTGAGCGCATCTGCCTCCGGAGCCGCTCCCCGCTCCCCCGCAGGCTACCGGTAGGGGTGCGCCCGCAGGTTCAGGCGGGAGATTGCGGCAGCTGTCCTTTCTCTGGGGGGATTTACTGGCGACTCAGCGCGGCAGAAACGAACAGTTTGGCACAGAAGATACCCCAAATCTGTTTTGATCAATAGGACTGGTCGCGAAAATCCAGCGGCTTTAATGCAGTGCTGTGGAGTGAATCCCGGAGTTCAGTACATACCTGCATACACGCTCTCCCCTCCTCCCCGTCTTTTTTGATCTCTTCGTAGGTGCCCCCTTTGACGCCAGTGACCTTCTCTGGAAGGTCAAAAGTAAATATGACCTGAGCCTAACTGTTCTTCCCTGCACATTTTTGTGCAAAGAAGGACGTTTTATTGCATTAAAAAAAAAAAAATCCGTATTGCACGGGTTGGTTCCCTGTGGCTTCCCAAGACCCTCAGTGGCGTGGCCACGGTGATTTATATTTCTCATCCAGAGGTGTGCACAAATGGATCCCAGGCTCATTCCGCACAGCCCTGAGCAGTGGGAGAGGTACTGATTGTACCAGGCACAGGGCTGGCCTGGCTGGCTGCCGGGACACTTCTTGTAATGAAGACCTTGCAGGCACTGAGGTCCTCATTTGTGTCCCGAGCAGAGGACGTTCATACGGTAGCTTGAGCGCTGTACTTGAAAATGAACACCCGCGAATGAACTTCATGGATTCTATCAGTCTAACTGTGTTCTCTCTTTCACGCGGCAGGATGTTCCATCCCTGGGATACTGGGTGTCTAGCACCTTCCTGTTTTACTGAAAGTCAGCTTTACTGCGTTGCTCTGCGACAGCCCCGGCTGCCCCCCACTTCCTGCTGACCTAGAAGCTGAGCGGAATGGGGCGCTGGTCCCTTTGCCTGTCTGTAGGCTGAGACTGGGTGGCTGCCTCTAGCCCCTCCCTCCGCACATGCACACTCTCAATGCAGTAAGAGGATTGCATTTCTTTTAATATCTAGCCAAGCTCATGCTGCACTAGCCCGGGTCCTCTCCCGCTGCTCCTTCAGCCCATGAATTAGCAAGGTGCCTGCCCCCTTCTAGTCCCTGGCTACTTGCCCCAAAAGTAGCCAGGATCCACTGGGATCTGAGCCAGGTTTTGTCATCATTTTTTTTTTTTCCATACTGCATTTTACCCACTTGTGGGTATTCTCCCCGTCCCTCCAAGTACTTAACTTGAATCTTTGGTCTGAAGCTTTTCATTAAATCCACTTTCCACCTGTGAAGGAATTTAGAGATACAGCCTGCTTTTCACATGTTATTTCTTAATCTAGGTCACCAGCTGTGAATATGCCAAAAATAAATGAAAAGAAAGCGTATTGTGTCTTACAGAGCCCTTATGAATTGTTGAAAGCTCACTTTTTCATTAGGAAGGTTACGTGTGTATCATGATTGCCGTTGTGGCTGGTGCTCACGCTTCTGTGGGAGTGGGGGGTAGGGAGCCTTGCACAGGGCTTCCAGCGTGCGGTTTTCTTCACTGGCAGAAGTTGCTGACGGAAAGTGCCTGTGGCACCTAGTTAGGGGGTTAAGACACCCACCGAGAGGCTGGGAATATAGGTTCTGCCTTTGGGTAAGTTCTGTGCCCTTCTCCTGTTCAATGTAAGGGGAAGGGGCATGTGAGAAGTCAGGTAAGGGAGCCCCACCAAGCCCAAAGGAAGCTACTGGAGAATGGAAAGCACAGTATGGTGCAGGCTTCACTAGACATCACCCCAGTGGTTCCTTCTTTTTGCATTTTTGTCTCTTCCTCTTCTCCAGCGCACAGACACTCCATCGTAATAACTGTGTGCCACATATGTTCTTAAAACCCTTTCTCCTTGTTTTTACAACCAAAGTGTCTAAAAAGAGAGTCCACTCCCTTGGCTTTCTCATTATCTGTGCTCTCCCTAACAGCTTGCATGATTTTAGCTTCAAATGCACAAGTGCAACTACTCTGAGAGGCTTTTAATGAATTTGAAATATGTATTTTCTTCTATTGAAAATCCATAGAAGTTCACTGGAGACAGAATGAAATATACATATAGGCTGAAAAAACAACAACCCTGCAACAAATTAACCCTTCATAATTCTACCACCCAGGGATTTCACTGTCATTTGATGTGCATCCTAGTAGATCTTTACCCATGTGTATATTTATACAACTAAAATGTAGACTTATACTACAGTAGTTCCCCCTTACTCTCACTCTTGCTTTGTATGTTTTCAGTTGCCCATGGTCAACCACACTCTGTAAATATTAAAAATGGAAAATTTCAGAAATAATCCATAAGTTTTATCTCAGATGTTATTGTGGGTATTGTGATAAAATCTTATCTTCCTGCTCTGTCTTGCTCGTGATGTGAATCATCCCTTTGTCTGGTGTCTCTAGCTGTGTACATGGTATCACAGTGCTTGTGTTCAAGTAACCTCTATTGTCCGAAAGTCAGTAATAGCCCTAATACTATGTCACAATGCCAACATCATTCATCTCACTTCATCTCATCTTGTGGGCACTGCATCATCTTACATCATCACAAGAAGAGAAAGGGTGAGTCTCTATCTATCTATCTACTTATCTATCTATCTATCTATCTATCTATCTATCTATCTATCTATCTAAAAGCCTAAGTGACTGTTACGATGAATGACTGTAAGACCCGTCAACTGGTCAGGATGAGCAGCAGTGGAGCTGCGCCCGGCCCCCGGCTCCTCCCCAGCCGCCTGCCGCTTTGGCAGCAGGCGGGGATCAGGCTGAAACCTGGCAGGCCGACATCGCCCAAGGGGTCCCCGATTGTGAGAGGGCACAGGCTAGAGACTGAGGGACCCCACCCGAGCATGAATCTGTGCACCAGGCCTCTAGTAGTACATAAA